>NC_054467.1:33190793-35690793 GCF_017639515.1 Carcharodon carcharias
GATTCTCCATCTACAATCACACAAGCATCAATTCTGCCAGGCTCAAAACCAACACTCCTGCTTCCACATAACTGCAGATATTCAACCATGGAAGGGACATCATCCAAACATATTGCAGCACACTCAGTGACATGCTTTGCTCTCTCCTCCAGGACAAGGTGGTCCATAACCATAAGAAACAGCACATAACCGGTGGGGTCAGGCATGTTTGCATCAACTGAGCCCTTTGGAGGAGATGGTGTTCCACATTATTGGGTCAGGTGTGATTGAAGCCATTACATCCAGTGCCACCACAAGTTCAGAGCTATATTCCTGCCTTATGCTTTTTTCAAGTCCCATCTCACCCTCTTCTTCCCATATGACATGGTGCAATATGCAGACGGTGTGGTCATAGACCTGTTGCTTTCCAACACACCCACCTCTCCCCAACCCTTCCCTTCTGCATTTTTGCTCTTAGAAACCCAAGAACTAACGCCTGACCAGCCAGTGCAGCCTCACAATGAAATGCAAGAACTACACCTGACCTCTGGTGAAGAAGCACTATCACTTGATTTGACAAACACAGCTACCAACTCCGATAATGGCGCTGTGAATTTAGAAGGTAGTATGAAGACAGGATCAGCACATGGGGAATAACCAACTCCATGACAGCGCTTGCAGGCCCAGTCATGATGCAACACCGGGCAGTCAATGTCTCAGCTTCCACTGGAGCACAGACTGAAGCCAGCAATGTCTGAGCATTGCAAAAACTCGTGCTGAGATCAGGAGATCTATTGTATCCATTCTTGTTGTCATGGAAGCCCAGCTTGAAGCCATGCAGGTTCAGACTGCTGCCATTATGGCAGCAAAGACCAGTACTCAAGGAGGCTTCAAGCTCTCACAGCAGCCCAGCAATCAGTGCTCCAAAGGATTACTAGGATCGCCGAGATGTCTGCCCCAACGGAATGTCAACGGCTCCATGATCCACAAACCTGCTGACCTCTCTCAGGATGAATTCAATTGTGTTCCCACCTCTGTCAGTCCACCACTGCCCTTGCTGTTGCCCATCAGCCAGGCAGCCCAAATTGCTGCCACCCATATTGAAGTGGTACAGTTTGAAACTACAACCATGAGGCCCAGAGCTCCTTGAGGTCATTTTACAAGGTCATCTCCAGTGTCCCCCGTTGACAATCAATAGCCTTCCACCAGTCATGCTACAGCCACTGGGGTAGCACTACATGGGAGCACTAGGCTAGACAAAGGCACTGCAAGGCAGGCACTAAGGAACCGCACAATGATACGTAGTTCAATTTTGTATGCAGTGTTGTTGCAAAAAGTTGTTATGGAATTTGTTTTGTTGCTGGCTTTTTATTTCAGGATTTTGGCTAAGGGGACACTGTGATGGTATGTACCAGATGGGTTGAAAAGTGGGTAATTGTGGAACAAAAGTGATATGGGGACAACATCTTAGATGAACCAGAGTCTCAGTGTCCACTCACAGGTAGTCTATCCAGAGTGATCATGTCCTTGCTGCCTCTGCCCTGCCTCCTCTTCCACCTCCTTTCAAGGCAGCCTCAGAAGACCTGGTGGCAAGGGCTGCGCCCACATGATAGTTAGGCTATGGAAGATGTAGCACACCACCACGAACTTGGACACAGACTCCAGTGAGTACTGAAGGGCGCCATCCGCTAAGCAGTTCAGGTAGTGAAAACATTATTCAGGATGCTGATATTCTGCTCTATAGTGTTCCTGGTGGCTGCTTGGCCCTCATTACAGGCTCACTGTCCTCCCATAGTCAGATGCAGGAGGGGAATCATTAGCCTGGTGAATGGTGGATATCCCGCACCATCCAGTAACCATCCTCCCAAAGGTGGTGAGTACGGCTGACCAGCACAGGAAGAATGTGTTGTGACTTCTGATAGGCATTCACTTAAAGAATCTTCCAATCATGATCTGACACAAAATGGATGTTGATAGACTGGTAGCCCTTGTAGCTACAGAATATCTCCCCGTTAACACATGGGATAGGCAGAGCCAGGTGTGTACAATCGATTGCACCCTGCACCTTTGAGAATCCCACTGGCTTGGCAAAGCCACATGCCCATTCCTCCAGTTTCTCTCTGGTCAGCGAGAAGATGATGCAGTACCCTCTCCTTCCATCCTGGGCCTATGTCACCTCCTCGATGCACTGAAGGGCAGCGAACTGTGAGATGTTTCTTCTATCACCTACTCCTGCCTGGAAGGATTCTCTGGTGTAGAAATATAGGACCCTGGTGATCTTGATGGCCACTGGCTTCACTGTCCTTGCCCTGCTGTGCAGATGATAGGAATGGTGGTGTCGAGGATTTGTACTGATAGCAGCGAGATACCGAGACTCCTGAGGGATGGACAGAGGCAAAGGAATCAAGACGCCAATGAGTTGGGAATGTCCAGGCATCTGTCTGCCAAGTTGGACATCTCAGCTGCTGGGACGTATACTAACATCACAGGTGATCCAGATGTCACATGACTCCTGGCCTCTCTCTTCATTCAGCAGCTAATAAACAAACCTGCTTTTGTACAACTGTTGGAGGTGGCACATTTCAGTCATCACCTCTTCAGTGAAATGCAGGCACCTCAGACACCACTCCTTCTGAGGTGGAGATAGGAGAAGTGCTCTCTAAAGATGTGTAAAATACTGTGCATGCTGAAAGTCTGATATAAAAACAGAAAATACTACAAATTCTCAGGTCTGGCAGGATCTACAGGCAGGAAACAGAGCTAACACTGCTCCAGAAAGATCCTTTGTGCATACATTCTTTCACTGAGTGCTCTTCTCTTCCTCCTTCTGCCCACTGTTTTCCCTCTCTGCTGCCCCTGCTCCCAGTTCAAGTCATGTGGCAGCCAAAAAGGCAATGTAACCATAGTCCCCAATACTGAAGCAGATCTTCTCCTGACAGCCCAACCAACTCCTCTGACCTCCTTTTCAGGATCCACCACCAATGCCTTAAAAATCCAGAAAGTTGGCAGAACTCCTCCAATAACACAGAACACAGTGCTTTCATTACCTGTGCATCGCAAAACTGAAGTCAAAAATACCTCACCTGAAAGTTGGATTGTTAGCCCGTTAAATAGGACATGTTCTGCCAGGAATGATTTTGAGAGACAGTAACTGGATCTACAAACACCAAAATGGTACACTATGTGCCAAACCAACATAACAGCCTGTTTGATGTCATGATGTACCCCTCTGCATGCTTCCAGCGCACACTTGGCACACTGGGCTGTACCATAAATGGCCAAAAGCAGTCTGCCCAATATTATTTCAGTTCGGGGTTTCCATAGCATCGGCACCAGTGGTGTTATGAAGCCCAATTTCGCAGCCTGCATGTTTCATTGAGGGTTCTTCCATCTGATTAGTAGAAGATCCTCACTGTTGTTTGCCTTGCTCACATATACCACAGATCTTCTGTAGAGGGTCCTGCCCTGCATCCGAAGCCCAATGACAACAAGACTCTCTTCAAATGCCAGCAAAACTTCTGTGGGCAACTGTCAGCGTAGGGCCATTCCTTCACCAATTCCTGTACAATCCAAGCCAATGTATCTCAACAAGATATCATCTTGTTCCCCAATTGTTACTTTGACAGTCTTGTCTCAATTTCATTGCACTCAGCGAAATGACCGGCTAACTAATTACAAAATTAATTTGCTAACATAAGTTAACATAACCATGAATCTAACTAATAAGAAGGATGATTGGAGGTCGTTAATAAAAATAAATACTGTGTGCCCTCCCACTCACACACACAAAACACATTTTCTCCCAATGAAATGTCATGTTGTAATACAACCATAATAAAAAACAAGCTAATTCTAAATTGCTCCATTTTAGGATCACAGAAAAAAATTTCCACAGTAAATTGATCATTTTAAAAAGCACAGTTTCATCCGACAACAGAGTAACATTTCATAAAATTGGCAGGAGTCTGCTGAAAAAAATTCCTTTCACTTCTGAAAAAATGCTATTTCTCTCCTTCACTGTCATTCAATTAAAGCACAGTTCTAGGCTTGCATTACAGCCTGCCATTGAAAATCAGTGCAGAAGCACAGAGGGTAATTTTGTTGCTTTGAGGTATACCTGATCAGAATATAATTGGTCTGTAATGGTTACACTTCCACAAAATAGTACATTTGTCTGTCCCAGAGGATACAGAAATGCAGTGAAGTACAACAAGACTGATCATAAACATGAACCAAAGAGGGTATGAGAAAGATTAGGCAAACTAATGGAAGCTTAAGAGGTACTTCATCGGGATATTTAAATGGTAAATTGTATAAAGTAATTTTGCAATATTCATTCAAAACAAATTAGGTCATTGGAGCCAAAAGTAAATTTAAAGCAGATATATAAGGAAGAACTTCTATACGGAAATGGTGGCCAGATGCCACAATCATGGCCAGGCCTCTCCCTCTGAGGGCATGAACCCCTACCTGCTGCCTTCTGCCACAAATTCAAACATCCGCCCAACAGCCATGTAGTCAATCTGACTAGATTTGCCACGGTTTTCTGCATTCTTCTATTTAAATGAGACCCTGCCGATCTTTCACATCCCCAGATTCATTGCCCAATATTGGTCTCCCCATACCCCTCAGTGCCATAAGATCAAGGAATAAGGCCAGTCAAAAAGATTGATGTAAAAGTTGAATAGGCTATATGGGTTTTTGTTCAATTTACCTTTTGAAGAACAGAGAGGAACCTTACAGAAGTTATTTTTTGGGAGATTATATGGGTAGATGCACATGATAAAGTGGGCTCTTGATAGTTTGTGCAAGGACTGGGATTGATCAGTGAAATGGGTTTCTTGATCCACACTTTCCTATGCTTTAAATCAAACACATCCAACCTGGCAATAAGCTTAATCTGCCAAATAAAAATTGTGGAAGTAAATAGAATTCCATTCATACCAATGATGAATTATCAGCATTTGCCATCATTACCCCTTGGAACTGGCGTAAATTCAGAATGTCGGGCATGCATTGATTAACATGGAAATCCTTAAATTACAGCCTCTCACTCAAGGCTCCAACATGTGGCCCCACAGGACTGGAAATCCTCACTTGTAATGACGTGTAATCCTCATTGTAAACATATGTAACCATTGAGAATTTCAACTTTCCTGCTCCCACATCACTGTTAAAAATGCCATAAAAAGTTATGTCTTGTTCAGTCAGGCATAACTGGGTTTTTTAAGGGCAATGTGATTAACAAAATTTGATGAACCACAGAATTGGCCCTGAAAAAGTAATATCATAATCATGAATTGCTGTTAATTGTGAGCTAATTTTTTTAACAATTTAAAGAATATTTTAGCTTCTGTCTTCACCACATATGTATTTCCCAATCATTAATTTGCTTCATATAATAGTTTTTAAAAATGATTTTCTTTTAGTGCTTTTAGTTTCCTGTTAGTATCTGTGAAAATCCTTTGTGATTGGTTGCTTGGACAGCCTGATGACCTCAGTCGTGCTCCACACTGTGTGAAGGTCCAGTAAAGAACGCTGCAAGTAGTTGCAGTACCACTGCACGGCGATATGAGGTGAATTCTCGCCAGAGAGATTGCGGGATTTACTTCACGGTCAGTGGCAAGCATCCTTGTTTCACCAAGATTGCTAAGTCCAGCCCAATATATTGAAAACATTCTTGCACTAATTCCCATAATAAGGAAAAATAATTGATTTTTTTAAAATATTCAATCTTGAGAGGACTAAATGGCAAATCCTCACTTTGTACCAATTAAATTCCACTCATCTTTGATGCAACTAAAGTAATGTCATGGCCACAAGATACATTAGTGCAATTTATTAATTGTAGCTGCTGCTGCCTTGAGTCACAGTCGTTATTATGATATACATGACTGTTCTTTTAGTGTGATCTTAAGGCAACTAATATTGATTGTCTGTGAGGAAAGCCAATATTGTGTTGTTAATTGAACAGCCAGGATAAATTTCAGGACACAAAAGATAACAATAGAGCATGCACTAAAGCCAATATTAACGCATGTGCTAGATGGGGATTAGTAAAGTTAATTTCAAACATTGCTTTGGTAGAACTGTAGGTTCAGTATTTAAGTGAGAAATGAATGTCCTGATGATTTAAATTTCACCATACCACTCAAGCATAGTATATCTCTCCCTACAGAATTGGAGTTGTAATTTGTTCAACCAATAGGTCCACTTGCATTTACAAATTAGCATTTATTGTGAAGTCACAGCTTAATTGCAAGAACTGGATAAGTAAGTAAATTTGGGAGTTGCTCATTCCAGTTGGTCTCCAGAGAACTAAGGCCTACCTCTTTCCCCTCAGACTTCTAACTGGCATTGCAGAGCAGGCAGTTCATACCAGGTAAGTTAGAACAGCTGATGCAGCCTCCTGCTGTGAATTTCAGCTTTGAAATTGAAAACTGGAGCACAGACAGACATTACAATTAGATGAGAGCATAACCTGTCCCAAGCCAGGCAGCGCTGCAAACCCAGAAGGATTGTATCCTGTTGATTATCTTGACCAGAATACGATCAATCTTCAAGTACAGATCGACCTTCAATCCACGAGATTAATCCTCATGATGTTGCTTTGCTCCAGATTTCTACAGTTCTATTAATGGTGGTTATTCAGCAACATTAATTAAAGGTCACTCTGTTCATGTTTTGAAGGTTACGGCTGAATGTGATCTTTTTACTTAATTGGTTAAATAAGAATGACAACTTTAGTTTAAATTGACATTCAGGCATATGTTTTCTATTTACATTGCTAGGTTTTCAATGTCAAGCATTCAATTTCTTTGTAAATTTACAACTTTCAAAAGAGAAGTTTGATATGGTGAGTATTCTTCAATAATAAGCAAACTGATTGTGAATTATTTTGGTGTTATAAATATTTTACAATTGGGGTGAGAGAAGGAGAAAGAGAAAAGGAGGAGGACTTAAGGGGAAGAGGAAAGTGAGAGACGGAGAGGGGAAGGGAGAGAAGGAGAGGGGAAAGGGAGCAGGGGAAGGAGAGGGGGGAATGAGAGAGGATGATGACAAAACGGGGAGGGACAAGTAGGGAGAGGAGAGGAAGGAATAGAGGACATAAGAGAGTAGTGGGAAAAGTGGGAAGGAGGAGGGAAGGGAGAGGGTGAAGGAAATGCAAGTAACAGGGAAAAGATGGAGAAGGATAGGAGAAGTGAAGGCTGGGGGGGAAGGGGAAAAGGTTGAGGAGACAGAGGAAGATGCAAGGAGACATTGGGGAGAAAAGAGATAGGGTGGGAGAAGGTGGAGAGAGGAATCAGGAGGGAGAGAGAGACACACACACAGACTTAGGTATATGCCATAATCCTTATTGTTACTGGGTTAAAATCTGGAGTTTCCCACCTTTGTGGGTGGACTACAATAACAGCAGTTTATGCAGAAGACCCACCAGTGCTTTCTCAGGACAAGTTGGGATGGACAAAATATGTATGCCAGTGACACCCACTTTATTATTTCCTGGGATGTGGGCATTGCTAGTAAGGCCAGCATTTGTTGCCTATCCCTAATTACTCTTGAACCTAGTGCCTTACCTGGTCATTGCAGAAGGCAGTTAAGGATCAACCACATTGCTGTGGGTCTGGAGTCACATGGGCCAGACCAGGTAAGGATGGCAGATTTCCTTCCCTAAAGGACATTAGTGAAGCAGGTGTGTTTTTACAACAGTCGGGGCTAGTTATCATGGTCTCCATTACTGTGACTAGCTTTATAATTCCAGTTTTATTAAATGAATTTAAATTCCACCAGCTGCCATTGGGAGATTTGAACCAATATCCCCAGAGTATTAGCCTAGGCTTCTGGATTACTAGTCCAGTGGCATCACCACTATCCTACTGTTTCCCCAAAACCAAACAAATCTTAGTGGATAAAGTAAAACTATATGGCTAAAATAATTTATATGCTGCCCCAGGTGACATAATTTGGAGACAAAACTTCGACACCCAGCTCCATAGCACCATCACCTCTCTCAACCTTTCCAAATTGTTGATCCAACCCTGGATTCAAAATGTCCTCAAATTAAAGAATGAGAGAGTAAAAGCCAATGCCTTCAGCCTCCACCGCAAACTTTGTTCTCTAGCTACCAACTCCATTACCCTCCCTGGCCACAGTCTCAGACTGAACCAGGTTCTTTATAACCTTCACGTTCCATTTGACCCTGAGCTGAGCTTGGAATCACATAGCCTCTCTCTCACCAAAACCATCTATTTACACCTCTGTGATATCACCTTTCTTCACCACGGATTCAGCCGATCTGTTAATGAAACATTCGTCTATACCTTGGTTACAGAACAGCATTCGATGAAGGTCACTAAACATGATTCCTCAGAGGAGCTGAGCCCTTACAAGGGTGCACCATCATAGGACTCATGTAGATCATACACCAGTTCAGATACTTAATCTTTGGTGGGAGCACTAAGGAGGATAGTTGAGTTTTCACCCGGTGACTCTCATATCAGAAATTAAGAAGAGCACAAGGTCAAGACAGGAATAGCAGTGGACGGTCTCCATCGGAGGACAGAACCCTCTCTAATCCCTGCTCAGCTGAACACAGATGCAGTACCTCTGGGGCTGTCAATGAAAAAGAAAATCATTGAGCGGCAGACAATGTGTGATGCACAGACAGGCCTTCAAAGTGGGATCACCAGGACGGAAGACAGATTTGAAGACTCCACCTCAAGCATTGGTGGGGGGGGGAAGACAGAGAGAATGGCATGGGCAATGTCACAAGTCACCATGATCATGTCTTCTTCTATGGATTAAGTGATCAGCACTACAAAATTTTATGCGCTCTAATTAAATGCACACTTTCAACACCACTGTATAGATTCCACATACCAATATGTCTGCCTCCTTAAAAAAGGTACCCTATCCCAATGTTCTCTTGGCCAACTTTTCATCTTCTACCCTCCATAATCTTAATCCAAAACACTGTTGCCCATATTCCAATTTGCAGAAAGCCCCATTCACCCAACCATTACCCCACTGTTTGTTAACCTACAATGACTCCTGGTTCAGCAGTACCCTTACTTGTAAAATTCTCACCCTAATGTTCAAATTCATTGATAGCTTCGTCCATTCCTTAGCTCTGTAACTTCCTCCAGCCACTCCTTAGCTCCGTAACTTCCTCCAGCCTACAATCCTTCAATAATTCTGCATTCTTCTAATTCTGGTCTCTTGATTTGGGATAAATATGACATGTTTTTACTATTTTAATGCAAATATCATGGGGAAACAGTCCTTCTCCATCTACCTGTGGCCCTTTACTAAATATATCTACAACAGTACACAAAATATTCAAACAGAACTTAGTTAAAACAGTTTCAATTTAGGTCTTTTATCAGGATTCCTCAAACAGGCCCCTGACAGAAAATATTGTTCATAGAATCATACTGTACAGGAGGAGGTCATTCAGCCCATCATACCTGTTCTTTGCTCTTTGTAAGAGCTATCCAGTTAGTCCCACTTGCCTGCTCTTTCCCCATAGCCCTGTAATTTTTAGCCCTTCAAGTGTTTGTCCAATTCTCTTTTGAATCTTCTTCCACCAGCCTTATAGATCATAAGAAGTCACGCTTAAAAAAATTATCAGCTACCCTCTGGTTCTTTTACCAATTACTATAACTCGGTATCCTCTGATTAATGACCCTCCTGCATTGTCACATGCATTTTAAACACAGGAAATGTAATTTAATACATGTTTCATCATTTACTTGCAAATGCTATTTTCTATACCTTCATTTTGCAACAACCTTTATTTCAGATCTTCCATTTACTTACTGGCCACTTGCTGAAGTCACAATACTATTTATGATAGATCCCTTACATAAATCAACACTTGCAATTTAACTTGAATATTAATGAACAATGAAAATTGGGTGCGCAAGAGGCCAGAATTGGAGCACAAATATCTCAAACATATTGGAGGAGTACAAAGGCTTGTAGGGCTGGAGGAGGTTACAGATATAGTGAGAATGGAAGATCTGAATGCCAGGATGAGAATTTTAAAATTAAAGCATTGTGAGAGCCAGTGTAGGTCACTGAGCGCAGAGGTGATGGGTGAATGGGATCCATGTGATTTATGATATAGGCAGCAGAGTTCCAGATGATGCCATGTTTATGGAGGGTTCAAGGTGGGATGCCAGCTGGGATAGCACTGGAATTGTAGAGTGCAGAGGTAACATAGGCACGGATGAGGGTTTGAGCAGCAGGTGAGCTGAGGAATGGGCTGAGATAGGTAATGCTATGGAGGTGGATATAAGTGATCTTGGTGAGAGCTAGAGGGGTGGGCAGTGGTTCAGAATGTGCTACCTTCCCAGCAGAGGCTAAAGAGGAAGCTGCTATGATTCTAAAGTCATAAAACCCAGATCCTATGGGTACTTGTCTGAAAAGAAAGTTGCTTAAAGAACGTCACATTTATATGTAGGCTCTGAGCTCGGTCTCTGAAAATGTGCTACAACTGACATGTGGCTCTAGAGTTCAATTGTTCTGCATTCAATTATGAGAGTCTGGTAATTGATCTATGCTTACTGTGCTTGATTGGTTAAGACTGGGTGTTGGTTCACAGCAAAGGAAACAGACATCACAGAAGCTACTAGAAGCTGAGCTGTCAGCATGAGTGCAGACATTTTGTGATTGCAGAGATATTTAAAAACTCTTGTAAATAAACATATTGCACACTTAGAAACTAATGTAATCTCTACATTTCTCTGAGATTTATAAAGTATAAAACAAACCAGTGAAATACAACAGACTCAAGTGAACAGCTCTCATGTGTGGCACCACCAGGGAAGCTATTTTTCCACTGCACAGACTAGTGAAGTATTTAGTAGTTTGTTTGGAATCTGTAGCAAACCCTCATCTAAGAAGCAGCCAGGGACAGTGGGTGCCTTCTCCTCCACAGAAAAAGAGACTGCAGCTCTGAAAGCGACAGGGAAGGAACTGCACATTGCATACCATAGTAACTGTGATGCACAATACTATCTTTTTGGTCTTTGATTAGAACTGCCATCTGGTTGATCAGTGGAAACACAAATCCAGGGCCATATAGAATGGCTGGTGTCAACTTGCTTATGACTGCAATCTCTTAGGGAAGCAGCACTTGCCAGATATCTGGCCTTTCCCTTCTTGGCATCATAGTAGTCAGATGTGGGAGCCAACACCAAGCTGCCCAGGTTCAGTCACTTTGGACTTGATTACAATAAAATAGAATGTGCATTGATATTATGTTTTGTTATTTTTGATGTCTAGAATTAAACAGGAAAGGGTGCACCTCTCCGCTGATGACTTCATCAGGTGGTGATTACTGGCACAATGTAAACAGAATAGCAAAAGGACAGAAAAACATTGTTACTGAAACTCTCCACACACTTCAGGATCTGAAAATGTTCCCTTCTGTATGCTTCAGCTGATTCTGGCAATGACTGCATCTTACATTCTTAGCCAAACTTACTCCAAATATCTTGGAAGTGTAAAAGCAGAAAACCAAGAGCTTCATGGTCACTGGCTCTTATTCTAAATTATAAATTAGGTTGCTTGATGAGTGGCTCACAGGAGGGGTACAAGTGAATTCAGGGGAATCGATTTTGGGCAAAAATTGACATGAATATTTTCCAAAAAAAGTTACTTTCCTTGATTTTACACTGAAATCGTGATCAAAACTGCATGGGGATTCTCCCCAAGTGTAGCATTATTTCTGAAATATTTTTGGGCACATTTGCAGCTTAATTCTTGAGTAAAATCTCAAAATAACATGGCTAAAGGAAAACTGAATTAGGATTAATTGAACCAGTCTGCAAAGTGCTTTCATAGTTTTTAAATATTCAAATATAAAAGTAACATCAAAGTAATGTGCTCAAAGTCTGTCAAATAGACATCTAGTGAGGTGTGTATTTTGTTTTCTACATTTGAAGTAAACTAAAATTCATTTAGCATTCTCTGCCATTGCAAACATAGCTGCAAATTAGGGACAGTCAAACTTCAATCGTTGACAATTTCACTTCCTCGTGGCACCTGGTTCACTGTCATTTAAAGGTGGTGTGCAGTAGTCGGCTTTGTGTAGTTGTGTGTGAGATCAGCGATTTTCCTCCCACAAGACCTGAAATCATGGCATGTGGGGTGACTTAATTAGACAGGATGCAAAATCTCAATTTCCCGATGACTGATTGAGATACAGAGATAAAGTCAGAGGCATGTTTGTGATATTTCGTGCCTCATGACAGCCTGTGATGGGTTCATACTTGTAATACATTTGCATGCCTTGAATACTCATTCACCAGAAAGAATGAAGTTCTATGCACAGGATAAAGCCAGCGGCGCATGAGAACCTCGTGGCACCTGGTTCACTGTCATTTAAAGGTGGCATGCAGTAGTCGGTTGTGTGTAAGATCAGCGATTTTCCTGGTTCAACTCTACAGCACAAGGGGAGCAGGAGAATGGGAGCTTGCTATGGAAGCTGGGAGCCGACAAGAGTGATTCAGTGGTGAGGGGTGTTGTAAAGTATTGGGCATAGTTTAGTAGGTCTTATTAAGATATTCGTAGTTTTAGATAGTTCAACAGTATGTTTGCATTAACTACAAGAAACGGTATACATAGGTATAGTAAAGTTCCAAACTAGGAGCTGTCTCCATGCTGGGTTCTACACATGGTTCTGCCCAACACTACAATAACCCCGAGATGCGGGTCATGCGATCCCTTAATGTGGGCAGTACTGTACTCAGTGCCAGACCCTTACACTACACCTCCGCCAAAGTCTTTATCCAACGTATTTACAAGTTTTCCCAGTTTACCCCATGTATTACATCATTACTACTACCCCATCTCCATCCTTCAAGTCTCTGAGTTCATAGCTCCAGGCAGTCTGGAGGCCTTATAACCCTTTATATCTTGTTCTCCTTACTGCCAGAGGAGTGGTAAGCTCTGTCGCTGCAAGTAAACTATGTTGAATTGGAGGTTGTTCTGGTATCTGGGTGTCTTTTCATCTTTTTCCGTTCCCAGGCATTGAATCACTCTTTGTTGATCTCCCATTTTTTGTTACGGATGATCATTGGTTTATCCCGTTCTTTATGGGGGGGCAGACAAACTCTCAGTTCATCGATACTTCATACGTTAGTTTTCTTTTTTCCTGAGGCTCGGTGCGAAGCATGTTGAAATTGACATTTCAAAAATGGAACCTTCATTCCTAAAACAGAATTACCTGGAAAAACTCAGCGGGTCTGGCAGCATCGGCGGAGAAGAAAAGAGTTGACGTTTGGAGTCCTCATGACCCTTCAACAGTTCTGTTGAAGGGTCATGAGGACTCGAAACGTCAACTCTTTTCTTCTCCGCCGATGCTGCCAGACCTGCTGAGTTTTTCCAGGTAATTCTGTTTTTGTTTTGGATTTCCAGCATCCGCAGTTTTTTGTTTTTATTTTTGAACCTTCATTCCTACTTGTTTCACGATTGCACCCAAATCTATGATTATCATCTTATTTTCCGGTTGTTTTTTGAGCTTATGAATCTTTTAATCCAGCTCCGCAACTACTCTGGTAAGTTGTTGGGCAGGATTTTCCATTCGACGTGCAGGGGTGGGCCCAACATGCTGGAACATAAAATGACACTCGATGACATCGGGCATGTGTCCTCACGTCATCACGCCATCTCGCAATATTTCATTCGGTGGGGGCGCAGCCAACTCCGTCAATAATTGATAGGCCTAATAAGGCCATTAAACAGGTAATTAACATGAATGTTATGCTGCCTGTGCAACCTAACAGTTGGCGGGTGGGTGAAAAGGCCAAGCGGTCTTTATGTTTTTTAGGCAATCTCATCCGCGAGTGGGATGAGGTTTCCTAAAACTTATAATGATTATATAAAAACTTTTTCTGAAAAAAAGGATGTCCCATCTCATGTGACACAGTCACACGAGGGGACATGTTTCATTAAATTTTTATTGTTTTTATTTATTTATTTAAAAAGTGCTTCAATCTCCCTGAGGCAGCTCCGTGCCTCAGGGAGATTGAAGTGTTCTTTCGCATGCATGGCGATTGGCTCTGAACTGTCATTTTAGCAGGCGGGCCAATTAAGGCCCGCCCAGCGTAAAATGCGAGCGGTAGCGGCTGAGCGCTACCTGTGAGGGCGGGGGGAGGAGGGAGAGTCGGGTCCAGACTCTCCCTCCTACCCCCACCCTCACAGGTAGCGCTCAGCCGCTACCGCTCGCATATTACGCTGAGCGGGCCTTAATTGGCCCGTCTGCGTAAAATGGCAGTACGGAGCCAATTGCAGGCGGTGGTTGGCCGCCCGTTCCCGCCGAGCCCGCCCAACCAATCAAAAATCTTGTCCAACCCATCCATCACACCTCTGTCCTCACACCTTCCTCTCCCTCCCAGAACCATGGTAGGATCCCCCTTGTCCTCACTTTTCACCCCATCAGCCTCCGCATTCAAAGGATCATCCTCCGCCATTTCCGCCAACTCCAGCATGATGCCACCACCAAATGCATCTTCCCTTCTCCCCACCCCGTCAGCATTCTGTAGGGACCGTTCCCTCCGGGGCACCCTGGTCCACTCCTTCATCACTCCCAGCACCTCAACTCCCTCCCACGGCACCTTCCCATGCAATCGCAGAAGGTGGAGCGCCTGCCTCTTTACTTCTCCCCTCCTCACCTTTCAAAGGCGCAAGCACTTCACTTGCACTTCCCTCAATTTGGCCTACTGCATTCGCTGCTCTCAATGCTGTCTCCTCTACATTGGAGAGACCAAGTGCAGACTGGGTGACTGCTTTGCGGAAACACCTTCGGTCTGTGCACAAGCATGACCCAGACATTCCTGTCGCTTGCCATTTCAACATCCCCATCTTGCTCTCATGCCCACATGTCCGTCCTTGGCCTGCTGCAATGTTCCAGTGAAGCTCAACGCAAACTGGAGGAACAGCACCTCATTTTCCGACTAGGCACTTTACAGTCTTCCAGACTTAATATTGAGTTCAACAATTTCAGATCATGACCTCTCTCCTCCATCCCCACCCCCTTTTTCCAGTAATTTATATATTTTTTTACAACTTTTTTTTTTATTTTCCCTCCTATTTTTAAATGTATTTCAATCTATTGTTTCATCTCTAACTTTTAGCCCATTTTGATCCCTTCCCCCCATTCCACCCCACTAGGGCCATCTGCCACTTGCTTGTTCTGCTTGCTATCCTTAATGTCCCCATTAGCACATCCTTTAGAGAATATCATCACCGTCAACACCCCTTTATCATTTTGTCCATGACATCTTTGGCAGTCTCTTCTTGGCCTCCACCTATCACTGGCCCCCTATCGAGCTCTCCTGTCCTACTCTCTTCTACCAGCTTATATTTCATCTCATTTCTATATGTCTTAGTTCTGATGAAGGATCATATGGACTCGAAACGCCAACTGTATCCCTCTCCACAGATGCTGTCAGACCTGCTGAGTTAAACCTAATATTGTTCAGTTTTCCTTGGATGAATGAACAAAAATGTGAAGGTGAAGCTGTGTCTGTAGCGGAGCACTAAGCTGATTTTAGCTGTCAATAGAAACAAACTACATATATCCACAATGAATCATGAGAAGAGTATTGACCCAGAGTTGTTCTTGTTCCAACTAGCAGTAAATTGTAATAATCAGTGTAAAAGTACCACTTTACTTTTGCAATAATCTAATGCTTACAGACATAGATGCCATCTTACAATAACTTTTTTCATTCAAAACTCTGGGGGGGATACTATTTTTACTGAATTTACCAAAAAAACTAGAAGCCTTTTGCCAATTGATATAGTTTATAGGTTAAAATGGGCATAACCAGAATCCACAACCAAAAGGTCGAGGATTTTTCTTTACCTAGGAAGAACACTATTTAACTGCAAGTTGTTGTTCTTGAATGCTCCTAAAATTTACAAACAGAATGCTCTTACATATCTATTTTCTAATAATGATAGTTTCATGCTGCTTGTTGGCTCAAAACCTGGGGTTATCATTGACCAGAAACTGAACTGGACTAGCCATATAAATACTGTGGCTACAAGAGCAGGTCCGAGTCTAGGAATCCTGTGGTGAGTAACTCACCTCCTAACTCTCCAAAGCATGTCCACCATCTACAAAGCACAAGTCAGGAGTGTGATGGGATACTCTCCATTGCCTGGGTGAGTGCAGCTCCAACAACACTCAAGAAGCTTGACATCATCCAGGGTAAAGCAGCCCTCTTCATTGGCACCCCATCTACAAACATTCACTTCCTCCACCACCTACACACAATGACAGCAGTGTGCACCATCTACAAAATACACTGCAAAAACTCACTGCAAGGCTTGTGAGACAGCACCTTCCAAACCCATTACCACATAGAAGGACAAGGGTAGCAGCCAGATGGGGACACCACCACCTGGAAATTCCCCTCCAAGCCAGTCACCATCCTGACTTGGAAATATATCACCGTTTCTTCACTGTTGCTGGATCAAAATCCTGGAATTCCCTCCCTAACAGCATTATGGGTGTACCTACACCACAAGGACTGCAGCAGTTCAAGAAGGCAGCTTACCACCACCTTTTCAAGGGCAATTAGGGATGAGCAATAAATGCTGTCTTAGCCAACAACGCCTATGTGCCATGAACAAATAAAAAAAACCATGCAAGTGGTGCAAAATGTTCAATATGCATGCACACTCAATACCATGTTATGCACATATTATAGGTGCCAATAAATTTAAATTATAACATTTTCCTCCATTTTGCTGCTACACATGTGTACTAGAATTGTTATCTTGCCAGATTATATATTGAATAGGTTTTTTTTGAAGTAGCAATGCTTTTGAACCAGAATTGGTTTGAAACCTAGCTACCATAGTCAGTAAACTACCTCCAAGGTGCACTCCAAGAAAATCAAGATGCTTTTGGAGACATGATATATTGGGATGTAGAAGCATCATGGATGCGCTTGTATAATGGGGTTAAGTTCTTCATTCCAGATCCTGGCTTTACTGTTGCCAAGACTCTTTATTACCAATAGAACCTTCAATCTCCCGAAAAAGTTCAAACAAAAAATGTCTCCAGCCGCAGTGCCTCTATAATCTAAGTAGCCCAGCATGACTTTCAAATCCCTTGATCTATCAAATCTCCTAACCTGGTATAAAGAATATTTTTCTTTTTGCTTGACAAGTTGACTGATAGGTCTAAATATAGAGATGTAGCTACCCTGGGAGAAGGGGAAGAGGTCACCTCTCACCCTAGCTGGAGTCAAAAAAAATTGATTTCACTCGGATAAGGTGTGCTGTGATCGCAAATGTTTTCATCTCAGTTGGATTGGGATTTGAAGGTTCCCAACTGAAGGTGCAACACTCTCTCTCTCTCAAGAATATCAATTTCCAAGGTATCAGTACTGATTTCCTGAATAAAATCTACACAACGGTATCATGCTAAAAGTCATTTTAGATATCACATAGAGGGACAACACTGTCATCCTCCCCATTCTTCAGCAAAGTAAATTCAGATTGTTTGATTACTTAGTCCCAAAAGCTGAGCCTGTATCTGTAGGAGCCCTTGCTTTGCTCCTAAACGACTGAAAGCCATTCTCCCAGTTATTTATTCACTGGTTTTGGATCTGGACTGGTAACTTCCATACTGATAAATGACACTGATAGCTTTCTTGATCTTGCCAGCAGTTCTTTTCCCTAAGTATTGTAATTATGCCAGCATGCTGCTGCTTTAGTGAATTTCCCACAGAGAGAATGATGTTTTACGATCTGATCATTTTGGGGAATATTGGATTGCGCTCTCAATCTGATTTGCAACCAAGCTAAGTTTGTAGATGTTAAGCATTATTTAAGATCAACTGAAAACTACTTGGAGCGATTACGACTAGAGCATAGAAAACTGTTACTGAGTACATACCCAATCTTATTTCTGATGTTATATAGCCCTTCTTTACCACGTAGCATTTTCTGAATACCAATCTGAAAATAGTTTTTAAAAAAAGAAAACAGCCACAGCCAAACACTAATTGCATCACCACCTATTTGAAGCCAATAGCTGGGAGAAACTTTTTGGGGGCAATTATTTTTTTGGTAGCCATGAAGTCTTTCAATTTTTCATATTTAAGAAACACAACTACAGACTATAACACAATTAGAAAATATGGCTGCCATCAGTCCTGCTGCCCTCCTGCTTCTCCCTGTATCAGTAATTTGTCATGTTTTACAGTGCTTACTAGTAATTTCCATGACTTTCAATTTCACAATTTTAAGGTTTGCGATATGAGTACTGTAACCTACCTTGGAGAATGTGGCCACCTTCAGGGATGCTGCAGCCAGGCCCATACAATAGGATAAAAACAAAAAAACTGCGGATGCTGGAAATCCAAAACAAAAACAGAATTACCTGGAAAAACTCAGCAGGTCTGGCAGCATCGGCGGAGAAGAAAAGAGTTGACGTTTCGAGTCCTCATGACCCTTCGACAGAACTTGAGTTCGAGTCCAGGAAAGAGCTGAAATATAAGCTGGTTTAAGGTGTGTGTGTGGGGGGCGGAGAGATAGAGAGACAGAGAGGTGGAGGGGGTTGGTGTGGTTGTAGCGACAAACAAGCAGTGATAGAGAGCCTGTGTTCAGAGCCTTTTCAGCTTTGGTGAAAGCTCAAGTGGTCTCCATGCAAACTTTGGGGACCATCTTTAAGTGACAGGCATCCATCTTGGAGAGATGAGTGGATCACATGAATAAGTGAATTCAAGGAATCAGTCTTCCTCTGGAGCCTACTTTCCCACAGATGAGTGGAAATCACAAGCCCTGACCCCAGTGGAGCAGCAGTAGCTTAATATTAGCAGTGCCTTGTGCCCTCCCTCAAGATGTCAGCATGGCTGCTCCCTCACCATCCCCTTAAGTATGGTGTTGGAAAACCAGCCAGCAAATACTGTAGTCAGCAGCTGGGCTCTCTCAGGCTCAAGCAACCAAGTCTCCAGCTGGGAGCATTCCAAGGATCACCACATGAACAAAAACAGCTTTCCACCAGCTCTGCTGAAGCCACTGGGGGAGCATCTCACAGGAGTAATCGAGTTAAGGCATCTTTTGAGAAAAGCACTTTGAACTGATCAATTGGGTAACAAAATAATTCACTATAACTTGTGGTGGGAATTAAAATGTATCATCTTTTATCATATTTGGAACTTAATAGTTTATTTTCTTTGTAGCTTGTAACTCTGTATTCTCAAAATGTCACTAATATAAAAGTTGGTTGAATGGTTTCACTGTTCTTTCATGGATAATGATAGGAGACATGAAGGGGGCATGAAAAACTGTTAATGCTGAGAGATTTTTATTACTTTCATATTATTAGTGAAACCACTGTTTTATTAAGTGCTCCTTGGCACCTTGAGCTGCAATGCATTCTGCTATACCTCTTTATTGAGCTTACCTCTCATCTTCATCTATTTCTTCTTTGAGTGATGACGTCTCTTGTTGCTTTGCAACCTCTAACCCCTCCAACATTGGCATGTTGTAGAGAATGTAGCAAATTACAATGACGGAGCCCACTTTGGATTATATGGGAGGGAGCCCCAAGAACAATCAAAGCACCTGAATCTTTGCTTCAATGCGCCAGCCAACCATATTCCGGATCATGTTCCTGGTGATCCGTGGCCCTCATTTTACCTGAGCAATTCAGCTGTTGCTATTTATTGGGAAGGTAATCTACTGAGGATACTTATAGTCTGCTTGATGCAGCTGTGCACTGTGGGTGAGATGTGGGTGATGTCTCCTGTAGCAGTCTGGAAGGAGACTAGAGTGAAGCAGTTAAGGGCAGAGGTGACCTTGACAGCATATTGGTTCAGCAGGCATTAAATCCTGCTTCAGGAGGCTTTATATTTATTTACCTGCCTGTCTGGTGAAGCACAACTTTTTGATGCATGTTCCTCATTGATAACCAGAAAACTGGCTCTCGATCAATGGACACAACAGACTGGCTAAGACCAATAGCCATGCTCGTTGGCAATGCTCTAACAGGTCTTGGTTGTTGAGGTTCCTGCTCTTCTTCCTTCAGTTGTTCCTCCATCCAAAGGAATGAAGCAGAATATGAACCCAAGGCAAATAGTGAGTTTTTAAGCAAGGTAAATAAGGAAGAAAGCTTGAGAAAAAAGCAAATGCCAAGCTTCAAGCTCAGAAATCCACTTATCACAATAGCATATAGATCCGACTGAACAGAGTGCCTGCAGCTAAGTACATGTTTAAATCTAACTTCTGGTCATGGCAGTCAGTATGTGAAGCCAAGCTGCAAGGCTTTAGTCAACAGGTTTGCCCCCACCGCGTGGGACCTTCTGACCCACCCAGTGAAAATCACGTTCATTTGTCTTTAGTAATGGGACACCCTGGCAGGAGTTTTTGCCACCAGATTCAGCTCCCAAATTAAAATGGTAGCCAGATCTGGTGAAAGGTCACTGACCTGAATCATTACCTGTTTCTCTCTCCACAGCTGCTACCTGATCAGCTGAGTACCTCCAGCATTTTATGTTTTTATTTCGGATTTGCAGCATCTGTGGTATTTTGCTTTGGTGTTGACATAGTGGCCAATTAGACACTTATGGGAATGGTACAGAATATCACATTTTGTTGTTTTTAACCACACACCTGCCCCATTTCTCCCTGATACTTTGGATTAAAATTGAGGCCATAGTGAGACTATACAGTGACCTCTGGTGCTTTATTCTGTAGGCAGAATTAAGCACAGGGCTGTGTCTTTTGTTCCAATAATGCTTTTTATTAGATTTGGGACTTTAATGCTAATTTACACTTGAAACTGCATAAATGTCATATTAATACACACATGTGGAGCTACTGAATCAAGCTGATGATAGAATGGTCACATCACAATGTTCCCCATTAAATTAATTTAAGTTTTGAGCTAACAATATCCTTATTCTAATCCATGACAGTATATCATTACATAATGCAAATGGCACCCACCCATCAGTACCTCAGATTGGTAGAGAGTTGATTATAACATATATACATCTGCTGGCCATGTTACAATCAAAGCCCCAGTTTCCTCGAAACTTTAGAGCATCGCTACACATATGAAAGAAGATAAACTATACGTAACAGTGGGTAAATGCCTACTGATGCACAGTGAGGCTGTTTCAAAGAAAGCTGAAGCACTCGTTGTGTGAAGCCAACATAATGAGGCAAACATGAATGTGGTACCAGTCTTCAATATGCCTCAGTCTCACCAGCAAAGCAGTGCCATTCATAGCATGAAGACTTAGCATTTTCCAAGGTTGCAGAATTTTGTAAGTTACCACGCGCTTTTAAAAAGGCATCAAAACCCCAGGCATCAAAACTCTCCTTTTCTTTAAAAATTTGCGTTTCTCTAACATTCTTGCCACATACATCCATAAAGATTAGATACTTTGGTTGTTATCACCCTCGAAAACATTGGGCTGTATTTAATGGGGGCAACGGGGGTTTTTCCCCTCGGCTGGAGAGTCAGTTGAGTCCATATCGCTTCTTTTAGGGAAGGTATATTAAAGTGCCACTCAGGCACATAACTAGAAAACAGCAGGCCTCCCTTGGAATCAAGGACCTCGGGGGCAGAGGTCACATCTGCCAATCAGAGGCCAGCAGCTCTATTGAATAGCAGCACCACTGGGGGTCAGAAGGGGGTGCTGCAGGAGAGGGTGTCAACAGCAAGGGCAGAGGGGTGACTCTCAGCGGAGCCGCCCACCCCCACCCCCTTCGCAATACCAGGTCCCTCAATCAGGCACTGAGTGCCTTTGAACAAAGGATCACCCCCCCATTCCCTGGGAGCCCACTCGCATGAGAAGCCCCTTACCTGCCACTGGGTTAATACCAGCGACGGTGGGATGAGGCCCGTACACGGGCATTAATTTCCCACATAAGGGCCTCAATTGGTGGTGGGGTGGGAAAGCCCTCAAGGGGCCTTCCTACCACGGGCAATCAGGGTGGAGGTGAGAAGGCGGGAGGAGGGTCACCCTCCCGCCACCAAACTCACCATGGAAGAGGGAATTAAATTCTGCTCATTGAGACACATTCAGAAGGAAGGGAAAAAGTTCACTGGCAGTTTAGCCCTTTCAGTTTTTACTTAAAATGTATTTATTAAGCTGTTCTCACATAAAATTTCATTTAGGAAAATTTTCAAAACAATTAAGTTTTATAATTTTGACACAGTGAACTTGTAATGCTTTAATGTGGTGTTAACCACAGCCTAATTTTAATTACATTGACCAAACTAAGAGTCAAGGAGGTCTCAAATTATTGTGCATCTGCCGTACTTCCTTTTGAGTAAATTTATTTTAATATGTTTTCCACACCAGAGTAATTAATTTAGTCTTTAATATTTAATTTAGTCTATAGTGTTTAAAACAATTCAGCTTCTTACTGTATTTTACTCTAGTGCAAAAAAAAACAAAAACTGAAATAATGTGGCACTGTAAAGTGTATGCATTAAAATGCAGTTAATCAGCATCAAATATAAAATCAATGCAATTCTCCCAGGAAGAGAAGTTTGGTGGGAATTGGATGATGCAGTAGGTTGGCATGTGGCGCCTGTGTTCCAATTCAGCCCACAGTCTTGACTTAAAAAGATGAAACAAGTTGGACAGTTTCAACTGAGTTCCTATTGGGCATGGCCTACTAATTAAGAAGTCTCATTAAGGGAAGCTACATGACGGCTAGTATAGAAAATGGAAAATAATCACATTGGTGCAGTACGATGAGCCACTCTAAAACTGGTGCAGGGTAGCAGAAGCTTTACTCGCCATCTAATTGTGCTACATTTTATCTGACAGTGCTTGATGCTAAAACTGAAAGCCCAAAAAGGAAAGTGTTTATTTTAATTCCACCAAGACATTGCTTAACTTAATGAGCACAGAGCAGAGCTCATACAAAAAAGGCAAATTAATAACTCACTGGACATTAATTTGCTGTGGCAGGGCATCTAACACCATTGGTTAGAGTTACCCTGGCACATTCAGGTTTTTACATTTTTTGCATAAAACGTTGCTGAACGTGTAAGCTGATAATTGCACAGCGAGGGGAACAGAGCATTTGAGGCCTGAGTGAACGAGGCAAGTAACCGTGTATCTCCTTAACGCATCAGATTGAGGGAATGTGAAATTAGCAGCTCAAGGATGAAGAAGAAAGTGCGAGTAAATTAGAGTGGGCAAATTCAATGTCAAATTAGGAACTAGAGAAGTAAAGGAAGCGAACGAAGGTTGAATTAAGAGAGTGAGAGAAAAGAGATGGAAAGGAAAGTAAATCATTAAAAGAAAAATGTTACATTTTTTAAATTTACAACAATGAAAACCTGAAGAAATTAAATGTCACGCTTTTAAAGGTTAATTTTCAGTACTAGGAGGGTTGATTGGCAGTAATGAGCACATCACGTTGTTAAAAGGGTATGTAGATGGAAATGGACAAAACTCAAATTTGTATGGTGAGTATTTCTCCTACGTATTGCAGTAACAACAATTTATATTTATTTAGTGCCTTTAAGATAATGAAATGTCCCAAGTCTACTGTGTAAATGCAGCAAGTTTTCACCATTCAATGCATTTCAAGAGTTTCACGGACAGTAAGATGCCTTTTTTGCTAAGCTAATGGTGAAGCAGTGCAACTCAGCAGCAACATTTGGATATTTTCAGTTTAACTGTGCATCTTTCCTTCGCCTAAGCTGATGTACCATTTGCCTATAAATAATAGCAAGTGCCATTAATCTCTCTATTACTTTGACAGCAAAAAAAAAAAGTCCTTTATATTGTAATAAATGAGGCAAAACGTAGCTACATAAATCTGTTTTCTTTCTCCTTTTAAATTATAGGCTGCAGGTCAATAGCTTAGGCACTAATAAAACACTCATTCTATTCTTTCCATTTAAGAGCAAATACCTTTCAATTGCCTCAACATTTTTTTGTATATATATGATCCATTAATTTTATTTTAAGCAGTTATCAAAGGACATGTGTGTCATGCATGTGATGGTCTGAAAAGGATTGCTGAGTGATTTCCTCTGCATTATACAATCACAACAGTTCCTGAAAGGAGATGATCAACTTTGAAAGAACTCACCCAGTGAAATAAAAGATGAAAGAATTCTTCAAGAAAGAGAATGGAGAGAGTGACAGCAGAGGCAAGGATAGCAGAGGCTAAGGAGCCAGCATCCTTAAAAGGAATGGGGGCCTCAATATCTTGCACAGTTCCAAAAAGAAGTATTCACAATTAGCAAAATGAACGTCAAAAGAAAGAGAATTAAAAATCCAGAGAATTTACATGGAAATAAAAAAATACCTTCCCAAATGTCTTTCATCTTGTCTGCATCTATTGCACTTCAGACTGTTGAAAGCATTTATAAAAAAGAAAAGCAGCAACTTCCTGGCATGTCCCCAAGGATATATGTTGAAAATTTACAAACAGCCCCCAATCCATGGAAACTTCACTGAGAAATTATTGGCCTCAGGATGCTCCAATTTAGACCGCTGCCTGAAAAGTAGACAAGCTGGGTTGAATAGCTCCCCTTAACAGTCAAATATACAAACTATGCCCCAGACCCCTGACAACTCATGAGCAATATCATAGAGAATTAGTTAGCATTCTTAGAAACATATTTGAATTGTTCAATTTTCACTGTTGTGTTGTTATATCATCTCAATTACTGGACAGATTATAAAGCTACTGTGTAGAATGACACAATAAGACAACACGCAGTAACTATGAGGCACATAAATAAATAGGTGCACTTTTTTACAATATACTAATTCACAACACTACACACAAGATGTGATTTAGTTTTATATTGCAGCTCTGAAGGAAAGTTTGTGTTATTTCAGAAAAGGTAATTACTGGCAGTAGTATTTGCTATTAGAGTTCTTTCAGATGGTACAGTAAAAGAGATACCATGAAACATTGTTATTATGTTTAGAGTTCGATATCAGAGAAATTGGCACCTTTTTGGTATTTCACATAGGTATTTCATTGTGAATCTGAAGTATTCTGTTGATTATTTAGACTGAACATCTATCCCCTCATGCACTTTTAAAAACATATAGGATACCAATTTAGATGAATTCACATACCATTGTTGGTTTTGCAACTCAATCACTGAATAAAGTGCTGTTAAACTTTATGTTAAAGTTATTTTTATATATGAACAGAAATCTCAATCTGCCTGAAATTAGGCCATCATTCGAGCTACCAAGTTTTTTTTTTAATTTGCTCGTGGGATGTGGGCGTCACTGGCTAGGCCAGCACTTATTGCCCATCCCTAACTGCCCTCACTCAGAGGGCATTTTAAGAGACAACCACATTGCTGTGGGTCTGGAGTCACATGTAGACCAGAGCAGGTAAGGACAGCAGATTTCCTTACCTAAAGGACATTAGTGAACCAGATGGGCTTTTACAACAATTGACAGTGTTTTTGTGGTCATCATCAGACTTTTAATTCCACATTTTTTTGCTATGGTGGGATTCAAACCCGGGTCTCTAGAGCATTACCTTGGGTCTCTAGAATACCAGTCCAATGACCATACTGCTATGCCACCACCTCCAAATGTAAAATCAATTCAAATATTAATGCCAACAGCTAAATCTAGACAAACATTATCAAGAACAATCCATACTAAATCATGTTCTTGGAAACTTACAAGACCTAAAAGGAAGGCAGTAAAAGGTCATTATGAAAGAAAAGGCAAAATTAGAGGTTATAACTAATCTTTGTAAATAGCTACAAAATTTCTAAATACTCAATGTGATGTCTAAACATTTAAAATGTTCTTATGAATTACAGTTGCAGTTGCTGAAAATAAATAATTGATGGTATATTTATAGCAAGAAATTACTAAATATTTATCATGGGTATAATTAGTATTCTCTAGAAATGCTATACTTATAATCAGTAGTTCATGGGCTAGATATCAAAAAGACTACAAATTCAATGATATAAAAACAGAAAATGCTGGAAATACACAGCAGTGATTCAAATTTAATAAATTGATTGCTCAGTGAATAATGATCCAATATCATCTGTCAAACAAAGACATAATATGCAAGTCCTTGAATCCCCACACGCACAGTTCCCATTCTGCACTGGAACTATCTAGTGCCAACAACTAGCAGAATCATTGCATTCTCCATTTAATGGGAAAATAAGGTAAATCACTAAGATTAGGTTCTGTGAAATCTTTCATGAATGCCTTCTATTGTTTTATTAGAAAGTAGCAAATGCAAGGTCTGGATGATGACATTTGCCTGTCTTCTTGATCCATTGTCCTATGAGATATAAAGGACAAAATCCAGAACATTTACCCAAAATTAGTTTTGCAATTCTGGCAGAACTTATCTGAACACTACAATAAGGGAGAACGCTACTTCCATTTTTCAAAAACCCTTAACAATTCATTGGCAGGGATCTTATAGGACCCTAGTGAGTGTGTGGAAGGCATAGATGGGCGGGGTGGGTGGGGGTGGTGAGGTGGTGGTGGAGGGGGTGTATAATCAGGTGGGATGGTGGGAGATGGGATGCCTGTCACCTCCCCACTGCCACTGGTATTTTACCTGCCCTTAGGCCAACTGAGGCCAGTAAGTGGCCAGTTCAGGACCACTAAAGGCCTCTTCCTGCCGTTACTGGGTGGGCACTTCACCACATTGGGAGACTGTGGCCTCCATAAAGGCTTGAAGGAGGCCCCCCCAGATCAGACATCCCGTGGCCCCTGGAGAGACCACCAAAAAGCAAGGGCTGCCCCATTGAGAGACCAACTCACCCCCCCCACCACTCCGTCTGCCAGGGGCCGGACAAACCCCACAAACTTACCTGCACTCCGGGACCACCTCTATGCTGGCTGGCCCAGGCTGGCTGCAGTTACAGCAGTGGCCACACTCCCAATGATGCTGTTGGGCCAAAGATTTGCCGGTCATCTCAGGTGTTGCAGCTCCTGGGAGCGTCCTTTAAAAGGGCGGAAATGCTGACTGCAGGCAATTAATGTAAACGTATAATCGTAAAATTGAGTCGGGTGTTTTGTGATTGGCCGAGGCGGAGTCATCGCCAAATGTTTGGCCCATGAATGGCCTCCACCCTAAAATCCTGGTCATTGTTTAAGAAGCTTCACAGCACTATTAACTGGCATAATGATAGCTTAAATGTCTATATAGATTTTTTTCAAAATGTTCCAGGTAATATCATATTATAGATGTTTCCAATTTTATGAACACAATGTCCTTATTTCCACTGCAGCTACTTAGTTGAGGACAGTTTTCAAATGTTGCTTTGAAAAATGTAACTAATACTTTACTTAATTATTCACTGACCAATTATATGTGAAAAACTAATTCATACCATCTACCCTGGATGATGGAGAAATAATCTACCTGAATAGCTGAAAAGCAAAGGAAATTAAAAGGCTTTGTGCATCTAGCAAAATGATGGCTTTGATTGGGACAACAGATACAGCTGTCAAGAATTTTCTTATTCTTTCACAGGATGTGTGCACTTTTTAAAACTCTCACGGAATGTGGGCATCGCAGGCTAGGCCAGCATTTCCAATGCCCATCCCTAATGGCCCTTGATAAGGTGGTAGTGAGCCACCTTCTTGAACTGCTGAAGTCTGGGTGGTGTAGGTACACCCACAGTAATATGAGGGAGTTGCAGGATTTTGACCCAGCAACAGTGAAGGAACAGCGAAATAGTTCCAAGTCAGGATGGTGTGTGGCTTGGAGGGGAACTTGCAGGTGATGGTGTTACCATGCCTTTGCTACCCTTGTCCTTCGAGGTGGTAGAAGAGGTTTGGAAGGTGCTGTCTAAGCCATGGTTGCCAAATGGAGGAAACATGCTTCCCCCAAATTTAGTGATGCCTCCCTCGGGCGCCTCCTGGATGCAGTGGAGGACCGCCGTGAAGTCCTCCACTCCCACAGGTGAACACCCTGGGGCCATCCACCCAGATGACTCTGGGTGTGTCCAGCCTATACGAATCCCCTCTTCCTGTGACCCCAGCAGCTCCAGTTCCACAGCCAATGAGGGTGCCACTGCCACACAGCAGGACCCTAAAAGCGGGGCCCTCCAGAGGACACTTGCCAAGGTAATTACAGACGGGGTGTAGCAGTCAGCAGGCTTCCTCAACTCCGCTGCAGATGTTGGGGGAGCACCAAGACGTAGAGGCAGGGTTAGGAAGGTTAAGATGATGTAGATACACAACCTGGACATGGATGTTAATCACTTGTATATAATGTTCACTATTGTAAATAAACTCCCAAGAATGTCTCCCTGCCTGTGGTTCCTTGTTCTGATGAGCAGTGTTCATGTCACTCAGATGTTAAACCCTGGTTCCTGCACAAAATAAAGGCAGGTGTCTCAGTTCTGGGTCTCTTCCCTGTGCAGTATGTAACCTTCAGACCAAAGTGATGGTCGGCTTCACACTCACTTGACACAGATGCCTACACCTTTATGGTGCTTGTCATTATTGCCAGAATGTTGTGGGCAGGCATCACAGAGTTCAGTCATTCTCCCTGTGTGCTCTCAGCACCTTTGAGATGAGGATGGCCCCCATCTCTTCAGCATCTGTGGCCAGTGACTCCTGAAGGGGTCAGGTGCTGAAGGCAGACAAAAGATCAGGTGCACTTAAAGTTTCACGGCTGTGTCTCCATGATATAACCTTGATCACAGGGTGCAAGTGAGCTGCCCTAATCCAGGCAGGAGTCAGACACTCACAGATGCTATGTAAAGATTTTTGGGGTGTCCTCACTGCATGTCGTCATCATCCCTCTGGAACCTAGCAACTATTAGGGTCTTCGTTGCATCTCCATGAGTTGAACCTGAGCACTGAGGGTATGTGCGCTGCTGTCAGCCACACAAGAGTCAAACGTTCACAGACGCGAGGTGAGGATGTCAGGACTGCCCTCACTGCATCTCGTCATCATCCTCCATGAATCTTGCAGCTATGAGGGCCTCCCGAGCACACCTGCCTCGTCTGGCCAGTCCGATGGCCTCATTGCTGGCATCCTCATCTTCAAGGACCTCAACATCATCAACCCCTTCAACATCCTCCTCATCGGTGGATACATGCAGTTCCTCCATCTCCTCAGCCAGGTCCACCTCCCATTGCAGCGCCAGGTTGTGAAGCACACAGCAAGCGACAATGATGGGAACTGTATTGCAATGTTCCACCAGACCTGTCGAGGCACCAGACCCTCATTGTCAAATGCATATCGTTTGCTCCATAAAGTCCGGGTCGCGGCATGAGCTTTGTTATACCATCACTCCATGCAGTCTGTGGCCACTGCACAGGCATCATCAGCCATGTCCCCTGTGGGTAACACTTGTCCCTGAGGAGCCAACCCTGAAGCCTCTCTAGACCCTGGAAGATGTCAGAGATCTGAAACCTGCTGAGGATGTAGGCGGTGTGGACGATCCCTAGGAATCATGCGTAGAATTGTGATGGTCACAGACCAGCTGAACGTTCACCAAATGGAAGTCCTTGCGGTTGACGTAGTTGACTGCTTGTTACCATGTGAGGTCAGTCAATGGCACCCTGCAGCTGTGGAAAACCTGAGAACTGCACAAGTCCCAGCGCTCTTGCTTCCTGATATTCCTGATGCCAGGCAAAATGCACGAAGTGCTGTGCCTTCACACAGATGGCATCCGTGGGCTCCTGGATATACTCGTGCATGGAAGCTTGCAAGATCCAGCACAGGTGATCCGTGGAGCCCTGGAAGAAGCCACTAGTGTACAATTTGAGTGCCCTAGTCACTTTCACGGCCACTGGCAGTGGATGCCCTCCATGTCCCTGTGGTACCAAATCCTGCAGCAGGTGGCATATGTGATCGACCAGTTTCTTAGGCGTGCAGTCTTCGGCAACACTGGTTCTTGGTCATCTGCAGGAATAACAGGCACCATCTATAGACCGTGGGTCTAGAGAGGCACCTGTGAGCAACAGCTTGCTGTGGACCTTCAGCTGCATGCACAATCGGACTTCCATCTTGCCCCTTCATCTTGAAGAAGGCACTCCTCCCTTTGCCAAGCCAGGGTCCTCCATTGCTCTCTTCTTTGTCTTCTCTGCTCTCTGTAAGCCATGAGGCATACCGCTAAATCACCAGGCTGAATGATCCTGATGTTTCTCTCTTTGCTCCTGCAGGAAGAGAATATGTTAGCATAGGTGTCCAAAGAACCTCTCTTGGTTAAGTCTGAAGGCCTCTTCACGCATGCAGGAGAGTGCTGGCCAGACATGCATAGCCAGTGAGTAGTGTGCTCATTGGCTGTCCGAAACCCCACCGACCTCTGCCCCACTCCACCTGACTGATTGGCAGCAGCTTCGGCCACTGGACTGAATGCTGTGCTCTCAGTTTAGGCACAGGCATTCTTCTAACCCACACTGCAAGGCTGCGGTGTTAGCTTGAACCACAATGTATACTGGCCCAAACCTTAACAACAACATTGCCAGGGGCTGTGTGTGCCTCAGTAACTGCACCATGGCAACCTTTTGCAATCAGATTCTACAACTTGCCCAGTTGGCCAATTGTTCTGCAGCCCCCTAAAATGCACATTAATTTGCAGTCGGCGCCCGAGGGGTGACAAATTCTGGAGCATTTGGTGGCACTTTCATGCTTTTGTGTTGCTTGAGTGGGCAGAAAAGCTTCAGAAGCCCAACTCCAAGCATGTCAATGGAACTGCAGCTGAACTGTCACTTTTGACAGGCTTTTCTAAGTGCGTGGCCGCTTCCCTCACCACCACCCACTCCCCCAATCCCCCCACCTGCCCCCCGCCAGTCTAGTTCAGTTTCTGGTCAATAGAAATCCCTAGGATGTTGATAGTGGGGCATTCAGCATTCGTAATGCCATTGAATGTCAAGGGGAGATGGTCATTGCCTGGCACTTGTGTGGTGCAAATGTTACTTGCCAATTATCAGCCCAAGCTTGAATGTTGTCCAGGTCATGCTGCATATGGGGATGGACTGCTTCAGTAGCTGAGGAGTACGAATGGTGCCACTTCTAACCTGGAAGTGATGGAAGAAAGGTCATTGATGAAGCAGCTGAAGATGGTTGGGCCTAGGCTACTACTCTGAGGAACTCCTGTAGTGATGTCCTGGAACATGAGATGATTGACCTTCAACAACCACAACCATCTTCCTTTGTGCTAGGTATGCAACCCTGATTCGCACTGACTCCAGTTTTGCTAGGGCTCCTTGATGCCACACTCGGTCAAATGCTGCCTTGATGTCAAGGGCAATCACTCTCACCTCATCACTTATCTTGAATCCTCTAAAGGAGGAACATTAGCTGTATTATACAAGGCCTAAAAAGTAAAATGTCCTAGAAAGTATTTTAAAGAAGATGAAAAATTATTTTTCAAAAACTGAAGATACAAGCAACTTGATTCTGAAAACTGAAATCATGTGAGACTTTCATAAAAGCAAGGAATTCAATTTGCTCTGTTAAGCTTTAAAACTCCATTTGCAATCAATAACTTTATTTCCCCAGGTCTGGTCTTGTGTATCTCTATTTCAATTTTGTGTCTCCTCCTTCTTTCACTTTATTTTACCTTCATGACTGCCTACAGGAAGGGAATTTGAGCAGAACAGCATACCTTGACTGTAGGAGGGAGCATCTAACATTTTTTCTTAATAACAGGGATTGGACTTCTTTGGTCAAACAACAACTAATGCCTCAATCGCCACAAAAAAATAAATCAACAAAAATGAAATAGTGACTAAAAGCTGTAGAATTCTGTGCAGAACGTTCATTTATTTTAACTAGAATTGAAAACTGATTAGATAGATCAGTGAAGTATGTTGTTATAGTACACAGACAATCTACCCAAATACTGATTTCCACAATACTACTGCTCATATAAATCTCAAAGGAAGTATAGCTAACTAGGTACTTTATGACTGCAGAAATAAAAATAAAACTGTCCTACTAGAAAAATCAAGGGGCAGAGAAGAAATGTGCCACCAGCAGTACTAATCTGCATACAATAATCCCTTAACCTTTAGGATATTGAAGATGACAAGGAAGCTCATTTTTATACAAAGCATGTTGAAATGAAAGCATTTCCTTTATCACGAGCCCATTGTGTATCAACTAAATACAATCCAGTTCTGGGTAGAGAGCTTGGTAATAAAATAAATGCTATCTGAAGAAAGAAAATTCCTTACCTTTGCAATTCATGAGTAAAATAGCAAAACTGGAAGATGGTGGCACAACATTCTGAAATGTACAACTTTTATTATAAGCATTTTGGAAGTGTTCCCTATTTAATTTTTACTATTTCAGAAAAGCTACAGATTAAGTGACAATCAAAACTTCTCAGGTAGCATATTTCATTTTCCAATTTCTAGTATTTAAATGCAAGCAGTTCAACTCAGAAGCAGAGGAGGAGAACACTAATGGACTGACAATGCGACCAAAAATAGTTAATATGTTGATATCATGGTAATGTATCAATACATTTTAAAACTACCTTTGGTTTCTGACAGTTCATACGAACAGACAAGAATATATGGATAGAGGGTACGTCAGAAATAAGGTGCTCTGGTATTATTAAAGATTACAGAGGAAATTTCTCTCTATCTGGTAGGAGTTATTTGCATTTTAATTTGCATTTGCCCTCTTCAATTGAGAGCCTTCATATCTTCCCAAGGAACTGCAATTTGATGCATTGGAAAGGTCTGCAAGCTCCTATGACCTTGAAAGCATGGCTTGCAGCAACATAGCTCCTAATAGACCCACCCAAGTCAGACAGATCAAAAGGTAGGAGTCAGGCTAAAGGCAACCCTCCTGCCTGTGTGTGTCAAGCTAATGTTCATTCCAGGTAAAAATGCTTTCACTATGCAAGTAACGCTGAAACTCCAGCATGATGCCACCACCAAACACATCTTCCCTTCACCCCCCTTATCAGCATTCCGTAGGGATCGCTCCCTCCGGGACACCCTGGTCCACTTCTCCATCACCCCCTACTCCTCAACCCCCTCCTATGGCACCACCCCATGCCCACGCAAAAGATGCAACACCTGCCCCTTCACTTCCTCTCTCCTCACCGTCCAAGGACCCAAACACTCCTTTCAAGTGAAGCAGCATTTCACTTGCATTTCCCCCAACTTAGTCTATTGCATTCGTTGCTCTCAATGTGGTCTCCTCTACATTGGAGAGACCAAACGTAAACTGGGCGACCGCTTTGCAGAACACCTGCGGTCTGTCCGCAAGAATGACCCAAACCTCCCTGTCGCTTGCCATTTTAACACTCCACCCTGCTCTCTTGCCCACATGTCTGTCCTTGGCTTGCTGCATTGTTCCAGTGAAGCCCAACGTAAACTGGAGGAACAACACCTCATCTTCCGACTAGGGACTTTACAGCCTTCCGGACTGAATATTGAATTCAACAACTTTAGGTCGTGAGCTCCCTCCCCCATCTCCACCCCCTTTCTGTTTCCCCCTTCCTTTTTTTTCCAATAAATTATAAAGATTTTTCTTTTCCCACCTATTTCCATTATATAAAAAAAAACCCCCACTAGAGCTATACCTTGAGTGCCCTACCATCCATTCTTAATTAGCACATTCGTTTAGATAATATCACCAACTTTAACTTTAACACCTATGTGTTCTATTGTACTATTGTCGTTGACATCTTTTGATGATCTGCTTCTATCACTGCTTGTTTGTCCCTACAACCACACACCCCCCCCCACCTCTCTCTGTCTCTCTATCTCTCTGCCCCCCACACACACACCTTAAACCAGCTTATATTTCAACTCTTTCTTGGACTCGAACTCAAGTTCTGTCGAAGGGTCATGAGGACTCGAAACGTCAACTCTTTTCTTCTCCGCCGATGCTGCCAGACCTGCTGAGGTTTTCCAGGTAATTCTGTTTTTGTTATAAACGCTGAAACAAGCCTGTTAGAAGGCTTAAAAATATAAACACCAACTATGGAAAACTAGAATCTGCTGGATGTAAGCAAGGTAATCTGATCAGAGTTTAAGATCTTGTTCTGGACAGACAGATGTGAAAAATAGGTGCTGCTTTCTAAGTGTGCTGCTTCACTTGAAAGGAAATACACTAGCTATAAAAGGAAAATATTGAAAGTCCTTCCAATCAGATATGGAAGGAGAGTTGATAGGACCTTAGTTATAAAAAATAAAGCTTTGAAGGGGATGAAAAAGTAAGGGGAGTGAGAAGAGACACAAGGCGAAAGGAAATTCAGGTATTGTGAAGAAACACAAACAAACCAAATAAAAGGTGAAAGCTGAAATGAAAATAATATGACTTTACCTGAACGCAAGGAATTAGAATAGGACTCGAAAGCTGGAAATTGCAGGTATTGTTAATTGGCCTGCTTGATTGGCACCCCAGCCACAAACATTCACTGCCTGCACCACCGATACACAAGTGGCAGTTGCGTATACCACCTACAAGAATGCACTGCAGGAACTCACCCAGGCTCCTTAGGCCATACCTTCCAAAACCACGACCACTACCATCTAGAAGGACAAGGGCAGCAGATGCATGGGAACACCACCATCTGGAAGTACCCCTCCAAGCAACACACCATCCTGACTTGGAACTATATCAACTTCACTGTCGCTGGGTCAAAATCCTGAAACTCCCTCCCCAACAGCACTGTGGGTATAATAAACTTGGAGAGTACAGGACAGGTTTCTTGTAAGAAACAGTGAACTTTATTAACAGACTTGAGAGGAGATTACATGCTTGTTCCAAGACCAAAGCCAACAAACTCCACCCCTAAGATTCCACACACTTAGGGCTGATTGGTTTATGCAGTCAGGTGATCCCATAGCAATAAGAAGTGGTTTAGCTTACAATCATTACATGCCTTCCCCTTTACTTATGTTTTACCCTCTTATTTACAAAACATCTGACCCTATATTATGTACAGTTCATGCCATTATAAATTTAGGAGATGTTCGAATTCGGGTGGAGTTATGCAACTCTACAGCTGGAGGTTTTTCCACTGGATCGACTTGCACAGGAACTGCAGCTTCAGGGACATTCCTAGACACTAGCAGTTCAAAATTATTCACTTCACAGAGACATCAGATATGTCTATCCTTTGTCAATCTGGCACCTCAGGTGTCAAAGTTTCGAATTTGATTTCAGGTGGATTAACTGGTTGTTGGAGGGTTTCTCGACTTCTGAGATGATCCACATGTTTCCTAACTACCCTGTTTTCCACTTCTAATTGATTAAATAAAGGTCCTGTTTCAGAGACAATTGTAACAGGGACCCATCTCGGTCCAGTTGCAAAATTTGGTACAAAAGCTGTCTCTCCCACAGTAAACTCTCAACCTTTACTGTGAACATCATGATTCACTTTCTAATTACTGTGGTTTCTCTCCACCTTCCCCTCTAAATTAGGGAATACTGGACACAATCTCGTACAAAGTCAGCAATTCTGAAGGTGTTAAACCAGTGGCCGCTTGAGAAGTTGTGTGATAGCTGAACAGGAATCTTGAAATTCATGTTCCTAGTGTTCCTGCTGATAGTTTCTTCATACCTGTTTTAAAGGTTTGTACTGCTGTTTCTGCCAAGCCATTAGGCGAGGTATTGTTCTGACTTGTTTAATCCCATTTAGGTTCGCAAATCTTTGGCATTCAGTACTAGTGAAAGCAGTACAATTATCTGACACAATAACATCAGGTAAACCATGAACGCTGAAACTCTGGTACAGTTTTTCAATGGTTGCGGATGAAGTAGGTGATCTCACTTCAAACACATCCATCTATTTGGAATGTGCATCGATAATCACAAGGAACATGATATATAGAAATAGACCTACATAGCCTAACCCAGGGTCAACCAGGCCACTTCCATGGATGCAGTGGAGCTGAAATGGGCAACCTCTGCTGTTGCTGGCACTGGAGACAGTGTTTCACCATTTTTTCTACATCAATGTTTATACCTGGCCACCAGATATAACTTCATGCGAGCATCTTCATTTTCGAAACACCAGAATGTGCACTTCGAAGTCCTTCCAATAATAATTCTCTTCATGGACAGGGATAACTACTTTTGCTCCCCATAATAAGATACCATCATGACAATTCAGTTCAGATCAATGTACAAAGAATGGTTTCAATTCTTTAGAAACTTGTTCTTGTTATTTGACCATCCTTGTAACACTTGTTCATGGACTCTGGCTAACATTGGATCCTGATTCATCCAATTCTTTATCTATCTAGCACAGACTGGTGAGAAGTCCAGGAAATTCAATGCAAATACCATCTCTTGAGGTACTAGAACATGTGTAATACTGTTGGGCAAAGGGACTGTGGGCATCTGCATTTGCTATATGCACACCCGTACGGTGCATAAAAGTGTACTCGTACACTGACAAAATTAAAGCCCATCTTTGAATTCTAGCAGAGCTAATGGTGGGATTACCTAATCTTCACTAAACAATCCTAACAGTGGTTTGTGATCTGACACTATGGTGAAGTGTCGACCATGTAAATATTGATGGAGCTTCTTTACTCCAAATACGATAGGCAAGCCCACTTTTTCAATATGCGAGTAACCTTTCTCAGCTGCCGAAAGGGTTCTGGATACATATCCCATTGGTCTTTCAGACCCATCCTCCATCTTGTGTGACAATAATGCTCCTACTCCATAGGGGGATGCATCATAAATGAGTATCAATTTCTCAGACGGGTCATAGTGCAGTAGCAGACAAGACGACTGTAAAAGCTTCTTAACTCTAGTGAAGGCTTCTTCTTGCTGTGCCTTCCAGGACCATCTGTCATTTTCTCCAATAATAAATGCAAAGAGGATAACAGTGTATATAGATTAGGCAAAAAAATCGACCATAATAGTTCAACATGCCCAAAAAAGACTTGAGCTCTGTGATGTTAGTAGGAGAGGACGCTTCCTTGATTGCCCTGACTTTCTCTCCTAATGGATGTAATCCTTGGGCATCCACTTGATGCACTTTCCTTTTTTTTTTAAAATGAACGCCAGCCTCTAAAAATTTCTTTGGAACCTCTTCCAGGTTTGCCATATGTTCTGTTTTTGTGGATCCTGTAATTAGGATGTCATCCAGCCACACTAAAACTCAGGAAGCCCTTGTAGTGAACTTTCCATGGTTCTCTGGAAAATCACACAGGCAGAAGACACACTGAAGGGTAGGCATGTATACTGGTACAGGCCCTTATGAGTATTTATGGTGACATAGCTCCTCGATGTGTTGTCCAACTTGAGCTGCTGATACACATGGCTCATATCCAGTTTAGTATAGGATGTTCCTCCTGTATGTTTAGCATACAACTCTTCAATCTTTGGATTGGGCATTTGTCTAATTTCACAGCCTTGTTCACTGTTAAGTTATAATCCCCACAGATGTGAATGGGTTGGTCTGGTTTCATCACAGGGACTTGGGGTGCTGCCCATTCTGAAAACTGGACTGCCTGTATTATTCCTAATTTCTCCAAACGACATAATTCCACATCAACCTTTTCTCTCAGAGAGTAAGGCACAGGTCTTGCTTTAAAAAAACCAGACTGCTGCTTCAGGGTCCACATATATTTTAGCTTATAGGCCTTTGATTTTCCCCAACTCATTTCGGAATACTGAGTCATACTTTCACAGCAACTCTGGTTTTCCCCCAGTCTTGATTTGAAAAATTTCTGACCAATTAAGTTTGATTCCCTTCAACCAATTGTGGCCCAGAAGACTCAATTCTTCTCCAGTTACAATAATTATTGGCAGCTGAGCCGTCTGGTGTCTGTATGATACAGGTACAGAGGTGATGCCTTTCACCTGTATTGCTTCTCCTGTAAATGCTTTTAACTGAGCAGTGGTTTTCTCCAAACTCAATGGATCAATACCTTCTCTGAGGTATTTAACAAAGTGTTCTCCCACTACTGTGGTCGATCCTTCTGTGTCAACCTCCATGACTAGAAGCTTTCCATTTACTTGAAGTGTAGTAGTGATTGGTTCAGTTTTCCTGGCCTTCAGATTGTGTAGGGAATGAATACCAGCCTCAGTAACTTCTGGCTCTTCTATTTTGTGCACTTAATTTAACTTGACTTGATGTCTGAAAGGCTGTCCTGATAGAGTTCTGCACTGTTTAACAACATGCCCTTTATGGTGGCAGTAGTGGCATTCTGCCTCTTTAAATCTACAGACTTTGGGTGCATGATTTCCCCCACAACGGTAACACTTTAACTTCTGGGTTACTGGTGAGCTGCTTCCAGCATTTCTTCTTGTTTTTCTAGCAGTTGAGACCATGTCCCTAGGTCAGAAGATTGGACAGAATATAAGGAACAGCAAAGAATGGCTAAAAGATTAATAAGGAGGGAAAAATTAGAGTATGAAAGAAAGCTAGCCAGAAATATAAAAACAGATAGCAAGAGTTTATATAAATATTTTAAAAAGAAACGAGTTAACAATGTGAGCTTTGGTCCTTTAGAAAGTGAGTCTGGAGAATTGATAATGGAAAACAAGGAGATGACAGATGAATTGAACAGGTATTTTGCAACAGTTTTCACTATAGAGGATAAAAATACAGCTATAAACCAGGAAATGGAAGGGAGGGAGGAAGTCAGGAAAATTACGTCACCAGAGAAGTGGTACTGAATAAATTGTTGGAGCTGCAGGCTGGCAAGAGCCCAGGTCCTGATGGATTTTATCCTATGGTCTTAAAAGAAGTGTCTGGTGAGATTGGCATTGGTTTTAATTTTCCAAACCTCCCTAGATTTGAGGAAGGTTCCATTAGATTGGAAAATAGCAAATGTAACTCCATTATTCAAAAAAGGAGGGAGACAGACAGCGGGGAACTACAGGCCAGTTAGCTTAACATCTGTAGTAGGGAAAATGTTAGAAGCTATTATTAAAGAAGTTATAGCAGGGCACTTGGATAAGCTCAAGGTCACCAGGCAGAGTCAAAATAGTTTTGTAAAGGGAAATTGTGTTTAAACAACTTATTGGAGTTCTTTGAAGAAGCAATGTGTGCTGTGGATAAAGGGGAACCAGTGAACGTACTGTACTTAGATTTCCGGAAGGCATTTGATAAGTGCCACACAAAAGGTTATTGTGGGGAAAAAAAGCTCATGGTATATGTGGTAACATATTAGCATGGATGGAAGATTGGCTGGCTAACAGGAAGCAGGGAGTAGTCATTCATGGGTCTTTTTCAGGTTGGCAAGATGTAATGAGTGGTGTGCCACAGGAATCAGTGCTGGGTTTTCAACTGGTTACAATTTATATAAATGACTTGGATGAAGAGATGAATGGGATGGTTGCCAAATTTGCTGCTAACACAAAGATAGGTTGGAAAGTAAGTTGTGAAGAAGACATAAGGAGACTATAAAAAGATATAGATACGTTAAGTGAGTGGGCAAAGATCTGGCAAATGGAGTATAATGTGGGAAAATGTGAAATTGTTCATTTTGGCAGGAAGAATAAAAGTGACGCACATTATCTAAATGGTGAGAGGTTGCAGAGCTCTGATATGCAGAGGGGTCTGGGTATCCTAATGCATGAATCACAAAAGGCTAATATGGAGGTGCAGCAAGTAATTAGGAAAGCTAAAAGGTTATCATTTATTGCAAGGAGAATTGAATACAAAAGTAGGGAGGTTATGCTTCAGTTGGAAAAGGCACTAGTGAGACCACATTTGGAGTACTGTGAACAGTATTGGTCACCCTATTTAAGAAAGGATTTAAATGCATTGGAAGCAGTTCAGAGAAGGTTTACCAGAGTAATACCTGGAATGGGTGGGTTGTCTTATAAGGAAATGTTGGACAGACTAGGCTTGTATCTGCTGGAGTTTAGAAGAGTAAGAGGCAACTTGATTGAAACGTATAAGATCCTGAGGGGTCTTGACAGGGTGAATGCAGAGAGGATGTTTCCTCTTGTGGGAGAATCTAGAACTAGGGGTCACTGTTTAAAAATAAGGGGTCGCCCATTTAAAACAGAGATGAGGCGAAATTTTTTCACTCAAGAGGATCGAGAATCTTTGGAACTCTTCCTGAAAAGGTGGTGGAAGCAGAGTCTTTGAATATTTTTTAAGGCAGAGGTGGATAGATTCTTGGTAAACAAGGGGGTGATAGATTATCAGGGGTAAGTGGGATGCAGATTTCAGGTTACTTATTAAATGGCAGAGCAGGCTTGAAGAAATGAATGGCCTACTGCTCCTCGTTCATATGTGCGTATCCTTGATCTTCACGCCATGCCCGGCGGTAGGTTCCTGCCCTAGCTGCAAAACAACGCCATGTTGCAAAGCCTGTGAATCCCTCTCAGCACTCTCCATTGCTAACGCTTTCTCCATGGCGTGCTTCAGGTCTATCTTAGCTTCTGTAAGAAAATGGCACTGAACGGTGTCGTCGTTGATGTCACAAACCAACAATCTCACAACAATGTTGTTTAGAGTATCACCAAAGTCACAGTGCTCCGTTAACTGTTTTAGCTTCACGATGTACATTGCAATTGACTCACCAGGGGCCCTTACTCGAGAATTAAACTTGAATTTTTGCATGATCACAGAGGGTTTAGACCAAAAATGTCCTTTCACGAGGTCAACTAGCTTGGCGAAGGATCTAGAATTTGGCGCATTCAAAGCCGTCAAGCTACAGATTAAGTTATAGGTTTTGCTCCTGCAGATACTTAGGAGAATTGCCTTCTGTTTTTTCCTCCGCCATTATTTCATTAGCTACAAAGTAGAAAGCTAATTGCTCAATGTATTGACTCCAGTCCTCGATAGATGAGTTGTATGGGTCAATTGTACCAAAGAGAAGCATTGCTGATAAGTATATTTTTCTTTTCTTCCCTTAAAATATCGGATTACTCACAGTTGCAAGGCGAGGTGCTGCGTCAGTGCTGTTTATCCTCGTTGCCAGTTGTAATAAATTTGGAGAGTGCAGGACGGGTATCTTGTAAGAAATAGTAAACTTTATTAACAGATTTGAGAGGAGATTACATGCTTGTTCCAAGGCTAAAAAGCTCCATTTCTAAGATTCCCTGCGCTTAGGGTTGATTGGTCTACACAGTCACATGATCCCCATAACAGTAAGAAATGGTCTTTTGTAGGCAATGCTGGTGAAAGACACCAACTTGCATCACACCTTTGCTGTTCTCTTCCATGTCTCGCTGGCAATCCTTGCAGTTGGTACTACTAGGAGTCATGTAGAGTTGCAGCTTCATGGTCGTATTGATGGTGCTGGATGCCCAGACCGTGTGGAGCCGCTGGAAGATCAATGCTGCTTTGTTGATTCTTGTGTGGATGTGATCTCTATATCACCCTCCCTGGAGATGTTGCTTCCTGGGTAGGGAAAGTGGTCGATGTCCACAACGTTCCATTGCTCAATGGTGATGGGAGAGCCTTGTTGCCATCGAGCCATCGCTGTCGGGCATTCCTCCACCAGTCTGCCATCTCCCCCTTTTGTTGTGTGCTAGCTTGTCCTACATGAAGACAGATGGAGAGTGTGAGAGCAGGATGCCTGCCGGTCAGATGAGGTGTGTGGGTGGTGAATGGTGCCATGGACAGGATGAGGACACAATCTGCAGGGCAGATGAAGGTGTGTGTGAGAGGTTGACTGCTGATGTCCCCATCCTCAATGATGGGACAGCCCAGCGCATCATTGCGAAAGATAAGGCTGAAACACTTGCTACAATCTTCAGCCAGAGGTGGCAGATGGATGATCCATCTTGCACTGCTCCTGAGGTCCCCAGCATCACAGATGTCAGCCTTCAGCCAATTCAATTCACTCCATGTTGTATTAAGAAATGACTGAATGCACTGGATAATGCAAAAGCATTGGGCCCGGACAACATTCTGGCCATAGTGCTGAAGACTTGTGCTCCAGAACTAGCCGCACCCCTAGCCAAGCTGTTCCAGTGCAGCTGCAACACTGGCATCTACTTCACAATGTTAAAAATTGCCCATGTATGTCCTGTCCACAAACAGTAGGACAAATCCAACTCAGCCAATTACAGCGCCATCAATCTACTCTCAATCATCAGCAAAGTGATGGAGGGTGTCGTTAACGGAGCTATCAAGTGGTACTTACACAGCAATAACCTGCTCAGTGATGCTCAGTTTTTGTTCCGCTAAGGACACTCAGCTCCTGACCTCATTACAGCATTGATCCAAACACAGACAAAAGGGCTGAACTCCAGAGATGAGGTGAAAGTGACTGGCCTTGACATCAAAGCAGCATTTGACCGAGTCTAGCATCAAGGAGCCCTAGCAAAACTGAAGTCAATAGGAATCAAGGGTAAAACTGTCCATTGGTTGGAATCATGCCTATCACAAAGGAAGACGATTGTAGTTGCTGGAGGCCAATCATCTCAGCCCAGGACATCGCTGCTGAAGTTCCACAGGGTAGCGACCTTACCCCAATTATCTTCAGCTGCTTCATCAATGACCATCCCTCCATTATAAGGTTAGGAGTGGGGATGTTCACTGATGATTGCACAATGTTCAGCACCATTTGTGACTCCTCAGATACTGAAGCAGTCCGTGTCCATATGCAGCAGGACCTGGATAATATTCAGGCTTGGAATGATAAATGGCAAGTGACATTTGCACCACACAAATGCTAGGCAATGACCATCTTCAACAAGAGAGAGCCTAACCATCTCCCCTTGACATTCAATGGTATCACTATTGCTGAATCCCTCGCTACCAACATCCTGTGACCAGAACCTGAAATGGTCCAGCCATATATATATACTATGGCTACAAGAGCAGGGAATTCTGAGGTGAATAACTCACCTCCTGACTCCTCAGGAACTGTCCACATGGCACAAATCAGGAGTGTGATGGAATACTCTCCACTTGCCTGGATGAGTGCAACTCCAACAACACTCAAGAAGCTGGATACCATCTGGGACAAAGCAGTCCACTTGACTGGCACCCCATCCACCACCTTCAACATTCACTCTTTCCACCACTGTGTACAGTGGCTGCAGCATGTACCGTCTACAAGATGCCCTGCAGCAGCTCACCAAGCTTCCTTTGACAGCAACCTCTACAAACTAGAAGGATAAGGGCAGCAGATGCATGGGAGCACCACCACCTGCAATGTCCCTTCCAAGTCACACACCATCTTGATTGGGAACTACATTGCTATTCCTTCTCTGTCGCTGGATCAAAATCCTGGAACTCTCTTCCTAACGCACTGTCAGTGTTCCTTCAGCACATGGACTGCAGAGGTTCAACAAGTTGGCTCACCACCATCTTCTCAAGGACAGGCAATTTACCATTATAGAATGTGGCATGCAGGCAAAAAGGAGACAAAAGCATGGGAAAAACAACAAATGCATGATCAATAATTGGAATGGGATTTAGATCAATAATTGGAATGGGATTTAAGACTACAGCTCAAATCAACATTAAACCAGAAGAAGAAAATTTTTAAATATTATTTGAGCAAGAGCCTGAGTTTCCCAAGTTGCCTGTTTTTTATGCAACAAAGACATGGTATTCCAGGCATTCCTTATCTCTGCTAGGCTCCACTATGCACACTATGCCAAGTCAATGCCACTACCAATTATTTTACAATGGTATTTGGCAGCAAACAAGAACTACTTAGTAGACATAATGCTTATGTCTTAAGTGTCAGGCTAATGTTTAAACATGAAATTTTGGCTGCTGTCCACTTAGGTCTATGAGGAGAAGACTGAATGCGGTGTGTGTCTTACAAGCTCAATGGATGCATTAAAAAGGAAAGAATTGTTTATCATAATTTCATAATATAACTCTTTGGGTTTTAGGAATAAGGAGACAGGACTGATCCCGCGTTGCATTTCCACCATCTCCACCCTGCTGTGAACTGTAATTTTGCGGTACTTGGACCTTACCTGGTCTGGAGCCTGGCTGCCACCCATTTCGGCTGACCCAACCTGGAAATGGAGGCAGGCAATTCTGGAGCAGGCCTGATGAAAGGTCTGCCTCAGCCACCAACTTTCTTGAAAATCGTGAAGCTGGTTGCAATTGGTGGCAGGAGAAATCAAGTTTGCTAAGAATTGCTGACTACAGCTTGAAGTGTGAGTGCTGACTTCATACTTTCTCTCACCTTGCTGTTCGGTATGTGAATGCCCCTATAAAAGATGGACCCAGCCTAATGGAACCCTTATGAAGTAGTCAAACATTGCAGATTCCTTGGAGCCTTTATTCACAAGATCCCTCTCAGATCCCCCTCACAAGTAAATTATCAGCCCAACCTGTCACTGCTCTCTTTTGCATGTTCCTGCACTCTGTCTTGTATAGCTGCAGCAGGTCCCAGCAGAGTGCTGGGATTGAGCACAACAGCTCATTTCAGAGACTGCTATCCACGTACATCCTTGAAGTGAAGTGCTTCTCCCAGTAGCCCCATCTGACCACTGTACAGATATGAGGACATGTTCTGTACAGTGCCATGTGCCCTCCTAACATCGCATCATTTCAAGTTGGTCTGTCTTCCAATGATCATGCTACACAGCAGGAAGCCATTCTTTGATGGTCTGCAATAATGATCAGTGAGGTAACCAAGCCTTCACACAAGCCACCCATCACTTGTAAGGAACACGGAACTCACTAGTCCCTCATATACATGTGTGCTTTCTTTGCTGATGTTATACTCACCATGAAGCAAACACACATACTGACGTCCAGACTTCCTGCACTACAATGCCAGAATGGCACAGTCATGCAGCAGCCAAGCGAGCCAATGCACACCAGCCCCAAGGTTCACAGATGTAGACCTCCAGATTTTTGTGGAAGAGGTCAGGTATAGGAGGGACATCATCTTCCCAGAGGGTTGAAAACTGCCCCCAACAATCACAAAGAAGGTGTAGTTGACATTGCTGACGGAGCCTCAATTGGCCCCATTGCTGCAAGTGGTTCAACAAACCTTGCTGGTGTGGAAATGTGAATAAGACTTCGAAGGTTCCTTAAGGTAGCGGGACAGGTAGATAAGGTGGTTAAGAAGGCATATAGGATACTTGCCTTTATTAGCTGAGGCATAGAATATAAGAGCAGGAAGATTATGCTGGAACTGTATAAAACGCTGATTAGGCCACAGCTAGAGTACTGCACGCAGTTCTGGAATCCGCATTATTGGAAGGATATGATTGCACTAGAGAGAGTGCAGAGGAGATTTACCAAGATGTTGCCTGGGCTGGAGAGTTTTAGTTATGAGGAGAGACTGGATAGACTGGGGTTATTTTCCCTGGAGCAGAGGAGATTGAGGGGGGACATGATTGAGTTGAATAAAATTATGAGAGGCATAGATAGGGTAGGCAGGAAGGAACGTTTCCCCTTGGCAAAGGGATCAATAACTAGGGGGGGCATAGATTTAAAGTAAGGGCCAGGAGGTTTAGAAAGGTGTGAGGAAGAGTTTTTTCACCCAGAGGGTGGTGGAAATCTGGAACTCGCTGCCTGAAAGGGTGGTAGAGGCAGAAACCCTCATAACATATAAGAAGTATTTGGATGTGCACTTGTGATGCCATGGCATATAAGGCTATGGGCCTAGTGCTGGAAAATGGGATTAGAATAGTTAGGTACTTGTTTGACCGGCGCAGATTCAATGGGCTGAAGGGCCTTTTTCTGTGTTGTAGATCTCAATGACTCTATAAGAAGTCAGCTAGGCCTTTGGCCACACAGACTGTAACACACCCAGCAGCTGAGGGGACACAGGATGCATGCTGCTCTTTACCTTTGGTGGGGTGTATGCCCAGGACACTCACTCAGCTGCAGATAAACTCTGAGGCATCGTTGTCAAGGGGTCAAGTGACAACACCAACATGCTGCCTCGATCCATCTGGAGGAGCTTCCCTTCCTCATGCAAGACTGCAGTGCCATAATCACCTTCTCATTCTTGCAGGAGAAATGGACACACACATCCAGGAAATGGCCCAGAGCAGGGGTGAAATCCTAATGATAAGCATCAAGGCAATCGAGAAGGCAGCTAGGGAGAGGGTCAGGATCCTGCAGCAGGAACAACTTGGTTATGACATGATCATCATCCCAGGTGCACATGGCCATTGAAGAGGCCCATACACACATGGTGTGGTGATGGAGGTAGGAGGCCTCAGGTGAAAGCATGCCAAGCACTGGATGATGTGGAAGGCCTCAGCACTACAGAGCCTTCAGGGCTCCAAGGCTAACTCTCATCAATTCCTTATGTCACACATAGGTCGTAGCCATCTCAGGCCATCCCACCCCTCTCAGGAATCCCTCAAATAGCAGCAAGACGAGTTGTTTTCAAGGATGTATTGCCACAGCAGACAAGTGCACCATCCACTAGCGCAGATACTAGCACAGTGGGTCTATGCACGCATTTAGAAATAGTAGCTTTGGGTGAGGAGCACAGCACTCGTGTACAGGAGAATGTGCCTGAGGCAGAGGCATATATCAACAATCCCTGTTCGGGTGGGGAGAACAATCACAGTGAAGCTCCACTAAGCAATGAGGAAGGGCCTCAGAAGTCACAGATTGGGATTCGGTACTTAGAGCAGCAAGAACAGATCAATGGCCATTTGTTGAAGTTCCCTAAGTCTGTGCGGGTTCATGGACTGCAAATGGAGGAGTCCATGAAGCAGCCTGAACTCAGCCATGTCTCCAGGCTTCCAGTGCACGGGCTCCTCCCATGAGACAGTGGCCAACTTGATTGAAAGCTGTATGCAGCAGCACCTGGAGTGCATGCGAGAAAAACATGATGTCCTGCACAGGATGCAGGATGCTTTATGTAGCCTGGAGCAGTGTTTTCAAAACCTGAGCACTCACATCATGGGATACATGAAGCACTGCGCAGCCTGAACTAGACAGTTGCACAGGTGGTCCAACAGTGGCTGAAGGCTCAAGGAGATGTTAGCCACACCCCAGCAACAGACTCTCTCAAGTCAACAGGACCGCCTACCAAGAGCCCAGGATGCGCTAGAGGAGGATGAGAGTCCCACACCACTGGTGGCACCCTCTTCATCCTCAGCCCCTCTGACAGGTGTTACAGGTCCTGGTGATGACAGCTGCTCCTGTAGAGATGCTGGCAGCGCAGTCCCGGGAGAGGCCCCAACAGATCCCTACAAGATGAGGATGGTTGCCACAATCTTCACAGCCACAAAGCCAGAGGCATGAGCAAGCTGCATCCATCTCCTCCAAAGCAACAAGGGAAGTATATCGCAGGAGTGTCCAGATAAAGAGGGCAGTGCATCGGGTAGATCACTAAGTGGGTCAATGTGGCGCATTGTAGGCGTTGCGTACAAGTATTAAGTTTGGCTCACTGTGTAAATCAATTTAATCTTTGTTACAATAAGATGCATTATCTTCATAACTTTGCGCTAAACAGTAGTAACAGTAGTCATTTGGTAGTACAGAACTTGAGTATTGCTGAAAAAAAAAGGCATTTTAGTTGAAGTTTTATTGTCTTAGACTCATCAGCATAATTCATAAGAATAACAAATTTAAACGGAACAACAATTTATACTGTATGAGAAGAGAGTGCTGATTGGTTGGCAAGTGGACTCTGATTGGTTGGGGCTTTATCATGGAGAATGCACCAGTTGATGGTGACTGACCATTAACTGCCAACCATCGGTTGAAATTTAAACCTGGTAGCTTGACTCTGATTGGTCAAGGCATCACTCTGAGGAATAAACTAATGAATGGCTGTCACTTATTTTGTTTAATTGAAACAGGCACAATGTGCGTTTATGTCTCCAAAGAACAGGGCCCTATCTATTAATATATGTAGCTTCCAGCGCGCACAAATGTGCCACACAGCAAGCCCAACTGACAATCTTAAATTGGTTGTCAGCATAATTCTTAGCACACTGAAGATTATTTAGCAAATGTCCAATCGAGGAATCACATCTCATGTTGGACATTGTGTATTGAGCTTTGCAAGCATGGGCTGGTTCAGTATGGTCTGTACCTTGCCCATTGCAAACAGTGAAAGGGACATGCTGTTTGGTATGATCCACCAGTCTTTGGGATGTGTGGCCTACATACCTAGCATCAAAATGGCACTGAAACTCATATACCATATGCCTCATTTGTGTGATTGGTAGAACTCCTTTTTGGCTTGATGGCGAATACCATTCGTTTTGCTACTGCATAGTAGCAGCATGAAAGCTTCACCTGTTGCTCAAATTTTTGAGATACCTTCCCTTTCCAGGGTAATCTGAGATAGATTGGGCACCTTTCAGGGCCAAAAGTGACAGCCTTAGGCCTGTTCATGAGTTTGCGCAATATACAAAGCAAAATGATCTGATCAAGGTAGCCATTATACCTCAGGATGTCTTTGATGTGCCCTATTTCAGCATCAAGCTTGCACAGTGAGCAAATGGCTTAGGCGCTATTTACAAGGTTGCTGATAAAGCCAATTTTATAGTGCGTGGAATTGTAAGAATCCCAATGTGTACATTGACCAGTGATGGTAGGCTTGCAGTAGACTGTGATAGAGAAACCTCTGGCAGGTTTCTCAACTAGTACGTCAAGGAAAGGGAGCTCATTTGACTGCTTCATTTCAAAGATGAATTTAAGCATAGGGTGGAACCCATTGAGATATGTAAGGAAGTTGTTACATGCAGCTGTGGATTTAAATTTGGCAAATGTATCATCCATATATTGGAAATATGCAAGGGGTGGGAGGATAAGTCTCATTCAAGATACATTTCTCATAGAACCCAAGAGCTGGGCCTAGAGAGGATCCCATGGCAATGCCCCAACCAATAAAAGCCAGCCTTCACTGGCCAATATACACATTGCTATTCTTACAGTTCCACGTGCTACAAGATTAGCCTTATCAGCAACCTCGTAAACAGAGCCCAAGCTATTTGCTTGCTGTGCAAGCTTGATGCCAAAATAGGGCAGATCAAAGGCATCCTGCAGTATAATGGCTACCCTGGTCAACTTAAAAGATAATTTTCATTTGACAAATCATGCTTGCTAGTGGAGTCTGAGAGTCTACAAAGACAGTGTCTTCCTAAACACCAGACTCTCAACAAATAGCACCTCTTTCAACCCATAATGGCTGAGATATTATCAGTTTGGAACACAAAGCCGAACATTGGATAAACAACTTTGCTGAAGACAACGTGGAGAGGTAAAGTCACATGACCTAAGAAGCCAGCTTGTTTAACAGGTTAACATTGTCTTCCTGAGCTGCAAGCTCCAGTCTGCTGTTTAACATTTGATCGATAGGCCACACCGAAGCAAGCCCTGGCCAGGCTGGACAACTGGCCCCCATCTAATCTGACTCTGTCAGATGTTTTGTATCATCACCTATAAAAATGATTCATCCCTGTGTGCTGACTTCATTTTGTCAACACTACCAGAAAAATGAATTTCACAACACCAATTTTTTGGCCTGCCAACCTCTGTGAAAGAATTCCCCTTTGGACTTTGGCTCTGGACTCTGGAACTTATGTGAACCAATATTTATTTTTTCAGTGGTCTCTATACTGTAAAATCTTCTTTTCTCTAACCGTCCCTTTACTGTATGAGTGTGGAGGGGGGAGTTATGGACCCTCCTCTAAGGAGGTTTTTGAATGCATGCAATAAACTAACCTTCTAATTAATCCTGCCCCAAGTTTGCTATGGGATTATTAGCAGAAATCATATCACACAAAACCAGAGGGGGTTGGGAAATACACCATCGCTTATTAAAAAAAAAGCAATTCTAAACACCTGTTTACGGACAGGTGGTAAGAGGAAAAATCAATGCTGTTTGAACTGACCCTCCTCCTGTCTATAACCTGAATCTTTGCTGCATCAGATTGTCCCTTGCAATAATGGTGTCCTGGACAGACCTCATTGTGAAGCACCAGGCCTGGGCACCTCCACCGTCATCCAGACCACCTCGAGCATAAGTCTCATCTTCCCTGTCCCCAGATCCATCCTCTCCCAGGTCCTGTGCATCCTCTTCCTCAGAGGACATCACACCTTCCTCTGGCGCCACCTCTTTAAGGGTCACTCCCCTTTGCTGGGCCATGTTGCGATCATGTGAGAAATATGAGGTGAGTACTGCAGGGCACCTTCAAATGTCACTATTTCTCTATTGTAGTGTAAAAACATTGCTAATGCAGTGATTCATCACAGGGATCTGTCCTGCAAAGGTTAAGTTGACCCTTACATTGACCTCTATTGTGTAAGTGTTGACATGTATTACAGTACCTTTTCCATTGAAGAATGTGCCATAATGCATTAAAAATGTTTTTTAAAAAGTCCCGCTGCCTCTGCTGTCATGTTTTGTGCTGTTTTAAATCGACTGATAGTTCTGGCTGTTAAAAAAAAATCTGCTTTTAAAATTTGAAAAAAATCTCTACAGCTGCTCCTCTTCATTGAATGACAGGCACTTTGCTCTGAAATGGAAATGGACACCATTCTGTTCTGTCAATTTCAGGCAATGTTTGTGGGAACTTTTGTTTTGACAGATGTTGCCATTATGAATGCTTGGCTGGGTTTCAAAAGTTCGTAATGGCTTTAGGTCAGCAGGTGGTCTATTAATCTAAGAGTTAGAGACACTTTTATGAAGCTGTAATACATAATATGCCTTTGATGTAGTTTCTTGTTTGTTTTCAACCCTAATAGTCATTTAAAGGATTCTGATTTCTTACATACTGGAGTAGTTTTTCTGAGTATCAGTGCTAGTGGACTTGAATTCAGAGTTCTTTAAATTGTTAGAGATTTTTTTCCAATGATTTTAAAGTAATTCCCATTGCTATTGCACCTGAGGAGTGTATGTAGTCGATACTGGATGAGTGACTATGGAGGGTGCATGTGGGGCACGGAGGTAACATTAGTGATCTGAGGTGGCATGGGGGTGAGTGAGTCCTTGAGGCGGGTGAGCGGTGAGGTTTAGGGGACTTTTAAATGATGTTCGGAGCTACACAGCTGTGGTGCACACCATCAAGGCTCACAAAATGCACTGCAAATTCGACCCCTGTTTGAAAAGACAAAAATCCTATGCAGTTACAAATGGGTCAGGTACACATTTTGGAAGGCAGAATTAGCGCGAAGTCGGGTTTATACTGTACTTCTGTACTGGCATACCTGATCTTTCTTCATAACTAAAATTCTCCAGTCCAGGCAGCATCCTTGTAAATCTCCTCTGTACCCTTTCTAGTATGATTACATCTTTCCTCTAGCACAGTGACCACAACTACGCACGGTACTCCAGCCATGGCCTAGTATCTTATACATTTCCAGCATAACATCTCAGCTTTTATACTCTATGCCTTGACTAATAAAAGCAAGTATCCTGTATGCTTTCTCGACCACCTTATCTACCTGTTCAGTCACCTTCAGGGGTCTGTGGACATGCACTCCAAGATTCCTCTGTTCCTCTACACTTCTCAGCATCTGACCAGTTATTGTGTATTCCCTTGCCTTGTTAGCTTTCCTTTGCAATATGCATGACTTGTAACACTTAATTTTACAAATATTGGTAAACAGTGTGTAGTTTAGATATAGAATTCAATATATTCTATTTATAGTCTCTCTTGTTATTGCTCTGTAAATATGCATATTGTTTGAACACTGCTTACTTCATCAACAGAGATTTTGTTGGTCATAAGTGACAAATTCAGCATTATAGTTTGAAACTGTTTCCCTGACTTTTATTCTTTCATGGAATGTGGGTGTCGCTGGCAAGGCCAGCAATAGTCACCCATTCCTAATCCCCCTAAATGGCTTGCCAGGTCATTTCAGAGGATGGTTAAGAGTCAACCACATTGTGTGGGTCTGGAGTCACATCTAGGCCAGACCAGGTAAGGAGAGCAGATTTCCTTCCCTAAATAGCATTATTTTTTTCAGTATTTATTCCACACTTCATTACACAGAAAATTAACTTCTTTTACAATATATACAGATTCATCAGGAAAATAAATCCATCAATGGCCTCTTGTTCAGTTTGTAAATACAACATGCTTTTCTCCTGTTAGGTTTTCATCTGCTGTTTTTCTGCTGCATTACTATTGAGGAGATCTTTGAATGCCAGTTTAAGCTTTTACAACAATTAATGATAGTTCATGGTCACCATTACTGAGACTAGCTTTATTAATTAATTGAACTTAAGTTCCACCAGCTGCCAAGGTGGGATTTAACCCATGTCCCCAGAGCTGTAGCATGGGCCTCTAGGTTACTAGTCCAGTGACATTGCCACTATGGAACCATCTCACCCTGGTAGAACACAAAAGCAAAACTGACAACAGTTAACATAAAAGCAAAAAACTGCGGATGCTGGAAATCCAAAACAAAAACAAAAATACCTGGAAAAACTCAGCAGGTCTGGCAGCATCTGTGGAGAGGAGCACAGTTAACATTTTGAGTCCAAATGACCCTTCAACATAACTAAGTAAAAATAGAAAAGAGGTGAAATATAAGTTGGTTTAAGGGGGCTGGGGGGGAGAAGAAAACCTGGAAATTAATCATTCCAGCTCTTCTTGTCCCACCCACCATGCGCCCCCCACACGCCCCCCCCCAAACCCACCCCCACCCTGAGTTTTTCCAGGTATTTTTGTTTTTGTTTTTGACAACAGTTAACAGCCTATTTTTAACTTTACTATTTCATAATCAACATTCTCAAACGTGTTCATAATAAACAACATAAAGATCAGTTATGCCTCATTTATCTGTGTCTTGATCTGAAACAAGACAGAACGGTCACATAACTTAACAATTGACTCTTGCTTCTCAATGTTCACCAAAACCTCTAATAAATAACTCCAGGTGAACCATAGGTGTTTGTATATTACAGGAGTGTGACCAACAGCACAATTATAATTCTATTCTGTCAGCTGGCCCCACTGTACTCCAAAATATAAAATGTTTGGCAAACTGATAATCTATAAATGTATCACCAAACTAAAGGGAGTTGCTTTCAGAGCTGATCCCCCTACATTTACACTGTATACAATGCTGTGCCTCCAAATTACATGATGGAACATGAATGAAAAGTAAAAGGGGCAGGGCAATTAGTGCAGTCAGATTATTCTCCCTAAAGAAAAGAAAAAATAGATAATGTAAAAGCACCTTCCGCCTAATGGTTTATTTATATTACAGAAGCACTTCAAAGAACATTTCTGCATTATTGCCTAAAATTCCCAATGCTATGGAAGCAAGCCCACTCATGCTGCAGGACAAATTCCACAGTACTCTGAAACTTCTATGTGCACTTGTATTCAAGTTGTTGACATACTTTCTTCAGAATTGGGGATGGTGCATGCTGAGCAGTGACTTCAAAATTAACAAATCACAGCTCCCTATGTCATCAGGCTGAGGAGTTCAGCCCACAGGCAGTAACAGAGTATGACAGCCTATATCTCCAGAAAAAATATTTACATCATTCGAGTCCTTCCCCAGCTCCACCACTCCTAATCTCTCCAGGATACCTAGGGCCTCCCTCCTGCTGATCTCTCTTTCCCACGAGTGATATGAGCACCCTTCCCCACTAGCCCCAAGCTCAATCTGCAGCACGCCACCTTCCCATGCCAATGACTGATTTGACCCAAACTTCTCCCCCCAGTCCCAATTTGCAGCCTGCCCCACGCTCCCGATTGACAGGGACCATCCGCAAGTGTCTCCAGCAGCTGGCCAGCTACTGGGTTTGAAAAGAAATTTGAAAATGATAACGAGAGGTAGTCAAATGTCTCCAGCCTTGCCAGGTCCTTCAGCCCCGTTTGGCTTCCCCTGCACCCTCCCTGTAAATATTGGGCTCAGAGTTGCTGGAACCTACAAACCTTTGCCGCAGGGAGCACTTGAGGCAGAGAACATCAAATCTTTGAAGGGAAAATTGTGCAAATATTTGAAGCAGATGATAACACAGAAATAAAATAACAACTTGCATTTATATAATGCCCTTAGCGTAGAAAACAGAATCACAATACTCTTCAAAGAGGCATAATCAAACAAAAATGGACACCAAGCCAAAGATGGAGTTACTCAAAGAGTTGGCCAAATGTGAAATAAAAAGGGTACATTTTAAGGGGGATCTTAAAAGAGGTGACGTGAAGGGGCTTAAGGATCAGTATGGTGGAGCATAAGGCCTAGCTGGCTGAAGGCAATGTAACAAGAGCAGGGTGAAAGGATAGAGGATACTCAAAAGACCAGAGTCAGAGGAATGGAGAGTTCTGGGGGTGGGGAATTTGTCAAGCTTGAGCAGCTTACAGACATAGGGATGGCAAGGCCCTGATAAAATTTAAACACAAAGGCTGGCCAGGTGCTAATGTAGGTCAGCAAAGAAAGGAGTGATTGGCGAGCAGGAGCTGGCATGTGACAGGATAGTAACAGCAGAGTTTTGGAATGAATGGCTGAGCAAGCAGTAAAAAAAAGTTGAGTCCAGAAGCAACAGGTGCATGGATGAGGATTTTGCAGTAGAAAGATTGAGGCAGGATGGGCAATTTTACAGGAGGAAAAGTAGATACCATGATTTTCCAAATGAAACACACACCCAAATGTAATACTCGATATTCATGGTCGAAGAGTTAAATTTGCCTAATCATCATGTATAATAGGCATCTGGACTTCTGTAATGCTGCAGTTAAAAGTAGTGAGCAAAGCAACTAAGCTAAATGGTCTGATCCCACCCTGGTTTGCTGAGCGGCCAGCTCCCACTCCCATATAAAATGTGTAATACTAAACTGAATGAGCCAACAGTGTTTATGGAGTGATCAAATGTAGCATGTGACACAGAGACACATCTCTTAGACCAACTTGGAGTAGTAAGGTATTTTCGTGAGGCATTCGTATGATCCTATCCAAGTATACTTGGAATTAAGTTTATAAATGCCAAAAACTAATGAAAATAAGAGAGGATTCTCATTTATGCCTAAAAAAATGGAGGAATGCAACAGAAATACCATCAAAATGCAACACTTGTAGTAAGTATGCGTTATCATTCACAACCGATCCAGAAAAGATGTTCTTGACCAGCTGCAAAAAGAAACATTTTGATTTGTCACCATGTATAATACACACCCTAACTTCTAGTTACACTTTTAAGGGAAAAAAAGATGTATTTTTTATTTATTTATGAGGTGTGATTGTCACTGGTAAGGCCAGCATTTGGTGCCCATCCCTAATAACTCTTAAGAAGGTGGTGTTGAGCCGCCTTCTTGAACTGCATCAGTCCAAAAGGTGTAGGTACACCCACAGTGCTGTTAGGGAGGGTGTTCCAGGATTTGATCCAGCAATAGTGAAGGAACGGCAATATAGTTCCAAGTCAGAGTGATATATGACTTGGAGGGCAACGTGCAGGTGGTGGTGTTCCCATGCATCTACTGCTCTTGTCCTTATAGATGGGAGAGGCTATTGAAGGAGGCTTAGTAAGTTGCTGCAGTGCATATGTAAATGGTACACCTTTCTGCCACTTTCCACTGATGGTTGAGGGAGTGAATATTTAAGGTCGTGGATGGGATACTGATCCAGTTAATTTTCTGGTCAGTGATAACCCCCTGGTATGTCAGTGGTGGGGCTTCAGCGATGATAATGCTGTTGAATATCAAAAAGAAAAGATAGTCAGATTTTCTTTTGCTGGAGATGGTCATTGCCTGGCGCATCTGTAGCCCAAATGTTATTTGACACATCAGCGCAAACCTGAATGTTGTCCATCCTGCAGAGGAGTGTTGCCTCAGCAGTTGAGGAGTCATGAATGCTACTGAACACTGTGCAAACATTAGTGAATATTCCCATTTCTAGCCTTATGATAAAGGAAAGGTCATTGATGAAGCACCTGAAGATGTTTGGGTCCAGGATACTACCCTGAGGAACTCCTGCAGCATTGCCCTTGGGCTGAAATGTTTGACCTCCAGCAACCACACCTATCTTCATTTATGCTAGATATGACTCCAACCAGTGGAGACCTCCCATCTGCCCCACCCACCCGATTCTCATTGAATTCAATGTTGTTGGGGCTCCTTGACGCCATACTCAGTAAATTGCTGCCTTGGAGGGATCTATCAGAAATGCATAGTGGCCTCAGTGCAAACCAGAAGATCTAGTTTGGCAGTAGAGGTGGAAGGTGCAATGGGAGTGACACCACAGGATCAGGAGCAATGCTAACCAGGGAGTCAAGTGAGAAGGAAAGGTAAATTCACAGAGTCAGTGCAGATGAGGGAGCTAGTCTCTGGAATTAAGAAGGTTAAGGGATGATTTGATTGAGAGTTTTAGAATTTGAAAGAAAGTGAAAGGATAGATAGCAATAAACATTTTCCACTGGTAGGGAAGTCTAGGACAAAAGGGCATAACCTTAAAATCAGAGGTAGGTCATTCAGGAAAGAAGTTAGGAAACATTTCTTCATACAAAGGATGGTAGAAGTGTGGAACTCTCTCCTGCAAAAAACAGTGGCTGTGAGCTCAATTAATAATTTTAGATCTGAAATTGCTGAGAGTTTGTTAGACAAGGGCATAATTCATCCCCATCCATGGAGATGAATTATGGATCAGGCATGATCTATTTGAATGGCAAAATAGGCTTGAGGAGCTGAATTATTGCCATTCCTATGTTCCTAGTTGAAGCAACAGCTTCAGGGAGGTGAGAAGAATACAAAATCGGGAGCAGCAGCAGCAGTCCTTCAAAGGGTGTTGGAGGAATTTTGAAGAATGATTGAAACTCCTAGCCACAGGAAGCGAACAGAAAGAATCAAAAGCAGAGATTATTCAGCTGTGAGGATGAAAATCAGTAGGATCAAAGTTTGCTGAGCATAGAATGAAAAATTTCCAGCAAGGAGAAAACTGTACCTGCAGAAACAGAGCAGGTACTGGAGTAGAGATAGAGGCAGGAAAGGCAGGGGTCACAGCCAAGCCTAGAAGCCCATGAAAAATAATTGACTTCAGCCCAGGAGAGTAGAGCTCAGAAGCCAGCTGTGCAATGAATATAGTCCTTAACTCAGTGACTGACAAGAGTCACAACAGCTAAGCAATACAGTGCAGTCCAACTGAGCAGTCTTGATCACAGTAGAATTCAGGAAATCAAATGTGAGCAGAGTTCTATTGGAAATACAGCAAAAGTATAGAATAAGCTGGGTGAGTGAATGACATGAATGACAACAGTGCTCTGCACAGGTAACAGTAAATATGTAACTTCAACTTGTATGGGCAGTTAAAATGCAGCCACTGTTAGGGTTCTTTAGAAATGGAGGAGAGAAAACTGAGAGAAAAATATAACAATAGATAGCCAAGAATAAAGCTGCATAAGAGGGAATTTGTGCTAGAAGCTGCTAATCCAAGAACAATCTTTAGAAACTGGAGTGAATTTGATTGTGAAATTACTTTAGAATTATTCCAGCAAAGAGCTGGCATTGACATGATGGGCCAAATGATCTCCTTTTTTTGCTGTAAACTAATACAATTCTATAGCCCAGGCTCACAGGTGAAGAGAAAGAAAACAGTACATGAAAAATATATTGGCCCAGATCTTCCAGTCTCCGGATCATCGGAGGCCACACGTACGACACGAGATGCGTGTCATGACCCCTCAAAGTCCTGGCGCACTGCTACTGTGGGAATTGCCTGGGAAGCTTGAACTTCCAAAGGGCAATTCCCCTGCCCTCCCGGGGACCCTCCAAATAAGTCTCCGACTCTGAGCTAAAGTCAAAGATTTCAGACAGTTCTGGCGTACTTATCTGGATAGTTACCCAGGAAATGTTAAACAGAAAAATCCTAGTCCAACTCCTGGCAACTATTCAACTGACTCCCCAGTCATTTGCATTGACCACCCCCACTGCTCCCCCAACCCGAATCCTCCCTCGAGCCCCCAACTCAACCTGACAGCACCCACTACCTGACTGCCTCACCGACCAGACTAACCTCCGACTGCCTGACTACTCCTCCCAGCCCCACCTGACTACCCTCCAACCAGACCTGACCAACCCAATACCCAACTAATCTCCGACCAGACCTGACTAGCCCCCACCATTTGACCATCCCCCAACCGACCCTCCTATCGCTCGATCTTACAATCCCTCCCTACCCGACCACCCCGTCCCACTTACTCACTCACCCACCTACATTACATCCTACCCACCTACCAGTTCACCCACCTGCCAACCTACCAACCTACCGATCTGCTACCCTATCATTCTACCCACCTACCACTCAATTCACCTACCATCTCACCCACCTGATGCCCTACCAACTTACCAAACACCCCCTTCCCACCTATCTCACCCACCCTACCCATTTACTCACTACCTCACCCAGCTACCCACCCTATCAATTCACTCGTTCACTCATTTGCTAACATTCACACTGGATATTTAAACTTACCTTATGGAAACTAGTGCTGTAAAATGAGGTTGTGGCTTCTGCGCTGATTCTCTTTGCTGCTCTCTGCCTGGAGTTCTGCACTGAGGGAGAACTCCTGCATCGTGGATCGGAAGTCTGGCCTTTTTAAACATATCTAGCTAAGTGAATAGTTATTGTTCTGATCGGCATCGGACAAAGTAGTCCTGACCCTGATCAGAAGATTTGGGCCATTATATTACATAGAACTGCGGCAAGCTCATACTTGAGAAAAGGCAATTTGGCCCATCAAAGCTCAGTTCGTTAGGATGCCATGGCCCCTCTGTAATCATAATATCCAAAAATGTTTTGATCAACCCTGCTACCCCTACCACGCTGCTTGCCAGATTACTATATCCCAAACATTTATCATTATAAAGTTGTTCTTTCAGATATCTATTTTAAAATTATTTTTCACCAGATTTCAGTTACGTCCTCTGCTATCTTCCTATCTACTTTTAAGTAAGAATCTAGTTTACCTTATTTATATCATTAAATACTTTTTGTAATTCAATATAATTCACTCCCGTACATCAGTAACAACTTTCCTCATAGCTTATCCCTTTACACATGGGATTAGTCTTGATGCTCTTGTCCACAACACAATTGTACTTTCTTGTACTTAATGTGAATAATCTGCTAATTTAAATTAAAATCATTCAAAAATACCTCTTGAGCTGTTTTATTCAAATTGCCTTTATTGAATTAATGGATAATTCAAATCATTTTTAGCAAAAAGTAGGTCATAAAAGATGACATTTTTATGCTGAAGGTTTTAGCAGTCAAGTTTTCAAACATGTCCTACAAGAATATGTATACACCTTGGAAAGAGATGAACAGATCCTTATTTGGTGACTCCAATCTCATTTTCTCCAAATTACCCACTTACATCACCCTATTTTTGAGCTTGAGTACTCATTCTCCTGATGTTTACTGATATTTGTGGTTGTGTTTTCCCTCCATAATCACATCTAACGCTAGACATTTGTTTCGAATTTTGCAACTTGGGACTGATTGAGTATGACCTGTACTCTGCCTATTACGATCAGCCAGTTACTGGGGCATATGGCCAACGTACCTGGCATCACACCAGCACCCAAAACAAAACGTCGACTATTAGGTATGATTTTGCGATTGAGCAGCACATGCTGAACACTCATGAGTGTGCTAATAGCCACACCAACAACCAATTTAAGATAATCAGTCAAGCTCATAACTTGGCTCATTTACACTTGCTAGCAGCAACATGTATTCATACATAAGGACCCACTCTGTAAACAAAATGAATATGTTCCAGCCTTGTGCCTTTTTTGAATTACCTAGGCAATTGGGAAGCTTATAGTCCCCTGTTGCTTTCTCCATGGCAATGCATTGTCCAATCAGAGTTGACTTGCCAACTAACCAGCATCCTTTTCTCTTGTAGTATAAATTGTTGTGATCATTTGAAATTTGGCATTCTTGCATTTGTCCGGATGAGTGCAAGATGAAACACTTTGGCAACATGTCTCTCTTTGCAAAAAATATTCAAGTTCTATACTACCAAGTGACTATATTTTATTTAATTCATTCTCAGAGTATGGGCATCGCTGGCAAGGGCAGCATTTACAGACTATCCTTAGTTACCCTGAGAAGGTGGTATTGAATTTCTTTGTGAATCACTGATAGTGGTTTTATACAACTGTTACAACAATCAGAGGGTACTTAATAGTCAACTATGCTGGTGTGACATGGGAGACACAGATAGCCCAAGTCAGGTAAGGGGGTCAAGTCGCCTTTCCTAAGCAACAATAGTGAACCAGTTGGGCTTTTAATGACAATCCAATACCATTTTTTAATATCAGCTTCATAGTCACTTTTGCTAATATCAGTTCTTTGAAAAAACTGAATTCAAATTCTCAAATAGGCTTGGTGGGATTTAAACTCATGTTCTCTGAATTACTAGCCCAGTAACATAACCACAGCACACCATGTCACTGTAATCCAAATTACTGGGATATATCTTTGGCCTATGGAAGATAGAAGAATATACACTCTAACCATGGCTCAGACTATTAAACAACAGACAAACTCAGTCAACATTAAAACAGTAGATGAGCAGTATATTTATAGTAATTGCAAACTGTATTCTGCTCAACCATCCGAACAATAAAGGTGTCTCTCATGTGACCCCTCTCAACACAAATTGATCCTGGAAGCACTCTTGCTCACTAATTTGATGAAATACTGCAATGGGACCACTATTCCACTGGTGGCTTAAGATTGGCTGCTCTCTTAGCTGCAATTCAACCTACCTCAAATTCCATTGATAAAACTCATCTTCATAATTCAAACCAATTACTTTAAAATAATTGACATTGAATATTTGACCCAAATGCTTTCAAAGATTTATGACTGCTTGGAATTAACGTTTTGACCAGCTAGCTATCAGAGACACTTTCTGATAAAAACACAAAAATAGCTCTGCACTCTTCTTTGTCAACAGGAAAAAATTACAGAAGTATATTAAACCATTTGGTATAACAGACCATAATTTATATACCTACAGCTTGCTTGCAGAAGCAGCTAGCAAAAAAGAATTTTAACCCTTTGTGTACCAAGCCCCAAGGAAAACTTAAACAAATAATCCATCACAAACTAAATACTTAACTTTGTTATAGCTTCATATCATGGCTTATTTTTGATGTACAATGACTTATGTATTAAAATATTGTTTTCACTAGTAAAATGTGTTATGGAATAACGGACAGGACATGCCACAGTGCACAGTAGGCTTGTGTACCTGAAAGCAACAGCTGTAAGGGGTACTTCAAAAGGTACATATTCATTTTAGAACTCCTGGCTCTTGAGGATCAAACCATTTTATTTAAATAATAATTCACAGCAGTTGTGAACATATTCTATACTCAACTACAATCCATAATCCAAAGCAGTGATATTCATAAGACAGAGTGGTGACGCCTCTAGCCCATTTCCCATTGACCCATAAATGGCTACTATACCACTTACTATATCAATTGTCTCTGGATCTCCATTTATAGTTCCACTTTCTTCCTTTCTCTGTAATTATGTGCAACCCCATAACCCTCCAAGATATCTGCGCTCATCTAATTCTGGCATGTTGAGCAGCTCTGATTTTAATCGCTCCACTGTTGGTGGCCATGTCTTCATCTGCCTAGGCCCCAAGCTCTGGAATACCTTCCCTACGCCTCTCCACCTCTTTTTCCTCCTTTTAGACACTCCTTGAAATCGCTCTCTTTGACAAAAAGCATGGTCACCTGACCTCATAACTCTTTATGTGGCTCGGTGTCATATTTTGTTTCATAATGCTTCTGTAGGGCACTTTGGAACACCTTATTACGCTAATAAACTATACAAGTTGTAGTAGAATGAACCCCTGGGGTTCAGTAATCAGAAATGAACACACTGTTGAAGGTAATAAATGCTGCCTGACTTGATCATTTCCAGCACTTTGTTTTTATTTCACATTTCCAGAACCCTCAAAATTTTGACATTTGTACTGAATGTGGAGCTTGATCAGCTCAGCATAGCAGCCGGACTTATCCTTTAATAATTTGACAGTCTAGCTCCATGCTTAATTTGATTTTTTAATTGCTGCTCTGCAGTGAACATTCCCCGATCTCTTCCCGTCTTTCCCTTAGCTAGTTCAACACCATCCAGTAAGTATTTCACTTCTTTTTTTCTGAAAGCGGCACAGAGAAGGGGCAAGAGGATGATAGAGGATTTAATCAGAAGGTAAAACAGTAGAGCATGAAGTCTTCACCTTGATGCAAGGGGTACCTTGCATTTATTGTATTGCATTAATCTACAATAATTCTGCATGCTTGCAAATACTGCCCAAGTTCTAATATAATTATTTGGTTGCTTCTGATATTGTACTGTGATCTGACAAGTAGCAATATTCAATTTATTTTACCAATAAATCAGGCATTGCAACAATATCTGAATTACTGAATGTTGCAATGGTCCTGTGTGCAGATTGATTGATATTTCTTGATTTACCTCAAAGAGCTTGCTGGTTTCAGAATATCTTGTATTCTGATTCTAATATTAAATCTTATTTCAATGCATCGCTAAACAAAGGCACAAGTGAGTGGCACATAATCAGAAGAGTAATTATTCTACTTTTCTACAATAAACAATCTTCTCGAAAGTAAAAACATATATTACCTCTGCATGTACTAATTGCACTGTCAAAAACAGCAGTTCAATTTGCATCAAAGCCACAAACCAAATTTTGCATTTCAAATTACAGACAAATATCATCCAATTACTCAGCATAACAAATATTAAGTTTCAACAGTTTAATAGAAACAGTCACTGCTCCATTGATCTTTCTGACAGTTCAAATTCTTGCTTCTGTATTTTATTAATGATCATTTCACTCCAGGGGGTCCTCCAAACACTGAAAACCATTGCATGTCCCCACTGAACACATTGAATTTTGTTGGAAGGGAAGTGGTGTACATCTGCCAGCTAAGACGGATAGAGGGGAGAATATTGGAAAAATGGCGAGGTGAAAAATATAAAAAAAAAACAAAAAACTGCGGATACTGGAAATCCAAAACAAAAACAGAATTACCTGGAAAAACTCAGCAGGTCTGGCAACATCGGCGGAGAAGAAAAGAGTTGACGTTTCGAGTCCTCATGATCCTTCAACAAAACAGTTCTGTTGAAGGGTCATGAGGACTCGAAACGTCAACTCTTTTCTTCTCCACTGATGCTGCCAGACCTGCTGAGTTTTTCCAGGTAATTCTGTTTATGTTGAGGAGAAAAATATATCTGCTTAACTATATTAACACCTTAAGTACCCAAAAACCTTCAGGTATGCTGCATGTTCCTTTTTGTAAAAACTATGTTAATGTTCAGAATATCAGGATAGCAAGGTGGATTTCCCAATCAGCACAACGATAATGGTCTGAATCTTCCATTCAGGGTCAGAACCCCTATTTCAGTGCAGTCTTCCATTGTAGGATCCTTCCAAACTCTCACTGCACAGCAAACCTCAGTGGGACAGGCAGAGAGAATTTGCACAGAAACCATGCCCCCCTTTTGTATCATGAGCTGCCGTATTCTGTAAGTAAAGAGTTTAAATGTCCCAAAGCTTCTTTGAAAAGCTATCTACAGAAGGTTTGTAAGGGATAGGGTGGGTGAAAGGGTAGGTTGGGTAAGCTAAGTGGGTGATGGGGTGGGTAGTGAAGTCGGGTCAGAGGGAGTTGGGTACATGTGGGAAGGTAGTCCAAGGGTCGGTGGAGTGGGTGTCAGGAGCTATTCAGATCAGGCCATTGGGGATTCTGGAGGTCGAGGGAGTTTGTGGGGGGGGCGGTGCAGTGGAGTGGGGGGGGGGCGGAGTTGGGTACTGCGGCCTAGTCAGATCAGGTGGGGAAGTCGGAGGGTGAGGTGCTAGTCAGGTCAGGATAGGGGGAGTCAGGGGTTGGGGGTGGGGGGGGGGGGCCTGCGGTGTCAGTTGTATAGCTACCCAGGAATTAGAAGAGGGCCAGGTATTCTGCACCCGATCAGGACGGGCGTGCTCGATGTCAAGATTGGAAAATCTTGTGAGAAGGCTCTATGCATGTTTCTTGGCAATGCAAATCTGGGAAGTGATTGTCCCCTCTCTCCGCCAAAGCCAGGCCACTTAATTTGAATAAATTTGCATTTCATTGTTGTGGCCACAAGCTGGAATCACTTCCCCCAACGTCAAATTTGAATCCCACGTCGGCGTGATTTTAGAATGCTGTGATTTACAACTGCCTTTAAAAGACGTTCACCTGGCGACCTGAACATGAAGGGGAACTTGGAGGTGAGTGCACACAACTTAGTGGAGCGCTCGTGAGGATCCCAGTGGAAGCAATGCATTGTGCAATCAATGTTCAGTATCATTCGCAACTCCTCAGATACTGAAGCAATCCATGTCCAAATGCAGCAAGACCTGGACAATATCCAGGCTTGAGCTGACAAGTAACATTCGTGCTACACAAGAGCTAGGCAATGGCCATCTCCAACAAGAGAGAATCCAACCATTGCATTCAATGGCATTACCATCATGGAATCGCCCACTATCAACATTCTGCGGGTTACCATTGATCAGAAACTGAACTGGACTGGCCATATAAATACTGTGGCTACAACAGCGGGTCAGAGGCTAGGAATCCTGTGGCGAGTAATTCATCTCCTGACTCGCCAAAGTCTGTCCACCATCTACAATGCACAGTCAGGAGTCTGATGGAATACTCTCCACTTGCCTAGATGAGTACAGCTCCAACAACATTCCAGAAGTTTGACACCATCCAGGACAAAGCAGCTCACTTGATTGGCACCATAACCATAAACATTCGCCCCCTCCACCACCGACGTACAGTGGCAGAAGTGAGTACCATCTACAAGATGGACTGCAGGAGCTCAGCAAGCCTCCTTAGACAGCATCTTCCGAACCCACAACCACCCCCATCTAGAAGGACAAGGGCAGCAGATACATGGGAACACTACCACCTGGAAACTCCCTTCCAATCCCACCATGGCAGATGGTGAAATTTGAATGCATTTTCCTAGCTTTGGCAGCTTCCTATCCTTGAAGAGTGCCAGTGCTGTGCAAGGGAGGCCTTTAAATATGGCGCCCAGACTACTGAAGCTCCAAGGTCACAGTGGGGCGGGTGAATCCGAGGTTGCCCCACCAGTGATCCAACATAAAACACGTGCCTCTATTCTTTAAACCAATGTTCCACATAACACGGGGTGAAATTTTGCCATTGCTGTCGACAGATCAATGCCGATTTCCCTGCCCAATATCGACTTTGCTGATTTCAGGGGAAATCCTGGCCTAGGTTTTATTCTCTAACATTTCTTGGGCAATTAGAGACGGCTTTAAGTTACACGGTGGGGGCGAGGGGTCAAGTGATGGAAGATGTAATAAAAAAGAGTACAAGGCAAGAGAACAAGGTGGCAATAAGAGAACTGATAAGTTGAGTGTGGCAAGAAGGGACAGAGTGTACAAACATAAGAATGCACCAACAGATAAGGCTGGAGATTGCAATAAAAAGATAGAATTAAAGGCACTCTACCTGAATGCACACATAATTTGCAGCAAGGTAGATAAATTAACAACACAAATGGAAGGAAACAGTTATGATCAAATTGCCATTACGGAATTATGGCTGCAAGGTGACTAAGGCTGGGAACTGAATGTTCAAGGGTATTCGACATTTAGGAAGGATAGGCAAATAGGGAAAGGAGGTGGGGCAGTGCTGTTAATAAAGGATAAGATCAGTATATTAATGAGAGAGGATCTTAGATCAGAAGAAAAAGATGTAGAATCAGTTTGGGTGGAGCTACAAAACAACAAGGGGCAGCAAATGTTGGTAGGAGTTGTTTATAGGCCACCAAGTATGTAGGTGTACGGGCACAGAATAAATCAGGAAATTAGAGGTGTATATAACAAGATACTACAGTAATCATGGGGACTTCAATCAACATATTGACTGGGTAAACCTAATAAGTACAAATGCTGTGGAAGACAAATTCCTGGAATATATACAAGGTGGTTTTCTAGGACAGTACGTTGAGGGCCCAACTAGAGAACAGGCTATTTTGGATCTAGTACTGTACAATGAAAAAGGCCTAATTAATAATCGCATTGTCACGGAGCCTCTAGGGAAGAGTGACCATAACATAATGGAATTTTACATTAGGTTTGAAAATGATTTGCATGGTCACCGTCGCTGGGTCAAAATCCTGGAACTCCTTCCCTAACAGCACTGTGGGTGTACCTACACCACAGGAATTGCATTGGTTTAAGAAGGCAGCCCAGCACTACCTTCTCAAGGGCAATTAGAGTTGGGCAATAAATGCTGGCCTAGCCAGTGGCACCCACATCCTATAAATGAATTTTTAAAACTCAGACAACATTCAGGCTTGGGCTGATAAGTGGTAAATATCATTCATGCAACACAAGTGCTAGGCAATGACCATTTCCAACAAGACAAAATCTAACCATCACCTCTTGACATTCAATGGCATTTCCATCACTGAATCCCTCACAATCAACATCCTGGGGGTCACCATTAACCAGAAACTGAACTGGACTGGCCATATAAATATTGTGACTACAAGAGAAGATCAGAGATTGGGAATTCTGCAGAATAACCCACATCCTGACTCCCCAAAGCCTGTGCACCATCTACAAGCCACAAATCAGGAGTTTTATGGGATACTCTCCACTTGCCCGAATGAGGGCAGCTCCAACAAGACTCAAGCAGCTCAACACCATCCAGGCCAAAGCAGCCCGCTTGATTAATTATCCATCCATTACCTTAAACATCCTCTCCCTCCACAACTGACGCACAATGGTTGCATTACATACCATCTACAAGATGCACTGTAGTAACTCACCAAGCCTCCTTCGACAGCACCTTCCTAACCCATGACCTCTACCACTTAGAAAGACAAGGGCAGCAGATGCATGGGAACACCACCACCTCAAGTTCCCCTCCAAGCCACTCAGCATCCTGACTTGGAAATATATCGCCTTTCCTTCACTGTCATTGAGCCAAAATCCTGGAAGTCCTTCCCTAACAGCATTGTGGGTGTACCTACACCTTTGGACTGCAGCAGTTCAAGAAAAGGACTCATCACCACCTTCTTAAGGGCAGTCAGGGATAGGCAATATATGCTGGCCTAGAGAGCAACACCCATATACAGTGAATGAATTTTTTTTTTTAAATTAAAAGATGTGAAGATATCCACTTTGGTAGGAAAAGCAGAAATGCAAAAGGACCTAAATGTCCTTATTCACAAGCCACTGAAAGCTAACATATAGCTGCTGCAAGAGTTTAGGAAGGCAAATGGTATGTTGACCTTTATTGCAGGAGGCTTTGAATACAGGAGAGAAGAAGTCTTGCTGCAATTATACAGGCCGCACGTGGAGTATTGTGTACAGGTTTGGTCTCCTTACCTAAGGAAGGATATTCTTGCCAGAGAGTGAGTGCAGCGAAGATTCAGCAAACTGATCCCTGAGATGATGGGATTGTCCTAGGAGGAGAGATTCAGAAGAAGATTCAGGGCCTGTAATCTCTAGAATTAAGAAGAGTAAGTGGTGATCCCATTGAAGCAAATAAAATTGTTTCAGGGCTTGACAGGGTAGAGGCAGGAAGGATATTTCTCCTGGATGGGGTGTCTACAACCAGGCTACACAGTCTCAGAATAAGAGGTAGGCTATTTAGGACTGAGATGAGGAGGAATTTCTTCACTCAGTGGGTGGTGAATCTTTGGAATTCTCTATCCCCAGGGGTTGTGGAGGCTCAGTAATGGAGCATATTCAAGACCGAAATCGATAGATGTCTAGACACTAAAGATGTCAAGGGATGGGGATGGTGCAGGAAAATGGCGTTGAGATGGAAGAACAGCCATGATCTAGTTGAATGACAGGACAGGCTTGAGGGACCAAATGGCCTGCTCCTGCTCCTATTTCCTATGTTTCTATTCTGGTAATTAAGTTAGAACTGTCTGACTTTTCCGACTCTAACTCCAAGTCCGAGACTGATTCAGAGGGTCCTGGGGGAGCAGGGAAATTGTCCATTGGAAGCTCAAACTTTCCAGGGAATTCCCTAGGAGTCAGTGTGTTGGAACTTCCAAGGGGTCCCATAATGCATCTTGGGAGGGGTACATCCAGTCTGAGTAAATCTGGGCCATTACGTGTCTTTGGTTGACAGAATTTCCACCAACCCCTGGCCCCAGCTGATTTCCTAGGGTCAGGGTGACATAAATAATGAGGGGAGACGCTTGGTCCTGTTACTGTGGCCGATTAGATGGTGAAGTGAACAATTCCTATGGGAACATTCCATAACATTAGGACCTACAGTGTTCACTAAAGAACCATTCTTTCTTAGAATTTTCTCTACAACCAACTATCTAAATCAAATGAGTTTTATGAAATTTAATAGTCCCCACAGCAGCAAATAGCAATACTGAACACGGTGTTTCTCACTCCCAGCATTTGCTACACTGCAAGTGATGGAAAATATGTTGTACGGCACCAACCTTTCATTTCAGTCTTATTATAATCATGCTGTCCACATTTGGGCAGGTGTATTATATGCCTGATATCACTTCTGCCAGAAATTCACAGAAATTACCTTGGGTGATGGGGAGCCAAATTTAGCTAAGCCAATGTTCGGCCTATTGTAATTACCAGTGTGCTTCTTTCTTCCGCCAGCTCACACTCACATAACAGAGAAAAACAATCCACCCACAAGTCTAACAAAGAGATGATAGAGTGAATTTTCATCAGTTGCATTTGGGTGTAGTTCAAAGCAATGGAAAGTTATTTTCCCTCTACCAACTGAAAAGCTTTTCATGTGAAATGTATTTGAGTAATCTGATCTAGTTCTATTAGAGTTCAAAATCATTATATCCAAGATTTCACTTTGCAGTCTTATGTCTGTGATTATTTCATACACACAGAAATCACATAAATTATGGATATACAGAGATAATTTGGGAATGATATTATGGTAGTAGATTGATGTTGATGGGGGTTATGGGTGGCAGAAAGAGAAAAATGATCATTTTATTAACTGCCATGATCACTATGTATTAAACATCAGTTTAGGTATTAAACTGAATGGTCAACCTGCTTAACTTATCCCTATTTTGGCACATTTCTTTCTCTCTCACACACCCTTCCCTCCCACCTCACCCAAAGTGAAAAGTCCAAAAGATCAATGTACTGTTGTAACAAAGCTTTATTTCACATCATATTTTCAGCTACTGTGTGTCGCAATCGGTGTCACGTTCAATACTGTGAGGACAACCTAGTAGCACGCTAGCCTGATAATGCGGAAATACATTTGCGGAGTGAAATTTTTAGTAACACATGCACAAGTTATATTTCCCTTTGAAGGAGCTGGCAATCAACAAGGTTTGACACAGGAACAAAGGTTGTGTGAGCCCTGCATGTGAATTCCTTTCATTTTTATTTAAAGATTAAAGATTATACCTGACATTCTCTGCTGCTTAAGAGCATTTAACATTTGAAAGGTCCACATATGATAACTGTTGGGACAAATATTCCCTCTCTTATGATTTGTACCATAACAATTGTTGTTAAGAGACCTCTCAGAACTAATATTCTATATAAAATTCTCCACTGTGATATTATGAATGAGACAATGGACAAACTTGTCCTCTTGTGAGGTCACTGGAGTAAAACTGTTACAAAGCTTGAAACAGATAAATATGAAAAGGCTCAGATACAAGACAACTTGTATTGGTTTCTGCCTTATCATCACGTAGTACATTGCAGTTCAATCACATTCTATTTAGAATGGTCCCATGTGCTAATATTCACAAAATGTCATGCCTTCATATGTATTATCTGATTATCAACTCACTGAATTACCATAGTAGGGGAGATGAATGATTTTTTTTTTTTGTTTGAGATATGTGGCACTTATGCAGCATGAAATGAAAGTTACCCGTCAGTTGCCAGTCCAAGCCTGGGAGTGAAGCTGTAAACTAGCTTCTTCAACAACAGAGAAGTTGGGAATAGAGCTGAATGCTTTAATTATCAGCAATTGCTCATTACTTCTGACTGAAGGAAGGAAGATCATTGATTAAGTAACTAAAGATGGTTGGGCTAAGGATTCTTTAACGAGTAACTTCCTCTTGGCTGGTCTCCGAAAACTACAACAATCTTCCCTTGTGTCAGGTATTATTCTTGTCATAACAGGAATATTCCTTTAGCCCCCACTGACTTCAGTTTTGTTAAAGTTCTTTGGTGCCATGTTCAGTCAAATGCTGCCTTGATGTCAACAGCAGCTACATTAACTTCCTCTCTGGCATTCAGTTCTTGCATCTACATCTGGGTCAAAGCTGCAATGTGTTCTAAAACCTAAACTGAGCTTCAGCAATAGATTATCAGTGAGCAGCTGTTCCTTGATGGCACTACTGATGATTCATTCCAGCACTTCACAGATATTTGGGAGGAGTTTTATAGGGCGGTAGTTGATGATGTTACATTTAGGCTATTTTGTGGACAGCACATACCCTAAACAATCTTCTACATTGTTGGTCAGATGCCAGTGTCATATCCATACCAGCTTGACTAGGGGAATATCTAACCCTTGTGAGCAGGAAGGTCTTCAGCACTACAGCTAGCATGCTGTCAGGATTGTGGTCTTTGCTGCATACTGGGCACTTAGCATATTGTTTCAATCAATAGTTTCAGAGTGACTGGACACCATGATCTATAACACTGAGGACTTTGGGTAGAGACCATGTAGGATCATCCAATTAGCACTTATATCTGAAGAGATTGCAAATATTTCTGTCTTGTTTCTTGCAGTCATGCTAGTTGTTCTACCACATTTAGTAATGGGGATGTTCATGGAGTCTCCTGCTCTTCTCATCAATTGCCTGGTTGTCTACTACCATACTCAACAGTATGTGGTGGGGCTACAAAGCATTGTTCTGATCCTTTCATTGTGGGACCACTGAGCTGTTTGTAGCTTGTTTGGGTGTTTAGAAAACAGGGAACGCTGTAGCTTTGGGCATTGCACCAGGTTTGGTCTCCTGTCTTTTTTATGATTTTTTATTTTATTCTTTCATGAGTAGTGGGTGTAGCTGGCAATGTCAGCATTTGTTGCTGCTCCCTAATTGCCCTTGAGAAGATGGTGGTGAGCCATCTTCTAGAACTGCTGCAGTCCATCTGGTGTAAGTACAACCACAGTGCTGTTGGGGAAGGGGTAAGTTCCAGAATTTTCATCCAGCAACAGTGAAGGAACAATAATATAGTTCCAAGTCAGTGTTACGGACAGGAGGGGATCAGTTCAAACAGCACTGTTTTTCTCTTACCACCTGTCTGTAAACAAAAGGTGTTTTGAATGAGCTCGTTTTAGAGAATAATTGGTGGCATTTTTTTTAAATCTCTCAGTTTTTGTGTGATCCAATTCCACTAATAACCCCACAGCAAACTCGAGTTAGAGTTAACTCAGAAGGTTAGATTATTTTGCACCAAAAAAAACCATGAAAAGAAGTGTTCGCAACTTCCCACTCCACATTCACACAGTAAAGGGAGGCATGGAGGATAGGAGCTGTAGAGTACAAGAAGCACAGAAAAACTGAATATTGGTTCATGTGAGTTCCAAAGTCAGAGTCCAATGAAAAAGGCTTTCACACAGGCATCCAATGGTCAGCTGGCTGGAGACCAGCGTTGTAAGAATCATTTTTTCAGGTGGCATTGTTGTGACAAGATGAAGTAGGCACGCAGAGATGGTGCCAGTTCTGTAGGCAAGGATACAATATCTTCCAGTAGAGTCAGGTTAGATAGACCAGTGGCCCCACCTGGACAGAGCTTACTTCTGTGTGGCCTGCCAGTTGGATGTTAAACAATAGATTGACTGCACAGCTCAGAAAAGGTAATATTTAACTGCTCAAAAGGGCCAAAGTCTTGAGTCATGTGACCTTCCTTCTCCACAGTGATTTTAACAAAGAATGTTTATCCAGTGTCTGGAATTTGGCTTTGCTGTCAGGACTGAATGTCTCAGCCATTATGGGTTGAAAGGAGTGCAATTCATGTTGAGGGTTTGGTGTTTAGAAACCTATTGTCTCAACAGACCCACAGACTCTGCTAGCAAAGGGTGGCTTATCAAATGTAAATGGGATTCCAGTAGCTCCTTTGAAATTGGTCTGTACAGTCTCTTGTGGTCTGTTAGAAGTTCCTTAGGCATAACAAGGTGTGATCTTCCCTAAACTGAAAAGAGAATTATTTTGTTCTGGAGACCGCTGAGGGAATAATTTCCAGACAAAGGGTCAACCATCTTAATTGTCTTTGTTCTGCAGAATGGTCCAGTTTAAAAATAAGTAATAGTAATAAAGATAAAGTTTTTAAATATATACAGGGTTGGGTTTCTGTTCCGTGTTGGAGGAACCCAACATCAGGATGGTGTGTGACTTCAAAGGAAACTTGAAAGTGATGTTCCCATGCATGTGCTACTATTGTCCTTCTAGGAGGTAGAGATTGTGGGTTTGGAAGTTGCTGTTGAAGGACCGTTGGTGAGTTGCTGCAGTGCATCTTGTATATGATACATACTGCCACTGTGTATTGGTGGTGGAGGGAGTGAATGTTTAAGGTGGTGGATGGGGTGCCAATCAAGTAGGCCGCTTTGTCCTGGGTTGTGTCGGGCTTCTTGTTGGAGCTGTACTTGTCCAGGCAAGTGGAGAGTATTTCATCATACTCCTGACTTATGTCTTGTAGATGGTAAACAGGCTTTGGGGAGTCAGAAATAAAAACAAAAAACTGCGGATGCTGGAAATCCAAAACAAAAACAGAAATACCTAGAAAAACTCAGCAGGTCTGGCAGCATCAGCGGAGAAGAACAAAGTTCTGTTGAAGGGTCATGAGGACTTGAAACGTCAACTTTGTTCTTCTCTGCCGATGTTCCAGACCTGCTGAGTTTTTCCAGGTATTTCTGTTTTTGTTTTGGGGAGTCAGGTTGTGAGTTACTCTCTGCAGAATTCCAAGCCTCTTACTTGATCTTATAGCCACAGTATTTATATGGCTAGTCCAGTTAAGTTTCTGGTCAATGGCAATCCCCAGGATGTTGATGGTGGGGGATTCAGCAATGGTAATGTCGTTTAATGTTCAGGGGAGATGATTAGATTCTCTCTTGTTGCTGATGGTCATTGTCTGGCACTGACAAAGAGTAAAGTATTTGCCAGGCCAGGAGGTCACAGATTGTATTGTTATACAATTCTGTTATTGCTGATGGTACACAGCAATTCACCGAAGCCCAGTTTTGAACAGCTACATTTGTTGTAGTCTGTCCCATTTAGCATCATTTTAATGTTATACTATACAATGAAGGGTGTTCTCATCATGGAAATGAGTCCTTACCTTCACAAAGACTGTGTTGTGGTCACTTCTACTAATGCTATCAGGAAAGATGTGTCCACAACAAGTAGGATGGTGAGGAGGATGGCAAATAGATGGCTTCCTCATGTTGGTTCCCTCTCGCCTCACACAGGCCCATGCCGGTATCTATGTCTTTCAAGATTCGGCCAGTTTGGTCAGTGACGATAAACTGAGCCAATGTTTGTGCTTGGCATTGAAGTTTCTACCCAGAGAACATTCTGTTCCCTTTCCTATCTCCAAGCTTCCTCCACATGATGTTCAACAGGGAAGAGTACTGATTCATCATTTAAAGGGATAAGAAGCAGTAAGCTATGATCAGCAGGACATTTCCTTGACCTTATTTGACTAGAAGCGCACTTGGAATTAATATTGAGGATCTGCAATGTCACAATTTTGCAGTGGAAATAATAGGGACCTCTTCCTGTTTTCAAATGTTCCATGAACTGAGAACATGTAGGATACCCGATATGAAAACAATAACCACCACTCCTCCCAACAATGAAAAGTGAACAGAATGTTCAGTTTCATGTCCTTATTTAAACAGGATTTAGAGCCTGGAAATCCTCCAGTTCACCTTTTTTGATGGAGCCATGGGGAAATTAAATGAAAATTAAAAATTAGCACACAGATTTTAGTTTAGATTTTTTTTACATTTTGTTGCCTTCTCTTCTTCGATACAGAATGAGAAACATATGCAATCCAAAGTACTGTTTATTAGGAATTGATGATCTTTACACATTATAAAATTGATTCCCCCTCCCCTCTAAAGTTATTTATCCCCCATTAAGTATGGGCTGGATGGAAACAGTCCTCTATTTCACTCCGGGGATGTCAGTTGATGGAGTAGACATATATGCCTTTGAAGGGAGAATAAGGTCTGTTTAAGTGCCATGATTTGATAGTTATTAAATTTCATGCTCTTCAAACTTGAAAAAACAGGCTTCAGCTGTCAGTGAGAGTTAAAAAGATGTCTGTTGAACTGCTTTGAATGACAGGCCACTTAGGTAGGTTAGAAAAAAAAATCACCATCTATTCCACAGTTTCAGTCGCGATCTTTGTTAACATTACCAAAGGACTGTTATTACAGTTGAGATTATTGTGAATGCCTGGCTGAGTTTCAAAGGTGACAAAAGTATTATCTCAACAAGGGGGCAGAGTTCACAGTTTGATTGACAGTTTAAATAGGCCTTTAAACAATTATCCATGTCCATGTCCAAATGCAGCAAGAACTGGACATTATCCAGGCTTGGGCTGACAAGTGGCAAGTAACATACACACCACACAAGTGCCAGGCAATGACCATCTCCAACAAGAGAGAATCCAACCATTGCCCCTTGATATTATCATCACTGAACCACCACCACCCACCCACCCGCCTCCCCCTAGCTATCAACATCCTGGGGGTTACCAATGATCAGAAACTGAACTGGACTAGCGATATGAATACTGTGGCTACAAGAGCAGGTCAGAGGCTAGGAGTCGTGTAACGAGTAACTCACCTCCTGATGCCACCATCTACAAGGCACAGGTCCCCACTTGCCTGGATGAGTGCAGCTTCCACAACACTCGCCATCCAGGACAAAGCAGTCCGCTTGATTGGCACCACATCCACAAACATTCACTCCCTCTACCACTAATGCACAGTAGCAGCAGAGTGTACCATCTACAAGATGCACTGCAGGAATTCACCAAGGCTCCTTCAACAGCACCTTCCAAACCCATGACCGCTACCATCTAAAAGGACAAGGGCAGCAGATAGATGGGAACACCACCACTTGGAAGCTCCCCTCCAAGTCACTCACCATCCTGACTTGGAAATATATTGCTGTTCCTTCATTATAACTGGGTCAAAATCCTCGAACTCCCTTCCTAACAGCATTGTGGGTGTACCCACACCACATGGACTGCAGCAGTTCAAGGCGGCAGCTCACCACCACCATTTCAAGGGCAACCAGCAATGAGCAACAAATGCTAGCCCAGCCAGCGAAGCCCACATCCCGTGAATAATTTTTTTTTAAATCTGTCTTTGATGTAGGGACTAAATACAAGTTTTCTTGTTTTTATAACAGATTGAATACTAAAAAGCTTTGAATCTGTTCCATGAATGGAAGTTTTTTCACTGTCACGTGTGTATGAGTGAGAGCTGTAATAATTAGCTAGAGTTTTTTTCATCTCCTGAGGTCTGCCCATACTGGATATTAAATGAGTGGTTATGGAGGTGGCATGGGGGTATTTCTTTTATTCATTCATGGGACGTGGGCTTCGCTGGCTGGACCAGCATTTATTGCCCATCCCTAGTTGCCCTCGAGAAGGTGGTGGTGAGCAGTCTTCTTGAACCTGCATTCCATGTGGTGTGGGTACGCCCACAGTGCTGTTAGGAAGGGAATTCCAGGATTTTGACCCAGCGGCAGCAAAGGTATGGCGATACATTTCCAAGTCAGGATGGTGAGTGACTTGGAGGGGAACTTCTAGGTGGTGGTGTTCGCATCTATCTGCTGCCCTTGTCCTTCTAGATGGCAGCGGTTGTGAGTTTGGGTTGGTCAGGAGGAATCAGTGGGATTATGGGGTAAGGGTGGTGGGTGGGGGACATGAGTTGCCATTGAGGAGTAATTGGGGGGTTGGTGCATGGTGAATGGGTGTGAGGTGTGAGGGGTGATGGTGAGAGTGCCCAACAGCTTCTAAAACAACTAGGACAAAGTCCCAGAGAACCAAGGCAGGCTGTTTCTGTTTCTGGGGTCATCAGGCCTGACTGTATCCTGTCTCTGCCTCCCCAGAGTGTAAATTGGGTGTAATGGGGCCCTTTAAACTGAGGTGGGTCTGTCAAATTGGGAGATTTCCCTACCCAATGTATTCGCCTCAGTAACAAAAATCCAGCCCTAAACATAAGATTATCTCAAGTAGAATTTATTTTTAACATTTAGCTTTGTTGCTATTTCTCAGACATCTACAAAAAGGCAAATCATACAGGCATTATGGTCCATGATCTTGACAAATTGTGTATTCCCGAACCTCACATGGCTCAAAGAAATGCCTACTCAGGTGAAAACCTACTTCTGTTTTATTCACAAGCTTAAGTTTGCAGTTCAATTGTTTAAATGTAAAATAGGCTTGTGTCAGTAGGAGGTCAGCGGTTTGCTGATTGAAGTTCTTCAAAAATAGGCAGATCACAAGATGTTACCATGAAAACTGATTTAAACCACTAAATTGCAACAGCTTTGGGTAGAAGTACTTTTCACAGGGGAAAATTTTGATTGAAAAGCCAGTCCTGAGACTGGTGGTTGCAGAGCAGAACTGCTTTGGAGAAAGGAAAAAGTACTATCAATGGATTAATGTTTTTTGGACAGTATACACAAAACATTATTTGGGGCACAAATTTAAAATAATTTTCAAAGATTTTTATGATAGGTTCTTTACACAGCATTATACCTATTTTTTTGGACAATGGCTTTAAAATTGGACTGTGGCTTTAAAAGCTACCATGGCTGAAAGGCATGTTCACTGAAAAAAGATGAGAAATATCTACAATGTTCCTTCCTGGAACAGAGTGTGCCATAAAAGAATAGGATGATGCCGGAAAGGAGTCCTGGACTAAGGGAACTGCTTGAAAACAGCATTTTAATTGGCTCCTGACCAGGTGACCAGGGTTTTGTATGGTAACAGTGCAGGCAGTACTGCTTCTAGTCTGCAATGAGGGAAGACCTAAAACCTCTCTCTCTCTCCTGTGTTTCTAAGATTCCAGTAATTCTGCCATACTAGCTAGCTGGCTATTTCTCACAACTCTGTAACCTGTTTTCTCTGAAAACCCCTGTCAAGAGGAAAAGAGGAAAAATCGTCAGTAGAGACATTGAAAAGCAAGTTTTTCAACCAGTGAACCATAGGCTGAAAGGGCTGGGAGACCACCTTGTGTCATCAACAACAAACTGCAAGAAATTTGGAAGACATCAATCAAAATCAACCCATCTAATCCAATACTCTGGATTGGTGCTATTGAACTGTTTTATCACACCCTTAAAATACATGGGGTGTGTGAGCTTGTGTGTGTTTAAGTTATAGAGTTAGAAGTTAGCAGTTCAAATTTCTTTCTTTTGCCACTAGCTAAAAGACAATTTGTTCAATAAACAGTTACTGACATAAGTTTACAAACCTGGTGCTCGTATTCTGTTAACATAAATTAAATAGTTAGGTAGACTTAGGGCAATCTGGTGATTCGGTTAAACTTCTCACATTTGTTGCAGCTCAGGGAGCAGTGGGGTTTTATATTACAGTGCACTATCTCCAGTGAGTCATGACAATGTTTGGGGGCTATTTTGACACAAAAGACAATGATGATTTGGGTGTAGATTTAGTAAGTAATAAAAGCCAAAAGGAAACACCAGATTTGTACTATCAAAAATAAGATGGCAATGGAAACTGCTAAAACCTTCCTGCAAGTGGAAGAGATGTCTCTGACAATTTTACAAGGGACCTCAAAAGCCAGGTTAATCAAATTGGCAAGTAAATTAAGAGTAGGATTGCCTGCCAAAGCTAGGAAGGCAGAGATAATCGAAGAGATGGCACAGCATTTAAAACCGAAGGAATACCCAAAAGACCGAGTTCTCCAAGGGGTGGTTCATTGGAATGGGCTCAAATTCAGTTGCAAATAAAAAAAATGAAAATAGAGGCAGCAGAAAAAGAAAGAGAATTCCAAAGGGAACAGGCAGAAAGGATATTTCAAAGGGAATTAGAAGCAGTGAGGTTAGAAATGGAGAAACATAACCTCGAACAGGAAAGAACAAAGAGAAAATGAGGAATAGAGAGAATTCCAGCTCCTCATGCTGACAATTAAAAAAGAGACACCAGAAGGTGAGGCACGACTTATGTCCAGATCAGAATCCAGTGGGGAGATGTTTAAATTTGTACAAGCTCTTCCAAACTTTGAAGAAAGAGGTGTTGAAGCATTCTTTATTTCATTTGAGAAGATAGCTAAGCAGATGAATTGGCCGAAGGAAAACTGGACATTGCCCATGCAGAGCAAATTAGCAGGTACAGCACAGGGAATTTGTGCCTCACTGTCAGAGGAGGTTTCTGGGGATTATGATGTGGTGAAAAAGTCTATTTTGAGTGCATATGAGTTGGTCCCTGAAGCATACAGACAAAAGTTTTGAAATTTAAGGAAATAGCCTGGGCAAACTTACATTGAATTTGAAAGAGTTAAGCAAAATAGTTTTGACAGGTGAAAATGAATATTAGGAGTTAAAACTACCCATGACATTCTGAGAGAGTCCATTCTCTTGGAAGAAATTAAAAACTCCCCGCCTTCTATAATAAGAACCACATTGAAGACCAAAGAGTTGCAACTACTAGACAGGCAGTAGTAATGGCTGACGATTATGAGCTGATCCATAAAGCTAAACCTTTTTTCCATCATCCCCATGAATTTGAAAAGGATAGAAATTGGGAGAGTTAAAGGAAGTCAAGGAGCCAAGGTAAAGAATGGATAGCTGGGAATACCTTGAGATCTCCTCCCCACAATAGAAAGGAAGGTACTGACAGTGGAGATGAAACTCGAAAGCCTAAGTGTTTCCATTGTAATAAAGCGGGACATATTCATTCAGAATGCTAAAAGTTGCGAGGGAAGCCTATGGAACTTATTGGAGTTTGTAAGAGTGAGTCCGAAAAAGGAACTCAAAAAGAAAATGCCACAGATCAAATGGAAGCTTTAACTATAAATAAGTGTATGGAGGTAAACACTGCTGTGAATGTTGGTGAAGTAAATAAGGTGGATGAGAGATATAAAGGGTTTCTGTCTAAAGGAAAGATAACCTCTTTTTCATCAAATGATGCAGTTAAATCCATAACTATATTAAGGATCATTCAAACTCTTTTGCTTGAGAAGGGCCTAGTTTATCCTCCAGAGAGCTCAATGAAAGCTCAAGTATTGATAAACGGGATAGGTGGAGAGTATATTCTGGTTCCATTGTACAAAGTGCAATTGGAGTGTGATTTGTTGTCCGAATCAGTGGTTGTTGGAATGGTTAAGAAATTACCTGTGGATGGAGTTAGTTTACTCCTGGGAAATGGTTTGGCAGGAGTGAAGGTTATAGCTTCGCCCATAATTACGGGAAGTCCGAGAGAGGCTAAAGAAACAGAGCAGTTATAAGAACAAGTGTTCCTGATATTTTTCCATTGTGTGTGGTAACCAGAGCAATGGTTAAACAAAGTCCATCACCAGAGGTCAAAGGAATGCCACAAGCAGATGTTAGAGTAGCCAAAACTTTCTTTAAGGATGAGGATAATTCAAAGTAAGTGTTTGGCAGGTCTTCATTAATTGAGGCTCAGAAAGCAGATCCAGAGTTAAACAAGTTAGCACAGTCAGCTCACACTGAAGCTGAGGCTGAAGGGGTTCTAGAGTGCTATTACCTTAAAAATATAGTTCTGATGAGGAAATGGAGACACCCTCACAGACCTGCGGTGAGGAATGGACGGTTGTTCATCAGATAATGGTACCACCAAAATATCGTAAGGAGATATTGCGAGTTGCACATGAAATCCCTATGGCAGGACATATAGGAATACAGAAAACCCAAGCATTAATAAACAGGCATTTTACCTGGCCAAGACTTCATAAGGACGCAGTGCAATCTTGTAAGATATGTCCTACATGTTAGTTAGTAGGTAAACCTCAACATGTAATCAAACCAGCACCTTTAATACCCATAACAGTTTTTGAAGAACCATTCATTCTGTCGAGTATTAATAGCTTATGTAGGACCATTACCCAAAATGAAAGCAGGATATCGATATATCCTTACAATCATGGATATGAGCACCCAATTTCCAGAGGCTATTCCTTTAAGGACGATTACAGCTAAGGTAGTAGTGGAAAAGTTAACTCAATTTTTCACTCATTACGGCCTACCAATTGAAATACAATCTGACCAAGGTTCTAACTTCATGTCTAAAATTTTCCAGGACCTAATAAGCAATTTGGGTATCAAACAACTAAAGTCTACCGCCTATCATCCACAGACACAGAGAGCTTCAGAGAGATATCATCAAACTCTCAAAACCGTGATTAAGACCTATTGTCATGAATACCCAAAGGATGGGACAAAGTATTAGATTCCTTACTATTTGTTACCAGAGACTCTCCCAATGAATCTACTGGATTTAGTCCATTTGAATTGATCTATGGTCATGAAATAAAGAGGTCCATTAAAATTGATTAAGGAAAAGTTCCCAAAGCAGAAAGATGAATCCTTCATGTTGGATTACATGTCCATGTTTCTAGAAAGACTCATTGGAGCACGTAAAGTAGTACGAGAGCATTTAAAAAATTTCAAGCCAGAATTAAAGAATGGACAAACATGCTACAACTAGAAAATTCCAAGCAGAAGATGAAGTATTGGTATTGTTATTTTTGCAGGTGAACCCCTGAAAGTGAAATTCAGTGGCCCCTACAAGATAGTTAGGGGAGTTAGTAAAGTGACTTATCTGATAGAAACTCCTGAGCGTAGGAAGAAACAACGGTTATGTCACATAAACATGTTGAAGCAGTATCATCGCAGAGATGATCAGAAAGAGCAAGAGCGTCCAGTGGAAGGAGTAGTGGAGGACGACAAAGGTAGTAAAGGTCAGGTAGAAGGAGAAGTAGACAGTGCACAAAGTGAACCACCTACAATTCGGCTAGCCAGTACAAAAATAATGGGATAGTTCAACACTGTGTTCTGGTAGTTAGAGGAAGGACCAGGGGAAGATTTAATAAGGATATTTAGGAAGCATAAGGAAATTTGTAGGAATACACCTAGATGCACTATGTTAACTAAACATTATGTGGACTAGGAGACTCAGTGCCGATAAAACAACATCCGTATTGATTGAGCCCAGAAAAACGAGCTCAGTTAGAAACAGAGATCAAATAATTGCTGGAAAATAAATTGATCGCGCTCAGCCAAAGCAGCTGAAGTTCACCAGTCATGCTGGTTCCTAAGCCAGATGAATCCTTTAGATTTTGTATAGAAATCAATTTTGTATTTGAAAGTGAATACAGTAATGAGGACAAATTTGTACCCAATTCCTCGTTAAAGGATTGCATCAATAGGGTGGGCAGTGCCTTATTTCTTTTTAAAACTGACCCATTGAAGGGGTACTGGCAAGTGCCATTAACATCAAAGGCTAAAGAAATATCTGCCTTTGTTACACCAAGTGGATTCTATCAATGTCTAGTCATGCTGTTTGGGTTTAAAAACGTCCCAGTTACATTCCAGAGATTTATGAATCGAGTCATAGCTGAAGTACCTAACTATGTGGTTTATTTAGATGATGTCATAATATATAGCAACAATGGGCAGAACACGTAAAGCAGTTAGAGGACCTGTTTAAACAACTGCAATTAGCTGGCTTAGTCATAAATCTGGCCAAAAGCAAATTTGCGAAAGCAAGGGTAACTTACCTAGGTCACATCGTAGGACAAGGGCAAGTGTTGCCAAGAACAGCAGAAGTGAACACTTTATTAGAATTTCCCATTACTAAAACCAAATGAGAAATTGAAGGTTTTAGGATTGTGTGGGTTTTATAGGATGTCTGTGCCTTATTTCAGCACAATAGTTGTACCTCTAATCAATTTGTTAAGAAAGCAGGCAAAAGTGGTATGGTCGGCAGAATGCCAAGCAGTCTTTGAAAAGCTGAAGGCAGTCTTAATAAATGAACCAGTGTTGGCTGCCCCTGACTTTTCCAAACCTTTTAAAATGGTGGTTGATGCTCGTGACTTGGGGGTAGGTGCAGTTCTATTACAAGATGATAAATTGGGGATAGAGTTGGGGTACTTTTCCAAGAAACTAAACCAATATCAGAGGAAGTACTCTACAGTACAAAAAGAAACTCTGGCATTGTTGTTGTCTCTTCAACACTTTTAAGTTCATGTCCGACATGATAAGAAAGAAACACTAATTTACGCTGACAATAATCCGCTGGTGCTCATTGAGAAGTTTAATGTGAGACTGTTTAGATGGAATCTATTGTTTCAACCATTCAATGTAAAGATTGTTTACATTGCCGGTAAAGAAAATGTGATCGTGGATGCATTGTCCTGGATGTAAATTACTGACATAAATACAAGGAGGAAGGATGGATGAATGAAAGTAAGTCTTGCATTTTGTTGCCCATGTGTCACATATCTTGTGATAAAACACATTATTTAAATGGTGTTTCATCCTTTTTAAGGGTGGAGGCACATAAAGAACCTATTTTTTTTTCTGGCACTGTGGCTTTAAAATCTACCATGGCGGCAGTTGAAAGACATGTTCACTAGAGCAGGATGAGGAATATCTACAATGTTTCTATCCTGGAACAGAGTGTGCCATAAAAGAACAGGATGATGTCAGGAAGAGCCCTGGACTAAGGGAACTGCCTGACAACAGCATTTTATTTGGCTCCTAACCAGGTGACCAGGGTTTTGTATGGTAACAGTGTAGGCAGTACAGCTTGTAGCCTGCAAAGAGGGAAGATCTAAAACCTCTCTCTCTCTCTGTGTTTGTAAGATTCCAGTAATTCTGCCATACTAGCTAGCTGGCTATTCCTCAACTCTGTAACCTGCTTTCTCTGAAAACCCCTGTCAAGAGGTAAAGGGGAAAAATCATCTGTAGAGACATTGTAAGGCAAGTTTTCAAACCAGTGAACCACAGACTGAAAGTGCTGGGAGACCACCTCACGTCATCAACTACAAACTCTGTGTGTGTGTGTGTGTGTGTGTGTGTGTGTGTGTGTGTTTATAGGGGTTTAAAAAGGGGTAGAGTTTAAGTTATAGAGTTAGAAGGTAGCAGTTCATATTTCTTTCTTTTGCCACCAGTTAAAGACAATTTGTTCAATAAACAGCTATTGATGTAAGTTTACAAACCTGGTTCTCGTTTTGTGTTAACATAAATTAAACAGTTAGGTAGAATTGGGGAAATCCAGTGTTTTGGTCAAACTTCTCACTTTTGTCGTGGCTTGGGCAGCAGTGGAGCTTGATATTATAGCGCACTATCCCCACTGAGCCGTGACAAAGTTTGGGGGCTTGTCGGGGATATTTTGGAACAAAAGACAATGAAAATTTGGGTGTAGATTTAGTAAGTAATAAAAGCTAAAAGGAAACACCACTATCATAAGTGAGTCACGAGAGCTGTCATATTTTATGAAAAGAACCAGTTGGTTACTTCATAACAGCCTTGACATTAATAAAATGCCCAACAGCATTGTGGGCTGCCACTCTCTACATTCAGCATTGAAGATTATTTCAACCACATGGCTTGACAAAATTTGACGATTGTATAAGCGTTGTGAAAGGTTAATAAATAAAGAAGGGAGAAATAGCTGGGGAGGAGCGCTGCACTCATTAGCATTTCTAATGTGTTACATTCTCACTAATGATTGCTTTCATTTGTAAATTATGGATAAACAACAGTGAACATCAGTCCAGAATTAGCTAGCAGTGATGAATGCTACCAACGGTGATGATATTTGCAAAATGACTTTTTGCTCCCTTGACATTCCATAAATCAAATACACACAAGTAATATGTGACTCCCAATGTTACTGATCCCATTGTTATCTTTATCAGGAGAAGGGCTGAATCTAATTAAACAAGTGAACAACTAAAGAAAACATGTTCAACAATACTCAGTTCAAGAGAAGTGGAACACCCTTAAAGGAATAATGCTTAGAATTCAGGGTAAAAAACATGCTTAGAAATCAATAAAATCCGACTTACCCAAGATAAATCAGAATGGATTAACAAACAAATTAAAAGTCATGTAAAGAAGAAAAATGATCTACAGAGAAATGAAAAGGAGTTCATCAATACTAAAAGTGCAAAAACACAATAAAGGCTGATCAAAGGGCAAAAGACAGGCTGTAAAAAAAAGTAAAGCAAAAGGTAAATATAACCAGAAAAATATTATTTCAGCACCATAAGACAAAAATACATTTGAAGAGGAGATGAAACACAATAACATGGTTTTGTGAAAAGGATTGTTTGACAAATCTATTAGTCTTTTTGATGATGTAACTAACAGGTAGATAAGGGGATAACCGGTGCATGCAGCAGATTTGGATTTTCAGAAGGTGTTTGAAAAGGTGTCACTCAAGAGGTTGTTGCACAAGATTCAAGCTCATGGGATTAGGGTAATCTGGACTGAGGATTGGTTAACAGACAGAAAACAGAGTAGGAATAAAAAGGTCATTTGTAGAATGCAGGGTGTTATGCAAGGATGAGTGCTTGGGCTCCAGCTATTTACTACTTATGTCGACACCAGTAACAACAACTTATATTTATAGAATTCCTTTAATATAATAATATGTCCCAAGATCCCTCACAGGAGCATTATAAAACAACATTTCATACTGAGCCACATAAGGTGATATTAGGGCAAAAGGCCAAAGCTTTGATCAGAGAAATAATTTTAAAGGGCATCTTAAAAGAGAAAAGAGACTTAAACCAGGAGACCAAGTTTAATTTCTCCAAGTTTATTGACAATAAAAGGCTAGGTGGGAAAGTAAGCTGTGAGGAGGATATAAACCTGTTAAACGATTGAGTAAGAAGGTGGCCAATGAAATATAATGTAGGGAAGTGTGAAATTACTCACTTTGATAGGAGGAACGGAAATGCAGAATGTTGGGATTCAGAGTCCTGTATGCCTTTGTATATGGATCACAGAAAGTTAACATGCAGGTACAGCAAGCAATTAGAAATGTTTATTGCAAGGGGTTTGAGTACAAGAGTCAGGAAGTTTTGCTGCTGTTGTATAGGGCCTTGTGATCACACCTGGAGTACCATTTACAATTTTGGTCTCTCCTTACCAAAGGAAGAATATACTTGCCTTAGAGGCAGTGCAATTAACGTTAACTAGATTGATTCCTGGGTTGAGGGAGTTGTTCTATGAATGGGTATTGAGTAGAATGGGCCTATGTTCTCCAGAGATTAGAAGTATGAAAGGTGATCTCCTTGAAATGTAAATATTTCTTAGAGGGCTTGACAGGGTAGATGCTGAGAGGTGTTTCCCCAGCTGGAGAACCTTGAACTAGAGATCATAGTCACAGGATAAGGGGTCAGCCATTTACTACTGAAATGAGAAATTTCTCTCTCAAAGCAATGTGAATCTTCAGAATTATCTATCCCAGAGGACTGACTTCCTCATTGATCTATCCACAATGAGGAAGGGAATCAAGAGTTGTGAGGATAGTGTGGGAAACTGATCAAGAGTTACTGGATAAGGGTGTAAACTGACACAAAATGTGAAGTGGAGTCCCATTAGGTGGTTGGTGTTTCCCTCAAATTAGCACCTTCTAGCAACTCCTGCAACCGACTAGGCTCCAGAGGTATAGATTTTCGTCTTTCCTCTGAATACCAGCCTATGAGGTCAGGGAGGTGGGGGAGTACAAATACTAGGCAAGTCTACACCTCCTAAAACTATGCCTGGGCTATGCAGCAAAAATAGAGAGGAAACTTTCAGCTTGGAAGCTGAAATATGAGGACTGTGCCCTGGCATGAACAATGACCCACATACCACAGCAAGTGTATGCAAGACAGCCCTTATTAGCCACGAGCTACATAAGCTTGCTGTCAACATTGCCACTAGACGAGAAACCAGATTAGCTGACACAGGCTCTATGCAGGAGGCTAATCACACCTTCTACTGGCAAGGAAAGGGACTGAAGGCCACCGTGAGCATGGTGTAGGCTTTGCAGTGAGTAACTGGCTAACACAGCCAATGAAGTCGCCAGTAGCAACCTTGGAGTGCCTCATGTCTCTGTGCCCATCATCCGATGGTGGAACAGTCAACATCATATATGGCTATGCACTAACTCTGCGCGCCAGCATCTCAGACAAAGAGCATTTGTACAACTCCCTAGGTGACATTCTGAGCAAACTTTCAAATGGCAAGAGGCTATTCATCTTTGGTGGCTTCAATGCACATGTTGGGGCAGACAGTGATTCATGGCCAACATGCTTTGGTTGTCACAGGGTAGACAAGATCAACGATAACAGGCAATGTCTTCTTAAGCTCTATGCCTTGAATGAACTTTGCACCACCAACACCCTCTGTCAGGGCAGATATCAGCACAAAATATCATTGCGCCACCCAAGGTCTGAACATGGGCACCAACCAGACCTGGACATCTCAAGAAGGTGCAATCTACCCAGTGTTCTTCACAACCACACCAACCGCAGTGCAGATTGCGACACTGAACGTTCTCTTGTCAGCAGCAGAGTGAAGGTGCACCTCCAAAAATTTCACAGTTCCAAACATGAAAGCCTGCCACGCATCAACATCCCTTACACAAGTAATGATGCCAAATACCACCCCTGTTGCTAGGACAATTGCTAGCCACCAAAGGTTTATCAGGAAGCACCGATGCTGCTTTCGATTAACTTAGTGACTTCCAAGTTCGATCATCCATGAAGCAGCAGAAGCATCATTTAGTGAAGGCATAACGCGTAACAAGGACTTGCCTGAGAACTACTGAAATAAGATTACATCTGTCATTGATGCAAAAATCAAAGCCTACATGATGCACAACATAAACCCAACAGCTAAGGCACTGCACAACCTGAAAGCAGCCAAGACAGCCATGCAAAAGAAAGGGAGATATTGCACAAATAAACACTGTGATCCAAACCACCTGTCACAATGGAAATCTATGAGTTAAGTATGGAAGGATCAAGAGTGTGCTTGGTCCTACCATCACCAACATTGCCATCCTACAGTCACCAGGTGGTGAAGTACTCACCATCAGAAGTAAATGGATGTCCCACTGGGCTGAACACTACTGTGAGCTATACTCCTGTGGGACAGACTTCTCCCAGTCCACACTTGATGGTCTCCTGCAGCTTCCTGTTATGGGTGAGTTGGATGAAGAACTCTCATCATTTGAGTTCGAGAAGGCCATAAACGGCTTAGCAAACAGGAAGACGCCCTGTAAGAATGGAATCCCAGCTGAGCTGCTCAAGAACAGCAAGTCCCATCTATTGCCATATCTTTATGACCTTCTCTGCTGGAAATTAGGCTCCATTCCACAGAAGATGGGTGATGCAAAAATCATCACACCAGACAAAAACAAAGACGACAGAGGAATCTGCAACAACTAGAGGGGCATCTCACTCATTAGAGTCATAGAGAAGGCCTTTGCTAGGGTCATACTTAAAAGACTCCATCTACTTGCAGACCAATTGTACCCAGAAGCACAGTATAGTTTTTGAGGCAGGAGATCTACTGTAGACATGATCTTCTCCATATGCTGGCTACAATTATAAGGGACAGGAACTCTTTAACTTACTTTCATACATCTCACTAAGGCATTCAACACCATCAGCATACCCAAGAACTTTATGTATGGTGAGGTAGCCAGAGTCAGATGAGTAATAGGATGCCCAAAGCTCTGCTTCAAGAATGCTTGCAAGTGTGACTTGAAGGCCCTAGACATTGAATATTGCACCTGAGAGTCGCTCACTAAGTGATGACAGAGAAAAATGGCAACACCTCCTGCGGGCTGGTGTGCATCATCATGATGACCAGTAGCTACAGCAGCCTTGGCAACAGGTGCCAACACCAAAAACAACAACCCACCACAACACCTGATAGCTTCATGTGCAGCACTTGTGGCAGAACCAGCCTCTCAAGGGTTGGCCTCTTCAGCCTTTGGAAAAAGTGCATCACTTGAATATTTGAATCTGAAATGGATGTGTGTGTTACTTGTCCATCATCTTTCATTGATGGAAATATTCCAGAACACTGAGTAAGTGATTAATGTAGAAGTTCAGCTACGATCTTACTGAATGGCAAGGCTGACTCAAGGGGCCATATGGCCTATTCCTGATCGAAAGCATAAAAGATGCAAAAGGAATAAACTGAGGATTCTAATTATTGTTTTCCAATTATTCACAAGATGTACACATTCACAAAGAAAGATAAAAGTATTCACTAGGGAAAGCACAACTAACACAGCTTCCCCAGAATAAGGAAAATTAATTACTTCAACATAAATTCAATAGAACACCTGGTTAAAAAGGACCAAAACCTATATATCATTAGAGATAGGTGGTACTTATTCCAGTAAAGATGAGAGACAAATTATGAGCAGTAACACTCAAAAGGTAACAGCATACTGAAAATAGGTGACCATGTTGTCTATATTCAAAGAAGCTTTTAAAACTAGACATGGGCAACTTCAGGCCCATTAGTTTCACTACCACATAAATTAAATCAACTAACACCATTACATTTGGGGAGTATATGCACAATAATAACATTGTAAATAGTTACCATAGGGGAATTAACAGGGGTATCGCAGAATTGGTACAGCACAGAAAGAGGCCATTCGGCCCATCTTGTCTACACCAGCTCTCTGTAGGAGCAATATACCTGGTGCCATCCCCAGTCTTCTCCCCATAACCTTAAGATCACACATGACTCATCTCAATTTCTTTGAGAAAATGGCTTTCCAATGGATTTTGGAAAGGCCTAGGGTATGAATTTTGTTTTCCAAATTTCTGCAACTTTTCTGCCAAAATTACACCTCTTCGTCTTCCAAAATGACAATATAAAAGAAACAGGCTGAACAGTTGAAACCAATGAGTTTGGAGTTATATCAGGGTGCAAGGAGGAATTTCTAAGTAAAGTGCCCCAGAATTGTTTGGCACACTATAATTTCTCAATTACATAAATGATCTGGGCTCTCACACTCAAAGCAAAATGATCAAATTTGCAGTGGATACTGAACTGGAAGGGCAATAAAATTGAAGGAAGTAAATCAGAGGTTACAGAATATGTTAGATGGATCCATTGTAAATTAAATATAATGCAAGCTACTGCACACAGGAATTACAACACATTCACTCGATAAATGATGTTGAAATAATTACAGGTGAAGTGGCAAGAAGCCTTAATGTCTTAATAGGTTCAACCGATCCAAAACTGTAACCAACAAAACCAATAGAATGTTGAATTTCATATTCAAAACTGATAAATGCAAGTCAAAAACAGTTGTATTCAAACTGTACGATGCTGTAGCTAGATTGTACTCAAGTAATACATTCAGTTCTGGTCACCAAAAACAAATGGGAAACATTCAAGTGCTAGAGGCAGTTTAAGGAAGAGCCTGAGGCTCTTTCCCATCACAGGTATCTGAGTTACGTGGAAGCACTGCAGAAACTTGGACTTTACAACCCAGAAAGGAGGCTAGAGAGGTAGTCTGATAGAGGTATCCAAGACAGATAACAATAGAGAATCATAGAATGGGTAGCACAGAAGGAAGACATTTGTCTCTGCCAGCTCTCTGCAAGAGCAATTCACCTAGTGCCACTCTCCTGCCTTTTCTCTGCAACCCTGCATATTTTTCCTTTTCAGTTAACGATCCAATTCCCTTTTGAAAGCCACGATTGAACCTGCCTCCACCACATTCTCAGACTGTGCATTCCAGATCATAACCACCTACTGCATTACCATTAAAAAAATTTCATGTTACCATTGTTTCTTCTGCCAATCGCCTAAAATCTGTGCCCTCTGGTTCTTGATCCTTCAACCATTGGGAACAGTTTCTCCTGATCTACTGTGTCTAGACCCCTCATGGTTTTGAATATCTCCATCAAATCTCCTCTCAACCTTCTCTTCCCCAAGGAGAACAGTCCCAATTTCCCCAATTATCTACATAACAGAAATTCCTCATCCTTGCACCCTCTCTAATAACTTCACATTCTTCCCAAAGTATGGTATCCGAACTGGATGGAATACTCCAGCTGAGGCAGTGTTTTATACAGGTTTATCATAACTTCCTTGCTTTTGTACTCTATGCCCCTATTTATAAAGCCCAGAATCCCAATTACATTACCTCTCTCCTGTGTGGTGGAAAAGATAAATTCAAAATATGTAATATCTATCACGGGACTGAATGATTCTGATGAAAAGTCACCGGCCTGAAACATTAACTCTATTTCTCTCCATAGATGTTGCCTGACCTTCTGAACATTTCCAGCAATTTTTGGTTTTTTTTTCAGATTTCCAGCACGTGTTGTATTTTGCTTTTGTGCTCAGTGAGACTAGGGAGTCAAAGATGGAGGTGAGGGTGTGGTTGAGCAGACTGGTAACTGCAGAAATGTAATGGTGAGTAGAGGAGCAATGTCTCGGTAGTAAGGACTTTGAAAGTGCAGTTCTAAGTGAATTGGCAGTTTTTTTTTTCCCCTGGGGTGGACATAGAAGGAAGTGGGCTTGAGAGATGGAAGGGTAATGTGGGCAGAGAGCAATACAAGGAAGTGGTCAGAAATGGTCTCATTATAGAAATGGCTTATTGATATGATGGGAATAGTGAGGCCATGTAAGATGGCAAAATCAAAGAAAGGTGGGCTGAATGTAGGTAGGGTTGTTTACATAGAGAGTGAGAGAGAGAGATTAAGGGAGGACAAGAGGGCAATGAACTCAGAGGAGAGAAAGTGTGATGAATTGAGATGGAGGTTGAAATCACCCTGGATGAGAAGTCATTTGGTGCAGAGGCTGAGGGAGGAAAGCAGTGAAGATACTTCTGAGAAAACTTTTGTTACTTGGATAGGTGGAAGATTTTAAATGAGATGAGAAGATTGGGACAAGGTGAGAAGCTCAAAGGAAAAAAGCCAGCAGAGTAGTGGGACAGACCAAGGTGTGATTGGTGATAAGAGCCACATTGCCATCACAACAGTCTGGTCAGAGCAAGTGGTGGAAGGTGCAACCAGGTGTGGATGCTTCATTTAGGAGGAAGGTTGCTTCATCCCTTAGTCAGGTTTCCATCAAGCCCATGATATCAATGCAATCATCCACAATAAGCTCATAGGTGGTAAGCATCATTCCCTCTAAGCTGCATAGCTACATGTGCACTGCTGCACAGAAACATGAGAAGACCGCTTAAACAAATCAGCCATGTATAACAAAGAAAAAAGAATTAGAGGATACAATGATGGCAAGTGCCTTTTTCACAAGTGAATGGACATTCTGGGGGAATAATGACAAGGGACAGTGACAAATGATCCACTATTAGCTCTGGTTCAGTTGCTAGCACTGTAACTAGAGTCAGAAGGTTGGGCGTTCAAGTTTCGCCCCAAAGAATTGAGCGCAAAAATTTAGGCCAACATTCTGGTGCTGTACTGAGGGAACATTTTCACTGTCGGAGGAACTGTCTTCTGGATGAGACATTAAACTGAGGCCCCATCTGCCCTCTCAGGTGGATGTATAAGACCCTACAGCACTATTTTTAAGAAGAGTAGGGAGTTATGCCCAGTGTCATGGACAATACATATCCCTTGAGCATCATTACACTTCAAAAGTATTTCATTGGATGTAAAGCACTTTGGGATATCCTGATGTCATGAAATGCGCCATATAAATGCAAGTCTTTCTTTCTTTCTCCACTGGCAGAGTCCACTGGGGCAGCAGTGGGAAAGGGGAGTTGAACGGGAAGCAGATTGGAAAAATTAACCTTCAATCCAGCATGCTGGAGGCAGTGATAAGTGTCTCAATGGTCCTTTTAGAGGATGCCAAGAGAGGCACAAAGTGAAGCTGTAGTTTTATCTCTGAGGGATGGCTGCAGAAGGGCAGAAAGGTCAAGGAGTGCTGAGAGTAAGGATTTGGGAGAGAACAGTACCCAAGAGAGGAAAAATGAAAAGGGACATTCTGACAACACACAGAGAACTATTGGAATGTGGAACACTATCACAAACTACAACTGAAGCAGCGACAACATTATTTAGTCTCTTTTAAATTTGAAAGGGAAATAAGATTAGTGTAGACAGCACTGACACATACAAGATGGGTCAAATGGCATTCTCCTGTGCTGTAGATTTTATATCAGCTGTATTATTACAACCCTATTTGTATGTTAATCATTGTCGCTTTCAGTCTGCCTATGCTTTGTGAATGTTAAGTAGCTTGATTTAGAAATCAAAGATTGCCTTTTAAAAGTAAACCATTAATTTGTCAATATTTTTTCAAATACGTCAAGTTGATAGATTTTGCAATTGTCGGGTTGAAATCAATAGCCTCCATCTTTTGTAAAAAGTGAAATAATCACAGCACGGACTGAAAATCTTTTCTTAATTTCTTATTCGATGAACCAGTTTCCTTGATATAACAAGGGGCAGAATTTTCCCAGCGGCGAGCATAGGGCAAGGCACGCTCGCCGACGCGTAAAGTGACGCGCAGTGATGCTGGGCGGGCGCCCCGACGTCACCACGCGTCATTCTGATCCTCAGTTCGGCGGGTGCGCAGCCGAAACTGTCAAAGGCCTATTAAGACCTGTTAAAAACTAATTAAGGTACTTAACTGACTGAGCTGCCCGGCCAACCAGGCAGGCGAAGAGACCAGGCGGCCTTTGCATTTTTCATGAAACCTCATCCACAGACACTATCGCATGAGGGGACATGTTTTAAAAGTATTTTTTTCCTTTATTTAAATTTTAAAACCTTAAACCGATCTCCCTGAGGCACCTCTGTGACCCTTCACGCGCTTCGGGTTCACGCCCAACCCCACCCGCCCCCGCACAACCCCAAAATTTCTGCCCAAAGGGGAGACGGTGGTGTCACTAAACTAATAATCCAGAGGCCCACGCTAATGCTGATTTCCCCTCCAAGCCACTCACCATCCTGGCTTGGAAATATATCGCTGTTCCTTCACTGTTGCTGTGTCAAAATCCTAGAACTCCCTCCCTAACAGCACAGTGGGTGTATCTACACCGCATGGATTGCAGCGGTTCAAGATGGAAGCTCACCACCACCTTCTCACCATGGCAGCTGGAGAAATTTAAATCCAGTTAATAAAATCTAGAATAGAAAGTTAGTCTCAGTAATGGTGACCATGAAACTATCAGCGATTGCTGTAAAAACTCATCTGCTTCACTAATGTCCTTTGGAAGGAAATCTGCCATCCTTACCTGGCCTACATGTGATTCTAGATCCACAGTAATGTGATTGCTTATTAACTGCCTCTGAAAAGGCCTAGCAAGCTATTCAGTTCAAGGGCAATTAGGGACGGGCAACAATTGCTGGCCTTGCCAGCTACACCCACATCCCATGAAAGAATTTTTTTTTTTTAAAAGCTTCAGATTACATTGCCACACTTTCATTTTTCCTGCTGATGGAGTGCGGCTAAATTCTTCAGTGAATCCTCATATTAGTTAAAGTAGTGGTGTGGTCAAACCAATCTTCAGAAATTATGCCAAGATTTTCCTTGGACTCTTCTCCTCTTCCTTCCAGTGCCATGTCCTAAGAGAGGATTGGTTGGTCCATGATTATGCTTGGCAAATATTACAGTGGCTTGCCATTGCCTTCTGCAGTATGGCTGAGCAGGAAAGTCTCCTGTTCTTTACCGCCTGCCATCAGGCACATTGGAAGTATTTACAGGCTGATAATCAACCTGTTTGGCCATGTTATGCATGCACCTTCCATGGTAGTCAATTCCTGAAGTGGGACTTGAACCCAGAGCTTTGACCCAGAGGTATGGATGCTACCACTGTGCCATAAGACCTTCCCCATGCTTGGACTCTACAATTTAAAAAAATAAATTCAAAGCGCTAAAAAATTCAACTTTTACCTGAAACAGAAACTATCCAAATTAAACGGTGAAAGCCAGAAACTCAACCGCTGAGGCCAATGCACATATTCTGCTATGCTGCCTTCGTAATTCCACAAACAGCAATTTATAGAAATAGCCCTTCATCTGTAGATAATGGTTTAAAATGACAATCAACTTCCTGCTCAAGTAATATGTATAAATAGACTACAAACGTTGGTAATGCATCATGGTGTCCTGATGAACATTTTAACAACAGCACAGAGATATAAAAATCTCACTTGGGGTTCGCCTACATTAAAAGTTGGACATTGATACAAAGTGGTATTTGCTTCACACTAACACCAAACTTGTATTAATATCAGCCCAGAGTTCAGTTTTGCACCAGTGGCAGATAACAGACTTAAGCTGCATTTATACAAATTGTGTAACATAGGTGTGAAGCAAATCTACTTTGCACTCATAATGTAAATGCATTAGGTGTGATAGTTATTCTAAGTTCTGGTGTTGGGCTGTAAAGCTTCTCAGTTTTTTTTTCTGCTGTTGTTTGATGAAATGCACTTAAGTATCAAAATGATAAGTATTAGACTGCACATTGCAAACATTGTTTTGCAGTTTGGTGCTCTATATAGCATAGTGTGCATTATATAGGAGAGTCCATTAACAGGAAAACACATTTAAGGATGGCATTCAACAAATGAAATGAATTGTATTTAAATGATGGTGGTTATAGAGTAGTGGGTCGCAGCGTTGAGTCTTCACTCATCTTTAATGTAGAGTGAGAAATTGAAAAAGGACAACTCCACTGGGTGAGAGATTTTTTAAAATTACAGTCCGCCCTCTGGTAGCTATCTTGTTCCTTGTTTTTAATGATGCATACAGGCCATCGACATTGTAGCTGAGCTAACTGATAACACATTTTCCTAACATGAACACATATCTGTAGTGTCTGAACTCTATCAAGACAAGCTCCAACATGCCATCTGACCTTCAACCCCCAGGTCAGGTGACCCCATATATAGTACAGAGTACCATATAGTATCTAATACTGGAGTCCATAATCACAATCAGCTATTAACATGACGTAGCCAGCTGGAGATGCCAATCATTGGCCTTTGAACTGGCCAACTGTGCATCAACAGAGTTAGAAAATGGTGCACAACACTAAGCAGAGGTACGTAAAAGGACAAAAGGAGCAACAAAAGACAACAGGGTAAAATAACGGACATGAAATGGAGTGGTTCAGTGGGAAAATTCTTACTTACAACTTGTGATATCAGGGCTCAATTCCTGGCCAACACAGTTGCTATATTATGAGTAGTTGAGATAGTGACAATATTTTAAGAAATGAGTAGGTAAGCATTTATAGCAAGGGAGTTAGAAGGTGAAGGCAAGGGGAGGGGAGAGATGAGAGAGCAAGGCAATGCACTTCATCAAAGAGTTGCCAGAGAGACTTGGGGTCAAATAGCCTTCTTCACTGTTGTACATCTCCATGATTCTCCCAAATAGTCATAGCAAATTTGTAAACTTCTACTTTATTTATTTTGAAAGATTTGCAAAAGGCCAAGAAAACAAAAAGGCAGAAATTTTAGCATAAATATTTAAAATAGTCAAATTACTGAGGAAATCTACAGAAATTGACTTTCGTTTAGCAAAAGAGAGAGTTAGTTATTTTTGAAATTACAATTGTTGCAATATTCCCACCAATAATTCTATGATTAAAATGAGAAGTGACATTGAGCTATTTTAGTTGTATCTTGTGGTTTGGCACAACAGCATTAGAGCAAAATAATTCAACACAATGACTATGAATTTAACAGTTCATAAACTATTATGAAATGGGTTCAAAGGCATGGACCTGTTGGGTTGAATCACCTGTGTTTGGACTGTAAACACTATAGAACAGTGTAACAAGCTGCAAAAAAGAAACCTCTCATTCACAAAGACAATAGTCAAAGGGTGACATGAATTTTTTCTCCAATTAAACCAATTGACAGAAAAGGGAACAAATCAACTGATAGATTATTTGGCTATAAATTCTAAGATTATAGTGCCGTGCCTACAGGAAAGATAGTATCATATTCTGTGGAAAGGCTCTATGAATAACAAATGAAAATCATCATGTTCTGAAGTCATTCATTTGCTACAAGCCATTCACAATAACGATTTCTAATTCATATCTTCATCAGAAAGGCAGTTATAAAAGAAGGGGACATCTGAATATTTTACGCTATCTGATCCAAATATATTTTGAACCTCAATATGATTAACATGATTAGATCTGGGTAAATGTGATCCAATGAATTAAATGATAATTAAATGTTAATTTGAAACTTCTACTGCTCAGGTAATTTAGGGGAAAAGGACTAATTCTCAATTTCCATCATGGGTTGGAGCCGTTGGAACTGATTTATGCACCAGAGTCAACAATATTCCCAGCCAGTCTGCCAAGTCAGCCATCAGACAAAGCATTAATTTCTATTTTTCTAAATAGTGAAGTCTATCCAGCAATCTCACATGCAGATTTGCTCTTCTTTCATGGTCTGTTCAATATTTCCATTTCTATTTTATAATTGTACAGTATTGAACATTTTATAATTTTTTCTCAGGATGTGGGCATTGCTGACAAAGTCAACATATATTGCCCATCCCTTGAACCGCTGCAGTCTGTGTGGTGAGTACATTCAAGGTGCTGCTAGGTAGGGAGTTCCAGGATTTTGACCCAGAAAAAATGAAGGAACAACAATATATATCCAAGTCAGAATGGTATACAACTCAGAGGGAATCTTTCAAGTGGTGGTGTTCCCATGTGCCATCTGTCCTTGTTCTTCTCACGGTAAAGGTTACAGATTAGAAAAGGTGCTGTCAAGAAGTGAAAGGCAAGTTGTTGCAGTGCCATTAGTCAATGGTACACACTTCAGGCCATGGTGCACCAGTGGTGCAGGGAATAAATATTTAAAGGTGATGGATGGGGTGCTAATCAAGTGCACTGCCTTGTCCTGAGTTCTGTCAAGCTTGGAGTGTCATTGGAGAGGCACTGAACAACAACTTGTGTTTATATAGCACTTTTACTGAAATGAAAATCCTAAGGTGCTTCACAGGTGCATTAGAAATCAAAATATGACACTGAACCACGTAAGGAGTGTTAGGAGAGATGACCAAAAGCTTGGTCAAAGAGGTAGATTTTAAGTAATATCAGAAAGGAGGAGAGCGAGGTACAGAGGCAGAGAGGTATGCGGGGTGGGTATTCCAGAGCTCGGGGCCAGGGCAACTGAAAGCACAGCTACCACTGGTGGTGCAATTAAAATTGGGGATGCATAGGAGATCAGAATTAGAGGAGTGGAGATGTCTCTGACAGTAGTAGAGCTGGAGGAGATTACAGAGATAGGGAGGGGCAAAGTCATGGAGGATTTGAAATCAAGGATGAGAACTTTAAAATCAAGACGCTGCTTGCTCTGGAGCCAGTGGAGGTTAGCGAGCACCGGGGTGATAGGGGAATCGGATTTGCTGTGAGTTAAGGCACAGGCAGCTGAATTTTGGATGATCTCAAGTTTACGGAGTGTAGAATGTGGGAGACCAGCCAGGGGTATGTTCGAGTAATTGAACCTAGATGTAATGAAGCATGAATGAGGGTTTCTGCAGCAGTAGAGCTGAGATGGGGCAAAGTCGTGCGATTTTAAAGAGTTGGAAATGGATGATCTTAGTGATAGCATGAATGCGAGTTTGGAAGAAAATCTCATGATCAAATGTGATACCAAGGTTGCTAACTTACTCTCAAACAGTTGCCAGTGTCAGGAATGAAGGGGGTGGCTAAGGAATGGAGTTTGGAGAGGGGATAGAAAACAATGACTTTGGTCTTCATTATCTCCGGAGTTGTGTATAAAACTGGAGATTCTGCAATCTTTGGAAACCTACTTTTGGCCTTATGGTGTAGGTTAAGACACTGATGAAACAACTGAAGGTGTTTGTGCTGGGACACTGTCCTGAAGAAGCTGAAACAACGGCCTGAATTTTTCAGGTGGCGGGCTTGGCAGGAGCGGCCATAGAGCCGATCACCACCCACGATAGGCTCCGTGCCGCCATTTTACATGGGCAGGCCACAAGCTGTAGGGCTCAGGGTTACATGTGCGGGCAGGGGAAAGAGAGAGTCATGGCCAGGGGTCTTTCATGTATGCACACGAAAGAGCGCTTCAATCTCCCTGAGGTACATAGCTGCCTCAGGGAGATTGAATCGATATTGAAATAATTAAATAAATGGTTTAAAAATGTATTTAAACATGTCCCCTCGTGACTGTATCACATGAGATGGGACATGTTTTTACATATAGGAAAATTTTTTTAATTAATTTAATAAAAGCTTTAGTGAACCTCATGGAAATCCCCGCTCGTGGATGAGATTTCCTAAAAAACATGAAGGCCGCTTGGCCTTTTTGCTTGCCCACCAACCTTAAGGTTGGATGGGCAGCATTAACAATTAGGTCAGTTACTTTCTGTGGGCATGCAGCCGACTCCAGCACACATCTGCCAAATGAAATATAGCAGGACTGCTCGATAGCGTAGGGACGCACGCCCAACTTCATCACGCATCACTTTACATGTCGGCATGTCGGATTGGCCCCTGCAAGCCGACTGAAAACTCCTGCCTAATGCTGTAGTTCCTCTGGAATCACCACTGGAATTTGGGCCTTTCAGCCATGTTTGGGTCAAGATTGTAATAAGGTCTGGAGTTGAGCAGCCCTGGCAGAATCCAAACTGAGCATCAGTGAGCCGGTTATTGCTAAGCAAGCATCACTTAACACCACTGTTAATGCCGCCTTCTCTCCTCCGTAAACTTGAAGTCATCCAAAACTCTACTGCCCACGCTTTAACTCGCACCAAGTCCTGTTCTCACTTCATCCCTGTGATCGCTAACCTACAATGGCTCCTGGTCAAGCAAACTCTTGATTTTAAAATTATCTTTGTTTTCAAATCACTCCATGGCCTTGACCTTCCTGATCTTTGTAGGATAATCTCCAACCTCACAAACCTTCGAAATATATGCACTCCTCTAATTCCGGCACCTGTGCATCTCTGATTTTATTATTTTTTAAGTTGTTCATCGGATGTAGGAGTTGCTAGCTGGGCCAGCATTTATTGCCCATCCCTAATTGCCATTGAGAAGGTGGTGGTGTGCTGTCTTCTTAAACTGCTGTGGTCTGTATGTTGTAGGAACACCTACAGTGCTCTTAGGGAGAGGGTTCCAGAATTTTGACCCTGAAGGAACGGTAAAATATTTCCAAGCCAGGATGGTGAGTGGCTTGGAGGGGAACTTGCAGATGGTGGTGTTCTAAACATCTGTTGCCCTTGTCCTTCTAGGTGCTAGAGGTCATGGGTTTGGAAGGTGCTGTCGAAGGAGACTTGATGAGTTGCTGCAGTGCATCTTGTACATGGTACACACTGCTACCACTGTAATTCAGTGGTGCAGGGAATGAATGTTGAAGTCGTGGATAGGGTGCCAATCAAGCAGGCTTCTTTGCCCTCGATGATGTTGAGCTTCTGGAGCTACGCTCATCCAGGCAAGTAGAGAACATTCCGTCACACTCCTGACTTGTGCCTTGTAGATGGTAGACAGGCTCTCCACAGAATTCCCAGCCTATGACCTACTCTTTTAGCCACAGCATTTATATGGCTGGTCCATTCCAGTTTCTCATCGATGGTAAACCCAAACATGTTGATAGTAAGTGATTCAGCAATGGTAATGCTATTGAATGTCAAAGGGAGATGATTCGATTCTCTCTTGCTGGGAGGCGGTCATTGCTGGGCACTTAAGTGGCAAGTAATCAGGTCAAGTCTGAACATTGTCCAGGTCTTGCTGCACATAGGACAGGAACTGATCAGTATATGAGGAGTCGCAAATGGTGCTGAACATTGTGCAATCATCAGCGAACATCCCCACTTCTGACCTTATGATGCAGGGGTGGTTATTGATGAAGCAGCTGAAGATGGCTAGGCCTAAAACACTACCCTTAGGAACTCCTGCAGTGATGTCCATGGACTGAGATGACTGACCACCAACAGCCACAGCCATCTTTCTTTGTGCTAGGTATGACTCTAACCAGCACAGAGTTTACCCCAATTCCCATTTACTTCAGTGTTGTAGGGCTCCTTGCTGTAACACTCGGTCAAATGCTGCCTTTGTCACGGGCAGTCACTCTCACATAATCTATTTTCTTAAGCTCTTTTGTCCGCGTTTGGACCAAGTCTATAATGAAGTCAAGAGCTGAGTGCCCTGACAAAATCCAAAGCGACAATCAGTGACCAGATTATTGCTGTGTAAGTGCTGCTTTATTGCACTGTCAACAATACCTTCCTAATTTTGCTGATGATCAAGAGTAGACTGATGGGCAGTAATTGGCCAGGTTGGATTTGTCCTGCTCTTTGTGGACAGGACATAGATGGGAAATTTCCCACATTGCTGGGTACATGCCAGTGTTGTAGCTGTACTGGAATAGCTTGGCTAGAGCACAGCTAGTTCTGATGCGCAAGTCTTCAGTAATATTGCTGGAATATTGTCAGGGGTCATAGCCTTGCAGTATCCACTGCCTTCAGCCATTTCTTGAGATCATGTGGAATGATTCAAATTGGCTGAAGACTGGCATCTGTGATGCTGAGGACCTCAGGAGGAAGCCGAGATGGATCACCCACTCAGCATTTCTGGATGAAGATGGCTGCAAAAGCTTCAGCCATGTCTTTTGCACTAATGCACTGGGCGCCTCCATCATTGCGGGTGGGGATATTTGTGGAGCCTCCTCCTCCAGTTAGCTATTTAATTGTCCACCACCATTCACGTTTGGGTGTGGCAGGACTGCAGAGCTTTGTTCTGATCCATTGGTTGTGGGATTGCTTAGCTCTGTCTTTTGCATGCTGCTTCCCGTTTGGCATGCAAGTAGTCCTGTGTTATTGCTTCACCAGGGCAACAGCTCATTTTTAGGTATACCTGATGCTGCTCCTGGCATTCCTTCATGCACTCTTCATTGAACCTGCTTTATGGTAATGGTAGAGTGGGGGATATGCCATGCCGTGAGGTTAGAGATTGTAGTTGAGTACAATTCTGCTGCAGCTGATGCCCGCAGCACATCATGGATGCCCAGTTTTGAGTTGCTGGATCTGTTCAAAATCTATCCCATTTAGCATGGTGGTGGTGCGCCACATGTTACGATATGGCAGGTGGTATTTGCCAGGCTGACCAAATCCACAAGGGAAACTTGGACACATTATCACAACAATTTTGCAATTTGTATTTATTACAAGAAGGCCTGTGCACTGAAGTCAGAAGTAAGGAGTCCACTACCACCTTTAGAGATTTTAAAGATTAAATTAAGACATCTGTTAACAAAAGAGGACCTAAATACACACACAAGATTACAGTTACACAGCTACAACAGTTCCCAAAATTTCTGCTTAACCAGACTCCCAACTACACACCCATTTTAAGGCAACAGTCCAAATAGATTCCAAATTTATAAAGTCATCCAGCAATTTTACCACAAGCACCCACTGGACAATGGACTTCCAAAGGCATTTAACACCAGCTGCAATGGTGGGATTTGAACCCATGCCCCCAGAACATTAGCTTGGGCCTTTGGATTACTAGTCCAGTGATATTATCACCACACCACTGCATCCCCCTAAATTGTTTATTGTTCCACCATTATTGGCCATGCCTTCAGTTGCCTCGGCCCTAAAGTCAGGAATCCACCCCCCCCCAACCCCCCACCCCCCCACCCCCATACCTCTATACCTCACTTTCCTCCTTTAAGACACAACTTCCTTTCATCTGACCTAAAATCTTCTTAAGTGGTTGCTTTGTTTTATAATGCTCCTGTGAAGCACTTTGGGACATTTCATTACATCAAAGGCACTATATAAATATAAGTTGCTGTTGTTCTGTCATTTTGCTGATGATTGAGGGTAGACTGGTAGGGTAGTATCTGTCGGACTGGATTTGCCTTACTTATTATGGACAGGACATATTTGGGCAATTTTCCACTTTGTCAGATAGATGCCATGGTTATAGCTGTTCTGGAGCAGGCTAATCAGAAGTGCTGAGCACAATCTAGAGGACAAATCTTCAGCACTGCAACCAGGATGTTGTCGTGGCTATTGGCTTTGCTGTATCCACTTTGCGTGACAGATGTCAAGAATATGCAATCAAAATTATTAACACCCAGGCAGACTATTAAACCTAGATTTCTGATGTTTGACAAAGTTCCACAGAAAAGGTTCTAAACTAAGCTCAAAGCTGTGGAGATCTAAGGTAAATCTTGGGAATAGGCAAGAACTTAGCTGAAGAGGAAAACAATGAGAATTTAAAGAAGTTATTGCCAGGATACAGGAAAATACTGAGTGGGTTGGCTCAGGGCTCAATGTCAGGACCACTACAATTTCTCATTTACATTAATATCTTGGATCCAGAATCTCAATGCAAATTAGTTAACATTTGCAGATGATATAAACTATGCAGTAAAATAGAACCAGAGGAAGAACTCAGAAGTACCAGAATGGGTTTGGAAAAATACATACACAGGCAGTACTTTGGAAGATAAGGGTTAAAGCCGCAGCCAAATGTGAAGTTCTGCAAATAGGAAGGAAACATAGGCAGCACATGTATTCCATGGACAATGAAAGAGATCTAGGAGTCTCAATAGATTCAACTCTAAACTTAACCAATGCAGAGAAGCTATTGCAAAGCAAATGTTAACTACATAGCTAAAAAATATACATGAGATGAAGTCACACACTATCCTCATTTGGACATATGTCACAGTTCTTTAGTCATCACTGCATCATTGTCCTGGAACTCCCTTCCCAACAACATTGCAGAAGCCCATCAGCATATGGACTGCAGCAGTTCAAGAGGAAGATCCATCAACACATTCTCACGGACAACTAGAGATGGGCAATACATTTTGTCGCAGAGAGGAACATATTTCAGCTCTTTCCTGGACTCGAACTCAAGTTCTGTCGAAGGGTCATGAGGACTCGAAACGTCAACTCTTTTCTTCTCCGCCGATGCTGCCAGACCTGCTGAGTTTTTCCAGGTAATTCTGTTTTTGTGATGGGCAATACATGCCTGCCTTGCCAGCAACACCAATATCAGATTTCTATAGTGCACTGGTCAGGCTGTGCCTTAAGTATTGCACCCAGTTGTGGTCAACAAAATACAAAGCAGAAATTCAAGCACTCCGCCAAAGAGCAAAGACACAAAATTATTCCCAATGACTCAAAGAACTTTGTGGAAACACTTGCATTCTGCACTGAAGATTGGTGGAATATAATGAAAATACAATTCATGTTTGCTACACTAAGAAACTGAATAAACAAAAATGTGAAAAATTATAATGAAATAAAATTGAACAAAACAGAGCAACTAATCCCTCAAAGTTATTTATGTTAAATAAAGAGACCCAAGTGAACTTGCTTAATTAGTAAGAATGTCTATTGATATGCCTTGTTACAAATGGCAAGAAGAACAACAATTTGCACTTATACATAGTAAAACACCACAAGGACGAAATTCAAACAAAATTCAATGCCAAAACACACAAGGAGACATTATTAAGGTATAATTAGGAAATTATTAGAAGCTTGTTCAAAGGAGCAGGCTTTAAGGAGCTTCTTAAAAGGAGAAGCGAGAAGTAGGGAGGCAGTGAGATTTAGAGGGAATTACAGAGTTTAGAGTATAGGCAGCCTAAGGCATGGCCACCAATGAAGAAGCAAAGAGAATCAGGGATGCCCAAGAGACCAGAATTTGAGAAGCTCAGTGGTTGTTGGCCTGGAGAGGTTACATAACTAAGAAGTGGCAAGCCAGTGGAGGAATTTGAAATCAAGGATGAAAATGTTCAAATTGAGAAGTAAAATGCTTTAGCACATTATCGAATTAATTCCAAAAGGAACAGCCTGGGATATAGGTTATACTACTCTTGAGTTCCAACATTTTTGCTAATTCACTGGTAATTTAATTTTAAAGCACTTTATATCATGTCTTGAAAATAGTCATATTCAGCAGATGGATTGTATCTAATTTGCATGCAACGTTTACAAGTGTTTGCCAAGTTGACAACTATGACATGCAAAGTTATGTGCTCATCCAGCCAGGCAAATGTTGATTACTACATCTATGTGCAGTAATGTTGATTTGCATATTGCCATTACGGAAATATTCGTAACAGTTCCAAAACAGCAGCACTATTTAAGGGATAATATAAATGTCATGTTGTGATACATTTTATTTATTAAGCACATTAAATATTAAATTACACTCAGCTGTATCTGTAATTCAAAATTACACAAACCTGAAAAGTAGATTTAGAAAAATTGCTTTAATTGAGTATGTGTAAAGACCATAAACCTTGTGTTGACAAGGTATCTATTTTAGGTTGATTTTTTTCACATCTCTTTAATTCAATTAGCATCCAATTCCTTTTTTATATGTTACATGACTGTCATTCATATGTGCTAAATAAACCAAAGTAAACAATTAGAAGGCAATAATCAGACCTGTTGCTCCGCTAATGGAACATACTGAAAATAAATTAAATTACCAGGTTATTATGGCACCATCACCAATAACACTGTATAGTTGGTGACTTGTGTCAGCCTCACAGATGTAACTGCACCTTAGACAGAATCATATCTTGCAGGTACTAATGGTATATGTATGCACGTACAAGCAAGGCATCCTCAGAAATCGCTTAAATATAAATATCCTACTATCCATATTTCAGTCAGATGCATTCATTTAAACAGTACATTTAACTTAGTAAAACATCATAAGGCCCTTCACAGGAGCAAAATCAAATACGATTCAATGCCGAAACCTACAAGGAGATATTATCAGCGCACATAACCAGAAGCTGGGTCAAAGAAGCAGGCTTTAAGGAGTACTTTAAAGGAAAGGAGAGAAGTAGAAAGGCTGTGAGCTTTAAAGGGAATTACAGAGCTCAAGACTTAGGCAGTCTAAGGCATGACCACCAATCACAAAGAAAAGAGAATCAGGGATGACCAAGAGGCCAGAATTTGAGGAGCTCACAGATCCCGGAGATGTTAGGGCTGGAGGAGGTTACATAGGTAAGGAGTGGCAAAGCCATGGAGGGATTTGAAATCAAGGATGAGAATTTTTAAGTGGAGAGGAGTACAATGCTTTAGCACATTACTGATATAATTCCAAAATGAATAGTTTATGATATAGGTTTCAGTACTCGAGTTTTCAACATTTTTGCCAATTCACTGGTAACTTAATTTTAAAGCGCTTTATATCGTGCCTTGAAAATAGTCATATTCAGCAGATAGACTGTATCTAATTTGCATGCAACATTTGAGTGTTTGCCAAGGAATATGGACACTGTTGACAACTCTGACATGCACAGTTACGTGCTCATCCAGCCAGGCAATTGTTGATTACTACATCTATGCTCAGTAGTGTTGATTTGCATACAGCCATTATTGCAATACCATCACAGATCCAAAACAGGAACACATTTTAAGAGATAATTTTAATGTTATGTTATAATGCATTTTATTTATTAAACAAATTTTATTTATTAAACAAATTAAATATGAAAATGCAATCAGCTGAAACTGCTATTTAATTTTACATAACCAGGAAAATTAGATATAGAACAATTGCTTTAACGGAGTATGTGCAAGGACCATAAACTTACCTATTTTACATTGATTTTCTTCACATCTCTCTAATTCAATTAGCATCCAATTCATTTTTTTGACTGCCTTTCTTATGTGTTAAATAAACCAAAGTAAACAATTAGCAGTCCATAATCAGACCTGTTGCTCAACTAGTGAGACATACTGAAGGTAAATTAGTGCCATAATAATCTGGCAATTAATCACCAATAACACTATAGAGGCGGTGACTTGTGTCAGCTTCGAAGATGTAACTGCAGCTTAGACAGAACTGACGTCTTGCAGGTACCAGGAGCATGTGTGTGCACATACAAATAAGGCCTCAGAAATCTCTTGAAAATATAAATATTCGATTATCCATATTGCAAGCAAGTGTATAAATTTAATTTGTTGGCAAATTAATATATTTTGCGGATAAATTTGTATCCATAGATTATATATTTTCAATTAAGATTGCAGATTTGGGTATTTTCAATATTCAACTTCATTTTAGATATTTGCATTTGTGACAATTTTTAAAAAGCAAATAGCCATCTGGCACATAACACATGGCCTTTTGATGATCTTTGTTTTACTAAGACATTCTCCTGTTAGGGCCAATGCCAAGTTATTGAACACATTCAATTTAACTTATTTCAGTCCAGAAAATACTTTAAAAAACACGATTAAGCGTGCACATAGATCATGCTTAGGCCTTTGATGCATACCTACTTACTGGGTAACACAAAACAATGGGGAAGGTCTGGGAGCAGTTTGCCTGACTGCCCTGTCAGCTGCAGATGTTGTGCAGTTTGGGAAGTTAAGGGAAATTGTAGTGAAAATAGAGCAATTTCATACCATCTCCAAAACTTAACAGTAAAAACAAAGTAAACATTATACAGAATAATGAATATGCACAACAATTTATTTTGAGAAGCACAGGGCTATGGTCTGTTTGTTCACGTTTTGAACTCCTGATAGTTTTAAGTTGGTTCAGCAGTGGAGATGTGGCCAGAATAAAATGGACACTGTAACTTAGAGGGCAGATGAGGGCAAGTTTAGGAATGGGCGCATGGAAGTGTGCCTCCGATTGGCACCCCCAATTGGGGGCGCGCTGCCATTTTACATGGGCAGTCCATGTAATGCACACCCTGTGCGGGCGGGAGATTGGGGGGGGGGGGGGGAGAGATTCCCTGAGCTGGGAGTGCGCTCTTTTACGCATGCACGCGAAAGAGTGCACTCATCTCCCTGTGGCTAAGTGCTGCCTCAGGGAGATCAGCTCCTGTTTAAAAACAGAACAGATAAATTCTCCTGACATGTCCCCTCATGTGACACTGTCATATGGAGTTGGGATATGTCCATCACTTTCACTGATACTTTTATTAAAAATTTTAAAACCTACATGAAACCTCATCCTGCCAGGGCTCCCAGCCTGCTCGCAAACCTTAAGGTTGGAAGGGTAAGTCCATTAATCACTTTAACTACTTTGTCAGTGGCCTCAATTGGCCATTGACAGGTCAGCGGACGCACAGCTGATTCTGTTGAGCCCCCGCCCACCTGAAAATTGAAATGAGGTAGGGTGATGTTGAGAGTTCTGCCCAATGTCACCCCATGTCATTTTACACATTGGTGAGTGTGCACCCCCCACCCCGCAACGGCTCAGGAAATCCTGGCCAGAATGTGGGGAAAAAGCAGGCTGTGCCAGGGCTTGCCACTGTCATATCATGTTATTCTCCAGTACTCCTGGATACTCAGTACAAATGGGGTTCAGCAGCAATTACCCTAATAGGCATTTCTGTCTTAATAGAGATTGATTTTCAGACGCATGCAACTTCATATTTCATTCCTTAGTCTTTTATGTGAAAGATTTAGGGCACGATTTTTTAGTTGGTGTGGTTTCCCGCCCAGCAATCTGAAGAGCCAATGGGGAACACATCTCCACTGATCCCAGCTGCCCCGCAGCCGTTTAACACTCCATGGGCTATTAATTGCCTAAGGTCAAGACTTCCAGCCCCACCTGGGGAAGAGGTCCAGCCTTTGGAAGCTGCTGGTGAATCAGGTGGCTGGCAGCTCTGCAATCCCAGCAGCACCAGGTTCAAGTGGTGGCCACTGTTGGGACTACAGGCAGTCCCCGAAGATGACGATGAGGTTATGAATACTAGACCGAAGGTAATTCTGGGTTATTGGCGGGGCCTGGTTGCAAAGCCCCAGTGAGTGGGTTCGGGGCTGGGTTTAAGAGGTGGGGAGGTGGGGGGAGGAGGTTTAAAGGGAGGAATATGACCTTGTTTGGTGGGGGGGTGCCCGTGATGGGCATGGTATCTCCCAAAGGAGGTCCCCCTTTTGCCTTACACCAGCCCATGCAGTCAAAGCCATCTGGTGTGGGTGTCTCCCTGCCGGGGGTAATATATTGGCAGGGTGAGATAATGTACTTAAATGGCCATTAATTGGCCACTTAAGGAGCTAATAGACCCAAGAGCAAGCAGACCCCTGATACCTCCACCATCCCCCCCATAAAATGGAGGACAGGTTGAGGTGGGCAGTTAGGAGGCATGTAGGCCCCACACTGCATTTTACAGCCCCTCCACCTTCAAACCCTTGCTTTTAGGAACAGAGTGTTGTATGTTTGTTGGTCTACCAGAGGAATGATTGCTGAGAAATTGGTGTGTCTAAACAGCAAGTGGTTTACTAAATATAACTGAACTATGTGCAGCTATACATGATTAGGTGTTATTTTGCTGGAGCCATGAACATTCTCCCCTTGACTACTTGTCACATGTTCTCTTAAATCATCATTATGGAAGGTGCTATTTACACAGTCCCACACATTAACCCTTACAAACCCTAGTACTACAACTCCCCCGCAATTCTTCATCCATTTTCTAACATTCAAATTTACATACTATACGATCACCACCCTGAACTGGACTAACCATATAATCACTATGGGCACAACAGCAGGTCAGAGGCTAGGAATCCTGTGGCGAGTAACTCATCTCCTAACTACCCAAAGCCTTTCCACTACCCAGGCACAAGTCAAGAGTGTAATGGAATACTCTCCACTTGCCTGGATGGGTGCAGTTCCAACAACACTCAAGAAGCTTGACAACATTCAGCACAAAACAGCCCCCTTGATTGGCACCCCATCAGCAAACATTCACTCCCTCCATCACCGATGCTCAGTCCCTCCACCACTGACGCACAGTAGCAGCAGTGTGTACCATCTACACGATGCATTGCAGGAACTCACCAAGCCTCTTTAGACAGCACCTTTCAAACCCACAACCAATGCCGTCTAGATGGACAAGGGCAGCAGAGACATGGGAACACCACCTGGAAATTCCCCTCCAAACCAGTCACCATCCGGACTTGGAAAAATATCGGCTTTCATTCACTCTTGCTAGGCCATAATCCTGGAACACCCTCCCTAACTGCACTGTGGGTGTACATACACCACATTGGCTGCAGAAGCTCCACAAGGTGGCTCACCAACACCTTCTCAAGGGCAATTAGGGATGGACATTAAACGCTGGCGTAGCCAGCAATGCCCACATCCTATGAATGAATATAGAAAGTAATCTGCTACTGTTCCTTTGAAGTAAAGTAATGTATTGACCTGTTCAGCTTCAGACTCTCTGTCAAATCCTGATGCAATTTGGAACCTCAAGAATCTTTTTCTCCAAAGCATCCAGTTTTGAGTTTGATTTGATCTTTCCATGAGTCCAAACCTCTCAAGGTAGTATAAATTTTGGATCCATGGCTTCTCTAAGCTATTAGGTGGTTTACCCAAAGTTTTAAATTTTCCTTCCAGTATTTGAAGCTTTCTTGTCCTATTCAGCTTCTCACCGAGACCTGCAGCGATCACTGCCTCTCCCTTGGGGATCTCTCGGCTGGACTCAGCATTTATTTCTTCAATGCTGCAAAGCTGTTAAGAACTGCTTTGCTTGAAGTTATTTCAATAATTTCTTCATCCCCTTCTCCTGGAGCATTAAATATTTGCAGCTGCATTTTTTTTCTTTTGTGCTACCTTGCGGTCGCCATGTTAAGGACGCCGACCTTGGACTCATTCTGCAGGGTTTTATGTAGTCTGCCCTTGCTAAGGATCTGGTTTCCCCAGTGCTGTCTTAAGTTTTACCCTTTTGTAGGGTTGCCCACCAATTTCATGATCTTTGCTTGGTTCTCCGACACAAAGCCTACGATCGCTGGATCAGGATCTTCTTTACAGACCACCATGTGCTGTGGTGCAGCCCGAATACCTTTAGAAGTTGACTCTCCCTGGTTCCACTTTGTCTGTAGAGCAGCTTTAGAGTTCTTCAACTGTGCCTTACTATGTTCTGTAGTTTTACAGGTCTGACATTTAATCTTCTTTAAATTGAATTTTCAGCCTCTTGGGGCCCATCAATGCTGCCACCATATTACAGGATCCCACATCTGACACCATGTTGTATGTTGGTTAGTCTAGCTGAGGAATTATTGCTGAGATGTTTCCAAAAAGTAACTAGTTTATTTGATACAATGGAACTATGTACAGCTATACATGACTAGGTGTTACACTGCTGAAACCATGAACATTCTCCCCCCAACTTCTTGTCATGTGTTCTCTTACATCATCTGTTCTCTTACATCATCAATTATAGGAGGTGATATTTACAGTCCCATAAATTAACCCTCACAAACCCTAATACAACACATCGGTGTAGCCCATTCAGCCCATCGAGCCTGCTCCTCCATTCAAACAGATCATGACTGATCATCTACCTCCACGCTATTTTTCCTCACTATCCCCACTTTCTTGGATTTCCTTACACTCTCATAGCTTTTCTATCCCAAGCATTATAATGGCCTAAATGGAAGTTGTGATTATCCATGCTGCTTGCCACAGAAGAAAACTATGTAGAATCATTTTACTTATGTGGGTAAGCACTTTCACTGTTTGAGTGAACACACTGCTCAGAACTGAAGGACTGGGAGGGGCGTCTACTTATATAGGAAAACCATTTTTTTGTCTTTGGTGCAGGGCTGGGTGAGGGGTGGCTCACACATTTAAATGTGTTGGATGCTGGCATAGTTTTAGGATTTTCACAGGTATTTTGTTAGTTTGTTCACTAACGAGGATTGAGATTTCGGTAGGATTCTTTCACTAAGTCCGTTTAAATTGGGCCATCCAAGAATCGGCATTGTCAGGTCATTGCCCAAATTACACGTTCTCTTGAAGGAGGGGAGTACCACAATTAAAATTTCCCGATACCAGAAAACTCAAATTCCCCATCTTACTCCTGAAGGCAATGCAGCAAAAAGTCCAAATGAATCACAATGTTATAATTTGCAATTGGCTCCTCAGTTATTTCCCAGGTGACATTCCCCTATGCCACAGACCAATATCGCAGTATTCCACAGGATATTTTCTCCATAGATTGAGAATCAAATGGCAGCATTCTCATCAATGAGTCAGAATGTTAGGGGTTCAACCTCCAAAGCAGCAGCTGAGCAATTCAGTGCAACATGGAGGATGTACTGCATTGTCAGAGATGCCATCTGTCGGAAGGACAACCTGTCTGTTCAGGTGAATCCATAAGATTTCATGCACTCCTCAAAGATTTCTCTTGGTATATCAGTCAATACTTATCTTCCAAGCAACAAAATTTTTTTAAAAATCAACTCACTTCATTTGCAGTTTGCTGGACTTTGCTGCCTATATTTGGCTGCATTAACTGGCTCCAAATAATAGTAATTGGTTACACATAATTTGTTAGCTCATAAGTAATTTGGAACATGAAATATGCTGTTGAAATACAAGGTCCTTTCAATATGCTTGGCCTAAATAGCCAAGTGGTTATGGTACTGGGCTTGTAACCCCAAGATCAAGAGTTCAAATCTCACAATGGCAAACTATGAAACATGTAACTTCGTCTGAATAGGAACAGATGGAAATGTGTTTGTACTCGAAAGAGTTACAAGGTCCTTTCATTCGGTTGTTGGTAGCTACTTTTAAACCGGTGCTGCACTTAACTTTGAAGTGCTCTACAGGCTAATGCAGAGTTATTTTACTCTGCAACTAACTCCTGATCTACGTGGCATGGGAGCATTTGATGTGACAGTGTAGGAAAGATTTCAGTGTCACGTGGTTTAAAAAGGATGAGGACTGGATGCTGAATATTCATGAAAATAAAGCGTTCAGAAAAGCTCAGGAAGGAAAAAATGGAGGTGGGGTGGCAGTAGGATTAGGGAAGGTATTCTAGTATTGGAAAGTGAGGACAAGGACCAAATCCGTTTGGTTAGAGTTGAGAAGTCAAAAGATGAGGATCACACTACTGGGAGTATTCTATAGGTCTCCAATAGTGAGAGAGAAATAGCGGAGCAAATCTGCAGGGAAATCACAGAGATGTGCACCAACTATACAGTGGGATACTGGGGGACTCTAACTATCCTAATATCAGTTGGGATAACATTAGAGTAAAGGGTAAGGAGGGAGAGGAATTTATGCAATGAGTTCAGGAGAACCTCCTGACTAGTTTATTCTCAGTCCAACTAGAAAAGATACATTGCTGGAGGTCAGGAATGAGGTGGGTTAAGTGTCTATGGGGGAACACTTGGGTAAGACTGATCATAGTATCATAGGCAGAATTTTAGGGGCAAGTTTTCAGGTCGGGGTAGGTTGGGGGGGAAAACACATGTAAAATTCCCTGGGTGGCCTTCCCATCACCTACCCTGTGGGGGGCAGATGAGGCCTAGGGCACCCCATCTCCCCTTACTCCAATTGAGGCTCTTAAGTGACTAATTAATAGCTGCTTAAGAACTGCTTCCTGTCTGGCCACAATTTTGACCCCCCAGAGGGCCTCCCCTCCAGTCACCACCGTGAACCCCTGGTATTTACGTGACCCTGGGCTCCCAGTACTTAGAATCTGGGGACTGCCAGTAGTCCCAGAAGTGGCCACAGCCCCTGGAGGCACTGCTGGGACCATAAAGCTGCCAGATTGGCAGACAGATCCCAGAGTCAGAAATTCTTGCCGAGTAAAGGGTGCAAGTCTCACCTTTGGTCAATAACGCTCCACAGAACATTAAATGGCTGTAGGATTGCCGACATTGGCAGGGATAGATTCCCCGCTGACGTTTTCAGTGATGGGGCAAGACTCCATGCAAAAAGCCCTGCACGTTAGGTTTAGATTAGCAATGGAGAAGAACAAAGAAGAATTTAGAGTCGAACATCTAAATTGGAAGCGGACTAATTTCAATACGATGAGAAGGGATCTAGCCAGATTAAATGAACAGCAGCTTCTTAATTGGCTGCTGCTGGTAAAATAGCTTCCATGGTCCCACTGTCCTATGTTGGGATCCATAATGTGCTGGCAAAATCCCAGCCATTGATCCACCAATTCCTGCAGGACATGAATAATGTCTCCAGAAATCCAAATCCATTAACACTACTTTCTGCCCATTAATCTATAGTCTTTTTTTTTTAAAAAGATATTTGTACTCATGCCTCCCTTTTCTGAAATTACCGATTAATGAACATATCTAGAGTCATATTCTTTTAGCACTTTAAGCACCTGGATCATAGAATCATGGAATCATAGAATAGTTACAATACAGAGATCATTTGGACTATCATGTCTAAGCCAGCTCTCTACGAGAGTTATTCAGCTAGTTCCACCCCCCTCCTTTTCCTCATTACCCTGCAGATAATTATCCAATTCCCTTTTCAAAACTACGATTGACTGTGCCCCCACCACACCTTCACGCAGTGCATTTGAGATACTAACCACTCGTTACGTAAAAAAAAGTTTTTCCTCATATCACCATTGCTTCTTTTGTTAATCACCTCAAATCAGAGTCCTCTGATTCTCAACACTTCCACCAATGGGAACAATCTCGCCTTATCTCCTCTGTCCAGGCCTCTCATGATTTTGAACATCTCTATCAAATCTCCTCCCAATCTTTTTTTCTCTAAAGACAGCATCACAAGCTTCTTCAATCTATCCACATAACTGAAGTCTATTATCCTGGAACCATTCTTGTAAATCTTTCCTGCACCCTCTCAAATGCCTAATTGGACACACTTGGACACAATACTCTAGTTGAGGCTGGGCTAGTGTTTTATGAAGGTTCACCATAACCTCCTCGCTCTTGCACTCTATGCCTCTATTTATAAAGACTGGGATCATGTATGTCTTATTACCAGCTTTTTCAACGATTTGTGCACATGGACTCCCAGGCCCGCCTGCTCCTGCATGCGCACACAACACCCCCCACCACACCTTAATTTTATATAGCCTTTCCTTGTTCTTCCTACTAAAATGAATCATTTCACACTTCTGAATTAAATTTCATCTGTCATGTATTTACCTATTCCACCAGCCTATGTCCCCTTCAAATTTATCACAATCCTCTTCAAAGTTCACAATACTGCCAAGCTCTGATATATCTGCAAATTTTGAAATTGTGCCCTGTACACCTAAGTGAAAGTTATTAATGTAGATCAAGAAAAGCAAGGTCCTTATACTGACTCCTATATATTGTCCTCACGTCTGAAAGACAAATGTTCACCACTACCTCTCTGTTTCCTGTCACTAAGCTAACGCTGTGCCCATGCCATCACTATTCCTTTTATTCCATGGGCTTCAACTTTGCTGACAAGCTGTTATATAGCACCTATGGAAGTCCACATACACTACATTAATCAGATTACCCTCCTCAACTATCTCTATTGCCTCATCAAAAAGATCAATCAAATTAGCTAAAAAAGATCCTCCCTCAACAATCCATGCTGGCTTTCCTTAATTAATCTACATTTGTCCAAGTGATATTAATGGATTATTGTTTCTAAAAGTTTTCCCACCACCAAGTTTAAACTGACCGGCCTGTGGTTGACAAGGGTGTAACATTTGCAGTTCTCCAGTCCTCTGGCACCACCCCTATACCAATGGAGGATTCAAAAGATTATGGCCAGAGGATCTGCAATTTCCACCCTTATTCCCTCAACATCTTCAGATGCCTCTGATCTGGTCTTGGTGACTTATCAACTTTAATTACAGTTGGCCTTTCTATTACTTCCTCTTTATTAATTTTAGTCCAACTGGTATCTCAACTGCAATACCTCCTCTTTCACTATGACTTTAGAAGCATCTTTTCTCTTGGTAAAATATAGATGCAGGAATTCACTGAGTACCTCAACCATACTCTCTGCCTCTAGGTGCTAATTCCCTCCTTGGTTCCTAATCAGCACTGCTTCTCCTTTTACCACCCATTTACTACTTTTTTGCCTATAAAGACTTTCCTTTTATGTTGGCTGCCGTCTCCACTTACTTTCTCTTTGTTGCTCTTACTTCTGTTTACACAACCTGTGAACTTTCTACATTTAACTTGGTTTTCTTTTGTATTATCCATTTTTTCTGTTTCACTTCACTGTCCATCTCTTTCATCATCCAGGGTCATACAGCCTTGTTTATCCTACCTTTCCCCATGTGGGAAAGTACATTGACTGCACCTGATAATATCTCCTCTCAATTTTCTTTTCGACAATGACAACTTGTTCAATTCAGACTCTCTTTAAATCCAAGAGTTCAGTATCTGAAGATCACCGTCATCACCTCTTCTGAATTCTCAAGGTCGAAATTTCATTTTTAAAGTGCAGTAAAACCAGCACATATTCCAAATGTTATACAGTTTTAAATTAACCCATAACGTGGTACAATTGAATGCCCTTAATATACATATAAATTGGACTTTTTGACAACAGTTTGATGTTTACTGGATGCTTTCAGCAAACAGGCAATAATAATCATGCTTCAATTTAGAATTCTCTAAGAAAGTAACCCAATTCGTCAATAAGGATTGGTGGAGGAGATATTTGGAATTTAACAAATGCTTTCTGAAGAATAAACAAGGTTTTTTTAAAATCAGTAAATTGAATTGAAAATTGGTTTGGTAGTAGAAAGCAAATAGAGCTAAATAATATTTTTGCATTTTAAATTTTTTGTGCTAATGGATATTATCTCACATGCATCCACACTAAAATCCTGGTACCATATATTGGCCAAGCAATTTAATTTTTCTATATCTTTTTGAAAACCATCAATTTCGCTTGCACTGATTACATGGCTTTCTGATTTGGTGTCATTAGCAAATTTTATGATAGTCTGACTATTTTTCTTCATATTGTTTGTTTAAGCACCTTGGGATGTTTTAAATTAAAGGTGCCATATAATTGCAAGTTGCTGTTTATAGAAGTATGTGTAGAATAGTCATGCAACCTGATTTTTCACTTCCATTTTCCTATTTGTCATCATCTTCTGGGCTCTACAATCAAGATTATTCCATCAATTCCATGCTGCTTTATAATCTTTTTAAAAATTCCAATAGCAAAATATCTTATGGAAATCCAAGAGAATCATATCCCCTTCAATCACTAACCTAAGTTACCTCCTTAGCTATTTCCAGCAGATTCTTGAGGTGTGACCTATTAGGATCGATTTCACGTAATTAGCATCCCATATGCACCAGTTCTTGAGGCATAACAGTGCCAAAAATGTGTCAGATTTCAAAATAATATTAAAATGACACCAAACTGGCATAATTATGCCTTCCACTTCATTCACATCTGGACAGTATCACATGCAAATCCCAACCGTGCATAAGGTCCAATTAGAACCAGATGCAGAACTATGCCATCCGCCTTTTCACCGACAGCCAAAATGCAACATAGGGCTGGTACATCCATTGATTATATCCGTCACCTGTGGACTTAACCCAGTCTCCAGTTTCAGGCATACTGCAATGCTGGCACATAGGGGCAGGTGCTATGGAGTGACATAGAGGGAAACTCTCCCTACAACTACTTCAAGCAAAACCACAAACTCCAGCAGCCATTGAAACAGTAGAAGTGTTGGGTTGGTCAATCTGTTTGTCAATTCACACATGCAAAGTGTGGCCTTAATTTTAATTTCCTCATGCCAGATAGGAGGGGGTCAGGGTGCAGGTAAAAATGAAAAAAATGTGGAATGTATCCACAACCTGCTGTGTACAGGCCCATTACTTGTTTTTATAGCGATGGAGAGGAGGGAAACTTCAGAAACATATTTAAATCAGGCTTCTGCAGTGCAATTCTAAGCCTGATTTAAATTTCACTGTTGCTGAATGGGTTTTCCAGGGAGGAGAAATCCAGCAATGAAGAGAAGGTGAGCAGTGTTGACTCCAAGTTAGTGCCTTTTACAACACTCTATGGATCAGAATAAGCAGGTTGTGCAAGTTGTGCCCATAAACCATCGAGGAAGCTTGTGGCTACCTCTTTGCTGACCGCTGACCTTTCTTCCCCTCACCACGATTGAGTTGGAGGGGAGATGTCAACAGATGTCCACCTCTCCATGTCGCAATCACAACCAATTCTAAGCCTTCAATTGCTGGCAGTGATTTACCACCCAGCAAGGAATAAGGTTGTCAGATTGACCACATGCCAAGAGGGAACTGGAAAACAAGTTCCCCAGCTTTTTTGGCCTCCTCCATACCTTCCCTAGCTCTCTGTTCATACCAGCATTTTTTTTTTTTTGCTTTTTATTCTTCCCCCATCAATGCATAGCCCTGTTCATCACACTGGCAAAGCCTGCCAACAGGTGGAAATATCCTTTAGAGCCTTTTCGGGTTGCAAACATTTTTGTTTCCCTATTCTGTCACTCCCCTTTAATAGTCCAGATTCTTCTTTTCAATTTCATTAACAAACTATTTTTCCTTCTGATCTTAATGTACTCTATTGATCTACATATCTGGAGCTGCAAATCATTATACATAGTCTGACCCACAAAATCAAACTAGTTATTAGTAGATTCAATCTGGCAAGATTTGCGCCAGCTCTTAACTATATGGAACTAAATCTGCCCCATTGCTTCTGAAACCACAAGCTGCCTGCTGCTTTTGATCTATATGCCATATAGTTGAATACTGACAGCACCCATCAAGCTCTCAAGTAGTCAACCCTTACTAATATTAGACTTTCCAAATCATGTCCTTGTCAGTTTCTGAAGATTGGATTGCTTCAGCAGCTCTTATGCACAACTGCAAGGTTTATAGCGCACTTTAAATCAGAAAACTGACTTTTTCTTCAAAGCTTCAAGGGTATGTTTCAGCTGGTCCATGCTTTATTGCCCTCCGACAATTAATAAATTTGCGACTCAGTTTAACTGAATCCGCAACTCTTCCCTTGTCAAGACTGATGTGAAGAATTTATTTAACAAACGTCATTTGATTCCTCCCATGGTATTTCTAACCAAATTATTCTGCAAAGAACCTGTCTGATCTGTAATACATCATGGTCATTGTGAATGGATGTTGCAAGTATTTTGATTGCTCTTAAAGCTTTCAGCAATTCAACTTTTCAGTTTTCTATAATTTCCTAATCCTAATAGGATAATATTAGTTATCCTCAATTTACTATTTCTTGACTCCTAGCCTTCAAGATTTGATATCTTATTTAAGGTAATTCTTAAATTTACTTTTGACATCCATGTGCAGTCACTCTATGTGTGGCATTAACTATTATTCTCCCTTATTTCTCATAGGAATATATTTCCTTTCCACATCCCAAAGTAGCTTTAAATTTTTTCTTTCTTCCATTTTTTTCATTTCTAGTTCCACTCAGTCCAATGTAGAACTCTTCCTTTACAGCAACTTATATTACTGTGGGGCTCATTATACACTAGAGATCTCTGAGTGCTTTATGGGTTGAGAAAGAAAACAAACTTGCATTTGTACATTGGGATATCTTGCAGTTGTGAGAGGCAAAGTGCTTTACAGCCCATGAAGCACTTTTGAAGTGTAATGTTTTAGTGTAGTAAATGAGGCAGCCTGTATGCACACAGTAAACTCCCACAAAGAGCATTGTGATAATCTGAAACAAAAACAGAATTACCTGGAAAAACTCAGCAGGTCTGGCAGCATCGGCGGAGAAGAAAAGAGTTGACGTTTCGAGTCCTCCTGACTTTTCAATAGAACTATGTGAATCCAAGGAGAGGGGTGAAATATAAGCTGGTTTAAGGTTGGGGGGGTTGGGTGGGGGGCGAAAAGTGGAGGGGGTGGTGTGGTTGTAGGGACAAGCAAGCAGTGATAGGAGCAGATCATCAAAAGATGTCACAGACAAAAGAACAAAAGAACACAGAAGTGTTGAAGTTGGTGATATTATCTAAACGAATGTGCTAGTTAAGAATGGATGGTAGGGCACTCAAGGTATAGCTCTAGTGGGGGTGGGGGGAGCATAAAAGATTTAAAAATAATGGAAATAGGTGGGAAAAGAAAAATCTATATAATTTATTGGAAAAAACAAAATAATCTGTTTCAGTGATACAGACTGAGGAATAAATATTGACTAATCACTGGGGATAACTCCCCTGCCCTTCTTCAAAATAGTGCCATGGGGTCTTCAGATGGGAGAGAAGACAGGGCCTCAGTTTAACTTCTCACCTAAAAGATGCACCTCTGACAGTGCAGCATTCCTTTGATAAAACACTGGGGATGTCTGTCTAGATTTTTGTGCTCAAGTATCTGAAAGAATCATTTTCTAACTCAGAGGCAAAGCAATGAGGCTCAGGAGGAGGCAAAGACATGGTCATAAAGAAGAATTTTCAAAAGGCTTTCAAAATCAAGTATGGAGGCAGCAATGCAAAAATATTGAGGAAGCTCCATTTATCAATTGAACATATTGAATCTGATCATAGCTGTTACTATTGTTTTACCTTAATTTGCAATAAAGCTACTTGAGAATTTGGACTAAGTGTCAACTGTTAACTCGGTCTACCTTCACAGTAATTGAAGAAATACCAGAACCAGATTACAAATATGTTTCATTATTACACCCACCCCCAGTAACTAAGACATTCAGCATGCTTACAGGAGTAATTGACAGCACTACATGAGCAGATATCTACAGGAGACCTGAATTTGTTACAGTGATAAAGATATGGAGTATGGTTCATTGCCAGAGATGATAGCCAAGGACTTCAACAATTTCTTTTAGATCTGATCTCAACCTAAATACAATCTGAAACCTAACTATACAATGTTACCAGCTTCTAATTGTTAACCCGCTTCCAAATTATTAATGACCTCTAGTAGATTTCTAACTACTAAATCTGCCCTAATGCCTTGATCAACTTTGGTCTTGGTCGAAACGGTTTCTAGTGAACTTGACTCTAATGAACTCCAGCTAGGCCAGTTCATTCATCACAATTAGTTCTGTGCTAAGCAAAATATATTTAATTAATCAAGAAAAAAAACTATTCTGCTAGATATTCCCTTTCTCTTAAATTATTTTTTTCTGGGATTAAATGCTCAACGTGGCAAAGTATGGCTTTGGCCTAGGAGGATTTCAAAGATGGAAGGAAGCATAGCGGATTTGGTTCAAACCTTCATTATATTGGCCCTGCTGGACACTAACTTTAGCCTATTTGACGAATGAGAAGATGTGAGGAGGATTTGTTCTTTTTCAATGACAGAAAAGTCCCAATGGAGATTAAGGTGGTGGCATATAGACTATGTATATAAACAGTTCTTCCTGGATCAGAACTCCAGAGTGGATTCAGAGGGATGTTTTCTTTATGCCTGCATGCACAAACTGCAAAATGGATTTGTGGCAAAAGGGAAAAATAGTTGCAGAGAGTGACAGTTCTATCCTACACTGGCCTGAATACCCTGAAGAGGATATCAACAATATGGTCTTTGCAGGAGTACCTTAATGTACCTGGTAAGTCTGATACACAGCATTGAACTTGAACATCCAGAAAATCAAGATGGCTGATCCATCAGAAACTGCTAATTGTAGGTATTTCCAGGCTGAATATACGTGTCTTTTCCATACTCATGAAGGAATTTAGAATTGCAACAATAGCAGCTGGAAGGCATCTGGAGGACAGGAATAAAACTAAACCATCAAATATTCAGAATTCGGTAAATGGTAGTGGTAATGCACTCATATTTTGCTGAGTTGTGCTACTCATCAATGTTGCTCACACATACCTGAAACATGCTGTCTGCATAGTGAGGGCTCACATCTGTGCTCATCAGTTGTTTAATGGCCAACATGCAACTCTCTCCCTCCCTCACAGGGGAATATAAACAGAACCCCCTGTGATTGAGGTCTTCAAATTATATGACTTGCACTGAAGGATCAAAACTCAAGACAACTGCTGTATGTAATCTGATCGCTGAACCATGTGTGTCCAACTGTACTCCAGGACATAATTGATGATTTGCTTGCTATCCTGAGTCATTAATTGGATCTGGAGACCTGACATTCCTGGTCAGCTCCAGATATCCCTGAAAACCTATGGCCTAATGGCTCTGGGAGTTCTGGATATTAAAGCAGCAAGAAGTAGAGTCGTGTTAGGATGCCCCAATGTCTAATCCAATCATATTCCAGCAACATCTCTGAACACATGGGATCCCATAAGCTTGCCTCTTACAAACTTGCACCCAAGGTAAATAAATGATAAGTTTCTACACGTGCTAGGCAACCAGCTGATCAAAAAACAATAATGCCCAGCTTTGCTCCTTAATTGTCTGTGTCAAAAAGAATAAAACTTTTGTAGGTAGGCTAAGCATTCAAAAATACTGTCCAATGGAAAGTGTTGAGGTTTGCTGCTTCAACTGGAGTCAGCATGAACCCAACCTCAGGACAAACAGCTGAACTTTGGTGGTAAGAGTCAGCTGTTGCTATCTACAATTTGTACAGATAGACATAAGAAAATGGTATTCTGCTTTGCACATTTTAAATCTCATCTAAACCCATCTTTTATTTCTATAAATGTCTCATTTGGCTTTGCACCATCATCCCTTTCATCATTTAACCTCTCCTGCCCTCCATTCTTTCAAATGACAGTTGGCAGATTTCCTTCCCTAAAAGGGCATTAGTGAACCAGATGATTTTTATTTTACAACAATCGACAGGTCATCATCAGACTTTTAAATTGCAGATTCTTTTACTGAATTCAAATTTCACCATCTGTTATGGTGGGATTTGAACCCGGATCCCTAGAGCATTATACCATTCCAGTGACAATACCACTCTGCCACTGCCCCCCCTTAATGAAGCCAGGCTAGTCTGGGTGCTTTGATATGTAGTAGTTTTGAGATGTTAATTGGGTGAACAATAAGGTAAAGTCAAAAAACAAAAAACTGCGGATGCTGGAAATCTAAAACAAAAACAGAATTACCTGGAAAAACTCAGCAGGTCTGGCAGCATTGGCGGAGAAGAAAAGAGTTGACGTTTCGAGTCCTCATGACCTTAGGGTCATGAGGACCCGAAACGTCACCCCAGTAAGGTAAAGTGTCCATTTGTATTTGTTGAATAAACCATTTAAGACTGCGGGTAAAATCTTACACCTAGCAAGAAGAAGCCAAAAAATGTGTTTATTTTTTCAGCTTACTAATATAATTGGTGCTATGAAAGGGGTTTTATTGTTAGAAGAACTGAAGTTCAAAAGACTTAGGTGATAGAATGGAAAATTTACATTCAAAGGGAAAGCTAGGTATATAAAGAAAGGAGTTTGTATGTGTAAGGTAGAGGCATTTAAAACCTAACAAGCCTGCATGCCTCCAACCAACTTGCAAAGGAACCTCATTTGGAATTTGTAAGGTCAAATATGCTTTGTCTAATGTCTATTTAAAGTCTATGGATTACTGTTGCCTTAGTGGAGATTTACCTGGGGATGGTTACTTCCAGGTAAAAAAAGTTTGTTAAAAAGTTATTGTAGTAGTCATTTGTCGCCATGTATGTGTTTAATTTGTTGCTAAATTAAATGATTAATTTAGTTTTACATAAAAACCACGAGACTCGGTGGTCTTATTCCTACTGAATTCAAAGTCTGCATCCCAAGATTATAAACTGCAAAAATGGATTATGATAGCCATTTCAAGTTTCCCTCCGGGATTTGAACAACTCATCCTTTACCATCAGCTGTGTCATAATACAGCCTGAACTTTTCCCATTCTTTACAAAGGTTATCAACCTGAAAAGTTAACTATGTTTCTTCTTCTACAGATGCTGCCAGACCTGCTGCATGTTTTATTATAGGAATGTAACAACTAGACAGAAACAAATAATTTTCCATCATGTACGCTCCAGTGTAAAAATAATTAAGGTACAATTTAATCATGCTTGCAAATGGTAAAGTTTAAAACCACTTGATTTGAAATAGTCATATCCAAGTTGTTTAACCACTCCATTATTAAAAGAAATTATAGCATTTTCAAATTATTTTCATGTCAATGCAGCATAACATACATCTCACTGCCAAAAAAGTTTAACGAGCATTCAATTATTCCATTGGCCTACATAACTGTTGGAGGAGCAATCCAAGTCAGGGTCCATGTAACAATTTTACCGTTACCATCAGCCCAAAAACAAATACCCAACAATTTAACTAGCAAGTACATTACAATTTTCATTTGAACAGATCAGTTGTGTTTTTGTGGTTGTGGTAATTATGGTTTATCTGATATATAATATACCTTTAAGAAGAATGCTATTAAGGAAGATCACATGATCTTAGTACCCAATAGGAGAGTAGCACAGGCTACCTCCGCCATTAGGAGTTAGTAGTCAGTAGTTAGTAGCTAGTAGTTTAGAGATAGAGTTTGAAGTGAAAGCACATGTTTAGTTGCTGCAGAGTGCCTTTGTAAATAAACTAAAAGTTTTCCATCTAAGAAGTGTCTGCTGATCAACTCTATCAATAGTACCAATGCGGCCACAGACTGGCAATAAGGATCTACAGGATCCAACAAACTGGCGACGAGGATAAAACAAGTTTAACCGAAGAAGTCAAGTGAAAATGAAATGAGCACTGTACCTTGCACAGCAATTGTAAACAGAAGTTCCACTTGAATCGATGAAGTAATTCCCACTCAGAATGCCGCAATTCTAAAGAACTGGTCCTTTCAATCCAGCAATGGACAACTGGTCTCATTACATTGAACGACTCACGTTCTTTTTCCCAGTGAATGAGATTATGGGGGAAGAGAAGAGGCAGGCGATCCTCTTAAGTACATGTGGGAATAAAACCTATGGCTTGATTAAAAGTTTGACAGCACCCAGTGCCCCAGATTCAAAAAAATGTTGATGAATTGGTGGACCTCATGAAAGGTCATTATCAACCAAAGCCCTCAGTAACGATGCAAAGGTTCAAGTTTAACTTGAGAAATAGAGCCCTGGGTAAGACAGTTGCAAGCTATGTGGCAGGTTTGCAACAGTTAATGGAATATTGTGAGTTTGGTACATCTCTAAACTACATGCTCCGAGATCATTTAGTGTGTGGTGTGAAGGAGGACACAGTTCAGAAGAGATTATTGTCTGAAGTGAATTTGGATTTCAAGAAGGTGCTAGAGATAGCACTAGCAGTGGAAAGGGCAGTAAGAGATTCAAAAGCCATACAGGGCATGTGTCCTCCACATCGGGCCGGAAGCCCCAGCCAAACAGGGCGCAAAAATACAAGACTTTGCTGAAAAGCGGGAAACAGACCCCGCTAGCAGGAAAATGAGAAAAAAATGACATAGCAATGAAAACAGCGAATGATTTCAACAGAGGTGGAAACAGTCTTTTAACAATTGGCAGTTTAAAAAAATAAAATGTTTTTATTGTCATAGAAATGGACACAATGAGACAATGCAAGGAATGAATCCAGCAGATTTTTAAACAAAAGAAAAAACCCAGTGAGATCTACGATGTAGAAGAGCCTGAAGCAACAAATTCAGATATTTACTCATTACTTAATTTCAAGGTTGGAAAGACAGAACCAATATATGTAACAGTGAAAGTGAATGGTAGACCTGTTAGAATGGAAGTAGACACAGGAGCTTCCACCACAGGAATTGGGGAATCAGGGAACATACCTTCAGATATCTGAATAATGATGAACATCAATTAAATTTAGAAGAAACAACTACCCAATTAAAAGCATACACAGGTGAAGACATCCAAGTCAAAGGCATAAGTAGAGTAACTGCCCATTATGGAAGTCAACCGGTAATGCTACCAGTGTTGGTATTGAGAGGCAGAGGACCAAGTCTTCAAGGGTGAAATTGGCTAAGGTGAATTCACCTTGAGTGGCCAGTGATATTCCAAAAGGAAGCAGGAAGTGTTTCTGTTTTGGAAAAGGAGTGTGTATAGATTCAACAACCTGAAGAAGTGCAGGCTGTCTTAAGTCAAAACATGGAAGAACAGCAGAAGGAACTCAAAGAGACCATGCTTAAGGACAGGGTTCAAGATTGGGTGAGCAACCTCCGAAAGGGAAAAGAAAACCTGCTGAAAGACCTTCACACACTATAAGATTCCCTCAGGTCTAAGTTTGTACCTCTGGAAAAGTATGAAGAAAAACAGAAAGAATTTAGCATTTCTCTGAATAAGCTGAAGAGTAAGTTGGCAGAGAAGACACAACAATGCTTAATTTTCCAGGAGGCAGCAAACAAATACAACAAAAGAGATGGATGAGCTGAAGAATCAGCTACATGAAGCCAAGGAGGCTTTGGAGGCAAAAGTCACAGAATTTTCTAAAAAGCAGACAGGTGATGAAATTTTGGGAGACTCAACCACTGAGTAAACTCAAGTCAGATTTGCATCTGAGAATAGTCTGGCCAATATTGAAACTGAAAAGGCCTGGATTGAAGTCAGCACTAGAAAGGAGACGACACATAGAAACAAGACACAGAAACACAAATAAGGCTTTAATCCTGGCAGCAAACGAGTATACTTTTGTAAATAAGCCTGGAAATCAAATCATGAATGCTGAAGCATTTAGTCGTTTGCCTTTACAAGAAAATGTTGAGGATGTCCCATTTCCACTGGAACTCGTTTTATTGCTAAATTTATTAGATTCCTCACCAATTTGCGCTCATCAGATCAGAGACTGGACAAGTTGGAACCCAGTCCTATCTCAAGTACGAGAACAAGTGCTTCATAGTTGGTTACAAGAGCCTGTATCTGACGAAACAAAACTACTTCACAGAATCACAGTGCAGAAGAGGCCCTTCAGCTCATCGAGTCTGCACTGACATGTGAGAAACACCTGACCTACCTACCTAATCCCATTTATCAGCACTTGGCCTATTGCCTTGAATGTTATGATGTGCCAAGTGCTCATCCAGGTACTTTTTAAAAGGATGTGAGGCAACCCGCCTCCACCACCTTCCCAGGCAGTGCATTCCAGACTGTCACCACCCTCTGGGTAAAAAAAGTTTTTCCTCACATCCCCCCTAAACCTCCTGCCCCTCACCTTGAACTTATCCCCCTTGTGAATGACCCTTCAACTAAGGGAAACAGCTGCTCCCTATCCATCCTGGCTATGCCCCTCATAATCTTGTACACCTCAATCAGGTCGCCCCTCAGTTTTCTCTGCTCCAACAAAAACAACAAGTCTATCCAACCTCTCTTCATAACTTAAATGTTTCATCCCTGGCAACATCCTGGTGAATCTCCTCTGCACCCCCTCCAGTACAATCACATCCTTCCTACTTTAACAGAAGAAATGAAATAATCAGCCAGGATGGCACCTTATTGTGGGGAGCAAGAGTGATAGTACCTCCAAAAGGAAGAGAGCCACTGTTAATTGAACTACACAGCTCACATCCAGGAATATCCCGAATGATGACCATAGCACGCAGCTATCTATGGTGGCCTGGGTGGATGGCAAATTAGACAGTTTAGTGAAGAATCGTGTGCAATGTCAGCAACTACAAAAGTTACCAACAACAGCTCCGTTACACCCTTGGGAGTGGCCAGGAAGACCCTGGGTGTGGATACACATTGACTATGTGGGACCTTATGATGCCCACTCAAAATGGATGGACATATATGAGATGAAGTTACCAACGTCTTCTACTACAATTGAGAAGTTACGTCAAAGTTTTACCATTAACAGGTTAACAAAAGAGGTCATTTCGGATAACGGCTTGGCATTTACAAGTGCTGACTTTCAGCAGTTTATCAGCCTCAACAGTAACACGTAAAAATTTCACCGTACCACCCTTCCTCAAATAGACTAGCCCAGAGAGCGATTCAAACATTCAAGACTGGCATGAAGAAGCTAACTGGAGATTCCTTAGCAACCAAGCTAGCACGCTTTCTTTTCCATTATAGGACCACCCCTCACACAACAACAGGTGTCACACCTGTGGAGTTATTGATGAAACGCTGTCTCAGGATGAGATTGAGTTTTATAATGCTGAATTTAGAGGGGAAGGTAGAAAGGAGTCAGTGAAGTCAGAAAACTAGACATGACTGGCATAGTTGTGAGAGGAAATTTACTGCGGGAGAGACGTGAAGAACTTTGGAGAAGGAGCAAAGTGGTTACCAAGTGAAATAAGTGCAGTGACAGGACCTCTATCTTACCACATGGAGGTGGCAGGCTGAGTCACATGGAGACATGTAGATCATTTAAGGAAGAGAGAAACAAATCACCAAGAATTGATTGCACCAGTGTTCATGGCCAGGTCAGCGTTTCCTGTTGAGAGAACTCAACCCAGTGAAGACATGTCTGATGTTCCTGTAAGAGTTGAGGATACAGATCTGCAAGTACCTACTGAAGCACCTGAGGTTCAGGCAACTCTGGAAAATGAGATTCCTGACAAATCATCTGAAGTTGTAGAGCTGAGACACTCTACACGCATAAGGAAACCCCCCAGAAAGACTGAATTTGTAAATTACTTACCAGCGTAACTATTTTGCTGAGGAGGAAATTATACTTGTAAAAGTAAAATGTATGTCCGAGTAAAGGGGGAGGGATGTGGTAATTATGGTATTACCTAATGTGCAATATACCTTTAAGAAGAATGCTATTAAGGAAGATCACATGATCTTAGTAGGAGAGTAGTGTGGGCTACCTCTACCATTATTTAGTGTAGTTAGTAGTGTAGAGGTAGAGTGTGAAGTGAAAGCACATGTTTAGTTGCTGCTGAGTACCTTTGTATTTAAACTAAAAGTTTTCTGCCTAAGAAGTGTCTGCTGATCAACTCTATCAATCGTATCAACTCAGCCACCACTCACAAACTGGTGACAAGGATCCACAGGATCCAACAGTGGTGCCCTACTCTTGGTGCCAATTAAAACACACAATGCAATATCACACCATTGGTATATCTGAAACGGTTCCATAAAGAACATGCTTGCTTCTCCAATACACCCCCCTGTTTTTGAACAATGATTAAGTTTACTAGGTCACTCCAATTTCAATATGTCCAGCTCGCACAATCCCAAAAAACAAAAATCCTGTTGTAAAAAATTCAACGAGAACAAGAATAAGTAATCATTTAGCTATCGAAAATACATATGTACAATCAACATTTTTCCTTTGTTTAACGTGCCCTATTTAAATGAATTGTGTGTGAACAATTAACCAATTAACGTTTGCAGATAAAAATGTCATTAAATTGCTACTTAAAAGCACTTTTCTAGAGACAAAACATTAAAAGAATAATGATTAATATCCTCCTGTGTCTCTTGCCATTTATTTTTTCAGTATTTTTAGTCTCAGACAGTGAGTACTGATGAGAATTTAAGCATACATCTTCTGGGGACTGGCTGAGAAAATTACTCAATCTGACAGTGCAAATCAGATAAATTACATCAGCAGATTCAGCTCAACCATTCATCCAAAGGCGTTATAACTTCATCCATGCCAACAGTGTTTTAGGGCCTGATCTGCGTGAATTCAGTGCAAACCATACCATTTTTCCTCAAAATCACTCTCATTGCCAATGGAAGAATTTCCAGCTGCTTCATGGTAGAGGCAGGAATACTTATGAGAAGAAGATTTCCAAAATGGAGGAAGCAAAATCCCTTCTATGCAGGTAGGGTCAGTGCTGCAGCAAGAAGGAAGGGAGGAAATTTGATGATGAAAAGCAGGAGGGAGAATAACAGTGAAGAGGAGATGAGAAAGGGGCAGAACACGAAAGTACTACTTTGGGCACATGAGAAGAAGAAAGAACCTGTGGGAGACAGTGTCATGGTGTCATAGAGTTTACAGCACAGAAAGAGGCCCTTCAGCCCATCATGTCTATGCCAGTCATCAAGCCCCTATTTACTCTAACCCCATTTTCCAGCACTTGGCCTGTAGCCTTGCATGCTATGACATTTCAAATATTCATCTAAATACTTCTTAAATGTTGTGAGAGTTCCCGCCTCTACCACCCGTTCAGGCAGTGAGTTCCAGATACCCCCACCCTCTGGGTGAAAAAAAATTTTCCTCAAATCACCTCTAAGCCTCCTGCCCCTTACCTTAAACCTATTCCCCCTAGTTATTGGCCCCTCCACTAAAGAGAAAAGTTTTTTCCTATCTACCCTATATATGCCCCTCAGTTTTGTACACTTCAATCAGGTCCCCCCTCAGGCCTTTTCTCCTCCAAGAAAAATAACCCCAGCCTATCCAATCTTTCTTCATAGCTGAAACACTCCAGCCCAGGCGGCATCCTGTGAATCTCCTCTTCGAGTGCAAGAAACAGCATGCCACCATTAACTGAAAGGCAATTGAGAGGGTATCTGGCCTGTATTAACTGAGGAGGAGAAGGCAACAGGCGACAGAGCAAAGAACTAGCATTGTGAATCTTGACCCAAGACTGGTTGGGGGTGGGGGCGGGGGTGCTGTTGGTGGAAAAGAATGACATCATGAAAAAAACAATGCCAGTTTGAATGGTGGGGGAAGAATATTGTCAATTTAGATTGTGTGAGAGGGAGAAGAGTGTCATATAATCTGGGGGGATTGAAATACCTTTATGCCCTAGTTCCAAAAAGGGTAATTGTGCATTATGAACTTGAATTTGGATGTGGGACAGTGACTACATTTGGGAAACTTTGAGGGCTGCTTCTGTTAAAAATCCGAATGTCACTTTCTTTTTCCATTAAAAGTCCATTGCCATAGACTTCAATATTTTACAAAAGTCAGTCTTTCTGGATTGTCCATTCTCCAGCACCAAGCTTCACTATAATCCTTATCGAGGCTCAAATAAGATGGATATAAAAGGTCCAACAGGCTTTTGTTTTCATACTGACTCTCCTGCCTGAAATGTCTTCCTGCCTGCTTTGAGGGTGTGTTCACAAAACTGAGACAAATTTTAAAGGGCTAGGGAACGGGATTGGAGCTGCATAATTCACGTGAAATAATAGGTCCACGTCCAGCTTCACCAATGTTACCCTTTAAGTCTTACTGCATGAAGTGAGTCCAAGAAAGACCACCCTCTTCATATTGGAAAAACGGTGATCCAAAATACTTGGCTGATAGCATTCACTCTACCAGCAACACCGGGTGAACCTGACAATAAGTGAGGAAGTTTGCAGGCTTAAAGAAAGCTTCCAAGAAAGGTATCAACAGTTTACTACAGCTGTCCCAATGAAATAATTGTCTCCTATGAAGAGCAAAGTACTGTGGATGCTAGAAATCTGAAGTAAAATGGAAAGTACTGTAAATGCTCAGCAGATCTAGCAGCATCTGTGGTGAGAGAAACATGAGTTAATATACCAACCCTAAGTATTGACTGAGTTTCTGTTCCTTCATAAGCTCTTTTATCTTATTTTTATCTGATCACATGATAATCACTCATGCAACGTTATCTCACTTAGATGCTCACCATGCATGGAACATTATAGCACAGTATAAATTCAAACTGCAATTTACAACTGAAACTGTGGTTCTATTGATATGTTAGAAGATGCACACAACCCCAATTGGCACGAGGCATGCTCATTTAATCACGGAAAGAATGGGCTACAGGATAGTCATCTGTACCACAGTATTTGTTCTTGATAGTTGCAGCTTTCAGGTCTCATCTTCCATTTGCAGAATTAGGGTGGTATAGAACAGAGCAGTTCAAATGGGTAGGTCCCATAATGTCAAACCTCTTAACACCCTTTAAAAGAGACCACAATAAAGGACAATGCAAGCAAAAAGAGAGCAGGAGAGAATAAAGCAGGAGGTTAACTTCCAACTCAGGGGATATCCCACTTGCTGCACCTTTCCCCTCTATTCAGAACCTAGCAGCAAAGTGCCAGCAACACATCACAGCACCATGCCATTATTGCCTAGCATAAGTACAACTACTCCTAAGAATGCTGATAGCATTGAATTGCATTGTATGTCGAGGAACAAGTGATGGTGCTGTTCGAAAAGCAGGAACCTGCTTGGCCAGGCAGCAAGCTTTCTTCCATCTTCAGTTGCTAAGCCTAGGTATTCAGTCATCAACAGATGTTTTGAACAGTACATTGCTGTCTAAGCAAGATTGTCCACAGGATTCAATTGAATCTGATTGTTATGATCCCAGCTGATGCTACTGCTGGACAAGTCAGGTCCCAGGGTAGAACCCGGCTTGATCGATCCTAATTTTTATTTGTTTTAGATACGTGGCTACTGAACATAGTCACAGGAGTCAGATGATGGCTCGAACTTGAACAAAAGAATAAAACATTTATTAAACAGGGAAAGATCAACTATATTACAATACTCTTTGGCCCACAGCAGTACCTTTACAGATATATACAGATTCATAAGGATAATACAAGTTACAAAAGCTATCTTATACTCTAATGTTTACAGTAACAATAGAGTCCACATAAACAAATAGGCGACCTATGGTCAGGCACACCACACTCTGAAAACAAGTGACAGATGCCACTCCAAACAGGTGCTATGGATCACTCATCAACTCCCCCCAGATGCTTGTATCACTGTGAGCTAACTGGTGTCACTAAACTCCGTCTTTCCCACAAAGGTTTCTAATCTCCACTATTAAAGAACCTGTTTTGCAATCTTCTCCCAAACAATGCTTCCACAAGGGTCCACCTCCAGGGTTTCGAACCCTCCTTCCAATATCCCTCTCCGCTGGATCGCCACGTGTTCAAGCTTCTTTCTATGCACTGTCTCTCAAATGCTCAGCTGTGCCAACAGAACACCATTGCTTCACATGCCCATAGCAAAGAATTACAAACGTTCAGCTGTCTGCTTGGATCTTCTGGCTTCTCACGGGCATTTTTGCATTAGGTCTGCTTCCTGCAGCTTTCTCCCTTTAAGCTGGGAGCCTTTCTCTGTTCCTCGCTCTTAACTTCACTTAACAGGACCTTTTCTAGATTCCTGGTCATTCCTTTGACTAGAAGATCTTCTCAGGGCCCCTCTTCTTCTATTCTTTAGGGAAATCTGCTTCCTGCAGCACCCTCCTGTCCAACTTCTCCTGGCAGCTGGTTTCAACTTTAGTTTGGGACTTGCTACATATACTGCTTCTGCTGGCAACTCCTTTCAACTTTAGAGCAGGCTGATCAACTGGACTCAAACTGCTGTGTGTGTGTGGAGGGAGGGAGCTGGGGGGACTCTCTCTCTCTGGACCCCTGTTGCTAGGCAACAGCAGTTTTTTTCTACCTTGCGTTAACTTCCCTTCAAGAGTAATAAAATTCCATTAAAATACAAGCATCTTTTAAAGTGAAACTAAAACTCAGGTTTCATCCTTTTAACCCACAAAATACAGAAATACAAAATTAGACATAAACTTAAGGATACACCTTATTCCTAACACCCCCAAATACACATATAATTCATTAAATTATCTCTATTTCTTAACACTGAGCAGAACACTTTGCAAGACGGGGCTGGAATTGTGGGAGAGTCACATCTGTGTAGTCATGCAGGAAGGCTCCTGGATTACAGTTTACCACATGGCTAGAGAAAGGAAAGACGAGGCTACTATCTCTTAAGGTGACAGCACATTCAGCCAATTTCACCCACTTACCAAATTAACTGTTGTAGATATGCAGACAGATCGATGACAAGTGATGCATGACAGCGGCCCACATTGATGGACCATTCTCAGTGTTATTTCAGGAATCAAGTCAGAGTTTTAGATTACCCAATCCCAATCAAATTCCATTGTAGCCTTGAAGGCAATCAACATACTTATTCCATCTGTTGGGGATTCAATTAGAAGGCTTTGTATGTCACACATTGAAAGTTGGGCATGATAGGTTAATACTTTGAGAAAAGGCATTAGCACTAACAGGTGGCACAATGCAAGTTAATAAATTGATAATTGAACTCTGCCCAGAAAGGTTTTTATTGATCATTTAAAAAATGGTAGCAGAACAGCAATTCACTATTCACTAAGCTGCATAACCACCTTCTCAGCATCATGCAGGTAGCAGGATCAGCTCAGGCACTTAATTGAATGCATTTGTGGAGCAGCACTTCAATCAACAATTTTATGGACTGGATTTTATGGGGAGACAAAGTCCCTGCCACCACCTGGGCTAAAAAGTCAGTGGGGAGCACATCCATAATCCCAGTGGCTGTCTCACAGCAAATTGATGCTGGGAGCAGCATGAATTACTTTAAGGGGTGACTTCTGTCCCTTTCTTGGAGGAAGTCCCGCCTTAGAGTGTAGTCATCCAGTCAGATGGCTAACAGCTCTGCAGGCCCAGCAGCACCAGCTGGTGCAGTGGCCATCACTGGAACTACAGGCAGTCCCACAACACTGAGGAGTCCAGGGTTGCGAGTCTCAGCAAGAGGAGCTGGGGGCCAGGTTCAAGGGGCCTGGGGAGGAATGACCTTGGAGGGGGGTACCTCTGATGGACCCAGGGGTTTCTCAAAGGTCTTCCCTCCCCATGCCCAACATTGGCCCATACAGCTGGAGCTGCTGGGCTTTCCACATAGCATGGGCCCCTCCTGCTGCAGGTAAAATACCAGCGGATTTGGGATGAGGCCCTTAAGTGGCCATTAATTGGCCACTTCAGGGCCACAATAGCCCCAAGCCGCTCCCATCTCATACAAAAATTCAGATGGGGGGGTGGGGTTAAGAAGGCTGCAATGATATTTCTGCAGCATCATTCTCACTCAGTATCATTTTCATACTCTGTCCTTAATTTCAGTTGGCCTCCCCTGTTTATGTGCCAAAGTTGTGCAGCATGCAGCAGTTAGGATTTTGGGAATCCCATATTATAAAGCACCCACTGTTATGTTTAAGAATGTGATGTTGCTTATGGTAGCTTTATAATACTGATAGCTGCATACGGGGCCCTGTGTTTGTGCTGTTCCTTTTAATGTCCGTCCCTGATAAAATTAGATAGCACACTAAATGGGACTACCGCTATTCAATAGAAACGTGTTGGTGAATCTGAAAAATGCATGTTACCTTTTGAACAATAAAATAGCTGATTCAGTTCAGCTAACTTGGAAGGAACTGGAGGAATGAAAGTTGAGGACAGTCATCACCAACCGGCAGCACTATCCAGCTGCTGGAGATTGTCTACATGTCTCCTTGAAGGAGATGTCACAGATCCATAATGGTTTCTCTGCTAAACCTAAACCAATGGATGCAAGTCTCCAACATCATCACTCAAAGATCCTGTAGATGCCAGTAGGAAAGTGCTTGATGAAACTAGCCCTTATCTGGTGCTATCCAATCTCATAGGCATCTTTTCTTTGTTCTTATTCACGTCCCAGTTAGAGGGAGCACTGAAAACAATCAGCATAACTTGCAATTGAATTGCAGCACAGAATGGGGAGCAGTAGGAGCTGAAGATTTTAAGATATATAGGTCGAGTATCCCTATTTGTTTAGTATCTTTAGCGTTTCATCATTTCGTTCAAGAATCGGACATCTCATGATAAAACAGCACAAGTGTCAAGGAAAGATAACACCGATGTCAGCACGAGAGTGGTGAATAAAGTTGTTAAGCTGCAAGCACATGGGGCTATGATACTGTGGTGATAATGAAGACCTGTCTCAAAAAGGGACAGAACTGAATACTAAATATCCCTGGATACAGAGTGTTTAGGAAAAATGAGAAAGGAAAGAAAGGAGGAGGAGTGTTGATTAAGGAGAATATTACAGTCACGGAAAAAAAAGGTACCTGGAGTGATTGAAGACAGAATCTATTTAGTTGGAATTAAGAAACAATAGTGGTGCCTTTACACTATTGGCTATATTCTATAGGTCACCAACTGGTGGGAAAGACAGAGCAGTGCAAATCTGCAGGTAAGTTACAGAGAGATGCAAGAACTTTGAGTAGTGATAATGGGAAACTTTAATTAACCTAATGTATACTGGGATAGTAGTAGTGTAAAAGACCGAGGGGGAGAAATGGTTCTGCAGTGTGCTCAGGAAAGTTTTTTGATCGGTATGTTTCTGACATAACTAGGAAAAAAATATTGCTGGATCTGATTCTGGGAATGAGGTGGGTCAAGTGGATCAACTGTAAAAAGTGGAACATTTAGGGAACAGTGAGCATAGTAGGAGCAGTCCAGAGAAAAAAATTATTTAATGGAGGATAGCCAATTTCACTGGGCTGAGAACCAACCTGTCCTGAGTAAATTGGAATGAGAGATTAGCAGACAAAACTGTAAAAGAAGAAATGGGCTGCCCTTAATGAGGAGATAGTTCAGGTACAGTTGTGGTACATTCCCAAATCAGCTGCCCGGATGATAAAAGAGATAGAGAGTAAGGTGAAGCAGAAGAAGAGCTCATTTGACAGATGTCAGGTTGATAAGACTAGAGGAACCAGGCTGAATATAGAGAGCTGGATCTTTAACTCGGCATGCAGTCGCGTGCCCAACCTGCTTGAGCATAAAATGGCGTGTGATGACATCAGGCTAATTCCACTTTCACACGATATTTCGGTTGGTGGGCATGCACGAAAGTTGGAAGCACACCCACCAACAATTAAGAGGGAAATTAAGCCCATTAAAGTTCTAATTGACACCGATTTTTTTGTGGTCCGTCCAACCTTATGGTTGGCAGATGGGCGAATCTGCCAGGCGGACTTTTCCAAGGGCGGGACGAGGTTTCCGTTATTAAATTTAAAAATATAAAAACTTTTGGACAGAATTTTCATCATCTATATGTTCAGGTGACTGATTCTGATGCGTGGACACTTTTTCTGGTTTTGAATTCTTCAGCTCCCTGAGGTCTGCCTTCAGGGAGCTTTCATTCAGCGATCCCCCACGCCCGCACTTACATCAGCGCCTGCCCTCCTCCCGACCCCACCCCAGCAGCACTGAGCATTTCAGCGTGCATTTCACACTGGCTGGCCGTTTATTGGCCAGCCAGCGTGAAATCGTGGTCGGCGGTATGTCCCCCGGCCATTCCCAGGCCGACCGCGCTCGCCCGCCGAACTAAAAATCCTGCCCATAAAATTCATCGGTGAAATGAAAAAGGAAATAAGAGAGGCAAAGACAGAGCATGAAAGAGACCAGCAACTAACATAAAGGAAATCCAAAAGTCTTCTATGTAAATAGTGAAAGGGTATTTAGATGAGGGGTGGGGTCAATTAGGACCAAAAAGGGGATTTATGCATGGAAATAGAGGGCATAGCTGAGGTACTAAATGAGTAATTTGCATCTGTCTTTACAAAAGAAGATTCTGCCAATGTCATAGTGAAGGAGAAGGCAATTGACACACTGGATGAACAAAAAATTGATAAAGAGGAAGCCTTAGTAAGACTGGCTGGGCTTAAAGTTGGTAAGTCACCAGGACCTGATAGGATGCATCTGAGAATGCAGAGGGATGTAAGGGTATAAACTGAGGAGGCACTGGCCATAATCGACCAACCCTCCTTAGATACAGGGATGATGCCAGAGGACTGGGAATTTGCAAATGTTGCCGCCTTGTTCAAAAAAGGGTGTAAGGATAAGCCCAGCAACTACATGCCAGTCAATTTTACCTCAATGTTAGGGAAGCTTTTAGAAACGATAATTCAGGTCAAAATCAACAGTCATTTGGACATCAAGATAAAAGCAAAAAACTGCGGATGCTGGAAATCCAAAACAAAAATAGAAAAACCTGGAAAAACTCAGCAAGTCTGACAGCATCTGTGGAGAGGAACACAGTTAACGTTTCGAGTCCGTATGACTCTTCAACGAACTAAGGAAAAATAGAAAAGAGGTGAAATATAAGGTGGTTTAAGGGGGTGTGTGACAGGTAGAGCTGGATAGAGGGCCAGTGATAGGTGGAGATAGCCAAAAGATGTCATAGACAAAAGGACAAAGAGGTGTTGAAGGTGGTGATATTATCTAAGGAATGTGCTGATAGGTGACATTAAGGGTAGAAAGCAGGACGAGCAAGGTACAGATAGCCCTAGTGGGGGTGGGGTGGGGGGAAGGGATCAAAATAGGCTAAAAGGCAGAGATAAAACCATGGATGGAAATACATTTAAAAATAATGGAAATAGGTGGGAAAAGAAAAATCTGTATAAATTATTGGAAAAAAGGGGGATCGGAAAGGGGGTGGGGATGGTGGAGAGAGTTCATGATTTAAAATTATTGAACTCAATATTCAGTCCGGAAGGCTATAAAGTGCCTAGTCGGAAGATGAGGTGCTGTTCCTCCACTTTGCGTTGAGCTTCACTGGAACATTGCAGCAGGCCAATGATGGACATGTGGGCATGAGAGCAGGGTGGCAAGTGACAGGGAGGTCTGAGTCATGCTTGCAGACAGACCAAAGGTGTTCCGCAAAGTGGTCACCCAGTCTGCGTTTGGTCTCTCCAATGTAGAGGAAACCACATTGGGAGCAGCGAATGCAGTAGACTAAATTGAGGAAAGTGCAAGTGAAATGCTGCTTCACTTGAAAGGAGTGTTTGGGCCCTTGGACAGTGAAGAGAGGGAAACTAAAGGGGCAGGTACTGCAACTTCTGCAGATGCCGTGGGAGGGGGTTGAGGTGTAGGGGGTGATGGAGGAGTGGACCAGGGTGTCCCAGAGGGAACGATCCTTGTGGAATGCCGCCGGGGGGGGTGAAGGCAAGATGTGTTTGGTGGTGGCATCATGCTGGAGTTGGCGGAAATGGCGGAAGATGATACTTTGAATGCGAAGGCTGTGGGGTGATAAGTGAGGACAAGGGAGACCCTATCATATTTCTGGGAGGGAGAGGAAAGTGTGAGGGCGGATGCGCGGGAGATGGGCCGGACACGGTTGAGGGCCCTGTCAACCATGATGGGTGGAAAACCTTAGTTAAGGAAGAAGGAAGACATGTCAGAGAAACTGTTTTGGAAAGTGGCATCATCAGAACAGATGCGACGAAGGCGAAGGAACTGAGAGAATGGGATGGAGTCCTTACAGGAAGCGGGGTGTGAGGAGCTGTAGTCGAGGTAGCTGTGGGAGTAGGTAGGCTTGTAATGAATATTGGTGGACAGCCTATCACCAGAAATTGAGACAGAGAGGTCAAGTAAGGGAAGGAAAGTGTCAGAGATGGACCATGTGAAAATGATGGAGGGGTGGAAATTGGAAGCAAAATTAATAAATTTTTCCAGGTCCAGACGAGAGCATGAAGAAGCACCGAAGCAATCATCGATGTACCGAAGAAAGAGTTGTGGGAGGGGGCCGGAGTAGGACTGAAACAAGGAATGTTCCACATACCCCATAAAGAGACAGGCATAACTGGGGCCCATGTGGATACCCATAGGCACACCTTTTATTTGGAGGAAGTGAGAGGAGTTTAAGGAGAAATTGTTCAGTGAGAGAATAAATTCAGCCAGATGGAGGAGAGTAGTGGTGGATGGGAATTGTTCTGGCCTCTGTTTGAGGAAGAAGCGGAGAGCCATCAGACCATCCCGGTGGGGGATGGAGGTGTAGAGGGATTGGACGAGCATGGTGAAGAGGAGGCAGTTGGGGCCAGGGAACTGGAAATTGTTGATATGATGTAGGGTATCAGATGAATCACGGATGTAGGTGGGAAGGGTCTTGACAAGGAGAGAGAAAATGTAGTCAAGATAGCGAGAAATGAGTTCCGTGGGGCAGGAACAGGCTGACACGATTGGTCTGCCGGGACAGTCCTGTTTGTGGACTTTTGGGTAGGAGGTAGAAGCAGGCCGTCCAAGGTTGGGAGACTATGAGGTTGGAAGCTGTGGAATGAAGATCTCCAGAGGAGATGAGGTCAGTAACAGTCCTGGAAACAATGACTTGATGTTCGGTGGTGGGGTCATGGTCCAGGGGGAGGTAGGAGGAAGTGTCTGCGAGTTGATGCTCAGCCTCTGCGAGGTAGAGGTCAGTGCGCCAGACAACAACAGCACCACCCTTGTCAGCAGGTTTGATGACAATGTCAGGGCTGGACCTGAGAGAACGGAGTGCAGTAAGTTCAGAGAGAGAGAGAGATTAGAATGGGTGAGAGGAGCAGAGAAATTAAGATGACTGATATCACGCCGACAGTTTTCAATGAAAAGATCAAGAGAAGGTAAGAATCCAGAGGGAGGGGTCCAGGTGGAGGGACAATATTGGAGGCGGGTAAAAGGATCCATTGAACAGGAGGACACCTGCCCAAAGAAGTGAGCATGGAGACGAAGGCAGCGGAAGAAGATTTCAGCATCGTGCCAAGCCTGAAATTCATTGAGATGAGGGCGCAAGGGTATGAAACTAAGTCCTTTGCTGGGCACTGAACATTCAGCATTAGAAAGGGGAAGGTCAGGTGGTATGGTGAATACATGGCCAGGGCTGGGATTGGAAGACGGGATGGGGACAGAGGGACAGGCAGGGGTGGAGGGTCCTGGATGGGCGTTGGTGTCGATGAATTGTTGGAGCTTGCGTTCAGTTGCACCTGAAAGAAAGAGACAAAGTTTCTTGTTGAGGCGTCGGATGAGACGAAGAATAAAATGAAACTGGGGACACGGGCAGCTTAGAAATAGGGTGTGGCGGTGCTGTTGGAGGGAGAGGTTGAGTGTGTTCATAAAGCGGCGCATGGCACTGAGTGTGGATCTCAGGATGTGACAAGAACAGCAGTCTGAGGAGCATTGTATGTCCCGGAGATACCTGTAATCCTGGGTGGGTTCGAAACATGAGGGATGGAACTTCAGTTGAAATCCACGTGGGGTAAATCGGAGATGGAGACAGTCACTGAGGAAGGAAATATGGCTGTGAAAGCGAGTTTTAGTAAACACCTTGTCAAACACCAGGAGAGAAATGGAAAGCAATGAAGGTGACCAAGGCAAAAGAGACAGAAATCCTGTCGGAGAGAAGAGCAATAATTCTTCAAAGTAGGCATTCCTTGAAGAGAAGTGGCAGTCAATTAAACACTAAAATAAAAGCAAAAAACTGCGGATGCTGGGAATCCAAAACAAAAATAAAAATACCTGGAAAAACCCAGCAGGTCTGACAGCATCTGCGGAGAGAAACACAGTTAACGTTTTGAGTCCGTATGACTCTTCAACAGAACTAAGGAAAAATAGAAAATTTGGACATGTTTGGATTAATTAAGGAAAGCCAGCCTGGATTTGTTAAAAGCTAACTTGACTGAGTTTTTTGTTGAGGTGACAGAAATAGTTATTGAGAGCAATGTAATTGATTTGTTGTGCATGGACTTCCAATAGGCGTTTGGTAAAGTGCCACATAACAGGCTTGTCAGCAAAGTTGAAGCCCATGAAATAAAAGGGACAGTGGAGAGTATGGAAGTAGAGAATAGTGGTAAACGGTTGTTGTTCAGACTGGAGAATGGTATATTGCGGGGTTCCTCAGGAATTGGTATTAGGATCCCTGCTTTTCCTGATCTATATTAATGACTTGGACTTGGGTGTACAGGGCACAATTTCAAAATTTGCACATAGTGCAAAACTGACAAGTATTATGAACTGTGAGGATAATGATAGACTTTAAAGGGACATTGACAAACCATACAATGGGCAGACATGTCAGCTAAAATTTAATTCAGAGAAATGTGAAGTGACACATTTTGGTAGGGTGGAGGAGGAAGGGCAATTTAAACTAAAAGGCACAATTCTAACCAGGGTACAGGAACACGGGCTTGCAGGTATATGTGCACAAATAATTGAAGTTGGCAAGGCAAGTTGAGGAATTGGTTAAAAAAAATGGCATTTGGAATCCTGGGCTTCATAAATGATGGCATAGAATACAAAAGCAAGGAAGTTATGATGAAGACTTATAAAACACTGGTTTGGCCTCAGCTGGAATACTGTGTCCAGTGCTGTTCCCTTTAGCCAAGGAGTCGAAAACCAGAGGTGGACATGAGGGAAAAAAAATATTTTATGCAGTGAGTGTTACAATTTGGAGTGCACTTCCTGAGAATGTAATGGAAGCAGATCCAATCATGGCTTTCAAAAAGGAATTGCATAAGTACCTGAAGAAAAAAAAAACTTGCAAGATTGAGGGGAAAGGACAAGGGTGTGGGACTAGTTGGATTATTCTTGCAGGGAGCTGTGCAGGCTTGATGAGCCATATAATTTCCTTATGCGTCATAACTATTCTATGATTCCATAACAGTTCTGTCCCTTATTCTGAGATTATGACCTTTAGTTCTGCACTCTCCAGCCAGAAGAAACAGCCCACTCTTTCAAGCCCTCCAAAAATTTTAAACATTTCAATGAGATCACCTCCTATCCTTCTAAACTCCAAGAATCTAAGTCCATTCTACTCAATCTCTCCTTGGAGGACTACACTCTCATCTCAGGAATCAATTTAGTGAACTTTCGCTGCACTCCCTCCAGGACAAGTATATCCTTCCTCAGGCAAGGAGAACAAATCTGTACACAGTGCTCCAGATGTGGTCTCACCAAATTCCTATATAATTGCAGCAAGACTTTCCCACTGTTACACTCCAGTCATTTGCAATAAAGGCAATAAATAATACCTTTCGCCATCCTAAATGCTTGCTGTACCTGCACATTAACTTTCTGTGATTTGTGTACAAATTCACCCAAATCCCTCTGAACACAACATAGTTTCTCACCTTTTTAAAATAAAATTCTGCTTTTCCATTCTTGCTACTAAAGTGGGATTTCACATTACCCCACATTATGCTGCATCTGTCACCTTCTTGTCCAATCAAGTAACCAGTCTATATCCTTTTGCCGCCTTTTTACATCCATCTCACAGATTATTTTCCCACCTAACTATATGTCAGCAGCAAACTTGAATACATTACACTCGGGCCTCTCCTCTCAACAACTGATATGGATTGTAAACAGCTGAGGTCCAAGCACTGATTCTTGAAGCACTTAATAAATACACCCTGCCATCCTGAAAATGACCCATCTACTCCTCTTCTGTTTTTTGTCCGTTAACCAATTCTCAATCCATGTTGACATATTACCCCAATGCCACAAATCCTAATCTTGTGTAACAACATATTGTGTGGCACCTTACTAAATGCCTTCTGAAATATTACTTCCACTGATACCACCCCCGATCTACTGTGCTGGCTACACCCTCAAAAAACTTTAATGTATTTACCAAATACAATTTCCCTTTCATGAAACAAAGTTGAGTCTGCCTAATTATGTGGTGATTTTCTGAGTGCCCTATTACCGCATCCTTAATAATAGTTTCTAGCATTTTCTCTACTCATGATATTGCCTAATTGGCCCAAAGTTCTGTGTTTTCTCTCTCATTCCTTTCTTGAATAGCAGAGTTACATTTGCTACCTACTAATCCATGGGGACTGTTCTAGAATCTCAGGAATTCTGGAAGATCGAAAACAACATCCATGTGAGAAGACAGATTGGACCGCAGTTTCAGGAAAATGACATGTCTAGCAATGCAGTGCTCCATAGTAGTAAATTGGAGTGTCAGGCTAGACCTTGCGGCCTGGATTTTCACCGAGTCGGGTTGATCCAGGAGCCCTTTAAAAATGGCAGGCGGGGTTCTGGGGTTCCAGGTCCCATTCCAGGGCTGTCTAATTTTCAGGAGTGCCTTTAAAGGGTGCGGGCTGCTTCCTGTCAAAAGCCCGCATCCTGCACTCCCAACCTGACCCGCTCCATTGCTGACATAGATGGCTCCTAGCCTCTGTAATTTTCATGGAGTCGGGCCGGGTTTTTAAAGAGTTGTGGTGCATGGCCCCTTAGAGGACTGGTGAACCCTAGTGTGCATGAGGGGACCTTTTAAGAGGTAAGTTCAAAAGGTCTCCCTCATGCTCCCATGCCAATTTATACTCTGCCACCCACCCTCCCAATGATCCCTGATACTATCTGTGCCAAGTTCTTCACTACCACCAACCACCTCATGGCCCCTCATGCCCCTAAGCCAAGTTCTGTTCCTATGCCAGGCTCTGCCCTTCCACTCACCCCCTATGTCCCCTCATACCAAGCTCTGCCCTTCCACCCACCTCCTAGGTCTTCTCATGCCCCCTATGCCAGGCTCTGCCCTTCCATCCACTCCCATGTCCCCATATGCCCCTGTGCCAAGCTTCGACCTCCCACCCACCCCATATGTCCCCTCATGCCCCCATGCCAAGTTCTGCCCTTACACCCACCCCTATGTCCCCTCATGCCCCCTACGCCAAGCTTTTCCCCCTCCCATCACCTATGTCCCCCAAACCCCCAATGCCAAGCTCTGCCCTTCCACGCACCTCCTATGTCTTCTCATGTCCACTATGTCAGGCTCTGCCTTCCCACCCTCTCTGTCCCTTCATGCCCCCGATGGCATTCTGGACTTTGACCCACCCCTTATGTCCCCTCATACTCCCTAGGCCAAGGTCTGCCCTTCCACCCATCCCCTCAGGCCTCTCATGCCCCCTATCCAAGCTCTGGCACTTCGATGCTCATTGACCCACTGTACACTTTCAAGAACCAATAAACACCACAGTGTAAAGTGGGATGTTTAAAAAAACGCTTTGAAAAAATTTAACCCATTGATCACGTCCTCCTATGAAAAAAGTAGTCTGGACAGCAAACTAATAAAAGTGTCAATTATCCAGGCCCTTTTGAAGTTTCAAAACCACAAATCACAAATATTTGAAACCACCTGACATATGTCAACAAACATTGTGAAATTAACCACAGAGATCAGAGAGCCTGAGCTGTCAATCAAACAAGGTTTCCTCTGGGGATCAGGTGTTCTGTTATTCCAATAGATATTTGGGTTCTCAACCAAGAATGAAAATCCAGGCCTGCATCTCTTGGAGTGGAACTTGAATCTACTTCTTTCTCATTCAAAGGAAGAAATGCTATCACTGAGCAATGACAATGCACAAAGTTGGGATGCTAGCAAGCTCCTGCTCCTGATTGCTCAGTTCCTGTTGGTAAAAGTATTCTTAGTAGCAAGAATTTCTATTCATACATATCTCTTTTTTTCTTATTTTAACATTGGAGAATACATCAGCATTATTTGCTTACACAAAGGAATGCTGTATCATTTTAATTTTTTTTATTCACGAGACACAGGCACCAATGACAAGGCCAGCATTTACTGCCTATCCCTGATTGCCCCACAAAGTGGTGATAAATTATATTCTTATACTGCAGTCCATCTGGTGAAGTTATGCCCATGGTGCTGTTATTTGGGAAGATCCAAGATTTTGACCCAGCAATGATGATGGAATAGTGATATATTTCCAAGTCAGGTGGTGTGCAACTTGGAGGAGAACTAGGAGGGTGCCATGTTCCCATGCACCTGCTGCCCTTGTTCTTATAGATGATGGAGATCATTGCTTTGGGAGGTGCTGCTGAAGAAGCCTTGGCAAATTGCTGCAGTGCATTTTGTAGATGATATGCCTGGCAGTTGCCATGCTGGCAGTGGAGGGAGTAAATGTTTAAGGTGCTGGACAGAGTGCCGATCAAGCAAGCTGATTTCTTTGGATGATGTTGAACTTCGAGTGTTTTTGGAGCTGCTCTAATTTAAAAGTATTCCATCACACTCCTGACTTGTGTCTTTTAGGTAGTGGAAAGGCTTTGGAGAGTCAGGAGGTGAGCCACTAACAATCACAGTATTTATGCGGCTGGTCCAGTCAAGTTTCTGGTCCCCAAGGTATTGATGATGTAGAGATTTGACAATGGTAATACCGCTGAATGTTAAGAAAAGGTGGTTGGGCTCTCTTCTGTTGAAGATTGTAATTGCCTGCCACTTGCGTGAAATGAATTTTACTTGTCACTTATCAGTCCAAGCCAGGATGCGGTCCAGATCATCCTGCATGCAGGTATGGACTGTTTCTTGATCTGAAGAGTTGCAAATGGAACTGAACACTGCATAATGAACAGTAAACATCCCCATGATGGAGGGAAGGTCATTAGTAAAGCCACTGAATGGATGGGCTTTGGAACTCCTGCAGCACTGTCCTGGGGCTGAGATGATTAGCCTCCAACAACCACAACCATCTTCCTTTGTGCTAGCTATGACTGGCTTGCTAGGCCGTCTCAGAGTTAAGAGTTAAGCGGCATTGCTGCAGGTATGGAGCCATATTTCAAGCAGATTGAGTAAAGACAGCAGGCTTTCTTCCCTAAAGGACATTAGTGATCCAGTTGGATTTTTTTTTACGCCAATCTAGTAATTTCATGGTTACCATTACTGAAACTAGCTTTTTATTTCAGATTTTAAATTCCCCAACTGACATGGCAGGATATGAACTCAGCCTCTGGATTTTTAGTCCATGCCTCTAGAATACTTGCCCAGTATGCTACATGAACAACACCTGTTCCCCTTACTATGCTGTTAGGTGGCAAAGCTTATCAAAACATCATGAAGCAGGGTTCCTATTTACAAATGTGATTCATGATTTCTGACCAGTCAGGTTTCCCTTTAAGAGTAAAGGATTGTTTGGGCAAATGAATAATGAAGGAAACGATGTAGACACCAACAGTAATTTTACAGTTACTGTTTTCAGGTTCTGTAGTTTAGTGTGCGCGCAGTATTTAAAGTCAAATTGGAAATGAAGAATTGATTTTCTTTGCACTGACTTTAATTGCTAGAGAAACAAAAATTAAAATACTGCGCAGGAAAAGAAGACACACATCCATTGTTTACTTCTATAAGGTTTGACTCCTCACAGCGTGAAAGAACATCACCGCTTCTCATCATGTATACAGCTGGTGGAGTGACAGCTGCTGCTGGGACTCAACTACGATATACAACCACAATATGAAACTGGATCATTGCTAATTTTATTATGATATTTATTTAGTGTTAGCAATAGAAAGTCATTGTCCATTGATGTCAAAACATGTAAAAGGAGAAAAGGTAATAGGTTTTCTGTTATTGCCAGTTTTCTTAGCATACTATTTACAATCCTGTTATTACAGGTAGTTTTATGAGTGCCTGGAAAGCCTACTTCTCATATAATATATTTATTGCTGTCATTCAATATTTTCACAAGGATAGTTATTCATTCCTAATGCAGAACAGATCATTTTGTAATTCACAGCATTCTTGGTTTAAATTAAAAGAAAGCTGCGATCTAATTTATGACCCTGCTGTAGAAGTGCTGCTGCAGTCATCACATCACATGTGTTAATGGTTCTTTCCACAACATCAATTCCAACACTGCAGCACTGTACTTAAAGGGCTGAAATACCCTTCCAAAATCTTTTTTATTTTGGATATTTATTGCATTCTCCAATGTGTCCCTATTTTATGATACATTACAGGTTAACTTACAAATACATAGAGATGAATCTCACATGGTTCTGTACATTTTAGCACCATTACATATTTGATAGGGTCAACATTTTCCCTTGACAGGAGGAGGACTTAGGACCAGAAAGAAGGGTGAATCAGGAATCGCATTGGTCACTGCATATCAGTGAGATATGGGTCATGAGTACTTCTTGCACTTGCTGATCTGAGTGGCATGAAACTTGAATCTTCCAAGTCATCCAATTATCTCTGGATCTTTTCATTTGGGAGGATCATGAAACTGTGGGGATGAGAGAAATGTGTTGCACTCATTCACAAGCATCATTTACTCTAGTTAATGAATGTCCCACAAATGCTTGTCTAAGTGTTCCTTATGGGCAGTAGCAAGTTGCATTTGAGGAACAGAGCTTCATGCTGCTAGAAGTGAGAACCGAATGAAAGTATGAATTGCACTGCACATTTGTTCTGGTTGCAGCAGGCCAAATACACAAGATTGGTTCTTGCATAAGGCATTAGGACCCCCTTCCAAGATATTTGGACCAAGAACTTAAAAACTGGAAGCCGGTGTGCATCATACAGCCCCTCGAGCCTGCTCCAACATTCATTACAATCATGGCTTATCTTTGACCGCAACGCATGGTATGACCAAACTGTTTGCAGCTTGGTGCTTGTCAGGCCAAGGTGGAATTTGCAAAGTATTTTTTTTTAAATATCTGGCAAGTAAAAATGTATTCTGGAGTGATTTATATCATGAAATGAAGAATATCATCAGTTTCGGTCACATTAAATTGTAAAAACAAAATATTCTATAAAGTGTTCAGTTTATTTACATCTCATTTAAACTGCAACCAGCTCCAATTCCAGAATTGAAACAATGCTATCAAATCCAACTTGAAGTCCACTTGTCCCTTTTATGTTGCTACTTGTCACAGGAGTCCACAAGTGTAAACATGGTCACTGCACTCCAAAGGGTCTAGGGTAGATTTACTAGAATAGTACCGGGGACAAGAAACTTCAGTATAGAGAGATTAGAGAGATTAGAGAAGCTGAGATTGCACTCTTTAGAGCAGAGAAGATTAAGAGGAGATTTAGTAGAGATGTTCAAAATTATGAGGGGTTATGATGGAGTAAATAAGGAAAATGTGCTATCATTAGTGGGTATGTTAGTAGCAAATAGAGACAGGATACTTGACAGAGAGCCATAGTGGAGATTAGGAGGAATTATTTTATCTAGTGAAGAATGATATCCAATACACCATCAGAAAGAATGCAGATTCAGTAGTATCTTTCAAAAGGGAACTGGATATTTACTTTAAAAATGCTGGGGTATCAGGAAAGAGCAAATGATCAGGAATAATTGAAGGCTCTTTCAAAGAGCTAGCAGAGGAACAAAGGGTCAAATGACTGTCTTCTGTACCATAAGATTCTATGAAAGTAATTATAATCCCTGTTGGATTGATGGGAGATGGCAGGAACAAGCATGCAACAAAATGACAAAATAATCAATATAGTGTTGTGGTGCAGCATTGGTTTTCAAACCTTTCTGTGTGGGGGGACACATACAAATACTGGCACATTCTGATAACCGTTGCAAATATTGGCACATTGTCCGGACCTCCAATAAATACAGCATAAGTTCGCTATAATGAATCCTGCTTATAATGAACCTCTGGTTTCAAAGATCCCAATAGCGAGATGCAAGTTTTTACAATGGAAATGAGCCCCACTGCAATGAACACTGAAGCAGGATCTACCCAGACGCAATGATGGAATTCAGGCTAATTGAAAGGTAACCTATTGTATTGCAAACCCACATGACATATGCATTTATTGCCTGATAAGGTAGCTTGCCAACCGTAAACAAACTCCAATGAGGCAGCGGGAATAAGGAAGCAACTGCAAGGAAGAAATGGCACAAGGCAATTGCAGTCACACACCATGTGAAGATGGTGAGCAAGAGATCACCTTTGTCTCTGAAAATAAATGGCAAATTTAAAGAAAAGAATTTTGTACTGTGACTTGTGAAGATCTTGATGAGATGGTCTATCGCTGATTTGAGACAGCCAATGAGAGTAACATTCCACAATCGGACGTTGCATTCCACACAAGGGCCAAAAAATTTGGTAGTCTTTACCCTGGAACTGAGGACCTTTGTACTGGTTGACAAGATAGAAACAGCGAGTATTGAGAAAAATCATGAATAATATAAAGCAATCTACACTGCATAGATTTTGCTTTAAGAGAATAAAATGGTGTTCAATTCAAATTGATCCTACCTTCTTTTTCTAATGCCACAGGTCGCCAAACTCTACTATAATGATTTTCTGCCAGTCTGGAGAGGGTTCATTATAGTGAAGTCTGACTGTAATTCTATACTGTCAGGAATCTGTTATTCCTGCTTCCAAAATACAGTGCAAGCAACCAGAAGAAAACAATGGATTCATTGCAGAAAACTTTTTAAAACCTGTATGTAGCAACATAAATAGCATGCTTGTTTGGTCAATAAATACAGAAAAAACTGAGTTCAAAAAACATGGTTTCCTGGCCTCAGACGTTAACATGAAAAAAACCCCAGAATCTCTACATCATTCACAGACCCCAGTGTGAAAACCTATGGCGTACAATAATTGCAGCAAACAGAACCCAGAAATCATTTAAAAACAATTATAATTAAAAATTAAATGGAATTACAAAGAAATAGTGATTTAGTTTGTATTTACAATTATACTTCAGAATCTCTGTTTCATACTCTACAGGTATTAAAACTATCCCTGGAGGAAACTGGTTGCATTCACACCATTCTGAAGGAAGTTTAAAAAATCCAAAGAACTGCAGGTTGGACAACTGCAGCTCTCCCATGTTAAATTTTACTGAATACAAGTCTGAATTGTTTGCTGTACGTACACCACTTACATGGAAAGTTGTTCCAAAAAAAATTGGTCACATTACAAAAGCAAATATAACAGATGGGCAAACAGTGTTGCAGCAATGTCTATACAATGATTTAGCTTCTACACAAACATTAAGTGAACAACCAAATAATAGCACATCTTTCTAAATGGCTGTATTATTTGTTGTTATATTAGATCATCTGCTAAAACAGAATAGTTTTGCTAGGTACATGAACAAGATTATTTTGGTGGAAACTAAGAACAGTTGAAATCATGTATCATCTCAAGAGTTAAAAGGAGTCTGAAAGTGACGGCACATAATTTAGATTGGTTTCTAATACAGGCATTGTGACAACATTTTTTTTCATGTAACTATCAGGAAAGCTCAAATCAAGCAGAAACCATTGCACATGGCAAACTCCTTTTAAAGGACAGTTTAATAATATAATTGCTAATTAATTGCTTATTATCCCTGTCACCTATATTTTTAATGATTGAAAATAAATCATGGAATATTAGATTTCATTGTAACAAGTATAGGAACAAAATGCACATCTAAAAGTGTAATTACTACCAATTGTCAACCTTTCTAGAAAGATTCCATTTCACGGAGTATATTTACGATAAGCAAGCCTTCATACCTTACAATAGCAGAGTAAAGATACAAATTACAGATTCTACTAATGAAGAAAATGACTAAACTACAACATGAAATTGAAAAACTTTGATGCATAATTAATCACGAAAGAGGATGCAAGACCTTTAGAAGCATGTCATTATGCTTGTGTTTTGACCTAGAGATTCTTTGTTTTATACAACTAAGTGCCAGAACCACCTAGAGTACTTATTACACATATTTATTTTGCTGCTCCACTGTCAGCACACTTATCAGCTAATTAAATTTTAAAGCTGTTTATACCACACCTTGGGGACGTTCTTCGTGTGCATAGATTGTATTCAATTTACATGTAGCTTTTACAAATGTTTGCACTGTTGAATTGATATTTGACATGCATAGTTGCTTACTCAGCCACCCTGACAATTATCAATTAGCTCTAATACTCCTCATCCATATTTCAAAAAATATCACTTTGCTTTTCATAACTCTATTGTTCAAAATATCTCAAGAAACAGTTGACACAGTTTGCAAAACAAATCTCATCAGAAAGTTGATTTCGGCACAGAACTCTTCATTTTGTTAAATTGCCATCGAATGACACCAGGAAAATATTGCGATCATAAAATGTGAAGCTTAATTGGAAAACACAATAAAACCTAGGTTGAAAGAGATATGGTGATTACTTACACTGCTTCTATTTTTCATTAAGAAGAGCAGGTTTCCTTTCAAGCGGCACCATCTTTCTGTGAGTTCTGCATGAGAAAATGAAACATTAATAAAATGGCATTTGGCTGGTGAAGGAAAAATGGTTCTGAAAGAAGATGCATCAGTAATAAAGGTCAGAGAAGAAAATCATTAGAAAATTCCTGATCCAGCCAGCAGCTGCGTACATATGACAGCCTGCTAAATGCCAGATAACTCCCCAGAAGGCTCTTCTTACCCTGCAGCTGAGAGATTTGGTGACTGCAGCAGAAACCATCTGTCTTTTCATTGGCTTCTCATCTCGCAGGGAAGGAGAAGCAGGAACTTGTGTGATTTTATGTAAAACAAGACGATGGTCTTTTTTTAAAATAAAGATAAAGCTCGTGATAATGTATTACAGCGAGATAAACTGGCTTCAGTTATGCGAATCATTTTCAGCGAACCACGCAGACAGGTTAAAATATTAATCAGTCCTTTTTTAAAAAATGTGACCATGCAGTGTGGTTCATTAAGATGAAGCACATCATTTTCAGCATGCAAAACATAAAATAATTTACAAAACTAATTTAGCAATATTCAGTAATTAAAGTACAAATCAGGGAAGCATCCTCTCTGACAAGCAGTTGAGGAAAGATTCTTAAAAAGCAACACATGGCAAAAATGGACAAGAACACCCCCATTTGAAATACAAGGCCTTGAAAAAAGTGTAGGGATGCCAGGTAGCAGGAAACAAACCTGGCAAAGGTCAGGGACATGGACAACCTGCCAATCTTAATGGCAGGGCCTCATTTAAATAAATCTATACTAAGTAACATGCCTCACAACTGGATTAATTACTTGGCCGGTGGACAGGAGCGTCCATCCAGCAGCAAGGGACCACAGCTAGGGACTTGTGCGAATGGCAGTCAATGGCAGGTAGAACAATGGGGCAGGGGTCGGGGTGGGAGGGAGGGAAGGGGGAAGAGGGTATGGCCACCATTGGAGATGGCAGGTGGTGGGGAGGAGAGACGGTAGTGTAGAAAGCTTTGAGCAGGATCAGGAAAGGGGAAAATAATCTGTCTAAGATCAGAAGCAGGGGTAACCTGGGGCAAGCGAGGCCCAGAACTTTCTCCTAAGGCCCAGGGGAGCACTTGTGGCCCACAGGGATGCCTAATTTACATTCTGGGTCACCTGTGGCCCAGGAACCGGCTCCCAGCAGGTTTTATCTGATAGGTAAACAGACACTGACTCCTCATTTATACCTCAGGGTGAAATTGCAGGTTCAATCCTAATTATATCATCAGACCTGGTCTACATATTTAATGTAGAACCACCCCACCTACCTCCTGCAGGCATCGTGCTTGCCTGTCTAAAGAGCAGCTTAATATCGGGACATGGCACATAGGCGGTGGGGATAGAAGAGGATGAGTAATTCGCATTATTTTAAATGCCCCATCCCCGATATTTTTTTCAACAAGCGGGGGTAGTTGTCAATCAGGGCCAAAGTATATCATGCAGAATCAAAGCAGATGCAACTTTCAAATGCCATTGTGTGATGGAAGTGTAATTTTCAAGCAAATAATTATGCGCCAAGTATATTTTGCCATGATAAAATTGTCCGAATATGAATACTGCCCATTGACCTGCAATGTTATATAATAGATAAATCTGATAATTCTGAAATACCGTACAACTTGAGAAGCTGGATAGATTCTTAGACAGATTTTTCACAGAATCACAGTACAGAAGAGGCCTTTCGGTCCTTCAAGTCTGCACCGACACGTGAGAAACACCTGACCTACCTACCTAATCCCATTTACCAGCACTTGGCCCATAGCCTTGAATGTTATGGCGTGCCAAGTGCTCATCCAGGTACTTTTTAAAGGATGTGAGGCAACCCACCTCCACCACCCTCCCAGGCAGTGCATTCCAGACCGTCACCACCCTCTGGGTAAAAAAGTTTTTCCTCACATCCCCCCTAAATCTTCTACCCCTCATCTTGAACTTGTGCCCCCTTGTGACTGACTCTTCAACTAAGGGGAACAGCTGCTCCCTATCCACCCTGTCCATGCCCCTCATAATCTTGTACACCTCAATCAGATCGCCCCTCAGTCTTCTCTGCTCTAACAAAAACAACCTAAGTCTATCCAACCTCTCTTCATAACTTAAATGTTTCATCCCTGGCAACATCCTGGTGAATCGCCTCTGCACCCCCTCCAGTGCAATCACATCCTTCCTATACTGTGGCGACCAGAACTACACACAATACTCCAGCTGTGACCTCACTTAGGTTCTATACAACTCCTACTTTTGTAATCTATGCCTCGATTGATAAAGGCAAGTGTCCCATTTGCCTTTTTCACCACCCCACTAACATGTCCCTCTGCCTTCAGAGATCTATGGACACACAGAACTTCCTGGTGTCATGCCGTTCACTGAATACTTCCTTGTCAAATTACTCCTTCCAAAGTGTTTTTGATCAACAAGGGAGTCAAGGATCATGGGGGCAAACAGGAAAGCGGAGTTGAGGCCATGATCAGATCAGCCATAATATTATTGAATGGTGGAGCAGACTTCTTCTGCTCTTAGCTCTTATATTCCTTATGTTCTCTTAAGCTTTCCAATATGATTTTGGGAACTCAGGAAATTCCAGTAAGCAAGTTTCCTGGAGCCTCGCTCAGCACAGGCACCTCTACACCCTTTCTAGATCCAAATCTACTCCCAGGAGAATTAGAACAAAAGAAATAAGAGCAGCATTGGACCACATGGCACATCAAGCCTGCTCCGCCAAGCAAAAGCAAATCAGTACATGATGAGAAATAAGCCAGCATCAATGATCTATTGAAAGCTCAAAACGACATCAATCCAAATGATACAAACTTTAGTTGGGGAGAAACACTTCCTCTGCCCACTAAGGACTCAAGGCTAAGTTCATTGCTTCAGCTTTTCAATACTCATGGCTCCAAGCTCAATGGCAACAAAGCTAATGTAGCAAGCACCTTGCTATTAAAAGCTACAAATGGTTTCACAAAATGTGCACCTTAATATACATGCTTGAAATGTCAATAACGCACACATATTTCTACTGCAGTCAAGAAGAAATCAGAAAACATCACGGTTGCTAACCAGTAAAATATATTTTCCCTTCACTTGTTTGGAAACAAAATATGTCTCAAATTATTCAGGACAAACAGTTCTCAATATTTCAAACAATATTCATTATAGCTAAAGGTTGCATGATAAAAAATGTTTTAGAAAGATTAAATTCAGAGTGACCTCTTTAATACTACAAGTGTAATTTGAATTCGGAGCAGGATTGGTTAAAATCGGAGTTGGTGGCTGGTGGGATGATGGGGGCGGGAGAGGGGTGGGGAGGCAGTGGAATCAGGCAGCAACCCGGAAGACAAGATTGCAGCCCCAAGGGGGGATATTTAACAGGTGAATGCATCTCTTAAAGAGAGGTTGAAAAAGAACATTGATTATATCTCAATTTTTTTGTGTCAGGCAGTAAATATGGCTGGAAAGAGTGGAGTGATCACCCTCAGTTATTCATAAACCTCACTGGAGGTATTACAGCAGCTGTCAGTGACAGGATGGATGTACCTTTCCCACAAAAGGGGAAGAAGATGCACGACAGCCTCTCATTGAAAATATGACATGAGATGACAGAGGAAATCAACTGCAGAAATATCACTCCAAAGATCTGGATCTAGTGTAGGAAGACATACAATTATCTCACCGGATCAACAAATGGGCATACAGCTCATTTCCCATCTCTTACTTGCAAACTGGTCACAGTCCTTTCCCTTTCATTCTTTGGCATTTACTTCATTTACTATCCCTGCATAACATCCTCACCTCCAATCAGAAAGGCATGCTCTACTACCTCACCGGCCCACTCCAAAACCAGGAGTTAAGAAAGTTGTGTTGTCTGCCCGGCACCAGGCTCAGAACATCTCCTCATGGCTGGAGAAGAACTTGGTGGGAGGGGAAAGATCCAGTTGTACTGGTCCACATAGGAAACAATGACATAAATGGAACAAAGAACGAGGTTCTGCAGGCAGAGTTTGAGTAACTGGATTCTAACTTAATAAGCAGAACCTCAAGGGTAACTATCTGGGCCAAGCACAAATTGGTATAGGGTCAAGCAGATGAGAGAATTAAATGCATGGAGCAAACAGTGTTGTGGGAAGAAAGAGTTTCAATTCAATGGCACTGGCACCAGTATTCAGGAAAATGAGAGTTGTTCTGTTGGGATGGGCTCCACTTAGACCGGGCTGGGATCCACATCCTGGCAGATTGTGTAACCACGGCTGTGGGCAGGGCTTTAAACTAAAAGGCTGGGGGTAGGGTGGCAGGTGGGGACAAGGTCAGGTGAAGGAAATTTAGAAATCTAAAGAGGAGGGTCAAGGCAATCGAGCAGTGTAGCAATGTGGGTAAAGACAAGCAGAATGGCACAGGAAGGAGCATAGAACTTAACAGTAATAGTGCATCAGCGAATACAGTCCAAGCAAAGGATTCAGATAGAAAATAAAATTGAAGGTTCGTTACCTGAAGGCATGAAGCGGTCGTAATAAGATAGACAAACTAAAGGCACAAAAAAAATGTTTTAGATCTGATTGCCGTTACAGGGACATGTTGCAAAGTGGCCAAGATTAGGAAATAAATATTCCAAGGTATACAACATTTTGAAGAAACAGGCAGAATGGTAAAGGAGAGGGGCAGTCCTGATAGTAAGGAATGACATAAAGACATTAGAAGAAAAGATTTTGTCTCAGAAGATCAGAAAGTAGAATAAGCATGGGTTGCGATTAGAAATAACTAGATACAGAAAATGCTGTTGGGAGTAGTCTATAAACCCTGTGACAGTACCTAAAACATCAGACAAAGCATAAATAATTGGAGCTTATAATAAAGGGCAATGCAATAATTGTGGGGAACTTTAATCTTCATGTAAACTGAGCAAATCAAACTTTCAAAAGTAGTCTAGAAAATGGTTTTGCAGAATGCATTTGTGATAGTTTCCTAAAATATGTTGTGGAACCAACTAAGGAAAAAGCTATTTTAGATCTACTGTTGTGCAATGAGGTAGAGTTAATAAGATATTCTTCACTTCTCTGAGGATTAGTGATCATAACACAAGCGAATTCCATGAGTGGAAATGTCCCAGATTTCCACTAAATGCGGTAATGGGCAGATAAAAGAATGTTTTACCCATCAGCCACAATGGCGGGTTTTCACGCCGTATCATCCCAAACCTCCCACATTACTTATATATACCCGGGAAACACGCCATTTTCATGGCAGGTGGACTCTCATTTGCCCTCCTGCCATCACCTCACTGCTTCATCACACCTGGCGCCACATTTAAAGTCTAGCTGCTCGCACACATCTCAGTGCTTCCAGCGCATGACTGCTGCAGGGAAGGTGTCCATGAAAGGCAAAAAGACTGCAGCCCCCCAGGTTTAGCAATGCGTCACTGTAACACCTTTTGGGTGTTGTGGAGGCCCATTGGGATGTCCTCTAACCCCACACTGGCCGCAGGATGGACAGCAGCGTGACCAACCAGGCTTGGGAGGCGGTGGCAGCGGTAGTCAGCACCAACACCCTTAAAAAGAGGACAGCCACCCAGTGCCGCAAGAGGATGAATGATCTCCTCTGTTCTGTCAAGGTAAGTCACTCTTCTCATCACTCTCAATTCACACACACTCAAACCTATCACACATCCACAGGACCCTCACTCACTGCCCGTTCAAGGGACATCACCATTGACTTTCTCACACTAAACATCACACTAATCATCCTGTCCATGGGACCACTCACCACCCACAAATGTCAGGCATACTTATCCTCTGGCTTGGTGGGCATCCTGCTTACACTTTCTCCATCTCTATTCATGCAGGACAAGTTGGCACACACAACAACTGGAAGAGGTCGCTGACCAGTGGAGGAATGCCTGAAATCAAGGTTCTCATGGGCTTTGAAAATAGAGCCATCCAGCTGGCTGGCGATGATCTGGACTGGTCCTGTGCTGATGGTGAGGTCTGCAGTGGTCTACCAAGTGAGGGTCCAGCAGTGCAACATCCATCAGACAGCCATGCTGTGAGTGATGTGTCCTGTTTCACAGGCCACTGCCATACACTAATTATCTCCCCTTGCTTCCGCAGGCACATCTGGAAAACAGCCGACAGAGTCCATGACCCAGGGCCTCCAATCAAGCCCCGAAGAAACCTCTGAAGAGGAATCTGGAGGCACCCTCCTTCAAGTCCCGTCCCAGTGTTCATCCACACCCTCCACAAGCATAGAGACACACGTCGGTGGGACCTAGCTTTAGAATAGCCTCAGGATCACAATCTGGTGAGCACATTGCACTGTCTGATCCACAGCAGGTTGCGGCAGGGACTTCCCTGGTGTCCGGCACTCAAAAGCACTGCTGAAGGCCAGAAATTTGCTGACTCCGAGTCAGGTGACGACCCTCTGGACTCAGTCATGTCACAGTTGCTGGAGCTGCAAAGGAAAGCTTGGGAACATCAGGAAGGGAATATTCGCTGCACTCCTCAGATTGCAAAGCACAATGGAGGAGTCCGTCTGCCTTCACTCTGAGGTGATAGCGCCAGCCTGCCAAAGCACAAAGATCAACACTGGTAGGATGGCGGCCACCATGGAGACCTTGGTCCAGAACATTGGTCCTGCATTGCTGCATGGGCTCAGCTCCATCGCTGATGCCTTAGTTGGCCTCCAACAGTGCGTAGGTGAGAGGAGTCCGATCTCACTCCAGCTACCCCTTCTCCACAAGGAGTTAACCAGGGGTCCTCGGGCGCCCACAGGGAGGAGGATCAGCAAATGCACACCCCAGGGCCATTCATCCAGGTGACTCCGGGAATACCCAGCCCATCCAAATCCTGTCTTCCTGTGACCTCAGCAGCTCCAGCTCCACAGGCCGAGGAGGGTCACACAGCAGGACCCCGAAAACAGGCTGGGGCCCTCCAAGAGATTGCCCTCCAAGGTCATCATAGATAGGGCTTTGCAGTCAGCAGACTGCCTCCACCTTGGCTGTGAATGTCCAGGGAGCCCCAAGATGTAGCTGCAGGGTTAGGAAAATTAAGAAGAATCAGTTGCACATGGCTGGGCATGGGTGCTAATCACTTGTACATACTGTTCACTATTGTAAATAAACTCCTAAGAATGTCTCCCTGCCTATGGTTCCTTGTTCTGATGAGCAGCGTTCCTGTCACTCAGATGTGAAATCTTTCTGCACAAGATAAAGGCAGCCAGTCCAAGGCCTCTACCCTGGGCGCTGTGCAGCCTTCGGTCCAAAGTGACGGTCCAGCCTCACACTCTCTAGACACATTACTGATGCCTGCACCTCGATGGTGCTTGTCATTGCTGCCAGAATGTTGTGGGCAGGTGTCACAGAGTTCCATCATTCTCTCTGTGTGTTTTCAGCACCTTTAAAGGAGTGCTGGCCCCAACTCTTCAGCATCTGTAATCACTGTGCTCCTGAAGGGGTCAGGTACTGAAGCCAGACAAAGGATCAGATGCTTCTAAAGTTTCATGGTTGCGTCTCTATGATATGGCCCTGATCATAGTGCGCAAGCGAGCTGCCCTCGGCCAGACAGGAGTCAGACATTCTGAGGCTATGTGAAGATCTATGGAGTGTCCTCACTGCATGTCGTCATCATCCTCCTGCAATCGGGCGACTATTAGAGCCTCCACTGTGTCTCCATGACAGGGCCCTTATCACAGAGGGTATTCGCGCTGCCATAAGCCTGACTCGAATCAAACGTTCACAGATGCAATGTGAGGATCTACGGGGTCAGCTTACTGCATGTCATCATCACCCTCCACAAACCAAGCAGCTATGAGGGCCTCCTGAGCATGCCTGCCTCATTTAGTGGGAGGGCCTCATCCCTGTCATTGTTGCCTTCGAGGACCTCCTCACCCTCATCCCCATCGACATCCTCCTCATCAGAGGAGACCTCCAGCTCCTCCATCTCCTCAGCCAGCTCGTCTTCCAATCGCGTCGCCAGGTTGTAAACGGCGCAGCAGATGACGATGCATGACAACCTTTGCGGACTGTATTGCAGGGCTCCACCAGACCAGTCCAGGCACCAGAACCTCATCTTCAGCATCCCAACGATCTGCTCGACCATGATTCAAACTGCAGCATAAGCCTCATTATACTGTTGCTCTGCTGCAGTTTGTGGCCACCACACGGGTGCCATCCGCCACGGCCTCTGCAGGTAGCTCTTGTCCCCGAGGAGCCATCCTGCAGTTCCTGTGGGCTCTAGAAGACTTCAAGGATTTGTAACCCACTGAAGATGTAGGCATCGTGCACAGTCCCTGGAAACCGTGCGCACACCTGCAGGATGCATTTCTGGTCGTCGCACACCAGCTGCATATTCAGCGAATGGAACCCCTTGTGGTTGATGTAGTTCACCATGTGTTCTGATGCAGATCTGAGTGCCATGAGAGTGCTTGCGATTGCACCCTGCACCTGTGGGAATCTGGGCAAATCCAATTGCTTTTGCATCCTAGCTGTTCTGGTCCCGGGCGAAATGCATAAAGTTGTGCGCCCTCGCAAAGATAGCATTCGTGACCTCACGGATGTATTTGTGGGTGGAGGTTTGTGAGATCCCACAGAAGTCACCTGTGGAGTCCTGAAGGAGCCGGGATTTTCTGTGTCTGTCGACGTTGAGCGTGTTCGGTGGCGGGAGCGGACAATATGGCATGATTGTTTCATGATAGCTGTGGTCACTTTCACGGCCACTGGCAGTGGATGCCCTCCATGCCCCTGTGGCGCCAAATCCTGCAGTAGCTGGCAGATGTGACCGATCAGTTCCCTAAGCATGCGCAGTCATCAGCGACACTGGTTCTGTCCATCCATTTTGAATGGGCATTGACAATGCCTCCGCTATCTCTTCAGATGTGATCAAACAGAGTGAGGCCACACCTGGAGTGCTGTGTACAGTTTTGGTCCTTGTATTTAAAGAAAGGATATATTGGCATTGGAAGCAGTTCAAAAGAGATTCACTAAGCTGATTCCTGGGACGAAGGGGTTGACGCATCAAGAACAGCAAAACAAGTTAGGCCTTTATTCATTAGAGTTTAGAAGAATGAGGGGTGATCTTGTTGAAACGTTCAAGATTCTGAGGGGGCTTGACAAGGTAAATGTTGAGAAGATGTTTCCACTAGAAGGGACATAGTTACAGAATAAGGGGACACTCAATTAAAACTGAGATGCGAAGGAACTTCTTCTCTCAGAGGGTAGTGAATGTTTGGAATTCTCTACCCCAGAGAGTTATGAAGGCTAAATCACTGAAATTATTTAAAGAGGAGGTAGATAGATTTTTGAAATATCGGGGAGTCGGGGGCTATGAGGAGCTGGCACAAAAGAGGAGTTGAGGCCTGAGGCAGATCAGCCATGATCTTATTGAATGGCGGTGCAGGCTTGAGGGGCCTGTAGGGAAAAATGATGTTTAATGACTAATTTTAGTTTAAGTCACACAGTTAAAGCATATTGATCTTTTAACCTTGTGTCACACTATCATTTTAAACTGTAACCAATAGAAAACTCCAGCAATGAATATCATGTGACTCTGCTTGGCTTCATTTGATGGAGAAAGACACCATGGGATTTTAGACACAATGAGGTAACATACTAGTGAGTTAATTACAGAACAACTGATGAGGAGGCCCTTGTTGCACTTATCTCCATATTATAGAGCCAAATTGAGTTGCCGCCTTCAAGGGTGAATGGCCAAGTTTATATTTCCCCACATTGTAGAACCTTAACAGAGCCAGGTGTTTTGCAACTTATAATTTTTTTAGACTTATATCACTCAAGACTATGTATAAGGAGACTTTACTACCTTACATTTTAAACATTGATTAGTGCTATGCACTTTTACTTTATACACCCTCCGTACAACTTTAAAGAATTACCAATTTTGTAATAAGCCTACATAGTTTTAGGGTTATAAGCAACTTTTCCAAAGCATCCTTTTGTTTTACAAGTAAAGTAACTCATTCCAATTACCAACAACCACAGAGGGAAAAATATCACCTAGCAGATGACCTGCAAAGACAGTTATTGATAAAGGTTCTGATTTAATGAAGAACCTGTACCAATTAAGCAAAGTCTGAGGCGATGAGCTCAGGGATCATTCGTGAGGACATGATAGCATGCCTCCCCTATCCTAAACAAATGGTCAAAGGAAGAACACCCTTTTGTCCTAGCAAGAAGTTATTAAAATAACAGAAATAAATTTACTGAGAAGTAATATCAATCGATGACCATCACCCTTGGGGCCAATCACAGACTGAACACACACCCCTTAGACCAATCAAAATACAATATCAATGATCACGCTGTGGGTTGTGGCTTGGAAAGAGTTAACAAGGAATAGCTATCACTGACCAAGGCGCACTGAATTTGAAACTAAGGACTGCTTGTCAGCGGAAAGCAGACGATCAGAAGCCAGAGAGAGAGAGAGAGAAGACTGAGTGTCGACCTGCGCCCAAAGCTGAACCGGGAAGCAAGAAACTTAGTAAGCCTCTAAAGTCACTGCCCTGCTGTGATAAATATTAACTTACAACTTATTCAAGTTTCCTGAGTTACTTCACTTAACCGTCCCCTGTTGCCTGAATGGTTAAAGTCTCAACTGAACAAAATTGCAATTTAAGTTCATAAGAATGGCCTACTCCTACTCCTATTTCTTATGTTCTTAAGTTCTTGTGGAACTGGGATGTACTCATCATTTTCTTGTAAAGGCAAATGACTAAGTGCATCAGCATTTGCGATTTAATTGCCAGGCCTATGTACGAAAGATGCCAGGATTAAAGCCCATATTCGTACTTCTGTATCTTTCTATGTGCCTTCTTTCTACTGCAGACTTTAATGTCAGCCGTCTTTTTGACTTTGCTATTGGCCAGACTAAACTCAGTTGCAAGCTCAACTTGTCTGAGCTCAGTGGCTGAGTCTCCCAGAACTTCATTATCTGTCTGCTTCTTGGAAAATTCTGCAACTTTTGCTTCCAAAGCCTCTTATGCTTCCTGTAGCTGATTCTTCAGCTCTTCCATCTCTTTTCTGTATTCGTTTGCTACCTCCTGGAAAATTGAACATTGTTGTGTCTTCTCTGCCAACTCATCCTTCAGCTTGTTCAGAGAGATGTTGAATTCTTTCTGTTGCTCCTCATACTTTTCCAGAGGTGCAAACTTTGACTTGAGAGAATTTTGTAGTGTGTGAAGGTCGTTCAGCAGGTTTTCTTTCTCCTTGCTCACCTCGTCTTGAACTCTGTCATCGAGCATGGTCTCTTCGCATTTTGTCTGTTGTCCTGTCAGGTTTTGGCTTAAGACAGTCTGCATTTCTTTGGGCTGTTGAGTCCTTATACACTCCTTTTCCAAAACAGGATCATTTCCAGCTACCTTTTGGAAACTCAGTGGGCCCTCAAGGTTGATTTCCCATAGCCAATTTCGTCCTAGAAGGCTTGGTCCTCTGCCTCTCAATACCAACATTAGTAGCTTTGCCAATTGGCTTCTATAATGAGCAGTTACTCTACTTATGCCTTTGATTTGAACGTCTTCACCTGTATATGTTTTTAGTTTGGCAGCTGTTTCTTCTAAATTTAATTGATGTTCACCATTATTCAGATATCTGAAGGTATGTTCCCCAATTACTGCAGCGGAAGCTCCGGTGGCTACTTTCATTCTAACAGGTTTGCCACTTACTTTCACTGTTACAAATACTGCTTCTTTAACAACGAGTAAATCGCTGAATTTATTGTTTCAGGCTCTCACTGTAGATCTCACTGGGTTTTTTCCTTTGTTTAAAAGCCTACTTGAATCTTTCCTGGTACTGTTTCATTATATGCCCATTTCTGTGACAATAATAGCATTCGATTTTTTTAAAACTGCAAATCATTAAAAGACTGCTTGTTTCCACCTCTATTGAAATTATGCTTTGTTTTTGCTGCTCAGGCATGTTTCCTGCTTCTCAGCAGTGTCTTGCATTTTTGCGCCCTTTTTGGCTGGGTCTTCCCACCCAATGTGGAGGACAGCACCATTTTGCATGCCCTGTCTAGCTTTTGAATCTCCTACTGCACTTTCTAAGGCCAGTGCTATCTCCAGCACCTTCTTAAAATCCAAATTTGCTTCGGATAATAATCTCTTCTGAATCGTGTCCACATTCACACTGCACATTAAGTGATCTCTGAGCATGTTGTTTAGAGATCTACTAAACTCACAATGTTCTGTTAACTGCTTCAAACTTACCACATAGCATGCAACAGTCTCATGCAGCGCTCTAATTCTCAAGTTAAACTTGAACCTTTTCATCATTACTGATGGCTTTGGTTGATAATGGTCCCTCACGAGGTCCACAAATTCATCAAAATTTTTTGAATCTAGGGCACTGGATGCCATCAACCTTTGAATCAAGCCATAAGTTTTATTCCCACATGTACTTAAGAGGATCACCAGCCTCTTCTCATCCCCTGGAAAAAGAATTGAATTCAAAAAGAATTCAAAGGTTCAATGTAATGAGGCCAATTGTCTGTGGCTGGATCGAGAGGATCAATTCTTCCGAATTGTAGCATTTCAAAAGGGAATACTTTGTCGATTTGAATAGAACTTCTCCTTACACTCACTGGGCAATGTCAGTGCTGATTTCTTTTCTGATTTGCTGATCAGATGCTGATTTTCTTCCATTAAACTTGTTTTATGCTCATCGCCAGTTTATTGTGAGTGGTGGCTGAGTGGATACTATAGATAGAGTTAATTAGCAGACACTTCTTGGGTGGAAACTTTCAGTTTATTTACAAGGTATTCAGCAGCAACCAAATATATGCTTTCAACTCAAACTCTATCTCTACACAACCAACTACTAACTACTGACTACTGAGGTAGCCTACGCTAACTTCCTATTGGGTATTAAAGATCATGTTATCTTCGTCAACAAGCATTATTCTTAAAGGTATATTACACACTAATTAAAACCATAATTACCACATAGGGGCAGACCTCTGGGGTCTGGCACGAAAAGAAATATACTCCAGGAATATTAGCAATTATATGAAGCATGGAAAACTGGCCAAATACTTTGAGTTTTGTGTCTGAAAGTGTGGGGGCGTTCACTTCCAGCAAAGCATGAAGTTCACAAGGCATTTCCACTCTGAAATTGTCCCTGGCATGTGTGGTCACCTCCAGGGACATTATAGCTGGGTTCTCACAGCAGAAGTCAATTTCATCAGCTGTTGCAACTCTGATGGAAACTCAGACATCTGCAATCCAGACTCTGGGCTCCAATGTCTACCCCAATTTAAAGAGACTGGTGCAGCAGATGGATGAACTGGTGCCCACACTGACAGGAGCAAGAGTAGGTCACTCGGCCATTCGAGCCTTCTCCATCATTCAATAAGATCATGCTGATCTAACTGAAACCTCCTGCCTACCCCTTGTAACCTTCCACCCCTTGTTTATCAAGGATCTATCTGCCTCTGCCTTGAAAATATTCAAGGAATCTGCTTCCACTGCCATTTGAGAAGGGAGTTCCGAAGTCTCACTGCCTTCAGAGAAAACATTTCTCCTCATCTCTGTCTTAAATGGGTGACCCCTTATTTTTAAACAGTGGCCCCTAGTTCCAGATTCTCCCAGAGGAGGAAACATCCTCTTCACATCCACTCTGTCAAGACCCCTCAGGATCTTGTATGTTTCAATCAAGTCACCTCTCACTCTTCTAAACTCCAGCAGAAACAAGCCTAGCCTGTCCAATCTTTCCTCATAAGACAACCTGCACATTCCTGGTATTAGTTTAGTAAACCTTCCCTGAGCTGCTTTTAATGCATTTACCTCTTTCCTTAAATAAGGAAACCAATATTGCACACAATACTCCAGAAATGGTCTCACCAGTGCCCTGTACAACTGAAGCATAACTCCCCTATTTTTGTAATTAATTCCCCTCACAATAAACAATAACATTCTATTAGCTTTCCTATTACCTGCTGTACCTGCCTACCAACCTTTTGTAATTCATGCACCAGGAAACCCAGATCCCTCTCCATCTCAGAGCTCCGCAATGTCTCACCATTTAGATAATAAACTTATTTGTTATTCTTCCTGCCAAAATGGCTAATTTCACATTTTCTCACATTATACTCCATTTTCCAGATCTTTGCCCACTCACTTAACCTATCCATGTCCCGTTATAGCCTCCTTGTGCCCTCTTCACAACTTACTGTCCTACCTATCTTTGTATCATCAGCTAATTTAGCAATCATACCTTCGATCCCTTCATCCAAGTCATTTATATAAATTGTAAAAAGCTGAGGGCTGGCACTGATCCTTGTGGCACGCCACTAGTCACACCCCGCCAACCAGAAAAAGACCTATTTATGTCTACCTTCTGTTTCCTGTTAGCTAGCCAATCTTCTATCTATGCCAATATGTTACCCCAAACCTTTGATGCCAAAGTGTCACTCAACTTCTGTAGTCTGCTCTTATTCAAATGAATACGAGTGATGAGCTGCATGCCCACAGGAGTGGCCATAGTATAACAGACTTGCAAGTGTTGCGCAAGTCTGCTTCCTCACCACCCTTCAATCAATACCTACCATACTGCCCAATAGCCAGCTTGATGAGACAGCCATGGCAGCAGCTAAGGAACTCTAATATGTTGTACATTCACAGGCGCGGGTTCACTGGCCATGAGCATTGCAAGGTTTCCAATATTATCCATAAGAGCCGACCTGCAACAATGTTGAAGCCACAGTGGGAGCACTTGATAGAAGTAGCAGAGTTTGTAAACCTTCCTTTGAGAAAGGCACTATCTATTGGCAATTGGATGGTTAATGATTTCATTGAAAATTATATTTGGATGCACGTGAAAGCCTTCGTCACTGCTGAGGCTCAAAGGATATTTGGGTATAATTGGACATCAGATAAATGGATGACACTTGAGGCACAAGTTAGGATGAAATTCCAGGTCTTTATGTCAGATAAGACAAAGAGATGTTATAGCAGCAACGGGATGAGTTGATGCCTCATTCAAGGCTTTGTCATACAAATTCTGGCAGATGACTGAGCTAAGACTTTATCTTGGAGATGTGCCCCATGCAGAGGGAGGAGGGAGCTGTTTTGAGAGTGGGAAACCCGGAAGTACGGATTTCCCAAGCATGCTGCAATTGAAAATTGCAGGACAATTTTAGATATATTTCCGTTCAGGTTCCAGCCCAGAACCAACCTAATTTTCATGCTTCAGCTTGTCAACCTACAGAACAAGGCTACAGTCAAGCTGAGCTGAGAGCAGGAAGATCTAATGGAGGGGTGGGAGAGATCATGGCGTTGTCCGATTGAGGGGGGTTCCCCATCGCAGGAGAGCCAGATTGTCAGGAAGAGCTGCGATGGTGATCAGGGAAATCTGGCTGCCACAAATTAAAAATAGAATAACTGTTAAAATGAATGCAGCCTCATTATAATAATTAAATGGCAACCTGCCCCATGCGAGTGGATTGGCCACCCAACTCTTGTCTAGTCTCCGGTAAAACTGAAAGTAAGCGGACTCAAGGAAACAAGTTCCTGTTTCAGATTTTTGGAATCTTAACCTCTGGCCTGACCCTAACCCACCTACTTCTGGAAGTAAAGATTCAGCTCTTGGAATTTGGAAAAAGGTGATAGCATTATAAACAGAAAAGCACTTGAGAACTGGCAGACAACAAGAATACATATTTGTTTTTATATGTGTACAGAAAACCTGAGCTGTGCAATTTAAATAGCAAGGTGATAAAGATAAGTGCAAGTGAAGAAGGCCTTTCAATTCATGTTCACAGAAACCTGCAGTTCCCATATAATACTCAGAGGCCATTGTGGTATATAATTTTCATGGCAAATCTTTATTCATATTTCCTTCTTCCGTAAGGCCACCTTGTCACTTTTGTATATTATATCAAAGACAATGTGGAATAACATAGTGTTTAAACTATAGTGTATGAACACTGCATACTTAGTGCCATTGTTACTATGCTACTACATAAAATAAACTATACATAATAACCAGACTGGGAACTACATTTATAACTTTTGGTTCTTCCTGATTGGAAAGGATTCCAAGTTGACATGTGAACTTAGGCCCAGATTTTCCCTCTGGGATCAGGTGTGCAGAGACGGGTCAATTCCCTGCTCTGCAAACATGACCCTTAATAAGGGGGGGGCTGCATTAGAAATCAGGCCCGCTATCCCTGGAACGAGTGTGGAGGTTGCTGGGTGTGGGGGCTGCTGGTGTGGAGGTGGGCTGGGCAGAAGGTCTGCCTCTGTGCTCCTGCACTTTAAGTTATTTTTTAAAAATTAAAACAAAAAGCAGCGCTCTAGCTCTCACCCCTCACGCTCCCCATGCATCATCCATGCCAAACTATGGCCTCTCATGCCCTCCCACCCATCTCCCAATGGCCCCTCATACCCCTTATGCAAACCCAAACACCTCTACCCTTAATGGCTCCTCATAACCCTTATGCCCCCCACATCCCCATGTCCCTTTATAGCTCTTATGCCGACTTAATGCCAACTCATGCCAATCCATGCACCCCAACCACCACCCTTTGCCCCCACCCCCTCCATGCCAACTCACCTAGTATCCTTTGACAATTCTTTGACAGTTCCAATGAGTTTATGCACCTTTTACGCACAATCTTGTCTAATTTTTACAATCCCAGAGGGTGCCTTACCTCTCCCAAATGTGTCCCGGGACCATATCCAAAGGTACCTTGCCTCTCAAAAGGAGTACCCTGGATATTAAAACGAATCCACCAAGTTCAGGCCTCCTCTTACCTGGCCTAATCTGCACACTTCAGGTTTCATACTCCTGGCCTACCAAAATCCCACTTCAGAGGAGGCAGCTGGTGATTTAAATGGCCTGCAGCCTCTATAAGCCACACATGCGCAAACCCAGGCCCAACTCAGACACCTGCAAAAATAGGAAATGCCATGTTCGAGGGCATGACATTTCCATCCATTTCCAGGATTCTCATCACAACGGAGAGCCCCTCCATCATAGCAAAAATCTGGGCCTTACTGTTCAATATTTTAAAGAAATAAGTGTAGTACAAGACAAGTTCACCACTCCCTCACCCGCAAGACCCCCATCCCGCCCTTCGCTCACCTTTGGCCTCAGGCCCCTCTTTGATCGTGGGCCTCTGCTACCAGTGACAGTGCCTGCAATGGAGGACTGCAGGGCTCTGATTGAACAGCAGCTCTCGGGGGGGGGGGGGGGGGTAATTTCTGCCCCTGGGGTCCTTAGTCGCGGAGAAGGCCCAGTGGTAGTCACTTATTATGGCGAGCCTTCCCAAAAGGAGGCAATGTGGAGTTCTCGCTGGTTTTCCAGACAGCAGGGAAGACCCCCGTCGCCTGAATCAAATCCCACCCATAGTGACCATAAAGCTATCGATTGTTGTAAAAATCCAACTGGTTTACTAGTATCCTCCCGGGAATGAAACCTGCCATCCTTTACCCAGTCCCGGCAGCACCAGGAAGGTATCAGTGACAGCTGCTGGGACCACAGCTGAAGTGAGGAGCCCACGGCCCAGGATCCCTGGAGCAGGTAAGACCAGGGTCTTGGGTCAAGAGGGTTTGGGAGCATTATAGACAGGGGCAATGGCAGGGAGAGGGTCGGTTTAAGAGAGAGCCAGTAGCAGTGAAGGGAGGGTTCAGTCTAAGCGGGGCCGCACCGTGGTCAGCAAAGGGCCTCCCCCAAAGAGCAACCTCCCCACCGCATCACTCCATCCTGCCATTTAACCGTTTGAAGTTAAAACCAGGCTTCCCGCTCCCACCCTGCTACCTATGCCAAACGTATTATGGTGTGGGTAGCATATTATTAGGGTCAATAAGCTTGATAAGAAGCCTAATTGACCTTTAATTGGTCATTTTAATACGGCAGGCAAACTACCGATTTCAACGCCCACCAGCGCCCTGTATAGTGGGAATGAGCTCCGGGGTGGACGGGAAGATGGTGGGATGGGTGCCCAGCCCATTTTACATGCTCATCCCCAGAAACAAGCCGCTGGGAAACAAGCCCACCGGGGACATGTAAAACTCAGTCCTCTGTCTCCTCATTAGTGTCTGGAGACATTTGCCAAATTTCTGAGAGCTGTTCCACAGATTAGTCAAGCGACAACCTGACATAGCCATACTTATACTTTACAGCCTGTGCTGCAGTCCCCGGTTATGTCTTGTCCCACCAGCAAGACAGATCCTGTGGACGTTACAGGCAATGCTAGCATTTATTGCCCTTGTTCTGAGGGCATTTAAGAGTCAACCATGCTGGTCTGTAGGTAAAACCAGCAGATTCCCTAAAGGACATAGTGAACCACATGGGATTTTACATCATGGTCATCATTAGATTTTTAATTCCAGATTTTTATTGAATTCAAATTCCACCATCAGCCATGGCATGATTCCAACCCGTGTCTCCAGAGCATTGCCATGGGTCTCTGGATTACTAACCCAGTGACAATACCACTACGCCATTGCCTCCCCCAAACCTTAAGTCAAACATGGGCAAGGATTACCATGCCCACCCTCCCTCAGTTCATGAATCATTCCTCCAGTTTGAATACCACCTGAAAGAAGCATAGAGGGCAGCAAAAATAAAATCTTCTCCAGGTCAATTAGGGACAGTAAATAAATGTTGGCATTTCCAATTGGTGGATGATTTTTATTTAATTAAATAAAATCACCACTTCCTGCTTGATCTTATTTTCTATTTGGCTGTTATAACCATGATAGTGTCCTTGCAGTATGCACCTTCAGTTTCTCAATACAAGTTAAACAGATATCCAACAAATGAAATGCACTACCTTATTGACACAAGTTACAAGAGTAAACTGTGCCCATCACCTGCCAATTCATGTGCATGTACATTCAGAGCAAATTTTGAGGAAAGAACTATTTCCTTCATAAAACAATCGCCATGTTAGATTGCATTATGTTGTATGTATTTATTTGCTGTGATCATTTTAGATCTCAGTCCCTACTTTTTAAGAATTAATAAATGGTTGCAGATTAACATATCAGGCTCTAATGCTATTTGCAATCTATAGTTCTATTCCAGTTTTCAGAATAAATCCCAAGAAAATGTTTCGTATGATTTACATTACAAATGTTTTAAACTTCTTCGATCAAAATATGGAGAAATTAAAGACACTTGCATTTTGTTACTGTAACAAAATCCTCCAGGAATTGTACAAGGTAATAAGCATATGTGGAGAGATTTTCTTGTGATTTGATGTAATATCCCATATGGTTAACCAGTCATTACAACCAGATTGTTTTTCTGTGTTGGACATAGGAATTGGAACTATTGTTCTGAGCTTGGGTCCTTCCAGCTTGGACTCTAGGCACGGGACTTTGGTTCTTAGCCAGATTGTAGACACAATCTGGTATCTGCTTAACACTTGTTTAATAGTACTACCTCTAAACAGGTTATAGAGTAGGCATGTAGCTCTTCGGCATGATTCCAACCTCTCTCTTGAGAGTCTAACACATGACTGACTATTGGCAGTGAAAAGTCATCATCTACTTAGACATTAGATTATCCATCTGTTAACTCTTTATACAAAAAATATCAACAAAATTATTGTTTAGCACATGTAAGCATTTTGTCAAAGATCTTTGAGTCAAATATTTTCTTTAATTCAAACTTTCAACAACTAAAACAAGATAAAAGAACATAATTTTTCAGAGCAATTCAAAATCTTATTTCAGAATTCACAGGGGGTGGAATCGTCCCAGATTTGCACTAAGTGTGGTAGCAGCCAGGGTAAACAATGTTTTACCCACCAGCCGCAATAGCGGCTTCTCAAACTGCATCATCCCAAACCGCTGCATTAGTTATGCATTCTCAGGGAACACGCCGTTTCCATGGTGGGCAGGCTCTTATTCACCCGCCACGCCATCACCTCACCACTTTATCACGCCAGACACCATATTTAAAGCGCAGCCACACACACACATCTCAGTGCTTCCAGCCCAGGACTGCTGCATGGAAGACAGGATGGCCCCAAAAGGCAAGAAGATTGCAGCCCCCAGGTTCAATGATGCATCACTCAAGCACGTTTTGGGTGCAGTGGAGGCCCGCCATGATGTCCTCTACCCCTGCTCTGGCCACAGGATGGGCAGCAACATCACAATCCAGCTTGGGAGGTGGTGGCAGCACCAACACCCTGCAATGGAGGGCAGCCACCCAGTGCTGCAAGAGGGTGAATGATCTCCTCCATTCTGCCAGGGTAAGTCACTCTTCTCATCATTCTCAAACCCATCACACATCCACAGGGTCGTCACTCACTGCTAGTTCAAGGGACTTCACCATTAACACACTCACACATACCTTCACTGTCCTCACCCCGTCCATGGGACGACTCACCACCCACATATGCTAGGCACACTTATCACCTAGCCTGACGGCATTCTGCTTACAATCTCTCCATCTATATTCATGCAGGACAAGCTGGCACACAGCATGTGAGAAAGATTGCAGACTGATGGAGGAACGCCTGAAATCAATGTCCTCATGGAGTTTGAAAACAGTGTCATCCTGTTGGCCAACAAGGATTTGGACCATTCCTGTGCTAACGGTGAGATTGGCGGTGCTCAATCAAGTGAGGATCCAGCAGTGCAACATCCATTAGACAACAATGCTGTGAATGATTTCACAGGCCACCGCCATGAACTAATTATCTCACCCTCCTTTTGCAGGTATATCTGCCAAACAGCCAATTTTCACAATATTATTCAAGTTCATTGCAGCTCCTACAACTGTGACATGACTGAGCCCAGAGGCTCATCATCTGACTCGGACTCAGCAAATGTCCAGCCAGGTAGATTTATGGCTGTGGTTATAGTTGGGTCTGTCTGTGTGATTTAATTACATTTGGAGTCAAGTAGACAGCAAGCTTGAAACCATCAAAAGAAGCTACGTGTAGGAACGTGCTTGACATACTAATGAGTAAACATGGATGCTGGCTTAGCAGAAAAGGTGTGAAGGGAATTTGCATTTTTAGATAAATAAAGGGATTGTTGGATTTCAAAGGATTTACAGCTAGCCAGATAAGCAAAGCAAGAGTGTGTTTATTTTTCCCCAAAGGTTACTGACAATATTGGCAACATGAAAGTGTTTATATTGTGAAGAAGATACAGTTTCAAAGACATATGGGACAATAGAATTTACATATTAAAGACAGCAAAACATATATAAAGGATAATAAAAGGCTATGTGAGAGAAGACCATGTAAGATCTAACAGGAATGTGAGAAACAGTTTACAAGAAGTCTCCAGCCCTTTGTGCATAAGTCTGCTATGTAAAGTAACTGAAGTTGGGGAAAAGCCATTTGGAATTCCACTGTCAAGTGGATATTGTGTTAATTTGCTGGTTTTGTTTTAAATCTAAAATCTATTTTGGACTGTTGCCTTAAAGGTGTGTGTAACTGGGAGTCATATCAATTAGGAATTTTAGGATTTGTTATAGTAGTAAGTAATTGTAGTCTTATGTATGTACTTGAAATCTTTTATTTTATCAATAAATATTTTAATTTAACTTCTTAAAATCTCTAAATGTCTTGGTGGTCTCATTACTTCTGAACTCAGTGCACAAATCTTCTCGCGATAAATACAAATTGCAAAACCGTTGTGATAGCGTGACCAAGTTTCTTTTGTAGATTTGTTCCGCCTGGCACACATCATCTGCCATGTGATAACAGAGCCCATGACCCAGGGCCTCCAATCAAGCCCCAAGGGAAGCTCAGAAGAGGAATCTGCTGAAAACCTCCCTGGAGACCTGTCACAGCGCTCAAACACTCTCCACCAGCGCAGCGACATGCAAGTCGGTGGGACCTAGCTTTAGAGTAGCCTCAGGACCACAATCTGGTGAGCACATTGCACTGTCTGATCCACAGCAGGCAGTGGCAGGGACTTACCAGGTCCCTAGCCCTTGGAGGACTGCTGGAGGCCGGACATTTGCTGAGTCCGAGTCAGATGATGAGCCTCTGGGCTCAGTCATGTCACAGTTGCAGGAGCTGCAAAGGCAAACTTGGGAACATAGGAAGGGATGTGCTCTGCACTCCTCAGATTGCAAGGCACGATGGAAGAGTCCATCCGCCTTCAGGCTGAGGTGATAGCGCCAGCATTCCAACCCACCAAGGTCAACACTGGCCGACATAGAAATCTTAGTCCAGGACATCGCTCCTGCACTGCTGCGCCGGCTGAACTCCATCGCCGACGCCATTGTTGGCCTCCAATAGTGTGTACATGAGAGGGGTGCGGGGGCAGCCCGGTCTCACTCCAGCTACCCCTTCTCCTCAAGGAGTGAGCTTGGGGCCCTTGGGCACCCATAGGGAGGAGGATCAGCAGGTGTACCCCGTGGGCCCATCCATCCAGGTGACTCCGGGAGTGTCAGGCCCATCCAAATCCCCTCTTCCTGTGAGCTTAGCAGCTCTAGCTCCACAGGCCGAGGAGAGGGCCACTGCCACACAGCAGGACCCCAAAAGCAGGCCAGGGCCCTCCAGGTCTCAACCCTCTGGAGAAAGCCCACCAGGGTCATCACAGACAGGGTGTAACAATCTGCAGGCTGCCTCCACCTCCACTGTGGATGTCTGGGGGCAGGGTTAGGAAAGTTAAGAAGATGTAGTTGCACAGCCTGGGCATGGTTGTTAATCACTTGTACATAATGTTACTATTGTAAATAAACTCACAAGAATATCTCCCTGCCAATGGCTCCTTCTTCTGAGGAGCAGTGTTCGTGTCACTCAGATGTGAAACCTTGGTTCCTGCACATGATAAAGGCAGGTGTCTCAGTCCAGGGCCTCTTCCTTGTGCTTTGTGCAGCCTTCAGGCCAAAATGATGCTCCGCCCTCACATTGCCTGGACATATTAGTAATGCCTACCTCTACGGCACTGGACACTCCTTCCAGAATGTTGTAGGCAGATGTCACAAAGTTCCGACATCCTCTCTGTGCTCTCAACACCAATAAGGTGGGGCTGGCTCCCATCTCTTCAGCATCTATGACCACTGACGCAGTGCTCCTGAAGGAGTCAGGTGCTGATGGCTGACGAAGAATCAGGTGCTTTCAAAGTTTCAAGGCTGCCTCTCCATGATATGACGCTGATCACAGAGCGCAAGCAAGCTGCCCTCAGCCAGACAGGAGTCAAACATTCACAGAGGCAAGTGAAGATATCTGGAGTATCCTCACTGCATGTCATAATCACCCTCCTGCAATCAAGCGACTATTAGGCCCTCCACTGTGTCTCAATGACAGAAGCATTATCACAGAGAGTATGTGCACTGCCATGAACCAGACTGGAGTCAAATGTTCACAGATGCAATGTGAGGATCTATGGTGTCTCCTCACTGCATGTCGTCATCATCCTCCACAAATCTAGCAGCTATGAAGTCCTACCGAGCACGCCTGATCAGTGTGAGGGCCTTATCACCGTCAATGTCGCCTTCGGGGACCTCCTCACCCTCAGCATCATTGATGTCTTCCTGATCGGAGGAGACCTCCAGCTCCTGCACCTGCTCCTCAGCTACCTCCTATTCCCCATTGCAGCACCAGGTTGTAAACGCGCAGCAGACGACGATGATGCACGACACCCTCTGTGGGCTATATTGCAGGGCTCCACCAGACAGGTCCAGGCACCAGAACCTCATTTTCAGTGTCCCGATGGTTTTCTCCACCAAGGTGCGAGTTGTAGCATGAGCCTCGTTGTAACTTCGCTCTGCTGCAATCTGAGGCTGCCGCATGGGTGTCATCAGCCACGTCCTTTGTGAGTAGCCCTTGTCCCCTAGAGGCTAACCCTGCAGCGTCTGTGGACTCTGGAAGGTGTCAGGAATCTGTGATCAACTGAGAATGTAGGAGTTGTGGACACTCCCTGGAAGCCATGCACAGACCTGCAGGATGTGATTATGGTGGTCGCACACCAGCTGCACATTCAGCTAGTGGAAGCCCTTGCAGTTAACATAGTTGACCCCTTGTTGCAATGGAGATCTGAGCACCACGTGAGTGCAGTCGATCGCACCCTGTTCTTTTGGGAAACCCGAGGTCTGGGCAAATCCAATTGCTCTTGCGTCTTGGCTCTCTTGGTCCCGGAAATGCACAAAGTTGTGTGCCATCGCGAAGCTGACATCTGTGACCTCATGGATGCATTTGTGGGTGGAGGCTTGTCATACCCCACAGAGGTCACCTGTGGAGACCTGAAAGGAGCCATTGGAGTAAAATTTGAGTGCCGAGGTCCACGGCCACTGGCAGTGGATGCCCTCCATGCCCCTGTGGCGCCAAATCCTGCAGTAGCTGGCAGATATGACCAACCAGTTCCTAGACATGCACAGTCTTCAGCAACACTGGCTGTCAGTCATTTGCAGGAATGAAAGGCGGTGTCTACAGATCCTGGGTCTAGCTAGGCGCCGACCAACAATGGCTCGCTGTGGCTCTTCAGTGGCGGGAGCCCCAGCTGCCCCTCCTTCCTCCCTCTGCGCAGCCTGGCACCTCCATCACTCTCTTCTCTGTTGTCTCCACTCACTGTACGTCACAAGGCTTAGAGGTAGTTCACCAGGCTCCATGATCCTGATGTACGCGTCTTGCAGGACGAAAGAGAGACTCATGGGTTAGCTTAAGTTTACTAAGAACCTCTCTTGGTTAAGTCTGAAGGCAGCCCAGAGAGTGCTGGCCACCATTTAGATGGCCAGAGTTTAGCGCGCTGCATGGCTGCCCGAGATCCCAACCACCTCTGCCCCACTCCACCCAACCGATTGGCGGCAGCCTTGCCCATTGGACTGCATGCTGCGCTCTTAGCTCAGGTGCAAGCATTCTCATGGCCCACATTACAAAGCTGCACTATTAGCTTGAACCTTGGGGGAAACTGCTCCAAACTGAGATGCTGATATTGCAAGGGGCTGTGAGCACTTCTACCAGTGACTGCTCCACAGCCAGCTTTAGCAAGGAGATTGTATAATGTGCCCAGTCGTCCAATTGTTCTGCAGGCCATTAAGGTGCTTTTTTTTCATTCATGGGATGCGGGCGGCACTGGCTAGGCCATCCCTAATTGCCCTCATTCAGAGGGAATTTTTATGAATCATTGCTGTGAGTCTGAAGTCACATGTAGGCCAGATCAGGTAAGGACAGCAGATTTCCTTCCTTAAAGGACATTTGCTTGCAGTCTGTGCCCAAGGGGTGAAAAGCTCTAGAGCACTTGGTGGCACTTTCATTTCTCTGCATTGCTTGAGTGAGTAGATAAGCTGGAGGCCCAACTCCACGCATGTCAATGTGGCTGCATCTCATCTGTCTCGGCTGCAGAGGAAAGGTCACTTTATACAAGGTTTCCCTAATGTGTGGCTGCTTCCCTCCCCTTGCACCCCACATGTGCTTGTGCACTACCTTCAACCACAGGCAGTCCTTGCCCCCTGCCCCCCAAGTCGCCTCAACCACAAGCCACCTTTGCCCCCAACCCCAAGTTGCCTCAACCACAGGGCAGCCCTTGCCCCCATCCCCTCCAACACTCTTCAACTTTGAAGTCCAACAGGTGACCCAGGCCAGTGCTGCACAATGTTACTGTGCACTCACCTCCGAGTTCCCCTCAAAGTGCAGCCCACCAAGTGCAAGCCTTATACATGCTGTTTTGAAACACATCAGCATTATCTGTCCACTGGAGTGGGGGCGGAATTGTGATGATTCTGATGGGCTGGTCTTATAATGATATGCAGGTTTATTACAATGAGGTTTTGAGTGGACACCCAGACCAACTAAAAAGCTCAACACAAAATGGCATTGAGCATACTTCTGGTGGACATTGAGTGAGACAAACCTTCATCTAAAATTTAAAAGCCCCACACCCATTTTGCCAGCACAACCCAGATGGCCACAGATTTAAAATTGCTCCCAGTATCTCCATTAACTTTGAAAATGTCAATTTTCAACATTATGCGACCTACACTATTTCAGACATTAAATATTTAAAGAAATAATCAGTAAGATAGCTCAATGGGAAATATCGATTTAAAAGATTAGCAAATATGACACAAATTTGAAAAATACTTGAATTAAAAGCTTTAAGTGAGTTTGTCACCATCATGAATTTTTAATGTAGTTTACTATTCTCAATCCCTTCAATGGCTCTCCAAAGACCCTAAATCACTCCAGGCCTCTTGGTCCTACAGTCAAGAGAACACACAAACAATCTGCTCTCTGGCTTACCTCAAACGATAACAAAGACAGAATTACCTGGAAAAACTCAGCAGGTCTGGCAGCATCGGCGGAGAAGAAAAGAGTTGACGTTTCGAGTCCTCATGACCCTTCGACAGAACTAGATCTTTGAGCAATTAATAGGTGGCAAGACAATGGCTCAAGATCAATTCCTCCGCCATCAATCCTTCTTTCTGAAACCTTCACACAGAACTCAGGAGCATAAGGAAATCAATCCTATGATCCCCACTAATTACCAGACCACTATATCATTTTTTAAGGTTTCAATGCTTCCAACAATCAAAGTGGTCAACAAATTAAGTGCTAAAAGTAAAGTAAAATTATGTTGGCATTTTCATAATTTGAAAAACATTGTCAAAGGAAGCAAAACATTGATGATGACCCTAACTTGTATTGTTCAAAATTGAACTCAGTTGGCAACTCTTCATTTGTGAACTAAGGCACGATTGTCTAAAGCTTTTTTTTTACCTTATGCATTGCCTACATACTTTCTGCCAGGGTGCAATGGATAGTGATCAGAAGTGAGAATATGAAACATTTTTCTCTTTCCAGATTAAATCTCATGTTTTGCTGATCAATAAGACGTAATTCAAAAGTGAAATCCTTTTACTCAATTAGCTGTCAAAATAAAAACTATCTTGTTCATCACAATCGGCGAACTATGTTTTGTAAACGAAAATATTGTACTTTCAGCAGTGATTCAAGTGACAAGAGTTGACTTAGTTCTAGCTGCTTATTTGAAAGCAATCTGTCTATATCTATCTAGACTTATGCTCTTTTTTGATTTGAGTCAGTAGCACATTGTCACTTTAGAAAGATAATATGCTATAGTGCGAAAGCCAATCAGATTTTGGCCAAATAAAGGTCACATTTAAATGAGGGCATAACAAGTTTTGACTCAATTTGATGCTTCTATTGATATGGGCCCCATTTACCACTATTAAGGGCAAATATGATGACATGCTGCTACATAGGTATGTAAATCCAACCAAAATTGCTGACCTGGATAATTGCTTATGTTGAAAAGTTATTGATATATTCAATACATTCAGTATTCCAGCAATGACAGCAATGACACATTTCCATTGTACAGGTATTATTTGCCAATCTTATGGTTCAAAATGTCCAGCTCATTCTGATCAAGTGGCACACCAAGTGAGTGCAAAAGGCGTTGATCCCACATTTTCTGAACTTTAAGACTCAAGGGATTTCAACCTTCACCCAAAATTACCACAACATCAATGGAGCAGTTGTGCTGTCAACCCAAAACCAACATCAGGAGGTGCAAACCACTTTTGGGTTTATGCCTTATTTGAAAGCAAGCTAGTGTCAAGTGCTGAACCAGGAAACAGGACGAGCCCTGGCGGAGGGAGCCAATTCTGAAGGGGGTCGAGCACTGGCCAGCAAATACATTCTCCTAATCAATTTCTGGGCCTTGAATGGTCACATTTAAGGGTTGTCAATTAGCATATATAAGCAAGTTCTCATGCAAAACCGGTGGACCCGCCACAATCTTACGGAAGACCCAGGAATGGATCATTCAATGAGGTTGGAAATTGATTCATCCTTCACCTCAGATTTATCCAGCCCAGCTGTTACTCCCAGTTAGATACCTCATCTCCGCTGTGGTACTGCAAGGCAGCAATTTGCTCGTATCACATTCCCAATTAATTCAGTACCTGCAGTTGTGTCTCAGCCACCTGCAGAGGTCGACCATCTAGGTTCCTCATTGTATTTCAATTATGGAATTAATAATTTGTTGCATAGCTAGAGTCTTTGGTAGCCTAAAACTTGTTATTAATGTTGATCTTCATCTTTGACCAGCTGCACACTGTGATGTGTGCCTTGCATCATTTAGTGTTCCCAGTTGTAGTTGATGGTCCAAAAGAGTGTCTTATTCATTCTCTATTTGCTAATCTAGTGCTCATAGTTGAAAGTGATCATTTCCACTAGACTCTTTGGAAGACATAAATGTTCTTAGCTTTTCTGAAACATTGTTTTCTGCTAATTCTTGGATTTCTTTTTTCTTTGCTAATTTTCCTCTCTCCTCTCTGCCTTGAAGCCTGCTAAGGTCTGATTTCATGTACATCAATTTCACTACAGTGTCTTGCACAAGAATCAATTTTGCACTTGTAAATCTAAAAGTTAAATGTTGCCAGGTTATTCCACGATGAGGGGCATCATAATTGAGAATGACATCTCACTGCTTCACAATGCTGTATTGTGAAACCTTATTTACTGAGTGGAAAGCCTGTTCTCCATCAGACTGTTCTGATCTATTCTATCAAGAGGTTCTGATCTACTCTATTGCAAAATAATATCAAATATGTTTTTGTAATTGTGATAAAAATAAATGAGTGATGAAAATGATATGGGCCACTTTAATTTCAAAACAAAAAAAAACAATTTAAATTATAAAGCTTCAAATATGATTGAAAAGAAAATGATTTTTCAGCAGAAAACAAAATATTCGTTAATTTTTAATATTGCTTGACACTTTATACTAATATTCCCCCTTCCGCTTTTAATCTCTCACACTGCACTTCTTAATTCCTTCCGCCCAAAAAATGTATCGACAAAACATTGGCAAAATCTATATTTATATCTGTAGGAACAAGAAAAATAATTCATTTCATAAATAAGGATGACTAAATCATGTGATAAACTCCTGAATTAGTTATGAAGGTTCTCCTCAGGATTGAAATAAAGGGATTACTCCATCTGTCTTCTGTTGGTCCACGAGCGAAGGCAAATATTATATGATATACACTTCCAATTTCTCTCTGCCAGATCCTAAAATTAGCAGACAAAGCTGTAACTTAACAATGGACTGCCTTTAAAGAAGAGATAGTTCAAGTGTAGTCAAGGTATATTCCCACAAAGGGGAGAATTAGGGTAAATAAATCCGGAGCCCCCTCGATGACAAAAGAAATAGAGATTAAGATGTAAAAGAAAAAGTGTGTTTATGACAGGTGTCAGTTGGATAATACAATGGAGAACCAGGCCAAATATAGGTGCAAAGGGGAACTGAAGAAACAAGTAAGAGAAGCACTATGGAGACTGACAACTAACATAAAAGATAATCCAAATGTCTTCTGCAGGCATATAAATAGTAAAAGGGAGGTAAAATGAGAGGGCAATGGGGCTGATTCGGGACCCAAAAGGAGTCATCTTGGATTCGAAATGTTAATTCTGTTTCTCCCTCCAGGCCTGCTGAGTTATTCCAGCATTTTCTGTTTTTATACCTAAAAGGGGATTCATGCATGGAGGCAGAGGCATGGCTGAGATATTAAATGAATAATTTGCATCTGTCTTTACCAAGAAAGATGCGTGAACGAGGAGGTAGTTCAGACACTTAAAGGGTTTAAAATTGGTAAGGCAATATTACACAGATAGGCTGTCCGCACTTTAAGCTGGTAAGGTTCTCAGACTTGATAAGATACATTCAAGGATACTGAAGGAAGTGAGCGTGAAAATTATGGAGGCACTGGCCATCATTTTCCAATATTACTTAGACTCAGGGGTGGTGCCAGAGGACTGGAGAATTGTAAATGTTACACCCTTGTTCAAAAAAGTGTGTAAAGATAAGCCCAGCAACTACAGGCCAGCCAATTTAAAGTGGGTGGTGGGGAAGCTTTTAGAACCAATAATTCAGTGCAAAATTAACAGACTCTTGGGCAAATACAGGTTAATTAAGGAAAGCCAGCGTGGATTTTCTAAGGGCAAAACATGTTTAACTAACTTGCTTGTGCTTTTAGATGAGGTAACATGGAGGATTGATGAAAGTTGCTCTTGAAATGGTGTACATGGACTTCCAGAAGGCATTTGATAAAGTGCCACACAAAGGATTTGTGAGCAAAGTTCGACTTCATGGAGTAAAAGGAACGGTAGCAAAGTGGATATGAAAGACCAGTCATGAATCGTAGTTTTTCAGACTGGAGGGGGTTTATAGTGGCGTTCCCCAAGGATCGGTGTTAGGACCCCTGCTCTTCCTAATATATATATTAATAATCTAGAGCTTGGCTTGGTGGTGCTGTGTTGCAGGTCACTCGGAGTTCAAATTGCTCTGGCAACATTCACTTTTACTTGCATGTTGTAATCTTTTGGGTAGTGATGGTACAGGCTCCAATATTCTTTCCATCACATGGCTGACCAGGAATCCCTCCCGCTCTTACCACCTGTCAAAGGCCTATGTTGACAATTGACTTTTTTGGCCGTGTTATGAACGCACATTCCTTGACTATCAAGTACTGCAATGGGACTTGAACCCAGAACTTCTGGTTCAGAGGCAGGGATACTACCTTTTTTAAATTCTTTTATGGGACATGGGCGTTGCTGGCAAAGCCAGCATTTGTTGCCCATCCCTAATTACCCTTGAACTGCCAGGCCATTTCACAAGACAGTTAAGTAGACCCACAGTGATGTGATTGACAGAGTCACGTGTAGGCTAGACCAGCTAAAATGGCAGTCCCTGAAGGACATTAGTGAACAAGGTTTTTTTTTTAATAACAATTGATGATAGTTTCATGATCACTATTACTGAGAATAATTTTATATCCTAGGTTTATTTGTGCAGAAGACCTCAGCTTGGTGTACAGAATATAATTTCAAAATTTGCGGATAATATGAAACTTGGAAGTATTGTGATCTATGAGGAGGGTAGTGTAGAACTTCAAAAGGATGTAGGCAGGTTGGTGGAATGGGAGGACAGGTGGCAGATGAAATTTAAAGTTGAGAAGTATTAAGTAAGGAAAAACACAGACAAAATAAATTAAAGGGTACAATTCTAAAAGGGTTGCAGGAGCTGAGGGACCTGGGCGTACACGTGCATAAATCATATTGAAGGTCACAGGCCAGGTTAAGAGTGTGGTAAGCAAATCATATGGAATCCTGGGCTTTATCAAGAGGAATATAGAGTACAAAAGCAAGGAAGCTGTGGTAAACCTATACAAAACACTGGTTCAGCCTCAACTGGAGTATTGTGTCCAGTTCTGGGCACCACACTTTAGGAAGGATGTGAAGGAATTAGAGATGGTGCAGAAAAGATTCACAAGAATGGTCCCAGTGATGAGGAACTTTAGTGAATTAAAAAGATTGGAGATGTTGGGACTGGGCTCCTTGGAGAAGGGAAGGCTGACAGGAGATTTGATAGAGGTATTCAAAATCATGAGGGGTCTGGACAAAGTAGATAGAGAGTAACATTTCGCATTGATGGAGAGATTGAGAACCAAAGGACACAGATTTAAGGTAACTTGCAAAAGAAACAACAGTGATAGGAGGAAAAACTTCTTCATGTAGCAAGTGGTTAGGATCCGGAATACACTGCTGAGAGTGTGGTGGAGGCAAGGTTGATTGATGCTTTCAAAAGGGAATTAGATCATTATCGGAATGGGAAAATTTGCAGGGTTATGGGGAAAGGCAGGGGAGTAGCGCTAAGTAAATTGCTCCTTCGGAGGGCTGGCACAGACATGATGGGCTGAATATCCTCCTTCTCTGCTATAACCATTCTATATTCCTGTTTTGGACACTGCTTACACGTCCTGCGAGCAGGGGCACAAGTAGATAACAACTTAAGGAAGCTGTTACGGTAGAACTATCCAAGTGTATTATTTATTAGGTAGATGGAACAACTATGCATGCAACAAAATGTTGCCCGTGAACCTATTGCCCTGGTCCAGCTCCTCACAAAATCATACTTTTACTGCTTGTCATGTATGTCAATATTTCAACTGGGCACACACAGAACTGTACAAGTTTATAATGCAGAAGGCAGTCAGTCCAACTATTATAACTGTGCCGGTTCTTTATTGAACAACCCAAAATGTATCCACTGTTCTGTCCCCTCTCCACAGTCCTATTTCTTTCTTTGCTTCAAATACTGATCCAAATTTGCCTTCGAAGATATAATGGTCACTGCCTCAACTATTACCTGTAGTGAAACTTCAACAAATCTGTCTAACAAAAATTTTCCTAACCTCTCTCCTCACTGTGACAATTTTAAACTGATGAATCATTCATCATTGATACCTTAGAGAAATAAGGCTTTGCTTATTTCAAAAAAAATTCTTCATAATTTTAAAAACCTTTATTAAATCGCTTAGCCTTCGCCATTAGGTGAAAATAGTCCCATTATCTCAAGTCTACATGCACAACTTTAGTTTTGCATCCCTGGCATCAGTCTTGCGAATCTCCACTCTACACTGAGTTTAATGTCCTTTCTACAATAGCACAAATACACGTGTGAACAATATTCTTGCTGTGACATCCCCAATGATTTATACAAAGTTACTAATTTTTTGCTCTTGCAGCCAATGCACCAATTTATAAAATAAAATATTACCCTCTCTTTAATTGTTTTATCAGCGTGTGAGGGTATTAGGTATTTTAAGCTGTTGGAACCTATGTTCATCCACAACCATCAGCATTACAAAGGATATGCAGCACAGAAACAAGTCATTCAGTTGAACCAGACTTGATCTTATTGAATGGCAGAGCAGCCTCTAGGGGCTGTATGGCCGACTCCTGCTCCTACCTCTTATATTAGTCCATGCCAGTGTTTTTAGTCCAATCGAGCCTCCTCCCATTTTTCCTCATCTGAATCTATTAACTTAACCCTCTATTCCCTTCTCCATCATTGAGTGTATACTTCCATTCCATATTTTTCCACCTTCATTAAAACAGCAATCTGTTTGTCCATCCTGCTACTATCTGTGCCTTTTTGAAGTAATTTAGAGTCCTCTTTGTTGTTTGTCACAACTCTATTTTAGTGTCACTAGCAAACTGAGATTGTGTTCATAATGCCCAATTTCAAATTATCTATACACACACAAAGAACAAAAAAGTGCCACGCTCTGGGATACCACAAGATCGAATGCAAGCATCATTTATTTACCCTAACTCTATTTCCTGACCTCAATCAGCTTTCAGTCCATATTGCCTCATTTCCTCTTATATTGCACTATATCCAATGCACTCCATTTACTTATCTAATCAGCCACTTGCTCAACAGTGTAGCAAACAATTATCCAAGGACCCAAAATGGCAGGATCGATGCATGCACTTCCAATCGCAATGCACAGTTTTCCATTTTGGTGTAAGAGATAATTATTTTATCAGCAGCACATGCCGGAACAATTTAAAGCAAATCATGCAGATGAAGGTCACATGTTATGTGAAGAGTTTATTCACCATTTTGGACCTCTCCAGCAGTCTGTCATCATACACTGATCTCATTCAGTACAAGAATAAATGGGATGGGACCCATTCACTAACTATTTAAAGGAATCATGCAGTACTTACAGGTTAATTGCTGGTTTACTACTTCTGGCTATTATTTGACTTCTTTGCATTCTTTGTGTTGTGTGCTGAGTTCTACCACTCTTCAAAGATCACTGTCTACATAGAGAGCAACTTGAGTGTTCCTGTTTGCACCACAGATTGACTGATTTCAGACACAGGTGGCCTGTTGGAGCTGTCTTTGGGTATAGGGCACAATTGGAAAAACTGAGACATCTTAGTGCAAGATAAGCTGTCAGGATAGAAAGTGGAAGAGGATACTGACCAGAACAGTACATTCACAGACAGTCTTCAGGGAGCATTTCTCCTACTTCAGCTCGATTGAGCAATGTATGGGGTACCTTCACTTTACCAAGGAGACTATCACCAAACTATCTCAGCTGCTGCAGCCACAACTATTGCTTTAAACCAGAGTATGGATGGCACTGCCTAGGGCTCTTACAGTGACTGTCACACGCATGGCTACCTTCAGGTTGCAACAGGTGACATTAGCAACATCCCAGTTTGCAGTGCACTGATGTATCAGGGAGGTCACCAGGCTCTCTATGCCAAGAGAAACCTTTACTACTTCTTCCACATTGACAGAGAGAAGCAGGATGAGTGAGCATAAGGTTTCAAATGCATGGCAGACTTCCCCTTCCGTATGGTGCCAATGACTGCACCCACGTTTTCTTGTGTGCACCACATCATTCTGCACCAGTCTTCTGTCATCTTACTTCAAGCTAGACTTCCAAGTTACAGGCTGGATATTGGGCAACAATTAGGAATCCAAGCACGGCTGTGCAGCAGACAATGAGAGCTATGCTGTCATAAGGAACATTGAGAAAACCACTGGATCTTCTGGAGGAGTTTTAGATTGCACTCCTAAGCAGGTATCCTGATTGGTGGTTGGCTTCTGCATGCTCCAAATCTTCACTATCATGAGGGAAAAGCCTATGCAGGCCAACAGTTTCAGGAGGAGGAGCAGAGCAAGAGAATGTGGAAAGGCAGCAACCAAGAATGCTCCTGTCTGCCCCAACTCCCAAAGGAGGGGTTTAACAAATCAGATGTCCCATTCACCAACAGTTCCGGAATCATACCCTCTCTTCTCACAACTACCATTAACTTCCTTCACTCTCCAATGGCTGGACTCGCCCTGACTTAAGTACAAACTTAAAGAACACCACCAAACCCAAACACAAAAACAAATTCATCAAATAATGTCAACCTAATTCAGGCTTGTGTATTTCGTTAGTGCCTGTCCTTCACATTTCTTTGTCTACTCTATTGCTCTACAAGGTGCTTCTTCCAGTGGCTACATCTTGGGAAATGGGAGGCTGCTGAGATTCCATGCAAACACTCAGTTTGGTCTTGGAGGATGACCTCAAGCAGCTTTGGGCCTAGAGAGCCTGGTTGCTGACTGTAGCAGTCTGGGTTAGCTGGCTGAATGGCACTAGCAACATTTCTGGAGGAGTGGCTGGCAGTGGAGCAAGCATGGTTTCATCCTGAAAGAGGACAGCAGGACCTCTCCCAGGACTCAAGGCTACTTTTCTGGGATGGAGTCTCAGCACTTATCATGCCTTGCAGGAGGATAAAATGCAGGAGTGACATGATACACCAGAAGACCCACTCAACACTAGCCCCCAGAGCCAAGATGGCACCTACATGAGCTTGCACTGCAGCTGTTTGTGCTGTGATGGAACCTGATTCGTCATGCGGTGCTCCATCATTGTGGATTCCACGGCATTGCTCATGGAGCTGAATAGTCTCAATATTCTGTGCAAAGCTTTGCATCAAGTTGGAGTTGGACTCCTCCATGCTCGGCAACATTGTGTGCAAGCTCTCCAGCAGACTATATGCTCCATCAAGCATTTCCTGGTGCATTTTTTATTAATCTCTTTGATAACCTGGCCCAAAATCTGTATCTAAGTCCACTGCAGCAGAACTAGTATACAAGCACCCAACCACCCCACACTTTTTTCCCATGCTATTCAATTTATAAGCCTATTAATGAATTTGCAACCCATAATTAACATTTTTTGGCACATTGACACCTTCAAAATTAATAACATGATCTTGCTGCATGTTAAGCTACTGATACACAGAATAAACTGCAGGATAACTCCGACTCTGTATCTACCCTTTCAAATGTCAAGAATTTGCACAAGGCAAACCAGAAGTGGAAAAGAGCTAGAAATGATCATTGCAGGTCAGGAGGAGCAGCCAACGACTCAGAATGTCACAGCACATTTCACCTCAGGTACCAGTGTTTGAAAACACCAGTGCAGCTAACATTTCCCAGAAACGTAATTAGTGACCTGAGGAACTAGCACCAAGTGAGCCCAGAGAACAACTGTAGGGGAGCAAGTGGATGTGACAACAGAGTACATCGGCTGCCAGTGAAATTTGGGAAATATAGCAGTACAGCTGCTTTGGGCAATTACATGAAGGTGTTAAGTATGAGGTCAGGTTGGAAAGGCGGTCAAAGTGGAGGATTGCAGTGCTGGAACAGGTTACAAAGGTTGGGAGGGACAAGACTATGGAAGGATTTGAACCTGAGGATGAGGCTTTTAAAATCGAGGCATTTGCAGACATGAAGCTAATGTGGGTCAGCGAGCATAGGAGTTGGTGAGAGTTAAGATACAGACAGCATAAATTTGGACAAGCTCAAGTTTACAGAGGGCGTAAGATGGGAAGACTAGAGAACAAGTCTGGAGGTTACAAAAGCATAGATGCAGGGTTCAGCAGCAGATGGACTGAGGCAGGGGCAGAGACAGATGATGTTATGGAGATGGAAGTGTATGGTCTTTAGGCTGGTGAGGATATGGGCTCAGCTCAACAACTGATTCCTTAACCCAGTGCCTATGGAGGCAGTTGTCCCCTGTCATTAACAATTCCTGCAGATATGGGCAATCTAGCTCTGATAATATGCCAATATGCTCTCTAACACCTTGTACCACTAGAACTGTATTTAAGATGCAAACAGACAGTGAATGTCGCTTAGCTCCCAATTATATGCTATAGTTTGGAACTATACACTGATGAAGCAGAGTTGAGTTTCAGTAGCTGTGGTTCATTAACACATGTTAAAGAACCAGTGCTGGCATTTATAGATCAGATTTTCTGTAAACTGGAGCATAAATAGCCAGTAGCTGCAAAACGTGCCTGGTAATTATTTGGGCATTGTAACATTTTAGGCCCTACTTTGATGGAATTTAATTTTTTGTTCTAATCGCTGTGACCTGCAATACGATCTTTCTTGTCAAGCCCATCTGGTCACCTGGAGTGATGATATCCATATCTTAGAGTTTTGATTTGTTTTTAATTCATGGATCTAGGGAGCATAATGTGGTACAGAGGCATTATACAGAAACTCTGCAGTGGACACCAAATACAAACAACAGTAAGTGTTCCAAGTGTAATATTAGTGATAGTTCCTGCATTCCAAGTGAGAGCTTCAATTCAGGTAAGGATTTGCATGAGGAGGATCAGGTGATCATCCAGTCAGAAAATCAATGTGGCAAGTCAGCTACAAAAAGGGAAGTAGTTCTGATGCTCGGTGAGGGCAAAGTGCATACAAAAACTACATGCTGAGCAGAAAAAAAAGTATGTAACTCCTGCTTGAAAAATAACAAATCACTTATAGGGGCGAGCCATCCAATGAGTGGACACCTCAAGCATCACTAAAACCAAACGTAAAACTTCAATGAGCTTACTGATCATGACTGAAAAAAATAGGTTAGTAGTTATGTGACATCTGGTCATGTATGTCAAGCTTCAAAGCCATCACAAACAGCATTAATGATTGCTGTAAAGCCTCGGGTTTAATTAACTTTGTAGACCACGTCCTCAATCCAAAAGAAATTGCTACATGTTGGCATACCTTAGATTCTTCCCTTTGAGGCAAAATACAGCTTATATAAAATTAGTCAGAAGCTGGTGCAATTATATTTCTATATTTTAGACCTCTGACCTACTGGGCTTCTGGTTAAGCTACACCTTTCACAAATGCAACCATTGTTTAAAATTGAAAAAAGGGATGGACTGAGTAACTGCAGGCCAGTCAGCCTAATCCCGGCACTGGGAAAATTACTGGAAAAAATTCTGAGAGATAGTATTCATAGGCATTTAGAAAGGCACGGCTTAATCAAGGACAGTCAGCACAGAGGGTTGTGGCTGACTAGATTGAATTTTTTTTTGAGGAGGTAACAAGGAGAGTCAATAAGGGTCAATATTTGATGTAATTTGCATTGATTTTAAACAAGGTCTTTGACTAGTTCTCACAGGGCAGACTGGTCAGAAAAGTAAAAGCCCATGGGATCTAAGAGAAAGTGGCAAGTTTGATCCAAAATTGGGCAGTGGCAGAAAGCAAAGATAACTATATAAAACAATAGTTAGGCCACAGTTAAAGTACTACATGCAATTCTGATCACAATACAGGTAGGCTGTGATTGCATGAGCGCGTGCAAACAGAGGATTTAAGATGTTACCGGAACGGGAAAATTTTAGCTGTGAGGACAGATTGAATAAGTTGGGGTGGTTTTCTTTACAACGGGGCAGCTGAGGGAAGATTTAGTTGAGGTGTATAAAATTATTAAGCATCTAAATAGAATGGATAGGAAGGACATATTTTCCTTAGCAGAAAGGTCAATAACTGGGAGGCAGAGATTTAAAGTAATTGGTAGAAGGATTAGAGAAGGTGGGAAAGAAGTATTTGCACCCAGAGGGCAGTCAGATTCAAACTCATTGCCTGAAATTGTGGTAGAGGCAGAAACCCTCATCAAATTTACAAAGTATTTGGATATGCACTTGAGGTGCTGTAACCTACAGAACCAAACTTAGCTCTTTTTCGGCCAGCAAAAATAGCAAAGGCTAAATGATTCCCTTCTGTGCCATAAATTTGGATTATCCTATGATTCAGAGTTCAGCATTTAGAGACAGAAGCCTAAGAATTAACTAGGTCACATTATCACCCTCAGTCAAACAAAATTAAAAAAATAAATTAAACAATCAAGAGTGCTGTAAGCACTATTCATGCTAGAACCACAATGATCAAGACAAACAATTTACTTCACCGACTTTTGCTATGAATTACAACTTATGCCAGCACAGGCAACAAACCAGCATTTAACCTCTTTGAAGCCAACTTGGTTTCAATTTCTAGCATCCAGAAGATCTGTTGGCTCCAACATAATCTGAAGATTATGTTGAAAGACGTGCATTAGCTAGTTAAAGACAACTTGAAATATGACAAGACAATGGACAGAATCATCCCAGAGTTGCACTAATTGTAGTCGCGGGCATGAAAAAAGACGTTTTGCCCACCGGCCGCAATGGTGGGTTTTCATGCCGTATCATCCGCTTCCCACCTCATTAATTATGCAGCCACTGGAAACTTGCCATCTGGCTGGTTGGTGGCCCATGAATCACCCGCCATGCCGTTACCTCACCATTTCCTCACTCCAGGTATCATATCTAAACTGCAGCTGCCCACATAGTTCTCAATGCTTGCAGCCCAGGACTGTTCCAATGAAGACATGGCCCCGAAAGCCAAGGAGAGTTCAGTGACCCACCACTGAAATGCCCCTTGGAGGTCCATCGTGATGTTGCAGGACAGTGTGACCAAGTCTATTCTCAGACTGTGGTAGGATATCACTCAGCTGGGATCATCCTGTTTTGATCAGAGGAGATGAAGTTTGGGGTCAACTCCAATGATTAGAATACTTTGTTTTCACATCCTTCTGACCACAAGAAAAAGGATGCACTCTTCACCCTCATTGCTCAGCCACACTACTGATTACAACTTCACTTAACCCCTAAAAACTTACTCAACAGTGGAAAGCTGGACAAATACATTCAATTCAAAAAGTACAAGGTTGCAGGATAACTGCCACTTAAAAACTGAGGATTTGTGTTAAATAGGTGTATCAAAAAATTGAAAGTGCACATACATAAAACAAACATATGCTCGTCTGCCCTTGTCTTTTATGGTGGGGGAGATTGCAGGTTTGGATGATGCTGTAAGCCTTGGTAAAATGCTGCAGTACATTGTGGCATGTACATACTGCAGCCATGATCCTTATAGTAAACAACAAAGTCAGTGAAACAGAAAAAGTCAATGTAATGCAGTAACAAGGCAGGAAGATTTGAAGTTAACATTTTTTTTAATGAAAAAGACCATCAAGTCACAAGAGAAGCAATCTGTAACTCCTGTGACCACACATCCAGATGTGAGCAGCACAGACATCATGCAGTTATTGTAAGTTTACTTGAATTGTGTATATATTTTTGGCAGGACAGAATGAGTATCTGACCAGGCAGGAATGATTAAAGATCCTTCATTTAATGTTTGTTGTAAACCTAGATCATCTACATTCAATACAGTGTGATCTAGTTTATAAACTAGAAATGAGCACGCAGATCATTACTGCACTGGAAGATGCTCATAGCTGGCCTACCTTGACAAAGAAAATGAAATACTTTGACTTAATTTAACCTCCCAATGGACCAGAAATTGCTGGGATTGTAATGATACATTATAAGAACATGTCATGTCATCCAAATGTGAAATTACCCATTTTGGCAAGAAAAGTAAAAAAAATGAAGCACTTTACCCAAATGGTGAGAGAATGCAGAGCTCTGATGTGCAGAGGGATCTAGGGGTCCTTGTGCATGAATCGCAAAATAATAGTATGCAGGTGCAGCAAGTATCAGAAAAGCTATTAGAATGTTATCATTTATTGCAAGGGGAATTGAATACAAAAGCAGGGAAGCTATGCTTGAGTTATACAGGGCATTGGTGAGACCACATCTGGAGTACTGTGCAGTATTAGTCTCCTTAATTAAGAAAGAATGTCAATGTGTTGGAAGCAGTTCAGACAAGGTTTACTAAACTAAACCTGGATTGGGCAAATTGTCTTGAGGAAAGGTTGGACAGGCTAGGCTTGTTTCCACTGGAGTTTAGAAGAGTAAGTGGTGACCTGATTGAAACATATGAGATCCTGAGGGGATCTTGACAGGGCCAATGTGGAGATGTTTCCTCTTGTAGGAGGACATAGTACTAGGGGCCACTGTTTAAAAAAAGGGGTTGCCCATTTAAGACAGAAGAGGAGAATTTTTTTCCTCTCAGAAAGGACAGTGTCTTTGGAACGTTCTTCCTCAAAAGGTGGTGGAAGCAGAGTAGTTCAATATTTTTAAGGCAAGGGTAGAAAGATTCTTGGTAAGCAAGGGGATGAAAGGTTATCAGGAATGTACAGTTGAGGTTACAATCAGATCAGCCATGAGCTTATCGAATGGCACAGCAGGCTCGATGGGCTGAGTGGCCTACTCCTGCTCCCAATTTGTACGTTCGTATGTCGTTATCCATACATTAAAATGCAGCAATTTGCAGAGTAAAGGAGATACACCATGAGTTTTGATTCTTTGCAAATTGCTCACCAATTTGTGTCACTCCATTGGCTTCACCAAAGCTGATGGAAGTCCCAACTCACCATGGGCCTCCCTATTGTCGCTAATGACAATCAAAAAATTGCTGGGTTTACAATGCTATTAGGAATTATTCCGACCAGAGCCATATAGAGCTGGTAATTAACACCACTGGGGACTCTGCTAATGACCTGATTTATGGTCCTGAAATAACACTATCTTGGAGGCCCAGAAAGGGAGGAGTGAAGCTGTGGATTCTTTCTCCAGAAGGTAATGAAGTGTTCCCGAGCTTTTTTAAAAAATTCTTCCATTTGTCTCAGCTGCGTATTTGTGCTTGCCATCCACACTCCTGTCTGTGTCAGAGATGATAATTTTCAGAATGCTAAGCTATTTCAACACAAAGTGAAATGGCCTACCCACTGAAATTGTGACTGACCCTTCTGCTTCACCAACAATGGAGCACAGAAAAGGTACAACCATGCAAACGTGCCAAGTAGTGGAGCAGACAATCAGTGTGTTCAAATCAGGCTTCCAGTGCTGGATATGCTGAGTACTGTTTGACCTTAGTGGTCTGCTATACTCTGCACAATTTTGCCTTGCAGGAAGTATTGACCCTTAACCTGGTAGATAATATGCCAATGGATCTGAACCAGCCAACCCAACCATACCCCCTCAACTGAGAAAGGCATAGCTTCAGTGGGCAAGGGGGCTTAATAGCAGCTATTGACACAGGTATTTGCACAGTGATAGTTCTCAGGGCCCTCCCCTAGAACTTCACCAGCACGACTGATGCGGACCAGAATTTCCACTGCAAGTCCGTGGAACGATTCCCTATTGTGGCACAAACAAAAGCAAGGACGAGATTGAAAGTGAAACAATGGTGCTTTTATTTAATGCAATAGCTTAAAACAACAAATTTTAACAAATCAATAGAGAGGAGAATGAGAAGCTATGCATTCTCATCAAGAAAAATTAAGTACTGCATATCTTTACAATGACAATAAAAAAACCTTTCAAAGTACGAAAAAGTTACAAATTACTTGTCAAAGAATTATTTAACAGCATCAAGGGTAAGAAAATAACACTGAGTAGCACAACAGCAAAAGGAGAACAACAATCACAACATCAATGAGAAGAACAATTCTAAAAATGTGTCAAACTATCTACAAGAACCTGAGAATAGCTGAGAGTGACACTGAGTGACAGCAAGTGAACTCTACAGGACAGGGTCACCCTACTCCCTCCTGCACCTCAACCTTCCACAAGCACAAACCCATTTGCTAAGGGTACAGCATCCACACCTGGCCTGTCAGTCTGGATTAAGAAGGTGGGTTCCTGATGTTTCTCCAAGGAGAAAATGAGGAAGGAGGTGGGGGTTGTGACCACTGGCAAGTGCCTCCTGTGGAGGGTCAGCTTGCTGGCAGCATCGCTGGATGGTCATTCTCAGCAAACAGGTTCTGCAAGGCTTCTGTGGCTAGCACAAAGCTTGAAGGTGGAAGTTAACCCTGGGAACAGATGCCTTGTTGTTCATCAGCTGCATCTGCCTCAAGGCTCTGGATTGTGTCCACAGTGGTTGCAGGGGAAGGGGTGATACAGACGCAGCTGTTGTACAGGCATTTTTAACTGCCCACACGAGTGGTTGCCAGAGAGTTCGGAGTTGGCTATGTCGTATGAAAAAAGTGGGCTCACTGGACAGGTGGGAAGAAGTTGGCATTGGTCAAGCATCGCCCCACCCCCCACACTGGCATCAAAATGAGGACAGGAGTGCGTAGGCCACATTGCCTGTTCAAGCCACCACTTTACCCCAGAGTGTAGCCTCCTCTCCCTATTGGTTCGTCACCGCCTCAGTGCCTGGTACAGCTCCCCATCTGCTGTAGGCCAATGGGTAGGATCAGTAACATGTTACAATGGTGCACCATGTTAATTGGCCATGTATAATTCTTACCTGCACATTCAATGCATAGAGAAAAAGGTAATTCACCCCAAGTGCTCATCTACTGAACAAGCATCTTCCCGCTTCAATTTATTTTTCCCACCCTGCTGTCAGGAAAAATTTTTCAACATGCAGCCATTGGAACACATGCCGTTCACAAATATCAAATATCGCTCCCCACTCTCATCCTTAGGTGGCTGTTGGTCAATGGGAAAAACAAGGGCATTTGACACTCAACTTCTCTCACCAATGCAGTTCCAACCTCCACAAGGACCACACTAAATGCTCTGTGTTAACCATGCAGGGCGCTGCCTTCATGGGTGGGTAAATCTTCTTCAAGAAGATAGCACTTACACCTGTCTTTTCATGTTCTCATATATTTTGTGTCATTTTGCCCTGCATGGAGAAAAGAAACAGAGACAGTCAACATAAGTTGCCTACTGTGAGAAGCCTCTTCATGCATTCAAATCTTCTCTAATAGTAATAAAGCTGTGGCATTCATCACTATGGAAAGGCAGCCCTTCCATCACATTGGGAGTGACTTATTTACCTTATGGCTCATTTACCTTTGGGTTCTGCTTTGAGCAAACAATTGGTGTAGGGATGTTAATGTGTTTACCAACAAAATTTTATGCTTTAACAATAGAGGGTTCTGAATTGAATGCTTGGCTTTCGTGCCCTGGTCAGGTCATTATACATTTTTGCTGCACTTCTCTGCTGTCTGTGAAGGATGTTGTGAGAGCCTCTGTCACCTCCCTCCATGCTACCATGCTTATTGCCTGACAGGCCATTGTCCTCGTGGTTCCCAGCAGCCATTCTCACTTACACTTCAACCAGGGATATCCCACATGTCCTCCTTTGAAGTTTTACAAGTGCTTCTTTTTGACTTCTTGAGGCATTTTTCTGTGGAAAAGTGCATTTGCAGAAAACTTAATTACTTTTGACTGCATTGTAAAAAAAAGTTGTTTTTTTTTTTAAAAAATAGGTCTTTTAAATTTTAGTAACTTTTTAAAAGTTTGATTTAAGGTCATTTCAGAGGTTGCAGGTCACTCACCTCTCAGTGCCGCACTTTTATGGAGCTATGACATCCGTTTTCATCTTTCTATAGCGCCAAGCGGTTGGTGATGGAGAAAAGCCATTGAGCTCCACAGTGACAAGGTCACAGGCGCAACAATGACATTGTTGAGCTATTACTGTATTGCCATTCCAGCAATTTGTGGCGCAAACTGTATGATCCGAATGGTGATGTAAAAGTCCAATTATCATTGCCACTGCGAGCATTTTCTTTACATCAATTTCTGGCCAAATATGTACATAATAGACTCAGTAGATGCGGATGAGACTATGGATGTAACATTACAGGAATGATCACTAACGTAAGACTTAAAATACGGATACTCATCTAGGTTACTCAAAAAAGTTTAAAAGTCTGCAAATCATTTACAGTTTTTTGCATCAGATTGGTGGTGTTTGCTAATAAATTATTAAATGTGAGTGGGTGATTGATGCTCAGCAAATTCCTTAAAAAAACATCCTGCAGGGATACATGTTAAATTAAGTCTTTCATAATAGTAAATATAAATAGAGTCTAATAGATGGACTTCAAAAAACAAGTTTATTGGATACAGAAGAAATCAATGTGTTTTCTTAAACTGCTCTACAGTATCACAAGACAGGGGACAGTCGGGGTAAGGGAGAAAGAAAGAAAAAAAAAAATCACCTCAACTTAATTCTGATATTTTCAGTTATTCTTTCGTTACATAATCAGCAGAAGCAGTACAAGGCAGAAAGGGGCCAGCAACAAGGTCAACAGCTACCAGACAGAAAGTAAATTGACTTGCAATTTCAACAGGAAACCCAGTGAACAGAGAATACCTGACAGCAAATCTGAAGAAACAATAACGAAGCTCACTCGTATAAGTTCTTTCCTAATCCTGCAGCATCCAATGAGAAAAGACAATTTTGCAGTAAATGAAAAACAACTGCTTCAAACACACAGCAAGACAAGAAACCAAATGACTTCCCAGGCTATTGTAGTCTATTTGAAATCCTGCTGGGGACTTAAGATTCCACTGAGATGTGTGCCAATTCAGTGATTTACCATAACATTTGCAGAAATCTTGACATGTGAGCTGTCACTTATAATGACAGCACAAATGTGGACAGCTAACCTAACTGGTAAATATTTGTAGGTGCACTGCTTATAATTCAGTATAATTCAACCCAGCTGCAAAGCAAGAGATTTAACAGGTTTTTTAAAGTTATTTTCCTCCCAAATTATATTCATATCCTGCTAAATTTGTTCAAAATTAAGATCTGCATTCCTTTGAATTACATCAAACCAGAACTGAGAAGTTATTTTTCATGTATCTGGGTATTTACAGGAGATTAATTTCATTACTTTTAATATACTAGAAGATCTCCCATGGCTTTACTCAGTTAGTCAAAGGATATGCTGTTTTATAACAATAAGATGGTCTTCAACCAAGTGTGACAGAAATGTGTTACAGAACAGCATTTGCACCCTATACCCAAGGCTTTTAAAATATTACTAGAAGATTTCCTGTGGTTTTGTTCATAGTTAAGTGGAGTATGTGCTGTTTGATAACAATAGCATTATTATGCCACCTAAAGATTATCAGGGCAATGGATTTATGGCAACAGATCGATTAAAATTACATTTTTATTACATGGTATGCTGAAAATCCTATTGGTCCTTTGGAGATTGAACTCCATGATCTTGTCCATTATTCTGAAAACCGTAAATAAGTCACCTTTAATTTAATATATTCCTTTACCTAACTACTGAATTTTTAATCTCTTAGCTTTTTTAAAGCCAATAATATGCAGCAAAATGGTTTGCAACTTGATGGAAGTAGGTGATTCATATATAAATAGGATTATAGCTACACTGAGGAGTGACCCAAAACATTGGTAGCATTTGGGTAATCCTAGACAGAAACAGGATGGGCTGCTGGGGTTTACCAGAATGAGGTGGAGGATTACTATCCATCAATGCCATGGAGAACAACCAGTGATATGACAGAACTATGCAGATTCCAGAGGTCAGTCAGTAGTGATAGTAGGGGCAGAATTTTAGAATTGGCAGTTTGAGATTTCGGCAGACATTGTATTGCTAACTTTGCACATGATGTCTCTCAGAATCTTTCACTAATTACAACATTTACATTTTCTAACTCTTGTGCTGCTTTCCTTCCCCATTTCCCACACCTTTCATCCAGTGGCCTCACTGAAAAAAACAGCAGCTGAGATCCCAATCACCTCCCACAGGATTCCACCCTAAATATGGTAGTTAAACCTTCACCCACTATTCCGTGACACTGTAAATTATATCCAGATTTATTTTCCTGAAAAATAATTTTTGATGGCTTCGGCCAGGTTGCAAACATTTTCACTCTGGTTTGTAGGATGAAAGCCTATGAAAAGATCATCAAATAAAAGTTTAATTGGTTTTGGATGCATGCTGGAATTGCACTTTACAACAATCAGCTCCTTTAAGGCACCAATGAAGCAATGAGAGTATATTGGCTCAGCTCAGCTGGCGATCCATTGTTTAGACAAACATCAACTCCTAAGTTTCCAATAAAGCAGGCTTAGAGATCATTTGGCATCAGCTCAGAATGGATGACAAAATATTAAATGTGGCAAAGATAATTTTTGCTAGGTTCATTTTAAAAAGGTGTCAACAGATTTTTGGGCAAGTCTTTAAATCAGGTGTTTTTTTTTAATTGTTTAAAACATTATACACTAATTTTAATAGCTGGATAACAAATACAGTAATTTTTTATTCAATACAGCAATCAGTAAGATGTTTACAAAGTGACAAATACAAAAGTTGATACATGACATTGTTCGTACTTTGAAGAGTACCAAGACCACCGATATTACAGAGGCATGTATGGCTACAACTGTTGCAAAACTGCACCAGCCTGGGCATTGGCAAATGATCCCTGCTATCAATAAAAAGGTCGAGCATAGAGTATAAATTTTGAGTTATCCAGATTTTATACAAATATGCATTTATTCAACAAAATCACAATACAAGTATCACCATTCCGTGGTTCTTCATTTTGCCAAAAAAACAATTCACTACTACACTCCATGCCATATTTTTCATCGTGGCCTTTTGACCAGCCTAACGGGCAAATCAAATAGTGAAATCATTTACACATAGAATATCCATCATATCCACTCAAGAGCTGGGGAATTTTACTGCAGCACTTTTTTCAGAGTTATTGCTGATGGTTCTCTGCAACAACTGCATATATGACATTTTTGTAGCAGATTGCTCCAATAAAGAGATGGAGCACTGGTTGTATCCGGCAATATCCTGGAATATTGGTCAGGATGTGAAAAGATAGTATTTTCTCTAGATATGTTCCGAACAAATTTGTATGAAGAGGAAATGCTCATTTTCTTAAAGCATAAAGATAGACAGAAAATTTTAGATGCACATAAAGCTACATATTTAGTATCTTTAAAAAAAGACAGGACAGATAATAAAAACATCACTGCATATATAGCTGTGACTTGCAACTCACCTGCAAGGCAAATACACTGATGTGAAGTAAGCCAGACACATCACTTCCCAAACTGCTTTCTGCTCAGTCATAGCCCTTCTCTACTTCAACTAACACTTTGATGTCCTGTTGCTCTTCCTTTTGATTGTTATGCTCATAGCATGTACATTGCTAGGCAACCAATCCAAGGGTAATTTGCTGTAGCAACATTAATATTGTGCAACAGACATCAGAATAAATGTGTGTCATTGTTGTAGACAACGCAGTTCTCAGAAAAGACATATGCTAATATAAATGCTGTATTTTGAAAGCAGTGAATTTCCCTTCTATGCTCTTAAACCAAAGAATGTCGTATTAAACAAATTGGAAATCTTCTATTAGTTAAATTCAATAGCAGACAGTTCACTTCGAATTGACTTATCCAAATTTAACCACCTTAGTAGGCATTCATTTTCTCAACAACAGTTACCCTTCCTCTCACAAATTCGTCAACTCTGTGTTCCACGTGCATGAGGGATCTTCTGGGTCTCTCAAGGGCAATTACTCATTTCAAGTCTCGACAGAAAAAGTAATCAGGCTATTAAATTGAGAGTGCGTCACATGAGAATTAAGCCTAAAACCTGACCTCACTCAACATGCACTCACAGCCAGAGTCCTCAGTTACTGATCACAACCAAGAATAGTGAACGATGCAGGAGCAATAAGGCCAACTTTAAGTGCAGATATCACTGTAATAGCTCAGATCAGCTAATTTGGTTTACATAAGTCAGCTGCCTAAATTGAGTTATTGTGGCAGCGTCATTAAAATTAATTTTGCATTTTTTTTAACCAAAGTATGGAAATACAGAGGGAATTTCACCATTGAGATCTGATATGTTTATAATATATACATAAAAGAAAATAAAAAAGTTTCATTTTTTTTTACCTTCTTTCAACTTCAAGTGAATGTAGATGACTCAAGAAAACTGCTTTCATGAGTTCTTTGTGACACGTGTTACGGCCACAGCTGATGTTATTTGCTGAGCAAACCAAATCCCACAGGGAAACTGATCTTACTAGTCATAACTTTTTGTATTTTGAAAATGTGGGGAAAGCTACTGACCCCAGAAGCATAGAATCCCAGGAACATTTTACAACATTAAAATTAAAAGATTTAACAAGACCCTTCTTTACAGAATGCCACCATTTTCCCAGAAATATTTGTTAAAAAAACAATCCATTTTCACACCTCCCTCAGGCAAAAAAAATGAAACATCATACTTCAAAAAGACATTTTCATTTTCTCAACCCACTTTGTATTACTTGCTATACTTTTCTATATACAAAAACAATTACACTATGGTGTACGAATATATATGCTCAATTCTTTTGTAAGAATAAAATTCATTCCAGTCCATTCTCAATTTCCCAACATTCAAGTCTTTTTGAATTTTAGCTCTTGACAACACATCTGCAATTAAATGTTCTCATCCCGCCACATTTATACATTTTTAAATTGAACAGCTGCCATAACAAACTCCACTAGAACAGTCTGGCAGTTTCTCTCAAAACTTTTCCAGAAGCTTCAAAGGATTGTGATCGGTATATACAACTGTCCCAGATGAGCTGTTTGCAACATACACTTCAAAATGCTGTGAGGCTAAAACCAAACTTTTAGTCTCTTTTTCTATAGTTGAATATTTCTTCTGATGTGCATTCAACTTCTGAGAGAAATACCCCACTGGTTTCTCAAGTCCCAGTTCATCTTCCTGTAGCAACACAGTACAACTCCCCACATCAATGACATCAACAGCCATTTTAAACTGCTCTGTGCAATCAGGTGCTGCCAGGACAGCTTTCAAGCTGCCAAATACAGTCTGACACTCCTGTGACCATTGGAATCTCCCGTTCTCTTTCAATAATCCAGCCAGTGGAGCAGCTATGCTGCTGAAATTTGGCACAAGTTTCCAATTAAATCCACTCATGTCCAGCAACCTCAAAACTTTCCATTTCGTTGCAGGTACTGGGAACTCTACAGTAGCTTTTACCTTTGCATCTCATGGGGCTACTTAACCATGTCCAGTGTGGCCTAAATATCCAACTTTTGCAAATTCGCTACCAAATTGGCTTCCTGTAGTCAGGCAAGCAGTTCCTTTAAAAATGCTCCAGGTTTGACTGAATACCACCAAGTCAGCAATATGGACAGCGTAATTGCTTAATCCCTCAACCACTATTTGTTAGCCTTCGAAATGCTGCTGGTGCATTTTTCATACAAAAAGACATCACTTTGCATTGATGTAAACCATTGACATCACAAAAACCAATATCTCTTTCATCCTTTCCGATAAGGGTACTTGCCAGTAATCTTACAATAAGTTGATTTTTATGATAAACGCTGACTGTCCTACTCTCTTGATACATATCCTATTCCACGATTGGAGGATTGTATCTGCCTTTATTACTGCATTTACTTTGCAGTAATCAATACATAGTTTTTGTGATCTATCCAGCTTTGGTACCATTACAATGGGTGAACTCCAATTACTGTGACCAGGCTCTATGATGTAATTTTGACACATAAGTTCAATTTCTTTCTACACTAAGCCAAATTTTACTGAATTTAATATACATGGGTGTTGCCATATTGAAACTCAATCCCCCACGTGAATATCACGCAAAGCCAAAAGTGTCTTCCCTGGTCTATTTCCATAAATTGCTTTGTGCGACTGCAACAACTCGTCTAATTATTTCAACAGTTTTCTGGAAGATAATTTAGTATCACATTTAGATTCTTAAGTACCTCCTCGTTGTCCAATTTAATCAGAGGAAAGTCAATTTCAGAAGCTTTTATTTGTGTTTCTTCCTCCTTACCTACCACTACCAGTGTTTCCTTCTGTTTATCCCTTGTCAACTTATAACTGCACTCATTCTGGCTCTTTCAGCTGCAACTCCACTAATTTCAGTGAACTAAACACCTCAGCCTCATCTAATCTCTTCTGATTTAATTTACTTCATATAATGAAATAGACCTAAACCCTTGATGAATTCCACTAACTAACACTTTCTCTTGCAATAACTCCTCTAGACAGCAGATGGCACTATCTGAAAACATTTATGACTGGCTAGCCCCTGTATCTTGATCTTAACAGTCTTTCCTGCTCTTCCTGGAAAACATGGATGTACTTTCCCTTTGCATATAAAATCTTAAAACATCTCTAACATGCCCTTCAGAACTTCTTTAGAGAGGTTGTGAACACATTCCCACCTCTCTGACTAATACTGACTTGTCTTTTTCACCTATGCAAAGGCTACTGGTCTATCTTGCACTTGGGTCTCAGAGCCCACAGCGCCTTTACTTACAGAACTCAGTTCCTATCACTGCAATCGGTCTCCCATTTAAACTAGCAATTTGAAGTTGTATGTCCAGCCTTGTTACAATGGTAACATAAAACTTTACTTCCTTTACCTTCTACCTTTCCAACTTTAACAGACTGTCATCCTTCAACTAGCTCCCTGTTATTAACACTTATACCATCACTAGATTTTGGAAACCTCCAATCTCCTTGCTGACTTCCATGGGATCCTTTTCCTACACAGTCTGTGTGAAATATCACAAGTATTCGCTAATTTATTTACTTCATCTTTCATCTAAATAAGTCTTGATAGTTACTGGAATACTATTTTTAAGTTCTTCCATAATCATAATTTCTCTTACATATTCAAAAGTTTTGCCTAACTTCAGTGGCCGAAACTGTTGAATTCAGTTTTCTCTTCAAATGTTTGATTGGGTCTTTTTCTTACAGTCCTAAACTTCAACTGATAAGCTTCAGGGAAAGCTCACAAGCATTTGGTATGGTATTGCTCTTATAACTACCTCATAGTCTGCAGATTGCGTGTGCTAGTTTCAGAGGACTATTCATTGCAGTACCTGACAAACACACTAACATTAGAGTCCAAGCATCTCTTGGCCAATTCAACCGTATAGCTATCTTTTTAAATGAGGTGAAAAACCTTCAACTCCATCCTCTAAATTTAACTAAAAATCTTTGTTAGTGCCTAAATCAAATTCCTCAAAGGAATCAAAGTCACCATCTGAATCACTATACCTCTTTCCTCCTTTATTCCAAGCTTCACTTTAGACAATTCATACTGTCTGGCTTCTTTCTCTCTCTGAAGCTCTCTCTCTCTCTCTCCTCCCTTCTTCCTTCTATCTTCCCTCAATTGCTAACTTCTCTCTCAAGTTGAAATTCAAGCTTTTGCATTTCTACTTCTTGAAATTTTTTATTTTATTTTCTTGTTCCTCTTTTTCTCCATGCATGTTTTATTTCCATTTCTTTTAATCTGTCATTTTCCTCTCTTTCTCCTTTCTTCACAATTCAACTTTTTACATTTCTCCTTGCTTATCTTTTTCTTCTAATTTAAGCCTTTTCAGTTCCATTTCTTTTTCAAGTTCAAACTTCTGCCTTTCTCCTTCTCTTTCCATATCAAGCTGCTTCATTTGCAACTGAAGTCTTACTACCTCTAGCTGTGACACACTAGTTTCAAGTGTTGTCTCCTCTAACTTTAAATGAGTAAAATACTTTAATCACATCAGCCTTATGAAATTCTAATTATATTTCTACCTGCACTTCATCTGCTAACTTTCTCAGCTGAGCTTGTCAGAGATTTCAATGCTCCACAGTTACATCTTCCACTCCCAGGAGAGTCTTAGGAACTGCCAAAGCCATCTGATACTTCAACCACCTTAAAATCCTTCAACACAAAGTTCCTGAGTTCAATAGTCTCCTTGTATTCATATCCTTTAAATTCACAAATCCCAATCCAATCAAGAAATTTTAAATCTTCTAAAGAGCCCCCAAATTTGTTGTGACCACGGCCAATGTTATTTGCTGAGCAAGCCAAATCCACAGGGAAACTTGTCTTACTGATCATAACAACCTTTTCTTTGAAAAAAAAGGGAAAACTACAGATCCCAGAAGCATATAACCCCAGTAACACTTTTACACTATTTAAATTAAAAGATTTATTAAGAAGAAAAATACTTAAGCACACAAGATTAAAATTACACAGTTAAAACAGTCTTACAAAGCACACCACCCCCCCCCCCCCCCCCCCCCCCCCCCAAAAAAACACCCACTTGGTCAGAACACACAAGCAAACTACTTGGCAACAGCTCCTTTATGGATTTTTAACCATAAAAATCCAGTGATATTACCTAAGGCAAAACTGCTGTCTTTTTAGTAAAAGGTGCACCAACGACTTCTCACTCTCTTCCACTCTGCTGTGAAAATCCAAAAGAAAGTTTCAGAAATAGGCTACTTTGAGTTTTCAAGCTAGAGAAGTCTTTGTTTCAATGGCTGCTTCAAATTCACAACTTTCATACCTTCTCCCACCACAGACCTGGGATCAGAACCTCTGCCTCACACAGCTGGACATCTCCCTCACAGACAGAGCTCAGCTCAATATCTTTCCTCAAATATCCTTTTCCCCTTTCATCTTATATTCCATTGTCTTAAGCACCTCTTTGAACTCAAACTTTTCCAAAATATAAAAATCTTCCACGTTTTCCTATTGCCTCCACTTTCAGGTCAAATAAAATTTAATAACCTTCCCTTGTTTACACAATGTTCACCCAATGTCCAACCTATTTACTTGTAAATCCAACCTCACCAATCTCTCATTACAAATGCACGAAGCTAACACCTTTACCTTTCATCTCTCAGTACACACATGCACACAGGATACCACCATATTCCCAATATTTTAAAAATAACTTCCATCTTCACACGTGACAAACTTGGACTTGTATCAGCAGACATTCCCCATTCCAGAATCAGTGACTGCATCACTTGACAGAATTTGCTTGCTTACCATGAGTCTACAGAAAATCTTTATGAATAGTGATCTCGACTGCTAAATATATAAGGACTTATGAAAACCACCTGTACTAAAACTAAACACTAATGAAACAACTCAGAGGAATAAAGACAGAGGAAAAACGAGGGCAAAGAAAGAAGTGCACATTAAGTAGGAGAAAGCATAACAAGGGACTACAAAGGTTTTAGAAGATAAAGGTACTAGGAGAGAAGTCAAAAAATAATTAGGAAGGCCAAGAGGAACAATGAAATTATCAAGGAACAGCAAATGAATAAAATATTCCATAGACAAATAAAAAACGTGTAGTCAGTACATTAAAGGACTTTAAGGATGGCAGAAATATTAATTATTTTGCTTCAGTATTTACCAAGTAGAGGGATCAAGTAGACATGACAGCGCACATTGCGATTAGAAGTAAAATAATCACAACAACTTATATTTAACACCTTTAACCTATTTAACATAAGGCATTTCACAGGAGCATTATAAAACACAATATGACACTGAACCACGTAAGGAGATATTAGGTCAGATGATCAAAAACTTGGTCAAACAGGTTAGGTTTTAAGGAGTGACTTAAAAAGGAGAAAATGCATGGTACAGAGCATAGAGAAGGAATTCCAAAGCTTGGGGTCTAGACAACAGAAAGCACAGCCACCAATGGTGGAGCAACTAAAATTGAGGATTCTCAAGAGGTCAGGATTTGAGAAGCACAGATGTCTTGAATATTTCTGGACCTGAAGGAGATTAGAAAGATAGGGAGGGACAAGACCATGGAGGGATTTGAAAACAAGGATGAGAATTTTAAGTTTCAGAAATAGGCTACTTTGAGTTTTCAAGCTAGAGAAGTCTTTGTTTCAATGGCTGCTTCAAATTCACAACTTTCACACCTTCTCCCACCACAGACCTGGGATCAGAACCTCTGCCTCACACAGCTGGACATCTCCCTCACAGACAAAGCTCAGCTCAATATCTTTCCTTAAATATCCTTTTCCCCTTTCATCATATATTCCATTGTCTTAAGCACCTCTTTGAACTCAAACTTTTCCAAAATATAAAAATCTTTCACGTTTTCCTATTGCCTCCACTTTCAGGTCAAATAAAATTTAATAACCTTCCCTTGTTTACACAATGTTCACCCAATGCCCAACTGATTTACTTGTAAATCCAACCTCACCAATCTCTTATTACAAATGCATGAAGCTAACACCTTTACCATTCCTCAATATGTTCCTCAACCTGGAGCCAATGTGGGTCAGAGAACACAGGGATGAAAGTGGAATGAGACTTGCTGCAAATTAAGAAATGGGCAGTGTTTTAGATGACTTCCAAGTTTAAAGGAGGGTAGAATGCAGGAGACCAGTCAAGAGTGCATTGGAATCATTGACTTCAAGGAGATAATAGGTAATAAAAGCATGAATAAGGGTTTCAGCAGCAATGAGCAGCTTCGAATTGAAGGAGGACACGCCCTCTTTATGGTACTAACTGCCATAAAGCAGGTTCTGTCGAAGGGTCATGAGGACTCGAAACATCAACTCTTTTCTTCTCCGCCGATGCTGCCAGACCTGCTGAGTTTTTCCAGGTAATTCTGTTTTTGTTGTGGTAGGTTTAAATGTCTGGTTGAAATTGACAGGCCAGGGAGAAGGTAAGTTGATAGGATTTGGGGCATGGGAGTGTTCAGAGGGCAGGATGGGGTGAGGGAGGTTCAGGTATTTGAGTGGAGGTGAGGGGGGAACTGGGACATTTGGGAGGGGATCTGGTTGGGCTTAGGGGGTTATGGACTGGTCGGGTCGGGTGGGAGAGAGGAAAAAAAGTCCCATGAGGTAGTTGCGGGAGTGTGGAATACTATTTGAGGTGTGGTTAGTCAGGTGGGTGGAGTCCACTGGGTGGGGTCAGGGGTCTCCTGTTGTGGGGGGGAAAATCAGTCTGGGTCTTTACAATTGTTACCCAGAAGTCAGAAGAGGTTTTAATTTGAACTTGCTCTGGGTAACTATTGGTGTAACCCTGTCAGAACCATCCAAACTTTGCGTTTTAAATTGTATTTTCGGATGGTTCCCAGCATAGCGCAATTGCCCAGAGGAAGTGTGCACTTCTGAGCAATTGCTGTGCAAGTTCCAAGAGGGTTCCCCAGTGCATCTCTGGAGTACCCTCCAATCTGACACTGGGGAGCTCAGAAGTTAAGGCCCACTATAGGAGACATAATATATCTTTGATCAGATACTGTACAATGGACTCAAATAAGGTCAGTATGTGAGGTCAGTGGACTATAGCAGAAAGCTATAAAGAAAGTGGACTATAGCAGAAAGCGAGCTGGTTATAAAACAAAAAGCAGAGATTAGAGGTAAGGGATAGCTATTCAGAGTAGCAGAAGGTGGGAAAGTGGATTCCCACAAGGATCTCTGCTGGGACCACTGTGGGTCACAGTTTATATTAATGATTTGGACTTCAGAATCAAAATTCCTAAATTTGTAGGCAACGCCAAATTGGGATGGATAAGCAACAGTAAGGATGACAGCAACAAAATTACAGGATGACATCAATAAGCAGGAAGAATGGGCATATAATTGGCAAATGTTTGTCAATGATGTTCTTGATAAGAAAAATAAGCAAGTCACATATTACTTGGAAAATGAGAATCTAAATAAGAGTACAGGGAAAAAGGGCCTTTAGGAATACAAAATTCATAAATCACTAAAAGCTGTGACATGGGTCAATAAGGCCACAGCAAAAGCAAATCCTGCTTGGTTTATTTCTAGAGACAGAATTGAAAAGCACAGATGTTACACTAAACTTGAAATCAAACCTAGGTTAGACCCAGACTTGGAGTACTGTGTACAGTTTGAGTCATCACACTGTGCAAAACAATATAAGGCTACTGGAGAGGATGCCAGAAAGGTTTGCAAGGGTGATACCAGAACTGTGAGGTTGCACCAATTAGGAAAGTATAAAAAGGCTGAGTCTTTTTTCTCTTGACAAAAGGCAGCAGAAGGGTGACCAAACATGTCTTTAAAAATTAACGGTTTTGAAAGCACAGATTCAGAGAAAAAAAAAGTGTTTCCACTTGTGCGGAAGAGAAAAACTAGGAGGCCATCGATATAAGACAGTCACCAAGAAATCACAGTATTTTTATAGTGCTGAAGGGGGCCATTCAGTCCATCTCGTCTGCACTGGCTCTCTGAAGAGCATTCCACCTAGTCCCACTCCCCTACCTTATCCCCATAGCCTTGCACACTTTTCAGGTAGCAATCCAATTCTTTTTTGAATACCTCGATTGAACCTGCCTCCACCACCCTTTCAGGAAGTTTGTTCCAGACTCCAACCACCCTCTGGGTGAAAAAAATTTTCCACATTTACTCTTTTTGCCAATTATTTTGAATCAGTGACCTATAGTTCTTGATGTTCTTGAGTGGGAAGAGTTTCTCACTATTTATCCTGCCCATACCCCACAGGATTTTGAATACCACTATCAAGTCTCCTCTCAGCCTTCTTTTCTCCAAGGAAAAAAAGAGTCCCAATCTATCCTCATTGCTACAGTTCTTCATCCAGTGAATCATTCTTGTGAAACTTCTCTGTACTTTCTCCAATGCCTTCATATCCTTAAGTATGGTGCCCAGAACTGGACACAGTACTCCAGATGAGGCCGGACTAGTGTCTTAATCAAATTCAACATGACCTCTCAATGCCTCTTATTAATAAAGCCCAAGATACTAAATGCTTTATTAACTGCTCTCTCAACATGCCCTGCCTTCTTCAATGACCTATGTACATATACACCAAGGTCCCTCTGTTACTGCACCCCCTTTAGAGGCGCTCCCTTTATTTTATATTGTCTCACCATATCTTTCCTGACAAAAGAAATCAAATAGAAAACTCACAAGAAACCTTTTTATCCAAGAGTGGTAAGAACATGGAACTGCTACCACAGGGAGTAGTTGAGGAGAGTAGTTTATATGACTTTCCTTTAAATGCATCTAAGCACATGAGGGAGATGGGCAATTACACTGATAGTGTTGGAAGAGATTGAGAGGAAGCTGCAGTGGAAATAAAAGCTGGCCTGGGCTAGTTGGACCAAATGGCTTGTTGCTATGCTCTATATTTTATGTAATTCTACAAACTAGAAATCAGTTCAGTGAACAATGAAGCTAAAACACAAAAAGTGAGCAGGACCACAATGGTTTTGAACTAAAATACCGACTTATAAAAGGAAAGAATTAATATGACAGAACATAATGTTGGATGGCATTAATTAAGGAAAAATTGAATCTTGGAACTAATCCCATTACATTGATGAAACTGACACCAGAAAAAACAAAGGAACTCATTAACTATAATTAAATAAGGAGTACACAGCCAAGGTACTTAATGGTTATATGACAGAGCACTTACTAAATATGTAACGAACATACCACAGTTATTTCTGCCTTCACCAGAAGAACACACCTGTGTAAACTTCCAGTACAAAAATTAACACTTTATTAAATATAAAATTAGGAAAGATTTCAGAGTAGAGATCTTAATTATTTCAGAAAACTCCACTACAATTAAACTAATTACAAATTATGTTGTGGAGAATTTATATTATTGATGTTTATCCACAAATAGTTTCCTTCAATTATTAATAACATACAATATTGCTTCTGACCAGTTTTTATAATTGCTACAGACATGATCTCTGATGAAATTCCTGTTCCAACAGAAATCCCAGAGCTAATTTAGGGAGGTGTTCTTGGATGAAATTGTTGTTATTTCATTTTGGGTAATTTTGGATTGGCAGTTCATTTTTACTTTTCACAGACTTTGTGGAGAGTAAAAAAAAAATCAGGCATGGAATAAATCTAGCTTCTGGTTTGTTTGTTTTAAACCTGCAACCTCTGCTTCTGATTTCTCAATAGATATCCAAATCCTCCATCCCATTTTCTCCAATGGAATGAAAACAATTTCAGTTCAGAGATCTCTCCTTGCAACGTAGAACTGCAAGTTCCAGGTTCATTCCAGTGTTGGTCTTATTATATTTTGTCCAAAGTCAAAAATTATCCTGTGTCTATATTTCCTTATTATAACTCTCAGCATTTTTGGGGGGCTTTACCTTTAGAAATAAGTCTCTCAAGGCATAACATTTACAGATCTATTTTTAGTTTAAATAATGTACATTTTATGCACATTTCAAGTAACATGCTCAATTAATTACAACAGAAAGGTCTTCTGTGTTTGACAAGAACAGAAAAATTAAGAAAATAAGGAAGCAAAGAATGAATAAACCATCAACCCCAATCTCCCCCCAATTCACCCTATCATGGATTCAGTTCAATTATTTAATTGATGGCAAAGCTTTGCATAAATACTTTCTGATCCGCAAGCAAAGCTCCAGACAATCTACTCTTCCACACACTTCACGATTCACCACTCACTAATTCAGCTGTCCTTCAAATTATATCTTCCTCTCACAAGCTCAAAAGAACAGGAACTATTATTTTTCAAAGAATACATTGATCTCTATCTATACTCACTCCAATTACATCTCTTCAGTTATTTATTTAGTTGACGTTTTGAATTAGTTGAATTAATACAACTGCTTTTGCTGGAAGACAACCCCATACCACTTTCTGCAAGAGAAAATTTGATTTCTGCTGTGTCCACTTTAAACCTGCAACCTTTGTTTCTGAACTCTCAAAGTAAGTAACCTGATATATCCTCCACATCTTTCATCCTACTTATGCTAACAAAATGAAAACAGATGATTCATTTCCATGAGCACTCCTCGCAACACCGAGCTACAGATTCCAGGTTCATTCTACGGCCTTTCAACTGAACATTCTTCAGCTCTTGAATATCCTTCACAACGTAGGGTGGCAGATCAGCCAGATTGACTTGATATTTCTGGAGCAGAGTGTAGAATATATGGTGTATCCCTCAATAACAAACTAACAATGTTAAATCTTTTTGTAAATCATAAGCACAGTTTCAGGTAAAGATGACACGTTGTTATGATCCCCAGCTGAGGTTACTACTGGACAAGCCTGATCCCAGGCTGGAACCCAGCTTGACAGATCCTAACTTTTATTTTTTTGATTAGATACGTGGAGAGGGGCTACTGAACAGAGTCACCGGAGTCAAGTAATGAATTTTTAACGAAAACATAAAACATTCATTAAACAAGGAAAGATGAACTATATTACAATACTCCTTCACCCACAGCTATACCTTTACAAATATATACAGATTTGTAAGAATAATGCAAGTTACAAAAGCTATCTTATACTCTATGTTCACATTAAGTACACATTCCATGTAAACCAATAAGCACCCTGTGGTCAGACACACCACACCCCAAAACCAAGTGGCAGATGTCACCCCAATCAGATGCTATGGATCTTCCACAACTCCCCCCAGACGCTTGTCTGAACATGAGCCAACCAGTCTCACTGAACCCAGTCTTTCACACTAAGAGAACTTGCTTTGGAATCTTCTCCCAAACCAACACTTTCTCTCAGACACCTTCCACAAGGGTTCACCTCCAGGGTCTCAAACTCTCCTTCCGATGTTACTCTTCCCTGGGTAACCACATGCATTTAAGCTGTCTTCCACGCACACACTCACTGATTCAACCATCAACACTGCTTCACATGCTCATAGCAAAGAGTTACCGACTTTCAGCCGCCTCTTTGGGCCTTCTGGCCTCTAGCTTTAAATCTGCTTCCTATAAGCTTGAAGCCTTCCTTTCTGCTCCTCTCTCAACTTCACTTAACAGGACCTTTTCCAGGTTCCTATCCTTTCTTTGACTAGAAGGTCTGCTTGGAACTTTCTCCTGTTCCACTCCCCTTAATTTTGGGGTCTCTTCTTTAGCCTGGGATTGGCTCTCTGTCCCCTTTGCTCCAGTCTCTCCTGGCAGCTGTCTTCAAAACTAACTGAACTAAAAGTGTTTCCAAATCAAACTGCTGTTTCTAGTTTCTTCTGTATGTCTGTCTGTGGGAGGAACCTGCCTTGCTGGACCCCATTGCTAGGTAACAGCCCAGTTGCTCTACTCTTGTTTGTTTAACTTAGCCATTACAGTCGTAAAACTCTCATTAGAAAAGCAGGCACCTTTTAAAAAGTTAAAAACTAAAACTCAACTGGACATTTTCTTAACACAGATACAGAAATACAAATCAAACTTAAACAAACATTAAAGCTAAAACTCATTCCTAACACTTACAAATATAACTTAAAACTCTATTTCCTAACAACATCTATGATACATTTTTTCACTATTTCTGAAGTTCACATCAACTAGACCTAACAATACTGTTGCATTACATTATGAAACAGAAGTATTAGACAGCTGTGCCTACATACTCAGTGTAGCAAGCTATGCACCAGCAACTATTAAACAAGGAAAGCATATATTTAACATATTAGTCAAATATAAAATATACTTTAAAAACAAGTATACAGAGTGAATAGTTTATGACTATGTAATAAGTTGCCTGGACATCAGAACCTTCAACTGGATGACAAATCCAAGTATCCATCTTTACATAAAGCATATATTCTAACATTAAACAATTAAAAAAGCAATTTTAAAAACCTTTACTGTTATTCAATTGTAGCAAATTAGACAGAAGGAAAAGGCAAATCAAACTTTCTCTGGGAGGTGATTCCAAGTTTTCGGTGGTAATTAATGGGTATTCATTTTGGCCTTTTCATAAACTTAGACAGACGTACACAAAATAATTCTAACTTAACCTTGATAGTTTCTCTGCTTAGCTCTGGATTTTCTATATGTTTTCAATATGCCTTCCTTTTCGAAGCAGATTGGAGGCTTCTGGGCAAAGGAGAATAGTTCGGCTGAGTTGAATTTCATTTCATTACAGCAATAATGAAATGGAAGATGAAGACAGACTTAACATCACGATCAGCATCAGTTGCTAAACACAAAATAAAATGAATAAATAAAGTTAGTTATTCTCCCAACTGAAAATTCAAGCTCTGCAAAACCTGAATGCATCTCTTTTCCTTTAAATCTATTTACTTTACTGAATGTTGCATCCTGGGTTAGAGACACTGTTGCCATAGTAAAGTATGTTGAAAGACAACTACATTTGCGAACTAAGCAATGCAAAATGAAGAGCAGCAATATTGGATTAATATTGTAAATATGAAAACAGTGTGAAATATTTCCAATGACAGTGACATTACTTAATTTATCCTACATTTTTTCTTCATGCTCCCCCTCCCCATAATCCATTTAAAGCCCTAATCCTGGAGTACATTTCCACAGGTAGCAACAACCTTCAGCCTACACATAAACTAGGACAAATGCCAGGAGGCCAAATCATGGGTGGTAGAGGTCAAAACTGACTGGCCACTAGCTTGTAATCTACCGAATGGGTCACCCAACACTAGCTTGTAATCTACAGAATGGGACACCCAGTAAAAATCAGGAGCAGGAACTCTAAACAGGTTTCCTCACCTATTGTCTGGGAATGTTAAAGCTAATCGTATCACTCCTTATTGATAATCCAAGTAAAGTCAACTAAATGAATCGCACCACAGATTGATCTTAACAGTGTGCTATTCCTTGTGAAGTATCACACCAGTAGGTGCATGAAGCCACTGACAACTCTTCGCTGTAACCATTCAAATGAGGTAAATGCAATTATAATTATCTATATCCGAGATTAAAATTGACCTTTGTTAAACACTTCAATGCTGTATATACACACAAATACTTCTAGAAGAACTCAGATATAAAAGGTATATATTAAGGGACTTGTATACATACACACAAGGTGAAAGCAGGATGCTCAGTTTTCACTACCAGTTTGAGGAATTGTTTAATTTGCTGTTGGAATACAGGCAGCATTGGCAAGGCTGCATTTATTTCCTACCCTTGTTAATTTATAAAAGGTGGTGTTGGGTCTTCTCAAACTTATTATTTTATATTCAGCATCAACATTCCTGGCTTGTTGATGGTGGAGGGACTCCAACGGCTCAGGAAGTGAAGTACTCATCAGAAACAACCCAGCCTCTTCTCAGCTCCTGTAGCCATCTTGTTGGTAACTGTTTGGATAAGCATCTGGTAACGATGACCTCAAGAATGTTGATGGTCTGGGCAACAATGCTGCCATTGACAGTCAGGTGGAATTGTCTGTGTCTTCTCTTCTTAAAAATGGCCACTGCTTGTCACTCATCAGCCCCAAGGCTGGATGTTGTCGAGGTCCAAATGTATGCTAGCAAGGGCAGCTTCATTATCAAAAACATAAGTGAATGGAGAAGAACACCGTAGAAGCATCAACAAACAGTTCCAGTGCTGGCCTTTTGATAGAGAGAAATCTGTAAAACTATCCTGGGGCTATAACGATCAGTCTCCAACAGCCATGAACATCTATCTTTATGAGAGACTTTAGCCATTTGAGAGATTTACCTGACCCTCGCAGACCTCAGTTATGCTCAGGCTCCACGATGCCATTAAATCAAAAAGCAGAATACTGCAGGAGCTAGGAATCTGAAATAAAATCAACACACATACTCAGCAGGTAAAGCAACATGTAAAAAGAGAGAAACAAAATTAACTTTTCAGGTCAATGAAAGGTCATCGACCTGAGAAGTTAACTACGTTTTTCTCTTCACAGATGCTGCCCAACCTGCTCAGTATTTCAGTATTTTCAGTGTTTATTCCATGATGCAATTTTTGGTTGAATAATGCTTTGAAGCTGAAGTCATTGTCACCTCTCTTCTGGCATTCAGCTCATGTCCATACTTATATTAGATCTAGAATCAAATAGTTCTGGTGGAACCTAAACTGAATATCAACAAGCAGGTTTGAATCATTTCTGGAGATAGCAATTTTGCTATGTAGAAACCAGAATTCTGTGCATGAGACTCAGTCAAAAGCTATTATTGCAAAGGTTAACGGTCCTATTATAATGTAGAAATAGCTATATGTATTTAGAAATATTGATCCATTCCCTTGCATGCATATTTCTCACAAGTAACTATAGACACATATCAGTGTTAGTGTATGTTACTTATTGGTGTTTCATGTTACAATTCGGTGTTGTTTGATTGCTTTAATCTGCAAGTCTGGTCAGTGTGCTAATATCTGCTATTTTGAAGAGGCCACTCTTCCATTATACAAGACTGTTAAATTCATTAATAGAATGCTACAAATTAACTAACTTTGTCCCATCAGAGTGTATTCCAGACTAGTGTATCACTTGATTGTTCAGAGAGAGGAGATAAAAGCCATGAGATAATAACAAACCTCAAAATTCATCCACCAGTCATTAGGTTTTAATGCTGCTACATCTAAATAAAATTCTCAAAAATATTTTACATGGATTTGATCATATGTAACTTCAGTATATTGAATTAAATGCATTCCAAAAGATCATTTCATCTGAACCACAAGCTTCTTTTCCCACCATTCATAAAATTAGCTTAAAAACTACAACTTGGAGTACCATGTGAAAAAGTTTAATATCTTGCACTCAATGGCTATTACCAGATTTTACCTTGAAGGTACCTATTTAACTTATTGCGCCCTGCACAAACGAACAATGCCATTTTTATTAAACAAGAAACAAGATTTTCGTACAAGGTTAATGCAAAAAGCCTCCATTTTGGCCACATTTAAATATTGTGCATATTCAAATGATTCTCAAATCAAATTTTTCAATGAAATTTATCAAAAAGTGTGTCTAAAATTCAATTTCACTACTTAAAATCAAGTTGGTGTCCAACTTCCAAACACTTTGGAAGCGTGGTCAGCAAACTACCAGCTTCCAGCAACAATAAGCTACCACATCCCCTTATTAATTATTTTGTAGCTGAATCTCTGCACGTACTGCAGACTCTACAGCTGGACTCTACAGGCATGATTAAGAAAATATGCAGTACAGGCTTAAACTAAAACATCTTTGGTTGATGTTTCGCACTACACTTGCGCCTCAGAGTCACAAGGTTCCGGGTGCAAGTCCCACCCCAGGACTTGAGCACAAAAATTAAGGCTGATGCTCCAGTGCAATATGGCCTGCCAGCTCAGGTGGATACCAAATATCCCATGGCACCATTTTGAAGGGCAGCGTGTGAGTTATCCCTGGTGTCCTGGCCAATTTTTCTTGCTCACAAAAAAAGATTATCTTGTTAATATCACGTTGCTATTTATGGGACCTTGCTGTGCATAAATTGGCTGTTGCACTTCCAATAGTATAACAATGCTTAATTACATTTCTAAACAATTTCATTGGCTGTAAAGCACTTTGAGACATTCAGTGGTCATGAAAAGCACTATATATGCAAGCCTCCCTTTCTTGCAATCCTAATATAAATTCTAAACCCAGCATGTTCTAATAATAATAAACTGCAATACTTTCTAGTCCAAAAGGAACTGAAAACTTGTTGCAATCACTGAACTTTTTGCCCTCCTCACAATGCAATTAAGCCTCCTTCCTCAACGGCAGGTTATGCAATAACAATTTGAAAGGATTATGTGCATCTAAAACTAAAAAGCAATTAGCCTAACTTGCAAGACTGTGGAAGCCAATCTTTCTGGAGCTCCCAGATTGGGTTTGGTCTCAAATGTATTACTAAATGAATAAAAAACACGTCATAGAACAATAAAAACTTGTATTTATACAGCACCTTTAATAAAACAAATAATAAAATGAATAAGACACCAATGTACAGCAGGAGATTAACAACCATCTCAGGCTCCAATGACTTCTGTGGTTCAACCTCTGACAGCTCCATTCTGGTAAGCTTCTGCCAAATTTCAATATCAACTTGGCCTATATCCTAATGCTCAAATCCTATGACTCAAACATTAAGCTGTTGCTTAGCAACAAGCAAATGTTTCACCTGCATCAATCTGTAACTCGCTAATGCATATAAGAGCACACACAGTTCCATGGATTCATGAAACTACATAAATAAGACAACAGCTATGAATCACATCTTATAGGGATTTCCAAGACAGTTAATATGCACCAGAACACCAACATCCATTCGAAGAAAGCATGTAAACATGGTCCAATTAATTCAAGTGTGAAAAGGAAAAAATGCATTTTCCACGTGCAAATCAAACAGGAATATGGCATAACAGCTCGAGGTTTGGTGTAACATCTGCAAACACTACAAAACTTACATGCATCTAGGTGCTCAGTTGGTGAGCCAATTACATAAGTTACATCTGCCTGTACAAGTGTTTTAAATTCGAAAATTACATCTTGTTGTAGAAAATTTTCCTTTCCATGGAGATATATCATCTGCAGCAAAATTTTACCCAGATGGCCAAAATGGCAGAAACTTTCCCCAAATAGGCCAATTCCAAAGGATCAAAGATTAAAACCTTTGTTAAAAACCCTCCCTGATGCATTAGCAACACCTAGTAGTGCAGATTTCAATTTGCTTTGTGCTCCAACTGAAAGAAAACTGATCCAATACAATTTCTCAGAAAGGTCATAAGCAAAGAGAAGTTGGAGAAACTTGGAATGTTCTCACTAGAGCGACGGAGATTGAGGGGCGACTTGATAGAAGTTTACAAAATTGAGTGGCATGGACAGAGCAGATAGTCAGAAGCTTTTTCCCAGGGTGGAAGAGTAAATTACTAGGGAACATAGATTTAAGGAGAGAGGAGAAAACTATAGAGGAGATGTGACGGGCAAGTTTTTTTACGCAGAGGGTAGTCAGTGTCTGGAATTCGCTGCCAGAGGTGGTGGTGGAAGCAGGTACGATAGGGGTGTTTAAGAGACAGCTTGACAAATACATGAATAGGATGGGAATAGAGGGATACAGACCCCGGAAATGCAAAATGTTTTAGCTGATAGGCAATATGATCGGCGCAGGCTTGGAGGGCCAAAGGGCCTGTTCCTGTGCTGTACTTTTCTTTGTTCTTTGTTCAAATATTTTAGTACAAAGTCTTAGCCTCATACGCAGCACCAATTGAGATACAAGATAATAACTGATAAACCCTGCTCTATTAAAAGCAATACCCTTGCAATATTTCCTAGTTCTTCTGATCCAAGTCATTTTGCTGGATTTAACTGGTCAGCTTGTGTACCAAGGCATATCACAGGTTAGCAAGATTGAGGTTTCTGCCAATTTTCCATTTGCCAAGAGGCTTTCTTAACAAGGTTAAGATGATCATTTTCGCTACAAATGCACAGAAAGAGACTGGGAGAAAAAAAAATGAATGAAAATTAATAAAGTCATAGGATCACTAAGCCTTTACTTCTACTTATCACATTAAATCAGGTAATTTAGCAGACTGATACTGTAAGGTTTGTGCTATGGAGCCAATCCTGCAAAATGGATTATGTTGATTGCTGACAGCATAAAGGCGCAGAGGATTTCTACTGGGATATCAACACCATGCACTTGCTTGCTCAAATGGAACAAGAGTATCTCTGCCTGCATATTAAGCGACAGAATTCCAAGTGATGAAGTTTTCATAAGGCTATTCCACAGGGAGAGAACACCAAGAGCTCATGTTTCTATTGTAAATGCCGGTTACTCCTGCAATAGTGCTTCGTCTTGATCTTATAACAGAACTGAATTTCAGTCCACAAATCTGCAATGTTATAACAAAATAAGACTTGCTAATCTTTTCCATTAACTTTATTGACCTTACAATCAATATCCCCTCTTTTTATTTTTGGCCATGTTCAGCCTGTTTCTTTCAATGAATGATACCTTTAAATCAGCTGCACACTTGGAGAGAAAGCTTACGAGCAGCCTGCATGGTACCTTGAAGTTTGCTGTGCAGCCACACACTCGTGCAGCTTACAGGTAACATTTCTCTTGCTTGTTGAGCTTGTACATTGTAAGTAATGTTCTGCTGCCATCTGCCATACAAGACTACCAGATATCAGTTTGATTCAGTTCACAGCACTCACCTGAATCCAGTAAGTTGTAGTTTTAAACTCCACTCCATGAGCAAATACTTTAGCATGACAATTCAGTGCAGTACCGAGGGAGTGCAGCATTGCTGAAGGTGTTATCTTTTGGATGAGACATTAAACCACGGCCCCACTGTTTACCGTCACTGAGCTGGCCAAAGCGCACGTCACTTTTTTGAAAGACAGCAAGGAGTTCTCCCTCACTGAATAACAAAGTTAATCACATGGTGTTGTGGGGCCTTGCTGTGAATAAATTGATCGCTCATGTAACAAGATAACAATTCTAAAGTAATTCTAAAGTAATGGTTGTGAATTTGTTCTTCCTAATCCCTTCATTATTCCTCAGCCCTCCTACTTCTGTCACAATCCCAAGCTAGACTCTCTCTTGGATAAACCTGCAGCTTTCCTCTGTTGGAGCAACCCAAAACTGCTCACCCTATGCTCCTGCTGGCTTTCCCATCCAGCATGTCCACTGGGGGCTAAACTTGCCAAATTCCTTCTCATTCCAGCTACCCCTCCCACCAGTGAGCCAGTGGGCAGAGTCAGCAAATCAAGCACCACTCCTTTCTGCATCTCCCACCAGAATGTTAATTTATTTGCTATCCATGACTTTAAAGTCAATGATTACATCACCATGTCCTTGACAGAAACTGGGCTCATGGGCAACTGCACCTTCCCCTACTCAAGTTTTCTGCCTGGCTATACCTTCCACCACATGCATCACTCATGCCATTGTGGTCCATATCACCAAATCTCACTTTGGTCTACCTCCCCCCTTCTCTGGCACTTTCTCCTCCTTTGAGCATCCTACCTTGTTAAACTAACATCTAATCCCTCAAAAATGTTTGCTCTATACTGCCAGCACAAGTCCCAGATCAGGTTTTTTACCTAGATATCCTCACTGCTTTCTTCCCACAGCCACTACGCCAAACAATTTCTCATCCTGGGTGACTTCAACCTCGTTTGCAACTCAACTTGATCTTTCTCCTCTGCGTTCACTTCCTGTTCTCTTGACCCTATCGCACTGAACTGCTGACCACCCTTCCTTCCCTGGTCTCCATGCTAACTGATATTATAAACACTTCCATCCTCAGATACCTTCCGACCTCCTCCCTAAAAATGACATTTACTCTTGGCCCTTGTCAATTTCCACTCCAAAATACTTGAACATATCATCACCTCCCAAATCCACGTTCATCTTTCTTGCAAATCCATGTTTGAACCTCTCCCACAACACTAAAAGCACCCCAAAGTCACAAATGAGATCTTGTGGCTCTGACCACAGTACACTATCCCTCCTCATCCTCATCAACCTACCTGCAACCTTTGACACAACCGACAATACCATCCTTCTCCAACATCTATCCTAAGTGATTCAACTGAGTGGGACTGCCCTCAACTGGCTCCATTCTTGCTTATCCAATCATAGCCCGAAAATTTCCTACAATAACAGCTCTTTCCACCCTATTACCTCTGGAACTCCCGTGGGTCTACCTGTGTCCCCTCCTATGTCTCAGCTACATGCTGCCCCTCAGCAGCATTCATTTAAAAACACAACCTCAGATTCCACATCCCTACCAACACCACCCAGCTCTATGTCACCATCACCTCCATGAACCCCTTCATTGTCTCTGCATTTTCAAATTGCTTGTCTGATACCAAGTCTTGCATGAGCAGAAGTTTCTTCCAACTAGAGAAACTGAAACTACAGTCTTCGGTCCCCACTGCAAAAATCAGTTCTTTAGCCATCAAACCTACATTCCTTCATGGCCAATGATTCAGGTTTAACACCACTTATTGCAACCTCAGCAATATATTTCATCGAGCTGAGCTTCCAACCCCAATCCTCCATAGTGAAGACTGTCCAGTCCCACATCTGTAATAAGATCCATCTCAGTCTCTACCTCTGCCCCTCTGTTGCTGAAATACTAATTCGCGTTTGTTACCTCCAAACGCCACTGCAATCTTGGCTAGTCTCCCATCTCGCACACTTTATAAAAACTTAGGTTCATGAATCTCTGTTGCCCATATTCTAATTTGCACCATGCCCCATTCACCCATCATCCCTGTGCTTGCTGACCTACATTGGCTCCCGGTCCAGTAAAGCCTGGTCTTAAAGTTTCCATCTTCATGTTCAAACACCATGCCCTTACGCCTTCCCCATCACTAACTTCCTCCAGCTTCACCTCCAAAAAAAAAACTCGGCATTCTACAACTCTGGTCTCTTGTGCATCTCTCACCTTCTTCATCCCACCATTGGAGGTTGGGCATTGAGCAGTCCAGGCCTTAAGCTTTGGAATTCCATCTAGGAATGGCTCCACCCTTCCCTCCTCAAAGGCATTCCTTGAAACTTACCTTGATCAAGCCCTGTCCTAATATCTCTTTCAATTATGAGAGAAGTTAGTTTTGGAAGTGCAGTGCATCCATGGTCCTTAAGCAATACACAATCATTTTCTTAGGCTATGAGTTTAAGGAATCCTACAATCAAGTGAGGATCAGGCAAAAGGAATCACCAGCACGTTCCTTGCTAGGAAAATTAAATCCATTAACTGAAAAATACAGCCCATATAGAATATAATTTTGATTCTAAATAATCTCTAAGGTGTTAAACCACTGATCTAAAACAGATATTTGAGATAGAAATGCTTGAATTGTAATAAGTTTATTCTACTAAAAATGTACTATAAAATACAAAAGTAAAAATTATTTGAGACTTTGACTCCAGTATAGAAAATACTAGATTCTGATTGGTTGAGGGAAATTCCCATTTTGAATGAGGTGGCCTCCATAAACATGCTTTTTTTTAAATTTAATAAAAAAAATGGTTTCCTTGGAACAACCACTGAGCTTTATTGCAATTTAAATATATTGACCAAAATATTTTCCTGCTATCTTCCCTGCTCTAAACAGTTTTCAGGTAACCAGCCTAGACCCAAAATAATCTTGTACTCTATAGCCTCATTAGCAACAGTGCTAGATGCAAGCTGGTTTTCATTGCTTAGTGGATTTAGCAGGAATGCTGGATTAAAAGGGCAGTATGTATTGTAGAAAATCCCAAAAGCATACACTCTTCAGCTTCACTCTTGCTAGAATTAGAAACAGGATCGAGATATGGAAGATGTTACAGTAAAATTAAAAATAAGACAAAGCCATAAAATAATGCAATAGGTTTTCCACAATGAGAAAGAGTGGGTGGAATTCTAAGTCCCACGGTGGGGGCAGGGAGTGTTTCCTGCTGTGGAGGCTGGGCAGAAACCACACTATATCTTCCAGTCCTGAAGTAATTGTGTATCCAGGGGTTTTGCGTGTCTTCCATGGCGGGGTGGGCTTGATGGCATGTGCCCCGCCATCGCATCCGGGCGCCACATTTAAAAAAGGTGCCCAGACATCCACAATGTTAGATCAAAAACCAGGTGTCTACAAGGTCATCCGCAGGCCCAGCTCCGAAATTTAGTGATGCCTCCCTGCACGTCCTCCCGGACAATGTCGAGGTGCGTAGGAATGTACTGTACCTGCCTGATGGGAGGAGGTGGCCAAGCAGGGATACCAATGCTGCATGGGCGCAGGTGGCTGATGCTGTCAGTGCCCATGGAGAGAACAAGAGATCAGCAGCAGTGCTAGAAGAGGAAGAGGATGAATAACCTTATTTGATCCGCCAGAGTAAATCTCAGAATCACAATCTTTATAGTGCAGAAATAAGCCATTTAGCCTATCGCTCTCATTAGATGGTTGCGTAAACCACAAAGACACCAATATTGCAGGGTCCAAGGCCCAGTGGCAACAGCACGTCCTGCCTCAGTCCTACTTCAGTACATCCATGCTGCGGTGGACTTCCCACTGCACCTCCCTCACACTTCCGCAGATATGGAACACTGCATGGAAGGGGATATGCTTGGCGGGGGGGGTGGAACCAGTTTAGATGCAGAGGGAGCCAGCAACTTGCAAATCACATGCCTGTCTGAGCCTTCCCATTGCATGTGGATGTGCTCAGTACTCTGGAGGGTGCTGGTCCACAACCCTTCTGCCCAATTTGCACCATTGATGATGTACCACAAAAGTGGGCTTTCTTACAAGGGGAGGTATGTCAAATCCACCGCTCAAAATCCACGCATCTCCTCTCAAAAATGCTCTCTTTGAGCAGAAGAAGCTCCATCACAATCGCAGAGAATGAGAGGGCAATGGTGATAGGTAGCCATTTTTCAGGTCTCTGATGGAATTCAAGCACAGGGCATCTGAGCTCGCAGGAGTGGATAGTACAAAGCCATTGCCGATAGGGAGCTTGGCCTTGGGCATCTACCTAGTAAGGATTCATCCATCAATGCAAACCTGAGGGTCAAATGTGCCTCCATGTTGGAGGCAGCTGATGCTGTCACTTGCAGTCTTCTATCAAGATGAGGAGGACAAGGACAAGGACTCGGCCTCCCATCAGTCATTAGCCCCAGCCCAGAGATGAGCCAGGAAGAAGAGGAGAGCTCCGCACCTGTAAAGGTGTCACAATGGTCACTTTCACCCTCCACCAGCTCAGGAACACCTGCCTTGGTGGGTATTAGGAAGGGTCTCACAAATCTGATCGAGGACGAGGATGAGGACAAGTACGAGGACGAAGCTTCAGCTGAGCTCCCCGGCTCGGAGGGCTGCTGGAGAAGAGGCATCTATGAGATCAGAGTCAATGACAAGCCTCTGCATTCTCCAACTGATGGAGAGTCAGCAAAAGGCAGAGTAACATCACGCAGAGCTATTGGGAGCCAACACGTGAATCGGAGGAGGCCAAATGCTTGCTCTCTGATGAAGTGGTGCCTGCACGTGCACACATGGGAGGTCTCCATGGGGAGGATGGTGGATACTTCATCCAGCAGAATGCCCAGTTTCTCCAAAGATGTGTGCAGACCTGCATTCCATCACCATTGCCACGGATAAGTTCATGCACTGATAATGCAAGAAGGGAAAGGGGTACCTCTATGCTCCTCCACGCGCCCCTTACCCTCAAGGAGTCAGGCCAGAGCCCTTGGGCATCCAAAGGGAGGAAGAGTGGCAGCTGCACAGACCTGGGCCATCCACTTAGGACTCTGAGGTCGTCTGCTCCTTCTTCATTGTCTTTGCCTGTGACCCCTTCAACCTCATCCTGTGTCACTGCAGCTGGACCACAGGGGGACAGCCAAAGTAAGCCAGGACTGTCCAGGCCTCAACTCTCCAGAGGATGGCCACCAAAGTCATCAAATGCAACAGGGCAAACAAATGCACAGGCTATCTCCGCTCCTGCTGCGGATGTCAGGGCAGCACCTAAAAAAAAGTGGTAGTCCATGTAAAAATCAAAAAATTTTGATCTCAAAGTGATTTCACAGATGAACACTATCACTGTATTAGCTGCAAATACATTCACTCACACTAAATAACGTCTACTATTACCTTTCAGCATCATTATATAGCCTTCGTGAGACCTCCCCACCACCCAACCCATCACTAGCAGCTCAGCTGCGCGCAGCTGGATCACAAAGGATTCTGAGAGGGAGGTGTTCTGTGGCAGGGACTTTGAGCCTCACGCAAGCACTCTCCCGCATAAGTGGAGTTTCATCCATCACACTCATCTCTTAGTGCCCCAAGCATTTTCAAAGCTGCCTGCTGGGGTTCTCTTTCAGTTGTCCATCTGAGCTGACCTGCATCTCCACCCACTCCCATGCAGCACCTGTGCCCATCCAACACGAGACTCCGCTCGCTTGCGATATCGTGAAGATAGCGATCATCATATTTCTGATGAGCTTCCCCACCATTTCCAGTCTCCCAGTCACCCATGTCATTTCCCCATACAACAGACCCCACCGGCATATCTTTCACCCTCCCCGCCAACACCTTCCAGCCTGAACGCTTCTTATCCCAGGATGGCCAGGTGAATGTGCACATTCCCGACCTTCCAGAGGATCCCACTCCATCCACATGGAACTCCCTGACCATCTCCTTCCCAGTCCTCAGGGTCAGTGTTTGCCTCGGTGCCCTCACCAACCACCCTCCTTCCACTACAGATGCATCTTCACCCTCACATCCTACCAGCTCCCTCTGTCTCGTTACTATAACCATCTCCTCCTACCATGCCCACTGAGGTTGCTCCCCAGGAGGAGCTGCCTCCACAAGCCTCTCCTTACACCTTCCTCCACCCTCTCTTCCTCCTTTCTCCCCCCCCCCCCCACCGCCACCACCCTCCCCCCCACCCCCCACCTTCACCCCGCCCCGACCTTCCTCACCTTCTTTCCCACTCACCTAAACCTTCCTCTTTCCCCACCTGCTCCTTTGCCGCATTCTTACCAGCCCATAGCAAAGTCCATAAAGTTCTGAAGCAGGGTCGAGACATCAAGATGGAAGGTGCTGTGAGCCCACAGCGAAGTCCATGAAGTTCCAAAGCAGTTCCAAAGCCTCAACAAAGTCGAAGCTGCTGCTTGGAGATCTCCCATATCAGAGAGCTGCTTCACAGCAGAGCCACGTCCATGAGCATCCACCCTCCACGCGATGCCACAAATTCTTCCAGGGCCCGGTAGCTGTAAGTCTCGAACAGCATCTCCTTGGATTGTCGGCAACCTGAGTAAGGCCCTAAAGGCAAGTCGCAACTTCTGCACATCATGCTCATCCAGACATGTTCTGGGCCAGCTTGTTTTCCCGCTGGCATAACAGAGAATCAGGTGCGTGAGGGGACAATTCTGGTCGGGCCTTCATTTGCATCCCATTAGCAGGATGCAATTCGACTTCATGCCACCTCCAGCAGGATTCCCAATCCACCATGGTGGGCAGCATCGGAAGATCCCACTGAAAATTCACTCCGGTATGAAACTGATATTTAGGCCTCGTGCCAAATTCTACATCGCCCCACCCCCACCCAACCCGTCACTGATCCCACCGGCAGGGGAGAACTCCGCCCAGCGATTTCAGATCCTCTGAGGAACATAACTAAATATGAAGTTAAAAATAAATCATTTGTGAACTTCATCTCAGCGGTTGGTCCAAGGAGGCTGATAGTAATACAAAAATGAAGACAGTTTCAAGGTGCTCGAGAGTTTCCTGCCTGAATTAGTCAAAGCAAAAACCAAGAGCGTCACGCAATAAAAGGAATATCTGATGAAGATGCAGAGAAGACTGCTGGAAGAATAAGAACACCAAAAGACAATGACACTTTTTAAGTTCACAGACAGGCACATAAAGGGAAGAGGAGTGAGAATAAAAGACACAACACAATGTCACACCTGCATTGCGGTCATGCACCCGATATCAAAAAATCCATCGCATATTTTTGGATAATTTTAGCATGGCACTTAACTGAGTAATATTCACTAAGCAAATCTGTATTGAAGAGTGGGAGGGAAAATAAAGAAAAATCAAGCCACTCTGGGTTTGTTCAATGAAAACTTATAATAGTCCAGAGCCTCAGTAACCATGGTAACTAGGATAATATCCAGGTAAAAGCATAGGATACTAATATTCTTATAGTTCCACTTTGCTTAAAATAATGCAGCATTTTAAGTAGCTTTGTAAACGTACTTTAGTTCTGAAAATAAGTTTCTCTTTAACAAGGCATCTCCAGCCCATTTGACCATGCAATGCCCTCCCCATTAACATTTGGAGACTTGTCAAAATAGGGAGAGTTGTTCCACAGACTTGAATAGAAATGCTCTCTCGGGTTTGGCCAGCTCTGGTGCTACCAAGTTACTCAAAGTCTTTCACCCAGCATACATTTTCTGCCTTTGCTGTCCCCTGTTTCTTCCAAGAGGTATTCAATGTGGATGAGTACTGATTGGAGAGCTGCCCCACAGACTTGTCCAGCAACAGTCTGAAATAACCAGACTCTCCGAATCATACCTTAAAGCCAATGCACCAGACTCCTCCATCACCCTTCCTGGGTACGGCCTGTCTCACCAGCAAGACCCACCAGAGCTGTCAGCACCGGGGTACAGTTAGGAGGGAGGTACCTTTGAAGTCCCCAACATTGACTCTGGACCACATGAAGTCTCATGGCAGCAGGTCAAACATGGCTGATTACAACCTACAGCCTTGTTTCAGCTGAGTCAGCACTCAGTGTCTCTTCCAAGAGGTAATCAACCAGGGCAACAAGGGCAGAGAAAAACTTAGTGACTTGGTAGCACCAGAGCTGGCCAAACCCTAAAGGACATATCTACCAGACTCAAGTAGTTACAGGTGGCGAGAAAAACATACTTGATCGTGTCCTCACCAATCTACCTGTCACAAATACATCTTTCCATGATGAATTGATGGGAGTGACCACCACACAGTCCTTGTGAAGGTGAAGTCCCCTCTTCACACTGAAGGATATCATCCATTGTTCTACGTGGCATTGCACTAAATAGCACAGATTCAGATCAGATCCAGCACCCCAAAACTGAGCATTCATGAGGCACCAAAGAACATCAGCAGTAGCTGAATTGTACTCCGCCACAATCTGTAACCACCCCCCTGGCCCTGCACTTTCCCTCATTCTATCAATCATTACCATCAAGCCTAGGTATCAACACTAGTTTGAATTTATTTATTCTTCAATGGGATGTGGGCACCACTAGCTAATGCAGCATTTATTGCCCATCTCCAACTGCCCTTGAGAAATTGGTGGTGAGCCATCTTCTTGAATTGCTGTAGTCCATGTGATGTAGTTGCTGTTAGGAAGTGTGGTCTAGGATTTTGGCCCAGCCACAGTGAAGGAACATCATTATAGTTCCAAGTCAGGATGGTGTGTGGCTCGAGGTGCAACCTTGCAGGTGGTGTTCCCATGCATCTGCTTGTGGAAGAGATCACAGGTTTGGCAAGTGCTGTCAGAGGAGCCTTGGCAAGTTGCTACAGCCCATCTTGTAGATGGTACACACTGCCGCCCTTGTGTGTCAGTGGTGGAGGGAGTGAATGTTTAAGGTGGTGCATGGGGTGCCAATTAAGCCAGCTGTTTTGTCTTGGATGGCATTGAGCAAGTTGGAGCTGCACTCATCCAGGCAATTGGAGGGTACTCCATCACACTCTTGACCTGTGCCTTGTAGATGGTGAACAGACTTTGGGGAGTCAGGAGGCAAGTTACTTGTCACAGGATTCCTAGCCTCTGACCTGCTCTTGTAGCCACAGTATTTATATGGCTAGTCCAGTCCAGTTTCTGTTTAATGGTAACCCCCAGGATGTTGTTAGTGGGGGATTCATTGATGATAATGCCATTGAACATCAAGGGGCAATGGTTAGGTTTTCTTTTGTTGGAGATGGTCATTGCCTGACAATTGTATGGTCACGTGTCAGCGCAAGCCTGGATATTGTCCAGGTCCTGCTGCATTTGGACATGAACTGCTTTAGTACTTGAGGAGTTGCAAATGGTGCAATCAGTGGACATCCCCGCTTCTGACCTGATGATGGAAAGTCACTGATGAAGCAACTGGATGGTTGGGCTGAGGACACTACCCTGAGGAACTCCTGCAGTGATATCCTGGAGCTGACAGGATTGAACAAGAACTATAACCATCTTCCTGTGTGCAAGGTATGAATCCAACCAGTGGAGATTTTCCTTCCTGATTCCCATTGGCTCCAGTTTTCCTAGGAAAATAGTTGATAGTGGGAACTTCAGTGATGGTAATGCCATTGAATGTCAAGGGCAAATTGTTGGATTCTCTCTTGTCGGAGAAGGTCATTGCCCGGCACTTGTGAAGCACAAATGTTACTTGCCACTTGTCAGCCCAAATGTAAAACAGCATACCTGGAGCAGTACCTAAAATTACCAGCAGTGAAGCTCCAATGCTATAAACACAGTCAGCCAAACAGTGGAAGCAGTGTGATATAGACAGAGCTAAGTAATCCTACAACCAGTCATGAATCATGGTTGACAATTAAACATTTAGCAAGAGCAGAAAGCTCCACGAACATCCCCATTCTGAATGGTGACAGGATCCAGCATATCAATGCAAAAGACCTGACTGAAGCTTTTGCAATTATCTTCAGCCAGAAGTGCTGAGTGGATGATCCATTTCTGCTTCCTCCTGAGTCATCCAGTATCACAGATGCCAGACTTCAGCAAAATAAATTCTCTCCAAATAATATCTAGGAACAGCTGAGTGCAATGGATATAGCAAAGGCTATGGAGGCCCTGACAACATCCAAACTGTAATACTGAAGACATGAGCTCCAGCCACGCTCTTGCAATATGGCATCTACCTGATAATGTGGAAAATTCTCCAAGTATATTCTGCCCACAAAAAACAAGACAAATCCAATCTGGCCAATTACTGGCCCATCAGTCTACTTTTGGTTATCAATGATGGAAGGTGTCATCAGTGCGATAAAGCATAATTTACTCAGGACTAACCTGCTCACCAATGCTGTTTGGGTTCCTCCAGGACCAAAAACTCCACACTTCAGTACAGCCTTGGTCCTAACATGGACAAAAGAGACAAAGCGCGAGTGACTGCCATTGACATTGCGACAACATTTAACCAAGCGTGACATCAAGGAGACCTAGTAAAATTGAAGTCAATGCAAATCAAGGGGAAAACATTATTGGCTGGTGGCATGCCTAACACAAAAGGAAGATGGTTGTGGTTGCCACTGGCCAATTATCTCAGCTCTGGACATTGCTGCAAGAGTTCATCAAGGTAGTGTCCACATTCCAACTGCTTCATTAATGATCTTGCCACCATCCCAAGGTCAGAAGTGGGGATGTTCGCTGATAATTACAATGTTCATTGAGTCACAGCTTTTTAGATAATGAAGCATTTGATACCCACATGCAGGAAGACATGGACAACATTCACACTCGAGCAGCTAAGTAGCAAGTAATGTTCAAGCCACTCAAGTTCCAGGTAATGACCATCTCCAACAAAAAAGAATCTAACCATCTCTTCTTGACATTCAATGACATTACTATCTCTGAACCCACCACCATCAACACCCTGGGCAGTGATGGGCAACCTAGGCTAGTGAGTGGACCACATGACTGGCCCTCCATCTGAGTCGCAAGATTGAAATCAGTTATGTGCACTAACCACTACCCTATGAATAAGAATTTGCAGTGCTTAGATCAGTCATGGAGAGAGTGTACGGCTTTCACAGTCAACGTTGTGTGCAATCAACACACACCTCAATTTATGTGCCCTTCCTTTGCACGAGTATCACTTTAGTAATAGCTGTAGGAGAAACTACATGGACAGAAACCAGTGGAATCTGGCAATCCTGTGTGTGGGCAGTCAACAAAACGTCTCACAGGCCACAATCAGAACTGATGGGCCGCATGCGGCCCACCACTGTCCTGGGTGGTTACCATTGACCATTTATTAACTGGACTAGCCACAAATATACAACTACAAGAAGGTGTTAAGCTCCTCTCTATTTGATATAAACGTACCAATTATACACAGGAATTGGTGAAAATAATGTGGGTTCATTATTTGAAGGTAAGAGACTAAGAGGGTGGGGGCTAAGTATGGTACACCTAATTTCTACCCTGTTGCTTGCCAACTGATTAAGTCATAGGTCTAATACATCATATCCTGTCAGTGGTAGTGATTGACAGCAATTTAACATACACTCCTTTAAAGGTGTATGCACATCATATCACAACAAGAGGTTGGGAATTCTGTGGAGTGTAACTCACCACCCAGCTCCCAAAGCCTGTCTACAAGGCAGAAGTTAGGAGTGTAATGGAATGCTCCCCATTTGCCTGGATCAGTGCACCTTCAGCACTACAAGAAGATTGAAACCATCATAGACAAAACGACTCACTTGACTGGCAGTTCCATCCACCACCAATGCACAGTGGTAACAGAGAGTGTACCCTCTTCAGGATGCACTGTAGAAACTCACCACTGTTCCTTTGACAGTACCTTCCAACCCCGTGACCCTTACCATTTAGAAGAACAAGGGCAGCGGATGCATGGATCACCACCATCTGCAAGTTCCTCACCCTGACTTGGAACTGTATCACCGTTCCCTCACTGTGGCTGGGTCAAAATCCTGGAACACCCTTCCTAACAGCACTCTTCACTGTACCTACAAATCACATGGACCGCAGCAGATCAAGGTAGGGCCTCACCACTGCCTGAAGGGGAATTTGGGATGGGCAGCAAATGCTGGTCTTGCCAGCAATTTCCACATCCCATTAACAAGTGAAAAAGATCTTTGAACCTTATTAGAAAACAATTACACCAGGCTTTCATGTCAACCACCACTTTTGGTAACTGAAGCAGGTTTTGTGATCAGGAATTTCTGATTTGCAAGATGCAGCCTTCCTTTAATTCTGTTAATACTTGCAAATCAGTCCATACTTTCATAAACAAAAGCTGCTGCACAGGTTCTTTAAGAACTGAAGCAAAACCAAAACTAAAACGTTCTCATTTCAAAAGATTCCTTTATTTCAGTATCCAACTGATTAACATGACTTAATGGCACTTTGATGAAACTGGAAAAGCAGCAACTTCACATTGTCATAGTCTACTGATAGTACAGATGTCAGGCCTCATATCCAGGAAGCTCGGGACTGGATGTGTGCCAGATTTGGGGAATTTATGGATTTTGGGTCCTAGGCCTAGCATGTACAATGCACATAATACATGAAATAAAGTATGAGAAATAAAGAAAAGGACTTTTATTGTTTTATTTTACTTTGTCATTTTCTTAAATTACATCTCAACTGAAGAGTCAGCATCAGAATGAATGTCTGTGGTAGTAGCTGGTGTACAGACATAGGTTGGGGAAGTTGAAGGTTGAGGTGCCATCGTACCTCTTTTAAACATATCCTGAAGCTCAAGTTGTTTCAAATTTGTGGGCCTTTCTTTCAGGAACGCCTCTTGTATTTTGTATATAACATGCTGCTCTGTAATGAAGCCCATGAATTAGTTCCTCTGCAGTGCTTATGCATCTGTCAATAGACACTTTTTCCCTGTTCATCAATGCACTATTTTCATCATCATTGTCATCACTCTCTCTCTTCGTTCTTATTCATGACCAATTCACATATTTCACTGTCTGAGGTCAAGGTGATCCGGAACATCACTGTCAATGTTCAGTCAATCTCAACAGCTTCTTTGCCCAACAACTTGACTTCAGCACATGACAAACTTTTGCATATGCCAATAAATCTTCAACAACTTTTTTCTCCACAAACACACAAACTGCTAAAATCAGGTTCAATTTCACCTTCACCATTTAGGAACATGGTAACTAGCCAAAAGTTGTGCCATCCGTTTATCAAAATATCTTGGGGTACATTGCCTTCGCAGCACTCCACAGAGTGCATCTATTCCAATGAATTCCTTAAATCTCAAGCCTCTATTGCATGCAGTGAACATTTTACTCACGAACTCAGCCTGGTCTTGAACACCTGTGGAATGTGGATGAGGGGCATACAGTTGGGGGGGCAAATAAACTCCGGAAGCCTCCTGATAAGTATTCACATGTGTTGATAGGCCTAACTCTTCATGGAGTACTTTCACTTGGACCACGATAATAAAGCAATGCAATGGATACTTTTTGCTCAGACTCTGCGTGATCCTCTCTAGTAATGCCTTGTCTACATGGGCAGTCTTTGGCTGATGGCATGTTTCCTATTATCCATTAACTTGGGCACATCACTATCAGCAGAAAATGTAAGTAACTAACTTATTTTGCTTCTCCAAATCATAAATGCTCGATGTACCAACACATTCTTCACTTAATCTCTTCACTGAGATGCCCTTCTCTCAACATTACTAACTCCACCTTCTGCTTAACACTCAGCAACAAATGTTTCCGCTTGGACTTCCTGCTGGTCCTTTCAACATGAAACCAGGGCTAACGAAGACTAGAATTGCATACAAACTTGTTCGAACAATGTTTGAACTGTGTGTAATTGACACAGGAATCGATGGCATAAACAAACAAAGCCACAACTTGAAGTACTCTGCGCACCAAATTCAAATTGCTACTCCTGTATGTTCAAGGCTGAGAGAGAGAGAGAGAGAGAGAGAGAGAGAGAGCGCGAGCGCGCGAGCGAGAGGGAGAGATTTTTAATCAGTAAGGGAATCAAGGGTTATGGGGAAAAGACAGGAAAGTGGAGTTGAGGATTATCAGATCAGCCATGATCTCACTGAATGGCGGAGCAGACTCCATGGGCCGAGTAGCCTACTTCTGTTCCTATGTCTTATGGTCCAAGCACTACCTTCGAGTGTAGTCGGTTTGGGGTCCTTCCAGATTTTGGGATGCCAGATAAGGGGTCTGGTACCTGTATCAATTTAATAGATAATTTAAATAGGCTCCTCAGTTTTTAAAGAGAATAAGAAAAGGTAATCAAAACCATTGAATCTGCCCCTTCCATGTACAACTTGTCCTGTGAGAGGTTAAGAAAACAATTCTCAATAATATTAGTATAAATCATGGAACACACACCATTCATTCATAACAATTGTATTGCAAAGTTGACCCCAGCAGCACATGATCCATCATCTTCCACATTATATTTGATCAAATGTGTTTGCCCTTGTAATCTGTAACCATGCTCTTAGAAACCTATTTATATCCAAGGACTTTATCAACACAGGATCAATTGCTTTTTCTTTTCAACATAATGCCAACTCTGCAGGGAAAGAAGGGGAGGGTAATATTCTAATCTCTAGTCTCAGTTAAAATTTACTAGACTTGTGCTCCTGCCTTGCTTGCCTTCGGCTTCCACTTACATGATCTTTCCTCAGTGCCATCGCATTTGATTAGTTTTATTGATTTAGTTAAATAGCACAATGGGTCAGATGGCCTCCTTCTGTGTTGTAAACCTCAATGGCACCTTTGTTGGACTGGACACTTTCAATAGTCACTTGTCATTTTCCACCTTTGCCACTGGACTTTCTATCCACTGTATGAATATTGTCTAGCCTGATGTTTATTCACATTAAAATGTATGTCATTCCTTTATCCCTCTGCTCAAATGGCCCAGATCTCCTAAATTGCGCTTACATGCATCATATGATTGCATCATCAGCAAATGTTACAAGTAGGAAGCATGATTTATGGAGTTAGGTCACAGATAAACCTTGATCTCACTGAATGGCGAATAGGCTAGAGAAACTAAATAGCCTACTCCTGTTCTTATGTTCCTTCCTATGTTTCTACAATTTAGATGGGGAAGATACTGCCTGACTAAACTCAACTTCTTTGAGGCAGTGACTACCCAAATGAACTGCGTAAGCCCAATGACATGGTGCACATTGACTTCCAAACTGTTTTGATAAAATTCCGTACAAAAGGCTATGAATTGAAATCAAATGTAAGTATTCAGGATAACCTCTGGAAATGACCAAGAAGCTGGCTGAAGGGTAAAAAACCATAAGTAACCTAAGAGGAGTTATGCCAGACTGGGGAAAGTACCTCAGGGTTTGGTTCAGTGTTCCTACTAGTACTAACTTATTTTGAACTGGATTAAAAAGCTCAATTCAAAGTGGTTAAATTTGCACAATAAACTTGGAAGGACAATCAAATTGGAAGATGCAGCTCAGAAACTGCAGAATGAGTTGGACATAATAGTGGCTAGACAAGTGGCAGATGAAATGTAATCCAGACACTACAAAGTGCTACACATTGGAAAGAAAATAGTAACAGACATAATTCATAAATGTGGTTGAAGTAGTCAAGGATAAAGCTGAAAAATACCGAGATATTAAACATGTCCAACCAAAGCAGATCAGCATTCAAAGCCAATAGGATGTTAACTGTATTGCCAAAATAGTGGAATGTAACTCAGGAGGAAGTAACGATCAAACTCTAATTCTATGGACAGATTGCCCTTGAACCCAATTCTGGTCATCAAAACCAGAAATGCAAAGGCAGGCCATAAGGTTCATCTCCAATGTCAGCAATTAGTTATGTGAAAAGACTATTGAAATGCAGGCTTTTCAGTCCAGAAAGGAACTGTTTGAGTGGAAAATAATAAAATTCTTAAAAGACATGGAAAAAGTTAACAGTTAATATAAAATATGAGAGTAGAACGAGAGGACATAAGTAAACTCATTAAGAGGTAATGTTAAGATTGATATCAGGAAATTATTCTTCACGCAAAATAATCAATTTATGAAATAAACTTCCAGAGAGAGTAGTGGCAGAAAAGTCTGTAGAAACAAATGGTGGTACATTGGGATCTCTTCAGGCAGATGAGTTATACTCCATCTCCAAATTTTTGTGCACTCGCTTAATCTCTCAATATCCTTTTGTAAATTCCTTTTGTCCTCTTCACAACTTACTCTCATGCCTATCTGTGTCATCAGCTAATTTGGCAACCATACCTTTATTCAAGTCATTGATATAGATTGTAAATAAGATGGGCCAAATAAGCTTCCTCATCCAAAATTCTCATAAAAATGTTAACTCCAAACATTTGTGCCCAAACATTTGTGAACAATGGAATCAGATAACCCAGTAACAACCCCTTTTGGCCTCCATTAATGACTTCCTCTAAGCCAAAATATGTTTGTTTGAAATTTCTAATCACCTTCTGCATTTTCTTTCAAGCCAGTTTTTATTCAGTCAGCTATTTTTAAAGTTAATTTTAGGCTTAGATGCAGATCTAAAAATCAAAATATTACTAATACAGGAACAGAAGCAAGCCATCAAACCTGCTCCATCATTCAATAAGGTCATGGCTGATCTGATTGTAACAACTCCACTTTTCTGCCCAACCCATATCCTTTGACTCCCTTGTTAGTCAAGAATCTATCCTAAACTCTGCCTTAAAAACATTCAATGACCCTGCCTCCACCACTCTGGAAAGAGAATTCTACAGACTGGCAACACTTTAAAAAAACCTCACATCTCCAACTTAAATGGGAGACCCCTTATTTTTAAACTGTGTCCCCTTGTTCTAGTCTCTCCCACAAGGGGAAATATCCTTTCAGCATGCACCCTGCCAAGTCCCCTCAGGATTTTATGTTTCAATAAGGTCATCTCTCATTCTTCTAAACTCCAGTGGGTACAAGCCCAATATATCCAATCTTTCCTCGTAAAATAGCCCCTTCATCCCAGGAGCCAGTTGAGTGAACTTCCTCTGAACTGCTTCTAATGAAATTATGTTCTTTCTTAAATAAGGAGTCCAAAATTATATACAATACTCTAGATATAGTCTCACCATCACCCTGTTCAACTACAGTAAAACTTCCATGCTTTTTATGTTCCATTCCCCTTACAATAAATAACAATCCATTTGCCTTCCTAATCACCTGCATACTAACCTTTGGAGGTTCATGTGCCAGGACACCCAAATCCCTCTGTACAAAGAGTTCTGCAATCGCTCACCATTTAAATAATAAGATGCTTTTTTATTCTTCTTGTCAAACTACTTCACAATTTCCAACATTATACTCCATCTCCAAATGTTTGTGCACTCACTTAATCTCTCAATATCCCTTTGTAAATTCCTTTTGTCCTCTTCACAACTTACTCTCATGCCTATCTGTGTCATCAGCTAATTTGGCAACCATACATTCAGTCCCTTCATTCAAGTCATTGATTTAGATTGTAAATAGTTGAGCCCCAGCACTGATCCCCATGGCACTCCATTTGTTATATCTTGCCAACCTGAAAATGATCCATTTATGCCTACTCCACTTTTTGTTAGCTAACCAATCCTCAATCCATGCTAATGTTACCCCTACACCACGAGTATTATTTTGTGTCGTAACCTTTGTTTTGGCACCTTGTCAAATACCTTTGGGAAATACACCATATCTACAGGTTCCCCTTTATCTACCTTGCTTGTTATGTCCTCAAAAACTCTAATACAAGCATAAGAAATAGGAGTAGCAGTAGGCTATTTGGCCTCTCGAGCCTACTCTGCCATTCAATAAGATCATTGCTGATCTGTTTGTGTTTTAAATTCCACATTCCCATCTATCCTGATAACCTTGGATTCTTTTGCCTAACAGGAATCTATCTACCTCTGCCTTCAAAATATTCAATGACCCTTCTTCCACCATCTTCTGAGGCAGAGTTCCAAAGTCGTACAACCCTCAGTAAATATTTCTTACTTGTCCCATAAGGGTGACCCCCCCAATTTTAAAAGAGTGTTCCCTATTCTGGACTCACCCACAAGAGGAAACATCCTTTTCATGTCCATCTTGTCAAGGCCATTCAGGGTCTTACATGCTTCAGTAAAATTGCCTCTAACTCTTCTGAACTCCAGTGGAAACAAGCCCAGCCTGTCCAACCTACCCTCATAAGATAACCCGCTCATTCCAGTATCAATCTAGTACACATCCTCTGAACCACCTCCAATGCAGATACATCCTTCCTCAAATAAGGAGACCAAACTGCACACAGTATTCGAGATATGGTCTCACCAATGCCATGTATAACTGAAGCATAACATCCTTACTTTATGTTCAATTCCTCTCATAATAAAGGATGGCATTCCATTAACCTTCTTGATTACATGCTGTACCTGCATACTAACTTTTTGTGACTCATGCACGAGAACACCTAGATCCCTCTGCACCTCAGAATTTTACAGGTCTTTCTCCATTTAATACTCTGCTTTTTTATTCTTCCTACCAAAGTGAACAACTTCACATTTTCCCATATTACACTCCATCTGCCTGATTTTTTCCCACTCAACTTATCTGTCTGCAAGTTCCTGGTCTTCTTCACAACATACTTTCCTACCTTCGTCATCTGCAAATGTAGCTATCATGTATTCGCTCCCCTCATCTAAGTCTTTGATGTAAATTGCAAAAGGTTGAGGCCTTAGCAGACCCCTGCAAGACTCACATCCTGCCAAAGACCAACTTATGCATACTGTTTTCTGCCAGCCAATCTTCTATCCACACTAATAGTATAACATGAGCTTTTATTTTCCGCAATAACCTTTGATGTGGCACCTTATCAATAAATTAGTCAAACACTATTTCCCTTTCATTCATGTTGCGTCTCTGGCTGATTTTCTAAATGCCCTGCTATAACATCCTTCAGAGTAGGTTCCAGCATTTTCCCTATGACAAATGTTAGGCTAACTGGCCTATAGTTTCCAGCTTTCTGTCTCCCTCCTTCCTTGAACAGAGGAGTTACATTCACTATTTTCAAATCTGATGGGACCCTTCCAGGATCTAGCGAATTTTGGAAGATTAAAACCAATGATTTTACTATCTCACCAGCCATTTTTTTTTTTAAGATGCTATGATGAAGTCCACCAGTACCCAGGGACTTGGTCAGCTTTTAATTCAAATAATTTTCTCAGTATATTGTCCCTTGTGATTGTAATTGTTTTAAGTTCCTCCCTCCTTTTCACCTCCTGATTTACAATTATTTACAGCATGTTATCTGTGTTTTCTACAGTGCTGATGCAGTTTCAAAGACACGTCCACTGAAACAGGGTGAGAAATATATACAATGTTGCAGTACTGGAACAGTGTGTGCCATGAAAGGCAGGATGGTGCTGGAAAGGAGTCCTGGACTAAGGGAGCTGCCTGACAACAGCATTTTAATTGGCTCCTGACCAGGTGACCAGGTTTTGTGTGAGAGCAGTGCAGCAATATAGCTCCTAGCCTGAAAGGAACGGGATCTAAAACCTCTTTCTCCTGTGTGTGGAAGATTCCAGTAATTCGACAATAATTGCTAGCTGATTTTTTTCCTCTTCATATCTCTATAATCTACTCTCTCTCCGAAAACCCCTGTCAAGAGGCAAAGGGAAAATCAAAGGTGGGGGGGCACACAGTAGAAGGGTCTGATACCGAGAAAGGTTAACAGGATACTGAGTATAGTACCACCCACAGTGATGTAAGAAGGCACATGACCTAGAGCTGGGGCCAGCCTAGAAAATGAGGAACAATACGTAAAGGACCTAGTATGAAGTCCTCTCCATACCTACTGTAAACACGTACTTAGCTCAGACTGGTGCATAAAGACTTCCTTGTAACTTATACAACACTGCCTCATGGTGTCCAAGTAGTATCCTTCAAGAGTTGCAACAACTGGATATATCATGGTAACATTGGTAGAATCCATCAGGACCCTAATCCCAACCCAGTTCAACTGCAGCCCATCCCAATGATTCAGTTCTCACCAGCGTCAGTACTAATGCCAGTGTCCAACAAAATAACCACTTATTAGTTCACATCTCACTGGGAGTTAAGAAAAAGTTGTGGCTATCCATCCATCTTCCAAAATAGTTCTAGCATTTATGAGGTTCCTAAAAATATTAACTAATCTGGATCGCCCATTTCACCCTTTGCTTTCTTCATTACTCTGTAGTGTAATCTTCTTCAGCCAAGGGTTCTACAAACAATTTGTTTTTAGAAATGCTTCACTGATCTACAACCACATGACAAATCTCTGTACAAAATAACTATCTAGAATTTGATTAGTCTTCAATCGTGAAGAATGAAGAATTTAATTAATATAGCTACCATTTCCTTATTCCCTGTAATATTTCTATGCAATTTATGTTTTAAAAGGCATATGGATTACTGAAGCAATGCAGGGGAATATGAGACAATGCACTTTGAAAGCATAAAAGAACATGTGCACTGAACTGTAAAACTGTAGAAGGCAAAGAAACAAGGCCTAGGGGGTAAGAAGCACATTTCCACCTGGTCTGATAACAGAGGGCAGAGTGCAAACATAAAGCAGAATGTATATCCTGTATGGCTCAGCGATGTGGACAATATACAGCAGACACCTCAAAAACTCCGGAGAAGTACCACTAGCGCTGCCTCCGCACGATCCTGCAAGTCCATTGGCAGGATAGGCACATCAACATTAGTGTTCTTGCTCAGGTCAACATCCCCAGCATCAAAGCATTGACCGCACTCCATCAGCTCCGCTGGGTGGGCCACACTGGGTGGACCACATTGTCCGCATGCCTAACATGAGACTCCCGAAACAAGCACTCGACTTGGAGCTTTGACACAGCAATCAAGCCCCAAAGGGCAGAGGAAGGACTTCAAGGATACCCTCAAAGCCTCCTTGAAAAAGTGCAGCCTCCCCACCGAGATCTGGGAATCTCTGGCCCAAGACCACTCGAAGCGGTTGGAAAGCATTTGAGAAGGAGTTGAACACCTCTCGTCTCATCACCAGGGGCTAGCTGAAGCCAACGTCAAAAGCGAAAGGAGCATGTGGTAACCTGGGCACCACACCCACCTATAACCCCTACCACTGTCTGGCCCACCTGCAACAGAGACTGTACGTCACACTTTGGGGTCTTCAGTGACCCCAACTCATTTTTAGTTTGGAAGCAAGTCATCCTTGACCCCCGAGGGATCGCCTAAGAGAAGACTGCATCCAGTTTGAGCATTTTCTCTTAGGAAGGATATCACGGCCATGATGATCCCTGGGATGAGGTGCTTCCATTATAAAGGGAACCTGGACAGAGTGGGTTAAAGCAAAAACAGAAAATGCTGGAAAAACTCAGGTTTGACAGCATCTGTGGAGAGAGAAAAACAAAGCTAACATTTGGAATCTGTCTGACCCTTCTTCAGAGCTGTTGTGGACAAATTGGGAATCTTTTCATGACAAAAGCTGAGGTATTCAAAAAAAATCAGGAGTGAAGACTTGATAAAGTAAATCAGAAAAAAAAGATTGGTATTGATTGGTGAACACCAGTGGGCATAAACTTAAGACCCTCGCTATGAGAACAAAGTGTGAACTTAGGAAAATTTATTTTTACACAGAACATTTTTAAGACATCAAATGGCTTTCAAGAAATAAATGGTATTGGCAAAATCTAGAACAGCTTTCAAAAAGTATTTGGATAAATACTTGAAAAAGAGAAGAATTTTTCAAGCGTGGGGAAACAGCAAAGAATGGGGTCAGAAAGCCAGCACAGAAGCAATAGGCCAAATGGCATCGGATTTAAAATTCTGAAGACATCTAAAAAATTCTATTTCACACTTCCCTTTCAGTTGCCCCAGTCCAACCACTTTACCCAAAGGATATTAAAACCCCCCATGGATATCAGCTCATCAGATGCCTCTTTTACTTTCTTGTTTCTAGGTGGTTCACTGAGTTGGAGGTTGGGGGAAACTGAAATTATTATTTAGCTGTCCTCATTTATTTCTGTCTGGACTAAGAATCTAAAAAAAAAAAGCAGTAAGTCACAATGTCCAGAAAGTAATTTCAATCGATCATAACTGTAAGTAGTTTATTTAAACTTCCAAGGGAATGCTCAGCTCCTCCCTGCTCTTCAGAAGGTAGTCGAAGCAAACAGGATCATTTGCTGGTATTTCCTCCCTGGGAGATCAAACACAATTTAGTATCCCAAAACTGCACCAGATTAAAATCAATGGAATAAATCTGGGAACTTCCAGGTCACATGGCCCATTTACCTAGCGAGCAATACAAAACTAACAGTTTCAAAATAGGCAAGTTATAATTTGGTTACAATAGAAGAACTTATCTCCATTCAGTTCCATTGTGAGTGACCTGGGTCAATGTAATTTTCTTTCACTATAACAGAAGCTTCACAATGTTAAAATTCATTGTAAGCAGGTTCTACTGTAAATTACAGTTCTACATCAACTGATCTGCTACTAAAAATACTGCCCATTATTCAAGTTATTATAGGTTGAATAAATTTGGCATGCTCCATAGTTCCAAAATAATAGTAAAAATAATGGATTTACAAAAGGCAGCATGATTAAAATTACAATGAGAAAGACTAAGGGTAAGACTGCGAAGATCCCATTAAGGCCTTCAAACTGGCTCACCAGCACCACCAACTGGTACTTTTTGGCAATCGATTTCACTTTTATTATCAAAATCAAATTTAAATAGGAATAATCTGTGTGTTGTGGGGCAAGTTAAGAACCTAGAGATTATTGGTATAATTTTTATCACATGATCTATAAGCAATTGTATAACTGCATCTGTGAACCGAGGGAGCAGATGGTTTTCTGGCTGACATCCGGAAAAGCATTGAACTTGAAATAAATTATTGAATCAGACATACAAAAAACAATTATTTTGAACAACTTGTTCAATGGGTTGCATTTCACAATGTGTAACAGAAGTTCAAGGGAGCACCTCTTAGATTTCCCTCTATCTATTATTGTGGATATCCACTGCACGACTATTAAACTGACTAAAACTAGTTTTGGGTCTTTGTGAGGACACACTGCTAATCTTCTCAAGGCCAGGGTTTGAGCAGCTAAATTTTAAAATGTAGTACAACGCGGGCTAAATATGAATAGTTATCTATTTATCAAGTGATTTTAAATATCAAAACAAAAATAAAATGTACCAAAATTAATGGCCCAGAATTTGCTAGAAAAATAACTGTAAATGCACATGGAATTCTTAGTGTGCAAAACTCAGCAATTTACTGAAGGGGGATATGGCAAATCTGTTCAAATTGCGAGATTTGCATCAATCTACCACTAGCCTTGACAAAAGGAGTAGCTTGCCATAACTTCCCCCACGCTTTAAGAAGTTATTGCATTTTTGCTGCTATGAAACAATTCAACTTGCCACAGAAAGCTAAGCCTAATACTTAATAACAGTTCCATAAATGCTCCTGCAACAGAATGCAACATCACAGCCCAGTGTGAAGGAATTGGAATTGTGGAATCTCAGCCTTGCAAATAATAAATTATTTCTAAAGGTTTTTAAAAAGTTACAGTAAGAAACATTTCTATCTCCTCTCCCTTAATCCAATTTTCTATTTCTCTTTCTGTATCTAGTTTGTCTCTAATTCACTCCACTTTCTTCTTTGTCATTCCTCTGTTACTTGGTTTATCCTTAAACCTCATTGGTTGAAACAGATTGATCCCATCAAATCAATGCAGTTCCAGATGCCTCATTCCTAGTTATTAGCCCACACTTCCAGCAATTTGTAGCACTAAAGATTGAGCCAAAGGATGAGGGAACAAATCTAACAATTTGTGGCATTGACCCAGACTTTGCTGCAAGAGTGACAGTGAGGCCATCAACATGCACCATTTATGAAAGAATAACTTGCCAGCAACTTTTGGCCTCCACACACATGCAGTTAAGTGCAAAAATCAGGATGTGGCTGACTGAGTTTCAAGCTCCTCCACAAGCTTCACAACACCTGTACCATAGATTCAGCATTGGAATACATGGAGGGCACAATTAGGCATTATTTGTGATGCAAAACCACAAAACATACCAGGAAATTTTACTCTAGAATGGACAAGTCCTAAATGTCTCTCATCTCTCAATTCCATTAATAGTGACTGCGCATCAAAAATACTCCATTAACTGCGAAATACTTGCAGATGCCTAGTGTTCATGCAAGTCTTCCTTATTCTCTCTTTCCTGCCCTTTTCCGTACACAATTTGGCATAGAATGAAACATTCTAACACACTTCTTGGTTTAGTGGCTCAGTAAGGATTCTTGGATCTGATTGGTTGAGGAGACATGCAATTGCTTGACCTGTTCATATAGGTTTCAGATCCCCCGTGGGGTGGTGCCCCACCGTTTTGGCTCTTGAATTACTACAAATCCCAATGAAAAGTTCCATTAAAAGTAAGTGTAAGGAACAGTGAGTGTCATTCATTCACCACTGACCTCAAACTGCAGGTACATTTTTTTTAATTTTAACTTGTTCAGTAATGTTTCTTGGGTCTTAGATGGCACCTTTTGTATTGATCAAGCATACACAAAAAATTCTCCATTTACACCACTGACCAACTTGTTTCTCCCCTTGTTGGCCACCTGTTTCACTCGATACCCACAGTTTTTAAGTCTAACTATAAAAAGATATATAGTGAAATCTTAATTCAGTCACAAATCAACTTTTTTCTCATTCATTCGCGAGACACAGGCATCACTGCGTGGCCAGCATTAAATTCCCTCAAGAAGGTGACATGCCGCTTTATTGAACATATATGGTGTTAATAACACCCACAGTCCTGTTTGGGGTGGAGTTTCAAGATTTTGATACGATTATGAAGGAATGGCAATATTGTTTCAAGTTAAAAAAACGTGTTCCCACACTCCTGCTGAACTTGTTCTTCTTAGCAACAGAGGTCACAGATCAGGGAGGTGCTGTTGAAGAAACCTTAGTATGTTGCTGCAATACATCTTGTTGAAAGTATGCACTGTTGCCACAAGTGGAAGGAAGGAATGTTTAAGGTTGTGGAAGGGGTGTCATTCAAACAGCCTGCTTTATCCTGGATGGTGTCAAGCTCCTTGAGTGTTGTTGGAGCTGCACTCATCCAGGCAAGTGGTCCTGGAAGAACCCAAGCTGAGCAATAAGCAAGTGCTGCTTGATAGCACTATCGGTGGCATCTTCTAACACTTTGCTCATGCTTTGAGTGTACATTGAGGACAATAGTGAATGAACTGGATTTGTCCTGTTTTTTTGCAGACAAGACATACCTGGGCAATTTTCCCCTTTGATGCTAGTGTTGTAGCTGTACTGGAACAGCAGAGTTAGGAGGCACAGCTGGTTTTGGAGCATAGGGCTGCAGCACAATAGCCTTTGCTATATTCACTGCGCTCAGTGGTTTCTTGATATCAAGTGGAGGGAGTTTAATTGGCTGAAGACTGTCATCTATGATTGTACAGGTGGTGAAGGAGGCCGAAATAGATCAACACTTCTTTCCAAAAACGGTGGCAAACATTTCAGCCCCGCCTTTACAATCGCATGCTGGGCCCCACCATCATTGGTAATGGAGATGTTCATGGAGCTCCCTAAAGCCATTGATTTGTGAATGGTGGACAATTAAACACTTGACATGGCAGGACTGCAGAGTTTTGATCTGATCCATTCAGTATGGGATCACATACCTCCAACAATAACATGCTGCTTCCACTAATGTATTCTAGAATATATTAGATCTTGTTTTTCATCTTCACCAGGTTGGCACCTCATTTTTAGGTATGCCTGGTGCTGCTCCAGCCATGCTCTCTTGGGTTGGTCTCTTGGCAAGATGATAACGTTAGAGCGATGGACATGTTGGGACACAAGGGCTTGGATCTTCATTTGAGTTGGGTGCACAGAGTCAGGATAACTCCCAGCTCCACAAACCCAACTTTTAAAATTGGTTGCCTGGATATCAGATTTTCAGTCCAGGTGGGGGATAGGGTGGGCTGTATTAGAAGTCAGGGAGCCCCAGAAGTAGTGAGGAGGATGCTGGGTGCAAAGGCAGGCCAGGCAGAAGGCCTGCCTCAGGGCACAGTGTCCAAAAATTTGGAGAAAAAAAAACAGAAATACATTCCTCACCCCTGCACACATTCCCCATGCCCCCTCCATGCAAACCCAAGCTATCTCATGCCCTGTACAAAACCCCCATGGTCCCTCGTAACTTCCATGTCAACTGATGCTCTGTAAATTGCCCCAATGGCCCTTTAAAGTCTTATATGTCAGGATGACCAGTCCTCTCAACAGTTCCAAGGAGCTTGACAGTTAATGAGTTTATGCACATTCATGCCTACTTTTAACAATTCCAAAGGGCACCTGACCTCCCCCAAAGGTGTCCCAGGACCAGATCCAAAATGGTACCTTCTCTTTCCAAAGGGGAAGCTATCCAATGAAATGCACAAGTTCAGGCCTACTCTTACCAGGTCTGCTCTGCCCATGGGGTTTTACATTCCTAAACTACCAAAATCCGACTTGAGTGGAGGCAGCTGATGATGGGTGGCCAGCTGCCTCCATTAACCACATGGGCATGGAAAGCGAACAGCCCTCATGAAAATAAGCCCTCATGAAGCAAGATGTTCAAGGGCAGGACTTCAAATTTCTGGTTCATCTGTTATTTTTGCCACAACAGAGGCTCTGCATTGTGGCGAAAATCCAGGTCAATGTTACAGATTGTGGTGGAATATTGCTGATGGCAGCTGAGTACCGTATGAATATCCAGTTTGGAACTGCTGGAAATGTTCCAAATCTAGCCCATTTAGCACAGTGGCAGTGCCACACAACACAATGGATGGTCTCCTCAATGTGAAGATGGGACTTTGTCTCTACAAGGACCGTGCAATGGTCACCCCTACCAATATTCTCACTGAAAGATGCATCTACAAAAGGTAGGTTGGTGAGGGCAAGGTCAAGTCGGTTTTTCCTTCATGCTGGTTCTCTCACCGTTTGAAGGTCCAGTCTGACAGATGACCTTCAGCATATGGCCAACTCAGTAGTGATGCCAGCCACTTTCATTGAAGGGTCTCATCAATAGTACATTCTGTATCCTTGTTATTCTCAATGCTTCTTTCAACATAGAGGTTTCTGCGAGTATGGTTATGTTGTGCTGTTGCTTCACTAGTTTGTGGGACAACTCTCCCAATTCTGGCACAAGCCTCCAGACGTCAGTGAGGATGACTTTACAGGGTCAAATGGCTAGGAAGATGTCAGATGGCCCATCCTGCTTTATTCTTATCAGAACTCTATGTAGTTATTTGATGCTAGGCCATTTCAGAGGCAAGTTAAGAGGCATTTGCTTTACTGTGGGTCTGGAATCACAAACAGACCAGATTTCCTTCCCAAAAGGACATTAGTGAAGCAGCTGGATTTTTCATTACATGGTCACCATTACTGATACTAGCTTTGTACTCTAACTGTATTTAGCCAGCTGCTACCCTGGCATTTGAACTCCCCTTCCCCTTGACATTCATTGGCATTACCATCATTTAATCCCCCTCCATCAAGATCCTGGGGGTTACCATTTACTAGAAACCAAACTAGTCATATACACACTGTGGCTGCAACAGCACGTTGGAGGCTGGGAATTCTGTGGCGATTAACCCACGACCTGGCTCACCAAAGCATGTCTGCCAACTACAAGGCCCAAGTCAGGAGTGTGATGGTATACTCCTCACTTACCTGGATGAGCACATCTCCAACACTCAAGAACTCAAGACCATCAAGAACAAAACACCCGAACCACCACCTTAAACATTCACTCCCTCCATCACTGATGCACAGTGGTAGCAGTGTGTATCATCTCCAAGACGCACTGCAGCAACTCACCAAGGCTCCTCCAACTGCACTTCTCAAATCCTTGAACTTTACCATCTAGAAAGACAAAGGCAGCAGATGCATGGGAACACCACTACCTGCAGATGTCCCTCCAAGCCACACACCATCCTGACTTGGAATTATATCTCTGCTCCTTCACTGGGGCTGGGTCAAAATCCTGGAACTTCCTTCCTCACAGCACTGTGGGTGTGGCTACACCACATGGCCTGCAGCGGTTCAAGGCAGCTCACCATCACCTTAACGGCAATGAGGGATGGGCAATAAATGCTGTCCTAGCCAGTGATGCCCACATCCCATGAATGAATTTTTTAAAACTATGTCTTCAAATCATTAGTCCAGACCTCTGGATTACTAATCCAATAGTATAACCACAATGCTGCTGCACCCATGGGTAACTATGAGAATTAGATTTTTAGTACTTAATTCCACTTTGCTGCCTATGTGCAAAAATAACTTGGCACTAACAGTAGACTAAATACGCAGCACAGCACACCACCTCAAAATGCTGGATCCAGATCAAAAAATAATCAACAGCCAAGTGTTAGAAAGCTTTTTCATGCTCTAAATCAATCATTCAAGAATTACAGTTAGAATAGTGGAGGTGAAAATCCTAGAATTCATTAAGAAACAATCAAAGGCTGCAATGTGGGGAAATGCAGAGGATGTTTTTTGGATGGATAAGCTAAGAAGCCCAAATAATTTCCTAATCTGTAATTAATTTGAGATCAACATTCCATTTCCTCTGACTCTTACCTCTTCTGCATCCTTCCCCACTTTGCTTTTCTCCACCATTAGTGGTTGTGCTTTCAGCTGACAATGACCCATTATTTACAATTCTCTTCCTAAATCCCTCTGCCACTCATTTTAGACCTGCTGCTTTAACCAAGATTTTGGTCACACTTTGTAATTGCCTGTCCTTTGGCTCAGCGCTCTGATGTACATTGGGGCATTTTGTGTTCTAGAGCCTATACAAATGCAACTTCCTGCCAGGTCAATCCTTGGAAGTCAGCACTTAAACATTTCCCGCACTGAACACTGGGAATCAATCTCTAAACAGCAACATATTCTGGATTTATTATGCTCTATGTATTGTAGCAATGTGCAAAATTTTGCAGTGTTTTTCAACATACCCTACTTTTAATAGAAATAATTTGCAGAATCAGATCATTTTTTAGGCTTTCGGGCCCGGGGCATTTTCCTAGACGACATGGAATGGTCCATTTTCTGGTGCAGCAACCTGTAATGAGGCTGGGCACATGCAAACCAAATTAAAAATGATGTGAAACACAATAGCATTTCCACCATGTTAACTGGCCTTTTGTCGGGTGTTCACCAAGGTAAATGTTGGAATGCTAGCAGAGGGAAACTCAGTTCCCTTCCCCACCCCTAAGCCGAAGTGCAACTAAGCTTTGACAATTATCTCCACATGGAGATATGCCTCAACTTATTTGAGCAGGGAACGTGTCCAATCTGAAAATCAGAACCAATAAGTGATGCAACTCACCACTGCATCATTGACACAATTGTGTACAAAGACTACAGCATCTTACAAGACACTTTGCTATGCAACATGCATTTCTAAATGTTAAGTATTTGTTGTTTCCATTATGTTTAATTCAAAATGTGCTAAAACTCGAGTTGCAAATGATGGGGAAGCGGAGTGGTTTAAAAGGAGACAGAGGCAGAATCAGGTCAGTTTACATAGCTTGTATGTTATGCAGGCTTTACAGACCAATATGAAATATTCAAATGTAGAGACTAAATCCTGGCATAAACCCAAAGCGTTCAGTTAAAATGGCAGCAACTCTTCTCTGTAAAATTCAACAATCTGACTGGATTTTGCCACAATCAGTGAAAGTTTACTTATCTGTGTGGACCTTGGCTGTAAAAAAAATCCAAAAGGAGATGTTTTTTTCCCCTGCATTCAGAGCTACACAGACTCTTTGCAGATGTTGTAATAAAATTAACAACCATTTATGATCCAATATTTAGATTCTCCAAAAGAGGAATTTAAATCCAGTTTATCATGTGTCACTCAAGGCCAGAGAAATAACTAGTTCTAGACAGAAGTCACTCTTTTCCTTCAACACACTCCGCAAAACCTCTCTTTGACCAAGTTAAGTCACTGTCCTAATATCTCCTTCTTTTGCTTGGTGTCAATATTTGTCTGGTTACATTCCTGTGAAGTACCTTAGGAAGTTTACTGACATTAAAAAGATGCTAGGTAAATGCAAGTTTTTTTTCCATTCCGTCGTACCATTGTTATGTCAACATCACTGCACAGCCCTCTAGATATCAAGCTTTTGAACTAAGTATTACGTTTTCTTAAACCCTACCTTGATTCAACAACCAATCTTTCTTCAGGCAATCCATCAGAACTCGGTTACAATCTATACTGATGACCTAACAAATGCACCTCTACTATTCAGAAAAGGAACACATTTGCCCATAAACGAGAGATTATTTTATAACCCACAGTCTATCACAGGATATTGTAAAATGCTTGAATAACATTTCTTACAGGCTTGATACCATCTATCCATACTTACCATGTGGCTGTTAAAATTAAAACAAAGCAGTCTTAAATCACATTGTCCTCCTTTCTTTTTCCCCCGAAGTACATAGCACAACGAATCATCCTTGTCTACTAGCTTTTATCAGTTTTGACACTTAGCTGTCAATACCTGATTAGCTCCATAGCTTGCATGATTTGAGTAAATCTAATGCCTTCTTGAATGCCTCAACCACACTTCCAGGCAATGCATTCCAGACCCAAACCCGAACAACACTCATGTGAAGAAGCTTTTTCTCACATCACATTTGCTTCTTTTGCAAATCACTTTAAATTTGTGCCCTCTCATTCTTGATCCTTTTACGAATGACAACAGCTTCTCCCTATATACTCTGACCAGCCCCCTCTCTATCAAATCTCCTCTTAGCCTTCTTCTCTCCAAGGAGAGGAATCCCAACCTTGCCAATCTATCCTCATAGCTGAGGTTTCTCATCCCTGAAACTATTCTTGTAAACCTCTTCTGCACTCTCTCCAATGTGTTCACATTCTTTCTATAGTGTGGCACCCAGAACTGTACACAATACTCCAGCTGAGGTCTAATGAGTGTCTTATATAAATTCAGCATAACCCATCTGCTCTTGTACTCTATGCCTGTATTAATAAAGCCCAGGACATCATATGCTTTATTACGCACAAACACACATCTTTCTGCACCCCCTTCAAAATTTCACCCCTTATTTTGTATTATGTGTTCTTCCTACCAAAATGCAGCATTTCACATTTCTCCACATTGAACTTCATCTGCCCATTCCACCAACTTGTCTATGTCCGTTTGAAGTTCTACACTGTCCTCCTTGCAGTTCACAACACTGCCAAGCTTATCATCTGCAAACTTTGAAATTGTCCCCGGCACACAAAGATCTAGATCATTAATATATATTAGGAAAAGCAAGCATCCTAATACCAACCCCTGGGGAACTCCACTACAAACTTTCCTCCAGCCTGAAAAATATCCATTAACCATTACTCTCTGCTTCCTATTTTTCAGCCAATTTTGTATCCATGTTGCTACTGTCCCGTTCATTCCATGAGCCATAACTTTCCTCAAGTCTGTATCAAATGCCTTTTGAAAGTCCATGTATGTCACACCAACAGAATTACCCTCATCTACCTTTTCTGTTACCTCTTCAAAAAAACTCCAGCAAGTTAAACACAATTTCCCCTTTAGAACTCCATGCTCTCTCTTCCTTATCAACCCATACTTTTCCATATGACTACTAATTCTATCATGAATAATTGTTTCTAGAATCTTGCCCACCACTGAAGTTAAACTGTCTGGTCTGCAATTGCTGGGCTTATCCTTACAACCATTTTTGAACAACTACATAATGTTTGCAATTCTCCAGTCCTCCGGCATTGCCCCTTAGCCTTGGGAAGGCTGAAAGATTATGGCCAGTGACCCTGAAATTTCTACTCGCACTTCCTTCAATATCCTTGGATGCATCTCATCGAGTCCCAGTGCCTTGTCAGCTTTAAGTTCCAACAGTCTATTCAACACTTCTTCCTCATCAATTTTGAGCCCTTCTAGTGACAAAGTTTCCCCATCTGTCACATTGGCCTGGGTAGCATCTACCTCCTTGGTAAAGACAGATGCAAACTATTCATTTAATGCTTCAAGCCCTTTTGTCCATGTGTAAATTCCCTTTTAAGTCTCAATCAGGCCTACTCCTCCTTCTACCACCCTTTCACTATTTATATGCCTATAGAGGACTTTGGGATTCCCCTTTATGTTAGCTGCCAATATTTTCTAATTCCTCTTAACTTCTCTAATATGCTTTTTCACCTCCCCTCTGAACCTTCTGTATTCCTTTTGGTTCTCAATTATACTTTCTACTTGACACCTGTCTTAACTAATCAGCCTAGCACTTGGTAGCTAGGAAGCATCCTCCTGGGTTTACAAGGCAGGGTGATGGAAGTGTCGGGGGTATGGCAACATATATCCACACAAGGTTACATGCTAAAACAAAGGAGTGAAAAACCTTGCTGTCAATATATTCCAACTAAACCTTCTGGCGCCAGTAGCCACAGGTAGAGCGGGAGGGATCCCACAATAACAGTCGCAATTTCGGCGGAAGATTCACAGTGACTCCAAAGATATCGTGTTTCCGTCCACCAAAATCAGACCCAATTCTGTCTAGACTGAGTCCTCAAAAACTCTCGGTAAGTGCACTCTTCTCGCATTTGGGGAATCTCACTTAGTACTACACAGCCCCTTCAGATCTACTGCGAAAATGCTCCCATTTAGTCAGGGAATTTAGCTCAAGACACTGACGAAAACAATCCGAAATTTTAACAGGCTTTAACACTGGAAGGTTCAGCCAAAACTGAAAGCAAATTCACTCAAGTATATATGTACATTTAGTTAACTCTTGGCAGCCCTTTAAAAAAACTTCCTGAATATCGTACACTCAATATTAGTTAAAATAAATAAGTAGGAATTAATGGTTTCGTTTTCTTTAACAAATCAGGAACAGCCAGCTCTAAAAGTCAACTAACCTTAGCTCGGCCCACGGTTAGCGGCGAGCACCCATAACATACAGTATGCACGCAGATCAGTTTAGGCGGATACTCCCTCTGCCCGCCTTTCTCACCTGTGTCGCGCTCTCCGTCTCCGCCACAGGTGAACGCTGCACCCTCTGACCTGGTCGCCTAGCGAGCGGCTCCTCCAATCACAAGCCCACCCCTCACAGCCCACTAAAAATAACGTGCTCCAAAGAGCCGTGCTTTTCATATAGTAATGATCACGCTGGGTGGAAAAGTCCCAGTTTATCAGAAGTTATCATCTAAAATCAGGCAAGAAAAGCAAAACACTAAATGTTACGAGGCACAATCTGGGTAAATGTGCAGACTTCTCTAAAATTGGCCAATTATGGCACATAACAGGTGATTATTATCCTACTTCCGTCTTTTCATTGAACCCGGATAGTTTAGTCATATCTGGACTCATTTTTCCTTATCTTGCTTCCGTATATCAATGGGGACACTTAATTAGTCAAGGCTATGTTCATGAGTAAAATTGTTTCAGAATATTATTCGTTTTAACCACTTAACGATATGCCTGTAAGAAGCTAAGGTTATAAATTTGACGGTACCATAACTTCAGTGTTAGTGACAATAATAGTTGCGTGCATACACCAGAATTAAAATTCAGAATCTGCCTGCTTCTTTTTAAAGAAAAGGAATAAAAGCAAGTCTCCGATTATATTCTCCGATTTCGGAACACTGGGCTATGCGAGGTTCTGGCAGTCGTGTAGGAAGTGCATCTGATCTGAGAATGGAATAGCAGGGGAGAGAGGTTCCTCACAGGCTTTTGGATGCTGCAATGGATGCCTTGGTGGACGACCTGAAATGTAGAAGAGATGTCTTGTATCTACAGAAGGCCAGATGACCCTCCAGGCACAAGCTGAAAAGGCAACAGGAGTGGATAACTGTGAAGGGCAATGCCATAAGTCAATCCCTGGGACTTTGATGCAGTGTCACAATCAGTTCAATGGCTTCACATGAGGGCTCAAAGTCAGTGCATGTATCTGGACAAAACATCCAGACAACCACCTATGTGTTTAACTGGGTGGGGAACAAGCATTAGACATAATCACTTTGGACAATGGACTCTGGCTGAGAAAGAAACTCATTCAAGTATGATCTAATCATGTAAACCAAGGACCTGGAATCAACTAGCCATAGCCATGTTTGGGTAACTGGTCAGTTGGTGAGAGGGGATCATGTGATGTCAACTAATCCCTGTCCCCTTTTTCTGTTTAAGAAACTGCTTTTCTCTAGGCCACAGAATGGAAGCAGAAGAAATGCCAAAGAAGTAAGACCCTGAGTGGGGTAATCTCTTTCTATCTCACCCATCCTGCAGCTGGAGCCCTGCCTGATGTTTGACCATCCATTTGCTACAGGCAGCATCTTAAGAATCAACCCAGCAGTTGCTAACTCCATGAGAAAAGATAAATCATTCATCAGCATCTTTAAAATCATCTTGGTACAGATCATGAAAGATCACTGAGCTCAGAACTATCCTAGTCATCAAGCTACAATATCCATATACCCCTGACTTTTACTAGACTTGTAAACTACTCAACCTATTTTTACCCACTTTTTAATTTCTTGTGTGTATGTGTGTGTGTGAGCCGTTGAATACATCTGTGCGAAAGAGTCAGAGCATTTATTATTAATTTTATGTAGACCATCTGTTAAGTACAATAATATCATTCTCTTTTTAAAATCTTACACACAGACAGGTTTCCTTGTATCTGTTAAAGTCACAGCATGTAAACAGTTAAACATTCACTGAATTGAAAGGCATATCATTTTTTGAAGAAACCTGCTGTGGTCAACCAAGGAGTGGGGAATAGGGGAGCCATTCGACCCCCCTCCTCACCTAATCATAACAGAAATTTGGGTCTGCATCTGTCATCAGACCAATACAGACAATGGGAAAGGAACTGGGAAATAAATTGATTCCTAGAGGTATTTCAAAACTCACGTAAAGTTTTTCTTGTGGTTTACAGCACTAGAGTACTTAAAATGTCCACACTCAAGTGTGGACCTAGTACCTCCATAGAACAAAGTGCTGTAACTTGGGACACTTTAAAAGCCCTCACCAATGAAGAGTTAAGGAGAGTGCTTGATATTTAGAGATAAGCATTTCCCCCCAAAAAGCTAGAAAATCTAAAATTCTAAAACTTATAGCCACACATTTGGCAATTAACCTGAAGAACAGGAGTTAGGCATGGAATCTAAAATGCATAGGCTAGCATTAGAAAATATACAGCTGGAGCAGTGAAAAGTAGAACAAGAATCCCAAGCAATAGGAAAAGAAAGGGAAAAGGAGAGAAAGAAAAGAGAGTTCCAAGAAAAGGAATGGGAAAAGCAAGCAAGAAAGAAAGGAGGTGAGAGAATTCCAGAAACAGGAGCGAGAAACCACTTTCCAGAGGGAAAAACAGGAAAGAGAATTAAGACAGCTGGAATGGAATAAGAGTGGATCAGCTGTACCCAGTGAAGACACTACTAGTGAGTTAACTTTTCCTAGCTCTGAATGAGCTTTGAGTGCTCCCATTTCGTACCAAGATTTAATGTGGAGGATGTGGAAACATTTTTGTCTAATCTGAAAAGCTTGCAATGAGTTTGAAGTGGTCCATAGAAGTTTGGACCCTTCTACTGTAAAGGAAAAGCCCATGAAGTTTATTCCCTATTGTCCAATGAGAGTTTAATAAACTATGAGATTACCAAAGAATGCCATCCTTATTGCACATGAGCTGGTACTGGAGACGTACCCCCAAAAATTATGAACATTCTGGAAATGACCTGAGCAAATTTCATTGAGTTTGAAAGGGTTAAGCAACTTGCTTTCAACTGATGGATCTGGGGGCTTAAAATACATCCCACATATGAAAACCTTAGAGATGTAAATCTTCTCAAAATGTTCAAAAACATACTCTCCTTTCCATAAAAACCCATGTAGAGAAACAAAGATTCTCCAAAGCCAGACAAGCAAACTTTGAATTGACACGCAGACCCCTGACTCAAAGTAAACTGGAATCTAGTAATTCCCACAGGCTAAGGAGAGATAGGATGGATGTAGACAAAACGAAAATAGGCTAGAGAGTAAAGGAGATTAGAGAAGGAGAAACAAATCAGTCTCCAAATTTTAAAAGAAGAAAACAAGATGGTAAACCACAAAGGGCCCATCGGTTTGTTTACCATGTGATAGTCTAGACACATAAGGGACAAATGGTAGCATTCTAAAAGACCAACAGCGGGTACTGCAGTCAAGACAGTGTTGGTAGCCATGATGATGATAAGCCTATGTTCCAATGTAGCTAAGGGCCAGAAAACCTACCAGAACATTTTACATAAAGTAAAAATGACTCCTTTTGTATCCCGGGCACCAAGCAAAGAGATAACCATCCTCAGGGATATCAGTTGCCTTCAAACACCACTTGTGGCAAAATTACAGAGAGATCACCTGAAAGGAGAACAAATACCACAGTGTCGGTAAAAGGGTTTACTGGCAAATACTTTAAGTATCCCTTATTTAGAATTTACCCACAAAATAAGTTGGTCACCAGTGTAGTGATGGTTGGGGTCATTCTGAGCTTACCAGTGCAAAGGGAAATGACTTACTGGGATGTCAGGTACTGTGTTCAGAAGATCCAGTGCAGTATATGTAAACTGGGGAAACTGAAGGGGACAAACATAATCCTGCATAGCTGCAGAGGGCTGAGGAAGTCAAAAAAAAATCCCACAGTGGGTAGCAGAGCCAGTAAGGATTAAGGAGGCCAAGGTAGAGCCATTAGAATTTAAAGAGGCTTTGATGGAGCCCGAATCTTGTTTGGTGTTGGGGTCTGGCCCAAGGAAAGTTTTAGTTTCAAACACCAGGTGCCTTCTATCCTTTCTGCACCCCCCACCTTCCAATCCCCCTGCACTCTCTCCCCCCCAACCTTCAAAATTCCTGTCATGTGTTGTCTGGGGTGTTTGGATTTTCACTGTCATCTGCTTGTGTGTTTTGAGTATTTTAATGCCAAAGATGCTGAGATAAAAGCAGTAGAGGTTGAAGGGAATGCCCCAGAGGGATGGTTGGTAGAAACTTTCCTCAAAAATTTAAATAGGGACAATGAAAGTTCCCAAACAGGCAAGAAAAGAGTGAGGGAGGTGCCTCACCTAATTGAAATGCCATAGGAGGATGCAGCAGAAGCTAGGCAGCCAGCTACATGCAGTAGTGTCCCAAAAGATCTGAAGAAGATTGGGGAAAACCCATCATCAAAGTGAAGGAAAAAGGAAGGTAAAATGCCAAAAGATGAACAGCACTTGTGAAAATAACAAGAAAAATAAAAGTGAAGTCAGTGTGGAATTCCCACTGAAGAATCAAATGGCCAGGTTCTGAATTGAAATCTAACTGAACCCAGAAATTTTGTTTCATGACCCACTATGACAAATTGCAAGAGAAGAACCCAGATGTCTCACAGGGGCTCAAAAAACAGTTTATATCCACTGTCACCCTGAGGATAAGATTTATCTATGTGCCAGAAGCTGAACTACTAAACCCATGGGATATGGAAAGAGCAATTAAGGTGTTAAGAACTTTACAGGCAATGCAGCAGTGCAGGAACAGAAATTTGCATAGTACAAACAGTGGGACAAAAAAGATGCCTCCACAGCACCCTATGAAATTCGACCTCCTCAAAAACTCAAGTATTGGACTTGAGTTTCCACTTAGCCCAAACCCCACTGAAGACGACGTGCCTGTTGGTATTAAAGTTCCCAAAGTACTACGGACAGATGCCAGTCAACACTCAAACCCCCTAGACAGCACTTAACTGAAATTTAGAAGGGGGAAAAAGAGGACAGAAACACCAGGTTTTTGAAACAAAAGCCAGACCCTGACACCAAAGGAGATTTAATTATAGTTGTGCCTCATCCAAAGAGGGTGATGAGAAATTCAAACTTGAACAGAGAATAGTTGCTGCAGACATGCCAGCTTTAGCAGATTGATGTGACTGAGTGTTTGAGTATGAATGTGTGTCTTTTTTTATTTTACTGAACAACATTGTAATGAAATGCTAGCTGCATTTCATTTTGCCTGGAGGGGAGATGTTATAAAGCTAAGGTTTATATCAAAAATGGATTTATGTATTTATTTGGCTTAAAACCATTGGTTGAGTTTTATAAAGACTAAAAAGCAGCATTTTTTAAAGTGACTGAAGACAGCAGCTGTTATGATGGCTGAACATTTGCATCGCTGTACTTTACAAATTCCGAAGTCATTAAGATGGAGTCAGCCTGTCTAGAAAACCCCAATGGAGACAATAAGCTTGGAGGAGTGTGAATGGGTCATCTCCTGGCACATTCACAAAACATCCAGACCTATCTGTGTAACTGGGTAGGGAATAAACATTGGATATAGTCACTTTTAACAATGGACTCTGGCTGAGAAAGGAACTCGTCCAACCATAATCTAAGTGTTTAAAGCATGGACCTGGAATCAACTAACTATGACTATAACTGGTCAGTTTGGTAAGAGGGGGGTCATGTGATGAGCCAACTAACCACCTCTTTTGTGTTTAAGAAACTGCTTTTCTCAAGGTCACGGAATGGAAGTAGAAGAGACATGGAAGAATTAAGACCCTGAGTGGGGCTCTCTCTCTGTCTCCATCTATCCTGCAAGCTGGAGCCCTGCCTGTTGCTTGATCATGCTTATGCCACAGGCAGTCTTTTAAGAATCAACCCTGCAGCTGCTGACTCCATGAGAAAAGATAAATCATCTGTCAACATCTTTAAAATAATCTCAATGCAGAAACCTGAAAGATCACCAAGCTCAGAACCATCCAAGACATCAATCTGCAAGATTCGTATACCTCTAACTTTTATTGGACTTGTAAACTACTTAACCTATCCTCCCACGTTTTAACTTACTTGTGTATGTGTGTGTGAACCCTTGAATACATCCGTGTGACAGAGTCAGAGCATTTTTATTATTTTTATTTAGACCAGGTGTTATGTACAAAAATATTATTTTCCTTTCTTTTTAAAAACTTACAAGGAAATCTGTCTGTACGTGTCTGTTACAGTCACAGCACATAAAACAGTTAAGCACTCATTGAATTGGCAGGCATATTCTTTTTAACAAAAAAACCTGTTGCCATAAAACAAGGAGTGGAAAAAGAGGACAGCCATTCCACCCCTCCTCAGCTGATCATAACATTTTGCACAACAAAATATTTGTTACGTTGGGAAGTCTGCCAGAGAACCTAGAGTCAATGTCATGGAGCATGAAGGAGTCTGGTATCAGCTTGGCAAAGGATTTTGCGCAGAGCTTGGAGCCCATTCTTAACAGCTTGGAAGTAGCGACCAACTCCATTCACGCACCATGTTGCAAAGTCTGATAGCTGATGTCACAGCTTCTACTATAGCACAAATAGCATCCAAAGCCTGAGAGTTGCAGTGGAAGCTCAGACTGCTTTCGTGAAAGGTCAGTTTGCTACCAGGTGAACTCAGACTGCTGCCAACAAATCACAATGTTCAAAAGGGCTTTTCAGGGTAATATGGCAGAGTTTTTTTATTCATTCATGGGATGTGGGCATCGCTGGCTCAACTAGCATTTATTGCCCATCCATAATTGCCCTTGAGAAGGCGGCGGTAAGCTACCTTCTTGAACGACTGCAGTCTGGCAATCTATTCTCCAACAGATGACTAGGATTGCTAAGATCCTGCCTCGGTGGAGTGACAGTGGCCCCGTAAAGCATGAACCTGTTGTCATCCCTCAGGAAGACATCATTCCATGAATGCCTTCACTGTTGCCTGTCAACAGTCAGCACAGACTGCTCCTGCCTATGCCAAGATGATGCAATCTGCAACCAGGCCTTCTAGGCCCAATGTTGCTTGAGGTCAGCCTTCAAAAAACATCAGCATTTTCCTCCACTGAAAGTCAGCAGTTTTCTACCAGTCATGCTGCAGCCACTGGGATAAGCACCATCTGCAAAGGAGCACTTGGACAGGCAAAGACACAGAGAAGACAGACGCTGAGAGAATGCACATAGGTGAATAATTGACTTTTGTATTCAGTAGGGTATGATCTCATCTAAAATTTAGTTTGAAATACTTATTTCTTGGTGGCTTTTATCTTTGTGTTGAGGACACATTGATGCTGTTATAATCAGTGAGAGAGGAAAGGTAAGCTATGGGACTGTAGGTGAATAGGGATTGCGGTTCCTGAAATCACATTCAGATGACTTATTCACGGACAGCATGGGCAGACCGGGGCTGTCTAGAATCTAGGTAGCATCCTCCTTTCTTCTTCCTCATGCTCCTGCTCCCCCTCCTCACCTCCTCACTGTATAATTGGTGGCAAGGTCGATCCCCTTGTGATGGTGAAGTTGTGCAACATGCAGCAGGCCATCACGAACCTTAGACATTCACTCCCTCCACCACCGGTCCAAAGTGGCGGCAGTGTGTATCAAATACAAGATGCATTGCAGCAACTCACCAATGCTCCTTCAACAGTACCTCCCAAACCCGTGAGCTCCACCAACTAGAAGGACAAGGGCAGCAGGTGCATGGGAATACCACCAAGAACACAAAGTTCTCCTCCAAGCCACATATCATCCTAACTTGGAAATATATCATCGTTCCATCACTGTCGCTGCATCCAAATCCTGGAACTCCCTTCCTAACAGCACTGTGGTGTACCTACACCACATGGACTGCAGCAGTTCAAAAAGGCAGCTCACCATCACCTTTTCAAGGGCAATTAGGAATGGGCAACAAATGGTGGCCTAGCCAGCAACGCCCACATTCCTGTAAAAGAATTGGGGAAAAAAAAGCTTTTTCCTGCTCTACTGAGTGCTGCAGGGCTCCTCCAGAGCAGTCCTGCAAGTGGCAGTTTTGTTTCAGCATGTCCATGAGCTGCTCTGTCCCATTTCATGATGCAGCATGGCTTTCATTGTATGCATGCTGTGCACGTGTGCATGGGATGCGCACCAGAGTCAACAGCCAAGTCATCAACTTTGTCATCCTATAGCTACATTTTGGTTTGCCGTGTTGCCTCAAATGCAGCTGGCACAGCATATTGCCCCAAAATGAAGGCATCATGACTGCTGGGATACCAGGCATTGGCCTGCATAATTTTCTGCCTACGTTTGCACACCAGCCGCACGTTGAGGGAGTGGAATCCATTTTGATTCCTGGATAGGATAGGGTTAACATGCAACACTCACAAATAAATGTATGTGCAGTCAATGGCGCACTACACCATAGGAAACCTGTATTCCTAGTAAAACCGTGGGCTCACTCCATCTGCTTGTCTCCAGCAAGAGAGAATAAGACATAGTGATCTCTCATGAAAAAGATAGACTCAGTGACTTCCTTTATGCAACAGTGGTTGGCAAACTGCAAGATATTGCAAATATCTCAAGCTTCAGCCTGGAAGAAACCAGACAAATAAAAGCTCATCACTGAAGATCGCTTCATAGCCACTGACAACACAGTCCTTGCCCTGCTATGAGGTTGCAGTTATGGCTGCAGAGGGTGGTAGATTTCAGTGAACATATCCTTACTGAAGCATATATGTGCTGCAAATTGTTCCTTGCTGAAGCTCAGGTAGGATAATTGCTCCTTGAATACCCTGGCAGATATGACTCACTGGTGAGAGCTTTTCTCCCATTCTTCCTCTTCCCTCTTCAAGCAGCTTGTCCTGCTCTACATGGCCTCAATTCATTCTCCAGGTTGTGCTGTATTCCCAGGCGGATGCCTACTTGTGCACCCATGTCCGGGAGCAAATGGTTTGTGCAAAAATCTTGAAGCTAGCAAAAAGTCCTTCAACACCTACCACACAACTCCCTGTAGACTTTTGCAACTGGAAACATGTGTCGAAAATACCAAACACTTGTAGAATCAAAGCAACTGCCACATGAAATCAACCAGCAGCTCATCTGCAAACACCATAGATAGCAGCATTTAAGTTGACATTTGAAGCCTCGAAATGCTCCCAAAAACAGGAGCTGTGTATAAAATGTAAACTGCTGTTGTTGGTGTTGGGGGTTGCCATTTTGAAATGTGAAAAATAATAACACCAGTAATTTAAATGAAATCAATGTGACATGTTTTATTGAATGAGTTAATTCTACAAGGATGCCTTTAATCACAATCAAAATGTTTTCAAAACCGCCAAATTAACTGTCTTCAGCACCCGATGCAAAGAGTTCATCAAATTCATTTTGAGTGTCTTTGGCTGTGGTGTCATCAGTCTGGATCAGATTTGGCGCTTTTGATTTCAGAATCATCCCTCCACAACAAATCATGGGCTGGATTTTACAAGGCAGCGTATTCCTTGCCCCCCCCCACCGCCAACTGAAAAGTCAGTTGTCAGCCCACCCATCCAAAACTCTGCTGGTATTACAATATTACGCTGGGAGCAGCCTTAATTGTTTCAGAGCTGGACTTCCACCCCCATCTAGGAGGAAGTCCCACCCTGGAGATCAGCCAGCAGCTCTGTAGTCCCAGCAGCACTAGGATTGAGTGGTGGCTACTGCTGGGACTCAAGATCAAATGCATTTGGTCTTGGGCATCTTCTTCAGGACAGATTCCTTCTTCTTCCATTCTTGCACCAATTTTTCACTATCATCAAATAGTAATTTGACGAGTTAGCAAATGTTACGACTTTTAGCTAGGTGCCAGCTTCGCACTTCATTCTTTTTGCCGGAGGACCCACTTATGTTTGTTGTTTGCCCTGAGCAATCTGCTCTGTGTGGCCATGTCTTAAACTCCCACACATCTTGGCAACAGACAACCTGTAACTATGCACCAATTTATAAGGTGAATAAAAATGCATTTCTAAAGTGAAAAATTGAGGCATGAACCATAATGAGAGTATAGCATTTCTTAGCAGAAAACAGAGGTCAACTTATATGCCTAATATAGGCCTAAACATGATTTTGGTGCTGAGAAAATGGGGTTGTCTTATACACTGTGATCTATGGTATCTATTGGTCCCAATTAATAGCACTGATGGATGGGGGAGCAATTCCTTCCTGCTACTAAATGTATGTTCAGCTGTGCAAGGTTAGGAAGGGACATTAGTTAGAGCACTGAATTCCAAAAATAGCACCACAGGTGTCAAATCAGAATTGCAAGTCATGATCTGCTTGTTCTCCACACTTTCTCACCAATATGGGGTCCAGCTGATTTGCCCTGCGAGCTTGCGGGGGCATCACCGACATGTTTTGGAGTTCTAAGAATACTTGCAGTGGCCAAAAACAGGTGCTAACAACTCCAATTTATCGCCCATAAACTTCAGGAATATTTGATCAGAACCTCAAGCAGGTTCCAGTGCAGAGGATATAAGTAACATGAGCTCCTTCTTAGTGATATAATAGTACAACCAATTTTATGTCATCATGTCTTAAATATGTCAAATTAAGTATAAACCCTTTGTCAGGTGGTGAAGAAACCAATATGACGAAGTAATGCACTTGACCTTGTCCTCACCACCATGTTACAGTTACATTTGTCCATGAGAGCATTGTTAAGAGTGACCACTGCAATGCCTCTGAAGACATTGGGCCTTAACATCCAACCAGCGTCGGAAAGAAATAACCAGCAGAAGTTAAAAGAAATAAATACATAGATACCCGCCCTTGAAAATTAAGCTGACCCTCCCGATTGCCGGAGCTATTTGGGGCCTGCAATGAAAGACTCCTTGCAGGCCCCAGCAAAGTGCAGCTCCGGCAGATTCCAAAAGACCACACTCCCTTTTTAATGGCACTAACCACCGTAAAGCAGGTAAGTTTAAAGGGCCAGTGAAATTGACAGGCCAGGGAGAAGGTAAGCGTCTGAGGTAAGTGGATAAAATTTGGGGGTTGTGGGGGAGTCAGAGGGCAGGGGGGTTGGGGGATGGTGTGGGGGTTGGAGTTCGGGGGTGGGGGGGTCAGATGTTGGGGGATCGGAGGTCAAGGGTCACATGTCAGGATTGGGGGGATCAGAGGTTGGGGGTGTTGGAGGTCAGGGTGGGCGATCGGAGTTCAGGGGGTTGGGGGAATCCTGCATGGGTCGGTCTGGGTGTTTGCAATAGTTATCCAGAAATTAGAAGAGGTTTTAATTCTTCTAACTTTTTCTGTGTAACTATTGGTGTAACCCTGGCAGAACATCCGAAGTTTGCAATTTAAATCTCATTTTCGGATGATTCCAAGCGCAGGGCAATTATCCAGAGGAAGTGTGCACTTCTGGGCAACTGCCTTGCAAGTCTTTACCTGGGAACTTCTGACAGGGCATCTTTGGTGTACCCCCAAATCTGATGCTGGGGGTGTTCGGAAGTTACAGCCCAATATCTCATATTTATAATGAGGAGATATGGCATCTCATAACCAAGCATCTATGAAGTTTAGTGGGCCAACAGCAATAGAAAAATTGTGTACCACTAGAAATTGTAAACTTGCTACCCTCACACCCCTCACTCTCCATCACCATCAAGCCGAAGGAACGAACCTGGTTCAATTGGTTTTGGCTGCACCAGGTTAGCAACTTATTCCAAGGTATGGAGCAGCACCAGGGATAATTTAAAATAGGGTGCCAACCTAATAAGCTAGTGCACAGAGTTATCTGAATGCTAAACAGTAGAATCAGCAGGCTGTAAATAGAGATCAGCTGTCTCAGAATTAACAGAACAGAGAAAAAAAACTGTAACCCTCTAACATCCAGTGGAGAATGGTGGTGGAAATTCAGAGAACTAGTTGGAAGAGGAAGCTCCATGAACATCACCATCTACGACCATAGTGGAGCCAAGCACACAAGACACAAAGCCGAAGTGCCTGCAGGCATCTTCAGCCAAAAGTGCCACATGGGCAGTCTTACACATCTTCCTCCCGTGAGCCCAACATTCATAGATGTCTGTCTCCCAACCTAATCAGATCAATGAATGCATGTTAGGAAACAGCTGACTAACCTGGCTGTGAACCACTGACAATTGCCCTAGATCTAGCAACCACCTCCACCCCCTCACCCAGCCGAGCTATTCCAGTGCAGCATTCACCCACCAATTGGGAAACTGCCCATGTATGTCCTATCCACAAAATCAGGTCAGATCTAACGTGACCATTTATAACCTTTTCAGCCTCCTCTCAATAGTCAGTAAAGTGATGGGAGAAGTCAGCAATCGTGCCATCTAGTGACAAGTACTCAATAATGACCTGCTCATTGACATTGAGATGAGATTCCACCAGTTAGTGTGTCACAGACTTAATCCATGGGTGCAAGATCTAAATACAAAAGGAAAAGTAATAGCAGCTGTTCTCAATGCCAAAGCAAGCCATCCCAACAGAAATGGGACAATACCCAGGCTTAGACTCACAAATGGCAGGTAAAATTTACATCATGCAAGAGTCAAGAAATTGGCATCTTCAACAAGATAAAACCTTTATCTTGATCCTTAATGGCTCCATCATCGCAGAATACTCTTAATGCCTTAATACTCTTAATCATTAGCACCTTCTTTAGCCAGTACCACCAGCATTAACCCTCTCAGCTTTTGTTTATGACATCTTTCCCAATCTCTCCTTTGCCTCCAACTATCGTTTGCCTTCTATCCAGCTTCACCTGTCACCTCCCCCCCACCCCCGCCGCGCCTTAAACAGTATATATTTCACCACATTTCTACTCCCCTTATCTCTGAAGAAGAGCCATACGGACTCAAAACCTTAACTCTGTCTTTCTCTCCACAGATGCTGTCAGACCTGCTGAGTTTCTCCAGCATTTTTTCTTTTTATTGCAGAATCTGGATTAGGAACAGGAGGGAATGGAGGTTTATAATTAACAAGAAACTTAATTGGATCATCCATCATTGCTACAAAATCAGGACAGAGGATCAGAACCTACAACGAGTGCCTCACCTCCCTACCTGTAACTGGATCTACACCATTCCAAAGGCTCAGTTTAAGAATGTGGGGGAAACAAGCATGGAGGCAGCAGCTCATCACTGAATGCAGCTAGTCACAGAGTGTGAACTTGGGAATATGGTGCAGTGAGGGAAGAGGGACCTGGTAAGTGATTAGTTGGTGAGTATTTTTATTTATTTCTCTTTCAAAACTTGTAATTTAGTAATTGTAAGGTTTTATTAGCACTAGTAAGGCTTATTAGCATACTAGGGTTCGTTGGGAGTAGTAGGCTTTATTGATAATTAAGAATTAAGAAAATAATAATAAATTAATTAAAACATAATAAAGATGGCAGGGCAGGTGATGTGTTGCTACTGCAGAATGTGGGATTTCCAAGTCAAACACATCTGTAGGAAGTGTCAGTGACTTGAGGAGCTTCAGCTCAGGGTCATTGAGCTGGAAGCTGAGCTTCAGATAGTCTGATGCATCAGGGAGGGGAAAAGTTATCTGGACACTTTGTTCTAGGAGTTGGTTACACCCCTTAGGTTAGGGTCTTCTGATTTGGTCAGTGGTCAGGGACAGGAGGTGTGACTGCGAATGAGGCAGGTAAGGTGATCAAGAAGGTAGATGTGGAGGAGCCTCAGACTTTGCAATTGTCGAAAAGGTTTGTGGGGATGAAACCAGGGGTTGGGCTGCAGGGTGGATGAGTGAACTTACCATAGCACCATGGTACAGGAAACCATTCAAATGGGGGATGTTAATAGGAATGTAGTGGTAGTAAGTGATAGTATAGTCAGGAGGATTGACACAGTTCTCTGGAGTCGAAAGCATGAGTCATGATGGCTGTGTGGCCTGCCCAGTGCCAGGGTTTTAGGGCAAATGCTTGGGGCCAGAGAGGAGCTTGCAGTGGGAGGGGGAGGCGCCAGTTGTCGTGGTCCACATTGATACTAACAACATGGATAGGACTGGGAAAGAAATTCTGCTTAGAGATTATAAACAGCTAGGGGCCAAATTAAAAAGCAGCAGCTCAAAGATAATAATCTCTGGATTATTACCTGAGCCACGGGCAGATTGGCGTAGGGTAATTGAGATTGAAGAAATGAATGTGTGGCTCAAAGACTGCTGTGGGAGAAATGGGTTTCAATTCATGAGGCGCTGGCACCAATACTGGGGAAAGTGGGAGTTGTATTTTTGTGATGGGCTTCACCTGAACCACGCTGGGCCCAGTGTTCTGGTGAGTCAAATAACTAGGGTGGTAGAAAGGGCTTTAAACTAAATAGAGGTGGGAGGGATCATGTGAGAGGAGATGTAATAAATCAAAAGGTAACAATGAAGTACTCGAACAAATTAGCAATTTGGGTAAAGATAACCAAAGGTGGCAGGAAAGTACAAACAGTACAAACTTAAGATTGCACCAGCAGATAAGGCCAAAGATTGCAAAAATGGTAAAAAGACAAAGTTAAAGGTTCTGTATCTGAATGCACAGAGCATTGATAACAAAATGGATGAATTGTTAGTACAGATAGATATATAGATATAAATATGTATGACCTGATAGTCAACACAGAGACATAGTAGCAGAATGACCAAGGCTGGGGACCTAAATATTGAAGGGTATTTGACATTTTAAAAGGATGGGAAGCAAGGAAAAGGTGGTGGGGTAGCTCTGTTAGTTAAGAATGTTATGGTACAGTAGTGAGAGATGATCTTAGCTTGAAAGAGCAAGATGTAGAATTAGTTTAGATAGAGATAAGAAATAGGAAAGGTAAGAGGTCACTTGGAGTAATTTATAGGCCCCCTAACAGAAGTTACACTGTAGATTAGAGTATACAGAAAGAAATAAATGGGGCACACAAGAAAGGTACTACAATAATCATGGGTGACTTTAATCTGCATGTAGATTGGAAGAATCAGATTGACAAAAGTAGCTTGGAAAATTAGTTCATAGAGCGTAAGCAGGGCAGTTTCTTAGAGCGGTATGTTCTAGAGCCAACCAGGGAGCAGGCTTTTCTAAATCTGCTAATGGGCAATGAGACAGGATTAATCAATAACCTCATGGTAAAGGAGCTTTTTGGTGACAGCAATCATAACATGATAGAATTTCATGTTCAGTTTGAAGGGATGAAGTGTAGGTCTAAGACTAATGTTTTAAACCTGAACAAAAGTAATTATAACGGTATGAAAGCAGAGCTAGCTAAGGTGAACTGGGGAACTAGTTTAAACAGGACAGTAGAGATGCAGTAGCAGACTTTTAAGGAGATATTTAATAACTCAGCAAAGATTTATTCCAGCAAGAAAGAAGGATGCTTTGAGAAGGATGCATCATCTGTGGCTGAATAAAGAAGCTAAGGATTGCATCAAATTGAAAGAAACACTGTACAAATCTTCAAAGATTTGTAGTAGGCCAGAAACTTGGTTACATTTTAAGAACCAGCAAATAATGACTAAAAAATAAAGAGGGAGAAAATTGAGTATCACAGAAAGCTAATTAATAATATTAAAACAGATAGTAAGAGTTTCTACAAGTATTTAAGTAGGAAAAGAGTAACTAAAACTAGTGTTGGTCCTCTAGGGAGTAAGTCTGTGGAATTGATAATGGAAAACAAGGAAATGGTGGAGGCATTAAACAGGTATTTTGTATCTGTCTTCACTGTAGAAGACTTCAAAAACTTCCCAACTATACTGGAAGAAGAAACTTAAAACAATCACCGTCACTAGGGAAAAGGTGCTGGGAAAAGTATTAGACCTCAAAGCTGACAAGCCCCTAGGACCAGCCAGCCTGCATCTTAGGGTCTTAAAAGAAGTGGCTGCGGAGATAGTTGATGCATTGGTTTTAACCTTCCAAAATTCCTTAGATTCTGGAAGAGTCCCAGGGGATTGGAAACTAGCTAATGTAACACCTTTATTTAAGAAAGGAGGGAGACAGTAAGCAGGAAACTACAGGCCAATTAGCCTAATGTCTGTCATAGAAAAATTGCTAGAGCCCATTATTAAGGAGGTTATAGCAGGATACTTAGAAAATCATTATGTGATCAGGCAGAATCAACACGGCTTTGTGAAAAGAAAATTGTGTTTAAGTAATTTATTAGAATTTTTGACGAAGCAAGAAGCAAGATGGATAAAGGGGAACCTGTAAATGTGGTATACTTGGATTTCCAAAAGGCTGTGGATAAGGTACTAAATCAATGGTTACTACACAAGATAAAAATACATGGTGTAGGGGGTAACATATTAGCATGGATAAAATATTGGTCAGTTAACAGGAAGCAGAGAGTAGGGATAAATGGATCTTTGTCGGACTGGTAAGCTGTAACTAACAGAGTGCCACAGGGATCAGAGCTGGGGCCTCAACTATTTATAATCAAGTATGTGCAATCTACATCAATGATTTGGATGAAAACACCAAATGTATCGTAGATAAATTTGCTGATGACACCAAGATATGTAGGAAAGTAAGTTGTCAAAAAGAGATAGAGAGTCTGTGAAGGGATATAGAAAGGTTAAATGAATGGGCAAAAATTTGGCAGATGGAGTATAATGTGGAAAGATGTGAACTTGTCCACTTTGGCAGGAGAATGGAATAGCAGTTTACTACTTAAATGGAGAGAGTTTGCAGAACCCAGAGGGACTGAGTGTCCTGGTACATGAGTCACAAAAAGTTATTACACACTTACAAGAAAGGCTACTGGAATGTTGGCATTTATTGCAAGGGAAATGGAATATAAAAGTAGGGATGTTTTGCTGCAGTTGTACAGGACATTGGTGAAACCACATCTAGAATGCTGTGTACAGTTTTGGTCTCCTTATTTGAAAAAGGATATAATTGAGTTAGAAGCAGTACCAAGAAGGTTCACTCAACTCATTACTGGGATGAACAGATTGAGCCTATACCCACTGGCGTTTAGGAGAATGAGAGGTGATCTTATTGAAACATATAAGATCTTGAGGGGACTTGACAGGATAGATACCGTGAGGGGGAGAATAATTGTAGGGGACACAGTTTAAGAATAAGAGATTGAGAGGAGCAGAATTTTTTTCTCTCTGAGGGTCATTACTATTTGGAATTCTCTTCCCCAGGAAGCAGTGGAGGCTGGTTCATTGAATTCAAGGCAGAGTTAAACAGTTTTTTGATAGGCAAGGGAGTCAAGAGTTACGGGGGGCAGACATGGCTGAACTGGTTGTAGTCTCAACAGTTGAGACTACAACCAATTCAGCCATGATCTTATTGAATGGCTGAGCAAGCTCAAAGGGCCAAATGGCCTACTCCTGCTCCTAAGTCCTATGTTCCTAATCAACACTCGCCTAGAAGGGCGGAGCTGCAGCAGCAAAAGCCAACTACTATCCAGGAAACAACAGTGATGGCACTGACTGGTGGTTCTGCCACTGAACACAATATCCCTCTCCTTCACACCTATGCATCGTGGTTGCTATAAAAACTATTGACAGGATGCTGTACAGTAAGTTGAAAACCTGAGTTTAACAGCACTTCTTTCCTCAAAAAGGACAAGAACAGCAAGTTCATAGCAAAACCAATACTTCCAAGTTTCTCCTGAGTCACATACAATTCTGATTTGGGCATAAATCACTGTTCCCTCATCATTGCTGGATGAAAATCTTGGAATTCTCTGCTTAACACCATCATGAGGATACCATTAGCACAAGGACACCAACAATTCAAGAGGAAGGCCCATCACCTCGCCACCACCATGACCTCGTTGAGACAACTTGGAATGAGCAATAAATATGACTTTACCAGCATTGCCCACATCCCAAGAACAAATTTTTGAAAAATGGAAAGAAACAACTTGCTTTTACATAGGGCCTTTCATGACCTCAGGATGTCCCAAAGCACTTTACAGCCAATTAATTAATTTTCAAGTGTAAACACTGTTGCAATATGAGCAAACACAGCAGCATACCTGAAGATCCCATTAAAAAATTGACCAGATAATCATTTTTAGTGATGTTGGCTGAGGTAAAATATTGGCTGAACTAAAATACTGGCCAGAAGCAAAACTCCCTGCCCTTTTTCAAATAATGCCAAGTGGTCTTTCCACCATCTGTCCACATATCTTTCCACATGAATAAACTAGATAGCAAACGCACACAACCAAAATGTTTTACACCTTCTATAGCCAAAGATGTTGGGGCCAATTCTAGTTTTTTTTAATCATCTTCCCAATTGAGACACCTAACTCAACACAAACTTTGGACTGAATCTGCTACCATCCTGATCTGTATAGATCAATCCAATAATGGGCATTGCATTTACCATCTGGGGAACTTACATTTTTTTTTAATTAAACTCTGTGATATTTAATTATCAATATCAAGCTGTCTTTACTTTCTTTTCCATTAAATTGTTCTTGGAAAGTCTAGTATTTAGAAAGCTCAGTTGTAGCGCAATGGACTCTCAACTAAATGAAATTCCAAAGTTCAAATCTAAGTTATTAACTGACATTCATTTTCACAGTGGGTAAGTTCTTATATGTCCTAATTAGATTATGAAAGAAGAATCATCCACATTGCATAAATTTGGTCCAAAGCTGCAACTATGATAAATACCAACTTGGGAACAATTCTTACTTGCTATTTGCCTTCAAGTTATTTTTCTGTAAGTAACATCCCTTTCACAGTCATTCTCGCCAAAATTTGACAAACGACTCAGTGTCATATATGACTGGTTATTCACAGAACCAGTTACAATACATCTGTCAATGCTCATTTAAGGCTCAAGGAAGCAAGGTGAGAGATGCCAAGGACATCACATTGAGCATGTTGACCAATTTTAACATTATTCAGTTCTACAGATCATATCATACTGATGAAGCAAATTCAGCTTGTGAAGTTAATTTAGAACTAAATTAATTCCATAACTTTAGTTGGTTCTCTTCAGCAGCTGCTACATTGTTGTAGACAAACAAATACATTGAAATATCCAATCAAATTATTAATACGCAATAATCCTTTTTTGATTCTGCATGGTTTAATTCAGCTATAGCAGTATGAATTCCACATGCCATATGCTTCGTTTGCCTGATAAGGTAGTCCATGATTTGTTCAGTTAACAGGCATGAGGAGGCAACTATGACAATAAAACTAGCAACAGGCAACTACAGCCAGACAACATGCTTCGTGAACAGCTATGAATAATGAGGACATTACTGAATCAGTAACACTGAGTCAGGCAGAGCTTTTGGAAACTTCTGGTGACAAAGACTGGAAAGTCAGAATCAATAATCCCTTCACTGGTTGAGTACCAAAAGGTAATTGCAACCGTCCAAAAGTCCACTGTCAATACCTGGAACCAAAGGTATCTTGGACTGGCTAATGACATAGAAACAGCATGCATTGAGAAAAGCACAGATAATATTAAGCAATCTAGGCTGCATAGGTTTTTTTTAGAAGAATAAAATTATGCTCAGTTCAAATTTGTTGTTTCTTCAATTTTCTGAAGCAGCAAATCACCAAAGTCTACTATAGTGAACATCCTGAAAAAAAAACTAGTCTACCAGGCCTGAGGGGAGTTGGTGAAAGTGAATTCTGGTTGTATTGATCACACTCCGTAGGGAAATTGTAATAGAAGCTTCATTACTAAAACAAATCAATACAGAATAATAGATGGCTAAGAGTGATTACAAGACAGCAATCTAATCACAGGTTCAGAATAGTGTGAACATTTTAATGACGTTAGGAAAGTTTAGGATACAAAATTGACGTATGTTTATTCAACTGAAAGACTTTTGTAAAGTTGATGTTGCATTAATCTGTGCAATTACAAAACCTATCTCAGTAAAGATAAATACTGGATGGATATACTGTAGGTCACCATTCATTATTCTTTGTTCATTATTCATGGCTCCTCACATGACATTGCGCAAGGTAAATCAATGTCACTATCATATATCTCTGTTGTCTTAATATTGCTGCTTCTATGTCTGTCTCTCACCTTGAGGTGAAAAACAGATGAAAATTGAGTGTGTAAAATGGGCAACTAATTCACTAACACCTGTTTGCCACCTGGTGATAAAAGTTAAAGTTACTCCTCTTTTCTGTTACTGTGCCTTTCTTTTATCTTCTGTTTCTCATGCCCTTTCTCTTCTTTTTCGTTGTCTCTTTGTCTTCTCCTTATCTCTTTTCCTTGCAGGTGGGCAACTGTTGCTGGTGAGGTTTGACACAATAGTTAAGGGAGACTATGAAAGCTCAAGCCACATTTTCCAGGGGAGAATTGCGTGGAAAATATAACCTATAGCCCTCAGTCACTCCCACCCTATCCCTCTTGCTTTCTCCCACCCCAGCGCTGCTAATGCACACACACATTTTTACCATTGCAGTACCCTTCAGCTTCCCACCAAAGCTTGCTCCTATTACTTTCCGTACTCCTTCCCTTTTGAATTACTTACCAAATTATTTATTCATCTCTTCACTTGTTCACCATTTGCAGATGCATTTGTCCTAAAATGCTTATTCTCTTCTATCCTCCTTTCCACCCTGCTTGCCCCCATCTCTTTCTGCTATCCAATCTGTTACCCATCATTGCTACATTGAATCCCTCATCCCACTTGCTACTGGCCCCAGTTCACTAACACCCCCTCCCTTCATATATAGCTGGAACAAAGTACTAAGCTGGAAAACCAGAAATTTATTCTATAAGCATTTATAGTGTAATGAACAGAACATAGAACAAGTGTTTTAAAAACAAACAGCAGTGAAGAGGGAGGACAGCATCTGGACTGTTGAAGATCTTTTGATGTGTCTTTAAATCAAGCCTACATAAAGAAGTGGACATAAATGTCCAATGACACTTTTTGAAGCAAAGAAATTCTCAATTTCTGGCCAATAATCATCCCTCAACCAATATCATCATAAAACAGATTTTTTGTTTGTTATCACATTGTTGTTTGTGGGACTTTGCAGTACACAAATTAGCTGCCAGTTTTCTTACATTGCAACAGTGACTAGGTTAGCTACAAAGTGCTTTGGAACATTCTGAGATGGTGAAGGACACTATAAAGATGTAAGTTATTTCTTTCTCTGACAATTCTCTAGGGAGAGAAGGGGGACGGTTTGAAACCACAGTGCTGTAACTGGTGACTGGAATGCCACTGGCAAGAATCACAGGATTATCTGTAGTCTAACAGCAATGGTCCAGGTCTTCAAAATCAACCATTAATGCAGGGTTGAGTGAGACAGAGACTTGATAAATTTTAGAGTACCACAAGTTCATTTCTGTCATGAAGTGGTTTCTTTAGAACCTTAAGATAAAAGCAAAATACTGCGGATGCTGGAAATCTGAAACAAAAACAAAAATAGCTGGAAAAACTCAGCAGGTCTGAAAGCATCTGCAGAGAGGAACACAGTTAACATTTTGAGTCTGTATGACTCTTTATCAGAACTAAAGAAAAATAGAAATGAGGTGAAATATAAGCCGTTTTACCCGGGGGTTGGGGGGGGTTACAGGTAGAGCTGGATAGAGGACCAGTGATAGGTGGAGGCACAAAAGAGGTTGGCAATCTCTTTGGCAATCTTTGGTAATCTCTTCTTTGCCTCCACCTATCACTGGCCCTCTATCCAGCTCTACCTGTACCCAGCCACCCCACGCCCCACGCTCCTCCTCTCCCCACCCCCACCCCCCCCACCCCCCTCACCCCGGGGTAAAACGGCTTATATTTCACCTCATTTCTATTTTTCTTCAGTTCTGATGAAGAGTCATACGGGGTCGAAACATTAACTGCATTCCTCTCCACAGATGCCGTCAGACCTGCTGAGTTTTTCCAGCTATTTTTGTTTTTGTTTCTTTAGAACCTTAGTTCTCTGTCCCGACCATCAACAATTTGTTTCCCGATGGGCAGGTCTTTAGGGGCTGGTAATGTACTAATTTCCAAATACAATCATCAACGTCCTAACTTGTAACTAAAGAATGAAACTTTTTGATGGAACATGCCCAAACTTCAAATTCATTGCAAAGAGTTAAATTGAGAAGGTGATTTTTTTCTAAAGCTGGAAAGTTATGGGTTGCTGTAATCCATGATGGGGATTTTATTGTTAGTACAGAGGAAGTTAGTTGAGCTTCATTGTACATAATGAGTCACAAAATATAGCCCTCATAGCATCACTCAGCAATGCAACAACATGGGAATGCAAAAAAAAAGCTGGAGAAAGGCACTTTCTATGCTTTTATAGGGATTAAGATCTATTCAGATTTGCTGTCTTCCAGCCAGCATCTGCCGTCACCTTTTGAGGCTTTTTACAGGAATTTGTAGAGGGGGAACCTTGTTTAATAGGGAATGGGTGGAAAAAACTTCTTCAGTAGAGAGGGAAGGCACTACACAAGTAATTGGCCAGGGCTTTGCTGTTGTAATGACAGCAAAATTGCCAGCGCTCACTGTCATTATAACTGTAAACTAACAGCAACTCCTGGGGGAGAATTTTCTTCCCATCGGGGAGGTTGGGCAGGAGTGGGCACGGGCAGGCCCGTGATTGGTTGCGTGCCACCATTTTACCTGGGCAGGCCAGTTAAGGCCTGCTCAGCATGACACACACCTGGAAGTGCTAAGCGTGTAGGCTGAATCAGGGCCTGCACTCTTTCATGCGCAAGTGAGTGGGGGAGAGGGGGGGAAGGTGGGGGGGGGTGGGGGGGGGGGGGGGGGGGGGGGGGGGGGTGGGGGGGTGGGGGGGGGGAGGGGGGGGGGGGAGAGGGGCGGAGGGGGGGGGGAGGGGGAGGAGGGGGAGGGGGGGAGGGGGTGGGGGAGAGGGGGAGGAGGGGGAGGAGGGGGAGAGGGGAGGGTGAAAGGGGGAGGGAAGGGGGGAGGGGAGGGGTGCCCCACCATCAGCAGCCTCCTTTCAACATCAGTTAACACACCACCTCCCCACCACCATAAAGGGTCTGGTGTCTGCAGGTGCTTCCTCCCCCTTTGGTTTCTCCAGCAATGATCCCCATCCCCCTCTGCCTATCCTCCCCAGGGCTCACTTCCCCTCCTTGCCCTGAGACCCCCAAAACCTATCTGGTCTTGGACTCCCAGAACTCAGACTCTGGGGACTGATGGCAGTCCCAGCCAAAGAGGTAGGTTTTAAGGAGTTTCTTAAAGGAATAAAGCAAGGTAGAGAATGCAAGGCCTCGGCTACTGAAGGCGCTCCCACCAATGGTGAACCAATTAAAATCAGGAATACGCAACAGACCAGAATTGTAGGAGTGCAGATGCCTGGGAGGGCTGTAGGGCTGTTGGAGAAGGGTACAGAAATTGAAAGGAGAGAGGCCATGGAGGGATTTGAAAACAAAGATAAGAATTTTAAAATCAAGGCATTGCTTAACCGAGAGCCAATATTGGTTAGCAACCACAGAGGTGAAGGGTGAACAGCATTTGTTGCAACTAGGTGGGACCTGGTTCTGGACAGCAGAATTTTAATGAGCTTAACTTTATGGAGGATAGATAATGGAAGGTCAGTCAGGAATGTGATGATACTTCGCATCTGGAAGTAACAAAGGCATTGCTGCAGATCGCTCCGTACAGTATGTGCATTATCTAACACTTCATATGAAGAATTAAGAGTTTAGGCCCTCTTATATTATAGGCCAATCTTCTAGTAGTGCTACACACAGCAGTCTTTTGAATATTGAGGGAAAAGAAGCAGCTAGAGTGCAATAAAAGTTTATATATATATATATATATATATATAAGGGAACCACTCCATCTTTGCTCCTATTAAATGTTTATTTTTATTCTGCAGTTCAGTCTATTTATTGCATTGACAGGGTTAAATATCCTCGACTGCTTGCTGATAATACAAGTTTACAAGGTAATGGATCAGAAAACTAAAAAGCTGCTTGAGGTTCTTTTTTTTAATTTTGGTGCATATGTGAAAATTGAACAATATTATTGTCTTAAAGTTAAGATGAATGCTAAGCATATGGTGCAATTATATTCAGCTACCATTTTACATGGTATGACTTTAAAAGCATTGTAAACTGCTTTCCTTGCACTCAAAAAGTGGAAAAGCACATGACTATGCAAAAGATATTATCTATCCCACATTTTTTGATTTCTTCCTGTTTACAGCCATTTCCAAAATGCTTGGTCATTAAATTGGAGATGGAAAGCAATTTTCCAAGACAACATAAACAAGGCATTAAATTCAATGAAACTGACACATTACTCAATGGTTAATTTCCTGAAAAGTAGAATTCTTCCACAATGCTTTGACTTATTAATATATAGATCCAACACAATTGAGTCCCTTTTAAAAAAAGTCACATTAGCTCTCCTTCTCCATTGAAAATGATCAGTAATGAATTTCTACAGACCACAGGAGCAAAACAATAAAAGTGTGTGTTCTTAATGTATGTCAATCCAGTAACCTTCGATTTCCATTGTAATGATGTGGAGGCTAAATCTCCACAAATTGGATTAGCTTTGCTCAATCAGCATTTTAAAATTCAATCTCTTCATTTAGCAGCCAGATCATGGCCGACATCTAGAATTTAAATGTGAATCAGACTTAATAAGCTAAACAGCTCTTGATGAACACACATTTTTTAAAAAGATAAATAGGCTTCAGAAAATCAGCAAAATAATTACTGCTTATAAAATAAATACAGTATGTGCATTATCTAAAATTTCATATGAAGAATTAAGAGTTTAGGCTCTCTCATATTGTAATAGTCAATCTTCTAGTAGTGCCACACACACAGTCTTTTGAATGTTGAGGGAAAAGAAGTAGCTAGAATGCAGTAAGGGTTCATATATATATATATATATATGTATATATATATATATGAGAACAACTCCACCTTTGCTCCAAGTAAATGCTTATTTTTATACTGCAGTTCAGTCTATTTATTGTATTAAAAGGGTTCAATATCCTCGATTCCCTGATAAAACAAGTTTACATGGTAATGGATCAGAAAACTAGAAAGCTACTTGAAGTTATTTTTTCACTTTTGGTGCATATGTGAAAATTGAACAATATTATTGTCTTAAAGTTAAGATGAATGCTAAGTACATGGTGCAATTATATTCAGCTACCATTTTACATGGCATGACTTTAAAAACATTGTAACCTGCTTTCCTTGCACTCAAAAAGTGGAAAAGCTCATGACTGTGCAAAAGATTTAATCTATCCTGCATACATTTAAGAAATTTGTTGCCTTTGAGACTTAAGTTGTTCTGCTTTTCCCAGCCTATGGGGAAAAATTAAATTCTCCCATAATGACAACTGTTTTTGCCACAAGCTTCCCTTATTTCTACACTTTTGTGTCCACTATCTTAACACTGCCATCTGGGGGTCTAGAAACAACTCCCAAACTCTTGCATCCTTTGCAATTCCTCAATTCTGCTCTACCCTTGGCATTTCTACTGCCTGTTCATTTTTACTGATATCCCTTCTTTCTAATGCTGTAATAGTGTCTCTTGTCAGTTTGCTACTCCTCCTTTTCCAATTTCGCTGTCCTTTCTAAAGGCTTTAAACGCTGGAATATTTATCTCCCAGTCATACACAATTTGTAGCCAGGTCTCAGTCAGGATTTAAAATACACTGGGTGGCAAGTGAATTTATTCTCAAAGACCCCCAAAAGCCCCCAAAAATGCAATCTCAGGGCTACCAGTGAAAGAGAAATCACCCCCGTATGTGGGAGAGACTGAAAATGTCAGGAGCTGCTCCTTCAATCACAGATTCTGTCTCTTCCATGCTGACTGCTCCAGCTCCTCCAATCAGAGATTTCCTCTCTGCCACTCTTTCTGCTCCTCAAGAGACAGAATCTATGATTGGAGGAGCGCAGGGGCAGGAGAGAGGGATTCTGCGATTGGAGGAGTTTGAAGAGTTATTACCGCAAGTCCCACCACAGGAGACTTTCAGCTGTGCTGTCATCAATTGCTTCTTGACATCATCATGGAGGCTGAGGAGAAAAAGCAGAAAATTAAAAAAGAGGAGGGAGTCTCCGCCAGTGACAAGGTTGGAGCAGGCCTAGTGGAACCATCACTCAACTCAGGGCCAGGTCTGAGTCTCAGCTGGGGGTGGGGCGCTGGCTGGGCCCGAGTCTCAACCAAGGATGGGGTGCTGGCTGGGTCCAAGTCTCATTGGGCGAGGCGGTAGTGGGTGGTGCTGGCTGGGTCTGAGTCCCGGCTGGAGGGGGGATCAACAGTGGATCCTGCAGCAGCCAAATGAGTGGGGAGGTGGGAGTTGGGAAAAGGGACATGTATGTGTAGGGGGGGGAGAGGGGATGATTATGATGTGTGTGTGCCTGTGAAGCCAAAGGAATAATGTTTATTTGATATTTTACTTGAGGAAATGCTTGGAATTTATTCAGTTCATTTTTCAGTTGCCAGATTTTCAGGGCACCTTCCATGCACTAAGTATGATGGCAGGCGGGAAAAGCAGCATTTTTGCCACCAGGCACGTTTTTTTAATACCATATCATCCACTTCCCGCCTCAGCAAATATGCATCACCAGGCAACATGTGAGATAGTGGGCAGCCAGCCTCTGATTCATCCACCCCGCCATGACCTCAGTGGATATTAGCTCCGGGTGCCATATTTAATCTGCACCCACATACAGCCTTCTCAATGTCTGAAGTCCAGGACTACTCCACTGAAGACATGGCCCCCAAAGAGAAGAAGCTTGCTGCTCCAAAATTTAGTGATGCCTCGCTGGATCACCTGCTGGACACTGTCGAGGCCTGTCAAGATGTCCTCTACCCGTCATGGCCAGAGGAGGTCCACCAATACCACCACTCCAGCTTGGTAAGCAGCAGCGTTCAGAGCTAACGCTGCACAGAAACGGTCAGCCATCCAGTGCACAAAGAGGATGAATGATCTCATCTATTCCGCCAGGGTAAGTCAACCATCTCATCACTCACAAGCCCATCAGGCATTCGCAGGATGACACTCCACAGGGATCTCACATACTACCTGCTCAAGGGACGTCACCACTAACTCTTTCACACACATCTTCACATTTCCATCTGGGCTTGTATCCTGTGTAGATCGCATCCTTATCTCGTGCACAGCTCTGCCCAGCATCCACACAAAACAGGTATCCATATCACCTGCCTTCCATGCATCCTGCTCACACTCTCCATTTGTCTTTATGCAGGACCAAGTGCGTGCACAATAGGAGGGAGCGGTCCCAGACCGGGGTGGAGTAGCCAATATTAAGGCCCTCACTGCCTATGAGGAGCATGCCATTGCGTTTGCTGGAGATGACCGGGACCATGCCTGTGGCAGCGGTCAGGTCGGATGCACAAACCCAAGTGAGGACACTACACCAGCTCATTCCTCAGACAACGATACTGTGAATGCATTGTTGTATCTTCCAGTCGCCTGTTATGCACTAACTGTCTCTACTTCATTTCATAGGCATCTCTGGAAATCACCTGAGGGCATGAAGAAGCCAGGCCCTTATCTCCAGCAGTGAAGACACCTCAGATGAGGAACCAGAGGATAGCACCATAGGAGACCCATTACAGCACTCACCCCCGCCCTTCACCAGCACAGAGACACGTCTCAGTGGGACCTAATTCTAGAGGAGGCTTGGGGTCACAATCTGATGAGCATAACACAGAATCCGGTCTACAGCAGACAGAGCTAGGGACATCCAAGGTAGCTGGCATTTGTAGGACTGCTGGAGGCCAGGATCCTGCTGAGCCAGAGCCATATGATGCGCCCTCCAGACTTGGTCCTAAGTCAGTTGGTGGAGCTGCAGCGACAATCACGGGAACATCAGGAAGGGTTGTCAGCTGCATTCCTCAGATTTCAATGTATGATGGAGGAGTCCACGCATGTTCGGTCTGAGGCAGTAACACTGGAATGCCAACACACTGAGGTCAACACTGGTTGAATGGCAGCTGCCATGGAGAGTTTGGTCCAGGACATAGCAGCTGCATTGCGCCAGGCACTGCACTTCATTGGTGTAGTCATTGGTGGCATCGGTCCACTTTTTGATGTTGGGCCTCTTTTTGATGTTGTCTGATTCCATATCACCACAGTGCGTGCCCATTCTCAGATCATTTCTGACATCAGTGATGACTCTTCCTTAATATAAAGTGTTCTTGTGGTACCGCGTTCACGTGCTTTGCTGGGTCATGTCATGTTCATTCTTGGTTGTGTAAGATTGAGCCTGAGGTGTTTACCCATCTCTTCTGCATTATTGAATGATGAACGTGTATGGTGTATAAGGAGAGATCTTTTAACGCATGGAGAAGGTCATGTATCCTGGAATTCCATGTACTCTCTGTCATCGGCAGGTTTTTCAACCTATGAGCCCATACTCAGAGCTTGTGTGTGCTCTGCCCTGCCTTTCACATTGTCAATTCTCTGAGTGCACCTATAAGCTCACCTATAAGTGTGAGCATCTTCCCACCTCAATGTGCCAGAGCTCTGCCCCTCACACACACATTATTGTCCTTGCACTCAAACCTACATCCTTGTGAATTTCTCAACTTGCAATTGTGTGTATTGCAGCCACAAGGCTCTTGACATAATGTCAGGATGCAGCACTTTGTCATGTATTGTGTGCAGCGTCCCCTCACCTAAACACCAGCCGAGTTCGGTGATGATAAAACAAAATGGTACTCTCTGGCAGTCAATGGATCCTTTTGAGTATGCTTTGGAAATGCATATGGTAGCTTTAGACAATGCTGAAGGGAGCAATGGGATAGGAGCAAGGGTGTAATGAAGCTGAAGTGTGCTTTTTAACATCAATGAAACATGACCTTAAGGGCTTCATTGTGTCTTAGCATTTTGGAGTTCACAAAGGCCAGGACTGACCATGAGGGCAGACTGTCTGTGTTAAAGAGGAGGCATTTTAATGTCAGGCAGGCAAGTGTGCAAACTTGCTGGTTTTGTTTTAAATCTAAAATCTATTTTGGACTGTTGCCTTAAAGGGGGTGTATAACTAGGAGTCAGGTTAATTAGGAATTTTAGGAGTTGTTATAGTAGTAAGTAATTGTAGTCTTATGTATGTGATTGAAATCTTTTATTTTGTTAATAAACACTCTAAATTTAATTTTTAAAAACCTCTAAATGTCTTGGTGGACTCACTACTTCTGAATTTAGTGCACACATCTTATCATAATAAATACAAATTGCAAAACCATTGTGATACCGTGACCAAGTTTCCCTTGTGGATTTGGTCTGCCTGGCACACATCATCTGTCACGTCATAGTATTACCATCGAGGTTACACAGAATGTGTTGTGCTGTTGCTGGAGATGGATCTCCTTGAAGAGTTTTGTCACACTGAAGGCATGTAGCTTTGAGTCCACTGAGGACATTAGAACAGCTCTTACCTCTGCTAGGCTGCCATAGCGACTGGGATGCTGGAGGGATGCTTGAAGAGGCAGCAGCTTTTGACACTGATGCTGGATCTCCCTCCTCCATTTAGCACCTCATCTTTGCAAGGACACATGCTCCCGAGGCTTCATCATCCTTCAAAGGATCAAGAAAATGGTGAGCCTAATGTATAAGTACTGGCTCTCAGATTGAAGAGCATGGTTGAAATGAGAGGGATAGCAATGCTGGTGTTCATGTGGGCCCATGATGGAGGGCACTTGTCCAAGAGGAAACTCACTGCAACCTGTCATCCTCCTCATGGAATCTGGTGGCTATGAGAGCCTCATGTGCACACCTATCTTGTCTAGCCATTGCTATGGCTTCTTCCCCTGCACCCAAGGCTTCCTTGACCTCATCGCACTCATCGCTTTCATGGTCCTCCTCATCGGAAAAGACATGCAGCTCCTCCTTGTCGGCATCTGGCAATCCCTCCCCACTTTGCTGCACCAAGTTGTGCAGCGAGCAGCAAGCCACGATGATCCATGAGGCCCTCTGGGGAGTGTACTGGAGTACTCCGCCAGACCTGTCAAGGCATCAGAATCGCATCTTCAATATACCAATGGACTGCTGCACCAATGTTCAGGTAGCGGCATGAGTATCATTGTACCTTCTCTCAGCTGCATTCTGTGGCTGCCGCATGGGTCTCATCAGCCATGTCCTTTGAGGGTACCCTTTGTCACCGAGAAACCAACCTTGCTTCCTGTCTGGTCCCTTGAAGATGTCTGAGACAGCGATCTACTCTAGATGTATGAATCAGGGCAGCTTCCTCGGTATCTTGTGCAAATCTGCATGATTTGTCCTTTGTGGTCACAGACCAGCTGCCCATTGAGCAAATGGAAGCCTTTCCTGTTAATGTATGGAGTGCCTGTTGCCAAGGACCTTTTTTAGCCACGCGAGTGCAGTCGATGGCACCCTGCACCTATGGTTTTCTGAAAATCACAGCAAAGCCCAGTGCTCTGGTTCCTGGCTTGCTTGATCTCTAGAAAGTCAATGTAATTGTGGACCTTGACAAAAAAGGCATCTATTACCTCCTTTGTGCATGGAAGCTTGCGAGGTCCCACAGAGGTCCCCAGTGGAGCCCTGGAAAGAGCCACTAGAGTAGAAATTAAGAGCTGCGGTGATTTTCAGAGTCATTGGCAATGGATGTCCTCCTGGTCCCCGTGGTGCCAACTCCTCCAGGATGTGGCAGATGTGAGCCACAGGATCCCTGGATATGTGAAGGCATCAGCACCACTGTCTTGCGTTCATCCACAAAAAAGACATACATGTCCTGTATACCCTGGGTCTTGAGAGCCACCTGCACACATTTCTGTGAGCCTCATCCTTTGTGTCAGGCAGAGGCCCTGCTGCCCCTTGCTCATGAGGGTAAAGCGCCTGCTGCCTCTTGCTCATGAGGGTAAAGCTCTTCCCTTTGGTGAGCCTGGCACCGCTGTAGCAATCTTCTCCGTCTTCTCTCCTGTCTTTAAGCAATTATGCAGGCAGCAATAAATCCAGCCTCCATTTTCCTGTAGGTCTCTTCTCTACAACATCAATGAGAACAAGACATGAGTCAGCCTGGGCCTCCAAAGGTCCTCTTTCTGTTGATGACTAGTGAGTGACTGTGGGTTTAAGGGCTTGGTTCTAGTGTCAGCACCTATTCTTCACTGAGATCCTGGCCAGAACAGGGTACGTTTCAAGGTGCTCCTCCCACCCTACCACCCCTCCACATGACTGACTGCTATGAAGTTTCTTTTCCCATGTGCTTGGATGTATTGCTTTCAGGCCCAGGTCTTGGGATCCTCATTTACTGCACCCTAATACTAAACTCTTTGGAATACACATGAGGGCTCATATGTAGTGACGAACTGAGATTATTTGATGGGGGTGGGTGCTGAGGCTTCTCATCTGTGAACCTGCCAGCACCAAAATTCTGAGTTCCTGCTTTTAACAAGCATCTGCAGCTTGAACAGTTGCCAAATTACTCCTGATCTTGTTAAACTCCAGGGAATTTCCATGCTGGAAACCCTCCCACCCTCCCCCCATGAGACATTTGAATGTCCTTGCACTACCTTTTCCATATCTATAGGCTGCAGATGCCTCCCCAACTCCTGAGTGTGCCACCTGCAGCCCAGCATTATGTCAGAAACCCCCCCAGACTGACGCACAAGACCATGACCTGCGCACAACATGCTGAGCATGGTTGACACTGGACTGACATGCCCTCTCCCTCACTGGACTGGGACAAGGGCAGTCCTTGTGAAGTCAGGAATGTAGGCTGAAGTGCTTCTTCACTCTGCCATCCTCTAGCCCCAGCTCTCTTATATCGCTTTGTAAGGGACTCTTCCCCATTCTGGCCCAGAGGACCCTTCCACCCCACACACCCCCAACCATGTGTCTGAGTTCAACTTTTGCCACTTTTCACCCTCCCACAGTCAAGTCCTTGCCCTGCATCACATTAACAAGCCACCCCTATCTTACCGCTGGTCTGGAGCCTTGCCTGTGATATCCCCCGAAAGTGATGTGGTGCTGCCTGTGAAGCCTGGCGCTGAATCCAAGGTGGTGCGAGTGCTGCACAATACAAGATTGGTGAACAAATCTCAAAGTCACAAGCGAAGTGCAGGTTGCCAGGTGCATGTCGCTTATATACAGTTGTGAAACACGCTGCTCTAATTGAACATGTGCCTATTGACCCAGCGTAGGGAGATGATTCCAGCGAGCAACCATTAGAATGCGCATGCATGATATTCAAATGTATTTGAATTACATTCCTGGCATGGTGAGACAGGAAACGTGCACCGTCACTGAAGGCAGGAGCAGACGATTGGAACCTGTTTTCCCATTGGCGTAAAATTGATTTTTTTTGCTCTCGCGATATTTTCCGCTCCAGTCCACCATGACATCCGCCACAGAAAATCCTGACCTCAATTGGAAACTCTTGTTTGAGTTCATCATTTACTAAATTTGAATTATTCAACATAAAATGTGTCACTTCAGGTTTTTCCATGATCCCAACTTCTGTCTCAGTGTCCTAAAATGGTGCTCATAAAATGGACCATCAGAATTCCCTGACTACAATAGCATGTGTACTGTGAAGAAAAATCTCAATCACATGGCTCATTTTTTAATATGGCTACAAAGAACCACAATTTATGTTCCTTTCATCCACCCAATCTATATTTCATTAAAGTGCGGATGATCATGCCTTAGCTTTCAAAAATCACTGAAAGGTGAAATGTATGTCAATTAAACTATTTATCTGATCATTAGCTTGGTGCTGCAGAATTAATTTGTATGTATTCCCCTTGTTGCACAGTTGGAAATTTGGTAGTCAGTATCCTGACGTGTTGTCAGCTGTCACTTTAAGCACAAGTATTGAGGGAAAAGAAACTTGAAATTAGCAGGGCAAATCCCAAGAGCGCTTGTAATTTTAAGATTTTAAGAACAAGCTAAGAATGACTAAAAGCATAATAAAGAGGAAAAATGTAGAGTATGAGTGAAAGCTAGCTAGTAATATCAAAAAAAGTCCTTTGCAGCACAGACTTTGAGTTTTGCTGAAAAAAGACATTTTGTTGTAGATTTTGTCTTGCACTCATCAGGACAATCACAAGAATCCCAATGTCAGGGGAAGCAACAACTTTATACGGTATGAGAAGAGAGTGCTGATCAAGTGGAGTCTGATTGGTAGAGGCATTGCCATGAAGAACGCACCAGTTAATTGTGACTGATAGTTAACTGCCAAGCATTGTTTGAAATTTAAACCAAGCAGCTTGATTGTGAATGGTCAAGGCATTGCCCTGAGGAATGAACCAGTGAATGCCTATCACTTATTTTGTTTAGCTGAAATAAGCACAATGTGTATACATGTTCTTCCTGTCTGCAAAGAACAGGGCCCTGTGTATTAATGAATGTAGCTTCCAGTACACGCAAATGAATCACACTGAGAGCCTGACTGACAATCTTAATTTTTAACACACTGAGGATTATTTAGAAAATGTTGTCCAATCACAGAATCATGTCTAATTTTTGAAACCGTGTTTTGAATTCTGCAAGCACAGGCTGGTTGGGTACAGTCTGTACCTTGCCCATTCTGAACAGTGGCTGGGACATGCTATTTAATACAATCCGCCAGTCTTTGGGATGTATGGCCTACATACCTAGCATCACACTGGCACTGAAATTCATATACCACATTATTCATTTGTGTGATAGGCAAAATGTCTTTTTGGCTTGATGGCAGCATCCAGTTAGTGGCGAATATCACTCATGTTGCTACTGCATAGTAGCAGCATGGAACAACTAGCTTCACCTGTTGCTCAAATTTTTGAGATACCTTGCCCTTCCAGGGTAATCTGAGGTAGACCAGGCACTTTTCAGGGCTGAAAGTGACAGCCTAGGCCCATTTATGAATTTGCGCAATATACAGTGTGAAATGATCTAATCAGGGTAGCCATTATCCCGCCGGATGTTTTTGATTCATCCTATTTCAGTATCAAGCTTGCATAGTGAGCAAATGGCTTTGGCACTGTTTATGAAGTTGCTGTTAAGTCCAATGTTATAGTGCGTCAAACTGTAAGAACCCCAGTGCATGTATTGACCAGTGAAGGTAGGCTTGTGATAGATCGTGATAGAGAATCCTCTGGCAGCTTTCTCGACTACTGCATCAAAGAAGGGATTTCATTTGACAGCTCCATTTGAAGGGTGTCTTTAAGCGCAGTGTGGAGCCCATTAATATATGCAAGGAAGTTATTACATGCTGCTATGGATTTAAACATAGCAAACATATCATCCACATATCAGAAATGTGCGAGGGGTAGGAGGTTAGGTGTCATTCCATCGAAGACACATTCCTTATGGAACCCAACAAAGATGTTCTCTTCTTATACAGTATGAAGTTGTTGCTTTGCCTGACATTGGTATTCTTGCGATTGTCCTGATGAATGCAAGTTGAAAAGCTTTGACAACATGTCTTTTTTCAGCAATATCAAAGCGGATAGTTAGAGTGTTTAAGTAGGAGAAAAGTAATGAAAACTAGCGTTGGTCATTGAGAGAGTGGGTCTAGGGAATTGATAACGGAAAACAGGGAAATGGCGGAGAACTGAACAGGTGTTTTGTGTCTGTCTTCACTGTAGAAGACTTAGAAAACTTTCCAAAGGTACTTGAAAATCAAGAGATGAAAGGGAGGGAAGAACATAAAGCAATCACCATCACCAGGGAAAAGGTGCTGGGAAAACCATTGGACCTAAAGGCTGACAAGTCCACAGGACCAGCTCACCTGCATCCTAGGTCTTAAAAGAAGTGGCTGCAGAGATAGTAGAGGCATTGGTTGTAATCTTCCAAAATTTGTTAAATTCTGGAACAGTCCCAGGGGTTTGAAAAATAGCAAACATAACACCTTTATTCAAGAAAGGAGAGATAGAAAGCAGGAAACTATAGGCCAATTAGCCTATCATCTGTTACAGAATCCATCATTAAGGAGGTTATAGCCGGATATTTAGAAAATCATAATTACCTGGAAAAACTCAGCAGGTCTGGCAGCATCGGCGGAGAAGAAAAGAGTTGATGTTTCAAGTCCTCATGACCCTTCGACAGAACTTGAGTTCGAGTCCAAGAAAGAGTTGAAATATAAGCTGGTTTAAGGTGTGTGTGTGGGGGGCGGAGAGATAGAGAGAGAGAGAGGTGGCGGGGGAGGTGTGGTTGTAGGGACAAACAAGCAGTGATAGAAGCAGATCATCAAAAGATGTCAACAACAATAGTACAATAGTTTAGTAAACACCTTGTCAAACACCAGGAGGGAAATGGACTGCCACTGCTCTTCAAGAAATGCCTACCTCCTTGAAGAAGTTCTGTTCCTCTCTGCGACAAGATTTCCATATCTCTCTGTTGCCTTGCTCACCTTCCTTGCTTTCCATTTCCCTCCTGGTGTTTGACAAGGTGTTTACTAAACTATTGTACTATTGTTGTTGACATCCTTTGATGATCTGCTTCTATCACTGCTTGTTTGTCCCTACAACCACACCCCCCCCCCACCTCTCTCTCTCTCTATCTCTCCGCTCCCCACACACACACCTTAAACCAGCTTATATTTCAACTCTTTCTTGGACTCGAACTCAAGTTCTGTCGAAGGGTCATGAGGACTCGAAACGTCAACTCTTTTCTTCTCCGCCGATGCTGCCAGACCTGCTGAGTTTTTCCAGGTAATTCTGTTTCTGTTTTGGATTTCCAGCATCCGCAGTTTTTTTGTTTTTATATATATATATTTATATATATTTAGAAAATCATAATGGGATCAGGCAGAATCAACAAATCGTGTTTAACAACTTTATTAGATTTTTTTGAGGAAGTAACAAACAAGGAAGTGAGAGTAGAACTAGCCTTAATTTTTCATTCTTCCCTAGACTTAGGGGTGGTGCCAGAGAACTGGAGAATTTTTTTTTATTCATTCACAGGATGTGGGCTTCAATGGCTGGGTCAGCATTTATTGCCCATCCCTATTTGCTCTTGAGAAGGTGGTAGTGAGCTGCTTTCTTGAACTGCTGCAGTCCATGTGGTCTAGGTACACCCACAGTGCTCTTAGGGAGTTCCATTATTTTGACCCAGCAATAGTGAAGGAACGGTGATATATTTCCAGGTCAGGGTAATGAGAACTTTCAGGTGGTGGTGTTCCCATCTATCTGCTGCTCTTGTCCTCCTAGGTGGTAGTGGTCATGGGTTTGGAAGGTGCTGTCTAAGGAGCCTTTGTGAATTCCTGCAAAGTATCCTGTAGATGGTACACACTGCTGCTACTATGCATCAGTGGTGGAAGGAGTGAATGTTTGTGGATGTGGTGCCAGTCAAGCGGACTGCTTTGTCCTGGGTGGTGTCCAGCTTCTTGAGTGTGTGGGTGTGAGTGCATCCAGGCAAGTGGGGAGTATTCCATCACACTCGTGACTTGTGCCTTGTAGATGGTGGACAGTCTTTGGGGAGTCAGGAGGTGAGTTACTCGTCACACGATTCCTAACCTCTGACCCACTCTTATAGCCACAGTATTTATATGGCTAGTCCAGTTCAGTTTCTGGTCAATGGGAATAACCAGGTTGTTGTTATTGGGGCATTCAGTGATAGTAATGCCATTGAACATCAAGAGGCGATGGTTGGATTCTCTCTTGTTGGAGACGGTCATTGCCTGACACTTGTGTGGCGCGAATGCTACTTGCCACTTGTCAGCCCAAGCCTGGATATTGTCCAGGTCTTGCTGCATTTGGACTTGGACTGCTTCAGTATCTGAGGAGTTGCGAATGGTGCTGAACTTTGTGCAATCATCAGTGAACATTCCCACTTCTGACCTTATGATAGAAGGAAGGTCATTGATGCATTGCAAACATTACACCCTTGTTCAAAAAAGGTTATAAGGATAAGACCAGACAGTTTAACTTCAGTGGTGGGCAAGGTTCTAGAAACAATTATTCAGGATAGAATTAGTAGTCACTTGGAAAAATATGGGTTGATATGGAAGAACTAGCATGGATTGCTAAAGGGGAAATCATGTTTAACTAACTTGTGGGAGTTTTTTGAAGAGGTAACAGGAAAGGTCGATGAGGGTAATGCTGTTGATGTGGTTTACATGGACTATCAAAAGGCATTTGATACAGTGCCACACAACAGACTTGTGAGAAAAGTTATTTCCCATATAATAAAAAGGACAGTAGCAACATGGATACAAAATTGGCTGAGCAATAGGAAACAGAGGGTAATGGTCAATGGATATTATTTGAGCTGGAGGAAGGTTTGTAGTGGAGTTCCCCAGGGGTATGTATTGGAACGCTTGCTTTTCCTGATAGAGATTAATGATTTAGATCTTGATGTGCAGGGGATGATATGAAGCTTGGGAGTGTTGTAAACTGCGAGGAGGACAGCGTAGAACTCTAAAAGGACAGAGACAAGTTGGTGGAGTAGGCAGATAGATGGCAGAAGTTCACTGTGGAGCAGTGTGAGGTGGTCCATTTTGGTAGGAAGAATATGCACAGACAATATAAAATAAGGGGTGAAATTTTGAAGGGAAAACAGGTCTGAAAGACCTGGGTATATGTATGCATAGATCATTGAAGGTGGCAGGACAGGTGGAGAGTAATTAATAAAACATATAATATCCTGGGCTTTATTAATAGGGGCATAGAGTACAAGAGCAAGGAGATTATGCTGAATTTATATAAGACACTTGTTAGATCTCAGCTGGAGTATTGTATACAGTTCTGGGTGCCACATGATAGGAAGGATGTGAACACATTGGAGACAGTGCAGAAGAGGTTTACAAGAATGGTTCCAGGGATCAGAAACTTCAGCAATGAGGATAGATTGGAGAGGATTGGACTGTTCTCCTTGGAGAGAAGAAGGCTAAAAGGAGATTTAATAGAGACATTCAAAATCATGAGGGGGCTGGTCAGAGTAGATAGGGAGAAGCTGTTGCCACTTGTAAAAGGATCAAGAATGAGAGGGCACAGATTAAAGTGATTTGCAAAAGAAGCAAATGTGATGTGAGAAAAAACTTTCACACAACAAGTGGTTCGAAACTGCAATGTACTGCCTGAAAGTGTGGTGGAGGCAGGTTCAATCAAGGCATTCAAGAGGGCATTAGATGATTATTTGAATAGAAATAATGTGCAGGGGTATGGGGAAAAGGCAGGGCAATGGCATTCGGTCATACTCCTCATTTGGAGAACCAGTGCAAACACAATGGGCTGTGCCGTTAAAATTCAGTGATTCTGTGAAGATGGATAAAGGGGAACCTGTGGAGGCAGATTTCCAAAAGGCATTTGATTAGGTGCCACATCAAAGGTTACTACAAAAGATAAAAGCACATAGTGTGAGAAGTTGCGGGGGGTGGGGTAACATATTAGCATGGATAAAGGATTTGTTGGCTAACAAGAAGCAGAGATTAAGGATAAATGTGTATTTTTGGGTGGGCAAGTTGTGTGGAGTGCTACAGGGATAAGTGCTGGGTCCTCAATGACTTGGATGAGTGGACTGAATGTATAGTAGCTAACTTTGCTGATGACATCAAGAAAGGTAGGAAAGTAAGTTATGAAGAGGAGGTAAGGAGTCTCCAAAGGAATATAGATAAATTAAGTGAGTGGGCAAAAAATTGGCGGATGGAGTATAATGTGGGAAAATATGAACTTTTCTGCTTAGGCAGAAAGAATAGAAAATCAGTATACTATTTAAATGGAGAAAGATTGCCGAACACTTGTGGCACAGAGGGATCTGGGTGTCCTGGTACATGAATCAAAATATGTTAGCATGCAGGTACCGCAGGTGATTAAAAAGGCAAATGGAATGTTGCCATTTTTTGCAAGATAAATGGAATATAAAAGTAGGGAAGTTTTAATCCAGCTTTATAGGGCCTTGGTGAGACTACATCCAGAGTACTGGGTACAGTTTTGGTCTTCTAATTTAAAAAAGGTGACACAAACATATAATTGTGATATTATAGATTTTGTAAAAAAGCTGATCTTCCTTTTTAAATGGATCCAAGCAACCTTAAAGATGGCTGCCAAAAGTCACCTGACCTATGTGGTCAAGCTTCCAGAAAGCTCCAAGTGGATTACAGGTACACATATCCAGACATGTGAAGACATTTGAAATTTCATCCACATTTTCATCAGGGTAAATAGAAACTCATTATGGCTTCCATGGAAATGTGAATAGTTCCTTCTTATCTCATCAAATCTGGGAGAACGGGAACCATTGAAGTTAATGGCTGAGACTGTTAAAAGGTTAATTACCTTGACTAAAAAGACAATGGATGGGACTATGCCTCCCAGACTAACCTAATACCTAATATGGAAACATGATTTGACAGTTTGAGATAGCAGCCATTTTAAGTTTTGGAACTATATAAAGTCTGGCTGCAAATGGCCACTTTATGTGCAGAACCATCTTGAACATTATGAGAGAGACACTTTGAAACAGAAACTGCTTCTCAACAAGGTTTCAGAAAAAGCTGTCAGACTGCGGTACTAAATCAGGCTACCAAGAGCCACCACCTACAGTACTGTAAAACTGAAAACAGGAGCCTTCACTCACTACCAGGACCTGTTCTGCTTGTTGAGTCCACTGACAAAGGCAAACTCGAACTCTTCAATGACAGAAGCCATCACAGTTGCTAAACTGAACCTCAAGTTTCAGCCTCTTCACTTCAGAAAGTAGGAATTAAGCAATAGGCCTGCAATGATATATCACAGAGGCTGCCTTGAAATCTCATCGTTATCATTTGTATTTTTTATTTGTATCTGTATTTCAGTTAATAACTTTAACACATTTACCCAAATAACTTTCAGCAGTAGTTTTTGTAATAAACTAAAATTTTAGCTTGTTTAAAACTAAAGCTTGTCTGATGGGTTATTTTTAAATTGAACCATTCATAAATCAAAAGGGGGCTACACACACATACAAATTCTTATCTCATGGACCACTTTAAGGAAATGCCTTTTATGTGGTCATGACAAAGGATATAATTGCATCAGAAGCAGTTCAGAGAAAGTTCAATTGACTCATTCCTGGAATGATAGGCTTATCTTATGCATCAAGGTTGACCACGTTGGGCCTATACCCATTTGAGTGATTTTATTGAAACATAGGAAATCCTGAGGGGACTTGATATGGTGGATACCAGGAGGATGTTTCTTGTCGGGGAGACTAGAACTAGGGGACACAGTTTAACAAAAAGAGGTCTCCATTTTAAGATGGAGATGAGATTGCTTTTTCTCTCAGGCTGTTATTAGCCTGTGGGATTCTCTTCTCCAGAAAGCAGTGAAAGCTAGGTCATTGAATTTATTCAAGGCACGAGAGTCAATGGTAATGGGGGGAAGATAGGAAGGTGGAGTTGAGACCACAACCAGATCAGCCATGATCTTCTAACTGATCGATTGGCAGAGCAGGCTCGAAGGGCCAAATGGCCTACTCCTGCTCCTAAGTCCTATGTTCCTATAATTTATTTTTTTAAAGGGCTACAGATGTGAGACTCATTCCCAATAAGTTACTGTGTGCCAAGTAGTTTGAATTTTCATTTTGAAAATGAAGTATGGATTTATTTATAATAAATTGACAAAAACATTTATAGATTCCAAGTTAAAATATGTAATTGCATATATTATTTTAATCACACACACACACAATATTTGTTTCTTGTGCTTTTTTATCTAAAGATGAAAATCCTAAAAAAATTCAACACAAATAAAGAAGGTTATGTTACTACACGACTGCATCATCTCATCAAGGAGTTAATGAGAATGAAAACGGAGCCCCTGAAAATCAAAAAGTAGCCCTTGAGAAAATTCACAACGATCCCTCAAAACAAAGTTATTTTGACTCCTAGTCTCAGTGATAGCCACTACATCATGCCCTTTAAGCTGAATTTGCTAATTCATTTGTTTCATTTCTTATGCCATGTTCATTAGTGCACAGTCTTCTCATATGGTGACACACATTGTCTTGATCTTAAGACCTGATGTTTTTAAACACACATTTTCACTTATGACACTCCTTGTCTTTCATCACTCCTGTTATATTTTTATCAGTTAACTTGTTATTTCCTAAAAAGTTATAAATGCGCACGAAAGAGCACAGTCCCGGCTGCCGGCTGAGGGAGTGACGCAGAGGGAGTGAACAGCTCTCACAGTCAATGTTGTATGCAATCAGCTCACCCCTCACTTCACGTACTCTTGCCTTGAATGCATATCACTTTAGTAATACCGGTAGGAAAAAAATTATGCAGATGGAAACCAGCAAAATCTGGCAACCCTGCGTGTGGGCAATAGTCAACAAAGCACCTCGCACTAGGGGCACTCAGAACCCTGATAGGCCAAGTGTGGCCTGTAGGCCACAGGTTGCCCATCACTGCACTTGATGATGTCCTAGTGGAAATTCTAGTATTAATAGCTCCCTCCTATCTCAAATAGCATTATAGATTCTTCCTAATTCCTCACACGGATACCAACCTGTTGTTCCTCAGGCTATTTGGCTTAGACATTTTTCCCACTTTCTGCCTCAGGACCCAATTCCAACTTTTATGACTGCCCAACCTGACTCTGCTCAATTTTAGCAACTAACAATTCTTGGACTTTTCGTTCCTCTTGTTTGTTATCCTCTGTGGCAATTATTCGGCTCTCTCAGTTTTCCGCACTGTTTTAGAGTCTCCTAGAACCAATGATTAATTGTGACACTTCCTGCAAGCAAACCGAGAGAAGGAAACATAGGGGCATTCTGGATGTGCCTTTTTTTCATTTTTTTTAACTTATTAGTTTAATAATTATAAAAATATTTGAGATGGGGAAAAATGGCTGTTTCACATGGTGAGGAAGTTGGAAGTATTGAAGTGTTTCTTCCCAGTTTATATCATTTATGGCCTCAGTAAAACAATTTTGAAGACAATTTTCTTTTAGGTTGAAAGTATAAAATGGCTTTGTGATGTGACTTTGTCATTGTGATGTTACTGTTGAAATGGTCATGTGGTTTCTAGAGATCGGTGAGCATTAGTTACTGAACCATGGATGAGCATTTTAGTCACATTTACTCTTTAGGACATTCTCAACTGCCAGACAACAATGTGCTGTGGTTACCATGGAAGCAGAAGCTATGAAGGGCCAAGGAACTACCACTGTATAAACTTTGGACAAGGCGTCAACAATGACCTGGAACTCAACTTCTGAGTGAGTGCACACACAAGTGTCATCGGCATACTGAAGCTCAATGATTGAAGTTGGGGTGATTTTGGACTGATGGTGGCATAGATTGAACAGTTTCACATCTTTTCTGCAGATTATCTCCATGCCTAGAGGTAGTTTTCTGGAAGTGATGTGCTGTATTGCAGAGAGGAAAATGGAGAAGACCGCAGTCTTCACTAAGATAGGGCCTTAGGTATCATCATGGAATAGGTGGAGGATGGTGAAAAATTTCTAAAGGCAGCAAAATTTGAGGAGGATACTCTATAAGCCTTTGCAGTTGACAGAGTCAGAGGCTTTTGTGAGTCAAAAAAGCACATTAGAAAATAGGCCTTTCACAGCACAACCTTGCCCTGTAGATTAGATCAACAGGGTGAGCTCCTGGAAAATGTGGACCATTTACCATATTTTGGGAGACTTCTCTCAATGAAGGCAGACATTGATGATGAAATTCATTATCACCTCTAAAGTGCCAGGTCAGCCTTTGTCTGAATGAGGGAAAGAGTATTTGAGGTCCAGGATCTCAAACCTGAGATTAAGCTCGTGGTTTATTGGAGAGCAGTGTTCTCCTGTGCTCCTTTATGCTTCAAAGGCTTGGACAGCCTACAGCAGGCACTACTAGAGAAGTACCACCAGTGGTGCCTTCGCAGGATCCTCTAAATCTGGTGGCAAGAAAGGTGGTCCAACAGCAGCATCCTCACCCAAGTCAACATATCCAGCATCAAGGCACTCAAAAGCAACTCCACTGGGCAGGGCATTTTGGCCGTATGTCTGATGCCAAAATAACTGTTCTACTCAGAATTCAATCCTGGCAGAAGTCTACCAGGAGGACAATGGAAATGCTTTAGGAATCGTCTTTCAGCATCCTGAAGAGCTCAATTATCTCCTCCAACTCATGGAAGGCCTTGGTTTATGACCAACCAAAATGAAGAAGATTTATTTGAGTAGGCATCAAACACATTGAGAGACTTTGGGCAGGATTTTCGGGTTGCCAGGTGGGCATGGCAGGCTGGCCCAGGAGCAGTCGGGAAACAGCCTGCCACCCGCGACCCTGACTGTGATTTCACACTGGCTGGCAAATTAGCAACCAGCCAGCATGAAAGGTGTGCTGAGAAACTCAGCGCTGCCGGGGCAGGGGCGAGGGGAGGGCAAGCGCAAAAGATTGCATATGCGCGGGGGAGTGCAAACTGAAAGCCCCCTGAAGGCAGGGAGCTGCCTCAGGAAGCTGAAGAACTTTCAAATCAAAAATAAAGATTTTGAAAATCGGAAAAAATGTCCTGACATACAATTCACTCACATGAACAGAAACGTAATAAGAATTATGTCAAAACATTTTTATTTAAAAAAAAATTAATGTCGGAAACCTCATCCTGCTCATCGATGAGGTTTCCTCAAAAATGCAAAGGCCGCCTGGCCGATTCGCCCGCCTGCCAACTGTAAGGTTGGATGGGCAGCAAAAAATAGCAGTTAATTAATACCTTAATTGCCATAATAGGACTCTTAATTGTCGGTGGGCGTGCTCCAACTCTAGCACATGCCTGCCAGCCAAAATATCATGTGACTGTGCGACGATGTCAGGACGCTCGCCCGACATCATCGCCACTGTTCACACTGAGGCGTGTTGGGCAGGTACCTGCACACCGAGCAGAAAATCCTATCCTTTATTGCAAACACTCAGGGGAATTCAAAGCACACAAAACTCCAAACAACTCATCGACCCGACCCTTCAAGCACCAAATGTCTCATATCTGGCAGAGCCTGCAGATCACGCATTGGACTTATCAGCCATCTCAGAATCCACAGACTGGAGCGGAAGTAAGTCATCCTCGATCCCTAGGGACTGCCTAAGAAGAAGAAGACTGCATATTACTATCTACCAAATTCTCACCCTCGCCTCTCCTGTTTTGACTAGTATTGATTTAGAAACCTGTCAATCAAACAGAACAACCAGGACAATAACATGCTTACCACCAGGTAATGAGGTTGCTAGATAGTAACATGAACAGAATGGTCTTTCAATTAACACCATACATTGAGATTTTTAGAAAATGATACTGATAATTACTCAATTCCTATTGATCGAAGAGATTGTTCAAAATATACACAACACAGTTCTTTCATTATGCGCCAACTTCCTACTTTTCACAGAAATCACTAAATCGTAAAGTAACAAGAGGGTAACAGACTCTTATGGAAATCACTTGATAACGGTCAAAAATATTTATTGTACTCATGAGCTGGTCTCACACTCAGCTGTGCATGGGAGAAATCAGAGTACTTACAAATTACTTTGATATTGATCTAATCCATCAACTAATTAATTCTGAGCTCCAGATTTTGCTGTGAAAACAATGGTGAGACTCCATCCCTCACCGTTAGTTATGCGGAAATTGGAAAGCAACTTCCAGTAAGTGTACATCCACAGTTAAATGCAAATATTCAGAAGTTGTCATCCGAGATGCCCAGCTCCTCCATAAGCTGCACAGATACAGCATCCTGCTGCCTGGCTCCCCAATCAAATGTATTGATCAGCATGATGTTCTTCCATGATATCATAGATTTGGACTACATGTGTCATAGAAAATTACGGTTTGTCCATTCCAATCTAAGTACCCTTTTAACAGCATGGTAAATCTTAATTAATGCTGAACAACCTCTCTGGCATCGAAAATTAACTTTTAAAGTGCGGAGCCTCATTCCTTCAGCTTTTAATTATTCATGGAGATTTTAAAAATATTTTTACTTATTGTTTTGCTTTTTATCTTTCTTAATCTAATCTTTCCCTTTCTTTACTTTGATTTCTCTATGTGATTTGACATTGAATGCACTAACTTTCACTTCCCTTTACCATTAGATGAGAAATGGGAATGTAGGCTGATGACTGCACAATGTTCAGTACCACTTTCAACTCTTCAGAAATTGAAGCAGTCCATGCCTGCATGGAGCAAGACCTGGAAATATTCAGGCTTGGGCTGAGAAGTGGCAAGTAACATTCACACCTTGCAAGTGCCAGGCAATAATCATCTCAAACAAGACAGAATCTAAGGGCTTGCCCTTGGCATTCAATGCATTGAATCCTCCACCATCAACATCCTGGAGGTTACCATTGACCAGAAACGTAACTGGACCTACCATATAAATACTGTCGCTACAAGAGTAGGTCAGAGGCTGGGAATTTTGTGGCGAGTAACTCCTTTCTTGACTCCCCAAAACCTGTCCACCTTTACAAGGCACAAGTCAGGAGTGTGATGGAATACTCTCCACAGATCTGAATCAGCTCAGACAACACTCAAGAAGCTCAGCACCATCCAAGACAAAACAGCCCGCTTGATTGGTACCCCATCTTCCACCACCAATGCACAAGAGCAACAGAGTGTACTATCTACAAGGTGCACTGCAGAAATGCGCCAAGCCTCCCCTTCCAAATCTGTGACCTCTACCACCTAGAAGGACAAGGGCAGCATACCTATAGGAACACCACCACCTCTCCAAGCCATATACTATCCTGACTTGGAACTATAGTGATGTTCTTTCACTGTCACTGGATCAAACTCCTGGAACTTCCTTCCTAACAGAAATGTGGGTGTCATACAAAACATGGATTCAAGAAGGCAGCTCATAACCACCTTTGAGAAATTAGGGATGGGCAAAAAATGCTGGCCTTGCCAACAACACTCACACTCTGGGGTGTGGGGGGGTTGTGGGAGGGGGGTTGTGGGGGTGGGGGGGTGGTGGGGAGGCGGTTGGGGGTGGTGGGAGGGGGTGGGGGGGGTGGGGGGGGTGGGGTGGAGGTAGGGTGGTGGGGGTTGATGGGATGGTGTGAAAAATGGGATGGGAGTGAAGTCCATATAGTGTTAATGGTAATGTAAACACTTCAGATTTATAACTGCAAAGTGCTGCCTCAGGGAGATCAGCTTCAATTCAAAAGTTGACAGAAAGGTAATAAAAAAATTTCTCTGATATGTCCCCTCATCACATGAGTTGGGACAAGTCCTTAACATTTATTTAAACATTTGATAAAACATATAAAAGCCCTCATGAAACCTCATCCTGCCCGTGAATGAGGCTTCATGCTTTTTCTGAGGCCCGCCTAGGCTCCCGGCCTGCCCGCCAACTCTAAGGTTGGACGGGCAGGTCCATCAATCAAGTTAATTAGTTTTTTAATGGCCTTAATAGGCTGTTGACTGTTCAGCGAACTGAAAGTCTAAATGACGCAGCGTGACGTCGGGACACACGCCTGATGTATCCCCGCATCATTTAACGTGTCAGTGAGTAGGACCCAACCCCGTTTGCCAACCGGAAAAACCTGCCCAATATCAACATTGGTGGGAGGCCATAATTTCAGTTCTCACAGACAGATTCCATGATAAATCTAGACATTAACTTCTGAGCTTCAGGAGTATAAAAAGCGATAGAGGAGTGGTCATTTCCTGCTAGATTTTCCAACTTTAATTATTTGACCTCTTTCCAGGTGCAAAAGTGACGGATTTACAAACAGTTGGCAGGCTGCAAAAACTTCAGTCAACTATGAGTGGTATATGCCTATTTACACCACATCCATACAAGGAGTATCAGAACAGTAATTTGAAGAGTTAGGCCACCATAGAAAAAGTATGAACATGTATCCAAATATACAATAGCCGTGTGGTGAGTGTACTTCCTTGAGAATCAAAAACAAAGCACAATCAGATTGAAATCAGGTCCATCAGAGCATCTAAACATCACAACTCTGCTCAAGGAACCCAAATACCATAAGCAATGGTAGGGAAGTAGAGTAGATGATGTTTAAACTAAGAAAAGCTTTAATTTTTCTTCATATTGTTATGATCTCGGTAGAAACCAGTAACAGGTATTTACTAAAAGAATGAAGCCACAAAGTTCATGGTTTAAATCAAAAGAATTTTATTCAACAAAAATCAAAGGCCCTGATTACTAATAATTACAATCAATCTTAAACAGTTATGTTAAAGGTGTTAAATAGTACAGTGAACAGTTATTTATTCTTAACACAAACTTCCTTCTATACCCATTTGACTTGCACCCCAAAACACAAGTCAGAAACTTATCAAAAATTGGAAAATTAACCATTCAGTCTAAGTACTGGTTTTGAGGATTTGTATAAGGCTTGAGATTTTTTGGGCCTTTAGTTTACTTCCAGCAAAGTTTTCCCATCCAATCTCCTCCAGCCGCCCTATGGTTGTAAACTCCCAGTGTAGTCACCTCGCATCAGAATTCTCCTGGTTCTAATCATCTTTAACTCTGGAGTCTAAAACTGTCTCTCTCTCTCTCTTTTCACAGCTTGGCTATCCCAAGAAATCCAACTCACTGTTAGGAGTAAAATAAAAGCAAAATCCTGCAGATGCTGGAAATCTGAAACAAAAACAGAAAATGCTGGAAAAACTCAGCGGGTTTAACAGCATCTGTGGAGAGAAAAACAGAGTTAATGTTTCAAGTCCATATGACTCATCTTCAGAGCTAAAGAGAAGTAAAAATGTGATGAAATTTATACTGTTTAAGTGGTGTGGAGCAGGTGAAGCTGGATAGAAAGCCAATGATAGGTGGGGGCAAAGGAGAACTTGACAAAGATATCATGAATTAAAGGACAAAGTGGGTGTTAATGGTAGTGGTACTGGCAAAAGGAGGTGCTGATGGTGGCATTGAGGTAAGAAAGCAGAATGTGATAACAGTAAGGCAAGGGTAAGTCCTCTGAAAAGAACAACATGAACAAGTGACAGATGGCCCTTGTAGGGGTGGGGGAAAAAATTGAAAATAGGATAAAAGGTGGGATGAAACAATAAATAAATGGATAAAAATGAAAATAAATAAAAATAAAAATAAGTGGATAAAAAATAAAAATGAATATGGAAAAAGAGATTTTAAAAAAGGGTGAGGATAGAGGAGAGAGTTCATGGTATGAAGTTGTTGGACTCAATGTTAAGTCCGGAAGGCTGTAAAGTGCCAAATCGGAAGATGAGGTGCTGTTCCTTCAGTTTGCGTTGGTCTTCACTGGAACATTGCAGCAGGCCAAGGACAGACATGTGGACATGAGAGCAGGATGGTGTGTTGAAATGGCAAGCAACAGGAAGGTCTGGGTCATGCTTGCCGACAGACTGAAGGTGTTCCACAAAGTGGCCACCCAGTCTGCGTTTGGTCTCTCCAATGAAAAGGAGACTGCATTGGGAGAAGTGAATGCAGTAGACTAAATTGAGGGAAGTGCAAATGAAGTGCTGCTTCACCTGAAAAGAGTGTTTGAGCCCTTGGTGTAGAGGAATTGGATGCCCATGGTGAAGAAGAGGCAGTTAGAGCCAGGAAACTGGAAATTATTGATATGACGTAGGGCATCAGAGGAATCATGGATATAGGTGGGAAGAGACTGGATAAGGGGAGAGAGAATGGAGTCAAGATAGGAAGAAATGAGTTCCATGGGACAGGAACAGACTGACACAATCAGTCTACCAGGGCAGCCCTGTTTATGGCTTTTGGGGATGAGGTAGAAGCAGGCTCTCCAGGGTTGGGAGGCTATGAGGTTGGAAGCTGTGGAGGGAAGATCTCCAGAGGAGATGAGGTCAGTGACAGTCCCGGAAACAATGGCTTGATGATTGGTGGTGGGGTCATGGTCCAGAGGGAGATAGGAGAAAGTGTCTGAGAGTGGGTGCTCAGCCTTTGCGAGGTAGAGGTCAGTAAGCCAGACAACAACAGCACCATCCTTGTTGGCACATTTGATAACAAAGTCAGGATTGGACCTGAGAGAACAGAGTGCAGCAAGTTCAGAAGGAGACAGTGGGTGAGGGGAGCAGAGAAATTTAGACAGCCGATGTCACACCAACAGTTCTCAATGAAAAGATCAAGAGCAGGTAAGAGGCCAGAGGGAGGGGTCCAGGTGGAGGGAGAATACTGGAGATGGGTGAAAGGATCTGTTGAACGGGGAAGGACTCCTGCCCAAAGTCCTGAGCACAGAGACAAAGGCAGCGGAAGAAGAATTCAGCATCATGCCGAGCCTGAAATTAATTGAAGTGAGGGTATAAACGTATGAAACTGAGTACTTTACTGAGTACTGAACGTTCAACATCAGAGAGGGGAAGGTCAGAGGGTATGGTGAATACATGGTAAGGGCTGGGATAAGAAGATGGGATGGGGTCAGAAGGACGGGAAGGGGTAGACTCCTGGATGGGCATTGGTACCAATATGTTTTTGGAGCTTGCGTTCCTTAGCACCTGAAAGGAAGAGACAAAGTTTCTTGTTAAGGTGTCGGGTGAGACAAAGAATAAAATGAAACTGGGAACAGTTTCTGACATGTCTTCTTTCTTCCTTAACAGAGGTTTCCCACCCACTGTGGTTGACAGGGCCCTCAGCCATGTCCAACCAATCTTCCGTGCCTCTGCCATCACACCTTCCCCTCCCTCCCAGAACCATGATAGGGTCCCCCTTTTCCTTGCTTTTCACCCCACCAGCCTTCGCATTCAAAGGATCATCCTCTGCCATTTCTGCCAACTCCAGCATGATGCCACCACCAAACACATCTTCCCCTCACCCCCCCTTCGGCATTCCGTAGGGACCATTCCCTCTGGGACACACCCTGGTCCAATCCTCCATCACCCCCAACAACTCACCCCCTTCCCATAGCACCTTCCCATGCAATCGCAGAAGGTGCAACACTTGCCCCTTTACCTCCTTCCTGCTCACCGTCCAAGGGCCTAAACACTCTTTTCAGGTGAAGCAGCGCTTCATTTGCACCTCCTTCAATTTTGTCTACTGCATTCGCTGCTCCCATTGCAGTCACCTCTATGTTGGAGACTGGTCTGTCAGCAAGCATGACCCAGACCTTCCTGTCACTTGCCATTTCAACACACCACCCTGCTCTCATGCCCACATGTCTGTCCTTGGCCTGCTGCAATGTCCCAGTGAAGACCAACGCAAATTGAAGGAACAGCACCTCATCTTCCGATTATAGCCTTCTGGGATTTAACGTTGAATTCAACAACTTCAGACCATGAACTCTCTCCTCTATCCTCACCCTTTTTTTAATCCCTTTTTATTTTTATTTTTTACCAACTTTATTTTTATTTATTTTCAATTTTATTCATTTATTCATCATTTTATCCCCACCTTTTATCCTATTTTCAATCATTTTCCCTACCCCACCCCCTCAAGGGCTATCTGTCACTTTTTCATGTTGTTCTTTACAGAGTACTTACCCTTGTCCTGCTATTATCACATTCTGCTTTCTTACCTTAATCCCACTATCAGCACCTCCTTTAGCCCTTACCACTACCATTAACACCCCCTATGTTTTTTTGTTCATGACATCTTTGTCAATCTTTCCTTTGTCCCCACCTATCATTGGCCTTCTATCCAGCTTCACCTGCTCCACCACCTTAAACAGTATAAATTTCATCACATTTTTGCTTCTCTTTAGCGCTGAAGAAAAGTCATACAGACTCAAAATGTTAACTTTGTTTTTCTCTCCACAGATGCTATTAAGCCTGCTGAGATTTTCTGTTTTTGTTTCACTGTTAGGAGTCCTCCAGTTAACAAGAGGATTAACTCTTTTAGCCAGTGCACAGAATTTCAACTGAACTCTGCTTTAAAGAGATGTTACCTGTTCCATAATCAGCTTGTTCTAATCTAAAAACTAAAACCCTGCTTGAGACCAGAGCCACGCCCCCAATCACTCCTATAATTAACTTCTTGTTGACCCTTTTTCTATTGTTTATCTCCCAGGCAACTTGGTCATGTGATCAGTTACTGGAAGCCAGGTGCTTCACAAGAAATCTTTCCAAGAAACCTAGCTCTTAAAGGGACCATCGCCCCAACATAAAACATAGATTTGCACATGGGTCATCACAATATACTTTACGAAGGCGAGGTTTTTTACTCCTCCTTATGTGACAAGACCATCCCAATTTGGCTCCCACCTATTCTTTCCTTCTCCTAATGTACAGAAATACTCCTCAATCACTCAATACTGTTCATTAGGGATCTGTACATGAAAAACTTATCATAAACCAACTCATAAGGTCCATATATGAGGTCCATATATGTCAGCGACGTAGACATCAGGATATAAATGTACATCTGTGCTAAGTCTTGTTTATTCCCAGTACGATTTGGCGATTATAGTTTTGAGGGAAAACATCCATCAGTTTTTATGTGTTTCATTGTGGAGAACAAATAAATCCATTTAGTTCACTATATTATTTGGCAATAATTTAATCTTCATAATCTACTAACTCGTAAAATATTTTGAATATTTAGAAAGATTTAATGTACTTTAATACACACTGCATTGTCCTAAAAATTATTTCATTAAAAATGTTCTTGCATATTTAAAGCCCATGCACTCATTGCCATGTAAATTAATCTTTTCAACAAGAATTCCTGTGTTCTGTTCAAAAATAGCTTTGCCAAAAACAATGTAGTAGACATTCTCCTGCAATGACACACTTATCATGGTATGGCAAACATATAATCAAAAGAAACAGGATAACTAACAAATGAACTCAAATCAGCTAATCTGTTATTATTTTGCTTCAAATCAGCTTAGTTTAAAAAATTAAAATTGGTAAAACATGACTAGTTTCACTTGTGGTATTCTCCACCGGCGTGAGGGATTTCTTTCATCCTGCTTTGTGTTTCCTTTTATTTTCAAAATGTTTTAAATGTGACAATTATAAACAATTTTGCAATTGCAATCTATTATGACTGGCTTTTTAGTTTAATCTGAGTAATTGAGGAAAGGTTAGCACGAGGCGTTCTTGCACCTCACATCAGCGGTTTCAGAGTGGGCCAGAGAAAGGCCTAAGAGTAAGTGACTGTTACAATCCGGTTCAGGACTATTAACTTCTAAAGAAGAAATCTGAACACCCACCAATCAAACAACAGAATTAAGCCGCAAGATTTCACGTTTTGAAATAAAAACTTTATTGTATATCAAAAAGAATTAAATGAATGAATGGCTATTACTTGAACATTATGGTTGATAAAGACTTATGCTACAAACTCAGTACTACTTTTTACCCCCCCCCCCCCCCCCCCCGCCAAATCCTCCAAGAGCTCCCTTATTTTATGAAATCTTGAAAGTTCATTCGCTTTTCCTGGGACCAACTCAAATGGTATTTGTGTTTCGAGTCCTCATGACCCTTCAACAGAACTGGCAGTTCTGTTGAAAGGTCATGAGAACTCAAAACGTCAACTCTTTTCTTCTCCGCTGATGCTGCCAGACCTGCTGAGTTTTTCCAGGTAATTCTGTTTTTGTTTTGGATTTCCAGCATCCGCAGTTTTCTGTTTTTATCAAAAGGTATTTCACTGCTATCTGGAATTCACCCCAATTTCTCTTCAATATTCCAGCTATTCTCCAAGGCACAAGGTTTTATGGGGGTCCTTCCATTAGCTTTTGGCTAAGTGACACTTCAACGTTCCGTTAACGACCTCATGACTGTGGATTCCTCAGCTCATGCAAGGGCCGCAATGTAACTGCTGTGCAGCGACTTAAAACATCAGAAAACTTATGATTTCCAACCCCGCTGCAATGGTTTCAAGCTGATTACTTCCAGAACTCCAAATGCTACAATGTTAACCACTTTTTATTGAGAGGATTACTGTCGATTTCTTCCAGTCCTTTTTCCCTTACCGACATGTCTTATACTAAATACCAGCCCCATCACAGGCTGTGTAATGGACAATAGATCTAGCATTTACTCTGCTTCAGGTGTAGGTCTGACTTCATCTCTTGACTTCCAAGGAACTACAAGTTACATAAGACCCAAAGCTGACACAGTCTCTTAGCTGCTTCTCTCAACCAGTCTTGCCTTCTAGCTATGCCGAAACTGAATTCACAGACATAGCACCATAAGACATAGGAGCAGAGGTAGGCCATTTGGCCCATCGAGTCTGCTCTGCCATTCAATGAGATCATGGCTGATCTGATAATCCTCAACTCCACTTTCCTGCCTTTTCCCCATAACCCTTGATTCCCTTCCTGATTAAAAATCTGTCTATCTCAGCCTTGAATATACTTAATGACCAAGCCTCTACAGCCTTCTGTGGTAAAGAATTCCACAGATTCACTACCCTTAGAGAAGAAATTCCTCCTCATCTCTTTCTTGAATGGGCGACCTCTTAATCTGAGATTATGCCCTCTGGTCCTGGACTCTCCCACAAGGGAAAACAACCTCTCGGCATCTACCCTGTCAAGCCCTCTAAGAGTCTTATGTTTCAATAAGGTCGCCTCTCATTCTTCTAAACTCCAGTGAGTACAGGCCTAACCCACTCAACCTCTCCTCATAAATAAAATCCGGGATCAACCTAGTGAACCTTCTTTGGACTGCCTCCAATGCCAGTACATCTTTCCTTAGATAAGGGGACCAAAACTGTTCACAGTATTCTAGGTGTGGTCAAACCAGTGCCTTGTATAGCTTTAGCAAGACATCCCTATTATACTCCATTCCCTTTGAAATAAAGGCCAATCTTCCATTTGCCTTCCCTATTACCTGCTGAACGTGTATGCTAGCTTTTTGTGATTAATGCACAAGGACCCCAAATCCCTCTGTGCTGCAGCTTTATGCAGTCTTTTTCCATTTAAATAATATTCAGCTCCTCTATTCTTCCTTCTTCCATCTGCCAAGTTTTTGCTCACTCAACTTGTTTATATCCCTCTTTAAACTGTTTGTCATCCTCACCACTTGCCTTCCCAGCTATTTTCATGTGATCCACAAACTGGGCGATAGTACATTCACTTTCCACATCCAAGTCATTATTACATATTGTAAATAAGTGTGGCCCCAGTTACAGGTTGCCATCCTGAAAATGCCCCCCTTTATCCCAACTCTCTGTCTTCTCTTGGTTAGACAATTCTCTATCCATGTTAATATACTACCCCCAACACCATGTGCTCCTATCTTATGCGCTGTACTTTATTGAGCGCCTTTTGGAAATCCAAATATATTACATCTACTGGTTTCCCTCTGTCTATCCTGCTTGTTACCTCTTCAAAGAATTCTAATAAATTTGTCAGGCATGATTTCCCCTTCATGAAGCCATGCTGATTCTGCTTGGTTATATTATGCATTTCTAAATGCTCTGCTATAACGCCCTTTATAATAGATTCTAACACTTCCCAGTGATGGATGTTAAGCTAACTGGCCTATAGTTCTCTGCTTTTTGTTTCCCTTGCTTTTTGAATAAGGGTGTTACGTTGGCAGTTTTCCAATCCTCTGGGGCTTTTCCAGAATCTAATGACTCTTGGAAGATTCAGGTAAACTTAAAACCAAGAATCTCATTAAACTCCACCCATTTCCATGGCAATGTGACACACACAGCCTGTTCCCAGGTATGAATGCAAATTAACTACCTTTTAATTCCAAAGCTTTCCTTAATTCTGGGAAACCATATAGCTTTTACTGGAATAACTGCAAATATCAAGAATTAATCCCACCTGCTGTTTATGACCTTATTTTTCTAGCTGTTAACCTTTTAACTCAATAATCTTTTAATTGTAATGAATTGTAATCCAAGCTTGTTTGAATTGCTTTTACCAGTTTCTAAATCAGGTACCCTCATTTTCTGCTGAAACTAAAAAATATATTCTAAAACATATGCATTATGAACTAGATATTTGCAACAAAACACACCCACTGTGGGATTAGCAGGTAGACTGGCAGATGTGAAGAAAATGAGAGAGAATCTTACTTTCACATGAAATAAAAATTATTCCTTAAACTGATAGTCCTAATTAGCTCAACAGTCACCTGGGATCAGAGACACAAATGTCAGTATATCCAAGACAGTAGTCTTTTAATCACAGATGCTGCCTGAGAAATTGAGTTAATCAGATGTTTAAGGACAAGAAAATGCAGCTTTCTTACAGGGACCTGCCATCTGAAAATACAATGAGAGAGCTTGGAAATTATCTACTCTGGAAACATCTGCTCTATGTTTTCTCTAATAAAACAGTCTGCTCAGTATTGAGATTGTCAACTTGGCTTCATTAACCCATTGCAAAACATGTTGAAGCACCAAACCAAAGTTGCAACTTCAGTTGAGTTACATGCCTACTCCAAATACATCGATTCCAAGAAATTAAGTAGATTAATTAAAATATATATAACTTTTTATCTAAACCAGAAGCTTCCAAAACCCATAATTTTACACAACTTTGTTAATGTTTTAAATGCCCGTGTCACATGTTTTTATCATAATGGAGTACAGTGGGAACAGTAGCATGGTGATAATGCTACTGGACTGATAATTCAGAGACCTGGACTAATGGTCTGGAGATATGAGTTCAAATGCCACCAACTCAGCGGAAGAATTTAAATTCAGTTAATTAAATAAATCTAGAATTAAAAGCTGTTATCGATAATGGTGGCCATGAAACTGGATTACTTGCAATGTGGTTCATTTACACTCGTTCATTTCATGTGAGATACATTCGCACACAACGATCCATTCTCTGCAAACAAAACAAATTTTTTTTTAATTATCCAGGAGTTAGGGAAGCCTATAGTTCCCTGTTGCTTTCTCCATGGAAATGCCTTGGCCAATCAGATTCATCTTGCTAATCAATCAACACCCTTTCCTCCTGAAATACAAACTATTGTGATTATTTGAATTTGGCATTCTTTTGTTTGTTTTGATGAGTACCAGACAAAAAGCTTCAGCATGTCTCTTTCCTGCAATATTCTGCCGGATTGTCATAAAAACCCATCTGCTTCACTAATGTCCTTTAGGGAAAGAGATCTGCTGTCCTTACCTGGTCTGGCCTACATGTGACTCCTGACTCTAAGCTGATCTCTGAAATCTCCTAGCAAGCCACTCAGTTGTATTAAATTTCTATGGAAAAGTCAAGTAAGTAGAGCAATTTGGTAAAAGCTCACTGCAAATATTATTTGTCATCTCCCAACCAACACCACCCGCCCCCACCCCCCACCCCCGAATCCCTGCTGTAAACATGTAGATACTGGCCTTTGTATTTCACATCAGGAGAAAACTGGAATAATGCAGACGGATCTACTAACAGAAAAATATTAGTAGCAACATTGAGTCAGCAACAGTGGCAACAATTACAAATCCATTCAAACATGTGGAGTTGTGATTGTACAAATGACACAATAAAATGGGTTTTTTTTACATCAAGAGATGTGCATATTACACTGAATGAATAACACTTGTCAGGTCCTTGCAGGTCCCATTAGTGTTCTATTCAGGCTGCAACTTGAATTCTATTATCAGTCGTGATCACCATGACACATAAGGAACCCCAAGTACTTAGATGCAGTGCAGAGCAGGACCAAAAAACTGATCCCTAGTGTCAGTGGACTGAGATATGAGGAACAGCTTGAAGAAACTTTGACTCGTCACCCTTGAAAGGAGGCAAATGCACATTGCAAAGGTATGCAAGGCATTCCGTGAACGAGAAAGTCAATTCTGAGCGTCAATTCAAATTAAACTACCATAGTGGACCTAGGGGACATAAGTTCGAACAAATAAAAGGCGAGTTCAAGATTAAAAGTAATAATTTAATGAAAACAGTGATCAATTCTGGAATGATCTTTACATCGGTGCAAAGACTCTATGGGGGTCATTCAAGGGACAATCACATGCTGTGGTGGGGGAAACCCATAAGTCTCTTTCCACAGAAGGATGAACTACTAGATCTCCCTGAGATAAAAACAAAAAAACTGCGGATGCTGGAAATCCAAAACAAAAACAGAATTACCTGGAAAAACTCAGCAGGTCTGGCAGCATCGGCGGAGAAGAAGAGTTGACGTTTCGAGTCCTCAAACGTCAACTCTTTTCTTCTCCGCCGATGCTACCAGACCTGCTGAGTTTTTCCAGGTATTTCTGTTTTTGTACTAGATCTTCCTTATCGGTATTCTCTGTGATATTGGCCCCTGTAGCCCTTTACGGTATTTCCTTTACCATGTTTTATATCTCTGCCAGACATTATGAATTACAATTTCAAAAGTTAATAATACATTTCAATAGGAATTATTGCATTAGTTTTGGTGATGTCATTATATTAAGTAGCACAAGCTAAGTGAACATTACCAATAGTGACAGTGATTGCAACCACATACATAGAAAGCTGTGTTTATCTTTCAGTCAAACGTGATCAAAATAGGTACAGTACATTTAAGACTAGTCATTGGGAGTGACTCCCAATAAATAACACTTGACAGGTTGATTGTAGCGTCATAGACATGAAAGATTAAAATATATTTCAGGTTGGTGACGCGATTACATGTGCTGAATGGATAACGTTCACCTTGTTAACCACCCTATTCTCAAACTACGTTGTTAGTGCTTGGGCAACTCTGCGTGAGGTATCCTAAAATTTGCCTGGGTAGGAGAGAAATTGGTGAAACCTTGGTATCAATAATTCCCTCTGAGATGACGCCGACGGAAACATATGTAGTAAGAAAAAAATAAAGTCTTCGTTCCTTTTTTTCTCTCTCTCTCTCCGCTGCCCTATCCCCGCTCCTCCTCCCCTTACCCCCAAGCTCTCATTCACAAACACGGCAGCGGCGCTTCATTGACCAACTAAGATGAAGCAGTGTGCGGGGTCTTGTGTGCTGCTGTCGCGCTGACGTTTCTCACCGAGTTGCCCGGGGTGGGGGGGAGGGGGGTGGTTTGTCTGCTTTGATAAACCGGCCTCTCGTTGTCGGGCCGCTGATGTGAGCGGGGTACGGAGTGTGAAATAACAAGAAGGGAGCGTTTGGAACGTAGTGTTGCAGTGTGAGCGCGAGAACGGCGGCTGCCATGGTTTCCCTGGGTAAGTTGTGACACAGCATTCGTTTTTGGAACGTTGAGACGCCGCTGACTCGAACCGCGATTGTTTCTGGCCTTCACAATATGACTTGCAACATTATCACTTGTGATTTTATACACTTTCTGTCGGCGTTTTTTTTTAATCGTTGTATATACATCATTCAATTTCTCGTGTTATAATCGTTCCGATTTTTAAAAGATTTTTAAAAAATTGGTAGCGACAAGTGTGGCCAAATTTACATTGTCATGGCGTTGAAGTAGTGTTCAGAGATCAGCTAGATCGCTTGGACTTGGAGAAGTTTGTGCTCTGTTTATTAAACCAACTGGAATATCAATCTGATTTAAGAATGCAGGGGGGAATTTTTGTCGTGTGGCTTTAACTTCTTGTGACATTAGAACGAATTGGAATCCATGTTCTCAAACTGACTAGAAACATTTTGATGCCTCTACAAGTGATGTTCTTTATCAAACTTGTAGCTGTTGTCTTGCGCAAAGAGTGTCAGTTCAGGTTAACTGATATAAACATTACCAGTTGTGTTGCTTTTTGCTCACAAGTAATTTGCTTTCAGAAATAATGCTTACCAGTTTTAACTTAGACAAGTAAAATACCGTGGATGCTGGGAAGCTGAAATAAAAACAGAAAATGCTGGAAATACTCAGATCAGTCGTCATCTGCAGAGAGAGAAACAAAGTTAATGTTTCAGGTCAATGACCTTTCCTCAGAATTTAATTTAATTATTGCCACTGAAGGTGGGTGGAAGTAATGTTTTCACCTGTTTGTCTGTAAACTATATATCTCAAAAACTAATGGACAGGTTTCCATGAAACTTGGTATACAGGTAGGATATAGCCCAAGGAAAAATGGATTCATTTTTAGCAACAATGTAGATCCAGATCCTGGAATATTTTTGAAGGATCCATCTGTTAATCTAGGGTACATTGACTTTTTCTTTTAGAATGCTGTGGGTTGTTTGATTTAGAATGTTGTTGATTATTTGGCACCGGGATTGGATGAGATGCATCCAAGGATATTGAAGGAAATGAGAGGAGAAATTGCAGGGGCACTGGCCATAATTTTTCAGTCTTCCCGAGACTCAGGGGAGGTGCCAGAGGATTGGAGAATTGCAAACATTATGCCCTTGTTCAAAAAAGGTTATAAGGATAAGCCCAGTAATTACAGACTAGTCAGTTTAACTTCAGTGGTGGGCAAGATTCTAGAAACAATTATCTGGGATAGAATTAGTAGTCATGTGGCAAAATATGCATTGATAAGGAAGAGCCAGCATGGATTTCTAAAGGGGAAATCATGTTTAACAAACTTGCTGGAGTTTTTTGTGGATGTTACAGAAAAGATCGAAGAGGGTAATGCTGTTGCTGTGATGTACATGGCATTTGATACAGTGCCACGCAACAGATTTGTGAGAAAAGTTATCGCTCATGGAATAAAAGGGACAGTAGCAACATGGATACAAAATTGGCTGAAAAATAGGAAGCAGAGAGTAATGGTCAATGGATATTTTTCAGGCTGGAAGAAGGTTTGTAGTAGAGTTCCGCAGGGGTGGGTATTGAGACCCTTGCTTTTCCTGATATATATTAATGATCTAGATCTTGGTGTGCAGGGGACAATTTCAAAGTTTGCGGATGTTATGAAGCTTGGGAGTGTTGGGAGGGGGACAATGTAGAACTTCAAAAGGACGTAGACAAGTTGGTGGAGTGGGCAGTTGGATGGCAGATGAAATTCAATGAGGAGAAGTGTGAGGTGATGCATTTTGGTAGGAAGAACATGGACAGACATTATAAAATAAGGGGTGAAATTTTTGAAGGGGGTGCAGGAGCAGGAAGACATGGGTGTATGTGTGCATCGATCATTGAAGGTGGCAGGACAGGTGGAGAGAGCAGTTAATAAAGCATATAGTATCCTAGGCTTTATTAAGAGGGGCCTAGAGTACAAGAGCAAGGAGGTTATGCTGAATTTATATAAGACACTTGTTAGACCTCAGCTGGAGTATTGTGTACAGTTCTGGGTGCCACATTATAGGAAGGATGTGAATACATTGGCGAGAATGCAGAAGAGATTTACAAGAATAGTTCCAGGGAATAGAAACTTCAGCTGTGAGGATAGGTTGGAGAGGCTGGGACTGTTCTTCTTGGAGAGAAGAAGGCTAAGAGGAGATTTGATAGAGATGCTCAAAATCATGAGGGGGCTGGTCAGAGTATATAGTGAGAAGTTGCCATTCGTAAAAAGGATCTAGAACGAGAGGGCACAGATTTAAAGTGATTTATGAAAGAAGCAAATGTGACGTGAGAAAAACTTTTTCACAGTTCGAGTGGTTTGGGTTTGGAATGCACTGCCAGGAAATGTGGTGGAGGCAGGTTCAGTCGAGGCATTCAAGAGGGCACTAGATGATTATTTGAATAGAAACAATGTGCAGGGGTAAGGGGAAAAGACAGGGCAATGACACTAGGTCATAATGCTCATTTGGAGAGCTGGTGCAGGCACAATGGGCTGAATAGCCTCCTTTTGTGCCTTTAAGATTCTGTGATTTTAGAACGTTGTGGATTTTCTCAGCTGCTGTGGTGCGATTTGTCATAGCCGTCAAAATGTGAACAGGGTTTTCAGAGCTGGTTGTTGGATGTGGATTGGCCTGAAGCCTCCTAAGTGAGACGAAAGCTCTTAATAAACTATTTCTTTTCTCAGCTTTGTAGTTACAGAGTATTGATCAAGCAGGGAAAAGTCTCAAGGAAGAGCTGCATAATTGCAACAATGAGTTAACCACAACGTGGCAAAGTTATGTGCTCTGCTGAGTGCCCTCTTCACTTGTTTAGATTTGTTTTAAGCCTGGTTCACTTTGAATAGCTGACTGGTACATTTTTATTCTTTGAAATCTTGGTTATACTTTGATAACATTAAAATAAAATCTTATTGTGCATTTTTTTAATATCTGTTGTCAGTGACAAAAACTAGAAATTCAGTGGCAATTATAATGGGAAACATAGCTATTAAAAAAAATCTAAATATTCTTACTACACTTTGCTCAAGAAAGCAGTGGTTAATGGTTACAGTTCCAAAAAGACCAGCAATCTTTTGGTACTTTTACCTAAAGAACCATTTTCACGTTTGAGCTTAGATGGAGTAAGGTCGGTAAGAAATTCAACTGTGGGAAGAGAAGTTCAGGTTTGTTCTTAAATTCCACATGTGTCCTTTACAGCATTTATGATAGTGATCATAAGTGGGAAGGAACCATTCTAATTTCAAAAAAAAAACTTACTTCCTATCTGCAAATTATTATTCTGGTGTCCCACCACTATCTAGCTGAGATTGACTCATTCATCACACAGTAAGGATCTTCCTGGCGTGAAGAATTCAGTACCATACAACATCATGCAGTGCACCTCTCCAAGTCTTTTCATCCCTCCAGGTCTCTTCATTTTTATTTTACATGACTTTACGGCTTAGTGGATTTTAAAACCTTTTGGATGTGGAACCATCTGCCAAGGATTCTGTATTCCTATGTGTTCCATGCAAATGTACACATTCTTCCAGGATCACCCTATCTGTCCTAACTTACAAAACACAGTAACGTCTATCGAAAGCAAAACAAAATGACTTGCATTTATATAGTGCCTTTAACATGCTAAAATGTCCCAAGACACCTCAAGTAAAATTTAACCCAGAGCCACAGAAGAGATGTTGGGACAGGTGATCAGAAGTTTGGTCAACGAGGCAGCTTTTAATGGGTGCCTTAAAGGAGAGAGAAGCAGAGAGGTTTAGGGAGGGAATTCTAGAAGTTGAGGCGTAGGCAGCTGAAGGCACAGCCGCCACTGGTAGAATGAAGAAAATTGGGGATGCACAAAAGGGCAGAATTGAAGGAGCACAAAGATCTTTGAGGATTGTAGGACTTGCGGTGATAGGAATAGGTGAGGCCATGAAGGAGTTTGAAAATAGGAAAGAGAATTTTAAAATTGAGGTGTAACCATACAGGAAGCCAGTATAGGTCGGTGAGTACCAGGGCAATGAGTGAATGGATTTGGCGCAGCAGTGTTTTAAATATCATTGCAGAAAATGTCTTTTCTGTTGGTGTCCAGCAACAAAAATAACAAATTAAGAAACAAAACCAAATCTGAAATCTAATGATGGTTGTCAATCTTCTGACTTTTGGGGAACTCCTAAGATCTGGATATTTCAGTTTGAAAACCTGTGATTACGTGAAGGATTGCTTAAAGAGACAGATTAGTGTTCTGGTTCCAAATCACTGTCAGCCCCTGAATGAAACGCAACTGTACTTTCGCCTACTCAAAATTTACAGTAGGCAGTGAGTATGGCTGCACCACCATAAAATATCTGAACACTCCATTGATTTGCAGTGAAAGATCCATGCACAAGGTTGTGGTGCTAATAGTTGATCAATTACTTTGATTTATCTTGGATATCAACAGTTTGACTTGCTTTAAATAATGCAAGTTCTGTGGTGACAATATTACCGTTTACTTCCAGAAATAAAATGACGGAGTGGTTACCTGCAACTCCATTTGTATAGAAACACCTGAGCATCCACAAGCATCAGAATTGTTTTTAAGGAAACTGTGCTGCGCTACATCCTGTACACCACAGCAGCCACCTCCCCCTCCTCTCCACCCCGCTTCTTGTGTTCCACTCCTGGATTTTTTTTAATTTTCCTTTTGTACTTCAATCCACCACTCCAAACCTAAACCCTACATTCCTCAAACCTCAAGCAAATACCCACTCTTCCCTAAGCCTTGGCCCTGGTTTCTACCTAGACCCATCTTTCCCACACCTGACTCTACCGGGCACACAGTTCATGCAGCTCAATGTCCTTAATCTATGTGGGAGATATATATATCTTTAATCTTAATCTGGATTACAGTACTCAATCTTGGTAGGATCACAGAATTTTAGACTATTTCATTGCATATGTATTGATAGCTTTAAACTCTTAACTTTATAGTATTTTGAAGTTTCCAGACATTTGCTTATGTAAAATGTTGACTTCGGTGTTGTCATTGAACATCAAAGCTTTTGAAAACTTGGTGAATACGGATGCATCCTGATGGAGTGCATTATGATTCGGGGGAAACCATACGGAAATGCTTGAAAGCATTAGCAGCAAAGTAAATAACAGAGATCAGACCAAAGAGAGTAAAGTCAACAGTGTGATCTGGATAGATTTTGCACATTAACTTTTTTGTGGTGCACAATGACATTGGTTGTGGGTAGTAAATGACCACGCTGTTACAAGCATGGTTGCATTTCTGATTTTCACAAGGAATTCCTGAACTAAACTAAGCAAACAGATTTTAGAAGGATGCCTCTCCATTTCGGGGGCATGTTTGTATAGGTTTTGGAATTTTTTTTTGCTCTGACTTTCGTTGTGCTGAAGAAGATAATTTACTTGATTATTTACTGTGAATTATTGAAGCTTTTTAAACTGATGCTTCTAAGGTTTAGCTGAGGAATACTGTCACATTCTAATCGCATGGCGGCATGTAATTAACTCCTTGGGTAGTATATACATTTCATAAGATAGTGGACGAGGATGTCTGCCTTTTACGACTTGAATCCGATTAACTTTACTCCAGGTTTGTTTCTGCCTCTTCTAGAAACCAGCTTAACAGAGGGGCAGCAACACCAGATGACGTGAGCAAGGGGGAGGAATATGGGGGGGCGGGGGGATGCGGGCAGGGGGAAGATTTAACTCTTCCGCATTTGCTTTGATTTAATAAAAACTTTTTTGTCAAAATGTAATTGGAAAAGTATTATTTGCTGTTTGACTTTTTTTTCTCTCTTTCTCACTTAGGCTCTGACTACCTCCAGTGTAACCCTGTGGTATAGTAATCAATGATGGATAAAATACTGGAAGCCCTCATCACTTCTTCACATCCCCTAACAGTGAAGAAGGGGATTGTGAAGAAAGTGGTAGATGCAGCTGAGAACTCAGTTGACCGAGAGCAATGCAAGGCGATGTTTGATCTCACGACAAGATTAATTTTAATTGGGGAGGACAGTTTCCAGAAACAAGTAGGTCTTCAGGTCCTTGATGCCTATGCCAGGTACCATCGTTGTGAATTTGAAGAGTTCTTTAACAAGGGCTTTATTCTAAACCTTCTGCAACAAGGTTATGGATCATTAGATAAGAAAGATATCGCCATTATTGACTATATCCACATGGGACTAAAGCTTATAATGAGCTGCCCTTCTGTACTTGAAATCTTTGGCTGCATGCACACTGAGGTACTGCGATTAGTTTGTGAGAGACCAGAGCCTTTGCTGTGTGCTAGGTTGAGTGAGTTGTTGTCTGACTTTGTACACTGCATCCCAAGGGGTAAATCAGCAGTGCTGTTTTGCCAGCAGCTTGTAAGGACTATAACTCAGTTCCAATGCAATGCTACACAGGAGGAAGAGATTCGTGGATTTATTTCTCAGGTGAACAAAGTAAGCAATTTGCTACAAAGCATTTGGAAAGCTGAGCCTGGTGCACTTCTGCCTTCTCTTCAAGAGGTATTCGTAATAATCTCTGCTACAGGTAATAATCTCTGCTACCTCAAAGAAAGGGATTTTTTAAAAATGAAAAGTTGTTATTTTTGTAGACCCATTTCAGCATTCACTTTTAAATGTTTTTAAAAGGAGATTGTCCTTAATCCCTATTTTTCCATTCCCCCTCCTAAAGATAAAGACTTCACTGTGATACCTCACAGTCACTCTTTGTGTCAGTGAGCTAATTAACTATTTGTAGCATCAAAATCAAGTCTGATCTTATCTCCACTTGACAGTCACGCTCATGTATGTTTTGCAGGGAGTAACAAATTTTGCATCAACAGCTGGAATTTGGGCTCATTTTCTCTTCATTTCCACCCTAGGGCAGTGAAGCCACTTTAAGCACCACTGCCATTATCCTGGCCAAGAGCAGCTAACTAATCTCTGGAGATCAAGCCAGCGACCTTGCTGGTCTGTATAGTTCAGTTTCACATCTGGCAATTGTCTTACTTTTATTTTAAACTTAATTCTTCATGTTGGTAGCATTGTTTATTTAATATGTTTTTCTCCCTTTTTTTCTTTACAAAAATATATATTTTTTCCTTTTGCCTTCTCCAATTCTTTCCTCCTCAAATTAGTCTCCGAGTGGGAGCAGGGGAACAGCCGCCTATGTGTGAGGGCACATTGCTGTGTTTTTTGCCCACTTTAAAGTGAGGCAAAAATTTGACTCTTCATTCTCTGGTTGTTAGCCTTTCCAAAGCTCTCTGTCCAGGGGTTGGCTTATTGAGTGGCCGATCAAATTACCACCCTCCCTTGTGGTGGGGGTTCCCTGCCTGCTATGCCCTCTACTGGACTCAAGTAAGTGGAACTTTCCAAGCATAAATAAATGCAATCAAGGTCATATATTTTGAAACTCTCTGCTGTATGTTCTTTCCCCTTTAAGAATAAGTGACAATAACGTTTAGAATTCTTAACAAAATGTAATCAATAGACAGCTAAATTATCAATTATTGAGTCCACTTTTCAGTTCTCTCTCGTATATAGATCAGTTATTGAATGCTTTCTGGTTGCTGTTATGGTTTGGAATCAAGTTGATGACCAAGTTCTACATTGAGTTGTTTCGCCAAACCAAGAAAGAGCCTTGTATTTGTTTGCTTTACAGATTCTATATTTGAACCATCTATTGCCCTAGCAAGTCTTGTACAGCACATCCCATTACAAATGATTACAGTTCTCATTCGAAGCCTGATCACAGATCAAAACGTCAAAGATGCCAGCATGACTTGTGCTCTCTGCAGGTAAGGAAGGGACTTGCATGTATGTAACGCCTGTCACATCCTCCAGATATCCCAAAGCACTTCTGAGCTGCTGAATTGTTTGTTGACTTAGTAGTCACCCTTGTGTGGGCAAATGTGGCCACCTCTTTGAGCAGGTACTGTTTAAAGCCCAAGTAATGATTAAAATTGGAGGGGCAGCACAATTCAAGGGGAAATAAAGTTGAGTCTATTATGAAACGGTGGTTGTTGTAATTGCCCCTGTGCAGAAGTGATGTGGGAGGGGTGGTTATAGAACAAGGAGGCACTACCTCAAAATTAGAGCCAGGCCATTGAGGAGTGAATTCTGGAAGTACCTTCTCCAAACAAAGGATAATGGAAATGAGCCATTGTTTCCTTAAAAAAGACTGGATCAGCTTAAATTTTCAAGGCTGAGACAGGCAGATTTTTAATAGATAAGAGTGTTGAATAATATGAAACAATGGCATGTAGATAGAGTTGAGGTACAGGCCAGCCATGATGCAATTGAATGGCAGAACAGGATGAGGGGGCTGAATTATACTTAGACTTAAAAGACTTTGTATGTCCAGAGACGCCATAAGGCAGTCAAAGCATATGCTTACAAAGGGGTTGAATGGTCCACTCCTTTTCCAATGATGTGAAGCTAACTCTTAGTATAAGATTTGGGTGCAAAATGGGAGAAAATCTGAAGGTCCTCGCTGTAATGCCTTCTCATGGATTGGAACACAGGATATGATGAGCTTGAATTGCTAAAAGGGAAACCTTGAAAGCTACTCTTTGTTGAAATATACTTCATCATATGCTTTCCAAGACCAGCATCCTAATTCTTTCAGGAGAATAGAATTTCTGCTGAGGGTGCAAGAAAATGAGCTTCTTTGCTAGCTTCTTTTTAAAATGTTCAAGTTTTTGAAGGTATCTATATAAATGAACATAACTGACTAGAATTTCTGCTTTGGATGCATTGAGGAAATTGCACCCAAAATGCACTTAAGTTGCACTGGTTAGGTTACCAAGAAAGCTTCCACCAAAATTAATTTGCATAACTACAAACATAAGATCTTCCATGAACTTGCTCAATCAGGCAGTGTACTAGAACTTAATTATTTCTTATTTTTCTTTCCATAAAGAGTATTCCATGATGCATTTAAGAATGGTAACCTGAAGCAGTTTTATTTATGCAGTTCAAAATGGGTTTATCACCTGAGCTAATAATTTTTAACAAGGATGTTCAGTTCTCCATCCATTAGTAACTTAAATTAAGATCAGCAAAAGTGACTTTTAAAAAAACCTCAATATTTAATTGTTTCATTGGTGTGCACTGGTCAGATTCTTAGGAAATTAAATACTTTTTGATTTTTTAAAAAAAAGGCTTTTAAAAAACTCCTATTAATGATTGTGTCTCTAAGAAAACAAGTGCAATTTGAAGAGTCTTCTCTAACTAGAGCCATTGGCGGAATCTCGAGATTTTGACCTGGGGGTGTGACCAGTTATTGGGGCTAGGCTCAGGCGAATTGAATCTCAAACCAATGTAAAGTGACGTGGAAAACATAAGCGTAAGTGACTATGGGCATTACTCACCTACGTTTTAAATATTTCGCTCTTTTACTCTGGTCTGTGATTCCATCGAGATTGTGCTGGAATCTGAGTACAAAACTAGCAGAAATAAATCTCCCAGCTGGTTAAAGCTTTATCATATTCAAGTGGTATGGGCAAGTTGCTTAATTGTAGAGTTAGTAACCTTTCATCTCTGATAGCTGGTTTCACATCCAACTCAAATTGGTGGGCTGAATGTCTCCTTTTTCCTGGCAGTGATGATCCTGCACAATGTGAACTTTGGTACTCTCGACCCAATTTCCAGTGGCTATTGCCCCAAGCACAAACAACAACAGTTAGCATTTAAAACAAAAACAGAATTACCTGGAAAAACTCAGCAGGTCTGGCAGCATCGGCGGAGAAGAAAAGAGTTGACGTTTCGAGTTAGCATTTGTCTGGCGCCTTTACTGAAGGCAAATGTCCCATTGTGTGCACAGAGGTGTCTTCAGACAAGGGATGAAGAGCCAAAGGATAGACCAAAAGCTTGATCAAAGAGGTGCATTTTTTAAAAAGTCTTCAAGGAATAAAGGAAGGTGAAGATGTTTATGGAGGGAATTCCAGAGCGTTGGGCCCAGGCAGCTGAAAGGATAGCTACTGCATGTGGGAGAATAGAAAGAGGGCGCACCAGTGGCTGAATCAGAGGACACAGATTTATGGGGATGCAGCGGTGGAGGGGGTGAGTGCTTATAGGGATGGGAGAAATTCTCAAGATAAGTGATAGAGGCAACCTATAAAAGGATTTAAATACAAGTGTAGGAGTATGGGAAATTTAATTGATGGCATGAAATTTTAAATTGACAGTCACAGACTGTGATTTTTGTCATTGCTATGGCAGGGGTGAAAACCTGATTGGAGAGATTCAAGCGTGGAGCTGAGGGAAAGATGGGCACCTTCACAGGATTGCTGGTGTAGGAAACTGGAAATGCTTTTCAGGGAATGGTGGTGGATGCACATTCTTGGGGCAGAATAAAAGGATCTTTACTTTCCAACTGTTTTAGTCCCCTGCATGTTTGGCACTGATGTAAAAAGAAATCCATTTTATAAGTTTAAAAAAAAAATAGGGTATTTTAATAAATTTAGTTGCCTGCAGCCTAATTACTGGATACCAAATTAACCCTTTAAACTGTTTTAGTTGGATAGAGATATAACCATCAGGCCAAGACACCATCAGACACTGAATTAGCAAATAATGCCAATTATTTGAATAAAGGGTAAAATAGAACAACAGTACACTTATCAATTAACTAAAGAAGCAAAAGAACAAAAGGTTTACTTATCAATAATACATGTTAGACTTCGTGATTTCAAATGGATGGCCAGTCCAGAAGAATCCAAAAATGACCTCAACTCTTCTCCCCAACAGGAATTTTGCTTCTGTCCCTAGACCTAATGCTACCATATCTGTTCTCACGCAGACAGGAATTCTAACTCTGTCCCAAAGAAATTACAGCACCGGATCCCTTTGTTTGGTGTCCGCAAACAAAATGGTTCCTGAAACCCTCTCTTATACCTAATTCTGGCATCACCCCACCTTGGGGTGTCAAGGAGAGTTTATTTTGATAGGGGTCTCCACTGGATAGTGTAGGTCATTTTCTCACAACATGCTGTCACAGAATGTTTAAATCTCAGACTTCGATTCTAACATAGGAATGTTAGTAGAGAAATACAGAAATAAATATAATCCGATTTTCATTAGGTATTTGATTAATTGCTTATTCTTTAATTAGAGTAATTGAGTTGGTACTTCTAATGATCATCTGTTATTGGTTGATTACTACTTTACAATACTAGTGGTTAGTGTACTGAAACGTTGCAGAGCTTGACAACAGGTGTTCAAATCACAAAATGGCTTCTTTTAGATAAGATGTTAGTATAAAATGGTGACTTAACTTTGTTAGCCTATTGCAGAATACATGTGTTTGTAAAAGCCTCTAAAAATGGTCAAGTTCAACTGGTGACTTAAACCCTACTAAAATAAAATCTAGGCTAGTTTACAATCTTCCCACCAATCTTCCCTATGCAACCAATAATCCCTATCTTGATGAACACAAATCATTTTGGTGTGTGCAGTGGGAAGGGTTGGGAACCCTGTTGTCAGCATGGCTGTAGGAGGTACAGACATAAGTGTAAACAGAAGAAAAAAGATGCACAGAGATTGAGGGAGATTTTTATTTTTTGTAATCTGAACCATGTCACTTATGAGTACTGCAGACTGGCATTCTATTAGCTGTGTCAATTTAAAATTTGGTTCCTGGGTTTAGAGGGTTGTCTTATGACGAGAGGCTGAGCAAATCAGGTCTATACTCTCTGGAGTTTATAAGAATGAGAGATGATCTCATTGAGACATACAAGATTCTGAAAGGGCTCAAATAGGGTAGACACTGATTGGTTGTTTTCCCTTGACTGGGGAATCTAAAATATCTGGCACAGTGTCTGGATAAGGGGTCAATCATTTAGGACCGAGATCAGGAGAAATTTCTTTACTCTGAGGTTTGTGAATCTTTGGAATCCTTTACCTCAGGGATTGAGGATGCTCCATTGATGACTATATTTAAGGCTAGGATGGACAGAATTTTGATCTCACAAGGAATCAACGGATATTTTGAGGAACAGGCAAGAAAGTAAAGTGGAGATAGAAGATCAGCTATGATCTTATTGAATGGCAGACCAGACTTGAGGGGCCATACGGTCATCTGCTGTTTTTATTTTTAATATGAAGAAAATGTTAAGAAAATGGTAATGGGCCTTGTAGAAAATTTATAGGCAAGAGAGTAAAAAGTACTATAGGAAGCTTTTGTTTAGGAAAGAAATTCTAGAATATTTATTTGAAACCCATATAATACTGTGTCAAATTGGCACAAGTAAATATTTACATGAATATGCAGCAGAGAAGGGAGCATTTTAAACATCTGTATGCAGAAACCATGGAGAGAGTTTAAATATTTCTGATGCTTTTTTTTGTCTCCTGAAGGATGATTGATTGGCTGTCCTGGCCTTTGGCTCAGCATGTCGAGACATGGGTGATCGCGCTGCTCAAAGGATTGGCTTCAGTCCAGAAGTTCACTATCCTCATAGATGTCACTTTGCTTAAGATCGAACAGGTAAGTAGGGAGATAAACTAAGTGCAACTAATCCCTGAAGAGAACAGGACAGGGAAATTACTGTTGCTGATAGGATTGTGTGAATGCTAATGAAGAGCTGTTAAACATATTTAACATTCCATTTGAATTTGAGTAGGGAGAGAAATTTTGTATGAGCATTTTGTGAAAACCTATACACACCTGCCAATATGGACCCTCAGCTTCTGGAAAAACTGTAGACAGATGTTTATACAGAACAGCATGTTTAATAGTAAATTATATCCCTTACACTTTCACACCTGTGTCACGAATGACTTAACACTCCGATGAAAGTAATAAATCTGAAACTGCCTTGTTGGAATATCAACATTGGAACACTTTTAGCTGTTGAAATTACTTGTTGCATTAATTATATGGAGGAGTAGGACAGCATTAACAGTATCAGCATTTCAGGTAATACAGAAAATCTGAAAAGAAACTTGAAGGAAATTTTCATATGATGCAATATTGTGCTGCGAAGATTTCAGTAAAGCAGAATGTTGAATGCTGCCACGTAGCAGTTGGAAGTATTTTATACTTTTTCCCCCTAATCTATTGATATCAGAGTCCATTTTATCTCATTGAAGACTGTTTCTCCATGCTGCTTAGAGAGTTGAACCGTTTTACAACCTCAGCATCATTTCAAACAATTGTGAACCCTCGCAGCCAGCAAGTATGCATGATAGCAGCAGCAGGAATATGTCAGTTGTAATATATTTGCCCTGAAAGGACACATTATCTAAAATCCTTTTTAACCTTGCATTTGCTTGTTTGCTCCGGGGTCAGAATTTATTGTACTTGTGCTGCTCACTCTGTGCCTACAGCTGCTGATATGCAATAAATTGTCTTGTCTTGGCTGTGTTCCTGAAATACTGCTTTATTTGCAATTCACTGAGTTTGTAACTGTTTGGTAGAAGTCTTGTGTGTTTAAAATGGGGAATTGCATTAACAGTGGCTTAAGGATTTAATTGGGCATAACCAAAATTTATAAGTGCTTTTGCTTTTTTTCCACCACTGCCCCTTAGTTCATCAGGTCAAGGTCAAGGCACTAGACTTTCTCTTGGGATTTCAACAAATGCAATTAAGAGAACTGAGAGTTTTCAGAGATGATTGCCTATATTTGAATTTTTTATTTTTTCCTTTCCAATTATTTTCTTTAATAAATTGTAGAACAGTATCTCCTGAGACAGAGGATGCAGCAAAAGAATTACATCAGTTATGGAATTGAGCTCACCAATTGCAAATTAAATTTAACATTGATAACTTCTTTCGGTTGTGGGGATGGGGGTGTGGAGGTGATAAAACTCCATGTGCACTGGCCAGTCTTTAGTACTGAGACTCAATCTTTGGTTTGTACCGAGGTAGCTGATCTCAGAGGTAGAGGTCCTATACCTGGCCTCGGTGTCCCTGGATCATGATGAAGAAAATTGACCAGGGTCTTTGTCCTTGATTGCTATCAGTGTCATCTTCTAAAAGTGCAAGAGTGAGAGATATTTCTGGCTCAGCTGTGATGTTCCACTTGGTCAAAGAGTTTCAACACTTACTGTGCAAACTTTCACATGAGTAGTGACTACTTGCTGAGGTACTGAAGCATGACTGGCACCCTGTGGATCCAAGCAAAGAGTCGAGGTCTTCAGAAGCGTGTCTGGAGTAAACAAATTAGTGGGAAAATTATTATTTCATGGCTACTTATTGGTGAATATATTTTCTGTGTTAGGTATTTCATCGCCTTTGGTATCCTATTGTGCGGCCTGGTGCTTTAACGGTTCTTTCACACATGCTGCTCAGTTTTCAGCATTCTCCAGAAGCCTTTCATTTAGTAAGTTATTCTGCTTGTACTGTTGAGAAAGGAAATGTTTTGCTGAATAGTTAATATCTTTGCTTTCTAAGTGATTCTATTTTACTTAAGACTTTCAAAAATATTGATAAGATTATTTATGTGAGCAACAACTAAGAAATATAACAAAAAAATTAAACTAGTCAAAATGAAGAACAGTTGCTATATATTAACTGGCTTCATTGTGAACTTTAACTATTCTTATTTTTTTGTGTTTTATTAATGTTTTGGTTGTCAATATCAAAACTAAATGTAAGATTCTGAAACTTAGCACGCCAAATTAAGAGCAGTCAAGAGAAGACACAACAAAAGATTTGTAGAAGGGTTTAGCCCTGTTAAGCAATTGGCCAGACTAAATGTGAATTAAATTTGGCATTGCTAAATGTATTGCAGATGGGTGGAGAGGATACAGCGAGTGGAATTCTAAACAAAGTTTATAGCTTAATTGTCGAGGTAATGCACTGAAGCAATATTTTGTGAAGTGCTGGGATATATAGCAAGAGCAGTAAAATATAGATCTGTAGAGGTTATGTTACAATTCTACAATGAGCTCCTGGACCACATTTTTGATGTGCTAAGTTCTGGCTGCCCGCACTACAAAAGAAAAATGCTGCATTAACTTGGGAGACGTTTGGGATACAGTGACATAAATTAAGGAGTCTGAAGTGACAAATAACAAGATTGACTCCCAATATAAAAGAGGTGAGCATTCAGGAAAGATTGGAGACTGTCAAGTTCTGCAGTGTAGAAGAAAAGTGGTTAAGGGGAAACTTCATTGAATTACATGAAATATTAAATAGTGCAGAAACAGCAAAACTAGAATTTTACCTCAGGGTAATCAGGAGTGTAGGACTAAAAGACATAAATTGAAATTACTGAAAAGTAAGTTTAAAACTGTTTTTAAGGAGGGCTTTATTCAGTGATGTAGAAACATAGAAAATAGGAGCAGGAGTAGGCCATTCGGCCCTTCGAGCCTGCTCCGCCATTCATTATGATCACGGCTGATCATCCAACTCAATGTATATTTGGAATGATCTGCCATGCCAAATCATAGAAACAAAGACATTGGAGAGGCGCCAAAATAGGATTGAATGCTGCAATTGAAGTGATAGGATATTTAATAGATGAGCATGAATGGGCCGAATGGCCTTTTCTCATTCTTGAATTTTTGTTTAACTGTTGCTGTTTTTCACTGTTCTCTTCAAAAAGCACTGTAGAAAATTATGCAATTAAAAACAGATTATAGAAAAACAGCAGCTCCATCAGTATTTGTAAAAATAAAAAAATCAGGTTAACATTTTGGTTTTAATCCTTTCACAAAACTACAGGATGATTTAAATTTGAACTTTTTAAAACTGTTTCCTTTTTTCTGTAAATATTCTCATTTTATATAATCATATACCTGAATTCTTACTTTAGAACGTCTAAGACTTGTTACAGTTGCCAGTTTTTTGAGTACAGTGACTTTTTTTAGGTAAACACAGCAACTTTTCTGCACCAGTATTACACAGACAGTGAGCTAAATAGATATGAATGAGTTATTCCACATTTACAGTCAATGAATTACTTAATATTTACCATCCATCCTCTATTAATGAAATTACATTATGACAAATTCTAAAGAAAAATATCAGTTCCACTCTGAATTGAATGCAGCTGAATATTCTTAGAGTGGAATGGCGTTCCATTGCAAGACTATTGGTTCATCCAGATAAAAAAAAAAATGTCTGTGGGTTAACTATTAGAAACAAGAAATTTTACATTGATACATTTATGACTTCGTCATTATGGTAGGTTCTTTCTTTGCTGCTGCAAACATCTAGGAATCAAGCTAAATATCTTGCTCCACATCATTTCCTCCCTATGTTTAAAATTAGTTTTATTCCAGGTGATGTCAGGCCTGCTTGACAGCAGCAGAGTATGAACATAGGTAAAGGCAATGGGGCCTGAAGTGACCTGGAGCAGTGAAGACCAGGAGCTGAGAGAAGGGGTAGGCCAAGAAAAGCAGTGGGACAATAGGGATCAATACATGATAACCTTGCAACTGAGTTTACATGACTAGTCATTCAGGGTTATGACAAGCCACCTGAGAAAACAAATGGACAAACAGGATCACACAACAGGAATGCTTACTTGGAGATTTTGAACAGCAGTAGAAAAGTCACAGTAACTCCTGGAAATGGTAATCCTGCCTACGTTTCAGCCAATTGTTTGGGAGTTGCAATTTCCAGTCTGCAAATAACAATAATATTGAGAATTGGAACTGAAGGTCGGTATCAGAAGGCCTTCAGACAAGGTAGCATCAGAATCCAGGGTATACAGAAACCTTACGAGGAACGTGGTCCTGATGGGGAGCAGGACAAGGCATTGTTGGAGCCAAGTTTATGGGATTTGATTTTTATTTGTTTTTTAAAATTTTATAAATATATAGTGCAGTGGGTGAACAGCAATCGTGACAATTCTATCTCTGACGGTATAACAGATTTAAATTGGGAGGAAGGGGCTTTGTGTAACATGATTGGTGGATAACAAAAGTAGCAAATAACAAACTTAGGTAATTAGAAACGAAATAGTGGACTCGAGTCACAATGTGACAACAGTAGATTGCCAGGATAAAGAAGGGAAATGTTACTTCACACACATGCAAACATACAACACTTTATGTAACTCCATGAACTGATCTTTCCACAGATTGTTCCCCACATTATAAAGCTAGTTCAGTTCCTGAAAGATGAAGATTCGCCTACCAGTAAAATCTTCCTCATGCAGTTGACTGAGTTGATGCATTGTATGATGTATCAGTATTCTGGGTTTCCTGATCTCTATGAACCTATTCTTGAGGCCATTAAGGTAAGAGCCTGAGACATAATTACAGGAAACATCTGAAGCTGGATTTTACGATTTTAAGGTGCTGCAGTCCACTTTTCTCTCAACCCCAGGCGCAGTCCACCCCCCGGCCAAAAAAAGGCTAAAGGTCCGTAGGGAGCCTGCCCACGATCCCAACGACTGCCCCTCAGCAATTTAACACTGGGAGCAATGTTAATAGCTTTAAGGCATGACTTCTGTCTCTATCTCAGGAGAAAGTCCTCCATTCAAATCATATAGTACCTCACTGTATAGCAGCAAGAAACATTCGCACCACCCAAGTGCCAGGCAGTGACCACCATCAAAAGAAAGAATTTGACCATATCCTCTTGACATTCAATGGCATTACCATATCTGAATCCCTCACTTTCAATATCCTGGGGGTTACCATTGACCAGAAACTGAACTGGACTAGCTGTAGAAATACTGAGGCTACAAGAACAGGTCAGATACTGGGAATTCTGTGGAAAGCCTGTCCACCATCTACAAGGCACAAGTCAGGAGTGTGATGGAATACCCTCCACTTGGCTGGATGAGTGCAGCTCCACCAACACTCAAGAAACTTGACACCATCCAGAACAAAACAGCCTGCTTGATTGGCACCCTATCCACCACCATAAACATTCCCTCCCTCCACCATAAACATTCACTCCCTCTGCCACTGACGCACAGTGGCATCATATACAAGATGCACTGCAGCAACTCACCAAGGTTCCTTTGACTGCACCTTCCAAACCCATGACCTCTATCACCTAGAAAGACAAGCACAGCAAATGCATAGGAACACTGCCACCTGCAAGTTCCCCTCAAAGCCACGCATAATCCTGACTTGGAACTATATTACCGTTCCTTGACTATCACTGGATCAAAATCGTGGTACTCCCTTCTTAACAGCACCTGGGTGTACCTACACCATGAGGACTACAGCGGTTCAAGAAAGTGGCTCACTGCTAGCTTCTTAAGGACAACTTAGGATGGATAATAAATGCTGGCCCAGCCAGCGATGCCCCCCATCTCGTGACAGATTTTTAAAAAAAAACATAGAATCAACCTTGATTATAGTACTGATACCTAACAATCATTAGGTTATGATGATAACCTAATCGTCACTGACACAATAATCATTCCTCAGCTAGCTGTTCAGAAAAATCAGGTATGCCATACTGTACTTCTAATTATAAATAAATTTAACTTAAAAGACAATTGTAGCATTATCATTTATGTATTTTTATAGTGGGGGGGAAAAAATACTCTGTCACTCTCTAAGTTTCTTCTTTAATCAGTACTTTTGATCTCCTACAAAGTGAGTATCACTGACACTCTTATGACCTTGCCATCACTTTCCAAACATCCACTTGGCTTAACTTTTGTTTACTCATTTTCATCCATATATTCCTATTGCCATTGTTGTTGCTGTATATACTTGTGTAAAAGTCGAGTTTCTGAGACCAAGTGTTTAGCAAAAGTAAGGGGTTGACTAATACACAAGTAATATTTTTGAGAGGGTTTAAATCCACCTCCTATCATCTCGTTATCTGTTTATGATGGTAGATCAGCTGGTTGTAGAGGTGCCACGTCAGTGTCTGTTCTCGCCAACCCCACCCCCAAAACAAGCTCAAAACGAGCCAAAAAGTATTTTTACTATTCTGTGCAGTCATGAGGAGCTGACCAGCTGCCATTGAATGAGAAGGTTTGCACCAAGGCGAGTTTGACTTCAGTGGTGAGTGGGTGGTAAGTTGGAGTTTAGGTTTTTGGCCAAAGATCAGGGGTCAATGTTTACATGAGGTCGACTATTACTCAATTATATACGGTATTGTTGTATTTATCTGTTACTCAGAGATCGACATTTTTGCATAACCTGTGTTTTTGTTGCCATACAGTGGATTATGAGACTATATATAAATTGACAGATAACTAAACATAAATTGGTGTTTGTAGGACTTGCCAAAGCCTTCTGAAGAGAAGATGAAGATGACTCTTAATCAAAGTGCTTGGACATCGCACTCAAATTCTTTGGCATCTTGTTTGTCAAGGCTTTCAGGAAAATCTGAAACTGGAAAAACTGGGTTAATAAACCTGGGCAATACCTGCTATATGAACAGTGTCATTCAAGCATTATTTATGGCTACAGAGTAAGTGGTGGAATTTGCTTCAGTATTGTAGCAAAATTAAGGCTTTAATATTCAACTGTACTAAGTTTGACCCAATTGTAACTTGTTAACATAATGTGGACTCAATAAGGAGATTCAGGACCCAGTTATATTGTTATTTTTGCACAATGCAAAAATATTTTGGATGAGTATTCATAGCAAAATGACATAATTACGGAAGAGTCAGTTGAACCCTGCTTGTTGGAGACTATTCTCATGATACATTGATTCCTATTGGATGCAGCGTTAGCACGTTTTAAAAATACTCAGGAGGACTATTGTGCTTCCTAGATATTTTAGAAAGTTTTCTATTTTTTTAAGCGATAGAGGAAAGCAGATGCTCCCACCTTGCAGTTTTCTAACTATAAAAATCAGATGTATATGTAGATCTGGAGTATTGTGTGCAGTTTTGGTCTTCCTACCTAAGAAAGGATATACTTGCCAGAGAGCGAGTGCAGCAAAGGCTCACTAGGCTAATACCAGGGATGGCAGGACTGTCATATATGAGGATAGATTTGTTCGACTGGGCCTGTATTCACCAAAGTTTAGAAGAATGAGAGGGGATCTGATTGAAACGTTTAAAAATTCTAACAGGGCTAGACAGACTGGATGCAGGGAGGATGTTTCCCCTGGTTGGGGAGTCTAGAAACAGGGGCCACAGTCTCAGCATACGGGGCAGGCCATTTAGGACTGAGGTGAGGAAAAATATCTTCACTTAGAGGGTGGTCAACCTGTGGAATTCTCTACCACAGAAGGCTGTGGAGTATATTCAAGAAATAAATTGATAAATATTTGGATATTAGGGGCATCAAGGGGTATGAGAGAAAGCGGGAATATGCCGTTGAGATAGAGGATCAGCCATGATCATATTGAATGATGGAGCAGGCTTGAAGGGCCGAATGGCCTAATCCTGCTCCTAGTTTCTATGTTTCTATCTCCTTCATTGCTGAACTCAACCTGAGTTTACGGGACGGTAGCACCATGGTAGTGTTACTTGACTAGTAGTAATCACTGGACTAGTAGTAATCCAGAGGCCCAGATGAATGCTTCAGAGTCATGAGTTCAAACTGGGGGGAATTTAAATTCAATTACTAAATCTGGAATAAAATGCTGCTCTCATTGATAATCATAAAACTACTGGATTGTCGTAAAAGCCCATCTAGTTCACTAAGGTCCTTCAGGGTAGGGAATCTGCCATCCTTACCTAGTGTGGCTTATGTGTGACTCCAGACCCACAGCAATGTGGTTTACTCCTAAATGCCCTTTGATACCTAGCAAGCCACCCAGTTGTATGCAGCAAAACCACCACCTGTTTAAGGGCAATTAAGGATGGGCAATAACCACTGGCTTTGCCAGCAACACACACATCCCAAGATTGGATTTTTATTTAAAATGACGTGCAGTTGCTGATAGAACTCTGAGTTGTCCACCATGAATCCCAGTTCTGACGACACTGGTTTGAGACTGATAACTGTAGTATAACTGCAAGCATATGGTATTGTTGAATGTTAGGTAGAACTAGTGAACTTTTCCTTCATTTCTCTAAGAGAAACTTTAATAATTCTAAAAATATTAAATAGCCACGGTTTATTAAATATTACTTTTTTGTGGGGGGCATATTGCAGGAATTAGTTTTATTTCTTAAATGTTCTCAAAATTCCTTCAGTTTCAGAAGATCTGTTTTATCACTGAACCTAAATGGAGCTCGTTCTTTGATGAGAAAACTGCAACTTCTCTTTGCTTTTTTGGCTCACACACAGGTACCCTTTTTTAAAAAAAAAATTACCCTTTAAGTACATTTTGCAATTCAGTGTGATGGGTAAGCATTAGGTGCTTTTATCTAATGATTGCTCATTAAAAAACCTTTGTGGTATGAGTTCTTCACTTTTGGCTTGGGAAATGAATTTTACAATTTTTGTGACAAGAGCAAGATTTTTGCCACTAATACTGAACTTGGAGATGTGCAGGAGAGGGAAAAGTGACTGTTTTAAACTCTAGTGGAAATTGTCACATGTTAAATTAAGAGCTGGAAGTTATTGTATTTGATGCTCATCTTTGGAACTTTTGCACAGAAAAATTTAAAGATTGACATTTGCAGAAAAGAGTACTTGACATTTTAGGAATGTTAAGAAAATTGACATTTTCAAATTCATTCTGGTTGAGTTTCTTAAAAAGTATTTGCAAATTTACTTGCAGTCTGTCTCTCTAAAAAGAACAGAAATCTAACAAAGATAGCAATATTTGTAGATGTTCAGTTTTCTAATTATTTCAGTTGATATAAAGTAATACAATGCAGTTTCCACCACTTTGCCAACAGAGAGCAGCATATGCTCCACAGAGCTTCTTTGAAGAATCAAGACCACCATGGTTCACCCCTGGGTCCCAGCAAGACTGTTCTGAATACCTCAGGTTTCTTTTGGATAGGTAAGCAACGTCCTTGTCTTGTAGACATTGTTCTGAAATAAACATTGTAAACTAGGTCATTTCAGTACTACTTATGTGACAAGCATGTTACTTGAAGGGAATGCTGCGCTCCTTGTCCGTGGAGAGAGTTCAGTGCGGTGTCAAACAGGGTAACAAGTCTTCCACTATCCTAATGCATCATAAATGTTCACTTTTTCAGTGCAACCTGGAGGTGATGGTGTTCCTATGAGCTTGCTGCCTTGTCCTTAATGGTAAATGTCATGGGGTTGGGAGATACTGTTTCATTAAAATGACTTGCTACAGTTCATCACATAGGCAGTGCACCAGTGGCGGAGATGGTACATATTGTCTGTTGGCAGAGCATCAAACAGACTGCTCTATCCTGGATAGTGAAAAGCTTCCTGAGTGTTGTTGCGATTGAATACATTAAGGTGAAAGATCAGTATTCTATCATGCCACCTTGACTTGAGCCTTGTAATTGATGGGAAGGCAATGGCATGACAGGAGGTTAACCATTGTCAGAGGGTAGCCAGCCACTGCCCTACTTTTGTAGTCACTGCTGATGTAGTTTGATATATCTTCTAGTCACTGGTGACTGCCTTCCACCCCTGGACACTGAAGGTAGGGATGGTGTTCAACGATCTTGGTGCCATTGAAGGTTAGGTTGGTGCTTTTTCCTTTGGGAAATGGTCATTGCTTGAAAAGTATTTTATTTAATATTCCTTCATGGGATTGGGGATCACTGGAATTGCCAGCATCTGTTGCCCATTCCTAATTGCCCTTAAAGGTGGTGGTTAGCCACTTTCTTGAAGTTCTGTTGTCCATGTGTTGTAGGATATACCCACAGTGCTGTTAGGAAGGGAGTTCCAGGATTTTGACTCAGTGAATTATGGAATGATGATATAGTTCCAAGTCAGGATGGTGTGTGACTTGGAGGGGAACTTGCAGGTGGTGGTTTTCCCCTGCATCGGATGCCCTTGTCCTTCTAGGTGGTAGAGGTTGCGGGTTTAGAAGATGCTGTTGAAGGAGCCTTGGCAAGTTGCTGCAGTGTATCTAGTACACAGTGCTGCCACTGTGCATCAGTGGTGGAGGGAGTGAATATTTAAGGTGGTGGATAGGGTGCCAATCGAGCAGGCTGCTTTGTCCTGGATGGTGTTGAGCTTCCTGAGTGTTGCTGCACTCAGCCAAGTAAGTGAAGAGTATTCCATCACACTTCTGACTTGGGGAGTCAGGAGGTGAGTTACTCACCACAGAATTCCCAGCCTCTGGCATGCTCTTGTAGGCAGAGTATTTATATAGCTGCTTCAGTTCAGTTTCTGATCAGTGTTGAAAATGGGGGATTCAGTGATAATAATGTTTGAATGTCAAGGAGAGATGACTATATTCTTTCTTATTTGAGGTGGTCATTGCCTTGCACTTGTGCATGTGGCATGAATGTTACTTGCCACTTTTCAGTCAATACCTGAATGTTGTCCAGGTCTTTCTGCATAAGGACACAGACAGGTTCAGTATCGGATGAGTGGTGAATGATACTGAACCTTATTCAATCATCAACAAACATCCCCACTTCTGACCTTAGGATGGAGGGAAGGTCGTTGAGGAAGCAGCTGAAGATGGTTGGGCCTAGGACACTGCCCTGAGGAACTCCTGCTGTGATGCCCAGGGACTACGATGAGTGGCCTCCAACAACCACAACCATCTCCCTTTGTCTGGACAATGTCAAATTTTGCTGTTGGCTGACATGGGCTGCTTCATTATTGGAGGGAATGTGAATGCTGAACACTGTGAAATCATTGGTGAATAGCTCTAGTCTTGACCTTATGATGGAGGAAATGAAGCAGTTGATGGTGGATGTACCTGGCTGCTATTGTGTCTGTCTGTCAAGAATTAACCTCTGTACATAACACTGATAAATTTCACAATTCCTTTAAAGAAAAGAAGTAACTTTATGACTTACTCGAATAGTTCAGGTATTTCAATTTGATTTCCTTAAACAGGTTTTTTTTTAGCAGTTTAGTTAGGAAAAATAGGACTAGCATTTAAATAGCACATTTCACAATCTGATGGCATCCCAAACTGTTCCGCCACCCATGAACTACTTTTAAAGTGTAATCACTGTTATAATGTGTCAGCTAAATGGCAATCACAAACACTACTGAGATAAATGACCAGATAATCTTTATCTGGCGGTGTTGGTTGAGGGTTAAATGTTGACCACGACATCATGAGATCCTGCTCTTGTTTAGATGGTGCCATGCGATCTTTTATGTCCACCCGAGAAGGCAGGCATGAGATCTCACATCTCATCCAAAAGACAACACCTTCTGAGATTGCAAAAGGCCTTCAGTCCATTCAGCCTGAGGTCCTGCAATGGGGCTTAAGTCCATTGCCTTCTGGCTCGGGTTACGGCCATTGACCCTTTTATCCTGCTTGAGTGATTTTAGTAAATAATTAAGTTAGCAGGTTAGTTGTATCGTCTGAGAGAAGTCGTGAATAATTGGCAAAGAGTGGAACTAGGATTCCTGTCTGGATTCTTATGCTGCTTGCCAGATGGAACCATGTCAGAAAGGGAGATAATAGCTGGGTGAATTGCCACAGCCTGCAAAAGTTTCTACTTCCTGACGGAACTGCACTGCTCATTTTCAACCGGGACTTCTGATCCCAACTGAAGCAGAAATGGGTCACCTCAGCCTCTCCGGCCTAAGTCCAGTGAGCACAGGAGAGCTGAAAGAAGGAGAGAGCATGCCCCCTTTTTATGGCACGTGCTGTTGTATTCAGGTAAGTTTTTAAAGGTCTCAAGTCTTTTAATGAATGAGCCTGGGTTACTGAGTGGATGAATGAATGGGCACTTGGGCCAAATGGATAATCGGGGGTGGGGAAGGTTAGTCGAGTCGATGTGGGTGGGCAGTTGGGTCGGGAGTTTAGTATGGTCAGGGTGTAATTGGTCAGTGGTGGGGGTGGGGATAGTTGGGTTGGATCAAGTGCGTGGCAGGGAGTCAACAATATAAACTGGTGCAATTTTAAAGCAGTTGCAGGAATAGAAAAAATAGGGAGTTTATGCATAAAATCTTTGAAGGTAGCAAGACAAGTTGATAAAGCTGTTCTAAAAATATACAGGATCTCTGCCTTTATTAAAAGAGGTCTTGAGCTGGTTTAGCAGGAAGGTTGATGGTGAATTGTCAGTGTTCGTGGTCATTATTGATTACAACATCAGCAAGTCCAGAATGTGCAGATTAGGGTGGAAATCATGAAGTTGCAGTCTGTCACTAAAGGCTCCAGCACTATCCCCACACATTAGGAGCTGCAAATCATTGCAATCAACAAGAATTTCAATTTCCTCACTTTGCTGTTAGAACCCCATAAAATATTCCCTTTCATTCAATCAGGTCTAGCTGGTTTTTTAACGGCAGTGTGATTAATAAAGTATGACGAACAACAGAAATAATATTTATTTAGTTGTGACGTATTGTTAAATGGTGAATTTTTTTCAGCTAATTAAATTTTTTTTTCAAAATGTTTTAGCTGTTACCTTCCTCCTATGTGTATGTCCCAATCTTTAATTTTCTCTGTATAAAAATATTTGAAAGTGATTTTATTTTTGTTTTTGCTTCCTGTTTGTGTGTCTGTGAAAAATCCTTTAATGTGAGTGGCTGCTTGGACAGCCGGATGACATCACTCCAGCCCCAACTTGTGAATGCCCAGTAAAGAACATTGCAATTAGTTGCTATACCAGTGCACAGTGATAGAAATGAAATTCACCAGAGAAATCACTGGATCAACAAGGCTTACTTTTGAGGTCAACAACAAATGCTCTTCCTTCCCCACTGACTGCAAACTCTGGGCCCTTGAGTACAAAAGCAAGGAAATTATGCTAAACTGTTATAAATCACTGATTAGGGACTTGACAAGGTAGAAGCTGAGAGGATGTTGCACCTTGTGGGGAATCTAGAACTAGGTGGGGTGCATGTTCGAGAAATTGCTTCTGTGTCATTTATCTTTGGAATTCTCTTTCCCAGAGAGCAGTGGAGGCTAGGCCACTGAATATATTCAGGGCTGTGTTGGACAGATTTTTAATCTACAACGAAGTTGCGTGTTATGGGGTCAGGCAGGAAAGTGGAGTTCAGGCCACAACAGATCAACCATGAAATTATTGAATGGCAGAGCAGGCTCGAAGAGTTGAAAGGCCTACTCCTGCTCCTATTTCTTATGTTTTTATTAGGTCTAAGCTGAAGTATTCTGGGCATTTTACTTTAGGAAAGATGTCAAGGCCTTGGAGATAGTGCAAAGGAGATTGATACCAGGGATGAGGAACTATAGTGAAGAGGAGAGACTAGAAAAGCCAGGTTTGTTATCAGATCAGAGCAGGTGAAGAGGAGATTTATTTGAGGTTTTCAAAATTATGAGCGGTTTTGATGGCGTAAATAAGGAGAAACATTTTCCACTGTCAGGAGAGTTGATAACCAAAAGACACCGATTTAAGATAACTGACAAAAGAACCAGATGCGGGAAGTGGAGAATTTGTTTTATGTAGTGAGTTGGTACAGTCTGCAGTGCACTGCTGGAAAGGTTGGTGGAAGCAGATTCAACAATATCTTTCAAAGGAGAATTGGATATATACCAGAAAAGGAACAAAAAAAAATGTAGGGCTAGGAAGAAAGAACAAGGGAGAGGGATTAATTGTACACTTTTTAAAAAAGAACTGGCACCGATTCAGTGGACCAAATAACGACCTCTGTGCTGTAACATTCTATATGTTCATAATACCTACAGGCAGAAACTCAAGTTTTCCATGCAGCTGAACTGTATGTACCTTGCAACCCTTTTTCGTTAAGTCTAAGGAAAAGAAAGTATAGTGATTTCCCCCCCCACCAAATACACCTAATTTCATAGACTAATATAACAGTCAGAATGTTGCTTTAGTTTTAAACCTTACCTACGTGGAGCTGCTCCAGTAAGAACTTTCTACCTTCTAGACTTTTCCAATGAAGGCGGTATTTGGGAATGTGTCCATGCAAACAATGTGATATGCTATCATTATTGAATTCCAACTATTGAAATGGGAGAAAGAAAGGAGAGCAGTCACCTAGAATAGCTATAACAAGATGAGATGGACAGAAGAACATGATGTTCATTTTATTTTACATTTTTTGGCTTTTGTTACCTCTGGATTTGACTCTTCCGATGCTCTTCTGGTTGATCTATCACATGACAAACTTGTACTGGTCCAAAGCTCTACTGCCATATCTTAACTCGCTCACTAATCTTGCTCGGCCATCAGTCCATGTGCTTGTAGACTTGTACAGTTTACCGGTCCAACAATGTTTCAATTTTAAAATCCTCATCCTTGTTTTCAAAATCCACCATTTCCTCACACCACACACTCGTCCTTCCCCTCCCTCGTCTATGTAACACTCTCCAACACTACAAGCTTTTGAGACTGTTGCACTCCTCCAATTCTGGCCTCTTGTACATCCCTGATTCTAATCGCTCCATCATTGATGGCTGTGGTTTCAGTTGCCTTACAACTAAGCTGTGGAATAGCCTTCCTAAACTTCTCTGCCTCACTACCTAAACTCCTCTGAGATACTCCTTCAAAACCTATCTGTTTGACCAGGCTTTTGGTCCTGATATTTCATTCTATGACTTAGCATCAAATTTGATATTAATGATATGTTTTTACATTTCTCTTGTTAAGCGTCTTTAAGGATCTTTTACTATGTTCAGTTTTGCTTTTAATTGTAAGTTGTTTTCAAGTTGGCTTTTATAGGAGGCAAGGAGTCTCTTGGTAAAGACCAATGGATACACATTTTTTATTTACTTAAAGGCTGAGTGACTGAATTAGGCATGTACTCTTATTAGGCTGGCCTTCTGTGTTCACTTCATGGAGCAGTTCATCTACACGCCACCATGAAATCTATTTGTCTTTTTACCAACAATTTTGGGGGGAAATGGGAAATCTAGGATTAACCATCCTGACGTTCCCATAAAATGGGAATGTTAGGGTTTTGGGGCATTGAAAGTTTCACGCACAATTTTTTTTGTAAATTGAAAAATTGCGATAATATTCATCAAATGTTCAAGAAAAATATTTACATGGTGGGCCTTTTGCCCAGGGTGGAATTATCCCATGGGTCCTGCAGTTGCTGTTTATAGAAAATATATCCTGTGTAAAGTTGGGGGTAGATAGGTACAAAAGACTGACTAATCACAAAGTAGGCCAATTTTTCAAGGCTTCAACTTATCCAAAACACGGTAGTCCGGTTTCTCTCCCTCATAACGTCACCTGCTATCTGTCTTCTCTAAGCTTCAGCCTCTAGTCTTTAAAATTCTTATCCTTGTTTTTAAATCTGTCCGTTGTCTTGCCCTTCCAAACTTCAGTGACCTCTCTCTCTCTATCACCCCATATGCACCCTCTGGATTTCTCCTTGTTCATTCTTACTCGTGAAGCACTCTACCTACTTCTCTTCACCTTGCCACTTCCTTCTCTGCTTTCAGAATACATTCTGCCCCTTTGTGTCTATACAAGGGAGGACTTGAGATTCAGGTAAGCACTGATCTTCTTGGGACCCACATTAGTACTCTACGGGCCTCATTTGCAGCAATGTCTTGCTGGGTCAACATCCATGGCTTAAAAACAATGATCTGGAGAGATCTGGCTAATGCTGATTTTAGGAACATGTGACACTCCAAATAAAATCAGAACATCATATGCTATTCTGTACTCTTAAATAGCCGCTGTTTAAAGCAAATAAACTTTGGACACTGAAGAGCAGTATTTATTTTTCCCGTTGAAGAATGGAAGGTTATTGAATAGACCTATTAACATGCTGCAACCTGGATCAGAGGGAAGAGCCTTTAGATAGTATATGGAAATAAAAACAGTAAATTTTGCTCTAATAATAAAGTTAAAGAAAAATTATTTGACCAATTTGTAATTATAATTCTGCCCGCTTCAGGAAGGTTAAGACTTTTTTTATTTTTACACACACGACAAAATGGCCCAGTTGATTCCGATAATTATGGAGAATAGCAGATGTGAAGTTAGTTTTTGGTCACTGTTCCCCTTTGACCTTTCTTTCAGGGTCCTCACGTAATGGTTTTATTCTTGCCTTTACCCCTTTCTAGCACAATTTGATTCAGGCCTTCCAGCTGGGTACTGGGAGGAATATGTTAATCTAAAATATGGCTGGAAAAGCTGGCAGCAATGACATTGTGGGAGAAACATGTGCAGCTTAAAAATAAAGTAGTGCACTTGCAATGAGTCTGTGTGTATATAAACTTTGGATCATAACTACAGTAGATTTATAGATAAATCCAAATCATGTTTCATAGAAAATTATCTTTTGTGTTTTAAATTTCACTGTTGTGCCCAGTAAATCTCCCTTTGTTTCTTATTCTTCTCCCTCCAGGTTACACGAAGAAGAAAAAACTTGTAGAATTCTTCATGAGAATTCCCCACAAAGCAGTAGCAGTTCAGCATATGACTGCAGCTCTCTAGAGCATCCCGAGGAAACATCACCTCTCTCTCAAGCAAATCTGCCAGGAATTGATGATGGGAAAACACTAATAGAGAAGATGTTTGGAGGCAAACTGCAAACCACAATACGCTGTCTAAACTGTAAGAGCACCTCTCAGAAACAGGAGGCTTTCACCGATCTCTCTCTAGCCTTTCCACCATGCCTTGAAGATGTTGTAGAAGCTGGACCCACACAGTTGCTTGCCCCAGCAGACTATGAAAGCACAATGCCTCATTGTCGTACTGCAGTAGTCTCTGATGCTCCTCACAGTGAGCCTCCTTTAATTCACGGCATTCAGGTGGAAGAAATTGGACATGGATCAGAGGTGGTGGATGATATGCTTCAAAAGTTTCCACTGCAACCCATTGCTTCTGTAGATTCCTGTAGTCTGTCAGTGCCATCTGATAAACTGGTCTCAGTTCACAGCAATAAATCCATTGAGCAGAATGACAAAACTAAATCTGTCCCTCATCTAATAAGTTATTTTTTGGCCCCTGAAATTCTCAATGGAGAGAACAAGTACTACTGTGAAAAATGTGCCTCGTTGCAAAATGCACAGAAGGTTATGCAGGTAGTTGATGAACCTGAATACCTCATTCTCACTCTCCTGAGATTTTCATATGATTCAAAGAGTCACATAAGGCGGAAAATTCTGGATGATGTGGCACTTCCTCTTGTTTTACAGTTACCTGTTGAAAAAACATCTTCAAAATCACCAGCGCTCAGCCAATCCCTGCTGTCTGACTCACCTGAAAACCTGCCTAAAAAATTGAAATCCTCTGGTTCAGTAGACTCAAGTGATTCACAGCCAGTATCTTACCTCCTCTCATCTATTGTGGTGCATTCTGGAATGTCATCTGAGAGTGGGCACTATTACTGCTATGCCAGAAACACAAATTCAGGATCTGTAGGCCAATTATGCTATAAGACTAACCTTGCAGGTCTGTCCTCTCAGGGTTGTGCAACAGATAGTGATGATTCTAACACTTCAGTTATTTGGCATGATCCAAACTGCAAAGAGACATCAAAGGAGTGGTTTCTGTTCAATGACAGCAGAGTGACTTTCACATCCTTTCAATCTGTTCAGAACATCACCAGCAGGTTTCCTAAGGACACAGCATATGTCTTGTTTTACAGGAAGCAAGGTGCTAATTGTGGAGTCTACCCAGGTGCAATAAACGGACTGTGGGTAAATGGAGAGCCACCACTGCAGAAGGAACTCATGGATGCAATCACTAAAGACAACAAACTTTACCTACAGGTATTTTTTTTTCTTTGGTGAATTTTTCGGGGTGTGGGATTTCAGCTGTGGGAAAGGAATATCAAATTTTATGCACCCAATGTTGGCAGCAAGCAGAACGAGATGCTGCACAAACTTTCCTCTACTCTGATAATTTTCATTAGAAGAGCACTTTCCCTTCCCTTCATCCCTTCCTCTGGTGGACCAGTACACTAATCACAGTTTTGTGAGTAATAAGCAAGAGGCAAACCAAAAGCACTTTTGTGCTGTGGGCCTGCGGCTGTTGGGAGGTGGGTTTTAACAACCCAAATTTATTCACGCACAACCCCGACAACTGGCAGAGCAAAGTTCTCATCCCATAGATCAGAGCTGCGTTAGAGCCCAGCTTCAGAAAAATCTGTAAATTTCAAAGTTCTACCTTGAGCCCATGAAGTACAGTGGAATTCTATTATACAATTGTTAGCTGCTCCCCCTCCTCCAAGCCCTTCCCCAGTAACCCAGTAGGTTTGCTTAGTGAGTACTGGAGCAAACAGATGAGGAAGGTTAGAAGCTTGAACTCTGGCCTGTGTTGATCTCACCTATAGGGCGGAATTTTATGGCTGACATGCGGGTGGCAGAGCCCGCACATTAACGCTTAAAATCACATGCGAGCGTCCCGACGTCAGCGCGCGGCATCGCGATATTTAGGTGGGCGGGCGCTGTGAAGCACAGCGCACACCCACCGTTAATTTAAGGCCTTGTTAAGGCCCTTAACTCAGCAATTGAAGACGATTTTGAGGAGCCCGTGCGATCTTCGCCTCAGCACATGGGCCCATTGGGCAGGCAGGTAACCGATTTTTTAACAAACCTCATCCACGGGCGGGATATGTGGGCTCAGAGGGGTTTGTGTTTTTTCTGATGTACTTATCGCTGAAAGTGTTTTAAACTTGCCTGTGCGATTGTTAGCAATTCAGATCGATTTCCAATAGCTTTCTCTGTACTTTGAAGCTTCAGCTCAGCACTCAGCAGACAGCAATCTTTATCGGGCCTGCAGTTTTCTGGAGGCCTCCATTTAGCCTGGGTATGCATTCTGACATCTCCACTGGAGGCAGCTCCTCTGAGGAGGAAGGGAGGGATAGAATAAAGAAGAGGCCAGGATTGGACAATCAGCCTCCATGGGAGTCACCTTTGGGAGGTCAGGCACAGGCACAAGGGGCGCAGGGACAAGAGGTTGTCCAAGGTGGAAGGGGCCGCAGAAGACGCCACTATCCTGCTGCCAGGGTACACAGGCGGTGAAGCAGCTACCTCAATATGACTGAGGTGCAGTGCCGAAGGAGGCTCCGACTCTCAAGGGAGAGTCAACTATATCTGTCAGATGATTGGCCCTGAGATCTCCCCTAACTGTGTGGGTGGACACTCCTTGCCAGCGGCTCTGTAGGTCACAGTTGCCCTCCACTTCTCTGCAAGTGGCTCCTTCCAGGGCTCAGTGGGTGATCTTTGCGGTGTCTCCCAATCAGCTGTCCACACTTGTGTCAAGCAGGTTACAGATGCTCTGTTCAGATGGGCATTGACCTTCATCCATTTCCACTGTGACCAGGCAAGTCAGATACATCGAGCCAGAGGCTTTGCGGCCATTGCTGGCTTCACCCGTGTCCAGGGTGCAATAGACTGCACACATGTGGTCATCAAGGTGCCAGCAGATGAGCCCAGTGCCTTCGTCAACAGGAAGGGCTTCCACTCCATGAACGTGCAGATAGTGTGTGATCACAGGATGCAGATCCTGTAAGTTTGTGCAAGGTACCCAGGCAGCTCCCACGACGCCATATCCTTAGACACTCCCAGGTGCCGGTGCTCTTCAGTGCTCCGACTCGGTTGGCTGGCGGGTGTTAAGGGCTATCCCCTCAGGAGGTGGCTCATGACCCCTCTCTGCCATCCAAGAACAGGAGCTGAGGAGCACTACAATAGGAGCCAGGGCACCACAAGGGCTGTGGTGGAGAGAGCCATCGGTCTTCTCAAGATGCACTTCCGTTGCCTGGACCGCTCAGGAGGTGCACTCCAGTACCCCCAGATCATGTCTCTGTGATTGTGCAGAGCGCAGCATGCTACCACTATCTTGCACTGGAAAGGGGGGGTGCAGTTGACGATGAAGACCTTGACGCACTGGATGAGGCTGCACATGAATCCAGCAGTGCCTCAGAGGATGAGGAAGCACAGGGCAATGATGATGGGCAGCACACCGACCCGCTACTACACCAAAGAGGCAGGGACACCCGGGACACTTTTTAATCCAATGAACCTTCAGCTATCTCCGCACACATGGATCAGCAGGACCAGCATTGCCTGGCGCTTCCACCTCATCAGCTGCCACTAAGGGCTTAGTAAAGTGCATCAGTTAGCGTTCAGTCAGTAACACCTTTCATCCCTTTCCCGGCCAGCCTCATAAGTTGCTCACCTTTCAAGAGCCTAAGGAGACGAACATTGGTGGGGTGGTAAATAGTCAAGATGAGGCCCAAACATTAAACGTGCATACAGACAGGCTGGTCAAGTGGCCTAAGGAATGCCACATGGAATGTTATGTGGATAAGAGTTCGGTTAAGCACTTGGGCAAGACAAGCAAGGTTTGGGAATACATAAGTAATGGTAGGACCGTGGGAAGTCACGACGATTACAGGGACCTTGCTGGGTAGACCCGTTAAGGTAGCAGAACAGGAACCTAAGGCATTTAACAAGTTCGAAGCCAGACTTGCCTTTATTAGCCGATGAATAGAATGTAGGAAAAGGGAGGTCATGTTGCAAATGCAGAAAATGCTGTCGGGGCCACGTCTACACTTCTGTGTTCAGTTGTGACCTGCGCTTCATGGGAGGGATGGCATTGGAGTGGGAAGAGTGCAGAGGTTCCTGACCAGGATACGTGCTGGCCTGGAGAGTTGGAGTGATGAGGAAACGTTGCATACAATTGCGACATTTGTCGTGGAGCACAGGAAATTGTCAGGTCACATTATTGACCTTCATACCATTATGAGGGGCATAGAACAGGTGGACAGAAGGCAACATTTCCCCTTGGTGCAGGGATGACTAATGTGGTTGCATTTATTTAAGTTGAGTGCCATGAGGTTGACAGATGAGGTGCTGAGGACCTTTTGGACAGAGTAAAGTGGGACGCACTGGCTGAAAGGGTGGTGGCGGTACAAACCCTCCTAAGATGCAATAAGTCTTTGGATGTGCAGCAGTAATATGCATGTTAAGCCATGGGGATAGTGGTCACAAATGGGATAAGGCGACTTTAGAAGGTGCTAGAGACGTACATCCTCAAGGGCCCGAGGGACCTTTGTGTATGACCCACACATCTGACTGTATCAGTCTGTGAATGAGCAGTGTTGCTGCATTAATGATTTCAGCAAACATCAGTGCTTTGGATGGTGGGGAGACAGAGTGGATGGGACTGTGGCCCTCAAGTACCTGGCCGCTGCACCCCAGCCTCGCCAGCACCTTCTGCCCTGCTGCCCTGGCCGCCTGCCTCCTCCCCAGCTCCTCACACGTGGTGAGGTGCTGTAGCACGGTGTGCCCACCACTAGTCCACTCTTGCTCCCCGATATCGCTCTCAGTTTTTGCCTGCAGAACAGAGAAGAGCATTTATTGGGGCTGATCACTCATGTACTCTGCACGTGCCCCCCGCACCCTGCACCCCAACCACAGTGGCCCATCAGAGGCCTCCAGCAGCTCCTGTCCACACTACTGGTGATCAGTCCCCAGAAGATAGTACGGCTGGTCCCAACCCGCTCCCCCAACAGTCACCTTGGACGCACTCGGCTTCCATCACTTTGAATAACACCCGGGTCTTAGTGCCCATGGCAAGGAGGCGCTACTAGGTGCGGCGCCGAGGCCAGCTGATGGTTCTTGGCCACGACACCTTGAGGCTCCTTCCACCATCTCATCACCATCAATAAGACGTGTTGGAGTTCTGACATGTGGGGGATGGGGGGCCTCAAAGGCTAAGGCTACCTGCTGGGTCAAATGGCCAAGGCTGACATGGTACCCACCCTTCCAGATTGCAACAAATCATCGAAGCGCTTGTGGCACTGCGTTCTGGTGCACCACATAGCATCATGAGAGCTAACAGTCTCCGCCATCTCCTGCCATGCCTGCCTGGTGACGTGGGGGGCCCTCCTCCTCCCACCCTCCGTAAACAAGACCTCCCGATGGTTGGACACCTCTTCAAGGAGTACAGCAAGGCAGGCATCGGAGAACCGAGGGGCACAGTGGTCCCCCGCTGGCCTACCCTGCAGCCTGCCCCCCTCCTCCTCCTCTGCCCTCACCTCTTGTGCTGCCCAATGACTGGCCATGGTGAACAGCCTAAAGGAGGCTGCCTGGCCGTTCTTTATACAGACTGCCGGTTCCCCATTGGAACCGGTGGTCTGAACACGCCCGCCACCGATTTAATTTTCCCGGTGAACACGGGAGCCAGAACCCCGCTGGGCAAGCCTTAATTAGCCCGCCCGCGCAAAATGGTGGCACAGCCCGTTTCGGCAGCAGCGATCAGCTGCCCGCCTGCCCGTCAAGCGCAAAATTCAGCCCATAGTGTTTGTAGGAATAGTACAATTGATTTCAGCTGGGTTCAAGAGGGGGGATGTCATCTGGTTCCTGGTCGTAGCCCAACAACCACTGTTGAAGTGAGGACACTAGATGAGAGCAAAATTGTGTTGCTCTTCAAAATCAAAGCATGCTGACGCACAATCCCAAGGCTCACAATTTAATAAAAGCTACTTGGCCAACTTGGATTGGATAGACTTAGGTTGTGTTCGTTGGAGCAGAGAAGACTGAGGGGTGACCTGATCGAGGTGTACAAGATTGAGGGGCATGGACAGGATGGATAGGGAGCAGCTGTTCCCCTTAGTTGAAAGGTCAGTCACGAGGGGACATGAGTTCAAGGTGAGGGGCAGGAGGTTTAGGGGGGAATGTGAGAGTGATTGGCATTGATGAAACTGTACTCAGCAGGGGGCTATTGTGTTTAGAAGGGGAAAGGAAAAATTTAGCAAGAGGTTAAATTTATATAAATGTTGACTGAGGGTAGGTGGTGCAACACGTTGGACTTTCAACATGCAATGTTGTGGAATGGCTGGTTTTCTTTTTCCTCTTACCTGTGCTGAATCATTTATTTGAGACTAAGTGATTCAGGGAGACAGTGAATGGAGGTTAGTTAGTTGCCTTCTCACAGAGAGGGGAAAGGAAACCAGCACAGAACTTTTATGGAGTCCCGAGTGGACAACTCAAGTGGCACTTGTGGAAGAGTCAGAATGGGCTACCTATCTAGTATTTCTGCCACTATAGTTGTATGGCCTGACATAAATTGTTCATGTAACCTCAAAAAAATAGATAATGTATTTAACAGTAATTTTAAATTCATGCGCTATCAAAATGACCAAGCACTTTGACTGCTTTAGTGACTGGAAACCAGTGTCCAGTGGCGTACCACAGGGATCTGTGCTGGGTCCCCTATTATTTGTCATTTATATAAATGACATAGATGACTATATGGGGGGGTAGGTTTAGTAAGTTTGTGGATGACACAAAGATTGGCCAGGTGGTTAACAGTGAGGTTGAGTGTCTTGGACTACAGGAAGATATAGACGGGATGGTCATATGGGCAGATAAGTGGCAGATGGAATTTAACCCTGAGAAGTGTGAGGTGATACACTTTGGAAGGAGTAATTTGACAGGGAAGTATTTAATGAACGGCATAACACTAGGAAGTTCTGAGGAATAAAGGGACCTTGGCATGTGTGTCCATAGATCTCTGAAGGCGGAGGGGCATGTTAGTAGGGTGGTGAAAAAGGCATATGGGCCACTTGCCTTTATCAATCGAGGCATAGATTACAAAAGTAGGGAGGTCTTGATGGAGTTGTATAAAACCTTGGTGAGGCCACAGCTGGAGTACTGTATGCAGTTCTGGTCGCCACATTATAGGAAGGATGTGATTGCACTGGAGGGGGTGCAGAGGAGATTCACCAGGATGTTGCCAGGGATGAAAGATTTAAGTTATGAAGAGAGGTTGGATAGACTTAGGTTGTTTTCGTTGGAGCAGAGAAGACTGATCGAGGTGTACAAGATTGAGGGGCATGGACAGGATGGATAGGGAGCAGCTGTTCCCCTTAGTTGAAAGGTCAGTCACAAGGGGACACAAGTTCAAGGTGAGGGGCAGGAGGTTTAGGGGGGAATGTGAGGAAAATTTTTTTTACCCAGAGAGTGACGGTCCAGAATGCGCTGCCTGGGAGGGTGATGGAGGTGGTTGCCTCACATCCTTTAAAATGTACCTGGATGAGCACTTGGCACTTCATAACGTTCAAGACTATGGGCCAAGTGCTGGTAAATGGGATTCGATAGGTAGGTCAGGTGTTTCTCACGTGTTGGTGCAGACTCGATGGGCCGAAGGGCCTCTTCTGCACTATGATTCTGTTGGCCATGTATCTTGCTCTCAGCAATGCAGGGATGACTTTGGCTAGTCGCTTCACGTACAATTGCCCACAGATTTTCTTTTTTGTTTCTCAGCAGAAATTTGCATTAATCTGCCATCTCTTTCAATTTAGCACCCGCAACAGGAAATCTGGCATCTGTGAACAGGGAAAAGAACAGCAAGGCTCTTCAACCAATTAGATTGAAGTTTTCTTACCAAGCCGTGTAGAATCCAAACCAGGAAGAAAACAAGGGGAAATAAATTATATTTAAATCATGTGCTTGAAACAAAATTAAAATTGGAAAATAAAAGATAGGATTAAACTGGCATTTAAATGGGGCACAAAAATTTTTAAACATAACTTCTAAAAAAACAAACTGCAGCACTAGGTTCCTTGAGAGCATGGGACTCTGCAATTATTAATTTTTCAGGTTATTATCACTTATTACGTCACTTAAAAACTCACTCACTCCTAAATGCATCAGCCCTCACCTTACCAGCCATTTTGTGTGCAGAACTAGTGGATATGTACCCCAAATTGGCACTGTCACAATAACTCATTGCCGTGGTCTACAACAGCACACCCTCTGGAGGAGGGGAGTATCTCTGACAGCAGATCTGGATGCCTATGTTAACTAGGCGTGTGCAGGTACCAGAAGTTGCTGTGGAATTTATCCTGTTATGAGGATGAGCACTGATAATCTCTTTGTTATTACAGCAAAATCTGGGCCACTGAGCTTTAGATGCCAGTGTACATTGTAAACATTCATTTTATCCTTCTACCCTAAACAACTTTCTTACATGTTTTATACGTTTGACTGTTTATTGTTTCATCTTCATTTATGTAGATTGCATGTGCTGGTATCTTTTAGCTGCTTTCAATCACTCTTCATTTCACACTGTAAAGAAAATACAATTTTTTCCAATATTACTGTGGGATACTGTAAAGCAGGCTTGTGGAGGCTGTGTGCATGTTTGTGTGTGTGTGTCTGATTTAATTAAACTGTAAGACAGTCAGACTGCAAGGTTTAAATTGTCAAAGGGTTAGGTGTAAAAGCAGGCACTTTGAAGTGGAAATGAACAAGCTAAGATAGGATACAAGTAAATACAATGTGAATATGAATTTGCATGAGGAGTTGAACTTGTAGCTATTGAATTTCAATGAGAAAAAAGGAAGTTTTACAACTGGAAAAGATCATAAATGAATAAAGCAAAATTATTAAATTTATGTTTCCCGAAAGTAGGCCATAAAGACAACATGAAAGATTTTTACATTCTAGGAAAGGTAACTTACAAAGAAAGCTAAGAACAATGGGTTTAAAGATGACAGAGGAAAAACATATTTAAGATTGAAAGCTGCATGGTGTGTGGCCATGTGAGATCTTGAAGGGTGTGCTGTGTGAAGGCAGACCTGTGAACGAAGCAGCCTCTAGCCACCCCAAAGAAGTGTATGGTTGTTCCAGAAAGCAAGATTTTGTTACAACCTTGGATTTCCATTGTCAAATGAGAGGGAGAAAGAAGATCTGTGAGATATTTCCCCTTTGGAACAGGGGGTGCCTTGTGGTAATATTACCAGATGTTTTATAGACTAGGAATCTATAGGGACTGTTGCCTGGAAAATGGTGTTTATTTGTGAATGTAGCTAAGTAGAAATCTTTTGGGACATGCTGTAAGATTAAATTTAACTGTGTAACTATAATCTTGTGTGTTTAAGCTTTCTTTTTTGTTAATAAATGTTTTAATTTAATCTTGAAAATCTTGAAAAGTGGTAGTGGAATCTTTACTGCTGGCTTCAATACACGTACCTTCTTGTAATAAATACAAATTGCAAATCGTTGTGATAGCTTGACTAAGTTTCCTTTTGGAATTTGGTCAGCAATTACCACCTGCCATATCCTAACATCATCATTTTTCACATTTTATCTTTACTTATTTCCCTGCCCCCTTAAAAATACTGGTGCTCTAAAGTTTTAAAAATGCCCAATGTAAACTTTAACTGCACTGAACTGCTGCATGGTCTCTTTTAAAATATAGGTGAATTGGTGCTAGCTATTCTTTGATTGTAAGCCGCTTTTGACAGCATATATGCACTCTTTCAGCTTCACTAAGCAGATTTTAGTAACTGATCCAATGCAATGGACGTGGGGGAAATTTCTAACTAATAATAAATTAGTGGGCTACGTAGACCTTATTGTCTCTAAAATGAGCATAGTAATAACCTGTGCTTTGTGATATATGTTCCTGTTCTGAGTCCAGGGACATATAAAAGGTTGGGGCCTCACATTGTGGGGCATTGAAAGCTTGAATATGTCTGCAACCGCTCCGTGGAACTAATTGCCACTCTGGCCATTGTTTTGGAACGTGAGTTAGGATAAAAGTTGATCTAATGTAATTAAAGACTTTCTTCAGAGTTGTATACAGTGCTGTGGGGACAAAAAAAATAGAAATTGACTTTTTCTTTTCCTTGTACCTTTCCACAGGAACAAGAGTTAAATGCCCGTACCAGAGCACTGCAAGCATCCTCTGCTACATGTTCGTTTCGCCCACGCGGTTTTGATGATAGTGATCCACCGGGGAGTTGCGGCCCAAGTGGCGGTGGGGGAGGAAGTGGTGGCTTTAATACTATTAGCCGTCTTGTCTTCTGAGACTCCTTCAACAAGGCCAACTTTCTTCTCTCCCCTTCCTCCTGCCGACAAATGGGGAAATTGTGTATCACGTCACTCTATGGGTCAGAATCTATTGATGAAGTCTCAAGATGCTTCCAGTTGTTTTATTTGTTTTCCCGGCCCATTTGGCATTTTGAGAAAAAAATGACTTGTACTAATTATTTCCTTGCTAATTCTTAATGTAGGGAAAAAGATGGGAAAAATATTCATGATTGCAATAATTTTTAATGTTTGTAGGTTTCTTAACCTTACAGCTGAATTTCACCCTAACTATATTTGCATGATGAATTTTGTAAATAAGACATTCAGCATTGTAATGTGTATTTGTATAAAGGCTGTAAATACATTGAGTGAACTTTTAAAACCCATAACTAATCAAAATATTGAGATGGTAATTTTTTAAATTGCCATATTTCTATTATTGCATTTCTTTGTTATTTTTGAATGTGTAAATAACATCTTGCAATTTCAGGGAGCAGTGTTTGTCACAGATTTGATAGTCATTTTGCTCTTTTTTTGTGTGATTGTGCATGTGTGCCTTGAGATCAGTATAGACTAGGTACTTCTAGGATGCAAGAACAGAATTTGAGAGTTATTTTTTCAGACTTTTTTTTTGAAAATGCACATCCTTGGGAGAGGGAGGATAATTACTTATGTTTGTCATAGATGTAACTTAACATCTTAAATCTTGTTTACGTTTTGAAGTTTCTAAGAAACCCTGCCATCACTTGAAGAGATCTGAGGTTTATTGCACATATATACTAAATATAAAAGGCTAACACAGTGTTTGCTCCTGTGTTTGTTCATGGCTGATGCAGTGATTTAACTACTGAATAATTCCAAGCATTGTCAAACTTATGAATGTGTTGAGAATTGTTCTAGCATTGGGTGGACTACAGTGCTAACTAAGAACTTATTATAAAACTGAATATTTATAAATATTTAAATGTATAGGACATACATATGATTAGGAAACAAACAACTTACTGGAAAAGTGTTGCCTGTTATTCAATAACAGGTTTTCACTAAATTATTGTTTGTTTTTATTTTAGTAATGCACTGTTATACTTTAGGATATAACTTTTTCAAAAACATTTAAACACAATTAGCAATGATTTCCAACTTCATCTAGTGACTAGCAATGATCAATGACTGCTGAGTCATTTTTATTTTGCACCAGTTTTCCTTCAATCAGTATCTAATATCAGACACTGATGATACAACAAAACTGTTCATTCTATTTTACATAGCTTTTTATTTTTGGCTTATTTTTAAAATAGCTCTATTGGCTTGATTTCATTTTCCCCAGCTCTTTTTGGAAAATCTTTATCTTACAAACATTAATATGTGCAGTTTCTTTTTTTTGTTGTGCCCATTTTGTACCACAGGCCCTTAACAATAAAGCAGAACTGCTTGTTACATTCGCTTTTGGCTTCTTCATCTCAGACCGCTCTCATGGATAAGTCTTTGCTTACTTCATGACAGCTTATTGCAGTTATCACATGCCCAAGTGTGATCTTTGATTTCAAAAAGTGCCAAATTAAATTGATACTTGATTGTGACATAGGTTTTAACTACTAAACACATTTTAATTAACATTAACACAAAATTAATAAGTGAACAATAGCAATGATGTAGAAGTTTTACAGTAGCTATTAAACATGTATCCTGTAGGCGGATAATAACTAATAATTACAACTGTTGTGCTGAACTGTGTATTATTATATGGCAGTTCTTTTTCTCTTTCTATTGATAAAAGTGATATGACAATCATTCTTCACAGGTAAACTATCCACTTAGAACCAGCTAAACTGAGAAATACTTTCCAGAAAATGACTGAAGAAAATAAATAATTTGTTACATTCAAAAGGAAGCTGAGAATCAAACATATTCTAACCATTGTTGAGATGTTTGTATTTCATTTGTATAAATTCTCTGGGATGCCTGCTGCAGACAAAATAACTAATTGAAACAATCGTATCAAAAATGAATTAGGCCATGTATTACATGCGTGAAGCTGGCATTTGACGCTAATGTTGCATGACACAATTTAAAAGGCCCATATCAAATTAAACCTTAAACAAAATGTTTAATATTTATCTCACTACTCCTGTACAAAGTTGTTAATTTGCTGAGGCCTTCTGAAATGTTGGGTGAGGTGGGGTAGGGTTGGGGAAATCTTGGCAATGCTGACCGGCAATGTTCTGGCCATCAAAGGCAACTCTATAGTTTAAAGAGGACGTGGGGAGGGCTAAGGAGGTATGTTTGCCTATTTGGTTGATTACCTTAATTTGTTTTAATTGGTATTGTTCTTATTTGTAATGTTTTGCGATGTTAAAGGTGCTATATGAATGCAAGTTAACTGAGTAGCAGGCAGAATTCGGGTGTGAGTAACTGTGCAGTCATCCATTTGGACCTGAAGTCAAAATATTTCCTTCGTGATGAGAGACCAGGAGCTGTAGAGCAGAAGGATTTTAGAAGCCCATGTATACAGATGACTTTCGTACCATGGTACAAAAAGTAAATTAAAAAGGCTAATGGATATTGGTCTAAATCTTAAACGTACTAGAATTCAAAAGTGAGAAAATAATGCTTCAGTTATACAAATCCTTAGTAAGACCCCATTCTAGAATACTGTGTTCGGTTTTGATCACCTGAACACAGGATGTTCTGACACAAAAGTAGAACACTGCTGGTGCTGGAAATCTGAAATAATAATGGAAAAAGCTCGAATTGTTCAGCAAGTCAGGCAGCATCTGTGGAGAGAGAAACAAGTTATTTCAGATTGATCTTTCATCTGAACTGGATAAAATTAAAGATGTGACAGGTTTTATGCAAGGGCCCACTGGAGGGGAATCCTCGGCTGAGGGAAAATGAAGACAACGGAAGCACTGGTATAGAAAATGACATTATCAGACCAAATGCAATGTTCATTCTGGCGAATCTGTTCAGTCTGCAAGCGTGATCCCAAGCTTCTGGAGGCTGAAAACAAAAATTTAGATGGCACCTTCGACATAATAAAACGTCACTTCAGAGGTCTATGATAAAATGAACTATGTTACCCAGCTACCTAAGGAGATGCACAGAAGCTTAGCCAAAGAGGTAGGTTTAAAGGAATATCTTCAAGGAGAGGAGGAGAGATTTAGGGAGGGAATTACAGAACCTAAAGCAAAGGCATCTTAAAAATGGCTCCCAATTGTGGCACAGTTAAAATTGCAGGTGCACAATTAGCCAGAATTGGAGGAATGCAAAGTTCTCAAAGGCTTGTAGGATGTTGCAGAGAGCAGGAGAATTGAGGCCAGGGACAGACTTGAAAACAAGGATTAGGATGTATGTCAGCAAACAAATGGGTGCTGGGTGAACAACACTTGGCATGAGTTAAATACAGGCAACGGTTAGGATGAGCATAAGTTTATGTCGAGTGGCAGATGGAAGGCCAGCCAGGTGAGCGTTTGATCAGTGAAAGGTAACAAAGGTTGAGGGTTTCAGCAGCAGATGAGCTGAGCCAGGGTCAGACTCAGATCATGTTAGAGGTGAAGCTCAGCAGTCTTAATCAATCAATGAGGGAGAGGAGGTACTAGCAGGTTTAGTGGTCTTAAAAGTGAATAAATCCGCAGGCCCAGATGAGATGTATCCCAGGCTATTGAGGGAGGCAAAAGAAGAGATATCAGAGGCTCTGGCTGTAACTTTTAAATCCTCTCTGGCTACAGGTGAGGTGCCATAGAACTGGAGGACTAATGTTCCATTATTAAAAAAGGAACAGACCAGGAAATTACAGGCCAGTCTGTCTAATCTCGATGGTGGGGAAGTTACTAGAAAGAACTCTGAGGGACAGACTATATCTGCTCTTGGAGAGAGACAGATTAATCAGGGATAGTCAGCATGGATTTGTTAAGGGAAGGTTGTATTTGACAAATTTGATCAAATCTTTTGAGGAGATAACCATGAGTATTGGTGAAAGTAATGCACTTGATGTGGTCTACATGGACTTTAGCAAGGCTTTTGATAAGGTCCCTCATGGCAGACTGGTCAAGAAAGTAAGAGCCCATGAGATCCAGAGCAAAGTGGCACGTTGGATCCAAATTGGCAGAGAGGCAGGAAGCAGAGGGTGATGGTAGAGGGATGTTTCTGTGACTGGAATTCTGTTTCCAATGGGGTTCTGCAGGGCTCGGTGATGGGGTCCTTGCTGTTTGTGGTGTACATAAATGATTTGGACATAAATGTAGGAGGCATGATCAAGAAGTTTGTGGATGACACAAAAATTGGTAGGGTGGTAAATAGTGAGGAGGATAGCCATAAACTGAAAGAGAATATCAATGAATTGATCAGGTGGGGAAGAGCAGTGGCAAATGGAATTCAAATGGAAACGTGTGAGGTAATGCACTTGGGGAGGGCTAACAAGGGAAGGGATTACACAAGAATGGTAGGACCCTGGAAAGTACTGAAGATCAGAGGGACCTTCTGCATATCTACAGATCCCTGAAGGTAGCACGGCAGGTGGTTAAGAAGGCATATGGGATACTTGTCTTTATTAGCCAAAGCATAGAATATAAGAGCAGGGAGGTTATGCTGGAACTGTATAAAATGCTGGTTAGGCCACAACTGGAGTACTGCATGCAGTTCTGGTCACCACATTATAGGAAGGATGTGATTGCACTGGAGTGGGTGCAGGGGAGATTTACCAGGATGCTACCTGGACTGGAGGGTCTGAGCTATGAGGAAAGATTGGATAGGCTGGGGTTGTTTTCCTTGGAGTAGCAAAGGTTGAGAGGGGACTAATAGAAGTATATAAGGTTGTCAGAGGCATAAATAGGGTGGATAGGAAGGAACTTTTTCCATTAGTGGAGGGGTCAATAACCAGGAGGCATGGATTTATGGTAGAAGGCTAAGAGGGGAGTTGAGAATTTTTTTCACCCAGAAGGTGGTGGGAGCAGAACTGGCTGCTTGAAAGGGTGGTTCAGTCAGAAACACTTGTAACATTTAAGCAGTATTTAGATATTCACTTGCATTGCCATAGCCTCCAGGGCTATGGACCAAGCACTGGAAAATGGGATTTGTGTAGTCAGATCTTTATTGACCAGTGCAAACACAATGGGCCGAATGGTGTCCTGTGGTGTAAATGTCTATGAGTCTATAATGTCCATTTTAACTAAGAAATTCAAAAATTAGGGAAATTAAATGGAAGATAGAAAATTATCTTAATGGTTCCCTGTTTGATTTCAATTATCATGTTTGGAACAAGAAACACCAAATATTGACTTATAAGAAAAACCTTTGAGAGCAATATTCAGACACAAGATTTTGGGGGGGGGGCGGAAATGACTGTGCTATCATTGTGTGCATTTTTCAAAAACAGCAGGGGGAGCCACCCACCCATATACAATCAATTTTCAAACTGAAAGAAACTGCATCAACACAATTGTCTCTCAAATCACTACGGTTAAATAATTATCATTTGAAATAAGAATACATTATTGTGGTCTGAACTTCAACTTACCCATCACCTACAATCAAGGTTGCGAACTCTGGTTGGGGACATTCCTGGTGATTTGATCATGGGATATTCTGACCAAATAACGTGGCCATATAATAGTTGATACAATGGCTTTTAAGCAATGGCATTTGCCTTGCAGGTGAGTTTGATCCTTGTGGTTGAGAATTTTTGCTCATGGTTTAGAGTCAGCAGCTGTTGTGCGGCAAGTTCTAAGAACTAGGAGGAGGCAAACTGAAAGCATGGAAGGGGATGATTCAAAGGTGGAGAGATTAGAAGAAGGGAAACCAGAGGTGGAAGAAAAGTTGATTCCACTGGTAGCTAACAGCAACTCTCTGAAATTACACTGATAACTAATTGTAATAGTGGTAACACTCAGATTCCCCTTCTAACCAACAGTAATACAATTCAATAATCCATTGTTTATACAACTGTTATAATAGGTATAATGCCCTGATATCCTACCTGTAACTAATAATAACCCAAAAGCCCCTGATATTCGCTGTGAAACAATTGCCAGAATCTCCCTGCATTGCACAAGGCTCCTGCGGTGAATTATTAGCCCTGATGGGCACTGAGACAGGCAGGGTTTCCTGGCTCTATCCCCTCACCCTCCCAGGCCATTTTCCCAGAGGTGGAATTGGGGGATGGGGGTGGCTGCATGGCAGGGCTCCCAGCCCCAAGTTGAGAGTAGCCAATTCAACTGGTTAAGGGCTGATTAAGACCTGTTATTGGAGGCAAGCTGGGATTTTCCAGTCATCCTCCGGGTCCCCAACGATGGCAGGGTCCAACGCCACCGCCTTTCAGTGGTATCCGGAGTGGCCAACACTCCAGGCAGGCTTAGAGGCCCTTCTTGCCTGCCTGGATTCAGCTGCAGCCACTGGTCCCCTGTGGTGGGATCCCCATCCACAGAGTAGACCAGTCGCAAAGGCCATTTTTAATCTTAGATTTTGAAAAGTCGGAGGATGTCTCCATCTTGGGACGTCCTCTCCCTCACTGATTTCTTATTGGCCGTCAGCTGAATGGTGAATCTGCCCTCTAGCCATTAATTGGCCAATTAAGGGAAAATTACAAGTGAATAGCTTCCCCACACAGTGCAGGTTTCTGACCCCCATTTTAGCCTTATGGCAGGCTCCTGACGCCCACGGGGAAACTCCTGCACCTTAATATATGTCATTTTTAGCAGGTCTGATCTCTCTTCCTTTCTGCTTGAAGTCTGGCTTGAGCTCCGGTTCCGTGTGAAGGTGACAATTCTGAACTAGGATTCTTAATCATAACTGATCTGTACTCGCACTTCACAAGTCAAAGCTGGCCACCACAGACTGTCTTGAACCAAAGCAAGAAATCGTACAAAGGGCAGTGAGCTCGTGTTTGTGAGACTTATCACAGGGTAATAAGTTGTCTTAAATTTAATTCAGCACCAACATTACTAAACCACTCCTTGAGCTCGGAGTCAGTCAAAGTGTTTTCAAAAAATTATGGAAATTCCAACACTAAAAGGGGTAATTTGGCCCCTGATACTGGAGATCTCTCCTTTCCACCCTAAGGTCTTTTTATATTCTTTTCAAATATTTTTTGCATTCGCTACTTTAATAGTCACAATCCAAATGAATCCTCTGGTCTAATGGCCATCAGTTTAAGGGTCTTGCTTCTCCCTCCACACTTGTGTCTTCCAGTAAGAATTCTTGGTTACCATTCACTAGTTCCCCATCATCCACCAGCGGAAATAATCTTTCACAATTTACACAAAGTCCCTAGCTTTCACTTACCCGTTTACTGGCTGCTCCTCCCTCAATGCCGCTCCCATTCACTATATGTCTGCCCATTCCACCAGCCTATGTGTCCTTGAAGTTTATCACTATCCTCCTCACAATTCACAATAATTCCAAGTTTTGTGTCACCTGCACATTTTAAAGTTGTGCCCTACACACCCAAGTCTCAGTCATTAATTTAGATCAGGAAAAGCAGTGGTCCTAATACCAATCTCTGGGGAACCCCACTTTACACTTTCCTCCAGTCAAGAAACAACTGTTCATCTCTATTCTCTGTTTCCTGTCAATCAGCCAATTTCATATTTACTCAATGGGCTTGAACTTTGCTTACAAAGCATTTATGTGTATTTTATCAAGCACCTTTTGGAAGTCCATGTACACCGCATCAACCGTATTACCCTCATCAAGCCTCTCTGTTACTTCAACAAAAAAAACTCAATCAAGTTAGCCAAGTACTTAACACATTTGTCCTGGTTTGCCTCAATTAATCTGTATTTGTTCAAGTGGCAATTAATTGTGTCTTGGATTATCATTTCTAAAAGTTTTCCTGCTACCGAGGTTAAACTCACCGGCCTGTAATTGCTGGATTAATCCTACATCCTTCGTTTAAACAAGAGTGTAACATTTGCAATTCTCCGCTCTTCTTGCACTATCCCTGTATCTAAGGAGGATTGGAAGTTTATGGCCAGTGCCTTTGCAATTTCACCCTCACTTCCTTCAGTATCCTCGGATGCATCTGATCTGGTCCTGGTGCCTTATCAACTTAAAGTACAGACAGCCTTTCTAACACCTCTTTTTCAATTTTTAGCCCAAGCAGTGTCTCAACCACCTCCACTTGCACTACGACTTTAGCAGCATCTTCTTGGCAAAGGCAGATGCAAGTACCTCATCCATTCTCTCTGTCTCCCTGTGTAAGTTCTCTTTTTCATCCCGTGTTAGCCTAATCCCTCCTTCTACCACCCTTGTATTATTTATATTCCCTTTTATTTCAGCTGTCGGTCTTTTCTCACACTGTCTCTTTGCTTCTCCTTTCTTTTTCCACTCTCCCTCTGAAGTTTGTGATTTCAGCCTGGCTCTCACTCGTATTATCAACCTGACATCTGTCACATGCACTTTTTTTTGCTTCATCTTACCCTCCATCTCTTTCATCATCCAGGGAGCTCTGGCTTAGTTTGCCCTACCTTTCCTGTCTTATGAATGGGAAGGTACCTTGACTACACCCAAACTATCTCCTCTTAAAAGCATCCCATTGCTCAACCAAAGTTTTGCCTGCCAATCTTTGATTCCAGGAAATGCTGGTTCCCATGGCCATCCTGATCCCATACCCAGTCTCCTGCTTTCCCCAAGACACCATTCCCCAATCTCCACTCCGGCCCTAATCTCCATTCCCAGTAACCCTTTTCACCTGTGGCCCCATTCCAGGCTCCTTCTCTTCACCCCAACACCCTAAATATTGGGATAGGGTGAAATTTATAAATACCCTGGGGCAAAATAGTATTTGAGGAAGTGAATGATTTACAAAAATAGTGTGCAAGGCAGCTCTGGGGAGTAGAACAATTTCAATGCCACCAGACATTGGAGTGGGACACACTATTTATGATAAGGTGGGCTAGGCTATTGGGGTGAAATAACAACAGAAAATGCTGCAAAAACCCGGCAGGTCTGGCTGTATCTATGGAGAGGGAAACAGAATTAACGTTTCAAGTTCAATATGACTCTTCTTCAAAACTTTCGGACTCTTTTGCTTCAGTTCCAAGTAAGTCATATTGGACTTGACACGTTAACTCTATTTCTCTCTCCACAGATGTTGCCAGACCTGCTGAGGTTTTCTAGCATTTTCGGTTTTTATTTCAGATTTCCAACACCTGCAGTATTTAAGCAGCTAGAGGAATTCTGGATCAGAATTATTGAACTGGAAGTCAAACTGCAGACACTGGGCAACATAAGGGAGGGGGAGAAATACCTGAACACTTTGTTCCAGAAAACAGCCATGCCGCTGAGAGCAGGATTGTCTGTTTTGGTCAGCAGTAAGGGACAGGAGGATGTGACCATGAGTGAGGCAAGTAATTGGATCAAGCAGACAGGAGTGGAGGAGCCTCAGAATTTGCAATTGTCAAACAGGTTTGAGGTGCTCATAACCTGCGTAGACAAAAATGAGGTCTGCAAGGTGGATGAGCAGGCTGGACATGGCACCATGGTACAGGAAGCCATTCAAGTGAGGGTGTAAACAGGAAGGTAGTAGGGGACAATATAGTGAGGGGGATTAGCACTGTTCTCTGCAGCAAAGAGCAAAGGTCCAGAGGCTGTGTTGCCTGCCTGGTGCTGGGGTTCAGGATATCTTCTCAGGGCCGGAGAGGAACTTGCAGTGGAAGGGGGAGGATCCAGTTGTCGAGGCCCATGTCGGTACTAACGACATAGGCAGAACAAGGATGGAGGTTCTGCATAGTCAGTATGAGAAGCTGCGTCCCAAATTAAGAAGCAGAACTTCAAAGATGATAATATTTGGATTGTTACCTGAGCCACGTGTGAATTGGCATAGGGCAAATAAGATTAGAGAGATAAATGCATGGCTGAAAGATTGGTGTAGGAGAAGTGGGTTCCGATTTGTAGGGCATTGGCACCAGTACTGGGGAAAGTGTGGGCTGTATCATTGGGATGCTCTACACCTGAACTAGGCTGGGATCAGCGTTCTTGTGAATTGCATAACTAGGGAAGTATAGAGTACTTTAAACTAAATGAGAGGGTGAGGGATCAAGCTTGGTTAGATGTGGCAAATCAAGGGGTAGATTCAAGGCAGGAGACCATAATAGTATTATGGGAAATGAGGGACATAGAAAGCAGGAAGGAGCAGAGAGATAAAACCTAAGAATACACCAATAGTCAAGACAAAAAGTTACAAAGATAACAAGACAAAATTAAAGGCTTTGTATTTTAATGTGCATACATTCATAACAAAGCCAATGAACTGATAGCGCACATTGAAGTAGATAAATATGATTTGATAGCCATTATGGAGACAAGCCTGAAGGATAACAAGGAATGAGTCTTGAATATTGAGGTGTATATGACATTCAAGAAAAATAAGAAGCTAGGTAAAGGTGGTGGGGTAGCACTGTTAATCAAGGATGGTATTAGTGCAATAGTCAGAGATGACCTTGATTCAAAAGATCAAGGTGTAGAATCGGTTTGGGTGGAGATGAGGAATAGTAGGGGAAATAAGTCACTAGCGGGAGTGGTGTACAGGCCCCCTAACAGTAGCCATAATTCATGACAAAGCAAAGAAGAAGAAACATTGGGTGCTTGTGTTAAAGGGACAGCAATAATCATGGGTGATTTTAATCTACATTTAAACTGGAAAAATCAGATTGGCGGTAGTAGCCTGGATGAGAAGTTCAAAGAATGCTTTCAAGATAGTTTCTTAGAGCAACACATTCTGGAACCAACCAGAGAGCAAGTTATATTAGACTTGGTATTGTGTAATGTGACAGGTTTAAGTAATGACCTCAGAGTGAAGGCACCCCTTGGTAGTCGTAAGTTTGAATTTGTAGTATGATTAAGTTTTACATCCAGTTTAAAAGGAGGAAGAGTGAGTCTAAGACTAGCTTTTTAAATTTAAATAAGGGCAACTATGTGGGCATGAAAGCTGAGCTAGCTGAAGTGAACTGGGATACTATGCTGGGGATTAGATCAATAGAGAAGCAGTGGCAGACATTTAAGGGGATATTTCAGAATATTCAGAATAAGTATATTCCTACTATAAAGAAAAACTCTAAAGGGAGGACCCACCATCCATGGTTAACTAAATAAGATAAGGAAAGCATCAAACTTAAAGAAAAAGCATACAACTGTGCAAAGATGAGTGGCAGGTCAGATGATTGGTCAGAATATAAAGAACGGCAGAGAATGACTAAAAGGTAAATCAGCAGAAAGAAATTAGGGTATGTGAGGAAGCTAGCTAGAAATGTAAAAACGGATAGCATGAGTTTCTACAGGTATTTAAAAAAGAAAAAAATAAGTGAATGTTGGTCCTCCAGAGAGTGACAATGGGGAGTTAATTGTAGATAATAAGGAAATGACAGATGAAATGAACAAATATTTTGCTTCTGTTTTCACCATAGAGGATACAGTAATAGCTGTAAATCAGGAGGTGGAAGGGAGAAGGGAACTTGGAGAAATTACAATCACTAGGGAAGCTATACTGACCAAACTAATGGAGCTGCGGGCTGACAAGTCTCCAGGTCCGGATGGACTTCATCCTTGGGCCTTAAAAGAGATAGCTAATGAGGTAGTAGATGCATTGGTCTTAATTTTCCAAAATCCCCTAGATTCTAGAAAGGTTCTATCAGACTGGAAAATAGCAAATATAACCCCTCTATTCAAGAAGGGAGGGAGGCAGAAAACAGGAAACAAAAGGCCGGTTAGCTTGACACCTGTCCTGGGGAAGGTGTTAGAATTGACCATTAAGGAGGTTACAGCTGGCCACTTAAAGAAACTCAAGGTAATGGGGAAGAACCAGCATGGCTTTGTGAAAGGGAAATCATGTTTACTCAATTTATTGGAGTTTTATGAAGGAGTAATGTGCACTGAGGAAAAAGGGGAGCCTGTAGGTGTGCTGTATTTGGATTTCCAGAAGGCATTTGTTAAGGTGCCACATCAAAGGTTATTGCGGAAAATAAAAGCTCAAGGTGTAGGGGGTAACGTATCAGCGTGAATAGAAGATTTTTTGGCTGGCAGAAAACAGAAAGTATTCATAAATTGGTCTTTTTCTGATTGGCAGGATGTGACGAGTGGAGTCCCTCAGGGGTCTGTGCTGCGGCCTCAATTTTTTTACAATTAATATCAATGACCTAGATGAGGGGAGTGAAGGCATGATAGCTAAATTTGCAGATGACACAAAGATAGGTAAGGAAGTATGTTGTGAAGAGGATATAGGAGATTGCAGACGGATACAAATAGATTGAGTGAGCAAAAATATGGCAGATGGAGTATAATATGGGAAATTGTGAAGTTGTTTATTTTGGCAGGAAAAATAAAAAAGCGGAGTATTACTTAGCAGTATTATTGCAGAATTCCAAAATGCAGAGGATCTAGGTGTTCTAGTGCCTGAGTCACAAAAAGTTACTATGCAGGTACAGCAAATAATTAAGAAGACTAATGGAATGCCAACCTCTATTATGAGTGGAATTGAACATAAAAATAAGGATGTTATCCTTCAGTTAGACAGGGCATTTGTTAGACCATACCTTGAATGTTGTGTGCAATTATGGTCTCTTTATTTCAGGAAGGATGCAGATGCGTTTGAGGCGGTTCAGAGGAGGTTTACCAGATTGATAACTGGAATGAACGGATTGTCTTATGTGGAAAGGTTAGACAGACTGGGCTTGTTTCCAATGGAGTTTAGAAAAGTGAGGGGTGACTTGATTAAACTAAAAAAGGTCCTGAATGATATTGACAAAGTTGACGTGGAAAGGATGTTTCCTCTTGTGGGTGAGTCCAAAACTAGAAGGCACTGTTTTAAAATTAGGATTGTCCTTTTAAGACAGAGATGAGGGGAAATGTTTTCTCTCTCAGAGGGTTGTGTGACTTTGGAACTCTCTGCCTACGAAGGCAGTGTTGGTGGTGTCATTGAATATTTTTAAGTCAGAGGTAGATAGATTCTTGTTAGACAATGGAATCAAAGATTATTGGGTGTAGATGGGAATGTGGAATTCAAAACACAAACAAATCAGCCATGATCTTAATGAATGGCGGAGCAGGCTTGAAGAGCCGAATGGTTTACTTCTGCTCCTACTTTGTGATGTTCGTCTGTTCAAATGTAATAACAAGGCATTGCTTAACTGAGAGCCAATGTAGGTCAGTGAACACTGGGGTGATGGGTGAACAGGACTTGGCACAAGTAAAGACACAGGCAGCAGAGTTTTGGATGACTTAAAGTGGGTTTGGCAGATATTGCCGTGGGGTACAATTCGTGAAATAGTGGAGCAGGCAGGCATTGTGCACAGGGCACAATTTATATTCGGAGAGAGATAGTGGGGTGGATGGGGTACAATGTAAAACATAGTGGGGCAGACATATTGGGGTCAGTGAGGCACAAATCACAGAACAGTGAGACAGGAAGACATTGGGTTGGATGCAATATACTTTGTAACAACAATGGGACAGCCATATTTGAGAAATGGTAAACTTTATAAAATGGTGTGATAGGCAAATATGGAGCATGGGCACAATTTCAAAAATGTTGGGGTAGTCAAATATTGTGGTGGGTGAGGCACAATTTATAAAAACAGAAGAATAGGCAGATATCGGAGCATTCAGAGCAAAATTTAAAAATCAGAGGACAGGGCACAATTCAAAAATGAATAGGGCAGGGAGATAATAGATTGGGCAGGGCATAGTTTACATTAACATGGGGCAGGCAGATATTGGGAAGATGTATTATTCATAAAACAGTAGGGTAACAGGTGTTGAAGCAGGTGACATAGTATTCCCGAACGTTCAGTCAGCTAGGAATCTACACACTGAAAAAAGAAGTGTGCAAATGGTTATTGGATTAGAGCCTGAAGAACAATCTTGTTGGCAGACATTGGGCAATTAAGGACCAACAAAATGGTGTGCAGCGTAAGGATTTGGGACTTGAGTGGTCCAACATTACACCAATGTTTAAACTGAGAGAAACGGAAGCATGTGCAGTGGTACCAACACAGTTGAGATGTTGTGACTGTTTACAAAATAGAACTGAATGGGAAATATGGACACAGGAATCTATGAAGGCAATAGTTGACAAAATGATCAAAGAAAGTGGCAACAAAAAGTAAGATTAGTAAGGAAATCTACATAGCTGTAAGATTTTTAATATAAAATTTAATATAATAGTAGTTAATGTCCTGTGGTGTTGTACATGTGGACTCAAGCAAATTAAATCTTCACATGAAACTTAGTTAAAAGGTTGCCAATATTTGGGCTTAGACATGCAGATGAAATTCAGTTCCCACCTTAAGTATACATCTTTTCCTTATTTTTATGTTCTTTAATTTTATATTATTTATAATTATACAGCAAAAGATAAGTAATTTGGGAAGAATAGGTTGAACCAGGATTTCTGTAAAGCTAAGGTTAAGGAACTGGGAGGTCTAAAACCAAGGCTGTTTATTGTCATCAGGGGCAGGGAAGTGTCATTATATTGGGCAGAATATTGCCATCAGCGTGCGGGGGCAGGCCCGACATGCTGACACGTAAAATGATGTGAGATGATGTCGGGTGTGCGTCCCGACATCATCACGCGTCATTTCAATATTTTGTTCGGCGGGCACATGCCAGAGGTGGCTGTGTACCCACCGAATTGTCAACGGCCTATTAGGGCAATTAAAAAAGTAATTGACCTTATTAAAAACGCTGCCCATCCAATCTTAAGGTTGGCGGGCAGGCGATGAGCCAAAGCGGCCTTTGTGTTTTTCAGGAAACCTCGTCCGCAGGCGGGATGAGGTTTCCTGTAGGTTTTATAAAATAATTGAATAAATTTTGCTAAATTCACAAACATGTCCCAGCTCATGTTTAAATCATTTTTTACTTTATTAATAAAGAAGTTTATTCTCAACTGAATCTCCGAGGCAGCTCTCCCGCCTCCTCCCTCCTGCACAGGTAGCACTGAGCGCAATGGCACGCACGTTACGCTGGGCAGGCCTTAATTGGCCCACCTGCATAAAATGGTAGCGGGCAGCCAATCGTGGGCAGTGGGCGGTGATTGGCTCCTCGTCTGCCCGCACCCATTCCCAAACAACTTGCCCACCAACTGAAAAATTTACCCCATTGTAATTATTTTACATTGGCAGTTTCCATTATAAATGTGGATATAGAACCTTGTATTGGAAATGTTGCCAGAAAGTATGTGAAGTTTTTTTTTAGTATTATTAGATATATTAGTTGATGTTCTGTAGTAAGTCACATAGGTTTACTTTCACCTGTCCCTGTCTCAGTCTCACTTCCTCTACTTTTGTTTCTCTCTTTCTCTTCTACTTTTCTCTACAGTACTTAATTCCTCTAATTGCTTCTTGTCCTATCTTTTTCTTTCAGGTGGGAGGTGGTAGAATGGTAATAGCATGGCAGGTTGGGGAAAGGGGCATTGAAAATCTACAAGCTGTATTTTGGGTAAAATACCCAATGGCCCACTTTCCATTCTCTCCACTAGACACCGATACTTTCACCTCATCCCTTCATTCCCATCGTGTTCCCTACCATTTTACATTCCTGCTAACCATTCTCCTAATTATCACCGTTTATTCCTATCAACATCCCTACTCACTCAACCCTTACATTCTAACTTGGTCCTCATACTTGTCACGATGATATGACATGTGCGTGGAGGACATGAATCTTTAATTTCATCAGCTGATCAATTATATATTGAACTCCTTTAAAAGGACTTTTAAAAAGCAAGCAAAGAGTCTGACTTAATATGACTGCCACTGGTCACCTGATGGCAGGTATTACAAGTTGGCCAGTTTCTGGAAGGTTCCAATGTGGATTACAATTAAGACATGCCAAGGCCACCTCCTATGGAATTTCACACCTGCTGATGTTAAGAATTACTTCAAAGATTTACTGAAACCATACTGGCTCTCACCATTTGCATTTCTATATAACTACCTTTCAAGTGGAGACAAAAGGTTATATAGCAGGTGGGACAATGGCTATATAGCAGGTGTTAGTCTTATCTCATCAAGATAGAGGATGGGTCATTTAGGAGTTAATGGCTGGGACATTAAAGAAACTAATCTCCTTGCCCAAAACAATAACCAAGGTCGGTCCAGACATGAGCTAATCAATTACCTTCTGGAATCACGATGGGGAGAGAGGTCATGTGACCAGAATAACCATTTTTGAAATGTCTTTTAATATAACACCCAAGCTGCTTAAAAAACAGTGTCTGGAAGAAATCTGCCAATGAAGCAGTAACTCTTATGTATGTTGGTTGTAACTGGCTAAAGAATGATTGCTGAGACATAGGTATGTCTGAACAATAACAGGTTTTATTGGATGAACATAACTATAAACAGATATGCAAGATTTGGTGCTACTCAGTCTAAGCCATGAGCATTCTCCTTCTTGACTCTTAGCCATGTGTCTCTTACATCATCATGTGGGCAGTACTGTTTCTCCATGAACCCGTTCAACCCTAAATACCCAAATGCTACAAAGTTCCCCAGGGGTCAGTATTGAGACCCTTGCTTTTCCTGATATATATTAATGATCTAGATCTTAGTGTGCAGAACAATTTCAAAGTTTGCAGATGATACGAAGCTTAGGAGTTTTCTGAACTGCGAGGAGGACAATGTGGAACATCAAGAGGACATAGACAAGTTGGTGGAGTGGGCAGATAGATGGCAGATGAAGTTCAATGTGGAGAAGTGTGAGGTGATGCATTTTGGTAGAAAGAACATGGACAGACAATATAAAATAAGGGGTGGAATTTTGAAAGGGGTGCAGGAGCAGAAAGATTTGGGTACATTTGTGCATAGATCATTGAAGGTGGCAGGAAAAATAGAGAGAGCACTTAATAAAGCATATGGTATCCTGGGCTTTATTAATAGGGGCATAGAGTACAAGAGCAGGAAGGTTATGCTGAATTTATAGAAGATTCTTGTTAGATCTCAGCTGGAATATTGTGTACAGTTCTGGGCACCATATTATAGGAAGGGTGTGAAGAGAGTGCAGAAGAGGTTTACAAGAATGATCCCAGGGATGAGAAACTTCAGCTATGAGGATAGTTATGAGAGGTTGGGACTGTTTTCCTTGGAAAGGAGAAGGCTGAGAGGAGACTTGATAGAAGTTTTCAAAATCATGAGGGGGCTGGACAGAGTAGATAGAGAGAAGCTGCTCCCACTCATAAACTGATCAAGAACGAGAGGACACAGATTTAACGTGACTTGCAAAAGAAGCAAATGTGATGTGAGAAAAAACCTTTTCATACAACGAATGGTTCGGGTCTAGAACGCATTGCCTAAAAGTGTGGAGGAGGCAAGTTCAATCGAGGCATTCAAGAGGGCATTAGATGATTATTTGAATAGAAACAATGTGCAAGAGTATGGGGAAAAGGCAGGGCAATGGCACTAGGTCATAATGCCCATTGGAGAGCTGGTGCAGACACGATGGGCCAAATGGCCTCCTTCTGTGCTGTTAAGATTCTGTGATTCTGTGAAATGCCATATCTCCCCCTCTCTCTCAAGTTCATAACCCTATCTCTGATGCATTTTGGAAGCCAAACTCAGAGATAGAGAAATTCCATTGAAAAGAACCTCAGGTACAATTGCATCGACTTTTGGAAGAGATGGATTACGGTTTAAAAGAGACTGTCTCCAGAAATTGGAGTTTATATCAGCCTCCACTCCACTGGAATTTCAAGAGCACCAAGGAAAAATTCTGCCTCAGCCTTATATACCAATGAAGGACTCATAAACAGTGATCTCCCTTTTCTTGCCTTTTATCAGTGAATTTTAATTTGGCCAAAATTCTACTGTAGAACTTGTAATATTGCATGCGTGTGTGTGTGTGTGTGTGTCTGTGTGTGTTTGTGAGTGTACTGTGAAGGTTGGGATGTGGGTTTACCTTTTTAAATATCATTATATCTTTACCTTGGTGGATTTTTAGCTTAATAAAAATACTAACCCCTTTTGTTCAAACTCAAGAAAGCCTGTCAGACTGGTTTCCTTGCAATCAGCATGTAAATAGTTAAGCGCAGACATTGAATTAATACCTTCATCCAGAGACCAAAGTTCTCTAATCTTCAAATCATTTATTTCCTTCACTTCCCATCATCTTCTCCTTTACTACCTGTTTTTGTCAAAGAAGCTTTGTTTACTTTCAAAATTTAACATGCTTTTTTTCCTCCTTTCTAACACTAAAAGACATAGAAATTCTCTCCTGCCATGTCCTTCTGTTTCATTTGTCTTTTTCTCTCTCACTGTCCCTGATCACACTCTCTTGCTCTCAGTTCAATACCTTCTAAAGATATAGAATGCGAGACCAAAGCTACAACAAGTGGGTAATCAGAACACTGTCATTTTTCTCACTTTCTGTTACATATGATCTCTTTTTATTTTAAATACTGAATATAAATTTCACCTCTAATGAATCTTCTAATTTATGCCCTCTAGTTCTCTAGGTGCCCCTAGCCAAGCTGTTCAAGTACAGCTACAACACTGGCATCTACCCAGCAACGTGGAAAATTACCCAGATATGTCCTGTACACAAAAAGCAGGACAAATCCAACCCAGCCAAATACCACCCCTTCGGTCTACTCTCGATCATCAGTAAAGTGATGGAAGGGGTTATTAACAGTGCTATCAAGCGGCACTTGCTTGCTTAGAAATAACCTGCTCACTGATGCTCAGTTTGGGTTCTGCCAGAGCCAGTGACCTCCTGATTTCATTACAGCCTTGGTTCAAACAAGCACAAAAAAGCTGAACTCCCAAGGTGAGGTGAAAGTGGCTGCCCTTGACATCAAAGCCGCATTTGACCAAGTGCGGCATCAAGACGCCCCAGCAAAACTGGAGTCAATGAGAATCGGGGGAAAGCTCTCTGCCGGTTGGAGTCATACTGAGCACAAAGGAAGGCGGTTGTGGTTGTTGGAGGTCAGTCATCTCAGTTCCAGGACATCACTGCAGGAGTTCCTCAGGGTAGCGCCTTAGGCCAACCATCTTCAGCTGCTTCATCAATGACCTCCCTTCCATCATAAGGTCAGAAGTGGGGATATTCGCTGATGATTGTGCAATGTTCAGCACCATTTGCAACTCTTCAGATACTGAAGCAGTCCATGTCCAAATGCAACAAGACCTGAACAATATCCAGGCTTGGGCTGGCAAGTAGCAAGTAACATTTGTACCACACAAGTGCCAGGCAATGACGACCTCAAAAAAGAGAGAATTTTGACATTCAATGGCATTACCATCACTGAATCCCGCACTATCAACAACCTGGGAGTTACCATTGACCAGAAACTGAACTGGATAGCCATATAAATACTATGGCTATAAGAACAGGCCAGAGGCTAGGAACCCTGTGTTGGGTAACTCATTTCCTGACTCCCCAAAGCCTGTCCACTATCTACAAGGCACAAGTCAGCAGTGTGATGGAATACTCTCCACATGCCTGGATGAATGCAGCTCCAACAACACTCAAGAAGCTTGACACCATCCAGGAAAGAGCAGCTCACTTGATTGGCACCTCATCCACAAACATTCACTCCCTCCACCACCGATGCACACTGGCAGCAGTGTGTACCATCTACAAGATGCACTGCAGAAACTCACCAAGCTTCCTTAGACAGCACCTTGCAAACTCACGACCACTACCATCCAGAAGAATAAGGGCAGCAGATATCACCTGAAAGCTCCCCTCCAAAGCCCTGACTTGGAAATATATTGCTGTTCCTTCACTGTCACTGGGTCAAAACCCTGGAATGCCCTCCCTAACAGCACTGTGGATGTACCTACAACACATGGGCTGCAGCGGTTAAAGAAGGCAGCTCACCACCAACTTCTCAGGGGCAATTAGGGATGGGCAATAAATGCTAGTGTCACCCACATCCCATGAATGAATTTTTTTTAAATTTGAAGATTAGCAACCATGCACAATGTGCTGGAGCCTAAATTAAAATATTTCATCAGAACAGCTGGCTGATAGATGTTAATGGATCCTGAGAAATCAGGTACACTGTACATACTCAGATGGCACTAATCGAAATTCAACCTAACGCATCAAAGCTCTAAGCAAAAGTATTAATTCCAACTCAAGGCTCTAGAGAGACGGGGACCTTCTAGTAAAAGCTAGTAAAAAGACAGAAACAAAGATTCATTAGATAATTTCAATTATATTTGTTAAATACATCTTGAATTTATAATTTTGTTTAAATTTTATTTTAGGTATCAGAAGTTTCAGTTACTGAGCATGACAGTAAAAACATTGACAGAAATCACTTTGAGCCAATTTTGGAAACCTGATGGCCAGATTGCATGATCAGACAGATGAATTTACAGAAACAAAATTTATTATAAATGTGGGCATAGGAATTTAGGAAGAGGAAAAGTTGACAAAAGAAATGTGACAAAAGTCAGCTAAAGGAAGCCAGTAAAGTTTTGGAGATAAAAAACACGTGCAGAAATAAGATTTTCAATAAGCTATTGACAGATAAATTTGGAATGACTGGCTTTTAATTGTAAGGGAATGTTGAGGTGATTTGGTCACTTTTGAGGAACTTTTATGGAAACTTTGGGAAGTAGAAAAATGCAACTCTAAATATGTACAGTTGAACAATCTGATTCAGCAAAGGATCACCAAGAAAAAGGGTACACTCCTAGTCCATGCTGTGCAAAAATATTTTTCTTTAAAAACAAAAACAGTTTGTGGGGGAAATACTCAGCAGGTCAGGGAGCATCTGTGAAGACAACAGATGAGTTAATGTTTTGGATATGGGCCTTTTGTCAAAATTATTTTTGACACAAATAATGCTTTGATCAATATCCATGCATAATAGTTAGTCCTTTTCAGTTTTTTTTAAGGGACAAAATTGCATTTTACACTTAAAAAATTACTTTCATTGAAAATTTTTCCCCTTTGAGTTGTATACTCCTTTAATGCTAAAAATATTTTTCAGTATGACTAAGGATTGATTTTTGTTCCATTATTGAGAAATATGGGATAATTCTGAGGCTTCTTTAATGAAATAAATAAATACCTTAATGTTATGCTTTAATTTTTGTATGTTTCTTTAATAAATGCAAAGTCTATAATTATAAGTTTACATTCTACCTCATAATTTCATCACCTATATTTCAAATTGCTGTCACATGATTTGCAGTGCAAGAATTATATTAAAAAGTCTCAAATTATTAAAATATGACCTTTTTGGAATTTTAAAAACAGTAACTATAAACTTGTAAGAGAAAAGTCTTAATTCCCACAACTGAATTATGCAAATAAAGGAGTTGCAGGAAAATACCAAACTTTAAGTAACTCTCTTTCTAATAGAAAGCTGTTCATAAGTCACTTCTCTGCTGCCTGGTTTATTCTTTTCTCAGACAGGGATCTGTTCTGTGCAAACAAAAGGAATATGTTCAAACCTTGAACCATTTTTAAATTACCCAGGAGCTTGGGGACCGTATAGTTCTATGTTGCTTTCTCCGTTGCAATGCCTCAACAAATCAGGGTCAACTTGCCAAACAACCAGCATCCTTTTCTCCTGCAATATAAATTGTTGTGATTGTTTGAAATTTGGCATTCTGGCACTTGTCCTGAGGAGTACAAGATGAAAAGCTTCCGCAACATGTCACTCTTTTCAGCAATGTTCAAGTTCTGATCTACCAACTGATACTTTTTTCTTTCACGTTTTTAGAAGAGTGCTTCACCATCAAACATTTCTTTTATCATAAAATGGTTGAAAAGAGTAATGATTAACTCTGATTATTCCTTTTGTACTCATAATACATTTATTGAAATTAGAATTGTATATTATCTTCACTGTGGGAATTGACTGTGAATCACCACAGTTAAGGCTTCCAAGATAATCCCAGTTTATGAAAGTTATTATAAGATGAATACAGACAAAGGAGGTCATCTGTTAAGAAAGAAAATATATAGTCCTGTCATCACATCTTCCAACTGCCTGTTGATTGACTCTTAAGTTTTCAGGCGGAATCATCTGCTCCTGTTTGCAATGGGTATCATAGTGGGTGGAGCAGAAAGTATTGAGAGATCAGAAAAATCAGTTTCACATTGTCATAAAACCAGTTTGTGATCATCCACTTCACCAATGGCGTGCCGCGTTTACTGCCGCCACACATCGGGAACCTAATTTCAATACTTCAGCATCTCTTTACAAGCCCTGTTCACCTGAATCATCCCTCCGCGCTGGATCATGAGCTCACCACACTGATGTTTTTCACAAATCTACATGAACAAGCTGCACTTCACTCAGGACTTCGAGGTTGTTTGCCTACCTTGCTTAGGGCAGCACTCGTGGTCATCAGCACCAGGCTTCACAGGCAGCACCACATCACTTTTAGGGGAGGTCACAGGCAGGTCTCTAACTACCAGACCAGCCGTAAGCTTTTCAATGGCTGCAAGGCCAGGGTTTGCTTGGGGAAGGGCGAGAAGTGGCCTCAGGTAAGGGAAGAGGCTGCAGGGCAAGGGCTGTACTGGGGAAGGGCGGGGTGTGGGGGGGGTGGGGGCGCGGTGGTATCCCAGGGTGCATATAGGTGGTGCATGTTGATCTGTGCAAGTTGCCTCAAGATGGTGAGGGCTGAGGAGACAGTCTGCAGAGGAGATGAGCCCAGATGGAGATGTGAGTGTGTGTGTGAGAGAGTGAGTGGTGATGTCCCTTGAACTGGCAGAGAGTGATCTGCCAGTGAATGTGTGATTTTAGACTGATGAGATATTTGCACTCCCCTAGCGGCACAGATGAGATCATTCATCCTCTTTCTGCACTGGATGGCCAATCTCTTCTCTGCAGCATTGGTACTGATCACCACTTCCATTGCCTCCCAAGCTGGAATGGTGAGATTGCTGGATCTCCTGCAGCCAGAGTGGGGGTAGAGGACATCAAGACCGGCCTCCAAAAGGCATTCCAGTGATGGGTCACTGAACTCTTCTTGGCTTTCAGGGCCATGTCTTCACTGGAGTAATCCTGGGCTGCAAGCATTGAGAACTGTGTGCAGGGTTGATGGTTAGGAATGGCACCAAGAGTGAGAAAACGGCGAGGCAATTCAGAGGCTGCCCGCCAGTGAGACGGTGAATTTCATGGGGCTGCATAACTAATGGGGCCAGAAGCGGATACGGTGTGAAAACCCACCATTGCGGCTGCCGTGTAAAATGTCATTTTTCATGCCCACTACCACACCTAGTGCAATTGAGGGATGATTCCGCCCTTCATCTCAACTACCTTAATGAAGTAAAAATTCTAGAATATATATATATAACTTTCTTATTCACATTTTCTAATTCTAACTGATTGCACTCCACAAATTATTTTTCATAACACAGGAGCTCAGGAACTATTGTGCCCCTTAGAAAAGTGATTTTCAAACTTTGCTGTGCAGGATTTCAATGAAAATATTGGCATAGTCCCAGGGACCCACTTTCATTATTGATGGATTCTCTGTCTGAAAGATTTGTCAGCTACTCAAGGGAAAACAGTGCCATGGATCATTTCTATTGCTATATCCTAATTAAAGCTCTAAAATTGTTATTATTATATAGTAGCAAAATGACTTTGATAGTCAACAAATACAAACAAAAACCAAAATCTGATATCAGTTGGGTTGATATCTGATAACCTTGGGGATTTCTTCGTGAACTGCCCAATATCCAATGATTCCAGTTTGAAAAACCTATGTTGTAGAGTATTACATTATCTTTAACTCTTCTTATGACATATTTCCCAAGCTATGTTTTTATCTATTGGTTGAAATGACACCCATTGCTTTTCATTTGACTTTGTTGCATACATCTATGGCTCTGAAGGGATGAAGGTTCTTGTGATTTTTTGTTTTCTTTGAGGCCTGCCAACTCATATACAGTGTCTTCTAATTCTACTGTTTAAATTAAATAACCTGCTTTCTTAAATATTATCCATGTCTTTCCACAGTTCAAAAATCTGGGTCATGTCCAGTCCTTAATTCTTGTTGTTCTCTCATACAGAATTTTGAATGCTATGACAATGCAGTTGAAAATGTCCAATTACACTCATGTGAAATGCATTGGGATGTCTTACTATGTTAAAAGCGCCATATGAAGGAAAGTTATTGTTCGGGTCATGCAGTATATCTGAACAGGAGCCCTAGATACTGACCCAAGGTGTTAATTTGTTTTAAATGTTTAATTCTCTCTCACCTTTATTTAGTAAAAGGGGTCCCAAACATGTGCAAAACATTCAATGTGTGTCCATTCCAATGATTTTATTTGTATAAAAATGCAAAAATAATCAGTTCATAATCTTTCCATCTGTTAACATTATGTTTAAATAGTTTACCAGTAATATAAATATAAACCCTTGCGATAACATTATCCAAAGAGTTTTGTCATTTCAGTTCTTGATGTGAAAGCTACTTATTATCTGTTTGAAGATTTAATGCTGATGATATTCCCTGGGATAGAGTGGCTCAATTATTGAATTTGGCAGCATGAAAGAGTTGGACTAACATCAGTAGAGGTATCCATTAACCGAAAGACGTTTCAGCATTCTTTCAGTTCTACCTTACATGTCAATTTTTGCTCCCCTGCATAGTCTGACTCAGCAGATCTTTCCAACCAGTTCCCCGATGAAGTCATCAGCACACTCCAGTTAAACAAAACATCTCGTAAGCTCATCACAATTCGTTGCAACTTTATTTTAAATGGGCGAGTCGAAACAATTTGAAATGCAGAAATTGATCATCCAATTAAAGAATCACTGTGGCTATGCTGTTTAGAAACACACACTGGTGTTGCAACAAATTTTATTGTATATGAGGCACACTCTAGTGTGTGCAGTAACTTCGCTATTTTATGAAAACAAAATGTTGTCCCACCTTTTACAGATCTCTTTTCCAGCCCCGCAGCTCGTTCAGCCCATGATTCGTCAACAGTATCACTAAATATGTACAAAAAAAGCCAGCTAATTGTGTTGTTCTTTCCTTCCAAGTATGCCTATCGGATCAGTTTTGGGGGGAAAAAAACTGCCGAACCAGATAAACCAGTCCTTTGTTTGCATGGGGGGGGGGGGGGGGGGGGGCGGGTACACGAGGAGGCTCTTTAATTTTATTTGTGGACAGGGGAACTTAAATTTTTTTTTCTCTCTCTAGACGAAGGCCTTCCATCGCCGTGGTTACCTTCTGATCTTGTGACTTTCCACTCCGCACTCATATTCGGAGGGAGTTTCACCTTCGAGCGAGCTCCAGGAATCCACTCGGATCTTTTGTGCTGCATTCCGCGGATTCCTTTCCCAGCCAGCATAATGATTTTCTCATGACACAACTCAATAGTGGGAGACAGGGTGGCATAGCAACCTCACACTGCTGCCAAGAAAGGAGAAGAAAAAAGTTCACTTATGCCTTTCACAGGGATATGAAAAAAAAATTGAAAATCCTTTTTGTTTTAAATGTTAAGATAGGTTAATCGACGAATGTTGAATCGGACCGAGGGCACTTTAATTAGTTATATTCCGGATAGATCACTTTTTATGTTATTGCACCTGAAATCTAACACTGAGTTTTCCCGATCCCCCCACCCCCAACCGCCCCTCAAAGGGGGGGGGGGGGGGGGGGCGGGGGGGGGGTGTGAAACGGGATGGGTTCCTGGGACCAGGCGCTGGGAACATCATCACTGCCGGGAAATGTAGTTTTCTAACCTTGACTGACCCACTGGGATGGCACTGTTTTTCCTGGTAACAATGTGTAGCTTCACACACTGCGGCGGACGCTCAGCACTGAAGGGAGACCCAGGGTCACCGATCCAGTCCCTAAACCTGCTCAATACGTACCAGTGACCGAACTCCCCCCATCCTCCCTCCCACCCACCCACCCAAAAAAATCTTCCACCGTTTTGATTGGAAGAGCGCGGCCGTGACACCCACCCCCGGCGCGCGCGGCAGCTGGAGGAGGCGGGATCGGTGCTGCAGATAGACTTTCCGATGCGCGGGTGGGGAAAACAGCGGGGAGGGGTTTTTTTTTTAAACAAAACTACAAATCCCATAATTCTGTTTGCGGACTCCTCCCCACCCCCACCCCCAAACACACACACACACAGACACAGACACAGTGGCTCGCGTCAGCTCACGTCGCGCACGTCACAGAATAGTTGGATCGGTTGGAGTCGGTGAGTTTTGTTGGGAAAAGTCTGCAGACGGCAGGCAGCCGGAGGGAGCAGAGCTGTCAGTCATCCCAGGGAGCTGCGGTGCGCGAGAGTGTCCGGGCTGGGCTGGGCCGGGCCAGACCGGACCGGACAGGACAGGACAGAGCGGGAGAGTCAGACTCCACCACTTCACAGCCAAGTGTGTCCCACCATCAGCCGAGTGCAGCTTCTTTTTTTCCCCCCTCAGGCTTGAACAGGGAACTGGGGAAAGAGAGAGAGAAGGAAAAGAGTACCTGGGCTGTGCTGGGAAGTTGCTTCATACTTACTGGGCTGGGTTTGAGAGAGACGATCCCGGCTGGTCTTCCATCGTCATTTGCAGCCCTTATTGCGAGCAAGAAGATGAGCGGCGGCGATATCGTCTACAACGGCTGGCTGAGGAAATCTCCACCGGAGAAAAAGTTGAGACGTTACGTAAGTTTTTTTTAAACGAAGACACACACTTTTAAGTATATGTGCAGATTAAAATGCTTCAAGCCTGCAGTGATAATGCTGCAAGCGAACCATATTGCAGAAGTTAATGTTTACCTGTGCAAAATTAATACCTCATTTTGAACAATGATCGATTATTCCCTTCGGCAAGACAGAATTGATGACCCTTAATACTGGCACTAAGGATTGCAGTAAATATACAGTAAGTAACTGGTGGCACTGGTCCTTTACACTTGAGTCTTGTTAGTGTGTAAACTAAGGCTTGTTTGGAATTGCTGTACGTGACAATTTTATTGAAAAGTCGAATTGAGTTATTGCATGGTCTGTGCAGTCGTTTATTCCAGATTTCCAGCGTTTGTATATTTTTTGACTGGAGTCAGTGTCTCTAAAGGTATGTTTGAATGTTCATAACTTTCTGATGCAATTTGAGAGGTTAAAGTCACACATGGCTGAACATAGGAAGGCTTTTTATCAGATCACCGACATACGTTTAACAGTGATAGCTTTCAAGGGACGGTTGCTGAATCGAACAAACTGTCAGAAATCTAGTTTCCAGTATGGGACACACCCATTAACTTGGCTGCTGCTATGATTACATTTGAGGTAGAATGGGTGTTGATGTATTCTCATGCAGGTGCAATGCCAAACGACGTGGAAGGATGAAGTGGCTGCTTGTAATGCGTGGTAGTCTCTTGCGAAGTCATGGGTGGGTGTCCCCTCGTTGCTGCACGACTTGTTTTTTGGCAGGGGGCTAAATTTGTTTCGCCAGAGGCATTTCTCGTTAACTGAAAAGGTGGCTAGGAAGGGATTGGCCAGACAGGGGGGAGAGAGATCCCTGGATTCAAACGTATCTTAAATAATTTCTGTAGAAATCTGAAACCTTGGCAGAGATTTGTGACATCCATGAAGGTTTTATAACTTTGCTATTGAGATCTTCGTTCAAGTAAGCTTTGGGTGGCCTAATGCTCACATGTGAAGTAGGATTGGAATTTTGTTCCTAGGCAGCACCTAACTTATTTTGAAAATTTAACTATGCAAACTTTGCATACTTCATTCTGCCTGCAGATTTGAAGAGCCGATGAGCTAATTATTTACTGCAGCTTGAGAAAATAATTTCTACTGTAGGGACTTTGAACCTTTTTGGTTTTGCACTGCCTGTTTTATTTCTGTGTAAAATAATTTAAGATAGTCTTAGATAACGACTACTTTCATATGGCAATCTGAAATGGTCAATACTTAACACATTTGAAAATCATGGATCTTTGAGATATACTTTTGAAGTGTACGCTGGGGAAGAGTACTTTTCAATTTACGTTTTCCTCAAGAGTTTTACTTAGTCACGACCATAAAATGAGAGCAGTAAATATCTTGCAACTGTCAACACCAAGCCTTAAACTTCAAGACCGTCAAAACTGGTACTGTGCAATTTTTGTTATGGACTATTAGGTTGAAGAATTCAGAAGTGGGCACTTTCTGCTATTTGGTTCTACTGAAAAAGGATAAACAAAGTGAAAGGATACATTTGTAAGATAGGTGTCAGGTATCCAATTGCAGTATCTATCTGTGGTTTCTGTATTTGCACACATAACAAACCTCTGTTATCTTCTTGGTATTACTCAATATTGATAATCAAAATGTAGACTGAATAAATCTGAACATGCGCAATTTCCTTTTCCTTTTGAATAAGTACCATGTTTCCATTGTAATTTTGTAACATAAAGTCCTATTCTTAAATGATTTAGGATATAAATTACAAATGTTTATTAGCAATGTTTTTAAGCCTGATGAAAGTGCACATAAAAGTTTTTTTGCCCATGTAGATTGAGATGATTAATTTACTCAAGTCCTGTTTGTGATAATACGAGAGAGAGAAAAAGGTTTGAGTGTAGGTTGCGTTGGTCTCTCCCTTGCTTTGGGCTTCTCAATTAAGAGAAGAACTTTTCTATATGTTGTAGCTTTTACATCTTCAGTCCACAACAAAGCACTTCATAGCCATTGAATTAGTTCTGAAGTGCAGACACAGTTTTATAGGCACACGTGAAAGGCAACTTGTGTACAGCAAGGACCCAAACATAAGTGGGATAAATAACCACTTAATCTCATTTTGGTGTTGACTAAAGGATAAATGTTGGCTAGAATGTCAGGAGTACTTCCTTGCTCTTAAAATAATGCCACAGGCTCTTCTATGTTTACAGTAAAAGATGAATGATGCCTTGGTTTAAAGACTCATCCAAAAGATAACAGATATTGCAATGTCATGTTCTGTTGGTATCGTACTGAAAAGTCAATTTTGATTATGTACCCTGAAGTGAGACTTCAATCCACAACAATTTGGAGGCGATTGCTACCACTGGTCTAAGCTGACACCTTAATTTTTATTCTTTAAACTTAATAGCCCAAGCTACCTCAACTGATTGCAATACTCCCCCCCCTCCCCAGCCCCTGCCCCTGCAATCCAAGTTTCTCCAACCTCACCTCATAGCTAATAACCTTCAGATCAGGCAGCATCCTGGTAAACCTCCTCTGCACCCTCTCCAATGCCTCCATATCCTTCTGGTAATGTGGCAACAAGAATTGCACGCAATATTCCAAGTGTGGCCTAACCAAGGTTCTGTACAGCTGCAGCATGACTTCCCAGCTTTTATACTTAGTACCCCTGCCAATGAAGGCAAGCATGCCATATGCCTTCCTGACTACATTATCCACCTGCGTTGCCACTTTCAGTGATCTGTGGACCTGTAGACCCAGATCCCTCTGTCCGTCGATGCACTTAAGGGTTCTGCCATTTACTGTATAATTCCTACCTGTATTAGACCTTCCAAAATGCATTACCTCGCAATAGTCCGGATTAAACTCCATTTGCCATTTCTCCGCCCAAGTCTCCAACTGATCTATATCCCATTGTATCCTTTGACAATCCTCTTCACTATCTGCAACTCCTCCAACCTTAGTGTCGTCTGCAAACTTACTAATTAGCCCAGTTACATTTTCCTCCAAATCATTTACGTATACGACAAACAAAGGTATTTTAGTTAGTTTTTATTTTGTAGCTTGTATTTTAGCTATTTAACAGAGGAAAAGTTGAATTGGTAGCAATGTCTCAAGACAAGACAGACAAGATAATTTGTTTCAATTTGACCAGCTCAAAATAGAAAGAGCTGAGGAGGTTTGAATTGGTAGAAAATGTGGAAAAGGCAACTTGTATTTTTTTCAGCTTTTTGAGTGTTTTCTTTCCTAAAAACTCCTGTGAATAGTAATATGTGAGCTCAAAAATTTCTTCACATCAACAAACATAATCAGGCAGAGGTAAAGTGTCTGTGAATTTGGAGAGAGGTTGGCTCCTGTGAACTGTAGGGTGAAAGTCAGAGACACAGTGTTCCTGTAAATTAAGTGAAAATTGAAGGGTGAGAACTACATCTAGGAACTGGGGAAGAGAAAATTGTGAAGAGAGAATGGAATCCTAGGGAGGGAGAATGACTGCTGAGGGTTTTTGGGATGTAGTGGCATTTATTCCACCATAGTTTTTTTAGATTAAAAATCTTTGAATAGTGCTGTTCACCGTTTTTAAAATAAACTGTCAAATGCATACAAAAGTGAATTGAGGAGAAGTAGTATTTGGAAAATTGCACATTTTAAAAGGTTCCGTGAGATTACCTCACAAGAACATTTGCATTGTTGTTTGGAGGTCTGGGCTAGGAATCCAAAACTTTTCACAAACTCCCTAGGAATGTCCTTGTGTTTTAATATGTCAGATGTCTTTGGGATCAATCTTCCTTTAATGATTCCACAAAACCTGCTGCAGCAGTGGTATTAACTGGCCCAAAGATCCACTCACTGACTCAAAATAACTTACTAACTCTTTCAACTTGCCTCCTACTCGCTGCTTCCCACCTCCTGCTTCTCACCTCTCCCAACTCGCCTCACCTCTCGAATTGCTGACTCCTGCCTTAATCCTCCTGCTTGCCGCTCCTCAGCCTGATCCTCTTGCTGGTCTCTTCCCTCTTCTGAACCCTTACTGAGTGATGGCTTGGGAGAGGAGCAGCAAGAAGGAGGAAGCGAATGAGAGGGGATGCAAACAGGAGAGTCAGAGCGGGATGGGGTGAGTGGGAGGGTTGGGGCGGGGAGTGGGAGAGGTGCTGAGGAAAGTGATATCTTCTGGCCCTAGGAACTGAGAGGAGTGGATTTCTGCTTTTAATTCCACCTGATTAATTACAACAGACTGGGCTCTCACCCATTAATTTCCTGTCATGGGACAGTCTACTAGCTCTTTGTTTGTGGGCAGTAAACCTCCTTTAACCATCAGGATGTGTATGGTTGTAATAATTAAGTGTGCAGCACTTGATGGAACTGTTGCGCAGATGCACAGGCATGCAGCTTAGAGCAAACACTGGCTACAGGGATGAGGAAGGGTGGGTGAAGTAATGAAAAATTTGAACGCTAGGGTAAAGCTTTTAAATTTGAACTGTTGCTGGAATGGGACCTAATGTAGGTTGATAGACATGGGTGAGTGGGACTTGGTGTGAACTAGCATGTGGACAGCAGAGTTTTGGAGTTCAAGCTTATCGAGGGTGCAAGGTGGGAGACCAGCCAAGAGAGTATTGAAATAGTTGAGTGAGTTGGGAATTGACATAGTTGAGTTGAGGTGATAAAGGCATAGATGAGCAGCAACTTGGATGAGGCAGTGGTAGAGACAGACAATCTTACGGAGGTGGAAATTGGATAGAGTGGATATGGGGTTGGAAATCATCTAACTAAAAATCAACCTGGCCTGTACCTACAAATGCTGTGATATCTATATTAAAAGCTTGTACTCTATTAAACCATGTCTTGAGAAAGCAATGTAAACTTGTACAAATCAAAATTATAAAAACAATGAAAAACAAAAGGCTGGCAATCTCAGAAAAAATAATAAAGGCTCTTGACTATTCCCAATGATACAGGCATCTAGTCCAGGCTTTGTAATTGCTTGCAGCTATTTTCCTTATTTTGAAAATAGAATTGTGTCTTTAACCAATACTATGTTTCTGTTTGCTTTGATTCCAAAAAGGCCATCATGACGTATCTGCCTCTACAGATTCCATATCAAAAATGTTTATACTGAACTGCCTTTTGTCTTTGTAAGGTCTGGCTAAGTTTGAAATAGAACAATTTTCTGCAGTGTCTAATAAGATGAGAGGTAGAAGATGCAGTATGTTTAAACTTATGATTACCTTTCAATCCGCCTCTGCTGTACCATGAGAATTGGGTGTTTCACCTGCTGTTTGATTTTTTTTTTAACTTAGCTTGAGAAGTATATAATGAGATTAGGAAACCAGGATAGACACTCAACTTCTTGTAGAAGTGGTAAGTTCATAGCAATAATAGTTATTTGTAGTCTGAAGAATATGCTGGAAACTGAGCTGGTCAGCCAAGATATTCACATGCCTGTCTGCCTCTTATGTTTCCGTTCTGAAGAAGGGCCCACACCAAAATTTTTAGCACATCTTTTTTCTCCACATGATCTGTATGTTTCCAGTATTGTTGGTTTTTTATTTCACATTTCCAACATTTGCCACATTTTGCTTTCTAATCTTTTTTACATTTTGTGCCTTGATGATAGAAATGTCAATCTGAGGACTGCAACTGCAAACTTTCAGAATTGTGATGTTGTTCATCTCTTATAAATTCAAGTCAGTGTGTGTGAGTCATGTAGAGATTTTTCAACATGTCCATTTTTCACAGTGTGGGGATTATAAAATCATGATGTAGCAAAAACAAGAGGAAGTTGCTGAAGAAGAAAAACAACACTTGCAGCAGGAACATCTCTAAATGTAAAAATACACTCAGATTGAAACTAGATGTGTAATGTCCTGGGTTGTTATGTAAGAGGTAGTGGTGTCAGCTGTGTTTCTACTGACACTATCAGCATTATGGTTACTGCTGGTGGCAGTCTGATCAAGGGTCTTTGAAGCTGTTAATACTGCTATGTCTCCCTTGAGTTGGCCTAACCTGCAGTAATTTTTTCTAAAATGAGTTTTTCTACTCTAAGCGCTCCTCCTTTCCCCACCAGTAAGTGAACCAGAATGTGAATGGTGACTTGCCTTTATTTCTCTATTTTTCTTAACCCTAAATTGATTTGCTAAAGTTGGTAAAAGAGGAAAACTGAGTGGAAAGCTCATGTGAGGCAAGGATTATGTAAATGTTGAGAACAATGTTATAACTGAGTTTATTTAAAATATGCATAAATATACTTAATGGAGTTGTCCTGTTCCTTTAGTAGCTAGCCTCTCTTATCTTTATGCATTTATACATTTGAAATATGAATACAAATGAAAGATACATTTAATGTTGATTATGCGCTTTAAGGAAGACTGTTGGTGTGGGCTTAATGTTGGCCTTTATTCATCGGATCTTGGGATTCAAATCCAGTTTGGATTGATAAATTGGATGTTTCCTCTCTTCTAGCCAGGAGCATCTTGTATAGATTCAGCACTGATCATGGGACTACAGCACAAAACTGTTCCTAGTTTGGCCTAATCAGTAGTGTCGTTCCAAAATTTCATACGGTGACTGGTGTGACAAATGGAAACCAGGTGACACTGGGGCAATAGACATACTCTCCTGTATTTGGAACTTGGGCATTTGTTGGGGCCGAGCAGGGGGAGCTTGACTGAGGATCTGACTTAGGACTGCTTAATGCTGACACTGCCTGAAATAGGAAGAGTTGCATCTTGATGAGCACACAGCAAAATACATCTCTATTGACTGTTAACATGGAGGAACAACAACACTGAAACATGGATGTCAGAATTTTAGGTAGTTGAATCCTGCCTTGGTTTATTATTGGAAACATGTATGAGGAATTAGACACTGATCCTGTTCAAAGTTCAACACTTCTGCTTTGCAAACACTGTTACCTTCTTACTTTCATTCTTCAAACAGGCCTGTTGGTAAGATGTGACACTATGCTATCTAATAGATTTTCAAATTGGTCTGGGGGAATATCCAAAGGGTACATTAATGCGCTAGGTTTCTGTCTGCTTGAGTCATTGCTTGATTATTTTTTTCTGTGTGTATGATTAATTAGTATTTTGATTTATTGGTTTCTATGTACTAATAGCACTATTTTTCTTTGGATAACTGGCATTTGTCTTCTGCAAGTTAGGACCAGGGCTCTGGGGGAGTTTGTCTAAATTTACAGGCAGTCCCCTAAATGGAATGTTTTGTAAATGTCCGGCAGCATTTAACTGACTTTCACGTGAAAATTCAGTGTTGGCTTTTCTTGATATGAACCAGGGTGCAACAATTTGAAATGAGAGAAGAAACAAAGTGCCATTTTTTTCTGTATCTAGTAGCATCAGTCCTGAAACTCCAGAATATTCAGTGATCATTATTTTCACCAGACCACGCTAGTGCTTAATGTGCCATTGCATGAATGTAGGAAATCCCACACAAATTAGCTAAATATTTCGTCATCTGATTCACATACTTATTGCACATTTGTTTAAATCAACAGAACTATTCATTTTCACCAACAGTAAATTTCTGCAATTTTAGATGACAAGTTAGAAATGAAAGTGCAGGAATATCACACCTTCGAGATTGTGGTTTGGATTTGATGGCCCGTTTTCGATGGTGAAAATGTTTACTTTCCTTACCCTCCTTACCTGTTATGAATTTCAGTACACATGTAAGCATAGAAAATTTATGATGCAGAGGGCGCCATTCGGCCCATCATGTCTGTGCCTGCTGGAAAAGTGCTTTGCAGCCTAATCCAATTTTTCTGCTCTTGTTCCCTACTCCTGTAGGTTACAGCACTTAAAGCGCATATCTAAGTATTTTTAACTGGGATAAGGTCTTCTGCCTCTACCACCCTTTCAGACAGTGAGTTCCAGACCCCCACCATCCTCTGGATGAAAAAGAATTCTCCTCAACTTCCCTTTAATCCTTCGACCAATTACTTGAAATCTGTGTCCTCTGGTTTTGGCATGTCTACTAACAGTAGTAGATCTTTTCTATCCACTCTTTCTGGGCTTCTCATAATTCAATAGACCTCAATTAAATCTCCCCTCAACTTCCTCTATTCTAAAGAAAGCAACCTTAGCCAATCCAATCTTTTCTCATAGAAAAGTTCTCCGTTTTTGGCAATATCCTTGTAAATCTCCTCTATCCTTCCTGGTGTGACCAAATCCTTTCTGTACTGCGATAAGCAGAACTGTATGCATTACTGTAGCTGTGGTCTGTCTAATGTTTCATACAATTCTATTATAACCTATCTGCTCTTATACTCTATTCCTCAGCCATTAATATGCCTTCTTAACCACCTTACCTGCCCTGCTACTTTCAGGGGACTGTGGCCAGGCGCTCCACGTGTGGCCTGAACACTTCTCAGCATTCCATCCTTTATCCTGTATCCTCTTGTCTTTTTGCTGTCCCTGAATGTATTGCATCACTTTTTTCCCCAGATTAAATTCCATTTGCCACTTCTCTGCTTACCAGACGAATCCATTGACATCTTCCTGCAGTCTACATCTTTGTTCCTCACTCTGAAACTGCACGACCAATTTGCATTTCAATTGCAAAATTCTCCTACTCATGCCCTCTTGTTACAATCCCTATGGGAGAAACATAAACCAAAATAACCAAATTTACTAAACAACCCTTAAATAAAGAATTACTAACAAGATTTCACTTTTTGTATCTTTTACTTTAACATGAATCAGAAGCTATGCAAATTAAACATGAATTAACAGGCAAATGATACTTCAATAAAATGGTAAATTTCACTTTAAATAGCCAATACAACAAAGATACATTTTAGACAACAACAAGCACCTCAATTGCTCCTAGCAGACAAATTGCACCACATGCAGTTCTAAAGTTCTCCAGCTTAACCTCTGGTACATAGAATCTTTCACTTTCCCACTCAATCGATTTAGCCCTGGAGTTGTATTCACTAGCCCCTGTATTCCATCTGAGGTCCCTGGAGACGGTCATCACTCTAAACAGTACACTGCTGCACAACCTCCTTAGCTAGGTTCATAACAGTTTTGATTGCACAGATTCCCCAGAGACTCCTTTATCTGACTCATTTAATAAGCCCTGTTTAAAAGGTTTGGTCAGTTATGGACAAACTGGCAAAACTGGACAGTATCAGAAAAATTGTCCAATTCACAATGCCTGCTGTCACCCCATGTTCAGCTTTCTATCCTGTTTAACCATATGACACACACACAGCTTCTTGTAAATTTGTGTTTTCTGCTCTCCTTTGTCCACTACTCTCCTTTGTGTCTGGCCACACAGCTTTCGTATGTCAACTTCCTTCCTGTTGGTGCTGCTTTCAGGTCAAGGGTCACCAGATCACATGGACCAATATTTCTTATTATTTGAGGAAATTATAATTGATCCCTTTACAATTGATGCAAACTCAGAAGTTCTTGTCAAACATTCTTAAAACAATTACAGATTCCGCAGACATTTTAAAGAAATTTAAACAAAATTCTTACTGTACTGCTTCTGGGCCAAAGGTTGTCACGCTCTATAACTCTAACTCATTGATATATACCACAAACACCAATGGACTCAGTACTGAGTCCTGTGGAACTCCACTGGAAATAGCCTTACGGCCAAAGAAACATCTGTCAGCCATTACACCAGCTTCCTGCTAATGAGAGAATTTTGGATCAATATTGCCACTTTCCCATGGATCCCATGGGTTCTTAGTTTTCTCACCATTCTGTCATGTGGGACCTTGTGGCTTGCTAAAATCCATTTAGACCACATCAGACACGCTACCCTCATTGTTACCTCTTCAAAAAATTAAATCAAGTTAGTCGCACATAACCTTTCCTTAATAAATAAAAACAAAAAACTACGGATGCTGGAAATCCAAAACAAAAACAGAATTACCTGGAAAAACTCAGCAGGTCTGGCAGCATCGGCGGAGAAGAAAAGAGTTGATGTTTCGAGTCCTCATGACCCTTCAACAGAACCTTTCCTTTGCTTTATCCTACTCCGTACGTTCTTTGAAATCCAGGGGTCTACATTTCGGAGTTCCAACCTTTCTCCTAGTAGGAATGTATTTGTTCTGAAGGCTCTCCATCTCCTCCTTGCATACCTCCCACTGCTCTAACACTGGCTTACCTTCAAGTTGCTCAATCCACTGTTGCCAAATCACATCATGACTTAGTAAAATTGACCTTTCCGCAGATTGAAACTTTTTGACTCTTGGTCTATTTTATCCCTTTTCATAACTATGATAAATCTAAATTAATTATCCTTTCCAGGACTAAAATTCACTCCTACTCAGACCTCTTCCATTGGCCCAGCTTCATTTCCTAAAATGACATCCAGAACTGTCCCATCTCTTGTTGTGCTTGCTATGTGCTGGCTAAAAACATTCTCCCAAATATATTTTAATAATTCTGTACCCTCTACACCTCTTAGACTGATGTAATCCCAGTTAATATTAGGATAGTTGAAGTCCCCCATTATTGCAGCCCTACTATTTCTGCACGTCAGCAATTTCCCTATATAATTTACTCTTCTATCTCCCTCTGACTGTTTGGAGGTCTATAGTATACTCCCAGCAGTGAGTGCCCATTTTTTTGTTTTTCTGTTCAACCCATATGGTTATATTTGGTGATCCTTCTATCATATCATCTCTCCTCACAGCTGTGATTGTTTTTTTAAACCAATATTGCAATTTCTGTTTTTATATCCATCTCTTTATCCCATTTGAAAACGTTATAACCAGGAATGCTGAGCTGCCATTCTTGCCCTCCTTTAAGCTACATTTCAGTAATAGCTGTGATATCATACTCTCTGTCTATCTGTGTCCTCGACTCATCTGCCTTATTCATTAGACTCCTTGCATTGTAATAACCTTACACTAATCACTGAACAATTCCCCCTGTTTCCTTGGCCTTCCATGCTTGCTTCCTAATTTTATGCTGCCTTTTTCCAGCTTTGCTTCTCTCCCTTCTGAATTTATGCTTAGGTTCTCATTCCCCTTACAAGCTGGTTTATAAGTGCCAGACCAGCACCAGCAAATTACCTGACCCATGATATTGAACCCAGCCTTGTGGTGGTGCAACCCATTTGGCTTGCACGGGTCCCACCCCTCACAGATCTAGGCCCAATGCCCCAGGAACAAAGTCCTCCCTGTTGCACCATCTCTCCACCCATATATTCAGCTGCACTTTCCTCACATTTGTGTATTCACTGGTGTATAGCACCAGGAGTAATATGGATATTTCTATGTTTTGCGGTCCTACTGTATAATTTCTTTCCTAGCTTCCTGAAATCTGTATGCATGACCTCATCCCTCTTTCTGCCTATGTCATTGGTACAACAATGGGCCACGATCTCTGGCTGTTCAGTCCCCCCTCTCAGAATGTTGTTCAGCAGTTCAGTGACAACTTCAGTGTGACATCAGGAAAGTAACATACTATCCTAAGACCAAAACTGCGGCTGCAGAAATGTCTGTCTGTTCCCTTAACCATAGAATCCTCTATCACAATTGCTTTCCAGACCGTACTCCTCTGCCCACCCTCCTTGTGCAGCTGAACCACTTGTGCCACTCTAGCCTTGGCACTGGCTGTATTCCCCGGAGTTACCATCACTTCCTTCAGTGAACACTGGTTAGGGAGCAAGATGTACTTGGGACTGCTGCACTACCTTCCTAGTCATCCTTGTCTTTCTGGCGATCACCCGTTTCCTCTCCGCTTATATATCCTTAAGCTGTGGGGTGACCACCTCAAGAACCATGCTATCCATGCAGCTCTCAGCCTCGCGGATACACAGCAGCAACTCCAGATGTGGCTCAAGCTCCGAAATCTGGATATTGAGCTCCTCCAGCTAACAACAATTCCTGTTTGATTGGCACCCCATCCACAAACACTCACTTCCTCCACCACCGACGCGCTGTGGCAGCAGTGTGTATCATCTACAAGAAACACTGCAGGAATTCACCAAGGCTCCTTAGACAGCACCATCCAAACCCACGACTACTACCATTTAGGACAACCAGGGCAGCAGATAGATGGGAACACCATCACCTGGAAGTTCCCCTCCAAGTCACTCACCATCCTGACTTGGAAATATACCGCCATTCCTTCACTGTCGCTGGGTCAAAATCCTGCAACTCTCTTCCTAACAGCACTGTGGGTGTGCCTACACTGCATGGACTGCAGTAGTTCAAGAAGTCAGGTCACCACCACTTTTCCAAGGGTAACTAGGGATGGGCAATAAATGCTGGCCCAGCTAGCAAAGCCCACATCCTGTAAATTAATAAAAAAAAACATCTGGTTGTCCAGAACATGAGAAATATCCTGGAGTTCCCATATGGCACAGGATGTGCATTTGGTGGGACTAAGATACCTTGTTATGTCTCAAGTTTATGTAGTAGTCTAATAAATAATCAGAAATAAAACTTGAGCCTCACTTAGACTTGAGCCTACTTAAAACTTACTGAATTTAACGTTAGATCACTAACTAAATTTCTTGGTTTAACCTATTTAATTTAAAGAAAAAAGACAATGATAGTACTCACCAGCTGTCTACCTGTTTTCCTGTGGTGTCATACTTGACCTTTGATTTCTCTGCTGCTGCTCAAGTTCAAGCTTTGATAACAGCTCTTTGGCTGAAAAGTCATCCTAAGTACCTGTTACTCCTGTAGGTGGCAGTGTCATTAGTATTTTCAATGTTAAAGGTGTTGCTCTGTTTGACACAATAGTCACACTTTTATTGTGCAAGTATATTGTCCTGAGATTGTATTTTTTGGCAACTGGGTTCCCACAAATTTCTCAATCCTTTCTCAAATTTATATTCATCAGCCATTTTTTTCTTCAGTAACTGAATTTCTAATGTTCAAAATAAAGATTTAAACTGAAAAAGCATATTAAATAATTGGTAACAGCATTAAATTTATCCATTGAATTGTCTATCATGCCTTTTATGTCTTCAGTTAAAGGTTTTACTTGAAGGCCTTAGACCAGGCTTGTCCAACTTTTTAATGCGGGGGGGCCACATATCAAATTTTTTTTCACTTAAGGGGCTGATGAGCAAATTTTGGAAAGAACGTTTGGCACAACATGAAACAGGAATTTCAGAAAAAATGCTGAGGTATGAAAAGAAACAACTTGGTGAGCATAGATACAATGACAAAGCAATTAATTGATCATTTTAAAAAAATGAGTAATAAATAAAGATGGTCATTAGAGTGTGATAGGGTGAGTGTGTGTCCAGCTCACTCCCAGTCTCAGGGTGCTCACTCACTTGCCCTCATCCTCTGTGAGAGTGCATGTTGGTTTGTGAGGATGAGCATGAATGACAACCCTGACACTGAGAGTGAACCAGACTTAAGCACACAAACTTTCCCCACTCTCAGGCTACCCCCCCACCCTGCGTTCCGCCCACTGCTAGATTAATCATGGGGTTTGAATTAGTTTTTGTGTGTGAGTGTGTGTGTGTTAATTGAATTACAGAGAGCTGGTCTGCGTGCTTTGATGTATCAGAAAGGAAACTAGATTTGAAATGCGAAATACATAAACATGGTTGAAATTTTAGGATGGGAGGTGTGAAGAATATTTGCATTTTTAGATAAACCAGAGTCATGAATTTTAAGGAGATGGCAAGGTGTTACACCTAGCCAACAGAGGCTAAGTCAAACAGTATGTTTATATTTCTCAAAGATTACTGATTATGCGTGCTATGGAAGATTTATATTATGGAAAAAGTAAAGTTGCAAAAACATATTGGGACAATGGGATTTACATTAAAAAGGGAAAAACATGTATAAAGGAGATGAGGTTATGTGTAAGGAAGAAGGTTTCTAAGATCTAACAAGTGTGAAAAGCTTCCAGCCTCTATAAACCAAGCTGCTGTCTCCAGGATTCGAAGCTGAGAGAATTCAGTTTGAATATCAGGGTATTGTGTGCTTTGCCTGGGTCCATTGAAATCTTTATTTTGTTTTACTATTGCCTTAATGCAGGTGTAATTGGGACTTAGATTAATTAGGGGATTTATGAGTTATTGTAGTAATTTGTAGACCTATGCATGTGCTTAAAGTCAATTATTAATGTTTAGTTTTGTAACAAACCTCTAAGACTCGGACTTATTACTACTGAATTCAAGGCATGCATCTCGAAATAAAAATTCAAATTGCAAAACAGTTGTGGCAGCTGTTTCAAGTTTTCCTCTGAGATTTGAGCAGTTCAGCATTTACCATCCACTGTGCCATAACACATTCATGACAGGATGTGGCAGGACTACGAGCTTTGGACTGATCTCTTGGTTATGGGTTCACTTAGTTCTGTCTATAACATGCTACCTCTGCTGTTTGCAATACATGGAGCCTGTGTTGCAGCTTCACCAGGCTGATACCTCATCACGTATGCCTGGGTGCACTTCCAGTGGTGTCAGATACCCAAGTAACCATTCCTCAAGTAGCAGTTTGGACAGTGAGGATCAGTGGGCATTATATAAAAACTTGATTTTGTTTGCTGTTGCACTGTCCAGAAAGGGCCATTGATTAGGAATCATGAACGATATCTTTGATTATCCTCTTTCCCTTTTTCCACTTCAGTGTAAGAGTGCTGAGACTAAGTGTGGCACCCCTAATGCTGCCTTGCCTGATGTCTACTGACAACCTAGTTTAAAGATCAAAATTAGAATCTTTCTGGTCAGTATGGTCAGCTACCCAGAATACAAAGGGTTGTAGTGGTATTAAATGGCACAGCAACTTAAATGCTGACCTTACCTTTGAGTTCAAATTCAGACCTAGCTGAGGATGATGGTCACCCCTGTCTTTTATCTAAAGAGATCTGCTGAAGGGTCATGAGGACTCGAAATGTCAACTCTTTTCTTCTCTGCCGATGCTGCCAGATCTGCTGAGTTTTTCCAGGTAATTCTGTTTTTGTCCTGTCTTTTATCTTCCTGGTTCCATCACAACGCTTCCCCTAATTTGACTAAGTTAATAATGTTGGAGTGGCCACAGGATGACTGCTATCAGAAATGGAAATGTAGTGTCACACTGGCATAATAATGGTGCTCTTCTGAGGTTGGGGCTGAGTAATGAGAGATTTACTCTCTACATGTTGTTGTGTTTTACCTGATCTAGAAATGCTTGATGCTGACGCTGGATGCCTGAAACTGAATACTAGAATTTTTTCTGTGCTTCGAAAAAAAGATGTGGTGCCTGCTGAATTTATTCTGTTATCTCTTCCTCTCGTTGAACTCCCTGCATTGTTCTCATCTCTATTGGTATGCAAAAGAGTTAATTCCAACAAAGCAGTGAGTTCCTATTATGTGATAGGACAAGTCACAGCAAATCAAGAAACTTAAAGAACATAAACAATTGGAACAAGAGAAAACATACAGTCTGTGAGCCTGCTCCACCATTCAGTATGATCATGGCTGATCTTGGACTTCAACGTCACTTTTCTGCCTGCTCTCCATAACCCTTGATTCCCTGAGAGACCAAAAATCTGTCTGTCTCAGCCATAAATATATTCAGTGATGGTGCATCCACAAGCCTCTGGAATTTGGAATCCAAAGGTTCATAACCCTTTGAGTGAAGAAATTTCTCTTCATCTCAGTCCTGAATGATCATCCTGAGACTGTACCCCATGTTTTAGATTCTCGAGCCACCGGAAACATCTTCACCATGTCTACCCTGTCAAGCCCCTTCATAATCTTGTATGTTTCAATGAGATCATCTCTCATTCTTCTTAATTCCAGTGAATATACGCTGAGTAAGTTGGGCCTATCATAGGACAACCCTCTATCCCAGGAACCAATTCAGTGAACTTTCACTGCTGCCTCTAATTCAAGTATAGCCTCCCTTAAGTAGCAAGACCAAAATTATACACAGTACGTGATGTGTAGTTGCACCAAAGCCTTGTATAATTGTAGCAAGACATCTTCGTTTCTGTACTCCAATCCTGTTGCAATAAAGGACAGTACGCCATTTGCTTTCCTAATTGCTTGCTGCACCTGCATGCCATCTTTCTGTTCTTTTTAGAAGCATACCCAAGTCTCTGACCATCAAGATTTACAAGTTCCATGCCTGTTTAAAAAATATTCTGCTTTTCTATTCTTGTGACTAAAATGAACAACGTTATACTTCCCCACACTTCCATATGCCATCTTGTTGCCTCTCATTTAACCTGTCTGTATCTCTTTGCAGCCTCTTTGTGTCCTCCTCACAACTTACCGTCCCACCCAGTTTTGTAATGTCAGCAAGCTTAGATACATTACTCTTTGCCTAAGTCATTGATATAGATTGTAAATAGCTGAGGCCCCAGCTGAGGCACCCCACTAGTCACAGCCTGCCAACTTGAAAATGCCTCATTTATCCCTACTCTCTGCTTCCTGTCCATTAACCAATCCTCTACCCATGCTGATATATCACCCTGAACTCTGTAAGCCCTTACCTTATGTATTAACTTTTTATGTGGCACCTTATCAAATGTCTTTTGGAAATCTAGGTATATAGCATCTACTGGCTCCCCTTTATGTACTTTAATAGTTATATTCCTCAATAAACTCTAAATTTGGTAAGCACAATTTCTCTTTCATAAAACCATGTTGGCTTGTTTTAATAATACTATGCTTTTCTAAGACTTAATAATGTATTATAATAGTATATATACTATTATATATACTATTATAATAATAGATTCCAGGATGTTCCCTAAGATTGATGTCAGGCTAACTGGACTGTAATTGCCTGTTTTGTCTCGCCCTCCTTTCTTGAATAATTAGTGTTACAGTTGCTCACTTCCAATCTGCATTCCACAATTGAGGGTATTTTGGAAAATCATAGCACATCCACTACCTCTGCAGCTTTCTCTTTTAGATCCCTAGGGTCTAGGCCAGCATACCCTAGAGATTTACCCAATTTTAGTCTGAGTTTCTCCAGTACTTTTTCTCTGCTGACGTTAATTACCTTAATTTCTTCACTGTTATTAGCCCTTGGTGGTTCTACTTTTAATTTAGCTCCTAGCTGCTCATACTCCCTTAGCAGAACCTATTTCTTAGTTCTACCTATGTCATTGGTACCCATGTGCGCTATGACAACTGAATCCATCCCCTCCCATTCCCAGCCCAGAGCAGATATCCTGAACTCTTGCATTGGGCAGGTAACAGAGCCTTCAGGGTACACACACACTCTGCTGCAGGGAACAATTTCTATCTCCCTAACTGTACCATTCCCTGCTATAACTAAGTTCCTTTTCTCCCCTCCACCCCTCCCTCCCCCGTCACCTCTACCAATCAAGCGCATCCATAAGTTGGCTCCTGGCGTTTACAATAATTTTAGCTCCCCTATGCAAATGACAGAGTTGTATACATTTTTTTGCAGTCTTTGAATCTGCCACAAGGAAAAGGAATGTGGACAGAGTGGACATGCCAGTTTTGTGGAATCCAAATAAAAATGAGTTCAATATAAAAGTATTGTAGGTCTATCACCATGGTTTTTTATAGACTTTTGGTATCCCAGGATTTTGCAAGGTATGTGTTACATTTTGTTGCTGCTTGTTAAGTTGCTCAGTTATACAAATGTTTTTGCAGTAATTGTTGTTCAATTAACTGACTGCTGGAGTCAGTTTGGTGTTAAACAGTATAAAATACATCACATTTCCATTTCTCTTTAGCTCTGAAATAGCGTCATATGGACTTGAAACGTTAACCCTGTTTCTCTCTCCACAGATGCTGCCAGACCTGAGTTTTTTTCCCGGGTTTTCTGTTTTTTTCAGATTTCCAGCATACTCAGTATTTTGCTTTTATCTTGGTGTTTTAATTCACTGCCACTTCTCTTCCAGGAGTGCCTACCTTGAAGGAGTACTGCTCTTCTCTCCAACAGGATTTCCATTTGTCTCTTTCACCCTGTTCACCTTCATTGCTTGCCATTTCCCTCCTGATGTTTGACAAGGTTTTTACCAAAACCCACTTTCACAGCCATATTTTCTTCCTCAGTGACTGTCTGCATCTCCGACTTGCCCCACATGGATTCCAACTGAAGTTCCATCCCTCATATATCGAATCCACCCAGGATTACAGGTATCTCCGGGACATGAAACATTCCTTGGACTGCTGTTCTTGCCACATCCTGAGATCCACATTCAGTGCCATGCACTGCCATATGTACACACGCGATCTGTCTGTCTCCAGCGGCACCCGCTCACCCTATCTCAAAGCTGTCCTTGTCCCGATTTCATTTTATTCTTCATCACATTTGATGCCTTAACAAGAAACTTTTTACCTTCCTTTCAGATGTTAAGGAACACAAGCTCCAACAACTTACTGATATCAACGCCCATCCGGTATCTTGCATCCTTCCCGTCCCTCAGATCCCATCCCTTCTTCTAATCCCAGCCTTTGCCGTGTATTCTCCATACCCCCTGACCTTCCCCTCTCTGATGCTGAACATTCTGTACTCAGCAAAGGACTCGATTTCATCCCCATACGCCCTCACCTCAATGAATTTCGGGTTCGGCATGATGCCTTCGTCTCCGTGCTCACTTTTTTGGGCAGGAATCCTCCTCCATTCAATGGATCCTTTCATTTGCCTCCAGTATTAGCCCTTTACCTGGATCACACACCCACCCCCACACACCGCCCCCTGCCGCCGCCACCGCCTCTTATCTGCTCTTGAGCCTTTCATAGAGAACTGTTGGCGTGACATTGGCCATCTTAATTTCCCTGCTCCTCTTACCCACTCCAACCTGTCTCCTCTGAACTTGCTGCACTCCATTCCCTCAGGCCCAACCCTGACTTTGTTAGCAAACCTGCTGACGGGTGGTGCTGTTGTTTTCTGGCATACAGAGGCTGAGTGCCAACTCTCAGACACTTATGCCTATCTCCCTTGGACCCTGACCCCACCACTGAAGATCAAGCCATTGTTTCCAGGACTGCCACTGACCTAATCTCTGGAGATCTTCCCTCTACAGCTTCCAGCCTCATAGTCTCCCAACCCCAGACAGCCCACTTCTATCTCTTTTCCAAAATCCACAACAAGGCTGTCCCGGTAGACCCATCATGTCAATCTGCTCCTTCCCCCACAGAAAACGTTTCCTTCTATCTTGACTCCATTCTTTCTCCCCTTGTCCAGTCTCTTCCCACCTACACTCGTGATTACTCTGATGCCCTATCAATATCAATAATTTCCACTTTCATGGCCCTAACCGCCTCCTCTTCATCATGGACATCCAATCCCTCTGCACCCCTATCCCTGCCAGGATGATCTGAGGGCTCACCACTTCTGGGCCCGAGCAATCCCATCCACCATCATACTCCTCCGTGTGGCTGAACTTATTCTCTTGCTGAACAATAAGTTGTCTCACTTCCTCCAAATAAAAGGTGTGGCTATGGGTACTTGCATGGGCGCTAGTTATGCCTGTCTTTTTGTGGGGTATGTGGAACGTTCCTTGTTCCAGTCCTACTTAGGTCCCCTCCCACAACTCTTTTATCGGTACATTGATGACTGTTTCAATCTGCTTCATGCTCTGGTTTGGACCTGGAAGCATTTATCTTTTTTTTTGTTTTTTTTTCTCTTTCCAATTTCCACCCATCTATCACCTTCACATGGTCCATCTCCCACACTTCCCCTCCCTTCCTTGGCTTCTCTGTCTCTGTCTATCAATATTTGTTACAAGCCCACCAACTCCCACAGCTACCTCAACTACAGTTCCTCACACCCTTCTTCCTGAAAGGACTCCATCCAATTCTCTCAGTTCCTTCGCCTGTCTTGCATATGCTCCGAAGATGCTATCTTCCAATTCAGCACTTCTGACATGTCTTCCTTTTCCTTCACTGAGCTTTCCCCCCAAAGGTGGTTGGCAGGGCCCTCAAACATGTCCGACCCATCTCCTGCACCTCTGCCCTCACCCCTTGCCCTCCCTCCCAGAACCATGATAGGGTCCCTCTTGTCCTCACTTTTCACCCCACCAGCCTCTGCATTCAAAGGATCATCCTGTGCCATCTCCGCCAACTCCAGCATGATGCTACCACCAAACACATCTTCCTCTCACCCCCGCTGTTGGCATTCTGTAGGGACCGTTCCCACCATGACACCCTGGTGCACTCCTCCATCATCCCCCAACTCCTCATCCCCTTCCCATGGCACCTTCCCATACAGTCACAGAAGGTGCAACACCTGCCCCTTTACCTTCTCACTGGCCAAGGCCCCAAACACACTTCAGGTGAAGTGGTGCTTCTCTGCATGTCCTTCAATTTGGTCTACGGTATTTGCTGCCCCCAATGCGTTCGCCTCGACATGTGGGAGATTGAACGCAGACTGTGTGACCACTTTGTGGAACACCTTTGCTCAGTCCACAAGCATGACCCAGACCTTCCTGTCACTTGCCATTTCAACTCACCATCTTGCTCTCATGCCCACATGTCTGTCCTTGACCTGCTGCAATTTTCTAGTGAAGCCCAACACAACTGGAGGAACAGAATCTCATCTTCCGATTAGGCACTTTACAGCCTTCCAGACTTAACGTTGAGTTCAACAACTTCAGACAATGAACTCTCCCCGTCTTGACCCCCTTAAATCCAATTTTTACAAACTAATTTATTTATTTATTTTATCCTTTTGCTTACTTATCCATTTTTAAATCCTTTTTCCCCAACTTCCTGTACCCCCACAGTGCCATCTGTCACTTGTTTCTGTGTTGTGCTTTCACAGAGCGCTGCCCCTTGTTCTGCTATTAACACCTTCTGCTATCTTACCTTTATGCCACTATCAGCACCTTCTTTACTCTTTACCACTACCATTAACATTTGCTTTGTCCTGTCTCCATGATGTCTTTGTCAATCCCTCCTTAATTGTCACCTATCCCCAACCTTCTATCTTGCTCCACCCCCTCTTAAACAGTATAAAATCCATCACATTTCTACTCTTTAGATTTGAAGAAGAGCCATATGGACTTGAAATGTTAACTCTGTTTCTCTCCCGACAGATGCTCCCAGACCTGCTGAATTTTTCCAGTGTTTTCTGTATCAGTTTCCAAAATTGCTTTGTTTGGCACATCCATTTCAGTGTATTGCATTCAATAAATTATTGTGGCTTCCAAAGTACCTTCCTGCATTAGTTTTATATTGTCCATTTTAAGTCAAACTGTGTAGAATAAAGCCATGTTAGGACCTTGCATCAGAAGCGTTACCTGGAACATATGAAGCATTTAAAAATTGTTTTGGTTTATTCAGTTGTTTTGGTTCGTTCTTGCTTTGGAAACTCAATTTACTTCTATTATTGTAATATTCTAAGAGATTAATGTTCAGAATTTATTTGCAAGAAGTTACACAATGGTAGAGCCTTGAATTTAAAAGAATGTTCCGAAGTTGGAGATCAGGTCTTTTTTATTATGTTGGATGAACAATTGGTCTTCAGTCAAATTTTTGAACCAGCCTTATTGACCTTGCCCTTATGCAGCAATGCGTTCAGCTATCTGAAGCGCATAGTGCGCATGCATGTGTGCAAGTGCATGCTAGTGTGCGTGAGAGTGAGATGCCTACAGTTTTCTGAAGTATTAATGTCCTACGATGTTACAAATATCTGACTTTGAAACTTCTGCCTTAATCCTTCTCACCTCAGATGATTTTATTGAGCTGGAAAAACTCAGCAGGTCTGACTGCATCTGTGGAAAGACAGAGTTAATGTTTCGAGTCTGTACGAACTTGAAACGTTAATTCTGCCTTTCTGTCCACAGAGCATCATGTCAGACCTGCTAAGTTTTTCCAGCATTTTTTGTTTTTGTTTCAGATTTCCAGTATCTGCAGTATTTTGCTTTTATTTTATTGAGCTGTTCAGTTTGGTATTTTTCATTTTAATTATTTTCATTGGGACAGTTTCTAGCCCATTAATCTAATGGAAAATACCATTCCAAACTCACTGGTCTGATTTTCTGGTCAGTGGTGAAGCAATGGCGTTCGTTGCTGACCTTGAGGAATGTTGTTCATAAAGATCTAATGATCACTCACTTCAGCTGTGTCTCTATCAAGCAGTAAGTTAGTAGGCCATGAAAGGAAGTGTTGTTGCTTGATCTGAGTAATGAGATGGAGCCAAGTAGATTGTTAGCATCTAATATGTTCTGTTTAATGCATGTTAACTACCCAGTACTTAGGTAATAAGGTGAACAGCTGCTGGGTGCTGATTTGCTAATTATACTCAATTGTATATCGACTGTCTGCCCCACTTCCATGGCTGCATTTGCAGCCAGGTGTCCCTGGAGAGGGAGCATGTGGTGTCTACCAGCATGATAGAGGCCTTCTGTGCTCGGTGGGCACAGTGGGGACTGGGGTGCTTTATGGACCCTATGAATCACATTTTGGTTTAATGTTTATAAAGGTGGCTTTAACATTTGACTTTTTATTTGCAGTGTCCCTTTTAAAGGGTTGCATCTTGTTTTGTCCCTCGTTTTTCCTAATTTAGTTTAACTGGTTTCATTAAAAGAAAAGCACTGACTGGCATGTTAGAGGGGCAAGTCCACTCTGCAGTGGGCAATAAACATTCTCTATCTAAGCATCCTAGTCTCTTGTATCCTTCACATCCAGGCTTGAGTTAGCCAACATAGATGAACTAAATATGCATGAGCATATTGGATTAGTTATCACAATATAATGAGATTTAATATCTAACTAATTAGAATAAAAGTCAGTAGAAAAACTCGAACACTAGATTGGATTCTGTCAGGTTTTGGAAAGATGAAGAGCAAAATTACTTGAGATCAGGTAAGTGGAGGAATTGGCAAACTGGCCTAAAGCAACAGTGGGTCATTTTTTTCAAAGAAATAACATTTCAAAGGCACAGAATATTTATTCCATCAAAAAGAAGGAAATCATTAGCTTTAAAATGCCATTGAGGTTAGGAAAAGGATTATATCAATAACCTAAAGACTAAAATAAGCAGTCAAGGGCATAGAAAGGAAGGCTAAGAGAGAGAGTATGAGGAAAACTATCAAAAGGAACAGTGAGGTATTTTACAAATATAGCAGTAAATGAAAATTGTTAAGCACGAGGAAAGAAAATTTAAGCGAAAGAAAGAGACGTCAATTTGTAGAGGATCAAAAAAAGGCAGAGATACTTAATATACTTCACATTGGCCCTTATTAAAGCGGATGATATCAAGAGGAGGTGGTCGAGAGAACATTGAAACATAAGAAATAGGAGCAGGAGTAGATGACATGGCCTGTTGAGCCTGCTCCACCATTCAGTATGATCATAGCTGAATTTGGGCTTCAGCTGCATTTTACCCGCCTGCTCGTCATATCCCTTAATTCCCTGAGAGACCAACAATCTGTCTATCCCAGCCTTAAATGTATTCATTTAAGACAGAGCATCCACAACCCTCTGGGGTAGAGAATTCCAAAGATTCACAACCCTTTGAGTGAAGAAATGTTTCATCTCAGTCATAAACAATCAGCCCCCCATCTTGTGACTGTGCCCCTGTGTTTTAGATTCCCTGACCAGCGGAAACAATCTCTCAGCATCCATCCTATCAAGCTCCCTCAGAATCTTGTAAGTTTCAATGAGATTGCCTCTCATTCCTCTAAATCTCACCAAATATAAGCCCAATTTACAGTGAGATGAGTGATATTGTGATAAGTGATGGGTAAATCATAGAAATTCATGGCTCATGGCCCATTATGTGTGCTGGCCAAAAAAGAGTTATTAAGGTTAATCACACTTTCTAGTTCTTGACCTGTAGCCTTGTGGGTTATGGCATTTCAAGTCCATATAAAAGTACTTTTTAAAATGTTATGAAGTTTCCTGCCTCTACTCCTTTCCAGTCATGAGTTGCAGGCCATCACCACCTCTCTCTGGTGGAATAGTTTCTCTTCAACTTCTCTCTAATCCTTGTACCAATTACTTTAAATCTAAGCACCCTCCCCCTGTCATTGTTCTAATTCCAGAGGAATTCTACTCAAGTGTCCTAATGGGACATCCAAAGATTAAATTTAGTGAACCTGCTCTGTACTAGCTCCAATATAAATCTATCTTTCTTTGGATAAAGACACCAAAACTGTGAAGAATACTGCAGGTGTGATCTCAGACTGTAAAGAGATTCCCCTCCCCGCCCTGTCGCTCCCCTCCCCGCCCTGTCGCTCCCCTCCCCACCGTGGTTGACAGGGCCCTCGCACCTTCCTCTCCCTCCCAGAGCCATGATAGGGTCCCCGTTGCCCTCACTTATCACCCCACCAGCCTCCACATTCAAAGGATCATCCTCCGCCATTTCCGCCAACCACCAAAACACATCTTCCCTTCACCACCCCTGGTGGCATTCCGTAGGGACCGTTCCCTCTGGAACTCCCTGGTCCACTCCTCCATCATCTCCTAAACCTCAACCTCCTTCCATGGCACCTTCCCGTGCAACCGCAGAAGCTGCAACACCTGCCTCTTTACTTCCCCATCCTCACCATTCAAGGGCCCAAACACTCCTTTCATGTGAAGCAGCAATTCACTTGCACTTCCCTCAATTTAATCTACTGCATTCGCTGCTCCCAATGCGGTTTCCTCTACATTGGAGAGACCAAACGCAGACTGGGTGACCACTTTGTGGAACACCTTCGGTCTGTCCGAAAACATGACCCAGCCCTTCCTGTCGCTTGCCATTTCAACACCCCATCCTGCTGTCATGCCCAAATGTCCATCCTTGGCCTGCTACAATGTTCCAGTGAAGCTCAACGCAAACTGGAGGAACAGCACCTCATCTTCCGATCAGGCACTTTACAGCCTTCCGGACTTAACATTGAGTTCAACAACTTCAGATCATGAGCTCTCTTCTTCATCCTCACCCCCTTTTTGATCCCCATTTTTTCTAATAATTATCTTTGTTTTTATATATATATTTTTCTTTTCCCACCCATTTCTATTAGTTAAAAAATTTATTTCTATCTATTGTTCTATCTCAACCTTTTAGCCTTTTTTGATCAATTCCCCCCCTAACCCACCCCCACTAGGGCTATCTGTCACTTGCTCATCCTGCTTTCTACCCTTAATGTCACCATTAGCACATCCTTTAGCTAATATCACCACCATCAACACCCCTTTCTCCTTTTGTTTATGATATCTTTGGCAATCTCTCCTTTGCCTCCACCTATCACTGGCCGTCTATCCAGCTCCACTTGTCCCACCCCCCTTAAACAGCTTATATTTCACTACATTTCTTATTCCTCTTTAGTTCTGATGAAGAGTCATACGGACCCGAAACGATAACTCTGTCTTCCTTTCCACAGATGCTGTTAGACCTGCTGAGTTTGCAGCAATTTTTGTTTTTATTTCAGATTTCCAGCGTCAGCAGTATTTTGCTTTTAGCTTTTGCAGGTTCTAGCTGATCAGGAGACTCTCCCAATCTTACCACCTGCCATAGGTATATTGGAAGAATTTGTAGGTTGATAATCAATCTGTTTGGTCATGTTTGGAATGCACTTTCCATACCCATCAAGTCCTAGAGTGGGACCCTGGCTCAGAGGTAGGGACACTACCACTGTGCCATAAGATCTTGCAAATTAAGATTATTGCATGATCCTTGTTACAAGTTCCTATTATTCCTTGAGTAATACTCTGTCCAATGATATATTTACTGTTAGTGTATCTACAAGCTACTCACACTGTTATTTTCTGCTTCTTGTTATTACTTATCTTTACCCATACTGATTCTACTTCCTAATTTTGAGCCATGACTCTTTCTCACAACTATCCTTAAGTCATCCTTTATTATCAGGGCTACCTGACCCTACTATTTTCCTTTTCCATTCTGCCTCCTAATCTTGGTCACCTTGCAACCACATCTCTGTAATGGCTTAATAAAGTACTTTTTAAGTGCAGTCACTGTTGCTTTGCAGCCAAATTGCACACAGCAAGATCTCACAAACAAGTGTCTAAAGGTTAAAAGGAAATATTTAGCCCAATTGGTTCAGCTGAGGAAATATAAAGTGCGAGGGCCTGGTGGGATACATCTTGGATCCAGAAGTGGTTGAGAGAGGAGACTGCAGAGGCTATAGAGAACTATATTTCGGAGATCCATTGAGTGTGGATGTGTGCTGGAGGATTGGAAACAGCCCAATGCAGTAACCATTTTTAAAAATGGAGGCAGACTGAGCTAATCCTGCTAATTACAGGCTGCTTAGTTTAACACACAAAGTCTGGAAAATTTTAGCATCTTTAAGGTTTAAATTCTCACAGGCTTAGATAAATGGAAAATAGATGTAAGTAGTCAGCACAGATTTCAGAAGGGATGGTCATAGAATTATACGGAACAGAAGAGGGTCAGTGAGCCATCTTTCTTCATATTTCTGTTTCCTCATACCAGGCAGCATCCTAGCGACTCTGCAATATATCCTCTAAGGCATCAATATCCTCCTTATAATTTGGCGTCCACTACTAAACACAGCATTCTATTGGAGATCTTATTGAAGCATTATGTAAGTTCATCGTTAGCTTAGCTCTTGTATTTTATATCTTGAGATAATGCCTCAAATTCTGATATATAGAAGAGGCCCTAGACCTGAACGTTGGTGAACACTGCTACCCACTATGAACCACTCTGAAAAACTGCCCTTAATTCTTACTCCGTTTTCTCTCTTCTAACGAGTTTTTGATATCAAGTTTGCTAGGATCAAGAACATGGGATTATAGATACAAGATTAAGTGCAAGAGGCTTAGTACAGAGGGCAGGAGAAACATCTTTATGGGTTGAAGTTGTGGAATTTGCTTCCAGAGTAAATGGTTGAAGCAGAAACTATATCAACATTCAGGTTATGATTGGATAGATCTGTGATGAAAAACAGATTGACTGATACAGGAACAGTGTGGCTAAATGTGATTAAAACTATTGGCTTCAATGGAAAATAAACACCAATACTGGTGATGGGCTGAATTACAACATGAAATGCGTCACTTAATTGTACTTCTACGTAAAGCTTATAGTATCTGCAGGGTGAGTGTACTTGGCCTTTCTCGATTGAAGCCCCAGTCGTCTTTGAAATCTAGCTAATCAAATTATTGATCCTTTAAAGGATAGTGGATATCTAAATGGAAAATGCTGGAAACTCAGAGCAGATCAATATACATTTGTGGCGATGAGCTTATGTTTTCGATATGAACTCTTTTATTCAGAGCTGAAACATGAGAGCCAGACAGGCATAGTAACTCAATCAGAAAAAGGGGAGATGAGATATCATCAGTAGAATCATGTAAAAGATCAAAGTGAAATGATGTAATAATGGTAGTACTATGTCTGCCTGTCTTAGATCTCTCAGTTCTCAAGAGTCTGCTTCACAAAATTTAATTGGTTGGTGATTTCAAACACAACTTGCATTTATTTAACACCTTCAGTGTAGCAAAACATCCCAAGGCAATTCATAGAAGAAATCTTGATCAAAATTTTATAATAAGCCACAAAGATAGTGGGATAGGAGACAAAAGCCTTGGCCAAAGTTATGTTTTAAGGAGTGTCTTAAAGGAGGTGGAGACACAGTAAAGTTGAGGGAGGGAATCTCAGGGCTTTGGGTCAAGACAGCTGAAGGCACAGCCACTAAAGGTGGAGTGATTAACATTGGGGATGCATGATAGGTCAGAATAATAGGGGTACAGAGATCTCAGAGGTTGTAGGATTCAGAAGTTACAGAAGTCTGGAGGAAGAGGCTCTGGATGGGTTTGAAAACAAGGATGAGAATTTTAAAATTGAGGCATTGTCAAATGGGAAGCCAGTGTTGATCAGTGAGCACAGAGGAAATGGGTGAATGGACTTGGGGAGTATTAGGATATGTGCAGCAGAGTTTTTGATGAACTTAAGTTTATGGAAGATGGAAGGCCAGCCAAGAGACCATTGGCAGAGTCAAGTTTAGAGGTAACAAAGGCATGTTTGAGGGTTTCAGCAGTAGTTGAACTGAGGCACAGATAGAGATGGGCAATTGACCTGCTGTGAGTTTCAAACACTTACTGTTTTTTGTTTCTGATTTCAAGCAGCAGCAATATTTTACTCTTATCCATATTATTTCATATGTTAACTGCAGCTTCTAATCATCAAACATAAAGTTACAATTTTAATTGCTGTAAGGTAACAAAATTGGATGGGCTGTTCAATGACCAAGGGTCTAGAGTTCACACTTCAGTATTGCTGAAAAAAAAGAGACATGTCTAAGCTTTTCGTCTTGTACCCATCAGGACACTTTGCAAGAATCAAATATAAGGGAAAAACAACAATTCATACTCTGTGAAGAAAGTCCTAATTGGTTGGCAAGTGGACTCTGATTGATAGAGGCATTGCCTTGGAGAATGCACCTGTGATAGTGACTGACAGTTAACTGTTAAGCATTGTTTGAAATTTAAACCAGGCAGCTTGACCCTGATTGGTCAAGGCATTGACCTGAGGAATGAGTCAGCAAAAGGCTATTCCTTATTTTGTTTAGATGAAACAGGTGCAATGTATGTACATGTTCATTCTGTCTCCAGAGAACAGGGCCCTATGTATTAATATATGTAGCTTCCAGTACATGCAAATGCACCACACTGCAAGCCTAACTGACAATCTTAAATTGGTTGTCTGTGTAATTCTTTGCATATTGAGGATTATTTAGCAAATGTTATTCAATCGCGGAATCACATCTGAAGTTAGACACTGTTTTGAGTTTTTCAAGCACAGGCTGGTTTGGTACGGTCTGTAACTTGCCCGTTCTGAACAGCAGCTGGAACATGTTGTTTGATACAATCTGCCAGTCTTTGGGACGTATGGCCTTTATACCGAGCATCGTACTGGCACTGAAATTCATGTACCACATTACTCATTTGTGATAGGCAGAATGTCTTTCTGGCTTGGCCGCAGAATCCTCTTAGTGGTGAATACTGGTGAATGCTGCTACTGCATAGTAGCAGCATGAAACAACTAGCTTCACCTGTTGCTCAAATTTTTGAGATATCTTGCCCTTCCAGGGTAATCTGAGGTAGACTGGGCACTTTTCAAGGCCTTAGGCCCATTCATGAGTGTGTGTGATATGTAGCGCAAAATGATCAGAGTAGCCATTAACCTACAGAATGCCTTTGATGCGCCCTATTTCAGCATCAAGCTTGCTTGGTGAGCAAATAGCTTGGGCCATATTTACAAGGTTGCCGATAAGACCAATCTTATAACGTGGAGCTGTAAGAATCCCAATATGTGTATTGACAAGTGAAGGTAGGCTTGTGCTAGACCGTGGTAGAGAATCACCTGGCAGATTTCTCAAGCAGTATGTCAAGAAAGGGAGTTAATTTGACAGCTCCATTTCAAAGATGAATTTGAGCGCAGGATGGAGCCCATTAAGACGTAAGGAAATTGTTGCATGTCGTTGCAGATTTAAATATAGCGAACATATCATTCACATATCGGAAATATGCGAGGGGTAAGAGGTTTGGTGTCATTCAATCGAAGACATGTTTCTCCTGGAACTCAACAAAGATGTTTGTGAGAGCTGGACCTAGAGGGAATCCCTTGGCAACACCATCTATTTGGGCAAACATGGTGTCATTAAAACTGAATTCAACTGCGTGAGTTGCTGAGTTCATAAGTTCAGTGAACATTGATTCACGCGATGGTGGTGGGTCTAGTTCACCATGACATAGTGCTGCAGCACAAATATCTATGGCTTCCTTAAGTGGAACATTGGTGAATATTCTAGCAATGCCAGATGAGCACATGGACACAGCATTGCTATTGATGTGGAAGTCCTGTATGGCCTTCACAAATGTGAAGGAGTCCTTCACCATGTTTGTGGAAACCTTGGTCAAAACGGGTTGTAACCATTTGCCCAACCATTTGACCAATTGCGTGTGCTGGATCAGCTAGGCACACTTTAAAGGATTCAGTGTCTTCAGTGGATGCTGGTTTGTGACAGGATAGTTGGGAGTAGAGGGGTTCGAACGCAGCAAATACCTCTTCCCGTTTGATTTGGAATGAAGACAAACCAAAAGTTCACACTTCAGTTGTCAAACGTGATTAACATTTTAATTGTCTGATCATTGAAAAGAATATATAATTTAATGAGCCAGTGGACTATAATGTCAAACACAGCTTTATGTTTAGGAAAGACCTTAAATCTTCAGATTGTTGCTTTGCAGTGAGAACTGACTGGCTGAGGATATGTAACTTCCACCAGTAATTCAGTGGAAGCTACAAAATAGAAGATTTTGAACAATCTCGTTGAATGAAATGGTAGAAAGCTGAGCTGTTATAGGCCTATTACACCAAGAACTATGTTGGTTTCTCATGTGGTCTTTGCTTTTTAGATGTATTTTACAGATCACTATCAATATTCCTTTGAAAATTACTAATTCCTGATCTACTTATGTATAATTTGGTTATTTCTGTTTCTTGCTCCTTTTTTGAAAAACAGGATTATGTGGGTTCCTCTGTAATGCTTAGGAAACTGAAATCCCTTGAAAATAGGAAACCACTTTAATTGTTTTTTTAGGGCATATTCAATCTGACCATGATGCCCAGAAGTTATCTAATTTCTAAATATCCTCAGAATGGGTTTTATTGGCTCTTTGATATCTTTTTGATCTCTAAGCCATTTCAGATAAAGACACATGAGAAGAAACAACTACTTAGGTCATTTGTCTTTGTTCCATTAGCCATAAATTCCACCCTTTTGGTGAACAGTGTGTTTGGAGTGACATTTCAGCTGAACAATTTTTTTTAAATTAGAAAAATACACTGGTATACCATCAATTATATTTCTTTATAATTTGCTTCTGTATTTAGAATTTTGATGATGAACTAAATGTGTATGTGTCAAATGTCACCAAGGTCGCCTATTTCTATTATTATTTTAAAATTTCTTTCCATCCATTGTTTTATCTCCACATTTTAGCCTATTTCGATCCCTTCCCCCCCACCCCACCCCCACTAGAGCCATTAGTCATCCTGCTTTCTACCCTTAATGTCACCATTAGCATATCCTTTAGCTAATATCATCACCCATCAACACCCCTTTTCACCTTTTGTTTATGACATCTTTGGCAATCTTTCCTTTGCCTCCACCTGTCACTGGCCCTCTATCCCACTCCACCTGTCCCACCCCTTAAACAGCTTATATTTCACCTAATTGCTATTTCTTTTTAGTTCTGATGAAGAGTCATATGGACTCGAAATGTTAACTCTGTCTTCCTCTCCACGGATGCTGTCAGACCTGCTGAGTTTTTCCAGCTGTTTTTGTTTCAGATTTCCAGCATCTGCAGTATTTTATTTTTATCTTTGCGCAGCACTGATGGGTTAATAGCTGTAATTTGGAAACATGCTTTGGTATATCTAGGTGCACAACTTTTGCACTCTCTCATCCTAGTTTCCCCCCTTGAATGGCTCCTATCTTTGCTCCAAGTCCAGGGGGCTCAGACTTGAGCATAGCAGATTTAGCCATTCATCACGAGGTATTGCTTGATCACTTTAAGTGTAATTGAACTTCATTCTCTTCTCTGCCAAAACCATCAATTGTTCACAATTATCCTGGTTCGCAAAGATATCCACTGGGTTCCTTTTTCCACAAAAAACCTTCACCTTAAACCCCTCTCCTCTGTCTATTCCACCCTCATATTCAACAAGCGCAAAGAACTCGTGGATTTTTTTGTCACTAAAGTTGAGATTATCCATTCAGCTGTTTCTGCTTTCCCCTTCCCCACCTCCTCCCAGGATTCTCCTGCACAGCCCTCAACCTACATCTTTCCCTAATTTCTCTTACCTTCCTTAATAACGTCATCAAGCTCATCTTGTCCACAAGACCCACCTATTGGTCCTCCTTGATCTTTTCCCCAACTAACTCTCCTCCTTGACCTTATTCCTAATCGACCCTCCTCAAAAGATGCAAACTATCGCCCCATTTCCAAACTCCCCTTCTCTCAAGTCATTAATCTTGTTCTCGTCCAAATCCAACCTCACCTTTCCCATAACTCTGTTTAAATCTCTCTAATCTGGTCTTACAGTGGCACTGAAACAGCCCTAATCAAAGTTTAAAAATTACTCCTCTCTGACTGTGACCATGATGCACTAGCCCTCTTTATCTTTCTTGGGCATGATCTCTATGAAGCCTCTGCATTGATGATTCCCTAATGACTTTGCTCTGTTGCCCAACTCAGTGGGACTGCTCTTGCTTGATTCCATTCTTAGCTATTTAGTTGTACCCAGAACATCTCCAGCAGTAATGTTTCTTCCTGCCACTATATTGTTACTTCTACCATCCCCCAGAGACCTATCCCAGGCTCCCCCTCTTCCTCATCTACATGCTGCCTGCTCCTTGGTGATATCATTGGCAGATACGTGGTCAGTTTCTACCTGTGCACTGATGACATCTAGCTCTACCTCTCAACTGTCTTGGCATTATGTCTGCTCATTTGACATCTAGTGGAAAGGGACTGGGAACAAAGTTGGAAGATATTGGGTTGACTTTCTGATATGTTCCTGCTTTTGATTGATATTGCCAAATGAGTGGTCAACATGGTAGAGGCTATTGGCTTGGCAGTGGCAGGTAGCCAATTAGGTCCAATAAAGGGCTAACTGGGGGAAGTTGATAGCACCAATGGGATTTTCCTGCTGGCAGACAGGCCCCCTCACCACTGAAGCCAGAGCCCAGAAGATAACTGGAGGCAGCCTCCCAGTGGAAGGATGGGGGGGCCATTGGCTCCTCTTCTCAATCATCCCAACATGAACCTGCTAGGATGCAACTGCCATAGCAATTGGCCATCCTATGGAGGAGTTACCCCTCCACAATGATGGTCTCTCAGCTGTGGCTATGCATGATTTTTAACTTTTAAGAATGCTGCAGAGTACCACCATTTTGAGGTGCCTTCGCAGTCTCCTGCCTGCCTCAGCAATGCCCACCTCTCCTGATGATTGCTAGCTGTGGGCCCTCTTATTGGCCCTCCCAATATCTTGGTCTGCCTATTGATCTCAATTGAACAGGGTCCTGGAGGCTGCTTATTAATTAACCATTTCCTTTAAGATTGCAGCCAATGTTGAGCCACGACCACTTCCAGGTTCCCAACCATGAGTTAAGGCTGACATCAGGATCGCGACTCAACCAGGAAAATTCAGCCCCCAGTCTTCAATGAGCCAAAATTTTGTCCAATTAGCATTGGAAAGGCTAGTGCTGTTTTTGCCTCCATCACAACTTCCATGCCCTTGCCACAAATCTCTCTCCCACCATCATTTATCAGGCTGAACCAGCCTGTTTGTAACCTCAACTCCCTATTCAAACCTGAGAGGAGTTTGAAACTTCATTTCCTCTTGCTCTCTCTCTCTCTCTCTCTCTCTCTTTCAAAGGCTGTCAGCTTCCAACTCTAACATTGCTGAGCTTCACCCCTATCTTAGCACATTTGTGCTTGAAACCTTCATCCTGCTGTTGTCCCTTCCAGATCTAACTATTCCAATGCTCTCTTGCTTTGTTCCTCATCCCCTACAAACTTTGCATTCACAATTCAAAACTCTGCCTCCTGTAACCAATTCACACACCCATTGTCCTTGTTGGCATTATTAGTACCCCAGTACCTCAAACTCAAGATTTACATCCTAGTGTTTAAATCCCTCTCTACTCTAACCTCCAGCAGTACACCAGCCGTCCTCATGAGCTCTGTGTTCCTGATTTTCAACCTTGTTTGTATTTTCCTCTTCCTTCACCCTATATTCTCTCTACCCTGGTTTTTGCTGAAAATCTACCAGGTTCACCAGTTCTGAGATTGACTTTGAATAGTGAACTTCAGTACATAATAGCTTCTTAAGATGGATTTCCCTGCAAGACAAATGGAAAATAAAAGATAAAGCAAAAAATGCTGGAAATACTCAGCAGGTCTGGCAATATCTGTAGAGAAAACAGAGTTAACATTTCATGTTGATGACCTGACCGTTTTGCTTTTGGAAAATAAAACATTGAGGAGACAGAACTTAATAGACATGAAACTCTGAGGCACTTAAAAGAAAAATAGTGTCCCAGTAGGTTAAGCTATAGTGGATTATGAAAGAGTCCTTTTGTATAGTACATAACTTACAAACAAAATTAATTTTATAGGATCTTTTATGTCCAACATGGAGCATCGGCCTATGTTTTTCTGTTCAAATCCTGGAGTGGGACTTGATCCCATAACATTCCAACTCAGAGGCAAGAGTGCAACCAACTGAGCCACAGCTGGCACCCAAAGCATGAGCCAACCCCTCACAGCTGATGTTGGTGAACAAAGACTTATCTCCTCATTGGGGAATTGAGCCTCGGTCTCACTTGTGACAGGAGGGATACTAATCACTATACTAATGTATAGAGGACAGATATGATTAATAAGTCATGCATGGCACATAGGCGAATGGTTTGCTGACCTACGAATACTGCCTACAATGTTTTTCTATTGCGATGTTTCTGTTAAGTACATTAAATTTTCACTTTAATTGAGTTAATTGTGCTTGTTATTATTCCTGCAAGAAAGGGTGGAGACATGATGGGATACCATTAAATTTAGTCATTTTAGTTTAATTTTATTGATGGTTAAAGTAATAATCCTTGTGTTTGTTTTGGTCTTAACACTGGACTGCTTGGATACAAGTAAAGATTCTTAAGGAACTATTTTTAATTTATGTACATTGAAAGAGAAACATTTCAAGTCAGTTAAATGTTGTCTCAATCATTTGAGCATGTTGGTGTATTTGACCAGAATGGAAGGTTAAATGTTATGGTGCTGTGAGATGTTATAACTGCAATGTGTAATTTCTCAAGTTACTGAAAGATAGCCACAGTGTGTTTCTCAGCCAATGAAATTCACTGAGCATCCAGCACTATTTTCTGCAGGTCCCTGGTGGACTCTCCATGACTTCGTTTATGTTGTTAGTTGCCAGTTTGGACTGAGTCCAGTGTTTCCTTTTCAGCTGATGGGTGGCTTCCGAGCTGACCAGTGCTGTGACTGTGATTTGGGGGTTTGTATGTGCACTGAACTTTGATTGAAGCAACTGTTTACAGCATGTTGCAGCAAGTCCTTGCCAATATATGTGATGCTTTCTCCGCCCCCGGAGTATGTCCCATTGGGGCACTGATGTAATGGTGGTAAGAGTACCTGATGCTTTTTAGGCTGAGATTTTCTTCATTTTTAGTAGCAAAGCCTCTGTCAGTGGAAGTATGTTCTAGCTGCCTCCACGCCCAGGGACGATAAAATTAAGAACCAGCACTTCTTGGAAGTGAATTCTGCTTTTTTGTTAAAGGTACTTTGTAAATTCAAGAATTTTGGAAAAGCCCGAACAGGTTTTTGTGATGAATTTGTAGAGCTTTTATTTTGTTTCAACATAGATTTGTCCTGGAAATGTTACTTAACTTGCATGGATTTTATTTTTGATCCTATGCACGATTGCCTAAATGTGCAAATGTGTAGACAAGGGATAGTTCTGAGACAAATATGAATTCAAGTGCTTTAACTAAACTGGTTAGTAATAGGTGGAGTTTGGCAAGTAGGATTGCACTCTCTATGAAACATAAGCAATTGCTAAGTAAAGTGGATTGCCCTAAAAATGTTGAAGTAGAATGTGATTGTGACGGCATGTTCTGTACATTTAAACGTCTACTAACATATTCAGAGTTAATTGTGGAGGATGGAGGAGAAGAAAATTTCTTTTTGGAAGTTTTTTTTATTTTCTAAACTATAGATTTAGATTTTAACAATTTTTAAAATGGCTATAGTGTACATACTGCTCAGGAGAAAACATCCACCCACATCCTGTGCAACATTGCTTTGTGGGTGTTGTTGGTGAACTTGATTGTTTTCTCAGCAAAGAGGACCAAGAACTATAATCTTTAATTCTGGCGTTGTGAACTGTTTGGTTGAAGTATTTTGAGGTATGAATCGATTTAACTTCCAAATTGCTTATTTTTTGTGTGCCTTCAGTTAAATGCTCTTTGCTTTGTACAGGTTAATTTTATATATTTGACATTGTGAAGCAGAGGTTTGTGTACGGGGGAATGAAGTGGTTTGATCATGCACAGTGTGACAATATGCTAAATTTCTGGGCTCAGAAAAGCTGTCCACCTTATCATAATTTTATATTCATCCTCTAATTGAAATTAAGGTAATTTTCTTCTTCTTACTCTTTCCCAGCATGATCCTTTGTGCCCGCGATTAGTAAAATAAAAATCCTATTATTGACCAGTTAACAAGCAGATTGTTCTACATTAGCATGTTATTGCTTCACTGAGCTCATTCAAACGAGAGTGAAACTTCAAATCATATTGGAACACACTGTCTATAACCGTAGATGAATCTAATTTTAAAAATCTGCAATTGGATCAAAGAAACTGCATACCATATTCTGCTCCTCACCTTATTGCAATTGTCAATAGATTGTGCTTAAAGTGGAAATGCAAACTTTTCTTTGTTTCTGCAGCATAATCACAATTTTGGGTGCAAAATAGTTCTGCAAATATTACAGTTTCAATAAAGCAGTATTTCAATTCCAGTTGTTTTAGTGCAGACTTTTCAGCGGTTGTTTTCCCAATCATCAGCTTGTGTTGACTCATCTGGTGAATTGTAGATTGCTTTTTTGTCACTATTTGTGCTGACATCTAAGAAGAAAATCTAACAATGTAATATTAATGTTTTTAATAGAGCCTGGAAAAAATGTTCTGAGGAACTGCAGTGCCCTTTTGGTTGAAGTTTGTTTAGTCGAGAAGTGGGAGGGATTAGTTGGATCTCTGACGTAGATGATTTTGCTAATGTGAAAGCTAATGCAATTTGCAGAGGAATAGAACTTTCAAGTTTCCCCTTAAAAGCTTGATAAATTGAGAGTGTTGTGTGATTGATTTATATATTTTATATATACATTAACACATGCACATATAATGTAAATTCTGTGAACGTATAAATGTTGTGGAATGTATGCTTATAAAAAATACTGCAGCTTGTTTGAGCTCTTGGTCCAGTTTATACACATGAATCCTATGCATAGATTTGCATTTGGTATTCATGAGTTTCATTCAAAATGTGCTTATAGCATCAGTGAGATATGAGCTAAACAAGTGCTGCTAGCACTTACCTGCTAAGTAAAGCAGGTTTCCTAGGGTAAGTTAAATATTTATGGTGAAATAGTTACGAATGTCCAGATTATAAGTTCTACATTATTCCGTGAATTTTTTATTGATTTGCTCGCATCATTTTATTTTCATGTTCCCATGGGTGACACTGCAAAGCTCCATTTTATTGCCACGCTCTAGTTGTCCTGAGGAGCTATTAGTGAGTCTTGTCCTTGAGCCATTGCAGTGTTCTGACAATGGTATTATGCAGGGTATTCCAGAATTTTGACTCAGTAGTGATGAAGGAATTTAATACATCCAGGTCAGCAAGGAGAGGAATTTGAAGCTGATGGTATTCTCATGATCTAGTTGTTTTTCTGCAGGTTGTAAGATAAATGGGACATCCTGTAGGGAGTAGATACTTGTAATCACAGTGTGCTGGCGGTAGAGAGGTTGAATATTGAGTCCAGTGGCAGGGATTTCCCTTGAGGAATGCTCTGTTTAGGGTGATGTCAAGCTGCTTGAGTGTTACAGCAGCACCCATTCAAATGAGTGGAAATTCTAATCATAGAACTGTTGACTTGATCTTTGTTGATCAGTGGTGGGCAGCCTGCTACATGCGGCCCATCAGAGTTCTTAGTGTGGCCCGTGAAACATTTTGTTGACTGTTGCCCATGCGCAGGGTTGCCAGATTCAACTTTTCTCTGTCTGCGTAAATTTTTTTCCTACCGGTATTGCTAAAGTGATATGCGCGCAAAGTAAGGGCACGTGAAGTGAGGTGCGTGCTGTTTGCACACAACATTGACTGAGAGCCGTGCCCTCCCTCTGCCTCCAATCGAAGTGCCGCTACAGTTCAATTGGCACAAATTCTAGGTATGCAAGTGCAGTTAGCAAAATTACCCTGTCCTGGGAGACCATCTTGGTTACGACATCGGTGAATGTGGGAGGTTGTGTTTTTTTATGTTGCTGTTTCTGGTCATTTTCTATTAATTATATAATGGATCGCACATGCCAGATTGTCAATCTTGCGGCCCACTGAGATGAAGGAGGGCCACTCATGCGGCCTACTCACTAGCCTAGATTACCCATCACTTGTAGACGCTGATGAAGTTTTTGAGCCGTCAGGAAGTGAGTCAGGCATCAGAGTACCCAAGACTCTGCCCAACTCTTGGAATTGCTTTGATGTGGCTGGTTGACAACTGTAGAATTAGGTTGATCTGTAAAGTTTTTAGTTTTCCTTCATTTTGGAACATATCTTTCTTTCTTTTCGTCTCCTGTGTCATCAAAATACAGACTACCAACAAGACCATTGACTGTCTGCTCCTCTAGTCACATATCCTCTAGAAACTCCTCCACAAACATTGCTGAGCTTGATCCAATTTTTCTCGTTTTTGTTGAGTCGCCGGCACTGTAGTTAAGCTGCTGATCAATGGTGGTTCCTAGGATATCGATGGAGGACTTGGTGATGCTAGTGCTATTAAAGGTCATGGGAAGTGGGTGTTTTCTATTGGAAAGATGTGGTGTTAATGTTACAGTCCACTTGTGTGCTCAAGCCTGAATATTGTCTGGGTTCAGTTATAGGCTGGTATGAGCTGTTTTATTTTTGGAATGTTTGAGAATGAATCTGAACATGTTGAATCATAATTGAATAGCTCCTGACCTTATGTTGGAGGAAAAGCGATTGATGAAGCAACTGCTGACTTTTGGGTGATTACTTCCATGAGGAACACCGGCAGCAGCAATGATTAGTTTCCAACAGCCATGACCACCTTCCTTTGGAAGGTATGACTGTAGTCACTTCGGGGTTTTCTCCATGACTTTCGCTGCCATAAGGTTTGCTAGGGCTCCTTGGCATCATAGTCAATTGAATGCTGCCTTGATGTTTAGGGTAGATACTCTCACCTCTCCGCTGTCATTTTAGCTTCTGTCCACATCTTGATCAAAGCAGGTCTGGAGCCAAAATGGTTCCAGCAGAAGACTCATCCATCACGAGGTGGGCAATAATCAATCTTGGCAACCCCATTACATAATTTATCAGTAGAAGATATAAAAGGCTGAGTCTTCCAAAATGCCCCTCCCCCTCTCCCCGCCCAATCTCTTGCTTTTATTCCACTGCCCTGCACCTTCCCAACCGAGAAGAGTAGAGGTGGGACTGTCTTGTCAGATGGATCGGTCAGAAACTAGGTATTCCCCATGTGCGGGTCTACAATACACATTTAGTTTTTAATCTCTCTTTGGCACTCAATGCATTGGTCACTGTATCTGATTTGCAGTGTACTGATGTCATTGAATTGTGGTTACATTGAGTGTATTCAGGGTAATTCCTTTTTCAATACTGCAGGTCATTTAGGGCATTGGTTCTCAAACTTTTTTGGTTGAAGGACCATGTTTCAAATGAATTAGCAATCACCGACCTCCAGTTCAAATTATAATACTACATAATACTTGTAATACAAAGGTGCTGGATGTATAGAGTGTTTTAACGAAGCTTTTAAGAAAACAGATAATTACTTAGAATAGTAATTTAAGAACTATTACACCGATGTCGACAGTGATGAGACAGAGCAGACAAACCAGAGATAAAGGACAAGCGTAACTACTAACATTCTAGTGCCTGCCAACTGAAATGCTTTTAATGTGGTTAAAGATTGCTTGTTAATGACATATGTACGCAGTTGGTTTACATATCACATCCAATACAAATAACTGTTGGCCAAATCAGTATTACTAGCAGTTTCATCATACTTAGATGTTTAATAGGCTCAAAACAGGTTACTATTTTAGCTTTTTAAAAAACCTTCCCATAACTGTACCAGTTTCTTTCCCTCCAATCTAGTACTCACTTGAATGTGACATTCTCGGGAATGTTTTACTGACTTGTGCAAACCAAGCCCAATTTCTCAATGTTATTCAGTCATGCAAAGAATTTACATTACTGCAACAACATGGTGGAAGATTTAAGTAAATTGAACTGACAACTTTTCCATGATTACAAGAATCAAACTAACAGGAGATTAATATAAACAAAGTGCTAGAAATACTCAGCAGGCCAGGCAGTATTATAATGACACTTGTTAATTGCATTAGTACAAATTGAATGTATCCAAGTATCATGGCAGTACCTCCCACCAAAAGTAAATGCAAGATTCGCCACTGAAACCCATAGCAGCTGAGGAGTCCTTCACCGCAAAGAAGAGCGAGTATTAGGGAGCTTTGCAGGTGGACATCTTGTCAGCTACTTGAACAGGACTAACACAACTACTGCTAATTTATACAAAATGAATGGATTGCATTTTTTTCTCTTCCTTCTCTTTTTTCTTGTGTTTTTCTCTCTCACCTGGTGTGGAGTTTATTTTGCTGACCCTTGGAAAGTCTCTGTGGACCCAGTTTGAGAACCACTGATTTAGAGTGATTCTTTATTTCATCAATCCCGCAGCCACCTAAGATTTGGTGTAGTGACAGGTATTGGAGGTAGCTTGGTGGGTTTGTCCTTGCACCTTGCTTTCAGAAAAATGAAATCTGGAGGAATATGCAGCTCCCTTTACAGGAACTGTTAGGTATTTGCTGGTTTGCTGTATATCTTATATATCTGATTTATCTCAGAGCAATGCAGAGATGATAGATTCTAAATCTACAACAGGTTTATTTACAGTACTTCACAATATCTCAGCAATTACAGGATTTCGACACACATGCTCTCAGTTGGAATCCAGGTCTGTTTCTGGAATCTTCTGTCTGGTGCCAGTTACTTTAGCTCTCTTGCTCCATCCACAGGCTTAAGCAATCAAGTACAGTGAACACAGACCAACGTAATCAAACACAGATCAACTAAACCATTAAAACACTATGGGAACAGATTAAAAATATCATGTTTAGCAGAAGAACAAGAGCAACAGCGCTTTTTAATAATTTTTCAAGAGATATATACTATATTTAGCATTTAAAAATAGTTTATGATTTTGTGACTTCTTTGTGAAATTTATAATAGAGGCTATTACATAATACGTTTTATCCTGCCCATGTAACTGTTGACTTTTCTATGAAAGTGATATGTTGCTGTGACTATTCAAATTCATTTTTAGAACATTTAAAATGGTTGAGAAAATAATTTAAACAATTGCAACCAGAAAAGAACAGTTAAGTAACAATGTGCCTCAAGTTGACTGCCTTAAACTTTGTATAAACCTGAAATCTTCAAAACAGCTGAGGTAATATTTGTTCAGTTTGTATAAAATTAAAATCATTTTTATTAGTCATTGTAAGCTCTCCATTTTCACAAATCAAAATATACCTTGATGCTTCAAATTGCATCATATGGTTTGAACTGGCTACTGTATGAAAACCACATCAGGTTAGATTTTATATCCCAGTAGGGGTGAAAAGTGCCCTTTTGGTTTTAGAACGCCAGCCAACAAGTCTGATTATAAATCTGATGTGCCATCCTGATTATTTATCAAGTTGTACATCAGGATAACTTCTAATCATATAACCTCCCTATGGGAGCATTTTAGTATGGCTATTACTTTTGATGTTTTCATGCTATGAAGAATATTTCAATGAACACAAAATAGTGTCATTAATTATTGAAAGTTGCACTTTTGGTGTCCCCAGTAGTCATTTGTCACAATTGAGAAGTGACAATTTTCATTTGTTTATGTTATATAGCTGTCCCTCATTTAGCATTCTGAATGTCTTCTTAGAAAATGGCATGCTAAATGAAAACGTGCTTAAAGAAAAAAATCATCTTCTCACAAGAAAACATACAATAAGGGTGAATTACATTCCTGAGATGTAATTTCTAAATTAAAAACCTATTGGCTGCCTTGACCCTAATTGGCCTAAAAGTCCTTACTGACTCTTAATAATTTACTCTTTCAACAGGCCTCCAGCTTGCCGCCTCTCCTGCTTGCCATTTCCCTCCCTGACCCTCCCATTGTAGCTTACTGTTCTGACCTGCTCACCCTAGCCATCTCTTCCATCCTTCCTGCTCGTCACATTTCTCCCTGACGCTCCTGCTCGCCGCCCCACTGTTGCTCCATCTTGCTCTCCCATTTTCCTCTGCTGAACCCTTACCGTGAGTGAATGTCTGGACGAGGGGGTGGTGAGACAAGTTGCAAGTGGGAGGGAGCAGGAGGACGGGAAGCAGTGAGTGGGAGAGTCAGAGAAAGAAGCAGCGAATGGGGAGCTCGGGGAGGGAAGGGGTGAAGTGGCAGGTTTTTTTAAAAAGAAGACTGAGCATGCTCATTAGCTGCACTAAAATGAAAATGGCAGCATTGCTATTTGGGGAACGTCCTCATTCACCAACCTAGCTAAAATGAATATGTGCATTAGAACGTACTTTAAATGGGAAATACCTGTATTGTGACCTCAGTGGCATTGTTGTAAAAGTGTTTCACTTCTGTGATCGGTTTAAAGTGCTGGCATGGGTCAACAACTTTTTGGCAACAACACGGTGAGATCATCAAATGAAAAGTTCAGCCATTTAAAGCAGGAAGGTCACAGCCTGTACTTCATTAGCAGATTGTGACTAAAGTTTCAATCGGGCTAAATTTGGCCTTGACACTTTTGGGTAAGGCAGGCTGAGAAACATAGGCAAACGTTTCCCCCCAGGTAATTGCCATTTTTGCAGTATGTGTGTAGGGACTTCGGAGGAGGATGGGTTTATCTGCAATATCCTTTGTGGGTGAATAGCTTGCTGACCTTCTGTTATGCATGAATCATGGCCATTTGGGTGCAGTACCAGAGTGTAGAATTATGCTCAGCAAGAGGTCGCCCTGGAGGTGAGGGGGAGAAAGGTTGGCGATAAAACAGTTTGTTGTCATTGGTACGCCGGTAATGAGCAGCAGCCATCATTAATGTTTACAACTGCATAAATTTCTATTTTTAGCTCCTGCTGAGAGCAGGGTTTCAAGTAGCTTTCACACTGTTCTATGGAGACAGATCATGAAAACATATTGGACCATTTCAGACTGTGACGCACAAAACGCATAAGGATTGTATTTCTTTTTCCTTTCTGCATCGTGGAGCTGCCAAATGCTTAGCACAATAGATGAACTTTTATTCCCTGGATGAAGTTGTGCTGCTGGTGGGTGGGAGAGAAATTAGGAAAATAGTTCTACAGACCACCTACTCTTAAAATTTAATGTGTCAGTGGACAGAGGTGTGAAATGATTCCAGTTATCCAATTTACGAACTCACACCAATTAAAATGAACTACAGGAAAAAGATTTATAGAATATAGACTGATCTTCATATTATTACAAAGCACAAAATATGAATTGTTTGTTTAGCTGTTTGTAGGATGTCCTTGGAGATGGGGAAACCATGTGAACAATTTTTTTATATAATTGTAAAACTTGGTTAACATTTTTCTGTTCACAGGGCCACTGGCATCCGCAGTTTGAGGAATAGAATAGTTTTGGCCACCCAATGTCGGCAGCAATCACTGAGAGAAAAAGCAGTGTAATTAGACAAAGTAGTGTTCTTCCTGTTTTGTCCCAACAATATAGCTTAGCTGTTCTCTACAATTTCCCGATTTAGTATGCTTTTTCTTTTTGCCAATTCTCTCTGCCTTGTTTGGGATACATTTACTGATCACAGTTGTGATAAGGTTCCCTGTTGTTTGTTCTTAGTTTATCTTTGCAGGTCACTCTGTCACCCTTTTTTTCATCCCACTATAATCCAGATGCACTGTAGCAGCCCAACAGCCATAGTACATTAGACTGAATTTGAACCCAGAACTTAACATTGAAAGAACGGTTCCTTAATATAGTGGTGTCCGGGATGCAGCGGAGGACCAAATGCGGCAGTGAGCTCCTTTGATTGGACCAGTGAAGATTTTTCTGCCTCTGTGCACAAAGTCAATTTGAACAACATTGTACTTCAGCTCAATTGAGGCTTATAAATAAACTGAAGCAAGATCATGAAAGGCAAGAGTGAGTTGAATTTCAAGATTAGATTGCTTCTCTTTTCCAGTCCACTATTTTTGTATCAGCAAGATTATTTTAATCTTTTCATTCTCCCACCCACACCGATTCAATGCTTTGATGGCGTAAAGTCCTAAAAGTATAAGGATCTCACCTAGGGTGGCCTAAAACAGTGGCTATAAACTGTCCGCTTAGGCCATAACAGCCAAGCCATTCTGGGTCCTGACCAGTCACCCACACTTGTATTTTCCAGAATGAATAACAATCAGTGGTTGGATAACTGTTGATTTTTCATCCTCTCCTCTCCCTCCCCCTCCATCTTCCTAGTTTCCTCTGCTGCTCTATGTATGTGGTGCTGAGGCTAGTTGTAGCACTATTAACCTGTGGGCTATTTGATCAAGCCAACATCTGATGTATAACCTTTGTCATATTCCTAATCAGGTAGTTAGGTGATTTTTTCTTTTAAACTGAGCTGTACATCTAGAAATATAATTCCTGCATCATATCGATGGCTTACTTTAGAATATTATAGTAAGCAGGGCTGACAGTTGAAAAAAGCAAAGTGTTTTTGAGGTTTTTATTCCTTAGCTTAATGCTCCGCTATGCTGCACTTGCAGTTTATTCAGGCAATGTTGAGCGTCTCTAGCATTTGACTTTGGAGTAATTAAAAATTCAGGAACGAATCATTAGATCTGGTGCTGAATAACTTATTCTCATTTACTCTGCATCAATTATGTTTCTTCTGAGCCAGTGGTCTCTAAGTTGCATGATTGGAACATCATCATTTTAATGCTAATCTAATTGCAAGTAAACTCTGCATAAACATTCATTTAAAACTGAGATGCAAAGGAATTTCTGCTCTGAGGGTAGTGAATGTCTGGAATTCTCTATCCCAGAGAGTTGAGGAGGCTAGATCAATGAGAGTATTTAATAAGGAGGTAGATAGATTGTTGAAATATTGGGGAGTTGACAGTTATTAGGAGCTGGCACGAAAGAGGAATTGAGGCCTGGGGTAGATCAGCCATAATTTTATTGAATGGCAGGGTAGGCTTGAGGGGCCGAATGGCCTACTCCTGCTCCTGTTTCTTATGTTCTTATGTTATGACTCTTGTGGTTTAACTTTTACTTGATGTAATGCAGAGTCCTAATTTATACTTCATAAGTACAATAACCTAAAATATATTAGACATAAAGTGTCAGTCTTGTGAAGATCTTGTACAGAAGGGTTGCTAACTCTGGCTGGACATATTGGTGGAGTATCATTGCAGCCTGTCTCCATCTGCTCCATCCATACACTCCTGTCATTGGTTGGCCAACATGTCCATATTCTGAAATCAATTGGAAAGCAAATTGATTCTTCATTACCTGATTGGAGGATTCTTTACCATTTGCTAAACAGCTTTTTTCTTTTCATACCTAGTGAACAAAATTGTTCAATTTTTTTTACTGCTCCTTTGATTTTTCTCTTGGGTTGCTCGTAGCTGTGTCCTGGCAATTAGTATTTGATTCCTGGAGACTCCTGAGCACTTCTGGAAGGTTGGCAACTCTAACATCATGAATAATGAAGACAATTATGTTGTTTGGATGGAATGAACTCATGTGTCAAGGGGTCTTTGTTTTGATAAATGCATAGTATATTGTGGATGGTTTTATTGCTTTTGTTTCTGGTCTGTTGCATTATTAATACTGCCCAGAACAATTAGCAGTAGCCTGCTGCTTTAATCAAACAGATCATTACCTGGCAAAGTCATCAAATAGGTTTGCAGCAGGGATGGGTAGGTATGAAGTGTTCAACTCTTGCTCGTTCTTGTTTTTTGCTAAGTGACCTGAAGCTGTAAAATGGATGGACAAACTATCTGGAGTCCAGCAATTTCTGCTTCATAGAGATGGAATTGCTGGTGTGACTCCAGAGTTTTGTGACTCTCTCACTTGTTGATGCAGCATTGAAAGTGTTGCGTCAAACTGCAGTAACCTGCATTTATTATAGTGCTTTTAAGTGTAGCATAAATCAGACAAACACTTCACAGAAGCGTAATCAGGAAGCAAATTAGATGCTGAGCCAAAGAGGATCCATTGGGAAGGATGACTAAAAACTTGGACAAAGCTATCTGGAGGACCTAAATCAGTGGTTTTGGGAGGGAATTCCAGAGCATGAGGCCAAGTTGGGTAATGGCACAGTGTCAATGGTTGGGTGAAGGAAGGGGTAAGATATTGAAGGAATTGCAACACAAGGATAAGAATTTTAAATTTGATATATTGGGGGAACTGAGTGCTGATGTAGGTTACTGAGGATAGGGGTGATGTGTGACCAGGACTTACTGTGGGATAAGATATGGGCAAGAGAGTTTTGGAAGAACTAAAGTTTACAGAGAGTGGAGGATTTTTAAAATATTCCTTCATGGGATATGAGCATCCCTAGCAATTGTTGCCCATCCTAATTGTCCATGAGAAGGTGGTGATGAGCTGCCTTCTTGAACTGCTACACTCCACGTGGTGTAAGCACACTCAGTGCTGTTCGGGAATTCCTGGTTTTCAACCCAGTAGCAGTGAAGGAACAGCAATATGATTCCAAGTCATGATATCGTGTGGTTTATAGGGCAACTTACAGTTGGTGATCCCATGCATTTGCTGCTCTTGTCCTTCAAGGTGATATAGAATCATAGGTTTGAAAGGTGTTATTGTAGAGGATTTGTGAATTGTTGCGCTGAATCTTGTGGATGGTATATGCACTGCTGCCACTGTGTGCTGGTGTTGGAGGGAGTGAATGTTTGAGATGATGGATGGGGTCTGATCAAACCTGCTGCTTTACCCTCGATTGTGTCAAGCTTCTGGAGTGTCATTGGAGCTGCACTCATACAGGTAAGTGGAGAGTGTTCCATCACACTGCTGACCTATGTCTTGCAGATGGTGGACAGGCTTTGCGGAGTCAGGAGGTGAGTTATTTGCTATGGAATTTGCAGCCTCTGACCTGCTCTTGTAGCTATAGTATATATGTGGTTAGTTCAGTTAAGTTTCTGATCAATGACTCAGATAGGCAATGTTATGAAGGGTGGAAGTGGGTTGTCTTTGTGATGGAAAGAATGTTGTGTCGGAATCTTGTCTCGGGGTCGAATTGGATGCTGAGTTTGTGACAGTCTGTATCAGTCTAAGACTCTGATTAGAGAGGAGGGTAGCATTGATGGCAAGAATGCAGAATTTGTAGCTAAATACAACGGTATCAGCCTTTTTACTGTTTAACAGGAGGAAATTTGCATCTCATCAGGACTGGATATTCAAAAAGCAGTCTGACTAAACAGAAATAGTGGAGGGGTTGTGGAAGGTAGATCTGGGTACCAATAGCTTACATGTGAAAGTGGAACCCATGTCAATGCATAAAGTTACTCAGAGGAGGCAAGTAGATCAGGAGGAAGCCAAGTAGATCATTTATGGACTGCAGAGGTATTTACTGAGAAAAGAAGCTATTGCTGAAGGAACTGTGGATTGTGGACAGTTGGATAGTTATGAATGGAGCATAGTGAGAGTGGTTTCACTGAACTGGAGAGCAGAGGAGTATTGGAGGAGAGTAGTGGGGTCGACTTGCTTGAGGTCAAGAGGTCAAGTAAGATAAGGAGGGATAATGCATCATCATCAAAAGAGAATGCCTCTTGCCACTTTGGTTAGGGCTGTTTTACTGCCCATACAGGTCAGTTTTACACAATTCTTGGGGGAAATCTGTTAAACTTACTGAGTACTTTATTGACTTGAATATATTGATTGTGTAAGGGTGCCTGGTTGCTCTTTGGTATGTTTAAAATTTAGTGACTGGAAGCAGAGTTTTAAGAATTCCCTTTCCTGGATCTCAGACTGAATCGCAGGTGTTGAACAGGCACTGATAGCTGCAAATGAGATTGGTAATTTCTATAATTGTGTTGGGGAGGAATCAAATTCTGAAATTGTTCTGAGTTAAAAAAAAAAAGACCCTATTAACAGTTGCATTACTTAATGCTTTTCATACTGGGCTTCCTGGGGGATATATAAAGATATGTTTTTTTTTAATTTATTAAGAGAGAATACTTTATGAAATTATAGTCCTCTTTTCCTTTGGTTGCTGATGGTGTTTCTCACAGGGAGTTCCCTGGAATGAGTCAGTGTTTGTTGGGGTGCCCCACCCAGGGAAGGATTGCTTTACTTATAACGTTAAAAACTAAATCTCCATGGAGACAGCCTTTATATCATTCCTAAGTTCAGATGAGACATTAAACAGAGACCCCATCTGCTCTCTCAGGTGGGTGTAAAAGATCCCATGACCCTATTTCAAGGAAAACAGGGAAGCTCTTGTGCCCTGGTCAATATTTATGCTTTCAATAACACACAAACAGATGATATGATTATGTACCCCATTGCTGCATGTGGGGCCTTGTCATAATTTACTATGAAATGCTTTGGGATTTAGTAAGGTTCTGAAAGGTACTTTATAATTCCAAGTTTCTTTTTCACATCCATTCAACTCCTTGTGTAGGATAACGTTGCAATCTCCCGCTAGCAAGATTCCACAAGTTGTCGCAGAACTAGGCTCAGGACATTGCTACCTTACATTGGTGCTTTGTTTTGGATCATGGGAGAATAGCATTTGTGTAATTGTTCCCAGAATTTGATCAGTTTAATTCAGTTCCCTTATCCCCACACCAGTATTGTAGACCCACAAAAAGATGGGCCTAGAATGCAGGATCTAGCCGAGTAAATGTAGAGATTTGTTGCATAGACAACAATGCTCAGGTAACCCAAACATCAAAATTAAAATGGCTTTATTCCATTTCGCAAAGTTAAGATAATCTCCTTAATTGGACTGTTGCATTTATTTATGATAGCAAACAGAAGTTAAATCAGTAAACATGTTGCTGTTCCAGTTTCCTGCTGCAAACCTGGTTAAAGCAATGATTATTCTATTAAGTAAATGTAGGTTGGTAGTGGATCTTACCAGATGCCAGCCTCTCGTGAATCCTGAAGTTTACTTCAAAGTTATAGTCAGCTGCATGAAACCATTGTGTCAGGAGCTAGAATGGAACTTGCTGACACAAAGGCAGCCCTGTGTTGCAAAATGCTGCAACAACTTCACACTCCTGCTGTCGCAACTGTCCAGCAAGAGAATGACAATTTTGCTAATAGATTTGCAAAACTCTGTTTGGAATTGATTTAGAAAGTGGCTGTCTGGAATAAACAAAGTACTTTAGTGACAGGCAATGGAAAGTTAGTGTATATTCAGCATTTTATTCCCTTCACCAGTTGTACATTTTGTTCTAGATTTTGAGTTCATACTTTGGATAAATGCTATTTTGGATAACCCTAATCTGCATTTCTATTCATGCTGGATATGTGTGTTTGTACAGTGCACAAAATTTCACATCTGTTTGGCATTCCATAAACTGAAGGAAAATCTGGATGTAATTTGGTGGGAATTTGAATACAATTTCGGAATAGTTGCCAAAAGAAATCTGTGGAAAGCAGCCTAGGAAGGATGGCTAAGCAACTGTTGTTGTGCAATTATAATCTATTAACTGAATTCTAATACAAAAAACTCAGCTTTTTTAACCTTCCATTTAAAAACTCTTGTTACGGCGAGTTTGGCAACCTCTGCCTCTTGAAATCTTGCAAGTTTACCAAGTGTAAATGAATGTGGAAATAACCGTGTCAAGAAGACAGATTGTACCGTATATGGCAGCAGCAACCTACTGCTGAGTAGGCACTTGACTTGAATACAAACAGGTAGACTAGTGAAGTGACCAGTTGTCCTTTGATATACATTATCAATGTTCCTTGTTTCAATGGCTTACCCAGTATATTAATCCATTATTCTTACCTTTTGAGTGGGGTCCTGTTGCAAGTATTTTGGGGTAATTTTCTACACTTAAAAGGTATAAAGTTGAGGTGATGGGCAGTTTAAATGCTATGCGTTCACTGTGTTTCCTTAAAAGGGGATAGAAGCAATTCAGAAGCCTGCGCGTCAATTGGAAAACATATCTCATGCTGAATTGAAAAATAATTGAATAATATTTTGTTGCAAGCTGAGAAATACAAGGTAGAAGCTGGGACACAAGCTGGCAGAGAGAATTTTCAAACAGGATGCTGTACTGGCTGTCAAGCTTTTTAGAGAAAAAGCTGCAGGATGTTTTGTGTAGGCTGAGGTCAAACGTGCTAAAGGAACAGTTAGAAGTCATAGTTTAAGTCACTAAGGACCCACTGGTGTGGGAAAGTGTGACATGTTCTTCATAAGTTGTACATTTTGAAACACTTGGACTATGCAATGATGCAGCACTTAAAAACAGATCAACTTAGGCTTCTACACAGCATGGCACTACACACAAGACAGGAAAGACTGGAAATGTTGTAGAGACACAGCCATAATCCCATTGGTGGAGTAGATGAGAAGTAATAGTAGCAATAATAGTGTTTGTTTTTTTATTTGGGTCATGGGCTGTGGGCATTCCTGGCAAGGCCAGCATTTATTGCCTATCCCTAATTGCCCTTGGGATGTCTGATCTCATCTCACTAAGTATTTGCTTGATCTGCTTTTGGAGAGATTGAAACAGCACATGTGTGAAAGACACAACCTTCCAGTTCCAGTCACAAATGGGTATTATTATTACACCCCCTGGGTTATGCTATTGTATAAGCAGATGTAGAGCAGTGTGAGCCAAGTCCCACAAAAAGTGGCTCAGCCTACTTAGGAAAGTAACAGATGCCATTGAACATATCAAGAAAATATCTACCACAGAATTCGTCCCAAGTGGAAAGTTTGTCTCTATTTCCCCTTTCCCCTAACATCCTAATTTTTAACTTGTGTTCTCTAGTATTTGACCGTTTATTAAAGTCAGCATTGTGGCTGGATTAATTTTGTCAATTACTCAAAACCTTGAAAGCTCTTTTTTTAAGGGCACCTTGAAATCTCTTATCCAGAAACAGCAAACTCAACTTCCTTAGCCTTTCCAATTACTCAAAATTCCTTACCCCTGAATCATATCAACTGCTTTACTCTGCATCCTTTTGAGGACAATATCTTTCCTATGACCAACACCTCATTCAGCACTAATACAATTTCATTTGATTTGTACAGTACCCTCTCCTAAGACATCCTATTTTAACTTCAGATACGAACTGTGTTGCAGTTTCCTATATTTGTTTGCCATTACTTCTATATTGCTTTCCTGATCACCACTAAGTACTCTAAACCGCACTAGTAGTGCCATTTTGCATGGCATTGTTCTACTTGTTTGCAAAATGGCTTTGTTCAGATCTGCAACCTGATCTCTGGCTTCAGATGATTAACCTTACAAAGAGATAGCCATCTGTTCTCTGTGCATACCTGCTTAAAATCCCTAATGTCTTGCCTTAGTATTGTAGGTCTAGTGCACATGAAAATGTACTTATCCTGAAAGGTGCAGCTATACGCTGGAGTGCAAGTGTTATGGCTTCTTTTTTGTTTGTTCATGGTCTGTGAACATCACTGGCAAGACTAGCATTTACTGCCCATCCCTAATTGCCCCGAGAAAGTGGTTGTGAGCTGCCTTTTGTAACCATTGCAGTCCATGTACTGTAGATGCACCCGCAATGCTTTAAGGGAGAGGGTTCCAGAATGGGCCCAGAAACAGTGAAGGAACGGTGAAGCAGTTGTGTAACTTTGAGGAGAGCTTGCAGGTGGTGGTGTTCCCATGCACCTGCTATCCTTGTCCTTCTAGGTGGCAGATTTAGGAGATGCTGTCATTCAGAGCCCTGGCTACTGCAGTGCACCTTGTAGATGGTGCATGCTGCTGCCAATGTGCATTGGTGCTGGAAGGAAAAATTGTTTAAGGTGGTGAATGGGGTACCAGTCAAGCAGCTTGCTTTGCTTTGGATGGTATCAAGCTTCCAGTGTTTTACAGGTTCGCTCATTAAGGCAAGTGGAGAATGTTCCATTACACTCCTGACTTGTGCCTTGTAGATACTGGACAGACTTTTGGCAAGTCAGAAGGTGAGCTACTCACCACAGAATTCCCAGCCTCTGCCCTGTTATAGCCACAGTATTTATTTATTTTTTAATATTAGATATCTCCTGGAGAGGGCTTTTAATTTAGTGACACTGATATTACAAGAACTTTCAAGAGCAAATTACTCAAGAATTACTCAAAACCTTGAAAGCTCTTTTTTTAAGGGCACCTTGAAATCTCTTATCCAGAAACAGCAAACTCAACTTCCTTAGCCTTTCCAATTACTCAAAATTCCTTACCCCTGAATCATATCAATGCTTTACTCTGCATCCTTTTGAGGACAATATCTTTCCTATGACCAACACCTCATTCAGCACTAATACAATTTCATTTGAGTCTCTTAGTGAAGGTTAGTATACACAGAAATTCTGCTGGTCTCTGTCATTCTCAAGACAAGAAACTGACATGGCTGGGTTTCATGTCTCTCTCACTTGATAGTTGGAGTTTGTCAAATCTTGAGGAAGACCATATTGTCAGCTAGTCTGGCCAACTGTTGTTCATTAGGAATCTGTGGTACTGGGGGAGGATCTGTCTTTTTGGGTACAACCATTCGTGTAGATGGATCTGCCTGCTACCCTTGTCCTAATAGGGCTTTAACAGCATCTTCTACTGGAAATCACACAAAGGCTGCGAGGTCATCACTAATCGAGGCATATGCTTGAGCACCAAGACCAAAGGCACATCATCTTGTAGCATCTCTTAGTTCCTCCATGATAGGCTGGATGGTTTCAGACCATTGATGAGATCTAATCACTGTGTGAATTCCAGGAACGTCCCTTTTGCCAGATATGCTGTCCCACAGACCAAATTGCTTCCAGCTCAGAATTAGCAATTTTGATGGCTTGAGGTATTCTCTTTCAGAGGTACCATGCAGTATTCATGTCATTGTGTAGCAGATATAAAGCAAGCAGTTGATCCTAAACTTGTGTTGCTATTCCACCAGGAGCCTCCAGCTCCTGGGTCTCTCAGTGCTCCAGTAGTTTGCTGAATCCCAGTGAGTTTTCCACCATCACCGCAGTGGGCATCTTACCAACTTCTCCCCATCTCACTCCCCTCCTCCACAGTTTTTAATGGTTGGTCAAATTAAGTCTTTGATCAATGGTCACCCCCTAGGTTGTTGATGGTGATGGAATCAGTGGTGGGAATGCCGTTGAACATCAAGTGGAGATTATTAGATTCTCTTTTGGTTGGTGATGGTCATTGCCTGGCACTTCTGTGGAGCCTATGTTACTTGCCACTTGTCAGCCCAAGCTTGATTGGCTGCACACAGCAAGACTTGGAAAACAATTACTGCTTCACTGTCTGAGGAGTTGTGAATGGTACTGAACATTATGCAATCATCAGCAAAAATCTCAACCCCTGACCATATGAGGGAAGCAAGGTCATTGATGAAGTAGCTAAAGATGGATGAGACTAGGCCACTACCCTGAGGAACTCCTGCAGTGATGTCCTGGGGTTAAGATGACTGGTCTCCAACAACCATAACTATTTTTCTTTGTGAGAGGTATGCCCCCAACCAGTGGAGAGTGTCCCCATGATTCCCATTGACTTCTGTATTGCTAGGGCTCCTTGTCGCTACGTTCAATCAAATGTTGCTTTGTTCTCAAGAGCAGTCATCTCACCTCATCTCTGAAATTCAAATCTCTGTCCATATATGGACCAAGGCTATGATGCAGTATGGAGCTGAGTGACCCTTGTGAAATCCAAATTGAGCGTTGTGTAAGTGCTGCTTGATGGCACTGTTGACTACACTTTCCATCACTCTGATGACTGGAATTAGACTGATTGAGGTGGCAGTTGACTGGATTGAATTTGTCCTTGCTTTGTGGACAAGACATACCTGTGCAATTTTCCACAAAGTTGAGTAGAAACCATTGTTGTAGCTGTAGGTCAGTTGTGCATGCCTTATGGAAGGCTTGGGCTTGATGGGCCAAATGATCTTTCCTGATCTACACTTCCTTTAAAAATAAGATATCCCATCGGTCTTGCGCTATTTTGTGAACCTGCAAAATATTGAGCAATTTGTCAAATAAAAGCAACTGTATGGTATGTTTGAATGAGTATTTAAGGGAAGGATTCATGACACAGTGAGTTGATGGTAGACTTAAGGCTAGAATGTGTCATAATGTTGCTCAGTGTACAAAATGTTGAATTTTTATTTTAAATTTATTCATAATCAGCATAAGTTTTTTGATTTAGAAAAGTCTACAAATATTTGTCTACACTTGGGTAGAAAGTTAAGCTGGCAACAGATTCAAACTTTGTGAATCCAACTTCTATGTAAAGTTAAATAATTATTCGAGAAGTTCTAAACTTTGTTGAAACTTTGCAACAAGTATGTTTTTAGCTGCACCTTATATACCAGTCAAGTGCTAGAAATTTAAACATAACGTTACCAAGAATTAAAAAGGTTTTATGTTCAGGGATTTAAAACTGATGATGTGGGGGATTTTATTTTAACATGGGATGCAGAGGGTAAATAGGTATGAATTTTTTAATGCTTTACCCTATTCACCGTGTTTACCTGATGTATACCCCAGTGTTGCACAGTGTGACGAAAAGGCAACTGGAACTGAGCAGTGATGCTGGCGTCAAATGTTCCCCTTCCTGTTTAGGCCATTGCTTGCTTCAGTGCAGCTGCACCTTTGTTAGGCCAATTGTTTAAAAATAGAATTTTAAGTGCTGATGTGGATCTGGAAGGCATTTTAGAGTAAGTGAGCTCAGTCTTTAATTATCATTTATTGCTTAAATGCTAAAGTAGTTTCAAGATCGGATGTGTATGAGATCCTAGTTCTGATATGTTTTAAAAGTTTGTGAATTTCTCATTGGTTCTGTTTAGTAATATACAGCTTTCCAAGTGTTGCACGTTTGAGACCTTTGCTCAGTCATACCTGTTTACTGACTGAGAGCTGGTTGGTTAAAAGAGGCTTCTTTGGTTAAATTATTATTACACTGTTTTTGGTAGGTGTGAACATAACATAATTTGTGCTATTTTTGCCCTGTGCTGAGGCTGCAGAGTGAAGTGGTTGAATGAGAGTTTGAACCTGAGATGCTCTATGCTAATTATCGCCATGTAACGTTTACATTCTGTTTTGTTTTCATTCCCTCAAAAATGTCCTCATGGCATCAAAATGAGAAGGAATTTTTTTTTATTTCTGTTCTCCTTTCCTCTCAGTATAGAGTGGACAGATTATGATGTCATTCAGCTTCCAGCGCTGTTTTGACACCAACGCTGCCATTTTGGAGTTCAACACTCCAGCCAACTTTTAACTTTGCATAGCTGGCCACATTAAGCAGCAGGAAGAACATTCCCTGCCTTCCCAGCAGTTCAAAAGAAAGGGATCATCAACCACTTTATACCCACTGTCGGCATTCCGTAGGGATCGTTCCCTCTGGGAGACCCTTGTCCACTCCTCCATCACCCCCTACTCCTCAACCCCCACCTATGGTACCTCCCCATGCCCACGCAAAAGATGTAACACCTGCCCCTTCACTTCCTCTCTCCTCACCGTCCAAGGGCCCAAACACTCCTTTCAAGTGAAGCAGCATTTCACTTGCATTTCCTCCAACTTGGTCTACTGCATTCGTTGCTCCCAATGCGGTCTCCTCTACATTGGAGAGATCAAACGTAAACTGGGCAACCGCTTTGCAGAACACCTGCGGTCTGTCCGCAAGAATGACCCAAATCTCCCTGTTGCTTGCCATTTTAACACTCCACCATGCTCTCTTGCCCACATGTCTGTCCTTGGCCTGCTGAATTGTTCCAGTGAAGCCCAACGCAAACTGGAGGAACAGGACCTCATCTTCTGACCAGGCACTTTACAGCCTTCCGGACTGAATGTTGAATTCAACAACTTTAGGTCTTGAGCTCCCTCCTCCATCCCCACCCCCTTTCTGTTTCTTCCCCCTTCCTTTTGTTTTTTTCCAATAAATTATATAGATTTTTCTTTTTCCCACCTATTTCCATTATTTTTAAATATTTTTAAATCTTTTATGCTCCCTCCACCCCCACTAGAGCTATACTTTGAGTGCCCTACCATCCATTCTTAATTAGCACATTCGTTTAGATAATATCACCAACTTCGACACCTATGTGTTCTTTTGTTCTGCTGTCTGTGACATCTTTTGATGATCTGCTTCTATCACTGCTTTTGCCTACAACCACACCACCCCCCTCCACTTCTCTCCCCCCACCCAACCCCCCACCCACCCACCACCACCACCACCACCTTAAACCAGCTTATATTTCACCCCTTCCTGGGATTCACCGAGTTCTGTCGAAGGGTCATGAGGACTCGAAACGTCAACTCTTTTCTTCTCCGCCGATGCTGCCAGACCTGCTGAGTTTTTCCAGGTAATTCTGTTTTTGTTTTGGATTTCCAGCATCCGTAGTTTTTTGTTTTTATCACTTTATAGGTTAGTTGCTTGTTGATTTCTTGAGCCTGTTGCTACTATTCTACATATATTTGGTTGCAAAGGTCTACAGGGAGTGTGTGACAAGTACTGAAGAGCTTTTTGCTGATTTCAAAGCTTCCATACAAGCCAGTTGTTCCCAGACATTGGTGAACAACTGGGCCTTTCTCTTGGAATACAGCATGACTGGGAGTAAAATAGACTGACCATGTTCTGTGAAATATGGAATGGACAAGTGGGAATTGATAGAAACAAGTATCCAGTGCTCTCCAGCAATAACAAAACATGAGGTAGCCATCAACACAAGCTGCAAATCCCATTTGTTTCCAAGATAGTGTGTCAACCATCTTTCTTCCCGAGGGCAATTCTACAATTGAACAAGCCGACAAAGGAAATAGTCACAGCCCCATCACTTGAAATCTGCAAGACCCATTTTTAGATTTTTCCATTTATAAGTTTCCATTATCAGACTACCATTTCAGCAGGTCACACCTGGTTTATCTAGCTTTACCCATGTAAATATTGACAGAATATGGATATTAGTCTGTGATGCTGACACAACTAAAGCAGAATAAGAATGGCAGAGATGACACAAAGCAGGACAAGTTGATAGGAGTGGGAGCAGGGTTCTCAGTAGGAGGCCACATCGACCCAAGGTGTTCAGGGAGCTATTCTTCTACCTAAACCTCAGTAACAACCAATGTTTGAAACATCAGTGCTTCACTAAGGAGATACTGAAATCTGCAAACTGCTGCAGCCACAACTCCCAACCTCCAAGTAGGGCAAAGATTGTATTGCCTAAATTCAGAGGTTGTGAATGTGATTGTGGCACTGAATCTTTGAGTCTGGCTCCTTTTAGGCTGTTGCTCGAGATATTAGCCAGATCTCACAGTTTGCCATCTAGTGTCACATCAGGGAGGTCATTGAGGTGCTGTGTTCAAAGATAGACTTCAAAGAATGATTTCATTTCATTCCTTCTTTCCAGAAAGAAGCATGGACAACAGTTTTTAGAGTTTCCCCATGGTGCAGGTTGTCATTGACTGCTTTGCTTTGGAGGTGCCAAAGTCAGCTCTGCCATGTATTGAAATGAAAAGTATTCCATTCCAAGTTGGATTAGGCTGGATGGCTCATTTTTCGGCCGGCACAGATACGATGGGCCAAGTGGCCTCTTTCTGTGCCATAAAGTTTCTATGATTCCACCTTGTTTGTGACCACAGATAGTGTGTCATACAAATCACTGCCTGGTACTCTGGCAGCAGAGTACGATGGTACGATGCCTTCGTTCCATGACAGTCCACTGTGCCAGCTGCATTTCAACCACCACAGGAACTGCAGGGTGGCTGCTGGTAATGAGGACTATCTGCTAACCATCTGGCTGATGACTCTGGTGTGCAGCCCATGCATACAATGAAAGCCATGCTGTCACAATATTGAGCAGACCATTGGCATGCTGAAGCAACGATTCCACTGCCTGGACCACTCTGAGGAGCCCTGCAGTATTTGGCTGAATGGGTATCAAGGTTTGGGGTGGTATGCTGCACAACCTTGTCATCATGAGGAGAGACCGCTCTATCAGGTGAGATGCTGATGAGCTAGAGCACTCGGAGGAGGATTTGGAAGACAGACTCCTTCTGCCCAGGCTGTTAGTGAAGAACTAAGTCAAGTGTAGTACCAGTAACCTCAACCCCAATTTCCCCATTCACCAACAGTACCACACTCCTCCTCTTCTCTCTGTCACTGACCTTCGTAATATCTACCTGGCCATGATGCAAAAATTAAAACCAACATAAAATAAACATTTCACAGCAAATTTATAAATAAAATTATACCACATTGTATACACCAGTGGTGAGCAACCTGTGGCCCATCAGGGTTCTGAGTGTGGCCTGCGAGACATTTTGTTGACCGCTGCCTATGCACAGGGTTGCCAGATTCCGCTGGTTTCCATCCACGTAGTTTTTAACGACCAGTATTACTAAAGTGATACGCACGCAAGGCAAGGGCACGTGAGGTGAGGTGCGTGCTGACTGCATACAACATTGTGAGAGCCGTGCGCTCCCTCTGCCTTCAATCAAAGCTCTGCTACAGTTCAGTTGGCACACCCTGCAAATTCTTACTCATGAGGTCGTGGTTAGTGCACATGCCCAATTTCAATCTTGTGACCCACTGAGATGAAGGGCCATTCATGCCCACTTACTAGCTTAAGTGCCTATTACTGGTACACATACTTAAAGTATCACCCTTGTGCATTCTGTCGGTGTCTGTCTTCCATATGACTTTGCTTCTCCTGTGCTAAGATTGCCTTGAAGGACAACCATGAGTAGCTTTGACCCTAGAAGATTCTGTTTCAGACTGCACTATCTCTGCATGGGTGCCAACGGTCTGGGCTGGGTGGCTAACAGGCAACGACAAGGACACTGGTGAAGTGGCAAGAGTAGGAGCCCAAATGTTCTCATTCTGAGAGGACAGCTGGCTCCTGCTCCGTGTGGCCACTGCCACTCTCATCGGGTGGCACTTCAGCAATCCTAATAATGTGTTGGAGGCCAGATTACTGTAACATCCTGCAAAGACTTTGAACACTAGTATCCATAGTCATGATGGTGTGGCCTGAGCATCCATGGCAGCAAGCTGACCTTGCTTGGATTCAGTCTGAGCTTCCAGTGCAATGGTCAGTCTTTTAGTGGAGTTTGCTTTCACTGCAGTGACAACTGAGAGATTGGTGCTGATGGTTGGGTCTGCAGGTATGTTGATGAAGTTGGCCACCACTTTCACATTGGAAAGAATGGACTCCTAGCTCTGTTCAAATCCCTGGGCCAAGTAGGTGAACAGGGGTTTCCCAATGAACCAAGCATTTCATTCTATATATCCATCAGTTTTCTTCTGTAGCCTGCCTCACCTCTCTCTGCCCCCCACCCATCCCAGTCCAAGTCCTCATCTGAATCCTGTGCAGCAGAACTCATGTGTACCCTCACCCTGTGGCGAGCTGCCACCTATATCCTTGTTCCCTGTGCTGGCTGCAACACAGTTAACCCTTATGTCTCACCATGTGGAGATCCTGTCTCTAATCTCTTCATCAAGATACTCATTGTCAGTATTTGAGTGGGTGGCTGAGTGTGTGAAATCAGGTAACAGTTTGTCTTGGCCTTCACTCTTGGTCTTCCACAGCCTGGTCACATTGCATTTCTTGTTATCTGAAGGGGAAAGGCACAAGGGTAAGAGTGTGGTGAGAGGAGGGAGGATAAAAGAGGTGCATGTTTGCATCATTTTCACCATTGTAAGTCAGAAGAGATTGTAGATTGGGGGAAGTGGAATATGATGAGGAGGATTAGGCATGAGCATGTAGTAACCTTCAACGGATTTATCCCTGTTGCAGGCCATGGCTTCAGCAGTGGCCCTTCTGATTATGGCCAGCACCCTCTCTTCCATGGGGTTAAAAGCATGCAGGCATGACTATCCATCACCAGTTAGTTCCTGCTGCCTTTGGTGTACCACCACCACCTGCAAGAGAGGGAAATGTGTCAGTGAATGTCATGGAATCTATTTGAGTGGTGTGACTATCATGATTGTCATGATATGGCAGGTTGTATTTACCAGACTGACCAAATCCACAGGGGAAACTTGGCTGTGCTATCACAACGGTTTTGCAATCTGTATTTATTATGAGAAGGTTTGTGCACTAAATTCAGAATTAATGAGTCCACTAACACCTTTAGAAATTAAAAAAATTAAATTAAAACATTTATAACAAAAGAAAAGAATAAGTACATACACAAGATTACAAATATATAGTTAATAATATAACAATTCCCAAGAATTCCTAGTGAACCAGATTCCCAACCACACACCCCTTTTAAGGCCAAAATAGATTTTAAATTTAGAGACAATCCAGCAAGGTTACCATAAGCATCCACTCAACAGCAGAATTCCAAAGGCTTTTAACACAGCTTTGGTTACAGGAACAGCAGACTTCTGCAAAGTGGCTAGAGGCTTTTCCCCAAGTCTGTTTCACACGGTGTACCTTTCAGATCTTACATGGCCACACCATACAGCCTTTCGTCCTTCTTTAAATATATTTCTTCATCTTTTTAATCTGTAAATCCCATTGCACCCACATGTCTTTGGAATTTACTTTTCCCATAATATAGAAATCTTTTATGTTGTCATTATGGCCAGCACTTTTGGGAAAAAACAATGTAATAGTCTGCCTTATTTATCTTATTAGTTGTAAACATCTTACCATGTCTCTTTGAAAACCAAAACACCTCTCCACTTATCTTAAAATGCAAATTTCATTCACACTCTATCTGCTGAGACTTTACCCTAGTTCACTCATTAGCATTTCACATGCCCTTTTACACCTAACTCTTTTGATAATTTCAACCTTGTGGTCCATCCGTCTCTAATTCAATTAAATCAGTCATACAGACAGAACCATCCACACACAAACAAATATCCCCCACTAATATTATGAAAAATATGATAGTTTTGTGACATGTTGCAGGCTGTGAGATGTGGGTCTGAGGCTTGCAACAGAGCCAAGTGTGTATGAGGATGAGGTGAAGCATATGCAAGTTAAATTTGAATCTTAGTTTATGGAGATTGTTGTAAGGTGACTGGGAATGTGGTGATTTAAGTAAGCAATGGCTGAGTTAAGCAGTGCAGTAGGTCAATGGGACATTTGAAAATGCATTCACTCACCTTGATCACTTGTATGAGATCATTTTATAAGGAAGTAAAATGCACTGATTATTCTTCACTTTTTAGACATTTTTACAGAGAGCAAAATAAATGATTGGGGTGCACACATTAGAAGCTGAAACATCTGAACACTTTAACAAAAAATATTATTTTAAAGCTTGGAATTTTTTTCTGGATGAAAAGATTTGACATTATAAATATATGACCTGCTCTCCAGAGCCAAAGAAGTTCTTTAGCAGTAGTCACAACACTGTTTAATAAGGTGTAACTTGTAAAAATTCTTTTAATAGTGATATTACAGTGTAAAAGTGGAAATTCTTGGCTGCTCAATGATTTCTAATTGATTGCAATCCTAATCCACTCCCCATGGGGAGGTGGTATTGTCATTGGACTGGTATTCCAGAGACCCAAGGTAATGCTCTGGGGACCTGGGTTTGGATTCCACCACGGCAGATGGTGAAGATTGAATTCAATAATAATCAATCTGGGTCTCAGCTACACACCGTCTGGGAATGTGTAGTATTACTAACGGTAGCTTCTGGACTTCCATGTTTAACATACACATGTCCCGACACTAGAAGATGTGGCAGAGGCCAGAATTGTGGGAGCGCAGATATCTTGGAGGGTTGTGGGGCCATGGAGGGTTTTGACAACAAAGATCAGAATTTTCAAGTTTTACCCATAGCTTGTGTTCCAGTCTTTTCTGATGAAGTAAATGAATTTGCCCATCAGCTAATTGTTAACCTTTGAGGAGAATGTGTTGACCAAGTGGCAAAAGCCAATACAGGAAAACTCTATTCACGTTAAAATGAGTTGATCCTTCTTGAAAATGTTGACCACTTTTGTACATGGAAGGTTGGTGTTATGATTTTAATTTTAATTCCTATTGTTTATACTCAAGATTGTGTTGTGACTGAATGACACAGTGCCATTTAAGTTCTGTCATAATATAGTGCCATGAAATGATATGCTTCTGATTCAGTTGGCTATCTATTGCAAAATTGATTTTAAATTCAGTAATTTTGGCCATGCTTATGAGCATGCTGTGCTGCAAGTGACTCATGGTGATGTAACCTAATTTTTCTATGAACTTTAGTCATTACTGATCCGGAGGTGCCTCTGAGCGTCTGTAATGAAATTGTGAGAGAAAAGGTAACCTTCAAACCTATGGTGTGATTGATCTGACTAACCTCAGTTGTTTGCCTGCTTTTTGGTGGAGAGGGGCTTCTTTGACCTTAATGAGCATTCTGATGCACAGCTCTTCCATGCTGTCTATTGTTTTATCGTAACATTCTTCACACATTTGGACTTCCATTCAATTGTGTCCACACAACAATGGATGACAGGATGTTTGGAAGTGTTTTTGACCCATGGCTGTATTTTGCTGCTGCAGTAAGAGCTGTTCTATTTTCAGTCAGCGGGTCTGAGCATACATTCTGACAATTAGATTGTGCACTCAATTGCTTGAGTTTGGAAGATTACCTGAAGTTCTTGGCACTATTTTTCACGTATCGGGCTTACCGTATTATTGGCATGATGTAGTGATCGCTGATCCCCAGGCGGTCTACTCTCGATCATCAGTAAAGTAATGGAAGGGGTCATCAGTGCTATCAAGCGGCACTTACTTAGCAATAACCTGCTCATTGACGCCCAGTTTGGGTTCCACCAGGGCCACTCAGCTCCTTACATCGTTACAGCCTTGTTTCAAACATGGACAAAAAAGCTGAACTGCTGAGGTGAGGTGAGAGGGAGTACCCTTGACATCAAGGCTGCATTTGACTGACTGTGGCATCAAGGAGCCCTAGCAAAACTGGAGTCAATAGGAATCAGGGAAATCTCTCCACTGGTTGGAGTCATACCTAGCACAAAGGAAGATGGTTGTGGTTGTTGGAGGTCAGTCATCTCAGCTCCAGAACACAACTGCAAGAGTTCCCCAGGGTAGTGTCCTTGGCCCAGCCATCTTCAGCTGCTTCATCAATGACCTTCCTTCCATCATAAGGTCAGAAGTGGGGAATGTTCATTGTGCAATCATCAATGTTCAGCACCACCCATGATGCCTCAGATACTGAAGCAGTGCATGTACAAATGCAGCAAGACCTGGAAAATATCCAGGCTTGGGCTGACAAATTACAATTTGTCACGCCACAGAAGTGCCAAGCAATGACCATCTCCAACAAAAGAGAATCTAATCATCGCTACTTGACATTCAGTGACATTACCATTGCTGAATCCCCCACTATCAACATCCTGGGGCGCGGGGGGTTACCATTGACCAGAAACTGCACTGGACTAGCCATATAAATATGGTGGCTATAAGAGCAGGTCAGAGGCTAGGAGTCCTGCGACAAGTAACGCACTACCTGACTCCCCAAAGCCTGTCCACCATCTACAAGGCACAAGCCAGGAGTGTGATGGAATATTCCCCATTTGCCTGGATGAGTGTAGTTCCTACAACAGCACAGCTGCAAAAGTCCACTTGCACACTAATACATAGTTAATTTTACAGCATAATTTTAATAAGTATTTTTTAACACCACGTACATTCTGCCCTTGTGATTCTATTATAATTTAAATGGTAATCTAAGCCTATTCTGATGTCTAATACACTTTGTGATGCATCTGCTCCCTACACCTTTTTTAAAAAAAAAACTACGACTGTGTGCATAGGTAATGGTCAGTGGCATCAACTGAACATTAGTAAATAGGTGTTCTCTACCATTTTCTTAGGATGAGTTTTATATTCTCCCCTGGCTGTAAGAGAGTAACTGAGAAGTGTATTACGTTTCAAGTTTCAATAATAGAACAGAATTTGGGATCCATGTAGACCAAGATTCTGCATCACCCATTTAATTCTTTCACTCGTAGATAGTTCTATTTGGCCTGTGTACACAGCTGAAATTAAGGTGTGACTTCAATTACAGTCACAATGTCCATGAGGTACAGAGAGTTGCATCAAAGCTGCAGAAGTGCTGAATCTGACTTGTGCATGCTGATCAGTCTCTGAAGCTTTGGGACCAGTAGAAGATGGGAAGGACCAGCAGAAAACTGGGCCTCTGCTGCTGCTACACTTAAAGCAAAGTGCATTGATTTTTCAATTATGCTGCTGGGTAAGCAGGATCTTCTAGGAGCTGATGGTGCTAATGTATGCTGTCCTTTGTTCAGACTGCAGTGTATTTATGCAGGTGATTCCCTGCCTCCAACATCCTGCACTGTTTAAAATATGCTGGCTTTCAACGCTAGGTCAAAAAACTTAATGTTCTGAGTGTGAAAGCCACATATTTACACATAATTGGATAACATCTAAATATAGGGCTGTTTATGTCAATATCTTGCTTTAAATAAATGGTGATTCTAAGATCTATGTATAGCATAGTTTTACAGTTATCAAAGAAACAAATATCCTGCGTAGAATTTCTTAAACTTGGGGTTTCCCCTTGGTAAACACTTAAGCTTTAATCTAACAGCAAAAGATGAAAAGGAGGGTTTTCTTCTGAGATGACAATCTTTTCTAACCAACCTGGGAATATCAGAGTAGGGTAATGGAGCATTTTAAACTTAAGCCAGCTGCTGAGCAGACAACATTGCTGTATTTGGAGGCAGTTTTTGTGTCTGCTAAGAATGTTAAGACAGCTCAAACTGAAAAGAGCTTTATAGTGTTCAAAGAGAGAGAGAGAAAAGTTTTTTTATTCATTGATGGGATGTGGGCATCACTGGCTAGGCCAGAAAATGGTGGTGAGCTGCCGCCTTGAACTGCTGCAGTCCATGTGATGTAGGTACATCCACAGTGCTGTTATGGAGTCTTTCATTCTGTAAGCGAGTTTGCTTAAACCATGGTCCAAGAGTTGAAAGCTTGGGGTGCTCATTTACCCTACCTTTCAGCTGCCACCAGGCAGGGTTCTAATAAAACACTGAAGTGCAATTTAACTTCCTGCTTTTAATAAGCCCCTTTACCCAACCTTTTCTCAGACATGGTTGCTAATGATGCAAAAATAAACTAAAACATTTAATTAAATAATGTGGTTTAAAATTCCTCCATGCATTACTTTTACTGTGGAATAAGTCATGTACCCATCCAACTTTGCTTGTGAGGTACATTTAAGGCATTTGAATCGTCCAAGATAGTAGAAAATACTGGAGTGCAGGAGTCGGCTGTTGTCTGCAGTCACTAGTTGGATAATTCACAATCCTTGGCTGAGAAACTCCATTTGGTTAACTAGATATAATAATGTATTGATTTAAATTCAGCTTTTCACCAGGAAGATATATTGGACCATTTTAATCATTTTGTGTATCCAAATATTTGAATACATCACTTGAATAATTGATAGAATAGTTAGACAACAAGTTGGCTGCCGCAGCACTAAAATGATCAGTATCAATCAATACCAATAATGGCTAAAGATTATAGCTCAGCCATTAATCTCCTGATTTCCAGTCATCCAATCTGTACTGACAATATAGCATGCAAAGACAAAGCTTTCCAAATCATAAGTTTGCACATTGACCAAGAAATTGGCAACACCTTCAAAAGGCCAACAATTCCCATACAGTTGTGACTTTAAACCTATGACATAGACAAACAAGTGACCGTATTGCATGTGCACTAGGCAGTGATTTGTAACAAAGCTGTAGGTGTACTCCAATATCTTTTTTTCAATATTGGAGGGAAAAAGCAAAAGGATATGAAGAGGAATAGAAGACACACGTTAGATTATTTTTGATGGGGAGGAACTGCATGTTACTTCAGAAGAATTTTTTTTCCACTTGGTATATTTTGGATCTAACAACAATTATCAGCATTACAATTTGTAAATCTAAGAATAATGTAATATTTACTCACACAAATACAAAAGCAAATTACTGAGCATGCTCGAAGTGCTCAGCAGATCAGATAGCACCTGACAAAAGGCTATTGATCTGAAATGTTAGGCCTAATTTTAATTCTGTGCAAATGGATGGATTTTGAGTGAATTCAAATCCCACCTGTTAACTCCATGTCTCTCTCCACAGATGCTGCTTGGCCTACTGATTATTTCTAGCATATTCTGTTTCTGCATGCTATTTGCTAACAGCTATTGAAAAATATTTTCTATATGCATTTTAGGAATTAGCTATTTTTCTCGATATATTTTTGCCTAGTAATAATCCTATGAGAATAAAATGTTAGTTTTCCTAAAACAAATGCATAGCAGTTAATAGATTTCAATTCTCATTGCATGGAGCCGCAGACAAGCAATTTAGAATTTTACTCTAATAACAGAATTTATCCAAAGTGGTGGTACATTTTTCGAGGGCTCATAATTTTTAAAATGATAATAACACACTCATTCTGATGGTTTCAGTTTGAAGGACCTGTCCTGTCCCTTTGTTCATTAAGGCACTTTCCTTCTATAACTCCACCAGTTAATGGTGGTACATTTTTTCTGCACCTTCCTCGGTAAATGTTGCTACTCTCCTCTTCTTACTCGTCCACCACTATCACAAATGCCATCCATCCCGTAGCATTTCTCTCCATCCCTAGAGTTTCTTTCTCTCCTTCCTTCTCTCTTTGTCTCAGGCTCTCTTTTTGTCTCTTTCTCATCTTTCTCCCCCTCCCTCCTTTCTCTGTCTTTCTCTCTCTCTTTCTCTCTCTCTCACCCCCTTTCTTTCCCAGTCGTGTCTCTGCTGCTCCCTCTCCCTCTCTCTCTCTCTCTCTCTCTCGGTCTCTGCCCCTCTCTCTCTCTCTCTCTCTCGGTCTCTGCCCCCCTCTCTCTCTCTTGGTCTCTGCCCTCTCTCTCTCTCTCTCGGTCTCTGCCCTCTCTCTTTCTCGGTCTCTGCCCTCTCTCTCTCTCGGTCTCTGCCCTCTCTCTCTCTCTCTCGGTCTCTGCCCTCTCTCTCTCTCGGTCTCTGCCCTCTTTCTCTCACGGTCTCTACCCATCTCTATCGGTGTCTGCCCCTCTCTCTCACGGTCTCTACCCCTCTCTCTCTCGGTCTCTGCCCTCTCTCGGTCTCTCTCTCGGTCTCTGCCCTCTCTCTCTCGGTCTCTGCCCTCTCTCTCTCTCTCTCTCTCGGTCTCTGCCCCCCCCCCCTCTCTCTCTCTCGGTCTCTGCCTCTCTCTCTCTCAGTCTCTGCCCTCTCTCTCGGTCTCTGCCCCCTCTCTCCCTCCCTCTCTCTCTCGGTCTCTGCCCCCTCTCTCTCTTGGTCTCTGCTCTTTTTGTGTAGATTTGAGTTTGATGCCATTGCATACATGGTGGGAATTGATGATGTTATGGCAATGCCCACGATGCACTGACAGTCAAAAACATGATGGGCGGAATTTTCCATTCTCGAGACTAAGTCCGATGGTGGGCGGGAAAGACGGCCTAATTCCTGCTGGGTGAACATGCCTGATCTTCCGATTTTCAGCTCTTAATTATGCATCTGCGAGGAGCTTGGCGAATCTTGTGGCTGGGCAGGCAGGAAATTGCCTGCCTTGCTGTTACTTCATGGGGTTGAAGGACAACATACTTAAAAGATATCCCCAAACTTATTCACTTATTGCAGACCAGGAGCTCTGCATTGCTCTTCCAGCGTCCTTGCGGCTACAGGTTATTCGGGAGAAACTCTCAGATGTGAGCAATTACATCCAGAGATGTAACTAGGGAGCCTCCGGCAATGCCTTTCACTCACCCCTAGATAAAAACACTGCTGGCGATACACCCATGGTTGGGCCAATGCTCGCTGTTGCAGTGGTCCTCCTTTACTCCAAAAGAGAGGGAGACAGAAAGCAGGAAGCTACAGGCCAGTTACCTTAACATCTGTCACAGGGCAAAGGTTAGAAGCTATTATTAAAGATGTTAAAGCAGGGCATGTGGATAAATTCAAGCTAACCGGGAAGAGTCGACATGATTTTGTGAAAAGGGAATTATGCTTAACCAGTTTATTGGAGTTCTTTGAAGAAGTAACTTGTTGTGCAAAAGGGGAATTGGTGGATGTACTGTACCTAAATTTCCAGAAGGCATTCGATAAGGTGCCACATCAAAGGTTATTGCCAAAAATGAAAGTTCATGGTGTAGAGGGTGACCTCTACATGAGGGCATGGATAGAAGATTGGCTGGCTAACAGGAAGCAGAGAGTTGGCATAAATGGGTCATTTTCTGGTTGGCAATATGTAATGAGAGGTGTGCCACAGGAATCAATGCTGGGGCCTCAACTTTTTACAATTTATATAAATGACTTGGATAAAGGGACCGAAGGTACGGATGCTAAATTTGCTGATGATGCAAAGATAAGCAGGAAAGAACGTTGTGAAGAGGACGTAAGGAAGCTACAAAGGGATATGGATAGGTTAAATGAGTGGGCAAAGATTTGGCAAATGGAGTATAATGTGGGAGAAAGTAAAATTGTCCATTTTGACAGGAAGAATAAAAATGCATGTTATTTAAATAGTGAGAGATTGCAGAGCTTTGAGATGAAGAGCGATCTGAGTGTCCTACTGCATCAATTGCAAAAGGTTAGTATACAGCTACAGCAAGTAATTAAGAAAGCTAATAAAATGCTATCGTTTGTGAAGGGAATTGAATACAAAAGTAGAAGAGTTATGCTTCAGTGAAACAGGGCATTGGTGCTACCACGTCTGGAGTATTGTGTACAGTGTTGGTCTCCTTATTTAAGGAAGGATGTAAAAGTGTTTGGAGAAAATTCACTAGACTAATACCTGGAATAGGAGGGTTGTTTTATGAGGAAAAGTTGGATAGGCTAGGCTTGTGTCTGCTGGATTTTGGAAAAGTAAGAGGTGACTTGATTGAAACATTTAAGATCCTGATGGGTCTTGACAGTGTGAATGTAGAAAGGATATTTCTTCATGTGGGAGGATCTAGAACTAGGGGCCACTGTTTAAAAATAAGGGGTCACCCATTTAAGACAGATGAGGAGAAATTTTTTCTCTCGAAGGGCAGTAAATCTTTAGAACTCTCTTCCTCAAAAGGCTGTGGAAGCAGAGTCTTTGAATATTTTTAAGGCAGAGCTAGATAGATTTTTGATAAGCAAGGGGTGAAAAGTTATCAGGGCAGGTTGGAATGTGGCATTGAGGTTTCAATCAGATTAGCCATGATCTTATCGAATGGCGGAGCAGGCTCCAGGGCACCAGTGGCCTATTTTGTATGGTCCATATTTTGTATAGTCTAGCCTCTGGAATTTATAAAGGCCCTGCTGCCTCTTGCTACTCAGGCCCTTGCTTCTCAAGGCCCAGTGCCAAAGAGTGACGGGCCCTTCTTCTCATCTGGATGAGAGCCATTGCCAAGGCAGCGTTGTCTGCAGCCTACATCATCGATGTCTCAGTGGATGTGTGAGCAAATTGAAGTGATACATTTAGTGAGCATGTCTTTTACAGGTTTCCCGCCATCTGGCCTTTCATCTGGCCCCCGTCTTGACATGGCATGCCCACCCCAGGTCGAGGACATCCTGGAGGACCAGAGATGAGTGTTCCTCCTGTTCATACATGAATACATATGGAGACATTGCTCTTTGACCAGGGTGATGAAGAAGCCTCAAGTGTACACTTTTCTGCTTGTTTCCACTACTCTCGAGGCTCTTATAGAGAGAGCATTTCCTTAGCACAGAAAGAATAACCACATCATCTTTCGTCAGCCATGACCGTTCACCCAGAATGATGGAGGTTTGGAGTTGCGAGTTGGCTGCTCTCCACCTGTCCTGCCCCTTGGAGGCATTGCCTCTCCCTTCATCTCTGCCTCTGACTGCAGCTGATGGCAAATGGCACGGGAAGAACGGCAGCTCCACACATTGCATGGATCTCAATGTTATGAGACCCATGAGTTGGGAACAAACCTACTGCCGTGTGGGCTGCTTCATCAAAAGGAGAACACAACTGAGCATCTTTGACAACCAGTTGCCTCATAATTATTAGGATGCCTCTTTAGTCAGCCCCTTGTACTGATCTTGAACTCCAACCATCTGAAAATACTCTCCTCCCATCTCAGTGACTGACTGATTAACTGTATGGTTAAGGCCAATTTGGGAAAATGGTGCACGTCACCGTTCAAAGTTGTTCCACGACCTTCTACCCTCTCCCTGTCACCTGCCAACTTATCACCCATCACCATAGGTCCATCCAATATCACCATTCCTCTCCCCTATGTCGCCCTTGAACTTTCCCATCCCCCATTTCCCTGGACCCTATCATGATCCACCTCCACATACCTTTCCTCCCTGCAGAGCCGACACTCACTACCGTCACCATGCCCACCCTGACCCTGTCCCTCCTGTTAACCGAGCCATCTGTCTTGCCCCCCCCCCCCCCCCCCCCCCCCCCCCCGACCCACCTGATGAAACCTTCACCTACCAGACTGTCACCCTGGACCTGCCACCCTACCGCATCCCACTAGCCCCTCTGACTGTGACCATTCCATCCTATGACCAGTACCCTGAGCTCCCCCCACCCCCGACGTACCCCACTGTTCACCCCCAAATATTTCTCCCCTGTAAGCCTGCCTCCATTGTCCAGCCTTGATGGAGCGTTTGCTGACGGCACTTGGGTAAAGTTACGCAAGGTCCCTGAGAAGAAGGCAGCAACATCTGTGGACTTCAAAATCATTGATGAAGTGAAGCTTGCTAGGTGCACGCCACTTATATACAGTCAGGAAGCAGACTATTTTTAATTCTCACTGGTGGGGCACTTAATTTGGGATTGGAACGTAATTCTGGCGAGCTGGCTTTTTAATGAGCATTCATGAGATGCAAATATGGTTCCTGACATTGATCAGTGGGAAACCAGACCTGCCTTTAAACTGCCATCAAAATCGGGGAACAAAATTCCAAACTAATTTCCTGCCAGTGGGAAACATACTTTTTCCATCACACCAAACTTCATGCCCCAGCTCATCACGATTCCTGTTGCTGACAGGAATGGAAAATTTCCCCCAATGATAGGGATTTTCTGAAGCGACAAAATACTTTTATTTAAATAAAAGTAAACTTTCAGTAATAATGAATGATACATCTATTTCTTTTCCTGTGCTTAGCTCAAATCAAAATGACACAACCTTGATTCTTTTAGGAGAATGTTCAATTTAAATAAAAGGTGGTTTTAAAAAAAATTGGGTGACCCAACAGAAGTTGAATCTATAAAGTGTCACAACAGTGGATTACAACTCAAATTACTTATGGGCATATTGCACTTTTAAGGAAGGAGTGTTTTTTTAGAAAAGACATACAAACATAAGCTGACAGAATGTAAAGTAACCACTTCGTGCAAAATTCCTCTCTGGATTATATTTGACGGACTAGTCCAGAAAGACCATGGAATGTTGCACCTAAAAAGATGTCCAGGTCTACTTCAGACAAACACTTGAGGAGGAGAAGAAGAAATGAAATGCAAAAGCCTGAACTTGAATCTCATGTGGTTGTGAAGACATTGGAGACTAATTACTACATCTCAGCAGAAACCATCTCAAGTTGAGCTATATCTCAGAACGTGGAAATAATGTGAGTTGAAAGAAACCGGACTCTGGGCGAAAGGCATGTTTGTTTTTTCCCTTCCAGAAATACACAAGGAAATGGGCTAAAAAACTAGCTACAGACCTGATCTGTGTGTTCTAGTTCTGGTGTGCTAGTGAGTCACAGCAGAAGAAGAATGACTAGCACCCCTTTGCAGCTTGCAGGCAAAGGTTTTTTTCTCTCTCTGTTGCTGGAGGCAAAGCTGCAATCAAAAAAGGAAACGGGACAGCTTCAACTAAGCTGCAGAACCAATGTCTCCAAACCAACTGCTAAACTGCCAAAGCCAGCTGCACTGGAATCACCCAACTTAACAGCCACAACTTTTTGCCATCTACGCCTCATGGACAAGCCAAAGACTGATTCGTATATCTTTTTAATTTTTATTTGGACTCTTTCTCATTTCTGATCCGTGTGTCTGTGTGTTGCATTTTTATGATTTTTCCTCTGCTTTTTATAATATAATAAAATTGGCACCTTCTAAATCATAGAAATACATTTGGACGGGGAAAAGATTCCTTTTAAATTAACCTTGTTGTGACCAACCGAGGGGGTAGAATGAAGAATGGAAGCCAGCTCATTCCTCCTCACCCGGGAGCATAACAAATTGGGGTCCCACTTGGGAAATTAACAAATTGGGGGAACCTTGCCTGAGGACCGGTTGTAACAAATGGTTTTCAAAAGGAAAGCCAATGAATGTTTGAAAAATAAAAATTTGCGAGGATATAGGAAAGGCAATGTAATGGGATTATGCGGATGGATCTTTGAGACCCAGCCCAGGCCCAAAATGTTGAAAAATTTGATAATTCTATGATTGTAACTGTGCAATTTTAGAAGATCATATTCAAGATAAAAGTGGGAGATACATCTTTGTAAAAAGAGCAGTCCTTATAAATGGGGCTCTTAATGATATAATATGAGTGTTCTAAAAGGAAAAAGAACTAATCGGATGTCCTGATAAGTGATGATTTCCATTTATCACCTTTCAAGTGAAATAAAACTGCACATTTCATCCAAATTTGGTTTTTAGTACAAAATTCGTCTATATAAATGTCACCCTTCCAAATGGTACTGTACCTTTTAGATTCTGGGTTGGTATTAATAAACTAATCAGCTTCTGTGTGCATTGATACTTTATTCTGTCAAGGGATTGACATAATGGACTGTTAGTAGGATTGCATTTTGAAACCACACAGATTACCTCATTGCATTAGTGAACATAAAATGGAGTACTTGGTGCAGCGTTCCAGGGCTCTTGCGGCTACTGCAGTTAAGGTAAGACTTAAAAGGATCTACAGCTTCATCTTTCTACAGGGATATGTACTGATGAGCAGTATCTTGCATTCATATAAGTGCATTTTCCTTCATTAAACAGGAGGCACAAATATATTGCAAGAAAAACTGGGCAAAAATATTATTTAAATCACTATCAGATCCACTCTGTTCATATAGAGTTTTGATTTTTTTGTAAATTGATTACTTTTTTTTTACAAAATACTGTTCTATTAATGTATTTAAAAATATAATGTCTGCTTCTATAAGAAGTCCATATTCATTTTAGCACAGCCTTGTTTCTGGGTCCAATTTATGCCTGTTTTTGGGAACTTGACTTTTTGCAATGAAAGTTCTCGACTAAAGTGAAAATGTTTGGCATGGTCTGAACTGAACCATGTGGGCTAGGAATAAGACTACAATCTGCATGTTGTATCGAACAATAGAGGCTGGAGAATTGCCTTGATAATGAGTCATAGGAGGCCTGATTTTAACTCTGTGAAAGTGAATGTGTTAACATCATACCCCATGAGTAAACTGAACTAAGCCCAGTGGTGGCAGTACAACTTGCCCCCAGAGCCCGTAGACTAGAGAGGAAAAATCATCTGCGTCCAGTTGTTTTTTTCAGTGTGTGATCCTTGTTGGAGTTTTTATGTATCTGTTTTCATAGGTGAGGGCAGGGTTAGCGTTATCTATGGAAACGTGAAATTACTGATTCTTTTAAGTGTTCCTTGTGGTGATTGCACCCTACACCAAGTACCCCATCGTATGGCTCAATAACCTGTGCATGCTTCCTGACTAATTAAGAATGCCAGTTTGGACGTCACACCACAAGACTGGCTGGGCCACGGTCCTCAGCAGAGAAGGAAAGAAAGTTGGAAGAAAGCAAAAGGACCTATTTGTGATCTGCCTTTTCATTTGGCCATTTTGAGATTACAGTCTAGACAGTTCAAAACACTTTCTACGCATCCCATGCAAAATGACTGTTTTGATTGTCAGTTGTAGCTCGGTTGGTAGCACTCCCACCTATGAGTCACAGTGTTCTGGGTTCAAGGCCCTTTCCAGGGCTTCAGCCCAAAAATTAAGGTTAACACTCCAGTGCAATGTTGAGATGAGATGTTAAACCGAGGCCCCATCTGCATGCTTGAGTAGATGTAAAAGCTTCCATGGCACTACTTCGACGAAAAGCGGAGTTATCCCCACTATCCTGACCAATATCTATCCCTCAGTCAAACCGCAAAACAGACTACCTGGTCATTATCACATTGCTGTTTGTGGGAGCTTGCTGTGCACATATTGGCTGTCTGTGTTTCTTAGATTACTTTTGAAGTGTAGTCACTGTTGTATTTAATTGGTTGTAAAGTGCTTTGAGACTTCCAATGATCATGAAAGTCACCATATAAATGCAAGTCTTTTTTATGGTGCAGAATAATGTGCAATAGTGTCTGCCTGTACCACGTTTCTGTTTTCACTGCATTCCATTGGTTTTACATTAACACACAAACAAGTAATGTAAGTTTGCAATGAGGCCTTTTACACATGGTTTTGCTTGAGTAGCATCTTGCATTCTATTGGTTGGATAGAATGCTATGTCCTCCATGAACACCCATTGTTAAATGTAAGTCACTGTGTCAAGAGGGCATGAAATGATCTCCAAGATCTTTTTGGTGCTTGGTCAAAGTGCGACAAAACTAGATCTATTGAGGATTGTTATTCCTTTTGATTTTTGGAATCAGATTTTTTTCGATGATTATTTGTGTGCTTCAGAAGTTATTAGATTTTCAAGTGCAGCACACAATCAAGTACAAGTGCTTTCTCCCCTCCCTTTTGGTGAATTTGCTAGTTTGCCATAATATAGCGAATATTGGTATTCCATAATTTGTTAAATGTAAGTTCTAAAATACATTGCTATTTGAAAGAAAAATAGAACTTTACTCATTCCTGCAGCTGACCGGTTGTTCTAAAACTAAGTTTAAAAACATTTCTCTAACTTAGTAATTAAAAAGACCTAAAGTTGTAAAAAGGTTATTTTTGGGACTGTTTTGGAATTGAAATTATGGGCCATGTGACACTAGGAGGTTGTGCTGGATTGAATTCTCAACTTCAGAAAATTATATTTCCATTCGGGAGCGGTCTTTCGCTCTTTAAAGCATACGTTGTCTCCTGAACCGTGAATGGAAATTTGTGTAAAATACTGACTGAATAGAGGTTTTGAGTATTTGGGAGTACAGCTATGCAACCTGATGTTAAGAGCCTGTAAGTGTTAATTGTTGTTGGATCTATGTTGAGTTACATAGCTCAAGATCATTAATTAACCTCTGACCTAGGAAATAATGGTTTCATTGAAGTGCTTATATTTTTGTGCTTTGATTTTCGTCTTGATTTCTCTTTTCTCTTTCTTCCCCTCCCTTTGTGGTATCTGTCTCTTTATCATTTGCTCTTTCTCTGACTTTTTTCACTTTTTTCTCTCTCGCTTTTTCTTCTTCCTTCTCCATTTCTCTCACTCTTCTCCCCCCTCCATGTCTTTTCCATTTCTCTTTTGTAATATTTTTGTACTTTAGTTTCATGTGCTAAGTCTTTTGGATAGTTTCAGCCTTCTTGCATTTTGTCCTTAATGAAACCTTGTGAATATTCTAATGTCAACTGAGAGAGTTTTTTGGGGGGATTTGGATGGGGTTTGGGCTTTGGTAAAGTAAGGATAAATGAGGAAATCAGAAAAGGATGAAGCAGAAGAATTGACGATAAATGTAATGTACAGAATGTTTAAATTGTTCTATTGAACATTTCCTTGCCCAAAAGACATCTCCAATTAACATAAATGGAAAAAAGCTTTATTATCCCACACAGCGGGGGTGGAACCTCAACGTATTGTTCTACAGTATTAAATATATATCACTTTGGTTTCCAACACAATATTAAACCCTATCTCATTGCTTCTCAGTTTTTTTTTCAAATATCTACACAGATTGGCCATGCAATTCTGGATGAGAAGTAGGGAATATCTGATGGTATAGTATTTGGTTTTCCCTGTTGTATTGAATGGGGAGGGCAGAGTGGTGGGGGAGTTAAGTGGTGCCTGGAAAATGAAAGCATTCCCTTTGGGCTTCACTTGCTTTGTAATGCTTGTTTTTATTGATCGGATGTAACAGCTAAAAGAGGTAGGGCTTTCTGCTCTCATCTTTCACTGATAGTGATATGCACTGTCACTGGGGACTTCATGAACCTTCAGAAGAATTGTTGCTTGCCCTGTGGATAAAGGAGTTCTGATGGGCTGAGGCAGCATTTATAAGCCTTCTTTCTCTATTGAGCAGAAAATCTTTTGCCATCATGTTGTGCTGCAGTCGGGAAAATACTTTACGACAACAGTGAGGCTTTGTGTGTTGTTGATAGTTTCCTGTTACTGATTTTCAAGTAGCTGTCTTAATTCGAAAAGGGAAAACAGTGCACAGAATTTAGCAGTTGTAAATTGTTTTATGAATCTCTGGTAATGTTCCATTCCAATGCCAAAAGGTGTTGAGTCATATGGTATGTAAAGAATAATATTGTAGGAAAAATTGTATTTAAACTTGCCCATACTATAACAGTGTGATGCAGTGCAATGTCTTTGTCTAAATAACTAGCAACAGTGGCAAAATTAAGTCCAAAAATTTAAATATATCACGTATGTTAAATCATTGAAGGCTTGTCTTATGTATTGTATATTGTATGTTTCTTTATAGTATTGTATACTATAGTACTTGTTTATAATTTTTCTTAATGTCTAGGTTCATAGCAAAAAGGGTGACCTTTTGTTATCTGGCTCTGTTAATTCTTGTTTTCAATCCCTGCATGGCCTCAACTGCACATCCACACTCTACACCCGCCCGCCGCCTCTTCTCTTCCCCCTCCCCCCCTGATTTTCATCACTCCACTATTGATGGCCATTCATCAGCTGCCTAAACTCTGAAATTTTCACCCTAAACCTCTTCCACCCCTCTACTTCACTCTTCTCCTTCAGAGCACTGCTTTATGCTCACCACTTTGACCAAGCTTTTAGTCAACTGTCCTAACATCTTATGTGATCCTTGGTAGATTTTAATTGATTAATGCTCTTATGAAGTGTTTTGTGATGTTTTGCTACATTAAAAGTGCTATATAAATGCAAGGTGTTGTTATAATTGACACCTGCACCATTTGTGGCAAGGACTTATTGTTTCAGTAACTGGGCTGCTCAGCTGCTGCTAATGTTTTAACATGGCAAAATAACTGAACTGTTGTTGATGCTTCCATCATCGTCTTTCGAGATGTGTGGTTGCCGTACTATATTATGCTATGTTTGTTAATATCAACTTAACATGACGGTGGGGAATTGTGGAAGGAGTCGCTGTGATGATGTTTTCTCAATTTTCCTATTTCCCTAGGTCTCCTGTTTAGACACCCTTTGTCTCTTCAATATATCAATGCTATTTTCCATTGCTGGTTTGGGATTATCTGTTAACAATATTTCATTCATAATTTCTCTTTGGTTTCATCTGTTTCTTATGTGTATTCCTCCCCCCTCCCTTTTTCTCATTGTATTAATGTACCTGTCTTAATATTCAGTTCTTTAAAAAAGAGTCTGAAGCTAAAAAGAAAGTGTTTATTCTATGCACAGATTTGGATTTGACCTGTGTGTTTCTGGCATTTTCTGTTTTTATTTCAGATTTCCATCATCGCAGTATTTTGCTTTTTACTTGGTACAACTATTTATTTAGCAAATGGAATATTTACAGATGTGAAGGAAGGATACCTTGTGAAGTCTTTCAGTTCATGTGCTGTATAGCAAAAGAAGCTGAATAAGTTTTAAAGTCTGATTCTGAAAGCTGCTCCATGACTTAATGTAGTACAGTTGTTGGAAGAACATGCATTGTTTTCTTTCTGATGTGGTTATTGCACTGTAAGAGCTACTCTGCTGTTTGCACCTGTTACCGCCTAAAGTGGCTTGGTATCATACTTTTTCATAATTCTCCTGTAAAGCTCCTTGGGACATTTCATTACATTAAAGGCTCTATATAAATATAATTTGTCATTGTTACTGGTGTTTAATATATGTGGAATATTTTAGAAACTAGAATACTTCAAGAATTTGATGGAGCAACATTAATTACTTTCAGTTTCTGTTCTGAGGCTCTTCCGATTTTAGATCAACAGTATTGTATGACAAAGTCTTGACATGACGCTCAGTAACACTGAACAAGTTCAATAACTAGAATGGTGAATTTTTGGTGTCCTAATAAATGACTGTCGCAATGGAGAAATTAATGGAATAAAAATGAGGAATGCTAAGCAATGACACATTTAGCTTCCAGTCATAATCAAAGCTGTTACCAAATTGCGTTGACACCAGCAATTCCCAATTTCCTTGGATTACACTGTGAACTTTTTTTTAAGAAGTCTGCTCAACCATAGCTTCCTAAAACAAGAGTATGTGGTTTATGTTAATAGTCTTTAGGACTGCACAACGCTACATGGACTGGTCAAAGCTCAATCTTGCAGTGCCTAGTGCTTCCCCAATTCAGTAACTTCTTAAATGGCTAGATCATGGTACCAAGATGAATTATCTTATACCATGTATGATCCTGTTGGTCCTTGGGAAACACTGATTGGAGCATAGATTTGAAAATATTATTTACGTAAGGAAGGGCTTAATGTGGCTTTGAGACAAATGGATACCGAACAGTTATGCGAAGCATTTTCAACCATCACAATATAAATTGTTCAGTATTTTTGGGAAGAAAAGAACAAGCATCTGTGCATTACTTGACCAGTTCTCAAGAGTCCCTGGTGCAGTGCCTTCACTGTTGTCAAGCTGGCAACTGTGGCAGCTAATTCCTGGATCACTCATTTGGGCATTACTAGCTTGCTATACCTTTTGAGAGCACCTTCCGTTAGCTTTGCTGCTATGTTCAGTACATGTCGATCAGCTGAGCTCCTTGGTAAACCCAGTGAATATGCAACTGCTGCTGTACAGACTGTGATTGGTCAGGTTCTGGAGGGGGAATTCAACCACTTCCAGAAGATGCTGAAACTGTTCCATTAATAGAGGCCCTGATTGCTTTTTTGGAGGCCTGGATGGATCATATACTGAGGCAAAAGATAAAATTTCGGTCATCTTACACACAATTTTTATTTTATGTTGTTTATCCTGTGGAAAACTTCATAGCTGGTCACTGCCATACTCAATTTTATCTGACCAGGCTTATTCACAGATGGCAAGAAATAATTTTCACTATTCCTTACTCAAACTTTCAGCAACTAATTCTAAAAAAAATCAGCTGTGCTATTATACAGCTAAATAAAAATTGATGTTACATAAGGGATAAACCTTGTGAGCATGTGTTAACAAGTTCTAATAGACTGGCAGTTTGAATTTTTTTTTCTCTCTGGTGTTAAGCTTTCCCATTCATATTTAGTCATTGGAAACCATATCATTAGTGTAAATATTTTCTTACTACTCCATGTTAACTTAATTAAATTACACATCAAAAAATTAAGGGGAAATAGTGCTTGACAAATTTAGTAGAATTCTTTGAGGATGTAACAAGCAGGATTAATAAAAGAAAACCAGTAGATGTAATATATTTGGATTTCCAAAAGGTGTTCAATAAGGTACTGCACATAAGGCTACTTAATAAGATAAAAGCTCATGGTGTTGAGGGTAGTATATTAGCATGGATGGAGGATTAGCTAACTAATAGAAGGCAGAGTTGGGGTAATGGGAGTATTTTCAGGATAGCAACCTGTAATTAGTGGAGTGCCACAGGGATCAGTGCTGGGGGCCACAATTATTTACAATATATATTAACGACTTGGGTAAGGGAATTGAATGTACTATTGCCATGTTTGCGGATGACACAAAAATAGGTGGGAAGGCAAATGGTGAGGATGACACAAAGACTCTACTGAAGGATATAGACAGGTTAAGTGAGTGGGCAAAAACTTGGCAGATGGAATATAATGTGGGAAAATGTGAGGTTATGCACTTTGGCAGGAAGAATAGAGGAGCTGAATATTATGGAGAAAGACTGCAGAAAGCTGCATCACAGAGGGATTTGGGGGTCCTCATGCATGAATCACAAAAAGCTAGCCTACAAGTTCAGGAATAGGGAAGGCAAATGGAATGTGGGCCTTTATTTCAAAGGGAATGGAGTATAAAAATAGGGACGTCTTGCTAAAACTATACAAGGCACTAGTTAGACCACACCAAGAATACTGTGAACAGTTTTGGCCCCCTTATCTAAGGAAAGATGTACTGACATTGGAGGCAGTCCAGAGAAGGTTCACTAGGTTGATCCTGGTTTTGGAGGGCTTTTCTTTTGAGAGGTTGAGTAGGTTGGGACTGTAGCCTTTGGAGTTTAGAAGAATGAGGGGCAACCATTTTGAAACACACAAGATTCTTAAGGGGCTTTACAGGGTAGACGCTGAGAGGTAGTTTCCCCTTGTGGGAGAGTCTAGGACCAGAGGGCATAATCTCAGAGTAAGGGGTCACCCATTAATTACAGAGATGAGGAATTTCTTCTCTGAGGGTAGTGAATCTGTGGAATTCTTTATCGCAGAGGGCTATAAAGGCTGGGTCGTTAAGTATATTCAAGGCTGAGATAGATTTTTAATCAGTAATGGAATCAAGGGTTATGGGGAAAAGACAGGAAAGTGGAGTTGAGGATTATCAGATCAGCCATGATCTCATTGAATGGAGAGGCAGACTTGATGGGCCAAATAGCCTACTTCTGCTTCTACATCTTATGATCTTATGTCCAGCAAAAATTAACGAAAACCTACCGCAGTGCTCCCCCACCCAACCGCATCCCCTTGGCCTGACCCCATCTTTCATGTATTTGTAAAAGAAGTATACTGGTATTCTTTTTTGGCCTCCACAAGATCTATTTAATCATCAATGAATGATCATAATTCCATTCTCCTCCAGAGCTACAGCCCTCCAAGAACTGTGTGTTCCTGCAACTCTGGTATTCCCCATTCCCTGTGCTCCATATCATTGGTAGTACCTTGAGCTGCCTGGGCCCCAATCTCTGGAGTTGCCTCCTGAAACCTCCCTGCCTCACTGCCTCTTTTTCTTCTCTTAAAAACTTTGACCAAGCTTTTGGCCATCCCTACTAATATCTTTCTCGTCAATTTTTGTCTGATTCTGTGGAACACTTAGGTGTTTTTCAATGTTAATAATACTATATAAATGCAAGTTGTTGTAGAACATCACAACAGACCTTATCCTTTTTTAAATCATTTAGTAAATTTAGTCAACAAAGAACATAAAGATATACAATATGAAATATTTGTAGTAAAAGTGTGGCCTGTTTTATTTTTCACTCTTGTTAGCAAAAGAAAAACAAAATTCTCTTCAATTCTTGCCTAAAAGTCATTGCTTTTAAACAATATGTTTTGAGTTTCAAAAACAAAGCTTTCTTGGTGGGTCAACCACTGAGGATCTAATACATTTACCTGTGGATTTGCATAGTTTCGCACATGCCATTAATTGAAAAACTCCCATTGCAATATCCCATAACTGACAGATATGAATTAGAATTTGACATGTAAAATGATCACTACATTTCAAAGGACCAAACAGTTGCTGGCATCTAGTATCAAACTTCTGCAACTTGCATGATCTACAGACCAAAGAACCTGTGTGTTACTTGCAGATGGGTCTTAATTTTGAACTTTCATAAACAAAAGCAGCTTCCATGTTAACTTCAGTATATCCAGAATATTGACTTATGTTCACACACAAACTTGACTCAATGGAATTGTTACCCACTAATTTGGACACTAGCCATGTGTGGTTAATTGGGAATTCGGATGTGAGCAATTGCATTTTGGATTTGTCAATAAAAAATTATTAATGTTCTTCCACATATCTTACCTAGCATTTATCCCTCAACCAACACCATCAAAAATTGACTAAGTCACTAATCACATTTGCTGTGTTAGTGGGGTCTCTTGCTATGTGCAAATTGTTGTGAGGCACTTTGTAAAACCTTGAGGACTGAAAGGTGCAGGTTCTTTTGCATCATATGATACAGTAATACTCTGGTTTCCTTCCATCATAAATCACATCAGTTTCTACAAAAATAAATAACTAAGACCATTGTTTTGTAGTTTTCATGGGAAAATGCACAGAATCATGAAAAACCAACCACAAAACACTGGTTAAAAATTCCATGTAACAAAAATAGAATCTGCCTTAGTTACTGTAAATCATTGGGTCCAATTATAGTTGGAGACATTACAAAATGCAAACCCTAAAATACTGGTAAAAATTGATTGTAACTGTTGCAATGCTGATTATTAGCAGTGGAGTTTTAGGCAATGATTCTAATGTTTTTTGCTTTTCCACAGAAGTTATTACAACATACATATTGGAGAGTTGGACACAGGAGTATTTTTTTTCCTGCAAGTACAATAATGTAAATGAAAACCAAATACAGATTTGAAAGAAAATAAGTCCTCTACCTGCTGAGAATATTTTGAACCGAGTTTTATAACTCCAAGAAGACCCATTCAAAACTGAAAGGATGAAGATGACTTGTCTTTCAAATGTTTTTTAGAACCCAACTGTTAAATAAATGTCTTTCCTCCCATTCTTAGGGGTGAAAATACATGGACTAAAGTTAATTTGGCATCAGTTTGACAATGCCACTCAGAGAAGCCACAAGGATGGCAGCATGGGAAGTCGAAACATCAACACCAGTTTAGTAAGGACTGAGTTTCTGATTCCAGCAGACTGTTAGTGAAAAGTAAAGGAAGCTTGACTTTTCATTAAACATTTTGTACTTGACCTGGGAATGAGTGCTGCTGGAACTGGGTGAAAAAAAGTGTTTGAATGCCAAACTCTGAAATTCACCTTCCTCCCAAGAATTTGTTTCATAAAGCAATTAAAATGTCATAAACGTTACCATTTCTCCTTCTGCAGTTAAACCCTGATGAACAGTTTAATCATTTGCCATGATTTTAGCATTTGGAAGTTGTTAATTGGCATGTTTGATTTTAACTCCAGTCACATGATAGGAATGGATTTTGAAGTCAAGTGAACAAAAGTATTCTAAGCACAAAAGCAAAATATTACAGTTGCTGGAAATCTGAAATAAAAGCAGAAAATGTAGAGTATTTCAAACAGGTCATGAAGCATCTGTGGCGAGATAGAGTTAACGTTGCAGGTCTGTGACCTTTCATCAGGTTCTGATATAAGATCATGGACCTGAAGCGTTAACTTTGTTTCTCTCACCTTTTCTATCTCCACAGATGCTGCTTGACCTGCTGAGTATTTCCATCACTAATGTATCCTCAGTTTGGTTCAATTCTCTGAAGTTAATGCTCAGTCAAAAAACTACTTTTTAAAGCTGTTTTCCTTCAACTGTCTGAAGATCTCTAATCTAATCTTACCTACAAATGAATGTTTTTGATCAAAGGAAACAGATCAGAATTGCCTGAAACATTTCAATGCTTGTAACTGTGTGCTTTACTGTGTTCCTTTTTTGATTCATTTTTTAACTGCAGTTTTTTAAAAATGCCTCAGATTAAGTTAAAATCCTTTCTTGATGTTGAATCTTGATGCCAATGAGGAGATTGCTTGTGAAGTAGATTGATGCAAGAAGCTGTTAAATCCAGGCTCAATGGCACAAGGGCAATTCATTGTAATTTCCTGTACTTTTTCAAGCATAACTAATGTAAGCACTTGTTTTAATGTAACATAAACATCTGTTAATGCTCATAAATGTACGGTATTGCATGTCATTAAGTGAAGAGGGAATGGAAAGACAAATGGAAATTCAAGCATAATGAGATTACCACATCAGTGATGCACCTCCAGTGATTCACTAAATTACATCAACACAAGTGTAATATTTATTGTAGCCAAGTGTATTGAAAATAAGTTTTACTTAAATAGTGCTTGGTTGGAGTGCAACAAACTTTTTGTGAGCCACATGCTATTTGTTTATGTTTTCGTTGCCTTTTCTGCCCAATGAACTGCAGTGTAACTCCCACACATTAGTTTCTTTACTTAGTCCAGAGTTTCAAGCAGGGTAATACCATCAGACTTGTATCCCATTTATATTGTAGCTCTACTTGTGAGACAGTGCTGCAATATCAGTGAGTGACCTGAGTTACCACTTCCAGTGGGAAGCATCACGCCACAAAATGGAGTGCCAGGTTACTGTCATGCAAAATTGCAATGGCGACAGTTGTACCAACTAGGTGTGTGCTATTATTCTAGTGTTTGTCACTGTTGTGCTGTGCTCTATAAATGAACCAAACTTGAAACTTGGGGAACCAGTTCATATTGAGTGGCGATGATTCTGCAAGATAAATTTGGTATTGAGATGAATCAACAAAATATCTAGATTTTTTTTTTAAATCATGTGGTTGACTACAAAAAGAACCGTAAAATTTTGTTGCACAAAAGGCGGCCATTTGATCTTGTCTGTCCCAATTCTTCTCTAGAACAACCCAAAGGTAATCCTACTCTCCGCTCATTCCCTGTAGTCTGCCTCAAGTATTTGTCTAATCCTCTCTTTGAAAGGTGTGTTTCAACTGATCCCGGTGGCGAAGTATTCTATGCTTTAATAATCTCTTTCATATTTCTCATTACATCTCTCATTCTTTTAGTAACAATTTTTAAATTGATTTCACTATCAGTTTGCATTTGAAATAACAATTCTGTATTGTTGCCTATGTAGCTTTTCCTTTAGTGGGGGAGGGGAATATGTTCTATTGGGCGTGTGGGAAGGCAGCAATGATTAGTGGTGGTCTCTTCGAGGATGAGGGACTGAAGCTGATGCTGGATGGGATGATGGATTTATTTTTACATAGCCATGGTTGATCTGAGTGTTCTTCTGCAGCTGGTGACTGTTATTTTCAGACTATTGTGTCTACTTCCTGTGTGTCAAAGGTCTTTGGAGGAGGGTGGTGTAAAGATGAGAAGCTGGCAGGAAAGTGACCAGACTGCATGTCGCAGGGCAGGCTCAACCGCAGGAACAGCTGGTGCATCGACTGAATTCACAGGCAACAAAGGGTAAAACTATGGTGAAAATAACTTCACAAATTGCAGATAGACTTTCAATCGAAACGTACCTGTTGAGTTTTTGTTGTGCGATCTGAAGCATTAACACGCAGCTTTCCCCTGAAGTCAAGCTGAAGTAGGAGATGCTGCGTGAAAGTGAGAGTCCAAGGCTTGGGGCGTGATTCCTGCAGCTGCAGTCATGTCAGCGTGCCCTAGTTTTCTCTTCAGAAGGTGGAAATCCTCTCACTATATTGTGGGGAATGTACAGTTATTAGCAAGATGCAGTGGTCAGTTTAAAAAAAAGGATTGCATAAAGAAACTTGAAAGAATTATGATGTTTTCTGTAATGCTGTTTCTGATAAATCCATTATACATATGTCTTTGAAATCATGAAAGTTCACATGATGATTGAGATTCGGACACTAGTTAACAATGATTGCTGGTAACGTGTAAAACAAATACAGTCTGACAAAACTGTTCTACTTTGGCGTTTCAGTGTGTTAAAATAGCAACAGAATCTTTGAGCAGCAAGTCTAACTTTACTTTAACAAAAGTAATTGAACAAAGCTTTTAGTGCTCACTTTTCTAGTAGATTTTCTGATTGTTAATTTTGTGCATTTTTTCTATTTTAAAAAAGTTTTTTTCCTGCCAACTAGTTTTGTTACTTCATGCTTTTGTTTTTAAACTTGGACTCCCTAGTATGTATGGATTATGTGCCTGAGGTCCAGGCTATTAATGAATTATAGTAATTTCAGATTTCTTTTTCTTGTAGCTTTCCATTGGTTAGTATTTCACTTGGCTGCAACAACTGGAATGGCGCTAGATGAGTCTTTGTATGAAGTGAAATCAGTTGTGAAGTGTGTGCTCCAGAAATCTGATGAATGAGAGCCATTTGGTGTACTTTTTTGTTCTTGAATCACAGTTTTGTTACGCTACTATTAGATTGTCTTATAATGCTTCAAGCAAATTGATGTAATGGGGCGGGAGTTTTGGGCTATTTTTGTAATCCCCTAAAATTGGGATTGACGGCGTTGAGACCAACAAATGTAAAAATCCTTTGAAAACAGGAAACTCAGCCACTGTGTGTGTGTGTGTGAGGAACAGATGATCAGGATGATAGCCAGCTGAGTGGAAACTTCCAGTGAGCCTGTTTTTTCCTTGTTTTGCTCAGTGCACAACTGAGCTTCCTGGAAAACTCACAAAAAAACTTTGGTCTGATCGTTTGAATTTTGTGTAGCCACAAATGCAGTAAATAGTTTCCCATTGTGTCCTCAACTGCCGTCACAGTAGTGCAAACAATATTGTTTTTTTTCCTGATGGTTCAATTTACCTTATTTCCTAAACCCAATCAATCATGTTGTCTTCCATTTGTCTTAGAATCACAATGAAAAAATATTTCAAACATATGTTTTGGGAAGGAAAAATTGTAAAAGATTTGCATATTGTATTAAACATTGGTAATTGACATGATATCTCACGTATAAATGGTAAAAAACCATTTGGTATTATTTAAAGTGCCTAGGGTATGTTAATAGATCATATCATGCTTGACTGGTTGTTACTACATTGCAATGATGGGCTCTTATGTAGAATCCTCTTGCTCCCTTTGTTCCTAAATTTGGTAGAGCTGATTAGTTAAAATTTAAATGTTGGCTCAGTCCAGAACACTTAGCCCCAAAATTCAAATTGTAATAGATTTTGGCCAAGATTTTCACATCAAAATAATGGTGAGGCTAATGGAATCAGCTGCTGTTTTTGAACAAATGACACTGCAACTTCAGGCAAATATCAGCTGCATGGTTAAACTCAGATATCCAGAGGTATGGTCCAGGTTGCACCACCCAACCATTAGCTTAATGAAAAATGGCATCTTGCTGTCTAGCTCACCATTGAATTACTGTGAATGGTGTGAATTTGTTGTATTTATGCAGTAGATATGAACTAAACTCACCTCAAAGTTAGATCTTGTCTGCTTAAGTGTTAAGTACCCATTTAATAACATGTTAAGTGTCAATCAACTTCTCTGGCACTGAAAATTAACTTTATTACAAATGTGTCTTATTTCTTTAGATATTAATTATTGGAGATTTTAAAAATGTATTTTTTTGCTTTTCTATTCTCTTTTCTCTCTCTAAACCCCCATTCTCTCTTTTCTTCTGATTTGGCATTGAATTCACCTTCATTAATTCGCGCTTTTCCTCAGACCATCTGCAACTTATTTCCTAATTGTTAAATCTGATTGATTAAGAGAAAAACCTTTGTTTGCCTTGTTCATTCAGGTCTCAAATGCCCTTTTCTCTCAATGTGCCATTATTAACTGGCACTTCCAACAACTTTTTTAATTCATTCATGGGATGTGGGCTTCGTTGGCTGGGCCAGCAATTATTGCCTATCCCTAGATGCACTTGAGAAGGTGGTAGTGAGATGCCTTCTTGAACCGTTGCAGTCCATGTTAAGAAGGGAGTTCCAGGACTTTGACCCAGTCATAGTGAAGGAACGGCGATATATTTCCAAGTCAGGATGGTAGTGACTTGGAGGAGAACTTCCACGTGTTGGTGTTCCCATCTATCTCCTACCCTTGTCCTTCTAGATGGTTGTCATGCAATAAAAAAACCCCTAAATGTGCAAAGGTATTTCTGTCTAACAACAGATGCCATTAGATGCCCTGGTACCGCAACTTTGTCCCAGTATCTTTTTGTTCCTGTTTAAGTTTGGGAGCTGAAGTTTCATGGATTCAAATCCCACCACTGGGCTTGAGCACAGACCCTAGACTAACAATTCAGTGTATTACTAAAGAAGTGATGCAGTGTCAGAGACCATGTCTTTCAGATCATCCATTAAACTGAGCCCTGTCTATCTGGTCAGGTGGACTAAACAAGATCCATGGCACAATTTGATAACAGTTGGGGGAGTTCATTGACCAAAAGCTATCCGTTAGATAATGTTAGTTGCTCAGATTAACTGGCCATGTCTCTCATTGTTGTTTGTGCAAGCTTGATGTATGCAAATTGTTGCCACATGTGACTACAGAAGTGACTATTATTCAAAAGTAATTAACTGGTTATCAAGTGTTCTGGGACTTTCTGACAAGTTGAAGTGCTTTATTTTTACTTTAGGAGTTAATTACTTCTGAGGTTAAAGTGGTTAATTACAATTTAATTACAGCTGCTGAACTGGATTGTAAAAATGTTTTTTTCTGTTTTATTTCCTGTTTATATCGTTCTGTGGGGCTAAAATCTCGGAGCTGGTTGCTACTACATCCTGTTCTAGTTTGGGCCTGGCTACCTGGTGAATTTCCGCCTTTGTTTACCACTTTTCTCCCACGTGAAGATAGCAGCCTAATGTGTCATGAGCAGGACAACTCATTTATGGTGAATAAACAATTGAAATTTGGTTTTAAAAACAAAAAAACTGCGGATGCTGGAAATTCAAAACAAAAACAGAATTACCTGGAAAAACTCAGCAGGTCTGGCAGCATCGGCGGAGAAGAAAAGAGTTGACGTTTCGAGTCCTCATGACCCTTCGACAGAACTTGAGTTCGAGTCCAAGAAAGAGTTGAAATATAAGCTTATATTTCAACTCTTTCTTGGACTCGAACTCAAGTTCTGTCGAAGGGTCATGAGGACTCGAAACGTCAACTCTTTTCTTCTCCGCCGATGCTGCCAGACCTGCTGAGTTTTTCCAGGTAATTCTGTTTTTGTTTTGGAATTTGGTTTTATTGGAAGCTTCAGGAATTTTATGATGTCTTGGGAATCACACTTTATGATTCTGTTCGTTTTCCTTGAGAATTGTAAATGGGTGACCTCCTTATAACAGTAACATTCAGATGAGCCAAATCACTTGGTATAGTCATGCAGTTAATTTGCTTCCTCAGAGGCCTGGAGTTGATTGTGCGGCTGTTATTGATAATCTGTTAACTAGCACTGGTTGCAATGCTGTGTAACCCCTAAATGGCCATAGGCAAATGGGAAATGGAATAACAAAATCAGTCCTTAGAGAAATGGATGAAGATTGTTCAGGCTGACGGCAAAGATTGGAAGGTGTTGCTGTCATATGTAGCCTTGTATAGAACAACTCCACACACGAGATAGAAAAGAGTCCAGCTGAGTTGCTATTTGGATGCAAAATACACACCAAAATGCCAGATGTGAGGAACATCAGTGTCGATCCAGAGGTTCGAGTTCATGACGCAGAGAACAGGGGTGCTGCAAAGTTTCATCCAGACCACTGCATGGGACCTAGACGGTCTGATGTGATGCCAGGTGATGGAAGTACTGCTGAGATGGGAGAGTCCAAGTAAGATGGATACAGCATTTTACCTCAAGCCGAACACTATCATCACCAAGAAGGGAAGCGGTGTGACTATGCAGTTGCCAGAAGGAGTACCAGTACTGTATGGCAGAAATTCCTCATTTGTCAAAAAGTATCATGGTGACAAAGACACAGCAGCAGATGAACCAGATGTAGGACCGGAGGTGAAGCTAACATCCAGCAATCCAGAGGTCCAAGCCAGCAATGCTGATGACTGACAGACAATTTGCTATCCAGAGGGGGCGAAGACATTTCATAACCCTGATGTGATGACCAGAGTCTTTGAGACACCAAGTGGACCATGCCATGAGAGGAGACCACCAAAGTGTTATGAAGATTCTGTGGATTTGGTGACAGAACATGAAACTGAATATTAAATCAGCTGAACACTGGTCTTGCAATTTTTAAGCTCCTGTTTGTGATGTTTGCCACTGCACGAGAAAGTAATTGGATTAGATCCTTTGAGGAGCATCGAATTACATACTGATGATTATCAAAAGGGATGTCATGGTTAAATAGTGAAAGAGAAGTAATAATTCCAGAAAGTGAAATACTGAACAAAAGACTTAAAACTGTATTGAACAGTGATGCACTGAACCTAGCTGACATTCATAATTGAAGAAATTAATTTACTCAGTGAGTTAGAGAAATAATGATTTGTTAATTTGTTTGTAAAATTTATTGAACTATGTTTAGTAAGGGATGGAGTCTAAGCTACATACATCAAGCAGAAAAATCATGGTCTTATTTTTGGTCTAATAAGGGAAGGATGTCATGATGATGGCTGTCTGTGTGTGTGTGTGTGTACTTGAGCATTAGAAATTATACAGAACTCAGATAATATAATGTTAGGTATGCTTTTCTACATTTGGGGTCATCTGACTTGGGAGGAGTTGAAAGTCAGATAACACATTAGGGAGTTAGCCAGCATGGCAGATTAAATGATGATCTTGCAGTTAAATCTGTGACTTTGAGTGTTGTTCTTTCAGTTTGAGATGTGACAATGACCAAGGTGGCCTTCATTTGCGCCTTCTGTGTCAGAATGCCATTTAAATTTGTAATTGATGTCATCCCAACCACATGGCCCTATTGCTCAACACGTCAATGGTGTTACATGATGCAGCATTGCATAGAAAAATGTAGTGATCACAGGAAAATATGCACTTGAAGATTCAAACTCAACAATTGATCCTAAATGCATAAACTTCCCTGTATCGTAAGATACAACATTAAGCAGATGTTACCAAGGCTTGAATTGAAGTAAACAACAAGTAAATCTTGTCTGTTGTGGCAGAAGATGGAAACTGGAACATTATAATTGAAATGGCAAAGCTCTTAAACCCTTTTTAATTTTGAAGCTAACAATGTGATTGAACATTGCCTTTTTCACAATTCATAAACAGGTCCATTTTTCCATAATCATGTTGTCATTCCTTTTTTATTTTGCAGTCACTTCACATCACTTACAAATGTACACTTAGAGAGATGGCATTATAGCTCAGTAAATAATGACTTCAAATGCTTACAGGTGAATTTGGAAAATTAGGGAGAAGACATTCTTATCTTTAAAGGATCACGTAAAATATAAATGCTTCCATTGTTCTTTCATTCTTTGTATTACTGTGGTTTGTTGCTGCATCATGCTGGTTAGCTAGATTTTAATATGTGGTTTGTGGTTGATGGTATCGTCTTGCAGTGTATGGGGAGTAATTGTATATTGCAGATTGGGTTGAGAGTAACTATCCTGTGCTGATTACTGCTGATTTAATATAAAATTACAATAGAGATGGTGCTACCTGATGACAAGAAAGTCCAAAGGAGGGTTCAAATTCTACAGGTTCAGATATAACTAGTCATTTGGTCGTACAGAACTTGACAATTGCTGAAAAAAGAGATATGTTTAAGCTTTTCATCTTGCACTCATCAGGACAGCTTGCAGGAAATACCAACGGCAAAGGGAAATGCAATTTATACTGCATGAGAAGAAAGTGCTGATTAGTTGGCAAGTGGACTCTGATTAGTAGAGGTATTGCCATGGAGAATGCAGCAGGGAACAGTTAATTGCCAAGCTTTTGTTTAGATTCAAACTAGGCTGGTCGACTCTGGTCAAATGATTGCCATGTGGAATGAACCAGAGAATGGCTGTCCCCAAGCTTTAGTTTAGTTGAAAAGGTACAACACGTGGACATGCTCCTTCTGTCTATAAAGGACACGGTCCTGTGTGAATATATGTGACTTCTAGTATGTATATGTGAGCCACACTGCGAGCCCAATTGAGCATCTTAAATTGGTTTTCAGCGTAATTCTTAGCACAATCAGGATTGTTTAGAGGAATCGCAATGTTTTGAGTTTTGCAAGCACAGGCTGGCTGGGTACAGTCAATAATTTATCTTTTGATACAGCCAAAGGGACATGCTGTTTGCTCCAATCCACCAGCCATTGGGATGTACAGCCTACATACCTTGCATCACACCAGCACTGAAATTAATGTACCACATTACTCATTTGTGTGAAAGCAAAATATCTTTTTAGCTTGATGACAGCGTCCTGCTAATGGAGAATACTATCCGTGTTGCTACTGCATAGTAACAGCTTGCTTTACCAGTTGCTCCAATTTCTAAGAAAATGTCTGAATCTTTATTCATTGAACCTATGAACTCAGCAACTCATGCAGTTGCGTTCTGTTTTACAGACACCATGTATGCTTAGATAGATGATATTGTCATGGGATCCCCTCTAGGCCCAGTTCTTGCAAACATCTTTGTCAGTTTCCACGAGAAATGCCTCTTTGATGGAATGACACCTAGCCTCCAACCCTTGCATATTTCTGACATGTAGATGATACATTTGCTATATTTGAATCTACAGTTGCATGTAAGAACTTCGTTACACACCTTAATGGGCTCCATGCTGCACTCAAATTCACCTTTGAAGTGGAGCAGTCAAATGAGCTTCCTTTCCTCGATGTGCTGGTTGAGAAATCTGCCAATGGACAAGCCTACCTTCACTCATTAACATACGCGTAGGGATTCCTACAGTTCCATGTACTATAAGATTGGTCTTATTGGCAAGTTGTAAATAGGACTCGAGCCATTTGCTCACCGTCCAAGCTTGATGTTGAAGTAGGGTACGTCCAAGTCATCCTGCAGGATAATGGCTACCCTGATCAGATCATTGCTCGCTATATATCATACAAACTCGTGAATGGGCCTAGGGTCGCCACTTTTGGCCTTCAAGAGTGCCCGTCTACCTCTGATTACCCTGGAATGGTAAGATGTCTCAAAAATTTAAGCAACAGATGAAGTGCATGAATAACAGAGCTCAGTTACCAACCTGTTACTGAATCAGATTGTCATGGTACTTCAGCACAGGTTTAAAAGTTCTGTGGACAGAGAGACATGGGTAGATTGCATAGAGCCCACATTTTACGTGTTATATAGCTAATTTTGGCAACCCATTGAAACCTTCTGTGGATTCCTGAACCCCCGTCTGGTTGAGAACTCCTGTCCAGCCCCACATCATTTCCTGTTCATCCATTGCCCTATGCTCAATGACCTACATTGGCTGTCAGTCCCCCAGCACTTGAAATTTAAAATTTGTCTCCTTGTATTCAAATCATTTCATTACCTCCCCCTGCATACCTGAAACTCCCTTCCTAACAGCACTGTGGGTGCACCTAAAGCACATGGACTGCAGCGGTTCAAGAAGGCAGCTCACCACCACCTTCTCAAGGGCAAATAGAGATGGGCAATAAAATGCTGGCTCAGCCAGCAAAGCCCACATCCCATGAATGAATGGAAAAAAAATAACTTTCTCCAGGTTTACAACCCACCAAGCAACCTTTGTTCCTCTAACCCAGGCATTCCCTTCACTCCATCATTTACAGAGATGGGGGAAGGACCAAATAAGGGAAGGGGTGGGAATGAAGCGTTTAGAGCACAGTATGATTTAAATACAAGGATGAGAATTTTGATGAGGTGTTAGGGGACAATCTAAATAAACAGTGTAATGGATATGGGATAGATACAGCCATTGGAATTTTGGATGAGTTGAAGTACAGCCTGTATCTGCTTGAACAAATATAATGCCAGATCTCAAAGGTTTAAAATCCCTCTTTCTGACAATATATATTGCCAATATATATATTTGGTGCTAGGGCTGAGCAAACAGTTGGTTCCCATTTCCACATTGAACAACTATCACTGCCAGCAACCCCTGCTCAACCCCCACTGCTTTAATCCCTATATTTGGACAAACTTAAAGAGCCTTTTTTGTGGTGAACAAAGTTGTGGGGCAGGGTGAGGGGGAGGAATCACCATATCAGAATATGGGGCAAAGAGGCGGTCTTTAGAAACAAGGGATGGAATTTTACAGCCCTGTCATGGTGGGGCCATGGCCGTAAAATGCGGTGAGCCGTTCAAAAGTCCATTGACTTCGATGGGACCGGAAAATTATGCCCAAGGTGATGCAACCAATACTCGGTAAGAAGGAAGAAAATGAAAGCAACAAAATCAAAAAGGCTTGGTGAGGGGTTGGAAGGGAGGGCTGAGCTGTGAGGCTGACATGAATGCTTGAGAGTTGGTGAGTGGCCCAGGGTTCACCTGTCAGCCTGCCTTGCTCACGTATTCACAGTTCATTCACTCACCCTTTGCAACCCAAACTCTTTGCCTCACTCCAGTCCACATGCCCAGCCTGGTACATTAAATTCTCTAGACCCAGCCTCATTGACTTTTGCCTCACTCCACTCCAGTAATGATGTGTGCAGTGATGCACTGCAGTTCTCAAAAGCATTGGTTTGCACATTTAGTCGCTGGTAAAAGCAGATGCCTTTCTTTGCTACTTGTCCCCCAGGAGATATGTGAAATGTATTTTTGACTGGTAAACTTGTATCTTAAATTAAATTCCTTTTCAATTTGATTTTTAGACATTATGATTGTGAAGTGGATAGATAAACTTGAAATCCAAAAGAATTTCAAAAATTATTAAATATTCAGTAGAGAGAGAGGGATGTAGGCAGTGTGGAAGACACCCCACATTCTACACATTGATTTCTGGCAGGCCCTTTGCAACCTTCTCCCCTCCTAGGGGCCCACAGACCCAGTTGAGAACCCTTGTTCTAAGGGGTAACATGAGGTGAGCTGAGAGTGACTGCCCTTGACATCAAGGCTGCATTTGACCAAGTGTGGCATCAAGTACCCCGAGCAAAACTGGAATCAATGGGAATCAGGGGGGAAACTCTCCACTGTTTGGAGCCATACCTAGCATAAAGAAAGATGGTTGTGGTTGTCTCAGCTCCAAGACATCACTGCAGGAGTTCCTCATGGTCGTGTCCACAGCCCAACCATCTTCAGCTGCTTCATCAATGATCTTCCTTCCGTAATAAGATCAGAAGTGAGGATGTTCGCTGATTATTGCACGACGTTCACCATTCATGATTCCTCAGACACTGAAGCAGTCCATGTCCAAATGCAGCAAGGACCTGGACAATATCCAGGCTTGGGCTGACAAGTTGCAAATAACATTCGTGCCACACAAGTGCCAGGCAATGATCATCACCAACAAGAGAAAATCTAACCATCGCCCCTTGATGTTCAGTGGCATTACCATCACTGAATCCCTCACTACCAACATCCTGGGGGTTACCATTGACTAGAAATGGAACTGGACTAACCATATAAATACTGTGGCTACAGAAGCAGGTCAGAGACTAGGAACCCTATGATGAGTAATTCACCTCCTGACTCCCCAAATCCTGTCCACTATCTACAAGGCACAAGTCAGGAGTGTGATGAAATACTCCCTACTTGCCTCAATGAGTGCAGTTTCCACATCACTCAAGAAGCTTGACACCATCCAGGACAAAGCAACTCACTTGATTGTCACTACATCCACAAACATTCACTCCCTCCACAGCTGGTGCACAGTAGCATCAGTGTGTGCCATCTATAAGATGCACTGCAGGAAATCACCATCGCTTCTTAGACAACACCTTCCAAACTCATGACCGTTACCAGGTGGAAGGACAAGGGCAGCAGATAGATGGGAACACTGCCATCTGGAAATTCCCCTCCAAGCCACTCACTATCGTGACTTGGAAACATATCGTTGTTCCTTCACTGTCGTTGGGTCAAAATCTTGGAACTCCCTAAAAGCACTGTGGGTATACCTACACCATATGGACTGTAGTGGTTCAAGAAGGCAGCTCACCACGATCTTCTCAAGGGTGACTAGGGATGGGCAATAAATGCCAGCCCAGCCAGCAAAGCCCACATCCTATGAATGAATGAATAAAAAAAGGAAAATGAGTTATTGCCACCTCCTTCATTTGTAGCAGTGAGTGAATATGCAGCTGTAACATGGTTTTGAACATATCAGCGTCTGCTCCATTAGTTAGCTTTGCCTTTCGAGAAAGTGGTCCATAGTACCTTATGTTCACCCTAACCACAGAACAGCCTAATTTGAATTGTCTGTTAATTTGAAATGACATGCAAAAAAAAAACTTTAGTATGAAACCATTAAAATTGCTTAATTCACACTATTGTGTGTTAGAAATTTTAACAAACTGAAAGAAAGGCTTTGAATTTGGCTGTAGACATTTATTATTTTAAAACTGACTTTGCTAGTTTTGCTGTTTGGTCTTTCGGTTTCTTCCATTTCACTTGGGTCGACACAATTCTGGTTGATCATCCTTGTCCGTCTCCTCCTATTCCTCTGATAATGCCACTGCTTTTAAGTCTCTAGCCACCTTTCTATCTGCTCTTGGGCCGTCCTCTTCTTCCTGGCAGTCATATCTCCATCATTCGCCTCACCACATTCCCCCCCCGTCTCTCTCTGCAACAAATGGCCAAACTATTTCAGTCTCTTCTCGGTTACTTTCTTCGAAGATCCAACAATCTTCACTGACCCCCTGGTCTGCTGGTTCCTGATTTTGCCCTTTCTCATTACTCTGTGTTGCTATTTAGTCATTAGCAGCATATTCATTCATCCCAGCAATCAAACCTTGTGATGTGTTTCACTAATGATTTATTGATACTGTTCCATAAAATATGGGCAAAAATGCTGCAGTGCTGAGATAAGTTAAGGCTGGAGCAGACATCTCTGCTACGTTGGTTTGCTAAACCCTGTTTTGGGGAAATGCAATTCCATCATACACCAGTGTGACTTGACAGTTCCAACACTACATCTTTACAGCTTCTCTGATTTAAAGTTCCTAAATTAGTACAAGTACTGAATTTTGAGGACAGTTGTATTCACTCTTGTTTACTGATAACTGGATTGTGAATGTCTGTTAAGCTCACACATTCGTTTGAAGACTTTTCTCCCTTAGGTTGGACTCAATTCCAACAAGCGTCTGAGTAAAGGAGGCTATTGTGTCACCCACTCCCTTTCCATCCCATTTTTATTTAAACTAGGATAGGAAATGGCTTTAAGTTTAGGAAACTGTTGTACCCTTTAATATGTTAGCCAAAGGAAACTTTGTAAAGTATACAAGTGACAGAGTATGGTGCTGGGTGTTAAGTTAATACTTTAATAACAAGGTGTATAGTACTGGATTTATAATCTCTTTAATATAATATATAGACCTTATATGTTTCATATCAAGGCTGATAGAAATTCAAGGCCATGATTGCTTATACTGTTTCATTAGCAGAGCCTGTTGTAGCAAAGTGGAGAAGTATTTCTTGATGGTCCTTTTGGAGAATTATTGGTGTTATGAATTAGCTGACATTTTAGTCTCTCCTGTTGCTGGAGATGGCTAGAAAAAAAAACTTTGTACAGTGCAGAATCCTGAAAGGTTACATCCAGCTCTTCCAATGTGTTATTTAGTTAAATAGATGTTACTCATGGTTTTGACCCACTTGGACCCAGAAGATGCTAGGTTTTATATTCTATATTTGTTTCATTAGTTGATCTAAGCAAGGGTGTGATGAAATTGGCCTTTGCATTGTTGGGCTAGCGTGAAGGAGAAAGATTTATCTAGAATTCCTGCTGCTAATTGCAATACATGATTCCAAAGATGAGAGATGATTCTGCTATATTTGCCCCTATATTGGTTGAATTGCTTGCTTAAACCCATGATGGTTTCTGGTATTAAGAATGCACATTTTGACATATAAGAAGGTGGCTGGTACCCACGATGAGCAAGCCCAGCCCCTCTTCCTCTAGTTGTTTCTTTTAAATAAACTATTCATGAGGAAATGTTAGATCTAGACCATGATAATGAGTATGTTTGTTGTACCTTAATGGTAGATCTCCTTCCAGAGTTGAGTCAACTGGATAGTTCACTACTTGTTTTAAACCTCAAAATACATTAAAATGCTTTTTTATAATGCAGGGAGAGGAAATTTATTACTTAACCCTTTGAGCTTATCTATGAAGCAGATGAATCTAAAGGAAGGAATATCAACTCAGGGATGTAAATTGTGGCCACAGGAAAGCCTAGATCCTGCCCCAGCTTAGGTCAGTTGAACCTCTAAACATTTCTCCAATCATTTTTATTTATGCACAGTGTTTTTGTGCAGGATCCTATCATTAAGGAATTATGCATTATGTTTAGCTTAAATATATGGGCAATGAGGGTTGCAGAAGTTAAATGTGAAGCATGATTAACAGACTGAAGATACAACAGATTGAAGAAATTCCAAAACAAAAATAAGTACTGGAAAACATAGATGGTTTGCCAACTGTGAGCAGTTAACCCTACTGGAAAAAAATCATTTGGAGGGAACAGGAAAAAACTGGTCACAGTTATATCTCATATTCTGACCTCAAAAGTAAATTATTGTCTTTCAATGTACATTTTATTTGAAGTTGGGAGGTTGATCCAGTTGTCCAAATTTGGCAAACTTCATTATCTTCAACATAAACTAAGTCGGTCTATTTTAGGTTATTGTGGGGTCATAATTTAGTTCATTGATTATCCCAATATAATTTTCTATCACTTGTGTGTTGGATTTTTAAAAATCCAAACGCTGAGCATTTAATGGGTTAAAATTCTATAAACTCAATGAGGGCAGAAGAATGTCTGATTTATAGACGTTCTGGAAATGTTGGTGTCTTAAACATTTAGCTTTCAGTAACCATAACAGTGTAAGCTTTTACCAAATGTTTGACCCCTGTCAGTTGGATTCGAAGACCCAAGCAAATTCATCCGAATAATTCCATGTCAGATGCAAATCATTTACAAACAAGATCTTTAAAAATTGGCCACGCAAAAGTTGTGACCTTTTATAGAAATCTTTCATGATAACAAGAATTTAGCACCATTTTGACATTCTGAAGTATTAAAGAATGGAGTTGGCAAGGCAGAGAGCCAAGTTCACCTAATTTTTCAGATTTTAATTTTGGCATGTGGCTTCTGCCACTGAACATGATACAAAGCAATCTGAAACCTAGAACCTGTTTAGATTTTTCTTTTATTCAGGGAGTGCCGTCACTTTTATTTTAAAACACTATCATAGCTGTCCTGAAATGTGGACAATAAAAACAGAAGATGCTGGAAATACTCAGGAAAAAAAAGAGTTAATGTTCCAGGTCAGTGACCATTCTATTGACCTGAAATGTGCCCAGCTGTCTTCTCTGTCTGTTTCTCTCTCTTTCTCCTCAGAAGCTGCCAGACCCGCTGAGTGTTTTCTAGTTTCATTTCAGGCTTCCAGCACCAGGTATTTTGCTTTTGATTTACTGAAATATGGACGTCTTTTTCGCATAAGACTTGGATATCACTCACTTCCCAAGGATGGCCCTGAGTATTGTGCAGTAATTGCGCATTATGATTTGTAGATGTTATAAATTGGCCGTTCTGTTTTTAATCCAAAATGCATTTATAGATTTTTGGAAATGAGGCTGCTAATGAGCAAAAAGTCTGTTTCTAAAATGGCGTCAGACAAATTGGGCTATTTTTGCTTTTCTAGTGTAGACCTGCAGATAAAAGTAATCTGAATTGAAAGATTGCATGACGCACACAGCATTATTGACAAATTAAAAACCCATATCAGAGGAACTGAACCAAAGTAAAAGTAAAATACTGCAGATGCTGGAGATCTGAAACAAAAACCCAGCAGGTCTGGCAGCATCTGTGGAGAGAGTTAACATTTTGAGTCCAATATGACTCTTTGGAACCCAAAGTCTCATTTTAAATCTCAGAGTAATGTATTATTCTGTGCATCAATATACAAAAAAAGGAAAGTGAGAAAAGGCCAGCAAGCATCACAATTAAATGATGCAGACCTGAGCATTACCCTTCCTAACTAGCAATGATGCTAATTCCTGGGTGCGTCAAAATCATTCAGAAAAATAAACCTGTGCATGTCATTCCTACTAAATATTGTTTACGTATTTCACAGAATGATACAGTACATTTTAATCACCAGCTATTTATTTGTTGAAAGCTCATTTAGAAAGAGAATGTTTGTTTATATTCTAAACCTAGATTATGCAACATGAGACTAATTAACACTTGTACTTTCTTGAGCAGTGCTGGAGTCGACCTGCAAGGGAACATAGTGTAATTTTGTACATTTTTCCTTAATTAGCTACCAGTGGTTATATTATGAAAAACTGTGAGATGTAATTTGTATTCCTTTTGTATTGTTGAAAAATATAAATGTTGACTTTGTCAAACATGGCTTATCTGGTCACTTGTGAAATATCAATCCTATCCCACAAGTTATTGCATTGTATCCTCTATAACAGTAGTGTGGAGAAATACCAGTGAGAATATCAGACTGCTGCAATAAAGCATATTGTGCTGAAGTTATGTATGATGGTCTTTAACATGAAGAATATGCCATTTCTAAGCCAGGATTTTCTGGCTGGCCTGCCACATCCCCTGCGGCGGGTCCCACCATAGCGGGGCCGGGAAATCCTGGCCTTATATTTTTGAAAATATGATTAATACTGAAGAAACCAAGTCAGTTTGTCTTTGTGACTTAACTGGTTACTTGTAGAATATCAATACTACCCCACATATCAGTGTTAAAATGTAGGCTTCGAAAGCATAAATGTTAGTTTATTGTTGCAATCCAACTTTTCCAATACTTAGGATGAAAGAAGTGTAAATTGAAGATTGTGTGAGGCACATATTACTATTGACAGATCCGAAACCATTGTGATATCAAAAGCAGTTGCAACAAATTTTCTTAAGCATTAAGATTACTCTTCCTCCCTCCCCACCATGCCCAACTGCTCAGTAGAGAATCTGCACAATCAGACCTGCTACCTGTAGTGTTGGCACTAGAAATTCAATCACACACACAACAGTGTACAGAGAGGAATATTCCCCAGCAACATGAAGCACCTCATTCACGCAAGGTCAAAACGACTTTAACTTTGGATTGACCTTCGCAATCAAATTTTTCTTCAAGGAAACCTTGTGCTTAATCCTGAATCCTGCCAAGGTTCCAATCATCTTATTCCAACAGGAACTCACCAAGGCTCCTTAGGCAGCACCTTCCAAACCCTTGACTGCCACCATCTAGAAGGACAAGGGCAGCAGATACACCACCTGCAAGTTCCCCTTCAAGTCACTCACCATCCTGACTTCGAAATATTTTGCCATTCCTTCACTTTTACCACTGGGTCAAAATCCTGGAACTCCCTCCCTAACAGCACGTGAGTGTACCTACACCACATGGACTGCAGTGGTTCAAGAAGGCAGCTCACCACCACCTTCTGAAGGGCAATTATGGATGGGCAACAAATGCTGGCCTAGCCAGTGATGCCCACATCCCATGGATGAATTTAAAGAAATGACCACATTTTCTCTCCCAAATAGGGCATCACACCTCCTTACCTGAAAATATATTTTGCAGTTTCACCTATGAGTCTTAATTCTTATGCATGTAATAATAACTAAAATAAATCATGCCAACAGTTAACAAGGTGCAAGCAGGACTGAAAACCACAATTCATAAAAATCAAAATAATTACTAAATGAAAATTAAATTCTGTAAGTGAAAAGGGAATCCCATCAGTTTGCTCAAATTATTTTTGGAAAAAAATGTTGGCTGCTGTTTTATCAGCCCTGTTGACTATACATTGTTTAAGTTTGTATATTTGTTACCAATTTGTATTAAAGTTCAGCAATTTTATGGGACAGTTTGTGTCTATTAAACATTGTCATCTGAGGCATAACTTCAGATAGAGCTGTGGAGCTTCAATTTGGCTTTAGGTTGGTTGCCTTCTGGCCCTCTGTTTTGCTGGAATTGCAAGCTACACCCCTCAAGATTTTTCATGCGTGTCTTCCAAGTTTTTCCCTGCTGCCCAGAAAGTTGAACCTGTTCATCCAACAACTTATTTAAACAACGGCTGGGATTTCCCAGCCCCGCAGTGGCAGGACCTGCTGCGGGGAATGCGGCGGGCCAGCCAAAACTCCATTGACTTTCGCTGGGACCGGAATATCCCGGTGGTGGGTGGGGCAGTAAAATACTAGCCAACATTTCCCTTTGTCCTTGAATTATTTTGTTGAATTATTTAAATTAAATTGAATCTGCTGAATAGGATACCTTTAATTCAAAATTGGAATAGAACTTATGAAGAAAGTTATGTATTTTTGTCCAGTTTGGCTTAGTGATTGTCCCTTTAAATCTCGTCACAGTGGATAGACAGTTTTTAAAAAAAAAACAATTGCTATTTTATTCAGATTCCTGTAGAAGCCAGTTTTAATTGTACTGCAAATTTGTTTATGGGGTATGGATGTATCTGGCAATACCTGCGTTTATTGTCCATCCCTAATTGCCCTTGAGAAGGTAGTGGTGAGCCACCATCTTGAACTGCTGGCAGTCTGTGTAGTATAGGTACACCCGGTGCGCTATTGAGTAATGTTCCAGGATTTTGACCCAGCAACGGTCAAAATTCGCGGTCTCCAACAGGGTCTGACCATGGTTTCTGTGTGCACCATCTTCAAGAGGCACTGCAGCAATTCATGAAGGTGCCTTCAACAGTATCTTGTAAGCACTCAACCTCTACCACCTAGAAGGACAAGGGCAGGAGGCACATGGGAACACCACTACCTGCAAACTCCCCTCCGGCTTGATGACTTGGAACCATCTCATCATTCCTTCACTGCTGCTGGATCAAAATCCTGGAGCGCTCTTCCTAACAGCATTGTGGGTGTACCTGCACCACATGAACTGCTAGGTATGACTTTGGCTAGTGGAGAATTTGACCCTAGTTCCCACTGACTTCAATTTTACTGGATTTCCTTGATGCCACACTAGGTTAAATGCTGCTGATATCAAGGACAACCACTCTCTACTCTACTCTTAAAGTCAGCTCTTCTGTCCATGTTTGGAACAAGGCTGTGACAAGGTTTAGCGCAAATTTATACTGGCTGAATCTGTACTGAGTAGGTAATACCACTGATGACACCTTCCATCGTTTTGCTGATGATTGAGAGTACTCTAATGAGGCAGTAATGGGCCGGATTGCATTTGTAATGTTTTGTCTGGACACACGTTACCTGGGTAATTTTCCACATTAGGCAGATGTCAGTATTGACAGGTGACAGGACAGCTTGTTTGGAGGGGCACCTAGCTCTAGAGCACGGGTAGGCACGTCAGTTTTAGGTATATGTAGTGCTGTTCTTTACATGCTCACCTAAACTCCTCATTGAACTCAGGCTGATTCCCTGGCTTGATTGTTATGATAGAGTGAGGGATATGCTGGGTTAGAGGTGGTGGACCACTGTTCTGTTGCCCCTGATGGCTCACCTCATTGATGTCCAGTTTTAAGTTAAGTCTGTTCTGAATCTATCCCATTTAGCACAGTAATGCCAGACAACACAATGGAGGTGTCCTCACTGTGAGGTCAGGACTTCATTTCCACAAGGACTGTGAGGTGGTCACTCCTACCAATACTGTCATGGATAGGCATCTGCAATGGGTAGATTGTTGAGGATCAAATGCAGTCTTTTTTCTTTTTGTGTTGGTTCTTTCACCACTTAGCTGCCAGACTAGGCCTGAGTATGTCCTTCAAGACTTAGCCAATTTAGTCAGTAGTGTTCCTGTCAAGCTACTCATTGGTAGACATTGAAGTCTCCCACCCAATCTGTGCCCTTGTTACCCCATTGCCTCTTCCAAGTGGTGTCGATATGGAGGGATACAGATTCATTTGTTGAGGGAAGGGTGGCAGTAGTAATCAGCAAGTGAATTCTTTGCCCATGTTTGCTCTAATGCCATGAGACTTCATGGGCTACAGAGTCAATGTTGAGGACTCCCTGGTCACTCCATCTTGACTACATACCTATGTGCCGCCACTTCTAGTGGGTCTGTGCTCCCAGTGGGACCCGGATGGTGAATGAAGAGCATGGGATGCTGTCTGAAAGGTACTATTCCGACAGCACTCAAAGCTGTGGGCTCTAATTGGGTACTTTTACCCCAGAGCAGTTGGAGGAAGTTACCAATTACATCCATGCATTCTGATCACGTGCAATTTGCAGAGTTTGACAAATTTCTTTTAATTGATGTAGAGGTTGCCCTCACCCTGTGAGATGCTGTACTTTTGTCAGAACTTTGGAAAAAATTGGAAATTGAATTCCCAGCATTATTTCTGACAGGTTTTGGATTTAAAATATTACATACTCAATATTATTCCTAAGCCAGACCACACTTGTAGTCAATAGTGTTCTTTTAAAATTGTTTACTGTGAGTGGATTTCTGTCATATCAATCATGTGTGTCTCCCCTCTTTATTTTTGGCTCCAAGTTCATTTTAAAAGTACAAGGTCAGAATAACTACATAAACTGAACTTTGGAATGCCTTATACGATCATTTTCTTTGTTCATGGAAGTGTAAAAGACTACAAGTTATTTTAACAATGTATTTGAAGATTCAATTTAAAATTGGGAATTGGGTGACAAAAGGGTGTTGGGGAGAGGAGGTACCTGCTAACCCAAAGGGAATTGGGGAGGAGTTTGACTGCATTGAGTTTGGGGAAATACCTGATGATTTGAGTGGGTCAGTTTGCTTGGGCCCCTCTCAGTACTACTCATCTGGGGTCTCCAATGCTCTAAGACACATCAGTTACCCTCCTGGACTTCACCATTTAACTGAAAGACTCCCAGCTCCTGGAACCACTACCCAGTGTTGACAAATCTTTAAATGGCCCTTCCAATGCTGCTGACTGCTAAGACTGCCCTCTGTGTTCTCAAATTGCTGAATCTCCCTCTATTCTTAGCTCCACAGTCCTCCCTTTCCAATGTTCCCAGATCCCTAGACTTCTCCCAATGATTCCAGATCAGAGACTTCCCACGATGTTTTGAGTGGCTTTCTTTACACCTTTCATGGACTTCATGAATACCTTCCCACTGATTTCAGACCCAGTGGTGCACCTCAAAATATGCTGGACCCTGAGACCCCATTCTACTAAGCTTCAGGCACCCTTTCCAGTGCATCTGAATCCTAGGGTTGCCTCAATACTGATGAATTAGTGTACATTATACTATTTGACAGCATTACTATTGATTATTACTAAACTTATTTAGATGTAAAATGGTGAGGATATTGAAATTGCTGCCTAACAAGGTGGTTGACGTAGATGGCATTGGCATGTTTGTGGCGAGGAAATAGAGGAATATGAGAGCGGGATGGAGGAGGCTTTTGTGGTGTATAAACATCAGTGTTGACCATTTGGGCTGGATGAGCTTGGTTCTATGTATATCTGTGTGATTTTGACTCATGTGCATTGTCAAAAAATGTCACCATTAAAAATTATTCCTGTTGTCTCATTGGTTGAAATGTTTTGGCTCTTTGCATGTTTCATGTTGATAGAGTAGAAGTTGAGTTTTGAATTTGAACAGAAGTGTGATCAGTTCTTCTGTATGTGTTTCAGTTTTCATTAACTTCATGAACAAAGTAGATTGGAGTTCCCTCCAATGGCAGGAGGTGGGCACCAAAGCAGTAGAATTCAGTCAGTGTCAAGTTCATACTTCAATTTTGTCCCAGCTGGACTTTTGACACTGCTAATATAAAAATATTATGCTGAAGCCAAATTTTCTGTGTTAAAGTATAGCATGTAGAGGAAACATAAAATAAGTTTATCAAGAGAATCACAAGTAGAAATCACCACGGTTGAAAGCTTAGTGCTTTGGATTTCTTTTGAGAATAAGTATACTTTGAATCGTGTGTGCAGGTGTGTTTTGGCTTTCCACTCCGTAATGCCAATAGTTTGTTAGATTAAGAAAAGAAAGTTAATGCACAGAATTTTACGCCAGTGGGATTTTGTAGTCGCATTGGAGTGAATGGACTTTTGAATGGCTCACTGCATTTTACCGCTCTGCCCTGACCACCACCACCCTGCCCCTGGCAACGGGGCTGTAAAATTTCACCCCATGTTTTAGAACATATTGGGAGAGATTTTCTGCACTCAAGTTCTCCTAGTCCACTGAAAATGGTAGAAAAAGTGGCTTCCTTTAACAAACATTACTTTTGGTTGGATTCTGTGAAAGCTTGTTTGGATGCCCCTGAATAATGTTGGAAATAGCAAAATTAAATACAATATATAATGTAGAGATTTTAAAACATTGAATTGTAAATCAGAAGGCAAATAAATCTACAAGTTCTAGAACTCTGAACTAAATAACTTTGCTGAAACATGAAACAAATGCATAAACAGCTGATCAGTCAGCATCAGTAAAGAGAAAACAGGTTCATGTTTCTAATACTCTTCAGCAGAACTAAAACTAAGTTAAGTGAGCTTTTTGGAAAATTTGGGGAAAATGTAATAAAAGAAGCAAAATAAATTCCATTCAGGAAGACCAATTTTAGGGTGAGAATAATGATATTACAAAATCTGTAAACTGCTTAGTAGAAAACCATTACAAAGGATGTACAAGTGTAGAAACAAGTCATTTTGCCAAACTGATCCATGCAGTGTTTAAGCACCACATGATCCCCCTTCCACTTGCACTCTTTCCCCCCCTCCACCCTCCAAGTCTAACCACATTAACCTAACCTTCTATTCCTGTCTCCCTAATGGGTTGATCTAGCTTCCTTTCAAATGCATCTATGCTATTTGCCTTAACTACTTCCTGTCATGGTGCATTCCACGTTATAACCACTCTCTGGGTGAAGAAGTTTTCACTGAATTCTCTAGTGGATATATGAAATGTCTATCTTGTATTTATGGCTCCTAGCTTTGCTCCTTCCATAAGTGGAAACATCATCTTTACATACACCCTATCAAACCCTTACATAAAAGACCTCTGTCGGGTCACCCCCCTTCGCTTTTTTTCTAGAGAAAAGAGCCCAGCCTGTTTTATTATTGCTAATAGATTATAATACCTAACATCCTGTGTGATTATTTTTGCATTTTCTCCAGTGCCTTTATATCCTTTCATTATGTGGCAACCTGAACTGTTCACAGTACTTTCTATATGAGTTTAACATGGCTTCTCCTTCTCCTCTAGAAATGAATCCCAGTCCTTTGCTGTTTTTTTTTAATGGCCTTATTAATCTTTTTTTAAATAATTTTGCTATTCTGTACGCCTGGATCACTGCTCCTCTATCCCAGTTAGACTCTTATTTTCGAGTATTTGGTCTCCTTATCTTGCTACCAGAGCGTGCCATCTCACTTTTATCTGTAATGGAATTAATCTGCCAATTATATGCCCAATTTGTAAAATTATTTATGTCTTGTATTTTGACAAAGTCTTTCTTGGTATTGACTATATCCCACAATTTGGTGTCATCCATAAATTCTGTAACATACGTAAAAGGTCATTAAGATGATTGAAAGATTTTCAAAACACCAAATGTGCAAATAATGTGGGTGAGAGGACAAAGGACAGGCCCAATGTAAAAGAAAAGCGAAGAAATTGGAGCAGGGGGGAATAATCTGCTAATGCTGGAGATCTGAAGTGACTAGGGAAAATTCTGGCAAAACACACAGCACCCACCAGTCTTGAAAAAGGAATTAAAAGGTTAACAGCAACACAGCCTACCCTATTCTCTAGTACCATCACCCTCACCAGTACAATATTTTTAAAAAAATGTTCATCTCTAAATCATCAACCAACCCTTTGGATACCGACAGACTCAACCTATATCGCCAGCACCCCTGCTGTAAAGAATGTGACTGTTATAGCTAAGTCATTATTCAGGCTGGAGAAAGGGTGAGGAATTAATTGTGCAGCTTGTGTTGAGTCTGTTTAAAACAGTGTAAGAGACCAAAGATGAGTCAGGGTGGCAATCAGAATAGAATTTCAAGTGGCAAGCCACAGGGAGGCTAGGGCTGCACAGACAGGACAGAGGCATTTGGCAAAACATCCCCTAATTTGCCTGATGAGGACTTGAAACGTCAACTCTTTTCTTCACCGCTGATGCTGCCAGACCTGCTGAGTTTTTCCAGGTAATTCTGTTTTTGTTTTGGATTTCCAGCATTCGCAGTTTTTTGTTTTTATCCCCTAATTTGAATTGGAGAGTGCATGATGACCAATAAATGCGGTATATTAGATTGGAGGAAGTGAATGTAAATTGTAGTTTCACATGGAAGCAATGTTTGGGGCCCTGAAGAGTGGTGTGGGAAGAGGTAAATGGACAAATGTTGCATCTGCTGTAATTATATGGGAAGGTGCCAGCGAGATTGGCAGCTGGAAGCAGGGGTGGTGAAAGCATACCTCTCCTGGATGGAATAGCCCCTTTGAAAAGCAGAAAGGGAGGAGAGGAAGCTGTGCAACATTTTAAATTTTGTACAAAAGTGGCTGATGTTTATCCCCTTTTGACTTAGGAAGAACGAACTACTTGAAGTATTAATGCTTTACTGCATCTGTGGCCTTGGAAGCCACAAGATTTAAATATAGAATCTGATTTTTTTAAAAAATCCCATATATTTGCTCATAACAAAGAATGATTTATGTGAAAGCGTACTGCAAATTGGCAAAGCATAGAGGAGCTTTTGTTTTGTGATTGAACAGGGTGCTGATGTCAGTTCTCTTGCCTCACATACAGAATTATTCTAGCATTAAATTGATCATTGTTCCCTAATGCAGGGAACTTTTCTTTCACAGTTATTAAATTGTCTAATTTATGTGATTGCTTTTGTTCTTTATTTTGACTGTGTCAGTTATGCAGAACATGAGTCATTTAGATTGATGTCAATACTAATGAGCACTGTATCACACCGTGACGGGAGTGACAAGCCCCAAATTTATACAGAGAATATCTCACCAGCTGACAAGATGAGTTACTGATGTTAGACAAGTGTTGGACAAGTGTTGAAGAAGTGTTGACTTTAAAATATCGCAGGCACAAATGGGTTATCTTCAGGAATACAAAATGCTGCCATATATTTTGGAGCTTTTTCAGCTATTTAATAAATCAAGTTAGATGTAAGGTGTTTAATTAACCTAGGTGGGATAAAAATGATGGCAAATAATAGCAATTGACTTATTTTTGTAGGACTGGAAGTAAAAAGAGTGAACCAAAACCAATGTCTAGAACAGTGCCAATAAGTAGTAACATGATGGCACTTTGTGGATTAAAATACTCCTATCCACTGATTTGGATGAAAGGAACAAATGTATGGTTGCTAAATTTGCTGATGACAAAGATTGGAAAAGTTGGAAAGTAAGTCGTGAAGGGAACATGAGTCTGCAAAGGGACTTAGGTTAAGCGAATGCGCAAAATTTTACAGATGGAGTATAATGTGCGAAAATATAAACTTGTCCACTTTGGCCAAAAGAATAGAAAATCAGTATACTATTTAAATGGAGAGTGATTTCAGAACTCTCTGATGCAGAGAGATCTGTTTGTCCTGGCACATGAATCAAGAAAAGTTATTATGCAGGTACAGCAAGTGATTAGGAAGGCAAATCGAATGCTGCAGTTTATTGCAAGGGGAATGGAATATAAAAGCAGGGGTGTTTTGCTACAGTGGTACAGGGCATTGATGAGACCACATTTAGAGTATTGTGTACAGTTTTCGTTTCTTTATTTCCAAAAGTACATAAGTACATTAGAAGCAGTTCAGAGAAGGTTCACTTGACTGATACCTGGGATGGAGGTGGGGGGGTTACCTTATGAAAACATGTTGGACAGGCTGCTCCTGTATCCATTGTAGTTTAGAAGATTGAGAGATGATCTTATTGAAACATATTGGATTCTGAGGGCACTTGACAGGATGGGGAGAGACTAGAACGAGGGGACACAGTTTAAAAATAAGAGGTCTCCCATTGAAGACAGAGATGAGTAGAAATTCTTTCTGAGGGTTGTGAAGCTTTGGAATACTCTTCCCTGGCGAGCAGTGGTGGCAGTGTCAGTGAATATTTTTAAGGCTGAGGTGGATAGATACTTGATTTAACATGAGAGTCAACGGTTACCAGGAGTAGGCAGAATGTGAAGTTGAGGCCACAATCAGATCAGCTATGATCTTACTGAATGGTTGAGCAGGCTCAAGAGGCCGAGTGGCTTGCTCCTGCTCCTAGGTCATATGATTACACGTTCATATAACTCTGCTTTAAAGAAATTCAGTTTAACACATTTGCATTTTATTTCTTCAGTTTGTATATGTGTTTGGCACACATTTGGAAGCAAAAACATTTCATGGACTGTGATAAAGCAGAAATGTAGAGGTTCAGGGTTCCCTGGAAATGTGGTTTTAAAAATAATTGCAAGTTTCCCACCTTCTCTTTGTGCACCTGCCAACCGGTTCAAGTTCATTTGCTTCCTTTCCTTTTTCCTTCTCACTCTTTTCCTCTTCCTCCTTCAGTTTCCCCATTGAAAAGGGGATATGATGTGAAGTATCATTTCCTTGCTTCTCCTTACAACAGTGTATAAAACAATTATTCTATACTACAGAGCTTTTCATTCAGATGCAAAGCAAAAAGACCTTGTGGAACTGAGATAATGGTGATTTACACACCAGCCTCAGGGATTAGCCATTAACTAGTTCGGTTTCAGTTGATGCTACACAGGAACTTTGAAAGCTACGAGTGTTACCTGGATTGAATTTAACTGTCTGGCAAAGTGCACTGAGATACACCTGAGACCATGTAATTTTCATTTTCTATTGATGAAAAGTAGGGATGATGCCAAAAATTTGCTTTCAAGCTCCTGTCAAATGATTTTCATTTACACAACACAGCCCTTCCATAATGTTTTGAGAACAACATGTGCAAATTAATGTTTAATCTGGATAAGGATCACACAACTGCAGCATTGAGAGAATGCTGGAGAATTTCTGTGCAGCTGCTTGGGTTCTCTAGCATTTGGCATCAGGAGCTGTTTACTGGAGACATTTGGCATATGCACAATTTCAAAGACTAGGGCTGTGGATAATCCAAGTAATGGTGCTGTGCATGAGAGGTGAGTGAGATCAGTTAATCTGTTCATTAGTTTTTAAAGATTAAGAACTTATTTTTGGCCATTCTGAGTAAGGCCATAGAATATTAACAAAAGTAGTTGATGGTGATTTGAAAACTTATGAACTTGTCTTGCTTCATGGTTTCCAATGGTTGAAGTTTCTAGTATTTCAGCTTTTATCCTCTCTTGGTTCAAGAAAACTGCCTTAATAGTTGATTTCAAGACCTTTCCTACCCTCATGTCACTTTTTTTCTATTTTACTGTTGGTGCTGTCTGGTGGTCTAGTACACTGCACTGTTATTTAGAATAAATGATGCTGCAGCTGGCCACACATGCTCAAAGAGGTGAAAAAAATCAGCCCGTGTTCCTAAAATTAATTGCTTTCTAATTACTCTGTGTTTGTGGATGTTAGGTGAGTATGACATGCTTGGATGCTCACCATTCCCCATGATTGAGTAACCTGCCAGTGCAGCAAGGGTGTAATTACAGTTTGATAAGATTACCTAGATAGTTTCTATTATAAAAAAGGACATAGAAAATTTTAAGGAGACGGCCAGGGTATGACTTTAAAATTGGGGCTAAGTAACATCTGGGGTATGACATTAAAATAAGGGCTAAGTAACATCTGTGTGTCCCAATCTAATTATTCCACATTGTTTAAACTCGCTTCACCTGAAGACCATACTTGGTCTAAAATCCCCATGTGTAACACATGGGAAATTGACTAGTATTTATGTGTTCTAAGGAGAGCAAACAATACCAGCTTCCCTACTATTGCCACATGTTGCCTGACCTGAACCCGTGATTGGAATCCTTGAACAAGAGTACCTGTAACTTTCGGCAAAAGTATTTTATAAGCCCCTGTGAAGCCTTATAAAAAGTTGTATTCAAGTTTACAGAGTACTTTTATTCTGGGATATTAAGCAGATCTCTTTATAATACATGCACTGGCTGACAATGATTATCTTATCTGAAGTTACTGCATTATTTTACAGAACCAGCTACTGAAATTATTTCATGTTGTACAAGACACCTTTTCTAGAGAATCAGAGACACTGTGGTAAGGAGAATATGTGGGAAAAGGAGATACTTATTTATTTGCAGCTTCCAATATTCTCATTTAGAGATACTGCATTCTCATTGGCTCAGATTTTGTATGTGAATGCTGAGTCTTTCAGCAAGACCCTGGTAAAGCAAAGCCTCTGGAGGAATAGGGCACCTCGGATAGCGACTTTCTGATGTTGGTTTAACTGCACAACACCAGATGCTGCTGTCCGTTTTACTCCTAAATGGTGAACACTGATAACCTCACTATTATTTGTGCTGCAAAATCTGGGTCAATATCTTCACTCTTCTAGCTTTTATGCATTGCAGCTGTGAACTCATTAAACTTGAAATCCAAATACACAATTACAAAGAAATTAAGTTTTGTTTAATTGAGGATTGAAGTAGATAATAGTTTCCAATAGCTGCACATGCCTGGACTTGTGCATTGAATGCTGAAATGTTAAGTTTCACTTTTTGTGGTAATGCCTGCACATTTACATTGTCTTTCTTCATAGAGCATTTGTAGCTGCATAGTCAAAAATACAGCTCATGACAAGTGAAGTAAGGTATGGTCAGTTTAACTAAGGCCTAGGTAGAAGTCGCAAGATCAATTTAGTAGCTGTGATTAAGAGCCAAGAAAGGCCATTGGAGAATGAGTGCCTGAGCAGGAAAATACATATAAAAATGAAATGAGGAAGATGACAAGGAAAGAGTTCGAGCAACAAAGAATGGAACTAGTTCAATGACTAGTTCACCTACATCTAGTAACACACTGCTAAAGTCTCAGCTGGAGAGCAAAATTAAAAAAACCAGTTTTGCTTTTGTCTGCCTCCTTGGTTCCCTGACATTATTTATGCCCTTCACATCAAAACCCAAATGATTCACTAAAGTTGTTTTTGGGAACAAATCCTGCCTGACTTACGCTTGACAACAGTCCCACACCAAAATGATTGACTCTTAACTGCTGTCTGAACTGGCCTAGCAAGCTATTCAGCTGTAGCAGGGTAACCAGGGATGGGCAATAAATGTGAACTTTGCCAGCAATGCCTATGTCCTGTCAATGAATTTTAAAAGAAATTAACTAATAAAATGCTATCTGGAGAGCCTTTAAGAGCCTTAAAATGAGCAAAAATTAACAACTGGACAATCTGGCCAGTGAATGCCTTGACTGGGTTAGTGTGCTGTCTCCATCATTGACCCATGTAATCAAAACAAAGTAGCTCCATAATTGGAATATATGTTGACCCTCCTGCTGACAAAGCCTTTAAATATTATGCAAAAGAAAAGGTGAGCACTCTAGCGTGAGAGTCTCCAATCTGCAAGATGCCACTCCCAGTTGAGTGTTGCTGAGCAGCGTTTTAACCCCCAGCTGGGAAACCCATGTGTTAGCCTATTCCAAGTATAGTAGTTTGTATCGATGTGTACTGATATGTTAGCATGCATTCAGCACCACAACAGTGAGATGAGGTATATCAGATCCCAGCAAGCAGGCAACTTTTGTTTTAGCGTTCACCTCAGATGACTAGTGCTTAATGGAAATACCATTCACACCCAGAAAGGTGAAAGACTCCAGATAAACCTGGATTGTTGATTTGGGGCTAGAAAATCACGTAAAATAATGAAACACAAGGAATCCATGGTCAGGATTTAACAGCCCCACCATGGTGCCTCCCCTCAGCGGATGTGGCGAGCTATTTAATTCTCCATTCAGTTCAGTGGGACTGTAATATGTCACCAAGCAGAAAGGCCATAAAATCCTGACCCTTGGTTACTTTATCAGAATCCAATGTAAGCTGGTATCAAATCTGTTGACTATAACTAATCCAACATCATGCTGAATGAGATTAATTTTCTTTTTAAATGGATTATATGAAGGAAGTTTAAGATAATTAATGCTGCTTTATGTCAGAAAAAATCTTGGATGTGAATTGGATTCCATTTTCAATTTGAATTAAAGAGTCTAAGAAGCAGATGTAAAGAAACCCTATGAGGGTTAATTTTGGACAGAACCTAGAGGGGTGAGATCAAGAGTAAACAGAAGGCAATAAAGTTTTGAGTCAAGGTTTCATTTTTACCAAAATAACATATTTTATGTAATGGGCCAAATGAAACTTCTTCGCAGGAGGCAGTTTATTCTTTGCATACGAATTAGGAGCAGGAGTAGGCCACTTGGCTCCTTGAACCTGCTTCTCCATTCAATAAGATCTGATTGTAATGTCAACTCCACATTCCAGCAATCCCCAATAATCTTTACTTATCAAGAATCGACCTAACTGTGCCTTAAGAATATTCAAAGACTCTTCTTCCGCTACCTTCTGAAGAAGACAGTTCCAAAGGCTCAACCCTCAAAAAATTTCTCCTTATCTCTGTCTTAAATGAGCAACCTAACTTTTAAACAGTGACCCCTAGTTCTAGATTCTCCTACAAGAGGAAACATGCTTTCCACATCCACCTTGTCAAGACCCCACAGGATCGTATACGTTTCAATCAAGTTGCCTCTTAACTCTTCCAAACTCCAATGGATCCAAACCTAGCCTGTCCAACCTTCCCTCATAAGACAACCCTCCCATTCCAGGTATTAGTCTGCTAAATTTTCTCTGAACTACTTCCAATACATTTTCTTCTTTAAATAAAGAGATTGATACTGTACAGAGTACTCCAGGTGTGGTCTCACCAATGCCCTGTCTAACTGAAGCATAACCTGTCTAATTTTATATTCAATTCCCTTCATAATAAACAATCACATTCTGTTAGCTTTCCTAATTACTTGCTGCATCTGCATACTAACCTTTTGTGATGTAAGCACTAGGACACCCAGATTCCTTTACATCTCAGAGCTCTACAAACTCTCACCTTTTAGAAATGCTTTTTTATTCTTCCTGCCAAAATGGACAATTTCATATTTTCCCACAATATACTCCATTTGCCAGATCTTTTCCCACTCACTTAATCTTTCTATAACCCCTTGTAGCCTCCTTATGTCCTCTTCATAGCTTACTTTCCTACTTATATTTGTATCAGCAAATTTAGCAACCATAACCTCAGTCCCTTCGTCCAAGTCATTTGTATAAATTGTAAGAAATTGAGGCCCCAGCACTGATCCCTTTGGCACACCACTCATTGCATATTGCCAACCAGAAAATGGCCCGTTTATGTCTACTTTCTGTTTCTTGTTGGCTAACCAATCTTCTATTCATGCCAATATGTTACCCCCTACACCATGGATTTTTATTTTCTGCAATAACCTTTGATGTGGCACCTTATCAAATGCTTTCTAGAAATCAGTACATCCACTGGTTCCCCTTTATCCACAGCACGTGTTACTTCTTCAGAGAATTCTGATAAATTGGTTAAACATGATTTCCTTCTCACAAAATATTTTCTCCCTGATTAATATTTTCTCTCTGAATATTCCCTCTCAATTATTTGTTGAAATCTATAATTTTGATCCTGATTTTATTTCAATTTCTCCACTGATGAGACAGGCTGTTTTACCAAAAGTTTTACGAAAAGTACTGAGAAAGGTTGCAGATTGATAACAGTTCAGGTTTCAAGAAAGTCTCCTGCAGTAATCTGTTTTTTGGAATTCATTTTTCATTGTAAATAAACTTGGAAATCTCCCCATGTGATACCTCATAAACCCTTTTCACTTCATTGATTTCATTAAAATAATATCAATATTTGTTATCAGAAGAGCAAATTGGAACAAGAGGGAACATAACCAGAGTCTTGGAAATTGCACTTTTATGAGTGCAGAGATGTTATTGAATAACTCAAATGACATTTCTTGAATTAATTTGCTTACTGCAAATTCCCTTAAATCTGGTATGCGCTTCTTTTAAATTATTATTAATCCAGAATTTAACTATTTAATCAGTCCCAGGGCAGAGCAGCCACATTGTTCCCATGTTGTTTTAGGCTTTCTGATACTACATTGAATGAACTTTTTCAACTTGACATTCATGTATTCATGTTCTTTTTTTGGTTTCTCTCCCTGTTTCGATTTGACTCTGTTGTCTTGCTACCTTATTTTTCACTAGTTTATTTATCACTTTCTTTTAATAGCTTTGAACATATGTCTTGTGACAACTCATGAACAGTGATTTGGAGTCAGTACCACTTGTGAGGTTGTTACATTTCCATTTATATTTCACTCTGACTTCCAACATTGTTTAGTTTAATGAAACTAGCACAGATCCATAAAACATTTGGGGTGAAATTAGTATTTTTATTGCAACAGTACATCTTTAAATGCAGGATTTCTAGTTATTCTTTCACCGCAGACTTTAACAGAATCAAAATTTCTCACTCTGAAAAAAGTTACACAAAGCTGTCCATGTGTAAAAACAGACCTAGAAATATAAATACAAATTTTGTCAAGAATTTGGCCTTTTGAATTTTTTACAGTCATAGAATATGAACATCTAGCTGGGAGCTGTTTGCTCCTGAGTTGGAAAGGCAAGTTTACACTTGGACTTTGTTTTATTCAAGAAATAATAAACACTCTATTTTCTTGAAATTGATCTGTTATAATTTAATCATCTATTGTTTATTCAGTTCGGTGGGACCGTAATATGTCAGCAAGCAGAAGGGCCATAAAATCCTGACCCTTGGTTACTTTATCAGAATCCAATGTAAGCTGCTGTCATGTATTTTTTTTTTAACTCTGGACTGTCAAAAACCCATTCCTATCTATGTAATATTAACTTTAAATTGATATTTTATTGGCGGAAACAATAGTCATTCTTGGAAGGGAGACTGGTGTCAACAGATTTTTTATAGCATGTGTGGAATGTATGTGGGTGGCCATTTTGAATGAATTTACAAGTTACTGGCTAAAATTTTTTTTTTAATTTCAAAACTTCTGGAAAATGATTATTGATGCTCTGTATGGTTTAACTTGAGACCTTTAAATCAAAAAATGGTTTGATTAATTGGTATTTTAGTATTTTAGCATCTTCTGCCACGTCTAGCATCATGCCACCACCAAACATATTCTCCCCTTTCAGCAGTTGGAAGGGAGAATTTCCTCCATGATACCCTGGTCCACTTCTTAATCACTTCTCACACCCTGTCCCCTTCTGAAGGCACCTTTCCTTGAAAATGCAGGAAATGTAGCATCTGCCCTTTTCACAATCCAAGGCCCTAAACACACTTTCTAGATGAAGCAGTGATTTACATGTACTACTTTCAATTTAGTCTGTTGTATTAACTACTGACAATGTGCTTTCTTCTACACTGGGGAGACCAAACGCAGATTGGGGGACTGCTTTGTGGAACGTATCTGTTCAGTCTGCAGGTATGGCCGAGTGCTTCCTGTGACCTTTAAATTTAATTCTCCACTTTCCTTTCACACTGACATCTCTGTCCTTGGTCTTCTGCACTATTCTAGTGAAACTCAGTGTAAGTTAGAAGAACAGCACCTCATCTTTTGATTAGGCACCTTACAACCTTCTGGACTCAACATTTAAGTTCAACAATTTCAGACCGTAAACTTTGTGGCCTCCACCCCAGCCACCATTTTGTTTTCTTTTCTTGGCACGTTTTGGTTTTTCTCTTATTTTTGTTTTCAGTTAGCAGCACACCTGCTCTCAGCACATCTTCTATTTATTTGTTTCTTAACTTGCCCTATTACCGTTCCTTTTAGCCCTATAATACTAACTCTTCTGTCGTGTCTTCCACACTCTCACAGACCAAGCAGTCTTCGCGTTTTTCAGGAAACCTCATCCACAGGCGGGATGAGGTTTCCTGAAGGTTTTATAAAATAATTAAATAAATTTTGCTAAATTCACAAACATGTCCCAGCTCATGTGACACTGTGCTTTTTGCTGTGCTCTTTCGCACATGCGTGAAAGAGTGCAGACCCCGACTCTCCCTTCTCCCCCTGCCCACACAGTTGGGGCTGAGTGCCACTGGCCGCACGTTATGCAGGGCGGGCCTTAATTGACCCACCTGCATAAAATGACGCGCAGCCGATCACGGGCGGCGATTGGCTCCGTGCCCCCCCATGCCCGCTCCCGAACAGCCCACCCGCCATAGGAAAAATTCACCCCCTTGTCTTTATGCAGCCTTTGACATGATTGTGGTACAATTCTCAAGTACCACTGCTCCTTTGTTCAATTTCATGGGACTCGCCTCACTTGGTTCCACTCTATTTGATCGTAGCCAAAACATCCCAACTAATGACTTCTCTTCCTACCCTGCACCATCCAACACACAGTTTCACAACTATCCATTGTTAGCACACCCCTCTTTCATATTATATGCTGATCTTCAGAAGCAATATCTGCAGAAATGGGGCTAGTTTTCACGCTTAGATGATACCCAGGACTATCTCTTTCAACCCATCGGTCTCTGTACAGCCAGACTACTAATCCAACATTCAGTCTTGAATGAGCTGCAATTTCCTGCAGTTATACATTGTGAAGAACTAAACCATTGGTCGGGATTTTGCAGTAGTAACTTTCTAATAACTGAAAGTCTGTGGGTGAGTAAGTGCAAGAAACAGCTAATGCCATACGTCCACTGCTGACTGGAAAATCCTGGTCAATGACTTTGATCCTGATGCAATGCCCACTGTCTCAAAATAAACCAGCCAGTTGAAAACCTCCAGTATCCTATTCATCCCTGAGTGGAGTTCCACATCCACGTTTTAATCGTGAAGGTAGCCTACTTTCACTTCTGCAACATTGTGTGCTGCTGCCCTTCTTCAGCCCATTTGTTGTTGAACCCTTGTTCATGCCTTTGTCACCCTACCATATTCAACTGTTCTAATATTCTTCCAGCTGGCCTCCAAACCTGCATCCTCTGTGAATTTCAGCTCGCCAAAGGCCTATCTATCCCTATATTGTACCACATTAAGTCTCTCACACTCGCCATCCTGGTCCTCCCTGACCTACATTGGCAATCTGTCTTCCAATATGTGAAATCTAAAATTTGTATCCTTGCACATTCCTTACCTCCAGATTTACAGTCTAGAGATGGTGTTGATAAATGAAAAGTTGGTGTTTTGAGGCATGAGACATTTCCGAATATAATGTGATGCATGTTGCCAATTGTTGAATGTGAAAATGGACTACCCACATTTATAAAGGGAGTGTCTTGTATCAGCACTTGAGAGGATATCTTGGTGATTTGCCAAAGATCAATAATGGCTGTTACTAGGGGGGGAGGTTTTGTTGCCATCCTGATCAAGAAGGAAATTCCACACATAGGAGGAAGTCGGCGTGAGAGAGGTGGGGGGAGTGGTGGAATTCCTGTGTCTAATAATGCAAAGCCCTTGAAAATGTTTTTGAAAATATTGTTAAATGTTATCAATCGGTCCCGTTTCCTCAATTAAGCATTGGTAGATGCAATCAGCTTTTTGCTGAAGTAATTTGGGGTACATTTAGAGCAGAGGAAGACTGACTTGATTTGACTACCTTCTCTCAAATACCCACTCACTACTGATACACCAGAAATTGGACTATGGGTATAATTAAACTCGAGCTTTCCTCTTTGACAAGAGAGGGTCAGTGCTGAGTGTCTCAAAGAAGAATTTTTTGAGTCCATGAAGAGTACTCAACATGGATTGAATAAGTTATTGCTATTAGATGAGGTCATGTGAATTTTACTGGGATTTTTTTCTCTCTGTGAAAACAGCTCTGATAGTAATCCTTTTTGTTTTTATCTAGTTTCACTTACAATGCTTAGAAACAAAAACATTTCCAGTGTCACTTTAAGCAATTACTTCTCCATCTGTCAGGATTGTGCAAAATAAAAGATTCCTGTCCAAATCACAGAAGCTAGTTACTGCTGAGAGGAATATGGTCAACTTTGGTTACAATTATTTTTGCTAGAAATATGCAGCATCTTTAAGGAGCTAATTGAAATTTAAATCTTCCTTCCCTTGTTTATAACCCATGAATCTACTGTGGTATGATGCAGCATGTTGTGTTGTTTGTCTGACACGAGCAGTTTAAATACTTTTGATTAGAGTTGAAAGTAAGCCTCTAATGAATTTTGTAGCTGAAATGCTGTCTCACTATTTGGGCCCAGCTTAACACTTATGCACTTGAGCATGTGCCAAAGCCAACTCAAACATCCATGAGTCCTGAACAAGGGTCTGTACTTGACACATTTTAACATCTTTATATTTTTCTTGGTTCCGATGCTGGTGGATTTGCCGTATTTTTAGACATTTTATGTTTGTAGATTTTTCTTTTGATTGCTTATTTGCAGCACAGTCACACATCTCAAAACGTCAGCGCCTTGAATTGTCAACTATAAATCCAGATCCCATCTGTGATCAAGGTACTAATTCCAGCTCTGCAACATTGTCTGCTTTCCACTACTGCTAAGAGACTTATCTATGCACTGTCACTTTCAAACTCGGTGGGTGGAAACTTATGCTGATAGGGTTTTTTCAGGAGTTGGGACCATTTCCAAATCTCGAACCGCATGGATTTGCAGTGCTCCCCGTGGTGCAATCTTCCAAGAGGCAACTTGTTAATTGTCTAACTCCTTGTCTGTCACCTGACCCTGAGGCTGCTGGGCCAGTAGAGGGCCTGCAATGGAAGCCTGCTGGCAGTCCCACCTGATGAGGTGGGCGCTGCTGAGGCGGGCAGGATGCCGCAAGGGTGCCTCAAGATGAAGGCAACCTTAGAAGAATTACTAAGTTTTAAAAACTCTATGTGGTCAAAGTTGCCAGTTGCATCTGTGATCTTCTGGTATTTACTAAGGGATGTGGGAGAATAAAGCAGGCCTAGCTGGACCCCAGCCTGCAGCCAGGAGACCAGCTCCCAGACTTGGCACTCAACAGGAGACTGCTCTGCTGCTTGGAAGATCTGAGGGAATCCTCCCTGTCCTCCTGCAACATGCCCTTCATTGATCGTTAATGGCTACCTGTGGCTGCCAGGCAGGGCACTGCTGCCATTGTTCACTCACCTCTGGCAAGATCGTCTGGATTGTCAGGAATGTGTTGGCCTGCCAACCCGTTGCCCTAATCTTCAAGTTTGCTCCCAATCCTGTTTTCACACTTGCCTGTGGGGTATATGTTGATTCCACTCAGTGACTCCAGCGCCATCCTTGCTGTTCTTTCATTCTCCATGGTCCATAAACTCCAATTTGTCAAAAACAGTCAGCCACGCATTTCTCACTAATTCACAGTAGCCCATATTTATGATATCTTTAGGTCTATATCTCTCCTCCCCCCCCCCCCCCCGTAATATTTTGTACACCTGATTTTGACCTTGTCCCTTTAATCTGCAATTAGTGACAGTTCCTACAGCCGCCTTGATCCTATTCTTTCAAACTAGCCCCCCTCCCTCAAGCTCTCTGCTTCAGCATCTCCCTTGATCCCCAAAGCCCATTTCTTTGAATTACTCGTAAATTACCCCTTCATTATGTCTATTTATGAAGAACCCGGGACATCTTCTGTACATTTTAAAAACTCTCTAGATTACTCACCGTTGTTTTCAGTTTAACTATGTTTTGGTCCTCCAATGTAATGTCTGCAAAATGAGTCTATAATATATACAGGGGTTGCAGATATTTGCCCTTAATTGACCAGTTACAGAATGAGAATATTGAATCATAGTTTCTGAAAACATATCCTTCTTTGAACCAGGAGGTGTGACCTTGCTCTTGATTGCTGTGCAGCTTGTGCTGAAGGGGTTAGTCTCTGTGTGATGTATTCTTGTGCAGCATATAAATGCCAGTTTATGACTAATCAGCATCTGAACAATGCCATGACCTGAAAGTGAATTATTGTGAAATTTCTGATTTTCCCTCTCTGAGGACTGCAGATTTTCTGGACCAAAGAAGTATATTTTTTTCTTAACTTCCACATACAGAATCAGAACACCTTGCAATATATTAAATGTTTTCCAGTTGGAAATGCTGGAGCATTTTTGTAGTTTAGCGTTTGACTGAAATGAGGTGGGGAAGATTATTCGAGGTGGGGGGTGGGGGGAGGGGGGTGGCTGCCTAGCTGTAGTTTTGTGAGAACTGAAGAACTATTGCAGATTAATCTCTGCTGAATATTGTCAGAATAGGGAAGTGAATTTTCTTGACCTGGGTGCATTGGAATTGTATTTCCACAATGCCCTTAAATTGAACTGCATTGGAAAAAGAAATGTCAACACAGGTCCTAAAATACAGTAAGAACTCACTTTAAGTTGCCCCATTTTAAGTTATTTTGATTTAACATTGTGTTAGTAATGGGGTTTGTGTGTGCACTTAGCATTGTGACTCGTACCAGGTGTGATGTAGGATTGTGTGACTCGATTGGCGCTATTTTGGATCAGCCTCTCCCATTCCCCAACCCTCCAGGCAGCCACCAATCTTCCCGCTGGCCATATTTCCAGGTGTGGCTTACCTCCACGATCCTGCAACTCAAAGCTGCTCTCATTCCATAGGTTGCTTCCAGCCTCTCCTCACTCATCTACCGAGCTGTTGTTCACAGCAACCATTAGCACCATGTTCAATACAGGCAACTGGTTAAAAATGCAACGTCTAAGTGGTGGGAGCTATGTGTGTGCATTTTTTATATATTTTTGTATTTATATACAGTGAGAGCACCAGCAATTTTTAAAAATTACTATATCTCAATACGAGCTTGATACACTGCTTTGCTTTGATGGCTGTGTTCCTGGCAGTACAGCTACAGCAGTTGCAAAATGATGATGAAAAGTCATAAATACTGCGCATATTTTGTTCTCTTATTTTACATTTCCAACATGTGTTGCTTATTTTTTTACTTATTACTATTTATTAGTTTGTTTATAAACTGGTAGGAGATTTGGCAACACATCTTCAAAAGACTGTAAAGTGTTATTGTGTTAAGCAGGTCCCCAGTTAGTTGAAGTCAAGTTGTCTCCTTTTTGCAGGGGTGTTACGGTATGGTATGATTTTTCCCCCCCGCCAAGAAACACATTTATAATTAGTTTGTTACAGCACCAAGGTATAATTAAAAAATCAGTTATTTTTACTTTTGAGGTTTGAGCAATTATAGCAGTGAAGATTGTATGTGCTTTTTCTGCACAAGAAACCTGTTCTGTGTGCAGATTAGAAACCTAAGCTGTATAGTTAAGGCTGAGCTGTGCGTGATCATCATCATCATCTTCTTGAGTTCTCTGCCCAAAGGCAGGTCTGACCCACAGCAACCTGATCCCCTCCACGTGTAAGGTAAGGAGGCCGAATCCACTCCAACTGAAACAGGGATCAAACCCCATGCTGTTGGCACCAATTTGATCCATATCAGTCATCCAGTCAACTGAGCCAACCAGCATCCCCAAGAAGTCAAAGTTGCTGTGGCAGCATAGATATTTACATGCATGTTGTAGCCTGGAGTTATGGATAGTGATGATAGAGGCTTCAATTTCCTTCCATCACATGGCTGACCAAGAATCTCTCCCACTCTTACTGCCTGTCATTGGTGTAGGTTGGAAGGATTTACAGCTAGATAGATACTCAACCACGTTATCCATGCACCTTCCTTGGCCATTAAGTCCGGGACATGAACCCAGAGTTTCTAGCTCTGAGACAGGCACAAGACCACCTCAGTGCATTGATCTGTTAGTAAATTGTTTATGTCGTAAAATACATGGATTTTGTTTTTGAAGTATTGTTTTTGGAAAAGTTGTAATAGCTGTGTATGCTTTACATTGTTTGGGTGTCCTATTGTTACTTGCTGAGCATTACTTTGTTCTGTTTATTACTGTGTTTTGTTGTAATGAAATTGTTTATGCGATTCGACTCCTTCCCTTCCTCAAAGGAACATCCAAATAATTTCAACCTGCTGTGAACAGGTGTGATTCGGTAGCTCAGACCCATTATTTTTGGCAATAAAGGGCCATGTGAATTTTTTGACATTCAGAAGCATTAAATCATCATTTGTAACCAGAATAGAATAATTTTCAATTTTGTTGGGAACTTCTGGTTCAATTTTATTTCAAGATTTTAAAAGCTTTGACTTCAATGGGGGATGCATTTTCAAATTGTTCTATTAACCATTTATCTTGACTGCAGGCTTCAATTAGTTTTGCTTTCAGTTGCTAAATGTTTAGTTTGTTTTCAGTTTCCCTTTTAGGCAGAATGATTGATTAGCAATTTCAACCTGTGCTTTCAGCATTTTGATGTCAGTAGCTACTTTTCCTTGAAGAAATTACAAAGTGTGGGGAAATGAGAAGGAAATAATTTTTAAAATCAAATGCATTGTTATTCCTTCTAAGAATTATAATAAAATGCATCTCCTTAAAAAGATTAAGAACACTACAGCTCTTCTGTAAATTGTGCTCTTTAATTATTTGGATTTCTCAGAATAGCCTCAAAGCACTTAACAGTCACTATACTTCAAAGCATGTTACATAGGCAAATACAGCAGCCATTTTATGCAAGATAGGCTCCCACAAACAGTAATGACTTTGGAACCTGTTTTGGTACTGGTGATTGATGAAGGACTGTTTTACCCAGGACATAACAGAGGGTCAGGTTAGCAGGTATTTCTGTCCAAGGAGGATTATAACTGCACTTAAGCTTACCTTGAATCTGGTTTCCAGGATTCATCAAAACTCAATATCCATTGTTGCATATATAAAATCTTCTTATGTTCTTTCAAAGCGTGATGTCTCATGATCTTGTTGGGTTTCACAAAATAACTGCATTGTTCTTCAGCTTTTGTTTTTTATCAAAAGATCCAATTATCCCCTTAGACAGTCCAAGGTATTTCTGATATAAGATGCAAAGAATTCCAGGTTTTGTGTCAATTTACACACTTGGTGTAAGAAGTACAGTAAAGGTGTACGTTTTTAACACTGAAAATCTCAGTATTGGATTAAGATGGGATTTGCACTTTGTGTAATATTGAGTCATAATTTGTGCAATATTGGGGCATATTTAGTGGTAGCAGGGCAAGTCTTTTGGTTATACTTGCTCTTGCCGTTTAATTGCAATGGCATATTGCACCACAAGTTGCAGAAAATGCGAGCTGTTAGCATCACAGTGAGGGAAACAGGCGCTTTCATGAGTAAACCAACTGCGTATTTCCTTTAGTAGTCAGATTGAATGATTAAGAGCGCAAGGACTGAGAAGGAAGTATAATTTAGAGTGGGTGAATTCAATGTCAAATCAGGTACAGAGGGAGAAGAGAGTGAAAGAAGGATTGAAATAAGAGAGAAAAAAGAGACAGAGGGAACATTTAAAGAGAGCCTTTTTAAAATATCCGAGAACAATCAAAACTTGAAGAAATGAGGCTCTACATTTGTAATCTTTAAGTTTCAATGCCAGAGAGGTTCATTGGAAGTAAATAACACTTAGCATGCCATTTAAAGAATCTCTGGTGGCTAATCCAGGTTTAATTAAATATGCATGACTTTAAATGGCTCCAAGACAGGCTTGTTGCATTATTTCAGACTAGCTTTAACTTTCTGTGCCGAATTTAGTTTGGATCTACTGTGCAAATATGGCAGCTTCATGCCATTCGATGCATTTCAGTAGTGAACCAGCATCGAGGTACAGTTTTCAAGAAGCTAATGGCAGAGAAATATAGCTCAAATAGCAACTTTTGAATTTCCATCCATCTGTTCTTGCCCGAAGTTGCTGTGGCATTTGTGCAAAAAAAAAATAGTGATACAATTAGCCTTGCCATTATTTTGACAGGAAATTATGGGCCAAGATTTATACCAGCACTTATGTGTGAAACCACAGAAGTTCACAGAATAAAAGGAAGTCATTCAGCCTAGAGCAATCCAGACTAATCCCACAACCCTACTCTCTCCCTAGAACTGGGGCCAGATGTGCAGCAGTGACAGTTTCTTAATATTCCTTTCATTTTTGACATTTTAGCGTATATGTTTAGCAAGCGTTTGCGCAATAGTGTTACCATGTTATGCAGTTGCAGTGCTTTACATCATCTTCCATCACCGTTAACTATTCCCCACGTTGTACAGGGATTCACTTGCACTCTTTCTTTCAGTCTATCATGTATTCTTGGTGAGCAGGACTATGCAATCTTGTTAAGGTCCTCTGATAATGTTAAGTCAGAATACTCCTATGATGTATAATAGAAATGGTTTTGAGCCATCAGAGTTGCTTTTGTTTTATTCAGAATCTCCCATTTAATTAGACACCACCCACTTAAGTATATAAAATGCAGGGTTTCTGAATGTTGCTTAGTTTTAATTTATTTAATGTTGGTTGGAAGAGACATCCGTTTAAAAATCCCACTAATTTGACAAGATGACAAAATGTTATTGATAACTACCTTACCTGCTTCTATAACGGTGAATCAGTAACCTTCATTGTTTCAATATTTTCTGCTATTTCTTTGACATTCTTGCAAAATAACAGATGCTCCAAGATTATGCAGAATTGACCTCCTTTGCTCTCTGTTTCCGTTGTTCTCGCCATTCCTTTAAATGGATATTACCTAAGTGTATACATGCACTTAAATTTTTATGGCCAGAATGAGAGACACTTAACTCCTTTGAGGATGCCTTCACCAGAGTTCAGTTAATGGTTCCAATTGAGTATCAGAGACTACAATGCAGTATGAAGCTATCACAAATCTGATACATAAGTCATAACTTCTTGAAAGCTGTTACTGTATGTGCAAGTCTTGGTTGAATGCAACTTGGGCTCCAGGCCCACCAAAGTATTTTAACCCCCCGATGTAAAATTTGTTGAATATTAATTGCGAACCAAGGCTCCAGTTTATGTGTTTGAAGGTATAATTTTTTTATGGATGTTTGTTTATGTGATGCAGTAATGTACAGTCCCATCAAACGATTGGATTCCAGAACCAAAGATCAATCAACCAGATTCTAGTACTTCAATGAATCAGTTCCAAAATGTTGAATAAATCCTTTACCTTGTTTTTAAATAACAGACTGCTGCTGGAACCAGTCCACTCAGCTCTACAAGTTGATTGGTTTGGTCACCAATTATGTTCTATATTCTGTCATATTTGTTCCACTCCTCATAAGATTCATGTAGCATACCAACAACAACTTGTATTTATATAGTTCCCTTTAATATAGAAAGACATTGCAAAGGTTTGGGAAAACATTCACCAAACCAAAGGGTATGTTAGGAGGAGTGCCCAAGAATTCAAAGCACTTGTTTATGCAGAAGAAGATGGTGCAAAGACTTATGGTGCAGAGACTCTGGCTTAAGCGGCTGAAAGCATGGATAACCCTGGGGGTGAAGAGGAGGTGAAAGAGAGACTGTGATGCGTACCACAATGGGCCTGTCTGAGAGTGCCACAAGAGGCACATGGAGTAACTGTTGGCTTGTTCAACTACTGAAACTAAAGCAACTTTTTGGTGTGAAAGTATCAGCATCAAAATTATGCAATAATTTCTGCACTTGTGGCTTGCAGTAATACAGAAACTAGATGTTGATGAATTATTAGTGGTTCTCAGCTGTTTTATATTGATGTAGTAATAAATGGAGATGTCATTTAATCGCCATCATTCTTCTGTATGGAAAACAAAAATGGCATTCCTGAGAGCTGATCAACTAAAATGACCTCTTTATCTCTTCTTTTAAAGTATGCCAGCAATGCAGACGGATAACATCAAATGCCAAACGGCTGAAGCTTTGCAGGCTTGTACCATGAAATTCAAAATTTCAGTAACTGCTTTGAACTGGTCGAAGTCATTTTTCACAGTTTACTGACAGTGATCTCACTTCAACAGCAATGACTTATATAGAGCTTTTAACATAATAAAACATGCCAAGGGACTTCACAGGAGCGTTATATAACAAAGTACAACACCATGCTAGATAAGGAGATATTAGCACAGATGACTAACAACTTGGTCAGAGCTAGGTTGTAAAGAGTATCTTAACGGAGGAAAGTATGATAGAAGAGGTGTTGGGAGGGAATTCAAAGGCTAGGCAATTGAAGGCATGCCCACCAATGGTGGGGCAACTAAAATTGGGGATGCTTCAGAGGCCAGAATTAGAGAAGGGCATATGTTTCAGGAGGTTGTGAGGTTGGAGGAGGCTATAGAGTTAGGGAGGAGCAAAGCCATAGAGCCACTTGAAAACAATGATGAGAATTTTAAAACCAAGATATTGCTTGACTCGGAGCTATTATAGGTCAGCAGACACGGGAACTTGTTGCAAGTTATGACACAGGCAGCAGAGTTTTGGATGGCCTCAAGTTTGGGAAGGGTAGAATGTGGGAATTGAGCCAGAAGTGGGTTGGAATAGTCAAGAGTAACAAGGACATGTATGTGGGTTTCAGTAGCAGATGAGCTGAGACAAGGGCAAAGTCAGGCAATGCTATTGAGGTGGAAATAGGCAGTTTTGGTGATGGCTGGAGTATGTGGTCAAAAGCTCATCTTGGGGCTAAATATGATACTAAGATTTAGTATTAGACTGTTGCGAAGAAGGAGGATGAAGTCAGTCATTAAGGACCAAAACCGATGGCTTCAGTTTTCCCAATACTTAATTGGAGGAAATTACGGATTATCCAGTCCTGGATGTTAGAGAAGCAGTCTGATAATTTAGCATTTCAAGAGAAAATATTTTGTTTTCATATTTCTAATGTTTTTTGTCATAATACTGGAGATGGATGAAGACAGAAAGGGCTAAAAAATTGTACAAAGTATATCAACATATTTGGAGACATAAAGATTTAAAGGCAAAGAGAGACTTGGAGTGATGGAGAGAGGGAGCAAAAGAGAGAAGGAAAGAATGAAGGTGAAGGGCAGAGTGTCTCATGCATAGAGAAATGGAAAGCTACAGAATACAATGGAAACAAAATGAGACTGGAAATGCAAAGTGATAGAGCCTGGAGACTTGTCATATCGTTAATCAACAAGTGTTTATGTAATCTCACAACCAAACAAATTTTGGGATGTGTCTGAACACTGAAGATAATGTCCAATTTGGTTAATCCCTCAGTTTCAGCAAATGAATGCCTGCCCTCCTAGTTCTGATAGATTGGTTTAGTATAGATTTGATTTACCCAGAAGAGGATTTGTTTGGTTGTGCCAGTACCACATTTCCGTACATATCTACATTTGTTCCTGAAATACTTCTTAGAAAAAGACAAGTAAATGGTAGTTTAATCAGGGTATATATATTTACTTTGGAAATTGTACTGAAGTGGGTATAAATGGTGCGCTCATAACCAAAAGGTAATTTTCTGACCTGTACATTTAGAGTTGAGTACCATAAGGCAGATGAACTGCCTGAATTATTGTTGATGCGGTAGATTTTTCTGATGTATTTAGCAAAAAAAGGTATTGTTTTCTTTAAATCATAATGTTGTAACCTGATTGGGATGTACAGTGACAGCTTGATTTTGTTTTTCAGGGTTGATATAATTGTAATCCAGTTGAGATGGCATTTTTAGCATTCATTGTTGGCCCTATTGTTTTTCAGGAACTTTTGAAAGTTTTCTTGTGCCAAGTACATCTGCGTTGCTGTAGCATTGTAACAAGCATATTTGAATCAATGACAGTAAATGAGCTGTAGGGGATTAGGAGAAAATATAGCGCAGAGATATTTCTCTAACACGTGGAACTTCCTTTGAGAGGACTTCTGATATTAAAGACTCCTGCAGTTATTTGCCTGACAGGAAGAAGTGTGGATTGATTATTCGGTATTTGCATGGGTTGCTTGGACAGTGGACTGGATCATGTCAAGCTGTGGAAGTGCTGTGCTAGGAAGGCATGAGGAGCAATTCCTGTTTACTGTTCATTTTAACTTCAGTCTCCAATAGGAATAACCCAGCTGCTTCCCTTAAGACAGTCATTTAACTACTGTTCATTGTATGTGTATGTGACATATTTTTATTTATGAGAACCACAAGTGTTACATTCAGGATCTGCTACAATCTGAACTGAGAATTGAAGATCAAGTTAAAGGCACTATAAAACTCTGATATTTATAGGGAAGTTAAATTTGATAGTACAGTGTTACCAAAATGTTAGCTACCTGCCTAATGTGGCTAATTGGGAATCCAGATGTAGCTAATTACAGCTTTGGCCAGAAAATAGGAAAAACAGGAACATAGAAACATAGGAAACAAGAGCAGGAGTAGGCCATTCAGCCCTTGAGCCTGCTCCACCATTCAGCTAGATCATGGCTGATCTTCTACCTCAACGTCAATTTCCCACACTATCCCCATATCCCTTGATGCCTTTAATATCTAAAAATTTGTTGATCTGTCTTGAACATACTCGATGACTGAGCCTCCACAGCCTTCTGAGGTTAAGAATTCACCAACCTCTGAGTGAAGAAATTCCTTCTCATCTCAGTCCTAACTGGCCTACCCCTTATTCTGAGATTGTGTCCCCCCGCCCGCCCCCACCCCGCCCTGGTTCAAGACCTCCCAGCCAGGGGAAACATTCTTCCTGTACTTACACTATGGAGCCCTGTAAAAATTCTGTATGTTTGAATGAGATCACCACTCATTCTTCTAAACTCCAGAGAATACAGGCCCAGTCTCTTCAATCACCTCGTAGGACAGCCCTGCCATCCCAGGAAACAGTCTGGTGAACTTTCGTTGCACTCCCTCTATGGCAAGTAAAATGAATAATAAACATAGCTATCTGGACACATGATAACATAAGAAGCAGGAGTAGACCACATGGCCCACCGAGCCTGCTCTGCCATCCAATACAATCATGGCTAATCTTGGGCATCGACTCCATTTTCCCACCCACTCCCTGTATCCTTAAATTCCCTGAGGGACCAAAAATCTGTCCATCCCAGTTTTTAAAGTGTATTCAACAATGAAGCATCCATAACACTCTGGGGTAAAGAATTTCAAAGATTCACAACCCTTTGAGTGAAGACATTTCTCCTCATCTCAGTCCTAAATGATCGGCCTCTTTATCCTGAGACTGTGCCCCTCTGTTTTAGATTCCCGAACCAATGGAAATAATGTCTCAGCATCCACACTGTCAAGCCCCTTCAGAATTTTGTAGGTGTCAATGAATTCGCCTCTCATTCTTCTAAACTCCAGAGACTATAAGCCCAAGTGTTTCAGTGGAAGTCACGATAATAGTTACCCAGAAACAAGAAGTAGTTTAAATTCTTCTGACTTTTTCTGGGTAACTATTGCTGCTAGACTGTTGGGACCATCGAAGTTTGCGATTTAAATCACATTTTTGGACGGTTCCAGTGCAGGGCAATCGCCCATTGGAAGTTTGAACTTTCCAGGCAATCGACATGCAGTCTTACCTGGGAACTTCCAGGGGGGGTGTTCCCCAGCGCAACTTTGGAGTACCTCCACCCCACCTCCATGTCCACCCTCCCTCTACCCTCCCCCAGATACACTGCCCTGGAGTTTGGAATTTACAGGCCATGGACTGAAAAGCTTAGTACAAAATTGTGGCAGATATAAAGTAAATAAATGTGAAGAACCTTTATTTGTATTGTGTGCAAGGCATTTTCCATCAAAATTAATGCATGTGGCTTAAATTGTGTTCGCATATCTGTGGCAAGTCAGCAATTTCTGTTGACCAACCTTTTGTTAATAGGCATGTTGTAGTACATGAAGTGCATACCACCCATATAACAATGCAACCAAGCTACATTTTTACAGCCCTTGGATCAGGTTCACCTTAATTTCTGCGATTATTATTTGAAGTTTTATTAAGGTTAGTAAAATTGTGTGTGTAACTTGAATAGCTTTCAGTCAATTTAGTGGAATTTTTCTATAGACAACAACTATTACCAGATTCACATACACCTGAAGCATTTAATATCAAACTGCTTAGTCTCTTTTTTAGCAAAGTATTATCAGATGCCACACCAATAACTTGAGTACTCATTTTAGCATTGTGTACAATAATTCAATAGCTACATCTGAACAAGTGTTCCGATATCAATTGACCTGAGCATTGACTGCCCAGAAGACCTGTCTTAGGCCAAATGTTTACCCAAGTTTTTAAGTCAGGTATTAGAATTTTCTAGCAAAATGTAGAAGATTATTAAAAACCTCAATTGTCCATGTGTTTCATAGCCATATACACCATGTTGTAGTGTCACCCCTGTAGCATTGTGTTCTTTAAGCTCTTCAGGCTTTAATTTGGAATGGCACTAAATGTTTTTGGAGTGAAGACCTCCTGAATAGGAAGGGACTTTGGTGCAATAGAAAGGGATTACCATATGTATAGTATTAAAATACATATAATTGCTAATGAAAGTTTAAAACAGTGCAAGTATTCACCGTGTTTCAAATGCTGCACTTAGCGTTATGCAGCAACCCAGTAATGTGACATTGTTGAGATGTGTTATGGAATATACAATCTGGGACCTATACTTAGTTAAAATTTAAACGGCAGCCAAATTCCTGCAGAATTAGAATGTTCTTGACCATTTTGTGATGGCCAAAATGCAGATCTAAGAGCAGATTGAGCCATTCTCAGAGTCCACTGTAAGTGCAATTGAAGACTTGTATTTCTGAACTATCTACTTACAGCTGTTTAATTAAAGCATGATATTTGAAAGGACTTTGCAAGGGAGCTTGGCTAATTGTGCACACATGCATGTTTGAAGCTGCCATGTTGCTGAGTCCACAACATGAGTCTTCATGTTGACTGATGAAATGGGTCCAGTGTAAATGCAACATTGGCAGCTGCTCCAACTCGTCCTCACAGATTAAGGTACATGAGAAGTGCACCAGTTTATATGTGCACAAGTGAAAATACAGGGAATGTACACATCAGGTCGGATAGAAGAATAGTTTAGTCATAAGTAAATTTCTCTTCCTATTTTCCTCCCCTTCCCCCATGATCAGTTAAAAGTGGAGTCCATTGGCTGAAAAATGGCCCTTGATTGACTTCATCATCTTCCTGCCTCTGTGGAGAAGGTTGCCAATTCCCACAGAAACCCACCCTTGGAACAGTCATCTGGAGGCAGCATGGCGTTAGGGGGCCGTACTGTTTGGGATTACCGCTACCCACCCTTCAGCCTCCATCTGTCTCACAGGGTTGGAAAAATTAAGTGTTTACTTTTGGACTATTCATGCATACTCTAGATTTTGATTTGTATATCTACTTCTCAGTGCAACTTCTCAGTCTAGAACAAAGTTGTGATTTATAAATTCTCGTACCAACTTAGCTTTCACAAAAGATGCTTGCTCAAATTTAACATTATTTGAAATACCTATTAAAATTTGTCTTATGTAAAGTTGATGCCTCCACCATCCCTGAGCCCTATTTTCCTGTTTTGTCCCTTTCCTTTTCCTCCATTGAAAATGCTCACTCTTGCTGGGATACAAATCCATGGACACTGGCAGTCCTAGTATCTTGTCTTTATATGATATCCACACCTGCGCTCCCAGTAGGACTTTCACCCCAAGAAATTAGGAATGGGAATCCTGACTAATTTTTAACCCTCCCTAGGTCAGAAGTGCTGAGACAAATTGTAACAGCCGCCCACTGCTCCAACGAAGAACAGCAGTAGGGATGCTAGTTGGATAACTGCACAAACCAGAAATCAAGCTTGGAATCTCTCTGAACTGCAGTAGTTAACTCACATAATGAAGTTTCATTGCATTCTGGAATGTTTGTTGTGATTTCTTACTTTCCAGCAATTTTGGTTAATACATTACCTACTTATGAATAATTGGGAATACAGATGTGGTGACCTGCATTTCTGATTATTAAATAAAAAATGAGTAATGGACTTTGTGCATGTGATCACAGTATTCAAATTCAAGTAACACATGAATGTGCACTTAATTTCGTGCATTTGTTCGTAAAATGTTTTGAATCTGTTTTGATTGTTGTGAGAGCTTTGCTTGATTGCTGAATGGTGGCAGGCATTAAGTAAATATACCCATGTGAAGTACATGTACGTGTAATCTTTGAGTGTATCTAAGGTATTTTGCACTAAAATTAGTACATATGACTAAAACATTGTAGCCACATGTGTAGCTAGGCAGCAGTTTCTATTAGACAATCATTTGGCAGTTGTTATGAAACGTAGCTACTTTAATTATGGAAGACCTTTGGTGTATGGTAACAGAGTACAAAGAGGAATGGCTCGTACTGAATAGCTCAGTGTCTTGAATTTGGAGAGACCTTGGCCTCTAGTATCTATAACTCTGTATTTGTCCCTGCTCACTGTTGCAGCATTGTGTATTCAAAGCTGCATTATTTAATCGTGCTACATCCCAACTCCCTAAAAGAATCAAACAGTAGAAAATAACATGCAATTTAACTCCACAAAGGCATGAACAAATGGAAGACTTATGGTGGTTAATTGTGAACCTTTGAGCTGGAATTCACTTTTAACTGTCGATATAAAATTAACTTTGTTTTTAATGCAATACTACATTCAGAAAATTATTTTGTAAACATTTTTGGTTCGCCTTTGTGTTTTGCAAAACTGGTTCTCTGGCAACATTTGGTACCTGCTGCAACATGTAATCATGGCCCATGTTGGCCAGTTCTGCATGAATATTGTCTAGCAGCATTTGCTGGATAGCAATCACGAGCAGGAATACTGGCTTAATTCCCTCTGGCTCTTGCCACTGCCCAAAGGAAAAACTAAAGATTGCTGCAGCCAAAGTTTGGCACCCAGTTGCTATCTTGGGAATGCGAACCTGGGATCTCCTGATCTGTGTGGCTTAATAACAGATTTGGTTTTCTTGAAGCTGTTAATAAGAGATAAAAATAGTCGTGTTTGGAAAATTATGTGAAAAATTATTTCTGAGGTGTCATTCTTCCTCACGACTAAAATTTAGAAATGGTGTTTGTAGCGCTATTTGTTTGAAACTATTTGGAATGATTGCAAGAAAAAGGACATTTAGAGTTCAAATTGTTGATGTGAGAGCTCTGCTCTTAATAACTAACTTTACAGCTTGTTGGTGTTGTAACAGTGTTTGCTGCGGCTCAACAAACAAAATAGGCCAAGGACATTGTATAATAAACCATTTTGTTACTTATAAATGATGCCTTTTCAAAGGATGCAGTAGTGTATCTTTTTCAAGAAACATGGAAACTATTGTCTGTCCTACCTCCAAAGCAAAATAGAATTGTCCCTTTTGCAACAGCTCAGTGAGTGTGTTGAAGGGCTGTGTAGACTGGGGGGGCCCAGACTTCATTCCTCCGAATCAGAAGGTTGAGAGTTCAAGGCAAATTTCATGACCTGAATGCAAAATCTCAGCTAACACCTCAGTGCAGTAAAGTGCTACACAGTTAACAATATTGTCTTTCAAAAGAGTCGTTAAACTGAGGACTTAGTTACTTCCCTGTGGGATGTAAAAATCTTATGGCATTATTCAGAACAGGGAATTTGCAGTATCTTTGCCAACATTCCTATGTCAACTACCAGCAAAACAGGTGAACAAATCTTTTATCTCATTTGGTGTTTGTGGGATCTTGCTGATTGGCTGCCATATGTTACAAAGCAGTAGCAACAACAATGACATCTACAAAAAGTAATTCATTGGCTATAAAGCACTTCAATGTTGTCTAAGGTTATGAAAGGTGCTATTTAAATGTATTTTTCCTTTTACTCTCTCTCCATCTCCTCAACCTACACTCTGGCCCCTTCCCTAAACTAGATTGATGCAACAAGGGGTTGAAACAATAGATATCAATGTTCTTACTTAGGGAGAGGAAATTAGCATGATTCCTACTCCTAATTACCAACCAACATTTCCTTCTCGAAGTCTGCATACGCATGCTGAGTGAAGCTGTGGTTGGGAATCACAGTGATGGTATTCACAATTAAATAGCTCTCTGAAGGTCAGTCTCCACACTTGCATCTTGCAGCATGATGGAATATGGCTTGATAGACAGTGAAGGCAGAATCACAGAATGGTTACAGCACAGAAGGAGGCCATTCAGACTGTCTCTGAATGAGCCATTCACCTCATGCCATTCTCCCGCCTTCTCCCCATAACCCTGCACATTCTTCCTTTTCAGATAATGGTCTAATTCTCTGTTGAATGCCTCGATTGAACCTGCTTCCATCACATTCAGGCAGTGCATGCCGGACCTTAACGACTCGTTGCGTGAAAATGTTTTTCCTCATGTTGCTATTGTTTCTTTAGCCAATTACTTTTAAATCTATACCCTCTCGTTCTTGATCCTTACACAGTGTGAACATTTTCTCCCTATTTACTCTGTCCAGACCCTTCTTGATTTCGAACCCCTCTATCAAATCTCCTGTCAGCCTTTTCTTTTCCAAGGAAAACAGTCCCAACTCCTCCAATCTACCTTCATAACTGAAGTTCCTCATTCCTGGAACCATTCTCGTGAATCTTTTCTGCACATTCTCCACTGCCTTCACATCTTCCTTAAATGTGGCATCCAGAACTGGAAGCAGTGCTCCAGCTGAGGCTGAACTAGTTGTCTTACACAAGTTCAACATAACCTCCTTGCTCATGTATGACCCTATTAATAAAGCCTGGGATACTGTATGCTTTATTAACCGCTCCCTCAACCTGTCCTGCTACCTTCAATGATTTATGCAAGTATACACCCAAATAGCTCTGCTCCTGCACCCTCTTTAGAATTGTACCCTTTAATTTATGTTGTCTCTCCATGTTTCTTCCTACCAATCTGAATCACTTCACAGTTCTTTGCATTGAACTTCAACTGCCGCTTGTCTGTCCATTCAACCAACCTGTCAATGTCCTTTTGAAGTTCTACACTATCCTCCTTACAGTTCACAATGCTTTCAAGTTTCAAGGTCCAAATCATTAGTATGTATCAAGAAGAGCAAGGGTCACAACACTGATCCCTGAGGAACTCCACTACAAACCTTCACCAGCCCAAAAAACCATTAACCGCTACTCTGTGTTTCTTGTCACTCAGCCAATTTTGTATCCGTGTTCCTACAGTCCCTTTTATTCTATGAGCTATAACTTTGCTTACAAGTCTGTGTAGCAATGTATCAAATGCGTTTTGGAAGTCCAAGGACACTACATCAAGAACATTGCCCTCATAAACCCTCTCTGTTACGTCTTCAAAAATTCCAGCAAGTTAGTTAAGATTTTTCCCTTATCAAATCCATGCTGGCTTTCCTTATTTACCCCATGTGTCCATGTGACTATTAATTTTGTCCCAAGTTATTGTTTGTAGGAGTCTGCCCACCATAGAAGTTAAACTGATTGGCCTGTAGTTGCTGGGTTTATCTTTACACCCTATTTTGGACAAGGATGTAACTTTTGCAATTCTCCAGTCTCTGGCACCAACCCTGAGTCTAAGGAAGGTTAGAAGATTATTTTCCTCATTATCCTTTTGGGTGTATCTCAACTGGTCCTGGTGCATTATCAACTTTAAGTACAGGTAGCCTGTCCAATACCACACCTTTGTCAATTTAAAATCCTTCCAGTGTATGAATTACCTCCACTTTCATCATGGCTCAGGTGGCATCTTCTTCCTTGGTAAAATTGGAAACAAAGTATTCATTTAATACCTCAACTATTCTCCTGCTTCCATGTATAAATTCCCTTCTTGGTCTCTAATCAGCCATACTCCTCCTTTGACCACCTTTTTACTATTTATATGCCTATGGAAGACTTTGGGATTCTATTTTATGCTAGCTGCCAAACTCTTTTCATTTTTCATATTAATTCATGGGATGCAGGCATCACTGGTGAGGCCAACATTTATTGCCCATCCTAATTACCCTTGAGAAGGTGGTGGTGAGCTGCCTTGAACTGTTGCAGTACATGTGGTATAGGTGCACCACAGTGCTGTTAGGGAAGGAGTTCCAGGATTTTGACCCAGCAACAGTGAAGGAATGGTGATATATTTCCAAGTCAGGATGGTGTGTGGCTTGGATGGGGAACTTCCAGGTGGTGGTGTTCCCATCTATCTGCTGCCCTTGTACTTCTAGGTGGCAGCAGTTGTGCGTTTGGAAGATGCTGTCTAAGGAGTCTTGGTGAGTTCCTGCAGTGCATCTTGTAGATGGTAAGCACTGCTGCCACTGTGCATGGTGGTGGAGGGAGTGAATGTTTGTGGATGATGTGCCAATCAAGCGGGCTGCTTTGTCCTGGATGGTGTTGAGCTTCTTCAGTGTTTTTGGAGCTGCACTCATCCAGGCAAGTGGAGAGTATTCCATCACACTCCTGAATTGTGCCTTGTAGATGGTGGACACACTTTGGGGAGTCAGGAGATGAGTTACTTGCCGCAGGATTCCTAGCTTCTGATGTGCTTTTGTAGCCACAGTATTAAATGGCTAGACCAGTTCAGTTTCTGGTCAATGGTAACTCTCAAGATGTTGATAGTGGGGGAGTCAGTGATGGTAATGCCACTGCATATCAAGGGGTGATGGTTAGATTCTCTCTTGTTGGAGATGGTCTTTTCCTGGCACTTGTATGGTGCGAATGTTATTTGCCACTTGTCAGCCCAAGCCTGGATATTGTCCAGGTCATGCTGCAATTGGACATGGACTGCTTCAGTGTCTGATGAGTCACTAATGGTGCTGAACATTATGCAATCATCAGTGAACATCTCCACTTGTGACCTTATGATGGAAGGAAGGTCATTGATGAAGCAGCTGAAGATGGTTGGGCCAAGGACACTACCCTGAGGAACTCCTACAGTGTTGTCCTGGTACTGAGAAGATTGATCTCCAAGAACCACAACCATCCTCCTTTGCACTGGACATGACTCCCAACCATAAGAGAGATTTCCCCCAATTCACATTGACTCCAGTTTTGCTAGGGCTCCTTGATGCCACACTCTGTCAAATGCTGCCATGATGTCAAGGGCAGTTACTCTTGTCTCACCTCTGGAGTTCAGCTGTTTTGTCCATACTTGGATTAAGACTGTAATGAGGTCAGGAGCTGAGTGATCTTGGCAGAACCCAAACTGAGCGTCAGTGAGCAAGTTATTGCTAAGTGCAGCTTGATAGCACTGTTGATCCCTTCCATCACTTTACTGTTGATCAAGAGTAGGCTGGTGGGATGGTAATTGGCCTAGTTGGATTTGTCCTGCTTTTTGTGTACAGGACTTCCTGGGCAATTTTCCACATTGCTGGGTAGATGCCAGTGTAGTGGCTCTACTGGAACAATTTGGCTAGGGACACAGCAAGTTATGACGCACAAGGCTTCAGTGCTATTGCCAGAATATTGTCAAGGCACATAGCCTTTGCAGTATCCAGTGCCTTCAACTATTTCCTGATATCATCTGGAGTGAATCAAATTGGCTGCTGACTGACACTGGGATGCTGGGGACCTCTGGAGGGGGCTGAGATGGACCATCCACTCGGCACTTCTGACTGAAAATTGTTGCAAGTGCTTCAGCCTCATCTTTTGCACTGGTGTGTTGGGCACCCCCATCATTGAGGATGGAGATATTTGTGAAGCCTCCTCCTCCAGCGAGTTGTTTAATTGTCCACCTCCATTCAAGACTGGATTTGGCAGGACTGCAGAGCTTAGATTTGACTCGTTTGTTGTAGGATTGCTTAGCTCTGCCTATCACTGCTTATGCTGTTTGGCATGCAAGTAGTCCTGAGTTGTAGCTTCAGCAGGTTGACGCCGCATTTTTAGATTTGCCTGATGCTGCTCCTGGCATGCCCTCCTCATTGAACCAGGATTGATCCCCTGACTTGATGGTAATGGTAGAGTAGGGGATATGCCTGGCATGACGTTATAGATTGTGGTTGAGTGCAGTTCTGCTGCTGCTGATGGCCCACAGCACCTCATGGATTCACAGTCTTGAGTTGCTAGATCTGTTCGAAATCTATCCCATTTAGCATGGTGGTAATGCCACACAACATGATAGAGGTATCCTCAATGTGAAGATGGGACTTTGCCTCCACAGGTACTGTGCAGTGGACACTCCTACTCATGTTATCATGGACTGATGCATCTGTGGCAGGCAGATTGGTGAGGATGAGGTCAAGTATGTTTTTTCCCTCGCCACCTACCGCAGACTAAGTCTAGCAACTATATCCTTTAGGACCTGGCCAGCTCAGTCAGTCGTAGTCCTACTGAGCCACTCTTGGTGATGGATATTGTAGTCCCCCACCCAGAGTACATTCTGCACCCTTAACACCCTCAGTGCTTCCGCCAAGTGGTGTTCAACATTGAGGAGTACTGGTTCATCAGCTGAAGGGGGGACAGTACATGTTAACCAGCAGGAGATTTCCTTTCCCATTTTTTACCTGATGCCATGAGACTTTGTGGGGTCCGGAGTAGATGTTGAGCACTCCCAGGGCAACTCCCTCCCAACTGTATAGCACTATGCTGCCATGTCTGCTGGGTCTGTCCTGCCAGTGAGGCAGGACGTACCCAGGGATGATGATGGTGGTGCCTGGGACGTTATCTGTAAGAGACGATTCTGTGAGTATGACTTATGTCAGGCTGTTGCCTGACTAGTCTATGAGACAGCTCTCCCAATTTTGGCACAAGCCCCCAGATGTTAGTAAGGAGAACTTGGCAGGGTCGACAGGGCCGTGTTTGCCGTTGTTTCCGTTACCTAAGTCGATGCCAAGTGGACTGTCCAGTTTAATTCCTCATAGTGGTTTGATACAACTGACATGGCTTGATACACTATCTCAGAGAGCATTTAAGAGTCAACCACAATTCATATTCCCTCTTTACTTCTCTTATTTGCTTTTTCACTCTAACCTTCTATATTCAGCCTGGTTCTCTATTATATTATCCACGTGACATCTGTCAAAAGCACAATATTTACTTTTCATGTTTATTTTTATCTCTTTGGTCATACGGGGAGCTCTGGATTTGATTGCCCTACCTTTCCCCTTTGAAAAGACTATACCTTGACTGTGCCTGAACTATCCCTTCTTGAATGTATCAGTTGCCTTTTTCCTGCCAACCTTTTGAATCCAATTTATTCAGCCCAGATCCATTCTTACCCCATTGAAGTTGGCTTTCCCCCAGTTAACTATTCTAATTCTAGATTGTTCTTTGTCCTTTTCCGTTGCCAACTAAAACTTTTGATACAATGGTCACTGTCCCTAAATGTTCTCCCACAAATATTTGATCCACTTGGCCCAACTTATTCCCAAGAACAATGTCTTGCCTCCCCATTTTTAGGACTAGAAACATACGGCTACAGAAAATTTTCCTGAACACACTCTAGGAACTCTTGCCCCCTTCTACCCTATGCACTAATACTATTCCAGCTAAATTCAGATAATTAAAGTTCCCCATTATAACTACTGTAAACTTCTTGCACTTCTCTGAAATTTCGTTGCAAATTTGAACCTCTACATCCTTTCCACTTGTTGGTAGCCCATTGAGAGGCAATATAATTGCACTTTTTTTGTTCCTAAGCCCAAGCCAAATAGATTCGGTCCTTGACTCTTCTGCAACATCCTCTCTCTCCAACCCTGCAATTCTCTCTTTATCAATATTGTCACTCTCTCCCCTTTTCTTATTTTCCTATCTTTCCTGAATACCTTGTATCCAGGAATATTTAACACTCTGCCCTTCTTTCAACCAAGTTTCTGTTATAGCCATAACATCATTTTCCACATGTAAACCTGCATGTGTAATTCACCAATTTTATTAACTTCACTCCATGCATTCACATTTATCCCTGATTTAGACTTTACTACTTTCTCCCTTATACTAACCCCACCTAATAACTTACTATTCCCTACTGTAGTGCTTCTCTAACTCTCGCAGTATTCTGTGCACCTTGGTATTCCTGTCTGATATTTCCTTCTGTTTCCCACACCCCTGCCAAGTTTGTTTAAACCCTCCCCAATAGCACTAGCAAATTGCCCCGCAAGGAATTCAATCCTGGCTTTGTTTGGGTGCAACCCTCCAGCCTATACAGGTCCCACCTTCCCCAGAGCTGGTCCCAATGTCCCAAAAATCTAAAGCCTTCCCTCCTACACCATTTTTCCAGCCATGCATTCATCTGCTTTATCCTCCTATTTTTATACTCACTTGTGCATGGAGTAAGCTGGAGATTAACACTTTGGAGGTCCTACATGTTAATTTCCTACCTAGCTCCCTGAATTCTGACTACAGAACCACATCCTTCTTTCTGCTAATGTTGTCTTTACCAATGTGTACTGCATGGCCTTCTATATGGTGCCCAAGTACCCATTCTTCAAGAGAGAAAGATATTGGTGGGGGAAAATTTAATGATACCCTAACTCTACCTGTTTCAGTCTCCCGTTATTCTTCCAGTGGGTCCTTATTTGTACAATTATCAGAAAAGGTGGATCAAGGAGAAGGTGGACAGCTTGGAACAAACGGAGCTTGTGGGTTATCCAAGCAAATTGATTTCCCTTGCAACTCTTCAGGGTGGACCTATTATTACCTCTACCAGTGAAGGTGGACAGAGGTAATGGTTTTCCCCCTTGTTTGTTAGTCTGTTTGTAAACAGTATATCTCAAAAACTACTGGACAGGTTTCGACGAAACTTGGGACAGAGCTAGGGAATGGCCCAAGGAAGAATTATTTGTTTTTTGGCAAAGGTGTGGATTCAGATTGGGATCCTGGAATTTTTTTGAGTGATTCGTTAACATTAGAAGATAGGGAAAAATGACTTTTTCTTTTAAAATATTGTGGCCTGTTTTATTTAGAATATTGTGGATTGCCTCAGCTGCTGTGGTGACATTTGTCACAACTGTAAAAATGTGAGCAAAGTTTTCAGAATGGTTTGTTGGATGTGGATTTTCCTGAAGCCTCCTCGGTGAGATAGAAGCTCTTATAAGATTTATTTTCTCAGCTTTGTAATCAGAGCATCAACTAGGCAGGGGAAAAGCCTAAAGGAAGAGCTGCATAATTGTAATAACGTTGAGTTCACAGTGTGGCGAAGGTATGCACTCAACTGAGTGCCCTCTTCTCTTGTATTTTTACTATAGCCGTAAATTTTTAAATAACATAAAGCAATTGTAAGCATTTCTACACTGCGGAGAAATAGTTGACCAACATAAATTCACTGATGTAGTGTCAGTGATCTTGCCTCCTTTTTATAGCTCAAAACAATCGGTTTTATGACAACACTATACAGTAGTAAACACATTAGAAAATTTTAATGGCACTGACAGTTCAATGGAATGATGTTCTTGGTTTATTTTCAGGCATGGAAGAAGCGTTGGTTTGTACTTCGAAGTGGCCGTCTGACTGGAGATCCAGATGTGTTGGAATACTACAAAAATGATCATGCAAAGAAACCGATCCGTGTCATTGACTTGAATCTTTGTGAGCAAGTGGATGCTGGGCTGACCTTTAATAAGAAGGATCTTGAGAACAGTTACATTTTTGATATCAGAACAATTGACCGTGTCTTCTACCTGGTAGCAGACACTGAAGAAGAAATGAATAAGTGGGTTCGATGTATCTGTGATATCTGTGGGTTCAATCCTACTGATGAGGGTAAGTGCTTAGCTTTGATTATTTCCAGTAAGCGCTGCCGTTGATTGCATAAACTTGGCATTACTTTTACACAGTTTGGTCCCTAATTAGAATGAAGAGATTGCATTCTGAAAATTCCATTACCATGTGGCCATATTAGAAACAATATCTGGATAGGCAAGGGTGGGATCTAATTAAGCTGAGGAAGCTGTGGCCTAAGTGGGGAGGAGGAACACATATTAAGCCAGCATGTAAATGGGTGAATGCATTGGAGCACCATGCAACTGAGCAAAATGCATCATACAATGCATGTCACATGGTAAGCTCAACATCACTAGCATCCAATAAGGCCAAGGGCTTCTGGGGTTCTAAATTTTTGAAGGTGAGTCAACCATAAGAACTTTAAAAAAATTACCATAGCACTTCAAGCATACTGACCTTAAGGGAGTTACCTGTGCTGGTGACATCAGAAGGAGGCATGGTCTTATTGCTCCTTTTCCCCGCCAGTCACTCTGGTGGATTCCTTTGACAATGACTCACTCCTTGCTCCGGCTCAGAGAGGCCTGGCTGTAAGGACAAAAAATGGTAAGGCCGCACTTTGAATTGTTGTCAATGGTGTTCACTATTTCATCGCTGCTGCTGACCGGAAGATCTGGGCTGATGCATGGGTAACTTATCCATTAGCACTTCAGTGGACGTGCCAGCAACCAGCCCATATCTCCTGCATAGCCTTGGCTCTTGAGTCAGGAAGCCATGCATTCAAGCCCTATTCTAGAGGTTTGAGCATGTAATATCGGCTGACACTTCATTTTCAAATTGAAGAGGAGCTCCAGTGTCAGGGATGACATCAGTCAGATGAGATGTTAAATCAACTAAGCCATTATCTTCTGTACCCCTCCACAATTTCCGCTTCCTAGGAACTGACACCATCCCTTTCCCTGGCAACTCTCTGGGGCTAAACCACATTGTTTGTAACCTTAGTGTCATATTTGAACCTGGGGTGAGCTTCGGCCATATACCTGCACCATCACTACCTATTCTACCTTCATAACATCGTCTGATTCTGTTACTGCGTCTACTCATCTGCAATGGAAATCCTCATTTGTTGCCTCTGGACTTAATTATTGCAAAGTATTCTTGGCTAGCCTTCCACCGTCTATCACCTGTTTGAAGAGCTTTGGGATGTCCCAAGTTTATTGAAAGGGGCTGTATAAATCCAAGTTTCTTCCGTTCTTCAAGAGTGAAACAGAGGGAAAAAGAATTAATAGTTTTCTAAGCACAGCTTGCATGACAGGTTATGCCTCCCGCCCAAGGTTGTTTCAGAGGAAGAATAACTCTGATAGCCATTCTGTTTTATGAGTTGTCAGAAGGTGACAGCTCAGTGTTTTCACAGTAGTAATGAAATTCAAGTTTTCTTCCAGAGCATTGTTTTTGTGAAACCATGTGTAATGTCTAACAGGTGAAAAGGAGTATGTTGCCAGTGAAATTGTTTCCTCCCTTGCACTTATAGGGGGACGTTCCAGATAAGAAAAGCAATTGGCTTACTAACCATCTTGATATACAAATTCTCACCAACCAGCATCCAGTTTATTGGATTATCCGTATAATCCTAAAATTTTCTTAATTGAAGTAGTGTTTCATTTAATTATTTGGAATTGTATTCGACTATTATTATTATGATGCCTATGAAATCTACATTTAATATTGATTTTTTTAGGAAACTATTAGTACGAGTGGAGCGCAGGCTAGTTGCTGCATCATAGTGTAAACTCGAGCAGCTTGAAATGTGTGTAGCTGCTCCCTTGCTGTTTTCCCTTCAGCTATAAACTCCAGTCTGCAACAATGTATGGCATTCAGTAAGTGCTCCCCTAAAGTTATAGTTGCATTCCAGAAGATTGTGACTTAAAGTGAAACAACTTTAAGTAAATCATAGGTTCCCGTAGGAATCAATGTTCAAGCCTATCCCTCTCTCTCTCTCTCTCTCTCTCTCTCTCTCTCTCTCTTCTCCCGCCCCCTCCCGCCCTATTTCCCCCTTGCCCACTTTCTCTCTCTCTCTCTCTCTCCCCCTTTCTGAAGTTAGAGAGATGAACATGTGTCTCAAAGACTGGTGGAAAAGTGGCTTCCGGTTGAAGGGGCACTGCCATCAGCACTGGGGAAAGTGGGGGCTGTACTATCTCCACCTGAACCGGTCTGGGACCAATGTTTTTATAACGAAGGAAGTCCAGAGTTTTAAACTAAATAGTCAAGGATCAAATGTGGAAAGATGTTGCATATCAAAGAGTAGAGAGGAAAATAATAATATGGAAAATGAGGGTCGGAGAATGGCAGGAAGGGACAGAGGGGGAAAAACCTAAGAATGCACCAAGAATCAAGCCTAGACGTCACAAAGGTAACAAAGACAAAACTAAAGACTCCATATCTGAGTGCATGTAGCATTCATAACAAAGTAAACGAATTGATAACACACATTAAAGTAAATAAATATGGTATGATAGCCATTATGGAGACCAAGATGACAGGGATTTGGTCCTGAATGTTGAGGGGTACATGGCCTTCAAGAAGAATAGGAAGCAAGGTAAAGGTGGAGGAGTAGCACTGTTAATCAAGGGTGGTATTTGTGCAAGAGTTAGAGATGACCTTGGTTCAGGAAATCAGGATGCAGTATCGATTTAGGTGGAGGTGAGGAATAGTAGGGGAAAGAAGTCACTAGTGGGAGTGGTCTACAGGCACCTTAATGGTAGCCACAATTTATGTGCTTGCGCAATGATGCTTGTGATAAAGGGACAGCAATAATCATCTGTGATTTTAATCTACATATAAACTGGAAAAATCAGATTGGCAGTAGTAGCCTGGATGAGGAGTTCATAGAATGCTTTCGAGAGAGTTTCTTAGAGCAGCACGTTCTGGGACCAACCAGAGAACAGGTTATATTAGATTTGATATTGTGTAATGTTGCAGGATTAATTACTGATCTCAGGATAAAGGCACCCCTAGGTAACAGTGACCACAATATGATTGAATTTTACATCCAATGTCAAAGGGAGAAGAGTGGGTCTAAGACTAGTATCTTAAACTTAAATAAGGGCAACTATGTGGGCGTGAAAGCTGAGCTAGCTGAAATAAACTGGGATACTAGGCAAGGGGATAGATCAATAGAGAGCAGTGGCAGCCATTTAAAGGTATTTTTCAAAATATTCAGAATAAATATATTCCTACAATACCATCCATAGTTAACTTAAGAAGTTCAGGAAAGCATCAAACTTAAGGAAAAAGCATATAACTGCGCAAAGACGAGTGGCAGGTCAGATGTTTGGTCAGAATATTAAAATACAGCAGAGAATGACTAAAAGGTTAATCAGGAGAAAGAAGTTAGAGCATGAGAAAAAGCTAACTAGAAATGTAAAAATTGATAGCAAGCATTTCCACAGGTATTTAAGCAGGAAAAGAGTAGGTAAAATAAGTGTTGGTCCTCCAGAGAGCGATGGGGGAGTTAACAATAGATATTAAGGAAACGGCAGATGAAATTAACAAATATTTCGCTTCTGTCTTCACAATAGAGGATATAGTAAAATTCCAGTAATAGCTATAAATCAGGAGATGGAGGGGAGAGAGGAACTTGGTGAAATTACAATCACTGGGGAAGCAGTACTGAGCAAACTGATGGAGCTGTGGGCTGACAAGTCTCTGGGTCCAGGGTCTTAAGAGATAAGTAATGAGGGAGTAGGTGCATTGGTGTTAATTTTCCAAAAATCCCTACATTCTGGAAAGGTTTCAACCGACTGGAAAGTAGTAAATATAACCCCTCAATTCAAGAAAGGAGGGAGGCAGAAAACAGGAAACTGTGGGCCAGTTAGCTTGGCATCTGTCATGGGGAAGGTGTTAGAGTTGACCATTAAAGAAGTTATAACTGGGCACTTAGAAAAACGCAAAGTAATTGGAAAGAGTCAGCATGGTTTTGTGAAAGGGAAATCATGTTTAATCAATTTATTAGAGTTCCTTGAAGGAGTATCATGTGCTGTGGATAAAGGAGAGCCTATAGACATACTGTACTTGAATCTCCAGAAGGCACTTGATAAAGTGTCACATCAAAAGTTATTGCGGAAAATAAAAGCTCTTGGTATAGGGGATAGAGGATTGGCTGGCTAGCAGAAAACAGAGTATGCATAACCTCAGATTTTTGTTAAGCAAAGGAATAAAAGTAAGGATGTTATGCTTCAGTTACAAAGGGCATTGTTGAGACCAACATCTCAAATACTGTGTGCAGATTTGGTCTCCTTATTTAAGGAAGGATGTAAATGTTTTGGAGGCTGTTCAGAGGAGGTTTAGTAAATTGATGCCTGGAACGAGTGGGTTGTCTTATGAGGAAAGGTTAGACAGACTGGGCTTGTTTCCACTGGAGTTTAGAAGAGTGAGGGGTGATTTGATTGAAGTATATAAGATCCTGAATGGTCTTGACAAGGTGGACATTGATGTTTCCTCTTGTCGGATTGGAAGGATGTGACTAGTGGAGTCCTGCAGGGGTCTGTGCTGGGATCTCAACTTTTTACAATTTGTATCAATGACTTAGCTGAGGGGAGTGAAGGCATGGTAGCTAAATTTCCAGATGACGCATAGGTAGGAAAGTATGTTGTGAAGAAGACATAAGGAGTTTGCAGGTAGATATAGATAAGTTGAGTGGGCAAAAATCTGGTAGATGGAGTATAATGTGGGAAAATGTGATGTTCACTTTGGCAGGAAGAATTAAAAAGCAGAGTATTACTTAAATGGAGAACAACTGCAGAATTTCAAGGTGCAGAGGGATCTAGGCGCTCTCGTGCTTGAGTCATAAGTTAGTATGCAGGTACAGCATGTAGCCATGAAGGCTAATGGATGCTATCCTTTATTATGAGAGGAATTGAACATAAAAGTAAGGATGTTATGCTTCAGTTATAAAGGGCATTGGTGAGACCACATCTCAAATACTGTGTGCAGTTTTGGTCTCCTCATTTAAGGAAGGATGTAAATGTTCTGGAGGCGGTTCAGAGGAGGTTTACTAGATTGATACCTGGATTGAGCGGGTTGTCTTATGAGGATAGGTTGGACAGGCTGGGCTTGGTTCCACTGGAGTTTAGAAGAGTGAGAGGTGATTTGATTGAAGTATATAAGATCCTGAATGGTCTTGACAAGGTGGACATTGAAAGGATGTGGGTGAGTCCAGAACTAGGGAGCACTGTTTTAAAATTAGGAGTTGCCCTTATAGGACAGAGATGTGGGGAAATTTTTGCTGAGGGTTGTGTAACTTTGGAACTCTCTGCTTCATAAGGCAGTGGAAGCGAAGTCACTGAATATTTTTAAGTCGGAGGCTGGTTGATTCCTTTGCTTAATAAAAATCTGAGGTTATCAGGGGTAGATGGGAATGTGGAACTCAACACAAACAGATCAGCCATGATCTTATTGAATGGCGGAGCAGGCTCAAGGGGTCAAATGGCCTACTCCTATTCTGTACGTTCATATGTTTGTTTATTCATGCAGAAGTTCCCAGCAGAGGGAGAGCAGCCTGTCTGCTATTAGCTGCACTCTTTCGTAAAAACCTCTTCGCTTTGCGCAGCCAAAGAACATCCATTTTTGTTTGATGGATAAACTACATTGGAGTGCATTTATCTCTAGATTGTAATAATTTTGTGCCCATTAACAAGTAACACAAATATTAAAAAGCTGTTGAGAACAAATAGAAACACAGATGCTTAAAAGCACAGTGTCGTTTTCTGCATTCACTCAATTCTTCTCAATTTTCTGATCTGAATATCTGTCCATTACAAAATACTTGTGTGAACGGCACTAACCACTCCTTGCAGTAGGCGATACTGATGAGCAGGTCATATTTGTGCTGTATCTGTGCCTTAATTTTTCAAAAAGGGGTCAGCACTTGCCATTATTCTTGCTGCTGTTGCCTATTGATGAAGTTTATTGCTATCTGCAAAGTGAGCTGATGTAACAAATCATGCTGAAACGATAAGTTATGGCAGAAAGGATTCTGTCTGTTGAACTTTGTTGAAATCAAGCTTTTGTCAGATATCCAAGTTTATTGTCTTTTCTGCAAAGCAAGAAATGACCTTGTGCCTTGCATGTGAGACTCTGATGTTACAGAAACAGGTTAAATGGGGGCCCAGAGAGGCCAGGTATCCTTTCTTTCTGATTTTGTTCTGGCATGCAGAAACAAATTAGATCATGTGTATTTTCAACTTATCAATTGCAATGACAGAACTTAGGAACTTGATATTCTGTCTCCGATTTTAACCTTATGGTAAAATGTGTGCAATTAGCACGATTGATTAACATACAATTCCTTAAGGATGATTTTTTGATTCAATACACAATGCTAAGAATATAGACTGCAATTGAAGCCTTATACTACCATTTCATTACTGTGCATTTGCCTTGGTCTGCTGGGTTACATGGGCCCTCAGCTATAGTAGTAGGCCAGAATAATTGAAAATAATTTGAACATTAGTCATGCAGTGAGAACATATGTGTAGGAAGAACCAGGAAATAGCTGTTGATCTGATCTGGGTTCGGGTACACTACTACAATTAGTCTTTGGAATGAGGTCATTGCAAACATTGTGTAACTATACAACCAAAAACATAATTACAGCATCAGGAGCTAACATGAACCCTTTGATTATCAAGTTTGCTTTCCCTGAGTTTGACTAAGCTATTTGTTTACCAGATATTTATACATCTTTCAGGCACGCAGGATATCCCAACCTGCTGCGTAAACAATTGATTACTTTTGAGTAAATGCACTTGTGTCATTAGGTGGGCAATATGAAAGTGAATTTACATACAGCAGGGCCCACAACCATTAAATAAGATAAATGACCAGTTGATCTTCTAGTGGTGTTAAGGGCACTCGGAAAACTGTCTTCTCCTTTTCGATTACTGCAATGGACCTTTATACCACCTGAATAAGCAGCAAAGGCCTCGGTTAACATCTTTTTCCAAAGGTGACATCTCCAACAGTACATTATTGCATTTCAGTGTCAGCATGGATTACATAGAATCGTAGAATGGTTACATCACAAAAGAGGGCCATTTGGCCTGTTGTGCCTTCACTCGCTCTCTGGAAGAGAATTCACCTTTGTCACTTGCCTGTTTTTTCGCTATAGCCCTACAAACATTTCTTCTTCAGATTATGATCCAATTCTCTTTTGAAAGTCACAATTAAATCCGCCTCCACCACAATCTCAGGTGGCGAATTCCAGATCCTAACCACTTGCTGCGTAACAAAAGTTTTTTCTCATGTCACCGTTCCTCCCTTTGCCAATCACCTTAAACCAATGTCCTCTGGTTTGTGTCTGTTCCACCAATGGGAACAGTTTCTCCCTATCTGCTCTGTCCAGCCTCTCATGATTTTGTATACCTCTATCAAATCTCCTCTCAGCCTTCTCCTTTCCAATGTATCAGCCCCAGCTTCTCTAATCTATCTACATCATGAATCTTTTCTGCACCCCCTCTAATGCCTTCACAACCTTCCTAAAGCGTGATGCTCAGAACTGAATGCGATACTTCAGTTGAGGCCAAACATATTCAAGGCATGGAGTGAGACTTTAATCACTGCCCTCTGAAATGCCACTAACAGGTGCCATTAAAATTGATAAATATTTAGCTTGATGAATGTTTTCACAGATCAAATAGATGTCGTATTGCAACTATGGACTTAGCATGTACACCTGACTTCAGACAAACAGTACTTGATTGGATCCCATTGGTTAAACCGCAATCACCTTTCACTTGGTTCTCCATATTGCCCCATTGTTCAGAATTCATGGTTCTCGAATAATCTGTTCCCAAACTTTGGCCTGGTTTTTCCAGCCCCACTGTGGCAGGACTCACCGTGGGAGATTCAGTGGCCCAGCCAAAAGTCCATTGACTTTTGGCGAGACCGGACGATCCCGGCGGCAGGCGGGGCTGGAAAATCCCGGTCTTTGTATCTGTTGGCTTGTATGGATATTGCCAGCCATTGGACTGGAAGAAAGCACAGTCAAGATTTATGAAGACTGTCTATCCAACATGTCATGTCCATAGGTATTAAAGCCGTACTCGAGGGGTTTTGCAAACTTCCTAAAGGCAAAAAACGTAGCAGAAATATGGTTCAAGTTTAGCTTTGAAATTAAAAGAAGGCTTCTGAATATTGTCTCAACAATACTTATCCATTTATCAGGTTTATTTGCTTCCGAACCACCTCCTTAGAGTTGCGTTTATGACTTAAAAACATTAGTAAGAAAAACAAAACAATCAAAGGCTTTAATAAATTGGAACTTTCTCTTCACCAACTTGCTTGTTTAGAATGATGAGCTTTTTTAACTGCAGATATAGGGGCTTGGCTCTGATGCCTACCATAGTCAAAAAGCTGATATTCTTCATTATGAGCTCAAGCACGGAGACTGACAATTCCGGCTATCTAATGGAAAGCTGGTTTTGCTCATGAAATATACCTTAGTATGAGTCAGCAATTTTATGAACAGATCTATAAAGAAAATTCCCCCCTCCCCCCAAATTTGATTTTTGGGAAAACAATGCTAATTTATTGAATCAGTGAACTTTGGTCAGGGATGTGTGTGGTGTAGACCTATAAACATATTCTCTGAATAGGTTCATAGAAAGCCAATAGTCATTTTAAGACAAATTAATTAGTATTGTTATTAGCCATGCCTCCTCCTGTTGAGCACGCAATAGCTGGGAAAAAAGGGAAATGTAATTTATTGAAGGGATTGTTATTATATGGCAGGTGGTAATTGCTAGGCTGATCAAATCTCAAAGGGAAACTTGGTCAAGCTGTCACAACAATTTGCAATTTGTATTTTATTACGTGAAGATATGTGTATTGAAATCAGAAGTAAAGATTCCACAACCACTTTTGGAGATTTTAAATATTAAATTAAAACATTTTATCAACAAAAGAAAAGAAAACTTAAACACACAAGGTTCGAGTTACACAGTTAAATTTAGTCTTATACGTTTCCCAAAAGATTTCTACTTAGCTAGACTGACAAATAAACACCCTTTCCCAGGCATCAATACATATAGATTCCTAATCTATATTTTAAAAAATCCAGTAAGGCACCCACTGTTCCTTTGGGGGAGGGGGGGTATTTCTTTTTCCCTCTCACTCGACATTAGAAATCCAAGGTTTGTACAAAACCTCTGGCTTTGTGGAACAATATCTGGGGTGACGAAAGGCTGCTTAATTCACAGGCCTGTGCTCGCACAGCATACGCAAGATCTCACATGGCCACACACCCCTCATACAGCGTTCAGTCTTTCTTTAAATGTCTTTTCTCTTTCATCTTTAACCCCAATGCTCTTAAGTTACCTTTCCCAAAATATAAAAATCTTTCATGTTGTCTTTATGACCATTACTTCTGGGAAAAATAAACTTTATAACTTTATTCATTTATGATCATTGCCAGTTGTAAAACTTTCTTTTATTTCTCTTTGAAATTCAACAGCTAAAGATTCAACTCCTAATTTATCTCCGAATGCAAATTTCTATTCATGTTGTATTTGCTTGTATCCCATCTTTAACTTGTTCATCTCCACTTCAAAATGCTTGCTTTTACACCTAACCCTTTGATGATTTAAACCTTGTCGTCTAATTGTCTTCAGTTTAATTAAGTGAGTCACACACACACAAACATACACACAGCCCCACAAACATGCTTCAGAGTATCCCACAGTAATGTTAGAAAAGTTATACTTTCTTTATAGGATGGAAATTGCAAGGAGAAAATCGAAAGTGAACTAAAGCATAACATTTTAGACAGTTTGTGTCATATGAGATGAACACCATCTTCCAGTGCGATGTAATCTCTGATACTAATGTATTGCTGGCTATGCTTACTGTATGTTAACAGGCCAACCCTGATCACTTGCTGAAAGACTACCTATAACTCTTGATCTTTGCCGGTCTCATCTCTAATTTTGCTCAGTTTAGGTGGTGTTACATTCACTAGGCGATCGATCTTTATATCTACTTCTTTTATCTCATGGTTTACTGAGATAAGCTACAATTCTTGCAACTGCTCAACCCCAGGATAGCAGGGCCTTCTGTTTCAGTGATGTAGAACATACAGTTAATATCTCTTCTTTTGTGTGTCCACCTGATTTGAGTTGTTTCCTGCTGTCAAATCTCAGTTCCCCTGTATTCATTAATGTGGCATTATTCGGTTTCAGAGCACCTTTCCTTGTGTACCCATTTTCTTTCAAATTTTCAGCAATGATCTGGGGTGGGATTTTCCGGCCCCTCCTGCCAGCAGGATTTTCCGGTCCCACCGATGTCGATGGAGATTTGAATGGCCTGCCACATCAGCTGCTGGGGAACCTGCCACGGTGGGGCTGGAAAATCCCAGCCCTGAAGTCTATGGTCTGACTTAGATCATGTTATTCTGTGCTCCAGTATCAAGCTTCAGCTTCAGGCTGTGGGCTTATTTCTCACCCTCTTTCTGATCTGAGTGGTTGTGTGAATTTCTTTTTGGGAATTGTTGCATCCAGCCATTTCATACAGTTGTATGGTTCCTATGACTATTGTGTCCTCAAACTCATTGCCATCTTCCAGGATATGGGTGTTTTGGTTTCTTCTCCTTCTCGTTCTCACCGTTGCTCTGACTCTAACTCAGTCACCATCTTCTTTCTTTCTTCTGCACATCTTTTCCCAGCGATTGGTCTTTCCAAAAGTTCTGCAGTTTGATCCATATGGTGGACATATATTTTTATTTGTGAACTCATGGTCATCCACAACTCCTCCACATCTTTCTCTCTGGTGTGCATTCTTTTGTTGCTGTTTCATTGCATCAACCCTGCTGCCTTTCTCCTGACTTAACTGAAAGCTAGCCATTTTGGTAAGTCAGCTCCTTCAGCTGTCTGCTTGTGGTTTCATGTACTCTGGCAATGTCTACAGTCTGCTATATGGTGAGCTTGCCCTTTTGGTGCTTCAGAGTTGCAGAGCCCCATATGAGCTGAACTAGAATCCTTTCATCTGTGCCTTTAAATTTATATTTTTTGGCTGTATTTTTCAATCTTGTTATGAAATTGTCTACAGGCTCACCTAGTTCCTGAATTTCATATTGGTAGATATAATGATTTGACTTCAGCTGAGGATTTGTGCTGAATTTTTCAAAAATCTTGTCTTGGTTTCTGCTGCCGTATTCAATCAGCTCCCAGCTATTAAACAAATTTAACTTTCTCTCTTTTGCCCACAAAAGGATGTAGCTGACCCTTTTCTTTTAGAAAGCTTCTGAATGTTAATTCGCACTTTCGTTTAAACTTCTCATGCCTTTATGACATCATCAGGCTCCCAATTCATCATAAGCTGGAGTTGTGTGTTTATTGCTGTGGCACCACCCATTTCATTTTTGCACAGTTCACTCAGGTTTTTCTTGCTCTCTCTGGCACTAAATCAGGTTAATTTTTTTTCAACTTACTTCAGCATTAAATTTGTTTAAAATGTTTGGGGTTTTACTCACAGACAAATACTGCCACCATGTTATGTCTTCTGCTTCCCTTAAGTTAGAAGGAATCACACATTAGACTCAAAATGCTGGAGCTTCATCAAGTGTATTTTTTGATGCTCTCTTTGTGGCTGGTGGACTGATATGTTATGATCTTAGTCGAGGCCAGTTATGAGTTGATTTTTGTTTTAGTATCCAAAAACCCAGTTATTTCCTAAAAGACTAAAGCCGCAATGTTCATGGTGTAAATCAAAATAATTTTACTACACAAAATCATAGATTGTAGTTATCAGTATTCATGTCCTATCTTAAATAGTCAGTTACATTAAAGATATTAAAGGTACAATGAACACAGTTAATTGTGCTCTAAATCACACTTACTAATCCAACTTTCCTTCTACACCCATTTGACTTACACCCCCAAAAGCTCAAGTCAAAGACTTATCAGACCAATGGAAGATTAACCACTTGGGCTGACTACTGTTTCAAAGATTCCTATAAGGACTGAGATTTTTTGGGCCTTCCAGCAAGATGGTCCATTCAAATTTCCTCCAACCATCCCACAGCTATAGTCTCCCAGTTTAACACAGGCATCACTAGCATCTTGAGCATAGCCACCTCTGGTCAGCACTCTCCTGGTTTTTATATTCTTTAACTCTGGAGTCTTGTATTTAAGAATTCTCTCTTCGCAGCTTGGCTTTCCCAGAAATTCAACTTGCTTTTAGTTGCGTCCTTTCATCATCTTTTAGCCAGCACACACAACTTGAAGTGATTCCTGCTTGAAAGAAATGTTTTCTCTAGCCAGCCTTTGTGAACTAAACTCGAACTACTTGACATAGAACAACACCCCGTGACCCATTCACCTTACTTCTGGTTGAATTCATTTTTTTCCCCCGATTGTTTATCTCCCAGGCAGCTTGGGTCACGTGATCAATTACTGGAAGTCAGCTGCTATTTACAGGAATTATTCTTTCAGAGAAACCTATCTCTTATAGGGACCATCACCCCAAAATAAAACATTGCTTTTTTTCCCCAAATGTACATGGGCCATCACAGTAGACTGATACATTGTTACTAGGCGCATGGCTACTGTGCAACAGTGATGTAACAGGCATGTTCTGTAAAATGTAACATTTCTCCATTGCAAAAGAGGTTTTTTTTTATTTAAAGTACAACATTCACCTAAATGGATGTAAATACTAACAATTTATGGTGACCTATTTCATCAAACTATCTAGATTACTCTGTATGTAAAACAAAAGTGACATTTGTAGGTTAACCTTTGTATTTGCATAAACCTTTAACAGTTCAAAACAACCAAAGCCACTGTTCCCATTTGGAAACAAAATTTTTAAAGCCTTAGTTACAAAACATTAATTGCACTTGCTGTTTAACCTTCAGCAAAGTTTAACCTTTCAATAAAGATGATCTGGAGCAGTGAGTTTACCCAAACAGCATGAAGTTTTTAAATACAGGGTACGGGGGAGGATTAAAAAACGGAAGAAAGAGCATATCAGACAGTGCACGAATGTTTGGAGCAACTCTAGCTGTAGTCATGTGTCCCATTTGATCTCTGTGTAAAATTAAATTAGAGTTCCATTATAACCAGTATATGACTGCAGCATACAAGGTATTATTTGTCTGATATATTTCAGTGTGAAATGAATCATCTTTGACGGTGTCTACTTTAATTTGTCATCAACAGATTTGCCAGTGCAGTTGAAGGAAGAAATCCTTGTTTCTTTCTGGGAACATGTAATGTGTAGTTTGTGTGTAGGTGGAGCTTATAAAGCAAGGGACTTTCCCACACAAGGCATGAATCAGCAAACACAATGACTGTTTGGTATTCATAATATTGTTTGGCATTATGATTCCTCTGTTGGTATATAATTCAGACACAACCAATTAGTCAGGCTTATGGTATTTTAAATACAGTACACAAAAGAGCAACAAAGTAGTGTTAGTATAAAATGACTGTGAGCAGATTCATTTATTGTTCAAGACAAACTGATTCTCAGAGCTTTTCGTATTTGAGTTGAACTCATCCATATGAAGCCTTCCGAGTAGAGCCAGAAGCCAACTTGCTTCATGTCCGATAATGTGGGTCATAAAACTAATTCTGTCATGTAGGTCTTGCTGCCAACTTAATTCTGATGGTGTCCAGACAAGACAAGGGGTTAACCTGTCATTGTCACCACAGAAAGAGGAAGGGCAGAACTCACTCTAGTATGTTCACAGTATTGCACCGTCTATGGGACTATAGTAGCTGTAAGATCTTTGCAGCATTCACTCACAGAAGATTATAACCAAGTGGGCAACTGAGTGGTTCTGAAATCAGCCCACTGGACATAATTGATTGCTGAGTATGCTGGAGCTTGCAATATGAAAAGGATAATAACTCTTGGGCCAACTTTAGCAGGTTCCCAATTTACAAGTTGGTGCTGACGGTGCCTTTCATAAGATAGTCTTAAGCAATGTTTTCTCTAAGCTGCATGCACACAGCAACCTGAAAGTTCCCTCACAGGTTGCACACCAGTTGGTCCCTTTAAGTTACCACCCATGCAACCATGCAAAAATCTTTGAAGGGCTCATGCAGTTTGTCTGTGCACAACAACAACGACAAAATTAGAGGGTACATTGGTCTTTAGGGCATTGCTAAGGTTTCTTGTTCAGAGCGTTCTCAATGCTACATTGTCTTGATGTTCAGAATCATACTCAACCCTATAGAGCCATGATGTACGAAGGGGCTATAATGTATGTTCAGAGCGTGTCATGGAAAAGGTGTGCGTGCTTGGACAGGAAGGTTGATTTCTTGAACAATTTCCTAGCAGCAAGTAAAATACAACTGAATTACTATTTTAAGTAATCCAGATTTCTTCAGCTCAACTGCTCAGGAAAGCGTTTTATGAAAGAGAGTTCATTAGCTTCCTGGGACAGAATTTTGCATTTCCCCTATCAGTATGTTTGTAGGCAGAAGGGGGGCAGTAAAATCTTCAAATAGCCTTACCTCTGGGCTCTCACCAGCCCTGACCTTTCAAGTGGGCGAGACCTAGGTTGACCCCACCCTTTCCCCAATGAGGCCCTTAAGTGACCAATTAATGACTACTTAAGTGCCGTTTCCCACCCAGCCCCAATTTTCAGGTGGCGGGAGGAGTGCAGGGGCAGCGGGGGAAAGGTGAAAAGTGACCCTGCTCAGGCCTTGGGTGGGTGCGGGGGAGGATGCCTCCATTAACAGCCTCCTATTATCATTGGACGCCAACTCCCCCCTCCTACTTCCCCATTTGCTCATAGAGTTTACATTGTGTTGGCCTTGGAAAAGGCAGGAGGTTGACCTTGAGAGAGGCCAGGATTTAGCACTAGAAAATTTCTAATCTTTTTCTGTTTAGTATGATTATTTTGGACGTGCTCAATACAATCCGCCATATTTGACTGCATTGACAACATGTTTTTGGCGCTTTTGTGTTGCAGTGTGAAATCCGAGAGAATCTCTACACCTTCGTGGTATCGCCCAGGGGAATGGGCGGGCATTCATTGGAATTTTCAGGGTCATCGGCCTCCTTGGCCAGAAAACCTACTGCATCTACAGTGGTATCGTCTGTCAGTTCCACCATGCATCATATGGCATCGTCTACCTCTGCATAAGTTTCCATGGTTGTCTCTACTGGAATCTTCATATCAGCCCCCCACAGGGAAGGGGAAAGTGCCTTGTTTGTTGGTTGGCATTACCCTGCTCCTCCTGGTTCTCGTTGTCTTGTGCAGCTGTAGCCTGTTTAAACCAACCGTGGTTGAAGCAGTTTGCAATTGTGGCTTCCTTCACCACCTTCCATGCCTTTTTCAGCATTAAAATGGCCCCTTAATACAGTGGGATTGTTGTCCCACTTCTTACTGATGATGTTGATAGCCTGAGAGATCAGCTGCCTTCAGTAGTGGGTTTCCATGTTCCTAATCACCCCCTGATCCATTGACTGGAGCTTGGCCATGGTGTTGGGAGGCAAGAGAATCAGCTTGATGCTCTTCAGATCGGTGATGTCGGGGTGCACAGGGCAGTTCTCTATGATAATAGCAGTGTTCCGTTTCCTTCATTGATATGTTTTGTCCACTTTCCTGACCCATTTCTCAGAAATGCTGGAGGTCATCCAGGCATTTTTATTTGCCTCATTCTATGTGGATAGCATCTTGACTTTTGCAAAGCACCATGGCTTCTTCGACTTCCCCATCACAAGAAGTGGCAGCTTTTTGGTGTCATTCATGTTGGTGCAGACCATAGCAGTGATGCGTTCCTTGCTCCACTTTCTGCCATTACACATGGCCCCTTAAACATCAAAGAGTAGCCTGGCAAAAGACAGCAAAATAGTCCGGTTTCATCTGTGTTAAAAATGTCTCTTTGGCTCCAAAATGGTCTTGTCCCTGTACAATCATGTGTCATGGCTAACATAACAGCAACTGCCGCCCCCCCCCCCCCCCCCCCCCCCCCCCCCACCCCGCCCCATCACTTGCTGAGCAAAAGACAATATCGTGCGTTGTCTTGAATTGGTCCAGCCATCCATTGTTGCAGATGAACTCCATGTGTCCCAGCTCCTTCGCCATGACAACACCCCTTTCCTGCAGGATTGAGCCGGAGATTGACACATTCTCTACTTGTGCTGGGTTGTTATTACCAGGTTGGCAGAGCTTATTTGATGTCGGGATAGACAGCCATTCTGATCCTCTTCTTGCTGGAGAAAATGCCTGTTTGTTGAACTGTTCTAAGATGTTCTCCTTGGCCTTCAGGATGGTGGACAAACTTGATGGGGGAATCTCCCACTCTTTTATTACGTCTGCCTTACACCTCATAGCACAATTTTCCACTTGCTCCATCAACTTCTCTATCCAATCGACAACACTTAACTATCTTACAGGTCCTGCCATGTTTGCAAGCTTTACAAGTTGCTTCACAGAGAAATTTGAGTGCGCTTAGACCCAACCACTTTACTCAGGCACAATCACATGACCCCTGATTTCAACATTATTTCTCTTGGCGCCAAACAAAAGTTTGGCTAACCCAATCACTGCTGAAATTTAGCTAGTCACGGGCATTGTTCCATTGCTTTTGCTGTTCTGCCAGTGGGAATGGTTGATAACTTCAACACAAGCAGAATTTCATGTTAGCCAAGTTTGACTCATCAAGGTTCCATTGTATGTTGATTTTAGTTGGTTTGCTACAGTAAAAGTTTTTAAAAAGTGAAATCCTGTCCAGTGGTTTTCTTACCATTGGTGTTGTGGGGTTTCCTCCCTCTTTAAAAGTTATTACTCACTGTGGGGATCATATCAAACCCTTCACAGGTAGAGGTGACAAGAGTTCTGGATGAGGCAGTTTGTGTAGGGTGGAGCTCTGGGCATTTGAGAAGTTAAGTCTGGAGATTACAAACTTGAACATGGGTTTCAATGACAGTTGGGATGAAACAGAGAGAGATTTAATTTTCAAATGGATGTGCACAGTCTTGATGCAGGAATAGATGTGGAGTTTGAACCTATGGACAAGGTTGAATGGGACAACAAAGTTATGCACTGTCAGATTGATGTAGAGTTGACATATAGGAAGGGAAATGATTAGCAGGCTAGACTCTGGAGCTTGGCTATTGTCACCAGGTTTCCAGGCTTAAAAAAAAGTTTAATACCTTGATTTGCAAGTAAAACAATTGAAGCAAATAAGAGTTAAGCAGGCATTAAAACGGAACACTATAACCCAATCCAGACAAAGTGATTTATGGTTGGTTGATTTCACTTTTCCAAGTGTGCTTTGAAAATACAGCTGGAATTTTATGCCACCCACTACCCCGACAGTCCGAGTTTGCAGATGGGCCGGAGGCATAAAATCAGGTGGCATGGTAGGTGCCTGCCTCCACTGGGATTTTACCAGTGGCAGGGTAAGTGTGGGGCAGCTCACCTGCCTGTCCTTGGGCCAATTGAGGCCCTTAAGTGGCACCCTACACCTGACAGAGTCCCCCCCCCCCCCCCCCCAAACAGTGATTGCCACCCAATTTATTTCCCCCCACCTCACTTTGGCCTCCCGATCACAGCCCTTCGTCTCCCTTGCCGGAACCTGCCTGACTTAACTTGCAGCCCAGCCTCTATGCAATTCCTCTGGGGCACTAGCTGCAGTTCCGGCAGTGGCCACCACTCCGGCTGCTGGGACTGGAGAGTTGCCAGCCATCTGATTGGCCAGCAGCTCTCTGAGGCGGCACACCTTCCAAGTGGGGCAAAAGCCATGACCTAACCCACTTAGCAGCCTGATGGTAAAATAAAATCATATCTTTCTGGCCCTGTAGAGGCGGGCTTGCTACCGACTTTTTGCGGGGTGTGGAGGCAGTGCCAATCTTTTCAATGAAAATACAGCCTATGCCCTGAATGCAGTCCTGGTGTGTAGTCTACTTATTGTACTGGTGTTGAATGTGATGCCAACTATGTATTGAATTTCCTTCATTTGATACCTCAGAATTCCAGTATTTTAACCTGTTGAGGTGTCTGTGTCACTTTTCCTGGAAATTGTCAGGTGGAAATAATGATTTATGTCAATTGATGACCTAACTGAGGCTGATGGATGAATCTGAGTGAGACACTTAACAATGAGATTATAATTTGGCAATATACAGAAAGCTATTTTACAATTTTCAAATATAAAACTGCAATTGGTAACTTGAGACATTGAAGAAATCTAGTCAGCCAAATGCATATTTGTGTCTGAGAAGCTCTTGCAAGTCTCTTTACATATTTCACAATATATAAGCCCGTGGCGTATTCAGAATATTTGTTTATACCTGGATGATGAGTAGCAATTTAGAGTCATCCTAGGTGCTGATTTTTGCAAAGCATTGGGGTTGCAGGGATAAATGCCATTGCTAGTGTTTCTGTCTAAAGTACTGCTGAGTGGCACTGGGTACTGTATTAGCTATTAATGTTTGTGATGTTGAGGCATGTGAAGAGAAGTAGAGCAAGAAATAATAGTCAATTTTGATCTGTTTTCACTATTATAGAGTAGCTATAGCTGGTAGGTAAAAATTATGTCAATATTGAATCCTTAATTTGATGCAAGATTAGTCCTTGCTGGGATTGGATTGCTGGCTCTGGTTGTATTCACCTCAGTAAGTGCCAATCACTTGGCTCATATATTTATCAGTTCATTATGGTCTGGGAATGTTTCCATTGACTGGATGGAAGCCTGGGGTGCCTATATTTAACAAAGGGAGCAAGTCAGTGTCTAGCAAATGTATGCCAATTTGACATTTGATACTTGAAGGAATTATTAGAGATGGTCTGCATAATTATTTTGAAACAGTGCTGCTTATTAGGGATTCTCGAGGTTCTCTTGAAAATGTAAATCCTGTCTTGCCAACTTGACAGAAATTTTTGAAGAGGTGACAAAGTTGTTTGATGGCAAATAGCCTGTACAAGCCCCATCACTTAAAGCATCCCTGCTTATCCTGAACAGCTGCCTATATCAGGCAAATGACGCGTATTAAGCGCGCCAGCTATTTTGGGCAGCCGTTCCACATTCCCTTTTAACCAGCCTGGCTATTGACTATTTCTTGTCACAAAATTAAATAGAACACATTATCAACTTTTGAATGCAAATATGAGAGCTGACTCACCCTTTCAACTCAACTCTGACTATCATTGGGACAGCTTTGCTCTGGATCCTAAAACTTTTTGACCTCCTCCGTTCTTTTGCTCCTGATCTCTGCCCTGATGCTTGTTGAGCTTTGCTAGTCTTTGTCCCAGACCCTGACCTGTTGAGCTCCTTGGGGGGAATTTTTCCAGCACTGGTTTGGAGGCAGGGGCTGGAAAAATTATAAAATAGTGCTTTGGACCAATTCACTGACGTTTCCTGCCTCTGGCTGGTTTTCCCAGGGAATGGCTGCGTGCCTGGAAATCAACCTGCTTGGCTGTGGCAAGAAGCCAATTACAGCCACAATAGCATCAATTAACTGTCATTTTCCTAGGGCAAAGGCAGTTTGCCGGAGACGCACAAGGCCCCTGCTGTGTGTGCAACGCTTGTCTCATTACAAAAGGTGAAAGCATGGTGTTAGGGTGGAGTGCCATGAAACGAGTATGCAGTGTTATCTTCAAATGAGTATATAGGTTTCAATTAGCATATTCACAGGCAAAAGCTTTCAAGTAGAAGCATTTCCCCTACAGACACTTCCACCTGGTTGTTCTGGGCATTAGGACATGTCTGCTAGTTCCAGCATTAGTTGTGCGTCTCCATGTTGTGGTGCTCTCTCCCTCTGTTCACCAGACCAGCACATACTATTTTTAGTAGGGCTGCCAGCCACCCTTCCCTCTGGTCCTTCCATGTCTGGCAGCAGCCTGGAGGTTGCTTCTTAATTGGCCATCTCCGGAAAGCTCACGCCCACTACCCTACCACTCCCTCTTCTGGATTCCCAACCCGGAATTATTCTCGATGCCAGGATCGGCATACTAATGACAAAATTTGATCCCTTGTCTTTCATTCGGATGCCTGACCCCAGCTCTGCCGCTTTCGCATGAGCTTTGGTTACAGTATCCACCTGGTGTAGCAGGCTAACACAATTATTCACATTACCGCAGTCCTGTAGGGATCTGGGTTACGACCTTAGTTTTAACCATCTTTAACAATGATTTGGATGAAGACATTGTTAGTACAATCCTTATACCTTTGTGGTATCAGCAAATTTATGTGGAAATTAGGATTTTGGGCAAAATACTTTGAAGGCTGATTTAGATATATTGGTGACTGGGCTTGGTGTCAAAGTCCTTATGTTGAAAATTTCAATGTACTAAGGCATTTGCATCATGGTAAATCTAGATTTGCTTGTCATGCTTGACTGCGGAACAGATAAGAGACCTACCTCATTCACAAAATACTTAACGTTCAGAGACAGTGTTATGGGGCTGTAGAGAAGGCAAATAGGTTATTTGGATAGTATAGCCTGAACAGTGAAATACAAAGCCACAAGAAATATTCTTTAGAAGTCACATGTGCAACTCTATATTAACTAGTATGCTTGGTTTTGTTCCACTCACCAGTCAGGGGAATATCAAAGCCTTGGAGGGAGTCCAAAGGAGGACCACCACATTGATCAATTCCTGGGTGACTTGTGTTTTTTGTATGATCTGTCATGAAAACATACTTCATGCCAAATATTATTTTTAATTCACCAGCTGGAAAACCTGAATTAAACTTTTAAAAACAGAGAAAAACCGAGACTAAGTGTGACTTGAACTCGTAGCCAAAGATGGCTACCCAATTTACACCACTGTACCCTCCGCATTCCAATCCATTGAGATGGAGACACCATGCCTGCGAAGACCCATCAAGGGCAATGATCTCAGGAGAAAATGAGTGACCCACTTATCCTGTCCCCATTAGCAAAATATCAAGGCAGTCACCTGGGTTATTCAACAGAGGGTTCCCAAACATGAAATCATCAAACTACAATGGAATTACACTTTACATCCAATCACTTGAAGAATGGAACCCTGGCTGAGAGAGGAGATTCCAAATATGCACTGATTAAGTTACATGGGGAATATACTGGTAATGACCATGTTTGAATCACTGGTGATGGCCATGAGACACACGACCCTTTGTGTGTTTTAGCTTCTGCTTTCTTTGCAATAAGAGAAAAAGCAGCTGACAAGCTCTCGAGGGACGATCCAAGCGGGGTCCCTTCTTCCTCCCTCTCTCTCTCCAACCTATCTTTCAAGCTTCGAACCCTGTTTGCTGATCATGAACACCCAGGGATGCCCCTTGTGCAAACAGGGACTCCTTGAAGGAAATAAAGCTGAGCTCTTTATTAAACCTCAAGAAAACCTGTCTTGGCTGTGCATTCAATGATCACAGCACATAAATAGTTAAACATGCACTGAATTGGTAGTATATCTTTTTGAGAAAATTCTGTTGCGGTCAAATGAGGAGAGGGAAAAGTCACCCCCTCCCCCTCCCCGCGCGCACGCGCGCAATGTATTTTGAATCCTGCTGTGAAGGACGCAGAAGATTACGTATGGGTCAGGAAAGGAATTCAGTCCATATTATTTCATGCATCCAGAATCTGATTCATTCTTTGCCACTCCGCCCCCTCTCAATCCAGTGTATTATAGCACCAATTGCTTATTAAATGATTCCAGGGTTACTGTGTTCTCAGTCTTCACAGAAGTCTATTCCAAGCATTGATTACTTTCTCAGAGAGAAAAAGTCCTTGTATCAACCCTAAAATTACCTTCTGCTAGTTGAAACTTGTGTCCTCTTTTTCTACTCTCAATCTGATTTGAAGTTGTATTCTTGTAATCTAGATTGATGTTTTTGTATTGTTAACTTATTTACTTATTTAGAATTTCACCCCAGGCATCTCTATTCCAATGGTGAAAAGCTCAAGTCACACAAGTTTTTCCTCGCAGCTCAGATCTTTGATACTAGTGATTAACCTCATAGCAATTTACTGCACTCTCTCCAGTGCTTGAATGTATTCCTTTTTCATGATGCCTAGAGCCTGACATAGTATACAGTGTGTACTTTGACCAGAGCTTCCTCTGACTTATGTTCTACTATATTGTTAACATTCTTCTGGATTGTTCATTGCTTCTCTGCATTGGCTGGACCTGTTGAGCATCACGTCTACCAAGACTCAAGTCACAGGTCCCTTTCAGCTTCATCCTTAACTACTCTAACATGATTTATGGAGTATTTCAACCATTTTTACTTTTCTGTGTGCAATTCTTTGTCTGTATTCAATTTCATCAGGCCCACTCATCCTTGTTTAACTTATTTTGTAATTTCTGAGCTATCTTCAGGAATTCCACATCTTCCAAATTTGACATCATCGGCAAATTTAACCAATATAAATTGATAATTTGAATTCAAGATATCAAAGTAACTTAGAAATAGTAGTTGCTCCTAACATTCAGCCTTAGGACTTCCTCTTGCTATGAGATTACTGCCCTTCGATGAGTTTCTTAATCTTCCCTTGAATCCACATGGCTTTGAGTTTAGCTAGCCATTCATGGGCCAGGATTTTGCGCTGAGCAAGCAGGTGTGCGCCTGACCCGCTCAAGTGTAAAACGATGTGTGATGACATCAGGTGAGTGTCCCAATGTGACAAACCTTTGTACAAGTAATTTTACTATGTTAAAAAGGAAATAGAGGTAATCAATATAGGGTCAGGCTTGTTGAGTTTGAGCTTGCTGGTCCCATGGGGGCGTGTTTGGGGGCGGGGGGGGGTGGGTGGCGAGTGGCACAGTGGTAGATTTTAATGTGAGCAATATCATTCACATGATATTTCGGTCAGCTGGCACGTGTGGGAGTTGGCAGCACGCCCGCAGACAATTAAAAGGCATATTAGGGCCATTAACAATCTAACTGATTTAAATTTGGTGAAAAGGCCAGGCGGCCTTTGCATTTTTCGTGAAATTTCATCCACGGGATGAGGTTAGATTTTAATGTGAGCAAGCATGTGGGTTGGATGCAGCTAGAGTTAAGACCTGGAAAAATAGGTCTGTGTTGGGAAGCCAGCTCTAACATGCTAACTTCTGCATTTAACTCAATGCATTAGGCTGCACACACTTGATCCCTTTAACGGAGACAGGTTGTCAGCTTCAATATATTAATTGCTCGATTACAATGATATTAATGTGGCTTTTGCAAATGAATTGTGGGTGCATGGAATTCCTGGAACACAACAGTGAAAGTCGGGTGAGAAATACAGTGGCAACTGAGGGCACTGATGACACAATGCGACAGGGAAATTTTTAAAAATTCATTTACGGGATGTAGGCGTTGCTGGCTAGGCCAGCATTTATTGCCCATCCCTAATTGACCTTGAGAAGGTGGTGGTGAGCTGCCTTCTTGTATGGCTGCAGTCCATATGGTGTAGGCATATCCAGTGTTGTAAGGGAGCGAGTTCCAGGATTTTGATCCTGTGACAGTGAAAGAACTGTGATATATTTCCAAGTCAGGATGGTGAGTGGCTTGGAGGGGAACTTCCAGGTGGTGGTATTCCCATGTGTCTGACGCCCTTGTTCTTCTAAGCTGGCAGTGGTCGTGTGTTTGGAAGGTGTTGTCTAAGGAGCCTTGGTGAGTACCTGCAGTGCACCTTATAGATAATACACATTGCTGTCATTGTTCATCAGTGGTGGAGGGAGTGAATGTTTGTGGATGGGGTCCCAATAAAGCTGGCTTTGTCCTGGATAGTGTCAAGCTTCTTGAGTGTTGTTAGAGCTGCAGTCATCCAGGCAAGTGGAGAGTATTCCATCACTCTCCTGACTTGTGCTTTGCAGATGACAGACAGGCTTTGGGGAGCCAGGAGGCGAGTTATTCACCACAAGATTACTAGCCTTTGACCTGCTCTTGTAGCCACAATATTTGTATGGCCAGTCCAGCTCAGCTTCTGGTCAGTGGTAACCCCCAGGATATTGATAGTGGAGGATTCAGCAATGGTCATGCCATTGAAGGTCAAGGGGTGATGGTTAGATTCTCTCTTGATGGCATTTGTATAGCCAGAATGTTACTTGACATTTGTCAGTCCAAGCCTGGATATTGTCCAGATCTTGCTGCTTTTGAACATAGACTGCTTCAAGTATCCATGGAGTTGCGAACAGTTCTGAACATTGCGCAATCAACAGCAAACATCCCCACTTCCGGAAGGAAGGTCTAAATACACCTCACAGCTGTTTTCTTGTCTGCTTTGTGTGAATGACTTCACTGAAAATACTTGTGCCAGGAGGTTACTTTTGGTGGTGTCTATAGAGTAAACATGACCATACCCATAAACCTCATGCAGGCTGACATCTCACCAAATGGTAGGGAAACCCAGAAATATGGTAATATAGTGTTTGCATTTAATCGTCACCGACAGGCATGCTGCACTTACTTTCAGGCTTCCCATGCACTACTAGATCCCACCTACTGCTCCCAACATGCCGCAACGTTAAAATCCAGCTCTTTGTATTTGTTTCACGTGCCCAGCATTAATATTTAAAAGGTTGTCTTCTACTGAAATATAACAAATTTCTTGCTCCAACACATTTATTTTCTTTCTTTAAAAAGTTTCTTTGAAGTTAGCTCTTTTAAAGTTCAAGACTTTAAAGCATCAAAGCTCCTCATCTCTGGTGTAACCGAATCCCAGCTTGTTTTAAATTTGCAGTGACTTTACCCTTGGTTTGCATGATTTAATTTTCATGAGCTATTTAAGAATGCTAGATTAAGATGAGCACTGGCTCTAATGGCTGGCTTTGCACACGAGTCATGGAACAGTCATGCATTACATTTACCAACTTTAATTCCAAACCTCCTGAGAATCCAATTCATGTTCGATTGGTTGAAGTTTTTGATGCCATTTTTCAAAAACACTATCTCTTCACAGAGCAATCTATCCTCCTTGTGCTGACCTGGTGCTCTTTAGCAAATCACAAGCATTAGCCTGGATCTTGTTCCCATTGGAAATTTCTATTCTAAAGTAGCTCTTTATGTACCTTACTTCCTCCCATAGGATCAACTTATTTTATGTTCTATTTGACCCTGACATATATGTCATTGCCTCCTCTTCTGTCCCTTCTGCATACTCTATACCTGTGAATGTTAAATTCATTTCCATCCCATGGGTTTAACCATATTTCTGATATTTCCACTATCCTGTTCCTGATTGTCACAAACAGTTCCACATTTTATTTCAGCTGTTTCTTACATTCAAGTTTAATCATTTTAATTTGATTTTCTTCCTTTCCCGCCCCAGACGAAGATACATTTCTGGATTACTGTATTCACATCCACCTGTTGACTACCCTCTACCCTACTATCTTTCCCATCTGGAATCCAGTTACTTGTCCTCCCTCCCTCTCTTTTCCCCACTCTAAACACCTCCATCTATTTTTCACACTGAAAATGTTCCCAATTGCTTTGTTTTGTCATCAGAAAGGCAGCCTTTATTTACCACCTCAACTCTATTGGTGAACTCTCTCCTTTCCTAAACATCGAAAGGTCAATTTTCAATGACTCCTTCAGGTGCTGAAGAGCCTCCAAGGTGGCCAAGATGGGATCCTGTGCTGAAATGCTGGCTTAACCTGCATTGACAGCAAGATGTTACCTTGGTAAAGGAGTTGAAGTGTCTGCTTGGAATGACTGCCTGGAAGATCTTTAAGGAGTTGACTGCCACTTAAAAATTCTGCTTGCGCTCAGTGAGGCTGCAGGCATTTTGAAGACTGGTGCCTGTCCCAGTGCCCTCTCCTAACAGCAGCTGGAGTTTCTGGTCAATGGTAACCCCTCAGGATGTTGAAGATGGGGGATTCGGTGAAGGTAATGACATTAAATACCAAGTGTAGATGGTTAGGTTCTCTCTTGTTGGTGGAGATGGTCATTGCCACTTATTAGCCTAAGCCTGAATGTTGTCCAGAATGCTGCACGTGAATATAACTGCTTCATTATCTCAGGAACTGTGAATGGAACTGAACATTGTGCAATCGTCAGTGAATATTCCCATTTCTGACCTTATGATGAAAGGAAGATCATTGATGAAGCAGCTGAAGATGGCTGAGCCTAGGACACTACCCTGAGGAACTCCTGCAGTGATGTCCTGGGACTGAGATAATTGACCTTCAAAAACCACAACCATCTTCCTTTGTCCTTGATATGATTCCAATCAGGAGACAGTTTTCTCCTGATTCTCACGAATTTCAATTTTACTAGGACTCCTTGATGCCACATTCGGTCAAATACTACCTTGATGTCAAGGGCAGTCCCTCTAACCTCACCTCTGGAATTCAGCTCTGCTGTCCATTTTTGGGCTAAGGCTGTAATAAGGACAGAAGCAGAGTGGTCGTGACCAAAGTGAATGGCTTCCTACGCCTATCAGGACTCACCTTAAGTTCCCAATTACCAACGGAATGCTCAGTTTCTATTTCTAATATTTTATTCAGCGTTGGGATTGCCTATTTAAATTCGGCAGGACTTGAAGGCAACTAACCTTACTGTGCCATTTCCTAATTGGTGGATTTAAGGTTTACCACCATTGAGTGTGCAGCAGTGATAAAAGATCTAAACAAATGTTCTGAGGTGCCAAATTCAGAGAACCTAGCAGTATGTAAAACGCTGAAACACAAACAAATCTGCAGGCATGGTGTGTTATCCTGACCCTGTTTGCTCAAGTCCTGAAGTGCTCCATCCTATTCACCTGTAGAGGTGATCAGACTTACTGGTCCATTCATCAAGTTCCTTGCAGGAATTATGTTGCCCATGTGTCGCATCATCCACTCTCAGACAGGCAATCCCATGGGCCAAGCATTAAAAACAAAAAAAAAAATCAGAGGAAAAACAATCAGGAAAATATATGAAAAAAACCTCTGGGAAGTTCTTTTTTTTTATATTCGTGCATGGGATGTGGGTGTAACTGGCTAGGCCAACATTTATTGTCCATCCCTAATTGCCCTTGTTTAGGGGGCATTTAGGAGTCAACCACATTGTTGCGGGTCTGGCGTCACATGTAGGCCAGACCAGATAAGGACAGCAGATTTTCTTCCCCAAAGGACATTAGTGAACCAGATGGGTTTTTACGACAATCGACAATGGTTTCATGGTCATCATTAGACTTTTAATTCCAGATCTTTATTGAATTCAAATTCCACCATCTGTCATGGTGGGATTTGAACCCACCATGAGCATTACCCTGGGTCTCTGGATTACCAGCCTAGGGACAATACCACTATGTCACCACGATCCCAAGTGAGAATTCTTGAGAATATTCTAATGAGAGGATATCAGGATTGAGGACATCCTGAAACGCCGATTTCTCTTTCCACAGTTGCCACTTGGCCTGCTGAGTATTTCCAGGATTTTCTGTTTTTATTTCAAATTTCTAGAAAAATACTGCAGATGCTTTTTTACCTGGGAAATTCTTCTCTGATCCCCAAAGACAAGCAAGCTCCAGGATGGGGGGTGCATGGGTGAATTCGCCCTCAATGTCATGAATAGCCCACAATAAAGCAAGGATGGGGGAGAAAATCTCAAAAGGTAAGCCCCCCCCCAACCCCCACAAAGTGCAATATTATCTTACATTATGGCTCCTCCGGGGTTAAACAGTTCCAGCCGCAGGCATCTTGTTGACAATGGGATAACATGCAGAGTTTGATTGGAAAAGCAGGGAGCATGGGCAAGACAGATATCATGACACAGCAGATGGTAAAGGCTGCGTTGTTCAAATCTCAGAGGGAAACTTGAAACAACTGTCATAACCCATTTTCACAATTTGTATGTTTCGAGATGCAGGCTTTGAATTCAGTAGTAATAAGACCACCAAGTCTCAAGAGGTTTTTTATAGAACTAAATTAAATGTTTATTAATACAAGAAAGATTGTAAGCACATACATATGTCTACAAAATTACTACTATGATAACTACAAAAATCACCTAATTAATCTGACTCTCAATTACACCCCTGGTAAGGCAGCAGTAAAACTCATAGATCTAACAGACATCTGGCAAAGCCACCCTGGACAGTCACATTCAAAATGAGTTTCTTTCAGCTCTGGGTCCTTGCAGACAGACTTGAGGCTTACAGGCTGGAGGATTCTCACTCTTGTTGGATCTTAAAATGCCTTTACCTTTCACACAATCTCCTTTCTCCTTTATACATATCTTTCTCTCTGAATGTAAATTTTCCATTGTATCACTAGGCTTTTAACTTTACTTCTCCTAACAATAAATTCCTTTCATCCCACCAATTTATTAGTAAGCTGAGAAAAAAAAATAACCTCATTGCTTGGCGTCTTCTAACTAGGTGTAAGATTTCACCTGCAGTCTTGAATGGTTTCTTTTAACAAATGCAAATTTACACTTTACCTTCTACCCTCCTTACAATTACCTAATTAACATCTCAAAACTACTTTACACCGAAGCACCCAGACTAGCTGGCTTTAATCCAGTTAAGACCCATACATAGACACAGACTGCACTGGAACTCTATTTTAAAATAATTTCCAATAACATTATTTTATCTTCTCGACACAGAATCTGAGAGTTGCTCCTCCTACCACAAATTCTCTCTCTCCAACTCTTGCTGTTCTGCAGGGACAGAATCTATGATTGGAGGAGCAGCAAGGGTGGGAGAGAGGGAACCTATGATTTGGAGGTCGAGGAGCAGTTATTTTGGCCTGTCCCACTGCTGCCTTGCAGGAGACTTCCAGCTGTTTTGAACAGCCTTGGTTCCATCAACTCCAATTTTAATTCAGTGAGCCAGTCAATCTTCTACTTAATTTCTACACAGGATGTCAAGGCCAAGTGCAGCATTCAAGTCCAGCACTTAGAGGCGAGGGAATCATTGGGCTAAAGAAACAAGAGACAGATGTGAGGAGCAAGCGGGATAGAAGGGTAGGTGCCATGACATCACAGGGGTCAGGGGCCATATAATGATATTGGTGAGAGTGACTGGAATTGAGTAGACTTCGAGAAGAAGGCTGCCTCCTGTAACAACCTAATGGTCCACTAATCGGGAATCCACCTATTTGTATCTTGACAGGGCATGTTATAACATAGTCGGCAATGAAATGGAGAGGGTCGTTACCCTGAGGCTATCAACACAGATTGAGAGAGATGCACTAGCCAGAGAACTGGAATTGATTCACAATGGGGATGAACCCATTGTGGTAAATAGAAAGTAGGTGAGCTTCAGGCATGTACACTAGGATATTTCGCAGTCTTCTTGTGTGCCCTTGCAATGAAGATCAAGGCTAACATCGACACGGCTGTTTGGCAGCAAGAGGCCAAAGACATTTTGAATGTCGCCTTGGATTAGTTAGGTCTAAGGCATTTAAAGCTGATGTCACTGTGTAGTCAGAATTTGCAGGAGAAAGGAGAGACATCCTGCCCTTTTCAAAATGGAAAATATTGTCAAGTGCAACAGCCAGCAGAGGGAGAGAGCCTGTCCCAATTTAATTTCCCTGTAATCTTGTGATGGTGTTAGTTGGGGAGGATGTTTTAGTGCATTATTGTGAATTTGGAATTGTATTTAGGTGCTGAGCAGAAACTTTTCAGATGGCAGGCAATCTTAGCTCATGGATGATGACACCTTTCCCACTGAAGCTTCCCTGCCTACGATGTAAATAATGCACCAAGGTCGTGTCTTGTTGTATGGACTTCATCCTATAATACATGTAAAGCTGAAAAGTTGAAATGATGCAGTCACTTTAGAGCCCCCAAAACTCAAAAAATAACCCCCAAAAATCAAAATGTAGCCTTCAAGAAAATCTAAATGGAGCCCTAGAGGGAAAAAACTTATTTTGACCCCTGCTTCACAGGACATAAAGGACATTCATCTTGGCGACATATTAAAATGTATTTTCCAGCTGCTATCTGGCGCTAAAAAGCATCTAATTAGAAATTATATAAGGCATCGAGGAGAGATGCAATTTCTAAGCCATTAATCCCTTTGCTGGGTTTTTAGCTTATTCAAATTCTGTTTGTTCAAGCCAATCGACCAGAAGCTGTTTCATTCATCAATGTAGGGGCATCAGACCAGGGCCATCCCTAGAGGGATGCGGGGATCAGGACACATCACACTGTGTGGGTCCTCCGTAACATTTTTAGACAAGTTTCCTCTGATGGCTGGGCCCCTGAGCGTGTGTATGAAGAGGAGCATCAGCAGCATCCCAGCTACTGAGCACTTGGTTACAAGCACGTAATACACTATTGACTGTGATAACTGTGTCATATGTAAAACTACACCTTGCTTCCAAGGCTGAACATAATTGTTGGCTCTCCTTTTGTTAAGGAGAAATCCATGATCTCTATGGGATTCTGTTATAACATTTTGACTAACACACCCTAACTGGAAAAAACTTTTAAGGGTGGAATTTTCCAGCCTTCACGCTGGCAGGATCTTCTGGTTCCGCCAATGTTAATGAAGATTTCATTGGCCTCCTGGCCCCCCCACAGGAAGATTGGAAAATTCTGGCCTAAACATTGGAGTGAAGACATTCACTGCGTTCAACTTCTTTAAAAAGTACAAGCTCAATGCAATAAATAATGCGACTTAAATGACTGTCCATCTTCCAACGTTAAGCAAATGTTAGTTGCAAATGCGTACTGGGAGGAAAATAAAATAAACAGAGGGTTTAAATTACCTGTGACTAAAAATAAACACAGCAAGTGAGTGACCCCCAGGTTGGACGCTATGCGCTATATGCTGGCTATAAAGATGTTAACTGTTTCAGAAACTTCATCTTGCCCCTCTGTGCTGAATGAGAATTGAAATAAAAGCTGCTCCACTGCTGCCGCCTAGATCAGCACTGCAGTCTCCAAGGATGATGGACGGTGCTGAACCCACACTGCGCTTCTGGTGGCCCAGCCCGCCGCCTTGGCAGGGATTTATCCCAGTTCATGTGGTTTTAATCTGCTTTCTCTTCCACCCTTTTATGAGTTTTGGAGAGGGGATACCTGTTACATTTATTCGCTTATATCCAACAGTAACCACTCATCTTGAACTTAAAGTGCGAGAGACCTCAAATCAGCTGGTATGTACTACAAACTATTACATCTGACACCATGATGTCAAAGTGTGAGGCCTGGGGCGGTCACTCCGATTCGCCATACCCAAGGGACGGCTCTGTGTCAGGCATTGTCATCATTCCTTTCTTTGTTTCATTCTTGATGAAGGTGAGAGAATTCCACAAGCAAGAGGTTTGCATGTGTACCACCAGAGACTGAACTTGGAGATAACGAGAGAAGTTTTCAGGAGTTGGGAGTGTAAATTGTGCTGCATAATATTTTTCAACATCTTGGGCAGTGATTTCTGTCTAATTGAGGTAGTCTCATGATACAGCATTTTCCTCATTTAAAATGACAAGAATGTCATGAGCATGCTATTCTTTTGTCACTAAGCAATTTATCAATAATCCATTTCTGCCCTAGAAAAATGCACATTTTGCTTCATACGTGGTTTTGCTGCTTATGGAAATTTGGTTGTCAAGATGTTCAACAACAGGTAATTTTGCTGGGGGGTGGGGGAAGCGCAGGCAGAGTTTGAGAGACGGAATAGTTTTACTGCTGGATCAGCTTTGTTAATACTCAAAATATTATCTTGCCTCCCAAAAGAACCTCCCCAAAATAATGATTTAGTCCAGTATCTCATTCCAGTTTGTGAGAGCAACAATTCAGTTGCTGCTGGGTTTCTAAGAATGATCAGTGAAATAGGATTTTAAAAAGATATGGAACTACTCTTTACCTACAATGCCTACATTTCTACAGCCACAAAATCTGTTTGTTAAAACGCAGAGGGAAGAATTTGACATCTGGAAAAAAAAATTTCTTCTGTAGTCTTTGACATATTTTGAGCTCCAGAGAAAATGTCTTTGAAACTTTGTGAAATACAGAAAGATTGTTCTACAGTCTACCCATTACATTGAAATACAGTTCTGTATAATTAACATTTCTGGTGCATCTGGTTTAATTTTTCATACATGATGCAATTTGGTGAAGCTTTCAGAATATTGGAATGTTTTTAGAATGCATTGCCATAATTTGAATTTAATTTTCAAATAAATTGTAGAATGATCAATTCATTGAATTTTCAAATATTGATCTAAACCCCTGCCGTGTTCCCAATTAGTGTCATTAAAGTTGAACATCATTGTTAGGGTTCTTTTTATCTCAATACATTTATTTATAACACTACTCTTTTTATGTCCTGTTATAGATGCAGTTAAGCCATCGAATCCCTCTGGTAATGCTGGTACTGAGGTACCTCTTTCAGTACAGCCTTCTGTACGGCCAGCAGTTTGCATGGGCTCGCTACCTCCCCCCTATCAGCCGATCAGCGTGCGACATTTAGAATCGTTATCCAGTCAGGAAGATCCACAGGATTATCTGTGGTTAGCCAACTGTGAAAGTAAAAAGCCTGAACCTGCCAGGTAAGATGAGTGCTTGGGAAGAGTTTCAGTTTCATTTATGAACTCCATTAGTGCTACACTGCTTAATCTGAAGAGTTTTTTTCTAATGTCCTGACACAACTTCACAGTTTGTATAAATGGAATGTTATTCATTTGAAATAGGAATAGAAGTTGTACGTTTTGTCAGTGGTTGTCGACTGTCTTGATTTGAAGTGATTTTTTAAAAAAATTCTTCGTATGAAAGGCTACTCATTTTGTGTGGTTTGGAATTGAGTTTTCAGTTGATTTAGGCTTGAGGACAGGGTAAGCTCCTCAATGTTGCATTTTGACCAACGACATCATGATTGTTTCTTTGATGCTGATCACTTGCAGTGTTGTAGGAAATATTGATTATTATTGTCTAGGGATGCTGCAAAATTGACAGAGTTGATTGTGCCCTGTTTTTATTGATGAATTCAGTTTGTTGCCTGGCTAACTTACATAAATGTGTGATAGTGACCAATGTGACAAAGTTGAAAATATGAGAATGGTGTTTGCTTGATTAATGGACAAGGAAACTAAGAGGTGAAACTGCCCTCTCCTGGCCTCTGTTCAGTTTTTGCATCTTTGAAGCTATTACCCCCAAGCTCTGTCTTTTTTCCAAAATCTCTTGCTCTGTTGATTACCTGATTTCCTTCAGTCTTTAATTCTCTCCTTTTCATCAAACTTATAACCTGTATATTTTTTTTAAATGAAGAGGTCATTAACTACTTATTAGAATCACATTGTCACGGAAACCAAAGTATTTTAAAAGTGCTTCATTCTAATTTTGTCTGCCTGGCAGTACAAAACAAAGCAACTCTTTCATCTGAAATTGCACAAACTTATTGGTAAAAATGGTCTCCAGATGAAAACCTGCACACAACAATACTATCCTGTTTTTCATTGGAATCCATATCTACACAGGCATGAAAAGACTTATCCCATCTAGATTTGCAAATGTCAGTAAACAAAACAGATTAGAAGTAGGACGTGCCACCAATCTAGCTCCCTTTCAAAGCTACAATAATTACCACATATAAAAGGAAACCCCTGGAGCACTTAGTCGTCTTCTTTGTGTTATTCGGCCTTCAAGGTGAAAATGATATTGTTCGTCATCTGGGATGTTTGGTATGGCTCCAGTGGGTACATAGGTGACTGCTAAGGCCAACCTGCGCCGGAAGGTTCTGCTGCAAATAGGACAGGATACTGTAGACGATTGAGTTTTGGATGAGTTGCTGGCTTGGGATTTCCTCCTTGTGTTTTCTCTTTGCGTCTGATATGCACTTGCTTTCAAAGGAGGCCACACTATTTTTTGTTTGGTTACACCAGGTGCAGCAACCCAGGATGAGCTTCTCCAGGGACTCAGTCAATATCAAAACTCCTAAGTGAAACACTTCCTTTGTAGCACTTCCTTTGACTGGCATGAGACCGCACCCCAGGCTCGAGTTTTCCATAGTATTGTCAAACGTTCTGGCTAAGTGACCAGCAGAACTCAGTTGTGACTATCTCAATATGATGCTGTTGCTTGGCATGCTAGCTTGGATGAGCACCTGCGAATTGATCTTCAGAAGCTTCCAAAGTCAGGATAAATGAAAATGGTTGAGCTTCTTGGCATGAGGCTTGGACACAGTCCAAGTCTTGCATGCGTACAGCCGAGTGGGTGGGACCATTGCTCAATAGACTTTGTTTGGAAGGCAGACTTTACTCCTCTTCATTCCCAGACTAATGATGAAAGTCTGCCGAAGGCTACACTTGCTTTGGGAAATTCTTGCAAGTGTCTCGTCATCAATATAAACAGCTTGAGAGTGTGTGCTGCTGAGATAAGTGAACTTATCCACTGCTGACAGGTCTGGCCTTGGACTGAAACCTTTGGCTCAAGATAGGACTTTCCAGGAGCAGGCTAGTGCATTACTTCAGTTTTCTTCATGCTGATCATAAAGCCGAAGTTGTCTCATGCATTGGAGAACAAGTCCGTACCACGTTGCATGTCCAGCTCTGAACCAGCAGCTAGTGCACAGTCATCAGCAAACAGGAAATCGCAAAGTATGTCTTTGGAGACCTTGTGCTTTTCTTAGAATTGCCTCAGATTCAGCAGCTTCCATCCATGTACTATCTGATTAGAACATGGCAGAGGAAAACATGCTGATGACGGTCGGTGCTAACATGCAGCTCATTTTAACTCCATTAGTGACTGGGAATGGGTCAGAAGGTTCACCATCATCCAGGGCATCTCTGAGCATGAAGTCATGGAATTGTCGAACCACTGTGATGAATGGAGCACTTAATAAAGAAAGTATGAACTGGGACAGATTTAGAGAAGAGACAATGGAGAACACTGAAGCCTACAGTGAAATGCACCATCATTTGTCAAAAAGTTGGGGCATGTAGCTGACTGCGGTAGCCACTTAAAATGCATGCGGAAGAAGACTGCTGTCACATGGACAATGGTTGAGCGGATCAGCAGAGAGCAAAGGTCACATGAAATGTGAAGCATAAAAGGGAGCTAAGTGTACAGAGGGAAAAGGAGACTGCAAGACTTGAGAGCAGGGACACCGGGGAAGAGGAACGAACACAGATCCTCACAGTCAGACCCTCCAGTGTAATACAGAGAGAGTGAAGCAACAAGCAAACCCCCGCCCATTGTCACAAACTCAAGTATCATTACATTATCTGTAATTCTGTGCATTAAAATCAAGTTGTCTCCTAATTTACTATCTAACATTGTGTATAAAACAGAGGATACGTTTTGGAGTAATAAATAAATAAAAAGGATTTTAGAAGCAACAAAAGAAAAATGGTTTCTGGTAATTAACTAAATGAAATTAGGTAGGGGCCCCAGCAGACAGTTCCTATTTCCTTTTCAGGGAAAGACATTCTTAAAAAAAACGAGATCTGTTTAATTGATTAAATCATTGTATGAGAGGAAAACTCCAAGTGGTAGACCCACTTGATAACAGGAAGATAAATGCAAAATTGTCACAAGGCTCAGTCAGGTGAAGGGTATTCTTTAGACATTTGAAAGTAGGGTGAGAAATAGCAAGACCAAGTTGTTTTGGAAGAATTATACAGAGTAAGGAAAGAACTTGCATTTATGTTGCTGCTTTCACATTCTCAATGTCCCAAAGCATTTCACAGGCAATAACTGGGGAGGTGATAGCATAGTGGTATTGTCACTGGACTAGTAATCCAGTGACCCAGGGTAATGCTCTAGAGAACAAAAACAGAATTACCTGGAAAAACTCAGCAGGTCTGGCAGCATAATTCTGTTTTTCTTTTGGATTTCCAGCATCCGCAGTTTTTTTGTTTTTATTAATGCTCTAGAGACCTGGGTCCAAATCCCAGCACAGCAAGTTGTGCAATTTGAATTCAGTAAAAAAAAATCTGGAATAAAAAGTCTAATGTTGACCATGAAACCATTGTTGATTGTCGTAAAAACCATCTGGTTCACTAATGTCCTTGAAAGAAGGAAATCTGCCATCCTCGCCTGGCCTGGCCGACATGTGATTCCAGACCCACAGCAATGTGGTTGACCCTTAAATGGCCTAACAGGCCACTCAGTTCTCAAGTGCAATTAGGGATGGGCAGTAAATGCTGACGCCCCCATCCTATGAATGAATAAAATAAAAATTACTTTTTGAAATCACTTATGTCATGTAGGCAAATGCAGCAGCCTGTTTGTCACACTGAGGTCCCACTAACAGGTTCTGATTTTGGTGGTTTTGCTTGAGGGTTAAGTATTAACCAGGACACGAAGAAACCACCCCGGCCTCCTTCAGGTAGTGCCGTTGGTATCTTTTCTGTACATCGCGTGAAAGGCAATGCTTCCAATAATGTAGTACTCCTCTGTTACTGCACTGAAGTATTGATTATATTATGTACAGTACTCCAGTTCTGGAGCAGGGCTAAAACTATGATCTCTTGTCAAAATATCAGTTATAACATTGTTAAGGTCCAATAATAATTCTTGTTGACTGACAATTACATTGTTAAGACAATTGCATTGTTAAAACAGGTGATGGGCATTGGTTCACGTATAAATGGGTACACCGGTGACACGCCAGGGGAAAAGGAATTGGGAGGCTGTCACTACTGAGCTATCTGAAGAATAAACTTGCTTGAGATAAAAGATTAGCTTCAGACTCATTCTTCCTTTATATACAATTATTGGAATTAACGCTTGTAACTCAGAAGTGAGCGTGTTAGCACTAAACCAAGTTGCCATCAGCATGATCATTAAAAGATTGGCCTTTAATGGAGTAGCAGAAAAAGCAGAGAGCAAACAGTAATCTGCACAGAAGAATGATACATGTATGGCAGTATTATTTTGGTATGATGGAATGATGCCATGGAGGGATATTAATATAAGAACAAGAATCATGACATTGGTATTGCATGATGGCACTGGGCCAGTAGAAAATGGCAAGGACAGAGCTAATGGAAGTGCAGGAGAATTGTACCTGCACTAGATTTCTCAGAAATGTGATAACAATTATATTCTGTATGATTTTGCAGCTTTCATTGTTTAATATTTAGGTCTAATGTTTCAAAAGATGCTTTAGAAGTACACATATTGAATTCACTCACCATGTTAGGTGAGTTAAACATTTGGCAGACCAATTTAGTTTAAAACTACCAAAACAATTGAAACAATCAGTATTAGGACATTTAACCTGGAAATGGATTATTTATAGATTTTCTCTGTATTTAGCAGCATCTTTCTATCTACTTTATCATATTTTAACATCTAATATGCCTTTTATGCACTTTTTCTGTTTTCTTAATTTCTTCTTCACACATCAATGTCGCATTCTTATCATTTTTCGACTGAAATACAAAGGATCTCTCCAGGAACCTGGTCAGGATGCCTGGACTCTCTTAATTGATATCTGTATCATCCTAAATTTTACCTAACAGCACTTACAAACTTGGTAACTTCAAAAGAGCACATACTTCCAATTTTGTAGAACACCACCTGTTTTTTGCCTTGTACATTACTCTTCATAAAACATTGTATCCTCTAACCCACTATGAGCAGTGGCTAGTATAAAGTCTTGCAGTAAAATGCATCTGTTATAGATGCATGAATGTTCAAAACAATATTGTTGCAAAGAAAAGAGAACACTGATGTTGAATCTAGTATTTACAATTATCCTCTGACCACTGCTGATTTTAAAAGTCACCATTCCTTCAATTTGATAATTGGAGCATGGCCCTGAAGGTCTAGGTCAGATTGCCTGGATTAGTGCAGCTCCAATGACTCAAGAAGCTCGACAACATCCAGGACAAAGCAGCCTGCTTGATGGCACGCCATCCACCACCTTAAACATTCATACACAGAATGGATCAGTGGTGGAGTATATGTACCATGAACAAGAGGCGCTGCATCAACTCACCAAGGCTGCTTTGACAGCAGCTTCCAAGCCTATGACCTATACCACTTAGCAGGACAAGGACAGCAGATGTATGGGAACACCACCAGGTGCAAGTTCCCCTCCAGGTCATCCTAACTGTTTCTTCATTGTCGCTGGGTCAAAATCCTGGAACACTCCTCCTAACAGCACTGTGGGTGGTTCTACAACACATGGACTCCAGCAGTTCAAGAAGGCAGCCCAGCACTACTTTCTCAAGGTCATTTAGGGATGGGCAAAAAAGATATTATCATAACTTTTCAACTTGCACTCATCAAGACAGCTGGCCGAGATACACCAACAGTAAAGGAAACAACAGTTTATACTGCATGAGCAGAGAGTGCTGATTGGTTGACAAGTGGACTCTGGTAAAGGCATTGCCATGGAGAATGCAACAGAGAACAGCTGCATTCTTCTGCATTCTCCATGGCAATGCCTCTGCCAATCAGAGTCCACTTGCCAACCAGTCAGCACACTCTTCTCATACAATATAAATTGTTGTTCTCTTTATTGTTGATTTACTTGTGTAGCTGTTCTGATGAGTGCAAGTTGAAAAGTTATGATAATATTTTTTTTCAGCAGTACTCAAGTTCTGTACTACCATCGACTAAAATAAATTGACTTCCAGTAAGTGTATTATTTCACTCTTGAGAAAGACTTTTATAGCTTGGTTTCATCTATGGCATTGGCCCTTCAAGAAAATGGTATTAAGTAATCTACTGATACTTCAGTAACTGTTAAATATTAGTTTGTATATTGAAGCATTAAAAATACAACAGCTATTCAATTATTTGTCTGTCCTTCAGTCAAATTTTATATACTTTGTTCGGTTTGTGATTGTTGCCAATTATAGTTTGACAGGATATACATGGAATGCATTATATCCTGCAATACACTGCTTTGTCGTCAGCTGCATTTCAATGGAAGATGGCACTTTCATGCAAATGAATGTTTCCTTTTGTTTAATTAAGATCTTTATTACATTCTGCACTGAAATTAGATTTAGCTGAGCCTTTATGTTGTCATCTTCCATTTCCTCTGTGAAATAGCCGAACCTCATCTTTTGCCACAGAAGAGGGGGACGAGTATCTTCTGCTGGAAGATTTTGAAAGCAAAAAGCATCCGTTTCACAACCAGTGAGTTTATTGAACTGTAAATGGGTCTACAGTGGAAACATAAATTCGTTTGCAGTTCTCAGCATTTCAGAATTGATCTGTGTGTCAGAAATGGTTTGGCTTTCCACTCTGCAAACTACATCTTGCCACCGCTTGAAATTCTAACTTGATACATCTGCTTCCTACTAACCCTTTACAGTGGCTTTTGTGAAACTTTGACAAAGAGTTTGGGGGAAATGGCATGGTGTGGGACTCATGCTTGGTGAATCCTGAGTCCTTGGTAGAGGTTGCATGGCACTTATTTTTTAATCAAATATTAACCAATGTAGACCCTTGAGAAAATGTTTGATATGATCCTCTAATCTGAATCATTGAAATGGATACCTTTATGAATTGATTCTAACCTCTTCATATGTTGGTGGGTAAGCAAATTAAATACAGCCGAATCCAATGATACGTAAGGCCTGTCTAAACACTATAGTGCAATTAAAGGAACGTTCCAGGATAAGGCATTAGTGAGTTATCTTTGAAAGTTATGTTAGGTGCAAAAATGTCACCTATATCTTTTTTAATTGGTTAACTTAATCAGAGTTGGCATTTGTAGGTACACCCTAAATATGTTTTTATATATAAGATATATATAACATATAGTATATCAAATATTCACATGGATAATTGTGTCTGTGCACTATATTATATAGAATATTGTAGCAGGTTGATTTAAGGGCTGGTTATATCAGCTGAGGGTTGATGAAGGTCATGTTCCCAGAAGAATGTTATGGCCTCTTTAAGAGCCTCCGCTTAAAAGATAATTGGACTTGGATTGGGAAGAAACATTCCTCAGCCAGCCATGCATAAAAGAGGAGGCTCAAAGCAAGTAGACACTGAAAGAGGCTAGGAGCTGAGGAACTGAAATGTGGATCCAAGCCTCAGTATTGTACTCCATTAGTCCCTGACTCAATAATAACAGCAAAAGCAACTTCTATTTATACAGCACTTGTAAAGTAAAATGTCCGAAAGCGCTTCACAGAAGTGTTATAAAGCAAAATAAGACACTGAGCCATGTAAGGCAATATCAGGGCAGATGGCCAAAAGCCTGGTCAAAGAGGTAGATTCTAAGGAGCGTCTTAAAGGAAGAAAGAGGGGTGGGGAGAGGTTTAGGGAGGGAACCTGGGCAGCTAAAGGCATGGCCACCATTCATGGAGGAATTAAAACAGGGACTGTTCAAGATCCCAGAATTATGTGAGCGCAGATATCTCAGAGGCTAGTAGTGGAGGAGCTTACAGAAATAGGGTGGGGCAAGGCCATGGAGGGATTTGAAAACAAGGATGAAGTTTTAAAATTGAGCTTTTGCGTAACAGGGAGCCAGTCTAGATCAGTGAGCACAGGGGTGATGGGTTAACAGGACTTGGTGCAAGCAAGGGCTCTGGCAGCAGAGTTTTAGATGATCTCAACTTTACAGAATGTAGAAAGTGGGAGGCTTGCCAGGGGTATGTTTGAATAGTCAAGTCTAGAGGTAACAAAATGAGGGTTTGTTTCGGCAACAGATGAGCTGAGGCAGACGAAGTGGAAATAGTCCTAGTGACAGCGCAGATATGTGGTCAGAAGCTCATCTCTGAGTCAAACAGGTTGTGAACAGACTGATAGTCGCAAACAGTCACCAGGGAGTGGAATGGAGTTGGTAGCTAGGGAATGGAGTTGGCACCGATGACAATGGTTATAGTCTTCCCTAAATTTAGTTGGAGGAATCTTCTGCTGATCCAGTCCTGGATCGTGGATAAGCAGTCTGATAATTTAGCAACAGTAGAGGAATTAAGGGAGGTGGTGGTGAGGTAGAGCTGGGTGTCATCAACTTACCTGTGAAAATTAATGCTGTTTTCTCCATATTGCCAAGGGCAATGTGTAGATGAGAAACAGAAGGGGGTCAAAGATAGATCCTTGGCGGACACCAGAGGTGACAGAGCAGAAAGAAAAGCCAAGGTAAGTTTTACTCTGGCTACGAATAGATAGAAAAGAATTGGGACCAGGTGAGTGTAGTGCCCCTCAGCTGGACGATGGTGGACAGCCAATGAAGGAGGTTGGTGTGCTCAACTGTGTCAAAGGATGAAGGCTGGTCAATAATTAAGCTGCCCTTTGAAAGGAACATTATGGACCTAATGTGCTGACCCCTTTGGTATAGCTTATTAGTCATTGATTATTGCACAAGATATCCCAAGGCAATTCCATCAAGGAGCACGACCTCTGAAACCTTATGGGATGAATTGGAGATGTTCTCCAGATGGGGAACCGGAAGGAAATCTTAACGGGCCAGGTACTCCCTGTATGTACAAACTGATAAAAGATGTTTGTACCTTGCTCCACATCAAGACCTAAGGACCTTGTGTGCCCATCCTCAAAACACTGGCCTTGAAGAGAGTTCTATGGAACTCTCAAGTGCATGTCAAAAAAAAAGTTATCAATAAGGATTGGAAAAATTGGGTTATCCTAGTGCCTTAATCATTCTTGCATTAGTGGGGAGCCCCAGCCTTCCCCTGTTGAGCTGTTGTGTGGGAAACAACCTTGCAGAATCCTTGAAAAAGTTAAAGAGGAACCCTCTAAAAATATTGTTGAACACAAAATGAAGGTGAGGGAGCAGATAGAGATGGTTACTCCAACGCAACCATCTTATGGTCCTTCTCTACATCTGAAAGCAAGCTCTTTGCTTTGTGGCAAGGACCTTGTGATGCTATAAAGGTGGTGAACTACAAAGATCAGGTGACTTCAGAGAAAGAAGTCTGAGCAGATCTACCACACAAACTTCTTTAAGCCATTGAGAGCGAGAGAGAGGCTCTGACAGTGGTGGAGAAAATGCTAGGAAACCTGACCCCAAAATACAAAGAACAGTTCACCTTTAGGTGAACTAACTGCAGCTCAGTATGGATAGCTTCAGGGCATGGACCAGACCATGTATTTACATCTCAACCCAGGAGGACAAGGGTAATCTGCTGTGTTTTGGTGGCACCACCTGAGCTGAGAAAAGTAAGACATTGCAGAATCCGAAAGGTCGAACAGAAGATGGTAAAGCAAGACAAAAACAAAAATTGCTGGAAAAATTCTGCAGGTCTGACAGCATTTGTGGAGAGGAAGACAGTTAACGTTTCGAGTCTATATGACTCCTCATCAGAACACCATTGTTCTGATGAAGAGTCATACGGACTCGAAATGTTAACTCTGTCTTCCTCTCCACAGATGCTGTCAGACTTGCTGAGTTTTTCCAGCAATTCTTGTTTTTGTTTCAGATTTCCATCATCTGCAGTATTTTGCTTTTATCTTAATGGTAAAGCAAGAGTTAAGAGGATGTTGAGACTAGGTGTGTGTCTGAGACTAGGTATGTCACATAATGAATGGAGTAGCCCCATTGTTTAAGCTTGAAACCTAATGGGAACTGAAGGTTCTGTAATGACTTTTGAAAATTGAACAAGGTATCCTAATTTGATGCTTACCTCATGGTACCCTAGAATGGTGAATTGATTGTGATTGGAGAAAGCTAATTATCTCACCACCTTGAAACTGTGCAAAGGATACTGGCAATCCTTTTACTAGTTCACAGGCTGTATTTTCAGTTCCCGGCAGGGTGGGGTATGATTTGATAATAGCAGTCCCGGTAGGCATTTCTAGATCCCAATGCCTCTAGGATACACTCCGATTTTCAAAGTGAGGGCAGGGTCGGGGGAGGGAGGTGGGAACCAGCTTGCCTCCAATTAACAGCCGGTTATGATCCTTGAGCAACTTGTTAATGGGCCAGAGAGGGCAAGAATGGAATTTTCAACGTGGAAAGCAGTGAACCCAGGCAATCTGGTACACATTAGTGCAAGGCTGTCCGGTTAACCAATGTGGGGAGAAGTAAAGGTTTTTTATAAGGTGGAAAATATCGTATCCTGGGGGATCTTGCACAGGATCATGCGTATTACCTCTCATTTGGCCACTTCCATAAAGGCCAGAATCCCACTTATAGGTTCCTGATACCAATTTGAAAATCAAGCCCACAAAAGAGAAGATGGCTTTTGCAGCTCCTGAGGGTCTACTGGTTATTACACAGTGACACCTCCCAGAAAGTACTGTAAGGGTTGCTGATGGCCGCTGACTGGGCTTCAGTGTGCAGATTGCCAATGCTTGTGGATCCATACACCAGTTTTTGGACTTAGTAGGAGGAATGTGTGTGACATGCTGATGTTTGATGTTGCAGCAATCAACTTTGTGATGAGCAGCAAAAAGACCTTGTGCACCATTGCAGAAGTTATACCTCAAAATTTTAAGGTAGCTAAAAACCTGCATGTTAAGTGGCGTAAGGCTTCTCTTATAGGTTACTTTGATTTAGGGCTTTTTTAGGATCACACAGCTAGTTATTTGACTATGGGAAAATACCATAAATCCAGTTATGCAAGGTGTTTTGTTTCAATGAGAGGTGAGCACTGAATAATGCCAAGATATTCATGTGTGGATGGATGGAGGTATGGATTATTCTATACTTTCAAAAATTGGCAAATACTCGTCCCAGAATTTATTTTGTAACTGTTTTGCACAGCTTATGATATTGTACCATTAAAGGTTATTATTGCAGTTACCAGAAGTTGAGATTTACAGTCGTATATTATGGAATCATAGAATGGCTACAGCACAAAAGGAGGACAATCACCCTGTTGTGTTCACGCCAGCTCTTTGCAAGAGCAACTCAGCTAGTCCCACTTACCTGCCTTCTCCCCATAATCCTGGACATTTTTATCTCCAGATAATTATCTAATTCCTTTTTGAAAGCCACGTTTGACTCTGCCTCCATCACATTCTAAGGCAGTGCATTCCAGATCCTAACCATGTGCTGCATGAAAATGTTTATCCTTTTGCTATTTACCTTAAGTCAGTATCCTCTGATTCTTGACCCTTCTACCCATGGAAACAGTTTCTCCCTGTCTATTCTGTACAGGCCCCTCATGGGTTAAATACTTCCATCAAACCTCCTCTCAACTTTCTGCTCTCTAAAGAGAACAGTCCCAGCTTCACCAATCTATCCACATAACTGAAGTTCTTCATCCCTGGAACCATTCTTGTAATTGTTTTCTGCATCCTTTCTAATGTCTTGACATTATTCCTAAAGTGCAGTGCCCAGAATTGGACACAATATTCCAGTTGAGGCCAAACCAGTGTTTTATAAAAGTTTACCATAACTTCCATGCTTTTGTGCTCTTAGCCTCTTTGTAAAGGCGAGAAGTTCATATGCCTTTTTAACCACTTTCTGAACATGCTCTGCTACCTTCAATGATTTGAGCACATATACTCCCTTTAGAATTGTGTCCTTTATTCTATATTGCCTCACCTTGTTCTTCCTACCAAAACCTATCATTTCACACTTCTCTGCATTAAATTTCATCTGCCACACATCCACCTATTCCACCAGCCCAGCTATGTCCTTCTGAAGGTGCACGATACAGGTATTTCGGCTTCTGACAACGGAATTTGTGAACCATTCTGAGTTGTTACTGGATTAAAGCATTTATTTATCTCATGTAACTCAGACCAAATCATTTGGATGGGCTTTTAGATTTTGGTGTAAGGTGACTGATTAGTTGATAATGCTGTGTTATATTTCGAACAACCTTTGGTAACTTTTTCTGGTTAAGCAACATTTTTTTAACAGGAGTTTGTACATTTGAATAAAGGGAAATGTGTGTAATTTCTTTCTGTTTCCTCCGAGCATCTAATTATATTAGTTAAATGCTGCGTCATGTTGTATGTGCTCCAAACATTGCGGAATTTCATTACCTTCAGAATAAAGTTTTTAAAAAAAATATAGAATAAATAAGATTAAAAATATATGTAAATAAATATAAATAAAATAAATCAAGTTTAAAATAAAGTTCTGGATGCTGCACTTTAAAAAAGATGTGAAGGCATTAGAGAGGGTGCAGAAAAGGTTCACGAGAGTGGTACCAAGGATGAGAGACTTCAGTTACGTAGATAGATTGGAGATGTTAGGACTGTTTTCCTTGGTGAAGAGATGAGACCTGATAGCAGTATTCAAAATCATGAGGGGCGTAGACTGAGTAGATAGGAAGAAACTTTTCCCACTCATGAAAGGATCAGGAACAAGAGGGCGCAGATTTAAAGTAATTTGCAAAAGTGATATGAGGAAAAACTTCTTCATGCAGCGGGTGGTTATGGTCTGAAATGCACGGCCTGAGTGTGTGTTGGGGGTAGTTTCAATTGAATTGAAGCATTCAAAAGAGAATTAGACTGTTAACTGAAAAAGGAAGAATGTGTAGGGTTACAGGAAGAAAACAGGGAAATTGAACTAGGTAAGTTGCTCATTTGGAGAGCCGGTGTAGACATGATGGGACAAATGACATCCTTCTGTGCCACAACAATTCTGAGATTCTGTTTATTTGGATAAAACTCATTGAAAATATGGGTAAAAAGAAAATACTGAATCAAAAACAGAAAAGGCTGGGAAGACACAGCAGGTCAGTCAGCTCTGGGGAAAATGGATTAAATTTAGTGTTTCAGGTGAAGGAGGGTTCACACCTGAAATAGTAACTTGCCTGTCATCTCCATTGTAATATTTTCTTTTTTTCTGTTTTTCTATGAAAATGCCACAAAACCGCTCCACAGCTCCTGTAGATATACTTAGATATTCTTCAGAAATTGGCGTTGTTAAAGTTTTATTCACAATTGCTGAGAAATGTGTAATCTGTATGGGTAATGTGTTTTTCTTTTAAACACCAGGATGAGAATTTTAAATTTGAGGCATGGGGAAGCAGGATTCAATATAAATTGGTGAAGACCAGGGTAATGGGTGAGTGGGACTTGATGCAGTATAGGGTATGAGCATCAGAGCTTTGGATGAGTTAAGGTTTACGGTGGGCGAAGTTTCAATAGGTTTACATCTGGGTTAAAATTTCTCATTAAATAAAGCACTGAAGTTTGATTTGAAGTTTAAATGTAAAATTTCTTGTCTGCATGTTTGCATTCCAGTTGATTTACTTTCTCTTGTCTGCTGATTGAAGTGATTATTTAATGTGTGTACTTGTAGCAGCCCTACCCTTTCTTTCATTCTTGGTTAAATTATAAGCAGGTGAGATCAGCAGGCCAGCACTGAAGACATATCTCCTGTGTCATTTCCTTTTTGCAATAATTACAAAAGTTCAGCTAAGCATTCTAATCCATAGATTACCCAAAAGAAAAGTTGGGGTTGCTAAATCGCCTCCATATAATCAGTTTTCACTAAAGGCAGCTAATTGCAGACTTGATTTGCACTGATCACTTTTCTAATGGTGCTAATGTGTGAGAAACTGTTTTTTGAGGTGTTCTGCTTTGTTTTTCAGGTTGCATACAGATTCTTTGACCAAGTCCACCTCATCAGAAACTGACTGCAATGACAATGTACCTTCACACAAGCCCCCGGCACCTCCTGCATCTAAACAGGCTATGAATGGCTTCTTTTCTCAGCAAAGTTTTTATGATTCTCCCCCACCCAGAGTTACTTCCACGTCCACAGATTCAAGTCTTTATAACCTGCCAAGGAGTTATTCTCAAGACATAATTGCTGGAACTTGCTCTCCATTGGCTGCTGATAGTGAAGGAGATTTATATGTATTTAATACACCCTCACGGATATCTGGTATAGAAAATCAAATGAGACAGATGTCTGTCTGTTATGACATTCCTCCAACACCTGGAGGCACTTATCAGATTCCACGACCTTCTGTAGAGGGGACCCTGAGTCAAAGTTGCTCAAAGTTGGAACCTATACCAGATGTTCCTCCACCTCGCCCACCAAAACCTTCTCTCTCTCTTGACCGTTCTCCTGTGGACACCTATTGTGTACCACGCTCATCCTCAGAGGCCGACACTAATTACAGCGTTCCTACGTCAGGCAAAACTCTTCGAAGCAATACCATTGGCACTGTGGAAGGCCATTGGCTAAGAAAAGGTCAGTTCAGTGGCTTGAGTAAGTAACCGTACCTTCTCTGATATCTCTGTTTATCCACTGAATCATAAAGACCAGGAAGGCCCTGGGTTCCATTGCCAGGCTGTGTTGAGGTATCTGGTTGCAGCTACGATTGTAATGAGAGTGCTGCAGTTGGTCTCATTGCTGCTCGGTTAATGAGAGGAAAAGCAAAGCAGCTTCCTGCTCTGATTACTATGCATTTTCGTCCTCCTACACTGTGTGTGTGTGTGTGTGTGTGTGTGTGTGTGTGTGTGTGTGTGTGTGTGTGTCAGTCAGGTGAGGACAGCATTGGACTTGGCATGATTCTCTCTCAGCTGAGGTGCGAGAGTCCACGAGGAGTCCATGGAATTTTGTCTAATCAACACCTTTAGATGGAGGAGCGAAGGGAAGTGGGTTTAAGGGAAGGATGTTTTCTGAAAATGTGGAGTTGTCACCTAAAGGACAAGCTGTGAAGCCAAAAAAGCTGGTACACATTGACAAGTCTGTACTTGTCCAGAACTATGACTTGGAAATAGTGGCATGAGGAAATCAAGTGTTCAGATATGCCTGGAAATCTGTACTCTAAAATGCCCTGTTGATTGGCTTGTTTATAGAGTGTCGAGCAGTTTTGAAGGGAAAAAAATTAATTTTTGAAAGGAGGTATATTTTTCAATATAAACCTAATTTCATAATAAATGTATAATTTTTGTGAAGGTTAAAACAGGAGGAATTTGTTTGTAATGTTAAGAGTGTACGCTACTGTATAAAATAAGTTGATGGTCACCTGTTGACCAAGCATGGTTCAGAAATGCCACAAACTGTCATGACATTACTTTAACATGTACAGATTTTTTCAGAGTTTCCGAAGAGGGATCTGTAAGTCATTGAGCTTAGCACATGTCTGAGCTTGTCCATTAGCAACTTCAGTGCATTATGTTCCAGCAGGCACAAATGTCAATTCTGTGGAACAGGGAACCATGATGTGGCTGTCTCAGTTGTATCACATAATACATAAAAATGTTCCTTTTGTGCAGTTCTAGAATTATAATGTATGAGATAGAGCCTCAGACAGTAGTGTTAATGTATGAGCATTTATTTTCTTCAGTTTTGTTTCATTTCTAATTGCCTTTTACTAGCAACATCCTTGTTAGCCTGCTTAAATGTCAGGTACTTCTGCCACCTATATTCTGGAGCTAAACCAGCCAGGCGTGTGTCCATGTACAGCCATTAATTGCTATCAAATTAGAATGATAGGATGTACTTATAATTATAATGCAAAAAAAAATTCTCTTATCCCAACTTTTTCTACTTTGTATGTAATAATTTATTAAAAATCTGTTAGTACCTTGGTGCGCGATAAAGGAAAATTAGCATTTCAGGTTGGATAGGAGCTTTGATTTGTGTTTGGGTGACAGCTACTAGAGATTTAGTTGCTGAATGTGAGTGTTGACTCGATAGGGATTGGCAACCCTTTCATTCCTCGCTGTTAAGTTATTGCCATGGTGTGATAAAAGTGACTGAATCTCATAGAGAAGCTGCAATAGTCAGACTATATGCCAACTTTTCCCCTTTCATGCTTTTTACCTTCCTGATACCATTTATGAAATCATCAAATTCAACCTAAAATAGGTAAGGATTTCAATTTGGGGTAGCTACAGGCTGAGATCTCAATGTATTATGCAAGTACAAAGGAACAGGAGTAGACCATTCAGCCATCAAGCCTGCTCTGCATTTAATGAGATCATGGCTGATCATCTATCTCAAGGCCACTTTGCCACACTATCTCCATATCCCTTGATGTCATCAGCTTCTAGAAAGCTATCAATTTCTATCTTAAACATCCTCAACGATTGAGCTTCCACAGCCGTCTGGGGTAGAGAATTCCAAAGATTCACCACCCTCTGAGTGAAGAAATTCCTCCTCACCTCAGTCTTAAATGGCCTACCCCTTATCCTGAGGTTATGTCCCCTGGTTTTAGACTCACCAGCCAGAGGAAACATCTTAGCTGGATCCACCTTGCCACGCCCTGTAAGAAATTTGTAAATTTCAATGCAGTCACCTCTCATTCTTCAAAATTAAGGAATACAGACCCAGACTCCTCAATCTCTCCTCATAAATCCCACCATCCTAGGGATTAATCTGGTGAACCTCTATTGCACTCCCTCTATGGCAAGTATATCGCCCCTTAGATAAGAGGAACAAAACTGTACACAGTACCCCAGGTGAGATTTCACCAAGGCTCCATACAACTGCAGCAACACATCTTTACTCCTACAATCAAACCTCCTTGTAATGAAGGCCAACATACCAATTGCCTTCCTAATTCCTTGCTGCACCTGCACACTAACTTTTAGTAATTCATGAATAAAGTCACCCAGGTGTCATTGGATTGCAAAAATATTTTTTTGAAAAAATGTCAGCCTTTGGGAACTGTGACATCAGCTAACTTTACTGTGAGTAATGTTATTCTCCTTCTAATTAGCTAATACCATGTAATCCCCTCCAGCTAAGTGTAGATAGCATTCGGCTGCTGTTGCCACCTGAAAGTAGGAAGCATGCATGAGTATATGGGTAGTTTCCTCCCTTTGAGGAGGCACCTCAGTTCCATTTCTCCTCCCTTGATGGGGAAGTTGGCACATGGCTAATTTCTGCTATAAACTAGAACTACAGCATGCTGTGACCATGTGTCCGTGCACTGACTCACTCATTGCTCTCAAATCTTTTCAACATTTTCACTTCCTGAATAGAAAATTGTTGCCGTTTCTAATTTTTAAAAACGTCAGGTCAGTATTAGTGAGTTTTCTGTTTTGAAAGGGCTGGTAGAGTGCAGTAAAGATCAAAAATAAAAGGAGGCGCAGGCTGAAGTAAAACCCTGACATTAAGTAACTTCTGTGCAATTAATCATTTTATTTCATATTTGTAATAAATCCATTTCTTTGCAGCTTTAAAGCTGTTATATTGTTACTGTAAAATTTCAGCACATTAACTTATATCGGTACAAAAGATCCACCTTAGACATCTTCTAGTTATAGAGAAACAGCCACTTTTAAATGTGCAGTACCCCTAGCCCTTAATGTCTTAAAAATCTGTACAATTTCGTAATGGGCAAAACAAATGTCATAATATTTGAAAGCAGTCTTGACTGCCGTTTTTATAGGAAAGCGACACCAAAAGTTTTTGTAATTCAAACCATTGGCTTTGTTTTTACTTTGAATGAATTAGGCATTTTCCAACATCGAATTTAACATATTCTGGTGTTGGTGTTTTACTTTCTTCCCTGGGAGAGCACTTTGGTTTTAGCAACCTCACTCTTGAAACACCTTCTTTTACAGACTGCGGCCCTCAAGATAGCTATGATATTCCGAGAACATTTTCAAATTCAGTCGATCTTGGGGAAGGGTTTAGTAGCTACCTAGTAAGTATGTTTTACTTATTTTAATGTAAGACATCACAAGGCTGTGTTTGTTTATAATGTTGTGTTCTTAACCCTTTTGGTTTCAAAATGTAAAAACATATCTTTTTGGTGTATATTGTAAGGTACAAAGGGGCATTGTTAAAATAACCAATTATTTTAGCCTGAATCGTGACATCCAAAATCATAACTTTTTGTAATTCTCTGTCCAGGAGTAGTTATTACCAAATACAGTATTTGTAGAAGAGATGTTAGACCATAAGACGTAGGAGCAGAAGTAGGCCATTCAGTCATCGAGTCTGCTGTGCCATTCAATGAGATCATGGCTGACCTGATAATCCTCAACTCCACTTTCCAGCCTTTTCCCCATAACCCTTGATTCCCTTACTGATTAAAAATCTGTCTATCTCAGCCTTGAATATACTTAATGACCCAGTCTCTACAGCCCTCTGCAATAAAGAATTCCACAGATTCATTACCCTCAGAGAAGAAATTCCTCCTCATCTCTGATGGGTGACCCCTTACTGTCAGATTATGCCCTCTGGTCCTAGGCTCTCCCACAGGGGAAACAACCTCTCTGCATCTACCCTGTCAAACCCCCTAAGAATCTTATGTTTCAATATGGTCACCCCTCATTCCTTTAAACTCCAATGAGTACAGGCTCAACCTACACAACCTCTCCTCAAAAGAAAATCCCTTCATACCCAGGATCAACTTAGTGAACCTTCTCTGGACTGCCTCCAATGCCAGTATATCTTTTCTTAGATAAGGGGACCAAAACTGTTCACAGTATTCTGGGTGTGGTCTAACTAGTGCCTTGTATAGTTTTAGCAAGACTTCCCTATTTTTATACTCCATTCCCTTTGAAATAAAAGCCAACAATCCATTTGCCTTCCCTATTACCTGCTGAACTTGTTTGTTCGATTTTTGGGATTCATGCACAAGGACTCCCAAATCCCTCTGTGCTGCAGCTTTCTGCAGTCTATCTCCATTTAGATAATATTCAGCTCCTCTATTCTTTCTGCCAAAGTGCATAACCTCACATTTTTCTACATTATATCCTAGCTGCCAAGTTTTTTGCCCACTCACTTAACCTGCCTATATCCCTGTGTAAACTCTTTGTGTCACCCTCACCACTTGCCTTCCCACCTATTTTTGTGTCATCTGCAAACTTGGCAATAGTACATTCACTTCCCTCATCTAAGTCATTATCATTGAGTAATTCTTAAAGAAATGATGTAAGAATGTCAGCCATGGCTTAGTTGGAGCCACACTTATCTCTGATTCACAAGTTTTCGATATAAGTCCGAATGCAGGGCTTGAGCACAAAACTCTACACTTACGCTCCAGTGCAGTGCTGAGAGAGTGTTCACAGTCAGAACTGTTGTCTTTCAGATGAGACTTGAAACCAAAGCCCCATCTGCCTATTTGGATGGATGTAAAAGATCCCATAGCACTATTTCAAAGAAGACCAGTCAAATTATTCCTGGTCTCCTGGCCAAGATTTAACTCCCAATCAACTCTCAAATTAAAAATCAAGTCATTATATTGTTTTTTGCAAGAGTTTGCTGTGCCCAATATAGCTACCCCATTTCCTACATTATAACATTATATACATTCAAAATCAGAAGTACTTCATTGGCTGTCAAGTGCTATTAGACATCTGTTGGTCATTAAAAGTGCAATATAAATGCAAGTCTTTATTTTTCTTTATAGAATTTACTTTTTAGGTTGCTTTCTAGATTAGTCCCTCATATCTCATAACTCAAACAATAGTTGACTGCTGGATTCTTCTATAGTAGGCAGTGTTTCTGCAGTAGATCAGTGTTTAACCCTTGTTGTTTTGAGGTACAGTCTCAAATGCTTGTCGTGCATTTGTCTAGTCACTCCTGTCATTAAGTCAGAGTTGCAAATTAACTTGCCACAAAAACGTTGAGATTATAAGTATAGCAATGACTTGTTCAACGTGTGGCCAGCGGGCCAGCTGTGATCCACAAAGCCCCCAGCGTGGTGCCCAGAGGCAGTTTTCAAAATGCTGGTAAATGGAGTGGAAGTTTCTGAAAGAAACTGCTCCTCCAATCACGGGCTGCTCCTCTCCCGTGTTTGCAGCTAATAGCTCAGTAGCCTATTAGCAGCAAATGTGGGAAAGAAGTAGTCTGTGATTGAAGGAGCAGCACCACTGGCGGCAGTGAGTGCTCTAGAAAAAGAGGTATTGGCAGAGGGAGAGAGGCTGGCTACCAGGCTGGATGGGGGAGGAAGACGCTGCTGGGCAGGGAGAGACTGGATGCGGTGGTGTGGGCGGGAGTGGTGAGGGTGAAGAGACTCACTGCCTGTTGGTGTGGGAGAGAGAGGGATTGGGGTGGAGGGGGCAGATGGTGGTGCGAGTGGCTCACTCACAGTCTCAAGGTGCCCACTTAGCCCCACACTCACCTCCACATGCCAACACACAATCTCACACCCACGCACTGTGGGTGAGGGTGAATGAGTGAGCATCAAGAGATTGGGAATGAGCCAAACAAACAGTCTCTGTTCCTCTCACACTCTAATGGTGACCTTTATTAATTACTCCTTTTTAAATTATCAGTGCATTGCTTTGACATTGCTTTATTTTTGCTCAGCAAGTTTGTTCTTTTCTTCATACCTCAACTTCATTTTGAAATTCATTTTTTATGTTGTGCCCAACCTTATTGCTCCAAAATGTGCTCGTCAGGCCCTTGAGTGAGAAAAAAATGGAAATGTGATGTGTCCCCCCCAAGTGAAAAGGTTGGTCAAGCCTGGATATAGCAGAATAGATGTAAAGCGTAAACATCCACTGTGTATCATGGCTGCGCTATGTGTTATTTCAGCTTACAACTTGCTGACACTTCTCCAGCAGCACCTCCCAAACCAGTAACTGCCACCTTGTTGAAGGATAGGGGCAGCAGATGCATGGGAAGACCATCATCCTCAAACTCCTCTTTAAGTCACACACCATCCTTACCCTATGTTGCAATTCCTTCAACATCGTTGGGTCAAAATCCTGAAACTCCCTACCTAGCAGCATTGTAAGAACCTTCCACACAGGTTGCAGCAGCTCAAGAAGGCCCACCATTACCACAACATCTAGGCATTGGCATTAAATATTACCCTTGCTAGGAATGCCCACATCTCAAGAATGAATGAAAATGGAGTATGGAGGAGAGGAAATTTAAATGGCCTATAACCCATGGCAATCCTCCTCCCTCCAGGCTCACTACCAGGGCAAGGTATCCCCCAGTATCTCAATAAGTAAACACAGTGCTTGATATGGTATTAAGCCAAACAGATACAAATGAGGTCAAGATTTTAATTCATTCAAAACCTACCCACTTAGAGTTAAAATAGAGCCCCTCATGCCCTTCTTGTGCTCGAGACATACCAAAGCCCTTTTACAGCCTGTGAATAACTTCTGATGAGTTAGCATAACAACCAAGCTTCACACTGCAAGGTCTCACAAACAGCAAATGGCCAGTTGATCTGTTTTAAGGATGTTGGTTGAGGACACTGGGAAAACACTACACCCCTCTTTGAAAACTGCAGTGGGATCTTATACATCCACATTGGTTTAACATCTCCTCTGACAATACAGAACTTCCTCAGTACCACACTGAAAAGTTGGTCTAGCTTATGTGCTCAGACCGGCAGTAAAGATTGAACCCAGGACCTTCTGATTCTGAGGTGAGAATGCTGCCATTTGGCAAGCTGACACGAAAGGGAATGCTGTCCTACACTTTTTTCTTGACAATTTAAATTAATGTTTTTTTTTAATTTACGACTATTTTCCCTTCAATTTTAAGCAAAAGAAGGGTATGATGCCACTGGCAAGTTTGTGTAATGAAGAAGCTGACCAGAACTACGTACCCATGGATGCCAACTCTCCACCACGCCTACAGTCAATCAGCCACACTGAACCAACCCAGGACACAAATTATGTAGCTATGACACCTGGTCCTTTTGATTTCCCCGCACTGGGAATGCAGGTACCACCTCCAGCACACATGGGTTTCAGGGTAAGCCCAAAAACACCTCCCAGGAGGGCAGTACCTACTGCTGATTGTCAGCCACCGCCAGTGGACAGGAACCTTAAACCTGACAGGAAAGGTAAGAGTAGATCTGTACTGCTTTTACTTGTTTCAGTTTGTTTGTATTTATTGTGGTTTAACCCTTCTTGTGTTAAAAATATGACAAGATTGTATAACGTAGATACTTTAATATTTTGTGATTCATCACAGAAAGCATTCTCAAAAAGTAGAAATATTATTTTATTTGAAATTCAAGATAAAATTATTTTGAAATATTTGGTGTAATTTGGAGTTCTGCAAGAGGTGTCTATGATTCTCACATTGAAGTGTAAGATTTTAAAATGAAAATGTTTTTTGAAATTGAAGTGTTCACTGCACAATTTGGGCAAAAAATGTAAAATTTGCACTGAAGCTATTTACTCGTTGCAATGCCAATTAGATTATAAATTTGGATTCAACATTGCAATTTTTAAAGATTATATTTGCAGTGTTGCAATTATGAAATAAGTGAGAATAGAATTGAATTTTACATATTAATTTAGGATTTTTTTAATACAGTTGAAAAATATGCTTGAAGGACTCTTCCAAGTTCAAAATGATGTATCAGAGCCTTTTCCAGTACTACTGTTCATGAGAAAAGCCTGATCTAGTTTATGTGGAAAATAATGGTGCTAATCCTGTTACAAGGTCATCTGCAGTCTCTCAAATGCTTTTGGTTTGTTAGCATTAAATTGCTTTCAACTGTGAAGCAGACTTTCCCTATTGCATATGTGGATGTATGTTGAATGGATTCTGATTCTTCTGTCAGAGTTTATTCTCTAAGTTTGTGATCAAGAAGTGCTATTATCCAGCCAAACGTGACACAGTAGTTTAGTTGCACGGTCAAGATTGGCTTGGACACTTCACGGTTTTCGTTGAAATTATCTTTTAATTGACATTATTACATTAAACCACCTGAATTGTTCCTTTTCAGATAGTAAATTAGCTACGTTGATTCAATCTTCTGCTATTTTAGAAATGGTGAAATGCTAAAATGTTTTGATTTGTGTTTGGAATGTTATTGTATTTTTTCCATTTTTATAAATTTGATGTGCTCTTGTACCTGGGCCTTTCTGCAAAATGCTTTTATCGTAAAGCTGTCACTGGTGAAGGATGCTATTAGCTGAGTTTATACTCAAACATCACATTGCATTTGCTGCTCAGACCTTGGGTTAATTTTAACAATACCTGCATTAAAGTAATGTATAAAAATTATTTTTAATGTTTCATTAGGAAGTGAATTGAAGTTTCTTGCATCACTGTTGTCACTAGGCATATTTGGCATCTTGGTGCCAATAACTATAGGGATGGGAAAGAAAAACACCCTTCCCGGAATGTATTTCAACACCTCTTTGCTCCCACCTCAAAACTTGGCCCTCTTGCTTTATAGCTCCAAATGCTCTTTGAACACAACCAAAGTTTGGAAAAACAAAGCCTACAATTGTTTTGCGGGGCGTTTTACACAATCAAGTGGACACAGCACAAATATGATTTATTATCTTTCACCAAGATCCTAGTGACAATATATGCATGTTAAACTTTGAAGAACATGACCTAAATAATCTGCTATCCTTTCTTCGTCCTTTGCTTCTATGCAATCAACGCTCCTTGGCACGCAACACCCATGCTACTCAGATTGTTAGATTGATGTGGTACTGGTGATTGCAGAGTATGTCACCACCATCCTTTGAGGGATGATGTACCCCTATAAAAGTAGAGTATTCCAATCCAGTAGCTTGGTTGTGGATAGACTATAAGCCGATAAGTTGAAGGCAAGCTTGCATGTACTGTCACTGAGCCTGAATTGCATTGCTGCAGTGACAGAAAGCAATCATTTCTTTTATGGAATAGTATTGGGGTGCTTAAAATTTGTTTGAAATGTCAGTTACTTTTATAAGATAAAATTCCAGATTTTTGCTCAGAACATATATTGAGTGTTGATTTGTTACCATATTTGATATGTTGAGAAAAGTCTAATCCGTAACAATCAGTGACTTATACTTCCACGTAGATTGAAAGACACTGAAAATTTGTTATTTTACATTGTTATTGTATCTGGTACTTGTGGTTTATTGATATTGTGACACTTGGGTTTGTGTTCAGAAATGTTTTATCTGGAGTATTTTAGGAGTATTTTCCCAATCTTGTTAAACAATAATGAGAAACGCGTGGATTATCAGAAGCCTGTGCAGACTTAGTGGAGAGGGAAAAGGGAGGTTCATGAGTGGAACTGATTTCAGAACATCCATATTGTTTGGGTTTCAGGATTTTATAAATTCTGTAAGGTTTGTTAAAACTTTGAGATAAGATCCCATGGGAGGGGGTGTCTGAAATTTTCTTTTCCCTATCAATCAAATTTCCTGCAAATTTTGTTGAAGTCTATGAAGATGATTATAAAAGAAAACAGCATCCTCAGCTGGATTGGTGTTGTTTAAGATATTGTCAGCCGGGCAGAGTAAGGTCTAGATTTCTTAGGCAGTGATTGTTTCCTAATGGGGAGCAGACTATGAAAGATACGCAGTTTATTTTATAATCCTTAATGTGTGGTATGGCTATACTAATTTCTAATGGCATCTTTTTGTCCATGGGGATGAATTGTATCAATTAGGCATATATATGTTGTGGTTAACAAAGATGCATATTTGTGCTGATCTTTGCCTCCTGAAATGCAATTGCTAAGTGGAATCAATAGCACTTACAGGCAAACTTTCTATAATACTGCAGATTTAGATTGTCAGGTTTCATTTTTATGAGACATCATTGCAGGACTTCCTCTGGGTAGTGTCCTACACCAAACCATCTTCAGCTGCTTCATCAATGACCTTCCTTCCATCACAAGGTCAGAAGTGGGAATGTTCGCTAATGGTTCACCATTCACAACTCCTGAGATACTGAAACAGTCCATGTCCAAATGCAGGAAGACCTTGGACAATTTCCAGGCTTGGGCTGATGAATGGCAAGTAACATTCACCAGACAATGATCATCTCCAACAAGAGACAATCTAACCACTGCCCCTTGACATTCAATGGCATTACCATTGCTGAATTCCCCCAGTATCAACATCCTTGGGGTTACCATTGACTAGAAGCTTAACTGCACTACCCATATAAATACTGCGGCTACAAGAGCAGCTCAGAAGCTAGGAATCCTGCAGTGAGTAACTCACCACCTCACTCCCCAAAGCCTGTCCACCATCTACAAGGCACAAGTGGAGTGTGATGGGATACTGTCCACTTGCCTGGATGAGTGTAGCTCCAACAACACTCAAGAAGCTTGACTACACCCGGTACAAAGCTGCCTGCTTGATTGGCACCCCTTCCACAAACATTCACTCCCTCCACTACCTTACACAGCGGCAGCAACATGTACTATTTACAAGATGTACTACAGGAACTCATCAGGGTTCCCTAGACAGCACCTTCCAAACCCATGACCGCTACCATCTCAAAGGACAAAGGTAGCAGACACATGGGAACTCACCACCCTGACTTGGAACTTTCCTTCACTGTCACTGGGTCAGAATCTTGGAATTCCCTCCCTCATTGCACTGTGGGACTACCTACACCATATGAACTGCAGTGTCTCAAGAAGGCAGCTCACCACCACCTTCCCAAGGACAGTTAGGGACAGGCAATAAATGCTGGCCTAGCCTGTGACACCCACATCCCATAAATGAATTTTTAAAAAATTACTGCAGAGGAGATGTTTTCATTGTAGATATATGAATGCATTGTTGCAGAAATGTAATGGATTTTTTTGTAATTTGAAGCAGATTTTCAGCAATTGAGAGTTAATTGTAACATGACACTGTGAACAACTATTTTCAGAAAGTTTTGTAGGTTTTGTTCCTACTTCTAATAAGCAGGCTAGCATTTGAGTTTTGTTGATTTTTGTTTGTGCTCGTCAAGGTAAGAGGATATCCCTTGTCTGATTACAGCTTCCGTGAATTCTGTGAAGCTTTTGGATGTTTTACTATAATGCTATGAACATATGGCTTGTGCAGTGCTAGGGAGTTATACATTTCCACTTGTGGTGCTCAGTGGGTTCAGTCTTTCTGAGGTCAAGTATATTGCATGGGCCAGTGGGGTGGAAAGCTCTTTCCAGTCTGTCACAACAATGTACTTAAACTCCAAAGAGCGATCTCCATTGCACCAATGTTTCTGCCATAGCCACACTAGCCATTTCATTGTTTTCTCATTTGGTACCAATCTCTTGCCAGTTCTGTTTAATAAACCCACTGGAAAATGTGTCAGACATATTTCATATAGACCCTTTCAATCCAACAGAGAGAGAAGACTTTGTTCCATCATTCTGGGCTGGATTTTTGCCTATACCACAGAGATAAAATGTGTGTGCCAATCACTGCTGTTACTACTTGACAATTAGAGGAAACAAAAATGAACATACAGCTCATCTGAGAATGGCAGTCAATTCATGACATTGTGCGGCAGAATCAAGATTACTGCATCCTTTTTCTCCTACCCAACCTCTGCAAATTCCTGATAGTGGGCATATTATTGGAGCAAGTGACCAGCTATATACTTCTGGGGAAGAAAAACTAGTGAGAAAATAGCCCTGAACTGATCATTCACACCAGCTGAAGCAGCATTAGTGAACTCTTAATTATGGAATGACTAAGGATATAACAAAATCCAAAATACTTAGTACAGGAGGGCCTTTAAAAGAACTTGTAAAGAACTGGCAGCAAATAAAAATACTTGGAACTGCTGACAGAGAGAGAGAGATGGTAAAATGTTTAATGAAAAATAATCACCATGAATCATCATTATCATTGGGTCCCTGAGTCTGTCCCTGCTGGACCATTTTACCACCAAAGCAATCCCAGAAATACATGGGAGGCCAACGTACAATTGCTCCTTAACAGCATGGGCTTTGCCATCAGTAAGGCAGAAGCAAGATCACTGAACCATATAGGCTGGAAAAATTGCTAGTGGCAACATCCTCTTGTAGATAACCTCCCCTAAATGACATTTGGTCCCAAGTTCATTGGTGTATAATCAACATGGAGAATCTGTAATTTTCTACATTCTGGGGAAGCACCTTTGTTTAACTGCAGTAAGATTGCAGCCACTTCACACATTTTGTGGAAATTAGAGAGAGGTATTAAGTACTCTCATTTTGCATTTCTGCAGAATAATCCAAATTAGTTTTTGTTCTAGAATGGCAAGGGAGAAAATAGTTGGCTCCATAGATGCTGCATTTACTGTTTTCAGTGCTGATTCAGATGAATTTCATTAGCATGGACTACTTATTCTGATTTGGTTTTGTATGAAATCTATATATTAATGCACACACATTTCAGTAACACCCTTTGAAGTATTATAGAACTATATATAGCAAGTGGGTATCTAAGATATCCTGAAATTGGCCAGAATATGACTCTTGTCACTAGAAATCACCAACCATGTAAGTTCAGACTTGACTTTGGCAAAGAAACCAGCCAACTCTTGATCTGATTTTTATTGGGAGACAGGCTGACATACGCATCAGTTCAATTATATTTTAAAACCTGTACTTCTTGTGCCTCAAGTTGTAAGAATTGTGTACACAGTATATGCTAATGCATGTGTAAAATATGTAAATTGTTTTTTTTTAAATCCACCTGTACTGCAGACCAACAGCATTAATAGGGCATTACCACATCATCCACTGTTGAGCTGAGTTAACAGGCCTGACATGTGTGTATGTGTGCATGTGTGAAAGAAGTGTCACTTTGTACTACATTGTAAATCAGTTTACACCAGGCTTGTCCAATCTTTTCACTTGGGGGGTGCGGGGGGGGGCACATTTCCATTTTCTTCTCACTCAAGGGGCCAATGAGCAAATTTCATAAAAATAAGGTTTGGCACAACAAAATGTGAATTTCAAAATAAAGTTGAGGTATGAAGAAAAGAAACAACTTGCTGAGCAAAAATAAAGCAATGTCAAAGCAACAAATTGGTAATTAAAAAAGAGTAATTAATAAAGATCACCATTAGAGTGTGAGAGAGACAGAGCTTGTTTGTCTGGCTCATTCCCAATCTCTTGATGCTCACTCATTCACCCTCAGCCACCAGTGAGTGGGTATGATTGTATGTTTGTATGTGAGGGTGAGCGGGAATCTTGAGACTTCAAGTGAGCCAGACCCCTGCCCACACACACACACACACACACACACACACACACACACACACACATACATTTCCTACACACGTGTACACACACACACACTCTCACCCAAGCGCTCTCAATCCCGCGTGCCCCCCTCGCTCCTCCGTGCCCCCCCCCAACCACCCCAACCTGGCCTGTCTTGGCAGTGAGTCGCTCCATCCCTGGCCTGACAGTGAATCTCACCCTCCCCCACCCAGCCCGGCGCTGTGTGTGTCTCACCCTCCCCCACCCGGCACAGCATGACACTGCAGTCCCTCTCTCCCTCCGCTAATCTCCTCTCTCCCTCTTCCACACACAGCCCCCCTAACCTGTTTTACCAGAGCATGTACACTGCCACCAGTGTTGTTGCTCCTCTAATCACAAACTGCTTCTCTTCCACATTTCTCTGGGGCCACACCCGACCCACGGGCCACTCATCGGACGCCTGGTTTATACTGTTGTACTTTCAAATGGTTGCAGAGAGTTGTTTCCTTTCTTGTGCCAATTTCTCCAGATACTCACTCTCTGCTGTTGTACAATCCCATAGACATCTGCTGTTTAGCCTAAATAGCTAATGTTAATGTTATCCTGAATGGCTAGTGTCAGCAGTCTATTTAGTCGTAGAGAACATCACTGCCAAACCTAATCCTGTCCAAAATCAAAACAGAAAAAGCTGGAAATACTCTGATGGGTAGGCAGCATATGTGGAGAGAGAAATAATTAACATGTCAATTCACTGACCTTTCATCAGAATTGGAAAGAGTTGGAGATGTAACAGGCTTTAAGCAAGGACAGAGTCAGGCAAAGGGGGAGATGGGGAAAATAACAAAAGGGAAGGCCTCTGATAGCGTTGAAAGCAGAGGAGTGATTAAGTGACAGTGGTACAAGGCAAAAGGGGATGATAAAGAAGTAAAAAGACAATACCTCAGTCTAGGAGAACTGTAAATGAGGACAGAATCTTCAACAGTAGCTGCTGTACAAAAAATGGGGCAGTGGTTATGACCTGAAATTCTTGAACTCCATATTGAGCCTGGAAAGCTGCAACGTGACTGATCCATAGATGAGGTACTGTTTCTCAATCTTTACACTGTTCTAAAGAAGCTCAATGTGAGAGATCAAAGATAGAGGTTAGTGGAGCAGAGAATAAAATGACAGCACCTGGAAGTTTGGATCACACTTCCAGAATGAATGGAGGTGTTCTGCAAAGTGGCAACCCAACCTGTGTTTGATCTCCCAGAGTAGATGATTGTTAATTTAGTATGCTCTATTCACTGTTCACAATGTACAAATGATTGAAGAATGGACCAGATTGGTGTGATGATTCCTTCAAAATAGTAAACAGGAAGGGCAGGGGGATTCTTTATCATCCCCAACACCACCTTCCCTGACCATGACCTGCCCATGCAAGCGTAGGAGATCCAACACCTGGCCTTTTACCTCTTCCTTTTCCCGATGCCCTGGGCCCCAAACGCTGCACCCAGGTGCAAAGGTGATTTATGTGTACTACTTTCAATTTAATACACTGCATTTGCTGCTCACAATGCAATCTTCTCTACGTTGGGGAGACCAAACTCTGATTCAATGACTGCTTTGCAGAACTGTTCCACTCAGTCTTTAAAATGTGACATCAAGTTTCTGGTCACCTGTCATTTTAATTCTCTGCTCCACTTCGACTCTGCCCTCAGCCTCCAGCACTGTTCCATTGACACTTACAGCCAGCTTGAAAAACTGCACTTCATCTTTTGAAGAGATGCTTTTACAAACTTCTGGACTTAACTTTGATTTCAACAATTTCAGATTATAACCTCTGCCCTCTTTTTTTTTTGCTGGATGGAAGCTCTTGGTGATGATTCTGTTCTTCTCATTTACAGGTCCTCTGGACACATCTTTTGTTTCTTTTCCTGTCCCACTACCATCCTCTTTTGCCTGGCACCATCATCCCTTTTGTCATTTAATCTCTCCTATAAAGATTCCCCCTTTGGTCTTTCCCTCTTCCCAACCATCTTCCCTGCCTCTTTACTTAACTAAAACCTGTTACATTTCTAACTTTCCAAGTTCTGATGAAAGGTCATTAATCCAACATATTAGCTGTTTATCTCTCTTCAAAGATGCTGCCTGACCAGCATTTTCTATTTTCACTTTAGATTTCTAGCATTTCTAAGTTGGAGTCTTACCCAGCAGAAAGGAAGATGGTTGTGATTATTGGAGGTCAATCATCTCAGTTCCAGGACATCACTGCAGGAGTTCCTCAGGGTAGTGTCCTAGGCCCAGCCATCTTCAGCTGCTTCATCAATGACCTTCCTTCCATCATAACGTCAGAAGTGGGGATGTTCGCTGATGATTGCACAATGTTCAGCACCATTCATGACTCCTCAGGTACTGAAGCAATCCATGTCCAAATACAGCAAGAACTGGACAATATCCAGACTTGGGCTGACAAGTGGCAAGTAACATTCGTGCCACACAAGTGGCAGGCAGTGACCATCTTGGTGTAGGTGCAGACTTGATGGGCTGAAGGGCCTCTTCTGCACTGTGAGATTCAGTGATCTCCAACAAGAGAGAACCTATCCATCGCCCCTTGACATTCAAATGGCATTATCATCACTGAATCCCCCACTATCAACATCCTGGGGGTCACCATTGACCAGAAACTGAACTGGACTAGCCATAGAAATACTGTGGCTACAAGAGCAGGTCAGAGGCTCAGAATCCTGCAGCAAGTAACTCACCTCCCGACTCCCCATCTACAAGGCACAAATCAGGAGTGTGGTGGAATACTCTCCACTTGCCTGGATGAATGCAACTCCAACAACACTCAAGAAGCTTGACACCATCCAGGACAAAGCAGCCTGCTTGATTGGTACCCCATCTACAAATATTCACTCCCTCCACCACCTTACACAGTGGCAGCAGTGTGTACAATCTACAAGATGTACTCCAGGAACTCACCAATGTTCCTTTGACAAGGTTCCAAAACCACGGCCACTACTATTTGGAAGGAGGAGGGCAGCAGGCACATGGGAACACCACCACCTGGAAGTTGCCCTCCAAGCCAATCACCATCCTGACATGGAAATATATGGCTATTCCTTCACTGTCGCTGGGTCAAAATCCTGGGACTCCTTCCCTAACAGCACTGTGGGTGTACCTACACCACAGGGACTGCAGCAGTTCAAGAAGGCAGCTCACCATCACCTTTTCGAGGCAATTAGGCATGGGCAATAAATGCTGGCCTAGCCAGCGATGCCTACATCCCATGAATGAATAACAAAAAAAAATTTCTGCAGTATTTTACATTTGTACTAATCCTGCCCAAACCTGACAATTACATATGCAGTCCCACCAAGGATCCCTGAGTGGCATTTAGGGGCAGAATTTTACACCAGTGGGATTTTGCAGTCCCGCTGAAGTCAATGGACCCTTGAAACACTTGCTGCATTTGACGGCACTGCCTTATATGGCCCCACCCCTGCCACGGTGGAGCCATAAAATTCTGCCCTAGGAGTAGAAGTGTTTGCTGATTTTATTTTTACCACCCTCACCACCCCCAACTGAGAGGCACCATGCCTGACTAACGCTCCTTGCATTGCTCCATATTGATATCAGTTAACTCAGCTAACTGGCAACCAAATCTGGGAGCTTCCCCATCAAGCAGGGCTTGCTTTTTTGTTGGACAACTCCATTAAGCAATTGGGAAACCCTGGCTGCCCAGTTCAAGGAGGGCAAGCCTATTCTCCCTTCCCTCTGACCAGAAGTTTCTGTTTAATATAGTGCATTACTCAGCAGCCTACAATGAACTAACCTCCTTCGTGCAACTTGAGGGGGAAGCAAGTTTGAGTCTCCAGCCATCCTTGGGCTTGAAGCCATTACTGCCCGTGGGAGCCAAGTATTCATCCACTTGCTAAAGCAAGCAATGGAGGTTTTTTGAGAAAGTAGTTTAATTTTAGCCTTAATGCCAGTGATAAACGTGTTTTGTTTCCTGTGTATTTTGAAAGATTGAGGTAACGGCTAAAATTGAGGATGTGGCTTTCAGAAGTCTTGGTGTCTCCAAGATGTTGATTGCTAAACTAACCACATAGGAGTGAGGCTGTTTATTGGAAGTGACTGATGGAATAGAGGATGGGCAATAAAGTTTAAGATTTGCTTGCAACATAGATTTTTATGCTACATTCCTGAACTGGAAATGCTGCCCCACCTGAATTGAATACCAACTTGGCGATCATTCACATTATGTAGATCATGGAATAGCAGTGGGGGAAATAGAAATGCAGCGCACTAGAGAAAGGGGAAGGTTTGGAAGTTAGAGCCAGGCACATTGATTGGATACAGCAGAGGAAGCTTTACTCAGCATCTCATCGTGCATGGAATTACCTGCTGATGACAGCGGCTGTCTGAAAAGGAAAGTGGAATTGAAAGTAAAAAGGAACTCTGAGGACAAAACTTAAAAAGATTCTAACATAAAAATGAATTTGGCTGATAGCATTTTCTTTGCAATAGGCTCCACTGCCTTGCAACCAGGGATGGGCAAAAATTAGTCACTCTTCCTATAAATGATGGCTATCTAGCAAATCCTGCAGCAGCATGTCTATTTGTCAGCTGAGGACAGGGTCAGGTTGGAGTGTGCTACTCTTATCCCTCTCAAAATTCTGTTGGTGTTTACTGTTCAAACTCTTCTACGAAAAATGGCTGCTTGGAAAAGGCATCTGAGGGTAGGTGATCTCTGTGGAGCTTTTTGGAAAAGAAGTGGATGGGAGGAAAAATGTCTTTTAGGTTGGTGGTTGTGACAGAAGGATTCAGGTGTTTGTTCGACGCTAGAAAGTTTGTCTGTACCCTGGGAAGTATTCTGCATTTAGCCTTTTGTAATTATCTGCTTTGTCTACACCACTTAGGACATTTGCATGCTGTGGCTATTTACTCCTCTACTTAAAAAGCAAATAAATAATGCTTTGAGCCTCTAAGCATGAGCATGGTGAGGACTGGCTGATTGGCCAGAGGCACATTTATTGCTTTTGCTCTGCTGGTTAACACTTACACTTATAATTTTGGCAAAGCTAACTGGCCATGTTAAAAGCCTGACATTGCAGTCATTTTACAGACAAAATTATAACCAAAGAGTCTTCTTTTCTCATCAATTAGGTCAAAGTCCTAAAATATTAAGAGCTAAACCTATTTTAGAACGAACTGATACTCAAACCATAGGTGACTTTACTCCAAGACGACACAAGGGTAGGTAAAGTTCAGCATGCTATATTAAGATGGCTTGGAACTTTAACTGACTAAAACTTTCAATAATGATTGATACAATGCAATTAACTCTCCCATCAGCAAGTTGCATACTTGTTCAATTAATCAGTAAACATTATACCACTGTTTGTAATTTAGGTTTATTTTACATTTTTTGATACCTTTCTACGATGGCTAAGTATTCCTGAATAAATCATGAAATCTACTATTTATGATCCATAACTGTCTACACTTGCATTCTAACAGCTAATCTGGTTGCTTATGCTCCTGTTAAAATGAGGTTTTAAACTTTGTCATCAGTAAGTGGTTAAATTTTAACCTTGAAAGCAGTATCGACTGACAATTTAATTACACTGTATTTGTATACGAATGAAAACGAACTATTGTACAGCAACTTCATACCCTGAACTGAGGAAAACTTAAGAATAAACTGCAAACTTTTGTTTGGGGTGGCCTCTACTGTTCAGATGAGAGTATGCGGAAAAGTTCCAACATATTAAATGTTGCGGAGAATACTTTTTAAAACCCTATTAGTTTAGTCTTCTTTGTATTGCTAAGCAATTTACATTCTAACGTGAGGAAAACTACATTTATATAATACATAAAAACCACAACTGAAAGTAGTTTTGTTCCTTGAATATCCAATGACAACCTGCCTAGTCTTCCAATCTCTAGTCTTCCATGGTCAGGGCAAGAAGAATTGAGGCAGATTAAGCTACAACTTTATCATTTCCAGTTTATAGGAGGCAAAAAAAATTGCAAAATAACTTTAAAATCTTAGTGTTTCTTTTGAAATAGGTTTGATTTTAACAAACAAATATTTGGTTTGGTGTTCCTCACTAGTTCACCAGATTGTATGTGCATAATTCCAGAAAATGGTTTGCACCTTTACAGAATTCAAAGGAATAGTATATTTTAACTTGACTGTGTGATTGACGTTTTAGGAAAGATTTTGAATCTCGCCTTTTTAGAAGGAAGTCTTCTTGGCCAGTAGCACGCTATGAAAACTCGGGTGTGCATTGCCCATGATTTTCCAACATTTCAAATGAATAGATAGAAAATCATTGGTCATGTCAGCCTTAGCTTCTCATTAGGCTGCTGGCCAGTGAAACTCCCCACCGGTATTGCTGTCTTGTAAAATCAGCATCATGTGCATAATGCAGGCTATTTGCAATACTTGCTGTTGGGGCTGGGAGATCAAATGCTGTCTGTTTCTAATTAGTGCAGCTACATTATGAAATTTCCTCACTAGCTTGCAGCCAACTTTGTTTGCCTGAGGCAACACCACCAGTAATACATTCTGCAATACATTTGTTGATTTTAGACATTCTAATATTTTAGTTGATTTTAGTTTTGTGCAGTCATCAGTGTTCAACAGCAAGTACTTAACCAAACCATTTTCTAAAATTAGCTACATGTTTAAAACATTTAGCTTGCATTTCTGAGAACCTGAAGTTGATGTTTAAACAAATTTAATGTCAAGGGTTTTGCCAGATCTTGATCTTTTCCTCAGGAGGTAGGGGGAGAGGTAGATGGAGAAACCACATTTCTTGTTTTCCCACACTTCCTGAGAATTGGCTATATCCTCCATGATGCCAGCTGATTTTCCAGTGGTTACAATAATGATCCATTTTAAGTCCAAGTGTGTAAAACACACTTGAACCTTCTTGGTCAAATATATTTGAAAGCAAAACATTTCGTGTTTAATAGAGGGTATTTTCAGAAGACCCAATAATCCCAATTAATATGTCTGCAATATTAGTTGCAAGTTGTATACTTTGCCAGTTTAAAATGATTCTCTAAATAGTAAACACACCACCAGCACTGTTTAACATTTTGTATGTTGTATGTAAAATGATGACACCCAGCAATTTCCCCATTCTTTTTATACAGCAAGTATATTCATGTGCACTTTTTATACCACAGTTAAACCTGCCCCATTGGAAATTAAACCTTTACCTGAATTTGAAGAATTGCAGGAATTAGCTCCAGTCAGATCGCCAGTGACCAAAACTTTTACCAGAGAGTAAGTCTAAACTGTCACTTATTGTTACCTGATATGTGTTGCACTTTTTGTCATTGCATCTGTTCAACAGGCTTTGGATAAATCAGTCGTCAAGAATAGACTTCCTGACTATGCATTAATTTGTGTGTTTTAATGTTTATGGAATTTTAAAGATTTGAACTGCAGAGCACTGTGATAAGACACAAAAAGGGAGTTAGCTAAAGTTAGCATGGAGATTTGAACAAAGTAACCAGAAACTTGAGTTTCCTGTTCTGACTCTACTGTCAAGCTGACATTCCACCTGGATCTTGTATCCCCTCCTACCAGTCCTCCTTTCTCTGACAACCTGAGCTCTGTCTCGTAGGTCATCTTCTGTTCAGGTCTAGGGTCCAAAAATAGTTTGAATCCAATTCCCACTTTCTGCAGGCCCACATTGTTTACCAACTGACCTGGATTTTTCATTCTCAAATGATATATTCCATACCAACATTGTCTTTTCTTCTTGTACCACTCTATTCTGGAGCTTAGATTCATTCCACCAAGAGAATTACAATTAAATGCATTAAGTTTACTTAAAGAATAGATTTTTTTTTTAATAAATATGTAACCTTATATAATTAACTTTTATTTTTTTACTGAAAGCTTTGGAACTGTGCGTTGTCATTTGTGGCATTGTGCTTTTAATTGCTGAAGGACTATAAATTACTGGTCCCTTCATGTATCACCTATAAGTATTGATATTAAAAGCTGAAATCCAGCAAAATTATTAACTTGATTAAATGAATTCTGTGATATAATACTGTGGCACAGTATCATAAGAGTATTTGATTTACTGGGTCCGCACCCTGTTCTACAGGAAGAAAAACTCTCATCGCTGTAATAACAAAACAAACACCAGAATCTATTTGTTGCATTTGGCTTGTGTATCAGCTGAAAGAATGTAATCCTTGCAAGCCAGAGCTTGTTTGTATCACCTTATGCTGCAAAATTAACCACATTGCGCAGGAACACATCAGACTCTGACTGGGAAAGGCCTAGTTCTGAAATGTTTAATTGCTTAGATTGATTGCATTAATCCAGTTTTTATCTTTCAGATTAAAGGCATATTCTCCAGTTTATTAATTATTAGTTAAATAGAGATTAAGTTATATTAAGCCTGATAAGTCTCCATGTGTTCATTGTTTTTTGAAGAAATGTTTCCATTTTAGGATCATGGAAAATTGCATTTTCAGTCCATATGCCGGAAGACTCTGTGTAAAATATTAACTGATTGATTTATACATTGGCTGCTTCTTCATGAAGGTTAACTTACTTTGGACTTGGCCACAATGTTAGATTCCATCAAATTTAGATGATTTTGGGCGTTAACTTGAATTTTTTAAAAAATACTTAAAATATCATTCAGAAAACTAAATTCAGAAAGTATGTCAGTGCATTCTCAAGTCCATTCCTGATAATGAGTGTATGCTTTTTAGGGGTCTCAAACCTAGCTGTGTAACACCTACTGAATACTCTACAGATTCACTATTAATAGCCAAATTAGTCTGCCTTTCATTTTGTTTCCAACGCTTGGCTTGAGGTGTTGGGGTGAGGATGCAGGAAGTGGGCTAACTGGGGCTAAATATAACTGAAAGAGAGAAAAAGAGGAGGTACTAGTTATATGGGATATAATTGTGAACCCTCGGAAATTGTTGGATCATTTTTGATGGGAATCAGAGGGAGAACTCTCCACTGGTTGGGGCCATACCCAGCACAAAGGAAGATGGTTGTTGGAGGTCAATCATTTCAGTCTCAGGACACTGCTGCAGGGGTCTCTTAAGGCAGTTCTAGGCCCAACCATCTTCAGCTGCTTCATCAATGACAATCCCTCCATCATAAGGTTAGAAGTGGAGACGTTCACTGATGATTGCACAATGTTCAGCACCATTCACGACTCCTCAGATACTGAAGCAGTCCATGTCCACATGCAGCAAGACCTGAACAGCATTCAGGCTTGAGCTATGGCAAGTAGCATTCATGCCACACAAGTATCAGACAATGACTATCTCTAACAAGACAGATTCTTACCATCTCCCCATGACATTGAATGACATGATCACTGAATCCCCTATTATCAATATCCTTGGTTACCATTGACCAAAAATTTAACTGAACCTTCTTTATTTATTCAGGGGATGTGGGCGTCTTTGACTAGGCCAGCATATGCTGCCCATCCCTGATTGTTCTTAAGAAGCTGGTGGTGAGCTGCTGCCTTGAATTGCTGCAATCCATGTGATGAGGGTACACCCACAGTGCTGTTAGGAAGGGAGTTCCAGGATTCTGACCCAGCAGCATTGAAGGAACGGCGAAATAGTTCCAAGCCAGGACAGTGTGTGCATGCCACAGTATTTGTATGGCTGCTGCAGTTCAGTTTCTGGTCAGTGGTAACCCTCAGGATGTTGATAGTTAAATTATAGCCATATAAATATTGTGGCTACAATAGCAGGTCAGAGGCTGGGAATTCTGCAACACATAACTCACCACCTGAGTCCCCAAAGTCTGTCCACCATCTACAAGTTACAAGTCAGGAGTGAAATGGAATACTCTCCACTTGCCTGGATGAGTGCAGCTCCAACAACACTCAAGAAGCTTGACACCTCTAGGACAAAGCAACTCGCTTGATTGGCACCCCATCCACCAGCTTAAACATTCACTTCCTCCAATACTGACGCACAGTGGCAATTTACAAGATTGCTTTTTACAAGATACACTGCAGCAACTCGCCAAGGCTCCTTCAACCTGTGACCTCTACCACCTAGAAGGACAAGGGCAGCAGATACATGGGAACACCACCACCTGGAAGCTCCCCTCCAAGCCACTCACCATCCTGACTTGGAACTGTATCGCCGTTCATTCACTGTCGCTGGATCAAAAATCCTGGAATTCCCTCCCTAACAGCACTGTGGGTGTACCTACACCACATGGACTGCAGCGATTCAAGAAGGCAGCTCACCACCACATTCTCAAGGGCAGTTAGGGATGGGCAATACATGCTGGCCCAACCAGCAAAGCCCACATCCCATGAAAGAATAAAAAAAACATTTTTGAACACTAAATGTCTTTGGGTAGTGTCCACATCAAGAAAATATTTTAGAAGTCAGACCTGTGATGCTGAAATTTACCCACACAATTTGAATTCCAGATGAGTAGCAAATTCATTGGGCCGTAACCTCTGAGCCCCCCAGCATCAGATTTGGGGGTACCCCAAAATGCACTGGGAATCCCTATGGGAAGTTCCCAAGTAAGGTTTTGCACGGCAATTGCCCAGAAGTGCACACTTCCTCTGGACAATTGCTGTACGCCGGGAACCATCCAAAAATTCGGTTTAAATCACAACCTTTGGATGGTCCCACCAGCGTTATACCAATAGTTACCCAGAAAAAGTTAGAAGAATTAAAACCTGTTCTAACTTCTGGGTAACTAGTGTAAAGACCCAGACCAATCTCCCCACAGGACTGCCCCCACAGCCCCGACCCTCCAGGGGACCCCTCACTGTATTCTCCAGCCTCCGGCCCCCATGGGAATCCCCCACCTGCATGGGACTCCTCACTCGACACCCCTTTGCAGGCCCAACTCTCACCCCCTGACCCGACCTGACTCTCTCTCTCTCTCTCTCTCTCTCCCCGCCCCCCCCCCCAACCACCAATGTCTGACCCACACACCCCTGAAATTCCAGTCTCTTCACCACCCCCCCAAGCCCCCAGCTCCCTTGATGTCCGACAACCCCAGCTCTGCCGCCCTCTGATGTCTGACCTCCCCATCGCCCCCCCTCCCAATGTTCCCCTCACTGCACCCCCTCACATCCCCTCCCGATGTCCAATTCCCTTCCCCCATCCCCACCAACCTCCGAACCCCCCCCCCCCCCCCCCCCATCCATTTCACTTATCTTAGGCACTTACCTTCTCCCTGCCCTGTCAATTTCAATGTGACCTTTAAACTTACCAGCTTTATGGCAGCTAGTGCCATAAAAAATGGGGCGTGTCTCCTTCAATTTGACAGTGCTGGACTTAGGAGACAGCTATGCTGCCCGGATCTCTCCCAGCCTGAGTTGGATGGTTGGCCAAGAAAGGCACAGGAGAAATTTGGCATAGGTAAATGTGCACAGACTGACATGGGTGAAATTTGGCATAGGTAAATGTAGCATTCCAACGCTGATTGCCACTCAAAGGAAGTTATGGCCCATTGTGCTGCATGTAACCCTACCTTCAGTGAGGCAAATATCACAAGCCTTTTATGTCCCACAATGTGAGAATTTCTGATGTTGAGACTGAGCAACTTTCCTTTACCTGCAAACTAAAAGACACACGTAAGAAATGTGTGCAGGAAATGGACCATTCTTTATCTTCTGCCACCCTTATTTTCTAGTTCCCTATTTTCTGGTTGGATCTTAAACCACCTGCAAAACAGAGTTAGCTGGGTGATCAGCAGCAAGCCTTCTGGCTGTGCTGTTTTTCAGCTGGCCATTAGGTGGTGCACAAAGGCAAGCTGATCACAACTTGGACTTAATGTCATTTCCAGAGCAGCTGATGCAGCGCTTAGTACAGAGCCATACACTCTTAACACCGATGCATTGCACTGGAGTCTTTTATCTATGTTGCAAAAGATAAGGTCCCAGTATTTGAACTTTTCAATAAAGTTAATAAACTTGTTTTCTCAGTTGTTTGGAAAAATAGTGTTCTATGCCTCAAATGACAGTAGAAATTAAAACATTTTTTGTAGTGTTTTATGTTAAAATGAAAGGAAGAACTTGCATTTAATATAGCACCTTTCATGACCTCGAGCTGCTTCAAAGCACTTCAAAGTCAATAAAATACATTTGAAGTGCACTCAATTGTTTTAATGTAGGGAATTGCAGCAGCCAGGTGACAGACAACATTGAAAGAAATTAATTAATCATCTGTTTTAATATTGTTGGTTGAGGGATAAATACAGGTCAACACAATGGGAGAAATACCCTCTTTTCAATAGTGGCGTGGAACATTTTGTCCACCTAAGGGGACAGACAGGACCTAGTTTAGCCTATCATCAGAAAAACTGCACTTCAGTGCAGTACTCTCTCGGAGCTGCATTGAATTGCCAGCGTCAATTATGCACTCAAGTCAATGACCTGATTGAGGTGGGTGCAAGTATTGTGCTTAGGCTGCCAGCTAAAGGTTCATTTGAATCCATTGTTGCTACTTCCATTAAGGAGATTAAATCAGTTTAAATCCCATTTTAAAAATTGGACATTTTCATCTGCCTTATTATTGGGATTATTTACCTACATCTGGCAAAAGTAGACTAAATATCAAGAAACAGGATACTACTTCAATTTTTTGTGGCATTGGGCATAACTCATGCAAAAAGCTTTTTGTAGGCTATGAATCCGTCCCCATAGCACCTAGTCACCTATTTTCTATTGATGTCCTATGTGTTTGTCATTTTTTTTTCATTTTACATGAATTGACATTTTATCCTAATTACCAAAAGCTGTTTTACTTGGAAAATTAATTTAAAGAAGTTGTTCCAAACATTCTGTATATCTATAAAATTGGACTAACACCGGAAACAAGGAACAAACTTGGAATTATCTCTGCTTTTTACTCTGGTTCATTTACAATATTTATTTTATTAATTAACCTGAGTGTGATTTTTATATTGCCATGAGTTGAGCATAATTTGTGGTTTGCTCGTAAGCCTCCAGTTCAGTCCACAGCCTCACTATGGGGGTGTATATAAAGTTTTATTCTTTGCAAATGGTGATCTTGTATATGGGAGGATCATAAAGTGTAACTGTTTGGACTGTTGCTTCTTTTCCTCCCCCAATAATCCCTAAGAATCAGCCTCTCCAGGTTTCCTGTCAATCCCCGACCAGCCTCCATACACAGCACTGCTTCCAGCACTGATTCACAGGAGGACAGTGAGGAGAACTACGTGGCCATGGAGTCTGCTCCCTCCACAGACGATCCAGTATGTAACCTTCAGATTCATCGATTTTAATGTAGCATTATCATGTCACGGTCTCAGCAGAGAAAGTGAAAATATGGTGCAATGTAGGTATAGGGTATTTAGAAGCATTCACAATCAAAACTTGCGGCAGTAATAATCATCCTTCTGATTTTAACATAGGTAATATGTTGATTTGATTCTTCTCATGAAACACTTTTTTTTAAAAAAACATCCTTTTATTAGTAAAAACATGCATAGTACCACTGGTTGGCTATTCAATATTACTAAAGTAAAGGTAAGATGTTAGTTACCTGGCTGTCTGTATAAATGCTGTATTTGGATACCAGGGTAAGTTGTTTCCAGCCAAACCTCATCTTTTGCAAAAAGGGATTAAATTTGTCATTATGTTCCAAAATACCTAGGTTGGAATAATGCATTTGGAAGGACTCCTCGTATATCTGTGAATTCTCTCATTTTGCTTGTATTTCTCTTTTTAATCGCTCTTTTTCTTTCTTTGATTTCTTTTAGGATCTATACTAGAAGCTGCCTTACTTATTTTCTTGCTCCTTTTAGGGCATCAGAACACCTGTGTTACCTTTTCCAGTACTGTCATCGTCTATTACCATTTTTGTATTGTTTTCCCTTCAACCCACTTCTTTTCCTCTCTCAGGATCTGTGCTATTCCACATCATGGCTTTTTCTTGTAGTTTTCTGAAGCTTTCTACTTGCTCTGGTTTCTCCTTTCTTTAAGTTTACCATTTCCTTTCTTCCTCTCCCTTCATTTCTTTTCAGTGAAGAGTCCTTCTATTGTACTGTTCCTATTACACCCATTGAGCGGGAAGTATCAGGAAGGGAATGGACAGAAGAGATGAGGTGGGATGATTTTGGAACCACAGCTTTCATCTCTGTAAGCAGCTGTTTTACTGTCAGACTGTATTTTTAATGAAAAAGGTTTTCTGTGTAAAGAATTGTTACTTTTGGTCAACCATTCTTGAGCACCCAGTTGAGTACACACCATTAATGCATTACAGAATATACAGCATCTTAAACACAATAATGATGTTCAATGAGGTGTTTCCGCAACTATAATGTCTCTTGAATGATGGGCTTAAAGGAAGGCATAATGTGTTATATAGCTTCTAGAGGAGCTATAAATACTGTCCTTAATTCTTATCAGAAACCTGAGTATTGTAGAGTCTTTAAATAGTGGTTTTGTTTCAGCTAGAAATATATTAGTCTATAAGGTACTTGTGGTTTTAAATGACCCCAGCTAATGGTAGTGAGATTGCAAGACTCACACACTTGTGATTATTTTTGTTGTTACTGGACATAATGAGATTTATTTGCAATTCTTGAAATGACAGCTATCACCCGATATGAGCAATCCAGAATCATATGTCATGTATTAACGGTCACTCCAGTTAATTTCCTGCTGAAATAGGATACAGAAGAGCTCATTTGAGCTCCTCTAAACTAATTCCCACCCTAGAGTGCAAGGAGAAACATTAGGTCTCTGCTTTGGACATTGACACGTAGCCAGTATAGGTCAGGTTGATGTTTTCTTCCCGCTAGGAAAGTTCTTAGCTTCCACGTGTATCTTTCAGCAGCCAAATTAACATTACCATTTGTACGTAATTTAGAAATGCAGGTTCCTTCTATTAATTAATTCCCGCTATGATGAAACAATTGGATCACTTATTTTCACTTTAATTTAACTTTTATGACACGTACCTCACATGATATCATTGCCTCTCAAGGATTTTATTTTTTAAATTTTTAAACAAAATGAAGCAAAAGAATATTGCCAGCCCTTGGTAGTCACACAATCTTTGCATGCTTCTCTTCTGCCCATATATCTGTGTGTTAGAGACCCAAACTGCCAATTAAAGTTGACTACATTAGTTGAATGAGCTTTTTTGGTCGGTCCTTTGCTAGTGGAGGCACTGCTGAAGAAAAAATAAGATTTTCCTGTGACCACTTGACTAATGAGTGCTACAAAATGATTTCAAAGGGGCCTGTTTGCCATCAGACACATCTTCCCTCTGACTGGATTATAAAATTGCTTTATTGTGTAGCCTTTCAACAACCTCCAAGAAGCGGAAGTAGAACCTGGATTACTAAGCTGATGAAAACAACTGTTTGATAAATGTATCTTTAGTATTGCTGAAAAATTGAACGCATTAGTTAACTGGTGCATTCTCCATGGCAATGTCTCTACCAATCAGGGTCTACTTGCCAATCAATCAGCACTCTCATCTCATGAAGTATAAATTATTGTTCCCTTTACATTTGGTATTCTTGCAAATTGTCCTAAAGAGTGCAAGATGAAAAGTTTCAACAGCATGTGTCTTTTTTCAGCAACACTCAAGTCTGTACTATTAAATGACTGAATGTATCTTTGGTACATTTACTCAATATTTGATGTGGTTATAGTAATGTTTAACAACCTAAACAGATTTTCAAACATAATTATTTTACAATGGCAATTTTGTCCACTAAGAAGCAACTTGTTCTCTGTTGCATTGCAACAGGTTGTTTGGGAGGACTGGTGATATTAAGCTGCAAGTTTTGTCCCCATGGTAATGTCGAATTTACGCTTTGACTTTTTTGCAGACCATAAAACAAGGAGCACAGCAATGTTCTGATGGGGGAAGCAGTTTAACAAGATCTAAAGGTGACAAACAACAAGTGGAGTACTTAGACCTGGATCTAGACCCTGGAAAATCAACACCACCTCGAAAGGTACACTTTTATACAGTACTGCTGATGAGAGTTTGCAGTCCACCGCATATAATGCTTGAAATGTATCTGTAGTTGGCTACAAAAACCAGCATCATAGCCTTGCTGTTCAACTATGCTGCATTCTACTAGAAGCATTTAAACATTGCTTTTTATAGGAGCTACTTTTGATTTGGTAAGTCACCTCATGGAGTCTCTAAATAATGGTTTTATTTCAGTCATTTCAAATCTTCATTCAACCCAGAGATACAGCTCTAAAGAGCTGCCAGTGTTAAAGGCTGGTCTGCAAGTATGCTGGAATGGCTGTTTATTTACATAGGGCAGAATTTTGCCCTTGATGGGCGTGCGGGCCCCACCAGCTTGGCAGTGGGCAGACAGCCGATCCCAGCCACCAGAACGGGGCCTGCCGCCATTTTGAGTGGACAGGCCAATTAAGGCCCGCCCAGCGGCCTGCCCAACAGGATGCGCTATGTGCTTCCTGTGCAGGGGGGTGGGGGGAGGAATCCCCATCTGTCAAAGTCCGCTCTTTCGCACATGCACGCGAAAGAGTGCACTGCTCCCTGAGACAAACTCCTGTCTCAGGGAGATTCGTGACAGGTAAGTAAAGTGTAAAAATAGATAAATATTGAAATTATTAATATGTCCCCCTCACGTGACAATGTCATACGAGATGGGACATGTTAATAATAAACACATAAACTGTATTAAATGTTTAAAAAACTGGCATGAAACTTCATCCTGCCAGTGGATGAAGATTAATGAATAATCTGGAGCCCACTGGGGCTCCTGGCCTGCCCACCAGCCTTAAGTTTGGACGGGTAGGTCTTTAATTATCTTAACTAGCCTGTCAATGGCTTCAATTGGCCATTGACAGGTCGGTGGGCAGACAGCTGTTTTCACTGTCCACCCGCCTTCCTAAAAATTTAAGGAGACCGGGATGACGTCGGGGATTCCTCCCGACATCATCCCATGTTATTTTCCCCTCGGCGAGCGGGCCCTGCCCCCAAATCGCTGAGGGGAAAATCCTGGCCATAGAGTTTGGCACTTCAGATCTCTAATGGTGCTGACCCAGATGTGCCCAATTCCACTTTGATACTGTCATGTATTCAGCCATTACTGATTTCCCTTGGCTTGGACACCTCCAGGTTCTCCTTTGTTACTGAGTAAAACCTGAATAGTACTGCCATCTTTATGGGTTTTTTATTTGTTTTATTTCAGAAAAGCAATGGTACAGGTACAGTACCAGCAGATGAAAAAGTAGATTATGTATTGGTGGACCAAGAGAGAACACTTGCACTGAAGAACACCAGAAAAGCATGGACTGATGAAAGACAGTCTACAGAGTCGGAGACCCCAGCTAAAAGTGCAAAGTGACCTCATGCTGTCATTTAATAGACCATCATGCCTTGTTAAGATGCCTTTACGTTCCTGCCACTAATGGCCTTCTAGCCAGTGTGCCCTAAGCGAGTAAGCCATCGATCTGTTTATAAAGCGGTCAGAAATGATTAATGGCCAGTGACTCAAAACTTTACATACAAGCAACATACATCATCAAAAAGGGGAAATTATTGGAATCAAGTTGATAACTGTAATTAAGTGCAAGTTGTGTGGATTTTCATGCATTGTCTGTGGAGGCTACCTTTGACTCTGTATGTTAGCTGCATTTGGACTTTGGATGCTTCAAGCGCTCTAATGTTCAGTTTTAAAATGCCATTTGAAAGAGTTACTTCGGGTATAAGGAGAAGCTGTTAGTAATTGCAGGAATCTGGCCTCAAAAGTCAATCCCGTCTATGTAGAAAATAACTTCACGTTTTTTAATTCTAGTCCAAATCATGAAAAATTTTAAACATCCAGTCTGAAAAACACATTCTAGCTAAACTAATTTTCTAATTTTTTTTTAAATTGAAGTCTAGATTTATTTAAGCTAGGTTTAGTTGAGGCAATTTTTTGACACATTAGACTTAACTAAAGTAGTTACAGTAGTACTACTAATACATCATTCAATCTCTAGAGCAACATTGCTGGCAGTGACCTTTAGATGACCATTATCAATAATTATCTACAAAAAGAAAATCCCAAAAATCCCACCAAATTCCTTTCCAGTTTTGAAAGCAGAATGAACCATAGATACCAATTATTTCTCATTCTTTGGTGTATATGTCAAAATTGCTAATGCAAAGGAGGTACACTCACTAAACAGTTGTTGAGTTCGTAGCTCTAGAAAGTTGAGATTTTATTCCTTTTGACATGGTTTACATGCCTGGATTCAAAAGTAAACTTGCAGAGTGCAGATTCTGCAGGGTAGAGTCGTGCATTCCTTATCACTGATCCAGAGAAAAGCTAGTTTGATATTCCACAAAATGGCTCATAATCTTATGCTCAGGTGGTACCTTTTAGCAAATTCTAGTGTGCTTGTATCTGAGAGTCTTGTTTCAAAATACACAAATTCCATTTTAGCTATATGGTTTTGAGCCCTATGCAAAAAGTGTGCATTTTTTTGCACTACTTTCAGCAGTAAATTTTTTATGGATTTACGAATAGTTGCATTATTCCTTTTGTATTTGGAGATCAGGGATGCAGTACTTAGATTTTAAAAATGCCCCCTGCTGTTTATAATAGCAATTAAGTTATGTGAATCCCCCATCTCCAGGAGCCACCTACATCATTTCACTAATGTAACCACCGCCTTATCTTGGGAATGTGATAATTATGTTGTACATAAAACCTTTTTCTTTTCAGATCACTTATAAAGTGCTTACAAACTGTAAATGTACTAAAAAATTACTAACATTTGTATTTACAGAAATTGTCTATATGCCTAAAAATGTCATTAAATCTTGAATGAATGACGATTTTACGTGTATGTTTGTAGTTTTCCAGCTCACAGGCTTTGTATCTAAAATAAATATCTTGGCTGAAGAACCCTTTTCTCAATGTAAATTGCACATAGCGATGGTTACTCATTATAATGAACCAGTATACTACTTGTATTTTAATGCAAGTTATGGAAATGTCAGTCATAATGTAAATGTAAAATTAAATCAATGACAACATTCCACCCAGGGTGTTTGAACTTATTTTCTAGTCATTTGTGCAAATATCCTGATGAACTGAAACTTATCACACAACTCACATCCCAAACCCCTCTCCACCATGGACCAAATGATATTTAGGCTGTTTAGTCATATTCAATGACAGTGCAGTGTGTTTTGTTAAGTAAGAAAAGACCATTGGGTGAGCTCCACCTACTTATGTTCTCTTTCTATCGCATTCATATGCACACACACGATTGGCCATAATGAGTTTAATGTGTATATAGATATGCAATTGATGTGTGCACAAATGGCTAGAATGGTGCATTCAAAACTCTGCTGCCCTTATCCTAATTTGCACCAAATCCCAGTCAGCCATGTTTGCTGACCGACATTGGTTCCTGGCCTGGCAGTACTTTGATTTTAAAATTCACAGCCTTGTTTTTAAATCCCTGTATGTTCTTGCCTCTCCCTTCTCAGTAACTTTCTTCCCTATGACCCTTTGCACTCCTCCTGGGCTTTTATGCACCCCCAATTTTAATTGCTCCATCATTGCTGGCCATGCTTTCTGCTGCTGAGCCCCTTAGCTCTGGGATTCCCTTCATGAACCTTTCTGCAATTACAACAGCTTCTATTTACATTGAACCTTTAGCATAATAAAACATCCCAAGACATTTCACAGAAATGTTATCAATAAAATTTGACACAGCCATAGCAGGAGACATTTGGGCTGATGACTAAAAGGTTGCTTAGAAGTTTTAAGGAGCATTTTAAAGGAAGAAAGAGGTTTAGAGAGGGATTTGATTGCTTCTGCAGTGCTTAGTGTCTTGATCTTTGGGAATGTCAAGCAAATTCTAGATTTTGTTTAAAGTATCAAAGATCTTGAAGTAAAATGTTGATTTTTTTATAATAGCGGAGGAGAAAAACTTGAGATTTGATCTTAATGTATGGCTTACCAAAGTAAAAATGGAACATGGGGTGCAAGTCATTTTAACCTTAGAGTCTCCACATAACATCTTAACAGGAAATAGTGAAGTAGACTTGAGCTGAAAATCCATACCCCTCATGCACTTCCAGTGTAAATGTTACAGGAATACAGCAGAGGTTTGAAAACTGTGCTGGGACCCCAGGTAAGCAATTTCTTCCCAAAACAAAAATAAAAACAGAATGCTGGAAATACTCAGCAGATCAGGAGGTATCTGTAGAGAGCAATAAAGTTAACGTTTCAAGTCAATGATGACTCTTCATCAGAACATTTTTCCAAAAAGTACCAGCTAAGGCAACAGATTCTCTTATGAGTTGTTGGGAGTTTCTCCGACCTGCATATGGAAACATCAAAGCTGGTGCTGAAGAGGCTGCAGAAAAATGGGCCGAGCAATCCATTCATCCCTTTTGAACAAAGGCAACAGAGTTTACTTAGGGCTTTATTATTCTAATCGGAACTTTGGTCAGAAAGGTTGTCTGTAGACACTGGAATTTCACCTCAATCAGGTGCCTGGTGCGAACATTAAATACAAAAACAAGGCAGTGATAATGAACCTATACAAGACTTTGGGGTGTTCAAAACTGCTAATCAATGTAGAAAGAATGTCAGGGCTGTGGAAAACATTGAACATAGGTGACACCAGTAATGAAAATATAATTGTTATGATGGGAGGCTTTGAAAAACAAGGACTGTGTTCACTAAAGGAGGGAATGTTAACGAGAATCTAAAAGAAATGTTAGCATTTTGAACAGGGTTGAGAGGCTAAATAGCAAAAGGTAATTATTTTGGTTTCTGCATTAATAACAAAGAACCACAAGTTTACTAAAAGCATTAGGGGCAGGTTAGAAACATTTCTCTGCAGTGTAAGTTCTTTGGGCTCAGGACAGGCCTGTGCATAAAGAAATAAAGGGAAACAGTGCAAAAACCCAGGTCAGGTGACTGGGTGCAGAGTGCAATTGCCAAGAAATGTCACAAACAGGGGACAGGGAGAGGACCCAGAGAGGGTTAAAACTTAAAATTGAATGTATTGAAAACATCTTGAGTAAATGAGTGTAACTAGGTACCCTTTGTAGGTGGGGTAAATTCATGAAAATAAATGTAATTTGTGCCATTGGTATCAAGAAGCCACGTGGTCTCCATACCTAAGGAAGGATATACTTGCTATAGAATGAGTACAATGAAGGTTCACCAGACTGATCCCTGGAACGGTGGGATTGTCCTTTGAGGAGAGATTGGACCTGTATTCTCTAGAGTTTAGAAGAATGAGCGGTGATGTCATTGAAGTATACAAAATTCTTATAGGGCTCAAAAGGTAGATGCAGAAACGTTGTTTCCCCTGGCTGAGGAGTCTAGAATTAGGGGAGACAGTTTCAGATTATGGGGATAGTGCAGGAAAATGATGCTGAGGTGGAAGATCAACCGTGATCTAGTTGAATGGCGAAGCAGGAACAAGGGCTTGAATGGCCCGTGTTCCATCTTAGTGATGCCACATTCTAGTGCCCCTAGATGTTGCTAAAGGTTTAATTGTCCCAAGTGCCAGCTCCTAGGAAGCACCATACCCCAGTTCCTGCCCTATGGCATTTCTTCAGGGAGACTGAACTCTGGCAGATGAAGACTGGGTTCTGGCAACCCAGGATAGGTGGTAAGGTCAACCAGTAGGGGGGGCTTTTGCTTCCACATAAGGGTGTGTGAGGAGGCAAGCAGGCATGAATACTTACGTCGCCGGCCACAATGCTGTTTTCTTGGCACCTACTGCAGCTGGCTGCTTTCTAATCCTAATTAGCTGGCCCCTAGATCCTGTTAAATAATCTTGTATTCTGGCTCTCAAACTGCCCCAAAAAATTACATTTCCAATGTGTGGGCACACTACTGGCTTTCTGTTGTCAACGCCTGACTCCTGGAGCGGATGCCCCCCACCCTGTCCCCATATCCCATGCAAGCTAGCCTGATCTAACATGCTCACACTCTGTATTCTTTGGCTACAGACTGGCCTCATAGTTTTCTCTCCCAATCTCTGTGACCTCACCTCCCCATTGCCACTTTTTGACATTGTGCTGATCCAGTCTGGATCACCCTTTCCATCTATGAATGCAGCCTCCACTACCATCTCACAGCTCCAACCTGCTCCAGCGCAGGTCTCTGATCAGAGCCACCAATGCATTCATCATCAAGCCCATTCCACCTCCATAACTCTCATGCTCCTCTTCCAAAGTCTTGCAGGATCCTTCTGAAAGTTTTAATCCCCATCCCTTCCAGTGCTGAAGCTCTGTTTTCAATTTTGAGAATAAAAGTATGATATCTGTGCATACATAACCCTATTTGGAAACTCCAGCGGAAGTGAATCGTAAAATTATAGAACACAGAAGTAAGCCACTTGGGCCTTCATCCCTCTGCTGGCTCTTTCCCCGAAGACCTGTAGTTTTTTCCTCTTCCAAGTATTTGTCCAATTGCCTTTGAAAGTCACTATTAAATCTGCTCCTGTTAATCTTTCAGGCAGTGCATTCCAGACCATAAGGACTCACTGGTTAAAGTGTCCTTATGTCTGGTTCTTTTGCCAATTACCTTAAATCTCTATCCTCTCGTAATTGACCCTTCTTACTGGAAAAAGTTTCTCTTTATTTACTCTATCAACATCTTTCATGATTTTGAACATCTCTATAAAAATCTCCCCTTAATCTTCCCTACCCTAAGGAGAACAAACCCTGCTCCTCCAGTCTTACTGTGTAACTAAAATTATTCATTCTTGGTATCGTTCTAGTAAATCTCTGAAACCTCTCAAATGCCTTGAATCCTTCAGGAAGTGTGGTGCTCAGAATAGACCACAATACTCCAGCTGAGGCCTAAATGGTGTTGTATAAAGATTCAACACTGCCTTCTTGATATTGCACTCTATTCCTCTATTTATAAAGCCAAGTGTCTATAGGTCCATTTAACAGCCTTCTCGACATGTCCTGCCATATTCAATGACTTGTGCACATAAATTCCAGGTCTCTCTGATCCTACACCCCATTTATAATACCATTTAGATCAGGCTTGCCAAACACGCAGCCTGCAAGCCACTACCGGCCCATCAAGTATTTCTATCCGGCCTGTGGACCCTGTGTTCAAAATGTCAGTAAGTGAATTCAAAGATTCTTCAAAGAACTGCTCCTCCAATCACAGGCCACTTCCCTCCTGGGTTTGCTGTTGCTAGGATCATTAATGAGACAAACGGCAGCAAATGTGGAAGAGAACCAATCTCTGATTGGAAGAGCAGCTTTCTTTAGCCTAAGTCCTAAAAATGTGGCATGACAGCAGCAGTGAATCTGAAAGGGAGGTTTTCAGGGAGGGGGGGCAGAAGCGTCAAAGCAGCTGCCAGGCAGGGACAGAGTGACTGTTGGGCAGGGGGGAAAGTGGTGCTGTACAGGGGGAAGGTGGCTGTTGGGCGGGGATGGAGTGGATGCCTGGCAAGGGGAAGAGAGTGACCACTGGGTGGGGAGAAGAGATTGGCTACTGTTGGGTGGGGGAGAATCTGGCTGCTGGTGGGGAGGGAGAAACTGGCTGTTGGTGTGAGTGTGTGTGTGTGTGTGTGTGTGTGAGAGAAAGAGAGAGTGTGTGTGTGTGAACGAGCATGTTTGTGTTTGAGAGTGTGTGTGTTTGAGTGAGACTCTGCATGTAAGCATGAGTCTGGGTTGCTCCCAGTCTCAGAATTTGCACTCACCCTCACCCCCACCCCCAACTCACATAGCGGTTGTGGGTGAGGGTGAGTGAATAAGTATCCTGAGACTGAATGTGAGCCAGAAAAACACAATTTGACCCCCTCACACTCAAATGGTCATCTTTATTAATTGCTCGTTATTTTAAATCAATTGCTCTGACATTGCTTTATTTTTGCTCAGCAAGCTGTTTCTTTTCACACCTGAACATTTTATTGAAATTCATGTTTAATGTTGTGCCAAACCTTATCTTTTCTAAATTGGCTCATCTGCCCCTTGAGTGAGAAAAGAATTGAAATGTGGCCGCTGACACGGAAAGGTTGGACAAGCCTGATTGAGATTATATTGCTTCTCCTTATTCTTGCTCCTAAAATGAATCTCTTCACACTTCCCCACATTCAATTTCATCTGCCTTGCATCTGAGCATTTCAGTCTATTGCCTCCTGAAGTCTGTAACCATCTTCCTCACTGTTTACTATGTTTGCATTTTGTTTCTTGTGCAAACTTTGAATTTATGCCCTATATACCCAAGTCCAAGTCATTTATATACATCAAAAAGCACAGTAGTCCTAATACTGACCCCCTGGGAAATACCACTGCACACTTGCCTCAATCTGTGAAAAACAACCATTCACCTCTACTCTGTTTTCTGTCCCTTAGCCAATTTCTTATCCATGCAGTCTCTGCCCTTTTAACCCAATGGGCTTCAAATTTGCTGACAAGTCTATTATGTGAATGAGAAAAGTCAGGAAATTATAGACATGCTTGTTTAATATCTGTTGTAGGTAAGTTATTGGAATCTATAATTAAGAGCAAAGTGACTGGGTACTTAGAGAAATTTGAGCTGAATAGAGAAGGCCAACATGGATATATCATTTCCAACAAACCTAATTTAATTTTTTTTAGGAAGTAACTAAAATAATAGACAGGAGAATGTATATCAATGTACTTTATATGGACTTCTAGAAGACTTTAGATAAGATTCCATATAAGAGACTTAACTAAAATTGAAGGCCATTGAATAGAAGGCAAATTAATGACCTGGTTAGGAAATTTGTTAGGCAGTAGAGAGAATGTAGGAACATAATGGTTATGTATTTGAATTAGAAGCAGTGATTAGTGGTGTCCCACAAGGATCTGTGCTGTGGCCTCAAATATTCACTATATTTAATGACTTAAGTAACATAATAGAGAGTCACATATCCAAGTTTCCCAATGACACAAAGATTAGTGGTCTCATTAGTAGTGGATATGGGAACATAAAGTTACAAAGAGACATTGATAAATTGATTAAATGAGTGGGTGAATCTGAAGCATGTAAGTGTGAGATCATCTGTTTTGGACCCAAATAAGGATTGATGAGTATTATAAATAAGTTATAAACAGAGGTGGGCCAAAGAGATTTAGGATCACATCACTAAAATGTTGTAGTCGGCTACAAAATAAAATCAAAATGTCTAACGAAACATTAGCCCTTATAACCAGAAAGCTAGAATAGAAAAGGAGGAAGTGTTTTTGCAGCTGTACAAAGTCCTGGTTACACCACATTTAGATTACTTCCGATAGCTATGGGCTGCACCATAGAAAGGGTTTATTGTCCTTCAAAGGACTGCGGTGCAGATTCACCATAATGTTACCAGGCTCCCAGGTTAGATTGAGAGGAGAGATTACATAAATCTGGCTTGTATTCCCTGAAATATAGATGGTTCAGGGTGATTTGATTGAGGTTTTTTAAGATTTTGACATGAACTGATTGGGCAAGAAAAGAGCCTTTCTGCTCGTAGAGTATTCTAGAATAATGAACCTGGCTGTCAGAATGTTTCATTTTAAAATCTATATTTTTTCTCATCATAAGAGCTCTGGCTTAGGATGCCCTCCCTACTTTAACTTTCTCCCCCTCTGTATGACTCCCCCTAGTCTGTACCTGAAATTTCTCCTCTTGGTTGCCAGCTGCCGCTTAATGTTGGCACTCTCACCTCTGGATCAGAAGGTTTGGATTCAAGTCCCACCCACTCCCGCCGCCGCCCCCCCCCCCCCCGCCCCACAAAGACTTGAGCCTAAAAGTCAAGGCTGACACTTCAGTGCATTCAGTGCAGTACTGAGGGAGTACAGTTCTGTCATAAACACCAGCATTTAGCTGAGACACTAAACCAAGGCCCCATTCAAGCAGACGTAAAAGTCTATTTTGAAGATGAACAGGAGAGTTACCCTGGGGTACTGGTTATTATCCCTCAAAAAGCATCACAAAAACAAATAATATGGTCAATATCACATTGCTGTTTATGGGAGCTTGCTGTGCGCAAATTGGCTACCATGTTTCTTACACTAAAACAGTGGCTACATTTCAAAAGTATTTTATTAGCTGTAAAGATTTTCTGAGGTCATGAAAAGTGCTATACAAATGCAAGTTTCTCTTTCTTTCTCTTTGAGAAGCCCCTATTCAACATCTACTGTTTTACTAGCCAGTCATTGATTTCAATCCATGTTCCTCCTCCAGTTGAGTAGTTTCATATTTGAATATTCCCTGTGCTTTTCCATAACTACTCCAAAGCTAATTGTATTGTAATCACTGTTACCAAATGCTGTCCCACTGTAACATAATGCACTTATGTTCTTATAAGGAAAGCAGCAGTGCTGGATTGTATTCTGGGGAACACAAGAAATAGGAACTGGAGCTGGCCATTAGGCTCTTCGAGCTTGCTCCTCCATTGAACAAAATCATGACTGATGTTTTACCTCAACTCCACCTTCCCACACTATCCATACATTCCTTAATTCCCTAAGTAACCAAAATCTATTCAACTCTATTTTGAACATACTCAAATTGGAAGTATCTATGGCAGGGGTTGTGGGTGCTCAAAACCCTTAAGTGAAGAAATTTCAGTTCTAAATGTCTGACCCCATATTCTAAAACTGACTTATTGAATTTGGAACATACTGATCCATAAAGTTCTCTTGGAATCGCACCTGGCATCGAGTTAGACACCTGAAACAACAACAGCAAACTCAGCCCTGTCGATGCTGCAAAGTCCTCTTTACAAACATCTGGGGACTAGTGCCAAAATTGGGAGAGCTGTCTCACAGACTAGTCAAGCAACAGCCTGACAAAGTCATCCTCACGGAAACATACCTTACAGACAATGTCCCAGACACCACCATTATCCATCTCTGGGTATGTCCTTTCCTACTGGCAGTACAGACCCAACAGCGACGGTGCCACAGTGGTATAGTCAGGAAGGAGTTGCCCTGAGAGTCCTCAATATTGACTCAAGACCTCATGAAATCTCATGGCATCAGGTCAAACATGGACAACGAAACCTCCTGCTGATTACTACGTACCACGCCCGCCTCCGCTGATGAATCAGTGCTCCTCCATGTTGAACACTACATGGAGGAAGCACTGAGGGTGACAAGGGCGCAGAACGTACTGTCGGTGGGGGACTTCAAAGTCCTTCACCAAGAGTGGCTTGGTAGCAACACTACAGACTGAACTGGTCGAGTCCTAAATGACATAGCTGCTAGACTGGGTCTTTGGCAGGTGGTAAGGGAACCAACAGGCGGAAAAACATTCTTGACCTGATCCTCACCAACCTGCCTGTGGTAGATGTCTATAACAGTATCGGTAGGAGTGACCACTGCACAGTCCTTGTGGAGACAAAGTCCCATCTTCACATTGAGGATACCCTCTACCTTGTTGTGTGGCGCTACCACTGTGCTAAACAGAACAGATCTAACAACTCAAGACTGGGTAGCCATGAGATGCTGTGGACCTTCAGCAGCAGCAGAATTGTACTCAATCACAAACTGTAATCTCATGACCCAGCATATCCCCCACTCTACCATTACCATCAAGCCAGGGGATCAACCCTGGTTCAATGAAGTGTGCAGGAGGGCATGCCAGGAGCTGAAAATGAGGTGTCAACCTGGTGAAGCTACAACACAGAACTATTTGAGTGCCAAACAGTATAAGCAGCAAGTGATAGAGCTAAGCGATTCCACAACCAATGGGTTAGCTCTAAACTCTGCAGTCCTACCACATCCAATCATGAATGGTGATGGAAAACTAGTAACTCACTGGAGGAGGAGGCTCCACAAATATCGCCATCCTCAATGATGAAGGAGCCCAGCACATCAGTGTGAAAGATAAGGCTGAAGCATTTGCAACAATTTTCAGCCAGAGGTGACGAGTGGATGATCCATCTTGGCCTTCTCCAGTGGTCCCCAGCATCCCAAATGCCAGTCTTGAGCCCATTCAATTCACTCCATGTGATATCAAGAAATGGCTGAAGGCACTGGATACTGCAAAGGCTATGGGCCCTGACAATGTTCCTGCAATAGCACTGAAGACCTGTGTTCCATGACTTGCCAGGCCCTAGCCAAGCTGTTCCAGTACAACTACAACACTGGCATCTACCTGGCTATGTGGAAAATTGCTCAGACATGTCCTGTACACAAAAAGCAGGACAAATCTAACTGCCCCATCAGTGTACTCTCAATCATCAGTAAAGGGGTCATCAACAGTGCTTTCATGCAGCACTTGTCGAGAAAAAAACCTGCTCACTGACATTCAGTTTGGGTTTCGCCAGGGCCACTCAGCTCCTGACCTCATTACAGCCTTGGTTCAAACATGGAGAAAGGTGCTGAACTCCCCAGGTGAGATGAGAGTGACTGCCCTTGACATCAAGGCCACATTTGACCGAGTGTGGCATCAAGGAGCCCTAGCAAAACTGGAGTCAATGGGAATCAGGGGGGCATCTGTCCACTGACTGGTGTCATACCTAGCACAAAGAAAGGGGTTATGGTTGTTGGGGGTCAGTCAACTCAGCTCCAGGGCATCACTTCAGGAGTTCCTCAGGGTAATGTCCTTGGTCCAACCATCTTCAGTTGCTTCATCAATGACCTTCCTTCCATCATGTCAGAAGTGGGAACGTTCATTGATGATTGCATAATGTTCAGTGACATTCGTGACTCCTCAGATACTGAAGCATTCCATGTCCAAATGCAGCAAGACCTGGACAGTATCCAGGCTTGGGCTGACATGTGGCAAGTAGCATTCATGCCACACAAGTGCCAGGCAATGACTATCTCCAACAAGAGAGAGCCTGTCACCCCTTGACATTCAATGGCATTACCATCTCTAAAATCCCCCACTATCAACATCCTGAGAGTTACCAATGACCAGAAACTGAACTGGACTAGCTATATAGAGACAGTGGCTACAAGAGCAGGTCAGAGGCTAGGAATCCTGCAGCAAGTAACTCACCTCCTGACTCCCCAAAGCCTGTCCACCATCTGCAGTGCACAAGTCAAGAGTGTAATGGAATATTCTTCCCTTGCCTGGATGAGTGCAGCTCCAACAAGACTCAAGAAGCTGATCACTTTCCAGGATAAAGCAGTCCGCTTGACTGGCACCCCATCCACTAACATTCACTCCCTCCACCACTGACACAGTGGCAGCAATGTGTACCATCTACAAAATGCATTGCAGGAACTCACCCCTCCTTAGACAGTATTTTGCTTTTTCCTCCTTAGATAGCATGTTCCAAACCCCATGACCTCTACCATTTAGAAGGACAAGAGCAACAGACACATGGGAACACCACCACCTGGACTTTCTCCTTCAAGCCACTCACCATCCTGACTTGGAAATATATCGCTGTTCCTTTACTGCCACTGGAACTCCATCCCTAACAACGCTCTGGGTGTACCTACACCACAAGGACTGCAGCGGTTGAAGAAGGCAGCTCACCACACCTTCTCAAGGGCAATTATGGATGGGCAATAAATGTTGGACTAGCCAGCAAGGCCCACATTGCAGGAATGAATGAAAAAAAAATCCTCCCCTTTTTTGCTCCTTTGTTATTTTTCCAGCCATGTTAGGATAATTGAAAATAAAAATAAAAGTACCTGGAGAAACTCAGCAGATCTGACAGCATCTGCGGAGAGGAACACAGTTAACATTTCGAGTCCGTATGGCTCTTGAACAGAACTAAGGAAAAATAGAAGAGAGGTGAAATATAAGCAGGTTTAAGGGGGGTTGGGACAGGTAGAGCTGGATAGAAGGCCAGTGATAGGTGGAGATAGCCAAAAGATGTCACAGACAAAAGGACAAAGAGGTGTTGACGGTGGTGATATTAGCTAAGAAATATGCTAATAGGTGACATTAAGGGTAGAAAGTGGGACGAGCAAGGTACAGATAGCCCTAGTGGGCGTGGGGTGAGGGGAAGGGATCGAAATAGGCTAAAAGGTAGAGATAAAACAATTAAAAATAATAGAAATAGGTGGGAAAAGAAAAATCTATATAAATTATTGAAATAAAGGGGGATTGGAAAGGGGGTGGGGATGGAGGAGAGAGTTCATGACCTAAAATTGTTGAACTCAATATTCAGTCCGGAAGGCTGTAAAGTGCCTAGTCGGAAGATGAGGTGCTGTTCCTCCAGTTTGCGTTGAGCTTCACTGGAACATTGCAGCAGGCCAAGGACGGACATGTGGGCATGAGAGCAGGGTGGTGTGTTGAAATGGCCAGCGGCAAGGAGGTCTGGTCTGCAGACAGACCAAAGGTGTTCCGCAAAGCGGTCACCCAGACTGTGTTTGGTCTCTCCAATGTTTCCTCTAGTTCTGTTGAAGAGTCATATGGACTTGAAATGTTAACTGTGTTCCTCTCTGCAGATGCTGTCAGACCTGCTGAGTTTTTCCAGGTATGTTTACTTTTGTTTTGGATTTCCAGCATCCGCAGTTTTTTGCTTTTATCTTAGGATAATTGAAACTATCCATTAATTATCACCCATTTAAACTTCTGGCATTTTTCTGCAATTTGCCTGCACATTTGTTCCTTCAGCACCATCTCATTACTTTCTGGCCTATCTTCTACATTTGGAAGTCTTGTGGTGCAAGGGTTAGCATTCCCTGCTGCTGCTCTGGGTTCAAGTCCCACTCCAGGAGTTAATGGCCAAGGTAGGTGTGTTCATAACGTGGCTTAAAAGGTTGAGTGTCAACTTGTAAATCTATCCAACATATGACAAGGGCAGGTGGTAAGAGCAGGAGCATTTCCTGGTCAGCCATGTGAGGGAAAGAAATTGGAGCCGCTATTCATAATTCCGGGCTACAATAGGCATGTGAAAGTGTGTAACAAAAACAGAAAATGCTGGAAAAACTCAACAGGTCTAACAGCATTTGTGGAGAGAAAAACAGAGCTAATGTTTTGAGTCCGTATGACACTTCAGTTTATGTGAAAGTGTATGTTACCACAGCAAATCAAACTTCTTAGGGGGCTGGTTGGATGGGTGGCTGGTGTGGATCAGATTGGTGCCAACAGCACAGGCTTTGGTCCCCATCCTGGTTGCAGTGGATTCAGGTCCTGCATTCTTGCCCTACCTGGTGTGTAGGTTGTGGTGCTTTCAGACAGACTGGCCTTTGCTTAGAGAACTGAAGAAGTATACACCTAGCAGTGTAATAGCCCCAATATTGTTTCTTAATTATAGTCAAGTAGATTCTGTACAAGTAAACATCCTGTTCCAGTGCTCACACAGTATATTTGATCAATACTGCCACTGTTTCTTTTATTCACTATTTTCCTTGAATACATTGTAGCTAGGAATAAAAAGTGCCCATACCTCCTCTTGTTTTTGTCAGATCTTTATTATCTCCACTATATGAGAATCCCACGTGGCAACTTGCGCCTTCAGCTCTATGTATCCATATAATACAGGTGTCTCCAGCAGCAGAACTGATCCCCATGTTCCAATCCAAGACCCCGCAAGTCCTTTCTCCTACACCATTCTCCAACCATATGTTAACCTATCTCCCCTTACTGGTTTCATACTCACTGAAATGTGGCATTAGCAGCAATCAAGAGATTATTGCTATTGGAATCCTGCTTTTTGATGCATGGTTTACAGTACTGTTTGCAGAAATGCCTGATAATCAAAACTCCTATATTTCTAAATTTCACTGTAACTCTCTTGTGCAGTCACTTGCTCCACGGTGCTATGGATGTGCTTCGGACTGCATTCATGTCATTATTTTCATCAGTATTCAGTTCCCTGTTCATACAAAGCATTCCTTGGCTCGCATTCTAAATTCCAGCATTGCATCTGCTCAATTCTTCCAGTACAAAAAAATTAAAATAGCTTTCTTGTATGTCTATTTGTGGCAAGTTCTTGTTAAGCATGTCTCTTCAGCTTGCTTTAGCAGATTTTTTTTCACACCTGATATCTTTTTCCCTTGTTAGCCTGGTTTATATTTATCCCTCACCCAACATCACGTAAAACAAATTATCTGGTAATTTGGTCATTCTCACATTTCTGTTTTTGGGAGCTTGCTGAGTGCATATCGGCTGCCAAATTTTCTACAATAATGGCCACACTTCAGAAGTATTGCATTGGCTGTAAAACGGCTTAGGATGCTGAGGTCATGAAAGGTCCTATTTAAATGCAGACCTTTCTTTTTCCTTGAATATCCTGCCAGCTACAGCAGATCCATTTACTCTTTCAGAACTCCTCCTTTCATGCCTGTTGTGGCAGATAGTTCTGGGGAGGGGGGTAGGATGGTAGTCATGCATGGTTCCTTCCCAACTCTTTTTCAAAGATTGTGTTGTCAGGTTACTAAAATTGCCTTTCCTTTGTCCACAGTGATCCATTTTTTCTGTGTTTCAAATCATTATTGCACTTAACTGATTGTTCAGATTACAGAATGGGCCTCTAAGCAGCTTCGAGAAACACCAATCTACATTTATATTGTGCCTTTAATGTAGTAAAATATACCAAAATATAATACATAAGCATTATCAAACAAAATGCTACACCAAACCACGTAACAAAATACCAGGACAGGTAAAGGGGGAGAGAGGTGGAAAGTCGGAAAGAAGATAATTCCAGAGGTGTGGGCCAATACAGCTGAAAGCATTGCCATCAATGGTGGGCCAATGAAAATCAGGGTTGCACAAGAGGTCAGAATTGGAAGAACACAAAGCTCTTGGAAGGCTGTAGGGCTAGGGAAGGTGACAGAGGTAGGGAGGGACAAGGCCATGGAAGGATTTGAAAGCAAACATGAGAATTTTAAAATCAGGACACAGCCAGACTGGGAGTCAATGTAGCTCAGAGAACTCAGGAATGATGGGTAAATCAGATTTGGAACGAATTAGGAGGTGGGCAACAGAGTTTTGGCTGAGCTGAAATTTCTGAATGGTGCAAGGTCGGAGGTCAGCAGAAGGAACATTGAACAGTAAAATAGAGGGCTTTTCTTCCTTTATCGAGCTGGAACAGTAATTTGTAGGCTTCTACCTTCTATATCCAGCTCTCTGACTGTATTTCTGTATCATTTCATTCAGTATTAATTTTGTATACACTCTCATCTCTATTTCAGTTTGTTTATTATTCTTTCTTTCTCCTTTTAAGAAAAATAGGCAGATGTTTGCTTTACTACTTCAATATAACCTTAAGAACTTCAACATAATCAAGCTAGAGTTGCTGTGAGAAAGTTTGCAAGAGTGCTCCAAGTTTGTTTTTTTGGCAAGTGTACACACACTTTATCAGGGAAAACACACAGAAATAAGATCTAACGGTCACGTTGGAGAGTATGATACCAGCCGTAATTTTCCGTGGGAAAGAAGCAGCTTGAGGCATTGGCTGAAGTTCCATTCTTGTTTATATTGCTTTGAGACCAGCTGTCTGAACAACATTTCCCTTATCACTTGTCAGCTGTCAGGCTTGTTTATATTCTCTAGAGACCATATTTATAGCTTTTTGAAAAAAATAGTTTCCATTTGCCATTTTATATCAACTATTTGACTAATTGTAAATGACCATAACCATTACTTACAACCTAACCTCACCATATTCCCCTCACCTTGTTAATCTACTGTATGCCAGATGTTATTTTCTGCTATAACGACATAATGGAAGAGGGCCATTAAACAGCAAGAGAACTCCTGACAAACGGCATCTACTACTATTGCTTTTAAAGAATATGCAACAGATTGGAAACTAAGATATTTCTAGACTGAGAAAATCTCATAAATATAGTTGTTTGGTCATATAACTAATTCAACTTTACAAATATCATTCTTGAAAACCCCACTCAGGAAAATCAGTGGATTGTAGTTTATCATCTGCTATATGCAAGTTGGAATAATATCATGGAAAACATCACAATGATATCCAGTAGGGGTGTAAACTCTTTCTATATCAGGTACAAACATCACAATAGTCAACATTATGATGATGTCAAACATCACCTCTCTAGTACTGGCATTTAATGTTCTGCAAGTATAGGCTACAACAGGATTTGTCTAACACAAAGGCCAGAATTTTACGTTTGATGGGTGGGCGGGTCCGACTGACTTGGCGGCGGGTGGGCAGCCGATTGCTGCCGCTGAAACGGGCTGTGCCGTATCGCCATTTTCCATGGGCGGGCCAATTAAGGCCCGCCCAGTGGGTTAGCAACTCCTGTGGAGAACAGGAAAATAGTCGCAGGGGCGGACGGCCTCAGACTGCCGGTTCCAATAGGGAACCCACAGTCTGTATAGAGAGAGTGGCCAGACAGCCTGCTAGAGGTAGTGCACCATGGCCACTCGGGGAGCGAGGGAGGGAGCTGTGGCTCCACACAAGCATTAGCAGGAGGAGGGGGGCAGGCTCCAGGAGAGGCCAGCGGGGGCCACTGTGCCCCTCGACTCTCTGAATCATGCCTTGCTGTCCTCCTCAAAGAGGTTTCCAGCCGTCGGCATGTGTTGTATCCGGAGGATGGGAGGAGGAGGGCCCCCCCATGTCACCAAGCAGGCGTGGGAGGAGGTTGGTGATGTGAGCGCCCATGATGATGTGCGGCGCACTGGCACCCAGTGCAGCAAAGATTCAATGATTTACTGCGCTCTGGACGGGTGAGTACCATGTCGGCCTTGGCCATTTGACTCAGAATGCAGCCTTAGCCTTTGAGCCTCCCCCAACCATGTCTTGCTGTCGTTACTGCATTGGGCATTTGGCGCAAGCTGGGTGGGCAAACAGGTACTTACCATGCTTACATCAGCCTTAGTGATTGAGGTGAAGATGGGTTCTCCCCACACCATATGTTGGTGTTTGTGGCATTTGAGTAGGCTGGGGGCAACCTGCAGGGGAGGCCGCTAGACACATACTCAGAACTCCAACACATGTCATTTGATGGTAATGAGACGGTGCAAGGGGTGCCTCAAGGTATTGTGGCCAAGTGCCATCTGCCGCACCTAGTTGCGCCTCCTTGCCATGGGCGCTAAGACCAGTATGCTATTAAAAGTGATGGACGCTGAGTGTGTCCAAGGTGGCAGTTAGGGGAGGGGGTTGGGAGCAGCTGTACTATCTTCTGGGGACTGATCACCAGTAGTGTGGACAGGAGCTGCTGGAGGCCTCAGATGGGCCACTGTGGTTGGGGTGCGGCATGCAGAGTACATGAGCAATCAGCCCCAATAAATCCTCTTCTCTGTTCTGCTGGCAAAAAGTCAAGGCAATCTGTGGGAGCGGCAGAGGACTGATGGTGGGCATGCCATGCTCCAGCGCCTCACAACATTTGAGGAGCAGGCCATGGAGTTGGGGAGGAGGCAGGAGGCCAGGCACGGCGAGGCTAGGGTCCAGTGACCAGGTATTTGAAGACCACAGTCCCACCCACTCTGTCTGCCCACCATCCGAACCACTGATGGTTGCTGCAATCGTTAATGCTGCAACACTGCTCATTCACAGACTGACACACTCTGACGTGTGGGTCATATACAAAGGTTCCTTATCCCCTTGAGGATTCGCGTCTCCACCACCTTCCAAAGTCACCTTATCCCATTTGTGACCACTATCCCCATGGTCTAACATGCCATGGCATTGCTGCTGTACAGCCAAAGACTTATTGCATCTTAGGGTGGTTGGGATCTCCACCACCCTTTCAGCCAGTGCGTCCCACATTACTCTGTCCAAAAGGTCCTCAGCACCTCAACTGTCAACCTCATGGCGCTCAACTTAAATAAATGCCACCACGTTACTCATCCCTGCCCCAAGGGGTAATGTTGCCTTCTGCCCACCTGGTCTATGCCCCTAACGGTATGAAGGTCAATAATGCGACCTCTCAATCTCATGTGATCCATGGCAAATGTTGCAAGTGTTTACAATGTTTCCTCAGCACCGCAACTCTTCAGGCCAGCATGCATCCAGGTCAGGTACCTCTGCACTCTCCCCACTCCTATGGTACATAACATGCCATGTGGCATTCCTGAGGCCATCTAACCAGCCTGTCTGCATGGTTGGGGCTCCTCTTGACTCTTTTCCAACCCGCCAATGTTCATCTCCTTAGGGTCTTGAAGGGCGAGCAACTTATGAGACTGGGGTGGAAAGGTATGAAAGGTTTAGCTGATTGTATGCTAACTGATGCACTGTCCTTGTTGTTAATTTCAGCATCACCACGCCCATAGACACCGCAGCACCCCACTCCACACCTAGGCCCAACATGTGCAACTTGTGGCACATCATTTCAGCCAGCCAGGCACCAGCGCAGACACAAACACCTCAGTGGGGAATTTACCATTGGTTAGTGTCCTGGGTCACAGTGGAGAGGGCACTTCACAATCGCTGGAGGAGATGGTAAGGGCAATGAGAGCCAATGGTGCAATAGTGCCAGCAGCTGGAGGGCTGCAGGAGACAAGGTACATGCTGAGTCGGGCAGTGATGATGTGCCTCTGGAGTTGTCACCAATGCAGCAGCTGCAGGACAAGTGGCAGGAAGCGCATTTGCATCTGGCAGGGTTGCATGAGGGTGTGCTTCAGTTGGTCTCTGCGATGGAGGAGTCTAGGTAGAGTGTAAGTGAAGGCACGAACCTCAGGGCAGAGCTTCAGGCTTCCTCCACTAAGATTGGCGACTGTCATGGAGAGGGGGTTCGATCGAATGGAAAATCTTCTGATTGGGTTACTCTCTGACCTGTAAGCCCTCACAGTGGTACTGGCCACGGGTGGTCATTCCCAATGTGGGAGATGTTGTGGGCACCAAGTGTTGCCGCTCAGTGCCCATGCATCTGCGGTGAGCAGGGAGGTTGAAAGGAACCTCACGTCGGCACAGCAGCTGCCTGTCGTTGCTGTGAGCTCCTCTCAGGGCGCTCCAGATGAGGGCAGCAGCTCCTCTGCCCCTCTGCCAGTCAATGTTGCTTCCGTTGAGGCTGAGACTGGGGAGGTGCCAGTTCTGGAACTGGCCACTCCCTCCCAGGTGAGGCCATCACAGGCTCCACAGGCCAGAGGACGCCTGCCAAGGTCATCGACGCCAACAGGACAGCAGAGTCAGCAGGCTGTCTCACAAGCCACTCCGAGCAATGGGGCGGCACATAGACGTAGCACCCGCAAACATAAGCATAAGGCACATTAGGCACTCAACGGGTATGTCACTGGTGATTTTGTGTTGGCCTTAGAATAGGGAACAAAATTCTTCTTATTGCAATGGAGAAATCTGTGTTATTTTTTTGGACATAATAAAGTCCACTTTTCTGACCATGGCTGAGGGTGTTTCCTTTGTGCTGCATTTTTCTTTTCACATACACATGAGTGTTTGAGTGGACATTGATGTTTCTGTACTAAGCCCTTAGTTGCAGCTGATAAGGTGGAAAATGTAGCACTTAAGTGCCATGTGTGGAAGCACCAGGCAATGCTGCTCCTGTTGATCCATGTGTGTGGAGCTAGCTGAAGGTTTGTTGGATTAAAGTGTCCCGGATGTCCCTGCCTCTTTGGTGTAGTAGCTGGTCGGCGTGCTGCCCCTCATCATTTCCCTGTGCTTCCTCATCCTCTGAGGCACTGCTGGATTCATCATGTGCAACCTCATCCAGGACGTCAAGGTCATCATCGTCAATTCCAGCCCCCCTTTCCAGCGCAAGATTGTGCAGAGTGCAGCATGCTAACACTATCACAGAGACACGATCTGGAGGTACTGGAGTGTGCCCCCTGAGCGGTCCAGGCAACGGAAGTGCATCTTGAGAAGACCGATGGCTCTCTCCACCACAGCCCTTGTGGGGGTGTGGCTCCTAGTGGAGCTGTGGCTCCTATCGCAGTGCTCCTCAGCTTCTGTTCTTGGATGGCGGAGAGGCGTCATGAGCCACCTTCTGAGGGGATAGCCCTTATCACCCAGCAGCCAACCATCCAGCCGGGCTGGAGCACTGAAGAGCCCCAGCACCTGGGAGTGTCTGAAGTTGTAGGTGTCGTGGCAGCTGCCTGGGTACCTTGCACAAACTTGCAGAATCTGCATCCTGTGATCACACACTATCTGCACGTTCATGAAGTGGAAGCCATTCCTGTTGACAAAGGCACCAGGCTCACCTGCTGGCACCTTGATGGTCACGTGTGCAGTCTATTGCAACCTGGATGCGGAGGAAGCCAGCAACGGCCATGAAGCCTCTGGCTCACTGTGCCTGACTTGCCTGGTCACAGCGGAAGTAGATGATGGTCAATACCCGTCTGAACAGAGCATCTGTAACCTGCTTGACACAAGTGTGGACAGCTGATTGGGAGACACCGCAAAGATCACCCACCGAGCCCTGGAAGGAGCCAGGGGCATAGAAGTGGAGGGCAACTGTGACCTTCAGAGTTGCTGGCATAGGATGTTCACCCACACAGTTAGGGGAGATCTCAGGGCCAATCATCTGACAGATATAGTTGACTGTCTCCCTTGAGAGTCGGAGCCTCCTTTGGCACTGCACCTCAGTCACATTGAGGTAGCTGCTTCGCTGCCTGTATACCCTGGCAGCAGGATAGTGGTGTCTTCTGCGGCCCCTTGCACCTTGGATAGCCTCTTGCCCCTGCGCCTGGACACCTAAAGGTGGCTCCCCTGGAGGCTGATTGTCCAGTCCTGGCCTCCTCCTTATTCTATCCCTCCCTTCCTCCTCAGAGGAGCTGCCTTCAGCGGAGATGTCAGGACCTATACCCCCAGGCTAAACGGAGGCCTCCGGAAAGCTGCAGACCCTGGAAAGATTACTGTCTGCTGACTGGTTTCAAAGTACACAAGAAGCACTTGGAAATCAATGTGAACTGCTAACGGTCAAACAGGCAACTTTAAAACACTTTCTGCAATTAAAACTTCGTGGAAAACATGAACAACCCCTCCAAGTCCACATATCCCGCCAGTCCATGAGTTTTATTAAAAAACCTCCTACCCGCCTGCCCGTTGTCCAAACTGAAGTTCGCACGGGCCCCTCAAAATAGTGGACAATTGGCAAGTTAAGGGCCTTAACGAGGCCTTCAATTAATGGCGGGTGAGCATCCTGCTGCTGAGCCTGCCCACCAACTGAAATATCACGATGCTGCGCGCTGATGTGCAGGCTCCGCTACCCACACGTCAGCCAGAAAATTCTGCCCAAAGCGTTTTTTTTCCCATATGGCAAGTGACGTGGGCCAGAAAATCAGGAAGCCTTTTTTGATTTAAAAAATGTATTGTTTTTATCTGCATTATTCTCCGGTTTGAATTCTTTATGGCTAGTATCACCGTGTGTGAGGAGCTAAACAGAACAGGTACATACATTATTTCTCAAAAGGTCCAGGGTTCAGAGATGCTAAATGTACTGGGGTTCAGAAAGCGTGAGCTGTTAAAGAAAGCTCAATGTTATACATAAGGTGTTACCTGATCAAAAGGGTAAAGTTATCATATACACTTTAAGAACTTCCTTGCCACGCTCAAAAATTGGCTATCCATTTAATATACTGGAAGGGCAAACTTTTACCTAGATTTTTTTGCTTGGACATGTCCTCAGAGGAGTTGAAAGAATCAGGACCAGTCTTAGGCATGGGTTAGATTAAGCACATCCTGGGCAGAAAATAATGAAAGTAGTGAGTTATATTTTTAAGGGTTGCTGCACATAGGTTCAAGACCTTAATTTTAAGAAGAATAACAAGGCATGGTGGCATAGCAAGAGCATATATTACATCATAGGCAATACAGTAATTTATAATGGTAGCATTTTTTTTGTAGGACCTCAGCAAAGACTATATCCTTTATGTTCTGATAGAACCTATGCTTTCAAAGCCTGTTATTTTTTGAGACAGAAGCCTAATTGAAAAGGGAAACTGGGAATAGAAACTGGAAGGGTCTGTTTCCAAGGAAACTAAGGTTGAAACTGAGATTGGAAACCAGAACTTTTGGAACACCTGGAACTGAGTGAAACCATATAAAAGGACAGAGAGCCATCAGAGTTCAGATGATGATTCCAGTGGTGCAGGCTGAAGAAGACGGCAGTTAGATCCAGAAACTGAAAATAGGGAAAAATACAGGCTGTTTCTGTTACTTGAAGATAACATTGGTGGATCTACGCCAACCAGGTCATCATAAGCAGATTTGAAGAGCTTCTGCAGATGTGGGCCATTTTCCTCTGCCGTCTGATTAGTTCTTCGCATCTTTTATGTTCACCTGAAGAGCCAGATGGGCCTCGGTTTAACGTCACTTCCAAAAGACAATGCAGCCACCATTCAGTATTGTACTGAAACTTCAGCCTAGATTACACGCTCAAATCACATCCTTCTGACTCAGAGGTGATAGTATCCTGTCAAACTGAAATGCTTAAGAGTCATTTACCTGAGTGCGGCCAATTGGGCTTTGGTTCTCACCAGTATCATGCTCAAGAATCTCTTGAAACAAACGGGTTCCTGCTATTGTATTTTTATGCTTCAGCAATTATATGCTAGGAGGTTAGCATTTCCATATTTAATACAGCATTTCAACATTAGAATACCAGTATTGCAGCAAAAACAAACCATGTGCTATTGGAGCATCTGTTTAGTAAACTGTAGATTATTAGTTTTATAGGATGATGCATTTAACATGCATTATTTCAGAATTGTTTAATTTAAAAATAAATAGGTTTTGAAACTATATAAAGGGAACAAGATGTAATGCTACAGATTGTTCTTTTGTGAAGCTACCACAGTTGCTCTCTAAAAACAAGCGAGCTTACATTTATATAGCGCATTTCAAAACTTCAGGTCTTGCCAATGTGCTTCCCAGTCAATTAAGTACTTTTCAGCCATAGTCACTATTACAATCCAACAGGATCCTGCAAACAACGACGAGATAAATGACCACATCACATTTCAATGATGTTGGCAGAGGAACAAAGTTGGCTATGACACCAAGAGAAGTTTTATTTGAAGAATGCCATAGGATCTTCTACATCTTCCTGATAAGGCAGATCGGTCCAAAGTCACTGTCTCATCTGAAACACGGCAGCAGCTCCACCAGTGCAGCACACATTTACTAAGTGTCAGTTTGGGTGATGTGTTAAGTCTGCAGTGGTGTTTGAGTCCATGGCCTTCTAATACAAAGGCCATTGCTGTAACAGCTCAGATTGACAATGTGAAACATGGTATAGTAAAAACAAAGTCTTCCTGAATTCTATTACTTTTAGCCTATAAAAAATAATAATTGCAAGGTTTAATATTGATGTTGCAAGCTTTAGCAACATCATGGCACTAGGGAACAAGTGGGCCCTGACAAGACAACTAGTCTCAATGCAATAGCAACTGCATCAGACCCAAAATGTTGAGGATAACTTTGCAAGACTCTATTTCCAGCGTATAACCTTGCTAAACGTAGTGTGGTTGCAGAATTGACACTTAAGTATTATAGGGCTATCTCTAACTCAGGCTAATATTTAGTGAGGCTCCATACAAATAGCAAAATCTCCCTATGGGGGTATACTTTAACTGCGGTAAATGCAGAAGGAATCCTGCAGCGGCATGTTGACCTTTATTGCAAAGGGAGTGGAGTACAGGAATAATGAAGTCTTGTTAAGAGTTTTACAGGGTTTTGGTGAGACTACATCTGGAGTAGTGTGCACAGTTTTGGTCTCCACATTTAAAAGATCTATTGCCTCGGAGGCAATACAGTGAAGCTTCACTAAATTGGTCCCTAGGGTGGGAGGGTTGGCCTATGATGAGAGCCTGAGCAAATAATGCCTATTTTCACTGAAGTTTAGAAGAATGAGAGGTGATGTCTTTGAAACATAAATGATTCATAAAGGAGCTTGATAGAGTAGATGCTGAGGGATTGTTTCCGCTAGTCAGGGAATTTAAAACATGAGGGCACAATTTCAGGATAAGGGGTCAATAATTTAGGACTGAAATGAGGGATAATTGCTTCATTCAAACTGTTGCGAATCTTTAGAATTCTCTTTTCCAGAGGCTTGTGGATGCTCCATTATTGAATACATTCAAGCTGGTATAGACAGATTTCTAGTCTCTAAAGGGATTCAAGGGATATGAGGGATGGGCATGGAAGCACAGCTGAAGCCCAAGATCAGCCATGATTGTACTGAATGGTGGAACAGGCTCAAAAGACCATATGGTCTACTCCTGCTCTTACCTCTTGTGTTCTTGACTACAGGACCTTCGTTCCCAATTCTGCAGTAATCAATTTCAGAATTGCAAATTCATAAAATTTACTCTCAGGTTCCAATTTTGTATGAATATATTGTGGCTATTTTTAAGCATAAGGTTTGCTAAGCATCTAACTGAAAATACATGATTGAGGTCATGCTTATTTGGAAAGGGAATGATGGATTAACTGAACTTGAGATGAAATGGAAACAATTTAGCAGTCACTATAGCACACAAATGGACTATCCATTTACTGGAGTCCACACCTTTCACAAAACTAAAACTGCACTAAAATACCTACTACTACTTCATCATCATGTCTAAGGACCATCCTCGGAAGCAAGTAGGCAGGGTGATGTACAAAACATGGACCGGCTTCCAATTGAAAACGATAAGGTGCCACATCAAAGTTATTGCGGACAATAAAATCTCATGGCATATGGGATAACATATTAGCATGGATAGAACAATGGAAAACAGAGAATATGCATAAATGAGTCTTTTTCTGATTGGTAGCATGTGACAAGTGGAGTCCCACAGGGGTCTGTGCTGGGGCCTCAAGTTTTTACAGTTTATATCAATGACTTAGATGAGGGGAGTGAAGGCATTATAGCTAAATTTGCAGATGACGCAAAGATAGTAGGAAAGTATGTTATGAAGAGGACATAAGGAGGTTGCAGACGGATATAGATAGGTTGTGAGTGGGCAAAAATCTGGCAGATGGGGTATAATGTGGGAAAATGCAAAGTTGTTCACTTTGGCAGGAAGGATAAAAAGAGCAGAGTATTACTTAAATAGAGAACAGCTGCAGAATTCCGAGGTGCAGCGGGATCTAGGTGTTCTAGTGCACGAGTCACAAAAAGTTAGTATGCAGGTACAGCAAGTCATTAAGGTGGCTAATTGAATACTATCCTTTATTAGAAGAGGAATTGAAATTACAAGTGTTATGCTTCAGTTGTACAGGGCATTGGTGAGACCACATCTCGAAAACTGTGTGCAGTTTTGGTCTCCATATTTAAGGATGTAAATGTGTTGGACGTGGTTCAGAGGTTTACTAAATTGATACCTGGAATGAGCAGGTTCTCTTATGAGAGAAGGCTAGATGGACTGGGTTTGTTTCCACTGCAGTTTAGAAGAGCGAGGGGTGACTTGATTGAAGTATATAAGATCCTGAATGGTATTGACAAGGTCAATGTGGAAAGGATGTCTCCTCTGGTGGGTGAGTCCAGAATGAGAAGGCACTGTTTTAAAATTAGAGGTTGCCCTTTTAGGCAGAGATGGAGAGAATTTTTTTCTCTCAGAGGGTTGGGTGACTTTGGAACACTCTGCCTTCAAAGGCAGTGGAGGCCGGGGTCATTGAATATTTTTAAGGCAGAGGTGGATAGATTCATGTTAGGCAAAGGAATCAAAGGTTATCGGGGTAAATGGCAATGTGCCATTCAAAACATAAACACATCAGCCATGATCTTACTGAATGGGGAAGCAGGCTCAAGGGGCCAAATGGCTTACTTCTGCTCCAATTTCATATGAGAACAGGTGAATCCTACACTGCAGAATGAAGGCAAGAGAAAGATTGAGAATCTGGATGAAAGTGTATAATTTTAAGACGGACAGTCATAACCCAGAGAAGACTAATAACCATTCACAACTGGACAGTGATTAATCAAATTTGAAGACTTAAAGCAATCTAAAAACCTATGATATGCTCTCCTGCACAGAAAATATCCAAGGCGGCACAAAAACAATTAGGGAAATCTGGATATAATTTGGATTGCGAGTTATTCCTTAGTTGAAATGAAGAATAGATGGTGCCTTCCAAACAGGCATGAAGTAATGACAATATATATTGTTTACCAAGTGTGTTAACCTTGCTTATGGGCAAGGAAAAACAGCAGTGGTAGTTTGACCAGTTATACCTAACTCACCTTAGGTGCAGGGAATCTGACGTAATTTGAATCTTCTTTCACACATTCAAGCAGATGCATTTAAGTATCTGACGATATGACAAAAGATTAAAACATATATGGAACAAACATCATTAGTATATGTGCTGCATGGTGCAGCATTAAGCTCAAATGCAACATATTTCAATAAAGACAAAATAGCATTTTTTGGGAAAGTTTTTCATAAAAACACAAGTGCACGTTAAATTACAACAGTTCTGTAGACTTGTACATGAATTCTGTTTTAAAAAATTACATCTTTTGTGTGGATTAGGAGAACTATATTATTTTCCACTAACAATTCAATGTTACTAGGTCCATATTGGATACTTGGTTTTTGCCTTTTAATATAAATCTCTTTTTGTAACTTCAATGCATTCCATGTTGAACCACAGTTTTACTAAGACCATGGACAGCCAGCTTTGGCTTATTTAAGGCCACTGAATAGAATGCATTACACTCTCGAGTAAATTGAACTGGACATGTATTTGGGAATAAAACATTATGCTAGAGGCTTTGACCACAGGTGAGCACTTAAGTCCATATGTTTCCGTCTGTGGGCCCATTATGACAGCCCAGAACAGAGTCTTTCCTTTCTTCAAGATCATCTTCAGTTAAGATCATCTTTCTCCCTCACTGTGGCACTGGGTTACTTGAAACTCTAAAATGTTCCTAAAAAGCCTTTTAATTGCCAAGGGAATGGTTCATCAAAAACAGTAGTACTGTGACTGTTTCAATTTTGGGAATATGGCTGGAGAAGTTACAGAATGTACATGGTTTAAAGAGGGCTGCATTTGGTCCAACAATGAGTTTTTCCAGGTATTTCTGTTTCTGTTTATATCGGCCAATGATTGTTCCCTACTGCACGCTGGACCAACACAGAAAAAGTTCAGTAAGGATCTGTGTCTGAAATTTCTGGAGGGGTTCTCTCAATCTACTGCCATAAACAGCCAAAAACAACCACTTACACCATAGTTCAAGCGTAAGATCAGAAAAACACATTGGAAATTCTCCCTGGTTCTTTAGCTGATTGGTGGGGTGGTGCTTAAAGCCTTATAGTTGAACTATTAGCATTGGAGCAGGTGTTAAAAGCTGGCAAGATATTATGAATTATAAAATGTTGAGCTGCAATTTAACTGCTTAGTTGAAAATAAAAATGGGAGAAGAGCCTCAATTATTTATTTTAAGATTTAACAGAACTATCACTTTGAAAAATCAGTCCAAATAAACTCAGAAATATATAAACTGGAATCTCCAATAATTAATTCCAAATCAGATGGTTTATGCACACAATCTCTCATAGGCTGCTGTGTTAAACCATAAGAGAAAACCAACAAGTTCTCCAGCCTATAGGACAACGTAAAAGGTTTAACGTTATAGCATAGATCAATTATTTTTCAAACATTTTATTTGTCTCCCAGAAATTTATTTCTGTCAGGTTCCTATTCATGGTAAATAAATTCTGCAAGGGCTAGTTCCACTTCTAGGAGGAATTAATGCTGCATCGTAGTAGCTAAATACAAATGCCTAATTTCAGGAGAAAAAGTGGTATTAAAAATGCTTTTAAAGAGCCATTCATTTTAGATACAAATTTTAAGAGAGCACATTCATCTCCATGGGGCAGAAATAATTTAGGATAAGGTATTCAGTCTGGAAAATGTTGATTACTTGATCTCAACTGACAGCAGGTACTATAGTCTGTGGAAATTATGCAATTGTGGAATTGTAATTGATCTGCCATTAAAATATGGGTCTGCTGAAGAAGAGCTGAATTTTATTTTTGTGTATGATGTTTGAATTAAAAATTATTATGCTTATTTATTGTTCATAATTATATCACCATATTGTATGGCTGAGAGGACAGAGAGTTATAACACTGTCCCTTTACCTAGACTTTCCGGCCAGTGAGTGAAGAAAGTCTCGTTTCTGATGGCTGTAAGAGACCCAAGTCAAATGAGTTTGGAAAATATCAGCTGATTGGTGCAAGATCCACATCACTAAAATTGCCATCAAAAATGTTGGCAGTCTCAGATACCTACAAGAACTTGGTGTAACAAACCAGGTAGTGCATGATGCAGTAGGAGATGCTTTTCTAAGGTTGGATGCAAGAGCTAAAGCACATTGTTGGGCCAAGAATACAGGGAGCTTTTTTTTCCCTCGATACAAATGACTATAGCCATGTATGCCTGCTCAGAGTGTTTGAAGCTGATATACAATGACAAAGAAAAGGAAGGAAAAATATTCTAGTCCTTTAGAACTGAGGTCTCTGGCCTTAACAAATGCAAATATTCATCAAAAATTGATTACTTAAGGCATCAATATTGGTAATTTTTCAATGGAATTAGAATATATTCTTTCACGTCTGTCTTGAGTTCCATTTACACTTAAGTGTAAAATCCAATAACAAACTTTACCATGCACAAGATAGGAGCTGTGCACTTCAGCAGATTGACATAACCATCCATAAGTTCTAAAAGGGAAATGCTCGGATATGTTTGTCACATCAAAGTCTGAAGCAATATGATCTTCTCATTAATGCAAAATCTATGTAACACCACCATTAGATTTTCCCCACAGCGAGAAACCTGCCGCTCCATAGCTAATCGGAAATCTTCTTTCACTCCCTTTGTAATACCTCGGGTTACAGTGTGATGTCTGCAACACAAGTGAAAAAAGGCTAATTATTCATCTGGTTACACATTCTTGCCAATTGTAAATAACTTTTCATTCTTTGACTATACCCCACCATAAGAAAATTTCAAGTTATTAAAATTTAACTTAAAGATTGATAACATTTAATTATATAATGTATGCATAGAAATGTCATTTGTATTTGGAATAATGTTTTAAATTCATTGAATTTTTCGATCTGAATCAATTTCCCTTTAGTTCTGTCTAGCCAAATTCCCAAGTTTGTGATTAAAATATTTTTGTACTAGTTATATAATAAGTTAATTGGTGAGTACTTAAGGACATTTAGAAGAATAAAGATTCATGACCAATCATGCTTTCTAACTAAAGCACACAAATCTGAAGTGATTGGCTTTTCTTTTAAAGCAATAGTGCAAATTCATTGGAATGCATAACATATACTTGTTGCTGTGATAAATGCTCCCTTGCTGCACTCATTTCATAATAACTTCCAAAATAGTCATAGACATCCCTTCAAAAAAAAAAGTACTGAAATAATCATGACAAAGTTTGCATTTTGTGAAGTACAATATACTAAAATGATCACTGTATGGCATGATGCTTAAATCATGGATTGTGTAAACGAAAAATAGAAAAATAAAGACATCTTAAAAATTTTAAAACCCATGGGTTAACATGGTGACAAACACAGCACATGACGAACAGGTCGTGTGGTACCTGTCAGCTGTCTGACTGCTGGGCTGCAGTTTGAACTCCTGCGGAAGAACCCCCAGTGGAGGGCTAGAATTCCTTGAAAACAGTAAACATCAACAGTACATTCAACACTCACACATATTCACCAATAGCACAAAACTTCTACCTGTTACCAACAGGAAAAAGATAACTGGGAGGAATTGAACAGAGTACACAATAACTTTCAAATTCATAATTAGATACCACAAGCACAAACTAGATAGGTTTTTCATTAGTTGAAACATGCAACATAATAAAACACAAGACATATGCACACCTTTCGAACCAGTAGTTTAAAAAAAAACAGGCACAGTGAAATTAGGAAATAATGCTTTTACAGCAGAGAAAATGTGTGCAGGATTTCATCATCACATCTGTTTATGAATAAGGTCAAGACTTCCTATTTTTCCCCTACAACCTCACCAGGCCATGCGTCTCCTGTAACAGGAGAGACAGATGATTTCATCTCAAACTTCCACAATGCTCTTCTATTGGCAATTCATTTGCCCATTTGCTGTTAATAAAATATTTCACCAGTGTAGAAGCATAACTGGAAGCTTGGGAGTGTATAACTTCACAGTTCATTTTCTTCAAGATTATGCATGCATAACTGCTTTTGAAAAAATACTAAAAAGATGTGATAACATGCCAAGTTTTACACAGAATGGTCAAAGTGGAACTATTTCTTTATCCAAATCAGACACAGTTTTTCATTTTTTAAGATCAAAAGCAGCACTCTAGACTGCCAGAATTAAATACCGAGGAAAACGCAGCATGAGTTTATTCCCACAATAATAGCAGGTTGGTAAGATGATCAAATTCAAGAACACAGCTTTATGAAACTTACACATCCTTCACACCAGCACCCTCCCCCCCCATCCATCTTCAAAAAGGTTTTGTCATATTAATTCACATACAGGCCACACTCTTTAAAAGAAAGCATAAGAAAAGATTTAACTTTGGGTAATTTTAATAAATTAATACTTTATCCCAACAGGAGACATAGGTTTTAGTATGGCTTGAATATACGTCAATACAACATCCAGGATTTGTTGCAGACTACATAACAATCCAGAGTAAGAATAACTAATTCGCGGATCGCCAACTTCATTGAGGTGAGAATGCTTCCAATTTATCTGGGTCAGATCCAACATTTGGCAGGCAAAAGTGTAACTGAACAATGGGCTACCTTTAAAGAGATAGTTTAGATGCAGTCAAAGTATACTTCCACAAGGGGGAAAGGTAGGGCAAACGAATCCAGAGCTCCCTGGATGAAGAGAGAGATAGAGGGCAGAATTTTACACCAGTGGGATTTTATGGTCCCGCCAAAGTCATTGGAGTTTAAAATGGTTTGTGACATTTTACAGCCCCCTCCCCATCATGATGGGGCCATAAAATTCCAGCCAAAGAATAAGATGAAGCAATAAGCAATATGACAGATGTCAGGTGGATAATACAATTGAGAATCAGCCTCAATATAAAATGTTCAGAAGGGAATTAAAAAAGCAAAGAAGAGGAGCAAAGCAAGAGTATGGAAAGAGACCGACAGTGGACACAAAAAGTAATCCAAAAATCTTCCATAGGCATATAAATAGAAACAAGGGTGTTAAAAGGAAAACTGGGGATGATTAGAGACAAAAAAGGGGATTTAGGCTTGGAGGCAAGGGGCATGGCTGAGGTATTAAATGAATACTCTGGATCTGTCTTCACCAAGAAAGATGCTGCTGCCCAAAGCATGGTGAAAAAAGAACTAGTTTAGACACTTGATTGGTTTAAAATTGATAAGGTGGTGGTATTGAATAAACTGATTGCATTTAAATTTGATAAGGCGCCAGGACCAGATGAGATGTACCTGAGGATAATGAGGGAAGTGAAGGTAGAAATTGCGGAAGCACTGGCCATAATTTTCCAATCACACCTTGATACAGGGAAGGTGCCAGAGGACTGGAGAATTGCAAATGTTACACCCTTGTTCAAACAAGGGTATAAAGGTAAGTCCAGCAACTACAGACCAGCCCACCTTGGTGGTGGGGAGGCTTTTAGCAGCAATGATTTTGGGACAAAATTTATCGTCACATGGGCCAATTTGGGTTAATTAAGGAAAGTGAGCACAGATTTGTCAAGGGCAAATCATGTTTAACTAAAATAATAGCAAAATACTGTGAATGCTGCAGATCTGAAATAAGAATAAATGCTGGAAAAACTCAGCAGGTCCGGTAGCATTTGTGGCGAGAGAAACAAAGAGTTAACGTTTCAAGTCCAATATGACTTTTTTGAAAGAAGTTCAGTTCCGAAGAAGAGTATTATTGGGCATGAAACGTTAATTCTGTTTCTCCCTCCACAGTTGGAAACACAGCGAGTGGAATGCACTGCCTGAGAGTGTGGTAGAGGTGGATTCAATCATGGCATTCAAAAGGGAATTGGATCAGTATCTGAAAAGGAAAAATTTACAGGGCTAAGGGGGAAAGATCGAGGAGTGGCATTAGGTGAACAGCTCTTGCAGAGAGCCAGCATGGATACAATGGGCCAAACGGCTGCTTTCCTTGCTGTAACCATACTATGACTCTATATACCAATAATGCCAGTGCTAGCTCCATATTGGAGCTATCTACTCTAATCCATTTTAACTGTTCTTTCCCCATGCCTATTCAAGAGTTCAGAAAATATCAATTATTTTGAGGAAATCGTAACATTTAGAGTAGCTAAATATGTCAGCTCATGAAATGTGAATAAATAAATTTGTGAAGTTAATTTTACATAAGTGTCCATTTTGTATAATAGGCCTAAAAATGATCTTTTGATTTTAATCTGTCCAATACAAGTTTCAAATCCTTCTATAAAGCAGGGGGGAAACAATTTCCAATTAATCCAATCACAATTCCTGACTACTTTGGAGTTTTAATTATACAAAGTTTTAAACACATCAGCAACATATGTATTAAAAATGTAGATTAAATCCGATTTCTAAAAACAACTGTGCTGCTTGGTTTATTCAGGCCAGCAACTTGAACTGCCCAAGTGTAAAAAGGAAACGGTAGATTAGCACAATTGGCTACAATAGAAAGGTGATTTTAATATGATAATTATTTTCCACATAAGAATAATTCCTGAAGTTACCCGCTGACTAAAATAATTTTTCAACAGGAAAGTTAATTATTGCAGTGCTGTTTACTTCTGAAATTCTCAGAAGAAAAGATAATTTACTGAACAAAAGAAAAAATGGACCTTACCTGCAATTCCAAAAATTCTTGGTTCCAGTAATCTATATTATAATACATACACGCATACACTCATGCAAGCATACACTCACACAGAGATCTGTGGTACTTAACCAGAATTCTACCTCAGTATCTAAATGTTAGTATCTAAGCCAGTGGAACAATAATAAGAAACAAAGTCAAGGAATGGGGAAAATACTACTTTTTCTTTTTTGTCACTTATTACCTCCTCCTATTTTCAAAGTGTTGATGCCTTACTGAAACACAGGTAAAGGAGTGCTAACCAGTACTTATCCAAAACACTGCCTCTCCTGCCAATGCAAGGTGGCCCAAAGATAGCCACCGATCCATGTGTGCGCATGCGCACTGGTCCACATGTGAGCAGAAAACCAAAGACGTTGAGAGGCAGGAAGCAGAGGGTGATGGTGGAGGGATGTTTCTGTGACTGGAAGTCTGTTTCCAGTTTGGTTCCGCAGGGCTTGGTGCTAGGACTCTTGCTGTTTGTGTTGTACACAAATGATTTGGACTTAAATGGAGGGGGTATGATCAAGAAATTCGTGGATGATATGAAAATTGGTAGGGTGGTAAATAGTAAGGACGGTAGCTATAAACTGCAGGAGGATGTCAATGGACTAGTCAGGTGGGCAGAGCAATGGCAAATGGAATTCAACCCAGAAAAGTGAGAGATAATGGACTTGGGGAGGGCTAACAAGGCAAGGGATTACACTGGTAGGACCCTGGAAAATACTGAAGATCAGAGGGACCTTGGTGTGCATATCCGCAGATCCCTGAAGGTAGCAGGGCAGGTAGGTAAGGTGGTTAAGAAGGCAATTGGGATACTTGCCTTAATTAGCCGAGACATAGAATACAAGAGCAGGGAGGTTATGCTGGAATTTTATAAAATGCTGGTTAGGGCCACAACTGGAGTATTGCGTGAAGTTCTGGTCACCACGTTATAGGAAAGATGTGATTGTACTGGAGAGGGTGCAGAGGAGATTTACCAGGATGCTGCCGGGCTGGAGGGTCTGAGCTATGAGGAAAGATTGGATAGGCTGGGGTTGTTTTCCTTGGAGCAGTGAAGGTTGAGAGGGGACCTGAAAGAGGCATATAAGGTTATGAGGGGCATAGATAGGGTGGCTAGGAAGGCACTTTTCCCATTAGTTGAGGGGTCAATAACCAGGGGGCATAGATTTAAGGTATGAGGTAAAAGGCTAAGAAGGGAGTTGAGAATTTTTTTCACCCAGAGGGTGGTGGGAGTCTGGAACTCTGTGCCTGAAAGGGTGGTTGAGTCAGAAACTCTCATAACATTTAAGAAGTATTTAGATGTTCACTTGCATTGCCATAGCCTCCAGGGCTATGGGCCAAGCACTGGACAATGGGATTAGTGTAGTCAGATCTTTGTTGAACGGCACCGACATGATGGGCCAAATGGCAACTTTCTGTGCTGTAAACATCTATGAGTCAACGAGCATCAACACCATCAGATGCCTATTCACCAACAGGAAGACCACAGCCAATTCTAATCTTGCACTCATCTGATGTCCACGTATGCATTTTCAGTAGAAGTACTGGATAGTGATCAGAACTGGCAATTTTGGTCAACTGTCCCCTCGCTAACCCAGATACATTGTGACAAACTACAATTACAAAACCTGGATTTTCCAGATCTGAATGGTAAAGATAATCACTGGACGACTCAATAAACCATCCAGAGAATTTAAAACTGTTACTAAATTGAGGAAAAGAGAAACAGCCTAACAATTTAATGGACGTTTAAAAAAGACAACTTAAAATCTAGCTTGTTCTAAGGACATTCAAAATCACAAAAACTTAAATGTTTAAAGAAATGTTAATTAAATTGCTAATCTCAGGTAGTTGAAACTATTGCTGGCCTTCTCAGAGGTTCAACCCCTTCCAGCATCTTTTCCCCTTAGCAATTGCAACACATTCTTTGTAACATGCTGTAATAAAGCAAGGAGCAACATTAGTTACTCAAACAAACATAATGAAATTCCAACATGAGTCACAGTGTGCACAATAATTGTCTTACAAGCTTAGTACTCACTTTATTAGAAGACCTTGATTTGGCAACAACTCTAGATGAATTTTACCACCTTCTGTGGTTCTGAGATAAGCAAATTCTTCCAACATGTCAATGTCGACAGATGTGATTAAGGACAAGTTGACTATTGTTATTTTAGTACAACACTTTGTTCATTTGTAATAAATTCACCAACTATGCAGAATGTATTCTTCTACCACTAATCTGGGAGCACATTCGTAATTTAATATCTCTCACCTGTTTAATTTATTCTGATGCAAGAACATCACGTCTTATACAACACTTGAGGTATAAACAAAGTTACATTGAACATACAACAGGATGTTTATGCTCCACATGAATCTTCTCCTTTTTCATTTATATTCATCTCAGCCTTACAGCATACTTTTCTATTCCCTTTTCTCTCATGTACTCTAATTGTTAGAAGTTATAGCAAGATTACAAAATGTTACTTCGGTGTACAGATATCCCTTTTAAAGAGCGTTCTAATGACGCATTTCCATTTCAGTATGGTTTGAAAAGTAGGGAACTTACCCGAATAGTGCTGCCTCCATTTTCACTTTAGTGTGATTACTGTACATGTGCCAAGAACCGCAATGGTAACTGCGCATGTTCAGCCACAGACTACAGTGACATACTGGAGCCAAATGGGTGCATAATTCAGTGTTTTTCTTTTCAGTAGTTGGTGGGAGCTGAAGATATGAGATTTGACTTCAGTTTACTGTAAACACAAATTGCAGCACAACAAAAACTGAAGTCACCACTCAAACTGGAGTGATTTCAGAAGCAGTACTGACACCAGGGCTCCCTTAACCAACTATTCAAACCAGGCAAGAAAGTTTGTTTTAAATTAAAGAATTGGGCATGTACACAACCAGCTAGCACATGCAGTTTTATATTTCTTTTTAAAAAGGCATTTGAAACCTGGGCAGGGGGGAAATATCTGGAAGATGAGCACATTATAGTTGGAGGGGATGCAGTTCTACAGATGAAAACGTTGGTATACCTCAATGGGAACTGTGAAGACATCAAATGATTGAACTTGGAAGTTGCTTTTGGAAGTTTAAGCAGTTCAAAGATATTTTGATAAAAACAAATGTAGAAGTTTCCAAAGTGATGATTATCCACATATTATTATATGGATCTGAAATTTGGAGCATGAGAAAGACTGATGGACAAAAGATAATAATAGCAGAGATGAGCTTATTGATAGGAATGTCCAGTAAGCAAAAAAAAAATCAAGAATGATATAGTAAGAATATTGCTTGGCCAAGAAACAGCATTTATGCAAAAGATCCAAGAGACTAAAGAAATGCGTTGAGCACATTTCAAGAATGGAAACAGCTGGATTACCTTCCATGACACGCATGAAAAAAGGCAAGAATGGCCAAGGAGAGACAATGCCAAGCGTGACTTGTCACAGGAAGGGCTACCAATGACAGAACCAGCCACGCTAGCTCAGAATTGACAACTGTTAGATCTCCTCAACACCCTGGGGAGCTAGGGGTTGATAATCAAACTGTATCATGGAGCAACAGGCTTGCCAATACAAGCAAGATGGTTTTGAAGTGTCATGAGAAGAAAGCCTGGCTTGCCTTATGTTTTTACTGCCCGAGTGTCATGTACAAAAAATGCTTGTGAAAAGAAATAAGTGACAGTAATGTTGATAAATGGGATTAAAGTATAACTTTGGTGTCTAGGGTAATAAACACCGGTTGAGGAATCCATTAAACATAGCATAGAGGGATAACTTAATAAAAACTGCTCTTCAAACACGTTAAGAACAGCTAGGTCAGGAAGTCTTGTTTGAGGGAAATAGCTTTGGAGCAAATAACTATGACTGTTTACATGGATGAATTGTCTTCAAAAGATTCAGGAATAGATATGTCATGCGATTTTATTTGTGACATGTACCTCTGATGTATGCAACATGTGATGTATAAAGGAGAATGGTTTTCAGTAGTTCTTCAGACGGCTAGCACTAAAATGTTGTAGGGGCATTCCCTTTTCCTGTGATTATAAATTGAAGTGAGAAAGATCTGAAAAATTCAACACAAAATTCTCTCACTTTTAAAGGGTTGCTTTGGTGTGTTCAATTCTGCAATATTTCAATGTTTAGATCACTTGCTAAATTATTCAAACTTTGCACTAATAATTTATATCTTCTGAGCTCCTTGAGCAGGTTACAGTCTTATAGTACAACATCCAATTACTTAAATGTATTTTGACATAATAAAGTAGCAGAAATAAACACTGCAATAAGAGGTTAACACATAGAAGTTCACTAACACAGATTACATTGACCTAAAACATTTTTACACACCACTGATATTTTATACTAAATCTAGAGGTCATATATACTTTGGTTTCCGTTCTTTTGAACTCCCGATTTCTTAGCACAACAGTTAAAATAACAAATGAATATGAAGCCCCAAAATGCTTCTCAATTAAGTTCAGTGTGCCAAAAGTTGTTAGTCAACTTGTGCACAGTCAGATCGCACCAACATCAAATAAGATGAAAGACAAGCCCATCAGTTCTACTGGTGTGGACTAATGACAAATGTTGGCCAGCACACCATTATAGACTGCCTGTTCTTCACAGTGCAGTGACATTCTTTACGCCCACCTGATCGGCCAAACAGGGCCTCAAAATTTTACATCTCAATTCAAAGAAAGCACCTCCACTAATTCAACAATCTCTCAATACCATAATGTAGTGCTGAAGTCTTTGGAATACAATTTGAAGCCATGACCTTCTGACTCAAAAACAATAAAGGCGGATTAATAAATAGGATGGCATCTTAGAACTTCCTAGCAAATAATAAAAAACATAAAAGGATACTTGTGACATAATTGAAGAAGTTTTCATACTGAAACGATCCTTGCTGACAGATTTTGTCAACTGCTTTGAGAAATAGGTTCTCTCCACGAGGCCAGTCCAGTTGGAGCAGTACAATCACATGACCTAAAGCTAGATCATCTCGTATGTCTGTAAAAGCTCTCAACTACAAAAAGCAAAGTTATTTGTTAAATTTCCTGAAGGAAACAAGAAATTGCAGAACTATTTTTTCAACAATTTGGTTTTATTTCATGTTATCAAAAGTTGAATATCTCGATTTACAACTGAAAAAACTTAAATGATGATGCGGTGACACAATGCGCTAGTGCACAAATGTCTATTGCCAGTGCAATAGCAGATACTAATTGATCTCCAAATGACTGATATGTCAATATAACCCAGAATCTCATCTGAAATATTTATTGCCGTTTAGTATTGTTTACTAATAATTAGGGATGAATGAACCTTACACCACTTTCGGGTTCCCCAATGGTGAGCTCTATTCTACCAGGGAATACACTCACTTCCCATTTATTTCTACATGTAGGACCTTGCATATGAAAGCTGAACTTTGTATGTACAGACCTCCTTATCATATCTTCAAGCATGCCCCAAAATAATTTATAACCAATTACTTTTGAAGTGTATTCACTACTATGTAGGCGAAATAAGCAACCAATTTGTACACAGCAAGGTCCCACAATTAGCAAATGACAAATAGCCAGTTCATTTTTGGTGGTGTTGCTTATGGCAGGTGAAACGTTGCTACTGAGAAAATTCCCTGTTCATTTTCCAAAGTGCCTTAGGATCTTCTATGCTCAACTAGCAGATGGATGGGATTTTCTGTTCCGAAAGATGAAGATGTTTTTGTACTATATAATATATACCATATAAAAATCTTAAAGGCTTGACAAGGTAGATGCTGAGGAAATGTTTCCTCTGTCCATGGGGTCTTCAAATGCCATAACCAACTGCACTAGTAGCCTTAGTCACTGTTCGATTCTCCACACCATCCACTTATCTACCAACAGTCTCTAACAATCAAGCCTCATACCTAACATTCATATGCTTCACATCGCCTTCAATCACTTGGCACTGCTGCATGCCTCAGGCCCACATCAGACAGATTACACACATTGCCAGCTATTCGACAATGACAGCCATTTCAACCATACAAACTGCACAGCATTCATTGACCCTTCCCCCTCTATTGCAGGACAAGGTGGTTGGCACTTGACTGGAAACAGCAGGAGCTAACTGGAGAGGCTAGCACTGGACAAGATGGCACTGGTAATTATTGGGATGGCCACTGCTGAGGTCATGGTCAGTGACAGGCCTGAAATCATGAAAGATGGCAGTATCCCCATACTCAATCTTTTTCCACACATCCCACTTCCCTCTTAGCCTACACGCTCTTCTGATTTACAAGCTACTGATGTTGTAAGCATGCACCTCTTACTTTTCCCAACTCTCCACATGACAACATTACATTTTTCCTTTCAGATACCCAAGAGGTGCAACCTGACCAGGCAATGGAGAAACACCAAGAAGAGGGTGATGATGAAGATATAGTACTGTCATTTGATTTCACACTTGCAGCCATCATCTTGGACACTGGCACTGTGTGTATCTTGAGGATAGAACAGCAGCAACATGGTGAGACACTAGCCATCTGTAGTCTGAATCCAGGGCAGAGGGTGAAGATAGCACAGGTGTCAGCTTGCTGGAGGGTAAGGTTGGAAAGGAGTTCCACTGCAGAAAACTCAGATGAGGGCTTCAATTGGGCAGCTGATAAAAGAAACTGATGAGTGTACACAACAGAACGCTTGGTGCATTGGGAAGCATGTCATCAATGTCAGAGCATGGAGGAGTCCAGCACCACCTGGCAGAGGGCTTTGGGCGTATTGTGGAGCCCAGCCTTTCCAGCATGAAAGTGGTAGTAACTCATTCACATGCTCAAACATAATGCAGCAGGATGATGTCACAGCCTGCATTGCAGCACAAGCAGGAGCCACTCAAAGTCCAAATGCTGCAGTGGAAGCTCAGATTGCTGTCATTCAAGGCCAACTTGCTGCCACGTCAACTCAGACTGTTGTGATCATTGCTGTGAATTAGTGTGCGCAAAGGGCTTGCAGAATGTCACTGCAGTCTAGAAATTTGTCCTCCAATAAATCATTAGGTGTGCTGAGGCATCATCCTGGGGAGTGGCAGTGGCTCTGAGCGCAAACCTGCTGTCCCCTCTGAAGGAAGGCCTTCTGCCTGCCATCCCACCACTCTACCAGTGCCTTTGCTGCTGTGCGTCAGCTGACCAGCCGAGGCTGCTGTCGCCAAGGCCCAGATGGTGTTGTCCATCACCGAGGCTTCTAGGTCCAAAGCTGCTCGAGGTCATTCTTCAATGCCATCTGCAGTTTCCTCCAATGAACATCAGCAGCCTTCCACCAGCCATGCTGCAGTTACTGGGTAGCATCGTGTGGGAGCAGTAAGACAGGTAAAGGTACATAGAAGACAAGTACTATGAAAATGCACAAGACTGATTAGTTGATTTTAGTATGTCATATGGCATGATTTATAAATTTGGTTAGGAATGTTAAAAGCGGTTTTTAATTTTACATAGTAACATTACAGTGTCAGCTTGTGTACAAAAAAGGGAAGGTAGGGTGCGGGACTGTTGAAGAATGGGGAATTAGGGTTGCAGTTACTGACACCACACTCAGATGATTTCTTCATGGACAGCAAGGGGCTCCCTAAGTTGCCTCTCCCCTTCTGCTTCCTCCTCATGCTCCTGCTTCTTAGCTGTATGCCATGTAGCTATTATCAAGGTCTGTCTCCTCATAATGGCAAGGTTATGCAGCATCCAGCAGATCACCACAAAACTTGACACCTATCCAGCTAAGAATCACACAGCTCCACCCAAATAGTCAATACATTGAAAGCATTGTTTCATCACATCAATGGTCTGCTCTATCACATTTTGTGTGGCAGCACGACTTTCACTGTGCGTGTGGGCTGCGCACCAGAGTCATCAGTGGCTGGTCGGCCCTTGCTGTCCAGAAGCCACCCACTGGTTTGCAGACTTCTGCAGAATGAAGCATCATGGCTGCTGCCAGGATAGTGGGTAGTGACCAGCACGATTTGCTGTCTATACTCACATACAGCTGGATGTTGATGGAGTGGAATTGCTTTTAGCTCCAGTATAAGGCAGGGGTGGCATGTGGTGCCAGGAAATTGATATTAACGAAATTAAAGGTACCTAGGACAACAGGGAAACTTGCAATCCGAGCAAAGTCGTGTGCCCTCTCTCTGCCTGCCCCTCTGGAGAATGAAATGTAATGGCCTTAGTGGCCTCCCTGATGCAACAATGGACATCAAGCTGCAAGATATTGCAAATCTCCAGCCTGGGAGGTGTCAAATGGATTAAAATTCATCACCACAGTCATCTTCACAGCCACTGACTTTGTAGCCCTTGCCCTGCTCCAAGACTATAGTTGCAGCTGAAGCAGGTAACAGATTTTAGCAAGGCTGTTCTTACTGAAGTAGAGATGTCACTCACACTTTCCCTTGCTGAAGTTCAAGGAGAATTTCTCCCTGAACATCCTGGGCGGATATGATCTCCTGCTGGGAGCCCTTCTTTCCCCCTCCTCAGGTGGAAAGTTTCAGCAGCTTGTCCTACTCTGTATGGCCTCTGTTGGCTCTCCAAGTCATGCTGCATTCCAAGGGAAATGCCTACTTGTCTGGCAGCAACCAGTTTGTGCTTTGAAATAAGGAATAAGTGCTTTGCACGACTCCCTGGAGACTTTGGTACTTGAAACAACTATAGAAGGCACCAAACGCTTATGGAATTGCAACAATACTCAGCAACTAACCTATAAGCAATTGATGATCTCTTGAAAGGCACTGATGAGGTGTCCTTCCTGTTGCTGAATGAGTGTTCAGCTGTGCGAGGTTAAAAAGCTGAAGCATGAAGCTCCAAAATGGTATCCCTGGCATCAAGTCAGCACTGCATGCTGATTGACATCATGATCTGCTTACTCTGCATACTTCCAGTGGATGTTGTGTGTGTGCTAACACCTGCATCAATATGGCATCCGGTGTGATTCGCTCTTCAAGTGTGCATGCATGCCACAGATATCATTTGGAGCTCTAAGGGCACTTGTAGTGTCCAAAAAATAGAGGCCAACATGCCCAATTTATCACCCAATATGTTTTTTGTCCACAATTCCCCATGTGGTGGCCTAGTGTCGTTCTCCGAACAAACACCAGTAAGAGGCCAGATAAATCCTTAGTAAATAAAAATATAGCAAGTACTGAGATGCACACTTCCAGCAATCAGTAATCAGCTGTTTGTTTCCTCTAATCTGGAGCAAGGGCAGGAGTGTCAGAGCAAAGAAAAAAAAGAGCTAAAAATCCAGATAACATTAAATAAAGTCTTCCCTGATGGCCTACTGGGTGAATGTACAGCCAATTGCAGTGCTGAGCCAGATATTCCTAGTTTTGACTCACAGTTAGTGCAGTTAACACAACTCAGCTAAGAAGCAAATGAGACACTACCACTGGCTTCAGTATCTGAGGATGGCAGAGGGGCAGGGGAGTGGGACGGTGCAGTTCTTGATCATGATTATTATCCAGTGACCCATGACCGAAAACACAAACACCAAATGCACTGGGGAATTCTAAGCTTCCGAAAGGCACTATATAAATACAAGCTCTTTCTTTCTTCTTCTTTATAGTTAGCCATCATGCTAGCATTCATTACCCATGTTCACACGCCAGATTAGTTTAGTTGAATAAAGTATTCGAGTGTCACGGAGCTGTATCTTGCAGGCAAGATCCAGCCTCCAGGAAGGATGAGGCAAAACCTATTGCATTTCACATCGATTTTATTTTTGTGTTCACCAGGACTGACTCAAGTCTTTACTTACAAATGCTATAAATTATTAATATTAATGAAGAAGTTCAGTCAGTCAATCGGCTTACCTTAAAGCAGGCCAACATTAACTGAAGGCAATATGGCATCATAGCTTTGCTTGTACAGGGCAATAGTTTAAGGTCTAATGCTGAAAGTAAATAGAGTATAAAAAATAAAAATGGCAGCAGTACAACTGGAGCTTTTGAGAAATTAAGCAGAATTATAATTTCTGTAAATTCATATAATTTCTTGCACATGTTAAGCAAATTATGCAGCATATATAAATTGTCAGGAATTAATGCAAATGTTAATGTATTTAATTAGAATTTAAAAAAGACATACACTTCACTCTTTTCCCTTTCCTGCTTTCAAGTGGCAAAAATGAAGCTCAGTTAAGATGCTAGGACAACCATTTCCTAGACCTCCACTTTGCTGTTATTAATCAGAGACTAGCTGCAGTTCAGAAGCAGTCCTGGTTTTGTCCTCCATTTGTTGTCTTTCTACAGTGGTACAAGTTCAAGCACTCAGCAACATGTGGTTAAGCAATCTACACTTCTAGGTTAATGCTTTTATAATTATCACAAAAATACAGGGCTCTAACTTGCTCCATCCTACATGGAGATTTGTGTCAATATCTTTATGCAAGCGCAGGGGTAAAACTCAAGGTGCAATATCTATTATTTTGATGTCTTCCATCACTATCACCAAGAATTCTATAGAAAAGAACACAAACTTCTGACATCATCTGCTTTGGTTTTGTAAGTAAAAGCTCTAAAGTTTTAGAGGAGCACAAATAATCTGAATACTTAGTTTTGGAACAAGTGGTAAGAATCCAGTTGTCCCAACTACATCTCATGCGTGAAAATGAAAAGACATCTCTTGCACAGATGTGGCCTTTTCCAAGCTTATAAATTAGATTCATCAATCTGAAACATTAACTCTGTTTCTCTCTCAGAGTGCTGAATATTTCCAGCATTTCTGTTTATTTCACATTTCCAATATCTGCACAATTTTATTTTTCTATAAATTCTCCAGTTGCACTCCAAACTATTTCACAAATTACAAAAGAAAGTTGGAAAATATACACCATAAATACCAATATACCTATTTTTGAGCTAAACTAATTGTACACCTCGCCCTAATACGTTTTGCCCAGGTTGAACAGGTAAACAGGTTACCATGGCACTGTAGAGATGTACTTAGATCAATGCGTACAATGATCAACTTATAAGGAACACTTGTGTGTGATACATTAGCCTAGTTTAGAAGGGGTGCAGGCACTGCCAAATCACAACTTCTTCATAAACCTCAAAGTCTTCAGGGAGAAAGAGATAAAAGGATTAAAATTAGCATATATCTGAATAACTCAATGTTGTCCATACCTTTCCTAAATCTAGGTTTCGTTTTTGGAGTTTCCTCCTGTACTTTCACAACATCTTGTGTACATGGAATGACACTGCACATAACATCCAACACCTTATCACATGTCATCTATGGAAGGAAAACAAGAGGTCAGATTCATGATTGACTTCATTACATTGTCAAATGATGAGAAAAATAAATTACAAGGTCATATTTATCAACTTAAAGAGGAACATATGATTTTAGACAAACAGTAAAGGCCATAAAATCTAATTAAATTCTTCCATCTTTGACAGATCAAACTTATCTATCCACCTTTCTCATCATACTCTTCATTTTCAGAAATGCATCCAATTGTCTCTTGAACCCATTTTTATGGTTTGTCCTGGCAGTCTTCCCAATCATTAATGGCACAGGTAAATTTAAATACTTGGTTTAAAAAGAAAAAAAAATCCATACATGAATCAAATAGTGCAATCCGTCTCAAAAGAGTGTGGTCAAAACAGGGGATTCGTCAGCTACCAAATACTAATGTATTATAAATTTTTCATTTTACTTTTACACCTGTCAATAAACAAGCAGCCAATTTAGTTTCATTCAGGAGCAGAGGCAGCAACCAGCTCATTCCTCACCTACAATCATCCTACTTTGCAGAATAGAGTTACAGAATAGCAAGAGTTGATGCTGTCTTTCAACATTGGTAAGGGATAGCTTCTCATCTTCACATAGTGCCCACTATTCAGATTAGAAATTAACTGTATGAGAAACTCTCAGCTGAATTCCAGTAACCCACCACGCCAATTACTTGCTACATTAACCCAGAAGGCCACTTAGATCATCAGCCCTACTGACTAACATGTATATCAAAAATATGCATCCAAGTGATCACGTTTTCAAATACGTTAACAAGGTTTCCCATATCTTATCAAAAATCATCAATATTGCAACAGGAGGCTTGAAATTTGTAAAATGGGTAGGCAAAAGTCAATTTCTAAGTTCTCAGAATGTATCACCATTGTGTACTTACTCTGTATTCTCCTAATGCAAAGTGACAGGCAGCCATTTGGATTAATGCTCTTTGTTGTTCCAGTGTGCCCTGACTCATGACATGTTGCTGGGCTCCTTGAAGAGCGCCTAACTGATGAAGACTGTTTATTGCTTTTCTGTATTGGCCCTTCAAAAGAAAAAATTCAATTACATACTAAGGCAATAAAAAAGGTAAAAACATCACTTAGAGTACTTATATAATCCCATTACGTACACAATAAAAAAAGTCAACTATTTATGGCATGTCTTGAGGTCACTTCAATAGTCCTGCTTTCCCTTAATCAGCAAACTAACATTTGAATAATAGATTATAGAAATTGTAATTGCTTTTATTCTTCTAATAACTAGTGTGGTATCAAGGTTACTGTTATCCAGTATCCTTTACCCTCTACCCTTTTCCATTCCTCCTCTGTCCTCAGCAGCAGAGAAGACATAGTCATGTAGTGAACTACACCACAGCACAATGCACTGGGGCCAACATGGCATACCACCGAAATGCTGGATAGTATACAGTATTTCTAAATTTAAGAGTTTACTTTAAATAACTAATCTAGCATTAAAATCATCTTTATTTCTTTCTAAATGTGAATAACATCAAAAATAAAGTTCAAACTTAATCCAAATAAAATGTTTCTGCCCATCTATAGTATAAGTTGCGTATGCATGAATGTGGGATTCACATTTGCCTTCTGACTGGGTTGCAGTAGTAGTCACTGTCTCCTGGAAAATGGTATCTTTCGTGTCAAGATAGACATCTGCACATATACGTATTTATTCAGCATATTACATTCAGCATATTACATTAGCATCCAAACATAGGAACCAACTTGCCAGAAAAGAATTGCATTAGGGTGGTGGGGAAGGGAACAGATCTGCCCTTGGGAGAATGGCACTGTACTAGCAATCAGGGGTACATTGAAAAGTTTCCCAACGTGGCAAGTCACAAATATGACCAGATAAAATATACATAAAAGCTGACAGATTTTCATAAAAACCTAACTGCTTCAAGGTCCTTCAAGGGAGGGAGCTGCCATCACTTGGTTTGGCGTATACGTGGCTAAAGTTCCACACTTCATGATCGACAATGCCCTCAGGTAACTATGGATGGGTCAATATGTGCAGTCAAATTTTAAAAAGAGAGCATGCTCAGAGGCTAAGTGGACTGTGGGGGACAAATTACATTGTATTAGCAAATCTGAGAGTTCTGATAACGATCCTTTTTTTTTTTGGGATTTATAGTTGAGTAGATGAGGAACTTTTATGGTGGCTGTATATTGGAGAATTTTTGTTTGAATGTGATTGTGTAAATTCTCGGTGGAATATGAATGGTAATGAAAGTAGAAAATAATCAAATAGAAAGAAAAAATATTAACTGAAATACTTATCCAATAAGGAAGAAAATTCCCAAAGAGATTCAACAGTCACAAGGTAATAGACACAAGAAAATAAATTTTGTGAAGATAACTTAATTAACTTCAACCAATAAATTCAGAAAAAACCGCTAGTTAATAAGACTAAGCAGATATATTTGAAAGCAAAATGTCTTCCTGTGCTTCCACAGTCAGTGTGACCTCAAATAATTTACCTGGTATACAATCATGTCAGTTATGAATATCCTCAACCACAGCCAAGTTTCAGTCTTCCAAGACATGCAGATTCGTGTGAATTCTTGAGAGTGGAAAAGAATAACAAATAAATTCTACAATATATCATAAAATGGTGATTAATAGTGCATCTCAGTTTAAGGAAAAGTAGAAAAAAGTTTTTCAGTACTTGCAAGTACCCTTGCAGAGATATGCAACCACCAGAAGCAAATATTATGCTGCAAGAATTCCAGTACATCAGCAACTCTGGAATATCAATGACACATGTAGTTAATATAAAAGGAAACTACAATTCTGAGTCAATCAATCCCAAGCCTTATGCCATTGCCTGGTGACAAAAATGGAGTAGAATTGTCCCTAATTTACGGGTTCCCTTTGTACTACATTTCTGAACATAGTTTATCTCTTCTAAGATATCAACTTCAAAATAGTTTCTGAAATTGCGTGCTAAGTTATTTTCTATTGTTTTGGCAATGCATGAGGTATGCTAAAATGTTAGTCAAGCCAATTCTGTTGACAGGTTATGGACACTCCTGCTCCTAATTCGTATGCTTATCTACAAGGGAGTCAAAGGGTATAGGGGGTATGAAGAAAAGTACAGTTGAGGCCACAATCAGATCAGCCATGATCTTACCGGATGGCAGAGCAAGCTCGAGGGGCCAAATAATCTACTCCTGCTCCTAATTTGTATTTTAAAGTGTGTCTGGAAAAACCATGATCATTGAGCACATCCAAGTGATACCTTTTCATATGTATTATTGCTGTTTGTGATTTAAGTAAATTCCCTCTGGTTGCCAGATTAACTTCTGAAAGGTAACTGGTTTTACTGGTACAGAATTGGACACTTTTGACATATCAGCTGGTTAAGGTTTCGATCCAATTCTTATAGCTATTTCTGAGAAAGATGGCAACCAGTAGAGAATTTGGAAACCATCCCTTTCTGAGGCTTCTTTATTATTTAGACTTCTTTGGCAACCTTTTAAGCATTCAAAAGTGTGCAGCTATAGTTCTTCCCTAAAATTATTTTTAATTAGGAAGTTATAAAGCAGCACTGTTTAAAACAAGATATCAATTTTGAATATTTGCAGTCCCCTTCAGGTGTTTTGATATGTGTAAAATGAACCCATCACTTATGATTATCCACAAACTTTTCAGAAATTAGTGAGTAAACAACTAAAAAGTATTGTTGTGCAAACTGTACTGGAGAATAGGAATTTATTTTATGTGGTAGTTCCCCAGATGCCTTGATAAAGGTCAGGGAACCATAGAGAGGTGATCTAAATTGAAGAACTTTCAAAGTAAGTTCACAATGCACAAAAACTATTTATTATGGACACCCTTATGTATAGCATTAAACAAGGTGTGACAGAGTGATGAAAATACCAACACCAGAAATCTACTGTTGTGTCTTTCTTATTAAGTACTGAACTGCTTCAAGGCAGAAGAATGGGTAAGCAAAAATATGGCTGCCATTTGACTGACCTCAAAGAGTTTCTGCATCCTTCAGTATAGAAAGTAGAGGTTTTACTACTATTCACCTACACAAGGCTCCCCAAGTGAGCAGATGCAGAAGAAAAATTGAGTTTTATAACTGTACTTGCAGCTCACTGCCATCTTCTCAAGGGCAACTAGGCCCAGCCAGCAAAGCCCACATCCCATGAATGAATTTTAAAAACTTGCAAAAACAACATACACTGGGACCACACTATAGCATGGAACTCAGTAATAATGTGAGTGCCCTGGAATCCAAAATTTTCATTTACATTTATTCACAGAACTGTATGAAAAGTGGAGCAAAGTGTTAAATAAACCTAGGGGAAGGGTGTCAACTCATGTAGGCCATGTCACTCAGGTTGGGAGCTAAAGTTGAGTGCAGTGAAATCACTTCCACTGTGTGTAAGCTACAGTGAAGCTGTAGAGATCCAGTCTGTGTAACTTAGGGCTGGATTTTACGTTCCCTCACTGGTGGGTTTGAAAGCTGGGCGGGGAGGGGGAGGCAAAAACAAGTAATATCCAGCGGGTGGCCTCTCCACTGTCTATCCCACCCACCCCGACCTGTCTGAAATTTTGCAGGAAGCAGGGGAGGAATCGGGCAGCACATCTGCCCTTGGGCTTATTGAAGCCCTTAAGTGGCCAACTGATGTCCACTTAAAGGCCTCATCCCACTGATGCAGGTATTTTACCACGCCAAGCGGGAAGCCCAGCAGCTTTAGCTGCACGGGCTGGTGTCGGGCAAGGGTGGGGAAACCTCCTTTGGGACAACCTGGGCCCATCAGAGGTACCCCACCCCCAAGGTCATCCTCCACTCCTTGCCCCCCACTTGCCTCTTGAACCCAGCACCCCCTATCCCCCACAGCCCCCTCTCCATACTACAACCCCAGACTTACCTGTCAGTTCAGGTTCCTCAGAATTGGGGACTGCTTGTAGTCCCAGCGGTGGCTACCAGTAGCCAAGCCTGCAGCTCTCTAAGGTGGGGCTTCCTCCTGAGAAAGGGGGCAGAGGAACTCTCACCTTAAAGCAATCAACGCTGCTCCCAGCATCAAATGCAGGGTAACCGCTGGGATTGTGCCCTTGGTTAGCATTCCATAGCTGGGACAATCACTGGAAAGTTTGTCTGCCTGTCATTGGACCTACCTAGACATTGGCTCAGGCTGTTTTCTGACTTGTTATCTCTGACCCATTACTGTTATTTAATGGTTTAACAGTTTACCTCTGCAGGTTTCAGCACCATCTGTAAGAGTTGCCTTGTTATTTTTTTAAATCTTTAGTTCTTATGCTTTTATTCGCCTTTCAAAATTTTAAAGTGCATGCCAGGCCATTTACTGTATTGATTTATTTAAATAAGACCCACAGGCTTTATTTATTTTAAACTTAGAATGCTGTTGTACCCATTTCAAGCTCAACAAAAGTTCATGACAATGAGGAAAAATTATGAAGCAGGATTTAAAATCTGAACATACATTATAGAGAACATGTGACTGGCGTCTTGGGAATTCTCTGTTGGATGCCGATTTAATCAGTAGTTCTGCTTTATTCTTACTACTGGCTTGGCACTTTTGAAAGGACTTCTTTATCGTTTGGCCTCACCCATAACGGGGTCTTGAGAAATGGGCCCCATGGACCACATTATAGCAGGGTTCCAGTGTAGTTTGCATAGGCATAGCTGATTCATAAAAATTTAAAAACTTGTCCTTTGCTTTAATAACATCCCCAATCTTAATCACTGGAGAAAAGCCAAACAGATGAATGGCAGTAAAATCATGTAACTCTCTGTATAGAAAAGAGTAGGAGCACTTCAGCTGCGGGACATGATAGCAATCATGCTTTTCTTGTTTATACCCTTAGTATCAGCACCATTTAAGCTTACAATGACACTGATGTAACAAAGAGGATTTCTGTCATCTGGAAATCAGTCATCAAGCAAGTTCCACAAAATCAAAGGCAACAATCATATTTTAAATTTGTTACAGACTTTAACAGTTGTATCAGTGGCAGATCTGTACCATAAATGGAGTACTACTTATAGTACAACACACAATTACGAGTAAATTAGAAAATGATTCCCATGCAGAAAACCTGAAATGGGATTGAATCATTCAATGCTTTCACACTTATATTAGGCCAGGAATAAGTTAACTAAGCCAGTAATTTGATGCAATAATTTGATGCAACAACAATCTCTAAAATATAGAGATAAAACGAAATCTTGTGCATTTTCACAGATAGCTTGAAAAAAAAAGTCAAATAAATCCTCTCCTCGCAGATAGGTTCTACAGAGAAAAGATAATTTAATCTCCATTATAAAATGGGATCAGCCCTACCTTTCTCCAAAGCCTCTTGAGAATGAAGCAACTCCCAACTTTCTCTTGCAAGCTTAAAGTTCTCAAGAACATCAATTGAGTTTGGCAACTCAACCTTATTGACAACAATGTGACGGTTACGCCCTTTTCCAGAACATTCTTCATCATCTGAACTCTAAATTTAAAAAATGAAATAAATTTAACTTCTTTAAAATTTAAATGTTAAGCAACTAATATTGCTTTATGCATTACCTTTTACACCTATTTTCCCTCATCTGAATAAGTTAATTCCTTCCATGGTGTCTTGTACCTCACACAAGTGGTTGCTCCTTGTGTGCAAGTCTCGGCAATAAACATTCCTAGGCTACTCAACCCTGAAGGACAAGGATTATCACAGCTGAACCTGACTCACTCCTTGTCCTAAGCAAATATCCACACACAGACTTCCAGCAAGGATCGGTAGATCTGCCTTTCTCAAACTGCAATCTACCACATGTGCAGCACAGGGTAAGCTGGTTGTCTGGCCTTGCAGGAGAGCACACATGAAGGAGCACTGAATGAAACAGGAAGGTCATCAAATAGACCCGCAGTTACCAAGGTTTCAGGTGGACACCAGGCAAGTTCAGCCTTGTTCGAGAGGAATTTATTCATTAATTTTTAATTACTTAAACTTAAAGTCAAAGAAAGAGCACCCAAATACATGTTCTTCCAGGTATTATGAATATTATAATTTAGATTAGGGTGTTGGGGGTGAGGTGTGGGGAAGAATGTGTGATTATTAATCCATTTGAAAAGAGATCCTTCAAACAAAAACCCTCGAGAACCACAGCACCAGATAACAATTTGGGCTGGAAAATATAGCTGATCTTCCCCCCATCTTCTTCAGGTGTGCAATGGTCATTCCACATGGTAATTATCACATCAAACTGGCACCAGTGTTTCCTACATTGCAACAGTGACTACACTTCAAAAGTACATAATTTATGGCCATGAAAGGCGTGAAATAAGATGCAAGTCTTTTTTAATGATAAATCTCTTGATAATTAAAAATAATTTAATGAGAGACTTGCATTGGTTACTTTGTAAATTAATTTTAAGCCCATTATTTCTTCAGTATCATTATATGAAAGAAACATAGCATAAATTCAAAATCCAAAACAGAAGAAAAAAATTATAAATTAAATTGTCCTGAACTGCCTCAAAGGCATTAATCCAATTGAAGGCCAGATGAGTTACAGTCTTCAAAATCTATTAGATTATTTAGTTAGATAATCAATTAGATTATTAACTTGAGATGGGTAGCAATAATCCACTACTCCCTATAAAGTACATATTAAATATGATAAAACTGACAGTGAAAAGTTACAAGCAGAAATTCTGAGTTGAATTGAACCAAGATGACATCACCCTAGGTGCCCTTTCTTCATACAGTCGATCAACTGGAAAACCCAGTGTGCATAACTAAAGGTCAGCAATGTGGAAAGGGTGAAGCTCAGCTACAACATCTACCTGGCAATGTGGAAAATTGCCCAGGTATGTCCTGTACACAAAAAGCAGGACAAATCCAACCCGGCTAATTACCACCCCAACAGTCTACTCTCAATCATTAGTAAAGTGATGGAAGGTGTCATCAACAGTGCTATCAAGTGGCACTTGCTTAGCAATAACCTGCTCACTGATGCTCAGTTTGGGTTCCGCCAGGGTCACTCAGCTCCTGGCCTTGTTACAGCCTTGGTTCAAACATGGACAAAATAGCTGAAATCCAGAGGTGAGATAAGAGCGACTGTCCTTGACATCAAGACCGCATTTGACCAATTGTGGCATCAAGGCATCCCAGCAAAACTAGAGTCAATGGGAATCAGGGGAAAACTCTCCGCTGGTTGGAATCATACCTAGCATAAAGGAAGATGGTTGTGGTTGTTGGAGGTCATCATCTCAGTTCCAGCACATCACTGCAGGAGTTCCTCAAAGTAGTGTCCTAGGCCAACCATCTTCAGCTGCTTCATCAATGACCTTCCTTCCATGATAAGGTCAGAAATGGGGATGTTCGCTAATGATTGCACAATGTTCAGCAACATTCGTGACTCCTCAAATGCTGAAGCAGTCCATGTCCAAATGCAGCAAGATCTGGACAATATCCAGACTTGGGCTGTTAAGTGGCAAGTAACATTCATGCCACACAAGAGCCAGGCAATGACCATCTCCAACAAGACAGAATCCAACCATCAGCCCTTGACATTCAATGGCATTACCATCACTGAACCCTACACCCGCAATATCCTGGGGGTTACCATTAACCAGAAACTGAACTGGCCTAGCCATATAAATACTGTGGCTACAAGAGCAGGTCAGAGGCTAGGAATCCTGCGGCGAATAATTCACCTCCAGACTCCCCAAACCCTGTCCACCATCTACAAGGCACACGCCAAGAGTGTGATGGAATACTCCCCACTTGCCTGGATGAGTGCAGTTCCAACAACACTCAAGAAGCTTGACACCATCCAGGACAAAGCAGCCTGCTTAAATGGCATCCACAAACATTCACTCCCTTCACCAACGACTCATAGTGGCAACAGTGTGTACCATCTACAAGATGCACTGCAGGAAATCACCAAGCCTCCTTAGGCAGCACCTTCCAAACCCATGACCTCTACCATCTAGAAGGACAAGGGCAGCAGACATGGGAACACCACCACCTGGAAGTTCCTCTCCAAGCCACTCACCATCCTGACTTGAAAATATATTGCCGTTCCTTCACTGTCGCTAGGTCAAAATACTGGAACTTCCTCCCTAACAGCACTCTGGGTGTACCTACATCACATGGACTGCAGCGGTTCAAGAAGGCAGCTCACCCTCACAAAACAACACAGTTGGTATGTTTAGCAAAGCTAACTAAATCAATACACATCGATGCTCGTATGGTGATAGTGCTGATTCCATTCATGCTAACCTTAATATTTCATCACAAACTATTCTGAATTTGTTAATCGTTGTTAAAGAGAGTGTAAATTCTGGCATAACTAATTAGCAATAGGTCTCAATGCCACTTGAAAATCTTGTTAAACATATTCACAACCCTGTCATGAGATTGTTTGAGATGAAGAGAGATTGAATGCCACAGGTACAGTTACATGTCCTTAATGACTTCCACTGCTGACATATTAGTGCTGTATGCCAGTCAGATGTAAACAAGATTAGAGTGTCAAATAAGGATAAGGATTGACGAGAGAGTAGTTGCACAACATGTCAGGATTTGAAAGAAAGGAAAGGTTGGAAACTGAGCAACACGTGGAGAATTGAGAGGTTATTGGTGCTTTGCTTGAGAAATCATAATAATCTTGAAATAGGAGATTGATGATAGTAGCAGACATGGGGTTGAAGAAGAGCAACAGAATGGTTGAGAACTGAGAAAAAGGTCAGCTGGCAGGCTTCATGGACATGATGGGAGTATTCAAGACTGAGGGAGAGCAAAAATATGAACAACCGTACAGTTTGAGACCATGGAGAGGAAGACCATTTGGGATGAGGACATTAAACATGGAGGTGAAATCGCTGACAAAAATGTTAGTAGAAACAAAAATGTCATCATAGGTGGTAAACCACTGGAGAGGGAAATCAGAAATTGTCTACATGTGAAAACACCCCTTAAATAGATCCCTTATAGCCACCACCTATTTGACTGATAGTACAGTCCCCATAATGTTTAACAGGTACATTTAAGTCAATGTGATTTGCCCTCTATTTACAGACAGCATGTATCTGCGAAAGAACAATAACATTATATCAGAGATTGACCTGGCCTCACACTAAATGTATTAGCTGATTTAAATTGCAAACGGCTCACGGAAATTTCAGGCAGCTTCCCTTATTTGTCTGCACCATTAACTTGTGCAGATTATGGGATACAGCTGAAAAGCAGAGACTTTGTCATGACCAAAACATAAACAATCCATTCATACATATGATTCGAATTAACTCAAGTCATGCAGGCAGTACTCACACATCTACAATTAATCTTTCATCTACCAAAATGCACATAAGAAGGAATTCATTACCCACAAAGTGTAAAAAAAATTTTAAAAAGGTTCACATTTCCTACAGAACGAAGAATACCACCAACATTCATTCTTTGTGCCTTTCGTGAGACTGAAGGTTATTGTTTTTGAACTAAAGGGTCAAATGGTGAGGGGTGTGTCCTGCAGAACACAGCATGGGGGTCTTTGTTTTGCCCATCACTCATGTTATATTATGCCTCTTAAAACATTTGTTAGCTATGCAAAGACTGCACCAGGTGTACACGGCAAATCCTCAGCTTGTCAATGTATAATTGTTCCTTTGATTGATAGTTTTCTAATCAGAATCCTATTGCTGGCTAAATCTATATGGCAGCCATTTGATTGTATGTGAAGGCAACAGCTAGGCTCTATGGCCTAATACAAGAACATTATCTCATTCGCATAATAATATATGATCAGGAAATTTATGGAAGTCAGTGTCCTCTCCAGACCTTGCTGTTTATCAGATGGTGAAACAGTCTCTGAATAAGTTATCTTAATCAATATTATGAACTGATGAGATTTTTGATGTTTAACTCGATAACTATTAATAGTATCTGTATTGCTACTGTGCAATACCAACTTGTGAATAATTCACAGGTTTGTTTTAGCTTTTATGATACAGCATTTGCCATTTATCTGAGAGCTTTGAAGTGTAGTGGGCACCTCTGCAATTTCTGATGTACAATAACTTGGTAAAAGGGTCATTATTGATTCTGTCACATGCAACATATAATAGGAAAGGTATAGCCTAATTCAAGATGCCTGAGTCTTCATATGGAGCTGCAAAGCAAACAATGTGAACTGCAAGAGCATAAATACCAGATCCGCCTCATCCCAGCTTGCCAGTGGTCCAGAAAGATGTGGTGGGGTGGGAGCGGGCTGCTTGATGCAGCAGAAAATGGCATGAGGTCACTAGTGGTGTGTGGGTCAGCAGTGTTTGTCCCCACCCTTTAGTTTAGCAGTGTAGTCAGGCCAATTGAAGGATTCTTAGTTGATGACAATATTTGCAGCTGAAGTAAGCAGGCTGCTAACCAGCACTGTGATCAAACAGCTTCTTGTCAAATGAGAAAGGAGTCAATCTTACACATTGTACTATGCAGTTGCCAAGAGACCAGAGGTTTCTGGATCCCATGTCAGCAGATAAATTCAAAATGGCAATAGTACCCTATATTATTCAGGCCGCATAACCAAGAAATTGGATGGTCATAATGTTCTCCAAAGACCCACTACTCTCAAACTGGCAATCAGTCCAGGCATGCAAAGTTCTTGAAGTTCAACTTCTACCCAAGTGAAGCCATTTGGTCTTTCATCAGCACAAGTTTTTCATGAAATGTGCAGCTGATCTATGACTTGGTCACTCTTTATAACCACTCTCATTTAGACAACTGGTTCCTAAGTATTCCATCTCAAAAGGCAACTTGGAATATAGTCTGGCAGACGATAAATTAGTACATCTCTACAAGAAATAATATTTTTGCACGTCTTAGTGACAGAATCAGCTTCATAGAGGATATGAAGGAATAGTGGATTAAGGTCAGTTGCCTTCAATGCCAACCTGGAGCAACAAAACAGTAGTCTAGAATGGGAAAAAAATCATCCAGATCTTGTATTTGTTCCTTCAGTAGCATAACGCTCCTAGACAAGTGTTCCGTTTCAATACCTTTAATGTCTTTTCCTCGACTATTATGTTGGGCAGATTATTCCTCAAAAATGGTATGTTTTTACGTTTCTCTGTACGTCTATTTTAAGTTAACTTATCATTGATTTAGTTCCTCTTGCCTGATAAATCCAAGTACTTGAAACAAATATTAATAACAAACACATTTTTGTTGTAGAGTGCTCACATGCTGCACTACAGGTGACATTGTGGCACTCAGATAGAAATAGGTAATGATCAATACAATGAGGAATAAACTGCTTATAAAGACAGGAAACACTTATGCCCAAGGTGTCTAATATCTTTCATTAGCTTTCTTACAATTGTATAGCTTTAGCATACTTAAAGCTTTATTCATTAGTCATCATTTTTATATTCAAGATCATTTTCAGTGCCCTTCTCTATATGTATATGCATCTTTTTTGTGGTGTAGTGAAGAGAATTGAATGTATTAAATCCACCTGCACTCTGAACAGTATGTTGCAAAGCCATAGCACAACCCCAAGGGATATATTCCATAATCCTGAAAACATACCGCAATATCTATCTACATTATTTTTTGGAAAAAAAGTCAATGTCTCGAGTATAACTTAGAAGGCTGGCTAGTCCAAGGGATACATAAATAAATAAATAATGATTAAACTCCAGGTCTGGATCAATTTACTGACTACCAACACTGTTTTATGAAGTTACTTAAAACACTAGAATATCATTACATCAACCAGATTTTCTCAGTCTGGAAAGAACAGTTTCCAACCAGCTTCCAGATCTTTAAAATTGTATAATTGGATAGCTTACAAGGAGCTAGCACTCTCATTGCCTATCTTCCCTCTTCCATTATAAAATCACGGTAACATACATCAGTCATGTGCTATTCTGGGTACAGTAAACTGAGGGGGTGTCCCAAGAAAGCAATCAATTACATCAGGCATCCTGCGTACAAGAACAAGTTGAAGGGAATTTGATGAGAGGAAGAGAGGCTATAATAGTTTTGGTTATTGAAATAGTTTAAACTATTTCAATAGCAAATGGAAAGTACAATGGGAAAAGTTGTTAACCTGACAGGCAACAGGGTATGGAGTAGATGGTGACACTTTGGTTTGCCTTACTTGATGTTTCACACAAGAATGGGCTTTCAGCCTATGCACTAGAATATTTCTTACCCAGAGAAAAGCAAGACCTTCCCTATTTGGCTCAGTTGGTAGCGAATTCCTCAACTGAAATCAGGTAAATACTTCTGCCTACTATTGGAGAAACCTTCATAGGAATGTTCTCAATTATTGCCAAAGCCAACTTTGACCAGATCATAGTACAATCATATAGATCTACTGGAAGGAGAAAATCTCTCAGGAAAAAAAAGGAAGAAAAAAGACAAGCACAAAGATATAGAAACTACATCGTACATGGCATTCAGGAAGGACAGGGAGCTAGGAAAAGGTGGAGGGGTGGCTCTGTTAATTAATGAGGGTATTAGGATGATATAAGATCAGGAAACCAGGATGTGGAAGTGGTTTGGGTAGAGAAGAAAAACGAGAAAGGCAAGAAGTCACCTGTGGTATACAGGCCCCCTAACAGTACTCACACGGTAGGACGGAGTATAAAGGAAGAAATAATGGGAGCTTGCCAGAAAGGTACAGCGATAATCATGGGAGATTTTAATCCACACACAGACTGGAAAAATCAGACAGGCAAAAGTAGCCTAGATGAGGAGTACATAGAATGTTTGTGGGATAGTTTCTTAAAACAGCATATTCTGCAGCCAACCAGAGAGTAGGCTATACTAGACCTGGTATTGTGCAACGAGATAGGATTAACTGATGATCTCATAGTGAAGGTACCCCTAGGAAGCAGCGATCATAATACGATTGAATTTTACTTTCACTTTGAGGGAGGGAAGAGTGGGTCCAAGAGTAGTATTTTAAGCTTAAATAAGGGCAATTATGATGGCATGAAAGCAGAGCTAGCTAAGATGAGCTGGCAAATTAGGTTAAGGGATAGGTCAATAGAGATGCAGTGGCAGACATTTAAAAGGATATTTCAGAATACACAGAATAGCTACATTCCAACGAGAAAGAAAAATTCCAAGGGAAGAACACACCATCTGTGGTTAACTGCAGAAATTAAAGGTAGTATCAAACTTAAAGAAAAAGCATATAATTGCGCAAGGATGGGTGGCAGGTCAGAAGATTGGACAGAATATAAAAAACAGCAAAGAATGACTAAAAGGGAAAAATAAAGAGGGAAAAAAATTAGAGTAGGAGAGAAAGCTAGCTAGAAATATAAAAACAGATAGTAAGAGCTTCTATAGATATTTTAAAAATTGTTAACCAAGTGATCGTTAGTCCTACAGAAGGCATTTGATAAGGTGCCAAACCAAAGGTTATTGTGGAAAATAAAAGCTCATGGTGTAGGGGATAACATATTGGCATGGATAGAAGATTGCCTAGCTAACAGGAAACTGCAGAAAAACATTGGGATAGTCAAGTCTGGAGGTGATGAAGGTACAGAGGAGGGTTTCAGCAAAAGATGAGCTGAACAAGGGCTAGGATGGGTATTATTATAGATGTGGAACCAGGCAGTCTTTGTGATGGTGAGGACGTGGGGTCAGAAACTGAGCCCAGCATCAAATACAATAGAAAGGGTGTGAATAGTTTTGTTCAACCTGAAAAAATAGCAAGACAGGAGATGGAATCAGTAGCAAATTTGTGACAAGGGTCAAAGATGATGGCTTCAGTCTGTGCAATGTTTACAAAAAGCTTGCATTTATATACTGCCTTTAAATTGAGAAAACATCCCAAGATACTTCACAAGACATAATCATACAAGAATGGATCCCAAGACAAATAAGGCAGGAAGTGTGACCAATAGCTTGGTCAAAGGGGTAAGTAAGGAAGGTCTCAGCGGCATGGGGGTCAGGGAGACCAACTGCCCCAGATTTTACGGAATTGTCCCATAATTGTGCTGGCTGTCCCATGTTATTTGAGGCCAAGATGTCCTTTTTCCCATATTTGTGATGTTTGAGCAGTGCACTCTTATTTGATCTTCTCTCTGGCAGCCTAAAAGGCTCTGGCCCCCCCACCCCCACTTCCAGCCTCAGAGCTCTGGAGACATTCTCTATGATGGAGCTGATATGGGTTGGCATCTCAGGTTGGGACCAATAGGACATTGAACATGCAGACAATAAGGCTGAGCCGGAGATAATAGTTGGGGAGGGGGATGGAATTGGTGGTGAGGCTTTAGTCATCCAAGGTTTAACTGGGAAAAAAATTACAGTTCATCCAAGATTGGATATCATCTAAAAAGTCTGATAACTTATGGGCAGTTGTGGAGTCAGGAGAGATGGGAAAAGAACAGCTGGGTGTCATTAACGTGCATGTGGAAGCTGACCCATTGTTGAAGATGATTTCGTCATGAACAATATTGCAAAAGGTCTGAAACCTGGCCATTTCCAGTAGGGAAAAAAATAACTTTCTAAAAATAATGAAAAGTTCAGGAGGTATAGATTACTCACCAGTGTTTTTTCCCTCCCTTCTCCAAGTTTCCGTCTTTTATGAATGTGTTTACTCCTATCAATATCCACATCACCATAGATATTTGACAAATCATCCAACAAAATAAGAGGAACTTGGTTGCTGGAAGGGCTAGATGCTAAAAAGAAAATTATTTGAAGCTGTTAAATCAATATGCATCAAACAGCACCAGCATGAACAAGAACATATCTACATTTACAAAGTACAATGCAGCATCTCAGCAAGGTTTTTTCAACAGCACCTCTCAAGCAGTAACCTCTACTGCCTAGAAGGAAAAGGGCACCATGCGCATGGGACCATCATAACGTGTAAATTCCCCTCCAAAACACATCCCATCCTAACTTGTAATATATCAGCATTCCTTCATCGTCACTGGATCAAAATCCTGGAACTCCCCGAACAGCACTGTGGGAGTACCTTTAACATGGGGAGGCAATGGTGTAGTGTTATTGTCGCTGGACTAGTAATCCAGAGACCCAGGGTTTAAATCCTGCCACAGTAGTTGGTGGAATTTGAATTCAATAAAAAAATCTGAAATTAAAAGTCTAATGATGACCATGAAACCATTGTCGGTTGTTGTACAACCCCATCTTGTTCACTGATGTCCTTTAGAGAAGAAAATCTGCCATCCTTACCTGGTGCTGGTCTGGCCTACATGTGACTCTAGCAAGCCACTCAGTTGTATCAAACTGCTCAAAAAAGGAATGAAACCGGACAGACCACCTAACATTGAAAACAATAATGGCAAACTCAGCCTGTCGACACTCAAAGTCCTCCTTACTAACCTGCTTATCTGGGGCTAGTGAAAAAATTGGGACAGCTGTCTTACAGACTAGTCACAGAATCAAATCTTACAGATAATGTCCATCATCATCCCAGCAGAGTGGCGGCACAGTGGTATACAGTCGGGAGGCAGTTGCCCTGGGGGTCCTCAACATCAACTTCAGACTCCATGAAGTCTCATGGCATTAGGCAACAAAATCACCTGATGATTACCATGCACTGCCCTCCCCAGCTGATGAATCAGTGCTCCATGTTGAACACCACTTGGAATGTACTCTGGCTTCAATGTCCATCTCCAAGAGTGGCTCGGTAAAGCCATTACTGGTCGAGCTGGCTGAGTCCTAAAGGACTGGGTCTGAGGCAGGTGGTGAGGGAACCAACAAGAGGGAAAAACATACTTGACCTCATCCTCACCAACCTGCCTGCCACAGATGAGAGTATTGGTAGGAGTGACAACCACACAGTTCTTGTGGAGACCAAGTCCCGCCTTCACATTGAGTATAACCTCCATCATGTTGTGTGGCACTACCACCGTTCGAACAGATCAAGCAACTGGGTATCCATGAGGCGCTGTGGGCCATCAGCAGCAGCAGAATTGTACTCAAACACAATCTGCAGCCTCATGGCCCGGCACATCCCCCACTCTACCATTACCATCAAGCCAGGGGATCAACCCTGGTTCAATGAAGAGCGCAGAAGGGCATGCCAGGAGCAGCACCAGGCATGCCAATCTTCAGCACAGGACCACTTGCGTGCCAAACAGCATAAGCAGCAAGATAAGCATTCCCACAACCAACGGATCAGATCTAAGATCTGCATTCTTGCTACATCCAGTCATGGTTGTGGACAATTAAACAACTCACTGGAAGAGGAGGCTCCACAAATATCCTCATCCTCAATGATGGGGGAGTCCAGCATATCAGTGCAAAGGATAAGACATTAGCAACAATCTTCAGCCAGAAATGCTGAGTGGATGATCCATCTCAGCCTCCTCCGCAGATCCCCAGCATCACAGGTGCCAGTCTTCAGCCAATTTAATTCACTCGATGCAATATCAAGAAATGGCTGAAGATACTGAATACTGCAAAGGCCATGGGCCCTGACAATATTCCAACAATAGTACTGAAGACTTGTGCTCCAGAACTTGCTATGCCTCTGGCCCAGCTGTTCCAGTACAGCTACAACACTGACAATCTACCCAGCCTGGATGAGTGCAGCTCCAACAACACTCAAGAAGCTTGACACTGTCCAGGACAAAGCAGCCCGCTTGATTTGTACCACATCCACAAACATTCACTCCCTCCAACACCACCGCACAGTGGCAGCAGTGTGTACCATCTACAAGATGCACTGCAGGAATTTACCAAGGCCTCTTGACAGCACCTTCCAAACCCATGACCACTATCATCTAGATGGACAAGGGCAGCAGATAGATGGGAACACCACTGCCTGGAAGTTCCCTTCCAAGTTACTCACCATCTTGACTTGGAAATATATCACCGTTCCTTCACTGTCACCGGGTCAAAATCCTGGAACTCTCTTCCTAACAGTACTGTGGGTGTACCTACACCACATGGACTTCAGCGGTTCAAAAAGGGAGCTCTCCACCGCCTTCTCAAGGGCAACTAAGAATGGGCTATAAATGCTGGCCCAGCCAGCGAAGCCCACATCCTGTGAACGAATAAAAAAAATGCAGATTGCAGCAGTGCAGGAAGGTGGTTGATTGTTACCTTCCCAGGGATAATTAGGGATGGGCAATAAATGCTGACCTTGCCAACACAGGCCACATCCAAAGAATGGATGCCATTTTTTAGGAACAGCATTACCATTTGTTTTCTTCACAGAATATATTGAGTAAGAAATGCTCTGTTAAACATTTATAAAATTAAAATCCAGCACTCTCTTTGGATACAGATCATTAACATTAACTATGCCACATAACACTAGAATCTACAGGGCAATGTCTGATATACTGTTCGGAGAGAGTCAGCATTCAAAACAACATAGCAATTCCTCTTAACTCTCTTCAATGTTGGTTCTTGCCATCTTTCTTGCTAATTGGTCAACTGAATTATACAGGCTTATTTCTCTAGATTTCTCTGAACAGGTTTTTAAAATTGCTAATCATACAAAAATCTGAACAGAAGTGTACACGTTGCAAACAGAAAGGGATGGTTTAATTTGTTAACACAAGTGAAAACAAAGTGATTCCTGAAGTCATTTATCAACATAAAGCTTTCTGGGATTGAACCAACATGAAGAACATCAGCATGGACAGCACTACTGAAGTAGAATTTAAGCTATTCATGTGATACGAGACAAGATCAGTACATACACGTCAAGAACTCAATAATAAATGTCACATAAAATAACCCCAACTTCAAATATGGTTTAAGCAAAACAAAGCTTTCAAATGACTTTTCTGACACACCACAGAATCTTATTAAAACATTTACATAAAATTACAATTCTTACTTTTAGGACAATGAGAGGCTTGTTACAAAACAAGAATAAACCGAGGGCATTCAGCTGACATCAGAAACGTTTAGAACAAAGACTGACCAATCCTTGGCATTCCAGCCTGCAAATTCTGTGTAATACCATTTGTAGATCGCCACAATGATGTAGTTGAGAAGCTTTTGCACCCTTGACAATCCTTTAAGTAATGCCGCCGGGAGCAACTTGCTCCAGGTAGGGCCATCCATGGTGGTACGGCCAGGACGAGGTGCCAGGCAAAGCGTGGTTCAAAATGTCTTCAATGGCAGAACATGCAAAGCAAGGCTGTGCATCTCACCCACCGCGAAAGTGGAAGAGCGCTGCGGCAGCAAGTAGGTCCTGATCATTGTGATTTGACTTATCACCAAAGTCTGACCAAGATTGTGTGCATAATAATGGCGTCCCCAAGGTCCCCACATTAACCAGAGTCAAGGGCAGGCTTCTACCAGGATTCATTTGCCAAGTCCTGTGGCGATAGAGAACTGGCAATGGAGACAGGGCTGCGTACCTGCAAGTCCCTAGTAAAGAACCTGAACACAGGCGAGTGATGCATGAAGGTTGTTGGACACCTGTGTCAGGACAGAGGTGTCTTTGGGAAGCAGCATCTGTGACAGTCCTCTTCATGATACCCTCCGCTCACCCAAGTGGAAGGGACTAAATATGGTGCCCTAAAAATAAGCTGCCCGACTTTCTCCTGGCTGGGGGAACCGCACCCTGCAGGATCGCCATCTTTGTGGTCAAAGAGTGAAAACTCTAAATTTTCGTAGTACAGAACTTGAGTATTGCTGAAAAAAGAGACATTTGAAGCTCTTCGTCTTGCATTCATCAGGGTATTTCACAAGAATACCAATATAAGGGGAAAACAACAATTTATACTGTATGTGAAGAGAGTGCTGATTGGTTGGCAAGTTTGATTGGTAGAGGCGTTGTTATGGAGAATGCACCAGCGATGGTTAACTGCCAAGCATTGTTTGAATTTAAACCAGGCAGCTTGACCCTGATTGGTCAAGGCATTGCCCTGAGGAATGAGTCAGTGAACGGCTATCATTTATTTTGTTTAGCTGAAACAGGTGCAATGTGTGTACATGTTCTTTCTGTCTGAAAAGAACAGGGCCCTGTATGTTAATTCCAGTACACACAAATACGCCACACTGCATCTAAAATTAGTCGTCAGCATAATTCTTAGCACACCAAGGATTATTTAGCAAATGTTGTCCAATCGCGGAATCATATATGTTGGACACTGTGTTTTGAGTTTTGCAAGCATGGGCTGGTTGGGTACAGTCTGTACCTTGTCCGTTATGAACGGCTGCTGGAATATGCTGTTTGATACGATCCATCAGTCTTTGGGATGTATAGCTTACATACCTAGCATCACACTGCAATGAAATTCATATACCACATTACTCATTTGTGCGATAGGCCGAACATCTTTTTGGCTTGATAGCAGCACCATGTTAGTGGCAATTACCATTCATGTTGCTACTGCATAGTAGCAGCGTGAAACAGCTAGCTTCAACTGTTGCTCAAATTTTTGAGATACCTTGTCCTTCCAGGGTAATCTGAGGCAGACTAGGCACTTCTCAGGGCCAAAAATGATGGCCTTAGGCCTCTTCATGAGTTTGCATAATGTGCAGCGTGAAATGATCTAGTCAGGGTAGCCATTATCCTGCTGGATGCCTCTGATGCGCCCTATTTTGGCATCAAGCTTGTATGGTGAGTAAATGGCTTGGGCCCTATTCACAATGTTGCCAAAAAGGCTAACCTTATAGCGTGTGGAACCATAAGAATTCCAATGCATATATTGACCAGTGAAGGTAGGCTTGCGGTAGACTGTGGTAGAGAACCCCATTGCAGATTTCTCAATTAGTACGTCAAGGAAGGGAAGTTCATTTGACAGCTCCATTTCAAAGGTGAATTTGAGCACAGGGTGGAGCCCATAAAGACATATAAGGAAATTATTACATGCAGCTGCGGATTTAAACATAATAAATGTTTGTTTCATCCACATATCGGAATTATGCGAGGGATAGGAGGTTAGATGTCATACCATCGAAGACACACTTGTCACGGAAGCCAACAAAGATATTTGCGAGAGCTGGGCTGAGAGGGGATCCTATGGCAACGCCATCTATTTGGACATACATAATGTCTTTAAAACTAGAACAGGGAAAAATCCTGACACACATTTTCACAAATCTTCTACTTCCTGTGGCTGAGGAAATCCTGCCAGAGACATGGTGTGGCTTTAGACCTTCCCGAGGAACCTCTGTCATGGTCTGTGCTACCAGACAAATACAAGAAAAATGTTGAGAACAAAACCAGGAACCCTTAATTGTATTCATCGACCTGACCAAAGCATTTGACTCAATAAATTGCGAGGCTCTCTGGATTGTGCTCCAAAGATTTAGATGTCCAAGAAATTTCATCACAATCCTGAAACTGCTACATGATGATATAACTGCAATGCCTTGAGCAGGAGATCTGAAACAAATGCCTTCAAAATCAGGACTGGATTCAAGCAAGGCCGCATGATAGCCCTATGCTATTTACAATCTGACAGTGGTATTGACCTCAAAATTCAATTGCCCTCTGGTGTCAGTGTTAAGTACCTCCTAGATGGGCAACTCTTTAACCTCAGTCGTCTCCTTGTCAAAACTAAACTGACCACCAAAGACACTCATGATCTAAATTCTGGATGAATGCAGTATCATTGTCTATGACTCCAATGTCTGAAGCAGAAACATTGGGAAAAACAAGATAGGAAAGGTCAATGCAAACGGCACCCTCCTGCTGAGAAAGTGTGCTTAGCATGACCTCATTATAATAAACATCAATTTCCTCCAGAAGGCAAAATACAAAACCATATGGAGGCAGCCTAAATCAAGCATTGGCAACTCCTGGATTATGTCATTGTTCAGGTCAAAGATCTAGGTGATATCAGATTTGCAAGTCACTGTTAAACTTATCAATTCTGCATATAAGAAATTTGGCCTCTCCTTGAATGTTGCCAAAACAAAACTCACATCATACTGCACCTGGTCAGCCAAATATTCCACCTCCCATATACGCTAATGGAAAGATTCTGGAATGTGTTGAGCACTCCCCATACCTTGGCAGCCACCAAAAATCCATCACTGACGAGGAAATCCAGCACTAGATCAGCTATGCTTGCTCAGCCTTCTACAAACTACGGCAGCGAGTGTTTGACAACAAAGGCCTCAACAAGTCAACAAAGGTCCTAGTGTACAGGATAGTTGTCATCACCACACTCCTGTACTGCAGTGAGACATGACTTTGTATCAATGACACATAGAGAAATTCCATCATCAATATCTCTGCCACATCCTCTGGATTCAATGGAAGAACCATCAAACAAATGCTAGTGTCATTCTTGAAGTCAACTCCACAAACATTCAGGAAATACTCCTGCAAAATTAACTCGATGGATGTCCGGCTATGTTCGCTTGCCCAAAAAGTGACTCCCCTCCACCAGGTCTTTTTATCTCAACTCTCAAAATGGCCAACATTCCAGGGGAGGACAAAGAAAACACATCAAAGACACTATGAAGCTCTCCTTTAAGCACAGCAGCATTGACATTAATGACTAAAAGGATCTTGCTATCAATTGTTCAAAATGGCAGCAACTTGTCCATCAAGCTACATCATGCTTTAAGGCACATCTCAATGATGAGGCAGAGTTGCAGCAGAAAAGGAAACAAAAGAAAGTAAATCCTGCATTCTGGATCCCAGTACCTCATGCGACATTGTGTCCCATATGCTCAAAGTGGATTGAGAATCAGTCTGTTCAGTCACATGAAGGCCACAGCAGAAACTCGCAACCCTGTGTAGAAGTCATCCTCGAATCAAGGGACTGATGACGATTTTATGTAGTAAATGAAGTACACAATATGGTTTATTCATTTCTGGAAGTTATCTTTGCCAATGTTAGGTGTCATAGCTGACAGAACCAAAGCAGACTTCAATGGTCAAAACCTGTGATTTGGATCGAAATGGTGCCAGTTTTTTCACAGCTGTTACAGAGCGAATAGAATACCTTGGCAAGTTATTGATAACTAAGTGTCAAAGTCTCTGTTACTATATTAAGTTGTCACTTTTCATGTTTTAAAACTTTGCCATGTTTCATAACTGCTTTTGTGGAAGGGTGGCCTCAAATAAATAGGAACTGGGACAGTTTCCACTTGCATGCTAAACCAGCAATGTTAGCACTCATTGGCACATTTTCAACAGGTTTACATTGATGCTATCATTCAGTCTCCTAATCTATGAAAGCAGTTTGAGATGGACTGCTGAATTAATTCTGAATGTTCAAAGCAAGGCTTTTTTTTGTTTGTGAGCAAGAAAGTCTTTTCCCTCTTAATAAATATTTGTCCACTTCTCTTCCTAACTCTCTTCAAGGTATTGAAGATATGGAGAGTTCCAGTTCCAGGGCACAACAGCAAAGGGAAACTATGAAAACCGTCTTGTGGACCTGGTTGTGGAGGTACCTCTGTCCCTTTCCTTCTCCCCCACCCTCAAGTCAAATTTCTCTTGGCTTTGCCTCATGTCAAAAGAGTCTCGCTATCTTCTCTCCAGCTGATCACAAAAAGCCAAGTCCAATTCTACCAATTAGCATTGCAACAATCTACATAAGAACATTAGAATTAGGAGCAGGAGTAGGCCATCTGGCCCCTCAACCCTGTCCTACCATTCAACTGGAGGTCAACTGTCAATATGATCTGCCCCAGGCCTCAACTCCTCTTTCGTGCCAGCTCCTCACAACCCTCAACTTCCCGATATTTCAAGTTTGTCGCACTGCTGCAATAGGAATCTATTCATTAGAAATACTCCACTTATTATTCTACTTCCTCATCCTCTTGTCCATTCTTTCATTGGCTCGCTCTTCTTTTACTTCCTTTTGCTCTCATCTCTATCTACTTTCCCTTTTGTTCCCCTTAGTCTTCTGTTTTAATTCATTCTTCTGTGTCCTTCTGCAACACTTCTTCCCATTTTCTGCGGAATTTGGGTTGATATATGGTAAAACTGCAAATGCAGAGGGACAAGTGAAAGATGGAAAACGCAAAGATCAGCAAAGTGTAGGCCATTGAAAAGTACTGGGTATCCACGAGGCTCTCTGGGCCATCATCAGTGGCAAAATTATGTTCAATCACAATCTGTAACCTCATTGCTAGGCATTTCACTCACTCTACCATGACCATCAAGTAAGGAGATTAATCTTAGTTCAATGTGGGTTGTAGAAAAGCATGCCACAACAGCACCAGACATACCTGAAAATGAGATGTCAACTTTGTACAAAACTATATGCATGCTAAACAGTGGAAAAAGTATGCCAAAGACAGGGCTAAGCAATCCTACAACCTGCAGTTCAAATCAAAACTCTGCAGTCCTGCCATATCCAGTTGTAAATGGTAGTGCACAATTAAACAACCAACTAGAGGAGGATACTACGCAAACATTGCCATCCTCAATGATGGAGGATGCCCAGCATGTTGGTGTCAAAGGCAAAGCTGAAGGATTTGTAAATAGCTTCAACCAGAAGTGCCAAGTCGATGATCCATCTCAACCTCCTCCTGAAGTCCTCAGCATCATAAATGCCAGTCTTCAGACAATTAAATTCATTCCATGTGATAAAAACAAATGGCTGAACATGCTGGATATCGCAAAGGTTTGGGCCCTGACAACATACCAGCTGAAGACTTGTGCTCCAGGACTAGCTGCACCCCTGGTCAAGCTGTTCCAGTACAGCTACAACACTGGCATATATCTGTGGAAAACTGTTGATACGTCCTGATCACAAAAAGCAGGCCAAGTCCAATTCTACCAATTAGCATTGCAACAGTCTACATAAGAACATTAGAATTAGGAGCAGGAGTAGGCCATCTGGCCCCTCAACCCTGTCCTACCATTCAATAAGATCATGGCTGATCTGCCCCAGGCCTCAACTCCTCTTTCGTGCCAGCTCCTCACAACCCTCAACTCCCCGATATTTCAAATATCTATCTACCTCCTCTTTAAATACTTTCAGTGATCTAGCCTCCACAACTCTCTGGGGTAGAGAATTCCAGACATTCACTACCCTCAGAGAAGAAATTCCTTCGCACCTCAGTTTTAAATGGGTGTGCCTTTGTTCTGTAGCTATGTTCCCTAGTTCAAGGTTCCCCCACTAGTGGAAACATCTTCTCAACATCTACCCTGTCAAGTCCCCTCAGAATCTTGTATGTTTCAATAAGATCATCCCTTATTCTTCTAAACTCTAACAAAAAAAAGGCCTAACCTGTTTAGCCATTCTTGATCGGTCAACCCTTTCATCCCTGGATCAGCCTAGTGAATCTCTTTTGAACTGCCCCCAATGCCAGTATATCCTTTCTTAAATGCAGGGACCAAAACTGTACACAGTACTCCAGGTGCTGCCTCACCAACACGCTGTACAGTTGTAACAATACTTCACTATTTTTAAACTCCAACCCCCTAGCAATACAGGCCTAAATTCCATTTGCCTTCTTAATTACTTGCTGCACCTGCATGTTAACTTTTTGTGTTTCATGCACAAGAACACCCAGATCCCTCTGTGTTGTACTTTTTTGGAGTCTCTCGCCATTTAAATAATATTCTGCCTTTTCATTTTTCCTACCAAAATGCATAACCTCACACTTTCCTCCACTAAACTCCTCTGCCAAGTTTTTGGCCACTCACTCAACCTGCCTAAATCCCCTTGCAGATTCCTTATGTCATCATCAGCACATGCCCTCACACCTTTTTTGTATCATCAGCAAATTTCGATACATTACACTCTGCCCCCTCCAAGTCATTAATATAGATAATAAATAATTGAGGCCCTAGGATTGATACTTGTGGCACTCCACTAGCTACTTCTTTCCAACCTGAAAAAAAACATTAATCTCAACACTCTGTCTTTTGTATGTTAACCAATCCTCAATCCATGCGAATATATTACTCCTAATATGATGAGCTCCTTTCTTGTGCAATAACCTTTTTATGTGGCGCCTTCTGGAAATCCAAATACACTATATCTACCAGTTCCCCTTTATTAACTCTGCTTGTTGTATCCTCAAAGAGCTGTAGCAAATTTGTCAAACATGATTTTCCCTTCACAAAACCATGTCGACTGTTTGATTGCATTAAGCTTCTCTAAATGCCCTGCTATTTCTTCCTTAATAATAGACTCTAGCAATTTCACAACTACAGATGTTAGGCTGACTGGCCTATAGTTTCTTGCTTTTTGTCTCCCTTCCTTCTTGAACAGGGGCATCACATTAGTGGTTTTCCAATCTGCTGGGACCCTCCCAGAACCTAGTGAGTTCTGGAATATTTTGACCAATGCCTCCACTATCGCTGCAGCCACTTCCTTTAAAACCCTTGGATACAGGCCGTCAGGTCCTGGCGGCTTGTCTGCCTTTAGTTCCATTAGTTAGTCAAATACTTTGTCCCTCATGATAGAGATTGTTACAAGATCTTTCCTCCCATTAGCTCCTTCCTTAGCTAATATCGTTGAAATGTTTATAGTGTCCTCCACCGTGAAGGCCAATGCAAAATATTGATTTAAATTATGTGCCATTTCCCTGTTTCCCGTTATCAGTTCTCCAGTTGCATCCTCCAAGGGTCCGACACTCACTTTAGCTACTCTCCTTTTTATATACCCATAGAAGCTCTTGCTGTTTGTTTTTATATTTCTTGCCAATTTACTTTCATAATCAATTTTCTCCCTTTTTATTAGCTTTTTAGTCATCTGCTGCTGGCTCCTAAAAAATCCCCAATCCTCTGGCCTACCACTAGTTTTCTCTGCTTCATATGCCTTAGTTTTTGATTGGAAACTCTCCTTGACTGCCTATGTTAGCCTTGAGTGGTTCATCCTTCTCATCAAGTCCTTCTTTTTGACAGGGATAAATCTTTGCTGAGCATTATGAAATATCTGCTTATATATCTGCCACTGCTCATCCACTGACCTTCCCCTTAGTCTATTTTCCCAGCCCGCTTTAGATAACACTTTTTTCATACCTCTGTAATTGTCCTTATTTAAGTTGAGGACATTGGTTTGAGACCAGAGTTGCTTGCTCTCAAACTGAATTTGAAATTTTACTATGTTGTGATCACTACCTCCTAGAGGATCCTTAACTACGAGATGTCTTATTAATCCTACCTCATTACACATTACTAGATCTAAAATAGCCTGTTCCTGGGTAGGCTCTGCAACATATTGCTCTAAGAAACAATCCCTGATGCACTCTACAAATTTGTCTTCGATGTTACCCCCTGCCAATCTGATGTGTCCAGTCAATATGCAGATTAAAGTCACCCATGAAAATTGTAGCGCCCTTCTTACATGCCTCCATTATTTCCCGATTTATACTTCGTCCTACAGTGAGGCAACTCTTCGGAGGCCTATAGGCAACTCCCACCCGTGGCTTCTTGGCCTTGCTATTGCTTATTTCTACCCAAACTGATTCCACATCACGATCTATGGCACCTATATCATTACTCACCACTGCACTGATACCTTCCTTTATTAACAAAGCTGCCCCATCTCCTTTTCCTTTTTACCTACTTTTCCGGAACATCGAATACCCTTGAATATTGAGTGCCCAGTCTTCGTCACCCTGCAACCATGTCTCTAGCTATCAAGTCATATCCATATATTTCTATTTGTGCCATCAACTCATCTATCTTCTTACAAACGCTGCATGCATTCAGATAAAGAGCCTTAAGCTTTGACTTTTTACAGTTATTACTCATTCTGGTTCTAATTTCTGCTGCACTCTTCTGCTTATATTTTCTGCCCCTTCCTGTCACAATTTGATTATCGTTCACCTCTTCACCACCCAGTACCTCTGCTCTCTCATTTCTTTCTGATTTTTTAAACTTCCCTTCAATTCTAAAGTCCTATCTACAACCCTAGTTATATGATTCTCCAGGATACTGGGCCCAGCATGGTTCAAATGAAAGCAAAGTACTGTAGATGCTGGAATTCTGAAACAAAAACAGAAAATGAAGAAGTTTTCTAGCATTTTCTGTTTGTGTTATGGTTCAAATGAAGCCTGTCCTAACAAAACAGCTCTCTCCTTCCCCAGTACTGGTGCCAGTGCCCCATGAATCGGAACCCATTTCTCCCACACCAATCTTTGAGCCACGCATTTACCTCTCTAATCTTATTTATCCTATGCCAATTACCCTACGTGGCTCAGGTATCAATCCGGAAATTATTACCTTTGTCGTTCTGCTTTTTAATTTAGCCCCTAGCTGCTCATAGTCCCTCAGCAGAACCTCTTTCCTAGTCCTACCTATGTTGTTGGTACCTACGTGGACCACGACAACTGGATCCTTCCCCTCCCACTTCAAGTTCCTCTCCAACCCAGAAGAGATGTCCTAACCTTGGCACAAGGTTGGCAACACAGCCTTTGGGACTCTTGTCTTTGCTGCAGAGAACAGTATTTATTCCCCTAACTATGCTATCCCCTATTACTGCTACATTTCACTTATCTCCCCCCACATTTGAAAGGTGCTCTGTACCACGGTGCTGTTGTCAGTTTGCTCAACCTCCTTGCAGTCTGTGCCCTCATCCACACCGGGGACAAGAACCTCGTGCCTATTGGATAAGGGCACCAGCTGAGACTCCTCCAAATTTAAATTCTGGATCCCCATACTGCCTCACTCAGAATCACACCTGCCTGTCCCTGACCACAGACCAAATTTGATGTAATTTATCAAAGGGGTGTAACTACCTCCTGAAACAGTGTCCAGGTAACTCTCCCCTCCCTAATATGCCGCAGTATCTGCAGCTTGGACTCCAGCTCATCAAATCTGAGCCGAAATTCGAGCAGTCAACATTTACTGCAGATATGGTCACCGTGGATCGCACCAACATCCACCAGTCCCACATACTACAGCTGCAACACATCGATTGCCCAGCCATCTCTATTCTATTTAATTAATTAATTTGGATATTAAATATTTTAAGTGAATAGATGCAGGAAGGATGTTCCCGATGGTGGGGGAGTCCAGAACCGGGGGTCACAGTCTGACGATACGGGGTAGACCATTTAGGACTGAGATGAGGAGAAATTTCTTCACCCACGAGAGTGGTGAGCCTGTGGAATTTGCTACCACAGAAAGTAGTTGAGGCCAAAACATTGTATGTTTTCAAGAAGGAGTTAGATATAGCTCTTGGGGCGAAAGGGATCAAAGGATATGGGGAGAAAGCTGGAGCATGCTATTGAGTTGGATGATCAGCCATGATCATAATGAATGGCGGAGCTGGCTCGAAGGGCCGAATGGCCTACTCCTGCTCCTATTTTCTAAGTTTCTATGTTTATCTGTACTCTTCAGCTGTAAATAACATCTGATTCAAACCACTTGGCCAATCAAAAGAGACAGGGAAGAGGTACCCACCGATCACCTACCTGTTTTCCTGTGATGTCAAACACTGGCTCTGACAGGTAGAAACAGGTGGAAGGGACTCACTGCTGCCAGTTTTTATCTCCCACTGCCACTGTCCTTCTCATACAGGTCTGCTCTCCATGTGCTCCCGGCTCTCCTTTCCCTGCTTTAAACTGTAAAAATCCCAGCTCTCCTCTCACTGCTTTAAACTGTAAAAATCCCAGCTCTCTTCTTGCTGCTTTAAACTGTAAAAATCCCAGCTCTCTTCTTGCTGCTTTAAACTGTAAAAATCCCGGCTTTCCTCTTGCTGCGTTAAACTGTAAAAACCCCGGCCCTCCTCTTGCTGCCTTAAATTGTAAAAATCCCGGCTCTCTTCTCGCTGTTTTAAACTGTCTACTCTTAATCATCAGCAAAGCAATGGAAGGCGCTGTCAAGAATGTCAAGCAGAACTTACCAATAACCAGCTCGCTGATGCTCAGCTTGGATTCTGCCTCGGCCACTCAGCTCAAGACCGCATTAGTCTTGGACCAAACATGAACAAAAGAGCTGAATTCCAGAGGTGGGATGAGAGTGACCGTCCAACTGAGTGTTGTATCAAGGATCCCTAGCAAAACTGAAGTCAATGGGAATCAGGGGTAAAACCGTCCACTGTTTAGAGTCATACCTAAGCCAAAGGACGATGATTGCGGTTGTTGGAGGCTGATCATCGCTGCCCTAGGACATGGCTGCTAGAGTTCCTCAGGGTAGTGTCCTAGGCCCAACCATCTTCAGCTGCTTCAATGATCTTCCCCCCATCATAAGGTCAGAAGTGGGAATGTTCACTGATGATTGCAGTGTTCAGTACCATTCGTGACTTCCCAGATACTGAAGTAGTCCTGTCCATATGCAGTAAGACCTGGGCAACATTTTGGCTTGAGGTGAAAAGGGGCAAGTAACACTCGCACCACACAAGTGCCAGGCAATGACCATCTTCAACAAGAGAGAAACTAACCATCTCTGCTTACTTTCAACAGCAATACCACCTCTGAATCCCCCACTATCAACATCCTGGAGGGTTACCATTGACCAGAAACTGAACTGGACCAGCCATATAAATACCATGGCTACAAGAGCAGGTCAGAAGCTGGGAATTCTGCTGAGAGTAATTCTCGTCCTGCCTACCCAAAGCCTATCCACCATCTTCAGGTTATGTCAGGTGTGTGTGAGGATACCCCTCCATTCACCTGAAAGAGTGCAGCTCCAACAACTCTAGGCTCCGCACACTCCTGGGCAATAAATGCTGGTCTAGCCAGCGACGCCCACATCCCATGAAAGAATTTTTTAAAACGTATGTTCTCTCATATGGCGCGATTACCAGCTTTCCTTATTTTCCTCCCTGCATTTTCATCCAAGTGAAAATTAATTGTAAAATATGGTAATTTCTTTGGATACAAGAGCTCTGATTTTGGTCTACCTGAGACAACGTTATTTTCCTAAGAATCCCTGAACTAACCTTGAAATAGAGATGGCTGGATACTGCCGACATATTGGAATGCATTCTTGAAGAAAACCAGTAACGTAGAATAAACAACTTGATGTTTATACTTCCTATGGCCTTCGTCGTCAAAGTTGTTTATATACCTGCATAAATCTTTCATCCTATGCAGAATTTCACCACAATTCCTGAAAGATAAATTTGACAGATAATCTAGAACTCAAGGATGAGTGAAATATGTGAAAAAAACACGTTAAAAAACCCTCAATATTACATTGAACCGTGGATTTAGATTTCAAGCTGCAATACAGTTTAAATGGGTTGTTAAGAAATGTTTGTTCATGTTATAACTGTAAATTTTGAATAGTCAGCACAAGAAGAATGAAAGCATTGCAATAACAATACTACGTATGGGCTGATTCTGAATTAAAGGATCAATTTTTTCTCTAGTTCACTTTTAATCTTTGTATTTATAGGATCAGCGCTTCAACCCAGCCAAAACTTTTTTTTTATAAATCGAAAAGCTAAGGCACAGGAAAGTACCAATGTTTCATATATCATGAGGGAAAAAAATAAGGATTAGTTAAAGTAGGTTACTGAATCTTCAAGGGAGGAAGGAAATGCTGAAGAGAGGTAAGGGTTCAATAGCTTTAAGAATATGCATTGAGTCTTGATGTCAACACAATAAGAATTACAAGGAGGATAAGCATGTAGATTGAAATATATGCGGCTTATGAGGAACAAGAAAGTTCAGAGGAGCAATGGATATAGAAACACTGCCAAAATGTCAGGTTGCAAATATTTTTTCTTTGCAGTTAGGAGGATTTTCATAATATACTAGTGAGAGATCTGATTTGAATTTTTACCGTGCTTAACTCAAGATTATTTCAAAAAAGTATTCAGTGTCTTCAACTTCTAATAAGATCGGGCAACTTGATACTCAAAAAAGGATGGTGAAGAATAATATGTTGCTTGATTCTATACAGTTTATTCAAACATACTAACATTGGATCATGTAAATAGTTGATATTAATTTATTCATTATTTTCTCAAGGCCATTTTGCCAGTCCTACACTGATTGGAGGAAAGAGGATAGAAAAAAGGGAAACTATCCCAGGGGATCTTCTTTCATATTATTCAAATGTGCTTGGCTCAGAGTAGCTATAAACTGTATCCATGGAGATGTCTGTGAATTGGACACTCCTACTTAAACAACATTGGATGGCAGCCTGGAAACAGTTAGCTTGCAAAATGGTTAAAAACTTTGTACTAGATTATTTAAAGAACTCTCCCACCCACCAGCCTCACAGGAAAAAAGATAAAAAGAGCTCCTCAGATTATAATAGCATGTAATTTGGTGGATTTTTTTACAATGCTTATCCTAGAAAGTAGTGGACCAAAATGGTCAATCAGAATTCTAACCTGTTTGCTTTGTCCATCTGCCACTCACACCTCATTGCCACAATAGACATGATTTCAAACAATCTGTCCCATGGTTCCATTATCAACGATGACTTCTCAGTCAGCCCTTCGATGATATATTTCTGAGTGCTTCGTTTGGTGGGTGACTTTATATCGGCTGTTTCTTGGGAACCTAGCAGAAGATAGGAGTTAATTAATTTTTGTGTTGAATGGTTAAAACACAAACAGACCAAAAACAACCTTTCCACCCACTGCAGTTCAATCTTTTAACTTCCTTAGCCTAATTCTGAAAAATCCATCCATTCAGATGTTATACAAGGAGCCAATTCATATTTCAAAGTCAAATATTCTCCATCAAAACATTTCTGACAGGTCCAATTTACTAGGCAAAATATTGGAACTAATTTACTTTTTAAATTCAAGACTATTGCCAATTCTGATCAAACGCATGTCTTAAAACTAAAGGATATGCTCCTTACAGATGAGTAATTTGTACTAACATACATGATTGAAGTGTTCCTTCTTCTCCTCACCCCAAATGTCTCCAAATATATGACACTGATCAACAATTTTGCTGCAATACAGGTAAAAATTAATTACTCAAGAAATGCGACACTAGCTTAAAAAGGGATGATGAAATCAAACTCTGACTACTCCAGGGAGTAGCTGGCACCAGGATTCCACATAAGAAGTAACTTCTGAATCAAGCAGTGCTGTTAGTGAGCTACAGTGAGCATAAATCAGGTACTTTCCCCAAAGTGATAGTGAGAAATGACAGGAATGGCAAAATTTCCTGCCAAATCATGACAGTCTCTGCATGAGCAGAGGAAAATTGCACATACAGGCATAGTGCCAGGTCCCACCTACTTCTCTCTTGGCAATCTTCCAAAATATGAACTTAAATATGGATAGGGATGCTTTAATAAAGTGATAATGAAGTAACATTATGTGTCACATAAATCTCATTAAGGCCTTAGGGAAGGAAATCTGCCATCCTTACCTGGTCTGGGGCTTGGCCTAAATAGCCAAGTGGTTATGGTACTGGGTTTGTAACCCTGAGATCAAGATTTCAAATCTCACAATGGCAAACTATGAAACAATGTAACTTCATCCTTACCTGGTCTGGCCTACATGTGACTCCAGACCTACAGTAATGTGGTTGACTCTTAAATGTCCTCTAAACAAGGGCAATTAGGGATGGGCAATAAATGCTGGCCTAGCCAGCAACACCCACATCCCATGAAGGAATTTTTTAAAAATACTGAATATAAAGAAGGATTGTACAAAACAGAACATGAGTGTTTCCAGGTATATTAGAACATAATCCTGACTTGATATGGGTAATGAGGTGAATCAGAGTCCTAGTCATTTACGGCACTGGTGGAGGCCATTTGGCCCTTCAAGTCAAAGGATAGACCATTGAAGACACCACAATAGGTAGATCACTGTCAGTTTCTCTAAGCTAGCAAACCATTTGTATTTTTCATGGTTGCCAGTCCCTTTAATCTAATGTAAATGCTATTGCCCACCAGTTCATGAGCCTGACTGGGAAATTTCACCAAGATTAGTCATGAAGCAGATCAAAATCCCTCCTTTTCTTCCAGAATGTAAAGTCTCACCAGTAGTCGCCATGAGCGACTTCAGTAATATTTCCTAGCAGTCAGCTATGGGATAAGGCAAAGGCCTAGGAATAGTGCTCCAGCCTATCTTTTTTTGATGAGGAAGATGTTTGGATCAAGGAGACGTAAATGAAGGGAAGCAAAATACAAAAGACTATCTTCGCAAAAATAAAATCATATCGAACGTGCTGGAAAAATTCTTACACAGGTTTATGCAACTGATTATTAATAAACTATATTATTAAAAGATCACTTTCTAACAGCAATAAAAGCAATTCTTTCTCTTATTACTGGTCCAGTGACCATGCAATACTGGGCTCTTAGAAGAATGCATTGCATTACCTTGATGCTGATTTTCCAAAGAAGGAGATCTGGTAACGTAACCAATATAAAACTCTGCTGCCTTGTGGAGATACTGATACAACAGATTGGCAGGTAATCTCACATCAGGGTTATTAATAATTAGAGGTAGGACATCACACACTGCAGATACAAAAGTGCATTGTGTTATAGAAAAATTTAAATTACAACAGGAAAAAGAAGTCTCATATGTCATATGGCACGACAGGTAATTCCAGACAAACCGTTAAATTATACACTGACCATCCTTCAAAAAGGAGAGCAGTTTTAGCTCTTTAGTTTTATTGATGCCTTTTTATGTTAAAGGAGAAAAAAAAATGAAGGAGTATTTTTTGGAAGCCAATGATGGACCCCAATTCTTGAATTATAACACAATATCCACTGGAAGAATTGCAAATAGATACAAGGGATTTTGCTAGATATTCAAATAGTACAGGGAGCAGCAGCCACCTGGCACCTCTCCAAACTAAACATTTCTCATATGTCCACTTAGATGAGCATCAGCAAACTGTACATCAACAAGGGCATCACATCTGAGCCTGACCAATATCCACACACATGCACAATGCATTGTAAGTAGCAATGAGAAATAGAACCCTGCTTCATTATTCTCCTGCCTAGCCTAGGAACATTAAGATGCGCTGCAGAACTGCTCTGGATGTGATTAACTTAGTACAAGCCAGTGATAAAGACTGAGATTTTACAATTCTAGATAACTCAGAACTACACCATATGGTGCATATACCAATAAGTTCATCAGCAAGTTCCAACTCAAAGCAATCCAGGAACTATTATAAACTCATATTTTCATAAAGACTTTTTTACTTTCTTACCAAATAACTTTCTAAAACAGTTGACAGGCGAGTCTTGATCATCAAGGTTTTCAGCTTCCAATAATGTTTCACCAAGACTGACCTAATTTATGGAACAAAATAAACATACCCAAAACATTCATCACCATCAACTCATTCATAGTCAAAAATCTTTCCAAGTTTTCAAAACCTCTATTGTTAAAAGACTTGCATTTAGCACACATTGCATTTCAAGCCCTCAGTGTCACACATGCAAAGGTCACAGTAAACTACACAATTATCTATACAGATGAAGGAGACCATTTGCCCCATCTAGCTCATCCTTTTATAGAAATCCATGGCCTCCTCCCCCATCACAATGTCCAACTACTTCTTAAATACTTCTACCACAATTCCCAGAAAATTATTCTACAAATCAATCACTATGAGGTAAGAGCTTCCTGACATCAGTCCCGAACTTACCTTTCAACAGGATGCTCTAAGGTTCTTTGTTTAGGAGTCATGGTGAAACATGAAGTGTGCCAGATTAGCCTTTTCTACTTCACTTAGTCTCTTAAATGTATATTCTTCTTTAAGGTGTCCTTCTTATTCAACCCCTTTGAAGACTGAAAAATCTAAGTTTTTCTAACAAGTGCCTGATTGTTGGATTCTTCTATGAACCAATCACTGTTATGTAAACATTAACTGCCTGAAAGAATGGTTAACATTGGCAATGTGGCTGACTCCATTTTGAATGGAACCTATCACTGGGTGTGCAAATGTTAGGCTCTTTTTAACATGGAAGGATATTTTTAATATGAAAACTGGAGTCCTATGACCCCCAACTGCCAATTTAGATCAGAATTAGCCAAGGCCTATCCCATGTACACTCCAGCCAGCTCCATGGACAATGGACCAGAAGAAGCTCAGCAATGGTTAAGTGTTGAATTAGTTTTGTGAGCCCCAGAGGTACAGTAGTGCTCATGCCTTCCACCTGGCCCTGCAACTTTCATTGATAACCCAACCTGATAACTCGTTCGAGTACAAACCTGTTTCCATCTGTTTCAGATGAAGTTACATTGTTTCATAGTTTGCCATGGTGAGATTTGAACTCTTGATCTTGGGGTTACAAACCCAGTACCATAACCACTTGGCCATTTAGGCTAAGCTTAAAAGTGACAGCTTCGCCCCTGGGTGGCCTTGAACCACCAACCTTTCGGTTAACAGGTGAATGCGCTAACCGATTGCAGCACAGAAACGACAATATAACCCAACCTGATCTTGCAACCTCAATCCAACGAGTTGTATTAGGGCACCTGATAAGCATCTCTCAGCTTGTCTGTGAAACTTAAATGGGGCTCTGGCTTCAAGTGGCAGGGGCTTCTTCTTTGCTGGAACAAGAGGCCAACCAATGTGCTCCACCAGCTGGTCATTCATAGGTCAAAATCAATTCCCTTGTCTCATGTTCTGTTTCTATGCCTCTCCTTCTCTTCTAACCATGTATATATTGTTCATCTCTCATGCTCTAGTCTGTTCTTTTCTATTTCTTTCTGTTGTTCTCTTTCTTCTATCAATTTAATTGGATGTCGTGGCATGGAAGGAGATACTACAGGCTGGCAAGGTGCATTTTGTTACGCCACTTCCCTTAACATCTCATACTTCTACACCGTTTTGTGTTGCTTCTCCCCTTCATGTAGCGTCACTTCCTTTCCCACTATCTACTGACAGCTATAGTGTCTATGACCTTTTCCCACTGCACTAATCCCTCATGCCCTGTGTAACCACTAACCCTTACACTAACATCAGCTTTCACGTATTCCCTATAATCTGAAGTCACCTTCTTCCCACCTCTTAAACTTCCCTGTGTTCTATCCCCTTCACCTGTTACTACCATTCCAATCTGATCACTTGACCCAAGATTATTAAACCCTATTGCCCTCCCACATTTCTTTGCTTATTCTACCTTGCTTTCATCCCCCACAGCCCCTCTACATGTAACTCTTCTTCATTCTAGCTCACAATGCCATACATCTACAACCTTGAACCACTTCCCTCCATAATGCACATCTGAAAAGCACATTCCACAGAAAGGTTACAGCACAGGAGGCTATTTCTCATGTTCTTGCCACTCTCTACAAAAGCAACTTTTTCCATCACACTTCCCTGTCCTTTCACCATAGCTCCACAAATTTCTCTCAATTGAATCTGCTTCCACCACACTCTCAGGTAGTACATTCCAGATCTTAACTACTCACTGGGTAAAAAAAAAATTCCTCATGTTGCTGACAGTTCTTTTACCATTCATCTTAAATCTGTGTCTTGACCTTTGTGCCAATGGGAACAGTTTATCTCTCTACTCTATGTAGACCCCTCACGATCTTGAGCATCTCTTTCAAATCTTCTCTTAACCTTCTCTTTTCTAAGGAGAACAGCCTCTCCAATATATATGTATGTAACTGAAGTCCCTTATGCTTGGAAGCATTCTTGTAAATCTTTTCTGTATTTTTTTAATGCCTACACATCCTTCCCAAAGTGTGGTATTTAAATTGGATGCAATACGCCAGTTGAGGCCAAACCAGTATTTTAAAAAGGTTCAACATTACTTACTTGCTTTTGTACTCTATGTCTTTAATTAGAAAACCCAAGATCCTATATGCCTGTTTAACCACTTTTCACTCTTGTTCATGGGTTTCACAGAACAGAGAAGCCAGCAATTCATTTTTAAAGTGTTTAAACTTCCTAAATAGAATATAACAGAAATAGAATACCATGTTCCATTTATGTACACTGTTATAAATATTTAAAAAGCACTTTGGTTTCCCAGTGCAGAGACACCTGGGGAATGAGGGACAGAGACACTGGATTGTGTAGAGAGTTGGGGTTGTGGGGTAGAGGAGAGGGGATGAGGGGGAAACCAGACATAAAGCTGACAGGAGTGGAAACGACATTTTGGGGCTACTTAAAATTGGTAACAGAAGCAGGAGAGGAGCAAGATGCACCAATATTTTTAGGGTTGGAGGTATAAGATATTTTTAAAAAGTAAGCAGCAAGATAAAAAATGTAGTCAGAAGGAATTCAGGCAACAGATATAGTCCACAGTATATTATAAACAGCAAGATTTTAAAGGTACTTTAGTTATAGGTGGCATTATGGACATAACTAGGATAATTAACAAAAATGGGGGCAACCTAACGTTACAAAACAGCTCCAAAATAAACCTGTAAAAAGAGTCAGGTTTTTGCTGAAAACAGCTAAGATTGTAACCTCCTGAAAACATCAAACTGGGAAGACAGTACTGTTAAGCAATCTGTGCTGTCTGGTTTTCATAGTCATCAATTTAAAGCCCAACTGTCAGAGAATTTTGTAAAGAAATTTGTGCAGAGCAGTAGTAATGTAGAATTGAAATACTGAGCACAGAAGACGAAACTGTGGCTCACAGTAAATCATCAGCAACCACCACCCCTCACGTGAAATCCCTTAAGTCCCCTCCTCCATACCCAACAAACTGAGCAGTAATTCTCGGACACAAACTTCTGTTCACCCCTCTCCTAGCCCCGTGAAAGCAAATCTAGGGAGAAGTTCAAAAATCCTGCCCATTCTCAGATCTCCTGTTTACAACAATAGACCAGAAAACAAATCCAATTCAACCCCTCCCAACAAAATTACTGAAATTGAAGCATCTTTTTCATATTGTACTGTACCCCCTCTAAATCCTTGCTGTAGTGTGGGACTCAATACTTTAGATTACTCCAACTAAGGCCTTATTAATTTTATATAAGCTCATCATTACCTCTTAGCTTTTAGTTTTCATACTATGTGATAACACCAAGAATTCACTTCTCTTCTGCAGCCCTATTAATCCGATGTGCTACCTTTATAGTTCTGTAACAGGTACCCTCAAATTAATTTGCTCTTTCACATTATCGATCCTACTTCCATTTTGAGTATAATTACTGCTATTTCTTTTTACTAAGATGTATCACTTCACAATTAAAATTTCTGTTTCTGCTGTATTTATAAGGGCAGAGGACTTGCAAACAAATGGAAGGGAGACAATAATGCCACCTAATGTTAGGATGTCTGCAATTACAACATGACAGTCAAATGTCAAAATGGGTTCTTGCCATTATGTTCTCATAGAAAACCGAGACTTAAAATTCATGACACAGAAACAAGTTTCATATGCACAGAGAATGCACACTGGTCACAAGAGTCTTAACATAGTTATAAAATCTTTATGGATTAAGTGTGCAGTTACAAAACTAACACAGCAACTTTAAGTGCAGACACTAATTAGACATATTAGAATGTCTATTTTTAGCATCACAAGCCTTTGCTTCTTTTATTACTTGGATTTTTTATTTCAATAATTCACACGAAGGTGGTCTGCTCTTTCACAAATCTCCTGTGGTCTCCTTTTTTAAAACTGAATGAGAGTAAAAAAAAAATCTCAATGTACTTCAGCAGTTAGAAAGGATAAGCATTTTACTCACAAATTGGTAAGAACAAATCAACCACATGAAGTCTTATCTCAATTGGATGAGTTTTGTCAGATCTTGTCCAGAGCATTAGATAGGACTACAATAATCATTTCTACACACTCCCTTGCCTCCTGTTGACCAATATTTGGAGTACTGTTGGCGAGTGAACATGTAGCATTCCATAACCTAGATCACAATCCAAACCGGATTGCAACAGGATTGGTTACAGTGGGTAACAAAGACCATCTTTGTTTTCTTGTTATAGAGTAAAATCCAGATTTCAGCAGAAAAAGGAGATATAATCTATTTTTTGTGTGCAATCTTTGATTTTCACCTTTTAGGTAGGAGAGGACCAAGCTATTTAAACCATTATTTCCTTCTCTATATTTTCCAAGTTTTATTGTATCATGTACAGGCCCTGACCAGGAAAGTAGGGAAGAAAATTGCTCCCAGGTACCTGACATTGCCACTGTGCAATTTCCACTAGGAGTTGTGACCTGTGGTTATCCATTCTGACCCATAAGGGATCGTCCAACCTCTGCTAAGCATCACCCCCAAAGAAACTGTTGGGGTCAGGTCCTCACCAAACCTTGGACTTGACCTCACTAGTTCTAGTTTGCCACTATGTACTATAGGCTTTAAAAATTGTAGAAAACAGCACATACAGAACGAGCAGATTAGAAAGTGTATGACAGGCACAAAGAACTAAGCACTGCAGATAGCCTAGACAAATATAGGAAGTGCAGGGACAAAGTAAAAAAGGAAATAAGGAAATCAAAGACGGGGTATGAAAAAAGATTAGCAAGTTAAAGATAACCCAAAGATGTTTTACCAATACATTAATGCTAAAAGGTTAGTTAAGAAAAAAGTGGGACCTATCAGAGATGAAGATGGAAACTTGTGTGTAGATGCAGAAACTGTGGGAAGGGTTTTGAATGAATATTTTGTCTCCGTGTTTACAAAGGAAAGGGAGGATATAGATATAGTAGTCCAGGAGGAATACTGCGAGATATTGGACGGGATAGTCATAAAGAGAGAGGAAGTACTCGAAGGGTTGAAATCCTTGAAAGTCAATAAGTTGCCAGGGCCAGATGGATTGTTTCCGAGGCTGCTGAACGAAGTCAGGGAGGAGATAGCAGATGCTCTGAGGATGATTTTCCAATCTTCACTAGATACAGGGGGAGGTACCGGAGGTCTAGAGAAACGCAAACGTAGTTCCACTGTTTAAAAAGGATCAAAGGAAATGCCAAACAATTATAGGCTAGTTAGTCTTACATCGGTGGTGATCAAATTAGTAGAATCAATCCTGAGAGATAGGATTAACTGTCATGTGGAAAGGCATGGACTAGTCAGGAATGGTCAGCTTGGATTTGTTAAAGGAAGGTCTTGCCTCACAAATTTGATTGAATTCTTTGAGGAAGTGACAAGAAGTGTTGATGAAGGTAGTGCAGTGGACGTTGTGTACATGGATTTTAGCAAGGCATTTGACAAGGTCCCACATGGAAGATTGGTCAGGAAAGTAAAAGCCCATGGGATTCAGGGTAATGTGACAAACTGGATAAAAAGTTGGCTTTGTAACAGGAAACAAAGGGTAATGGTCGATGGATGCTCTTGCAAATGGAAAGTTGTCTCAAGTGATGTTCCACAGGGCTCGGTGTTGGGACCCTTGCTGTTTGTGTTATATATTAACAATTTGGATGTGAACATAGGGGGCACGATTGGGAAATTTGCAGATGACACAACGATTGGCCAAGTAGTGGATAGGGTAGAGGATAGCCATAATTTCCAAAATGATATAGATGGGTTGGTGGTGTGGGCAGTAAAGTGGCAGATGGATTTTAACATAGAGAAGTGTGAGGTCATACATTTAGGGAGGTCAAACAGTTACAGGGGTTACAAAATAAATGGGAATATACTAAGAGGGGTAGATGAAATGAGAGATATTGGCGTACAAGTACACAGGACCCTGAAGGCAGCAGTTCAAGTAGACAAGGTTGAAAAGAAGGCATATGGAATGCTCTCCTTCATTGGCAGAGGGATGGAATATAAAAGTAAGGACATAATGTTGGAATTGTATAAAACACTGGTGAGGCCACAACTGGAGTATTGTGCGCAGTTCTGGTCACCACATTACAGGAAGGACGTAATAGCTCTGGAGAGAGTGCAGAGGAGGTTTACAAGACTGTTGCCAGGGTTAGAAAAGTGTAGCTATGAGGAGAGATTGGATAGGTTGGGGTTATTTTCCTTAGAACAAAGAAGGCTGAGAGATGACTTGATTGAGGTGTACAAAATTATGAGGGGAATAAATAGAGTGGACAGGATAAAATTGTTTCCCTTGATAGAGAATTCTAGAACCAGGGAACATAGATTCAAGATAAGTGGCAGAAGGTGTAGGGGGAACACGAGGAAGAACTTTTTTACGCAGAGGGTAGTGGGTATATGGAATTCACTACTCAAGTTGGTAGTAGAAGCAGAAGCTTTAAACTCTTTTAAAAAGTACCTGGATCTGCACCTAAAGTGCTGTCAGATGCAGGGCTATGGGCCGGGTGCAGGAAGGTGGGATTAGAAAGGGCACCTAGGTATCCTCAGGCTGGCATGGACAAGATGGGCTGAATGGCCTCCTTCTGTGCTATAACTTTTCTATGGTTCTATGATTTTGTTTCAGTAACAGTTTCTCCAAGTAAGAGAAACTACTGCATTCATTTTAAACTTATTTTTGTTAAACTTAACAGAAAAGATCCATAGCAATTGCTGAAACGAAACATATCACGCCAGCACAGTAACAATGTACAGGTTAGTTAACAACAGTGAAAAAAAAAATTAGATTGGTATTACATGAATATACGTACCCCATGTTGTACCACAGATTCTGGGAACCGTCTCAAGAGCAGCAGCAACATTTCTGCTCTCTCCAACGTGTTGAAGCACTGCTCTGTGGCTTTAAGAAGCATTTCACATTGTATTCTACCTGGAAGGGTCTCAAACAATCCTGAAAAGTAATTTAACAGAGTTTTAAATCTCAGAAGTATCACTATAGTATTTGTACTTCAAAATCTCACAAAGGATTCAAATTTGGTTCATGCAGGCCTTTCATATAGGATATACAAGGTCAATCAAACTTCACACATTGTCGATAATTCACATTACAAATTATACTACCTTCCTCAAAGAAACAAAGGCTACATGTCACCAGAAATGTGGGCTATTCCGTGAATAGAGATGCCAGCTTGGGAACTCTTGCTCTATCTCTACACACCACATTCAGCATAGGACAAGCTGTGTATCTCAATGTTAGCTTCAAATCTAGACATTATGCTGACTACTTAAGAAAACTTTTTATAACCCTTTAAGAAGCAATTTTGCTGTGCAACATGGAAAGATAAATCCCTTTCTTTTCTGGGAAAATACAATTTGAGTACAAACTTTATACCAAAGGTAGCAGGAATCTGGAATTCCCACTCCAAAAGGCTGCAGATATCAGGACATTTGGAGCTTTGAAGACAGAAATATTTTTTTATTAGGCAGGGCATCAAAGGTTATGGAGTAAAGGCAATTAAATGAAGTTGAGGTGCAGATAAGTCATGACCTAATTGATTATATCTCATCAATTTTCCGTGACACTGTCTACAATTAACTAGAAGAAATGTCTTTTAGCCTTTTGTTTTAACAGGCTTAGAGAGATTGCAGGAAGCAAGAAAAAGCATTCTACCATTAGACTGCACTACACACTACAGATAGCAGGCATTTTCACGTGAACGTGATTTTCCCACGATACACAATGGCTGGCATAATGTAATATTGTTTCCTAAATATCTTTTCATAAAATTAGAAAATGTTTCCATTTTTAAAAAGCCAAGAGGGAAGCTTCTTCTACCATCTCTCCATTTCCATTTGTGTACATATACAGCGCCAGCCATTACTCAATGCCTACATGTCGACATATGACCAGTACATTGCTCACGCAGGGATTTTAAGATAATGAAGGCTTTGCAATCTCACTGTCAGCAACTTGGGTTAGAAATAAAGGAGTCAAATCCATTTAAGAGGTGTTCAGACAGTCACATTAATTTAAAGCAGTATGGTGTCCAGCTCAACAAGCCAGCAAGGAGAGCTTGCAGGAGTGGCAGTGGCAGGAATTATAGAGAACACAAGTGACTTAGTACTGAATAGCAGGTAATGCTATTTAATGCTATTTAACAAGAGTAAACAGCTGTTTGCACAGTTTGAAACAGACTAAAATACTGTTTAAGTGGCACCTTTACAATTGACGCCTATGATCAACATCACTTACTCAACGTAAGCACCTGTTGGGATAAGCAGCAACAGTATAAGTGACAGGGATTGAATTGTCAGAAAATAGCCTGTAACAGGTCAATGAATTGCAGTTGCTGGGAGTAAGACTTGCCATTGCCTGTTTAATGGCAACAATATCTTGCACTGGAAGTTGCTAGAGATGCGGGATGAAAACTGCAAGGCATCCTCCACAAGATATTTGGGATCTGAGTGAACAGGACAAGCAACTGTCTTTCTCCTTAACCAGATTGAACTATTCTGAAATTAACAGCTGAACAAGGAAATGCAATTTAGAATCTTGAATTAAAATGTCAAACCAAGCAGCGAAAGACAAATAAGGGGGAAAGTAAGATTGGATTGACAGAGAGAGAAGAGAGAAAGAGAGAAATAAAAAGCAAAAATAATTAATAACTTCAAGGTGGCAGGACAAGTTGAGAGAGTGGTTAATAAAGCATACAGTATCCTGGGCTTTATCAATAGGAGCATTGAGTAAAAAAGCCAAGTGTTAAGACCCTAAGACATGAAAGAGATAATAAACTGTTTAAATCAAACCTTTACTTTTTTTTTGTTTATTTAAAAAGTGAACTTTGCTGAACCAAAAGATGGCTGCTACAGGTCATATAATTCACAAGGTGGCTACAGTTTTGGAAACTTTCAACAGCAGCACCAAGACAAAAGCTCAACCCTCATCTTTGTGGAATCTTACATCTCTCATTGTGAGGGCACATTACAATCAACAAAACCAAGGACCAACAGACAATCTGTCTCCCAAGCCTGGTCCTACAACAAAGGGAGAGCCATCAAAGCTTATTATACCTGCGGAAGCTCTAATAGCCACTATCTATCTTCTAAGGTAAACAATGGAATTTGGTTAGAGGCATAGAAACTGCTCATTAGCCTGCAACTGACTCATTAATGGGCAACATCACATGACCTAAGCTTCTGACCTTGGAAAGATTCAATATTACATTTCTAGACTCGCAACTCAGTCTGCTGTTAACTTCCAGCCAGCAAACATCAATGTAGGACACCAGGCTGACTAATAGCCTGCATCATGCTTAAGCCTCCTCAAAGCCTGTTTCTCTGGAAGATTCCTGCCAGTGCCTGCTGAATAGACCAACCTCATCTCACTGCATCACCATCAACTTCAAAGAAATTCTACGACTCCTGCTTCAGCTAGCTGAATAGGCCTGAACAGTAACTCCTCCATGAAGGAACCCTCACAGGACTATGACTTTCTGGACTCCGGCACTCATGTGAACTGATATCCATATCTATGGTTCTTTTTCTTTTAAGCTATTTATAGTTGCAAAAATTTCTCTTTCCCATCTTCTTATTGTGTGATAGTGTGTGTGTATGACAATGTGACCATTGCCCAGGTGTATGAATTAACTATAGTTCTGATTTAACCCTAAAGACAGTTTGCTGTGAGTCAGTTTAAAAAATCACCTCACAAACAGAGGGTTTTGAGGAAACATGCCACAGCCTTTTTCAAAATTTAAAACACCTCTGCTTCTGGACAGACAGTGAGAGAATAAAGGAGTTCAGGTTTGCCTCTCTTCCTTGTCTGTAACAAAGGAAGTTATGTTAAACCTACATAAAACACTGGTTCGGCCTCAACTAGAGTACTGCATCCAGTTCTCATAAGATCGTAAGAAATAGAAAAAGTAGCATCGAGCCTGTTCCACCATCCAATATAATCTTGGCTGATCTGATTGTGGCTTGAACTCCAATTTCCTGCTTGACCCCCATAACTCTTAATTCCCTTGTGAATCAAAACTCTGTGTAACATTGTTCTAGGCACCACACTTTAGGAAGGATGTGAAGGCAACAGAGAGAGTACAGAAAAGATTCATGAGAATGGTTCCAGGGATGAGGAACTTCAGTTACGTAGATAGATCAGAGAAATTGGGGCTGTTCTCTTTGGAGAAGAAAAGGTTGAGAGGAGGTTTAATCCAGGTATTCAAAATCATGACGGGGTCTGGACAGAGTAGATAGGGAGAAACTGTTCCCATTGGAGGAAGGATCGTGAACCTGAGGGCACAGATTTAAGGTAGTTGGCAAAAGAAGCAATGGCGACATGAGGAAAAACTTTTTTATACAATGAGTGGTGAGAATCAGCAATGCAGTGCCTGAGAGTGTGGTGGATAGAGGTTCAATCAAGGCACTCAAGAGGAACTTGGGTTATTATGTAGAAAAGAAGAATGTGCAGGGCTATGTGGAGAAGGCAGAAGTGTGGCACTAGATGAATTGCTCCTTCAGAAAGCCAGCACAGACAGAACAGGCTGAATAGCATCCTCTCCTGTAACCATTCCAAGATTCTATGAATGAAAGCCCACGCTTGCAATAGTTAATTTTCAATATGACAATAATTAACCTTATCACATTGTTATGCAGTTACTTAAGACTTGAAATGAAGACTTCACTTTCTGTGCTGAGTTTACTTCATTTATACCTTGGAACTACAGGAACTTCAAGCTGCTCAATCTGCTTGACAGAGAGATGCCATTTTCGTAAAGATAACAGCAGAGCAGCACACCTCCAATAGCAACTTCTAAATTTTGGCAGTTAATCACATATGTCCTCTGCTGAATTTGCTGTGGCAAATTGCACTTGAATAATGGTGACCACCATTAACCTAATCTTTATTTTGACAATTATTATGGGCTAGTTTTTCTTATTAAAAAAAGATGATTAAAGCATCATCCTCTGGAAGAAGTGAGAATGATCGATGTCAATTTTTACAGCATTACCCACTGACTTCTATGGAATGGTGTTAAATTATGAGAAACCGATAAGAAAACAGAGGAGTTTCTCTTAATTCAAATTTCCATATTTCAAATTATCCAACAAATTCATTTAAATCAGTAAATTCCCACTTTTTCGAGTTATTTACATATCTTAGTTGAAAGTACTGGATAATCCAATATTTTAGTACAAAATATATTCAAATTATTTGAAATAAAACAAATATTACAAAGTTACTGAACTTGTCAGTGAACTGTTTTTTCCCCAATCATGTCAATACCAGTGGTGGTGCCACAGCACACAATTTTCTTATGCTGCAGGTCCAAAACCTGTATACAGGAATCAGATAAAACACTGATAACCCAACTATAAGACCTACTAACAGCAGGTAAGAAGCTTTGTGACAGTTCTCAAGCACATATGATTGCTATTGTACTATTGTAGTCTGCTAAATTAGAAGGCCTGTCTCACTTAACTGCGTGAAGTTCAGTTCATCTCACTTTTCTGTCATCAATATCTCTACGCACCCCTTATCTTACAATGACATATTTTGTCAAATTTAAGCAAAATTATTTCTTTGCTGCTTTGCTCTTATGAACAGGAACATCACTGAATTTAAAAGTGTCACATGCGCACATGTAGATAATGTTCAAATTAGAAACATAGGAAACATTAGGACATAGAAGGAGGCCATTCAACCCATCGTAGCCATGTTGGCCAAAACAGATATCCAGTCTAATTGCACATTCTAGCTATTGGCCCACAGCCCTGTGAGTTACAGCACCTCAAGTGCATAACCAAGTGTATTTTTTAATACAATGATGTTTACTGCCTCTACCACCACTTCAGGCAATGAGTTCCAGGCCCCACCACCCTCTTGGTGAAAAATTATTCCTCAACTACCCTCTAATCCTTCTACAAATTACTTTAAATCTATGTCCCCTGGTAACTGACCTCTCTGCTAATGGAAATAGGTCCTTCCTATCTGCTCTCTCTAAGCCTCTCATAATTTTACACACTTCAAGAAATCTCCTTTAATCTCCTCTGTTCCAAAGAAAACAACCCAGCCTATCCAAACTTTCCTCATAGCTAACACTCTCCATTCCTGGTAACATCCTCATAAAACTCCTTTGTACCGTCTCTAGTGTGAGCACATCCTTCCGGTAATGCAGTGACCAGAACTATAAATAGCACGCTAGCTGTGATCTAATTCATGTTTTATACGGTTTAGCAAAACCTCCCTGCTTACATCCTAACAAAGAAAAGAATGAAGATGCAAAACAGACCTCCTTTTTTGCAATATTAATTCAATTCGTAATGGTACACACAAATATTTATTTCAAAAATAGCAGTCTTCTTGATACAAAAAAATTATTGTTGAATTAAAAATCTGTAATCCAATCAAAAGGATCAGATGACTATATAAATTATGACAGCTAAACTCAGTTAAACTTGCTAGATTAGATTAGTGCCTGTAATTTGCTGACCAACAATTTGCATATGGATGTTACTTTATTTTTTCCTAAACTGGCATAGCTTTTCACTGGGGACAACTTTGACATTTTTTTGAAAGAGATGCTATGTTGTCTGGAAAAACTTTCAGTTTTATGACACAGAGCCCCACAGGAATGGCTATTCTAGATTGTAAGTTATTCAGAACTTCACTGCCTTCTGTGATGTAGCACACAACTTGATCCAATAATAGCAAGATGCCATGTGAATTGAGAAACCTGCTATAGAAAATTCTTACAAACACTTTACTGTGATTCCATTCATGCATCAATTTGAATTAACCTGCACCAAATGTGTACCCAAGCCTCCACCAGCATTGTTTCTTCAGTCAGAGGGTGGAAGCAGACAAAGATAGCTTGGAGTTACTCATCTCCAGTTTCTCCCTTCATTCATTTCTCTGTCATTCAGTATTCTTAGGTCCCCTGAACCCTCTCTAAATGGCACTGTACACTGGCAAAATTATGACAAATTCCATTTCATGGCACCCCATTCAGTAGTACAGTGAGTCGGTTTACCATTGTTTGGGAAACACGATACAGGAAATTAAGAAACGTTAACCAATATTTTACCTCGTAAAAACTGTGTTTGCTTGTCCTGGGCATCATTACGCAGTGCTGCTGTAATAACGCTTATTTCCCTCCATACCATCGGCTGATCAGGAAAATTTACAAACCTGGTATTTAAAACAAAATGCACTGAGATACTTGTAATGCATAGACAATAATTCACTGTTCTGGAAAGCACACCATTACAAAACTATAAAGTTCTCTCAGTTCCTTCGCCTCCATCGCATCTGTTTTGATGATGCCACTTTCAAAAAAAAGTTCCTCTGACATGTCTTCCTTCTTCCTTAATCTAGGTTTTCCACCCATGGTGGTTGACAGGGCCCTCAACTGTGTCCGGCAAATCTCCCGCGCATCCGCCCTCACACCTTCCTCTCATCGATGTACCGGAGAGAGTTGTGGGAGGGGGCCAGAGTAGGAATGGAACAAGGAATAAAGAGACAGGCACAGCTGGGGCCCATGCGGGTACCCATAGCCACACCTTTTATTTGGAGGAAGTGAGAGGAGTTTAAGGAGAAATTGTTCAATGCCTTGACCTCTCTGTCTCAATTTCTGGTGATAGACTCTCTACCAATATCCATTACAAGCCTACCAACTCCCACAGCTAGCTCAACTACAGCTCCTCACACCCCTCTTCCTATAAGGACTCCATCCCATTCTCTCGGTCCTTCACCTCCGTCGCATCTGTTCTGATGATGCCACTTTCAAAAACAGTTCCTCTGACATCTTCCTTCTTCCTTAATCTAGGTTTTCCACCCACGGTGGTTGACAGGGCCCTCAACCGTGTCCGGTAAATCTCCCGCGCATCCACCTTCACACCTTCCTCTCCCTCCTAGAACCATGATAGGGTCCCCCTTGTCCTCACTTATCATCCCACCAGCCTCCGCATTCAAAGGACCATCCTCCGCCATTTCCAGCATGATGCCACCACCAAACACATCTTCCCTTCACCCCCCCTGGCAGCAATCCGTAGGGATCGTTCCCTCCATGACACCCTGGTCCACTCCTCCATCACCCCCTGCACCTCAACCCCATCCCATGGCACCTTCCCATGCAACCACAGAAGATGCAACACCTACCCCTTTACTTCCCCCCTGCTCACCGTCCAAGGGCCCAAACACTCCTTTCAAGTGAAGCAGCATTTCACTTGCACTTCCATCAATTTTGTCTACTGCATTCGCTGCTCCCAATGCAGTTTCCTCTACATTGGAAAGATGAAACGCAGACTGAGTGACCGCTTTGCGGAACACTTTCAGTCTGTCCACAAGCATGACCCAGACCTCCCTGTCACTTGCCATTTCAACACACCGCCCTGCTCTCATGCCCACATGTCCGTCCTTGGCCTGCTGCAATGTTCCAGTGAAGCTCAACGCAAATTGGAGGAACAGCACCTCATCTTCCAACTAGACACTTTACAGCCTTCCAGACTGAATACTGAGTTCAACAACTTTAGATCATGAACTCTCTTCTCTATCCCCACCCCCTTTCCGATCCCCCTTTTTCCAATAATTTATTTTTTTTTCTCACCAATTTCCATTATTTTTAAATGTATTTCCATCCATTGTTTTATCTCTACCTTTTAACCTATTTCAATTCCCCACCCCACCCCCACTAGGGTTATCTGTCCTTTGCTTGTCCTGCTTTCTACCCTTAATGTCCCCATTAGCACATTTCTTAGATAATATCACCACCGTCAACACCTCTTTGTCCTTTTGTCTATGACATCTTTTGGCAATCTCCACCTATCACTGGCCCTCTATCCAGCTCTATCTATCTCTCCCCCCACCCCCACCCCAACCAATAAACCAGCTTATATTTCACCTCTTTTCTATTTTTTCCTTAGCTCTGATGAAGAGTCATTCGGACTCGAAACGTTAACTGTATTCCTCTCTGCAGATACTGTCAGACCTGCTGAGTTTTTCCAGGTATTTTTGTTTTTGTTCTAGATTTCCAGCATCCGCAGTATTTTGCTTTTATTATAAAGTACTTAAGTCTTGAATTCAGGCTAATTGTGGTTAGCTCAGATATATCAACCCAAATAAAACTGGGTAAATTATATAGGAATAGAGTATAGTTTGATGTGTAATTTTATGATAAGTACAGTGTTTCACTACCCAATGCAGACATATCTAATTGGAAAAGTGCATGAGCTATCATCATCACCCTCTTGTTGCCCAAAAGGATTTCTCATTGATAACTTCATTAATTGATGGTACAAGCATCGAAAATATTAAATGCTTCCTTTTTGGGATTAAAAAGGGAAAATTCTCCTGCAATAATGATTGTTTCATGTTCATAGCCTACACAGGCTCCCAAGGATTCCAATGAATGGTCTGTACCCAAAATGTTAGCCTAGCAGTTTTCTGTTCAGATGTATTACCAACATTTTGTTTTTAATTCAGATTTCTAGCATTTGTAGTTTCTTCTTTACATCTTCCTTAGAAATGCCTGGCAGTAACACAAAGCACTTTATTGCTGCCTGTTTTTGTGGAAAGTTGTTTGTTGTGTTACTTACATATCATAAAGGAGTCTTCCAGCTGAAGCTGTTCTCTCAGCATTTCGCTCAATCATGTACATTTCATACTAAGAACAGAAACCATTAAATATTAATTTTTAAAAATCCAGGAAACTAATCCAAAGCATCTAAATATGATTTCATAAAAGCATTATTCAGTTATACCTCAAGAGGGAAAACAAGAGACAGTAAAAATTGAGTTTCAAATATCAGGAACCTGACTGACTGACTGAACCCCCATCCCACTGCCTCCCCCATTTCAATAGCAGCATGTGTAACAACAGAAAAAGGACATCAGTTAATAAATCTGGCAGTGAAACGGGCAATTTCACAGTGAGCTCCAGAACCACTTAAATCAAGAAGCAAGCTTTCTGTGTGATCTCACTCCAGCCACCTGTCAATAACCCATCCCAGCCAGCTTTTATGTTGCCATTTGGATCCTGGCTTAGAGAATGCTGGCACTAGAAAGATTTTATCTTTCCCTGTGCTAATTTCATTCTGGCACCAGCTAAAGGAGTTTTCTGGCATCCAACAATGGTGATGTCATCAAGCAGGCTAAGCAGTCAATCATATTGAAGAATTCTCACAGGCAGCAAACCAGGAAACAACAAGCAGGTTTCATTGTTCACTTTTTATCATTTTAGTAGGAGTGAAATAAACATTGGGACATATATATAGCTGAAGCATCATAAACATTAGAAAATAAAAAAAACTGTGGAATTTTTAGAATGGAATGAAACAATGACATTCCAGAAATAAAAAATTTAATTTTTTTAGGCCAGAAGGGTTGTTCAGTGGTAATTATGATTTAGTACAGCATTAAGAACCCAGTCACACCTCATTCAATGGCTTAACTTTTTCAAGGGTTTTTACAGCAAGACTAATAATGTAAAAGTGGAAGTTCACGTCAAATCCGTGATTTCGAATTGATTTCCATCTGCAAAGACTTCAGTAGGTCACCCTCTGGGGGAGTGGGGAATCACTATCAGCAACTTATGGGTTTCTGCATTAAGCTACACATGTACAGACACCAGAAGTTTCTTTCAGTTTCACAGACTAATGATGGCGAACACCAAGAGTTTTGCTCTCAATACATTCATAAAATCCAGGCCAGCAAAACATGTTGAAACTTCCTTTCCACTTCTGTTTATTGCTAAGAACAAGAATAATTAAAATATTAGTGGCGAGGAAGGATGACAGTAAATTAGTTTAAAACATTTCAGTACAATTTCCCAATAATACTGACACAAATATTTCAGTTAATCTGTGATTGAAATAAACTGCAATTTGATAATAACCAACACAACTGGAGTCAATGGGAATCAGCTAGAAAGCTCTCCTACTGTTGGAGTCATATTTAGCAGAAAGGAAGATGGTTATGGTTGTTGGAGGACAATCATCTCAGTTCCAAGACATCACTGCAGGAGTTCCTCAGGGTAGTGTCCTAGGCCCAGACATCTTCAGCTGCTTCATCAATGACCTTCCTTCCATTATAAGGCCAATAGTGGGGATGTTCGCTGATGATAGCACAATGTTCAGCACCATTCACAACATTCAGATACTGAAGCAGTATATATCAAAATGCAGCAAGACCTGGACAATATCCAGGCTTGGGCTGACAAGTGGAAAGTAACATTCACGCCACACCAAGAGCCGGGCAATGACCATCTCCAACAAGAGAGAATCTAACCCGTTGCCCCTTGACATTCAATTGCATTACCATCACTGAATCCCCCACTATCAACATCCTGGGGGGTTACCATTGACCAGAAACTGAACTAGCCATAAAAATACTGTGGCTACAAGAGCAGGTCAGAGGCTAGGAATCCTGAGGAGCAACTCACTTCATGACTCCCTAAAGTTTGTCCACCCATCTACAAGGCACAAGTCAGGAGTGTGATGGAATATTCACTACTTGCCATGATGAGTGCAGGTTCAACAACACTCAAGAAACTTCACACCAACCAGGATAAAACAGCCTGCTTGATTGACACCCCATCCACAAACATTCACTCCCTCTACCAGTGATACACAGTGGCAGCAGTGTGTATCATCATATACATGATGCACTGCAAAAATTCACCAAGACTGCTTAGACAGCACCTTCCAAATGGACAACCATTACCATCAAGAAGGACAAAGGCAGCAGGTGGATGGGAATACCACCACCTGGAAGTTCCCCTCCAAGCCACTCACCATCCTGACTTGGAAATATATCACGGTTCCTTCACTGTCACTGGGTCAAAATCCTGGAACTCCCTCCCTAACAGCACTGTGAGTGTACCTACACCACATAGGCTGTAGCAGTCCAAGAAAACAGCTCAGCACCACCTTCTCAAGGGCAATAAATGCTGGCCTAGTCAGCAACGCCCACAACCCATGGATGAATTTTAAAAACGTTCACTTAAATACTAAAATATTGATCCAGGACTCTACCATATATGAATGTCAAGTTAAAAGATTCACTGATTGGTTAAGTGGTCCAGTGAGTGCAATGACAGAGTGCCATGGTTTCACTCCCACAATTTCAGTTGTGGTGGCAACAGAGGAAATGAGTGAAATTAAAGATAGGGCAGACATCAGAGAACAGTTGGCAATGGATTAGAATTACAATTTAATTAAATTGTTCTGTTCAGGTCATAAGTTACAAAAGCAAGATGAAATGTACCTCTGAATTTCCACATTAAAATCATTGCTGGATGCACAAATTATAATGCATGACTGTAATCTTCATGATATTACTTAGTGTCAAAAAAAATTCCTGCAACTGTGTTTTTTCTACCCTGTCAAAATTGAAATACTTTTCTCCATGACAGATTACTTATTGGATTCTATCTTGCTGATCACAGCACAGGTGATTAAAACTGATTATTACTAGTTATTTCAATAAGCTCCCAGTGCTGCAAAATAAACACTGTCACTGAAGGATGTTCCAGAGGAACCAAATAAAGTGGTTTAATATATTAATGTCTGTTGAGTGAAGAGCCAGTAGTGCCCCTGTTGGCTGTCTAAACACTTGTTCATTTCCTACAATCACAGGTTAACTAAAGCAATTAGAATTGATCAATAGATTGCTCAGGAGGGTGTCAAGCCATTCAATTCAAACATATCATTCAACTGACATCATGGGGATCTTTTTAAAAATAATAACAGGTTTGCTTCCAAGCTACATTTGAGATGAGGATGACAGTCAAGTCTGAGCAATGGGTAGGTCCATGCTTCTTTCTAGATCTTAACCAGGAACCTGTGATTGTGGTCTTATATTTGGATGCCTGCACTAAGTTCACCAGGCTGTTTGATGTCACCATGGATACAAATCTAATCTGAAGACTTTGTGACAGCAAGTAGTCATGTAAATGATAAGTGAATTATTTCAAGAGTCAGTTTTACAACTTGCACTTATATAGTACCCTCGACCATAGTAAAACATCACAAACCACTTTGCAGGAGTATTATTAAACAAAATTTAACACTGAGCCACAGAGATATTTGGACACGTAGAAGCAGAATGACTTAAGATAATTAATTTCTAAACAGAATAGACTCTTCATGGTCTCCCTTTTATAGCTTTAAAACCTTTTGCATTCATTAAGGTAAGCACAAAAGAGTCCTGCCTTCCAAAGCCTCAACTGTGCCCCTGTCAAACCAAATTGTTCTTTGCTGCCTTAAAAATGTAGCTTAGCATTAATCATTGAAAATTAACCAATGCGGCAAAAACTTAAGCCAAATTATGGGACATTTTGCAATGAACATCTATTAAAATCTGGGTTGAGAATGCCCAAACCTTCTTTGTGATCCTTAGAAAAAAAAGACTCCTTTCACTCTCTATTAGTCAATACTGGATTTTATGTGGGTCACAGAGGTTGGAGAAATGGTAATAAACTACTCTGCATTTGCTACAGTGTGTTACACAGTACAAAATATCCAGGAGTTATAAGGTTGGATTTTAATCAAAGGATGGAGAGTTTATTAAAGAGTAAAGCAAAAAAACCTTTAACTTATTCTTAAGCTTATATTAATTGCATATTAACGTTTAAAAGAAATGTTACATTCATGGTCTGAACAAGTCACAAGGTAAAGGCTGTGTGATGCACTATTCTTTAAATCTTGGAATACATACTCTATGAAGCTATCAATCAATGATTAGCTATGCACCCTGAAGAGAAATGCCAATGTCAATGTTTAACAATATACACTGTACAGGCCTGTCATTTGTTGAACAGTAAACCCTGCACATGCTTTGTCATTTGTTGAACAGTAAACAATGTATAGAGCAGTCTGCATGACTTTTAAGTAATATAAATTCTACAGAGTTTCTGATCATTATTATAGTTTTCCAGCTGTCGCTGTACTAGACTGCTCAATGTCAGTCATTAGAAGATGGGCACTGTAGGTTGTAGGTTTTTTTATTAGTAATATACATCGTATTGAACTGTGAAACAGTAAACTGCAGCCCCTTATATATAAAAATGGGAATAATTTGATGGACAGTGAAGATGATTGTTGACAATGGTTGTAAAGCCATAAACACTCCAAGACATATTCCACAATAACCCCATTATCATCATCTTTACTGTCCTGTCTCTCCCATTCCTCCAGCTCACACCGACCTGGATACCGAAATCTGTAGGGTACAAGGTCCTGGCGGTGATTAGCCAGGCTTTGGCGGCCCAGGGATCCTCCGCCACTAAATCCCGAGCCTTCTTCACCAGAAATTCGCAGTCCACCTGCGCCGCCATGATTCGACCAGTTGGAGTGGAGACCCAGTGCGCAGGCGCGTTAAACTGGACATGCGTACACCGGGGCTGGAACTGCGCATGCGCTGATACTCCAGCTCTCATTGGACATCTCGTTGACCAATGGACCGCATGATTGAAGGATTGGCTTTAAAAAAAACCTCCCCAGAGTAGAAACTTCCATTTATATAGCGCCTTTCAAAAACTTCAAGACATCTCAAAGCTTTTTTCCGCCAAAGAAAGTTTTAATGTCGACAAACACAGCAAGTTGATGATCAGTTATTAGATAAATTATCAACTAAATTGTTTTAAAATAGAAAATGCTGGAAAAACTCAGCAGGTCTGACAGCACCTGTGGAGAGATATCATTATGAGTCAGTATGATTCTTCTTTACAGCTAAGGAGAAGTAGAAATGTGATTAACTTCATACTGTTTAAGGGGGGTGGAGCAGGTGAAGCTGGATGGAAGGTCAGTGATAAGTGGGGGCTAAGAAGAGATTGACAAAGATGTCATGGAAAGGACAAAGAGAGTGTTAATGGTAGTGGTAAGGGCTAAAGAAGGTGCTGAAAGTGGCATAAAGGTAAGAAAGCAGAAAGTGTGAATAGCAGAACAAGGGTAAGCACTCTGTGAAAGAACAACACGGAACAGGTGACTGATTGCCCTTTTAGGGGTGGGGTGAGGGGGTGGTGGTTGGGGAAAAATGATAGAAAAAGGGATAAAAAGGGGATAAAACAATGAATAAACATAAAAAAAATAAAAATACATTTTTAAAAAGGGATTAAAATGAGGTGAAGGTAAAGGAGAGAGTCAATGATCTGAAGTTGTTGAACTCAATGCCAATTAAATTGTTTTGATGTTCTTGGTTGAGAGATACATGTTGCCAGGCCAACAGGAGCACCCCTGCTTTTCAAATAGGATATTTTACATTTACCCAAGAAGGCAGACAGGACCCCAGTTTAATGTCTTCTTCAAAAGGTATCAGTGGTGAAATTGGGTTCCGTTGGGTAACATGAAGCCCTTTAAAGTTTCAAAATTGGCATCATTAGCACATGAGCTCACTTCTGACGCAAAGTGCACTAGCTGCAAAATTGGTAAAAGGATTGGGATGCATCCATTGACAGTATGCAGAGATCATCAGTCACTTACAGTCTAGTTGTTGGTATATTTCTTCTGGCTTTTCTTTCTTCAATTCTAATATCCTCTAAATTATACAAAATATCAGTATCTGAGTAGGTGGTTGTGACTGAAATCGCACACTGTGTCTTCATCTTCACCCTCTCCTTGCTCTTTCTCCAATGCCTGGACAGATTGCAGTGTTTGGGTATCTGAAGGGGAAAAGGGGCAAAGCTAGGATTATGGTATCAGGGAAGAGGAGAATATAAGAGGTGAAAAAAACAAAAAAACTGCGGATGCTGGAAATCCAAAACAAAAACAAAAACAGAATTACCTGGAAAAACTCAGCAGGTCTGGCAGCATCGGCGGATAAGAAAAGAGTTGACGTTTCGAGTCCTCATGACCCTTCGACAGAACTTGAGTTCGAGTCCAAGAAAGAGTTGAAATATAAGCTGGTTTAAGGTGTGTGTGTGGGGGGCGGAGAGAGAGAGAGAGAGAGGTGGAGTGGGGGTGTGGTTGTAGGGACAAACAAGCAGTGATAGAAGCAGATCATCAAAAGATGTCAACAACAATAATACAAAAGAACACATAGGTGTTAAAGTTAAAGTTGGTGATATTATCTAAACGAATGTGCTAATTAAGAATGGATGGTAGGGCACTCAAGGTATAGCTCTAGTGGGGGTGGGGAGAGCATAAAAGATGTAAAAAATAAATAAATAAATAAATAAATAAATAAATAAAATTCCCTCCCTCTTTTTCTCTTTTTATAATGGAAATAGGTGGGAAAAGGAAAATCTATATAATTTATTGGAAAAAAAAGAAAAGGAAGGGGGAAACAGGAAGGGGGTGAGGATGGGAGAGGGAGCTCACGACCTAAAGTTGTTGAATTCAATATTCAGTCCGGATGGCTGTAAAGTTCCTATTCAGAAGATGAGGTGTTGTTTCTCCAGGAGGAACCCCCTTCCTTTTCTTTTTTTTCCAATAAATTATATAGATTTTCCTTTTCCCACCTATTTCCATTATAAAAAGAGAAAAAGAGGGAGGAAAAAAAATATATTTATTTATTTATTTATTTATTTTACATCTTTTATGCTCTCCCCACCCCCACTAGAGCTATACCTTGAGTGCCCTACCATCCATTCTTAATTAGCACATTCGTTTAGATAATATCACCAACTTTAACACCTGTGTTCTTTTGTATTATTGTTGTTGACATCTTTTGATGATCTGCTTCTATCACTGCTTGTTTGTCCCTACAACCACACCCCCACTCCACCTCTCTCTCTCTCTCTCTCCGCCCCCCACACACACAACTTAAACCAGCTTATATTTCAACTCTTTCTTGGACTCGAACTCAAGTTCTGTCGAAGGGTCATGAGGACTCGAAACGTCAACTCTTCTCTTCTCCGTCGATGCTGCCAGACCTGCTGAGTTTTTCCAGGTAATTCTGTTTATGAATATAAGAGGTGCATGCTTCCACCATCAGCAGCTTCTGTGTTAGAAGAAAGTGTGGATGAGGGAGAAGTGGGATGAGAGGAGGAGGGTTAGGTAGGTGAATAACTTCATCCACATTGACTTCTGCCCCACCAGGTACCACAGCCTCAGCAATGTCCCTACCCATAATAGCCCAGTCTTCTGCATGGAGGTTAAACAAATTGGCATGCTGCCTGCAATCTACTAAACTGTGTGGGTTTCTTTAATAGCACACCACATTCATTGCTCCCATTTTCAGGGAATGAACCATTTAACCCCCAGCACCTCTGACAGTGCAGCACTCCTTCACATTGGATCAGCTGACACGTGCTCAATTCCTGGCTTGTGGCTTGAACACACAAACTTTCATGCAGATGCAAAAGTGTCACTGAGTCACAGCTTGATGTATTACTTCTTGAAATTGAAATTACTATTGCAAGGTGCAGCAGTTCATTTATTTAGATGTAGGGTTCAGGGAAGAATGTGGTTAGGTGCATTTCTTACTCTTCTGCAAATAGCATCATGGGACATTTAACAATCACCGGAACCAGCAGATTCAGTTTAACACCCTCAAAAATGTGTGATTTTTCTTGTTCTCTAATCTGGATAGGATGCAAAATAAATTGCTGAGGGAAGTAATTGTGGAAATTAGAGGCTTTGATCACAATCTTGCAATCCTCCTTGGATATGGGAGTGGTGCTAAAGGACTGGAGAGTTTCAAATGTTACATTCCTTTTCAAAAAAAACACTGGAAGTCCTGAAGTTGATTGGCCAGGCACCAGGAACAGTTGTGCACGCACACTCAGCTTGCACTGTGTCCGCTGGCAAATGCGCAGTTTCTCCCACCACTGGCAAAGAATAGTGGTTAACAGTTGTTTATCACACAAGAGGGCAGCATACACTTATGTCAACTGGGGGTTGGTATGAGGTCCACAGCTTATTTTCAAATATATTAATAACCTGGTGCTACTTTTAAGAGGTGTGCAATCAAAGCTTCTAGAGGCTGCAAAGCTTGGAAATGTAGTTAACAGTGAGGAGGATAGTAGCAGAAACATGGCAAATTAAATTTAATGCAGAGAAATGTGAAGTGATGCATTTCGGAATGAAGAGAGGCAATATAAGCCAAATGGTACAATTTTAAAGGGGGTTCAAAATGAGAGAGACCTGCAGGTTCACATATACAAATCTTTGTAGGTGCTAGAGCAAGTTCATAAATTATTAAAAACATGTGCTTATTATTTGGCACTATAAATAGAGGAATATAGCACAAAAACAAGGAAGTTATGATAAACCTTTATACCGGTAATCATTGGTTAGCTCTCAGCTGTAGTATTGTGTCCAAATCTGGAGTTCAGACTTTAGGAAGGGTCTAAAGGCCTTGGCAAAAGTGCAGAGGAGATTTACTAAAATGACACGAGGGATGAGGAACATCAGCAATGTGGATAGTCCAAAGAAGTTGAGATTGTTCTCCTTAGAGGGGAGGAGATTAAGGGGAGATTTGATAAAGGTGTTTACTACTAGGAAAAGTTCGATTAGACAGAGGAAACGGAGAGAAAATGTTTCCACCAGCAGAAGGGTTCAATAACCAAAGACACATTTAACATAACTGGCAAAAGATCCAGGTGGGAGATGAGAATTTTTTTTATGCATCATTATGATTGGAACGCATAACCCGAAAAGGTGGTGGAAACATTCAATAATGACTTCCAAAAGGGAATTGGATGTATACATAAAAAGGAAAATATTTGCAGGTTTTTTGGGAAAGACCAGGGGAGTGGGCCTAATTGGATAGCACCTTCAAACATTTGACAGAGGCACAATGGATCAAATGTTCTCCTCCTGCACTGTAAGATTCGCTGATTCACTCTCAGAATACTGATGCATCAGTCCAGACTATGGTGCTGAAGCTCTGAAGTGAGGCATCACTCCACGACTCAGAGCCAATCTATGATCACAACTAAACTGACAAAATTTATTGAATTATAAATCTAAACTACACATTTCATTAGGCTGTTAACACGAGCATGAGATTTTCAATCACCAGCTGCATGCTGGAATTGTCACCCACATAAATACAAAGAAGCTCTCTCTATCACATGCAGCATGGCGGAACAAACTGTCAGTACTTGTATTAGAGTTTTCTATCCTGTTATTGGTGCTCGGCTATGGCAAGCCCTTGATATTCTTCAGTTATCTGAGTAATTCTTCCTGCTACTTATGGGACTAAGTATTTTCAACCAATCAGCTATCAGAAATTATTTGGCAGAGGATTGACTTAGAATATCACACAGTTAAAAGTCCTGCCAAACAAGTTAAACATTAGAATTTAAGACTAACTTTGGTGGTTTATTCATATTTTAAAAATTAACTTATTTATCTTTAAAGCTACTCAATTATTAAAATCACACTGCTGATAACAGTCTGTTGAGCAATGAGATCTAGAAGGCATTACGGACAAGATGGCAAGGTGGATTGAATTATTATTACTGTTCCCCTCTTCTGCCCGTGACAGCAATAGATTTAATTTTTAATTTAATTTGTTTCTCTTAGTATCCTTTCCCTTGTTGAAATGGGCTGTGTTTCCCAAACCCTGGTTTATAAGGTCAACATTTAAAATAACCCCACATCAAATTCTTTAAGGTGAAACAAAACCAGGATTTATTAACACATTCAAAACCCAAGGGATTGATTGCGGCACAAGTTCACTCTCACGAGTGTACAAGGTAGAGAGGCAGAAAATGAAGGAAAAGAAGTTACAAATTGTGAGTTATTAAAAAAAAGTCAAAAGGTATTGGAATTAATTCACATAAGTACAGTCCAGTAAGTCAATGCCCAGTGAAGGTTCTTCCAAGTGGCTTTGTCTGGCAGAATTCCTGGTCTTGGTCCTAGGAATTTGGCTGAAGGCTGAAGATGCAGCAAAGCTTTCTTGCGGTTGAATTGTCCCCCCATCGGTGGGGGAGGGGGTTGTGCAGAGTGGGTGGAGGAGGGCGAGGGCAAGGACAAGGGCAGGCGTGAACCCAATCAGCGCCCCCAATCGGGGATGTGCCGCCATTTTACGTGGGTGGGCCTTAATTGGCCCGCCCAACGTGACACTCACACGGAAGCGCTGAGCACTCCCTGTGCGGGCAGTGGGAGGGATTCCTTGAGTCGTTCCCTGCGCTCTTTCGCACATGTGCCCAAAAAAGTGCAGAGATCACCCTGAGGCACCTCTGTGCCTCAGGGAGCTCAATTTGACATGTGTAAATTTAAAAAAAGGGAAATAAAAACTTTTAAAACGTCCCCTCATGTGACACTGTCACATGAGCTGGGACATGTGAAAGATCTGAATTCCAGGTAAGGTGAGAGTGACTGCCCTTGATATCAAGGCAGTATTTAACCAAGTGTGGCATCAAGGAGCCCATACAAAATTGGAATCAATGTGAATCAGGGAGAAAACCCCTCATTAGCTGAAGTCATTCCTAGCATAAAACAAGATGGTTGTGTTGTTGAAGGCCAATTATCTTAGCACCAGGACATTGCTGGAGAAATTCCCATGCCCAACCAACTTCAGCTGTTTCATCATGCCCTCTCCTTCAATATAAGGTCAAAAGTGGGGATGTTCACACTGCTCAGTACCACTTGCAATGCCTCAGATACTGAAGCAGTGCATTCCCCCTTGCAACAGGATGTGGGCAACATTCAGGCCTCATCAGTAATTGGCAAGTAATATTCAGACCATACAAATGCCAGGCAATGGCCATCTCCAACAAGGGAGAATCTAACCATCTCCCTTGGACATTAAATGACATGATTATCACCGAATCCCTCACCAACCACATTTTGGAGGTTTCATCGACCAGAAACTGAACTGGACTAGCTAGATAAATGGCTGCAAGAAGAGGCCAGGGGCTAGGAATTGTGTCATGAGCAACTCATCTCCTGGCTCCCCAAAGCCTGTCCACCATCTACAAGACACAAGTTAGGAATGTAGGATTGCCAACTGTGATGAAATGTATTCCTGGAGGTTTCATCACATGACTTGCCCCCACATTCCAGCCATTAGTCAGCCAACACACCCATCCTTCTGTTGCACTACCTTCCTACACCAATTGGAAAGCAAAAAGAATCATTACTCAATTGGATGCCTGTCAGACAAACAACTTTTGTTTCCCATTTTCGATATTTTTATATCTGGTAATAGAAATATTCAAAGAAAATAACAAAAAAAAGTTTTAAATGTCCCAATGATTTTTCTCCAGGGCTGCACACAGCTGTGTTCTGGAGATTGAGCTTCAATCCCTGGAGACTCCAGGCCAATCCTGGAGGGTTGGCAACCCAACAGGAATGTGATGGAATACTCTCCAATTGCCTGGATGGGTGCTGCTTCAGAAACACTGAAGAAGCTTGACAGTTACCCCATCCACCGCCTTAAACATTCACTCCCTCCACCACCGGCACACAGTGGCAGTAGTGTGTATCACCTACAAGCACCGCAGCAACTCACCAAGGCTTCTTCAACAGCATCTTCTAAACCCGCAACCTCTACTACTTTGAAGGAATATTGCAATGAACAAATGGGAACACCGCCACCTCCAAAGTTCCCTCCAAGTCACACACCAACCTGACTTGGAACTATATCATCGTTCCTTCATTGTCACCAAATCAAAATCCTGAACTCCTTCCCAAATGCACAGTATATTTACACTACACAGACTTCAGCAGTTTAGGGTGACTTACCGCCACTTGGCTCAAGGGCAAATAGAGATGGGCAATGGATTCTGGCCTTGTCAGTCACATTCACAGCCCAAGAACAAATAAAAAAATTCTTTCCTCCTCAACTCCACTCAAGTAGGTAGTAAAAACAGGCTTTCAATTATATCACTGCAAAAATAAGACTGACAATGCATCCAATGTAAAAGTTACATTTTTAAAAGCTTTTTGAATTTTTTTTCTGTCTTGGCCTTATTTACACCTCTTTCATTTTTCATCTTTATCTTGTCACATTTTTCTTTGATTCCTTTCACTGTATTTTCTTTTATAACCTGCCTGGCTGTGAATTTTGTGACAGCTAAAATAATAAAAGCAGAAAAGCAATTGGGGGAAAGTACGTATGTGGAGAAGGAAAAGGAAGACAGAATAAGCAGAAGGGAAGTGTTTAATAGAGAACTGCACAGTTTGTCTTTTTGTTGACTCTACACAACATATTGAGACAGATTACCATCCATAGCTAAACCTCCTGGGTGATAAAGATTTGTGAAATTTTCCTTTGACCTTCAGAAAGTAAACAAGTGAAACTAAATCCTGTCATTACTTGCAGTTCTATCCCATGGTTAAGTCATATTTGCACCTACAGTTAAGGATCCATCACACCCTGTATAACTGATATAAAAGCAGAAATGCTGGAAATTGTCAACTGGTCAGGCAGCATGTGTGGAGGGAGAAACAGAGTTAATGTTTCAAGCCAATGACCTTTTGACAGAACTTAGACCTGCTGAGTATTTTCATTATTTTCTGTTTCTGTTTCAGATTTTCAGCAACAGCAGTATTTTGCTTTTGTATACTTAATAGACTGTCAATATATTTGCATTCTTTTTGTTGAACAGATATTTAAGTAATTTTCCCCTGGTGTGAATTGAATTAGGATTGTGTTACAGACAGGATCAGGAGTAAACTGAAACCCTTGCACCCTTGCACCCTTTCCCCTATTGTCCATAATCAGTGTGGTTTTTGGAGAGGAAAGTTTGTGTTTCTTAGCCTCCAGAGTGTGTGGGCATTTTACATAACAGCAGCAAGCTTTCATGGGTTTAAGTAATGAGGATTATTTATTCACGCATTCACTCCAAAAGTCTAAACCTTACATCATTCACTCAGCACACACACACACACACACACACACACACACACACACACACACACACACACACGAGAAAAAGAACAAAGTTAGAAAGAATAGTGTACCTTTACAAGTTGTAAACTAAAGGATAGTTCACAGTTCACGTGTCTGGTTTGTTGTTCCTATGTACCTATGTAAGAGAGCATTCATTGTGGGTAAAGAAAGGAGACTTCTCCACTCTTGAATTGTAGTTTAGATTAGTTGAAATAGCTGAAGCCCATTATCAGGATTATAGTGTGTTTCCCTCAAAGAGATAAACGTTCAGCAGGTCACAAAACTAGGCACTTGTGCAGGACCAGTGCATCCACTAGATGAATTCGGTGGTTGTCTAGGGTGGCACTGTTTGGGGGGGGGGGGGCAGCAAAATACTGCCGGCTTTTAAAAAATACAGAACTGAAAGGTAGTCAGATTTGTATTGCTGAGCAAATAGCAAATTTGTTTCCACTTTCCAGCAGATTAGGTTATTTATACTGAACAGAAGAGATTGTGTCCATTATTCCAGCTGTGTTTTCCTTTCAGAAATAGTGGTGACATTTTATCTTCAGCACTGTTTTAATAGAGTCTTAAAATGAGTTGTGGTGCCAGCTGGGCCACCTAGCGTGGTCATTGTGACAATGTGCTAGTACACCCACCATCCTTTAATTAGGTGCGAATCATGGCATCTTTTAGTTACAATACATGTGCTATTGAAAAGCAGTTAATGTAATGAGATTGCATACAATTCTCTGATAAAATTTAAACTATCCTTATTTGGCTTCTTAAGTGCCTCTGTTGTTAAACTTAATCGAGTGTTTGTGTTTTATTTCTCTTCCAAAATGTAGTATAGGGGGAGAGTTGGGACAAATTAGCACAATAGTGGCAAATACTACTGCATTTAGTAACACATACAGAGATGAAATGTAGATATTTTAAATTAAGTTTTTGACAAGAAATCAAAGTCTAGTAACTGAACCGCAATATCTTTTAAAATTATAACTTTAAAAATAGCTTTCCAATTTTGAGAGGTTATTATCTTAGTTCTGCTCTGATGGCAAGTCTGATACAACATGTTGATATTTCCTATTAATGGCAATAAACTCTCTGCGCCATAATCTAACTTAACCACTATAATAAAATCTGTGGCATTCATAGCTGCTAGTGCATAGTCAATTTCAGTGTAATATTTTTCTTAATGGATATTCTGGCTTCAAGATTCTTTGTTATCACAATTTCTGCACCAACAATCTAGTCAGGCGGAAGTATTTTGGAATTTACAAATATTTTGGGGTACTTTTTAACTTATTGTAATGGAATAATTGTTGATGTCCCAGTTGGAGCTTTTGTTCCATATGATCACAAATGGGTTTGGGAACCCTGGCACAATGTCATATTAGTGTGAAATATGAAAAGGAGAAACAGCCAGGATTCTTTACTAGGAGTAAGGGGGACAAAATTGATCGTGTTTGAAATCACAAAATCAATAGCATTGAATTACAACTCAGAATTCATCACAGTCAAAGAAATCAATTTTTAGGGTTACAAATATTTTAAAACAGCAGTTCACAGCCAGATAATGTTCTATATGGTGAGGCTGCAGAAAGGAAAAATCACAAATGAACGTATTGGGGTAGTTTCAGATGTTATAGATGTTTTGGCCATTTGCATGTTTAACTGCAATGATTACGATATTTTAGGGGATTGATGCTTTGAGCAATACAATTTCATTAGTGCTGTAAAGGAAAAGAAGATACTGCGTGAGAAATCGTCATTGGAGAAATTTGACTTGTCTGAAAATACTTGTTTAAAATGACCAGATATTTTCTTATGATATCAACCCTAATTTGACCTGCTTCATGATAATATAGGTATTTATCAATGGTATATTTGAATGTCCCATATGAAATATAAAGATTGTAAATCTCGTCATTGCCTAATACATCAATGTCTCTACCAAAGACCAAAATTCTAAGTTAAATCATCATGTAATATGAATGCAAAAATGTTCATTTAAATTTTTTTTATTGTTTAGAAGTTGTTTGAGAGAGAGAGAGATTATTCAGCAGAGAGCTGGATGTAAAGTATAATCATGGCGTGGTGTATTCAGTCATGCTAAAAGTTGGAGGGGGAATATCTTTTCTGTAGTTTAGTGTATTAGTAGCTTACTAAATAGTGTTTAGTTTGTTTGTCACAGTAAATGTCTTAGAATTTGAAACCTCGCCATGTGATCCTTTCAGGCAGCCACCAGGAATTCAAACATATCTTTAAAAGTTATTGGTCTCTAAGGCAATCGTAACATTTCTGGTGTGGTGAGGGTCTCCTGCACAGTTACAGGAGTATCCAGTCACAGTGGCATCCTAAAGTGCTGGTATCCCTGGCAGGGGGTGGAGGAGAGGCTGTCACCATCAGGAGAGCCCTGAGAGGTGACCCGATAGCAACAGCTACTGCTCATTTGCCGTCCTGAGGTCCAGTCAGCCCTCCATGCTTTCCTGACAGGACCTAGTAAAGACTCCAGATGCCTCATCCCCCCTCTCGCCTTGACAATGGCTGCTTGACAAAAAGGTCAAATACAGGGTGAGGATGTATGAACAAAGCCCCTGAATGAGCTAAAAGCTCTGAAGAAGGGTCATATGGACTCGAAACGTTAACTCTGTTTCTCTCCCCACAGATACGGTCAGACCTGCAGAGTTTTTCCAGCATTTTCTGTTTTTATTTCAGATTTCCAACTTCCACAGTATTTTGCTTTTACCCCTGATTGAGCTGCTGAATCTGGCTCTCCATGAGAGCTGCCAATGTCTCGATGAAGAAAGCCATGCATTCAGAGGAGAGGGCAATCATAGCACACCTGGATGGACTCCTCCACTGTTTGTGCCAGGACAGGTTGACCCTCTGGAACCTCTGCCAGATCCGCATGCACCTCCTGTTATATGTCCAGCATCCATCATCAGTATGGAGCTCAGCACCTAGCCGGCCTCCATCTCTCCTCTGAGTGAAAGAGGCCTGGACTAACCCAGCCTCCGACAGCTGGGCTGGAGATTGTAATGTGCTCAGACTATTATATGATTCCCTTTCAGCTGATGCGCACAAGCCCACTGAGGTGTGAGTATTTGAACTGGTGCTGGGTGTGGTGCAAAGATGGGATGGTGCACCCTCTAAAGTTCCCTCCTCTTCTTCAGAGGTTAATGCTGATCTCTTGGGGCTGTTCACTACAGGTGCTGACAACTGACCTGTGGGAGAACAGATAAAGATCACAATGTTCCACTCTTCATGTGCAGTTGATTGAGAGATTGCTGCTTCTCGGTCACACACCCTCGCCATGTAAGCCATGACACAAGGTCACACCCTCCCAATTCTTCAGACAAAGCACACAAGTTCCTCCCTCCACCACTTCTGCACACTGCAACCTCTTTCCAACAATACCATACCACCACCAAACCCCCCCCCCCCCCACCCACCCAGCCACCCACAATCTCCTCCCTGGACTGAGCAATCGCCCCTTGGATTCCAACCAACACCCTCCACCAGGCCAAACTCCAGCCTCTGCAAGGTCAATGGATCTGAGCCTCTGAGAATATCCTCCTCCATTAGTGTCGTAAAAGCCAGGTTGGGCACACCCCATCAGTCCTGATGGGCATAATGGGCTCTCTTCTCCTGCAAAGATTGGAAGAATGATGAGTCTCACCTCCGGAAAGATCAAGATCCAGCTGTTATGGTTGAGCCCAGCCCCACCCCAGCCCCCAGAGCCATGCAGGGTGGAAAGCCTATTGATTCTGCCTTCTGGCTATTGTTCAATCATTAACCCATTCCCACTTGCCATACATAACATCCTCACAGCCCCCCATAGGTATCTGTCCACATTGAGAAAGTGGAATGTAGGAAATCATTCAGTCTCTTGCAGCGTTGCAGCCATGTCCTCTGTATGCCCCTTGGTGCTGACCTCCTCTGCCACCTCCAGCCAAGCTTCCTTGGTCTGACAGGGAAGACTCCTCTGGCATTAGAGTCTCCAACCATTCATTCACAGCTTGGAAGAGGACTCACAGGGAGTCATGAAACCATGGGCCATTGAGCTTTTTGGATTCCTCATCGCTCCTAGCAGCTGCAGCAATGAGAGTGGATTACTTTTCCGCTGTGCGGGGGTGCACTGGATGGGGAGATAAAATTTTCTCCTTCGAAACGGGACTGTCACAAGATGCAGCTGGCACAACAGTCACCAGGATGGCAACAGCTGTTCTTCCTTAAATCTCAGCTATCATTGCTGCCTTGCCTCAATTATTCAGGCATGCCAAAGTTCCTGCCCCTCGTGATACCCTCCTCAGTATCTGCAGCCCTTTAAATTGTACTCTGGAACCTTCTTTCGGTTCACAGAAAGGGGTCATACAAAACATGTTCTTTAAAAAACCATTCTAGATTCATTACAAAAAAAAACAAATGCTTTACTCTGGAATTACACTGTTGGTGGTAGAATTCAGAGGTGAAATGTAGTTTCTTAGGAACAGTGTTACACACAATTGTGTTACAGCAGTAGAAATCCCTAAAACAAATTGACACTTGTGAGAGTGAATAACTCTGCAAATTATGCAAAGAAAAAAACACTCCCCTAAAGCTACCCCTCTGCCCTAGGATGTCCAGTCGGCTGGCTGCCAATTGGCCAGTTGACACCTAATTGCGCCAGAAGCATCGGCTGTGGGAGCAGGTGCACTGGCCGCTCTCCCTTCCACCTCCATGATCCTGCTGGGAAGCATTAAATCCTGCCTTTAGTGTGTGAGAAACTACTTCTCTGAATGAGAATTCCTATTTTCCTATGTGCATCTTCCGGTCCGGTGCTCACAATAAAAATTAAATATGCTGCTTTTTTTCATCTATTGTCTCCCATTCCTTCTCTCCTGAAGGTATTGACTCCTTCCTGAGCTATGGTTCTATTTGTAGATATGTGAGTTCCAGTGAACCCTCAATGTATGTGCCTTGAGTTAGAGAAGGTAGCCTTTGCCTACCAGGTAAGCACCACAGTTCAGTTCAAACCCTATCTTTGTCTAATATCTACACCTGTACTTCCACTAGGGATCAATACATAGCAATTGGGAACAGGGATCTGGCTTTAGTTTCTTTCTTTAACACAGGTGCGTTAGGGTTGCCAACTGTGATCAAACGTATTCCTGGAGGTTCCTTCAGTTGAATTGCTCCCACGTTCCAGCCATCAGGCAGCTGACAGATCCAGCCAGTGATGCAATGCCCTCCTTACACCAATCGGAAAGTAAAAAGACTCATTACCCAAATGGATGATGCTTGACTGTCAGTCAAACAGCTTTTTGTCCCCATTTTTAATATTTTAATACCTGGTAAAGAGAAATGTTCAAAGAAAATGACAAAAAGTCAATCTTTTTTAACGTCCCAATGATTTTTCTCCAGGATTGCATACAGCAGTGTCCTGGAGATTGATCTGCAGTCCCGGGAGACTCCAGGCCAATCCTGTAAAGTTGGCAACCTTAAGGTGCACCGAGTCCAAATGTAGGCCCAAATCTTCTGGTATCCGTATCATCGGAGTAGGGACCCATTAGCTGGGAGATGTGCGTCAGGACCCCGCAGAAGTCCTGATGCACACACATGCACTGAAATTGCTGGGAACTTTAAACTTCCAATGGGTTGATTTCCACAGCCCAGGACCCTCTGTGAAAGTCTCTGACCTTAGCTCAGATTCAGAGACTTGGGCCAGATATGCTGGATTTACCTGATTCTTCCCTGGAAATGGTACGCTGGTTTATATCTGGTGTAGTTCAGGGACTCAACTGAGCATAACAATCAACTCCCCAATCATCCCCTGACCTGACTAACCCCCCAACCTGACCTGACACCCAACTACCTGAGTAGCCCCCTCCAACCCAACACATCTACCCCACCAACCACCTGGCCATCTCTTGACCAACAGACTAATCCTCTGACCTGATCACCCCCCGGCTTGACCTGACTACAACCCTCTCCCCCTGTCCCCGTCCCCGCCCCCTCCCCCACCCCCATCCCAACCACCCATACCCCAACCACCCACTCACTTACTGACTTGGGCCTTTAAAAACTTAACTGAATATAATAGCTAGTGCAGTAAAAAGGGAGTGTGCCCTCTCCTTCCTTTGACTCAACTGCACCTACTAGACTTACCCTGGAGTGGCTGTGCTGATCAATTTGTTTCAGCTGGGATTGGAAGTCCCAGCTGAAAATTGGCAGCTCCATAGGGTCGCAGAAAACTTGGCAGGCAGCAGCAATGCACCCAGCATTGCACCAACTGGAAATTCTGAACTGTAATATCCCTATCAGCAACCCCTGCCCTCCCAGCCGGGACCCAACTTGATCTAAATGACTCAACGCCCATAGCCATAACGCAGTACGCTTTGGTGAATGTCTCGGACATTTTATAAACCTGGAGCATCTTTTCTCCAATGAAAATAAGTCTGGTTTCGTGACTCACTTTACTGTATACAATTTTAAGCGCCAGAATTGTTGTGGTCAATCTTCCCTGAACTTTCAACATAGAACTCAAATAAATAACAATAAAATTTGTTAATTTATTGAAATCCCACTTAAGTTGATTTTTATTTTGTGAGGGGGCGGGACGAGCCATAAAGCTAATCCATAATGTGTTATGATCCCTGTAGAGACTAATGTTTGAAGAGAAATTCGAACATCCAGTGATTACCTGAAAGAAATGATGCCACAACATTCCACAGTTGAAAACGAATGAATTTTATTACACAGCACAAGAAAGAAGTAAAGCAAACACTACTAAATAAACAAACATTTATAAATCGGAATACTTGCACAGTCATATAATTCTACAGCATCCCCAAAGGAGGTTTTTGGCCCATCATGCTGTGCTGGCTGTGTGAAAGGGCTTTTCAATTTAGTACCATATATCTTGCAATCAGACTGATTTATTGCTCCACTTCTTGTCAGGTAGCTTTGGCTGCTTTCTTGTGGGGACAGTACTCTGAAGTGTCAAGCAGAGCAAACATCTTAAACACCCACTTCTTACAGCAGCAGTTCTACCTATTATCAGCCTGCATACAGTAAGCATAAAGAAATATTTTCCAAATGTTTCCCATCAAAAATAGGCCTGCCATTCAAATAGCTGCAGCAGTGGCAGATAGCTCACTCAGAACCAGCATGTTTCCTTTGAGAGCAAATGATTTACCAGAAGCTCACTTGGAAAATGTAATGAAGGCATGATTCATCAGGAACAGATGTGTGTCATTGGAGAGGCATGTGACCTGAAGCTCCTGTCCTTCCAACACAGCACAAAATCAATCCTGACAAAAAAAAAGCTTTCAGTTTCCACAAGTAATCCAGTGGTTCCTTGATCTAATCTAGACATCCAATAAATTCCAGTAAAGGGAAAGTTAAAACCTTCCCTTCAAATGGGATGGAACTATGCTCTGACACAATTGTAGAAAATTCATTTGCCTACTACATTAGTCAATGTTTTACACCATAGTTTCATGTCTTTGTTAAATAGCAGACAGAGTAATTTGATACAATCAACATGTTTGGCAGCTAATATTGGAAATATTTATGTCCCAGCAGTTTTTGAGTTTCACAAATATTATTGAACAATTGCAAATGTAATGATGGAGACCTATTATGTTAGTTCCCGGGAACCACCACATTAACTTTACAATTCCTGTCTTTGATTTGCTCCATGTCTCTATTCCACCTTCTGCAACTTTCTTCAGCCCTACTATTCTGTCCTGTAACTCTGGTATATTGTGTATTCAGACTTCCTTCCACTGTCTCAATTATAAAAGAGACTTAAGCTATTTGAACCCTATTCTCTGAACTTTCTCCCTAAATTTCTCTCTCTCCACCTTTAAAAAAGTTAAGTTAAAGATACTAACAAATGCTAATTGTTACCATAATAAGCAGCTCTACATGTTGCTTATTCTGTGATGACCTTTTGGCTGCATTTCTTGCCATATAAGTCAGCCATATTGAGACAAGCTTTTCTCTTGTCATTGTTGTGGTTGAACAGCTTTCAGAGCTTCTATCATTGCAGACCAATAAATGCCAGACCTATTGTGTTTGATGTTTGACATCATGATGCTGGATGCCACCAGGATAGTTGAGCATTACATATTAATAGTTTTAAGCATCTGCTGGATATCATTTTAATGTTTGCAACATGAAACTGCCCACCCCTGCTGCATGCAGTACTTCCCACTCACTTCCTGCTCAGGAGCCCAGGTGAAAGAGCTAAACTGATATATTTTATTGTGTGGATTAATTACTGTCATGTGGTTCAGTGAAACCAAAAGTACATTTAGTCCTTCTTTAATTTCCCTGCCCTTCAGGATATTGAAATAGTGAGAGCACATGGAAAATTCTGACTGTGGCAATAGTAAAAGCTGAAGCAAACAGTCTGCTGATCTACACTATGCTGTAACAATTTCTGGCCAAATAAAATAATTAATGAGCCATATCGTGCTAGAAAAATAACAGGCGTGTTCATGGCACACACCATTATTAATATACAAATCAAGTCTTGTGCTTTCACAACTCTACATCTCTGCTTTGAACAAAATAATAGCTCATGGTGCAGGGATCACATAGAATCCACAGATAAAGGATTGGTTAGTTAACAGGAAGCAGAGAGTAGGGGTAAATGTGTCCTTTTTTGGGTTGGTAGGCTGTAACTAGTGGAGTGTCACAGGGATTATTTCAAGTTCAATGATTGTAGTGCTTTCCAGTCTAAAGTCTTTATTGAACTCATGTAAAATGGCAATGTACAGAGAGATTGCCTTATGGCAGAAATCACAATTGAGGACAATTAGACCTCTAGGAGTGATGGTTGTTCTGTACTCAGTGGTGGGGTCATGGTCAAGGGAGAGGTAGGAGGAACACTGAACATTGTTTCCAGGACTGTCACTGACCTCATCTCCTCTGGAGATCTTCCTCCCACAGCTTCCAACCTGATAGTCGCCCAACCTCGGATGGCCCGCTTCTACCTCCTACCCAAAATCCACAAACAGAACTGTCCCGGTAGACCGATCGTGTCAGCTTGCTCCTGCCCCACGGAACTCATTTCTCGTTATCTTGACTCCCTTCTCTCTCCCCTTGTCCAGTCCCTTCCCACCTACATCCGTGATTCCTCTGACACCTTACATCACATCAACAATTTCCAGTTCCCTGGCCCCAACCGCTTCCTCTTTACCATGAATGTCCAATCCCTCTACACCTCCATCCCCCACCAGGATGGTCTGAGTGCCCTTAGCTTCTTCCTCGAACAGAGGCCCGCACAATCCCCATCCACCACTACTCTCCTCCGTCTGGCTGAACTTGTTCTCACATTGAACAATTTCTCCTTCAACTCTTCTCACTTCCTCCAAATAAAAGGTATGGCTATGGGTACCCGCATGGGCCAAAGCTATGTCTGTCTCTTTATGGGGTACGCGGAACATTCCTTGTTCCAGTCCTACTCCGGCCCCCTTCCACAACTCTCTCTCTGGTACATTGATGATTACTTCGGTGCTGCTTCATGCTCTCGTCGGGACTTGGAAAAATTTATTAATTTTGCTTCCAATCTCCACCCCTCCATCATTTTCACATGGTCCATCTCTGACACATCCCTTCCCTTCCTTGACCTCTCTGTCTCAATTTCTGGTGATAGACTGTCCACCAATATCCATTACAAACCCACCGACTCCCACAGCTATCTCGACTACAGCTCCTCACACCCCGCTTCCTGTAAGGACTCCATTCCATTCTCTCAGTTCCTTCGCCTCGTCGCATCTGTTCTGATGATGCTACCTTCAAAAACAGTTCCTCTGACATGTCCTCCTTCTTCCTCAACCGAGGTTTCCCATCCACGGTCATTGACAGGGCCCTCAACCGTGTCCGGCCCATCTCCCGAGCATCCGCCCTCACGCTTTCTCCTCCCTCCCAGCAACATGACAGGGTCCCCCTTGTCCTCACTTATCACCCCACCAGCCTCCGCATTCAAAGGATCATCCTCCGCCAATTCCACCAACTCCAGCATGATGCCACCACCAAACACATCTTCCCTTCACCCCCCCCGGTGGCATTCCGTGGGGATCATTCCCTCCGGGACACCCTGGTCCACTCCTCCATCACCCCCTACTCCTCAACCCCCACCAAGGCACCTCCCCATGCCCACGCAAAAGATGCAACATCTGCCCCTTCACTTCCTCTCTCCTCACCGTCCAAGGGCCCAAACACTCCTTTCAAGTGAAGCAGCATTTCATTTGCATTTCCCCCAACTTGGTCTACTGCATTCGTTGCTCCCAATGCGGTCTCCTCTACATTGGAGAGACCAAACGTAAACTGGGCGACCGCTTTGCAGAACACCTGCAGTCTGTCCGCAAGAATGACCCAAACCTCCCTGTTGCTTGCCATTTTAACACTCCACCCTGCTCTCTTGCCCACATGTCTGTCCTTGGCTTGCTGCATTGTTCCAGTGAAGCCCAACGCAAACTGGAGGAACAGCACCTCATCTTCCGACTAGGCACTTTACAGCCTTCTGGACTGAATATTGAATTCAACAACTTTAGATCTTGAACTCCCTCCTCCATCCCCACCCCCTTTTTGTTTCTTCCTCCTTCCTTTTGTTTTTTCCAATAATTTATATAGATTTTTCTTTTCCCACCTATTTCCTTTATTTTTAAATCTTTTATGCCCTGCTAGCCTTTCCACCCCACCCCCACTAGAGCTATACCTTGAGTGCCCTACCATCCATTCTTAATTAGCACATTTGTTTAGATAATATCACCACCTTCAACGCCTCTGTGTTCTTTTGTTCTTTTGTCTGTGACATCTTTTGATTCTCTGCCCCTATCACTGCTTGCTTGTCCCTACAACCACACCCCCCCTCCACTTCTTTCCCCCCTCCACCCCACACACACATACACACACACACACACACACACACCTTAAACCAGCTTATATTTCACCCCTTTCCTAAGATTCACCCAGTTCTGTTGAAGGGTCATGAGGACTCGAAACGTCAACCCTTTTCTTCTCCGCCGATGCTGCCAGACCTGCTGAGTTTTTCCAGGTAATTCTGTTTTTGTTTTGGATTTCCAGCATCTGCAGTTTTTTGTTTTTATCCTCTTCCTTGATGTATTCGTTGAGAAATCTGCCAGGAGTTTCTCTACTACAGTCTACCGCAAGCTTACCTTCACTGGTCAATATACGCGTTAGGATTCTTACAGTTCCACACACTATAAGATTGGCCTAATCAGCAACCTTATAAATAGGGCACAAGCCATTTGCTCAACATGCAAGCTTGATGCTGAAATAGGGCTCATTAAAGACATCCTGCTGGATAATGGCCCCTTGATCAGATCATTTCGCGCTGTGTGTTGCGCAAACTCATGAATGGGCCTAAGGCCATTATTTTCAACCCTGAAAATTGCCCAATGTACCTCAGATTACCCTGGAAGGGCAAGGTATCTCAAAAATTTGAGGAACAGGTGAAGCTAGCTGTTCCATGCTGCTACTATGCAGCAGCAACATGAGTGGTATTCGCCACAAACAGGATGCTGCTGTCAAGCCAAAAAGACGTTCTACCTATCACACAAATGAGTCATGTAGTATATGAATTTCAGTGCCAGTGTGATGCTAGCATGTAGGCCATACATCCCAAAGAGTGGTGGATTGTAACAAACAGCAAATCCTTTCTGCTGTTCACAATGGGCAAGTTACAGACTGTACCCAACCATCCTGCACTTGCAAAACTCAAAACACAGTGTCCAACATTAGAAATGATTCCGTGATTGTTTAACATTTGCAAAGATCTATGCACATGAACTCCCAGGCCTCTGTCTCTGCACACTCTTTAGAATTGTGCCATTAAGTCAATTTTGTCTCTCCTTATTCTTTCTGCCATAATGTATCGCTTCTGTATTAAATTCCACCTGCCACTTGTCTGCCCATTCTGTTAGCCCATTTATGCCTTGTTGCAAGTTGATTGCATTATCCTCACTGGTTGCCACACCTCCAAGATTGGAAACATCAGCAAATTTTGAAATTTTACTCTAATATATCAAAAATAGTAGTAGCCCCAGCACAGACCATTGGGGAACACCACTGTCTACCATCCTCCACCTGAAAAGCAACCATTTCCTGCGGCTCTGTTTTCTGTTCTTAAGGCATTTTTTAAAATCCAAGCTGGCACTCACCTCCTATTCCAAGAACCTCAATTTGTTAATCAGCCTTTCATGTGGTACTTTGTCAAACACTTTCTTAAAATCCATATGAACAACATCCATTGCAATCCCTTCATGAACCTTCTTTGTTATTACATCCAAAGATTTAATTAGATTAAACACAATATGCCTTTTACAAATCTGTGCTGGCTATCCTTAATTAACTCAAAGCTCTCCAGATGCCTGTTATTGTTTCCTCAATTACTGTTTTTAAAATGTTACCAACCACTGATGTTAAATTGCCAGCCTGTAGTCAGTAGGAATATCCTTACATCCTTTCTTGAATAAGGATGTCACATTTGCCATTTTCCAATACTCTGGTACCTCCTCTGCATTGAAGGAATATTTGAAGCTTATGGCAGTTCCTTCTGCTATTTCCACCATTCACTTCCCTTAGCAACCAGCGATGTAAACTATCCAGGCCAGACAATTTATCCACTCTAAGCATAGCTAGTCTTTCTAGTATATCTATCAATTTTCACCCCATCCATTACCTCCACCATCTCTGTTTCTAATGATATTTTGCCAGCACTCTCTTCCTTAATAAACATCAATACAAATTGCTCATTAAGTATTCTAGCCTTGCCCTCTGCCTCCAAGAACATGTCACCTTCTTTGTCTCTAATAGGCCCCACCCCATCTCTTACTGCACACTTACTATTTATATATGGGAGAAAATTTTTGGGTTCCCTTTTATGTTAACTGCCATTCTATTTTCATATTCTCTCTTTGACAATTTAATTTTTCTCTTCACTTATCCTCTCAACTTCTCTCCTGAAGAATTCATCTGACATGCATCATACATGCTCTTCTTTGTTTAACCATTTTCTCTATATCCTTCATTCAAAGAGCCCAGCTTTGGCTCCCTTGCCTTTCCCTCCTGTTGGAATGTATCTAGCCTGAAACATCTCTTCCTTAAAGATCACCCATTCGTAAGTTACAGCTATTCTCGTCACAATTTAGTTTAATTTTGCCCTCGCCACATTTTCTCATCCCACTGAAGTTAGTCCTCTTTCAATTACTTTAGATTGTTCCTTGCTTTTCTCCATTAATTTAAACCTTACAATATGATCACTCTTACCCAATTGTTCTCCCGTAGACACTTGATCAACTTGATCCACCTCATTCCCCAGCACCGCATCCAGCAATGCCTCCTTCCTAGTTGGACCAAGAACGTATAGGTCAAGGAAGTTCTCAGAAATTCCTCTTCTTCTTTTCCCTTTACTCTATAATTATCCCAAACAATATTTGGGTAATTAAATATCCCAATATCACCAACCTATAGTTCTTGCACATCCAAGTGATTTCCCTGCAGATTTGCTCCCCATCCTCTCACTCGCTATTTGGAGCCTGAGGAATAGCCCCAGTTGTGATTGTGCCCTTTTTGCTTCTCAACTCTATCCAATGGATTATGTCAAAGCACATCCTCTTTCCAACACTACAATGCCTTCCTTGATCAGGACTGCCACCTTCCTTTCCTCGTTCCCAAAATGAATACACTGTATTTGTGAATATCTAATGTGCAATCCCCACCATTCTTAAACCATGTTTCCGTCATTACCACTATATCACATTCCCGCATTGCTATGTGCTTGTAGCTCATCAACTTTATGTATCACTCATTATACTTATACATACATACAAAGCCTGTCTTTGTATTCCTTTCAGTGCTTCTTAGCCTGCTATCTAATAAGGTATTACTTCCTTTTCAAGTTCTATTTAACACTCACTCCTTTATTCCTCTCTTTACTTCTATATGCTGGTTCCCACCCTGATCAATTTAGCTTAAACCCTCCTCAAACACCTTAGTGAACTTCCCTACAAGATCATTGGTTCCAGTCTAGTAGGAGTACAACAGGAAGAAGCATGAACCAGACTGGTCCCAATCCTCCAAGAATCTGAAGCTCTCCCTCCTGCACCATGCCTCAAGCCACGCATTTCGACTCTCAATGGCATGTGGCACTGGGAGTAATCCAGAGATTATTAACCTTTGGGGTCCTACTTTTTAACTTCCTTCTTAGCTCCTGAAAGTCAGACTGTAGGGAGCCAATACCTGCCCTTTGTGATTGGTACCGACGTGTACAACTTCTGATTCACGCCCTTCGCCATGCAGAATACAGTATTCTGCACCTTCTCCATGTCTTTATCCTGGCACCAGGGATGGAACACGCCATGAGGGATTCACGATGACTGTTACAGAAATGCCTGTCTGTCTGCACCCCCATCTATGGAATCTCCTATAACGACTACAATTCTACCTTTGCTGTTCCCTCCTCTACAGTTCCTTGCCCATTGGTGTCATCGTCCGAGCTACATTCCTTCATGGTGTTATCATTCCCAGCAGTCTCCAATGCTGAGTACTGGTTTGAGTGTAGCACACACATGGCGCCTCTTTCTACTCCTCTGGATGGCCGCCGATCTACTATCCTGAACACGCACTGCCTGCGGGATGGCCGCCACCTGGAACCTCCCTGAAGCTTCCCTGATGCTCCACGGTGACTCCAGCTGCCCATCAAGCTTGGAAAGCCTGAGCTTGAGCTCAAATAGCTGATGACATTTCCTACACACATGGTCCCAAAACACTAAGTTGGTATCCCATATTCAGGTATGCCTAGTGCTGTTTCTGACATGCGCTTCTACACTTTTCAGTGCACCAGGGTTGATCCCCTGGCTCGGTAGTGAAGAATATGCTGGTACATGAGATTACAAATGTGCTGAAAAACAATTCTGCTGTGACTGACAGCATACTGCATGTGATTGGATGCCCATTTTTGAGCTGTTATATCTGTTTTGAATGTGTTCTGTTTAACACAGTGGTAGTGCCACACAACACAATGAAGGATGCCCTCAGTGTGAAGTTAGAATTTCACTGTCACAAGGACTGTGCAGTGATTACTCCTTTCAACACTGCAATGGATAAGTTCATCTACAGCAGGTAGAGTTAGTGAGCGTGAGGTCAAGTAGGTTTTTCCCTCATATTGGCTCTGTCACTGCCACAGTCCTACCTAGCAAATGTTGAACATATAGACCCTTAATCCACCTAAATCAAATCCTGTGCCCTTGTTACCATCGGTGCTTCTTCCAAGTGGTGTACGACATGGAGTTCTGATCCATCAGCTAACCAAAGGTGGTAGATGATAATCAGGAGGTTTCCTTATTATGTTTAACCTGATGCCAAGAGCATTCATGGAGTTCAGAGACACCCTGCAGGGCCACTCGCTCCTTACTGCATACCACTGAGCCACAACCTCTGGTGTGAGTGCCTATCGGTAAGACAGGATATACCCAGGGTTGGTGATAAGAGTCTGAAATGTTGGCTAAAAAGTAAGATTCTGTCAGTATGACTTCATCAGGTGTTTCCTGATTGGGAAAGAAAAATACTGCGAATGATAACAATAGAAATTAAAAACAAAAATTGCTGGAACTACTCAGCAGGTCAGGCAGCATCTGTGGAGAGAAACAGAGTTAATGGGCTGTAACTTCCTTGGAGTGGCAATAGCTTTGGATTTGCCACTCCATGCCCAATTACTTAGGTGATTTTCCTCCAAGCCTGCCTTGCCCGGCCTTCCAGCTCAGGCCAGGCGAGATCCAGGCAAAGCAGCTCGCCCTCGAGGTCCTGTGGCGAAGACCAGCTCTGTCGAAGTGAAGGAGGACACGGCCCCATTTTTACAGCACGAGCTGCCGTAAACCAGGTAAGTTAAAGGTCCCATTGAAATTTATAGGTCCTTGAAGGGCCAGGGAGAGGGTAAGTAGATAGGATTTGGCAGGTGGGAGGGAAAAATCAGAGGCACAGTGGGATCTCGGGAGGGAGTCAGGGTCTCGGGAGGTGTCGGGGTGGTTGGACCTCGGGAAAGGGGGTTGGTCAGACCTCGTTTGGGGGGGGTGGGGGGGGTAGGGTGTGATGGGGAAGGGTGGGATGGGGGCGAGTCATCAGTGGTCAGTGTGGGGGTGCTGGTGGGATGGGGGCATGGGTCAGTTGAGGGGATTTGGACTTCAGTGTGTGGAGTGGTGGGCAGCTGCACCTCATGTGGGTTTGTGAGGTGGGGGTCGGACCTCGTTGGGGTTGGGGTCAGACATCTAGAGGGGACAGTGGAGTGGAGTGGAGTGGGGGTCCGGATCTCGGTGAAGGGGGTGGGATCGGTCCTCAGTGGAAGGGGTGGGACCTCATATCGGAGGGGGTGGGTTTTTTGGGAGAGTGGAGGTGGGGGGGTGTTTTGTGGAGGGCTGGGTCTGCATGGGGGGTAGTTGGGCCAGATTGGGTATTGGGGTTGGGGTTTGTCAGGCCAGGTCTGCTGCGATTGGGGGGGTGCTAGGGTGTGGGGGGATACGTCAGGTTGGGGTCGGGTCATGGGAATGAAAGTCAGACCTGCAGTGTGTGCCTGTGCAGGTGGGGTGGAGTCACATGGGGTGTTTGGGGGGGTATGGACAATACTGTAGTGTGGGGGGGTGTGGCTAGTTGGGGGGTGGGGGAGTCCCGTGGGGTGCGGTTGGTCTGGTTCGTTACAATAGTTACCCAGACGTTAGAAAGATTTTAATTCTCCTAATTTTTTCTAAGTATAACCCTTGATATAACCCTGTCAGAACCTCCAAAGCTTGCAATGTAAAATTGCACTCCAAATGGTTCCCAGAGCAGGGCCATTACCCAGAGGAAGCTTGCGCTTCTGGGCAATTGCAATGCAAACCCTTACCTGTGAGGTCACCCAGTGCTTCTTTGGTGTATCCCCCTAATCCGACGTTGGGGTGCTCAGAAGTTACAGCCCAATGTTTCAGATCGATAAATTTCAGAGGTTTCAAGTCAGTAGAATGGGGAAGGAGCAGGAAGGTCTGCAATAGGGTGAATAATAGTAGAGATTAATGAATAGAGATTAATGAACAGAAGATTTCATAATGCAAAATCCAAAGATAGTGATAATGAGTATAGTAAACAGATGAGGTGTGAATGGCTATATAGCAGCAATATGAATGCAACGTGAAGTGCTAAAGAAAGAAACAAGCCAGCAAAAAAACACATTGCACAGGATGGAGACAGAGGTCATGATCTAAAGTTGTTGATCTTAATACCAAGTTCAAAAGGCAGTCAAGTGTAGAGACAAAAGATGAGTGCTGTTCCTTGCGTTTGTGTTGAGCTTACTGGAATCTGTAACAGGCTATGGACAGAAAGGTCAAAATGGGAGCAAGGTGAAAAATTACAATCACAAGTGACAGGAAGTTTGGGGTCATGCTTGCGGACTGAATAGAGGTGTTCCGCAAAGTGTTCACCTTGTCTATGTTTGGTCTCCCCCATGCAGAGGGGACCACATCTTGAACAGCGAATATTAAATTGATAGAAGTACAAAAAATCACTCTTTCACTTGAAAGAAGTGTTTGGGACCTTGCCTGGGGAGAAGGGAAGAGGTGAAAGGACAGGTGTTGCATCTCCTGCATTTGCACAGAAAGGTGCTGTAGGGGTGACTCAGGAGTCGATGAGGGTGTCACAGAGGGAACAGTCCCTTTGGAATGCTGAAAAGGGAGGGTAGGGTGAGACATGTTTGATGGTGGCGTCACTATGGAGCAGGTGAAAATGGCAGGAGATGATCCGTTGAATATGGAGGCTGGTGGGGTAGAAGGTGAGGACAAGGGGAACCCCATCATGGTGCTGAGAGGGAGAGGAAGGGTTGAGAGAAGTGCATGAAATGGATCAGTGGAGGGCCTCGTCAACCCTGGGTGGGAATCCTTGAGTGAGGAATAAAAGACATATTAGAAGTGCCAAAGGTTTCATCATCAGAACAAATGCAACAGAGAAAGAGAAACTTGGAGATTGGAATGAAGTCCTTACAGGAAGCAGGATGTGAGGAAGTGTAGTTAAGGTAGCTGTGCAAGTCTGGGTTTGTAGTGAACATAGGCTATCTACCAAACACCTGAAATGAAAACAGAGAAGTTGAGGAAAGGAAGGGAAGAGTAAGAGATGGACCAGGTGAAGGAGAGAAGGATGGAAATTTGAAAAAAATTCAAAGAAATTTTCCAGTTTGTGGCAAGAGGAAATGGCACCAATACGAGTCATCAATGTGCCAGAAAGAGAGATAAGAGAGGGGGCCCAACTGAAATAATGAATGTTCTACATATCTCACAAAAAGACAAGCATAGCTCAAGGATTGGTTAGCTAACAGGAAACAGAGCAGGCATAAATGGGTCATTTTTGGTTTGGCAAGATATGACAAGTGGAGTGCTACAGGGATCAGTGCTGGGGCCTCTACTATTTATAATTTATATCAATGACTTGGATGAAGGGACCAAATGTATGATTACTAAATTTGCTGATGGCACAAAGATAGGTAGGAAAGTAAGTTGTGAAGAGGACCTTGCAAAGGGACATAGATAGGTTAAGTGAATGGGAAAAAATCTGGCAGATGTGAGAAAACATAAATTTGTCCACTTTGACAGGAAGAACAGAAAAGCAGTGTACTACTTAAATGGAGGGAGATTGCGGAACTCAGTGATACAGAGGGATCTGGATATCCTGGTACATCAATCACAAAAAGTTAGTATGCAGGCACAGCAAGTGATTAGGAAGGCAAATGGAATGTTATTATCTATTACAAGGGGAATAGGATATAAAAGAAGTAATTTTCTACAGTTATAGAGGGGAGTGGTGAGACCATATCTGGAGTACAATTTTGGTCTCCTTATTTAAGAAAGGATATAAATGCGTTAGACGCATTTCAGAGAAGGTTCACTCGACTGATACTTATGAAGAAAAGTTGGATAGGCTAGGCCTGTATCTAGTGGAGTTTAGGAGAATGAGAGGCGACCTTATTGAAACATTAAATCCTGAAGGAACTTGTCAGGGTGAATGCTGAAAGGATGTTTCTCCTTGTGGGAGCGATTAGAATTCGGGGACATAGTTTAAAAAGAAAAGGGGTCTTACATTTAAGACAAGATGAGAAGTTTCTTCTGAGGGCTGTGAGTCTTTAGAACTCTCTTCCCAGAAAGCGGTGAAGACAGAGGTAAATAGATTCTCGATTAATAAGGGCATCAAAGGTTATCGGTGTAAGTAGAATGTGGAGTTGAGGCCACATTCAGATCAACCATGATCATATTGAATGGTAGAGCAGTCTCCAGGGGCTGAATGGCCTACTGTGGCTCCTAATTTGTATGCTTATATAACCCATGTGGGTATCCATAACAACACCTTTTATTGAAGAAAGTGAGTGGTGTTGAAGGAGAAGTTGCTCAGGATGAAAACAAGCTCAGTCAGGTGGAGGAGGGTGATGGTGGATGGGGATTGGTTGGGCCTCCATTCGACTACACTCCCACACATGAGAGGCATTTGTTACTTTATATATATTGTAGCTTGTACTTTGATCATTTGACAGAAGAAAAGTTGAATTTGAGTATTGCTGAAAAAAGAGAGGCATGCTGTCAAAGCTTTTAGTCTTTCACTCGTCGGGACAGTTTGCAAGAATTCCAAATTTAAAAGAAACAACAACTTATACTGCATGAGAAGACAGTGCTGATTGGTTGACAAGTGGACTCTGATTGGTAGAGCATTGCCATAGAGAATGCATCAGGGAATGGTTAACTGCCAAGCTTTTGTTCAAATTCAAACTAGGCAGGTTGACTCTGATTGGTCAAGGCATTGCCGTGGGGAATGAACCAGGGAATGGCTGTCCCCAAGCTTTTGTTTAGTTGGAAAAGGCACAATGCGTGAACATACGTCTTCTTTCTCCGTGGCAATGCCTCCACCAGAGTCCACTAGCCAACCAATCAGTACTCTCTTCTCATGCAGTATAAATTGCTGTTATCTTTATTCTTGTGAACTGTCCTGATGAGTGCAAGACGAAAAGCTTTGACAGCATGTTTCTTTTTCAGCAATATTCAAATTTTGTACTACCACATGACTAGAAGTTGAATTGGTAGCAATGGCTTAAGACAAGACAAGGATCATTTGTTTCAATTTGACAAGCTTAAAATAGAAAGAGCTAAGAGCGTTTTGAATTGATAGAAAACATAGAATAGGCAGCTTTTTTTCAGCTTATTGAGTGTTCTCTTTACTTAAAACTGCTATGAACAGTGAGGAAGAGAGCTCAATAATTTCTTCACATCAACAAACATAATCAGGCAAAGGTAAAGTGTCTGTGTACTTGGAGTGAGGTTGGTTCTTGTGAACTGTAGGATGAAGGTTAGAGAGACAAAGTGTCCCTGTAAATTAAATGAAAATTGAAGGGGGAGAACTACATCAGGGAAGTGGGTAAGAGAGTAATGTGGTGAAGAGAGAATGGAATCCCAGGAGGGAGAATGACTGTTGAGGTAGTTTTTGGGGAAGTAGTGGCATTTTTCCACCGATAGTTTTTTAGATTAAAAATGTATGAATTATGAAGTAATAAATCAGATCACCATTTAAAAATAAACTGTCTCTCACAATGCATACAGAAGTTAATTGGGGAGAGGTAGTATTTCGAAGTATGCAAAGTTTCATGGCTGCATCTCCAAGATAAGACCATGATCATAGAGCTCAAACGAGCTGCCCTCAGCCAGACAGGGGTCAGATATTCATTTAGGCAATGTGAAGGTCCTTGGAGTGTCCTCACTGCATGTTGTCATCATTCTCCTGGAATTTTGCCGAGTATTAGGGTCTCCACTACATGTCCATGACATAACACTGCAGCCTCTGTGGATGCTGAAAAATGCCAAGGATCTGAGACCTGCTGAGGATGTAGGAGTCGTGGGCGCTCCTTGGGAATTGTGCACAGACCTGGAGGATACGTTTGTGGTGGTCACAAACCAGCTGAACATTCAACGAGTGGAAGCCCTTGTAGTTATCATGGTTGACTGCTTTTTGCTATGGAGATCTAAGTGCCATGTGAGTGCTGTCGACTGCACCCTGCACCTGTGGAAAGCCAGAGATCATTACATTTGTACGCTTGCTTCCTACCTAGCTTGCCTGATCCCAGACGAAATGCACAAAGTTCTCCCTCTGCACGAATATGGTGTCCATGACCTCCTGGATACACTTATGGGTGGATCCTGTGCAGGTCACCAAGGAACCTTGGAAGAAGCCACTCGTAAAAATTGAGCACCATGGTCACTATGATGGCCAATGGAATTGGAGGCTCTCCATGTCCCCGTGGCACCCCAAATCCTGCAGCAGGTGGCATGTGACCGACCAGTTCACTAGACATGCATAGTCTTTGGCCACCTTGGTTCTCAGTCATCTGCAGGAATGATAAATACCATCTATAGACTCTCGGTCTAGTGAGGCACCTAGGAGCGACAGCTCGCGGTGAATCCTCAGCTGTGTTCACAGGAGGCCCTGCCGCACCTTCATCTTGAGGGTAGTGCTCCTCCCATTGGTGAGCAAGGCGCCCTTGTCATACTCTTCTCTGCTCCCTGTAAGGCATGATGCATACCACTAAATGACCAGGCTCCATGATCATGATGTTCTCCTCCTGCAGGATCAAAGAGGGATTCACGTGGGTTAGCATATGTGTCCTAAGGACCTCTCTTGGTTAAGCCTCAAGGCCCCTTCATGCATTTTGGGGGGTGCTGGCCACCACTTAGATGGCCAGTGTGTAGTCGCTTCATGGCTGTCCAAAACCCCATCCACCTCAGTCTCACTCCACTTGATTGATTGATGGCAGCTTCAGCCACTGGACTGCATGCTGTGGTCTCAGCTCAGGCCTTCTCCTAACTGGCACTGCAAGACTGAGCTGTTAGCTTGAACCATGAGGGATATTGGTCCACGCCATAATAAAGACACTGCAAGAGGCTCTGAGCACCTCCACCAGTGACTGCATCATGCCCATCTTTCGCAAGGGAATTCTACAACTTGCTCAGTCGTTCAATTGTTCTCCAGCCCCCTAAAATGCACATTAATTTACTGTCAGCGCCCGAGAGGTGAAAGGTTCTGGAGCAGATGGTGGCACATTCATGCTTTTGCATTGCTTGAGTGGGGAGAAAAGATTCAGAGGCCTGACCCCAAGCATGTCAGTGGAGCTGCAGCTGAATGGTCTCAGCTGCGGAAGAATGCTCACTTTTTACAAGCTTTTCTTAGTGCGTGGCCGCTTCCCTGCCCTGCTCCCACATGTGCTTGTGTGCTTCTTTCAGTGTGTGCTGCCTTGCACCACCCACACCCCCACCACCCCCCTCCCCACCCCCCAAGCCACCACCACCCTGGTCCCACCCGAACTGGAGTCCTTGCCCTGGCACCACACTGAAAGCCAGCTGGGAAAAAGTGATTTGCCTCATGAGAGCTGCCAAAGGTTGCGGGCACTCACCTCAGAGTTCCCCTTGACGTTCAGCTTACCAGGTGTATGCCTTTTAAAGGCAGTTGTAAATCACAACATTCTGAACTAGTTAGATCACACCTAGAATACTGTGAACAGTTTTGGTCCCCTTATCTAAGGAAAGATATACTGGCATTGGAGGCAGTCCAGAGAAGATTCATTATGTTGATTCTGGGTATGGAGGGATTTTCTTATGAGGAGACATTGAGTAGGTTGGGCCTGTACTCTTGGAGTTTAGAAGAATGAGAGACAACATTATTGAAATATATAAGATTTTTAGGGAGCTTGACAGGGTAGATGCTGAGAGGTTGTTTCCACTTATGGTAGAGTCTAGGACCAGAGGGCATTATCTTGGTGTAAGAGGTCACCCATTTAAAACAGAGATGAGGAGGAATTTCTTCTCTGAGGGTAGTGAATCTGTGGAATTCTTTACTACAAAGGGCTGTAGAGGCTGGGTAGTTAAGTATATTCAAGGCTAAGATAGACAGATTTTTAATCAGTAAGGGAATCAAGGTTATGGGGAAAAGGCAGGAAAGTGGAGTTGAGGATTATCAGATCAGCTGTGATCTCATTGAATGGTGGAGCAGACTCGATGGGCTGAATGGCCTATTTCTGCTCCTACGTCTTATGGTCTAAGTGGGAGGTAAATTTAAGGTGGCAGGATGATTTTGGCATGTGGACTCAATGATGAGATGCAAATGCATTAAAACTAAGTTCCCAAAATTGGACGGTGGGAAACGCGGCCTGCCATTGAGGAGTGGAACAGACAATCGCAAACTGGTTTCATGATGGTGCAAAACCAATTTTGGCCTTCTTGCCATATTGCCCACTCACACCTGCCATGACAACTGCTGCCAACTGGAGTGGAAAATTTCATCCAATGTATCTGGCTGTTATTTTTAAAGATTGTTTTACAAAGTGTAGCTTGAATGCTGAAAGGGTGTTTCCCCTTATGGGAGAGACTAGAACTAGAGGAAACAGTTTAAAAATAAGGGGTCTCGCTTTTTGGGTGGATTACTCTGTGAAATTCTGTTTGAGAGAGCAGTGGCACCTGGGTCATCGAATATTTTTAAGGCTGGGTTAGATAGATTCAAAAACAGAATTACCTGGAAAAACTCAGCAGGCTGGCAGCATCGGCGGAGAAGAAAAGAGTTGACGTTTCGAGTCCTCATGACCCTTCGACAGAACTGTCAAAGGGTCATGAGGACTCGAAACATCAACTCTTTTCTTCTCCGCCAATGCTGCCAGACCTGCTGAGTTTTTCCAGGTAATTCTGTTTTTGTTTTTGTTTTGGATTTCCAGCATCCGCAGTTTTTTTGTTTTTAGATAGATTCTTGACTGACAAGGGAGTCAAAGGGTATAGGGGTTGCCAGGTAAATAGAGGTCACAATCAGATCAGCCATGAGGTTATCAAATGTTGGAGCAGGCTTGAGGGGCAGAATGGCCTACTCTTGCTCCTAATGCGTATGTTCGTAGAATAATTGACCTTTACTCTTAACACACGTCCCCTGTTTCTCACAAACAAGGGCAAAGATCAGAATTGACTCAGCATTCAAATACTAATTGTGCATATGCAATGCAAAGATTTATCTCCAATAGCAGAAAAAGCCCTGGGGCATTGCACCTTAAGATAAATAATCAGTCATAACAATCCTACAATCCATCTTATGCCAAATATTTATATTTTGAGATAAAATGCAAATAATTTTTTCTCCCTCTGAAATGTGATCTTTTCTGGCTTGTCATTGAAATCCATATACAAGAAAATCTGAAATTATGAACTCTTGTTCAGCAGCTGGCATCAATTTGGATTCCATGCTTTTAAAAGTTCTGTAAGTTAAATGAGTTTAACATATATTACTGACTTATCACAAACCAGTTTGTCTGAGCTCAAACAGAAGAATGTACTGTCTCAGAGAAGCAGTGCAAATCTACACTTTGCTAGCCCCATAACAAACTTCTGAAATCCTATAACATTCCCATTTCTAATTGGTATATCCCTGATACACGGTGCAGTGGAATGTTGAGGCTTCATGAACTGATTCAACTCATGATATTATGCTTTGACCATGCAAGCCTAAACAAATCACTGCTTCTTATAATTTAGGAAACAGGAAAACAAGCAATATCTTGAGCAAGTCTGCACTGTGATCGTGGGAGAAGTTTCAAAAAACAAGCAGCATGGTACAGACTGTGCTGAAATTCCTTCACATCTACTTTTACAAGGTTTGAAGAAAAATATACAATTTTGGCTTTTCTGCATATTTATTTCATAGCCATGAACTTCATAATTAACAATATGCTATGTATCACATTCACATTGTACTTTAAAAGAGTAAAATGATCTAGCCAATGCCCAGAAGCTTTATTATGACTAGAGGAAGGACTAGATCTCTGCTAATTAGATTGGAATATTTTTTTAAAAATTGTGCTTGGAGCTCCCCTATTCACTTTTGGATCTCTGCTAATCTTGATCATGCAAATCCTACCAATTTGCCTGAACATTTTGGCTGCCATTCTGGACCGAAGTCCATTATGTCCAACTCCTTTTATTGTCCCTATGGCCTCTCTTGGTTCCTTCTCTCCTGTCAACCAATAATGTCACAATTTATTTCTCCCTTCTTGATTACTTTGTCCTCACCAATTCCTGCCCCAGCCAATCATTACTTCCCTGCCTTTTTATTCTCCTGATGTTCCAGGCTTTAATACGACCACATCCATCCTCTCTGCCTCTCTTGGCATGCTCCCTTTGAGCTTGGCATTTCTATTCCCACAGGAAAGGTTATTCCCTAATCTCCTCATTGTGTCCTTCACATGCACCTCTCCACCCGGATATCCCTTTCGTTGTCTCTATCCCCATGAGTCATGGATGAGCCACCCATGCTGGTTTCCTGCAAACAACACTCCTACTACTCCATTCTCCTCTCTCAATAACATTCCTGCACAGCATATCTGCTGGGAGCTAACACTGCTCACCTCCTTCCCATTACACTCACCATTGCCCCCTTAGACAATGCTAGCAAATCAGTTAACTCGCTCTGTATTTCTTTCTAGAATTGATGCTTGCTTATTCATATACAAGGCCCTTGCTATTCACATTATAATGGGTGATTGCATTGAAATCTTGGGTTTCATTGATACTTGGTTCATGGGTGGCAACAGCTTGTTCCACATCAAAGCTTCATTCCCTATTTACACCGTCTACCACCTGTCCCACTTAATCCAGGGCAGTGGCAGAGTGGCCTCTTAACTCTTTCCCTATTCCACTGGCACCTTCTTTCAAACATCCCACCATTCATTTAAAACCTTGGTTGTTTACAACTGACCCCAGCCCTGTCTCAGGTTTCTACCCAAGATGACCTCCAACTTTTCTTTCCTCAGCCACTGCAATGTACCTTCTCAATCTGCATCATGCCTCATCTCTCTCCTCTGAACTATCTGCCAATTAAACTCTCCTACTGACATTCAGAGACATCCCTTTGAGCTTGGCATCTCTAAACCCATGGTCTTGATCACAGAAAAGACTACTCCCCAATCACCTCATTATGTCCTTCACATGCACCCCTCCACCCAGATATCCCCTTCCTTGTCTCTATCCTCATGTGTCATTTACAACTGTACTTCCATTTATTTAGCCTTTGCCCTTCATTTACTGTTATATTTCTGCAACCGTAGATTTGCTGAACCACTCACTTTCTGCCACCTGTGTTGCCCTGGGTTTGACAAAATCTTTACTCTCTTCCATCCTGGTTGGTCGCCCATGTATACCTCCCGTCTTTGCTCTCAAGTCCAAGGGGTAAAGCATAACTGACAGAAAACTGGCATAGTCATCCATCACCAAATCTGTTGGCACACATCAAGCACTACCATACCTTGCTGCACTCTGTCAAAATGATTCACCACTTCAAGACCACCCTAGACAGCAAAGATATCCATAGCTTTTCTCCACCATCAACTGTCTCCTTAAATCATAGAGTCACAGAGGTCTACAGCACAGAAAAGCACCCTTCAGCCCATCAAGTCTGCACCAGTCAAACAAGTACTTAACTATTTTAATCCCATTTTCCAGTACTAGGTCCATAGCCTTGTATGTCATGGCATCGCAAGTTCACATCCAAATACTTCTTAAATATTATGAGGATTCCTGCCTCTACCACCCTTTCAGAAGTGAGTTCCAGATTCCCACCACCCCCTGGGTGAAAAAATTCTTCCTCACATCCCCTCTAAACCTCCTGCCCCTCACCTTAAATCTATGCCCCTGGTTATTGATCCCTCCGCCAAAGGAAAACAGTTCCTTCCTGTCTATCCTATCTATGCCCCTCATAATTTTATACATCGCAATCATGACCCCACCCAATCTCCTCTGCTCCAGGGAAAATAACCCCAGTCTATCCAATCTCTCCTCATAACTGAAACTTTCCAGCCCAGGCAACACCCTGGTAAATCTCCTCTGCACTCTCTCTAGTGCGATCACATCCTCCCTATAATGTGGATTCCAGAACTGCATGCAATATTCTAACTGTGGCCTAACCAGCATTTTATATAGTTCCAGCATAACCTCCCTGTTCTTATATTCTATGCCTCGGCTAATAAAGGCAAGTATCCCATATGTTTTCTTAACCACCTTATCTACCTGTCTTGCTACCTTAAGGGACCACTGGACATGCACACCAAGGTCCCTTTGATCCTCGGTACTTCCCAGGGTCCTACCATTCATTGGGTATTCCCATGCCTTGTTTGTCCTGCCCAAGTGCATAACCTCACTCTTATCCGAATTAAATTCTATTTGCCACTGATGAGCCCATCTGACCCTCTATTACCTCCTACAATCTAAGGCTATCCTCCTCACTATTTACCACGCTACCAATTTTTGTATCATCCACGAACTTACTGATCAACCCTACTACATTCAAGTCTAAATCGTTTACATATGCCACAAACAGCAAGGGACCCAACACCGATCCCTGTGGAACCCCACTGGACACAGGCATCCACTCACAAAAATACCCCTCGACCATCATCCTCTGCTTCCTGCCACTCAGCCAATTCTGGATCCAATTTGCCAAATTGCCTTGAATCCCATGGGCTCTTACCTTCGTTATCAGTCTCCCATGTGGGATCTTATCAAAAGCCTTGCTGAAGCCCAATTAGACTACGTCAAATGCATTGCCCTCATCTACACACCTGGTCACCTCTTAGAAAAATTCAGTCAAATTGGTCAGACATAACCTCCCCTTAACAAGACCATGCTGACTGTCCTTGATTAATCCCTGCCTCTCCAAGTGTAGATTACTTCTGTCCCTCAGAATTGCTTCCAATAGTTTCCCCACCATTGAGGCTAGACTGACTGGCCTGTAGTTCCCTGGTTTATCCCTTCCTCCCTCCTTGAATAATAGTACCACATTGGCTGTCCTCCAGTCCTCTGGCACCTCTCCTGTGGCCAGAGAGGTATTGAAGATTATTGCCAGCGCCTCTGCTATCTCCTCCCTTGCCTCACTCAACAGCCTGGGATGCATTTCATCCAGGCCTGGAGATTTATCTACTTTTAAGCCAGCCTGCCTAAATCTTTCTCTGTCACCTTCAATAAGCAAGGATCTGACAGAATTTGCCATCAAGATAGATCCATGTATTTACCTCTGCTGCTTCTCCCACTTTCCTAATATTGCCAAACCACTCCACCCACCACAGGCTCAGCTCCCCTTTGCCCTCGTCCTGAACCTGCATTTCTTTCCTCACTCACTGCTCTTCATGCCTCCCACAGCCAATCTCAATGATGCCAATCTCCTGCCCCTTTGATCCCATTCCCACTTATCTTCCCTTCCTGGCCAACATTATAGATAACAGTGTGCACAATTCTCTTTCCTCGGATACTATCCCCCTCACTTTCAAAGTCACCATCATCATTCCCTCCTCAAAAGAAAACATTCTCCACTCACTGCAAAGTACTATCCCATCTTAAAACTCAGTTTCCTCTCCAAAGTCTGAGACTGCTCCGCTGCCTCCAAAGTCCATGCCCATCCTTCATGGAACTCAGAGCTGTATCTCTTCAATCAGGCTTCAGTCCCTGTCTCAGCACTGAGACAGCCCTAACAAAAGTCACAAGTAACATTGTGATTTATCATAAGCATTATCCCTCCTAATCTTTACATTTTCCTTTGAGACAATAGAGCACATCACCCTGCTTCAACACCTTTCCTCCATTGTACAGCTCAGTATTACTGAAGACCATAAAGCTTCAGATTTCTTTGCCAACCTGTGCTGAATTCATCATTTCAGAAAGGACAGAATTTTCTGTACTACAATTAGTATCAACACTCCAATAAGAAATCAGGCAGAATTCTTGCGCTTGAAAAGGATCACTCCTGCAAAGGACATTTGTGTGGCAATCAGGTGGAAACAGGATTGGGCTATAATGCCATGGAAACAGGATCGGGCTATAATATCATGCCTGAATAATATATACTTTTCTCTTCTGATAACAAAGATGGTCACTTGGGCACTGTACAAATTATCATCAAAGTGTCATCATTTTTACCAAAGAGTCAGCAGTTGTAAGAGGGGAGAAATTTGCAATAATGTTACACTACTCAAAAAAGGGCAAGAATGTGCTTATTGTATAAAGACAAGCAATAAAAAGTTTAAATTAGAAAGACTTCACTGAATTATGATTTTTAAAAAGGAACAAAGTAGTTAAATGTTCTGGGACCATTCGCATTAAACAAAGATCACATTTCTGATGGAGATTAAAAACAAAAACAGAATTACCTGGAAAAACTCAGCAGGTCTGGCAGCATCGGCGGAGAAGAAAAGAGTTGACGTTTCGAGTCCTCATGACCCTTCGACAGATAGATTAGTTTGATAACTCTTTAGATTAGTTTTAAAAAAAAGAAATAACCGATTGATTTTAATTTGGTCTCCAATTACATGCCCCTTCTGTCCTTGATTTATTTTTTGCTAAAGGAACAATTCAGCATGTTCAACAAAAATACATTCCATTAAAAACAATAACTCAGGACGAAAAATCCATCCATGGATTATTAAGGAAGTTAAGGGTAGTATTACATTAAAAGAGGCTTATATAACACTGCACTACTGAATAGTAGTAAGCCTGAAGTCGGACAGTGTTTTAAAAAACAGCAAAGGGCCACCAAAAAGCTGATAAAAAGGAAAAAAAATAGAATATGAAAGTAAATTGGTCAGGAATATAAGAACAGATTGCAAGAGCTTTTACAGGTGTACAAAAAGGAGAGTAACTAAAGTAAACATTGGCCTCCAAGAGGCAAAGACAGGATAAATTATGAACGAGGAAATGGTAGGGACATTGAACAAATATTCTGTGTGTCTTCACAGTAGAAGACACAAGTTACATATCAGAAATAGAGGGTTACCTAGGGACTGATAGGAATGAGGCGCTGGCATAGTGGCATTGTTACTGGATGAGTAATCCAGAGACCCAGGGTAATGCTCTGGAATTAAAAGCCTAATGATGACCATGAAACCATTGTTGATTGTTGTAAAACTCCATCTTGTTCACTAATGTCCTTTAGGGAAGGAAATCTACGTCCTTACTTGGTCTGGCCTACTTGTGACTCACTCAAGATCCATAGCAATGTGATTAAATCTTAAATGTCCACGCCAGCCATTCAGATTGTATTAAACTGCTAGAAAGTCAAAGGAATGAAACTGGATGGACCACCCGGCATCAACCTAGAAATTGACTAGAAATGATTCTCAGCCCTGTCGACCCTGCAAAGTCCTCCACACTAACATCTGGGGGCTTGTGCCAAAATTGGGAGAGGCTGTTGCTTGACCATTCATAATCACGAAATCATACCTTACAGATAATGTCCCAGACACCACCATCACCATCCCTGCCGGTGTCCTGTCACACCGGCAGGATAGACCCAGCAGAGGTGGTGGCACTGTGGTAAAAGGTCAGGAGGGAAGTTACCCTGGAAGTTCTCAACATCGAATCCAGACCCCATGAAGTCTCATGGCATCGGGTCAAACATGGGCAAGAAAAACCTCCTGCTGATTACCACATACTGCCCTCCCCTCAGCTGATGAATCAGTGCTCCTCCAGAACAGAAGGTGGCATGGGCGCAGAATGTACTTTGGGAGGGGAACTTCAATGCCTATCACCAAGAGTGGTTCTATAGCGCCAGTACAGACCAAGCTTGCTGATTTCTAGACTGGGTCTGCAGAAGGTGGTGAGGGAATCAAGAGGGAAAAACATACTTGACCTCAACCTCACCAAACCTACCTGTCACAGATACATTTGTCCATGACAGTGTCAGTAGGAGTGACCACTGCATAGTCCTTGTGGAGATGAAGTCCTGTCTTCACATTGAGGATACCCTCCATCATGTTGTGCGGCATGACCATTGTGCTAAATGGAATAAATTTCAAATAGATCTAGCAACTCAAGGCTGGGCATCCATGAGGCGCTGTGGGCCATCATCAGCAGCAGAATTGTACTCAACCACAATCTGCAACCTTGTGGCCTGGCATATCCCCCACTCTACCATTACCAACAAGCCAGGAGCAGCACCAGGCATTCCTATGAATGAGGTGTCAACCTGGTGATGCTGCAACAGGACTACTTGTGTGCCAAACTGCATAAGCAGCAAGTGATAGACAGAGCTAAGCAATTCCAAACCAACAGATCAGAGTGAAGCTCTACAGCCCTGCCACATCCAGTTGTGAATGGCAGTGGACAATTAAACAGCTTACGAGAAGGAAGATCCACAAATATCCCCATCCTCAATGATGGGGGAGCCCAGCAGATCAGTGCAAAAGATAAGGCTTAAGCATTTGCAACAATCATCCACCAGAAGTGGCAAGTGGATGATCCATCTTGGCCTCCTCTGGAAGTCCCCAGCATCACAGATGCCAGTCTTCAGCTACTCCACGTGATCTCAAGAAATGGCTGAAGGCACTGGATATTGTAAAAGCTATGGGCCCTGATAATATTCCAGCAATAGTACTGAAGACTTGTGCTCCAGAATTTGCCGGGCCTCTAGCCAAGCTGTTTCAGTACTGCTACAACACTGGCATCTGCCTGGCAATGTGGAAAATTGCCCAGGTATGTCCTGTACACAAAAAGCACAACAAATCCAACCCAGCCAATTTCTGCCCCATCAGTCTACTCTCGATCATCAGTAAAATGATGGAAGGGGTCATCAACAGTGCTATCAAGTGTCAGTTGCTTAGCAATAAGCTGCTCACACATGCTCAGTTTGGGTTTCGCCAGGGTCATGCAGCTCCTGATCTCATTACAGCCTTGGCGCAAGTATGGACAAAGAGCTGATGTCCAGAGGCGAGGTGAGAGTAACTGCCTGTGACATCAAGGTCACTTTTGACAGACTGTGGCATTAAGGAGCCCGAGCAAAACTGGAATCAATGGGAGTCAGGGGGAAAACTCTCTGCTGGTTGGTGTTATAGCCAGCACAAAGGATGATGATTATGTTTGTTCAAGGTCAATCATCTCAGTTCCAGGATGTAACTGCAAAGGTTCCTCAGGGTAGTGTCCTAGGCCCAACCGCCTTCAGCTGCTTCACCAATGACCTTTCTTCCATCATAAGGTCAGAAGTGGGGATGTTTGCTGATTGCATAACGTTCAGCATCATTTGTGACTCCTCAGATGCTGAAGTAGTCCATATCCAAATGTAGCAAGACCTGGACAATATCCAGGCTTGTGCAACAAGTGGCAAGTAACATTCGCACCATACAACTACCAGGCAATGACCATCTCCAACAAGAGAGAACCTCACCATCACCCCTTGAAATTCAATGGCATTACCTTTGCCGAATCCCCCACAATCAACATTCTGGAGGCTTCCTATTGACCAAAAACTGAACTGGACTAGCCATATTAATACTGTGGCTGCAAGAGCAGATCAGAGGCTAGGAACCCTGCAGTGACTAACCCAACTCCTGACTCCACAAAGCATGTCCACCATTTACAGTGCAAAACTCAGGAGTGTGTTGGAATACTCTTCACTTGGCCTGGATGAGTGCAGCTCCAACAACACTCAAAGCTTGACACCATCCAGGGTACCCCTTCCACAAACATTCACTCCCTCCACCACTGATGCATAGTGGCAGCAGTGTGCACCATCTACAAGATGCATTGCAGGACAGGGCAGCAGACACATGGGAACACCACCACCTGGAAGTTCCCCTCCAAACCACTCACCATTCTGACTTGGAAATATATTGCTGTTCCTTCACTGTTGCTGGGCCAAAATCCTGGAACTCCCTCCCTAACAGCACTGTGGGTGTACCTATACCAGATGGACTGCAGCGGTTTAAGAAGGCAGCTCATCACCATCTTCTCAAGAGCAATTAGGAATGGGCAATAAATGCTGGCCCACCCACCCAGGTCTCATGAATGGATTTTTTAAAAAAACTGAGAAATAGTATTTATGGAACCTAGAGGACTAAAATCCAACCTAATGGCCTACATCCAAGGATTCTGAAGAGATAGTTGCAGAGATTTTATGATTTTAGAAAATTCCATAGATTCTAGAACAATCCCAGCAGATTGGAAGTTGGTAAGTGTAACATTATCATTCAAGAAAGGAGGGAGAGAGAAAACAGGTATTACCAGCCGGTTAGCCTCAAATCAGTCATTGGGAAATGCTGGAACTTCTTAAGGAAATCTTAACAATACACTTAAAAAAATCATAGTGCAATCACGCAAGGTCAGCATGGTTTTAAGAAAGGAAAATAGTATTTGAGAAATTTATTAGAGTTTTTTGAGGATGTTACTAGTAATGTGGATAAGGGGAAACCAGTAGATGTTGTGTATTTGGATTTCTAAAAGGCATTCGATGAGATGTCACACAAAAGGTTAACAGTTGCTTGGAGGTGGGGTTAATATATTAGCACAGATAGTGGATTTATTAACAGACAGGAAGCAAAAAGTAGAGATAAACATTGTTCTCATCAAGCTGAGCAACAGTTTTCTCATTTTTTTGCATTTTACATCAACTTTCAGTAAGCTCAAATTATAATATGTTTAAATGCAGAGTAAAGCTTTTTCTATTTTATGTCAAAAACAGGCTTTAGCCATTTTAGGTCTGCAGTTCTGAGCATTAGGCGTCATTAGGTATGAATCAGTTCCTGACAATAGTTGCACTTACAAGAGCTTAGATTGAGAACAAATCTATGCCACTAATAGGCACTCAACAAATAAGTTGCCCAGACTGTTCGCATTTTGGAGCTCAAGCAGTGGCTGGAGTCACTGCAGCGCATCAGAGAGGCTGAGAGCTACATAGGTAGCACATTCAGATTGGTGGTTGCACCGCAGCTTAGGAGCATGGAGACAGAAAGGGAATGGGTGACTCCCAGGCAGCCCAAGAGAACCAGACAAGTAGTGCAGGAGTCCTCTGGGGTCCCACTTGCTATTCGATTTTCCATTTTGGATACAGGTGAGGGCACTGATTCCTCACAGGAGTGCAGTCAGAGCCAAGTTTGTGGCACCATGAGTGGCTTTGCTGTACAGGGGGGGAAGAAGGAAGAAGAAAGGAAGAGCAATAGTGATAGGGGATTTGTTGGTTAGGGGAACAGACAGGTGTTTCTGTGGCTGTAGATGTGACTCCAGGACGGTATGTTGCCTCCCTGGTGCCAGGGTCAAGGATGTCACTGAGTGGCTATAGGACATCCTTCTGGAGAAGGGTGAGCAGCCAGAGGTTGTGGTCCATGTTGGTATCGATGAATTAGGTAGGAAGGGGGATGTGGTTATTATGACACAGCTGATGGTAAAGGTCGAATTGTTCAAATCCCAGACAGAAACTTGAAACAACTGTCATAACCCATTTTTGCAATTTGCATGTTTTGAGATGCAGGCTTTGAATTCAGTAATAATAAGACCACTGAGTCTCCAGAGGTTTTTTATAAAACTAAATTAAACATTTATTAATATAAGAAAGATTGTAAACACATACATATGTCTACAAAATTACTACTATAATAACTACAAGAATCCCCTAATTAATCTGACTCTCAGTTACGCCCCTGTTAAGGCAACAGTAAATCTCAGATTTAAACAGACACCTGGTGAGGGACACCCTGGACAGTCGCATTCAAAATGAGTTTCTTTCAGCTCTGGGTCCTTGCAGACAAATTTGTGGCTTACAGGCTGGAGGCTTCTCACACTTGTTGGATCTTCAAATGCCTCTACCTTACACACAATCTCCTTCACATACACAAAAACAAAAAGTGCTGGAAAAACTCAGCAGGTCTGACAGCATCTGTGGAGAGAAAGACAGAGTTAACGTTTCGAGTCAGTATGACTTCTTCAGAGCTAATGGGGAGTAGACATATGGTGAAATATATACTAATTAAGGGGGGGTGGAGCCGGTGAAGCTGGATAGAAGGCCAGCGATAGGTGCAGGCAAAGGAGAGATTGCAAAAGATGTCATAAACAAAAGGTCAAAGGGTTGTTAATAGTGGTAGTACTGGCTAAAGGAGTTGCTAATGGTGACATTAAGACTGGAAAGCAGAATGTGATAATGGCCGGACCAAGGTAAGCACTCTGGAAATTGACAGATGACTCTAATGGGGGTAGGGTAGGGGGAGGGGACCATAAGACATGGGAGCAGAAATTAGGCCATTCGGCCCATCAAGTCTGCTCCGCCATTCAATCATGGCTGATAAGTTTCTCAATCCCATTCTCCCGCCTTCTCTCCATAACCTTTGATCCCCTTACCAATCAAGAACCTATCTATCTTGGTCTTAAATACACTCAATGACCTGGCCTTCACAGCCTTTTGTGGCAAGAATTCCATAGATTCATCACTCTGTGGCTAAAGAAGTTTCTCCTCATCTCTGTTCTAAAAGGTCTTCCCTTTACTCTGAGGCTGTGCCCTTGGGTCCTAGTGTCTCCTACTAATGGAAACATCTTCCCCACGTCCACTTTATCCAGGCCTTTCAGTATTCTGTAAGTTTCAATCCTATCCCCCATCATCCTTCTAAACTCCATCGAGTATAGACCTAGAGTCCTCAAATGTTTCTCATATGTTAAGCCTTTCATTCCTGGGATCATTCTTGTGAACCTCCTCTGGACCCTCTCCAGGGCCAGAACATCCTTCCTGAAATACGGGGCCCAAAATTGATCACAATATTCTAAATGTGGTCTGACCAAAGCCTTATTAAAGCCTCAGCAGCACATTCCTGCTTTTACATTCTAGTCCTCTCGAAATAAATGCAAACATTTTATTTGCCTTCCTGACTACCGACTCAACCTGCAAGTTAACCTTAAGAGAATCCTGGATTAGGACTCCCACGTCCCTTTGCACTCCAGATTTCTGAATTCTCTCCCCATTTAGAAAATAGTCTATGCCTCTATTCTTCCTACCAAAATGCATGACCTCACACTTCCCCATGTTGCATTCCATCTGCCACTTCTTTGCCCATTCTCCTAACCTATCCAAATCCTTCTGCAGCCTCCCTGCCTCCTCAATACTATCTGTCCCTCCACCTATCTTTGTATCATCTGCAAACTTAGCCAGGATACCCTCAGTTCCTTCATCTAGATCATTAATGTATAAAGTGAAAAGTTGTGGTTCCAACACTGACCCCTGCAGAACTTCACTAGTCACCAGCCGCCATCCTGACAACGACCCCCTTATCCCCACTCTCTGCCTCCTGCCAGACAGCCAATCTTCTATCCATGCCAGTACCTTGCCTCTAACACCATGGGCTCTTATCTTACTGAGCAGCCTCCTGTGCGGCACCTTGTCAAAGGTCTTCTGGAAATCCAAGTAGATAACAGTGGAGGGATGGTGGAGGGAAAAAAAGATTGAAAATAGGCTAAAAGCTGTGGATAAAACAATGAATAAAAATTGGAAATATATTTTAAAAATAAAAATGAAAATAAGTGGGGAAAAAATAAAAATTAATCAATAAAAATGAATATAGAAACAGGGGGGATCAAAAAGGAGTGGGATGGAGGAGAGAGTTCATGGTCTGAAGTTGTTGAATTCAATGTTAAGTCCAGAAGGCTGTAAAGTGCCTAACTGGAAGATGAGGTGCTGTTCCTTCAGTCTGCGTTGAGCTTCACTGGAACATTGCAGCAGGCCAAGGACGGACATGTGGGCATGAGAGCAGGGTGATGTGTTGAAATGGCAAGCGACAGGGAGGTCTCGGTAATGCTTGAGGACAAACCAAAGGTGTTCAGTAAAGCGGTCACCCAGTCTGCGTTTGGTCTCTCCAATGTGGAGGAGACCACAGAGAGCAGCAAATGCAATAGGCCAAATTGAGGGAAGTGCAAGTGAAGCACTGCTTCATGTGAAAGGAATATTTGGGCCGTTGGACGATGAGGAGGGGGGAAGTAAAGGGACAGGTATTGAACCTTCTGCGATTGCATGGGAAGATGCTGTAGGAGGGTGCTGAGGTGTTGGGGGTGATGGAGGAAGTCTGATCCGATGATGCCACTTTCCAAAACAATGGTTCTGACATGTCTTCCTTCTTAACCAAGGTTTCCCAACCATGGTGGTTGACAGGGCCCTCTACCGTGTCCGACCCATCTTCCGTGCCTCTGTCCTCACACTTTCCTCTCCCTCCCAGAATCATGATAGGGTCCCCCTTGTCCTCACTTTTCACCCCACCAGCCTCTGCATTCAAAGGATCATCCTCCGCCATCTCAAGCATGATGCCACCACCAAACACATCTTCACTTCACCCCCGCTGTCGGCATTCTGTCGGGACTGTTCCCTCTAGGACACCCTGGTCCACTCCTCCATCACCCCCAACACCTTAACCCCCTCCCATGGCACCTTCCCATGCAATCGTAGAAGGTGCAACACCTGCCCCTTTACTTCTCCCCTCCTCACCATCCAAGGATCCAAACACTCCACTTGCACTTTCCTCAATTTGGTCTACTGCACTCGCTGCTCCCAACACGGTCTCCTCTACATTGGAGACACCAAATGCAGACTGGGTGACCACTTTGCTGAACACCTTCGTTCTGTCCTCAAGCATTACCCAAACCTTCCTGTCGCTTGCCATTTCAACACACCATCCTGCTCTCATGCCTACCTGTCCGTCCTTGGCCTGCTGCAATGTTCCAGTGAAGCTCAATGCTAGTGTTGTTGGGGGATTTTAAACTAACTCGACAGGGGTGTGGGAACCAGAGAGGAATAACAAGGTGCACACAATACTGCGAGATGCAGATAGCACTAGAATAGAGAATAGTAAGTTAATAGGCTAAGTTGGAGTAAGAGAGAGAGTAATGAAGTCTAAGTTAAGGTTATATACTGCATGTATGTGAATCCACAAAGTATAGCAAATAAGATAGGCGAGTTACAGGCTCATGATTGCCTTGCAGAATTATGATGCTGTGGCGATAACAGAGACCTGGCTCAATGAAGGGTATGACTGGGTGTTAAATATTTCTGGGTACAAGGCGAATGATAGGGCAGGAAAAAAGGAGGGTGGCTGTACTGGTTAAGGAGAGCATTGTAGTGCTGGAGAAAGAGGATGTCCCAGAGGGTTCCAGAACAGAATCAATTTGGCTAGAGCTAAGGAACAAAAAGGATGCAATTACATCGTTCAGTGTGGTTTATAGGCAACCAACTAGTGAGAAGAATGCAGAGGAATAAATCTGCAGGGAAATTACTGAGAGGTGCAGACATTATAGAGTAGTTATAACGGGGGACTTTACCCAAATGTAGACTGAGACAGTGGTAGTGTAAAGGGCAGAGAGGGGCAAGGGTTCCTAGATTGTATTCAGGAAATTTTTCTACAATAGTATGTGTCCAGTCCAACAAGGAGGCACTGTTGGACCTGGTTCTTGGAAATTAGGTGGGCCAAGTAGATCAGGTGTCAGTGGGTAAACATTTAGGAAACAGTGAGCATTGTCTCATGAGATTTAGGATGATGGTAGAAAAGGGCAATGGACGATCCAGAGTAACAATAATTAACTGGGGGAGAGCCAACTTCAATGGGGCAAGAAGGGAGCTGGGCCAGATAGACTGAAACCAAAGATTGGTGGGAAAAACCGTAGCTGAACACTTGGTCGATCTTCAAAGAAGAAATGGTTCAGACACGGCCACAGTATATTCCTCAAAAGGGAAAGGTAGTGCAAACAAATCCAGAGCTCATGGGATGAAAAAGGATATAAAAATTAAGATAACGAAAAAAAGCATGCTTATGACAGATGTCAGGTAGAAAGTACAATTGAGAACCAAGCTGAACACTGAAGATTCAGACGAGAGGTAAAGGAGCAAATAAGAGAAGGAAGAAAGATTATGAGAAAAGACTGCCAGCCAATATAAAGGGGAATCCCAAAATCTTCTATTAGCATAAAAATAGTAAAAGGGTGGTAATAGGAGGATTGGGCCAATTAGGAACCAAAAAGGAGATTTACACATGGAGGCAGAGGGCATGGCTGAGGTGTTAAATGAATACTTTGCATCAGTCTTTGCCAAGGAAGCATATGCTACACAGGCATTCAAAATCATGAAGGGGTAGAAGAGACACAGAGAAGCCATTCCTGCTCATATAAAGGGTCGAGAATGAGATGGCACAGATTTAAAGTGATTTGCAAAGGAAGCAAATGTGATGTGAGGAACAACTTTTTCACACAGCAAGTGGTTCAGGTCTGGAACGCACCGCCTGGAAGTGTGGTGGAGACAGGTTATTTTGAGACACTCAAGAGGGCATTAGATGATTATTTAAATAGAAACAATGTGCAGGGTTGCAGGGAAAAAGCAGGAGAATGGCATGGAGTCATAATGCTTAAAGAGCCAGTGCAGACATGATGGGCTGAATGGCTTCCTTCTGCACCATAACAATTCTGACAGATGAATCTGGGCAGGTGGAAGGAGTGACAGTGGGAGAGCATTTTGGTGGTAGTGATCATAATTCAGTTAGTTTTAACATAATTATGGAAAAGGACAAAGATAGAACAGAGGTCAAAGTTCTAAATTGGGGCAAGGCCAACTTTACTAAATAGAGAAGTGATTTAGCAAAAGTGGACTGGAAACAGCTACTTGAGGGTAAATCAGTGACACAGCAAGGGGAGACATTCAAAGGGGAAATTCAGAGGGTTCAGAGTATACATGTTCCCACAAACAAAAAGGATGGGATGGCTAAATCTAGAGCCCCCTGGATGTCAAGGAACTTACAGGGTAAGCGAAGATATAAAAAGAAAGCTTATATCAGACACCAAGAACTCAATACTACAGAAAGCCAAGAGGAATATAGAAAAAGGAGGGGTGAAATCAAAAAGAAAATTAGAAAAGCAAAGCAAGGACATGGAAGAATATTGGCAAGCAAACTCAAGGGGAACCCAAAAATGTTTTATCAATACATTAAGAGGATAACAAAGGAAAAAGTAGGACCCATAAAGACAGAGGTAACCTGTGTGTGGAGGTGCAGGATATGGGTGACAAACGTTCCTTTCAAGTGAAGCAGCACTTCACTTGCACTTCCCTTCTGCATTTGCTGCTCCCAATGCTGTCTCCTCTACATTGGAGAGACCAAACGCAGACTGGGTGACTGCTTTGTGGAACACCTTCAGTCTGTCCGCAAGCATGACCCAGGCCTTCCTGTTGCTTGCCATTTCAACACACCACTCTGCTCTCATGCCCGCCCTTGGCCTGCTGCAATGTTCCAGTGAAACTCAACGCAAACTGGAAGAACAGCACCTCATCTTCCAATTAGGCACTTTACAGCCTTCCGGACTTAACATTGAATTCAATAACTTCAGATCATAAACTCCCTCCTCCATCCTCACCCCCGTTTTCTAATATATATATTTTATATACGTATAGTTTTCTTTTCCCAACTATTTCTATTATTTTAAAAATTTATTTCCATCCATTGTTTTATCTCCACCTTTTAGCCTATTTTGATCCCTTCCCCCCAAGCCCCCAATAGGGCCATCTGTCACTTGCTCATCCTTTCTACCCTTAATGTCACCATTAGCACATCCTTAAGCTAATATCACCACTGTTAACATCCCTTTGACCTTTGTTTATGACACCTTTGGCAATCTCTCCTTTGCCTCCACCTATCACTGGTCCTCTGTCCAGCTCCACCTGTCCCACCCCCTTAAACAGCTTATATTTCACCACATTTCTATTTCTCTTTAGTTCTGATGAAGTCATACGGACTGGAAACATTAACTCTGTCTTCCTCTCCACAGATGCTGTTAGACCTGCTGAGTTTTTCCAGCTATTTTTGTTTTTGTTGCAGGATATGGGTATGGTTCTTAATGAATACTTGTGTCCATCTTCACAAAAGAGGGGGACAATGCAGACATTGTAGTTAAGGAGGAGGAGTGTGAAGCACTGGATGCAATAAACATAGGGAGAGAGGAAGTATTGAGGGGATTAGTATCCTTGAAAGTAGATAAATTGCCAGGGCCGGATGAAATGTACCCCAGGCAATTATAAGAACCTGGGGGGAAAATTGATGAGGGTCTGACCATCATTTTCCAATCCTAACTGGTTATAGGCAAGGTGCCAGGGAAATAGTGGTTTGCTAACATTGTACCTTGGTTTGAAAAGGGAGCGAGGGATAGACCAAATAATTACAGCCCAGTCAGTCTGACCTCAGTAGTGGGCAAACTATTGGAATCAATTCTGAGGGACAGGATAGGCTGTTGCTTATAAAGGCACAGGTTAATCAAAGGCAGTCAGCATGGATTTGTTAAAGGTTGGTAGTGTCTGATTGATTTGATTTAATTTTTTGAGGAAGTAACAAGGTGGATTGATGAGGGTAGTGCAGTTGATGTGGTCAACATGGATTTTAGCAAGGCTTTTGACAAGGTCCCACATGGAAGACTGGATAAAAAAAATAAAAGCCCACGGGATCCAGGGGAATGTAGCAAGCTGGATACAAAATTGGCTCAGTGGCAGGAAACAGTCATTGTTGGCGGGTAGTTTTGTGGCTGGAAGGCTGTTTCCAGTGGGGCTCCACATGGTCCCTGCTTTTTGTGGCATTCATTAATGATTTGGACGTAAATATAGGGGCAATGATCAAGAAGTTTGCGGATGACACAAAAATTGGCCACATAGTTGATAGTGAGGACGACTGCTGTAGACTGCAAAAAGATAACAATAGATTGGTCAGGTAGGCAGAAAAATGGCAAATGGAATTCAACCCAGAGAAGTGTGAGGTGATAAACTTGGGGAGGTCAAGCAAGGCAAAGAAGTACACAAAAAAATGGGAGGACACCGAGGAGGTGCAAAGAACATAAGAATTCGGAGCAAAAGTAGGCAATTTAGCCCCTCAAGCCTGCCCCGTCATTCAATATGATTATGGCTGATCTCATTTCGGCCTCAACTTCAATTTCCCGCCCTCTTCCCATAACCTTTTAACCCATTACTAATTAAAAATGTCTATCTCCTCAAATTTATTCAGCATCCACTGCACTCTGAGGTAGTGAATTCTACAGATTCACGACCCTTTGAGAAGAATAATTTCGCCTCATCTCTGATTTAAATCTACCACCCCAAGCCTAAAACTATGGCCTCTCGTTCTAGAATGCCCCACAAGGGGAAATATCCACTCCACGTCTACTTTGTCTATCCCCTTTAGCATCTTATGTAACTCAATTAGATCTCCTCTCATCCTTCTAAACTCTAGTGAGTATAGGCCTAAACTGCTCAATCTCTCCTCATAAGACATGCCCCACATCTCTGGAATCAATCGAGTGAACCTCCTCTGAACTGCCTCCAATGTAACTACATCCTTCCTCAAGGGGACCAAAACTGTGCACAGTACTCCAGGTGCGGTTTCACCAATGCCTTGTACAGTTGCAACAACACTTCCCTATTTTTAGACTCTATTTCTTTAGCAATAAATGCCAAAATTCCATTTCCCTTCCTTATTACCTGTACTTGTATACTAGCTTTCAGCGATTCATACACTAGGATACCCAGATCCATCTGCACTGAAGCATTCTGAAGTTTCTCTCCATTTAAATAATATCGCCTTTTTATTCTTCCGACCAAAATGGATAACCTCATTCTTATCCATGTTAAACTCCATTTGCCAAATTTTGGCCCATTCACCTAACCTGTCCACATCCATTTGTAAATTTATTTCTTCATTGCAATTTACTTTCCCACCTATTTTGGTGTCATCTGCAAATTTAGCTATAGTACCTTCTATCCCTGAATCCAAGTCATTAATATAGATTGTAAATAGTTGGGGCCCAAAGACCGAACCCTGTGGCACCCCACTAGTTATAGCTTGCCATTCAGAAAAAGACCTATTTATCCCGACTCTCTGCTTTCTGTTGGTTAGCCAATCCTCTATCCAAGCTAATATATTACCCCTAACTCCGTGATCTTATCTTGTATATCAATCTTTTGTGCGGCACCTTATCAAAGGCCTTCTCGAAGTCCAGATATACCACATCTACAGGATCCCTATTATCCACTTTGCTTGTCACATCTTCAAAGAATTTTAGCAAATTAGTCAAACATGATTTACTCTTCATAAAACCATGCTGACTCTGCATTTTGACTTTCCAAATGCCTCATTACTACTTCCTCAATAATGGATTTCAACAATTTACCAATGATAGACATTAAACTAACTGGTCTATAGTTTCCTACTTTCTGCCTCTCCCTTTTTTGAATAAGGGCATTATATTAGCATTTTTCCAATCCACTGGAACCTTTCCAGAATCCAGGGAATTTTGGAATATTATAGGCAATGCATCCACTATCACCGCTGCCACTTCCTTTAAGACCCTGGGATGTAGGCCATCAGGTCCTGGGGGCTTGTTACCCTTTAATCCCAATCGTTTGCTCAGTACTTTTTCTCTAGTGATGGTGATTCTTCTAAGTTCCTCCTTCTCTACTACCTCTGCTCTACCTGTAGCGATTGGAGTGGTACCAAAACCTCCACCATGAAAACAGGCAAAATATTGATTAAGCGTCTCTGCCATTTCTGCATTCCCCACTATTAACTCCCCATTTCGTCCTCCAAGGGACCATCACTTTAACTACTCTCTTTCCTTTTATATACTTGTAGAAGCTTTTGCTATCAGTTTTTACATTTTGTGCTAGTTTTCTTTCATAATTTAACTTTGCTCTTTTTATTATCTTTTTAGTAACCCTTTGTTGATCTTTAAAAAAGTTTCCCAATCTTCTAGCCTGCCACTGACCTTTGCAATTTGGTATGCCTTAGTTTTTGCCTTTATGTTATCTTTAACTTCCTTGCTTAGCCATTGATGCTTTTCCCCCTCTTACCATCTTTCTTCCTCTTTGGAATATATTTTACTTGGGAGAAATTGAATATCTCCTTAAATATCTGCCACTGTTCATCAAATGTCCTACCTTGTAGTCTTCCTGCCCAGTCCACTAGGGCCAAGTCTGCCCTCATGCCTATATGGTTACCTTTGTTTAACTCCAGAACACTAGTGTGGTACTCAAGTTTGTCACTCTCAAACTGAGCTTGAAATTCTATCATGCTATGATCACTCTTCCCTAGAGGATCCTTTACTATGAGATCATTAATTAATCCCATCTCATTACACAAAACCAAATCCAGAATAGCCTGCTCCCTGGTTGGTTCCACAACATATTGCTCCAAGAAACAATCTCTAATACAATCTATGAACTCTCCCTTGAGGCTACCCTTGCCAATTTGATTAGTCCAGTCAATATGCATATTAAAATCATCCATGATTATTGCTATGCCTTTCTTACATGTTCCCAGTATTTCCTGGTTTATACTGTGCCCTACTGCTGAACTGCTGTTTGAGGATCAATAGATTACTCCCATCAGGGACTTCTTTCCCTTGCTATTTCTTATTTCTATCCAGACTGACTCTATGTCTTGCTCTCCAGTGCCTATATCATTCCTCACTATAGCACTGATCTCTTCCTTTACTAACAAAGCTACGCCACCTCCTTTTCCTTCCTGCCTATCCTTCTGAAATACTGAGTACCCTTGGGATATTCAACTCCCAAACTTGTTCTCCCTGTAACCATGTCTCAGTAATCGCCACCAAATCATACGTATTTATCTCTATTTGTGCTGTTAACTCATTAGTTGTATTCCAAATGCTATGTGCATTCAGATACAAAGCCTTTAAGTTTGCCCTATTGGCAATTTTCCCCACTCTTATGATTCTTTGGTGCAATATGGCGTTCACACACTCTGTCCCTTCCTTTCACTTTTTGATAACAATCAGCCTCGTCACTAACCTGCACTCTTACCCTCTCCTTAAACTTTGAGTTTTTATATTTCCATGCAACTGAACCCTCCCCCCAACTATTTAGTTTAAAGCCCTATCTACAACCCTAGTTATGCGATTAGTCAGGACACTGGTCCCAGCATGATTCAAGTGCAGTCCATCCGACTGGAATAGCTCGCTCTTCCCCCAGTGCTGGTGCCAATGTCCCATGAATTTGAACTCATTTCTCCCACTCCAATCTTTGAGCCACACATTTACCTCTTTAATCTTATTGATCCTGTGCCAATTAGCTCCTGGCTCAGGTAGTTATCTGGAGATTGCCTTTTTGCTTCTGCTTTTTAATTTAGCCCCTAGCTGCTCATTTTCCCTCAGCAGAACCTCTTTCCACCTATATCATTGGTAGCTACGTGGACCACGACAACTGGATCTTTCCCCTCCCACTCCAAGTTCCTCTGCGGCCCAGATGAGATATCCTTAAATCCTGGCACCAGGTAGGCAACACAGCCTACGGGACTCTCGATACTGGCTACAGAGAACAGCATCTATTCCCCTAATTACACTATCCCCAATTACAACTACATTTCTCTTTTCTCCCCCCACTTGAATGGCTCCCTGTACCACAGTGCTATGGTCAGTTTGCTCATCCTCCCTACAGTCCCCGCTCTTGTCCACACAGGGAGCAAGAATCTCAAACCTGCTGGATAAGGGCAAGGGCTGAGGTTCCGGCAGTGCTATTTCCTGGATCCCTCTACCTGCCTCACTCAGTCACACCCTCTTGTCCCTGACCACTGACCGAATTTAAGGTAGTTAATCTAAAGGGTGTGACTGTCTCCTGAAATACAGCCTCCAGGTAACTCTTCCCCCTCCCTGATGTGTCACAGTGTCCAAAGCTCAGACTCTAGCTCAACAACTCTGAGCCGGAGTTCCTCGAGCAACCAACATTTGCTACAGATGTGGTCACTAGGATCCAGAATGGGGTCCACCAGCTCCCACATCATGCAGCTACAACACATCGCCTGGCCCTTCATCTCTATTTTATTTAATTAGTTTTTCAATTTCCTACTGGTCTTTAATTAATTTAATAAGGGACCTTGGAGTGAATGTTCACAGATCCCTGAAGGTAGCAGGACAGGTTGATAAGGTGGTTAAGGCGACATAGTATTTAATTTATTAGCCGAGGCATAGAATACAAGAGCAGAGAGGTTATGCTAGAACTAAATAAAACATTAGTTAGACCACAACTTGAGTAATATGTGTAGTCACCACATTATAGAAAGGGTATAATTGCATCAGAGAGTTTACAGAGGAGACTTACAAGGATGTTGTCAGGACTGGAAAATTGCAGCTATGAGGAAATATTAGATAGGTTGGAGTTGTTCTCTTTGGAACAGAGGTGGTGAGGAGAGATTGAATTGAGATGTACAAAATTGTGAGGAGCCTGGATGGAGTGGATTGGAAGGGCCTAGTTACTTTAGCAGTGAGGTCAGTGACTAGGGGCTTAGATTTAAAGTGGTTGGTAGAAAGATTAGAAGGGAGATGAGGCAAAATATTTTGCACCCAGGGAGTTGTACAGTCTCAAACTCACTGCCTTAAAGAGTAGTAGAAGCAGAAACCCTCAACTCATTTAAGAGATGTCTGGTTTTACACCTCAAATGCCATAACCTGCAGGGCTATGGACCAAATGCTGGAAAGTGGGGTTAGGTTGCGTAGCTCGTTTTTTGGCAGGCACAGACATGATGGTCCAAGTGACCTCTTTCTGTTCTATAAACTTTCAATGATTCTATTATAAACCTTGAGCATTAGTGGCACTAAAACCAACTTTGAGATGGTACCGCAGAAAATTTGAGTAACTTCTGCATAATTTATACCAATGTTCCATTATACATACAAGAATTACCATCTATTGTACTATACAAAACTATGGCAAACATAACCTGCAAAATCTTAAAATCATTAAAGAATTAAAACTTTGCAAAGAAAATATTGGTAACATCAAGAGATTTCAGAACTATTTTCAACCACGCTATGTATGAAAAAGTGTCAAATTAAAGCCAAAATGATTTTAATGCAGTGCCTAAGACTCCTGTACAATTATGTTTGAAGAATATAACTGTAGAATCCAAGGAGTGTAAGAGTGGCAAATCACCACTGAACTCGTTTGAATGAACTAACAAGTGAAAATATGATACTGAAAAAAAATTTAGAAAAAGTATTGTTTATTCCATATATATTGCAAAATCATTTAGGTCAGCTCAATTTATTTTTAAAGAACGTTTCCACTGGCTCCTTAATTATCCAATGAAAGGTACCAAACTAATTGCTACGCACATGCAATAGATCACTAAACGGAATATGCCTTCATAAAAATGACTTGGAGAAGTTCAGGGATTGTGACAATCAAATTCTGTGACAAACTGCTTCCATTTGGCATGAATCACTGAAAGCCGGATGTTGGTATTTTAATTTTTAATAAAAACTGCTTTCCTTTTTGGCAATAGATAGTACTTACACTAAGTCAGTTCTAATCTAATAAAACTCTAGGGTCACTGATTGTGTTAACATTTCCCATCAACATTTTCTATATTCACTAGTAAACAATGGAGGTGAAAAACAAATGCAGTGTAATACCATAAAGATTGTCAATGACAAAGAGCAGAAGGTTCTTAAAGGCAATGCAAAATTAGGTCAGCCGAGAAATCACAAGACATTGTGGAAGACGATGAAGAATCCATTGTCCATTTTGTTTAACGGTGTTAGTTCAGTCAGTGTTGTAAAATTCCGATTTCATTTTCTCAGTACTGTATTTCGTCAATGTGATCAGATTTGTTAAGATTATATAGTGCAACTCAAACATTCCCTGTATAATAAAAGCACAAAAGATGAATTAACATTAATGGCTTTAGGTCTGAGACATGAATATGTCCCAAAAAATATCAAGGGTCAAGATGATCAAGGTAGCTCCTTGGGAATGGTCACATTCCCAATTATGTAAATGCTGAAAAAATGTTAAAAAAATCTATTCTTGAAGTTATAATTATTGATCATACCTGTAACAAGGAATGTTTCATATTAATAGCCACTAGAGACTAGTGTTAGAGACTATTTTTAGAATATGATAACAACTAAAATAATGGCAATAAACGACTGGAATTTTTAAAATTATAGATGAATTTCAGAATTGGTTCTATGACCCAAACTCGAAAAAAAAATGTCTGGTGAGATATTTCCACTGAATTTTAGGCAATTGCGAATACAAAAGCACAGGTCAACTTTGGATTAGTTTGCATCGCCTCATGTATGCTACTTCAAAGCACTAAGGTACAGGGTTTCTTACCTCTGTCCAGTGTGTCAGTGCCAAAACAATAATCAGCCTAGCGATATGATTAAAATATTGTTAAACTCCTGGAGTTTATATTTTCTAAAGGGAAATACAAATGACAAAACTGAAACAAATTTCCACTTTCCAACACAAATCCATAGGACAAAGGCTCACTGATAATCACAAAACTCGGATTGCACTCCCCTATTAGAATGGATTCCGTCACCCCTCTCTCAAGTAGTACAAAGCTTGAACTGAAACTCATTACTTGGCACAGTCCTAATATGGGTAAATATTGGGTCTTTGAAGTCCTACAATCTTTTACTGTTCATTATTGGAGCTAGTACCACAATTTACTTTGTTGTAAGTTAAGGTTTTACAAGACTCCTAATGATGCAGATAAACATTTCACAAATGTACTCATTACCATCATAAATCATTACCACTTAGTTTCTATGCATTGTCAATTTTTCTCAGGTACTATACCTAACAATTTTAGTCAGATAATGCTGAAACATTAAGCTCATGATGACTTTCCTAAAATACAAGTTATTGAATGAATGGCAACATGTCAAAAAGGTTATAACAGAGATATTTGCAAAAGACAACTGATCAAAATATGTTTGAAATTGATCTGAAAATTATTTGGAAGGCTTTCCAAATGTGAAGTAAAGGCATGAGCTGAAAAATCAGAAAGAGCTTTGTCAGATACAATGCATTCCTGCATAATGATGCTTCAGTAACCTTGTTAACCTAATGCATCAAAACAGGATTGTTGTGGTCTACAGATGTAATGGATCTGTTGAAATATTACTGTAATTCAAAGCTGAAATGCTTTTATTGGCAGTTTGTCTCTTTTTCTGGATATAGTTTACACGTTAAAAGATTCTCCAAACACTTCAGCATGTGTGTGTGAATCTGGGGTTTCGTGGATGCCCAGCTTTAAAAAAAAATGAAAATGACTTGAGAAATATAATTCAAGGAGCATACATAAACAACTTCTATTTAAAAAGCATATTTCACAAAAAAAAGTCGCAAGGCGCTTCACAGGAACGTCAAACAAAACACTGTGCCACATAAGGAGATATAAGGGGAGATGAATAGGGGTAGGTTTTAAAGGAGTGGCTTAAAAGAAAGAAAGATAGGCAGACAGGTTGAGAAAAGCATTAACATATGGAATTTTTCAAAATGAATAAAGTGTCAGATGAAACAAAAGTTGTGATTAAAAACCATTTTAAAAGGAGATTAATGCAGTAGCTAAGGACTGACTACTTACAGATCAGACAGAAAAAAGGAATTCACATATCAAGTTTTCATAATCAAACATTTGCGTTTACAAGTACTTGGGCAGGCTCCCCTAGAAATTACAGGTGTATCTGGTGACACTAAATTGCAAACATAACAGGTTTGCATTCCTAAACAAATAGCTGGAGTGTGTACTAATAAAAAGCCACACGCATTTTGATACTCAGTTGCTGTCACATTTGTACTGTATGCCATGTTTTGGGATTACACTAGTTCCCATTCATCAAAACAAGTAGATACAATTTAATGCAATTTAAACACAAGACAATGCTCTACCCAAATTTACAAGGTCTATGTTTGGAGACTGCAAATATTTAAACTGTAACTTTTCTCAAATAAATAATCTTTGGTAAAGATTAAATACCTCAGCCAATGTAACACAATCTGTTTCTTTGCAATTTCTGTTACCTGCTGTTAACAAAGGTTTTCAGTATTTTCAAAATAAATCACAAAATCAGACCAGATTAATAACCAAGTTTATTGTGCAATATCCATCTGATCCATCATAACCTATAGCTCTGATTCAAGATTTAATACTCTACATGAAGTCGGTTCTGCCTAGTTGTATGTTTTCATTAAAACAGTTGCACACATATTTACAAAATTCACATTGCCTTACCATCCCAATTTCTTTTCCTATCCCACACAAGCTAAATAAAGGTACTCTCCTCTCCCACAGAATAGAAGAGCTACTCCAAACAAGGAGGAAAATAAATGCAACGTGGGTTTCAGACTATGACAACACAAAACTATACAATCACTACATAAATATGGCAGTATCAGTAGATATGCTAGCTACACTTACATTAGCACGAGTGGACTTTTCCTCCCACTCTACCAATGGCAATATCACACTACAGGCAATGATAAACAGAGGTACAGGCAATGACTGCTTTTCTTCTTTGAACACTATTACAGCATTGACTCAGGTTTGGGGAAATTGATTCACAATATTTCAAGTTGAAGTAGAAAAGTAATCAAAATAAGGCACAATGAATATTACCTACATTTCGATAAATGGAGGGGAGCCAGACTTCAGTGTTACATCATTGCAGAGAAATATAATTGCGTAACATTCAGTGGAAATAAACCACATAACATTTTGAAACTGAATCAGCATAATCAGTTAGCAGTACCCCTCTTTCCTTTGATTACTATATACTGATTTAGTGCAGTTTTATGGAAAAAAGCCTATAAAACCACACTGCGCAGAGAATTCAAAATTCATCTCTGAACCCCAGCTGTCAGTAGTGCAAACTACTTACTGTTTTACTGTAAAAGCAAGATCACTGGTGATTGTTTGTAATGTTGCTGTACATAAAAAATTGCACGAAACAAGGATCCCAAGATACAGGGTCTTGTCCTATTACACCCAGTTTAAAGAATCTTGAAACATTGGTGATGTCAGATGGTTTAAGCCCATCTCACTTCCACCAGCAAACAAAAGGTCCAAGAAAAGTCAACTCCTGGGTGTTCTTTTTTTTTTGCTAACATGGACGTAACCATACCTGACTTATACAACAACTGCAAAACAATGTTGGCAGCATATACTGGACATTTTAATTAAAATCTCCACACAAGGGTATTCATCACTTTTTACAAAATATATTTTGCATTCAATTATTTGTAGCTTGTGAAGAAAAAGAAAGCTGCAGAAATCTGAGTAAAGTAAGTTGCAGCACGGAAGGCCCTTGCTTTGGTTGCTGAACAGTTTTAGTCCTGCTTTGAGTGCTCCTTAACATCTTCCTCATCTGTATATTCTGACGGTTCATCCCATGGTTTCAGCAGCCGGCCTATGTAGTCATATTTTTCTGCAAATTAAATAACCAAAGATTTTAATTCAATAACACATCATGCTTTTTTAAAAAAATCAATGTTTTATTTCCTTCATAACTTAGTGCACCAATGCATACCAGTTTAAAGTTTTTGTTTTAAATGCTGTTTTTTGGGGATACAGGTATTGTTTAGTAGCCCCCATCTTTTTCACCAGCGTGGGCTATTGCAAAGCCATGGAGGAGAATACAGAATTTGATAATAAATCGTTACCCAATGGGCATCCAAGCAGAAGAATTTTAGAATAAGTTAAATACAGATTAAAAACACTGACTTGTAAACAATCAAACCTGTATTTCTACTCAAATTCATTCCATTTTATACCAAATCCCTCTCATTTACAGCAAAATGATCAGAATTGTACTTTGGTGGAAAATTTGATGAACCGTACAAATCACTAAACTTTACATAGGCTATTGTGAAGTAAGCAGACATCTGAGTATATCATAGAATCATTACAGTATAGGTGGCCATTTGGCCCATCATGTTTGTGTCAGCTGTCTGCAAGAGCAACTCACTCAGTCCGACTCCCCAACCCTTTCACCATAGTCTCACAAATTTTCTCTTCAGATAATGATCCCATTCAACTGAATCTGCTCCTGCGCCCCTTTTATAATTGTACACTCTTAGACAGTGCATTGAAGGTTTTAACCACTGTTTAATTTACTCAGTAATGAGGCCAATTGTTTACCTTCACTACTGGTACTCGGAATGAGAGAGACTTAAACCATGCCTCTTTGACGAAACAACAGAATTATTAGTTTACCATTAAACTGGTCTTGTCAAATAGAAAGGCAAAGCTTATCAACATACAGTATGGAATATGAAATTATACTAATTACTCTTGAGATACCTTAAGTCTCTCACACAAACACACAAAAAGAAATTAAATAAAAATAGAAATGGAGGAATTCGGCCAAAGCTTATAAGTCAATGGTTCAATGGCAAAGGACGGAGTCCTTGAAGATGAACCATTTTCTGTGATTAGTGTTTATGATACTGCTGCTTCATTTGCTATAAATCGATGTTCTCATTTTCGACCCTCCCACCAACAGCAATATAGTTTTCCACTTTCCACTCTGTCCAGGATCATGATTTTGAGCTCCATCATCAAATTTCCCTTCAATCTTCTCTTCTCCAAGGAGAACAGCCCCTACTTCTCTCATCTATCCACATAACTGAAGTTCCTCATCCCTGGAACCACTTACCATTTCTGCACTCTTTCTAACGCCTTCACATCCTTTCTAAATGGTTCTCAGAAATGGACACAATACTCCAGGTCAGTCTGAACCAGTGTTTTATACAGTATTATCACAACTTCCTTGCTCTTGTACTCTATGCCCCTATTTATAAAGTCCAGGATCCTATACGCTTTATTAATCACTTTTGCAACCTGCCCTGTCACCTTCAATGACTTGTGCACATATACCCAAAGATCCCTCTGTTCCTGCACCCCCCTTTATAATTGTACCCTTTATGTTGTCTCTCTTCATTTTTCCTACCAAAACGAATCACTTCACACTTCTCCACATTAAATTTAATCTGCTACTTGTCCACCCATTCCATCAGTCTATCTATACCCTCTTGAAATTTATCACTTTCCTCTTCACAGTTCACAATACTCCCAAGGTTTCTGCCATCTGCAAATTTTGAAAGTATACCCTGTAGCCCTAAGTCTAGGTCATTAACACTTATCAAGAAAAGCAGGGCCCTAACACTGACCCCTGGGGAACCCACTATATACCTTTCTCCAGTCCAAAAAAACTGACCATTCCCAACTGCTCTGCTTCCTGTTACTTAGCCATTTCCGTCTTTATGTTTCTACATTCCCGTTTATTCCATGAGCTCTAATTTTGTTGACAAGCTTGTTATGTGACACTTCATCAAATGCCTTCTGGAAGATCGACTACATAACCCTCATCAACCCTCTCTGTTAGGCTGCTTATTTTTTTTCCCTCTGCTTCCATCACAGCACAGCCAGGACATTAATAACACTGCTGTAATAAAGTGTGTTAATCATCTACAGGTGCTGGATACTCTTTTAAATCAATGTTCTGCACTAATCTACAAGGGCTGTTGCTTCAAAAGAAATAAAACATAGCAAGGCCAAGAATTTTCTTGACCTAGCTAAGGCCAATATTACCACAAAACATCCCCTGATATTCAATCAACTTCTGCCGAAATTTCCTGGAAAGTTCATTTAACATAGGCCAGCACGTAAAAACTGTTTACACAGATTTCCAACAATCTATGTTACGAAAATTGAAGTCTGAAACCATCAAACCATCATTTATGCGCATAAGGCACAGGCATTTTAGGAAAATACAATTGTGGAAGCTTTTCTTTTCATGGAGCAGGTTCTGTTGCCTTCAAGATATACTTCAGAGAAAATGCAGAAATATAGAAAAAACAGTACAGGTCTTAGCAGTGAGAAATATTTTTAAAACGCTAAATATCAGAAAGTGATTGTTGGGTCCTACTTTGCCAAATATAATGCAGAAAACTCAGTTCTCTCATCTTATGTCATTTATGCTTGAATTTTCTTAGAAAGGCAGAGCACAACATAATTCTTCTTTCTTTGTTGCACTGAAAATTACAGAGAAATTGCAGACCAGCACAACAGAGAAAATTTTAAAACATACAGATCCAAGCGTGTTAGTAGACTTGGTGCAAAGCGTCTTCAATCACTGAGTAACAACAAAGAAAAGGTAATGTTGAACTATAAAATATGTACATAACGGTACAATTCAGAATACGCTAATGTTGAACCTGTACAATACTTTGGTTAAAAAGCACATTTGGATCTGTGGACGCAGTAGTAATAAGCCTGCTTTGCAAGCAGATAATTTTTTGATGTTTGTGCTGTTGACAAATACATCAAAAGTTTAGGCATGCACTGGCCAAGACTTTCAGAGCAAAATCTCAGGCAACAAATATCCGAACCTCCACTTTAAGCTTCCATTCCACTGATGTAGATTTGCAATATCATCCCACCAATGTCAGGGGGAAAAAGGAGAAAAGGAGAGGACAATGAAGAAGGGTGAGGGACGAAGAGGGGGGAGGGACGAGAGGGAAGCGTTGGGGTGGGGGGGGGTTGAAGAGAGAGAGGAGGAAGCGTTGGGGGGGAAAGAGGAGAGAGAGGAAGGGGAGGAAGGGGGGGAAAGGAGAGAGGAGGAAATGAGGAAAAGGAGAGAGGCGGAAGGAGAGAGGAAGAAAAGCAGAGGAGGGGAAGGGATGATGGAAAAAAGTTTCATATCCATAATGCTTCAGGACATTTCAAAACTTTCCATATACAAATTAATTATTTCAAGTCTAGTCACTCCAGCCATGAAGGTGAACTCAGCAACCAAGGCGTACAGATACCTCTGAGAAATTACCAGAGTTTTTAAAAAACATACCTAAGAACTTAAAAACATGAATTTATTAACCGAGTAAAGAACATTGCCCAAAAAATTTCCTGATCCTTGGATCTTTTAACATCTAGGTAAACAGTTCAGCAGACATTCAGTATTTCACCAGTATCACCCTAGATTCTTTTCAATTTCTGGTATGGGGCTTGAACCGGCAATCTTTTGTTTCAAAACAATTATGCTAGTTAATCGCTATAGAGAAAAATAAATCAGAAACCCTACTTTAAAGTAAACTTTGACATTATGATGCAGCTCAGTTGGTAGCATCACTCTGGAGTCACAATGCTCTGGGTTCAAGTTCCACTCCAGAACTTGATTGCAAAAATCAAGGCCAACACTCCAGTGCAGTGCTGAGGGTGTGCTGCACTGTGGAGATGTCAACTTTTGGATGAAACGTTAAACTTGAGGCCTCATCTGCCAGTTCTGGTGAATGTAAAAGGTCGCACGGCACTATTTTGAAGAACAGCAGAGGAATTATCCCCAGTAGCCTGGCCAATATTTATCCCTCAATCAACTTTAGAAAAACATTGGTGTCTGTGGGAATTTGCTATGCACAAAATTTACTACCACGTTTCCTGTATGACAGCAGTGACTACACTTCAACGGTATTTCATTGGCTGTACAGCACTTTGAGACATCGTGCGGTCCTGAAAGGTGTTACATAAATGCAAGTATTCCTTTTTCATTGGAAAAACAGTTGTAGGTTCAAATTAGTGAGAAGTAAAATAAGGACTTCAAGAAGCCCTTCACAGAATAATCAACCTGAAGAATGAAATTCCAGGTATGGTAGCCGAGGCATTAAGTAGGGCATTCAACTCCTTGGGCCTGTTTCACCATTCAATTAGATCATGGTTGATCTGTATTTTGACTCCATTAACCCTCCCTTGGTTTTACACCCCTTAATACAATTACCAAACGAACATAACTACAGCTTTTACATTGGTTTTAATGGGAAAATGTGATTTGCTACAAGTTCTTTCGTTTAAGTTGCACTTCTCAGGAACAAAATACAAATTTAATGAGAACTTACTGTACTCCAGATGTCATCTAACCAGAGCTTCATACAACTTTACCATAACCTCCACCCTTGAGATAAAGGTTAACACTTCATTAGCCTTTTTGAGCCATCTTTTTAAAAATTCTGGCATAATGTATGGACTGTTGGATGTTGTGATCGAACTGCAGTGGGATGGGGTGGGGCAGCTAAGGTTAGCGGCAAGACTGCAGATTTTTCAATATGGATGAACAATCTGCTGAATGGCCTTCCTAGTTCAATGGCCTTGCAAAACTGAGCAGCAACTCAAATTAAAATGCACACCTAAACAAAACCTAGCTCTCCCAAATTCACTTGAATCATAATTTAGTGCCAAAAGTAAGATCAAGTATTTTTTAAGTTTTCAAAAGGTTTGCATTACATTCAATATTTTTACACAATAGTTCACTTGGTTATCTTTAATTCAATCAAGCTATTTGATCATGCTAATGTTAAACCCTAAAAATTAGAAATTCATAGTTAAAACTAATGGCCTGTTAAGATGAAAGCAAAAAACTGCAGATGCTGGAAATCCAAAACAAAAACACCTGGAAAAACTCAGCAGGTCTGTTAAGATGACACTGCTGAGTTGCTACTAGAAACAGCTGCACAGCACTTAACAGATTAGTTAATAATCTGATTTTGAACAAAGACGACAATAAAATGATGTTCACAATGACTACACATTACGTTAGAGCACTACCAACAACTAATGGTCATTTCAAATCCACGTTCTATAGAGCATTGCTACCTAGATAACCTACCATTCCTCAACCAATTCCTTGTGTAACTGGGAGTGAGAAATGCATCAGAAACATGCTCCACTGCAATACCCACTCATTTTGCACCCATTAAATTTTACATTAGAAGCCCATCAGGTGCAAAGAAGCACTTGTTGGCAGAAAAATGTAAAAAAGGTAGAATGAGTGTCATAATGCATCCCATTACACCTTGACTTACCCCTAGTGTAAAGGATACCACACAAAAACAGGTGTACCCTGTTTCTGTAGTGTACTGGTAAGGCGCTTTGTCACAGGACTTCTATATTGAATGTGCTGGAAAATCCTTGAACCTGTACAGAATTACAATCATAAACATACTTTTTTGTATTTTGTGTCTCCTAAGGTGAAACATGTCATGTTGCATGCCTTAAAATTATAGGCACCATTATTCCTTTGGAATCTAGAGCACATCGTTTAACTATATTTGACTTCCTTGGTGGAAAATAGGAAGATGACGAAAGGAAAAGCAGAAAGTCAGGCTACACATGAAGCATTCAGGGCCAATCAAATATCTTAATCCACAGATTCTATTTCCACCTCACCCCAAAACAGTGTCTTCATTTGCTAAGTAAAGCTGTCCAGGGGAGTAATGCCAGATGCTGTAAGGTGACCTCCACATCACCTCTGGCATACCGATTGCATTGTCAATTGCAGTTTAAGCGCTCATTGCACATTTTTTTGCCTGACTCCCTTCAGGCAGAAGCAGGGAGCATGTTGCTCAGTCAGCTCCCCAACACTCCATAAGGCAGGTCATTGAGTTTTTTTTTGCAGCTGAGTTCATCACTTTCTGTACAGATTAAATATCCCAGCAGCAAATTCTCCAAGTTGGCAAGATTCCCCAAAGTTCAAGAAGCCATCAACGGAGCCACATGGGAATGCACATTTCCTTCATTGATGGTGCATCATACATGCAATCATGTGTAGAAAGAACAGAAGACAACCAGTGAGCCTATCACATATAGTCATAATCCCTACTTACCAACAACTAACTTCCAATATAAGAATGTTTTATTTTAAAACCCCAGGTAATTCAGGGACAATAGTCTCTGACCATGCCCCAAAAGTTGATTAAAGCGTTTTCCAAGAGATATAAAGTGATCACGAGATACATTGCTCTATACCTCATACCTTCATGATTTTAAACGCTGAAATGAAACCTTCTCAAAATCTAAGCTTTTCTAGAGTAAGCAGATCAAGTTCTCCAAGCCTATTATCACAAACAAGGGCTTTTAAGTCAACAACGCATTACTATTAATAACCTTAAGCCTACAACCAACTCCTTATCCAACTCAACATCTCTCCTCTAATGGGGAGAGGCTTGAGCTTATACAATTTACTTTGGGGCACTTTGGTGAACATGTAGCATGTCAACCATGCCAACTTCATTCAACAATCTATTAACTTCAAAAAAATGTAACTAGATTAGTAAGACTTGACTTTCTTTTCCAGAAGCCATGCTAAGGATCTCACAAACGCTTTCCCTGTCCCAGTGGTAGGGCAGAGTATTCATAAACCCTCCAATCAGCTTTCTGCTCTTGCCACAGGACCAAAATGGCTTTGATCAAAATCATAAATGACATCCTGGGTGACAAAGGCAAACTATCCCTCCTCAGCTTTCTCGACTTGTTTGCAGCCTTTTATACAGTCACTCACATCATTCTTCTTTAACGCCTCTCCAATGTTGTCCAACTGGGTGGGACTCCACTTGTTTGGTTCAATTCGCATTTATCTAAACTTTGCTAGAGATTTGCCATCAACGGCTTCTCTTAGCGTTGCTAGTTACTGCTGGTGTCCCTCAAGTACCTATCCTTGGCCGCCTCCTATCTCATCTACATACTTCCCCTGTTAGATCATCTGAAAACAGCAGTTTCCATATGTCTGTTTATGATGCTCAGCTTTACCTCATTGCCACTTCTCTCAAACCCCCCACTATTTCTAAAATGTCAGGCTGTTAGTCCAACATCCAATTCTGGATAAGAAGAAACTTCCTCCAATTAAATATTGGGAAGACTGAAGCCATCGTCTTTAGTCCCTGCCATAAACTCTGCTTGTGGAGTAGGTGGGAAAGCGGAGTTGAAGCCCAAGATCAGCCATGATCATATTGAATGCAGAGAGGGCTCGGTGGGCCATTTGGTCTCTTCTCCTGCTCCTATTTCTTATGTTCTTACATTTTTATGCTCCCTTGTTGCCAACTCCATCCCTCTCCCTGACATCTGTCTGAGGCTCATTCAGACTCTTTTGCAATGCTGGTATCTTATTTGGCCCATGGATGAAGTTTCAACTGCATATCTACGTTGTCACTAAGACCACCAATTTCCACCTCTATAACATCACTCTGATTGCCTCCTTAAGCCTCTCCACCTCTCTACCTCACTTTCCTCCCTTCTGATACTTCTTAAAACCTGCCTTTTCGACCAAGCTCTTGATCATCTGCTGTAATATTGTGTTAAGTGGCCCGGTGTCATATTTCACTTTATAGTGTCTCTGTGAAGCGCCTCAAGGTGTTTTATTACATTAAAACCACTACATAAACACAAATTGTTGGTGTTATAATTTCCCCAACTAGCAACCAGCCTGTAATCCAGTTAAACTAGTGGGACTAAGTTTCCTGTTCTGATTTGCTGCCCTTTTTTAATATTGGCACACTATGAGCCACTCTCCATTCCATGGGAACATTCCTTAACTCCAGGGAAATGTTAGATATACAAACAAAGGGCTTGCTAAGCGTAGCTTCCACATCTTTAAGCACCTCCTAGTAAATGCCATTGGGACCAGCAGTCGGATGAGCTTTGTGAAGAGGGTGTTAATGAACAATAATTAGAGAGAAGGGGCCCAGTAGCAGTAAGAGTAAGGAAGAAGCCAAGGGGAGATCACTGGCAGCACACAGAAATATTCATTAACTTCAGTTGATTCCTTCTCCTGAGAATCAGCTGTTGCCACCTCAGACTCATTCCACGTAACACTATTCCCCTGCCTATTCCTGACAACTCACCATGCCTACAAGCATATAGTAAACACCTAAACACTTCAGGTTCCACAAATCGCAACACATTGTTAATCCTGAAGTAAAAAACCTAAGGAAACGGTATGTTAACAATGATTTTTCCAAGTATCTATACATAATAAGACATCTTCACACCAACACATTTTCCCTTGGTGCTGCTGTGACCATTCGATTCATTGTACCTTTGCTGGCTCTTTGAAATTAGTCCCACTCTCCCCCACTCCTTTTCTCCAATTCCCTTTCGGAAAGTATTATTGCTTCTGCAACCTTTTCAAGTAGTGCATTCCAGATCATAGCAGATAGCTATGTAACTTACTTTTTTCTCCTCACTTTTTTTTGCCAATCACCTTAAATTTGTGATCTTTGGTTAATGACCCTTCTGCCACCGAAAACAGTTTCTTCTTAAAAGCAAAATACTGTGCATGCAGGAAATCGGAAACAAAAACAGAAAATGCTGGAAAAACTCAGCAGGTCTAGCAGCAGCTGTGGCGAGACAAACAGAGTTAACATTTTGAGTCTGTATGAACCTTCTTCAGAGCTGAAGAGAAGTGGAAATGTGATGAAATTTATACTGTTTAAGGGGGGTTGGAGCAGGATTGCAGGCCAGTGATAGGTGGGAGCAAAGGGGGGATTGACAAAGATGTCATGAACTAAAGGACAAAGGATATGTTAGTGGTAGTGGCTAGTGTTAAAAAAATGTGCTGATAGTGGCATAAAGGTTAAGAAAACAGAATGCGATAATAGAAGAAGTGTGAAAGAACATGGAACAAGTAACAGATGGCCCTATAGGGGATGGGGTAGGGGTAGGTGGTGGTGGTGGTGGTGGTGGTGGTGGTGGTGGGGGGGGGAATAGAAAATGGGATAAAAGGGGGCATAAAACCACAGATAAATGAATAAAATTAAAAATAAGTGGATAAATAATAAAAATGAATGTAGAGAAAAGGGGATTAAAAAAAGGGGCTCAGGATGGAGGGAAGAGTTCATGGTCTGAAGTTGTTGAACTCAATGTTAAGTCCAGAAGACTGTAAAGTGCCTAATCAGAAGGTGAGGTGCTGTTCCTACAGTTTGTGTTGGGCTTCACTGGAACATTGCAGCAGGCCAAAGACGGACAGGTGGATATGAAACCAGGATAAAAACAAAAATACCTGGAAAAACTCAGCAGGTCTGGCAGCATCTGTGGAGAGGAGCACAGTTAACGTTTCGAGTCTGCATGACTCTTCAACAGAACTAAGGAAAAATAGAAAAGGGTTGAAATATAAGTTGGTTTAAGGGGGAGCGGGGGGGTTGGGACAAGAAGAGCTGGCCAGTGATAGGTGGAGATAACCAAAAGATGTCACAGACAAAAGGACAAAGGGGTGTTGAAGGTGGTGATATTAACTAAAGGAATGTGCTAATTAAGGGCAGAAAACAGGACGAGCAAGGTAGAGATAAAACAATGGATGGAAATACATTTAAAAATAATGGAAATAGTTGGGAAAAGAAAAATCTATATAAATTATCGGAAAAAACAAAAAGGAGGGGGAAAATCGGAAAGGGGTGGGGATGGAGGAGAGAGTTCATGATCTAAAATTGTTGAACTCAATATTCAGTCCAGAAGGCTGTAAAGTGCCTAGTCGGAAGATGAGGTGCTGTTCCTCCAGTTTGCGTTGAGCTTCACTGGAACAATGCACAAGCCAAGGATGGACATGTGGGCATGAGAGCAGGGTGGAGTGTTGAAATGGCAAGCGACAAGGAGGTCTGGGTAATGCTTGCGGACAGACCAAAGGTGTTCTGCAAAGCGGTCACCCAGTCTGCGTTTGGTCTCTCCAATGTAGAGGAAACTGCATTGGGAGCAACGAATGCAGTAGACTAAGATGAGGGAAGTGCAAGTGAAATGCTGCTTCACTTGAAATGAGTGTTTGGGCCCTTGGACGGTGAGGAGAGGGGAAGTGAAGGGGCAGGTTTTGCATCTTCTGCGGTTGCATGGGAAGGTGCCGTGGGAGGGGTTTGAGGTGTAGGGGATGATGGAGGAGTGGACCAGGGTATCACGGAGGGAACGATCCCTACGGAATGCTGCCGGGGGTTGAAGGGAAGATGTGTTTGGCATCATGCTGGAGTTGGCGGAAATGGCGGAGGATGATCCTTTGAATGTGGAGGCTGGTGGGATGATAAGTGAGGACAAAGGGAATCCTATCATGTTTCTGGGAGGGAGAAGAAGGTGTGAGGGCGGATGGGCGGGAGATGGGCTGGACACGGTTCAGGGCCCGGTCAACCACTGTGGGTGGAAAACCTCGGTTAAGAAAGAAGGAAGACATGTCAGAGGAACTGTTTTTGAAAGTGGCATCATCAAAACAGATCCGACGGAGGCGAAGGAACTGGGAAAATGGGATGGAGTCCTTACAGGAAGTGGGGTGTGAGGAGCTGTAGTCGAGGTAGCTGTGGGAGTCAGTAGGCTTGTAATGGATATTGGTGGACAGTCTATCACCAGAAATTTCTGGTGATAGACTGTCCACCAATATCCATTACAAGCCTACCGACTCCCACAGCTACCTCGACTACAGCTCCTCACACCCCACTTCCTGTAAGGACTCCATCCCATTTTCCCAGTTCCTTCGCCTCCGTCGCATCTGTTCTGATGATGCCACTTTCAAAAACAGTTCCTCTGACAGGTCTTCCTTCTTCCTTAACCGAGGTTTTCCACCCACGGTGGTTGACAGGGCCCTCAACCGTGTCCGGCAAATCTCCCGCGCATCCACCCTCACACCTTCCTCTCCCTCCCAGAACCATGATAGGGTTCCCCTAGTCCTCACTTATCATCCCACCAGTCTCCGCATTCAAAGGATCATCCTCCGCCATTTCTGCCAACTCCAGCATGATGCCACCGCCAAACACATCTTTCCTTCATCCCCCCGGCGGCATTCCGTAGGGATCGTTCACTCCATGACACCCTGGTCCACTCCTCCATCACCCCCTACACCTCAACCCCCTCCCACGGCCCCATTATAATGAAGCTGCATGCCTCATTGGGTTTTCCAGGCCTCAGGAAATCCAATAGTTAAAGGGAGGCAATGACTGTTGGATCCAGCAAACAAGTGATCTCACCACTTAACTGCTGGATCAACCTTATCTGCTTCCCCCCCTAACCCCTGAGCTACAATTTCCCAATTCTGCCACGCCACCCCCCAACTTCCCCATCCCAGGTCTTTCCAATTCCTCCCTCCTGTGCACTTTCCAGCTGCAGCCTGTGATCTTCCCGTTATTGCTTTGTGCATGCACCCCACCTCACCAACACCTACAGTGATCTTCCCTCCAGCCTTCCATCCCTCAGCCTATCTGACCCCTCCCTCCTCTCCCTGGTTACGAAAAGCTTACCCGCACGATAACTAGCCAACGCCTCAACCTAGCTGCAGCCAGGAAAAGGAGGCAATAAATGTTACTCAGGTCCAGCCGTTAAATTAGTCAGAACCTGAGGGAAGCCTATTCTTCCAGGTTTCCTGACCTTAAGACAGTCAATACCCACATTGAGCTAACATTGGGGCCTATGTCTTTATTTTTAGTGACAAGGATCCTGTGTGCTTTTTTAAAAATCTCAACTTGTCCTGTCACCTTCAAAGCTTTGTGTACATACATTTTTGGGTCTCTGCTCCTGCACCCCATTTAAAATTGCACCATTTAGGTTATATTGTGTCTCCATATTTTTTCTATCAAAATTAATCACTTCATGCTTCTTTGCCCTAAATTTCACCTGCCATGTAATTTGCCATCTGTTTATTGCCTTCTGAAGTCTGTTACTATCCTCTGCAACGTTGGCTATGTTTCAGAGTTTGGTGTCATCTACAAGCTTTGTAATTGTGTCCTGTATATCCAAGTCAAGGTTATTCATATCAAAAAGAACACTAGACCCAATACCAGCCCCTGGGGAAAAAGACTGAAAACATCCCTCCAACATGAAAGGGAATATATACATCAACTGCAGTACCACCAACCCTCTCCATTACTTCATGGAAGAACTCAAGTTGGTCAAAAAGTATTTGACTGACAAATCTGTAACAAAACCATATTGTTCCCCTGACCAATTCCCTCTGTTGCTCCTTCATGTTTCCCTCCATAGTCAGAAGCTAGGTACCAAATTAAGCAGAACCTCAAAGGTAATAATCTCTGGTTTATTACCTAAGCCACGTGCAAATTGGCATAGGGCAAATAAGATTAGAGAGATGAATGTGTGGCTCAAAGGCTGGTGTGGGCAAAGTGGTTTCCAGTTCATGGGGCACTGGCACCAGTACTGGGGAAAGTGGGGGCTGTACCATTGGGACTGTCTACACCTGAACCATGCTGGGATGTGTGTTCCTGTGAACTGCATAACTAGGGAAGTAGAGAGAGCTTTACATTAAACAAGGAGGGTGATCCCAAGCTTGGGTAGATGTGGCAAATCAAGGGGTAGATTCAAGGCAGGACACCATAATAGTAATATGAGAAATGAAGTTCATAGGATAGCAGGGAGGGACAGAAATAAAACCTAAGCATACATCAATAGTCAAGACTAGATGTTACAAAGATAACAAAAAAACAAAACTAAAGGCTCTGTATTTGAATACGTGTAGCATTCATAACAAAGTGAATGAATATGATCTGATAGCCATTACGGAGACGAGGCTGCTCGATGACAAGGCTTGAGTCCTGAATATTGAGAGGTGTTTCACATTCAATAAGAAAAGGAAGAAGCTAGGTAAAGGTGGAGGGGTAGCACTTTTGATCAAGGATGGCATTACTGTAATAGTTAGAAATGACCTTGATTCAGGTGCTCAGGATGTAGAATCAATTGGGGTGGAGATGAGGAACAGTAGGGGAAAGAAGTCACTAGTGGGAGTGGTATACAATCCCCCTAACAGTAACCACAATGTAGGAGAAAGTGTACAAGAAGAAATGTTGGATGCTCGTGATAAAGGGACAGCAATAATCATGGGTGATTTTAATCAATGTATAAACTGGAAAAATCTGATTGGCAGTAGTTGCCTGGATGAGGAGTTCTTAGAATGCTTCCGAGATAGTTTTTTTTAGAACAGCACATTCTGGAATCAACCAGAGAGCAAGTTATATTAGACCTGGCATTGTGTAATGGGATAGGGTTAACTAATGACTGCAGAGTGAATGCACCCTTAAATGCAATATAATTGAATTTTACGTCCAGTTTGAAACAGAGAAGAGTGGCTAATATTTTAAACTCAAATAAGGGCAACTATGTGGTCATGAAAGCTGAGCTAGCTGAAGTGAACTGGGATACTAGGCCAGGGGATAAATAATAGAGCAGTGGCAGACATTTAAGGGGATATCCCAGAATACTCAGAATAAGTATATTCCTACTATAAAGAAAAATTCTAAGGGGAGGACCCACCATCTGAGATTAACTAAAGAAGTTAAGGAAAGCATCAAACTTAAGGAAAAAGCATATAACTGTGCAAAGATGAGTGACAGGTCAGATGATTGGTCAGAACATAATGAATGACAGAGAAAGACTAAAAGGTTAATCAGGAGAAGGAAATTATAGAGTATGAGAGGGGGCCAGCTAGAAATGTAAAAATGGATTGCATGAGTTTCTACAAGTATTTAAAAGGGAAAAAGGTAAAGTGAGTGTTGGTCCTCTAGAATGACAATGGGGAGTTAATAGTAGATAATAAAGGAACTGACATGAAATGAACAAATATTTTACTTCTGTCTTCATTATACAGGGTACAAAAAATATTTCAGTAATAGCTGCAAATTAGGAGGTGTAAGGAAGAGGGGAACTTGGTGAAATTATTAATCACTAGGGAGCAATATTGAGCAAACTGATGGAGCTATGGGCTGACAAGTCTCCAGGTCCAGATGGAGTTCATCCTAGGGTCTTAAAAAGAGGTGGCTGATGAGGTTGTAGATGCGTTGGTATTACTTTTCCAAAAACTGCTTGATTCTGAAAAGGTTTCAGACTGGAAATTAGCAAATATAACCCCTCTATTCAAGAAGGGATGGAGGCAGAAAACAGGAAACTATTGCCTAGTTAGCTTGATGTCTGTCCTGGGTAAGGTGTTAGAATCGATCATTAAGGAAGTTCTAGCTGAGCACTTAAGAGAAACTCAAGGTAGTCGGGAAGAGTCAGCAATCATGTTTAACCAATTTATTAGAGCTCTTTGAAGGCATAACATGCACTATGGATAAAGGGTAACTTGTAGACATGCTGTACTTGGATTTCCAGAAGGCATTTGATAAGGTGCCACATCAAAGATTATGGTGGAAAATAAAAGCTCATGGTGCAGGGGGTAACGTATTAGCATAGATAGAAGATTGGCTGGCAGAAAACAGAATATACATAGGTGGGTCTTTTTCTGATTGGCAGGGTGTGATGAGTGAAGTCCCGCAGGGATCTGTGCTGGGGCCTCAACTTTTCACAATTTATACCAATGACTTAAATGAGGGGGGTGAAGGCACAATAACTAAATTTGCAGATGACACAAAGATAAGTAGGAAAATATGTTGTGAAGAGGGCATAAGGGGGTTGTAGACAGATATAGATAGGTTGAGTGAGTGGGCAAAAATCTGGCAAATGGAATATAATGTAGGAAAATGTGAAATTGTTCACATTTGGCAGGATGAATTAGAAAAAAAGAGGGTATTACTTAAATGGAGGGCAGCTGCAGAATTCTGAGATGTAGATGGATCTAGTTGTCCTAGTGCATGAATCACAAAAAGTTAGTATGCAGGTACAGCAAGTAATTAAGAGTAATGGAATGTTCCCCTCAATTACGAGGGGGATTCAAAATAAAAGTAAGGATGTCATGCTTCAGTTATACACAGCATTGGTGAGACCACATCTCGAATATTGTGTGCCGTTTTGGTCTCCTTATTTAAGGAGGGATGTAAATGCATTGGAGGCAGTTCAGAGAAGGTATACTAGATTGATACCTGGAATGAGTAGGTCGTCTTATGAGGCAAGGTCACACTGGAGTTTAGAAGAGTGAGGGGTGATTTGATTGAAGTATATAAGATCCTGAACGGTATTGACAAGGTGGACATGGAAAGGATGTTTCCTCTTGTGGGCGAGTCCAGAACTAGGAGGTACCATTTTAAGATTAGGGGCTGCCCTTTTAGGACAGAGATGAGGAGAAGATTTTTTCTCTCAAGAGGGTTGTGCAACTTTGGAACACTGCCTCAGAAGGTGGCATCGTTGAATGTTTTTAAGGCAGAGGTAGACTGACTCCCTTGCCTAACAAGAATCTAAGGCTATTGGAGGTGGAATTGGAAACACAAGCAGATCAACCATATTCTTACTGAATGACAGAGCAGGCTCAAAGGGCCAAATGGCCTACTTTTTCTCCGATTTTATATGTTTGACTTTCTGGACTTTGTTGCTTTTGATCCCCAGGTTTCAACCCCACTTCTCTTTTCTGTGTTAGTATGTTGGATCATTGGTGTAGCACCCAAGGTCATTATGCAATTGCTCTGGACATATTAGTGAACCTCTAATTTGTGGGCAATTCTCCACTTCTTCTCTGTGCCAATTCCACAGGCGAGTGTCCAGCAGTGCACTACCAATTTTTGCTTCTCACCCACTTTAGATTAATTCCTCCCCTATAACTGGATATTTTTCGAGGTTGAATCTAGTCTGTCTACAATGTGAATTTATATGGCACCAGTAATGCAGTAAAACATTCCAATCCTCTGCTTTCTGATTGCCCTGATGCTGCTCCAGGCTTGATGTCCACAGCTCACCTCTGTGCCTCACTTTGCATTAAAAAAACCCCATCAAAGTACCTATTGTGACCTAAATAGCAGTAACCCTTATTGCTTCAACATCCTCTCTTGACCTCCCTACCAAATGCACCCACTGGAGGGCACACTTCTCATCTCATGACTCCCACCCACCAATGCCCCACTGGACAGCTGGTAGACCAACCACTTGCATTTTCCATCAGGATGTCTGCTCGCTCATGAACAAGGTCCTTGACACCCAAAACCTTTTTGTGTGCATGATTACATTATCATGGCTTTAATTGCAACATTGCTCATGGAAACCAACATCTTATTCCTCACTGAAGCTTCTCTGCTTGCTTATACTTTCCACCACCTGCCCTTCCTAAACTATCAAGATACTGATGTGAGTTTAACAACAATTCACACATTAGTCTCGACCCTTATTCCTTTGTGTAGACGGCGAGTGAGGGGAGGGGGAGGGCAGGTGTGGAATATCCTAAAAATGCTAATAGTCTTATTATACATTTTTATCAGCAGTAGACAGTTACACACTTTAAACCTAAGAACCTACAATAGAAGCACAGCATTAACAGGCCAGCAACCTGTAAGGACAGAAATGGTTTGTTCTACGAACTGAGCCAAATCAGGAGATGATCAAAAGACTTACATATACTATCTCATGCTTTCTCAGCTAGCCTAATCTAAGGTACACGCCGTGAGAAAAGCAATGATAGTGTCAAGCAGGCATATTAAAGAAGATTACACAATTTATAAGATAACTTAATGGATTGTTTTATGTATTAATTAAAAATAACCAGAATATGTTAGAGTATTTTCACATTAGCAAGAAGTTACTAACACTATAAATGGTCAAAAAGTCATCGGGACTTTAAGTCCTAGCTTTTATCAGCGTAAACAGGTTAGAACTAAGTTAGAATTTCCAACTTTTCTTGAAGAGTCCTCCTGTGAATCTATACCAGAAATAAGTACATTAGTAAGTGATGGAGAGGATTTGTCCCTTTGAGCCTACTCCATCATTCAGCAAGATTATGGCTAATCTTTTACTCAACTCCACCTTTCTGCAGTATCCAGTGTCCCTCAATTCCCTGGCACCAAAAATCTATCAACATCTGACTTGAATATACTCAACATCTAAACATCCACAATCCTCTAGGGGTAGGGAATTCCAAAAATTCACACTCCTTTGGATGAATAAATTTCTCATCTCAATCTTAAATGGCAGACCCAGTGTTCGAGATTCCCCAGCCGGAGGAAACATCATCTCAGCACATAACCTGTAAAGCTCCTTATGAATTTTACATGTTTCAATTAGGTCACACCCCATTCTTCTAAACTCTTGGGAATATAGAACTAGTCTATTCAATCTCTCCCAACAGAACAATCCCCTCATCCCAGGAACCAGTCCAGTGAACCTTTGTTGCAGTCTCCCTAGGGCAAGTGTGTCCTTCCCTGGGAATTTGTTGTCACTTAGTCCTATTAATTTCTCCAGTACTATTGCTTTTCTAATAATCACTTCAAGTTCCTCATTCTTGCTAGACCCTTGGTTTTCCGTTATTTCCAGAATTTATTTTACATCTTCTACCAAGAAGGCAGACACAAAGTATTTGTTAAATATCTGGAGCCGTTTCTTTATTGTCCATTATAATTTCACCCCTCTCTGCCTTATGGGCTCTTTTACTTTAATCTTTTCCTACTTAGATGCTTGCAGAAACTTTTACAATCTGTTTTTACGTCTTTTGCTAGCCTGATCTTATTTTCTTTCCTCATCAGTTTCTTGGTCCTCCTTTATCAAATTCTATATCTGCCCAATCTTGAGGGTTGCTACTGTTTTTTGGCAATATTATAAATGTTCTCCTTTGATCTAATACTGCCAGAGATGATTGCTGTGGTGTTTTTGTGCATTAATGGAATGTATATTTGAAGCAAATTATGTAACAAATCTTTAAATGCTAGCTGTTTGTCTACCATTATCTTTTAATGTCGTTTCCCAATCTACCCTAGCCAACTTTCCCTTGTGATTATGTGATCTGCTTTGTTTAGATTTAAGATCCTAGTTTCAGGCTGAACTTAATCACCTGAAAACTCATTGTACAATTCTATACAATTATGGCGATGCTTCCCTGTCAGCTCCTTTACTGCAGAGTTATTAATTAACCCACTGTCATTGCACAGGTGATGAGTAACTCACTTCTTTACTCCCCATAGCCTGTCACCATCAGCAAGATCTAAGCCAAGAGAGTGATGGAACACACTCCACTCGCTTAGATGAGTGGAGCTCCAACAAAAGTCAAGAAGCTCAACACCAGCCGAGACAATGCAGCCCAACTGATCGGCACCCCATCCGCCATCTTAAACATACACACACCCACCCCCACACCACCACCACTGGTGGGACAGTTGTGTACCATCTACAAGAACTAGCCAAGTTTCCTTCAGCAGCACCTCCAAACCCACAACCGCTACCACCAAGAGCAGCAGATATATGGAAACACCAAACCTAGCAGGTTCCCCTCCAAGTCTCATACCATCCTGACTTGGAACTAAATCACCATTCCATCACCATTGTTGGGTCAAAAGCTTGGAACCACCACCGCCCCCAGCACCCCCTCCCACAACAGCATTGTCAGTGTACTTACACCACATGCACTATAGCAGTTCATACTGCTCACCACAAACTTCTCAACGGCAATTAGGGATGGGCAACAAATGCTGACCTTGCCAGTGACACTCACATCCCAAGAATGATTTAATTTTTTTAAAAAGATCCAAAATAGCCTGTTCTCTAGTTGGTTCTTCAGTATATTGATCTAGAAAACTAAACTTGCATACATTCCATGAACTTGTTCAATTTTTACGAAGATTAATGTCCCCTTGTTACATGCACCTCTAATTTCTTGATTGATATTCTGCCCTACACGACAACTACTGTTAGGGGGAAAATAAGCAATTCTCAATGGTTTCAGCTTCTTGTTGTTCCTTTGCTCCACCCAAACTGATTCAGCTTAATTTTCTGAGCTTAGATGCTTTCTTTCTCCTGTCTTTATCCCATATTTATCAGGGTTGCTTCTCTTTTTCCTTATTGTCCATCTCTTCTAAAAGTTAATCTCAGTCACTGTAAACAGTGGTTTATATAGTATGATTAGAAAGCATGAAGCCACATAACAACAATTCCTAATTGTCAAATTTGTTTAAAAGGTGTCTGGGTATGGATTATCCTGTAAAAGCCCAAGGTGAATATTGGGCATCTCCTGATAAGATAGAATGCCAAATATGAAAGAACACCAACGTGCTGCAATACAAGGATGTCTGCAAGCTAGACTTCAAGTTGACCAGGATCCAAGTTGATGCCTGGTAAGTCCTTGTTGCTGACCAGAATGCCTGGAGAAAAGCATCAGGAAGGGCGTGGAAAAGCCAGAGGACAAAAGAAATGACCAGATGGCAGAAAAGCAAACCCGCCAGAAGGAAAAAACATTAGTCAACCTCAGGTCAACGCTATTCCTCTGTGCCAGCTGTGGAATCAGCTGTCACTCACAAATTTGTCTCCACAGCCACAAAAGATGATGTTCAATACAGAAGCAACATAGGCCCTGGGTGAAGTCCATCATCTTCTGAGATGGGCGGATGCCAATACATACATTTAGCCTATTGGGGCAAAAACATGATAGCCTGGTACCTTGCCCTTTGAGCTCCTCATCTTGTTCCACCCTATTATCCACTACTCCAGGATCATCATGAAGAGAAGATCATGGCTTTTCTCCACTATCAAACATTTCCATAAATCCCTCCGTCTTCACCTCAAACAAGGAAGAGGAGCTCAGGGACTTCTTCATCATGTAGACTTAGGTGATCTTATGCTGCTTTCTCCTACTTTCCTGGCAAGTCAAGCTTCCACCAGGATTCTCTGCACCCCAGCCATAAACCTACGTCTTTCTCCAACGTTCACCTCCTGCTCCCTTAACCCCATTCCTACTGAACTCACCACAACTTCCTTTTCTGGACCCCATGCTAGCTACCAGTGTAAACAGTTGTATCTCCTCAGGTACTGCTTGCCTCTTTTAAAATTGCCATCATCACCAGCTACTCAAAAAATCCACACTCATTCCCCTCTTCTTGCAAATTATGTCCCCTTTTCAATTTCAGTTTCCTCTTTCAAGTTCTGTAACGTGTTATAGCCTCCCAGATCCATGTCCAACTTTCTGATAATTATTTGAAGCTCTCTAGGTTTCCTTCAGGCAACAACATAAACTGCCCTAATCAAAGTCATAAATTATATTTTCTGTGCCTGTGACCATGATGTACTACCTCTCCTTGACCTTCCTGCAGCCTCTGACACACATGACCACATGCTCTTCTTCTCCTTCACTGTCCAGTTCAGTGGGAATACATTTTGTTTGGTACCATTCTTAGCTAGAATACTTCCAAGTGTTTCTATATCAACAATGCACCATCATCAAATTTCCTTGGCATTTATTTATTCTTGGCCCCCTTCCCTTTCTCATTTATATGCTGCCCTTTGGGGACATCAGCCAAAGACACAGATTCAGTTCTGACACAGACAATGACGACACACTATTCTACCTCTCCATTACTTCTCGAGCCCTTCAATGCCTCTGTGTTCAGACTGCTTCTCCAGTTCTAAATGTGTTACAAGTTTCCTAATTAAACACCAAGATGAGAGCCAATGGGCTGATTGGCCTCCTTCTGTGCCATTAAGATTCTATGATTCTATGACCAAAGCCATCATTTATGGCCCTGATTCAATCTTTTTCTTATTCATTCACAGGCTTTTCTGGCTGGGCCAGCATTTCTTGCCCATCCCTAGTTGCCCTTGAGAAAGTGGTGATGAGTTGCCTTCTTGAACTGCTGCAGTCCATATGCAGTAGGAACACCCACAGTGCTATTAGGAGGGTGCTTCCAGGATTTTGGCCCAGCGGCAGTGAAGGAATGGCAGTATATTTCCAAGTCAGGATGGTGAGTGACTTGGAGGGGAACTTCCAGGTGGTGGTGTTCCCAGCTTAACTACTGTATCAGGTTGAAGCAGACAGTTTCTACTCCCAGCGACCTGCTTGATCTCAAGATGGGCTCCTGAGCTGACTCTCTCTGTGACCGGGACATCCTACCTCTACATCCATATTATTGCCCCCTCCGCCCTTAACTCAGTCCATTTGTTGCTGAAATCTTCATCCATACTTTTTGTCAACTCTAGGTTAGTTTATTCCAATAAGCTGGCCTCCCAGCCTCCACCTTCTAAATCTTAGCTCACCCATCAATCTGCAGCTCATATTCTGTGCTACAAGTCTTCAGCTCTGTCCGCAATACCCTACTATGGCCATCAGTCCCCCATCAGCTGAAATTTCAAACTCTTATCACAGTGCTTAAATTCCTAATGGTCTCAACCCTTCCCAATCTCTGCAACCCCCTCCAGTCCTAAAGTCTCCTCCCTTGAAATTCTATCCAAGTCTGGCTTTTTGTGCAGTCCTTCGTCCTATTATTTGATGATTATGCCTTCTGCCATCTAGGTCCCACACTTCTAAATTACCTCCCTAAACCTTTGCAGATTTAAGACCCTCTTTGACCAAGCTTTCATAATTTCTCTTTCTTGAAGTCTAAAAATTACATGTAATTTGAATATTAGAATCTAGAACAAAACAGTACAAATGAAATGGAAATAGGGATTTTAACAAAATCTTTACTATACAACCATCTCAATATGCCTTCCCTCAATAGCATCAATTGCAGAATGTCAAAGGTAGCCAATGAAAGATGTTGAATACTTACCCATAAATTGCATCTCCCATTCTCTAACACTTTCCATCTGTACAGCATTTAAATCGGACAGATCATCAAATTCATCCCTCAGAGCTTCTTTATCAAGACAGAAAGTAGCCAATCCTCTAGAGGCATCTCGGCCAGCAAATATGCCATAGGGACCATCTGTTTAAAAAAAAGTTTCAGAAATAGATTAGAAACTCCTTGAATTGGCAACTGACAACTGATAATTGATTTTGTCCCAAGCTGCTTTAAACAGCAGTTGACAAAAGAAATTCAAGAATATTTAATCATAAGTAATACCTCTAGGCAATTTAACATGAGTAAGTTGCTACTCATGAAATTATTTGGGAATATAGAATGGCCATTAGGTTTAACAAGCTTGTTTCCTTTTTAAAGGAATCAACCTTACTCATATGCCTTCTCATGAAATCCTTCATTTCAATCCACAGAAATACACCCAATTGCCCCTTGAACTCATTTTTACAAAATCCCTAGATGGCCTTCCTGAATATTTCAATATTTCACTTGATCAGTTAACTGGAAAGTATTAATATATTGTTATTATGCCATTTAATTGGAGTATAGAACACAGAAAGACTAGCCTATTGACTCAATTCCTTGTGGAAATACACTTTCAATCAAGAAACAAGGATGGAGGGCCATGCCACCACAATCGCTGAAAAGAATCTAAAAGGGAAATGGCAGATCAGTAGTAATTTGTCACCAGGCCTGGGTTGGGTTTAAAGCCTGAAAAATAAAAAGACTGAAAATAGAAATCGAATAGTTCTGAAGTCCCACGCCCTTAGCCTTCGATTATAGTCGAGAGAAGCAGACTTATTTTCCATGGGTCTAACAAACTGCCAGTGTAACAAGCTACTGCACTGATCTACAAAACATGTTGAGCTGGTTCAGCATGCTCACAAAGCAACACTGAAGCTCAGCATCAAAACAAAGCAAGTTATTAAAGACAATGAACAAAAAAATCTTAAAACACCGGCAAGTATCCAAGTGAGTTCAGAAAATAGAATATCCAATCAATACAATGGAAAAAATTCCTGTGGTTAAAGCAAGTCCACGTGGCCTCAACAGCCTACACTAATGGGATGCCTAGTACATGTTCAAGCAAAATCTGTCCAGTCTCCAACATGCATACCTAAGACTTATGATGCAGAATTCATTCACAGATCACTCTTCCAAGACTCAATCTACATAGATTTGTAACCTAAAAGTGCCTTTACAGCAGGTGTGTTTTGATGATGTAATGAGTGAAATTGGCTGCCAGAGGCCAAACACAAATCCAGGACATCACTGCACGAATTCCTCTGTGAAGCTTGCTCAGCCCAACCACTTTCAGCTGCTTCAACAATTACCTTCCACCTAAGAACAGAAATTGGCTGTTCACCTCTATCACAACTTCTCTAATAATGAAGCAACTTATGTCAACCTGGAAGGGTGGGGGGGGCTTGGATAGCATTTAGTTTGAGCTGACAAGTGGTCAACAACATTTGTGCATTATTGACCAACAGTTAAATTGGACCAGCCATAGCAAGGCATGCCTATAAGTTGAATACTCTACGACATGGGGCTCATTGCCTGAGCCCCCAAAGCTTCTTCCATCGTCCACAAAGTCGAAGTGGGTGTAGGAATAATCAACAGGCTAGGTGCAGCCATAACAATCAATTAGCACAATACCAGCTAGGACAGAGCAACGTGTTTGACTGGTGCCCTTGCCTTTAGGATCATTATCCACCTCCCCCATCATCGACATACTGGCTACAGGATGTACAATCTATGGGATACATTCAGCAAGCAAAAGTTACTTGTATTATACCTGTAACAACTGTCAGGGCAGACAAGATTAGCAATGTTGCAGGAACACATTCATTTCGAAGATCTCTTCCAAGTTGCACATCGTCCTGCATTGGGCATACAGCACCATTCTTTCATCACCAGAGGTCAATATCCTGGAATTCCCTGCCTAACATGGCATCACCATCACACAAGTGCTGCTGAAGTTCAGAGGCAAAAACCACCTTTTCAGGGGAACTCAGAATAGACAATAAATGCAGCATTGCCAGCGCCACCCACATTCCATGAGAAATAGTTTTGATTTCAATATGGGTCACTTACAACTTTCAACTACCTAAATCTTCGAGGGAGGTGAATAGTCATAAGTTTTTGAAGTTATTTTTCTAGATGACGTTAGATAGTGGCAGGGGGACAGGGTATTCAAAAGAAACAACATTTCCGTAACATATTTGATTAACTCTGTATACTTATTCACTTTCAATCCTATTCTTAACCAATTACTCAGGAATTTTCCCCCAAAGGAATTGTTTCACAAAGCATTATTTGATCATGACTGGAGTCCATTTCACAGCTACTATTCTGCAGATTGGTTGGAGGTGAGGTGGTGGAATTCCAATCTTTAGAATCACACAGGGATTTTTTTTTTATATTTGTGTTCAAGGTCAGTAATAGATTTCAATAATACAAGATATTAATCCATTCTTATCATCATTTTTTAAAATTATGGATAATCCCTCTCTTCTGTCTTTTGAATTGAGTTTCTTTTAACAACAATGTTTTAAGTCTTAGGAATTATCCTAGTGACTTCTCATTAAACGTTATGAATCATCTAATGGAAGATAGGGCCTAAAAACCATGCACTGTAGTGCACATGCAGCTACAGGAAAATAATGCACTCACAACAACCTACAATCAACTGTATAGTACTTAGCTTCATTGTGACACTTATTTTCAGAAGGATTGATACATACCCAAGTTACATTCCACTTTTGCCAAGGCTCTTGAACATTTAGCATTCAATTTTTCCCCAAAATAAATGTTCCTATTATACATATTAAAGTCAGTTGTTCCTTTGTTGATCCACTTAATTTATTAAAATAAAGTCAAATATTAACCGGTTCCCCTTGCCGGCTGACCGCAACTTGCTCTTAAGTTCTATAACATAGTGAACTGTTATCTTCAACACCATCAGTATTAAAAAACAAAACAAACCTGGTCTCCTCACAACTTGCTAATTATCTTAAAGTTTTTATCATCTACCACTTTCTCATTTTGTTCGTCAAACTAGTTTTCAATCCATCTAACCAATCCACCTTCAATTATTCGTTAAAAGCATTACATGCTGGACTTCAACTTCTGAAAAGCCAAGTCAGTTAGAAGCAGTAGGCAGCCTATGATTGCAATTCAATTAGCTATCTCATCAGAAGGAATTCAAAAAGATCTGTACAGCATGATGAAATGCTTCTAAAATCATGTCAATTGCACCTTATTGCCTCCAGGCTTTAAATGAATATCCCAAAATTGCTCTTCTGCATTAACCATGTTATTATTTTACCATTGTCTGATTCATGTGTCATTCTTTTTGATAGCATTACTTAAATTATTCTCCATTCCACATGTACAGTCTTGTACACATGCAAATCCAAAAAATATTCAGTGCTTCACCTACCTCCTTGAAGATTATAGAGTGATTCGTATCTGGTCCAAGTGCCATGTAGGCATAATCTTTGAATATTTTTTCCAAAATGTTTTCCAAAAAGTTCAAAGCTGAATGCTTATATACATACATTCTTCCTGTATCCTGTTGTAGGACAGCTGTCCACCTGTTGCTCTGCTTTGATTCTCCAACTTGAAGCAACACAGTCCGAGCACACTTGGCCATACTTCAATGCGATGGGATCAGTTGCCACGCTTACGTAACTAAAATGATTATTTTACATTCACATTGGTGTTAACGGCATAGGAACAGGCCATTCAGTCCAGATCCTCCTCTCACCCTTCCATTTAGGAATAGAAGCATATGCTTTTGCCCTCGTGTATCTATTCAGTTTTGCCTTAAATGCATCTATGCCAGTCATCTCAACTATTCCTCATGGATGAGAGTTCCATTCAGAATCACAGGCCTTTATCTTCAGGGTCTGCCATGCAGTCAGTTCTGGAGCCTGGGCTGGTTTTCACCAGTGCACCCACAAATGGGAGATGTATATATCTACAATCAAGTACACTCTTAGGAGTAATCCTGCTGCCTACATTTCAAAGAGCTGGATTTTCCTGTGAAAATAATGGTGAGTGATTCATAGGCAAACAGAGCAGCAATTTGCAGCGAGCGTGCATTCACAGTTAACTGAGAAAAACTGTAAGCTACTGTCTAAGGTGCACTGCCCCACCATGAGCTCCATGAAAATAGCAACTTTCTGCCTAGCACCTTAGGCAAATGACTTGATTGACGTGAAATTCTGGTGCTTGCAAGGTAAATACAGACTAAATTTGCCACAAAAAGTTAGAGTTTGTCCATTACAATCTAAGTGCCCTTTTAATAACGTAGTTAGAAGATTATTAAGGCAGTTTAAATAGATCTTCAATTTGTCTAGCCTGCTACAGAATGGCATGAAAAATTTAATATTTTGGGCATTTAATGCCCATCCCTAATTGCCCTTATTCAGAGGGCATTTTTAAAGAGTCAACCACATTGCTGTGGGTCTGGAGTCACACGTAGACCAGACCAGGTAAGGACAGCAGATTTCCTTCCCTAAATGACACCAGTGAACCAAATGGGTTTTTATAACAACTGACAATGGTTTCATGGTCATCATTAGGCTTTTAATTCCAGTTAGTTATTAAATTCAAATTCCACCATCTGCTGTGGTGGGATTCGAACCCGAGTCCCCAGGGCATTACCCTGGGTCTCTGGATTACCAGTCCGGTGACAATACCACTATGCCATTGCCTGGTATTGAACACTAAATCTATTTCATATGTATATTTTGTTTTAAATACAAAAACAATTAAAAATCCTATGAAACACACTTGACAACTTTTCTAATTACTGATTCGTCAACTTTTCTCATTATGCTCATTTATGATGGAAACTACTTGTACTTATATAAATTGGTCATGCTATAGTACATTTTACCTCCAATGATGGTATTAAAATTTTAAATGTCCTATATAGTCTTACAGACCATAGAAATTTATGGCATAAGAGGCAATTCAGCCCACCTGTCTGCGCTGGCTGAAAAAAAGCTACCCAGCCTACCCACCTTCTAGTTCTTGTCCCACAGCTTTGTAGGTTATGGGTCTTCAAGTGCATTTCCAAGTACTTTTTCAATGCAGTGAGTTTCTGTCGCTGCCATCTTTTCAGGCTGAGAGCTCTAGGTTTCCACAACCTGCATGAAAGAACTTTTTCTCAACTCCCCTCTAATCCTTATATCAATTACTTTAAATCAATGACCCTTGGTTGTTGACCTCTCTGCCAATGGAACAAGGTCCTTCCTAAACACTACATAGGCCTCAATTTTGTGCGCCTCAATTAAATCTCCCCTCAGCCTCCTCTGTTCCTAAGAAAACAACCCTAGCGTATCCAAATCCTAATAGCTAAAATTCTCCAGTCCTACCAACATTCTTGTAAATCTCCTCCATACCTTCTCTAGTGTAATCATAGTTTTCCCATAATGCAGTCACCAGAATGTCTAACTCGTGTTTTATTGTTAATCTCCCTGTTTACTTTCTATGCCTCAACTAATGAAGAAAAGTATCTGGTGTGCCTTCTTGACCACCTTATCTACCTATCCTATCTTCAGGGGTCTGTGGACATGCATTCCAATGTACCTTTGTTCCTTGACACTTCTCCATATTCTATCATTTGTTGCGTATTCTCTCTCATTTTTCCTCCACAAATGCATTACCTCACACTTCTCTACATTGAATTTCACTTGCCATCTTTCTGCCCACTTGACCAGTCCTTTGATACATCCCTGCAGTCTACAGATTTCTTTCTCACTATCAACCACATAACCAATTTCTATCATCTGCAAAATTCTTAATCTTACCCCTACATGTAAATATGGGTATTAAGCCAGATTTTGCTGTGAAAATAACAGTAAATGACTCATATGCAAATCTGATGGCAACTTGTGGTTAATGCATATGCAGGTTAACTGTAAAAAATTGTAAGCAGCTGAGATGCACTGCTCCGAGCTGCATGAAAATAGCATTTTGCTGCCTAGCTGCTGTTCAAATGCCTTAATCCATGTGGAATTCCTGTATTTGCAGGGTAAATGCTGTCTAAAAATGGGACAACAAGTTAGGAGTTTGTCCATTCCAGTCGAATAACATCTAAATGTTAATTACTGCCAAATACCTTTTCTGGCACTGAAAATTAACTTTTACAAGTGTAGAATCTCATTCCTTCATCTATTACTTATTGCTGGTTATTTCTTAAAACTACTAAAATTTAACCAAGGTTCTTAGTCTCTCTCTCTCTCTCTTTTAATTCAGGCTCTCTTTCCTACCATTGTGATCGATTTGACATTGAATTCACTACTGTATCTAACACATCTTGGTTTGAAGTCTGCCTGTAGCAATTTTTCAATTTGACTGGTTAAAGAAACACCATGGATTGTCTTGCTCGCATAGGTCCCAGATGCCCTGCAGGGGTGCTGCACTGTTTGGATGGTGGCCAAAGGTCCATGGACAAGTGCAAATCTGACAAACAGCCATTTGCTCATTGCTCACAGCAAAGTATGACCTATTATCAAATCAAACAGCATAAAGAACAGAATATGACTTTAAAATGGGGAATTAAATATAATGTGCCTTTCCCTAATTAGCCAATAGGCTCTAATCCCACTTCACCTCAGAACTACACATGGTCCTCATATACATCATCACAGGAGACTGACTAATAGCTTAAAAAAAAATTGGAATCATTTTGTTGCTATTCGTAATGAGGTTTTTCACTTTCGGTTGCCCTGTGATAATTCCTCCAATAATCCTAAACTAACTTTTGTGAATCAAGGCTTCATTGCATTTTAATTTATTCTATTTTTTTTAAAGGAAGGTGAAAATTTACATCCCTTTACCTTCATTCACAGGTTAATAACAATTTCAGTTAAGTATTAAATGCAATATTCACTCCCATGATGTCAATCATTTATTTCCTCTGAAATTACCTGTGTTGTTGTTCCACTTATTTGATTGGCCTTAATCATTCATTTCACCTTTTGAGGTATTGAAATATTCCATGGTCAGATTAAAATTACCTGCAGCTGCCTTCACTAGCCTAAATAGTAGAATGATCTACTCAATACAGGCAACTGACAACCTGTACACTTATCTCCCACTCCATACTTATTTCTACCCAATTTTCCTCGTTCATATGCCCTGAATTATAAAATCACAGAATAAGCACAGGACAGAAGCAGGCCAGTTGGCCCATCAAATAAATGCCAGCGCTCTGCAAAAGCCAGAAATACCTGTTGGACCTCGACCTCAAAGATTGGAAGACCTAAACCTGAAGGAAAAAATTGTGCCCATTCCAGAAGGGAGTGCTTTCTTCTTATTTAGTAATACCAATCCGATCAGAGTGGCTTGTCACAGACTTATAAACCACCACATCTTTACAAATCTGATCCTCGTGTTCATTATGCTCAGCAGCATTTCCTTGGCTGCAGAAGATCCTATACGTAATCATTCTTTTCGTATCCCATTCTTCTGCCCTTTACCCATAACCCTGAAAATGTTTTCTCCCTTCAAGTGCTTAAATAATTCCATTCTAAAAGCCATGACTGACTCTGCCTCCGCCACCCTTTCAAACAGTGTACAGTTATGATCTGGAATGCACTAAGTAATAAAATTTTTCCTCATGGGATCTTTGGTTCGTTTGCCAATCACCTTAAATCTGGCAATTCTACATCAGGTTCTGGTTCTAGACCTTACTGCTGATGTGAACAGTTTCTCTCTATCTACTGTGTTTAGATCCCTCATGATTTTGAGCACTTCTATCAAATCTCCTTTCGATCTTTTGTGCTCAAATGAGAATAACTCCAGCTCCTCCAATCTGTCCATCTAACTAAAGTCCCTCATCCCTAGAACCATTTGCGTAAATCTTTTCTATACCCTCTCAATCTTTCACATTCTCCCTGAAGTGTGGTGCCTAGGATTGGACACAATGGTCACCTCTGGAGTATAAAAGTACATCATAACTTCCTTGTGTGTGTACGCTATACCTCTATTTATAAAGCCCAGGATCCTGAATGCTTTTTAAACCGTTTTCTCAAACTGTCCTGCCACCATAATGATTTATGCACATCTGGCTTGAGTTCTCTCTGTTCCTGCACTCCCTTTAGAATTGTACCCTTTAACTTATATTGCCTTTCTTCTTTCCAAAACAAATCATTTTGCACTTCTCTACGTTAAATTTCATCTGCCATGCATACACCCTTTATACCAGCCTACGTCTTCTCAAAACTCTTCAGTTCACAATACTTCCAAAATTTGTGTCATCTGCAAATTTTGAAATCGCATACAGTATACCCCAATCTAAGTTATTAATATACAGGAGGCATCATGAAAAGTAGTGGCCCTAATACCGACCCCTCCAGTCCAAAAAACCAATCATTCTCCACTAATCTGTTTTCTGTCACCCACCAACTTTGTACCCATGTTGCCCCTTTTATTTCATAAGTTTCAATTTTGCTGGCAAGTCTATTATGTTGTCTTTATCAAACAGCTTTTGTAAGTGATATACACATCAACCCTGCCTCTCTGTTCCCTCATCAAAATACTAAATAAAGTGAGTTAAGCACAATTTGTCTTTAAAAAAGCCCTTAAGAACACATACTCGGGTTCTAAAAGTGGAAACTGTAGAGATAGTGAATGATTTGATTGTGATCTGCCAAAAATTACTAGATTCTGGAACAGTCCCAGGGGATTGGAAGGTTGCAAATATAACATTGCTATTCAAGAAGGAAGAGAGAGAACAAAGGAAACTAGATCCAGTTAGCCTGAAGGAAAATGCTGGAATCCATTATTAAGCACTATCCTTAATTAATCCTTGGGGAGGCGGTGGCACAGTGGTATTTTCACTAGTTGAAGGGACCTGGGTTTGAATCCCACCATGGCAGATGGTGAAATTTGAATTCAATAAAATAAAATCTGGAATTAAAAGTCTGATGATGACCATGAAACCATTGCTGATTGTTGTAAAATCCCATCTGGAGCAGGGTTGATGAGAGTGATGTGATTGATGTGTATATCACTTCCAAAAGGATTCATGTCCTTTAGGCAAGGAAATCTCCTTTCCTTTCCTGGTCTGGCCTACAAGTGACTCCAGACCCACAGCAATGTGATTGACCCTTAAAATATCCTCTAAACAAGGTCTATGGGGGGTGGGCAATAAATGCTGGCCTAGCCAACGACACCCACATACCATGAATGAATAAAAAACTTGTCCAAGTGATTGCTAATTTTGCCCCTGGTTCTTGTTTCTACAAGTTTCCCCACTTCTGGAGTTAAACTAACTGGCCCTTAGAGGCTGGTTTATCCTCACATCCTTTTTTGAATAAGGGTGTAACATTTAGAATTATCTTAACCTCTAGCACCATCCTGTATCTAAGGAGGATTGGAAGATTATGGCTAGTACCTCTGCAATTTCCATCCTTGCTTCCCTCAACAACCTAGGAGGATCTAATACTACAACACTAATTTGAACTACAGTCAGCCTTTCCAGTACCTGTTTATCAATTTTCAGCCCTGTATCTCAATAACCACCTTTTTAACAGTGACTTTGACATTACCTTCTTCCTTGGCAAAGACAAATGCAAAGTACTCATTTAATACTTCACCTATGTCCTCTGCCTTCATGCGTAGGTCTCCATGTTCCCTAATTGGCCCCACCCCACTAATCATTCTTTTACTAATTACATTTCTACAGAAGATTTTTGATTTCCCTGTTATGTTAGCTGCTCGTCTGTTCTCAAGCTCTCTCTTTGCTTCTCATTTCCCTTTCCACCTGCCTCTGAGCTTTTTATATTCAGTCTGGTTCTCACTTGTATGATCAACCTAACCTCATTCACACACATCCTTTTTTGCTTCATTTTACATCTCTCTTTCATCATCCAGGGAGCTCTGGCTTTGGTTGCCCTAGTTTTCCCCCTTGTGAGAATGTACCTGAACCAGCTCCTCTTTAAAAGGCCACCCATTATTCAATTATATTTTTGCCTGCCAATCTTTGTAATTTACCAGGACCAGATCCATTCTCAACCTGCTGAAATTAGCCTCCTCCAATTAAGTATTTATAATCTAGACTGCTCTTTGTCCTTTTCCAAAACTAATCTAAAGCTTATGATACCATGATCACTGTTCCCTGAATAACCTCCTATTGACACTTGCTCCACTTGACTCACCTCAGTCCCCAGAACCAGATCCATTCCTTCAGCTGCAACCCTCATCAGTCACAGCAGCCCTCTGTTTAACCAAACTGATATATAAAAATATAAAGTATACTTCTACAGCAGTAACCAAACGCAGACACAAGGTTCTCTTGTCTGAAGTAACACTCAATACAAGGCTGCCAGCTTATAATAAACAATTGGGTATCTGAATATTTAGGTTCTGATTTTCAGCTTTATTAAATTAAGTGGGGAAATTCGACTCTCATCTGTATTCTAGGTCTCCTTTGGTACTAAAAGCAGACTACGGCAGCAATACAGGGAGAAACTCCCTAATATAGACTGCAGAATGGGGATCTTGACACATAGAGGCTGCTCCTACCCCAAAAGGATCAAAATTCAGGGTCCATTTTGTTCATCTTCTGTTTACTTCCATTTCCTGTTATATCCACTTTTGCTAGCATTACGATTAGTCGTTCTTTTACTGGGACTGGAAATTGGCAAATCCCCTGGGCCTGATGGTCTATATCCTCAGTTTCTAAAAGTTTATGCTGCAGATGATGGATGCACTGATTGCAATCTCCTAAAAATTCCTAGATTCTGGAACAGTCCCTATCGATTGGAAGGCAGCAAATATAAAACTGTTATTGAAAAAAGGAGGGAGAGAGAAAAAAGGGGAACTATGGGCCAGTTAGCCTGACATAGGCCATCAGGAAAATGTTGGAATCCATTATTAAGTAAGTGCCAACAGGGTACTTCGAAAATCATAGTACGGCTTAGAATCAACACAATTTTATGAAAGGAAAATAGTGTTTGACAAATCTATTAGATTATTTTTTGAGGATGTAACCAGCAGGGTAGATAAAGGGGAACCAGTGGATGTAGTATAGATGGATATCCAAAAGAGATCCAATAAGGTGTCACCCAAGATAAGGGCTCATAGGGTAGTGGGAAACATATTAGCATGAATAGAGGACTGGTTAAAGGACAGGAAACAGAGAAGGAATAAATGGGTTTTTTAAAGTTGGCAAGCTGCTACTACTGCAAAGATTGGTGCTGGGGCTGCAGTTGTTTACAAACTATGTTAATACTTGGATACATTACACTCATCCAAGTGTGCTGATGATACAAATCTAGATGGGAAGGTAAGTTGTGAGAAGCAAACAAAGTGTATGCAAAGGGAATAGATAGGTTAAGTGAGTGGGTAAGATGACGGCAAATAGAGTATAATGCAAGGAAATCTGAGGCTATTCACTTTGGTAGTGAGAATAGAAAAGCATTTTTTTAAAAAAAAGGTGAGGAACTATTAAATGTTGACATTCAGAGGGGCCTAATACAAGGAGCACAAAGTCAACCTGTTGGTACAATACCAGTTAGGAAAGCAAATCGAAAACAGAATTACCTGGAAAAACTCAGCAGGTCTGGCAGCATCGGCAGAGAAGAAAAGAGTTGACGTTTCGAGTCCTCATGACCCTTCGACAGAACTTGAGTTCGAGTCCAAGAAAGAGTTGAAATATAAGCTGGTTTAAGGTGTGTGGGGGCGGGGGGCGGAGAGAGAGAGAAGTGGAGGGGGTTGGTGTGGTTGTAGGGACAAACAAGCAGTGATAGAAGCAGATCATCAAAAGATGTCACCAACAATATGGTATGCTGGCCTTAATTGAAGGGGGCTGGAGTACGAAAGTGAGGAACACTTGCTGCAATTCTACAAGGCTTTGGTAAAAGAGTACACCTGAAGTACTGTGTAGTTTTGATCTCTGTACCTAGGGAAGGACATACTTGCTTTAGAGGGGGTGCAATGAAGGTTCACTAGATTGATTCCTGGGCGGAGAGGGCTTTGAGGAGAAATTGAGTAGAATGCAGTTGTTCTCTCTGGAGTTTAGAAGAATGAGAGGTGATCTCTTTGAAACATAAAAGATCCTGAAAGGCTATGACAGGGTAGATGCTGAGAGGCTGTTTTACCTGGCTGGAGTGTATAAAACCAAGAATTGTCTCAGATGAGACAGCCATTTTAGACTAAGATAAGGAGAAATCTCATCATTCACTAGGTTGTGAATCTTTGGAGTTTTCTAACCACAATCCCCTCCACTGTCCCTGAAAGCTCTGGATGCTCAGTCTAGTTTATTCAAGGCTGAGATTGACAGATTTTTGGGCACTAAGGTAATTAAGTGGGGTGGAGTTGAGGTCAAGGATCAGCTGTGTTCCCACAATGACAGACATGATGGATACCTCAGTTTTAAATAGAGAAGGCGTATAGCATTAATTCATCAGAGAGGAAAACTGTAGATATGAGGAAAGGCTTGAGAAGTAACAAAATATTTCCACTGGAATGTAGAGAGATAGTTAAGAGGAGGTTACTAAAATTATGAAGAGGTTTGATAGTATTTATAGGAAAATTTATATCTTGTTAAGGAGCAGTCATTCATTTAAAAGAGTCATAAACAGAGTGAAGAAAGATGTAATGAGAATTTTATGCTGCAACATGGAATGCTTTGTTTTAGAGAATAACTAACACAGAGATCACTATGGGGAGAAAGTAGTCGGACCAGTTCAGAATTGTAAAGAGCTGCTGGCGTGAATGCAATGCAACAAATAGCCTCCTTCTTGGTCATGTATGTATATGGTTCTAAGGCCAAAAATCATAGTACGACTTAGATCAACACGATTTTATGAAAGGAAAATAGTGTTTGACAAATCTATTAGTTTTTTTTTGAGGATGTAACCAACAGGGTAGATAAAGGGGAACCAGTGGATGTAGTATAGATGGATATTCAAAAGGGATTCAATAAAGGTGTCACCCAAGATAAGGGCTCATGGGGTAGTGGGTAACATATAATGAGTAGCATAAACAGACATAACTTTGGCTTTAATCAAGACATCTGACCTAAACATGTCCAGGCCCTAAATGGAACACATACAATGTGATATAACCAAAAGCTGCCTTTTCAGTTTCTATTCATTGAAATTATGTTAACGAGATACAATGTGTTCAATATTTTGTGGGAAAAAAAGTAGTCCAACTTACCTTTTCTTCTCATCCTCACGTTGTTTTGCCGCATAATAACTGCAACAGTTAATTACAAACCTACGAAATGGGAGATTATATATACATTGTAAGTAATAGCAGCTGCCTTGGATAGTAAATTACAACAAAGCACAATCCAAGTTGACTATTTAATAAATCAGTTCAGTTTTACCTAGTTTGGAACGTCTGAGTCTTGATGCTTACTAGCTTGCAACATACTGTCCAGGGTGGCTACTATTATTTAAATACACGCAAGGCTACTCTTATTTAAACACATGCAAACTTCCACTTTGAAATCTAGCTTTGTAATTTCTGCAGGTTTCACAATTAGGTCTTTACAGGATTTGCTGCTTAATATTGCAGGAATATGAAAATGTTAACAATTGGAAAATTTTGTTTTAACTACAAGTTCTAGATTTTAATGGGAAAAAGAACTATTTAGAAGGATCCAACCACACCCCTCTCCCTGTAAAAGAAAATTCTACACACCCTGCACCCAAATGCAGAGCACCATAGCTTACAACTGGACAAGGGGGAAAGACTTGTATTTTGTTCTATAGCTCAGTTTTTAAAACCAAACTGATTTAAGAAAATGTCTCTTAGTATTCTGAGATAACTCCACTTAGAGATCAAATTAATATGGTGCAGAAATAATGAGCAGGGTTTGTGCTGAACACCGACTTGCCTGTAGTTTTCACCACAAATTACTGGTGTAGCCAGAAAGTCAAAGTCCAAAAGACGTGAATTGCATAAACTTCAACACTGTATTGCAGACATAACCAAAATTTCAGGTATTCCACTAGATAGTTAAAATCCCAACCAAGGGCTCCGATAAAGTCCAATTATATGTTTTAACACACCATCTTTTCTTCATGGTATCTATAAATGTCAATTGTCTTCATTCTTATCCTGGCATAAAGATAATAGATTTTGTGATGGTAACAATGGCAAAACTCAGTTTTTGCCATCATTATGCCACTGAGATTGACAGCAGCTTCTGGAGTCCTCCCATGCGCAGAAAAAAAACAGAATTCTACATTACTCAAGAGGCTGTTGAGGCATCACCAGACTGCAATCATTGGGAAATCAATTGATGAAAACTTCTACTCCTGTGCATGTCAGCCTTGAAAAAAATTTACAGCAGTTGAACGAGCTGTTCCTAACTCAGTAATTACTAAGAAACACCTTCACTGGCCATCAGAAGCTAATTTATCATTTTATATTTATAGAATGTCAAATTTCAATATTATGATAAAAAAATTAAGTTTTTTTTAAGCTTTGTTTTAGCTTCTATCTTAATGCAATTGTTCACTTATTTTGCTATCTGAATTAAATTAAAATTGAAGGATATCAAGTGTTTTTGATTTGCAGTGTGTGAATACTTGAATGTCATTGGCTGCTTGCCCACTTGCTGATATCACTACTACTGCACTCCAAGGTCCACATCCCCTCCCCCAAACCAACTTGGCGCCAGATTGAAACTATCATTTGGAAGGGGAAAACCATGCCAAAGGTCACCAGATCTTAGTGAGCCGATTTCAACAAGGCAATCCCATTGCTTTACCACTGACTGCAATACCTGCCCATCTATTACTTCTGCAAAGTCTTCAAATTCTTTTCTCCCATACCTAGCCATGGAGATAGAGGCACAAGCTTCAGGTTGGTATCTCAACTCTACCTCGCAGTGACTCAGTTATTACCATTCCTGTAGGACAACTTGTCAGCTGCTCATCGAAGATCTCCTACATTACTGTGGTAAATTACAAAGGTAGTCTTTAGAGGTCATATCATAAGCTTTAACTTTCCAAAAGAGATCAAGATCACAAGTTCAGACAGCTTGTTAACAAATGAAAAGATATCCAACATAGGAGGGTAAACAACATAGCACAAATAATCTGGAGAGGAAGCTAAAAAACCTGCTGTGCTGAGAAACTTCCCCAGAATATCTAATCCAAATACAACAAAGAGCGTGGCAACCTGGGAGGCTCTAAACTTATACAATGGGCAGCTAATGTGAGAAAAATAACTGAGGCATCAAACTGATCATTAGAGTTGAAGGTAAAATTAAAAGAATTTGTAAATTAAACTTTCTTTGATACCGGGGTGCTCATTAGAAATTGTTGACATGCTACAGATATGGCAATAGTGACATTATTTTGACCACTTGCATTAAGTAAATACTTATTACATAATACAGATAAACGTACTCAAAAGTTTGAAACTCTGGCTTGAATCTATTTGATACAACATATCTTTGTGCAATTTCTAGTTTTTTGCTCAGCAATTGCAAATGGGACTTTGACTCTAAAGTGATTGCTGGGAATGTAATGAAATGCAATATATCACCCCCACCCCATCCCTGTTCTCCAGCCACAAAACAGAGTGCTGCTTGCCTTTTGCCATGACAGACCCTGTTGGAGCTGCTCATTTGGTTTATCTTACTTTGTTCTGGCAGTTATTCCAATTGATCAAACTGACCAGGGCTCTCCATGCAACATTGCTGGCTTTTCCATAATGCTGAAGTCCAGCATTCCACCCATGTTAAAAACCATTTTAGCAGATGACAAATAAATAGTAACCATGGAAGTAAGGCACAACACAATAAGCAAAAACCTCTTTTTCTTAGATATGTTATTTGGCATTTTCCTCAGTCATGATTTAGTAACACTTCTGTAACTTTGGGAACTCCTGGAGATTAACATCTTTTCCAATTACTTTTCACAGATAACACCAATGCCTTCTGTTCGCTCCTCCCACCACTGGTGACACTAGCGCCAGTTATGTACCCCTGGCTGCCATTTACTTTTTCTCACTGGCTACAAGCTGAAGATATTTAATGAGAGCTGCAAAGATAAGATTTCTGCAGCTTTTTTTTTTAAAGTCTGAAAAAAATATCTTCACCATTCTACCATATGCCCTCAGTCTGATTCTTATTCACCCCTTGCAGGCTTTCCCTTCATTCAATTGCAGTTTTCTCACCATTCACTCACTCACTGGTTTCTTCTGGAATCCACTGTCAGCATTTAAAATCCTATAATTCTACCATTGCCCTACTTTTCTATTCCCCAGTGGCAAAAATATTGTCCTCAACCACATAATCAAAGGACATAATCTCAAAAAAAGAGGGCTTCATACATGTGCGCATCAAGAAAATCCACCCTATAGTTCAACCCAACAAATAAAACTGCAAGGCTTCAGGCATTATTCCAAAGAGGTCTCACAGATACAACAACAATTAGAGCAGAAACACGGTACATCTGGCCCAACTGGTCTATGCTGGTGTTTGTACTCTACATGAACCTCCTCCCCACCCTATCAGCATAATTCCTTAACAAAAACAAAAAGCACTGTAAAAACTCAACAATTTATATTTCACCATATTTTTACTTCTCTTTAGTTCTGAAGAAGAGTCATACGGACTTGAAGCATTAACTCTGTCTTTCTCTACACAGATGCTGGCAGACCTGCTGAGTTTTTCCAGCACTTTTGGTTTTTGTTTCAGATTTCCAGCATTCGCAGTATTTTGCCTTCAGCATAATTCCTTTCTCTGTCGCATGCTGAACTGGCTTCCTTTTAAATGCATTACACCAATCACCCTGACTACTAGTGATAAGTTCCCCCATTGTAACCACTCTCTGGGCAATGTCTCTCCTGAACTCCTTACTGAATTTATTATTTTGCTAAAATCAGTGCGTGTGACAATAAGTGTTGCAAACATGAGACACGAGTCAACAATTTCTAATGCACATGTGATACAGAAGAAAACTTAACATGCAAATTCTCTTAATTTGACTTTAGACTCTAATCAGGTCATTGGTTAAATTGCGTGTTGGTGTTATAACAAACAGAATTACCTGGAAAAACTCAGCAGGTCTGGCAGCAGCATCGGCGGAGAAGAAAAGATTTGATGTTTCGAGTCCTCATGACCCTTCAACAGAACTGAGTAATATTAGGAGACGGGTGAAATATAAGCTGGTTTAAGGTTTGGGGGGGGGGGTGGTATGTGGAATATTCCTTGTTCCAGTCCTACTCTGGCACCCTCCCACAACTCTCTCTCCGGTACATCGATGATTACTTCGGTGCTGCTTCATGCTCTCATCGGGACTTGGAAAAATTTATTAATTTTGCTTCCAATCTCCACCCCTCCATCATTTTCACACGGTCCATCTCTGACACTTCCCTTCCCTTCCTCGACCTCTCTGTCTCAATTTCTGGTGATAGACTGTCCACCAATATCCATTACAAGCCTACCGACTCCCATAGCTACCTCGACTACAGCTCCTCACACCCTGCTTCCTGTAGGGACTCCATCCCATTCTCTCAGTTCCTTCGTCTTCGTCGCATCTGTTCTAATGATGCTACCTTCCAAAACAGTTCCTCTGACATGTCCTCCTTCCTCCTTAACCGAGATTTTCCACCCACGGTCGTTGACAGGGCCCTCAACCGTGTCCGGCCCATCTCCCGCGCATCCACCCTCATGCCTTCTCCTCCATCCTAGAAACATGATGGGTTCCCCTTGTCCTCACTTATCACCCCACCAGCCTCCGCATTCAAAGGATCATCCTCTGCCATTTCCAACAGCTCCAGCATGATGCCACCACTAAACACATCTTCTCTTCACCCCCCCGGCAGCATTCCGTAGGGATCATTCCCTCCAGGACACCCTGGTCCACTCCTCCATCACTCCCTATTCCTCAACCCCCACCGACAGCACCTCCCGATGCATACGCAAAAGATGCAACACCTGCCCCTTCACCTCCTCTTTCCTCACCGTCCAAGGGCCCAAACACTCCTTTCAAGTGAAGCAGCATTTCACTTGCATTTCCCCTAACTTAGTCTACTGCATTCGTTGCTCCCAATGCAGTCTCCTCTACATTGGAGGGACCAAACACAAACTGGGCGACCGCTTTGCAGAACACCTGTGGTCTGTCCGCAAGAAAGACCCAAACCTCCCTGTCGCTTGCCATTTTAACACTCCACCCTGCTCTCTTGCCCACATGTCTGTCCTTGGCTTGCTGCATTGTTCCAGTGAAGCCCAACGCAAACTGGAGGAACAGCACCTCATCTTCCGACTAGGCACTTTACAGCCTTCCGGACTGAATATTGAATTCAACACCTTTAGATCTTGAACTCCCTCCTCCATCCCCATCCCCTTTCCGTTTCTTCTCCCTTCCTTTTGTTTTTTTCCAATAATTTATATAGATTTTTCTTTTCCCACCTATTTCCATTATATTTAAATCTATACCTTTCATGCCCTGTTAGTCTTTCCACCCCACCCCCACTAGAGCTGTATCTTGAGTTTCCTGCCATCCATTCTTAATTAGCACATTCATTTAGATAATATCACCACCTTCAACACCTCTTTGTTCTTTTGTCTGTGACATCTTTTGATTATCTGCTCCTATCACTGCTTGCTTGTCCTTATAACCACACCACCACCCACCCCCCCCACTTCTCTCCCTTTACACCACCCCCCCACCTTAAACCAGCTTATATTTCACCCCTCTCCTAATATCATTCAGTTCTGTTGAAGGGTCATGAGGACTCGAAACGTCAATTCTTTTCTTCTCCACCGATGCTGCCAGACCTGCTGAGTTTTTCCAGGTAATTCTGTTTTTGCATTGGTTTAATTGATGCCTCAATTTTTTTTGCATTTGGAGCCTAGTACGTTAGCGCCTCTCCGCTTCCCACCATTTTCATCATGTCTGGATTTGCTATTTTGATGAGCTTCTCAGCATACACACATATCAAGTGTCATGGACAGCCACAAACATGAGCAAGCACTCAAGCAACACATTTAAAAAACAATCAAACACACAACAGCAAAACACTTTGCATACAGATGCTTGCAGCAAAGAAATTACACCAAAAAACTTACACATAACACTCATAAGCACCAATATCAATGAAACTCAGTTAGCATTCTAACATGAGAAGCGAATCACAAGGTATGCAAAGGTATTATGGACAAAACCAGAAGCAACAGATCAAATTAAAACAACTCTCAAAGGCACCAGTATCACAAATGCAAAACATATAACATGAATGTAAGTTAGCAACTGGGACAAAATAAAAGTATCCCGTCCCAGGTTAAGCCCTTATGTGTCAAAATTTTATCTCCTTTCATCACCCAACAGTTTTCTCTGCCTCCCCCTCTTATGTGTAGATTAGAAGTTAATGATGCCAACGAATTGGATACAGCATTATTTATTGGTAATTTAGTTTTGAAACCAAGTTTTAGATATTAATTACTCCATGCTTACTCATCAAAATTGCTTTTAACTTCCAGTTTGTTTTTAATATTCAGTAAAACTTTTGCAGTATAAGCTGGTGGTTCCTATTGCTGGTTTTATACTTTTGAATTTCTTAAAGTGGAGAAATATAGCTCAAACAAATCTTTTAGACTGATATGTCTATTAGACCAGAATGGTCAAACAACTGGTTAAAAAAGATCCAAGTGAGAAATCAAGTCAAATATAGCTTTTTAAGATCAAAAAGGTTTATTAAAAGAATCACCTTCACTACACCCATGAATAATGGAACTGGGATATGATATTAGGTGTCAGCTGTGGTTCAGTGGTCAGTATTCTTGGCTCTGAGTCAGCAGGTTCAAGTCCTATCCAGAGTTTTAAGCACAAATTCTGGGCTGACACTTCAGGGCAGTACTGAAGGAGTGCCGCACTGTCAGCTGCCACATTTTTCAGATGAGATCCCATCTTTTCCCCCACACAGGTGGGTAAAGTACTCCACCATTGTCATATTTTGTTTCTTTATTATCCCATTATCAATGCCTTTTGTCTTGCACCATCAGCCCCTTTTGCCATTTAAAAAATCCTGCTCTCCATCTTATCACAGACCCTTCCTTTAGATTTTGCCTCCCCTCCAACTACACCTCCGGCCTTTTGTTTTCTCTGGCTGTGCACTATAAATTGTTAAATCGGTAACTTTTTCCAATTCTAACAAAAAAGGTCATCAACCTGAAGCATCAACTGTTTCTATCTTCACAGATGCTGTCTGCCCTGAGTATCTGCAGCATTTTTATTTTCAGGATGCCCCTTTCCTCAGTAGCACTTATCAAAATGATCACTCGTTTTAAAACACATTTAAGCATTAGCACCAAATAGTTGTTACCAAGATCCATTTAACTATGAAGTGTCAAATAAGGGTCCTGATCACAATTCTCAGATTTGACAGTCCTGCGATTGGCTGCGAAGCCCCTTTAAATGTGTGTGCTTTGCTTTTGCCTGTGGGTATGACTTAATCCAATGAACTCTAAGGTCCTATCACTGACACCAGACCCTGAAAAATATTAAGTGTATCAGTTGTTTTTGTGCCTGTATCCCTGCTGTTTGAACCCCTACCCCACTCAACAGGTCTCTCCCCTGCACCACCGTCTCACCAATTTTCACCCTGGGGTCACACCAACTGTGAAGCCTTAAAATGGGCCCACAGCAGAAAAGTTTAGGAAGCACTGACATATGTTATACACCCAAGCACTTTCTTCAACCTTTGAATAGCCATCTTGCTTTCTTTTCTTCATGTACTTAAGAACATTAAGAACAAGATCACTAATCATGTACTATCAGGAAGCAATGACACCTATGCAAAAAGGAAAGAACTGCCTAGACTACAGGCTAGGAAATGTTGGTACCATTGCATAATGCTGCTAATCTTAGTACAGCTATGTGATACATGCTGGCAGGTTGATTTGACATGCAAATGGATATTAGGGGCATCAAGGGGTATGGAGAAAAAGCAGGAATATGGCGTTGAGATAGAGGATCAGCAATTATCATATTGAATGGTGCAGCAGGCTCAAAGGGCCAAATGGCCTACTCCTGCTCCTAGTTTCTATCATTTTCAGAGTGATGTGTGCAAACTGGGGGGGGGTTTGAGGGAGGGAGTTAGCTGGGGTTGCCCCTGATTCCTATCCAATGATCCTTGCTAGAAATTCACTTTTGGAGATCGGATGCAGACTCATCTGTGGTGCCCCTCCACAAATGAATAACACTGGTACTTTGTGAAACTGCCTAATAAGTTTCAAAATTCACCTCTACACTAATTACATTTATACTGTATTCCTTGTGTCAGAACTATGCATACTAATACAGCATTACTATCTCGTAAGGTTTTCTAATAACATGATTGGAATGTGTACACAAGCATATTTTTGTTTCAGATTTAAATAGGTAAAAACATTTTTTTTAAATGTTAGTATCAAAACTAAAGCACAAATGCAAGAGAATGTAAGGATCCAATGGGGAGCCACAAATAAAAAATTTCAAACCTTCAGTCTTAAGTAATTTAAGTCAGCAGTTTCACTATCAGGTTATCTTTGCTGCTGGCGTATAAAAAAAAACCAATAAAACATCTTATTTTCTGCCCCTTATTCCTTGGCTTCTCTTGATTCACCTTGGTTACTTCTTAATTTTCAAGTCATTGTAACCTTTTCTTTAGTTCATAATGAATACATTAGGTATTTTGGTATTAGGTATCAGTTTTAGGAAATGAAACTGAAAAGGTAGCTACTTGGCACATAAGTGCATGTGCTAATATTATCTAAACTCAGCTTTTCTAGTGCATCGGAAGAAATTGCAACAGTTCCCATTCACAAGATGGAGTAGTAAACATGGATCATGCTAAGGAATATTATGAGTCACCAGGAATTATTCTGCTGCACCTATCAGGACTAATGGCAAATTTGGAGCATACAACTGCCCAGTCCCCTAAAGAGTAAGCGGTAGGGAATTTTAAAATTAATGCAAAAATACCAGTGAATATGCTTTCAAATGCAAAAAAAAAAACACCCAGTAAGGCAAAAATAACTCCAGTGCCACAGAGCACAAACATTTATTTCATATCAGAGATAAAAACAAGTTCTGTCGAAGGGTCATGAGGACTCGAAACGTCAACTCTTTTCTTCTCCGCCGATGCTGCCAGACCTGCTGAGTTTTTCCAGGTAATTCTGTTTTTGTTTTTTATTTCACATCAGTTTATCACAGGTCAGTAGCACTTGTGCCTCAGAGGTAGCAGTTCAGACTCCATTGCAGACTTGAGTTAGGGTGACAGAGTAGATTATATTCTGAGAAGTGTAGACTTTTGGATGAGATATTAATAAAAGCTTTGTCTGCCTATTCAAATGGACCTAAATGATGCTGTGGCATTATTTTGAAAAAAGAGCAGTGCTCTCCCAGTGTCCTGGCCCTATCAGTAATTCCAAAAAGAGGGAATGAGGTCATTAGTTAGTTTGGTAAAACCTGGCTGAGAGCAGATCAGCTGCTGTGTTTACCCTACATAAGAGACTACACTTAAGAAGTAATTGTAAAACACATTACAACATCCTGAGGAAGAGAAAAGCACCATAGAAATGCAATCTGTCTTTATTGCGAAACTTAGAATATAGGTTTAAAAGATTATGCAAAAACAGCATTATACTTCATACAAATATACGCAGAGATAACCATCCTGTGACCACTTACACCCCTTTGTTTGTTCTTTCTCCCTTTCTCTAAAAAACAAAATTAAGTAATGCCTGTGGCACAGAACTGACTAATGAGCTAAAAATTCTATTCTGTACATAACAGATTCTTGACAAATCTGTTATTAAACTGAAGCCAATATCCTGAGCACCTTGGTGGTAAAAGGCTATTTTAAATTTGGCACAAAGCAGAAATCAGTTGTAAAAGGGGCCCACGGAGGCCTTATAACAAGATTTTAACTTATTTTTTAAAAGATGAAACAGTGCATGGCAGTAAATCACTATTGGTTCTGACATATTAAGTCAAGGAGAGCTGTTTCAAAAGTATCACTTAAGTATAAAGATATTTGAAAATCTACAGTACTTTAAGCATACATGCAACAGTACCACAGCTCGTAATAAGATAGTGCACATTCTTATCTCAACAACTTCCAAATGCTGAGATTAGATCAGAATTATGTCAGTTCATTGCCAAGCTCACCACATAGGCAAGCCTCGATGTAACTAGCATAATGGTGCATATGCTACACATAAAATATATTGTCTGTGACACTGTATTTAAAAAGAGGAACTTAGCTGCAGTTTCCTGGTGGGAAAATATTATGTTGCTGATTCCATGAGGTGAAATTACTTCAAATCAAAAAGAAACTTATAGCATGCTGTTGAATACTAACCAGTTTTGGAAGAACAACAAAATTCAATGAAGACAATAGAACATCAGAACACCTGAAACGTGAATCCTACTTTTGTCTTCCACAGATTCTGACTGAACTGCTCAGTGTTTCCAGCATTTTCTATTTTAGATTTCCAATGCCTGCAGTATTTTGCTTTTCGGTTTCATTTACTGCTCCATCTCTGCTAGGACTGCTCACCGCCTTGAAGAGTGCGTTGTTCAACACTATTTTTATTTCTTACCCCCTTCAACTCCATTTCAATCCATTTTCCATCTTGTATTTGATCGCATGTTCACTAAGTCACTTTCATAATCACATCTCTCAGCAACTGTACTCCACTCCAAACTATTCCCCATGATTTAATTCCACTTTTTCTGCTTCAGATCCTCTCATGATCAGATATCTTGGTGATATTCAGTGTTCCATATACCCTGTCACTTTAAGATTTAACTTCGCCACCATGAGTCATGTTCTTGATCTTTCTCTTCAGCAACATTGACTGAAGGTTCTGACAAAGGGTCACAAGGCCTGCGATGTTACCCTACCTTCCTCCCTCTACAGGTGCTGTCTGATCTGATTACATAGTCTTGTGTAATAATCTTTTGGCTAGTATTTCTCCTAGGACATCGCTCAAACTAAGTTGGGGGATGTACTGTTTCATAAAGATTGGGAATTATACCATGTAAAAGTGTACCTATAATTGTATTGAATTCTTGAAGTAACTCCTGAGTCCATTGCAGGTTAGGTTGGCTTTCTATGTGTTTTAGAATTGAAAAATTTGATTTGCTGAACATATGCTTAAGTTGCTCTGATAGGGAGACATTCAGCCTCCTGTGTCATATGACTGTTTTTGCTGTTTGACATATAGGGAGAACTATGATGGGCCAGAAATATGAGTTTTTCCAGGTATTTTTGTTTTTGTGTAGGGGAAAACAGCATTTTGTTTTTGATCATGAGATAAGTATTGTGTGAGCATTCCTCACACCTGAGTATGGAACTTAAAAAATTTTAAAAATGTCAATCATTTACAATCCACAAAGGCATAATACTTTATTGACCCAGGACTCAATGTCTGTAACCTCTAACTGACCCAACCAGCTACTGATCAGAAGCCAATTGATTTCAAGAATGCAGAGCAATTGAATTCAGAGAAATCTGATTACGCTGTAGCAAAATACATCATACTAAAGAGAAAACACAATGCCCTTTATAAAACAGCACGACTTCTTTGACCCTTAAGGGTCCTTAACCATGAACAGCACGCAAGACGATCCATTACCATAAAGAAAAAATATACCAAACATTGTTTTAATTGCTGTTCCTTAGGCACATCTTTCAACTGCATATACTATTGTGATTTGCAAGGTAGACAGATGTATCTGTTCCTAGCCCTTAATCACTTGTGCTTTGCAACCATTAGTGAGTACAAGATCTAAACTTTTTTTTACATTTTGTGGTGAAATGCCTAGCACACATATTTGCTTAAAGCTATCCCCAATGAAATCATGAATTAAGCATAATGAGAAACAACGGTGTACTCTACAACAGAGCATTAATATTCTCAAGAGACTAGACTGGCAAGGGGATGGGAACCTGAGTGGGGAGACACAAGAGAGGGAAACAAAGATAGGAATGAAAAACAGACAAGGAGAAAGCTAAAGTGGAAGGCATAGGAAACAATGGTTAGCATCAAATAGGGCCACAGTACAAAAAAGTGTAGAAATGTTAAAAAATCGAAAGGCACTGTATCTGAACGCACGGAGCATTCGCAATAAGGTAGATGAATTAATAGTGCAAATAGATGTAAACAGGTACAATATAATTGTGATCACAGAGACATGGCTGCACGGTGACCAAGGCTGGGAACTGAATATCCAAGGATACTCGATATTTAGGATGGACAAACAAAAAGAAAATGGGGGTGGCGTGGCATTGTTCATCCATTGTTCATGAAATCACTGGGATAGTGAGAGAGGATATTGGCTCAGAAAATCTAGATGTAGAATCAGTCTGGATGGAGCTAAGAAGTGACATGGGGTAGAAAACATTAGTAGGAGTTGTCTACAGGCCTCCAAAGAGTAGTGATAAGGTAGGGGATGGCATTAAACAGGAAATTAGAAATGCATGAAACAAGGGTGCTACAGTAATCATGGGTGAATTTAATCTACATATAGACCGGGCAAACCAAATAAGCAAAAATACAGTGGTGGATGAATTCCTGGAGTGTACACGAGACGGTTTTTAGACCAGTATGTCGAGGAACCGACTAGGGAACAGGCTACCCTCGATTTGACATTGTGCAATGAGAAGGGCTTAATTAATAAACTTGTTGTGTGGAATCCTTTCGGAAATAGTGACCATAACATGGTAGAATTCCACATTAGGATGGAAAGTGAACTAGTCCAATCTGAAATTAGGGCCCTAAATCTCAACAAAGGAAACTACGAAGGTATGAGGCACGAGCTGGCCAAGATCGATTGGGGAACTTCATTAAAAGGCATGATGGTGGATTGGCAATGGCTAATATTTAAGGAACAGTTGTATGCATTGCAACAGTTATACATTCCTTTCCGGCACAAAAATACAACAGGAAAAGTGACCTAATAAAAGAACTTAAGGATATTAGGTCCAAAGTGGAGTCATATAAAATCACTAGAAAAAGTAGCAGGCCTGAGGATTGGGAGCGGTTTAGAATTCAGCAAAGGAGGACCATGACGTTGACAAAGAGGGGAAAGTAGAATATGAGAGTAAACTTGCAAAGAACATAAAAGCAGACTGTAAAAGCTTCTAAGTATGTAAAAAGAAAAAGATTAGAGAAGACAAATGTAGGTCCCTTACAGTCTGAAATAGAAGAATTTATAATAGAGAACAAGGAAATGGCAGAACAATTAAACAACTACTTTAGTTCTGTCTTCACGGAGGAAGACACAAATAACTTCCCAGAAATATTAGGGAGAAGGAGGAATTGAAGGAAATTAGTATTACTAAAACAATAGTGGAGAAATTAATGGGACTGAAAGCTGATAAATTCCCAGGGCCTGATGATCTACATCCCAGGGTACTAAAGGAGATGGCCGTGGGAATAGTGGGTGGGTTGGTTGTCATCTTCCAAAATTCCCATAGATTCTGGAACAGTCCTGGCAGATTGGAGGGTAGCAAATATAACCCCACTATTTAAAAAAGGGAGGGAGAAAACAAATTACAGACCGGTTAGCCTAACATCAGTAAAGGATGTGATAACAGGACACTTAGAAAATATCAATGGGATTAGACAAAGTTAACATGGATTTATGAAAGGGAAATCATGTTTGACAAACCTACTGGAGTGTTTTTTGAGGATGTAACTAGCAGAACAGACAAGAGAAAACCAGTGGATGTGGTGTATTTGGATTTTCAGAAAGCTTTTGATAAGAGATTAGTGTGCTAAATTAAAACACATGGGATTGGAGGTAATATATTGGCATGGATTCAGAATTGGTTAGCAGGCAGGAAACAGAGTAGGAATAAATGGTTCTTTTTCAGAGTGACAAGTAGGGTACCGCAGGGATCAGTACTTGTGCCCCAGCTATTCACAATACATATCAATGATTCGGAAGAGGGAACCAAATGCAATATTTTCAAGTTTGATGACGACATGAAACTTGGTGGGAATGTGAGTGGAGGAGGAGATGTTAAGAGGCTTCAAGGCGATTTAGACAGGTTGAGTGAGTGGGCAAATACATGGCAGACGCAATACAAGGTGGACTAGTGTAAAGTTATCCACTTTGGTAGGAAAAACAGAATGGCAGAGTATTATTTAAATGGTGATAGATTGGGAAATGTTGATGTTTAAAGGGACCCGGTAGTCATTGTACACCAACCACTGAAAGCAAACATGCAGGTGCAGCAAGTAGTTAAGGCGGCAAATGGTTTGTTGACCTTCAGTGCAAAAGGATTTGAGGACAGAAGCAAGGAGGTCTTACTGCAGCTGCACAGGGGCTTTGTGAGACCACACCTGGAGTAGTGTGTGCCGTTTTGGTCTCTTTGCCTAAGAAAGGATATACTTGCCATAGAGGGAGTGCAGGGAAGGATCATCAGGCTAATTCCTGGGGTGGCAGGATTGTCGTGTGAGGAGAGATTGGGTTGACTAGGCCTGTATTCACTGAAGTTTAGAAGAATGAGAGGGGAGCTCATCAAAATATAAAATTCTGACAGGGTTGGACAGACTGGATGCAGGGGTGATGTGTCCTCTGGTTGGGGAGTCCAGAACTGAGATGAGGAAAAGCTTCTTCACTCAGGGGATGGTGAACCTTTGGAATTCTTTACCTCCGAAGGCTGTGGAAACCAAGTCACTGAATATATTTAAGAAGGAAATTGATAGATTTCTGGATCAAAAGGCATCAAGAGGTATGGAAAGAGAATGAGAGTATGGCGTTGAGATAGAGAATCAGCCACGATCATACTGAATGGCAGAGCAGGCTTGAAGGGCTAAATGAACGACTCCTGCTGTATTTTCTATGTTTCAATTGTACTAATTCACTGGATCTCCAGATAGTTCATATTTTATAGTGCCTGAATAAAACATTTATCTGGACCTATTTTATTTGGCTTCAAAAATGCTTCCACATTTCCCAGGGTAAAGACAAACAGTATTTTGATGACAACAAATACAGTTCCTACCATTTGTTCAAGCTATGCATTCCAGATAACAACTCTGCAGTATACAAATATCTTTCCTTATCTCCCCTGTAGTTGTCAATTGCCAGTGGAAACAGTTGCTCATTTACCCTACCTTAATAGTTCTGCATACCTCTCTAAATCTCCCCTTGACCTTTTCAATTCCAAGGAAAACAATCCAAATTTTCCCCTGTAAAGTGCTGATCTTTAATTAATGTTGATTCATATGAAAAGGCTCTTTCAATCCATTAGTACTAACTATTTAATTGATTCAATGTTCTCTCCCAATTTAATTCATTTATCCTGCTTCTGCCAACTCTTAATTTTTTTTATATATTAATGGCACCTTCACCAATTCTGTTTTTAAACTCAGTAACCTTTTCATTCACTTTTACTTTTGACTTCTTCCTCCTCCATTTCCCATATCGCCACACACTCTTCTCCTGACGTTCTCTCCAGTCTCGTCTACACTTCCCTTCCTTCTACATTCTAATAGATTTCTGTCATGGCTACAATAATGCAGCCAGTTCATATAGCCTCTACCCTTATTTTGAGATCCTCAAGCAACATTTTCTCCCTCAGCCCCAATAAGCCTCTTTCTGTATTCCACCTACCTACCTTCCAAACCTCTAAAACAAAAACAGAATTACCTGGAAAAACTCAGCAGGTCTGGCAGCATCGGCGGAGAAGGAAAGAGTTGACGTTTCAAGTCCTCATGACCCTTCAGTTCTGTTGAAGGGTCATGAGGACTCGAAATGTCAACTCTTTTCTTCTCTGTCGATGCTGCCAGACCTGCTTTTTCCAGGTAATTCTGTTTTTGTTTTGGATTTCCAGCATCCGCAGTTTTTTGTTTTTATTTTTGTTTTTATTCCAAACCTCTAACACTGTTCTACCTAGCCTTTTTTTAAAAAATCATTCTAGTGATGTGGGCTTCACTAGCTAGGCCAGCTTTTATTGCCCATCCTTAATTGCCCTTGAGGTGGTGGTGGCAAGCTGCATTTTTGAACTGCTGAAGCCCATGTGGTGTAGGTATACCCACAATGTTATTAAGAAGGGAGTTCTAGGATTTTGACCCAGCAGCAATGAAGGAACAGCAATATATTTCCAAGTCAGGATGGTGAGTGGCTTGGAGGGGAACTTCCAGGTGGTGGTGTTCCCATGTATCTGCTGCCCTTGTCCTTCTAGACGGTAGCAGTCCTGAGTTTGGAAAGTGCTGTTTAAGGAGCCTTGGTGACTTTTTGCAGTGCACCTTGTAGATGGTACCCATTGCTGCTACTGTGCTTCGGTAGTGGAGGGAGTGATTGCTTGTGGATGGGGTGCCAATCAAGCGGGCTGCTTTTCCTTAGATGGTGACAAGCTTCATAAGTATCGTTGGAGCTGTATTCATCCAGGCAAGTGGAGAGTATTCCATCACAATCCCGACCTGTGCACTGTAGATGGTGGACAGGCTTTGGGGAGTCCGCAGATGAGTTAACTGCTGTAGGATTCCTAGCCTCTGACACTCTCTTGTAGTCACCGTATTTATATGGCTAGTCCAGTTCAGTTTCTGGTCAATGGTAACTCCCAGGATGTTGATAGTGGGGGATTCAGTGGTGGTAATGCCACTGAATGTCAAGGGGCAATGGTTAGATTCTCTCTTGTTGGGGATGGTCACTGCCTGGCACTTGTGTGTTGCAAATGTCATTTGCCACTTGTCAGCCCAAGCCTGGATTTTGTCAAGGTCTTGCTGCATTTAGACATGGGCTGCTTCAGTATCTGAGGAGTCACGAATGTGCAATGTTGAGCACCAATCAGCAGCAAACATCCCCACTTCTGACCTTATGATGGAAGGAAGGTCAGCTGAAGCATGTGAAGATGGTTGAGCTGAAGACACTATCCTGAGGAACTCCTGCAGTGATGTACTGGAGCTGAGATGATTAACCCCAACAACCATAACCATCTTCCTTTGTGTTAGATATGGCTCCAATCAGTGGAGAGTTTTCCCCGATTCTCATTGACTCCAGATTTGCTTGGGCTCCTTGATGCCGCACTCAGTCAAGTGTAGCCTTGATGTCAAGGGTAGTCACTCTCACCTCACCGCAGGAGTTCAGCTCTTTTGTCCATGTTTGAACCAAGGCTACAATGAAGTCAGGACCTGGTGGAACCCAAACTGAGTGACAGTGAGCAGGTGATTGCTAAGCAAGTGCTGCTTGATAGCACTATTGGTGACCACTTCCACCACTTTACTAACGATCATGAGGAGATTGATGGGGTGGTAATTGCCGGGTTGGATTTGTCCTGCTTTATGTGCGCAGGACATATCTGGGCAACTTTCCATGTTGCTGGGTAGATTCCAGCTTTGTAGCTGTACTGGAACAGCTCGGCTAGGCGTCCTGCAAGTTCTGGAGCACAAGTCTTCAGTACTTTGCTGGAATATTGTCAAGAGTCCATAAGTCTTTGCAGTATCCAGTGCCATCAGCCGTTTCTTAATGTCACATAGAACAAATTGGCTAAAAGCTGGCATCTGTGATGCTGAGGACCTCCAGAGGCCAAGATGGATCATCCTCTCTGCATTTCTGGCTGAAGATTGTAGCAAATGCTTCAGCCTTATCTTTTACACTGATGTGCTGGGTACCCCCATCATTGAGGATGGGGATATTTGTTGACCCTCCTCCAGTAATTTGTTTAATTCTCCACCACTATTCACGGCTGGAGCTCTGTCTATCACTTGCTGCTTTTGCTATTTGTCACGCAAGTAATCCTGTGTTGTAGCTTCACCAGAATTTCACCTCATTTTTAGGTATGCCTGGTGCTGCTCCTGGCATGCCCTCCTGCGCTGTTCATTGAACCAGGGTTGATCCCTGGGCTTGGTAGTAGTGGTGGGGTGGCCGGGCCATGAAGTTACAGATTGTGGTTGAGTACAATTCTGCTGTTGCTGATGGTCCACAGTACCTCATGGTTGCCCAGTCTTGAGATGCTAGATCTGTTCAAAATCTCTCTCATTTAGCACGGTGGTAATGCCACACAATACGATGGAGGATATCCTCAATGTGAAGGTAGGACTTCATCTCCACAAGGACTGTGCGGTGGTCACTCCTACCAATACCGTCATGGACAAATTCATCTGTGGCAAGCAGTTTGGTGAGGATCAGGTCAAGTATGTTTTTCTCTCTTGTTGGTTCCCTCACCACATGCTGCAGACCTAGTCTGGCAGCTATGTACTTTAGGACTTGACCAACTCAGTCAGAAGTGGTGCTACTGAGCCACTCTTGGTGATGGACATTGAAGTCTCCCACCCAGAGTACATTCTGTGCCCTTGCCACTCTCAAATAGTATTCAACATGAAGGAGTACTGATTTATCAGCTGTGGGCAGTGGGGGGGGAGCTAGACTTCATTGAGTCCGAAGTCGATGTTGAGGACTCCTATCCCACATTAACTTTGCTCTTACCTGTCTATCCGAACCTTGACATGTCTTCAGAGTTTTGGTCCAATTACCCTTGCCCTAAAGACACCTCTCTTGACTCCCTATATACTATTCAATCTTCTATAGTTTGCATCTGTAGCATCTAAATGCCAGTCATTTCCATTTTTCACATAATAAAGTCATGAAATTCGATCACAAAAACAACAGTAAAAATACAGAATATATTTTTAAAAAATTGAATGATTTAGTAATTACAAATTAGTGGACTCTCTTACATTACATAAACAGTCCTCGTGTTATAAAACCCACTGAGCAACAGTACGTCTGGTGCATATTTCTGGTCTATCATAATTCTCCCTACGTGTCAAACAGCAAAAACAGTCATCTGACACAGGAGTCTGAATGTAAGCAGAGTAACTTAAAGTCTGTTCAGCAAATCAAATTTTTCAGTCTTAAAACATAGAAAGCCAATCTGACCTGCAAAGGACTCAGGAGTTACATTAAGAATTCAATGAAATTATACCTGCACACTTACATGGTAAAATGCTCTAACCTTTATTTGTTTTTATTCATTCATGGAATGTGGGCGTTGCTGTCTAAGCCAGCATTTATTGCCCATCCCTAAGTGCCCTTGAGACGGTGGGGTGAACTCCTCGAAGGTGGCAGTACATCTTCCAACTTAGTTTGTGGAATGTGAAAGGAGAAATACTAGCCAAAAGATTAAAAGGTTATTATGCAAGATTGTGTATTTGGAAGTTTATAAAACATAATTATTATCTTTTCATGAAATGCGAGGATTGGATCAAAATTGCCAGGAACCCATGTGGATATTTAACATTTAATAATATTTTGTGAAGCACTCCACTACTGCAGTTAATTGAACTTACGAGAACTGAAACTGAATTTCATAGCTCCTTGTACAGTAATTTAATGTCAAAAGATCAGTCATGTACAACTTTTGATTTAATTGTATGCAAATGTTTCAATTTGATTCCTGAATTTGAATTCCATGTCTCATCACTTTCAAAAGCCACTGATTCACAGATATAGTAATTTAAATATTTTAGCATTAAATTCCTACTTCCTCATTTAATGTTGATTTAAATCAAGTTACTGTATAATTCCACTTTAGTGGTAAAAAATTACCTTGAATTATTAGAAGTCAGCTGTATCAGTGTGCACCTGATGATTCAGTACCAAGAGCTAAAGAGGACAGAACTACCATCCACACATCCATTTTTGAACATATACATTGTATGACAAAATTCATGTGATAGAAAGCTGAATGTGCATGGAATCTTAACTATCCACTACTTGGTCCATAATACTGTCATACAGGCATTATTGCACAAATGATAATCACTAAACATACCAACTAGCATTACATAATTTGAGAGTCTGCACAGATCTGATGAGTCTCCATTCTATAATAGTTTTTAGGCTTCTGGGGTGAGGATAGGTTACCCTAGATGGTTTCTTCAAAGAAAACTACAAATTTTCTGTATTAAATTTACTTACATATTAAGAACAGCTGTACTCAGGGCCAAAACTTGCATGTACAAATTTAGCTGAACATTAGCACTCAGATTTCCCTCACTGAGCTACCAATGAAAACATGACAAGTCGTCATCGCCCAAATTCAAAGGTGATAAGCAAGTCCTTGAGGTAGAATAAGCGGGGTTACAGATTACAATTTTCTGGATGAAGGACAAAAACTGGTGCACTAGAGACAGCTAGGAGACTAAGTTGATAAGTTACCAAGGCCAGATCAGATGTATCCAATGGTACTGATGAAAGTAGGGGTGGAAATTGCAGAGGCAATAGCTACAATTTCCCAATCATCCTTAGATACAGGGGTGGACTGGAGAATTGCAAATTTCAACCCTTCTGCAAAGAAGGGTTTAATGACAAGTCCAGCAACTACTGGTCAGTCAGTTTGGTGGGAAGGTTTATAGAAACACTAATCTGGTGCAAAATTAACAGTCACTTCAATAAGTGCAGTTTAAGGAAAATCATAATGGACAGACTAAGGGAAAATCATGTTTAATTTTATTAGTTTTTTGCTGAGGTAAGAGAAGATTGAGGATAATGTGGTTTTGTGGTATCGGTAGTCTTATAAGAGACATTTGATAAAGCATCAACTCTGGACACCACACTTTAGGAAGGATGTGAAGGCATTGGAGAGGGTGCAGAAAAGATATGAGAATGGTTCCAGGGTTCAGGGACTTCAGTTACATGGACAGATAGGTGAAGCTATAGCTGTTCTCTTTAGAAAGGGTCGAGAAGAGGTTTGAAGAGGTGTCCAAAATCATGAGGTCTGGGCTGAGTAGATAGGGAGAAACTGTTCCTACTGGCAGAAGGGTTGAGGAACCAAGCACACCAATCTAGGCCAATTTGCAAAAGAACCAAAAGGCAACATAAGGTAAAACATTTTTTTAAAAACGCAACAAGTGCTGACATTGAGGCAGCATTTGACAGAGTATGGCATCAAGGAGCCGTAGCAAAACTGGAGTCAATGGAAATCAGGTGGAAAGCGCTCCACTTGTTGGAGTCATACTTAGCACAAAGGAAGATGGTTGTTGGAGGTCAATCATCTCAGTTCCAGGACATCATTGCAGGGGTTCCTCAGGGTCAGGTCCTAGGCCCATTCATCTTCAGCTGCCTCATCAATGACCTTCCTTCCATCATAAGGTCAGAAGTGGGGACATTTGATGATGAGAGCACAATGTTCAGCATCATTTGTGACTCCTCATATACTGTAGGAGTGCTTGTCCAAACGCAGCAAGATCTGGACAATATCCAGACTTGGGCTGACAAGTGGCAAGTAACATTCACGCCACACAAGTGCCAAGCAATGACCACCTCCACAAAAGAGAATTTAACCATCACACCTTGACATTCAATGGCATTACCATCACTGAAACCCCCGCTATCAACATCCAGGGGTTTTGGGGGGGCGGTGAGGGGTGTTACCACTGACCAGAAACTGAGCTGGACTAGTCAAATAAACATTGTAGCTACAAGAGCAGTTCAGAGGCTTGGAATCCTGTGGCGGGTAACTCACTTGCTGATTCCCCAAAGCCTGTCCACCGTCTACAGTGCACAGGTCAGGAGTGTGATGGAATACTGCCCACTTGCCTGTGTGAGTGCAGCTCCAACAACACTCGAAGTCTGACACCATAAAACAGCCCACTTGATTGGCATCCCATCCACAAACATTCACTCCCTCCTCCACCACTGACACACAGTGGCAGTGTGTACCAGTTACAAGGTGCACTGCAGGAACTCATCAAGCCCCCTTAGACAGAACCTTCCAAACCCACAACCATTACCATCTTGAAGGACAAGGGCAGCAGGCACATGGGAACAGCACCACCTGGAAGTTCCACTCCAAGCCACTCACCACCCCGACTTGGAAATATATAGCCATCTCTTCAGTGTCGCTGGGTCAAACTCCTGGAACTCCCTCCCTAACAGCATACCCACACCATGTGCACTGCAGTTGTTCAAGAAGGCAGCTCACCAACACCTTCCCAAAAGTAAGTAGGGATGGGCAATAAGTGCTATTCTAGCCAATGACGCTGAGGTTTCATGAACGAATAATAAAAAAAAGTAGTTAGGACCTGGAATACGCTGCCCGAGAGTGTGGTGAAAGCAGTTTCAATCATGGCTTCAAAAGGACTTTAATAACAGGAAAAGAGAAAAAAATTTACAGGGCTAGGGGGGAATGGCAGGAGTGAGACATCAGCTGAGTTGGTCTTACAACGAGCCAGAAATGACAAGGCAGATCAAGTGGCCTCTTTCAAGCCTGCAACCATTCTAAATCCCCTCCAACGTGGTGTCAACTATGGCTCAGCAGCACTCTTACATCTAAGTCAGAAGGTTGTGGGTGCAAGTCCCACTCCAGACTTTGAAGATAAAACATTAACTTCTGCCAACACCGCAAAGTATTGTCAAGCGCCAATGCCATCAGGTGAAGTGCTTTCTTTAAAAAGTTTAAAAGTTACTAAAATACCAGTCCAATGCAAGTCCATAATTCACCCCATTTAAAGTACTTCCTCCTGTTGCAGTACACAATTATTGCACTATTGATAGATTGTTTAATGAAGGAATATTTTTGAAGTAATCTCTCACCAGTGTGAAGGGTCTGAACACAAACTCAAAACAGTTTAAAGAATAACTTCAGGAGAGAGACTGAGACACAAGTTCATTAGTATTCTGATGCACTGTCAAGAACTGCCATTAACCCAGTCATGTATGCATGCCTACTGGGCATTACTGATCGAAAATGAAATGCTACCAGGTCTGCATACTTAAATTTAGAACACCAAAGCAAGGCATGACCATTTCAGACTTGCTGATTATGTAAGTGACAAGAATATAAATACATCCAAAAGATTTCAGTTAAAGTTCCATAATTCCATACAAGACAGACAGCACAGTCTCAGTGTTGTACTCTTCCATTTCTACACAGGACTTTAATGGAACAGTTATTGCTCACTCAAACCTGTGGTGATGTAACCGATAACCATCATGCAACACTACACTGATATCATCGAACAGCACAAGGAGAGAAAAGTTTATCCGAGTGCATCAGTTTTCTTTGTGGTTTTTATAAATATTGACCCCATGTGCTTTATCGCTCAGCTTATAAAAAGTGCACATATTACTTGATGAAGGAAGCAACATTCTTTCAGAATCCAACAATTTCACTCCCCAAGATGTCAGGAAATTGTCAGCAAAAAGTACCAACACCACAATCCTGTATGCAACATCAACATATTTATATAGCACTGGTAAAGTGATTAAAAAGTCAAACAAAATATGATACCAAACCACATAAGAAGATAGCCCAGATAAGAAAAGCTTAGGTCAAAGAGGTAGTAGGTTTTAAGGAGTATCTTAAAGGAGGGAAAGAGGCGTTGGAACATATCCGGAGCTTAGGGCCTAGGCAACTAAAGGTGTAGTCTCCAATGGTGGAGCGAATAAAATTGGGGATGCTCAAAAGGTCAGAATTAGAGGAGATACCTCAGAAGGTTGTGGGGCTGGAGGATATTACAGAGATTGAAGGGGTTGAGGCCATGGAAGGATTTGAAAAAACATGAGAATTTGAAAAACAGAACATTACTTGACTGGAAGCCAGCACAGGGGAAATAGTTGAATGGGATTTAGTTCAAGTTAACACACGGACGCAGAATTTTGGATGACCTCAAGTTTACAGGGGGTAGAATGTGGAAGGCCAGCCAACAGTGCGTTAAAATAGTCAAGTCTGGAGCCAATTTCGGCATGAATGAGGGTAATACTTGTATTTTCCCAATGACAGGATTTACCAGGCTCTTGCATGAAAGTCGAGTTACATACAATTTTTGTTCCCAGCTGAAGATACTACATAAAAACTTCACCTAACTGATAGCAAAGACTGAATTAGAAGTAAAATTCTCAAAACTCTGGGAATGCAAAACCCTAAACGCATCTAATCTTCGGCAGTTCGAAACTCGAGTACACAACGCCTGAATAGAAAAGCACTGCAAACGCGCGCAGCCACAGTAACTTTACGCTATTACCAATTCCGAGTCCCTCTAATTAACCAAACGTCTTCAGATCCGTAACAAGATTCCACTGTGCAGTGTATGTTTGACAACAAAATTACTCGCCAGACACATGCTCGGAAGCACTTGGGGAGGGAAAACTCTGCAATTATCGAATAAAAGCAATTATTTAAATCTCTACTTCTCACCTCTCCAGCTTAACTAATGAATGTTGTGCTGGAGTAAAAAATTATACCCAGTATTAATGTGCTGCTCTCTCTTCCTGTACGTGAACAGTTTGCATACAAATACACCAAGAATAAACGAGTGGGAAATGCAAACACGAAGGAACACAAATTGCACATAGCTGAATGATCACAGTATACAGCGAAGTTGTACAGGCAGATGTCTATCTGCATTCCGCGGCAGTGGATGTAGAGCCCCTGTGTTTTGTTTATTAGGTGGGTAATTTTGTTGTTGCACTGACCGGGTCCGTAGAATTTCTTCCCTTTGGTCACATCGAAGACTTTGCCGTTGACGGCGAGCAGGAGCCGCGGGTTCTGAAGCCCGTCGTACTCACGCAGCTGTTCCAGGCTGAAATCGCGTTTCTTCATCTTGGGCAGCTCGGGCTCCTTGCTCTCGGTCTCCGAGCCGGCCCTCCTCCTCCGATACAGTCTGTACACCCCGAGCAAAGCCAGCAGCAACAGACAGACGTTAAACACTAACCCGCCGACGCCGAAACCGGCCATCCCGGCTGCTTCCTCCTCCTCCACCGATGGACCACCCCCCTCGCCGCCACCAGCACCACCGCTATTCCCTTCCACATTGTCCGCCATAATGCACGTTAGCAACCCCGCCAGCAGCGCGTACCCACTCCAGTATAATGGCATCCCATTGGCGGCACCTCCGCCAATCAAACACCGTCCCCGGGGCCTGACGGGGATTGTAGTCCTTCAAGCGTCTGCGCCTGATACGTCGACAAACGCAGAGTCCAGTGCGCGTGCGCGGCCAGTCTGGCGCAGGACTTGCTGCCTACGTGGCGCCTCTTCAGAATCGGCACGTGGAGTATAGATAAGTCCTGGAGCAATGTATTGGAGTGGAGTTTGCTTTTAGGAGAGTTTCTCTCACAACTTTTCGTGATATGGTGGCATAGCGACGCAGATGGACATGGGATCTTAGGCTAGGGGTTACCAACACAGGAAAACTTAAAACGCTTGTAACAGGAACTCGTAACACTTGTCTTCAATGCTAAATGATATATTTAAATGATCTTTTGACCCAATTTTGTTCTTGGATGTATTCTTTTTCCACACATTACATTGAGAATATATTTCATGTTATTTATCATCCCAATGGAGATATACCAACATTAAAAAGGTAAAAAATACTGAGGTTTTGTACTAAAATTGGCAGTTTCTGTCAATAGTTAGAATATAAAGATATGACGTCTCCTATATTAGGTTCTAGGGGGCAAGGCTCATGAGTAGTGGGGTCTGAGGTAAATCCCCTGAATGTTTAGCCTTGTTTGTTGTTGAGGATGATGAACTGTACAAGATATAAGGCAGTCTCATTCAGTGGCCAGGAAACTTATGTAGAAACAGCAGGATTAAGTAAAAGTACATCAAAAGTATGACGAGAAGCCGAAAAAGTCTGAAATTATGAAAGTTGCGCAGAGAAAGACCAAAGAAATTAGAGGACTGAGACAAGCCGAAATAAGTAACACCTAAGGGAGATTTTAAAAAGTAAAACAAAACATAAAGGGGAAGTAAAATTAAAATTGAGCATCAAATACAAATAAAATAAAAATGGAACATGTTGCACACCGGAACTTCTAAAGGCAGACAGAAGAGAGGAGATTGTTGAGTGTAGATGGAGAGTATTAGACTCAGTAAGTAAATTCCCTCGGGTAAGTGATATGACCAGTCTAGCATTAGAGACTGAACCTTCAAGGATTGGAGCTGAAGAGCAGCACAGTAAGAACGGCATTGATTTGATGAAGGGACAAAGCGCTAGAGGAAGCCAAGAAGGAGACACAGGATAAAGATTGATAAAGTAAACAACAATAAAGCTACCTAAGAGATCTTATTAGCGAACATATACCAGGCACAGTCCAACCTGCAGAAAGGTTTAATGTTTTAGAAGAAAAGGGGCTTAGAAAACCAGACAGGAGGACCACCACTTGGAAACTAGAATCTTACCAGGTTGTCCCCCCTGTCTTTTTAATTACCTTTTCCGGACCAGAGAGAGATTGTGATCTTAAGTGATTCATGCTCAATGAACGGTGATGTGTGTTGTAAAGGCAATACCTGAAGAATCATGAGTGTCTGACTGAAGCTAGCACAGAAGGAAAACTGAAGGGCCCAGCTAGGGATCCAGTGGGAGTGGTCCATGTAAGTGTAAATGAGATAGGAAAAACATAGGGACAATAGCCATATATGTGAAAAATGGCTCAAAAACTCAAGGATAGAGAATTTAAAATTGTGTTTGGGAAAGGAAAGAAAATTTGTGGAAGAAAATGAGTGCTTGCTAGCCTGTGAGAGTACAACATTGCTATCTTCATAAATAACTGGGAATACTTCCAAAAAAAGAGTGATACAGGAGAGATGAGTCATCTGGGGACAAATAGGTTTTGAAGCAGCAATAGAAAATCATTTGTGGAAGGGGAGGGCAGGGGGAAAAAAGTTAGGATTCCAGAAATTGTAGAATAAAAGGCAATAGCAGGTAGGTTTGGACACTGATTATCAGACAAACATACAAACCATGGCAGATACTAGGGAACTATGTAACAAGGAAACATATATAAGATCTATATACATGAATGTTAGAAGAGAGAACTGCAAAATATTGTTAGCAAGTTGATTTGCAACATTTATTTAAAAATGTCTAAAAAATAACAAAGTAGATTGACCTATTTTGTTTACTTTTGTTCCTATATGGCATGTTTTCTAAAGGGGTTTTCAATACGTCTCACTTACTCTTTAATCATGAATCTTACTCCTAACTTTTCCCCTATGCTAATTGCTCCATTGTGGGAACTGAAGGAGCCCAAAAACCTGTAGCTCACTTTTATTACTTAACAACAACAACAATGCTTTTGTTAAGGGGAGTCATGTCTGACCAATTTGATTGAATTTTTCGAAGAGGTGACCAGGTGTGTGGATGAGGGCAATGCATTTTACGTAGTCTACTTGGATTTCCGTGAGGCTTTTGATAAGGTCCCACATGGGAGACTAATAACGAAGGTAAGAGCCCATGGGATCCAAGGCAATTTGGAAAATTGGATCCAGAATTGGCTGAGTGGCAGGAAGCAGAGGGTGATGGTCGAGCGGTGTTTTTGTGACTGGATGGCGGTGTCCAGTGGGCTTTCACAGGGATCAGTGTTGGGTCCCTTGTTGTTTGTGGTATATATAAATGATTTAGACTTGAATGTAGGAGGGTTGATCAGTAAGTTCGTGGATGACACGAAAATTGGTGGGGTGATATATAGTGAGGAGGATAGCTTTAGATTACTGGAGGATATAGATGGGCTGATCAGTGGCAAATGGAATTTAATCCAGATACGTGTGAGGTGATGCACTTGGGCATGACAAACAAGGCACGGGAATACACGGTCAGAGGAGGGGGTCATGATTGAGGTGTATAAAATTGAGGGGCATAGATAGGGTAGACAGGAAGGAACTTTTTCCCTTGGTGGAGGGATCAAAAACCAGGGGGCATACACTTAAGGAAAGGGGCAGGAAGTTTAGAGGGGATGTGAGGAAGAATTTTTCCATCCAGAGGGCGGTGGGAATCTGGAACTCTGCCTGAAAGGGTGGTGGAGGCAGAAACCCTCATAACATTTAACAAGTATTTGGATGTGCACTTGTGATGCCATGGCATTCAAAGCTATGGGCCTAGTGCTGGAAAATCGGATTAGAATAGTTAGGTAAAACAAAAACAAAAACAGAATTACCTGGAAAAACTCAGCAGGTCTGGCAGCATCGGCGGAGAAGAGTTGACGTTTCGAGTCCTCATGACCCTTCGACAGAACTTGAGTTCGAGTCCAGGAAAGAGCTGAAATATAAGCTGGTTTAAGGTGTGTGTGTGGGGGGCAGAGAGATAGAGAGACAGAGAGGTGGAGGGGGGGGGGGGGGGGCGGTGTGGTTGTAGGGACAAACAAGCAGTGATAGAAGCAGATCATCAAAAGATGTCAACGACAATAGTACAATAGAACACATAGGTGTTAAAGTTAAAGTTGGTGATATTATTTAAACGAATGTGCTAATTAAGAATGGATGGTAGGGCACTCAAGGTATAGCTCTAGTGGGGTTTTTTTATAATGGAAATAGGTGGGAAAAGGAAAATCTTTATAATTTATTGGGAAAAAAAAAGGAAGGGGGAAACAGAAAGGGGGTGGGGATGGGGGAGGGAGCTCACGACCTAAAGTTGTTGAATTCAATATTCAGTCCGGAAGGCTGTAAAGTCCCTAGTCGGAAGATGAGGTGTTGTTCCTCCAGTTTGCGTTGGGCTTCACTGGAACAATGCAGCAAGCCAAGGACAGACATGTGGGCAAGAGAGCAGGGTGGAGTGTTAAAATGGCAAGCGACAGGGAGGTTTGGGTCATTCTTGCGGACAGACCGCAGGTGTTCTGCAAAGCGGTCGCCCAGTTTACGTTTGGTCTCTCCAATGTAGAGGAGACCACATTGGGAGCAACGAATGCAGTAGACTAAGTTGGGGGAAATGCAAGTGAAATGCTGCTTCACTTGAAAGGAGTGTTTGGGTCCTTGGACGGTGAGGAGAGAGGAAGTGAAGGGGCAGGTGTTGCATCTTTTGCGTGGGCATGGGGTTGTGCCATAGGAGGGGGTTGAGGAGTAGGGGGTGATGGAGGAGTGGACCAGGGTGTCTCGGAGGGAGCGATCCCTACGGAATGCCGATAAGGGGGGTGAAGGGAAGATGTGTTTGGTGGTGGCATCATGCTGGAGTTGGCGGAAATGGCGGAGGATGATCCTTTGAATGCGGAGGCTGGTGGGGTGATAAGTGAGGACAAGGGGGACCCTATCATGTTTCTGGGAGGGAGGAGAAGGCGTGAGGGCGGATGCGCGGGAGATGGGCCGGACACGAACAGCATCCAGATTTCCAGCATCCGCAGTTTTTTTGTTTTTATCAGAATAGTTAGGTACTTGTTTGACCGGTGCAGGCTTGATGGGCCAAAGGGCCTTTTTCTGTGCTGTAGGCCTCTATGACTCTATAACTTGTAGTTATATAGCACCTTTAAGATAATAAAATTCCCAGGCTATTATAAAACAAAATATAACACAGGAACGTATTAGTACAGATACATGGTCAAAGCTTGGTCAAAGAGGTTGAGAAAGGTGGGCACACAATTAGGAGTTAACAATACATTCAAGGACTTTGCTGAGGAAATGAGGTTGGAGATATATCAGTCGTGTGCAAGGATGGAGGGATTAGTGGCTGAGTTTTTGAGGAAAGTGGTGATGACGGAAAATGTGAAGGAGCAATGCAATGAAATTTACTGACAAATGACATGTAAGTGACATTATATTTTTATAAATAATGGGAGATATATTTCCTAATAATTTTATTAGGAGGGGTATAATGCTTCAACAACTTGAATTTATATAATGTCTTTCTGTAGCAAAACAACCCAATGCACTTCATCAGTTATCAAAACAAGGTTTGACACTGAGTGACATGAGATTTTAGGACAGGTGAACAAAAGCTTGGTTAAAGAGGTAGGTTTTAAGGAGTGTTTTAAATGAGGAGAGAGAGGTGGAGAGGTTTGAGGAGGGAGTTCTCGAGCTCAGGGCCTAGACAACAATGCCACCAATGGTAGAGCAATTAAAATTAGGCATGCAGAAGAGGCCATAGTTGGAGGAACACAGAACTCTGAGGGTTATAGGGCTTGAGGACACTACACAAATAGGGAGGGGTGGGGCTAAAGACGGATTTGAAAATAAGGACGAGAATTTTAAAATCAATTAATTGCCAAACTGGAGAGCCAATTTGGATAAACAAGAGCAGGTGTGATGGATGGCAGCGACTTGGTGCGAGTTAGGATATGGGCTGCAGAGTTTTACAGAGGGTGTGAAGTGAGAAGCCGGCATGGAAAGCATTGGAATGGTTGAGTCTAGAAGGCATGGATAATGGTTTCAGCAGCAGTTAAGCTGAGGCAGGGCTGGAGGTGGGCATTATGGAGGATTAAGTGAAGATCTTGGTGTTGAAGAGGATATGGGGTTGGAAGCTCAGCTTGGGTCTTCATTAAAGATCAGCACTTTTCAGCAGACGCTTCCCAACACCCCTTACCCTGCCCATCCAACCCAACCACCATTATTGTAAAGCCTGTCATAAGGGGTAATTGAATATTGCTCCACTTTGAGAGGATCTTCTCTATTGGTGCATGTTCAGAAGTAGTTCATGAATCTCACTGGTCTTGATATTTGAAGAACAGGACAGGCGCAAATGGAGGGGCAAAACCCAAAAGCCCACTCAGAATCAGAAGCCAAATCAGAACCTGCAATTGTAACTGAATTAAATCAATAAATTTTCACTTATGGGTTTTGTATCTTCAAATGTATAGAGAGCATGCCTATTTGCATGACATAATCTCAGCTTTTTTTTTTATAGGGACATTTTATAAATGGATATTGGAGGTGCCAGGTGCACCACAATGGATGTTGCACACAGAACAAGAGCAGAACCCAGGTTTAATTATAGAATGGTTACAGCACAAAAGGAGGTCATTCAGCCCACTGAGTCTGTGCTGGCCCTGCAGGAACAATTTAGTTTGTTGCACTCCTCTGCCCTTTTGCCATAGGCCTATAATTTTTTTCCTCTTTAGACGATGCATCGTTGTATTTACTGCTGGATTGTCAGGAGCAGAAGGGATATGCTTTTCCCCCAGTAATGAGGAAGAAATCTGCAGTTCTTACGAAGAAGGCATAGATGGATTGTGCCCTGGTCTTGATAGAAATTTCAGAAATTCTTTGCATTTCATTATCTTCCTATTTATCCATCCACTGTTGCCATTAATCCCAGACCTTATGTTATGTGGTGCATTTATTTCAGTCATCCTAACAATGCAATATGTCCATTGAGTGAATACCTAACTTTCTTATTCGTGGGTGTTTTATGCAGCCTTTGGAGTACAAGGGAAAACAGAACGTGAGGGAAAGGATTGGAGGTGGTAGAGTTACTTTCTTTTGACAGCCAAATCTTAATGCTAAATTGTACATATCCCTCCTGCAAAGATGAGCCAATATAACATGCATAATGAAATAAAAATAATTAATTTAACAATACAAGAACTTTCTCTGCCAAATGTTTGTCAGAGGGAACTGAAGCACCGGCTGTAATAGTGAGATTGGATTCAGATGCAGTAGTCTCCGGTTTAAATATTCACCTGAACTGCAGCTCAATTTCGCCTTCATTTCACCGATCAACTTCATGAGCCTCAGGAATCCTATGCAGGTCATGATCTCATTAACATCTCCTAAGGATATTAGTTGCTGCAATAAGCACCCATCTATCTGCATTAATCTAAGCCCCAATTTAGGTGAGGATGCTTGCAGGTATTCACACGCACCTCTGTTTAAACCAAACGTGGGTGTGTTAGATCTGGATTGCAAAGCATTGTAGAATTCAGTTATTTTAACTACCCAGCTAACCTCAAATCACCTATTCTTGGGAGTTAAATTCCCTCTGTTGTGTTAGATATTTTGACTAAGATGCTGTTGGTTGATGTTAAATTTGAGCTTGAAATTGAAGATCAACATTTTCCTGTTCCTGGATGTCAATCTTGGCACAAAAAAACATTCATTCATGTGTTAATAAACAGCTGAGTGACTATTGAAAGCAAGTTACAAGGTAGCAGGAAGAATCATTCCACCTTCCTGTAGTGCAGCATTATTCCAAACATAACTTCACCACTAAGAAGCAACAATACAATTGGGCACCATTAGACACTGGCAAAGTTCAACTCATGTTCTGGAAATCAAGCGCTGGTGAATGTCTTGTTCTCTCAGAATGGAAGTATTTACAAAGGAATGAAAATGCATATATCTTCACAAAAATAAGGAATAAGAACAGTCGTGGGAATTAAAATTCAAAACTCAAAGGCAAGGAGATAGTAACTTTTGAAGTGTGTTTATTAACACAATGTGTACCTACATTAATAGCATACCAATGAATAAATATGCATTTTAAATGTTACATTTTCATATTTCTAGTTCTTAACAAGTTTTGCATATTATGGAAGTGTATTGCCTGACTAACATTACTAGAATAATTTACTTTGCTTAGTGTTTTTAGTATGGGGGTGTTTTGTGGCACAGTGATGGTACCCCTACCTGAGCCATAAGCTGTGGGTTCAAGTCCCACTCTGTGATTTAATGGTCACAGGTGTATTCATAATGTGGTCAAACAGGTTGATATCAACCTGCAATCCTTTCAAATGCCTACTGCAGGTGGTAAGAGCAAGAGAGTCTCCTGATCAGCCAGAACATGCAGAAGACTGGCAAACTGCTGTAGTACCTTGCCAAGCATAACCGTAGACCAACACGAGAAAGTCCATGCTCACCAACACCCTCTTAAAGCACAAAGCATGGTGCCTGAAGAGTGAGAGTCTATCCAGTGCTACAAGTGATAAATTTGGATGGGTTGTTTTTACCTAGTAAGAAAGCTAATTGGAATTATGAATATTTGGCAGCACTTGAGATTTTTTTTTAAACTGTGTTTTGGAAGATAACTTATATCTCACCCATTAGATAGATATACTTAACCACTGTTTTCATGTTCCTGATCAAGTTATTTGTGGAGTCCAATTCAGCTACAACCTAGTGGAATTAAAGAGAAGAATCTTGCTTAAGATCGTCAGCAAGAGCACACCTTCATTAACTATGAGCATTGATGGTTTTAATGAAGATAAAAATGCATAAAAAATATGAAGTAACACATGAGAAGTGTGAATATAGTGCCTGAAGACAAGTAATAATGTATATTGTTCCAATGTTAAAACAGAATAGTTATCAAGGAAGAACCAAGGACATCACAGATGATGGAGGAAATTCACATACAAATTAAATGTTACTATGAAGGAAAAGACTAGATGATTTTAAATACAAAGAACTGGATAAGATTACAAAGGATAAGTATATTAAAGCCCAGGATATGTGGATCATAAAATGATGGAGATAAACTGGACAAACTAAGAGCATAAAACCCATGGAAAGGAATCAAACAGCTAACAAAGGGATGAAAATGTAATTATTGGTTGCATTAATGATACATAAATATTTCAAGTAATTAAAAGGTACTAAAGCTAGATGGAATATATATATATATATATATATATATATAGAATATTTAATTAACTGAAGATTGAAAAAATGTTGAATATTACAGGTAAGCTAGAAGTACTGTATCAGAAAATAGGCAAGCTACAAAGCATGACCAGTGAAGGCATGTTATATTCATAACTTTTAAAATTCAATGTCAACTGTTTCTTTTAAAAAATGGTTCATTTCAATGTGCTGCTACAAAGATGGCCACTGAAGGTCAGCTGACCTGGCCTGTATATTCAAAAACTGACCGTCTATCAGAGACAAAAGGGTACATCCCAGTTGAAAAGATGTCAACTATACATAACCCTAAAGACATTCCTGAATTGATCATCTTAACCCCCTGCCCCCGGATGAATATCATTTATTGTTGATTTAAATTCACCATTATTTTCACTCTCCATCACGACTGATGTTTGGTTGGTTGAAATTTTTTTTCCAAGACTTGGACATTAAAAACATGCAAATGGATTAAAATGGAGATCAGGAGTTAAAAAAACTGAATAAAGTCTTTTACAGTGTGCTTCAAATATGTAAACCCTGATGACAATTTAGTGACTAATTTTAAAGGAGAACAAAAGAAGTTGTTGAATCAAGAGGGCAAGAAACAATATGATAGGGAACTTCTCCTTGGATTCCATTACAACTGCCAGTACCCAGATAGATTGTCAACAACATTGCTGATTCCGGCAAAGTTAAATGGACCAAACAAATTGTAAAAACCTTTGGACCCATTACAAAACTCTTAGGGTCCAGAATGTCCAAAATCCAATGCAGATTTTAAAAAAAGCAACATGAAGAATGCAAATCTAAGGTACAATATTTTAACCAAAAATGAAAAGCTGTTTTGGAGGAGTTTAATGCTACAGCTGTTAACACTAATGCAGGCCAAAGCTGTGTGGTTGCAGGTGCCCTGTCAAGAGTTTAAAGATCAAGGGATGGTAACAATATTTTAAAGCCTGTTGAACTTACAGGGTTTATTATTATAAAATAGTATTGTATGTTTATAATGAAGCTTGTTTTGTGAATACAATATATCATTGTAACCTGTGTAACTCGTAATATGCTGGTTATGTTTAAAACTTTAAGTATTTCAAACATTATTGCAAAGACAACTTTACCATGGTAAAGCTTTAATTTTTTTGGGGGGGGGATTGTGGTGGGTTTTTTTGTTGGGGGGGTGGAGAAAGTGTCATGTGACAATCTTTGTCTAGGAATCATTAATTGGTTTTAACAATGTTTGAAAAGTTCTAAGAGTTTGCATTAATTGTAAAGGTATCAATTGTAATTTTCTCGAAATGAGGAGTATTACTGGTCCATTTGACCTTGCAACCATTGACCTGGAAGCAGTACCAACAGCAAGGTTAAGATACAAAAGCTCAGTGGCTGGCAGACACAAAGGAGAGCTGGAAGCAGATGATGATCAGCAAGCAGTTGCAGGAACTCTTGGAGGCAGTTGTGCAAGCAGGCTGAAACGGCTTAAAACCTGGAAAACCATGAATAGCTCAGAGACACTAAACAGCTGGACATTTTACCAGAAGAGCAAAACTGTGCATTAATGATACATAAATATTTCAAGTAATTAAAAGGTACTAAAGCTAGATGGAGAAAGGGTTCGCATAAGTGTGCCTTGCTAATCATAATCATACCAGTAAAACTCAAACATGAAAACCATTGTTGGATAAGACTCCTGACCAATACTGCGTGAATAAAGAACAGCAAATTGTGGAACCATGCAGCTACATAGTGCCACATTTGTGCCATGAGTGATGTGGAAGATGCATCTTTGTTGTAGCAACTATTTAAAGTGAAATTTACCTTTTTATTTTAAGTATCATTTAATTCATGTTTAATTTACATCAATTCAGATTTGTGTTAAAGTGAAAGCTACAGAGAGTGGAATGTTAGTAATTTCTTCATTGGGGGTCATTCAGTAAATTTGGTTATTTTGGTTTACGGTTCCCCATCAGGTATTGTAACAGTAAATTACTCATGTATTATGGGAATGCTACACATGCACTTTATCAGTTATATAACATTTCCAAAAATTCAAAGGTGCAGAACATGGAAAGAATACAAGCAATACCACTGCAAGAGACGTAGGATTTGGTCTAATTTCATGATTAAACTTAAAAAAAATTTAGCTTGTAGATATGTACTCTAACTCAAAATACTGAAAATGGTTAGAAGTTGTTGATACCCAGGATGCTTTACAAGCTTGTCTTAGTGCAATAGGAATCATACAATAAGAACATCTTTAACAGAATGAAGTTTGGAAGATTAATAGATGCCTTGCAAAGGGTTGTATTTAATGAGAAAGACATGAGGGGTCAATTTTTGGTAGCACATTCAAGTGTTAACAATCCTGAGCTGGCCAAAGTGAGAACTTAACCTGAAGCACAATTAACTTGGTAAAGGAGTTGAAGTTTGTACTAAGAACAACCACCTGATTGCCTCAAAATGCTTGCTAACACTCATGAAGGAAGGTTATACAGCATTTTAGCAGCTAAAATTTATTCTCAACCCCCTCTCTAAATAGCAACCAACTATTTGGAACCAAACATAACATTGATGCCAACTTCAAGCATGAGCAGAAGTGACTCTCACTATTTTATGTTCACTTGCTGCTGGAACTGTGAAAAGGACCTCAAACATATTGGGAAAAATATTGGGACAGAGTCACGATTTCACTAACATTTATTCTGCAAATTCTGAGCATTTCAACTAAGGAATGTGCAGTGTGCTACTCCACTTCAGCAGACACCATAAAGGAATTACTAGGAGAAAGGGAATTGGTCATGGGCATCTTGCTAAGGGACCACCCACCCCAGTCTGGATGAGGATTGGGAGGACATGAGGACAAGATGACATCCTTTCCTACCCTTGCAGGTCAGGACATCCCTCTTCTGGACCTCCTTAAACAGGATCGCTACTTCCAGTTCTGAGAACCTATGCCCCCTCTTCTGTTCCTGGACCACTGTGCAACATGCCATTGTGTGCAAGCCAACACATTCCACTCATTCAATGGAAATGGGTGTGGGGAGCCTACATGTAGTGCTCCACGAAAATTGCATCTAACCAGTAGTTGAGCTTGAAGCCTACCAGGTTTCTGTTTCAGCGTGTCCAGACAAATTCAAATCAAAGGAATCAGCAATTAGAACAGAAATTGTGGGCTAAATACAGACTTTCAAACATTTAGTGCCCTTTTGCCAAGAAAACGTATTAAGCTTTAATGGAAACAGCAAAGAGTAAGAACTAATGAGTTAACATAATGGACAATCAGTTGAGATGGGTTAGAAGTTAAAGATCAATGGATGTAATAAATAACTTAAGGAACAACTGTAACTCTTTCGGGTCACAACCAATTAAACTAAATTAACAAAATCAGGGATAATGTAAAAGGAAACCCCTTAAAGGGAAACTGCAAAAACAAAGACAAAATTTAAAGAAAACTTACCAACATTAAATCAAAATGTGATCAAAGGAGTCTATAAAGCACCACAGTCCCTGTGATGCACACAAGATTACAAGGGGTACTTAATGGTAAATTAGACAAATTGAACTACTGATTGAAAACAAAATTATTGTTCTAGATTTTAAATACACACCTATTGATAGGGGGAGGGAAGGAGTGAATGGAGAAAAATTGCAAAGATCAGGTAGGTGAGTAGGCATAGTCAACAGGTTAACATTTTAGGTCTGTAACCTTTTATCACAACCATTTTCTCCAAAGATGTTGCCTGTCCTGCAAAGTATTTCCAGCATTTCCTGTTTCCATTTCAGATTTGCAGCATCCACAGTATTTTGGTTTAATATTTGAGATAAAATATGAGTTTTAAAATCCAAATGAAAAACTAGGCTAATTTTAGAAAGATGAGTGAATTTAGATGAGATGAGAAACAATAAATTAATACACAGGACTAGATTTTTTTATAGAATAAGGAACCTGCAAAGTTGAAAAATAAATGTATACAATTTATAAAGACTACTTCAAGTTTCTAAATGTTGTGACTGAATAAAGCGGTTAGAAACTAGGAAGCAAGCTTATTGGGATGATAAAAATAATAGAATACAAGATAATGTGGGAATAAATTAAGAAAAATATAAAGAAAGCAATGAGGAAAAGAAATGAGAACACTGGAAAAAAAATTTAAAAAAGAAAAAGCAATTTGTTGAATGTGAGTGGTATCCTTAAGAGAGGGTAGGGAATTAGTAAAGGATAAATAGAAATTGGCAGGATATTTATCAAGTATTTCATTTCTGTAATTATAAAAAGGACATTGGTGTGCAGATAAATTATGAATTAATTAAAATCAAGTGATATTATAACACTCTACTAATACTACAATTAAATATCCATCTGTCAGCTCAGGTGTGACAACACAGCTGAATGAAATCACTCCTTTGTTGTCAATGCTAAACTAAGTTGGCCTCTTCAGTCACCTGTATCCCTCTCTGTGACATGTCACTCTTAATAAACAGAAATGAATTAAGCTATTGCAGGATAAAGTGCTGAGATCTAATGGAATACATGCAAGGATGCCGAGAGAAATGGGAAAAGAAATGTACAAAATCTTCGATTACAGATTAAATCACTAAACATCGAGATGTAGAGAAGATAATCAGAAGCAGCCAACAGTAATTTTAGAAACTAATATTGTGTTTCATGAAAAGATAACAGATATGATGGATTGGGGGTGGGGGACAGGATAAGAAATAGCAGTGTATTTGGTGTATAGGAACTTTCAGAAAGCTTTTGAATAAGTGTTAAACCAGAGACTACTGGAGAAGGTTGAGAGATAAGGTATTAAGGAAGTAGTAGCAATTTGAGATGAAACCTGATTGGGAGGAAACAGAGCACAAATTAAAGCACGGTTCTTCAGAGGTTAGAAGTGGATAGCGTGACCCACAGGGTTTGGTTCTGGAACAACTTCTGCATACCATCAGGGTTGTCCGACATATGGCCCGCAGGCCACAATCCGGTCCGGGGAGCCAGTGTTCAAAATACAAGTGTAAGATTCTGCAAAGAGCTGCTCCTCCAATCACAGGCTACTCCTCTCCTGCCTATGCTGCTGATAGGCTCATTAGCGAAGGAGAGAAACAGCTTGTGATTGGAGGAGCAACAGTAATATGTGTGCGTGCACAAGTGTGAGAGCGCAAGAGTGAATGTGTGTATGTGTGTGTGTATGTATCTGGCTCACTCCCAGTCTCAGGATGCTAACTCACCCTTAGTCCCATACACATGCACACACAATGGGCATGGTTGAGGATAAGTGAGTGAGCACCCTGAGACTGGGAGTGAGCTAGGCACACACTCTAATGGTCATCCTTATTAATTGCTCATTTTTAAAAAATTTTATTGCTTTGACATTTTTGTTGTTTCTTTCTTTCATACCTAAATTTTTTACTTGAAATTCATGTTTAATGTTGTGCCAAACCTTATCTTTCTGAATTTGCTCATCAACACCTTGAGTGAGAAAAAAAATTTAAATATGGCCCCTCACACGAAAAGGTTGGACAACCTTGGTGTGCATGAATTATGTGCGAGCTGGAAACATGGGTTTGAGAGATACTGCCTTAGCAAGGTGGCAAATGCATCCTGTAGATGTAGCCACAGTACATTGGTGGAAGTTTCAGCTAGTGGAAGATTATTGAGATTCCTTTTGCAGCATCAAACATCCAAGTAAAAGGAGAGTATCCCATCACACTTAACTTTTGTCTTAAGGTGGAGATGATGTTTTGGGGAGCAAAGGGAGCCATTTGCTGCAGAGTAGCCAGAATGTGTGTGTGTTTCTGGACAGTGGTGACTTCCAGAATGTTGACATCAGGGTAACTGGCACTATTTGCAACATTGGCTGGCAGGAGAAAATGGGCAGACTTTCTATTGTTGAAGATGGATTTTTGGAACTTAAGTCACTTCCACAGTTGAGGAAAAATGAAATGCTTTGCCCTTTCAGACCAATCGACATAGGCAATTTGGTTAGAATCACCACTTGCTTTCTCCAAAATTCTGGAGAAGCCTAACAACTTCAATGTGGAAGTTACACAAAGAATAGATCTTGCCAATTCAACATAACTAGCCATAAACCCAACTTGTGCTAGGATGTATTATAGGGTCTTAAGAGTCACTTTTTAAGTTGTGCTATGCCTGCTCTTTCAAATTTTGATTCCCTAATTGTAAGCAGATCAAAGAAAATTTTGCAGTTGAAAATAGAGATTCAGTGGCATTTCTTAAATATTTGAAGCTTCCAGACTGAATTTCTGAAATACAATTTGAAACAACCTATTCTTAAACCAAGCAACAAATAATGCATCGGACAAAAACTGAAGTCAGACCACCTGTCACTTAAATAGTGCAAGAGTAGAAATGGTCAGATAAGGCAAGGGTGTCCAAAATATTCTTGCCAATTCACTCTTGAATCAGTCAACTCAGCCTTATTTGGATTAATCTGTTTGTTTGGCCCGTTTGAATTTTGTAGGCCTGAAGGTTTGGAAAGAGCTGATTTTATCAGATCTTATTGATAGATAATTAACGGTTCATAGTTCTGATTTAGGACTTATCAGCAACTCAGATGTATGCTACTTTATAGCAACGTGGATTTAAAAGTTTATCTGGACCGTAAAACTCATAGTACACACCTTGTGCAACCTATCAAAACAAAAGTTTGGACACCTCAGACAAAAGTAATGGTATAGGCAACATTCTCAAAATACAACTCTTTCTCCAGTGGCATTTGTGGGAGCTATTAAGTGGTAGGAGAAAAGTAAATCTACTGCAGTAGAAAGTAACTTGGTGCACTGGATTTGTGCATGTGGATCAGAGGGGCATTGTAAATTTTATGTATTCTCAAAACATTAATTACATAAAAACTGGTGGAAAAATACATCTATGACACCTATGTATACAAGTCACATGATTTGTCATGTGTACAAGTGTTGCTCTAATGTATTTACAAATGTATACATTTTTAGCTTTAACTGATTACTTTGATAAATTTATCAAGGTACCACAATTTAAAATTATTGAAAGACTCTGAATAATTTTTTGCCAGGTTGTGTACACGCTTCTTCCACCTCTGATCTTTACATTGAAAACCAGAAATCACAAGATATACACAATTCATGTGATATTTGGAACCAAAAATTACACAAAAAGAATTATACCACATAGTTACCCTGTCCTGTACAGTTATGAAGGATGACTAAAAACATATTTCAATTTCTGTAAAGGTAGAAATTTGAGATGTTGCTGTAGTTTTTCAAATTGCACATACTGAGCAGAAAGAGAAGTTCTTGAAACCTACATCTTTAAGTGACTGTGAAGATCTGGTTAGCACAGCAGTAAAGGCTAGACACCTCCCCACAAAGAAACAAAAAAATCAGAAACCAAAGTACACAGTCACATTTTCCATACCTACCAGTGTCTAGCTCAAAAGCAGCTTTGGCAGAAGCCTAGGAAACAGATCACTTGAACATTAGACCAAAAACAATTGACAATATTAAAATAAATTCAAATACATAAAGTGCTACATGCATTTCAGAATTTTAAAACGTAGCATACAATAGCCATCATAGCGACAGAGTCAAGTTCTCCCCCCTCATCAAAATTAGTTTCCAAAGAATCACAGTGCAACCAGTTACATTTTCTGATTGATTTTGTATGTTTTTATATGCATTTTTATAAAAGTTGAGAAGATTGCCACAAATTACACACGCTAATGCTAGATGTGCACACTTATTTCATTAGATGAAAAAATTAGGGTAAATATTCTAAACTGATTACTTTAAATGGTATATACAATCTTTCATCCAAGTATTTTACAATTGTTTCGTTCAGTTGGGTTTAAGCCTGGATTATACATTAAGGTACGATATGAATGTTATTTCAGCAAATTAAATCATGTACAGCTGCAACATATTTATAATGGTAGTTATGTGGATTCCACACTGCTACTGTTCATTCTAGCCCTCTGATTACCAGCAGTAATTCATGTTTACTACCCAGACTTTCCTACATTCAAGTCTGAACAGATAGGAAGACCAATAGATTGTTTTCACTGGTTGCATTAGGATGCTACTCTTAATAGCATATATTTAAATATAATAAATGCGTCTGATTTTGAAGTTTTTCCAGTAATTTTCACAGATGTGAATACAACCTTTCAAAATAAACCAGCAACCCACCCACCTTTTGCGAAGTATAATTTAAAATAAATGACACTGTCTTAATAATTCCCAAGAGCAAAATTAAACAAAATCACTTCAGCAAATGAGCACTTAAGTTTTTTTGCAAATTTTCCACAAAAAATTAACATTTTACAACAATATAATGGCATTAAAATATTACAAATCAATTTGTGCTTTACTGAAAGCACACTATAAGCATAAAATAATGAAACAAAACCAGACCCCCCCCCACCCAGTACCTCCTGAAGTGAGAATAATTTGTTATTTTATCTTTACCTGCATAACAAGATGCAGATGATTTAAGCAGTGCAAGATATTAGTGATTCAGAAGACCATTTTTAAAAAGCTGCACAATCTTCTTCAGTTTTACTTTCATTCAAGCCCAAACCATACCATCTATGCGAGTCATTCTGTAACAATCTCCACTAAATTGTCAATAACTAAGTAACCAACTGCTTTAAACCTAAAACACTCTGCATCCAGGATGATGCACAACCATTTTCAACACACTTTGTTAATTAAATTATTCATTCAATTATGTTGCAACCTTGGTTATACCATCTTGGATGTAATAGTTTTTCTTTCCAGATTTTATTCTCTCCCTACCCAAGTAATTTCAATTGTACACTTCCCAGAAATAAATTTATGCACTCTGATATAGGTATATATAATTAATAATTAACAATAGGAGGAACTGGCTGCCAAAGCACTATGGTAATGGACTAAAAAATAAATTTTCTTCTTTAAGAAGTATGAGAAATCCTCATTGAAATGTAAGGCATCCCAAATTCAAATGTGTAATTTTTGCATATTGTGCAGGAATGCGTTTCTGTAAACAGTAGCTCAAGGTAATCTTGAAAATCAAAACGAGGGGTGTGACAAATTGATTAGATTCCAAGCTCCCCTCCTCCAAAACAGCTGGCTGAAAGCTCAAAACTTGGACTTAGTAGGTTTTCCTACCCCCCAAACTGAAAGTAAAAGAATATTTTCAAGTTTTTTTCTTTCATTGAGGCAGTGTCTAAAAACTGGACAAGGTCCTTGAGCTTAAAATACTGATGCGATTTGTATAAGCAGGGAGACGTGATGCAGAAAGTCTACTTCTCAGGTGTTTCAGGTTCAGTGGTAGTCATGGCAGCAGTATTCAGGCTCCTGTTCTCCTCAGATTTCCCAGATGATGCATCCCATTTGGAAGGGTTTGTTGAGACCTGAGGCTTATTGGTGAGTAAGGGCTTAGCAGCATTTACTGGTTTACTAGTAGAGGAGTTTGATAGATGTCTTCTACGACCACTGTCATCAGCTCCAGAAGAACGTCTCTTTCGACCAACCTCGTCACCAAATGGGGGCTAAGAAATAATAAGTATTATGAAAACATTTCAACAAACAAGAGAATCAGAAGCATAATTACATGCACACTGTAAGGTAGAGCAGAGAACACTTGTGACAACACATAATTATCTTTAAAATGCTGAAGCATGCAAGCAGACTATTTGACTAGATCAGAAAAATATAAAAATTAATTAGTAGCTTCAAGATAGTAGTGGATATGTACCAACCAGACTCTTGTACAAAAGATAGCAAGATAATTATCTGGCTGGAATCAGACTTAAAAAGATCAGACGAGCATAAGTAGTTTACAGGCTATATTCTTTTTGTGTTTCTGTGACAGTTTCAGGGTCAGGTCTGAATAGCAAAGATGTAAAACTACTCTGTAAGCTTTGCTTGACTATGCTGGAGAATTAATTGCAGGGTTTAGCGGCCATCTTCTAGATTGGACAAATGACCCGAATGGTCGTCACCTACTCATTGACAGTGCTCAAAGACAATGATGGACCACAGTCAAAAGATCCTGCAGTACTGATAAAAACTATTGATACAAAATTCTGATTCATCCATATTTATACTTATTTCATTGTTATTGTGCCTTGTAAAAAATATGCATGATCTTTCTTATTCACCAACATTTGTTATCTTTGTAAGGAGCATGGAGACGGGAGGAGAAATCCTCCAAAGACTGGTCTGTAAGGAATCCTACATAGGCAGATGATCGTTCTTCATTACGCTGTGTACAAGAGACCATGTTCTGTATTTAAAATAGTTCAGAACAATAGCCCAGAAACTGGCCTGCTGGAAGGGGTGGGTCCCATTGTGTCTCTATTATTTAAGAAATGGGGGGTCTTTAATAAACTGGTATTTTCTGCATAGTGTAGAACTTCTATGAGATTAGCTAACCAGCATTGATTCTCTCTCTGGAAAGGCAATTTCCAAACAGGCAACAATTCTAAACAATCCTGAGAAACATCAGTTACTTAGTTCAGAGTGCCTCGTTGACATTCCTAAGTTGGTAGGATGGCATTCGTGTCTCCCCTTATTGCCAGAAAATGACCCACAACATGGCTTATGCTAAAAACCTGACCTCAAGCTTGGTGACAAAGGGAGGAGGTAACCACCCTGACATTTTGGGTACCTGTCCTGTACTCACTGGTCATAAGGGTTTGAATAAGTGATTGACACTGGGTAAGCTACCAACTCCCAGAAAAAGGACATATTAACAAGTGCTCGGGAACAGGGGACAGTCCTGGGAGGTGGCAGTGCTCGACAGGCAGCTTCCTCTTCCATCTGAAGACAAAGAAGAGGACAACTGAGGGAAAAGTTCCCTAACAATTCAGCTAAAGAGCAGAATGCTGTTATCACAAGCTGCTGAGATCAGCACACTGTGCCAACCGTCCGTTTGTCCTCTGGGATCAGTAAACTGCTCTCAAACTGTCACAGGTTGTATACTTTTATCTATCTAATTAATTAATGCATTGCATCTAAACTGTTTCTTCTTAAACTTAATAAACTATCTTAAAATTACTTTTGAATAGCTGCCTGCCTACCTTAGGTATCTGTGGTTCCCCCAATCCAAAATCCTACAATTATACCAGACTGGCAAAACTGTTTCAACTTCAGGCCACTACATTTTCTGCCATTGGCCCTGAGGCATTGGGAGAGCCAAAAGGGAGACTGAGCCAGCGTAGATGGGAAAGTGGTGACCAGCAACAGCAAGTGGCATTAACGTGGAACCCAAGGGGAACACTGCTGTATCTGGGCCGGATCCACATTAAGCAAAGTTCTTTTTAAAGACTTACCTATTTGGTGGCGACCCCTTTAAAGTCTGCTGGTTTTGCTACATGTAGACTTTCAGGGTCAAAAAATTTGGTAAATTTGTTAAAGGAGGCAACGAATGTTGCACCCTTTATTTCCATATGCAAAGACTTTTCAGTGTGGACCTTAAACAACATTTTTATACCAAACCAATACGATGCTAAGTACATTTCAGGTTTGGAATGTTTGCATGCAGCTCGCCGTTTTGAATACTTTGGCACCACAGGCCAAGGTCGTACATATAGTAGGAATGGAATAGGATCATGACCAAAATGGGCAAACATTCCAACCAAAACAATGTTCCTAGGCGATTCATCTCCTTTCCAATTTGATGGCTACAACTGTTATTTGTGCATACATGCCGACCAAGTGATGAATAAATTAGCCGATTACAATAACAGATGGAGTACACTTTTTAAACCATTCCCATGTAACTGAAGAAATCCCCTTCTGTAATGAAGAACAAAATGCTAAATGTACTCACATCAACTCTGAAGTCCTCAAGACGCTTGAACTTGCTAAGGTATTCTTGGAGTTTGGGGTCAATTGGTAAATTCTTGGTTTGAGTGTACTTGAGAAAAGCCCAGAATTTTTCCAAACCATACAGTTGGCCTGAAATGAAGGCACTCAAAAGTCAGTATTTTAAATCTAAAATAACCCAATTTATTAGTACACGATTGCTGTAATTTCTTTATAACAGTTTAGAATCTGAAGGCTGAATACTTCTTATGCCATCAATGTATCTTCTAATCCTGTTACCATGCACATATGAAATGATTTCTAAAAGTAATAATTTTTCCCTGTAATATACCTGTAGACTGTTAATCTCATACAGAATACTACCTAATTAGCTGGTTTTTATTGCTTTGGAATGAAGGTTACCCGCTTCGTAGTCTTTTACGGTTTCCTCTTGGAAGTCCTTGAATATGTCATGACGAAATCTTCTCTCTAATCCATAACTGTAAAATCTAAACAGGCACTCCAACCCATATCTGAAAAAAAAAAACCAATGTGGAAAAATAAAGAGGAAAAAAAAATCAAATATTTTCAACTTAATGCAAACAAAAAATAAAGTTAGAATTTAAACAGTAGTGCTGTGTAACGCAAGTTGCTGCACTCATTCTGGCAGCAACTGTTTAAAGTATGAGACTTGTATGAACCAAATATACAACTGTACATAATACAATTAAGTTTAACATGCAATTGACCTAGTGGGAACCTATTAAATAAAAGTTGTGCACAGAGTAAAAGAAAATAGGACAAAAGACAAATTACCTAGTACTACCACAATTTCCTGACAATAACTGTGTCACCTCTAAGTCTGAACTGTATGCTGGAAAGCTCCACAATTCAATTGGTATGGATCTGTTACCTGAAACAAAATTTTTTTCTGATGGATTCAGTAAGCTAGCCAGTTAGTAACCTCAGCATTCCTTTTGCACAAGAATCAGTTGTAAATGTGTGCAACTTGCTTAGATTTTTCAACTTGAATGGTTTAAAACTTTTCTAGACACCTATTCAGATTTTACCCAGACAATTAATTCTAATTTTAGTATCCTTCTCCTGAAAAACATTGAAGGAAAAAATACGAAATGCTTCTCACTGCTAATTAATTTTCTACATTGCATTCAAAGTCCAATGTAGTTTGAGCCTGATGCATCATTTTCCAGCAAGACAGACAGACTTCAGGGTGTGCCAAAGCACTTTATAGCCAATGAAGTACTTTTGAAATGTAGTCACTCTTGTCATGTTTGAAATGCAGCAATTTGAACACAGCAAGGTCAAACAAACAGCAATGTGATAATTTTTTGAAAGAAGGTCAGCATTCATATATAATGCTATCATCCCATGGGAGGGATATCTAGGTCAGTGGCAGTCAGGTAATATTTTATCAGTTTGCCTTTCACTATTTGCCCAGGGCAGCAGTAAAACATAAGGAACCATCACAAACACTGCAATTCTTAGCAAAACTGTTGTCTTATACTATTTGGTCTAGAAGCAGCAAAATCTTTAAAATACACCATACAAAACAGATCAAGTCAGCAAGGAAGGAGCTTTGTTCGAGGAGGTTGAACCTTTCAAGTAGAAGATGGCTTTGACTATGGTAAGATGGTTAGCAATTCCCTTGGTTAAGATCACATGCAAACAGCAGCATACCAGAAGAGTCCAGGATAAAAGTGGCTTGCTGAAGGGGAAGGTGGTTCAAAGGGCCTGCACCTTCAGATGTTTCAAAAATAGAGCCAAAACTGGCAATCCTAACCTCAAATCAGCATAGCTCAATCATAGTGCTCTTACACTGACTGGTTCAATTATTTGAACACGTAATCTAGGGGAAGGGTTGAAAGCAGAAGTATGTGAAATGGGTCAGACATGATTGAAGGCCCATTTCCTCAACCATGGTGAGGAAAAAGGAAGCCATATCAGAGGAGCTGGTGTCGAAGGTTGCATTATCAGAACAGAAGTGATGGAGACGGAGAAACTGGGAGAATGGGACGGAGTCCTTACAGAAAACAAGGTGTGAGGAAGAAGCAGCTGTGGGAATCAGTGTGCTTATAATGAATATTCGTTAATAGCCTGATTGCCAAAAATGGGTTCAGAGAAGTCAAGGATGGGAAGAGAGGATTCAGAGATGGACCTTGTGAAGGAAAGAAAAAGGCAAAAATTGGTGATGAGAAGTTGAGAGAGCAGGAACTGGCACGTACCCTACAAAAAGGCAGATGTAGCTCGGACATATACAGACACACATAGCAACACCTTTAATTTGCAGGAAGTGAGGGGACTCAAAACGATTAGCTGTTCAACGTGAGAACAAGTTCAGCCAGGTGGAGGGTAGTGGTAGTGATGGATTAAAACTGATAGGGCCTCTGTTTAAGAAATGTAGGGAATGGGGGTGTAGAGAGATTGGACATCCATGGTAAAGAAAGAAGTTAGGGCTAGGAAATCAGAAACTGTTGAAGTGATGGAGGGCATCAGAAGAGTCATGGATTTGGGTAGCGAGAGGCAGAGATATTACTTTCCCTGATGGGTATGGCTGAACCAGGGTGTTTAAACTCCACTACCCTACTTATAAAAAGAGATCACAAAATCAATTAGCTAAAATTTGCTTTCCAAAGGAAACAATGTTTGAATTAATGAAGATTAAGCACTCTGTTCACATCAGAGGATGAAATGAAATATAGTTAATAAAACTTTTGCACATTGTTTTAACAAATTAGGTGAAACTCAAACTTGAGGTAAAAAGGAAAGTTTAAGATGGTATACAGAGAATATTAAGAAGCGTAGAGGAACTTGAGAATGCACATCCACAAATCCCTGGAGGTTACAGGGCTGGTTGATAAAGATAGTTAGGAAGGCATACAGGACACTTTTCTTTGAAGAGTATTGAGCAGGGAGATAACACTAGAATTGTATTAAACACCAGTTAGACCACAGCTAGAGCACTGCATTGAGTTCTGGTCACCCACTGCGCTACAAGGACCAGAAAGTATACACAGGAAATGTTGTAAGAACGTTGCAGGAACATAAGAATGTAAGAAATAGGAACAGGAGTAGACCATTCAGCCCCTCGAGCTGTTCCACCATTCAATAAGATCATAGCTAATCTTGAGTTTTGATTTCCACATTCCCATCTAACCCAGATAACCTCTGATTCCCTTGCCTAACAAGAATTTATCTACCTCTGCATTAAAAATATTCAATGACTCCACCTCTACCACCTTCTCAGGCAGAGTGTTCCAAAGTTACACGGCCCTCAGAAAAAAATTCTCCTCATCTCTGCCCTAAAAGGGCATTCCCCAATTTTAAAACAGTGCTCCTTAGTTCTGGACTCACTCACAAGAGGAAGCATCCTTTCGATGTCTACCTTGTCAAGGCCATTCAGGATCTTGTATACTTCAATCAAGTCACCCCTCACTCTTCTAAACTCCACTGGAAACAAGCCAGTCTGTCCAACCTTTCCTCATAAGACAACCCACTCATTCCAGGTATCATCTAGTAAACCACATCCTTCCTTAAATAGGAGACCAAAACTGCACACGGTATTCAAGGTATGGTCTCACCAATGCCCTGTATAACTGAAGCATAACATCCTTACTTTTATGTTCAATCCCTCTCATAATAAAGGATAGCATTCCATTAGCCTTAATTAATTGCTGTACCTGTATACAAACCAAGGTCGTTAGGAAGGCTTTCCTATTAATTGTGTGTTCCTTTTGAGTACACCCAAGTCTCTTAAGATCAACATTTAAATGTTTCAAAAACAAAAATAGCTGGAAAAACTCAGCAGGTCTGACAGCATCTGTGGAGAGGAAGACAGAGTTAACGTTTTGAGTCCATATGACTCTTCTTCAGAACTGAAGAGAAATAGAAATGAGGTGAAATATAAGCTGTTTAAGCAGGGTGGGACAGGTGGAGCTGGACAGAGGACCAGTGATATGTGGAGGCAAAGAGAGATTGCCAAAGATGTCATAGACAAAAGGACAAAGGGGTATGACAGTGATATTAGCTAAAGGCTGTGCTAATGGTGACATTAAGGGTAGAAAGCAGGATGAGCAAGTGACAGATGGCCCTAGTGGGGCTGGGGGGGAAGAGATTGAAATAGGCTAAAAGGTGAAGATAAAACAATGGATGGAAATAAATTTAAAAATAGAAATAGGTGGGGAAAAGAAAAATATATATAATAATTATTAGAAAAAGGGGGATCGGAAAGGGGGTGGGGATGGAAGACAGAGTTCATGATCTGAAGTTGCTGAACTCAATGTTAAGTCCAGAAGGCTGTAAAGTGCCTAATCGAAAGATGAGGTGCTGTTCCTCCCAGTTTGCATTGAGCTTCACTGGAACATTGCAGCAGGCCAAGGATGGACATGTGTGTATGAGAGCAGGGTGGTGTGTTGAAATAGCAAGCGACAGGAAGGTCTGGGTCATGCTTGTGGACAGACCAAAGGTATTCTGCATAGTGGTCACCCAGTCTGCGTTTGGTCTCTCCAATGTAGAGGAGACTGCATTAGGAGCAGCAAATGCAGTCGCCTAAATTGAGGGAAGTGTAAGTGAAGTGCTGCTTCACTTGAAAGGAGTATTTGGGCCCTTGGTTGGCAAGGAGTGGGAGAAGTAAAGGGGCAGGTGTTGCATCTTCTGCAGTTACATGGGAAGGTGCTGTGGGAGGGGGTAGAGCTGCAGGGGGCAATGGAGGAGTGGACCAGGGTGTCCTGGAGGGAACAGTCCATATAGAATGCCGGTGGGGCGGGGGGAAGTGGCGGGGGGTGAATGTGTTTGGTGGTGGCATCATGCTGGAGCCGGAGAAAATGGCAGAGGATGATCTTTTGAATGCAGAGGCTGGTGGGATGATAAGTGAGGACAAGGGGGACTGGGAGGGAGAAGAAGGTGTGAGGGTGGGTGCGCAGGAGATGGGCCGGACACAGTTGAGGGCCCTGTCAACCATCGTGGGTGGAAAACCTCGGTTAAGGAAGAAGGAAGACATGTCAGAAGAACTGTTTTGGAAAGTGGCATCATCGGAACCTTTCATGCCATTTAAAAAATATTCTACTTTTCTGCTCTTACACCAAAGTGAATAGTCTCATGTTTCCCTCATAATAATCCATCTGCTACATTGTTGCCCAGTCACTCAACATGTCTATTCTTTGCAGCCTGTGTTTGTCTTCCTCACAGCTTACTTTCTCACCTAAATCTGTAGCATCAGCAGACTTGGTTACATTATTCTTGGTCTCCTCATCTAAGTTATTACTATAGTTTGCAAATAGCGGAGGCTCCATCTTGGATTCTTGCACTCCAGTAGTTACAGCCTGCCATCTTGAAAATGCCCCGTTTAGCCCTACTATCTGCTTCCTGTCTGTTAACCAGTCCTCCATCCACGTTAATATATTAGCCCACTCCATGAGTCCTTATCTTACCTATTAATTTTATCTGCTGCAGCTTATTAAATGCCTTTTGGAAATGCAAGGACACTACTTGCTCTCTTTTGTCTACTCTATTAGTTACATCCACAAAAGATTCCAATAAATTTGTCAATCATGATTTTCCTTTCATAAAACCAAGGTGACTTTGTCTTATTATACTATGATTTTCTAAGTGCATTGTTAAGACTGCCACAATAATGAATTCCAACATTTTCCCAATGACTGATGTCAGGCTAATAAGCCTGTAGTTCTTGGTTTTCTCTCTCCCTCCTTTCTTAAATGGTGGTGTTACAGTTGCTAACTTCCAATCTTCTGCAACAGTTCCAGAATCCAGGGAATTTTGGAAAATCATAAGCAGTGCATTAAATAGCTCTGCAGCTACCTTTTTTTAGAACCCTAGGATGTAGGCTACCAGGTCCCAGGGATTTTTCTGTGTTTAGTCCCTTAAATTTCTCCTAAACTTTTGTCCACTAATGTTAATTACCTTAAGTTCCTCACTCTTATTAACCCTTTTCAGGTTCATTTCTTCTACTGTGGAGACAGACGAAATATTGGTTCAAAGTCTCAGTCATTTCCTCATTTCCCATGATAATTTCTCCTGTCTCTGCCTCTAAGGGACCAACATTTACTTTAGCTACCATCAATCATCCTTTCATATATTTGTAAAAGCTCTTACAATCTGCTTTTATATTCCTGGCTAGTTAACTCTCATTCTATTCTTTTCCTTTTTTTTTTTACAAACCAACATTTCAGTTATCCTTTGCTGGTTTCTAAAACACTCCTAAATACTTAGGCTTACTACTATTCTTTTGCAATATTATAAACCTCTTCTTTTAATCTAATACTATCCTTAACTTTCCTAGTAAGCTATGGATGGATCTTTCTTGCTTAGTTTTTTGGTTTTCAATTAAATGTTTTTTTTGAAAATGTAATTTATTCTTTACATGTTTCTCACTGTTTATTTGCTACCATACCTTTTAGTATATTTACCCAATCACCCATAGCCAGCTCTCTTCTTAAATTTAACATGGAATTCAATTGTGATGAAAGGTTGAGCAGGTTGGGTCTATTCTCATTGGAGTATTTAGGGGAGTCGATGGTGTAGTAGTAATGTCACTGGACTAGTAATCCAGAAGCCCGGGCTAATGCTCTGGGGACACAGGTTCAAATCCTACTCAAGCAGCTGGTGGAATTTAAATTCAAATTAAAAGCTAGTCTCAGGTCCATTAATGTGGTCTGGCCTACATGTGACTCTAGATGCATCAAACCACTGCAGTCTAACAGGAATGAAACCAGACAGACCACCAGCTCTTGACCTAGGCACCAAAAACAACTTTGACAAACCCAGCACTGTCGACGCTGCAACATCCTCATTACTAATCTTTCTTACTATCTGTGGGCTTGTGCCAAATTAGGGAGAATTGTCCCAGAGACTATTCGAACAAAAGCCTGACCTAGTTATTCTCACTGAATCTTACCTTGCAGACTGTGTCCCAGTCACCACCTTATATGACCTTGTCCTTACCAATCTACTTGTCCATGACAGTATTGGAATGGGTGGCCACCGCACAGTCCTTGTGGAGACAAAGTCCTGCATTCTCCTTGAGGATTTAAAAAAATTCTTTCACGGGATGTGTGTGTGGCTGGCAAGGCCAGCAATTTTACTGCCTATTCTAAATTGCCCTCTAGGTAACAATGGTGAGCCGCATTCCTGAACTGCTGCAGTCCAGGTGGTGTAGGTACACCCATAGCGCTGTTAGGGAGGATGTTCCAGGATTTTGACCCAGCAACAATGAAGGATTGCCGATATAGTTCCAAGTCAATAGTGCATAGCTTGGAGGGAAACTTGCAGATGGTGGTGTTCTCATGCATCTGCTGTCCCCATTCTTCTGGATATCATCCATCATGTTGTATGGCACCACCACAGTGCTAAATGAGATAGATTTCAAACATGTCTAGCAACTCAAAACTGGGCATAATGAGGTAATGTGGGCCATAAGTAGCAGCACTGTATTCAATCACATATGTAACCTCATGGCACAGCATATCCCCCACACTACCCCTGCCATCAAGCCGGGGGATCAACCCTGGTTCAATTAAGAGTGCAGGAAGGCATGCAAGGGGCAGCACCAGACATACCTAAAAATGACACGTCAACATGGTGAAGCTACAACACAGGACTATTTGCATGCCAAACAGCAGAAGCAGCATGCGATAGACAGAGCTAAGCGATCCCACAACCTACAGATCAGATCCAAGCTCTGCAGTCCTGCCACATCCAGTTGTGGATGGTGGAGGACAATTAAACAACAGGAGGCTGCAGCTTCAAAAATATCCCCATCCTCAATGATGCCCAGCACATCAAGGCTAAAGCACCTACCTGCAACCACCTTCAGCCAGAAGTGCCAAGTGGATGATCCATCTCGTCCTCCTCCTGAGGTCCCCAGCATCACAATTGCCAGTCTTCAGGCAATTTGATTCACTTCGCGTGATATCAAGAAATGGCTGAAGGCACTGGATACTGCAAAGGCTATGGGCCCCCAAGAACAATCCTGCAATAATACTGAAGACTTGTGCTATAGAACTAGCCCCGCCCTTGGCCAAGCATTGGCACCTGCATCTTGTCTATTGTTGTAAAAATCCATCTGGTTCACTAATGTCTTTTAGGGAAGGAAACCCGCCATCCTTACCTGGTCTGGCCGACTTGACTCCAGAACCACAGCAACATGGTTGACTCTTAACTGTCCTGTGAAATGGCCTAGCAAGCTACTCAGTTCTAGGTCAATTAAGGATGGGCAACAAATGCTGGTTTTGCCAGCAATGCCGACGTCGCTTAAAAGAATAAAGGATCCACCCGGAAATGTGAAAAACTGCCCTAGTACGTCCTGTACACAAAAAGCAGGACAAACCCAACCTGGGCAATTACCGCTACATCTGTTCTACTCTCGATCATCAAAGTGACAGAAAAGGTCATCGACAGTGCTATAAAGCAGCACTTACTCAGCAATAACCTGCTCACTGACACTCAGTTTGGGTTCTGCCTGGGCCACTCAGCTCCTGACCTCATTACAACCACGGTCCAAACATGGACCGAAGTACTGAACTCAACAGGTGAGGCAAGATTGACTGCCTTGACATCAAGGCAACATTTGATCAAGTGTAGCATCAAGGAGCCCCTAGCAAAACTGATGTCAATGGGAACCAGGGAAAAACTCTCCACTTGTTGGAGTCATGCCTAGCACAAAGGAAGATGGCTGTGGTTGTTAGTAGTCAGTCAATCACCTCAGTCCCAGGACATCACTGCAGGAATTCGTCAGGGTAGTGTCCTAGACCCAATCATCTTCAGCTGCTTCTTCAAAAGACCATCACTTCATCATAAGTCAGAAGTGGGGATGTTCGCTAGTGACTGCACAATATTGAGCACCATTTGCAACTCCTCAGATACTGAAGCAGTCCGTTTCCATCTGCAGCAAGACCTGGACAACATTCAGGCTTGAGATGATAAGTGGCAAGAAACATTCACGCCATATAAGTGCCAGGCAATGACCATCTCCAAAAAAAGAGCATCTAACCATCGCTCCCTGACATTCGATGGCATTACCATCACCCAATCCCCCACCAGCCATATAAATACAGTGACTACAAGAGCAGGTCAGAGACTGGGAAGCCTGTCCACCATCTACAAGGCACAAATCAGTAGTGTGATGAAATACCCTCCACCTGCCTGGATGAACACAGCTCCAACAACACTTAAGAAGCTCAACATCATCCAGGACAAAGCAGTCTGCTTGACTGGCACTCCATGCACCACCGAGGCTCAGTGGCAGTAGTGTGTACCATATACAAGATGCACTGCAGCTACTCACCAAGGCTCCTTTAACAGCACCTTCCAAACCCGTGACCACTACCACCTAGAAGAACAAGGGCAGCAGATACATGGGAACACCACCCACCTGCAAGTTCCCCTTCAAGCTACATACCATCCTGATTTGGAACTATAATCGTCCTTCCTTCACCGTTGCTGGGTCCAAATCCTGGAACTCCTTTCCTAACAGCACTGTGGGGGTGTACCTAGGCCATTTGGACTGCAGCAGTTCAAGAAGGCACCTCACCACCACCTTCTCAAGGGTAATTAGGGATGGGCAATAAATGCTGGTCTAGCCAGCGATGCCCTCATCCCCTGAACGAATAAATAAGTTTAGGAGAATGAGAGGTGAAAACATTGAAACATAGATTCTGAGGAGGGCTTGATGCTGGGAGGATTTTCCTCTTGAGGGGCAATCTAGAATTAAGGGGCAGAGTTTTCAGGGGTCTCTTACTCAAGTCAGGGATGGAGGAAGAATTTCTTCCCTCAGAGGGTTGTTTGTCTTTAGAATTCTCTTCTCCAGTGAGGAGTGGGAACTGGATCATTGAATATATTCAAGGCTGAGTTTGACATATTTTTGACTGACAGGAGAGTCAGTCAAGGATTTGTGGTGACAGGTAGGAAAGCAGAGTGTAAGCCACAATCAGATCAGCCATGATCTTATTGAATGGTGGAACAGGTTCGAGGGGCTGAATGGGCTACACCTGCTCCTGTTTCTCATGTTATGTTCTTATGCATTGTGATCAATTCCCTAGCCCCCAGCAGAGGATATTACCTACAAAATTACTAATTAACCTTGCCTCATTGCACAATACCAGAACTAAGCTAACTTTATCCTTAATTGATTCAACCGAACTTTTCTTGAGAACTATTGCAAAAGCATTTTACAAATTCACCTTACAGACCATCTTTACCAATTTGATTGGTCCTGTCTGTAAGAAGATTAAAGTCCCAACAATTATTACAAGCTTCAATTATTTCTAGCTTAATGCTCCATCCAACGGTATAACTGTTAGGCAAACTATAAAAAAGTGTTCCCACCAGTGTTTACTTTTTTTTTCTAATCTCCACCCAAATTGATTCTACTTTCTGATCTTTTAAGCCATAATCCTTCATTACAAATGTCACCCTTTACGATCAGGGCTACTCCTCTTCCTTTACCAGTCTGTCCATCCCTTCAAAATGTGTATCCTGGAATATTTACTTACCAACCTTGGTCACCTTATAACCACATTGTCATTTGCTTAGATTTCCAAATCTCCCTTCACCTGAACCCCCCTGAACTGTTCAGGTTAAAGCCCTATCCACATCCCTGGTTAGATGATTTGCCAGGGCACTGATCTCAGGCAGGTTTAAGTGGAGCCCATCCAAATGGAAATCTCCTTTTCCCCAGTAATGCTGCCAAATACCCCATGAATCAAAATTCCTTCCCACACTTTGAGCCACATGTTTAAATTCTCTAATCTGCTTGACCCTATGACAAATGGTGTGTAACTCAGGTAATCCAGAGATTATCTTTGAGGTTCTACTTTTAATTTAGATTCTAGCTTCTCAAACTCTCTTAGCAGATCATTCTTAGTTCCTACATGAACCAAGACAACTGAATCAAACTCCTCACGCCAGGTTCTTCTCCAGCCATGAGGAGATGTCTCTAACCCTGACACCAGGCAGGCAACACAAACTTCAGAACTCCCAATCTCAGCAGCAAAAAACAGTATCTATCCCCCTGACTATACTGTCCTTATGTCACTATCTCATTTCTTCTTCTCACTCTCCCCACATGAATGGCTTTCTGCAGTTTACCATCCATACAGGTAACAAGTATCTTGTATCTGACTGTCAAAGTCAAGGGCCAAGGTTCCTCCATCACTAAACCTTGGGCCTCCAAACTTGCCTGACACTCAGTCATAGCCTCCAGTCATGATCACTGACGAACTCTAAAGTTCGACATAACCGAGGGGATTTGAATGCCTCCTGGAACAAGTGTTCAGGTAACTCTCCCCCTCCTTGGTGCCCTGCAATGTCTGCAGCTTATACTCCAGCTCTCTGCCAAAGTTGAGCTGCAGGCCCTTACCATAAATGTGGTCGTCCAGGATCGCAAAGCTTTCCACTTTCCACATCCCAAACTCCTAGAAGTCACAGCACACTACCTTTCCTGACAAATCTGTCTATCCTTACTTGTTTGTTAACTAGTTACTAGTTTATCACTAAAGTAATAGTGCATTCGATTTTCACCACTCCATCATATTGCCTTCAGCTACCAATTCCTTCAGCCTTACTTCCTCTCTAAACTCTCCCAACTTCATTTTCCTCCTCAAAATGTCTCTGATTGAGCTTCTGAATACCTGTTCTAATATATTACAATGTCAAATTCTGTTTTATGAAGCACCTGTGATATGCCTTGGAATGTTTTATTACATTAAACATGTTATACAAACACAAGTTTCTGTTATGTGAGGACCAAAATCTTTCATTTGATCTGCATCAGGAATTGCTCTTTTTCTATACTTTGTAATTGCATCTTCCACTGTAAATTATTACTGATCATTATACCTGTAATTGTCTTTTGCATCCTCAAGAGATAGCTGTTTAAACTCTTCATACATCTTCCTGTTGAAGTGGTCTCTGAGGAAGAAGGACCAGAAACGGAACAGCGTGTTCATTTCCTGGGACTGCCCAATTCCTAACCTCTTCCTCTCTGAAAAGAAAAGATTATGCAATGAAGTCTGTGGCATTCCCAATGTCCCTTTAAAGTGAGCTTGAAGAATCTGGAAAACAGATGCCAGAACCAGAGCAGTGTAATATTTTGGAACATGATTTTAAGTGGAGAGTAAAATACATTAAAAACTGCACTTAAATTGGCTGAGATATGGTGCGGCTGTGATTTAGGATTATAGCCAGTACACAAAACTGGTTACAGCCATCCACATTTGTATGTTTCCGAGCTGCCTTACCTTCTATGACGTTGCCTGTATTCCGTAGTTAATTCTATCTGCTGATCATGATATCCATTGTCATTACCACTAATCTGACTCATCAGGGAATATTTTGAACATACGAATGAGGAATAGGAGTAGGCCATGAGGCTCCTCGAACCTGCTCTGATATACAATATCATGGCTGATATGACGATAACTTCCAGCCCGCATCAAGAATCTACCTACCTCGGCCTTAAAAATATTCGAAGATTGTGCTTCCAAATCTTCTGAGGAAAAGTTCCAAAGACTCAAAACCCTCAGAAAATATTTCTCTTCATGTCTTAAATGGGCAACCCCTTATTATTAAACAGTGACTCCTAGTTCAAAACTCTCCCTCAAGAGGAAACATCCTTTCCACATCTACTCTGTCAAGACCCCATAAGATCTTATATGGTTCTTACTCTTCTAAACTCCAGCGGATACAAGCCGAAGCTATCCAACCTTTCCTCGCAAGACAACCTTCCCATTCCAGGTATTAGTCTAATAAACCTTCTCCAAACTGCTTCCAATGCACTTACATCCTTCCTTAAATAAGACGACCAATGCTGTACACAACACTCCAGGTGTGATCGCACAAATGCCCTATATAACTGAAGCATAATCTCTCTACTTTTGTATTCAACACCCCCACACTATAAATGATAACATTCTATTAGCTTTCCTAATTACTTGCTATACCCGCATACTACCCGTTTGCAATTCATGCTCTAGGTTACCCAGATCCCTCCATATCTCGGAGTTTTGCAATCTCTCACCATTTAGATTTTTAAAAATTCTTTCACAGGATGTGGGCTTCGCTGGCTGGGCCATCTCTAGCTGCTCTTGAGAAAGTGGTGGTGAGCTGCCTTCTTGAACCGCTGCAGTCAATATGGTGTAGGTATACCCACAGTGCTGTTAGGAAAGGAGTTCCAGGATTTTGACCCAGCAATAGTGAAGGAACGGTGATATATTTCCAAGTCAGGATGGTGAGTAACTTAGGGGGGGAACTTCCAGGTGTTGGCATTCCCATCTATCTGCTGCCCTCGTCTGGTTGTGGGTTTGGAAGGTGCTGTCAGAATAGCCTTGGTGAATTCCTGCAGTACATCTTCTACATAGTACACTGCTGCTACTGTGTGTCAGTGGTGGAGGGAGTGAATGTTTGTGGATGTGGTTCCAATCAAGCGGGCTGCTTTGTCCTGGACAATGTCAAGCTTCTTGAGTGTTGTGGGCTGCACTCATCCAGGCATTCCTGACTTGTGTCTTGTGGATTATGGACAGGCTTTGGAGAATCAGGAGGTGAGTTACTCAACACACGATTCCTAGCCTCTGACCTGCTCTTGTAGCCACAGTATTTATATGGCTAGTCCAGTTCAGTTTCTGAATACTCTTTTTTTTATTCTTCCTGCCAAAGTGGACAATTTCACATTTTCCCACGTTATACTCCATTTGCTAGACCTTTGCCTACTCACTTAACCTATCTATATCCCTTTGTTGCTCTATGTCCTCTTAACAACTTACTTTCCTATCCATTTTTGTATCGTCAGCAAATTTAGCAACCATACCTTCGGTCTCTTCATCCGTGCCCTTGATATAAATTGTAAAAAGTTGAGGCCCCAGCACGGATCCCTGTGGCAAACCACTCCTCCCTACATCTTCCAACTAGAAAATGACCCATTTATGTCTACTTTCAGTTTCATGTTAGCTAGCCAATCTTCTATCTATGCCAATACATTACCTCCTACACCATGAGCTTTTATCTTCTGCAATGTTTGATGTGATAGCTTATGAAATGCCTTCTAGAAATCGAAGTATAGCACATCCACCAGTTCCCCTTTATCCACAGAACATCTTACTTCCTCAAAGAACTCCAATAAAATTGGTTAAACATGGTTTCCCTCCCACAAAACCAGGTTGACTCTGCCTGATTACCTTGAAGTTTTCTGCTATAATATCTGTAATAATAGCTTCTAACATTTTCCCCATGACAGATGTTAAGCTATCTAGCTTGGAGTTTCCTGCTTTCTCTCTCTCCCTCTTTAAATAAACATGCACTATTTTCCAATCTAATGGAAACTTCCCTGAATCTCATTAGCCTGCAGCTCCAACAATTTGCTTAGTACCACTACCCTGATGATTGTAATTTTCCAGAGTTCCTCCCTCCCTTCCATTTCCTGATTTACAGCTATTTCTGGGATGTTAGTTGCATGGTTTATAGTGAGGACCGATGCAAAATACCTGTTCAATTCATCTGTCATCTCCTTATTTTACATTATTAATTCCCCAGACTCACTTTCTATAGGACCAATGCTCACTTTGTTAACTCTTTTCTTTAAATATCTAAAGAAACTCTTAGTGTCTATTTTTATATTTCTAGTTAGCTTTCACTTGTACTCTAAATTTTCCCTCCTTATTAATCTTTGTCATTCTTTGCTGTTTTGAATATTCTGTCCAATCTTCTGAGCAACCATTCATCCTTGCGCAATTATATGCTTTTTCTTTAAGTGCGATATTATCTTTAACTTTTTTAGTTAACCACAGATGACGGGTGCTCTCCCTTGGAATTTTTCTTTCTCATTGGAATGTATCTATTCTGTGTATTCTGAAATATCCCTTTAAACGTCTGCAACTACATCTCTATTGGCTTAAACCTTAACCCAATTTGCCAGCTCACTTTAGCTAGATCCTGCTTTCGTGCCCTCATAATTGCCCTTATTCAAGTTTAAAATACTGGTCTTGGGCCCACTCTTCCTCCTCACACTGAATGTAAAATTCAATCATATTATGATCACTGCTACCTAGGGGCACCTTCACCATGAGGTCGTTAATTAATCCTATCTTGTTGCACAATACCAGATCTGCTATAGCCTGCTCTGGTTGACTCCAGAACGTGTTGTTCTAAGAAATATCCTGAGAACATTTAATGAACTGCTCATCTAGGCGACCTTTGCCTATCTAATTTTTTCAGTCTAAATGTAGATTAAACTCCCCTGTGATTATTGCCGTACCTTTCTAATCAGTTGCACTATGTCTTCCTTTATACTCCATCCTACCGCATGGGAAAACGAGGCGGTTGACAAAAGTGCAACAATCTTCATTGTCTGGCCCACTGAAAATACTCCATTTGATATTCAGGTGCTACCTCTCTTTGAAGGCCCAGAAAAAAGATGTCTTTTTCTGTAATCTATAGATTTTGGTTTCACATGATGCAGCTAAGTGCAGTGGATGCCAGTACGCTGAATAAATTTAAGGAGGAGATAAATAGATTTTTAATTCTTAATGGGTTGAAAGGTTATGGGGAGAGGGCAGGAAATTGGTGTTGAGGCCAAAATGAGACCAGCTGTGATCGTAATGAATGGCGGGGCAGGCTCGAGGGGCTGAATTGCCTACTCCTGCTCCTGGTTCTTATGTTCTAAGAGGAGCTTTGTGACGTTTTCATATAGCATTTCAGAGAAACTCAAGAGCTACAAGGTTTATGTATGACAGAAAATCAAGTACTGTGCAGTTTGTCCATTTCTGTATTCTTCTGCATTCATTTTTTGTTTATAAATAAATTTGATTAGCTTGGGCCTGAAGTGCATACTACATCTGTGATATTTCACACGAATAGACATGTGTCTAAGATGAGCAGGCCAAGCATTCTTCTGGTGTATAATCCTTTGAAAAAGTATAACCTAATCCTATACAATGCTCTTTTATTCATGACATGCAAAAACACTGTAGGTCTCAATTCACTCAAGTTCATACAAACTTCCTTTTGCACTGCATACAAGTCAAATGCAGGAGAACAGCAGAACTATAACAATGAGGTTCTATGGAGCTACTAGAAACTTAATATTTAAACACAGGATCCTTAAGCCAAGAAAAACACAGTCTATCCTGGATTTAAACGCAGGTGCCAAAAGTGTCAGTGGCATTTGCAATTAATTGCTACACTACCCAAAAATACCCTTTTTGTGACAACTTACCAGATTAAAGTACTTTCCTTTCTTCACTTTGCATATTAGAAAAACATTCCAGTACGATAATTTATTTTAAAGCTGCAAAGATATCTTCAAATGAAAAACATCGCACAAACTGTTGTAGAACTGCTACTATTTTTGATGAATGACATCCGTTGTGTGCACTGTGCTCAGATTATCCAACCTCAACTTAAAACCAAATACAGGAAACAGGCTCACCATTTAAACACCTCCGACGATATTTGTGGTAAACTTGTTGGGTGAAGCCGTTTTCTCTTAAAAGCTCATGGGAAGGATGCTGGAACTTGGGTAGAGAGTTTGGTGTACAGCCGTAACTTCCAACTAATGTTGTGCCTTCCGAAGGACTGGCATTTGAACTACTAAACAGACAAAATAAATATCAGAGCTAGGAATTTTATTTTATTTTCTTCACTGCATTGTCTCCCATCATATTTCTTGTGAATCCGATGCTGAAGCTGGCCTGTAATTTCTGCACTTTTACATGCAGGAGTTTTGTTAGTATGCGCTGGTTACCTCAGCAAAATTAGCCAGAAATCATCCAAACTGACATGGAGAAGTGCAGAATTTTATGTGCAAGTACATTCAATACCATCTTGTGCGCCAGATTAAAAAACATTTAATCGGGAGTTGGTCCTGCCCACAAAACTGGCCAACCCCCAGATCAAAATTATCACTACTGAGTTTCCACTAATTGCAACCATTTGTAGGCCTTCAAGCAGGCTTAAATTAAACTTTAAAAAAATGGCAGACTGCCACCAAGACAGTTTAAAAGTCTTTGAACCATTTTTATATTTATCAAGAAACCGACTACTGTGCACAAATCTAACTTGTAAATGGTTGTGTATAGTTTTTTTAAAAATCAGTTTCAGTTATTTAAAATTAGGTTAATCATTGGTGGTGGACTATACACTGATTAAAAATTATGATTTTAGGAACATAGGAATGGGAGGTTATTTAGCCCCTCAAGCCTGTTCTGGTTTTCAATGAGATCATGGCTGATCTGCAACCAACTTCGTGCACCCCATCTTTGCCATATATTCCTTAATAACTATGGTTAACAAAAACTTATCAACCCTCAGATTTGAAATCAACAACTGATCTAGCTTCAACTATTGAATGCAGAAGAGTTTTAAACTTCTACCACTTTGTGTGTGTAGAAGGGCTAACCAGCAGAAACAGTTTCTTTCATCTATCCCATTTGTTTTCTGTAATATTGTGAAAACTTACATTGCTTGCACGGTGTTCCATGCCCAGAATTGCTCACAATACTCCAGGTGTGATCTATCCAAGGCTTTGTAACTGGAGCATAACTTCTAGCCCCTTGTATTCTAGTCCTTTAGATATGAAGGCCAGGGTAATCCATTAGCCCTTTTGCTTATTTTCAATATCTGTTCAAGATATTTTTATGATCCATATACCTGGCTGCCACTCCGCAGCCCCCACCAAAACTTTTTGTAAATGGTGAGAAGTTAGGAACTGTTCTATCCTTCTTAGCTCCAAAGTGATTGCCTCTCATTTGCCGACATTGATCTATTTGCTACGATTTTACACATCCTTGTAATCTATCAATATCGCTTCATAATTTCATGCTTCTAAAATACACTTCTTAGAATGCCGGCCATTTTTGTGTCATCAGCAAACCCAAATATGTGGTTATCTCACCACCTAAGCTGTTAATAAGGGTGCTGAACAGAGATCCTTGTGGGACACCCTTGTGAATTATATCTTGTCCATTATCTCTACTTTATCAATTCTACTTATCCAATTTTTTTAACAAGGTCAATAAGTTGCCTTCAATTGCGTGAGCTTTAACGGTACCTGTCTCTTATGAGGGGCTTTTGAAACCTTATGGAAGTCCAAATAACTAACATCCATAGCCACTCCCCCGTCCACTATCTATTTAACTCACCCAGAAAATTCAAAATCAGGTTAGTCAATTATAACAAATTCTTGCTCTGGCCCTCTCTGATCAGCTGAAAAATTTCAAGGTGTTCAGTCACCCTATCCTTAGTTATAGACTCTAGTAATTGTCCTGTCAACAGATGTTAGGCTAACCGATCTATAATTCACTGATGTCTCTCTATTTAAGAAAGGGACACGCATAATTTTCCAGTCTAAAGGAATAGCTCTTGAATCAAGAATTTGTGATTAATCCAATTTCAATTAATTAATAAAAAGCTGCGCCCAGGTTACACCTCAAATATAAATCAGGGAACTATTTTACTGTAAATTTTTAATGTTATGTTCTAAACGCTGCCCAATTATGCTGGTTCATGGCAATATGCAAATTAGTCTGAGCAGAAACCTAAAGGGAAAAACATTTCTCACAACTAGCACAATTTGTGCTCCAATCATGCCCAAAATGGAAACTTCAGACCTTTATACCATGGGTTGCCCTCTGTCTGTTTGGGCCGGTGGGCAAGTCTGATCCTGCTCTATTTCTTCTGCTGCCATGGTTTTCATATTCTCCCTGTATAGGTGTATAATTGCTGTTTTGTGTTGGTGTCAACGGCAGCAAAAATATTTTTAAGGTTTAGGATTAACTGCCAATTTGGGTGTTATCAAATAGAAAAGCAATTAATTTAAATTGAATGCCAACATTTCTAACAAACCCCAGCTTCAAAGAAGGATCCATTAATTACTTTTCTGCGATGCTTCTGAGAAATGCAGTTGAGAAGTAATATCTATAACCAAGCAAATGTCTCAAAAGTGGTCAGAGATTCTTAACTTGGAATATTCCAGACTAACATTTGTTTTTAGCTCTCAAGAAACTAGTCATATGCAAGTAACTACTGAGCTCTGCTGGTACAGAATAAATCTGGAATACTACTGCTGCATGAAAAAAAATTTGCTTAGTTATGTTTTCTACTGCTAAGGAAGTCTTTGTTAGTTTAGAATGGCATTTCTGGCATTTGCAAGTTAGATGCTGATCTTCCACAAACTTCAATAACTATTTCACTGTAGGGCTAGATTTTTCACATTGTTAAAGGCTAGATTCCTACCCAAACACCAACAAATAGTAATACATTTGGGTTAAATAGATCTGTGCACATGTGAATTGCATATTCCTGTAGCATAAATAACTGAATGTTTCCGAATTCAGCATAAATTAATGAAGGAACCCCCTAAGATTTAATACCTTAATAATGATATTTTCAGTGAAGAGACAAGTGAACATATGCAGTCTATTGATCATGCCATAACAGATGTCAAGGATACAATTATTGTACGTGTGGTTGCATTTTCTATTTTTGTGGAGGACTAATGAAATTGCTACTTATGCATTTGATATATATCAACTAAGCATTTTTGTAAAATTGATGCAATGATACAAGTATCATGATATTGGTTTATAATTGCATTGGGTTTCCTATTTTTCTAGATAAAAATAATGTGATCAGATTATTAACAAAGGCTATAAACAAAAGCATTCACCTAACAGACGATGTTCTTGGTCTGTGTTCTTTCGAATCCATAACCCAGCCAATATGACACTCAAGTGGTGGATTTGAACTGTGCCTTGTTTTTCTTTTCCTTGGTGTCTGCAATAACAATTACCATGGAGTTAAAAACTACCAATAACTTAGCTTCTGCCTCAGTAAATTAACGTTACCCTCAGTGCACACATTCACATCATGTATTTGGGCCAAGTCACTGTGAGGTCAGAAAGGGCCTGAGGTAAAGAGATTATGATGTTAAATAGGGATGTATTGCAAGACTAGTACTGTATAAAATGAATAAAATGGTAATGAAACATATCCTGCTATAAATTCATTTGAGTTTATAACATAAATTCAGATAATAAAACAGCCTGAAAATGTTAAATGGCTTATTACTGATAACTCAGGTTCTAGAACTTTCATTCCATTTTATGGAAATCTTCAAATCACTAATTGAATGAGGATTATCTTTTCTGAATTTCCTTGAAAGCTAACTCACTTTCTGAGATAGAAAATAATGTTTGATAAAATAATGCTATAGGAGGCCATAAATTGTTATACCTATAATTTGTTGAGAGAAAAAAAATGAGACAGAAGAAGAGGGAGACATAAGGAAAAAATGGCAATCACAGCTAAGGATAACATCCAAGTTGAGATATCTTGTAACCAGCCTTGTACCATCCTATACACCTGAGTAACGATATAGACGGACGCTACATAAGGAGAACCCACAGAAAAAACCAACCAAAAAACTTTTACATTTATGATTTTTAAAAATCATATGATAAAGACTGGACTAATAAAGATTGTGATAATTGTAAAATTTCAAATGAGCATTAAACTGATGCATATCTTGCAAAGCATAGTTCTCATTGGCTGCCTATTCCCAGCTGTGACATGGCACCACTGTATGGCCTAAGTGCATTCCGAACTGGGCCAAAATAATGCCATGTAAGATCTTTACTTTTTATCTTTATTTTAAGAGAAATAGGATAAAAATTTATTATACCTCAATGTCTATGGGTCGTCCTTCTTTAACAACAGGATAGAACCGTGGTGTTTTATTGGGATCCTGTAGCCTAGGTGTACGTGGAGTCCTTGGGGTTCTGGCAGGACATACTGGAGATTCTGGTACAGTTGTAGGCAAAGAACGGGCTAGGTTTGATGGTGGGGCCTCAGCAACACCAAACAGCTTGTTGGCTAACTCTTCAGCATAATCTGTCAGACACAAGCAATTCAAGATTTGTTATTTTTTAAAATAGTAGCCAAGTTTCTCTACCACCACAAAGTAATTTACCATTTAAGTACCAGTCTTCGCTAGCATTTGGATTCAGCTCTTCTCAGGTTAATGCCCTTTAATTCTCAGCCAGGTACTCCAAAAATGCAAAAGTAGTAGTTGAACAATATATTAAAAGCCATGGGCTAAAAAGAGGATGGCAAGCATGCAGGCAAAGGTTGCAAGCATTAACCATATTCTTTTTTGTTTTAAGGTTACTGTACACTCATAATTCATCACCCCTAAGCAGTAAACGATGTCTTAGTCATTTAGATTTTATTCTGATAAAATAGAGGGAAGAAAGGTAACGTGAACCCATGTGACAAGCATCAGTTGCTAATAGGATTGATTGAAGCCTGTCTATGCCCTGATTTGCATCGTCTATTTTTGAAGGTGACAGGAAAATTTGAGAAAGCAATTTTAAAAAATCATACAGGATTCATAGCTTTATAGTCATGAAGTAGAAAAGTAAGGGAATTATGCTAAATCATTATAATCATGGGTTAGACCTCACCTGGAGCCTCTAATTATAAACACCTACTTTGAGGATGCCAAAGCTTTGGAGAAAGTACAGAGGATGTTTATTAGAATGACACAGGGACAAAGGACCAATTATAGGGAAAGAGTGGAGAAGTTAAATGGAGATTTATCAAAGAATTATAGAATAATTAGTGGTATTGGCAGAACACAAACCAGTCAATGGTGAGCAAGTAATGCTTGATAGTAGTGTTAATGAATCCTTCCATCTTTTTGACGATTGAGAGCAGGCTGAGAGGACAGTAATTCATTGGGTTGGATTTGTCTTGCCTTTTGAGGACAGGACATACCTGCACAATTTGCCACATTTTTGGGTAGCGTTGAAGTTGTTCTACAGCAGCTAGGCTGGAGGCATGGTGAATCCCAAAGCACAAGTCTTCAGCAGCACAACTGGCTTTGGTCAGTAGCATCTGTAGTATATGCTGTATGCAATGCATTCAGTCACTTTTTGATATCACTTAAGTGAATTGAATTGGCTGAAGACATGTTAGGAGAATGGGCAAAGATGTGGCAGATGGAATACAATGTGGGGAAGTGTGAGGTCATGCACTTTGGTAGGAAGAATAGAGACATAGACTATTTTCTAAATGGGGAGAGAATTCAGAAATCTGGAGTGCAAAGGGACTTGGGAATCCTAGTTCAGGATTCTCTTAAGGTTAACTTGCAGGTTGAGTGGGTAGTTAGGAAGGCAAATGCAAAGTTGGCATTTATTTTGAGAGGACTAGAATATAAAAGCAGAGATGTGCTGCTGAGGCTTTATAAGGCTTTGGTCAGACCACATTTAGAATATTTTGAGCAATTTTGGGCCCCGTATCTCAGGAAGGATGTTCTGGCCCTGGAGAGGGTCCAGAGGAGGTTCACGAGAACGATCCCAGGAATGAAAGGCTTGACATATGAGGAACATTTGAGGCCTCTGGGTCTATACTCGATGGAGTTTAGAAGGATGAGGGGGGATCTGATTGAAACTTACAGAATACTGAAAGGCCTGGATAGAGTGGACGTGGGGAAGATGTTTCCATTAGGAGAGAGTAGGACCCGAGGGCACAGCCTCAGAGTAAAGGGAAGACCTTTTTAGAAAAGAGATGAGGAGAAACTTCCTTAGCCAGAGAATGGTGAATCTATGGAATTCATTGCCACAGAAGGCTGGGGAGGCCAGGTCACTGAGTGTACTTAAGACTGAGATAGATAGGTTCCTGATTGGTAAAGGGATCAAAGGTTCCGGGGAGAAGGCCGGAGAATGGGGTTGAGAAACTTATCAGCCATGATTGAAAAGCGGAGCAGACTCGATGGGCCGAATGGCCTATTTTCTGCTCCTATGTCTTATGTCTAAGACTGGAATTTATGACGGTGGGTCCATGTTCCCTCTAAGCTGCATGGTCACAAAGGAACCCAAAGCTTCCCATACACAAGCCAGTCCCTGAAAGTTATTGCACATGCACGGCCACACAAAATAATATAAAGGGTCCGTGTACTTAAACAAAATCGACCATGCACTACATTGAAGTCCCCCACCCAGGGTGTATTCTTTGCTTTTGCTACCCTCAGTATATCGTCCATGTCGTGTTCAACATGAAGGAGTACTGGTTAAGTGGTTGACAGAGTGATAAATGCTAATCAAGAGATTGCCATATAAGTGGTTTACCTGAAGCCTTGAGGGGTTCCAAGTATCAAGGACTCCCAGGGCCACTCCCACCTGACTGTGTTCACACCACTGATATGTCAGTCCTGACATTGGGCAGGGAATACTGGGAATGTTAATGGCAGAGCCAGAAGCATTGGCTGACAGTCATACTTAGAAAATCATACCTATGTCAGCCTGTTGCTTGACCAGTCTGTGGGCAACCGTCCCCATATCAGCACCAGACTCCAAGATGTTGGTGAGGATAGCTTGGCAGGATTGTGGTGTCTAAATTTTGATGCCTAGCTTACTGCCAAGTGACCAAACCAGTGGGCTTTTTATGGATACCAAACTTTTATTCCAAACTCATTTAATTTTTATTAAAATAAATTCAAACTTATAAACTGCCATGGCGGAATTTTAATAGTGTTCTCTGAATCATTAGCTCAGTAGCTTAACAGTAACACCACAATACCCCTGTGCTGTCTTATTGCTTCATAGATCCATACACAAACATAAATGGGGTTTCTTATTTTCTGCAAGCATGTCAAATAGAAACATTGATAAAATCTGGTACAAATATTTGATCCACTTTAGCTAAAGCCATAAAGACAAAATGGATCAATTTGCATTACAGATATAATACAGTAACTGTGATCTAGTCTATTTCAATTCGTAAATAGAATTTACTTCAGAAGTAAAAGCAAACGTCACCCATCACTTTTTAGGCATTAACTTCAGCTAATGAACTTGCTCTTGAAATCACAAAGAGGAAACTGGAATGAGGCATTCTTAAAGATACTCTAATGGAAGGGGTCATCAACAGTGCTATCAAGAGGCACTTGCTTAACAATAACCTGGTCAACTGCTGCCCAGTTTGGGTTCTGCCAGGGCCACTCAGCTCCTGACCTCATTATAGCTTTGTTCAAACATGGATAAAGGAGCTGAACTCCCAAGGTTAGGTGACAGTGACTATCCTTGGTATCAAAGCCACATTTGACCGAGTGTGGCATCAAGGAGCCCTAGCAAAATTGGAGTCAATGGGAATCAGAAGGAAGTTGGTTGAGTCATACCTAGCACAAAGGAAGATGGTTGTGGTTGTTTGAGGTCAGTCATCTCAGTTCCAGGACATCACTGCAGGAGTTCCTCAGGGTAATGTCCTCGACCCAACCATCTTCAGCACCATTCATGACTCCTCAGATACTGAAGCAGTCCATGTCCAAATGCAGCAAGACCTGGACAATATCCAGGCTTGGGCTGACAAGTGGCAAGTAACATCCGTGCCAGACAATGACCATCTCCAACAAGAGAGAACCCGACCATCGCCTCTTGATGTTCAATGGCATTACCATCACTAAATCCCCACTATCAACATCCTGGGGGTTAACATTGATCAGAAACTGAAATGGACTAGCCATTTAAATACTGTGGCTACAAGAGCCTGTCAGAGACTAGGAACCCTGCAGCGAGTAACTCACCTCCTGACTCCCCAAAGCCTGTCCACCATCTACAAGGTACAAGTCAGGACTGTGATGAAATACTCCCCACTTGCCTGGATGAGTGCAGCCACAACATTCAAGAAGCTTGACACCATGCAGGACAAAGCAGCCCGCTTGATTGGCATCACATCCACAAACATTCACTCCCTCCACCACTAGCAACAGCATGTACCACCTACAAGATGCAGTGCAGGAATTCACCAAGGCTCCTTTGAGAACACCTTCCAAACCCATGACCACTACCATCTAGAAGGACACAGGCAGCAGATAGATGGGAACACCACCATCTGCAAGTTCCCCTCCAAGTCACTCACCATTCTGACTTGGAAATATATCGCCATTCCTTCACTGTCGCTGGGTCAAAATCCTGGAACCCGCTTCCTAACAGCACTGTGGGTGTACTTACACCTCATGGACTGCAGCAGGTCAAGGCGGCAGCTCACTACCACCTTCTCAAGGACAACTAGGGATGGAGAATAAATGCTGGCCCAGCCAGAGAAGCCCACATCCCATGAATGAGTATATAAAAAAAAAATCAAGAATTAGGTGTTTGGTGTCGACGATACTGGTCTTACCTTGGTGGGCCTTTGGTGGTGCAGGAGGCACCTCCTGGTTTGGATCAACAGGTGGTTCAGGTGCGAGGGTATCAAAATGCTCTTTACTGATCACATTCAACTTCTTAAAATTCTCAATTTCTTGCTATATTGTTGGTAGAAAAGCAAAAAGAATGTTATTTTGGGACAATTTTCACTTAAACAGGTGGCTTATTTGTATACATGGAGGTTAAAAGCCCACCGAGACTAAATGGGCCAAATGGCCAGTCTCCAGGTAGTAATTTATGTATTTATGCATACTGATCAGGTTAGGCCATAGCAACCTTGTGACCCATGTTCAAAGCTATCATCTGTTTAGTCCAAGAGAACCACAAAACCAACAAGTAAAATACCATTTTTTTTCTGTGTGTGTGTGTGTGTGTGTGTGTCTGTGTGTGTGACCATGCTGGAGTGACTCAAATCATTTTATTGCATATATTTCAGTGCAGATCACAACTTTGGGACTGATATAGGAGCTAATCCAGAGCCATCCCATTCAAACAAAGCATGCTACTGACTGGGATGATGCCACATACTCAACTTTTTTGTATGGAAAATATTAATGATTAAATGCACATCCTTTTTCAGAAGAACTAAAGGAGTTTATAAAACATGCAATGACACTGCAGCACTAATGTTCATTTTCCCATTTTGATTCACATCTCCAGAAAGTAGACGAGACGAAACTATTTATATATTCATCATATCTCAAACATTCCAAAATGCTTTACTTGAAATTACTTTTTAATGGAATAACTATTAGTAGGCAAATATGGTAGCCATTGATACAGCAACTAGATGAATAATCACTTAATATGTTTTTGGTGGTATTGACTGAGGGAAAAAAATATTAGTTAAGGCATTTGGACGCTCCCTGCTTCAGACGAGGCCTTGCTTCAACCTCAAAATCTAACAAAGCAGCAATTCCCATACGAAGAGACACTCATTGAACAGACAGTATATTATAACTGCCAAGTTCAAATTGAGAATCCAGTTCAGTACGTTTCTCTAGTCCCTAACACCTATCCCCATCAGCTGCAAGTAAGTGCTATGTGGAGAATGGCAAGATAGATGGTCGCTTTAACAGAGACATCTTAACACACGACACGATTACATTTGATAGAGCTACAGACTCAAGCCACTAACCAAACCTAAAAGATTAGCAAAATGTAGCCAGTCTGGAATTCACCTTTATTGTTGAATATTCTGGCCCATTTTCTTCCATCCAAAGATCTTGTTCATAGTAATACAAGCCGTCATTGATGGCCTTTGCCAGCTCTGTTGTGATTTTTGCTCGTGAAACATGATTTCCTGTACGGTCGCCACCCGGGTGTTTGCGCATATGAGGAGGAGTCTGAGTCACAATCAAGATCTTGTTCACATCACGATCATCAATTTCATAGTCCGAGTCATCATCTGACCAATCGGTGAAGGTATTCTTGCGTCCTTCTATCTGTTCCATTTCTTCATCAAACATGAAATCCAATTCCTCCTGCTCTTCTTGCTCCTGTTTGTGAGCTTGTTGAGGTTTGGGTGACTCATTTTCCTACAAATCAGCAAAATTAGATAATTTAATTTTCATTATTTTATACAAACATATGAACATAAAAATTCGGAGCAGAAGGCCATTCGACCCCTCCAGCCTGCTCTGCCATTCAATAAGATCATAGCTAATCTGACTGCAGCCTCAACTCCACATTCTGCCTACTCCTGGTAACCTTTGACTCCTTTGATAGTCAAGAATTACCTACCTTTGCCTTAAAAATATTCAATGACCTGGCCTCCCCGACTCTCTGGGGAAGACAGTGCCTCAGAGAAAAAATTTCTCCTGACCTCTATCAAATGGGAGACCCCTTATTTTTAAACTGTGTTCCCTAGTTCTAGTCTCACCCACAAGGGGAAACATCCTTTCAACATCCACCCTGTCAAGTCCCCTCAGGGTCTTATGTTTCAATCAGATTGCCCCTCATTCTTCTGAACTCCAATGGATACAGTCCAAGCCCGCCTAACCTTTCCCCATAAGATAACTTCCCCATCCCAGGTATCAGTAGAGTGAACCTGCTCTCAACTGCTTCTAAAGGATTTATATCCTTTGTTGAATAAGGAGACCAAAACTGTACACAGTACTCCAGATGTGGTCTCATTAATATTGTACAGCTGTAGCAAAACATCCCTACTTTTATATTCCATTCCCCTTATAATAAACAACAACATTCTATCAACATCCTGGAGGGTTACCATTGACCAGAAGCTGCACTGGGCTAACCATATAAATACTGTGGCTACAAGAGCAGGTCAGAGGCTACGGATCCTGCAGCGACATAACTCACCTCCTGACTCCCCAAAGCCTGCCCACTATCTACAAGGCACAAGTCAGGAGTGTGATGGAATACTCTCCACCTGCCTGGATGAGTGCAGCTCCAACAACAACATTCAAGAAGCTTGGCACCATTTAGGACAAAGCAGCCCACTTCTTATTTGTGGATGGAGTGCCACTCAATTCCTCCACCACTAATGCATAGAGGCAGTAGTGTGTACCATCTACAAGATGCACTGCAGGAACTCACCAAGGTTCCTCAGACAGAACATTCCAAACCCACAGCTACTATCTAGAAGGACAAGAGCAGCAGATGCATGGGAACACCACCACCTGCAAGTTCCCCTCCAAGCCATACACCATCCTGACTTGGAAATATATTGCCATTCCTTCACTGCCGCTGGGTCAAAATCCTGGAACTCCTTTCCTAACAGCACTGTGGGTGTACCTTCACCACATGGACTGCAGTGGTTCAAGGCAGCAGCTCACCACCACCTTCTCAAGGACAATTAGGGATGGGTAATAAATGTTGGCCTAGCCAGTGATGTCCACATCCCATGAGTGAATTATCCACTTATTTTTCTAATTACTGCTGTACCTGTCTACTAACCTTTTGCGATTCATGTACCAGGACACTCAGATCCTTCTGTACAGTAGGGTTCTGCAATCTCCCGCCATTTAAATAATATGCTGCCTTTCTATTCTTCCTGCCAAAGTGGACAAGTTATATTTTCCCACCTTATACTCCATCTGACAATTTTTTGCCCACTCACTCAACCTATCTATATCCCTTTGCAGGTTCCTTATGCCCACTTCACAACTTAATTTCCTACCTATCTTTGTGTCATCTACAAATTTAGCAGCCAGTCATTTGGTGCCTCAATCTAAATCATTTATATAAATTGGAAATAGTTGAGGCCCCAGCACTGATCCCTGTGCCACTCCATTTGTCACATCTAAGCAACTGGAAAACTCATTTATGCTTACTCTCCATTTCCTGTTAGCTAACCAATCTTCAATCCATGAGCTCTTATTTTGCGCAGTAACCTTTGATGTAGCATGTGATGTGGTTATAAACTATGAAGTTACCTTTTGGTACAGCAACAAGGAACAGAGTTGGTTTATCTTGATAAGTACTAGTCTTAAATGCTTTTGTCAGGGCTCATTATTCAAATGTTTCAGAAATGAGACTTTACCATAAAATTTCTTGTGAATCATCATTACATGTTTTTTGCAGAGGGATACAAAGGTTGAGGGACTTCAGCTAAATGAGGAGAACCTGGGGTTGTTCTCCTCACACCACAGAAGATTTAAGCCAGCTATAATAGAGGTGACCAAAAACACAAAGGGCTTGTTCCCATTGACAGAAGGATTGTCAACCAGAGGAGCTGTTTGTTAAAGTAATAGCAAAAGAGGCGAAATGGAGAAAATTTTTGATGCAGGGAATTACGACCTGGAATGCACTCTGAAACAGTGGTGTAAGCAGATTTAATAGTAATTTTCAAAAGATACTTGGACAAATACTTGAAGGTGACAAATGCAGGTCTAGGAGGAAGGAGCTGGGACTAATTGGATAGTTTTTCCAAGAGCCAGCATAGACATGATGGGTTGAAAGACTCTGTGACCACATGTTTTTATGGTGGACAATCACCATTAAATTACAATTTGGCAATTGCAACAGGCTCCCATCAGGTTTCTCCAGGATACATCGTGCTTAGATAACATATTGCAAGCATACAGACTTTTAATGTAGAATAATTACTCAAGACATTTCATAGAAAAAGAAAGCTTATGTGGATGTGTAAAGGTTTCGTCAAAGAGCTGACTTGAAATGTCTTTCGAAAGCATGGAAAAGTGTCAGTGAGGCAGAAGGGTTTAAGGAATGAATTTCAGAGAGAAAGGCAAAGATGGCTGAAAGCTTCGCCAAAGATGGAGCAAGGAATAGAGTTAAATGAGCAAAAGATGCTGGCAGTGGAGTTTTGGATGATTTAAAATTTATGGAAGATAAGCCTAGCTTGAAGACAACATAGAAAGCAGTGGGGATCCATTATCTGACAGAAGCTAGTCTGTATTTTGAGTATTCTGTAATGAAAAGTGGCTCAAGGCCAGGCACAAAAATTCTACTTTATTCTGATTGGTGGGTAAAACTGGTACTTCAAAACTTGTCCTAGACCCTACAATAAAAAGAAATGTCACACAAACTATTGTCAGGTGTGTCAATAAGGGTTAAAAAGGAAACGGTCATAATTACCTTCCCCACAACCATAGGAATGTGTACCCATTTAGCCTACTCGTGTAATGTTTGGAATTGTTAAAGTCTATTTAAGACAAAATAAAAAAACTGGGATCCGAGTAAAAGAAAAGACAACTTCTTTGGAAGCTTAAGACAAAACATTATAGAATTACATTACCATTTTTCCTGTATTCTCCTATTATATACTATGGGCTAAAAAGACTTTTAAAATTTTCTTTGATGGGAAGGAGAGAAAAGGAGGAATTAAGAAAAGAAATCATTCTGAATTGGGCATTGTCATGACTATAACTGTCCATTTTGCATTTAAGTCATGAGAGCTGCAGAGATTGAAAATAATTAGCAAGACTCCAAGAAACGTATTAATCTGAAAAATCATTAGCCAACAACTTTGAATGGAAACATTCAAATTCAAGCGTTAATTTTTAAGAGTGCAAACATGATTTTTTTTTAGTCCTTGCATAACAGGATTTTCTTTTTTAAAAACTAGTGTAGAGGTTGTACCAAAAAAAATTCACTAAATGCAGCTGTGACTATGACAACTTGGAGAAATAACATTAAGAATCTACAGTCTAAGGCAAGGAACAATTCAATGGCTGCATGCACTTGCCCCTCACAAAAGCTACTTTCTGTCAGATATTAATGCTGAATGCAGGTCTTTTAAAGGTTACAAGAGCTTGTGGATATACATTAAAACTGGTGAAAAGAAAGTTCAGCGCTGTTGGCAAAACATTTTTTATACAAACAGTAAAGATAAGGTAGCATTAATGATAAAGTGAAGGTAAGATCGTGATGGCAAAAGCCTTCGATTAACTTAGACAATCAGATCTTGTGATGGGGAATTCTGGGTTTTATGCTGGATGGACGAGCTAAAATGGGCCAAGTGATCTCTCTCACCTGTTTAAAAATTTTGGGGTTTTCAGCGAATACTGTATATAGCACAATCAGAAATGAAATTTTAGTTATCTTCATACAAACGGAATTTTTAAATATATGCACTGTGACAGAAAACTATGAAGCACATCCCCAGTCTACAAACTTCAAAAATCTTTATTTGTCCAATGTGTCTCTATTCTTTCCTCTAAAGTTTATTTCCTGCATGTTTCACCTGGGTGGGAGGGGGTAAGGGAGCAGAGGTGGAAGGAGTCTGCTGATTGTTTTACACGTTTTGAACATTTTTATCTTCTAGTCTGTCTGGTGCCTCACTATTAATAGTCTTCTTGTTTTGCTGTTTTTTATTTCTCTACCACAGTAGCAGGTTTTAAATCTTAAGCTGATCGGTGTTTTTATATTTCACATATTGGAAATTAATTTTTGAAAGCAAATCCATGATCTTCAACTTTAACTGAGTTAATGCAAGGACAATATTGGGTATCACTGGACAAGGGTTTCAAGTTCCATTGGAGGCTGGGGCCAATTCTTTCAAAGACCTTGGAGGGGAAAAAGAGAGGTTAGATTTGAGTCCCAGCTTTTTTCTTTGTGCTCTACCAGGACCACGGCATAAAAGATCAAAATGCTACTCAATTATCTTTTACCTTACAATCAGGAGGGGCGGGGAGAGGGAAAGTAAGTAAGGGGAGAGTTCGAAAGAGAGAAAACACAGGAGGACAGGATAAAGAGAGAAGAAGCAAGAGGGCAGGAAAGAGGTGGCGAGAAAATCAGATGAGCAGGAAAGATGAATGATTTTACCAAAAAAGGGAAAGGAGGTTGCATTTTGAAAGGAATGACAGAGAAAGCAAGCATGTTAGTAAAATAACAACAAAGGAGAGCAAGGGACAGCGTGAAAAAACACAGAAGATGGAAATGGTGCACACCAATGACACCATAAAGATTGGGACATTCTTACAGCCCATTCAGGGTCCACTATTTGTGACACAGTCTTCGGGTTCATTGTTTCAACCAAGATCGGCATCCTAACACTATAACAAATTGTTTTTTTGAAACTCTAAACCTATGCTCCATTTAACTGACAAATTTTATCAAGTTGATTAAGTGAAGCGCCATAAACTATAGTTAAACATTACAGAATTGCTAAACTAAAAAAATAGCTTGAGATTAAAAGGAAATTTACTTAAAATTCAAGAGGAAACTATGTGGCCAATAGGCTACCATACTATCATTTAACCTCTGAAACCCTAGGTTTGTGTGCAATAAACGTGTGTTAGGATGAAAAGTCTCCTCTTTAAAAAAAAAACTAAGGATTCCTACTTGAAAAGAGTTTGGATAGTTTCCATGTCAACTAACCCAAAATACATATCGCCAGCAACTGTGCACCATTTGACAAAATTGAGTGTGGTAAATACAAAATATTATACTGGGTACATAAGTGTATTCGATACTGACAAAATTGGAAAAGCTATCCCCAAATATTCATTATGAGTTCTACTACTGGACAAATTAGCTTCCATTAAGTGAATTTCTGGTCACACTCTAAACCTTACACGTGCAAGAGTCTCCTCAATACACATTGCACCCTTATCGCAGACATTAATTAGTCTGGGCAGCTAACCAAACAAAAACATGCATGTGTTAAGTCTCAAAGGTTGCTTAGTAGAAGAAAGACATGAAGTTAAAGGTATACTGTAGTACAGCTTACTTTGTCTAAGGAATAAGTTTACAATTCAATATAGACCCCATATCACTCTAGTTTCAATTACAATATATAATTTAATACATGATGATGTGAACACTTTTGGCACTAAGGGATCTGGCATTAAATTAACTTGCTTCATAATGAAGTATATATTTCATAGATGAGGATAAATTCATGTATACCTTTGGACTGAGTTGCGATGGACGGTGTCTCTTTTTCACTTCTATCCAAGGATCAGATTCCAGATCAGGCAAACTTGTAGAAAGTCCCTTAGACATTGTCTGGAGGTTATTGGTTTCAACATTTTTCTTTGCGTCAACAGGACTTCCCACCCTAGGAGAGCTAGGAGCAGATTCTGAAAGTCACAAAAGACAAAATACATTACAATAACATTTCTTGCCACATTGCATAGGATTAATTACTTACAATTACACAATCTACAGGCTACAAGCAGGCCATTTGGCACAAGTTGTCTATGGCAGAGTTATACTCCACATTAGTCTCCTCTAATTGTAATTACCTTTGCACACCGTTCATATCTTTCTGTTCCTGCTCCCTCAAGTATGCAATAAGCCTTAACTGTGTCGATGCAACCTACTTCAGCCTTTTCTTGTGGCAAGTTTTACATTCTTACCATTCCATCAAAAAATATCAAATCCTTTTAGGTGTTTTGCTATATTTATGCCCCCTTGTTCAATACTCACCAGCAAGTGGAGACCATTTCTCTATGTCAAAAACTTTGTATTGATATAACAGCTTTAACATGATAAAATCTCAAAGCGTTTCACAAGAGCATTATCAAACAAAATTTGACAGCTGCATATGGAAATATTAGGGCAGCTGACCAAAAATTTGGTCCAGCTGTTAGATTTTAAGGAATTTCTTGAGGAGAGGAAGAAAGGCAGGGAGGTTTAGGAGGGTATTCCAGAGCTAAGGGCATTGGCAACTTAAGACACACTCAAAGGTGAGAGCAATTAAAATTGGCCAGCATTGGATGAGCACAGATAGCTGGGGGTAGAAGGGCGAGAGAAAATTAGAGAGCTCGGAAGGAGCAAGGTCATGGAGGGATTTGAAAACAAGGGTGAGAATTTTTAAACTGAGGTGTTGCTTAACTAAGAACCAGTGTAGACTAGGGAGCACTGGAGTGGTGAAAAGGATTTGGTGAGAGTTAGGACATGGCCAGCAGCTTTGGATAACCATAAGTTCATGGAGGGTAAAACATGGGAGACCAGCCAGGCATACACTGGAAGTTTTGGATCTAAAGGTAACAAAAGCAAAAGTTAGCTGATGTTAAAAGGTTGAAATAGCAGTCTTAGTGATGTGTGGCTGGTAGCTCATCTCAGGGTCAAAAAAACCAATGTTGTGAACAGTCCATCTAATTCAGCCTCAAGACAGTTGTCTAGGAGGGGGATGGAATTGGTAGTTCAGGAAAAGTTTGTAGCAGGGATCAAAGACACAGGTCTCTGGTCTTTCCAACATTTAGTTGGAGGAAAGGTCGAATAAGCAGTCGAACAACTTAAAACAGTGCGAGGGTCGAGAGAGGTGGTAGTTAGGCAGAGCTGGATATCACAACGTACCTTTTTTTATTATTTGCTCATGGAATATGTCACTGACAAGACCAGCATTTGTAGCCCCATCCCTAATTTCCCTCAAGGTGGTGGCTGTGAGCTGCCTTCTTGAACCGCTGCAGTCCATCTGGTGTATGTACCCAGAGTATCAGAAAGGGGCTTCCAGGTTTTTGACACAGCAACAGCGAAGGAACAGTGACATAGTTACAAGACAGGATGATTCAGTAATTTGGTAGGTTTAGAAATTTGATTAGAGGAATTCAAATATGGGGTTCCAGGAAAATTGGTAATGGATTTGGGAAACGCTAACAATTTTGAGGACTTGTGTCTTGTAGGTGGTGGATAGGCTTTGGGAGTCAGGATATGAGTTACTTGCTGCAGCCTTGTGGCCAATGATGTGCTATTGTAGCCACAGTATTTATGTGGTTGGTCCTGTTCAGTTTCTGGTCAAAGGTCACCCCCCCAGGATGTTCATGGTGGAGGCTTCAGTGATGGTAATACCAAAGGGAAATGGTTAGGTTCTCCCTTTTTGGAGGTGGTCATTGCCTGACACCTATGAGGCACACATGTGACTTGCCACTTATCAGTCTTAACCTGAACGTTGTCCAGGTCTTGTTGCACATGGACACAGGCTGCTTTAGTATTTGAGTCACCGTGAATAGTATTCAAAACTGTGCAAACATCAGAGAACATCTCCACTTTTGACCTTATAAGGGAAGAAGGTCATTGATAAAGCAGCTAAAGATGATTGGAACTAGGACTCTACACGAAGGAACTCCTGCATGTGGAAACTGATGCTATATTTTCAGATAATGTCATCAAGTGGCAACATGTTGATGGCAAATTGGAGGGGACCAAGGATATGGATATTAATTTAGAATGAGAAACCACTGTAAGTTATTCTCTGGCTACAAAAGATTGGTGAGAATGGCACCAGGTGAGTGCAGTTCCATCCAGCTGAGCAACAGAGGAGAGGAGTTGAAGAGCATTGTGGTCAACTGTGTCAAAAGCTACAGATATGTTGAGAAGGGATTATTTACCATTGTCAGGGTCACAAAGTCAGCAATGACACCTTAGCAGCCATTTCAGTAACTTGGCAGATTTAGAAATTTTATTAGAGGGATTCAAATATGGAGTTCCAGGAAAATGGCCATCGATTTGGGAAATGATAACAATGTTGAAGACTTGAGAGGAAGGGAAAGTTGGAGATGGGGTATAAGTTTGCAAGGACAAAGCAAAAGAAGGTAACTGAGAAGAGAGAACTGAATAATATCAACTAACCTGAGAGGCAGGAAGGGAAGCTGGATGGTCAGCAGTTTATTGGGATGAGGCAGAGGGAGCTGCAACTGAACAAGTTTAGCTTAGTGAGGCCATGAGGGAAGAAAAGAAAGAAAGAGAAAGGTTCAAGTTTGGGCTTGGGGAGCCCTTAGAGGAAGTTTAGTTCAGCAAGCTAGTGGAAGCAGCTGTAGCAGCTGATCAGATGGTTTCAACTTTAGTGATAAAAAAAAAGTCTAAGTTTGTTGTACTTGTTACTGGAGGCGAGGGTGGAGGAGACAGCAGAAAAATTTAAGATGACGGTTTGGAGCAAAGAAGGGGCTCTTCCAGGTTTTTGAACATCAGCCCGATAGAACATAAATTTTAAAGAGATCTCTTATTCTCTTTTCCAGAGGAAAGAGCCCCAGAGCTAAAGCAGCATGTAACCAAAAGAGTGCAACATTAACTGAATGCATCTATAACATCCTGGGAAGTTTGGAATTTGGAGAGAGTAGAAATTTGGTGAAGGGGAACTGCTTCTTTTTGCCTTTAACATTGGGGTTTGTGTAAGCTTAAGGCATAGAGTTGCAGAGTTAAACAGCATATGAGAGCCAGCAGCAGCAAGGCCTATTAGAATCAGAGGCACAGACACCAAACAGGAAAAAAAAAATTGAAAAGTTGCGTCATAATCAGCACCGAGTTTGCAACAGTGCAAGTATCTTACAGTTAATAATTATTATTGGTAAGTGCTTTTAGTGGTTAATGTTTGATTTACTAAACAGTTAAATAGCCTTAAAGCTAACAAAAATCTGTAAATAACTATAGACTAAGATGTGGCAGGACATGTCGTGTCTCTAGACTGCAGTACGTGGGAGTTGGTGGATCACAGCGAGACTATCCCACTATAACAAATCTGGAGACAATGTCTTTCAGGTTTATAAAAACAAAAAAACTGCGGATGCTGGAAATCCAAAACAAAAACAGAATTACCTGGAAAAACTCAGCAGGTCTGGCAGCATCGGCGGAGAAGAAAAGAGTTGACGTTTCGAGTCCTCATGACCCTTCGACAGAACTTGCGTTCGAGTCCAAGAAAGAGTTGAAATATAAGCTTAATAAGGTAATTCTGTTTTTGTTTTGGATTTCCAGCATCCGCAGTTTTTTTGTTTTTATCTCTGTGTTTAATTGACTGCCACTGCTCTTCAAGAAATGCCTACCTCCTTGAAGAAGTTCTGTTCCTCTCTGTGACAAGATTTCCGTATCTCTCTGTTGTCTTGCTCACCTTCCTTGCTTTCCATTTCCCTCCTAGTGTTTGATCTCTCCGCCCCCCACACACACACACACACACCTTAAACCAGCTTATATTTCAACTCTTTCTTGGACTCGAACGCAAGTTCTGTCGAAGGGTCATGAGGACTCGAAACGTCAACTCTTTTCTTCTCCGCCGATGCTGCCAGACCTGCTGAGTTTTCCCAGGTAATTCTGTTTTTGTTTTGGATTTCCAGCATCCGCAGTTTTTTTGTTTTTATCTCTGTGTTTAATCGACTGCCACTGCTCTTCAAGAAATGCCTACCTCCTTGAAGAAGTTCTGTTCCTCTCTGCGACAAGATTTCCGTATCTCTGTTGTCTTGCTCACCTTCCTTGCTTTCCATTTCCCTCCTAGTGTTTGATCTCTCCGCCCCCAACACACACACCTTAAACCAGCTTATATTTCAACTCTTTCTTGGACTCGAACGCAAGTTCTGTCGAAGGGTCATGAGGACTCGAAACGTCAACTCTTTTCTTCTCCGCCGATGCTGCCAGACCTGCTGAGTTTTTCCAGGTAATTCTCTTTCAGATTTATATTCATTTAGCTGAAGCGCAGAGTTGCAGATACTCTGACATAAGAGGTGGGGGAAGGAGCGTCTGGAAAGTTTGCTCCAGACAACTCTAACACCCCTGAGAAAGGTGCAAGATCAGAACTCCGATGTGCTATTGATAACATGCAGAGTAAGGGTAACCTCGATGAGATGATTCACAGAAACAGATCCTATCAATAGGTACAAGATTAAGGATGAAGACCGCTGAAGGGCAGCCAGAATGCTGACAATAATTGGAGAATCCCAATAAACTGCTGACCATCCAGCTTCCCTTCCTGCCTCTCAGGTTAGTTGATATTATTCAGTTCTCTCTTCTCAGTTACCTTCTTTTGCTTTGTCCTTGCAAACTTATACCCCATCTCCAACTTTCCCTTCCTCTCAAGTCTTGGAGTTAAGAGGTTGTCCAAAGGGAAGAGCAGGTGAAAACCTAACGTGATAGTCATAAGGATTCAATAATTAGGGAGACAGACAGTATCTTTTCTAAGTAGGATCAAATGATATGGTACAATGCCTGAGTGTGCGGCAGAGCCAAATTCATGCACGGCTTTCAAAAGAGAACTGGATCATTTTCAAAAGAGGAAAATGTTGCAACTATACTAGGAAAAGGCAAAGGAGTGACACTGTTTTTGCAGAGAGCAGTACAGACATGACAGGCCGAATGGCCTCCTGTGTTGTAACCATTCTACGATTGTGTCCACCAATTCCTTATTTTAATTTATAACATCACGATGGTCAGTTTTTAAGGGCCCACATTACTCTTAAAACAACCTCTTTTCTTCCAGGACAACTTTAAAAGTTGTGCTGATTTTGATACCCTTGCAAGTTTCTTTTCAGGCTTCCTTTCCATAGCTCTGCTTTGACTCTAATCATCTAAAAGTTTGATTTTGGCAAGCAGAACTCTTTCCCCTTAGGAGGATAAACTAGTTCTGTATCATGTTAAAATTTTGTTTCGAACACCTCCCAGTGTTTTTTTTTTGTCATTTATACCCATAACAGATTTGCCCAATTAAGTTGGCCTTGCCTAAATCTAGAATCTTAGTAGCTGTCCGATGTTTCTCTCTTTTAAACACTGAAATGCCAATCGTATTATGGTGACTTTCAGATAAATGTCCGGCACTGTTAGGCTGTTGGCTAAACCTAGCTCTTTTCTCATTATTAAATCTAATATGACCACCCCCCTCAATAATTCTAGGAAATATTGGTACGGATTTCACGTGAAGATGTTGGCCCCGTCCACAGGCCAGAAAGTCAGGGCAAGCCTGGAAGCCATGACTCAAATTGATGAGGTTCAGGTAATTAGTTGCTAAAAGTCATGGCTTCCGCCCCGCTGCTGTGGAAATGTCCTGCCTCCAAAATTGCCTGCCAATCAGTGGACCGACAGCTCCTCGGTCCTGGGATGCCGGAGGAGCGGTGGTCAGGGCTGAGGCTGCAGCAGGCCCAGAAGAGAGCCAACTATGATTGGGGACCGCCTGGGCCGATTGGGCAGGCCCCAGTGAAGAAGTGTAGGGGGACAGTAGGGAAAGAGGACGGCATGCCAGACACCCTAAACAAACCAATATTGAATCAAGGACGGGGACTGACCAAAGTTAACTTAAGCAAATTAATAGCAATGAAAAAAATAATGGCACAAAACTGTGACAAATCCCCAGGACCACTTTTTAAAATCACAATGTTTTAAAGGAAAAAAGTGGGAGCATTTTAGGTGCCTGAACTATGATTTTCAAAAATAACAGAAAATACCGGAAATACTTAGGTCAGGCAGCACCTGTGGAGACAGAAATAAAACTAATGTTTCAAGTTGATTAACCTTTGTCACAACGCCCAATAACCGCAACACTGTTTCTCTCTCCATAGGGATTGCCTGACCAGAATGTTTCCTACATTTCTTGTTTTATTTCCAATTCTCAGCACCTACAATTATCCTGCATTTTCATGGTCTTCTAAAATTCTCAATTCAGGAACCATTCCTTTAGATTGGAAAATTATATGACACACTGCTATTTAAGAGAAGACGAGAGAAAGTTACCAGGTTCCTAACATCTATTTTCAAGGAATTACTAGAGTCATAATTAAGTATGGAGTAACTGAACACCTGGAAAATTTTTAGCTGATAAGAACCAGCATCATGAATTTTTTTGAAGAGATGGCTAAAGTAACGGACAGAGGAACGTCTATGGATGTTATTTACAGCAAGATTTTTTTACACTGCATTGCCTTTACATTGCCTTGTTTCACTTTAACACCTGTCACTAAATGGGCCCTGTATTCTCATTTAGAGCTGCAAATTTTATTCTAAAGTTGTTTTACACCAGTCTGAAGTAGGGCATGTGACCCGATTGGCACCATTTTGGAATGGCCTTTCACACTGCCTGCTGACCCTCCGGTTCACGCCCCTGCTCCCTGACCCAGGAAAATAGGCAAATATTCTAACTGACAGCGTGTGACGAGTGGCATCCCGCAAGAATCCATGTTGGGGCCTCAACTATTCACTGTATTCATTTAATGACTTAGGTGACGGAATAGAAAGCTACGTAGCCAAGTTTGCACATGACACAAAAATAAGCATCATTGTAAGTAGTATAGATGGGACCATAAAATCACTAAGTGACATTAATAGATTAAGTTAATTGGACAGAATTGTGGCAAATAGATTTCCATACAGTCAAGTGCGAGATCATCCACTTTGGACCTGAAAAGGATAAAAGAGTACTTTCTAAATGGTAAAAAGCTAGAAGCTGTGAAGGTCCAGAGAAACTTATAGGAGCATATACATAGATCATTAAAATGTCATGCAAAGATCCAAAAAAAAATCAAACGCGTGAATCTAATGTCAACCTTTATTTCTAGCAGATTGGAATATCAAGGCTCAGAGGTCCTGCTGCTATTCAAAGCCCTCGTTAAACCATGCCTGGAGCACTGTGGACAGTTCTATCTCAGGAAAGATATATTGGTTTTGGGGAGAGTGCAGCCAGGTTCACTTGAATGACACCTGGACTCCAAGGGTTAAATTACAAGGACAGTACACAAACTAGGTTTGCATTCCTTGTAATTTAGAGATTAAAGGGTGATTTGATTCAAGTTTTCAAAATATTAAAAGGGAACAGGAACATGGTAGGTATGAGAAAAACAATTTTGCTGGTTAGGGAGTCTCAGACTAGGGAACATAGCAAAAATTAGAGGCAGGCCTCTCAGGAGTGAACTTGATGCTGGGTCAATTAAACCACACCCCCCCCCCACCCAAAACCCCGAGACTGATAGATTTCTGTTAACCAAAAGTATTGAGGGATATGGAAATGCACATACATGGAGTTAGCTCACAAATCAGCCACAAGCCCATTCAATGGTGGAATAGGCTTACGAGTTTAAATTTTAAAGTTTAACTCCTGTTCCCATGTTCCTATCCATTTTTTTTCCCTATCAGTCAAATCCCCATGTAAATCTTGCCTGCACTTTCTCCAGTGCTTCAATATTCTTTTAGTAAAAATCCCAGAGCACGCAAATATTTAAGAATTGATCAGTTTTAAACTTCCAAAACACAATGGTGCAAGTAGTGAAGTCTGTCTTACATACAACTACAAAGAGATCAAGCATCTAGTGTCTGAAATAGTCCTGAAGCTGATCAGCAGAAAGTCATAGTTTTTTTTAAAATCCGCTGAAATTGGCACCTCCAGTGCTGCAATTACCCCAAAGAATTTGATTCAGGTACTGTACTTCTCTAATTGAACTATTTCATCAGCCTTTTTGATTAGACCATGAAAAAGCATCAAAAAGCCAGCAAGACCAGTCTGACAGAGTTGCGCTTTTGTTTCAGACCATCTCCTTCTCCCAGCTGAGGGAAGAAGCACAATGCTGGTACACAGCAGCAAGGGAGGGGAAGACAGTTTTAAAAAAAATGCATAAACTAGTTGAGAAATTCGCCAAAACTTTTTGAATATAAAAATGAAAATATTAGGAATGTTTGTTAACCACACTCTTGTGACAAACATATAAAGGAAGAATGTCCAATACTGAACTACTATTTTCCTTCTTCAATATTTGCCCTGTCACCATGGCCACTTGCCTCCATATATTCTTTTTCAGCAGTAAGGGAAGGCGACTTCCAAGGCCAATGCCTGTCCTTCCTTAGCCTATAGCAAGCATACGTGCTGTAGGGTAAAGACAGATAAAGTGTCAGTTTACACTAAATTGAGGCATGTTACTTTGCCGGTTCATGTCCAATAGCCTTGCTGTGGACTGCGATATTTGGGGCTGCAAGTTGAGACACTAATGCAAGCACTCAAACCAGAGGTGACAACATAAAGGCACAGCAGCAGTCAACTGCCTGACTCAAGTTGCGTGCATTACCAATTTGGATATTGGACTAATATTTGAACTAAAATATTTACAGTATGCTTACCAGTTTGAGAGCCATACATCTGTCCAGGTACAAATTCTGGACAGTTAATTAAACGGGAGAAGTCAGTTCTTGGAATGTCAGAAACAGGTGGGCCTGGAATAGGCCATTTTTCAGGGCTCTCTTTTTTCCTCATTTTCTGGTCCACGATTTGTACCTCCGTACTCCCTTTTAAAGCCTAAATGATTTTGAAAATACAGCAATAGCATTGGTAAAGAGACTAGAAGATTTTTTGTAACATACCACCTTAGCTAATACATAATAAATGCAAAAGTTCAGAATAATCTACCAGGCAGTAGGTGGAAAAGGCCTGGAATTATTCAAAATACAATTCGATAATATGATGAGTTAAATGTACCAGAAAAACAAGTTTCCAGATGCAAGCTCATATTTCTGATTTTTGTTATTTGTCTGCTCTGAAGCACATTTCAGTGGTATGCTATTTTTCTTCATTTTTTCTGATGCACTGTGCCATACAACTTCTTAACTATAATTAGAGAATTTAAACCCCTCCTCCTCCAAAACATGAATTATAAGAACTCACATTCACATGTCTTAAAGACTCCTTTCTCTGCTTTAAATTCATAAAGTAAATAAATTGGACAAGGTATTTGTTATTGCAAGTCTAATTTTTGACACTGACTTTATCCACTGAGCTTTCAGAATAATCTTTTCAGAAATACATTCTAGAATTTATTCTGCAATTCTGTAAACTCCATCTCTTAACATTTTACATAACTATTACAAATATGGTCTGCTTTCTTCTTTGAAACGAGTTCAACCTCCATATACAAACTAAGATAGCCTAAAAAAGCCTCCCAACAATTTCAATCAGTTGCACAGAAGTCCTGATTGTAAACTATGCCCATGATTCTCTATTCGGAAGAGAAAAAATCTAAGGTGCAAAATCACTGAAAGCTAATGGGGAAGAAGCTCCAAGTAACTCAAAATCAGAAACAAAGGACAAGGCTGTAGCAAGAGCTTGTTATATGGAAATCAAAACTTATCAAAAAATGAGGGCAGCTATATCTATGGTAAGCAATCAAAATTCTTCAACTTGAACTGTCACAATTAGGAGCTCACATTGTTATGAGAAAAAATTAGTAAGGCATGTCAGACCCTATATGCTTAGGCCAATGGGCACCATTTGTACTGGTCCTGCAGTTAAATTGAAACAGCGCTGCATAGTGAAAATATGCACGCTGCTCCAGACAGCTATCCTGTAAACTTCTAAAAAGCCTGCACACGTTTGCCCAAGAAGCATCATATACTTAAGTAGAGGTGTCCTGCTAAGTTTAACTATTTTTTTTATTCCATGGGGAGATTGTGGGTTTTCACCAATCCTAAGTATAGGATTTTGAACGCTGTTAGTCAACCCCCTACACACATAGAAGTCTCATGCTTTGTACAACTTAAATACTGAAATCCCTTACTCCAAACATGCAGAAAACCTAAAATTCAGCATAAAACAGGGTGGGAATCGATTGATGTCAGGGAGTTGAGCATAAGCTACCCTCGGCAGGACAAGAATGGAAAAAATATTGGATCTCCTTGAGGATGAAATCCATGAAGTTTGTTTTAAGTTGATTTTGTAAAACAAAGTGCTTCTTGCTTTTATTGTGTTTTGGGGACAGTGTCACCATTTCCTACTGAAAGCCACCACTTTAAACTAATCCTCTCAAGGGTAAAGTATTTAGTGGACACTTTTGAGGGTACCAAGTGAGTTAGCAGGTCAGGAATGCTAGATAGTCTAATAATCACACCCACCTCAGCCAATCTGGGACCACAGATATCACAAATATAGATTTATTTCCTCTCATTTGTTGTGCTCTGATGCTGTTTAAGCTCTCTTAAGCTCTTTCTCCCATCTTCAAGACCAAACACCAATTTATTCTGAAAGCTCGACCAGAGTATCAGAACATCACATTAAGAGGTAAGGCTGAATCTATATGAGGCACTGGTTAGGCCACTGTTGTTATGTGCAGTCTTGGGTGCAATATTAGAGAAATGAAAATAAAGTCAAACACAAATAAGATTCACCAAGATGAAAAATTATGAGAAAAGGCTTAAGACACACGTGTTCAGTATCAAGTCATTTCCAGTTTAATAGAGGCTTTTAAAATTCTAAAAGTTTTTGATAGGATGAATAGGGGGCAATTATTTCCTCTGGCTTAGATGACAATCTGAAATTGTCACTGTGTGAAGGAAGGGAGTTGAAAGAAATTTGTTAAAGCAGAGAACGCAGTTAAAACGTGGAATGCCATCACAGGGAGTAGATGAGGCAGAGTTCATGAGAAACATAGGGCTGTAACCTCTGAGCTATCCAGTATCAGATTTGGGAGGTACCGTGAAGATGTGCTGGGGAATGCCTCTGAAAGGTTCCCAGTTAGGGGTTTGCACAGCAATTGCCCAGAAGGGCACACTTCCTCTGGGCAATTGCGCTGCGCTGGGAACCATCAGAAAATGGGGTTTAAATCACAAATGTCCGATGGTTTCGCCAGGGTTATACCAATAGTTACCTAGAAAAAGTTAGAAGAATCAAAAGCTCTAACTTCTCGGAGTAGCTATTGTAAAGACGCCCCCCCCATGATTCCCAACCCCCCAGGGGACTCGCAACCCCCCAGACTAACTACCAACCCCCCCCCACGGTATTCCCTGTTTCCTACCTGCTGATCCCCTGGCCATGGGATTCCCTCACCTAACACACCTCCTGCCCCTGTGGGGCCAACTCTTACACCCCACCTCACCCCTAATGTCTGATCCCCACACCATGAAATTCCAATCCCCGGGCCCCCCAAATGTCCCCCCAACACCCTGATCTCCTTCCCCCTCCCCCACCTCCTTGAAGACAGAACCAAAGTGGTTGTTTTTAATTGCTCTAACATTTCCTTGTTCTCTATTATACATCCCCCCGTTTCAGGCTGTAAGGGGCTTACATTTGTCTTCACTAATCTTTTTCTTTTTACATACTTGGAGAAGCTTTTACAGTCCGCTTTTATATTCTTTGCAAGTTTATTCTATTTTTCCCCTCTTTTGGTCCTCCTTTGTTGAATTCTAAACTGCTCCCAATCCTCAGACTTGCTACTTTTTCTAGCAACTTTATATGACTCCTCTTTGGATTTAATACTATCCTTAATTTCTACTGTTAGCCACAGTTGGGCTGCTTTTCCTGTTTACATTTCTTGAAGAAAAAGTGAAGAAATATTTGAAGCACAGGAAGACAGTGTATTGAAGAGAACAAGGCAGTTGAACGATGGCCCTAATTAAGAGTTGGTACAGTCAAAGGACAGAATAGCTTCCTTCTGTACTGTAATTTATCATCCTAAGAAAGAAATTCGTTTAAATTATTTGTACCTCAGTGAGAATAACTTTATTATACAATGGAACACTATTTGCAAGCTTTTGGACAAAAATCTTCTCTACTAAATACTTTCATGCATACAGAAAGCTGCAGGTCAATTGCTTAGCAGCACTACACCATTGGGCTTCCCATCTCCCACCACCTCCCTCATCCCCTTTTTAGGGAATCAAGATTGGCCAGGATAGCTTTTGCCAAATCTGAAGGCAGCTTCAGAGTTCTGCATATTGAATAAGGTATGAGTTATAAGTTTTGAATGCACATCTCTATCAGTCTTTTCCACAATGCTATAGTATTACAATGGGACAAGAAATTGAGGCAGGCCTTAAGAACTGCCTCAGCTGACTGAAGCTGCACAGGTGCTCTTAAGCACCACACTAACTATCTAAGCTAACTGGCCCTTCTAAAATGGCAATTACTAAGAAAATTTAGCTTTGTCAAACTTCTGAAAATATATTTCAAAAGCTATCATAAGACTCTAAGGAATTAAACTGACTTTTAAGAAAGGCGAAGAGCCAAAATGGCAAACCAAAACAGACATGAGTTAATAGTGTCACTCGAGAGAAAAAAAGTTTAAAGTGCAATTCAGAACAAACCCTAATGTTCAGCCAAGTAAGGGGAAATTACAGATAGTAAAAAGCTGCAAATGAAATTCAAAAGGATAGCCTCCTTGGTGGTACTTCAATTCGTGAAGAAAAATGATATTCATATCTGTACATGGCAGGCAGAAGAACTTGTATATCATTGTGATTTAACATATTGTTTCATAAACAAGGGTGCTACATGCCATATATGTACAGAATGTCAATTTCTTTAGACATATTCAAGTTTCAAGATTTTAAAAACATATCGTTTTAACAGTGCACATACAAAACATTGTCTTTTAGTTGTGCCACGTCAACGTGTCAAGCATATTGGAAATAGCATGCATTTTCAAGTAGCAGTTCAACACTGTGGGAACTTTAACACTACTATATGCTACAATTTTACATTTGGGGTGTCATTAGATTATAATTTCAAGGTCACTGGATTTGTGGCCATTAGTTGGCACCCTCTCCTCTCTGAGCCTCACAACAAGATTTGATCAATAATTTAAGCTGAGACTCCAGTGCAGCAATTCAGGCAGATGCTACATTATCAGAATACTGTCTTCATAGGAAATATTAAACCATGCCTTCCTGTTCAGATGATCATTTAAGATTCCATGACATTATTCAAACAGCAGGAGATTCTCCTGGCCAACATTTCCACCTAATTCCTCCCCCATCTCCAACCACCCGACAACAAACACCAAAAATGATCAACTATTAATTAATCTCATTGATGGTTGTGAGGCATTGTGAGGCATTTCCCACTATATTTCATTATTTTAAAAATCACATTACTCGTGGGAAACTCAAGATAAATCATTTTTCTTAATACGATTAGAAAGGGAGTTACTGTCATTTAAAAAAAGCTAGCATTAACCTGTTAGCTTACAGCAAAACTTAAATTTATTCAGCACCTTTAACATTGTCGAATGTTCCAAGGCACTTGACAATTGCATTATCAACCAGCAATGTACATTGGGAATGCACAATAGGCCAGAATTGAAGGAGCAGCATATCTTGGAATGTTGCAGGGCTGGAGGTGGGGAAGGGTGAGGATATGAAGAGATTGGAAAACAAGGACGAGAATTTTAAAATTGAGGCATTGTTAAACAGGAATCAATGTAGGTCAGGGAGCTTATAGGTGATGGGTGTGCAGATCTCAATTGTTAGGATATGGTCAGAGTTTCGGGTGAACTCAAGTTCTCACAAGGAGAGAGGCTATGAAGTGTAAGCTCTAACGATAGCTACTGAGCATATGAGTAAGGAGGTATATAACAATGATGTCACACAGAAGAGAATGAGGAGAATCTGAGAGATGAGCAGAGGCTCATGCCCTAATTCTTCGTAATCCTGTACATAGTTGAGTGTGTAAATGAAGGTTATTTTGAAAAAGGATCTTTGCCGTCAGCCAGATCTCCGAGATTAAGACACCCAACATCCTCCAAGACGACCCAAAGACAACAATAGGTTGTGAGCAATGGGGGCTCCAACAAGAGAGACCAGCCAAGAAAACAAATGCAATGACCAAGTTCAGCGCCATATCCTGCATTTCACATTAGGCAAACATTAAGACATTACCTCCAAAATGAGATTTACATCTGTGGTCAGAGCCTGTACCCGGTGGAAACTAGCAATCAGGGAAATGGGTAGAAAACCTTGTTCATCCATCTTTCGCCGTAGAAAAAAATCTCTTTCCAGGTTCTCTGTACTGAAGTAATATTCGCTAAAAAAAAATTACCGATGTTAAAATACTTCCCAGCTGTCTTCATTAGGAAAGCATTGCTACAGGAACACAAGAAATGCTCACATACATTTGCCGTTTTATGTACTCCTTCAGTAAGGTTTCATCCACTGTGTACATCTGTGCTCCACTTCCATCATCATAATAGTACATCATGTTAGTGTTGTACTCTGGTATATATTGGTCAGAGGTGTCATATGAATGCTTGTACCCATATGGGTAATCGTAATTCACTGAGGAAAGAGTAATCTAAATCAGTTGTGTTAATAAAATTTACATTCATACTATAAAATTACATCATATAGTGCCCAACATCAACTCACATAATTGCGCTTTGAGTACAGTTATTTCACGGGACTGTTTGAATTTGCGTACAACACACATTAATGAAATATAAGGCTGGAAAAGAGTATATTATTCACTTGCTCTAACAAAGCTTATTTCGCCAAACTGCTACTGTAATTTCAGTTTCTTGGACCAGAAGTATTACAGCAGACTTTGATGGAAACCCTGATTTCCTTCAAGAAAGGGGAATTTCCTTCGAGGAACACTGATGAAACATGATGTGATATCGTAAAAGTACCTCCTTCTGGAATTTAAAAATATTTCAGAGAAAAGTGTCAAAAAATCTATTCATCAATGAAGTTTACCTATGCGGATCCTTCTTGACTGGAATAATTAAAACAATGAATGGAAATACAGAATGTGATAAAACACTGGAAAATCCTGTAATCTCATGTGACAAAAAAAATTACCTTTTCACCCAACATAAACCAGTATTTTTGTCATGAGTCATTCATCATTCCTGTTGTGCATCGTCTGATAATCTGCTCTTAAGCCAAAAGACAAACCCTTAAACTCTGGAAAAGTGACCTTATGGCTTAATGTTTGTGGAATTCAGCCAGATCAAGTAGCAGATCCGAAACATCAATTATCTGTTCAGTTTTAGAAGGGTGGCTGCATGTCCACATAGAAGCATGCGAGGTCAGAACTAAGTTCAACTTTTGTATGTTCTATAGAGGGCCAGCCAATTGTTAACTGTTGAGGCCTATACATGAACGAACCAAGCCAAGGCACGGCTACCAGGTTTCCTTAAATATTGTATATTTGAATTTGTAGATTTTTTTTTCAAAATGGTTGTCTGTACAGGCCAATGGATTAGCCAAATATCCTGGGATGATGTGCATCTCCGACACATTCCCTCTTTACCTGCTGATGCCATGTGCTTACCTGGGTGTCCAGTATTCCAAGTTGTAAATGGACTTACTGTTGATGGGATTGGTAAACCAATACTATTCACTTACCTCGTGAGTTTCCCCTGCCACGTCCTCTTCCGCGACCCCGACCTCTACCTCGGCCTCTGAAACTTCCTCGCACGCCGCTGCCTTCACTTCTGACACTGCCAACTTCATCAGCATCATCTCTTCTGTCTCTATCACGCTTGTCATCTCGGCGCCAACCTTTACAAAAATGAGTCCCTGTGTTATTCAAGTGCAGTTTCTAAGAAAAGTGCTCCGAAATTTTGTTCACTTGTAACCGGGCGCAATGCAGACCCACCAGCAAGGGTGAATACTGCTGAAGCACATAGGGGAGTGCGACGGTGTCTCAGAAACCTCGTAGAGCCATCGGGTGGAAATGAAACATCTCCAGAGTGAGGCTTATGGGTGCAATTTTTTTCTTTTGTTTATTTTTATGGCCCTCCAGGGATCAGAGAGGAAGTTTTAATGCCCCTCCCATCTGCCACTGGAAAGCTGCCTATTGCTGCTGCTAACCTCCCAACTCTTCAGAATCTGGGAAAATCCTGACAACTTCACCAAGTTGCTCCCAGGTGAGCACTTAGTTGCTGCCTGGGGGTAGATGGTGGCTAGTTTGATTGTGCCTCTGGCAAGATCACTAGGAGACAGGAATGTGTTATGGAGCTGATCCTACATTTTCACATTTTGCTTCCGGTCCCACCAAAGATATCTCCATGGGACTAGGAATGTTCTGTCCATTTTGTCTGTACTTTGTCAGTCTGATTGCTGAAAATCTGCTCAAATGCAAATCATCAGGTCTAGATACAATCCAGTGAAACTCTTACATGGGTAATTTGCTTTAATCAAACTTGCTATATAAACATTTCCAATAGAAGCGCCAATGTAAAAGAGGTCCACACATTGCTATTCAGTTTTTATGTTGAGTCATGTAGTTTCCACTCTAATGCTGCCAACGATCACCTGATCATCAGCCTGTAACATTTCCCTGCAATACCACATGATGCTGTATAATCTTATTCCTCAATAAATCACTCAGCAAATTCTCAGGGAAAAAAAAATTTTGGAAAAATTGTTTTCCTCTCTAAATGTTCTTAATGGCCATGGTAACGATTTGAACAAAAGCACAAAAGTTAACTATATTTTTTTATAATAGAAAGTGACCGTTGAATTTAATGTATTTTAGTATCTTCATACAAGTTTTTAAAGCCTTTCTCCAACAAGGTGCAATGTTATTAAGGACTGTCATTATTAGCTGAATGGAGATTGTACATATGCTCAAACTGCACAATTTCCCAGGACAAATCAATACCAGTTAACTGAACTGCTGGATATTTTTCTTCAGCTTCTAGTGATTCTGCTCAGCTGTTCTTCAGAATTCTTTGAAGAAAAAGAGAGAATAAATTCCAGATGCTTTACTGAAGCAAAATTTATAGCGGATTTTTAAAGAAGTGCGTAGAATGAATAAATTAGTTTGTATAGATAACAACAGTAATACTGTTGCACTGTGCTTTAAACTCCAGAAAGGTGCTGCGCATTTTTACTTATCCATATCTGAGCCCATGTTACAAAGACAAGTTGAATTTTGAGACGAGGTATTACCTGTGCTTTGCCGACAATTAGAAAATGCATATCTTCTAACTGCTGATATCCGAGAGACAAGGAAAGCAAAGATATGCACTCATGTCCTTTGCAATCAGCTGATTGTCAAGGTTCTATATAAAACAATGCTGGGTACATTTAAGCAAGCATCAAAAACTGCATTGTGCTTAAAAAAACATTTAGGTCACTTACTTCTTGAATAATCATTTCTTTTGTTGTTTTGTAGTGATCGTGTTGTATCGGACTGAGATCGTGAACTGTTACGTGAGCTAGGCCTTTCTTGACCATCTTGTTTCATGTCTTCTAGGTGTAATGGAACCCATTTATGCTTGTTTGCTAAAATGTTTTTAAAACAAAATAGAAGTAATTGTGCGTGCTTACATTGGAATATCCTTCAATGTGATTTTACAGGAGCCAAAAGTTCTAAAACAGGGAAATTATTAAAAAAAGTCTTTTGATCTGAACATCTAAACCAAAATATTTTCTCCCAAACATAACTAATGGTTTCAACTTGAACCATGATCTCTGAAAAGGAATTACTCAAAAATATGAAAACCATGAACAGAAATAGGTACATAAATAGCAAGAAGTTGAATTATTTGACTTCCCAAGTCACAAAGAAATGCAAAAGGAGTTTAAAAAAAGATCCATTGATCATTATTTTATACCAGTGGACTATCAGCGAAGTACCGCCACTTTCTACAAATGAATCACTTAAAAAAAAAATTATAGCCCACTGACGGCAGGCCATTGTACAGCTCTGAACTGTACAACCACGTTTTTTTATAAGATCAGAGATACAAAGAAAAATAGTTTCTGTTAATCTACTGGTCATTTTAGCTTTATCCACGAAGTATAGCTTGTTTTATTTCAAATCTCACACAATAGGTTCTAAATTAGATAACAAGCAAGGCAGAGAATACTTGTTCTTATAACGGATTTATAGTCATTTGCTGGCAGTACAAAGAAAATTATGCATCTTGGATCAACTGTAAAAGAATTAACTGCACAAAACAGTCCATCCCAGTGTTCATGGTCCATGTTCCTCCCACCCTATTCATCTCACCCCATCAGCATATTTGCTTCTTTCTCATGACTGTACATAGTTTCCTAAAACACTGAAGTGCAACTTTGAACAAGAGCACTGAGTTGGATGAGCAAGGGAATCTTAATCTCTTTCTAAAAATCTAATTTTGTTTGTATTTAATATTTAACTTCAAACTGAAATTTACTATTTAAAAATTCTAAACTTCATCCAGGCTTAAGCAGCAATATGGAGGAAACTAGCTTAAACTAGTTTTTCTGTACCCAATGCTGAGCTAACTCTTTAGTTTCAGGACATATAAATAGGATGACTTTTAATGTGACCTTGAACAGAAGTGCTGGGAGTTGGGTCATAGAGGGAGTTAGGTGAAGAAGTTGGGAAGGAGGTGCTCCTTTCCTTTTCCTAACTTTGTCATGCTGTAGGAATTGGCTCTTACTATACCACAGAGGAAGTTTGGCAAGTATCTGGCACGTGGTAAAGGTTTACTCTATTTCTAAGATTTAAAATAGAAAACAAACTGGTAAAGTTAATAAAATACATAAAATGGAAAGTAATTAATTGACTAAAATAATTAAGTAGTTCATCAAAACACATCAAGATGGCGGGACAGGTGATGTGTCGTGGTTGCAGCTTGTGGGTACTCCTGGATGCCTGTGATCAAAGGCAAACACATCTGCAGTGTTTGGAGCTAGAGGAACTTTAGCTCAGAGTCATTGAGCTGAAGGCCGAGCTGCAGACACTGCGCTGCATCAGGGGAGGTCAAGTTACCTGGATACTTTGTACCAGGAGGCAATCACACCCCTTAGGATTGGGTCTTCTGATTTAGTCAGCAGTCAGGGACAGGAGAGTGCGACTGTGAGTGAGGCAGGTAAGGGGGCACAGAGGGTATGAGGGCAGGAAATGAATCCATGGATCAAAGATTGGTGTGGTAGAAGTGGGTTCAGGTACATGATCCGGTACTTTGCATCAGTCTTCACTATAGAGGATGCAAGTAATATCCCAGAAATAGCTGTAAATGGTGGTTTGGGGGGGGGGGGGGAGGGAGAAGAAGAACGGACCACAACGACTCAGGAAAATTATCACTAGGGAAGTGGTACTGAGCAAATTGTTGGAGCTGCAGGCTGACAAGTCCCTGGGTCCTGATGAGCTTCATCTTAAGGTCTTAAAAGTGGTTAGTGAGATAGTTGCTGCATTGGTTTTAATTTTCTAAAATTCCTTAGATTCGGAGAATGTTCCATTAAATTGGAAAATAGTGAATGTAACTCCTTTATACAAAAAAAAGTGAGGGAGAAAGAAAGCGGGAAGCTACAGGCCAGGTAGCTTAACATCTGTCATAGGGAAAATGTTAGAATCTATTATTATAGATGTTATAGCAGGGCTCTTAGAACAATTCAAGGTAATCAAGCAGAGTCAACTTGGTTTTGAGAGAGGGAAATCATGTTTAATCAATTTGTTGGAGTTCTTTGAAGTAGTAACATGTGCTCTGGACAAAGATGAAATTGGTGGATGTATTGTACTTAGATTTCCAGAAGACATTTGATAAGGTGCCACATCTAAGGTTATTGTGGAATATTTTAACAAGTGGTGTGCCACAGGAATCAGTGCTGGGGCCTCAACTTTTTGCAATTTATATGAATGACTTGGACGAAGGGACCAAAGGAATGGTTGCTAAATTTGCTGACAACACAAAGATAAGTAGGAAAGTAATTTGCGAAGAGAATATAAGGAGGCTACAAAGGAATATAGATAGGTTAAGTGAGTAGGCAAAGATCTGGCAAATGGGAATATAATGTGGAAAATGTACAAACAAACATACCAACTAGGAGCAGAAGTAGACCGCTCAGCCCCTTGAGCTGCTCAGCCATTGAACAAAGTCACAGTCGATCCGATTGTAACCTCAACTCCACATTCCTGTCCAACTTCGAAAACCTTTCACCCCTTTGCTTATCAAGAATCCATCTACCTCTGCCTCAAAAACATCCAAAGACTCCACCTCCACCACCCTTTGAGGAAGAGAATTCCAAAGACCCACGATCTTGAGAGAAAATATTTCTCCTCATCTTGGCCTCAATGGGCGACCCCTTATATTTAAACACTAAAATCGTCCATTTTGTCAGGAAGAATTAAAAAATTAACTAATTGGTGAGAGATTGCAGAGCTTCGAGATACAGGGATCTGGGTGTCCTAGTGCATGAAATGCAAAAGGTTATTATGGAGGTACAGCAAATAATTAGGAAAGCTAATCGAATGTTAACATTCATTGCGAGGGAAATTAAATACAAAAGTAGGGAAGTTATGCTTCAGTTATACAGGGCATTAGGCGACTTGATTGAAACATATGAAGATCCTGAGGGGTCTTGACAGGACGGATGCTGAGAGGATGTTTCCTCTTGTGGGAGAATCTAGAACTAAGGGTCACTGTTTAAAAATAAGGGGTTGCCCATTTAAGACAGAGGTGAGGAGAATTTTTTTCTCGGAAGGTCATGAGTCTTTGGAGAACTCTTCCTCAAAAGGCAATGGAAGCAGAGTCTTTGAATATTTTTAAGGCAGAGCTCAGTGGATTATTGATAAGCAAGGGGGTGAAAGGTCATGGGGGGGGGGGGGTTAGTTGGAAATGTGCAGTTGAGGTTACAATCAGATTAGCCATGATCTAATTGAATGGCAGAGCAGGCTCAAGAGGCAGAGTGGCCTACTCTTGCTCCTAATTTGTATTTTTTGTCTTAAATGTACCTATGCCATTTGCCTCAATCTATCCATTCTTACCACTCTGGGTAAAGGAGGGGAATCAGAATAATCTCCATGGTGGAACTATTGACTAAAACAGTTTATCAACAAATATAGAATGAGTTATTATCGCATGAAATAATCTAAGCTCAGCATGGTTTAGAAGAGGGCTTTATTTTGAAGTTTATGGTGTGCCAAGAAGTAAATAATGCAAAGTAATATTTGTGTCATCCACTACAGGTTGGATGAATCACCCAGATCCCAATAAAGGCCATTACAATGGGCTGCATAATTTCAATGCAGTTTATGTTCACACAGCTTTCAGAATCTTGGAAATTCTGTTTCAGCAGGAGGCTATAACAGAATGCACCTGGAGAGAAGTGTATGACACCAACTGGAAGGCTAAATGGTGTGAGAAAAGAAAAATCTCTCTTTCCAGAAAGCACGAATGTCTATCTGCTATTTGTTACTGATTTTTTTAAACTTGGTGAACTTTAGCTGGAAAGCCATTTTTCCAGAAATATTGATTACTGCAATGATTAGAATAAAATATTAAAGTAAAACTATGAAATAATAATGATTGTGCAATTAACAACAAAGAATAAAGATACGCAATAGGCACAGATTTGCGTATGTTTTATTCCTATGCTGAATATCTTATCATGGTTGTATATGGATGTTACTACATACAGACTTCCAGAAGGCACTCTCAAAAGGAAACTAAAGTTGAAGCTCATGGAATTAAAGGGAAATTATTAACCTGGTTAGGAAACTGGCTGTACAGAAGGTGACACAGTAGTAACATTTCATCTTTTCATAGAAGAAACAGAAAAATTCCTCACCAGCTGTCAGGCTGAGCATGTCCCGATTCACTATTTACCAATCATCTTGAATTTAAACCTAGATCCCCTCCTTCCCCTGCTCTCCATAACTTCACCTGTAAATAAGGTGCAAAAGTGATTCCAATGGTATTTAGTCTGGGAAGAAGGGGAGAGCAATTTGAATTTCATTTGTCTGATTTGTCATCTGCAAAAAAATTTGAACTTGTTCTGTTTATTCATAATGGCCAAGTTCATATCCCTGTCTGCTAGAGGTGCCAGCAGTTCCACAGCAAAATTTCTGCAAAAGAAACCGTGACCGCCATAACCAGCCTACGACTAGTCTTCCTTTATTTGCTTTGACCATTGCAAATTAGAAAGTAGAAATTTTGAAAAATTTTCATGAGTGCACAGTACCCTCTCTTAACATTGGCTTTTGTTACTCCCATTGCTAGATGGCTCAGTAGGTAAATGCATCATATAGTGTGATACTAAACATACATAATATGCTAATTCCATGTCTAGCCCCTAGCCTTTGCTTGTCAGATATCACCAGGGAAGTAAATATTTGTTAACGCTGCATCAAATTCTCACTTAGGAGTAAAGATGGGGCTACACCTGAATATACTATTTCTGATTCCTAATATGTAATCCTTGCAGGAATACAAGCACTTGCAAGAGGGAGGGGAGGAATTAAGTACAAGAACAAGAAGAAACAGAGGGGGGAAGATGGGCAGCAGTAAAACCAAGAAAGATGCCTTTAAATACATTTTTGGGTATGGTGTTGATCCCCATTTTATTGCCTAGGGGGATCAAGGCAAATGTAGTTACCAAGCAAGCTCAGGGCCAGGTCAGCACGTCAGCAAACAGTTACTACCTCGGCAAGGGAAGGAGGGCTGTTTGCTATGTGAAAGTGTGAGTCACCCATCTGATGCTAATTTTCCAGATCTACTCAGTATCAATATTTCCTCCAATTTGGGCAACATGTTTTCAATTTATACTGCAGCAATAAAAAATGTAAAATCTTGATCTGAAAAAACCCAAATTGAGCTACTAGATTGATCATAAGCAGCTTCCCAAGGAAGACGACATCTCATTCAGATCTTGTCAACAAACTTAAAACAACTGGATTGGAGAGCTTTCACTTTGAAAGATGCTGAAAGCTGTGTCTGTTGCTTGAAATTCAGCCTGAGTTTTGCAACATGACTAAAGCAAGTACTAGAAGGAAATTTCTATCCTAAGCTCTTCAATTTGCTCAGTTACAGAGAACTGTAAATGGCTCCTGGGGATAAAATTCAACCTTCTGCATTTGGAGTGAAGACCAGCCACCTCCAAAATAAAAAGTTGAAAAACAAAAAAACATTGCACCCTTGTTCAAAAAAAGGGGAGTCAAATAAACCTGTTAACTACAGACCAGTCAGACTAATGTGGCAATGGGGAAATATCTAGAGACAATAAGAGGACAACATTGTCACTTGAAGGTTAATAAATGAAAGCCAACATGGATTTGTTAAAAGCAAATCATGTCAGTCAAACCTGCTCGAGTTCTCTGATTAAGGAAAAAGTTAATAAAGAATCTGTATGTGGGTTTTCAAAGGTGTTTAAGTGCTACAATATAAATTTGTCAGCGAAAATCAAGCCCATGGGATTAAAAGGGTCGCAGCAGCCTAGTTACAAAATTGGCTATGAGATAGAAAGCAGGAGGTAGTGGTGGATGTGTTTTTCAGATTGGAGAGGAGTATACAGTGGTGTCTCCCGGGGGTCAGTATTTGGACCATCCTTCTTTTCAATACATATTAAAGGACTAGGGCTGATATTAGTGACATAATTTCAAAATTTTTTTGCAGATGACATGAAACTTGGAAATGTAGTAAACAGCAAGGAGGTCTGTCGCAAGCTTCAAGAACACACACCTGGCAGATTAAATTTAAGGCTGTGTTTGCTGACAATGCTGTGCATGCGCAGTTCTACTGTTTCTCTGCCATGCTTGCTGTTTTGCAGACACATGCAGCCATGAGCACATTGTTATCAGACTGACAGCAGAACAGGACTTCATAGATCTGAAACAAAAACAGAATTACCTGGAAAAACTCAGCAGGTCTGGCAGCATCGGCGGAGAAGAAAAGAGTTGACGTTTCGAGTCCTCATGACCCTTCGACAGAACTTGAGTTTGAGTTCCTGGACTCAAACTCAAGTTCTGTCGAAGGGTCTTGAGGACTCGAAACGTCAACTCTTTTCTTCTCCGCCGATGCTGCCAGACCTGCTGAGTTTTTCCAGGTAATTTTGTTTTTGTTTTGGATTTCCAGCATCCGCAGTTTTTTTGTTTTTATCTTCATAGATCTGACACTGCTAGACTGAAATTAATTCAGTGTCAAAGAAAACAAATGTTTTGCACCATTTTAATGCAGAAGTGGATAATTTAAAGCAGCAAACTAATGAACAGAAAATCTTGGAGACACTCAGGCAGCATCTTGCGTTGAATGCCACTAGAGTTTTTTGTTTCCAAGTTGCAGCATCGGCAATATTTTGCTGGTCTCTTTTGTGAATTGTTAATGATGGTTCTTTGACAATCATGCAATATTAGGAGGGGGAGCTGGTCCTGAAGATGTTAAGATGCATACATTTCCTGCCTAAAAAAAACCCATGTTTTGAGTGCAGCAGAGTGACATCTGCGTGGACCAGTGTGCATGTGCAGACGGCAATTTTGCATTGGCAGGAGACACTAAATTTAATGCCATGAAGTGTGGAGTGGTGTATTGTAGAAGGGCGCTAAAACAGAGAGACCTGGAGGTTTAGGTTTGTTGGTGGCAGGTCAAATTAATGAGGCTACTGAAGTGTAGAGGACTCTGCTTTATAAATAAGAGGCTTAGAGTGCAAATGCAAAGAAATTTGTAAATCAATTGTTAGGCCTCAGGTGGAGTAATGTTTCCAAGGCTTTGGAGACTCTGCAGAGAGAATTAACTAGAATGATATAGGGATGGGGATATCCAGTTATGTGCAGAGACTAGAGAAACTGAGGCTGTGGTCCTTAGAATAGAAATGTTATGGGGAGATTTAATTTAGGTGATGAAAATGTATAAAAGTTTTTACAGAGTTGGACAATTTATCTTGCAGGAAATGTCAGCAACCACAGGGAAGATGAGGATAGTTTTCTTTTTATTCAGGCAGTTACACCTGAAATGCAATGCCTGAAAGGGAGGTAGAAGCAGTTTCAAAAATAACTTTTTAATGTATATCCAAGGAATTGGATATACATTTAAAAAAAAACTACTTGCAGGGCTATAGGGAAAGAACAGGAGAGTGGGACTAATTGGAAAACCCCAACAACTGGCACAGGTATCTCCTACTCTGCTGTAAGGTTCTGGTGTTAAGTCTGTTGAATTATTAAATGACATGACAGGCCTTCTGTATTGCATGATTCCACGAAGATTGACTCTGATTAATTCGTTGAGGTTGAAGGCCCAACTCCCCAGCTGCTGTCTAAACCTACCCTTCAGGCAACATGGAGCGTTCGTTAAGTTGAACTTCGTGAGTAGGAGCATGCCCCTGGAAATCGCTATCTATTCAGTGACTTTAAAACGTAATACCACCAAGCAATCTCCATTTGATGCCGTGTTTGTCAGTGCCAGAACATTTTAACCCAAACTTGACAAAGAATTCCAGTAGAAACTTGAATACCAACAGATGACTAACTGTAGCATAAGAAGTTCTACCTATCCTTAGGGTTGCTTGCACAAACATACAAAGTGATGATTTGATTTCAGGCACTGCAAAGCACATAATACTGTGGATAAAACTTTGAATATTCTAAAAGGATGTGAAAAAAAATAATTTTGTCTAAAAAAAAAAGTACAATCAGAAAGAACAGCAAGCAAGGAGAACAAAACCCCCACAAAACAGAAATGATGCATCAAACCAGGAAAGGCAGCCTGCGTCTCTCAACATTAAACACTTGTACTAGGAATATACTCGCAATAATTCTAAAGCTTGCTTCCTCAGCATTCTTAATGTACTGAAGTTCTCAAAAGGTATGCAAGTGCTCAAGTTCTCAAAAGGGCTGTGGGTGGCGAAGGAGGGGAGAGGGGGAAGGTGCAGTTGCTCAAGCCCCATTCTAGAGAATTAAGCCAGTAATCTAGGGCAACAGTTCAGTGCAATATTGCAAGGGTGCTAGAGTTGAAAGTACTGTCTTTCGGATGAAATATTAAACCAAGCCTTTGCCTACTCCTTTGCCTACTCTCTCAAATAGATGTAAACGATCCTATGGCATGATCTGAGAAGGAGGGGGCTTGCAGGTGGTGCCTTGGAAAACATTTAACCCTTAAAGCAACACTGAGAAACAAGATTATCTCACTGCTACTCGTGGGACCTTGCTGTGTGCAAGCTGGCTGCCATGTTCTCCTACATTAAAATAATAACTACATTTCGTAGTACCTCACTGGCTGTGAAGCGCTTTTGAGGCATCCCGAGGCCACAAATAAAACTACAAAGTGCAAGTTCTATTACTGGCCATCATTGGAGAAAAAAAAAAATTAAGTCTATATTTCAGAAGAACCATTTTTTAAGTAGTACTGTAAATACATGACTTGTGGATTTGTTTAAACATCCAACACCGGTAGCAATGGTCTCCATTTTGTTTTCATTTAAAATTTTAGGAAACCAGTTAAATAAGAGCACTATGCAAATATATAAGCCATTAAAGTATTACCAAGATTATTAAAAAATGCCTACCAGCAAGAAGAATTTGGCCAATTTGTAGTTACTTGCATCTGAAGAAAAGACTTGCCCGGAAATAAGAGTTGCTTATAAGAAACCCAGCCATCAACCATATGGTTGGGGTGGGGGGGAGAGGAGATATGAAGATGTATTTATGCCTCAGTTACCATTATGGACAAGATCATGAGTTTGGCATGTAAATTGTGACCTTACTGTTTGGCTGGTTTACATATGGAAATGAACTGAAAGAAACTAAACTGAAAACTGCTATCTGAATGCAGACTGGAATGATGCAGAAACTCTTAATTTATCCATATGCACTGCTAAACTTTTCACAGGGATTAGAGACAAGGTGATTTTGTTAAGGTTCTCCTATCAAGCTAAATCACACCTTTGATGGTTTAAAAATATAACAATTAACTTTTAAAGCCAATTTATGTCTGCTTTCACATGTCTTCTAAGGACCCACAGCAATGTGTGTAAGGTACAAGTGTGATCACAACACTGTTGGAGCTATTTAACTCCAAGTTGAATATTATATGAAGTAATAAAAAAGCAAAATACTGCCAAAGGTGGAAATCTGAAACAAATGAAATGCTGAAAATACTCAGGCCAGGAATTTAACCTCTTCTGCCTTCTACTCTGCCAGACATTCCCTTTTGTTCTTTCTGCCTTTTCCCTGTCTCTATACTTGCTAAAAACATGATACATCTTTAACTTTTAAAGTTCTGTCGAAAAGTCATAGATTTGAAATGCTAACTTTTTCTCTTTCCATAGATGTTGCCTGTCATGGAATATTTCCAACTTTCTTTCATTTAAATGTATTTGTTTTTCTGCATTATCATGCTTGTGAACCTCAGATTTGGAGAAGGTTAGCTAGGATGCAGGAAAGGATCACAATATAACCCTTAGAAGTTTCTGTACAAAACATGCTACCTTTCTTCCCCTTTTGTGAAGATCCCTGGGATTCATCTTCAATGGTTGACTTTTCCTCGTCATCATTTTGCTGCGTTTCTCGGTTTTCTTTGCTTTCACTGTTGTCTTTCTTTTCAGTCTTGTCTTTTTTCTTATTTTTATTCAGAGGCTTTTTGTTTGGTTGGTTCATGATGTTATGGTGCTGTAAAAATGAGATTCAAAAACTAATATTCAGAATTGCACATTTCAATACAGTATAACCTTTCAAATCAACTATCCAAAAATCCAGTGATTATTCCAAATATTCTAAGTTAAAACCATCTAAAGCAGCTATGTAGCAAGGGTATACTGGTAAATTCAATCCTTGGGCCAAATTCAGCCAGAGAAATTCAAACGTGAATAGCACAATATGTAGAATAAGAGAGAGAAACTAATTACCAATTCCTCTGGTGTGAGAGTCAAGAATGGGGGCACAGCATTAAAATTATAGCTCGGTCATGGTGGCTTTGCACAAAGGAATCTGGAACTCTCTTCAAAGTTATTGATGTTAGTCAATCGAAAGTTTAAATTCTTAATTAAAGGGCTCAGGCACAAGATAACAAGGCGGAAGTTAAGTTTTACAAAAAGACAAGAGTTTAAAACAAAGTTCCACTTAATACAGAGTAGATGGGGAAAATAGATCAGTGTTTTCCCCATGGTATATATTTGTGGGTCACAGAAGAAACTCCTTCAGACATTCTGAGCTAGTGATCGACATGCTGAAACTTCTTCTGTATAGAAAACAAGCCTTTGCCATCAATGACAGGTGGAAAAATATTATCAGAATGTTGTTATAAACCTTTAGTGGAAAGGAAAAGATAGTGGTCAGTGCACAGAGTAGGTGTATCTTAAAGGCCTGCATTCCAAAGCACTCCTGGCTGGTCTCCCATATTCTATGCTCCATAAACTTGAGTCATCCAAAATTCTGATGCCCCTGTCTTAAATCGCACCAAGTCCCATTCCCCTATCCTGCGCTCACTGAACTACAAGCAATGTCTTGATTTTAAAATTCTCATTCTCATTTTCAAGTCCCTCCCCATCTCTGCAATCTCCTTCGACCCAATGCCTCAGAAATATCTGTGCGCCTCTAATTCTGGCCTCTTATGCATTTCTAATCATAACTGTTCCACCATCTGTGGCTGTGCCTTCAACTGCCTTATCCAAAACTCTTGAACTCCCACTCTACACCTCCCTGCTTCGCTTTCCTCCTTTAAGACAATTCTTAAAACCTACCTCTCCGACCAAGCTTTCAGTCATCTGACCAAAAATCTTGTGTTGTTCAGTGTCACACATTGTTTTATAATGCCCGTACTGCGCCTGAGGGCTCATTACATTAAAGGTCCTACATAAATATTTATTGTTGCTACATGACAAGGGAACTTCCCCTATTGGATAACAAGTGTGCTTTTGGGAAATAGTTTGAATGCAAAAAGAGAAAACCATTTATACTCTCAGATACAGACTGAATCAAAAGATTAATTCTTCACTAGAGAAACCATTTAAAAGGCAGTGTTGCACCTCATTTCAGATTGGGGGAATCATTTCAATACAGAAGCAAATGCACTGCATAGTAACATACCTCTTTATTAGCGATTTCCCCTGGAGTAGGCCAGTTTGTGATGTCACTAAAGTCACTTGCCTAAAATAGGAAGAAAGTGTATATCATTCAAAAATTCAACAGACTTAACACACAATCTTACAGCATAGAAGATGCCATTCTGGCTCTCTGGAAGAGCCATCTGATTAAACCCAGGCCCTTGCTCATTTACCACAAAAAAAAATCTACATTCCAAGCATATATCCAATTCTCTTTGGCAAGTTACTATTGAACCTACCTTTTCCACCCCCTTTTTCCAGATCATCACTTGCAAAAAAATTTTTCCATATCATTACTCGTAAAAAAATTCTCATCTCCCCTGTGATTATCGAACCTCCTGGAAAGAGTTTATCTTTAATTTACGCTGTCAAACCCCTTCATGATTTTGAACGCTCCTTAAGTTTCCCCTCAACATTTTCAGATCTAAGCAGAACAATCCCATCTTTCCATATAACTGAAATCCCTCAACCCCTGTATCATTCTGGTAATCTCTTCTGCTCCACCCTAACTATATGCAAATGAGATGAGGCATTTAATGATCGTTTCATGACAAGGTGTAAAATAAATCACAGGTTTAAAAGTTGCTGATATTTATTAACTTCAAGAACTTAAGTAACTTGAAGAGCATGCAGTTGCAACATCAGGCTCCTTTTATAAAAAACTGACATATTATGGGGGTATCTCCTAAAATGTCATTCCAGCAATGGCAGCTGATGGATAAAACTGCAACATTAAATCCCTAATCTCATCCATTCATCAATACCTCTGTGGTTGTCCTCACATTCCAAGGTGCTTCACTGGATCATTACAAAGCAAAATTTGACACCAAGTTGCATAGAGAGGTATTAGGGCAGCTGGCCAAAAGCTTGAGCGCCGATGCAGTGTCCTCAAGGAGGAAAGCAAAGTAGAGAGGTAGAGGAAAGGAATTCCAGGGCATATGGGCCTAGGCATCTGAAGGTGCGGCCACCAAAGGGGGAGCAATTAAAATCAAGGATGATCAAGAGGTCAGAATTGGAGGTGGCGCAGATAACCTGATGGTAGAAATTACTGACAGAGAGAGGTAAGCCCATTGAGGGATATGGAAACAAAAATGAGAATTTTAACATCCAGACATTGCTTAACAGGGAGCCAACATAGATTAGTGGGCACAGGGGTGATGGGTGAACTGGACTTGGTGTAAATGACAACATAGGAAGAAGTTAAGAAGACTTCAAGGCAACTCTGGCACATGTATTATAACACACACTAAATTTTGCTTATCCATCACCCTGTGCTTGCTGACCCACACAGGATCCTGATTCACATACAGCCTGATTTTCAAGTTCTTGTCCTTGATCATATATAGATTTTATTTTACATTGTCCCATCGTCTCACCCATCTCTATTTCTGTAACCTCCTACAGCCTTACATACTCCAAGAACTATGTTCCTCCAACTCTGGCCTCTTGTGCAATTCCCACTCCTTTCACTGCACCATTTGTGTATTCAGTCATCTTGGCTCTAAACTCTGAAATCCCTTTCCTAAACCTCTCCATCTCCCTCTCTCCTCCTAGACCGTTATTAAAAGAGCTAGATTTTAACAAAGCTTTTGGCAATCTATCCTAATATCTCCTCCTTCAGCTCAGTGTCAAATTTTGATTGTGCTCGTCTGAAACAGGGAGAGACGTTCTTAAGTTAAAGGTGCAATATAAATATTAGTTGCTTCTGTTGATCGAATAGGTTTTGTGAATATGATAAAATTGCAAACAGGTCGTTACTGAATAGAATCAAGTGTACATATGCTGCACAAAGTCCCCCACGCTCATCACCCCAGTGTCCCTGTGGTTGCCTTTAAAAATCTCTCATCTAAAAGCTCTCCAAGGCTTCACTACATTAGCTTTGCAACCTTAAACACTATTTCTTAAAATACATCCCCCAATTGTGGTTTATGCCTGCCACTTTTTCCATTCTACCGATGACAAATCCTTCAGCCACTAACCCTTCACGTTATGAGGTTCCCAACGAAAATCTCTAAATTACCCCCTCCTTTCAAAAATTTTGTCCAAACTTATTTCTTTAAGCAGTGTCCTTCAACAACTTCTTTCCTATTTCTTGATCAGTGTTCATTAGTTTTTCAAGGCAAGCAGTACATAAATTTATATGCTAGCAGCAACAAATGCACAAATTGCTTCCGTTTGTTGTTGCAAGCCTTCAAAGTCAAGGATTCTTGGGATGCCAGCAACCTGGTGACTCATCGAAAAGTGACTCAGGGTTTGAACAAGATAGCACTGTCACAATTATCCTGCAGCTCACTGTAATCGTCTATTCTTATAGTGAGGACCCAGACAGCAGACAATAGCACACAGTTTCCTTTGAAGAGAGGGGTGAAAGAATAACATCAAGCCAAAATCCAAGGATACTTTCCACAAATAATAGCTTTAGGTGACTTTTTTCATTTGGTTCTAAAGCTCAGCAGCTTTCGCCTGAAAGCCTCTGATCTATGTGCTATGCAGGGCAGAGAGCTGTAAGAGATGGGAGAGGAGCAAAGTGTGCAATTCAGACAAAGTATTATACATAAACTAGTAAGAGGAAACATTATAAGCTCACAGGGTACAAATTTCATCAAAAGAGCAGTGCTCACAGGTAGTTCAGATTTTTTCTCCTCCCTTTTCCCAACCCCTCAATGAGATACCGTTTGGTGGTGGAGGGTGAATATTTGTGGAAAGGTTGCCATTCAAGCAGGATTTGTCCTGGATGGTGTTGAACTTCTTGAGTGTTGTTGCAGTTGCACCCATCCAGGCAAGTGGAGTATTTCATCACACTCCTGACTTGTGCCTTGTAAATGGGGAAAGGTTTTGGGGAGTTAGGTGGTGCATTACTCTCTGCAGAATTCCTAGTCTCTGACCTGCTCTTGTAGTCAGTGTTTATATGGCTAGCCCAGTTCAATTTTTGGTCAATGGTAACCCCCAGGATGTTAATATTGGGGCAATGATGGTAAAGCCATTGAATATCAAGGAGTGATGGTTGGATTCTCTCTTATTGGAGATGGTCATTGCCTGACACTTGTGGTGCGAATGTTACTTGGCAGCCCATGCCTGGATATTGTCCAGTTCTTGCTGCATTTGGGCATGGACTGCTTCAGTATCTGAGGAGTCACGAATGGTGCTCAACATTGCACAATCAGCAGCAAACACCCAACTTCTGACCTTATGATGGAAGGTCGGTCATTGATGATGCAACTGAAAATGGTTGGGCCGGCCTGGGACACTACCCTGAGGAACTCCTGCAGTGATGTCCTGGGACTGAGATGACTGACCTCCAACAACCACAACCATCTTCCTTTGGTTGGAGTCATACCTAGCACAGTGGAGAGTTTTCCCCGATTCCCATTGATTCCAGTTTTGCTAGGGCTCCTTGATGCCACACTCAGTCAAGTGTAGCCTTGATGTCAAGGGCAGTCATTCTCATCTCACCTCAGGAGTTCAGCTCTTTTGTCCATGTTTGAGCCAAGGCTGCAATGAGGTCAGGAGCTGAGTGGTCCTGGCAGAACCCAAACTGGGCATCAGTCAGCAGGTGATTGCTAAGTAAGTGCTGCTTGATAGCATTGTTGATGACCCCTTCCATTACTTTACTGATGATCAAGAGTAGACTGATGGGGCGGTAATTAGCCGGGTTGGATTTGCCCTTTGTGTGTTGAGGACAAGCCTGGGCAATTTTCCACACAGCCGGGTAGATGCCTGCGATGTAGCTGTACTGGAACAGATTGGCTAGGGGGCGCAAGTAAGTTCTGGACTAGTACTATTGCCAGGGTCCATAGCCTTTGCAGTATCCAGTGCCTTCAGCCGTTTCTTGATATCACATGGAGTGAATTGAATTGGCTGAAGACTGGCATCTGTGATGCTGGGGACCTCCGGAGGAGGAGGCAGAGATGGATCATCCACTTGGCATTTCTGGCTGAAGATTGTAGCAAATGCTTCAGCCTCATCTTTTGCACTGATGTGCTGAGATCCTCCTTCATTGAGGATGGGGATATTTGTGGAGCCTCCTCCAGTGAGTTGTTTAATTGTCCACCAACATTCACGACTGGATGTGCTTCATGGCTAAATTTGATCCGTTGATTGTGGGATGGCTTAGCTCTGTCTATCACTTGCTGCTTATGCTGTTTGGCACACAAGTAGGCCTGTGTTAAAGCTTCACCAGGTTGATGCCTCATTTTTAGTTATTCCTGATGCTGCTCCTCGCATATCTTCCTGCACTCTTCATTGAATTAGGGCTGATCCCCTGGCTTGATAGCAATGGAGGAGTGGGGGATATGCTGGGCCATGAGGTTACAGATTATGCTCAAGTACAATTCTCCTGCTGCTGATGGCTCACAGCACTTCATGGATGCCCAGTCTCGAGTTGCTAAATCTGTTCGAAATCTATCCCATTACCACAGTGGTAATGCCACACAACACAATGGAGGTCATCTTCAATGTGAAGGCAAGATTTCATTTCCACAACGACTGTACGATGGTCACTTCTACCGATACTGTTATGGACAGATGCATCTGCAGCAGGCAGAGTGGTGAGGATGATGTCAAGTATGTTTTCCCCTCTTGTTGGTTCCCTCACCAACTGCCACAGACCCAGTCTAGCAGATATGTCATTTAGGACTCGGCCAGCTTGGTCAGTAGTGTTGCCTCTTGGTGATGGACATTGAAACCCCCACCCAGAGCACATTCTGTGCCCTTGCCACTCTCAGTGCTTCCTTTAAGTGGCGTTCAACATGGAGGAGCACAGATTCATCAGCTGAAGGAGGTCAGTACAAGGTAATCAGCAGCAGGTTTCCTTGCTCATGTTTCACCTGATGCCATGATACTTCATGAGGCCTGGAGTCGAAGTTAAGGAGTCCCAGGGCAACTCTCTCCTGACTATATCACTGTGCCGTCACTTCTGGATTACCAGCGACAATACCATTCCGCCATCACTTCCCCTTAAGGGAGAAACATGGAACTTTCTTGGTCTGTCTAGATGGACTACTTTACTTTTGCTTCTTTGGTCATTGTTACTTTCAGAGTCATTTAACGATCATTAATGTGGGCATCAAGCTCACAACCTGCTCAGCAACAATCAATGCCAAACACAGTGCGATGTTTATTTCACATAATACTTAGGCAGTAACTTGTTAAATCTTTTTTGAACTGATGTTCTTGTAGAAGATTCAAATGGAAAGGCTGCAGCAGCAAAATCAGTAGAGTTAATAAATCTGGGCTCTGCTTCTTGCAGTATGAATCTTAATAAAGAAAACTACGATAGTATGAGGCGCGAGTTGCTATGATGGATTGGGAAACGTTACTTGAAGGGATGATGGTGGATAGGCAATGCCAAACATTCAAAGAGCACATGGGTGAACTGCAACAATTGTTTATTCCTGTCTGGTGCAAAAGTAAAACAGGAAAGGTGGCCAAACCATGGCTTACAAGGGAAATTAGAGATAGTATTAGGTCCAAGGAAGAGGGATATAAATTGGCTAAAAACAAACAAACCTGGGGATTGGGAGTTTAGAAATCAGCAAAGGAGGACCAAGGGATTGATTAAGAAGGGGAAAATAGAGTACCAGAGTAAGCTTGCAGGGAACAAAAAAGCTGACTGTATAAGTTTCTATAGGTATGTAAAGACAAATGTAGGTCCCTTACAGTCAGAAACAGGGGAATTTACAATGGGAACAAAGAAATGGCTGACCAACTAAACAGATACTTTGGTTCTGTCTTCACAAAGGACACAAATAACATACCAGAAATGCTGGGGAACACAGGGTTTAGTAAGAGGGAGGAACTGAAAGAAATCAGTATTAGTAAGGAAATGGTGTTCGGGAAATTGGTGGGATTGCAGGCAGATAAATCCCCAGGGCCTGATAATCTACATCCCAGAGTACTTAAGGAAGTGGCCCTAGAAATAGTAGATACATTGGTGGTCATCTTCTGAGATTCTATAGACTCTGGAACAGTTCCTACAGATTGGAGGATAGCTAATGTAACCCCACTATTTAAAAAGGGAGGTAGAGATAAAACAGGGAATTATAGACCAGTCAGCTCGACGTCGGTAGTGGGGAAAATTCTAGAGTCTATTATAAAAGATTTAATAGCTAAGCACTTGGAAAACAGTGGCAGAATTGGACAGAGTCAGCGTGGATTTAGGAAAGGGAAATCACGCTTGACAAATCTACTGGAATTTTTCAAGGATGTAACTAGTAGAGTTGATGAGGGGCAGCCAGTAGATGTGGTTGATTTGGACTTTCAGAAGGCTTTCGACAAAGTCTCACATAAGAGATTAGCGTGTAAAATTGAAGTGCATGGGATTGGGGGTAGTGTATTGAGATGGATAGAAAACTGGTTGGCTGACAGGAAACCAAGATTAGGAATAAACAGGTCTTTTTCCGAATGGCAGGCCGTGACTAGTGGGGTACCGCAGGGATCGGTGCTGGGACCCCAGCTGTTCATAATATATATTAATGATTTAGATGAGGGAACTAAATATAATATCTCCAAATTTGCAGATGACACAAAGCTGGGTGGGAGGGGGAGCTGTGAGGAGGGTGCAGAGATGCTTCAGTGTGATTTGGACAAGCTGAGTGGGCAAATGCATGGCAGATGCGGTATAATGTGGATAAATGTGAGGTTATCCACTTTGGTAGCAACAACAGAAAGGCAGGTTATTATCTGAATGGCTATAAATTGAGAAAGGGGAATGTTCAACAAGACCTGGGTGTCCTCGTACACCAGTTGCTGAAGGTAAGCATGCAGGTGCAGCAGGCAGTAAAGGTGGCAAATGGTATGTTGGCCTTCATAGCAAGAGGATTCAAGTACAGGAGCAGGGATGTCTTTCTGCAATTATACAGGTCCTTGGTGAGATCACACATGGAATATTGTGTGCAGTTTTGGTCTCCTTATCTGAGGAAGGATGTTTTTGCTATAGAGGGAGTGCAACGAAGGTTTACCAGGCTGATTCCTGGTTTGGCGGCACTGACATATGAGAAGAGATTGAGTTGGTTAGCATTATATTCACTGGAGTTCAGAAGAATGAGGGGGGAAATCTCATAGAAACCTATAAAAATGTAACAGAACTAGACAGGGCAGATACAGGATGGATGTTCCCAATGGTGGGGGAGTCCAGAACCAGGGCTCACAGTCTGAGGATACGGGATAGACCACTTAGGACTGAGATGAGGAGAAATTTCTTCAACCAGAGAGTGGTGAACCTGGGGAATCCGCTACCATGGAAAGTGAGGCCAAAACATTGTATGTTTTCAAGAAGGAGTTAGATATAGCCCTTGGGGCAAAAGGGATCAAAGGATATGGGGAGAAAGCGGGAGCAGGCTATTGAGTTGGGTAATCAACCATGATCGTGGTGAATGACAGAGCAGGCTCAAAGGGCCGAATGGCCTACTCCTGCTCCTATTTTCTATGTTTCCCCACCACCCCACCTTCTGACAATGGTAAATCTTGCTGGCGTATAACATGATAGGTGCTGCAAGTGGTCCATGGTAGAGGTACCATGGTAGTGTGTTCATTCTTTGCAGGCAAATGAGGTTGTGGAAGTTACCAAAAAAGATATACACTTTCTATCAGGTATCACTACGGTCAGAAGCAGAAACTCTAGCTTATTTTGTTCCCTCATAAGGTAACAACAAAGTAACTCAACAAAAAAAAAAAAAATTTTCAACCTTTTGTAATGCTTGTATTTGCAGGATTCAGGTTAACCAACTCTATTGACTTGCTGATGCTTCCTGACCATTTGAATCTGTTACAAGTAAACAATGCAAGAAACAACCAAAAAAAATTCAGACCCAAATGCTGCTGTGAAGAAAATGTCATTGTATTAAGCACTGATTCACACACACAAGATCCTGCATGACAGTTTAAAAAAAAGCAGGACAGTAGGTGGAAAAGGGTCAGTTGAGAGCTAAAGAAAAATGTGACAGAGGAACTGAAGCGTGGATGAAGTACAAGAAAAACCCAGCAAACTAGCAGGAGCTGGTGAGGCAATAAAATCAGGGGACAAATATTGCAAACAAGCAGTTAGAAATCATATGGAAAAAATTAGTCAGATTCACATTGCGGGTTTTGCCTTTGTCAGAACTGGTGAAGGATCCATACTCAAAACGTTGACCTGTTCCTTGTACCTCTTTCCGGATAGAGTAACCTGAACAAGAATACCTAAAAAATACCTACAACTATTTATATTTACAGCACATCTCTAACATAATTAAACATTCCAATGCTCTCCTCAGAGCATTATAAAACAAAGTATGGCAGCTGAGCTACATAAGGACATATTAGGTCAGATGACCAAAAGCTTGGTCAAAGAACTAGTTTTTAAGAAGCAAGTGTGGTAGAGAGGTGTAGGGAGGGAATTCCAGAGCTTGAGGTCCAGGCAACTGAAGGCGCAGCTAAAGGTGGAGCAATTAAAACAAGGGGTGTTCGAGTGGCCAGAATTAGAGAACAGCAGATAACATGGAGGTTTGTGGGGCTGGAGGAGATTAGAGGATAAGGAAGGCTGAAGCAATGGAGGGATGTGAAAGCATGAAAATTTTAAAATCAAGACATTTATTGATCGCGAGTGAATACTAGTGGCTGAGCACAGGAATGATGTGAATGGGTGCAAGTTAGGCATGGGCAGCAGGGTTTTGGTAGCCTCAAGTTGTTTACCAACAGTAGAATGTGAAGACACCAGCAGGAGTCAAAGTCATGAATGTAGATCAGCCCAAGACAGAGGTGAAGTCGGGTGATGTTACGAGTGGAAATAGGCAGTCGTGGTTATGGCACGATTGAGGTCAGAGCTCATCTCAGAGCCAAATATGACACCAAGGTTGCAAACAGGCTGGCTTATCTCAGACTGTTGCCAGAGAGGGGGATGGAGGTCAATATCTAGGAAATAGAAAATGGTGTAATAACCTTCAGAAATAAAGAAAATTAGAAAAGTAGAAAGAAATTGGAATTTGGAAAAATAAGTCAAGGCGGAACATGCAATTTGAAACAAAACTTACATTTCTAATGTGCATTACCACTACAAATTTGATTTATCATTTTATCAACTCTGAAATGCATGGTGTCAAAACATTTTCTGGGTGGTGTTGGGAGTGCAGGAGGAAGAAGAACAGAGAGAAAAAGGTAAAGAAGAAAATGTTATTTCAAGGGTGGCAGGGGTTGGGGGGGTGGTTTGGCCTATACAACTAAAAGTACAGCAGATTATAGAACTATTTTTTGACCAGACCCAAAATTTAAGAAACACTTTGCTGGGCAATTCATCAACAAAACTTTCTAATATATCCATCTAGTTTATTGGTTTCTATGTACGGTATAGCTTCATTATATAGCTTCACTAAAACCAAATAAGGACAATCCTTTAAAAGGATATGATAGCTTATTTTACATACCTTTCCAGTTTTCTTTGTTTTGGGCTTGCCTGCCTTGATAACTTTGGTTGAACTTTGTTGCTCTGAAAATTAAAGTGCTCAGTTAAGTCTCTTGTACACAACTGAAAATTCAAGAATTCAATCAAAATAAAATACATTACAGCAAGAATGAAATACTGCATGTGGATTTAGCCAACAACAGAAAGCCCACAAAATGAACTCCTTTTAAAGGTGAGACTCCTATAAAGGAAAATGTTTCCTTCTTTGTGCCTTGTAATGATTTCTCTACTCTATATATAAAATCAAGTCAGCTGTTGGTTTTCACCCCATCACTCTGAAGCCTGCACAAGAGTAGCCAGGGAACACACTCCCACTGATACTTCCCCTTGATTTCCTAATGTCAATGGAGCAAATCCATACCTCGTTATTTCATGATGCAAGATATTAAGGTTCCATTGAATAAGACATTAACATTCCTTTGAAATTCACCTCATATTTCCATCATAAGGTTCTAAATTCACTTACCCTGTACAAAAGCATTTTCAAAAATTAGAGAATCAGGCATTTCTGTCTTCATGGTTGACAACACAAAAAATTCTGAAAATTATGGGAAACAAAAGGTACAGTGGAAGTGAGGAACTTAAAGTGAAGAAATTAATGGGACAAAGGGTTGACAAATCTCCAGGGATAATGGCCTGCTTCTGTTGGTTTTAAAAAAGGTAGCTACAGAGACAGTTAATGCATTGGCTTTGATCTTCCAGAATTCCCTGGTTACTAGAACTGTTTACATGGATTAGATAGTAGCTAACGTAACCCCACTATTCAAGAAAGGAGGGGGATAACGTGGAACTATAGGCCAGTTAGCCTGGCATCAATAGCAGAAAAAATGTGAAAATCTATTATTAGGGGCATGAAAACTGAACACTTCAAGATTCATAACATGATTAGGCAGTCAATTATGAATTATGAAAAAGAAATAGTGTTGAAAAATCTGCTGAGTTGTTTTGAGGTTATAGATAGCAAGATGGATATGATCAGGGGAAAAAACAGTGGACATGACTTATTTGGATTTTCAAAAAGCATGAGATAAAAGTACCGCACAAGAGGTTATTACACTAAGTTACAGCTTGTGGGATTGGGGGTGATACATTAACATGAATTGAAGATTGGCAATGGATAGAAAAGAGGGGGAAAACTGGTCATTTTCAGATTGGCAAGCTGTCACTATTGGGGTACCATAAAGATCAGTGCTTGGGGCTCAGCTACTTAAAATCTATATCAATGACTTAGAAGAGAAGGAGACCAATTGTAATGTATCCAAGTTTGCTGATGTTACAGTTAGGTGGGAAAGTAAGCTGTGAGGACAATACAATAGCAGATGGAATGTCATATGGATAAGTGTGAAGTTATCAACTTTGGAAGGAGATAGAGAAACAGCAAATTTTTTTTATAAATAGTGAGACTGGAAAATGTTGGTGTGCAAAGGGGCACGTGTGTCCTTATACATGAATCATAAAGATTAACATGCAAGCAATTCAAACATCAAAGTGGAAGCTAGCCTTTATTACAAAAGGGTTATAGAGTATCAATGTGAAGAAATCTCACTGGAATTGTATACAGCCTTGGTGAGAACACACTTGGAATATTGTGTGCAGTTTTGTTTTTTTTTACCTTAAATATGATATGCTAGCTTTGGAGGTAGTGCCATAAAAAAAAATCATTAGGCTGATCCCTGGGATAAGAGGATTATTCTATGAGCAGAGACATTTGGTCCAGGAACATATTTCCTAGAATTTAAAGGAAAGAGAGGTGATCTCATTGAAAGATTTATATTTTTTAAAAAAGGCATTATAGGGTCGATGCTAGAAGGATGTTTCCCCTCGCTAGGGAATCTGGAACTTGGGATTGCAGTCCCAGAGTAAAGGTCATTGAACATATTCAAGTCCGATTAATAATTGTTCTTTGGATATTATAGGGGTTCAGGAACATAGGGATAGTGCAAGAAGGTGGAATTGAGGTAGAAGATCAACTGTAATCATATTGAATGGTAGAGCAGGCACATAGGGATGAATGGTCAATTCCTGTTCCTATTTCTTTAGGCTATTTTCTTACAATTTTCTAACTATTGAAAGGTTACTATTATACATTCTGACATGCAGAACAAGTCATTGGTCTAGAGATATGACTGCATACCACAAAGCCATGAAGCAAAATAAGTGCAAAGAAATCATTTTCATTTTTAATGAATTAAGCAATACACAAAGTGGTGTTCTACAAGGATTGGTGCCAGGACCACTGTTGCTCACCACTTATATAAACAATTAGGACTTGGAACTTGAAGTATGTCAAAATTTGTGGATGACACCAACTTTGGTTAAGGACTTAGTTAAGTGTTGCGAACTGGCACAAAATACTGAAACAGATTAATAAACTTCCAGGATGGGTACATAATTGCCAAATGAATTTAAATATAGACAAGTGTGATATGGTACATTTTGGTAGGAAGAAAAAGGAGGCCACATACTCCTTCGAAAATAAAAGTGTCTAAACGGGGGAAAAGGGGCAAAGAGATCTGGGGTACAAATGCATAAATCACAACGTATCAATGCAGGTTAATCAGGCTACAAAACTTAAGTGCAGAGAATAGAATTGAAAAGGAGTGCATTTACATTAAACTTGTACAGTTAGAGGGACTGGAGAATGTGCAAAAATGATTTACTAGAACAATACCAGAACTCAGAGGTTATACCTATTAAGGAGGATTTTACTGGCAAAGATTCCAGTAAAGATGGAGGGATGACCTGGTAGACATTGAAGATTGGGTTTTTTTTTAAAAAAAGTTTCTCCTGACTTCCCCAGAGTGCAGAACTTGCTACCGCAAGTAACAGTTGAGGTGACTAGCAAAGATGCAAGTAAGGGGACACTAGCTAAACACATGCAAAAGTGAATAGAAGGATATGTTCCTAGGGTTAGGTTAGAAAACTGGAAGGAGGCTCATGTGGAACACAACACCGGCACGGATCCAATGAGTAGAATGGCCTGTTTCTGTGCTGTAAATACTATGTAATACCAAGTGTACAATGCTCACAATGCTGGTCCTTCCCAATGTCCACAAAGAGAGATAACTTGATAACAAAACGTACAAACAATGCATTCTTTTAAAATACATTCACGGGATATGGGCATCAGTGGCAAAAACTGGCATTTGCTGCCCACTTCTAAGTGCCCTTGAAAGTTAATGATGAGTCTGCTTGAACCACCACGCCAGCATGTTGTGAAAGAAATCGCATGGTGGTATTAGGGAGGGAGTTTCAACAATAGCAATGTATTCCCAAGTCAGAATGGTATACCTGATTTAAAGGTGATGGTATTTCCATGCACCTCTAAAGGAGCGGTAGAGCAAGCGTGGGTGGGGATGGATGAAAGAGAGCCAGGACAGAGACAGAGCACGTGGGATGGTCAGAAGAATAGTTACATCACGAATCCCATTAAAATTGCACACACACTAGAGAATTTTCTCCAAAGCATTAAAAACATTTAAGACAACTTCATAAGTACATTATCTTTCCCTCTCCTCAGGTACCATACCCCAAGAGGGCATTAGCAACCATGGACTTCCATGTGTTGGTCCATGGTTGTGCTTGACAAGGTAGGGCAGTTTTCCATTCCTTCTGCAGGCTGTAGCTGATCAGGAGGCACTCACTCTTACCGCATGCCACAGGATCACTGGAAGGATTTGCAGGTTGATAATCTACCTGTTTGGCCAAGTTGTGAATGCACCTTCTGTGGCCATCAAGTCCCAGAGTTGGGGACTCTCACTCTGAGCTTCTGACTCAGAGGTAAGGACGTACAACTTTCAAAATAAGACTTAAAAACACAAAAAGATCCTTTACATGAGGTCAAAGCTAAAACTATTCTTTTTAGTACTTCTACATAGCTTTCCAGATGCTCCAAAACTACAGTTTTAAAACAGCAGCTGACTTGACATTATTGTACTTCAAGCAAGGGAAAGGTATACAAAATGTAAACTGTTTGAAAATGTGATTACATGCAATAACCAAGGTCCAGCAGTCAGGTCTTAAACATTTTTAAATTTCATTTTAACAACAACTGTTTCTGGGAAACCTCATCTGCTAAAGTAGAAGAAAAATTCACATGGACTGCAGTTCTCTGAAATTCTTTGAAGAATTTTACAACCTTCACGACTACTAATCTGGTCATTCAGAAATCTATATTACATCATTTCAACCTTTTCAGTCTTGTTCAAAAAGCACTGTTGCCACAAAAGTAGCTTTCTATCACACCAACCTTCAGACAAATGGAGCTGGGGCAGGGACAAGCCAGTTTTTAAAAAACAACAGCGTATAACTGGTTGGCCAATGTTCCAATACCAGTCAAAGAAACTCTCTAAACATTCTATGTTGATTATTTAGGTAATAAGCATTCTATCATTTATTTTAATAGAATGCACAATTATGGATGATCGAAAGCAAATAACAGACTTCTTTCATATTACGTGATATGCATCTTCAAGCTGCCTGGAACACAAAATATGGACAGCTATCATACAAGCTGAGATAAGTAAAAACACTCTCTTCCACAAACTGACATTTATGCACAGTCAAGACAAACATGATCAAATGCATGTACACTATGGACCCCTGCAATTTACCCAGGAATTACATCCCAAACCACTGCATTCAATACATGTAAAAAGCAAGTTACAACTTTTTTTTTTAAAAAAGTACTTTGATTTAAACTAACACACTAAAACGCTTTGTTCCCAAAACTAAATTTGGATTGGCTACTTGGTTTCAGGAGAAATTGCAGGAGAGCAAATTACTAAAACATTAGGCGAGCTAACCAGAACTATTCTCAAAATTTACTTTTCTGCAGCCCTTTCAGCATGAAGAGCCTATATCAACAAGTAGTGCCTTCCCTCTTTTGAGCATTTGCACATTTCCCCACAGATAGCATTCAGTGAAAATACTTGTGGTTTTGATACCTTATTCCACAGCAGAGGCCAAAAATGTAGAATTTTAAAATTTAAGTTGACAAGTTAATACCCATCTACAATGCATAGACCCATGCGGAAAAATAAGTCCTAAGACACTGAAGCAGTGTGTGCCCATATGCAGCTTGATCTGGATAACACATTCAAGCTTGGTCTGTTAAGTGGCAAGTATCATTCTTGCCACACAAGTTCCAGGCAATGCCCATCGCCAACACAGAGAATCTAATTATCGCCCCATGACATTCAATGGCACTACCATCGCAGAGGGTCACCATCAACCAGAAATGAAACTGGATCAGCTATATAAATACGTTGATTACAAGAGCAGCTCAAGGACCTGGATCACTGGCCTGTCACCATCTACAAGACACAAGTCAGGAATATGATGGAATACGCTCCAATTGCCTGGACAAGTGCAGCTCCAACAACACTCAGAAAGCTCAACACCATCCAAAACAAAGCAGTTCACTTGATCGGCACCCCACCCACAACCTGAAGTATTCCACCACCAAAGCACGGTGGCAGCAGTGTGTACCATATACAAGATGCACTGTAGCAACTCAAAGTTCCTTTGACAGCATCTTCCAAACCCGCGACTTCTGCCACCTAGAAGGAAAGGGGCAGCAGACACATGGGAACACAGCCAGCTACAAGGTCCTTTTTAAGCCACATAGCATCCTGACTTAGAAATATAATCAATGTTTCTTCACTGTCGCTGGATCAAAATCCTGGAACTCCCTTCTTAACAGAACTGTGGGAGTACCTACATAAGATAAACTGCAGTGGTGCAGCACTCTGATCTTGACTCATTCTTTCCCAGAACACCCCTAAGTGTGGAGCTTATCTTTTTCCTTTTGCACCTTTTAAGCATTTAAAACACAATTTTACTGATTTTTCATACCCTTCAATATTCAGGAAGAGGTGAAGGACCTATGTGACATTTAAAAAGGGCAGGAAAATAGGAAAAGGTGGAGGGGTGGCTCTGTTAATTAATGATGGCATTAGCACATTAGAGAGAGATTACTTATGTTCAGGAAACCAGGATGTAGAAGTGGTTTGGGTTGAGATGAGGAATGATAAAGGCAAGAAGTCACTTGTGGAAGTGGTGTACAGGCCCCCTAATTGTAACTACACCGTAGGGCAGAATATAAAAGAGATAATGGGAGCTTGCCAGAAAGGTACAGCAATAACATGGGGGATTTTGATCTAAATATAGACTAGAAAAGTCAGATGAGCAAAAGGTTGCATAAATGTTACTCGAATGTTTTCGGGATAGTTTCTTAGAACAGCACATTCTGGAACCAACTTGAGAGCAGGCTGTACTAGACCTGGTATTGAGCAACGGGAATTGATAGCCTCCTAGTGAAGGCACCCTTAGGTGGCAATGATCATAATATGATTGAATTTTACATTCATTTTGAGGGGGAAACGAGTGCATACAAGGCTAGTATTTTAAACTTAAATAAGGGCAATTATGAGGGCTTGCACTGGCAAATGAGATTATGGGATAGGTCAATAGAAGTTCCAGTGGCAGACATTTAAAGGGATATTTCAGAATATGTACATTCCAATGAGAAAGTAAAATTCCAAGGGGAGGGCCTACCATCCGTAGTTAACTAAAAAAAAGTTAAAGACAGGATCACACTTAAAGAAAAAGCCAAAGACGGGTGGCAGGTCAGAAGATTGAAAAGGACATAAAGAACAGCAAAGAACGACAAAAAGATTAATAGGGAAGGAAAAATTAGAGTATGAGAGAAAGCTAGCTAGTAATATAAAGGCAGATAGTAAGAGTTTCTATAGATATTTAAATATGAGTTAACAAAGTGAATGTTGATGCTATAGAAAGTGCTTCTGGGGAATTAATAATGGAAAATAGGGAGATGGCAGATGAATTAAACAGGTATTTTGCTTCAATCTATAGAAGACACAAGTAACATCCCAGAAATAGCTGTAAATCAGGAAATGGAAGGGAGGGAGGAACTCTGGAAAATTACAATCACCAGGAAAGTGGTATTGAGCAAACCGTTGGGACTGCGGGCTGACAAATCCCTAGGTCCGGATGGACTTGACCCTAAAGGTCCTGAAACAAGTGGCTAGTGAGATAGTTGATGCACTGGTTTTAACTTTCCAAAATTCCCTAGATTCAAGGAAGGTTACATTAGATTGGAAAACGGCAAATATAACTCCTTCATTCAAAAAAGCAGGGAGATAGAAAGCAGAAAACTATAGACCAGTTAGCCTAACAGCTATAATAGGGAAAATGTTAGAAGCTGTTATTAAAGATGTTATAACAGGACACTTAGAGTCAACATGGTCTTGTAAAAGGGAAATCATGTTTAACCAATTTATTGGAGTTCTTTGAAGGATTCACATGTGCTTTGGATAAAGGGGAACTGATGGCTGTACCGTACTCAGATTTCCAGAAGGCATTTGATAAAGTGCCACATCAAAGGTTATTGTAGAAAATAAAAGCTCATAGTGTAGGGAGTAATATATTGGCATGGACAGAAGATTGGCTAGCTAACAGGAAGCAGAGAGTTGGCACAAATGGGTCTTTTTCTGGTTGGCAGGATGTGATGAGTGGTGTGCCACAGGGATCGGTGCTGGACCTCAACTTTTATAATTTATACAAATGACCTGGATGAAGGGACTGAAGGAATGGTGGCTAAATTTGCCGATGACTCAAAGATAGGTAGGAAAGTAAATTGTGAAGAGGATGTAAGGAGACTACAAAGTGACAGATTAAGTGAGTGGGCAAAGATCTGGCAAATGGAATATAATGTGGGCAAATATGAAATGGTTCATTTTGGCAGGAAGAATAAAAAAGATTATCTAAATGGTGAGAGATTGCAGAGCTCAGATTCAGAGGGATCTGGGTGTCCTTGTGCATAAATCACAAAAGGTTAGCATGCAGGTACAGCAAGTAATTAGGAAAGCTAATAGAATATCATTTTTTGTGAGGGGAATTGATTACAAAAGTAGGGAGGTTATGCTTCAGTTGTACAGGGCATTGGTGAGGCCATATCTGGAGTATTGTGTACAGTATTGGTCTCCTTATTTAAAGATGGAGATGTGTTAGCAGTTCGGAGAAAGTTTCCTATACTAATATTAGGAATGGACCGGTTACCTTATGAGGAAAGGCAGGACAGGTTAGGCTCGTGTCCAATGGAATTTAGAAGAGTAAGAGGCGACTTAATTGAGACCTTTAAGACCCTGAGGTATATTGACAGGGTGGATGTGGAGGGGAAGTTTCCTCCTGTGGGTGAATCTAGAACTAGGGGTCACTGTTTAAAAATAAGGTACACTCTTTTAAGACAGAGATGAGGAGAAATATTTCTCCGAGGGATTCCTCAAAGGTGGTGGAAGCACCTGCCTTTGAATATTTTTAAGGCACAGCTAGATAGATTCTTCATTAACAAGGGGGTGAAAGGTTATCAAGGGTGGGCAGGAATGTGGGGTTGAGGTTACATTCAGATCAGCCATGATCTTATTGAATGGTGGAGCAGGCTCGAGGGGCCTAATCCTCCTCAGAATTCATATGTTCTTCCCTTTCAATCTTGATGGTGCCCTTAGAGACATTAGCTTGGTTTCTCAACTAACAAACATCCAGTAGAAGAAAAATCAAGGATTTTCACTGCTTTTCAAAATAATCCAACTATCTTCTTACACTTATATATCAAATCATAATTAACTATGACTGCTATTTTTGTGTATTATACTTACAATCATCACTTGCAATGTTGGTTTCAAAGCTACAGTTTAACTGACATTCTGTGAAACAAACTTGGCAAATCAAAACACAGAAATCCAACTTCCTACATCAAAAATCATCCCCAGTTCCAATAATGATTCAGAGTAACCTTCCTGCAGTTTATAAGATAAACTATTTTACTGCTCAATGCCATTTTCAATTGCACCTTGCATAAATGCTTGTCAAATTTACTAAAAGCGAAAATTCACCTCAATCGTAGATAGTTTGATGTTATAATAGGGGTGTGATGTCATATTAGATTCAGCCACAAGCAGGCAAGTAGAGGGGGTTTTGTATAATGGCAGGGCAGCCTGGTAACATATTACATTGATGCATGAACATACTGCATCATAAAGTCAGTCTTAGCTGCACAATGCAATTTCCCAAACTGCTACTTACATGTTCAGTTAGGCCACTGGGAGCCAATACCTGAGGGAACTGACATATTATTTACTTTATTTATAGGCACACTCTAAGTGCAGCTTTCATACAAAATAAGCAATTTGCCAACACACACCTTTTTTAATCGTGGGGTGAAGAAAACTGGAGAATTACCTCAAAAATAAACTATTTTAAAATTATCTTAGGTAATCGCTCTGTTACACGACAGTCTTGTTGCTTGGCAAATATACAAAGCTTTTGCCTGCAGAGGGCAGGCTTGGCAACTCAGTAACAAATCAATAACAAGGGCAGCTGTTCAGCACTGGGCAATTACCAGATACAGTACATACGATCATAAGAAATGGGAGTAGGCCATTTGGCCCATCGTGCCTGCTCTGCCATTCAATAAGATCATGGCTGATCTTGATTGTGGCCTTAACTTCACTTTCCTGCCTGCCCTCCATAAATCTATAACTCCCTTGTCAATCAAAAATCTGTCTAACTCATCCTTGAATATATTCAATGACTCAGCCTCCATTGCTATCTGTGGAAAGAGAATTCCAAAGATTAACAACAGAGAAAAATTTCATCTCACCCCAGTCTTAAATGGGAGGCCCTTTGTTTTTAAACTGTATTCCCTAGTTCTAAATTACCCCATGACAGGAAAATCCTCACAGCATCTATCCCATCAAGCCCCCTCAAAACCTGATGGAGTATGTGTCAATAAGATCATCTCTTATTCTTCTAAACCCAAAAGAGCATAGGTCCAATCTGTGCAACATTTCCTCATAAGACAACCCCCTCATCCCAGGAATCAGCCAACTGAACCTTCTCTGAACTATTTCCAATACAAGGATATCCCTCCTTAAGTAAGGACACCAAAACCATACAGAATACACAAGGTGCAATCTCACCAATGCCCTGTACAGTTCTAACTTTTCCCATCACCGCGCACCCCCCCCCCCCCCAGTGCAATGAAGGCCAACATGCTTGCTGCCTTCCCAATTAGTTGCTGCACCTGCAAACTAACTTGGAGATTCATATACAAGGACACTCAGAACCCCTCTGAACTGCAACATTCTACAGCTTTTCTCCATTTAAATAATGTTGCTATTCTATTCTTCCTGCCTAAGTGGACAAGCTCACATTTTCCCACATTATACTCCATCTGCCATACATATCAGTCACACTCCATTTCATTGAGCAGGAACCTAATTATTTTTAATTAACTCTTAGGAAGTATGCACCGCTGGCAAGGCTGACTATTACTATCAATCCTTGGTTGTTCTGGGCCATATCTTTGAACCACTACAGTCTGTGATACATTCTTTGTAGTGGTTTGACAAGTCAAGTGATTTTCAAGGCCACTTCAAAAGGCAGCTAAGAGTCAATCACATTGGCTTGGGCCTGGCCCAGTGAGACAGCAGAGCCTTTCTTAAAAAGCACATTAGTGAACCAGCTGGGTGTTTATGACAATCTGACAGATTCACACATGTGATCTATAGCATGGAGTATGAGAGAAAAAAAATAGGAACCGCTAGACAAAAAAAATGAAGAAAATCCATTTAGTTCACTGTCTCATGTTCTGGTAGTCTCATGACAAAATGAAAATAGAGTTGTTAAATAATCATGGCAATCTATCTCGATCAACAACCTACATCAGACCCAGAATAAGGCAAGAAAAAACAGTGGTGGAAAGCTTTGGGAACTATAAGTCCAAAGCCAGCTGCTCTTCCCAAGCATGTTATTTTACCATATGAAACATCCAACATAACAGATGGGGAATGAGATAGATTTTGAAGGAAGCAAGCACCTTGGCAAGGTGATGGGGCTCAAGAAGAGAATTCACTAATAATGAACACTAGATCAGCGAGGGGTAACTGTGCACTAAATAGTTACACCAGTAGGACCAATGGTTGGTGGATCAAACATAGATGATCTTACACCAAAAGTTCAAACTGCTTTGCACTACTTAATGCCAACAAATACAGTTCATTGAAGCCTCGTAAAATAGAATCTCATGCTTGCTTTAAATTATAACACTGCTGTTTCAGCAGTTCAGACACTGGGGACAGCACTGTAATATAAAAGCGGCAATTGCACAACTGTCCTGACAAACAATAAGCCTCTTCAAAAGACATGTTAGCCATGTTTCTTGAAACAGCAATATTGATATCTATTTTTCTGGCCAGCAAAAAACTCAACATAACTCGTGTAAGTATCTCGTTTGCTGGTCCTTAGGGACACCTGGTCATCAGGGAAGCTCTGCAGTCAGGAACAAAGTTTACAATTCCTAGCTTTGAATCCACAATTTCAGTTGATTCAATGAGTTCTGTATTTTTGCAAGTGCTGCAGAATTCAACTGCAATGTGATGCTGCAATGCAAAGCGGATAATAAAAGAAAAGTCTCTCATGCTGCAAATTTAAAGATACTCTGAACCAAGGCACACACAAAGAATGGCTTAAGTGTGCACATGATGTTCACAGATAATATAACTTTCAGTAAAACACATGTTTCAAGATCTCACCAGGACAGAACTCAACAAACTTATTTCAGATATTTCTGAAATACTGTCTAATATTTACTACACGTATAAAAAATATTGTACTTAATAGCATAAATTATGCCCATGTTTAATGATATTAGGCATTCAGTGCAGATTACCTGAACTATTTAAGGCAATACATGTACCCAAATGTACTGCCTACTAAGTTTTCACAGAATAACAGAAAGGAACAGGAGTTCAGGAGTTGGTCATTTAGCCCCAAGCCTGATCCGCCATTCAATGAGATCATGGTTGATCCATGACCTAACTCCAGATATGTGTCTTTGCCAGATACCCTTTAATACCATTGATTGGTTAACAAAATGTGTGCCTGGGCCAAAGCTTTCAAAGAGCTAACCAATTAGCCCTGTCCCTATTCTTTCTGCACAGCAGTCCAAAGCTTTTTCAAGTATATATCCAATTCTTTTTTGAAAGTTACTATTAAATCTGCTTCCACCACTACTCTTACAGGCAGTGTATTCTAATACAACTTGCTGTATACAAATAATTCTCATTTCTCCCCAGTTCTTTGCCAATTATTTTACATTTGTGTCATCTAGTTATAGGACCTTCCTCCCTGTGAAAACAATTTCTCCATAGTTGCTCCATCATAACCCTTCAATATCTTGAACACCTGTTAGATCTGGCCTTAACCTTCTCTGCTCTAAGGAGAACAATTCTAGCTTCTCCAGTCTCCCCACAGAAGAAAAGTCTCTCTTCCCCCAGCTTCCTTGCTTTTATACACTACATCTATATTTATAAAGCCCAGGATCCCGCAGGTTTTATTTTAAAAACCAGTCACAACAACTTGCACTGCCACCTCCAATGATTTTGTATATCCAACTCCCAAGTCAGCATCATTATAACACAGGAGGCCACTATTCAGTCCATGTCTTACAGTCCAAATCTATTATATTAACAGAAATTGCAGATCAGGTAGCATCCCAAAGCCTGCCCACCATCCACAAGGCACAGCTCAGGAATGTGATGGGATGCTCTCCACTTGTCTAGATGAGTGCAGCTCCAACATCACTCAGGAAGCTTGACACCATCCAGGACAAAGCAGCCCACTTGATTGTTTATGGATGGGGTGCCATTCACTGCCTCCACCACCTACGCACAGTGGCAGCAATGTGTACCATCTACAAGGTGCACTGCAGAAACTCACCAAGGCTCTTTCAACAGCACCTTCCATGACCACTACCATCTAGAAGGATAAGGGCAGCAGATACATGGGAACACCACCGCCTGGAAGTTCACCTCCAAGCCACTCACCATCTTGACTTGGATATATATTGCCATATCTTCACGGTCGCTGGGTCAAAATCCTGGAACTTCATTCCTAACAGCACAGTGGGTGTATCTACACTACATAAATTGTAGTGGATCAAGGCAACAGTTTATCACCATCTTCTCAAGGGTAGTTAGGGATGGACAATGAATGCCAGCGATAGGAGTAAGAGGGAAGAGAAGGAATTAGGAAATAGGCACCATTTTTGAGCCAACTGCTTAATATCGCAAAGGAAATTCCAATTTTCCCTCTATCTTCAGGCTACACGTTTAGCACCTTTTATTCCAGCATGCCTGAAATTGATGACTTTCATTGAGGGGTTGACATTTCCTAATTAGGAACCCAGCTCCCTGAAGGAGAGACTTGAAACAAGTACAAAATACCATCATTTTCAAATTAAATTTTCTCTTCAGTTTTCCACAGGCAAACTTGGAAGATCTAGAAACATTGATTTAAATAGACCAAAAAAAAAAATCACATGAACAAAATTATGTACAGGTTCTAAACATCAAATTTGGAACACCTTTCCATAGTCTTCCCTTTGGCCCTGGAGTTTATTATGCAAATGTTATGCTAGTAATAAGCAGAAAGATGCAAACAGTAAAAAGCATCCTGTCTTAAAGAACTACTTTGCATGCGAGTGCTACACTTAAATTGAGGTCTTTGTGATCACATTAAGCGTTTCAAGGATAGAAGGAACTATCAACAAAACCTTTTTAAATAGTCGACATTCACAGAACTTGTAAAGTCAGTATCCATACGTTAACGACTAGAATAGCAGTGCACGGTCTATAGCTAGTTTCCCATTTTCATGATGCTAAGAAAGTCATAGGTCAAGAGATTTCCCACAGCAGCAAGGGTGTAATTTTTTTTTACACTTCACAGATAACTCAGGTCTTGATACCACAGCTGACAAAAAAGTGGATAGAGCAAGAACAAAATTGTATCCTAATTAAAAATGTAACCACAGTGCACAGAAACATTTCAAATAAATTTAACATGTTAAGGCTTAGCTTCAACTGTTACTTGAGGTCAAAATAATATTTAATTGACAGTAAAGGACATTAGGTCTAATTTTCAAGCACAGCATTCATAGGACAAATGTACCGAAAGTCATTTTTCCACTGATCTCAGATAGAGTACTTTATTTTTATTCATTCACGTGGTGTGGGCTAGGCCAGCATTTATTGCCCCAGTCCATGTGGTGTGGGCACACACATAGTGCAGTTCGAGAGTGTGTTCCAGGATTCTGACCAGCATTGAAGGAATGGCAATATATTTCCAAGTCAGGATGGAGCGTAGCTTGGAGGGGAACTTCCAGGTGGTGGTGTTCCTAAGCATTTGCTGCCATTGTCTTTCTAGATGGTAGCAGTTGTGGGTTAGGAAGGTGCTGTTTAAGGGTCTTGATGAGTTCCTGCTGTACATCTTGTAGATGGTACACACTGCTGCCACTGTGTGTCAGTGGTGGAGGGAATGAGTGTTTGTGAATAGGGTGCCAATCAGGTGGGCTGCTTTGCCCCAGATGGTGTCAAGTTTCTCAAATTTTGTTGGAGCTGCACTCATCCAGGCAATGGGAAAGTATTCCATCACACTCCTGACTTGTGCACTGTAGATGGTGGAAAGGCTTTGGGAAGTTAGGAAGTGAGTTACTCGCTGCAGGATTCCTAGCCTCTGACCTGCTCTTGTACCACAGTCTTTATATGGCTAGTCCACTTTGGTTTCTGTTCAATGGTAACCCCCAGGATGTTGACAGTGGGGAATTCAGTGATAATAATGCCAATGAATTTCATGGGGCAATGGCTAAGTTCTCTCTTGTTGGAGATCAACATTGCCTGGCACTTGTGTGGCACGAATGTTACTTGCCACTTGTCAGCCCAAGCCTGGATATTGTTCAGGTCTTACTGCATTTGGACATGAACTTCTTCAGGACCCAAGTCATCACAAACGGTGTGGAGCACTGTGCAATCATCAGTGAACATCCCCACTCCTGACCTTACGATAGAAGGAAGGTCATTGATGAAGCAGCTGAAGATGATTGGGCTGACATTACCCTGAGGAACTCCTGCAGTGATGCCCTGGAATTGAGATGATTGACCTCCTAAAATCACAACCATCTTCCTTTGTACTGGGTATGACTCCAACCAACGGAGAGTCCCCCCCAACCCCGATTTCCATTCACTCCAGTTTTGCTCGGGTGCCTTAGTGCCACACTCGGTCAAATGCTGCCTTGATGTCAAAGGCAATCATTCTCATCTCACCTCTGGAGTTCAGCTCTTTCATACATGTTTGAACAATGGCTGTAAAATTAATAGCTGCTAATATCAAAGTAATTTTGTTGTGAAAGAATTCTCCATTTCAAAACAAAATGCAGGGATTTCACAATAAAAATCAAACAGTTTGAACTTAAATTGTTGCTTCAATAATGCTTACCTCTCCAACCCATAAATTAAAAACAAGTATACAGAGGACCCAAATTACTAAATTAACTTGTGCACACGATTGGCAATTAGCTATGCGCAAAATTCTATAGTGCTGCAATCAATTTTACATTTAAGGCGATGCAGTGAAGGGAAAACAAACCAGTACCTAGTTTAAAGCAGTTAGCAATAGAGGAGAGATTGAAGAAATTGAGGCCATTTACTTCAGAATGGGCTTAAGGGAGGCTTTATTGCAAGTCCTTAAGCGATTAAATCAAAGGAACCCCATTAGCACAATGGAGACTCCTGCAAACTATGAAACCACAGGACATGGGTGGAAGCTTAGAAGACTGAAGTGCACAGGGATTTTAGATTTAATGACTTTACTCAAAGGGAGGAACACACAGCAGGAAAATGCTGAAGGGAGAACTGGACAGAAACAAGCAGAGTCTTTTCTATTGGACAACGTAGAATTGAAAGTATGGAATGAAGGATTAACTGATGCCTAATTCTAGTTCATTCCATCAGTGGACTACAAAATATTTTTCCATATCAAAATTCTGCAATGCTATAATGGTTCCCATGGCACCAGAGTATTTTATAGTAGTGTTTCCACAATTAGGGAGTGATTTTCCATTTTAGCTATATTTTCCAAATGCAGAAAGTAAAATTTATTTATCTCCTTAATTTTGGGAAGCAGTGCAGGGTAAAATTTAGTTACCAAGAGTATCTTCTTAGCCCACTTTATCAGATTGACAAAAAGTGAAAGCACATTTAATAAAAGGAAAAGGAATGGCAGTTCAATGCTAAAATATAACAAAGCAAATCTAGGTAGACCCAAGTGATGAACAAAATTCTCTATTGTAAATTCTCCATGATCATGGCAAACTTTGGACCTTACAGCAATTAAACCATGAGTAATTAAAATACTACTGTCCTTAACATTATAAAACCTTCTGCAGTTTTGAGATGGAAAAAAAAATGCGCACACAATTGCAATTTCCCCACAAACAGCACATCATAAACAAGTAATGGCAGCAAGATTTACTATGACCCAAATCATCAGGGATTGCATTTGTACAAAGGTGGAAATTGGACAGGCAATTAGATCAGAATCACAAACCACATCTTGTATGATTTGGGCTGCCCATGAGCCCTGGTAATCTGGTCCATGAAGGTGGTCACACAATTCAGTTCTATTTGCGCTGAAGTTTCTTACTAGCTGATTTGTCCTATTTGAATTTATGGACCTGAAGGTTTAGAAATTATTCTTAGTGTTTTTGGATAAAATCTTAAATCAAATCTTAGTATTCACAAATTTAGATACATTGAAATTAATGTTTTATTAAAACTTTATGTGTGGGCCATGAAAAAACTCAAATAGTCCTGCACTGAAAATAATTGCAGTCTTCCTAGGAATGACTTTTTTTTAAAGTAATATTTTACCTTTACTAAAGGAAGCTAAGTGTGAAGGTCAGTATTTTTGTTTCAACTGCACTGATTTTTTGCTAAAATGAACGTGAAGGATTTAAGTTGATTTTTCGGTACAGTACAATACTAGCTTTTTACACCCGTTCATGATATTTTTCAGTATGCATTTCTGCTTTATATTTTTTGAAAGTTTCCAACTTGAGAAGATGTCTAACACATCTAAAAATGTACTTGCTATTGTGGTGAATCTATCTTTCAGAATATTTGATCTTGCCCTGTATTTTGTTTAAATTGAGTTATGAACATGCTGGTATGTCACAACTTCTGTTATAAAGCGGGTTAAAAGGAGGGTATAACATAAATAGGAAAGATATTGCCATGTGTGCTTTGGTGACTTAACTTTTAGTTTCTGGGGGTAAATGTTATTCTCCGTTTTACATCTCATTTTTCTGCAAAAGAATACAGGCAAGATGAAGCACAAGAGGTGAGTCTCCTCACAAGGTACAGACTAGGTGGCTAGAATTCATTAATGAAGCCATGGGACCTCAAAACAATGATAAGGGAATCTGATCAACTTTTAAAGTTTTTAAGTGGCATTGAAAAATAATTGGTGTTTGCAATACAAATAACTAAACTGAATTTAACGTACTGAAGCTCAGTATAAAATGTACAGCCTCAATTTCACCAGTAACAAGCCATGTCAAATGTCCTTTTCGTTTGAGCTACTGCCTTTTAACTCTATTAAATAATGCAAATTCCTCTAAGTGATAATTATAGATTCTACTTGGTCACACCACACAAAATGGCTTCTGCAAGTACACTCACACTAGAGGACAGCAATAAGTTAGTATTAGGCCGCTGCAACAAATCACACAGCAAAATTATCAAATGATACAGGATCAATTATGGTTATTCTAACAAGGTAAAGGGTAAAAATACAAGGTACATGAATGGATGTCAAAAGGACAATGCCTCATTTAAAGGAATTGGATTGCATAGTATTAAATTCACACAAATTCTTCCACTCCTATGTTGTTTACACTTTCAAATTATAGTGTCATTCAACTACATACACAAAAATTAAGCACAACCTTCCCTAAAATACTTAGGCCTCAGGTCTCTTATTATCTGGGATGACTAAACAAAACCTTAAGTCTGTTCATACCATACAATATTAGAAACAACAGGGATCACCTGTTTTCAGGGAACAAAAGGTGCAGCTGCAGCTCTTGGAGCTGGCACAGTTCCAAGACACTAGCTAAGAAGCCACACTTTTACCTTTTCAAACACTTATTCCTAGGTGATTTTCCAGGAGCACTTAAGGGAGTATTTGGTGTCAAATTTTGTTTGACAATGCTCCTGTGAAGTGCCTTGGATCCCCAAATCAATTTCGTAAGAACCAAAATTATAAGGGATACACTATTCCTTCAATATTCTGCACTAGGTTTTAGTGCTACAATAAAATCAATATAGTTGGCTTCGAGTACATATAATAGCAAAGTATCAAAATCCAACTCTCTCTGCAGGAACACAGGAGTCACTCTGGGCTGCCAGAGCAATTCACTGATTGACAGGAATTAAATTGATCCACCAAATCAAGATTTCTCAGATACAAACTTGCTTGGAATCAAGCTAATTAAAGCCCTAATAGGATACAACAGTAGTTAACTTTTTGCCAAGTCAAAATTTCCCGATATATCCAGTCAGCACTGACCATAATATCTGCAGCAAGTGTTAAAACTTCCACATCAGCTCCATTGCTGGCCAATGAATAAAGGGAATACCCAGTGCAACATGGAGCTGCACAGAAAGGTCCTAGGTTTGGTTTCCTTTTGCTGACATTTAGAACATTTGAGGCCCCTGGACTATATAATGGGTGGGAAAAAAAAAACAGCTGGGAATTCTTTCCTCAATGCTGCGAGTGTTGGGTAAAAGGAGGATCCAACTTAATGCAATACTCTCTGGAGTCAACTGCCACATGACATTCACTGTTGAAACCTAAAATGAACAAATTCTTGGGCAAGGTACAGAGTTGGGCCAGCTTGCATGGGCCCACACAAAACCTTTTTTAAAAAAGGTAGAGAAACAAAATTAAACTGTACTTTAATTATATTGTCACTTTTCTCCCAGAAAATGCTTTGATTCCAAATACAAAATGTTGTAATGTAGGTCCCATTAATAAGATATTAGAAACAACTCCACTTACGTTCTTTATGAACTACATATCAACCAAACTCACAACTGGTATACCATATGTTCATGCCTCCAAATGGTCACAGGTTGAGTTCTTAAAGGTTTGCAACCTTAGTGTCATATTTGATCCCAAAATGAGCTTAAAACCACAAATCAGTACCATTGCTAAGACTGTCTACTTCCACCTCCATAACAGTCACATGTACCTCAGCTCACCTGCTACTGAAACCTTCATGGCATGCCTTTGTGACCACCAAACTTGATTGCTCTTTCGTACTATTGGCCAGTCTCTCAGATTTTAACCCACCAGCACTGGAGGTTAACAAAAACTCTACTGCCAGTGTCCCAAGTCACATCAAGTCTCATTCACCCATCAGCCCTATGTTCAACCTGGAACCTATGCCTCGATTTTAAAATTAAAATCCTTGTTTTCAAATCACTTCATGGCCTCGCCAGTCCCCCACCCCTCATCCCCACGCCCGCCTGGATCTCCACACTTCTTGAATTTTGGTCTCTCAGTATCTCAGATTTTAATTGCCACACCACTGGTGGCAGTGCCTTCAGCTGCCTAGGCCGTAAGCTCTGGAGCTCCTTCCTTCAACCTATCAGCTTCTCTAACCCAATTTCCTCTTCTAAGACACTCCTTAAAACCTACCTCTTTAACCAAGTTTTTGGTCACCTACCCCCATATCTCCTTATGTGGCTTAGCTTCATATTCTATGTATTTTATTATGCCTGTGGAGCACCTTTGGATGTTTTATTAAGCTAAAGAGGCTATATAAACACAAGATGTTGTTAAACTCAATTTGGGAAGGGAAATGTTGAGCGGGATGGGGTGTCAACAAGGGTGTGAAGGCATAGCAAAGGTTAGCCAATTCCCAACAGCAAGGGAAAAAGTAAAAGGTTAGGGCAACTCACCCTGGGATGCTCTTGCACACCTCCTAGCAACTGGTTAGAGCAGCTTTGGCAGAGGCCTGGGAGCAGGTCGCCTGCCCGCCCTCTCGGCAGGGGGGTGGTGCAGGGAGACCTAAAGAGGGGGGAAGAAAAATAAATTTTTAAAATAAAGTGATGGAGAAATTTGATCTCCAGCCCAATCAAATTTCATCCCACGGCAAAACAAGTTCTTAGCTCCAAATTAATCTTTTAACTTTAAGGGTTTAAATTATATTTGGAACACTGTCATCATGAGAAAAGCATCCCCCCCCCTCCTTTCCACCAATTTTCTCACTTCTCCTTAGAGCATTAATTATCTTCTGGGATACAGTTCTACCAGTGCCAAACATGATCTGGTAGCTTGCCAAGCAGCCATTTTTCTTGCGAAAGCCAAGGCAGTGGCAGTGACATAACAACTCATATTTATACATCACCTTTAACATAATGAAACATCCCAAGGTACTTCATAGGAGCTATGTACGATAATTTTTGATATCTAAGGAAATATTAGGTCAGATGACCCTCGGCTCAGTCAAAGAGGTAGATTTTAAAAATCTTAAAGAACGCAAGGGAGGTAGAGAAGTGTAAGGGGGGAAATTCCATGGTGGAGCAATTATGATCGGGATTGTGAAAGAGGTCAGAATTAGAAGAGTGCAGATATTTCATGAGGGTTGCGGACTGGAAGAGATTACAGACATAGGGAGGAACAAAGCCATGGAGGGATTTGAAAACAAGGATGAGACTTAAAATAAAAACTGTTGGCTCCCAGGCAAGCAACATAGGTCAGTGAGCACAGGGGTGATAGGGAAAAAGGGACTTGCTGCAAGTTGAGACATGGGCAGCAGAGGTTTGGATGACCTCAAGTTTACAGAGGGTAGAATGCAGAAGACCAGTCAGGAGTGCATTGCAATAGTCGTGCAATAGTTGTAGGTAACAAAGGCATGGATGAGAGTTTTCAGCAGCAAGCAAGCTGAGACAGGGATGAAGTTGAGTGATGTTACGGAGGTGGAAAAAGGCAGTCTTAGAGATGGCACGAATGAGGTCAAAAGCTCCTCTCAGGATCAAATGTAACACCAAGGTTGCGAACAGACTGGCTTAATCTTAGACTGATGTAAGGGAGAGGGATGGAGTCAGTAGTTAAGGAATGTAGTTTGGGGCAGGGACCAAAAACAGTGGCTCCAGTCTTCTGAATATTTAACTGCAGTCTGAATTTAGCAACAGTAGATGAAGCAAGGGAGTTGGTGTGAGGTAGAGCTGGGTGTCATCAGTGTACATGTGAAAACTAATTTTGTGCCTTCAGACAGTCACCAAGAGACAGCAAGCAGATAAGAAATGCGCGGGGGCCAAGGATTGATCCTTAGTGGATACCAGGGGCAATGTTGTGGGATAGCAAGTGATTCTTTGGCTACAATTAATTAGATAAGAATGGAAACACATCAGGCAGTTCCACCCAACTGGATGATGGTGGAGGGGCATTGAAGCAGGATTGTATGGTCAACCATGCCAAAGGCTGGAGACAATTAGAGAAGGATGAGGAGGGAAATTTTACCTTAGTCACACAGGATGTCATTTGTGACTTTTATAAGAGCCGTTTCAATACTGCGGCCGACGTAGACGCTTAATTGGACGGAGTGAAATATGGAGTTCAGGGAAAGATGGGAATGGATTTGAGAGGCGACAACATAATCAAGGAATTTGGAAAGGCAAGGGAGGTTGGAGATGGGGTGGTAGTGTGCAAAGACAGAGGGGTCAAGAGGTGTGTTTTTTTGAGGAGGGGGATTTTGACAGCAGATTTAAAGGATGGATAACAACGGTAGAGAGAACTATTTATAATTTCAACTAACATGGGGGCCAGGAGGGGACAGGAGCTGGGTCTCATGAACAAGGTGAGCTCAAACAGACAGAAGGGAAACTGGAGAAAGATGCAAGTTCAGGGATAACTCAAGGAGGAGCACTACACGAAGTGTAGCCAGACAGGCTAGTGGAAGGGATGGACAGGGGAGAGGCAACTAATCTAATTTTCTCAGTGATAAAGAAATCCATGAGGTCCTTGCACTTGTTAGAGGCAAAGGTGGATGGAACAGGGAAGAAGAGTTTAAGAAGACAGCAGGCAGACAAAAAAAGCCGGGGTTATCTTTGCATTCCAAGATAATCCTGAAATAGCGAGCAGTTTTAGACAAGAGTAGGACCCAATAGTGTTTTAAGGTCTGGCAGTGGATAGCTAAACTAGCTGTGTGCCCCATAACCTTTCAAGTCTGTGTCCCTTGCACTTAAGTGGAGGTGAGGGCCACGAGAGGGGGAATGGCCAGGGTGAGACCATGTAATGATTTTATTGGGAATAGGTCAAAGACGTTGGTGAAGATGCAGTTGAATAAATCAGTAGCCGCAGAAATGTTGTCACAAATGAAGGGCCGAAGGTTAGATAGATGGAATCTGAAAGTGCATTAAGTGAACTTGGGGATAGCTTTATCTAGGGCCTGATTCCCTCCTCACTTATTCACTTCAATTGTGCCACTGGTTTGTGATCAGCAATAGGAAAGCTGCTCACAGCCTAAAGATGCCTAGATTGAGATAAGTTCCAACTAAGTTGGGAATTAAATCAATGTGGAATCTTCCTGGTCTGTGTGGTCTTTACCTTATGTTTTAAACAACTAAGCCACTGGAGAATTGAACACAAACTTTTAACCAAAGCTACCCCACTAGATTACATGACCACTGATCTCAAATATTTACTAGGCTTGTGCACTTGCCAACTGACATGCCCAAGTAATGCTAAGAAGCAATCTCAAGAAGTAATTCAATCTGGATAACATGCTGATCATAAAATAGGATTTTTAAATAGATGCATTTTCAAAGCTGAAAGGCCACATGTGCTAGTTAACATAATATTAACTTCAAACAGGAAATGGCTGATTTACATCAAAATATAGATACAAGAGGGAAAATCTTGACACTTGCAGCCAACCAGTGATCATAAAGTCTACTGGCTGCAACCCTGAAGTAGAACACACGAACATACGAATGAGGAGTAGGCTACTTGGGTCCTTGAGCCTGCTCCGCCATACAGTAATAACATGGCTGATCTGACTGTAACCTCCACATTCCTGCCTTTAACCTCTTGGTTAATCAAGAATCTATCTAGCTCAGCCTTCAGTCTTCAAAGGCTCTGCTGCCACTGCCTTTTGAGGTAGAGTTCCAAAGGCTCACAGCCCTCAAACAATTTCTCCTAATGGTCTTAAATGAGCAACCCCTTACTTTTAAACCATGAACCCTAGTTCTAGATTCTCCCACAGGATGAAACATCCTCTCCACATCCACTCTGTCAAGACCCCTCAGGATCTTAAAGGTCTCAATCAAGTTGCCTCTTAGTCATCGAGACTCCAGACAATACAAGCTGCTTTTGCAGTTCAGATGGTCCAAAGCCAAGGATTTAGAAAGATTTAAAAAAAGGCAAACTTGCCCAAAACAAGGTTAGAAGAACAAAGATTTCATGCCCAAAAGGATTGGGCTTATTGCAATACCTATCAAATTATCTACACTTGCGAAGACTTAGATAAATAATAATGGTCCTTTGGGCAATGAGTCAGGAACCATGTAACAATAACAGCAAATGCCTTCTGAACAGGACAGGGAAGGATAATAGTTTGTTGAGAATAGGAATACCAGAAATACGGCTGTCAATGCCTCCAATGTTAAACCTAACTTGCTTTGTAATGTTACCAGGGGAGTATATAGTAATGCACTGCAAGTATATTATAATAAAGTGGAAAAAATGATGCAATCACCACCAGAATTCCTCAGCAATCAAACAATGTTAACAGTAAATTAAATTCAACTACATGACATTGAACATTTTCAGTAACTTCTCACCATTTATTCAACGTGATAAGAATTTGTTAAACAAGATATTCAAACACTAAAAACGAACGGTGTCGAAGAATGCGGGTCATATTCTTCAACAAAGTTACTAATATTTGCTACAGACATATCTGCTGGTAACAGCTGGAAAGAAGCAAGTCAGGTTTTAAAAGTTAAGCATATGCCTACGACCATGTAAAATATCAGTTTCGGTTATCGGGCACAGCCGGTTCAATATTCCGTTCCAACACTGTTCACTCACCTCCCTCCAACACTATTAAAACCTGATTTCCTCCCATGAAACACGGCCTGCCTATAGTGGAACTACACGTGCTAGACTGAAATTTGATCAGAAATGGGGGATGGGCATCATTCAAAATGCGCTGTAATCATGAATGTGCTTCCATCAGCAGATTCGACTACTTTCAGCCTTCCCTACGAAATTGAAACGATTTAACTTTGGGGGGTGGGGGGGGGGGAAGAGATAGAGAAATCTAACAAATCCACAATTTTCAAAGCCATATATTCTATTGGAATATCAAGTTAACAGAAAAACCACCACGTTTCTTTCCAGTAGGATTATGGGTAAAGCCGCTTTGATCTTTATTGTCTGGGTTAATGCAACTTGCTGATACCAACCCAGTACTAGTAAACTCAAGAAAACCGTTTACTTTCGAGTGTAAATCATTACAAAGTTGCTCACGGTACCGAAGAATGAAGTGTATTGTGATAATTATCATGTACATAAATTCTGTCAAACTAAAAATAAATTTGATTAAATCCCCAGGAATCGATTTCAAGTTTCCCGACTGACCTCCTTCCTTGACAGCAATAATATAGAAAACCTCGACAAGGCTGCAGTAAACAGCAGTTCTTTCATTTAAAAATTATGGATAGATTTCACTCCAGACTTCTAGTATAAACAGACCACACCTCTTACCAGATTTGCTTAACCTGATGCCCATTTATGTAAATAAAATGGGTGAATGACACATACCAATATGGCAACACAGCATGAAAACATGGACTGTATACAGATTAAAAGAACGAGTACTCTTAGGCACGTGGGCTGGCTATAAACTAATCCAATCAGATATTTCACCAAACCGAAAGACTGTTCACACAATTTTAAAACAGCAAGTCAGATTAAGAAACGGTTAAAAGCTCGTTTTAAAATGGATGCATGCCACCATTTTTTAAAAAACGCTATTTTTCCCCCCAAGCTATTTACTAAATCACAACTTCGTCAGGTATAAATAGCAAACCACAGGCGATTAGAAAAATAAAGGTTGTCGCCACTTGACTGTCACCTTGTAGCTTTCCTTCAAAAGACCCCCTCAGTCAGATTTTAAATAAAGATCCAGTGCACAAACCTGTCTCCTGGCTGCTGACATTCATGCTGTTGGCAGTGACCATGTTTTTCTTCTTGGTCCAGGGGTTGATTTTAGGAGGGGGCGCCTCCGTGAATTTTTTCTGCGACTTCTCCGTCGGCTCCCTCTGGGTTTGGTCGTTTTCCTTATTCTCGGCGTCGGTCGCTACCTCCAGCGCGCCGCTTCGCTGTTCGGACTGGTCTCGGCCTCCGGGCTGGGGCTCCAGCCTCGCCGATAGGCCGCTGCCCGCCTCGTCTATCCCCGCAGCCGACGACAACGTGGAGCGGTCGCGGGTCACCGGCTCATCTTGAGGGCTGCCTCCGCTGCTGCTGCTGCTACCTGAAGGCTGAAGAGATGTGTCGTGATCCGTGGGCTGAAGCATGGGGGACTGAACCTCCGTGGCCATCATGCGCTGCACGGCTGGGCGGCTCTCCAAATTCACCGCTCCTCCCTTGCTCTCTCTAATAATTGGCTTTTAAATATTCACGATTTACTGTCAAATCAAAATACAAGATGGGCAATTAAAACGTGTTCCCTCACTTCTTTAAAATCCCTAGAGTCACTGGGATCAAAAGCATAAAGGCAGCGAGTGGCTCTCTTCCCCCAAACCCCCCCCCCCCCATACCCGAAAAAGGGCAAAGTTTAGGCGATTTAAAAATGGAGGGGGTGAAAGCGAAAGGAGCAGTTAATAAAAAATGAATAAAAGAGTGTCAGTTGGGGTTGCAAATCAAACAGCTGCTCTAATGTTACTTGAAAGGGGGGGGGGGGGTTACAAAATGTATCTTAAGGTAACAAATATACGTGTTCTTTCAGTCTAGACTCTATAATGACCACGCGTCCTGTTGCTCACCTCCCCTCGGGGGAGGGGGGAGGAGGGGGTGTGGATGTGAGCGCTTGATCAGCTGCTTAAAGCGCTCTCGCCGGCTCTCGGCCACCACGTGTGAGTGCTTCACACTGACGTGTCCAGACTTCGGGATCTCTTCGCCGGCCTAGGGCCGCCTGTTCCCGGGCTTCGGGAAGCTCTCCGCCGGCCTCGAGTCCCCTCTTTCTTTCCCTCCCTCCCTCCCTCCCTCCCCTAGCCTCAGGAGCCCTCCGCCGGCCCGGGCCCCTATCCCTCCTCGGGCTTTCTCCGCTGCCTCCTCCTCCTCCTCCCTCCCGGGCTCCGGGAACTTCGCCGGCCTAGGGTCTTCTTCCCTCCCCCCTCCTGGGCCGCGGGAGCTCGCCGCCAGCCCGGGCCTCTCTCCCTCGGCCCGGGCTTCGGGAGCTCTTCCCGGGGCCGCCTCCCTTCACACCATTGTTACGACATCCAGCTGTTACTGTGGAAACAGGCCTTGTTTACTGTGTGTACCCCCCTCCTTCACCTGAGTCCGGTGAAATGTTTAAATTTTATCTTAGACCAAAAGCACGTGAGAAATTTGAACCCGAGGATTCCATAACGACCAGACGGGGAACGAGGCCGCCAAGGGTCAATTCAATGCCACACACCAGCCCAACAATATGAAGGGCAATGTCCTAATTCTCCCCTTACCTTGGATCAGCATCTAAAAATACACCCTCTCTCTCAAATCGCTTTGCAAAAAAAATCCCCAAGAGGGAAAACGTGTTTTCTCTTTTAGCTTCAATGTCTCAGCGGGATTTCTTCGGGCCGGGGTGGGGGAGGGTGGAGTGGAAAAGAGAAAAAGAAAACGAAGGAGCGTCCTGCGAGAGGAAATTCCAGCTCGCGAACTGAAAGCAGGAACCGGGAGGAGTCGAGCCAGCACCAGCACAATATGGTGGACTAGAGAAAAAAGGACGAGTCGCTCCCCCTTCGGAACTTGAGCACTGCAACAAACGTGGTTACACGCCAGCCTCCTCTACCACCCCCACCCCCCTCCTCTCCTCTTTTTCCTTTCCCCTTCCCCCCCAACCCGAGACCGCCCAGCAGGAGCAGCCTTTCTTCTTTAATCCGAGGAGCGCTCCGAATCTTCTCCTTCCTTCCCCTCCACTTACTGCTGCACCCGCCGGCCATCCGCTGCCATTTGCGTAAGTTCACACATGCTTTCCCCGCACCATTGTCGATCGACAGCTCGGTTATGGCGCTGCGCCTGCGCACTCTTGGCTTCGGCTGTGTTTCTTTTGCTCCTCTACCGTCCCCGGGAAATAGGGTGGTGGGGGGGGGGGAAGGGGCGGGATTACGCATGTACGTCTCGCTTTCCCTCCCTCCCTGCGCGTCGCCCTCCTTTTCAAAAGACGCTGCCGGAAGTGCGTGTCCTTGTTGCAGCATGATCCGTTTAAGAGCAGGGTGCGCAGTTCACTGAACGGCGTCTTCCCAAATTCACATTTCTTACCTTCTTCATCAATAGAAAATTAACATCACATCCCCAGTCCTTGCAAGAGCCAAACTACCAGAAAAGACAATTTACTGGGTGAGTTGCACTCAACGCTGTGGGGCTGGAGCAACTAGAAGTATATGAGATTTCACTTCTAACGGACAGCATACCACAATTCATGAGGAAAGGTATCATCACCCTCATCTACAAGCAGAAGGGGGGAAATGGAAGGAAATTAGCAACGACCAGGTCAAGTCAAGGGGTGGGGGGGAGGGGGCGGGGGAGATACCTACCTCATCAACGTGGAACTGGAGAAGGCCAATATTACACACACACATGCTTGGCCTAAACAGCCAAGTGGTTATGGTACTGGGCTTGTAACCCCAAGATCAAGAGTTCAAATCTCACAATGGCAAACTATGAAACAATGTAACTTCATCTGAAACAGATGGAAACAGGTTTACTCAAAAGAGTATCAAGAGTTCAAATCTCACAATGGCAAACTATGAAACAATGTAAAACAAAAACAATTACCTGGAAAAACTCAGCAGGTCTGGCAGCATCGGTGGAGAAGAGTTGACGTTTCGAGTCCTCATGACCCTTTGACAGAACTAGGTGAATCCCAGGAAGGGGTAAAATATAAGCTGGTTTAAGGGGGTGGGGGGAGAGAAGTGGATGGGGGTGGTGTGGTTGTAGGCAAAAGCAGTGATAGACAGCAGAACAAAAGAACACATAGGTGTCAAAGTTGGTGATATTATCTAACTGAATGTGCTAATTAAGAATGGATGGTAGGGCACTCAAGGTATAGCTCTAGTGGGGGTGGGGGAACATTAAATATTTTAAAATCTTTTAAAATAATGGAAATAGGTGGGAAAAAGAAAAATCTATATAATTTATTGGAAAAGAAACAAAAGGAAAGGGGAAGAAACAGAAAGGGGGTGGGGATGGAGGAGGGAGCTTAAGACCTAAAGTTGTTGAATTCAATATTCAGTCCGGAAGGCTGTAAAGTGCCTAGTCGGAATATGAGGTATTGTTCCTCCAATTTGCGTTGGGCTTCGCTGGAACAATGCAGCAAGCCAAGGACAGACGTGGGCAAGAGAGCAGGGTGGAGTGTTGAAATGGCAAGCGACAGGGAGGTTTGGGTCATTCTTGCGGACCCCCTCCACTTCTCTCTCCCCCCTCTCCCACCACCACCACCTTAAACCAGCTTATATTTCGCCCCTTCCTGGGATTCACCTAGTTCTGTCGAAGGGTCATGAGGACTCGAAACGTCAACTCTTTTCTTCTCCGCCGATGCTGCCAGACCTGCTGAGTTTTTCCAGGTAATTCTGTTTTTGTTTTGGATTTCCAGCATCCGCAGTTTTTTGTTTTTACACACACACACATGATGACTGTGCCCTCCAATATGGGGTTGAGGGAGGTAATTTGCAATTGGGGATGCAACTGCTCTACACAACATCAATAGCACAGTTTCAATCAATGGGTGGGAGTCGGAAATCTTTCCAATCAAATCTGGAGTCAGGCAGGGTTGTCCTCGCTCCCAAGTCCTGTTCGTGTGTTGTATCAAACGTTTTGTTGAGTCCATCAGGAGAGAAGCAGACATAAGGCGGAGATGTGCAGGTTAAAGCCCCCCCTGTACATAGACAATCGCCATCTTCTGCTCAGATGCACTGTTGGTATGCAAACTGATAAGCATCTGAGACCAGTTCGAACTGGCCTCGGGAGCCAAGGTAAATCTCGGCAAGAACGAGGCCAGGTTCTTTGGTTAGTGAGCCAACCAATCTTTTCACCATCAGATCAGACTACCTGATATGCTGGAGATATGGTTTGGTAGGGCTTGAGCATGTGCATAGCTCTAGTGAAACAAAAGTTGAACTTGTGAGTGGCCTGTTGGTCTTGTGCCGATAGCAAGCTCACCATAGAGCATGTCTTTGGGAATTCAGCCATCATCCATGCAGGCTAGCATATTTCCATATTTGGCACTCTGTCCTGCCAGGAGATGCCCAATATCTGTCTTAGGTCAGAGATGCAGAGGTGGAAGCTGGTCAGCCACTTTTCCTGGCTTGCATAAGTTGTCAAGGCTTCACTACTGTAAAGGTGGGTACTGAGAACACAAGCACAGTACATAAGGAGCTTTGATTTGTGTTAGTTTGCTGTTGGTCCACATTCGTCTTCTCAAATTTGACATAACAGCTGCGACCTTGGCAATCCTTGTGCTAATTTTGGTGTCAAGGGACAGGTTGCTTGTGATTGTTGAACCAAAGTATGTGAAGCTTTGATGACCTCCGCAGTGAGGTTTGTCAATGTTGATGGAAAGTGAAGTCACTAAGTCCTGGCTCACAATCTTGTTCTTCCTGACACTGATTGTCAGCCTAATTTCCTTGCAGGCCCAAGAGCAGCGATCTACAAGCTGTTGCAGGTGAACTTCAGTATGAGATGTCAGTGGTGTCATCAGCAAATAACATTACTCCTATGAGGCATCACGGGACATTTTACTACAGTAAAGACACAATAAAAATGCAAGTTGTTGTTTTACACAAGTGCTCTCTAATTGCCCTTGTCCAGAAGCAGATGCTTTTTGCCATCAGCTTAGGTGTTTTATTACATTTGTTTGTGTTTTATAAAAGTATATCTTTGCCTAACTTCACACCTGCCTCAGCTCATCTGCTGTAGAAACCCCCATTCATGCCTTTGTTCCTCTTGACTTGACTATTCCAACGCTCTCCTGGCTGGCCTCATATTCTTTCCACCATACATTTGCCCACTTCCGTACTCACACCAAGTTCTGTTCACCTGTGTTGATTGACTTACATTGGCTCCCAGTCATGCAACACATCAATTTTAAAAATGTTCAATCTTGTTATCAAGCTCCTCTATAGCATTGCCCTCCCCATCTTCTCCAGCGCTCCAAGATAATGAAACTCACCTACTTCTGGCCTCTTGAACTTTCTCAAATTGGTCTGCCATTAGTGGCTGTGCTTTCAGCTGCCTAGGTGCCAAGTCCTGGAATTCCTTCCTAAACCCCTCTGTCTCTCTTCCTTTATCTTTGACCTAGCTTTTGGTCATTTGCCTTGATATTGCTCTATGTGACTAGGTGTCTAATTTTGCTTTTTAAGGCTCCTGCAAAATGCTTCTGGACATTTTATTACATTCAAGGTAGTATATTAAGATGTCGTTGAGAACTGCACTGTATTTTCTGTTTCTTTAAATGCATTTTTATGACATCAGTGTACCCGCATTAAAACTTTTGCTTCTTCAGTTGCAGATTTTTAAGTATGCTGTACCTGAATGGTGGTTAAATTAATTGACATTTCATTTTCATACCTAAGGATATTTAAATAATGGATTATGTGCTGTCCTTGGGCCCTGATTTTCACATTAATTTTACATTGGAGCACATTCTAATGAAATTGGCAAGAAATTTGAGCGTACTTTTACATTGGGATTTTTGGGTCTAACTTCCAGGTTGTGTCCACAGAGGAAATTCCAAGTCTACTCCCAGGCCTTGGTCATTACCTTTTACCCATAGTTATCTATTTACTTGTTAAAATTACAAATTTTGATTTCACCAGATGTCATAATAATCAAGTGCAAAAAATTGTTCCAATTTCTCCTTTCATTCTTTCGATGATCTTAAGTTCCCTAGTTATCAACCACTGGAAATAGACTTTCCTTTTCAGAATACCCAAGTGCTATAATCTTGGTAGAGACCAGCAATATTTTCAATTTTGTTTTAGTAAACACTTGGGTTTTGGATTCTAAAAGAATGAATCCACAGGCTCATAGTTTAAACAAAAAATTATTACACAAAAATCAAAGAACATGAATAATAACTACACTATCTTAAATAGTCAGTTACACTAAAAGTGCAATGAACACAGTTAACTATACTCCAAACCAAATTTATAAATTTAACTTTCCTTCTATGCCCATTTGACTTACACCCCCAATAACTCAAGTCAGATACTTAAGAAATTGGAAGATAACCCACGATCTAAGTACTGTTTCAAAGATTCATATAAGGGCTGAGATTGTCCCTTCAAATCTCCTCCATCTCAGTTGTAGACTCTCAGTTCAACACAGGTGGCACTAGCGTCTTAAGCATAGTTGTCTCAGGTCAGAACTCCCCTGGTTCTACTTTTTAAAATCCACAGTCTTGCATCTTAAACTTGCTCTCCATCTTCTCAGCTTGGCTATCTCTAGAAGTTCAATTCAGTGTTAGTTCCTTCAGTTATTAATGTTTCTACATCCTTTTAACCAGCACACAGAATTTCAACTGAACTCTGCTTGAAAGAGATGATTTTTTTCCCCCGTGTTCTAAATGAAAAATTAAAATCCTGCTCGAGACAATCTGTTTCCCCCCCCCATAATTAACCTCCTATTTTTCTATCATTTAGTTCACAGACAACTTGGTCACCTGATCAATTGCTGGAAGCAAGGTGATTTACCAGAAATCATCTCCTACAGAAATTGAGTTCTTAAAAAGACCTTCTTCGCAACATAAGACATAGATATTTCCCCCAAAGCACATGGACCATCATATGTGACACAATACAATGCAAACAATCAATCACTTGCATTACTGTAACACTGTTCATGGGTTATAAGGTTTCTTCAAACATTTTGCATTGAGCAAAAGAAACAGTGAGAGTTGTGGTGGTAACCTGAGAGAACAAAGCTTGCTATGATCCCCATAGAGACCAATAACTTTTAAAGACAGATTGCTTCCCAAATGACCAATGGAAATAACTAAAGAACAAGACTTAACATTAAGATTTTTATTGTAACAAACAAACTAATTCAACGTAAATCAAACACTACTTAACAGGCAACTAATACATTGAAAAGGTACTCTAACATTAACCAAGACAATTAAGATGTCATCCAGCCTCTTTTGCTACACCTCTGGCAAATGTGTAGCATTACAAGGACAAGTCCAATGTTACTCTTGGCTGTCCAGCAGGCTTGCTTCTCCCTGCTACACTAGGTCAAAACTTCCAGTGTCCTTCATAAGTTGCTCCACTCAACCTTATTCTTCCAGATCCAAGGCCCACCTTGCAACTCGTTATTCCTTAAATTTCCAAAAGTCTTGTTGTTTCAGTTCACTTCCTTTCAATCAGAAAATGAACTCTTACAAGCATACTGCTTCTCCACAGCAGTAGTTGCTTTTTCCCTCTCCCTGTGTCTCACAAAGCAACTGTCCCTTTACTGAGAGTTAGTCTACAGGAAAACTGTCACTTGCTTTCAATGCATTTGAATTTCACCTCCCTGGCAACCAGACCACATTGGCATGTTTCTTCTGGAGTGCTTCCAGAATCCCCACTTTTACCTTAATTTAAATGAGACATTTTAAAAAATAACAGTCTTGTAAAGTCCAGCACTCCTAAGGTTTGATCAAAGAGAATCAGCTTAGGAGGTCTAGATGAAGTATTTCAGAGCCTAGACTGGTTGAAGAATTGGTCACTAATGTTGGGAACAAAGTTGGGGGTGGTAACAGGGCTATGTAGAGGCACGAATTAGAGGAATGGAGATTTCAGGGGAATTTCTAGCTTGGAGAAAGTAATGCAGATAGGCCACAGAGAGATTTAAACACGAGTGAGAATTTTAAATTTGAGGTAATGGAGAACTAGAATCCAGTATAGGTCGACCAGGGAAGGGATGAACAAACAGTCAGGATATGGGATCAGAAGGTTAGTTTGTGGTTGACTAGGTGACTGAGGTGGTGACCAAGGAAGATGGTGTCTGGAGCAGGGACATAAGACTATGGCTTTGATCTTCCCAAAACTTAGCTGGAAAAAAATATGGCTCATCCAAGATAATGTCAGACAAGCAATCAAACAGTTTAGAGGTAGTGGAAGAGCCAAGAAAGAGATGAGAGGTAGAGCTGTTGGTCATCAGCACATATGTGGAAGATGTCCTATTTCTGCAAATTATGTTATGAAAGGCAGTATGTAGATAAAGAGGGGCACAGTGCTAAGGATGGATTCTTGAGACTCCCAAAATGATAGCGCAAAGAAAGGCAAGAGGCCAGTGTTAGAGATACACAAAAAACAACCTGATTGGCATGAGTGGAACCAAAAAGGAAAATGTAATTGAGCTGGATAACAGAGGAGATGCACTAGGACAGCAGTCCACAACATATTCCAAAGTTTTCATAGAGGGGGCAGGATATTGCACTGATGGCCACAGGGAGTGTGAGAGACTTTGGTTAGGGCGTTTAGGTGCCACCGAAATGGAAGAAATCTGATTGGAGAGATTCAAATTGGAATAGCTGGAAAGATGAGCATAGATCTTGAAGTCAACATGTTCAGAGGATAAGGAAGTTCAATTTGGTGCAGTATTTTGAAAAGCCAGAGGTTGAGTATTTTTTTTTGGATAATGACGGTGGCTGTTTTGAAAAGGAGGGGTCAATATCTGAGGAGGGGGAACAATTTACAATTTAGCATGGGGCCAGGGAGGCAATTTTGGTTGTTAGTAGTTTAGGGGGAAATGGGGTTGATGAAGCAAGGGTGAGCAAGGTGAAAGCTGATTTAGGAGCTGATCAGATAGGCTGGAACAATCCAACTGAAGAATACAAAGCCAAGAACTAAAATTATTTAAATCAATGGCATGGGGAGCCACTGAAAGTTCAAGAACCCACAGAGTGACAAGGGTGCAGGCAAGGGTATTTTGCAGGAGTTGGAGATTGTGGAGAGTTAAGACAGGAAGGCCAGCGAGAAATGCATTAGATATATATTTTTTAAATTCTTTCATGGATGTCGGTATTGCTGGCAGGGTCAGCATTTGTTGCCCATCCCTAATTTCCTCTGATCTCTTCGGCCATTTCAGAGGGCAGTTAAGAGTCATCTACATTGCTGTGCGTCTGTAGCTACATGTAGGCCAGACCAGGTAAGGATGCCAGATTTCCTTCCCTAAAAGGACATTAGTGAATCAGATGGGTTTTAACGACAATCAAATGATAGCTTCATGGTGCTATTAGAGGGACTAGCTTTCAATTCCAGATTTTTTTCCCTATTAATTGAATTTAAATTCCACCAGCTGCCATGGTGGGATTGAACCCAAGACCCATAGCCATTAGCCTGAGCCTCTGGGTTACTAGTCCAGTGACATTACCAAGTTGGAAAGCCTGGGCCAAGGAGCAGAACATAAGCTACCAAAATCTACATTTCCTTGTCCAGCCCGATAAGCAAGACCTCAAATGTGTTATGAAATGAAAATACAGTAGGAATTCTAGTCTCAGTAAGGGTCCTATTAATTAACTAATTAAAAGCACAGGGTAATCTTTTGAATGGGGGAAAAAAAGTTAAGGATAAACATTTGTATAATTGATATTTTTTTTGATTAGTGATTTTAAGCTGAGGGTGAATATAAAAATGTCATGCAAGAAGCATTATAAATTCTATTTAGCCATTGATCATTTACAAAGCATGGAGAGAAGTGGGGGTGAACAGTCAAGAACTTTGCAGAAACATTGAGACTCTCTAAATACCATGTCTTAGCAAATACATTACCGATAACACACTGTCCCCATTCATGTCATTGTAACAGAACTCAATGTCCTCATATCAGGAGCGCTATGCAGAATGTCTGGTGCCAGCCTGCTTATAACCTGTAGCTTTGAAAATATGAAACATATTAAACTCTCAAAATGGCAATTATAAACATAAAAATATCTCCTGAAATGATATTTAGAATTAAGAACTATTTGATTATATCTCTGCTTTAGAGAGCAGTTCAATTTTATGTATGACAATTCCACTTTGAAAGGAAGGAAGCAAGTTCTGGGTGTTGAATATTCAGCTTTGAAGAACATGATCAAAACATATATTCTGAAGAAAAGTATTGTAAAACAACCAATACAGCAGCAGTTGTTGAAGCTCTTAAGTTCTATTTGTATGTCATAATTGGTTAAGTACGTTACGGACAGGAGGGGTTCAACTTAAACAGCCCCAATTTCTCCTGTAACCACCCACCCATAAACAGAAAGGTGTTTTGATTTGCTTCCCCCTTTATAGGTGGTGTATTTCCCAACCCCTTTTTTGGTATGATCCAAGTTCTATCAATAACCCCACAGCAAACTCGAGATAGGATGAACTTGAAGTGTTAATTTATTTGCACGCACTCAAACGTGGGAGGAGGGTTGCTACATAGCTCCCTGTGCACTCATACAGTAAAAGAGCAAAAGAGGAAAGAACGAGTTACAGGGCAAAAACCACAGAGAACAGAATTATTGTTTCACATGGGTCCAGAGTCCAGAATAAATGTCCAATGAGATATTCCTTACCTGAGGTCAGCAGCTAAAACTGATGCTGTACAATTCACTTTTCCAGTAGAGCTGACTTCCACGATGAATTGGCACATGGAGATGAATCAGCACATGGAGATGAATCAATCTTGTAGGTGATGGTACAGAAGTTCCAGTAGACACTGGGTGGGGCCAGGCATTCAAATCTAGGCAGAGCCCCTTTTTTTGTGTTGCTGCTTGTAGATAGTAAAATGGCAGACTGAACTTTGCAGCTCCACAAGGCAATATACCGGCTCCACCAGCTAGAGGTTCATATATGACTGCCATCTCTCCACCCCACTTTTGACAAAGGATGTATATTCCTCGTCTGGGTCCCCGAGATAGTTAAATGTCCAAGCCATTAAGAATTGAAAGGAAGGTTGCAAGGTTCTTTGTCCAAGCAGACTAGTGGACTCTGGGATTGGCATGCACTTTGTATAGTTCTTCGAATTTGGTTTCTGCAGCACACGGGTGGGGGGGTGGGGGCGCAGTTGTTAGGGTCTCTTCAGAGGTAACGAAGTGTAAGCTTCTTCAAAACTGCCAAATAGCTTCTTTTGTTCAGGGTCACAGACAGACATAGCTTTAGCCATTTTAAAAGGGTCTTTGTCCAGTTTTTAAAATTTTAGAAATAGCCATCAGGATATCCATATATATTTTACAAAAACATACAGCGTGAGGGCATAGTCCCATTACAAGTGATGATGCTAATTCTAAAATTCCAGTAGCAATAATACCATCATTTGGGAAAGATTTTTCTGCTGCACTGTGTACAAGTCTCAATGAAGACGTTTAGGGAATATATGATTCCTTGGAGCTCCAGCAGTCTAAAGGTTTGGAGAGACATATGGGGGGGGGGACATTAAAAGGAGGAATGATTGATTATGCTTTGGACTTTCAAAAGTACTCTTTTCTACCTTTGCTTAATGAATACCACCTATGAAACTCCATGACCTGGTTGCACTTGAGGGAATAAGTCATAAATTCTTCACTCTTGTTGCCTTTAAATAAAAGGAGCATTCCATCTTTCAAGAGTTTTAATGAAAATTGTAAATGATTAAATTTAATTAGAAAATTCACATATAACATTGAGCTACCTCATCAATTTTCAGTTACAACATTTCCATGCAAACTGTGCTAAACTCAAACCAAACATCATGGTTTTCATACATGCATCCAAAGTTTAAGAAATTAAGATGGGAAGATTACAGTGTGATTTCAATTCCAGTGTAGATTCAACAAAGCCGTTTTAACAAATTAGAACTAAAATGTCAATGTTATTTCCAGTTATTTCAGATAGACAGAATTTGCAATATTTTTATTCAAAAATGTCACCTTGTTACAACATGGTTTCCAAATGTTGTAGGCACTATATAGTACAACGTAGCACCAGATTTCTCATTTTTACATTGTGTTGTGCAGATTTCTATTACATTTGTTCAAGTCAGTTTTAATTTGTAGTACACACATTTAGTTTATTACTTTGTATTTATTCTTGTAAAAAATGCAATTTGTATCTGCTTTCCCTGCATTGCATACTTAAGTCAAAAAATAAAATTAAGCATGCTTCAACCTATCCAATATTTTACTAGTGAAAATGTAAAAACTATTCAATCAAGTTGACTGTTAATGCTGCTAAGAGCATCTTAGTTGCAACACTTATGACAATATAATAGTGTTAGTTTCAATCAATTTTGAAATATCAGACTAATAATAATTTGTAATAGGTTAGAGTACAGTGCATTTTTTTTGTTCCTGTAATACTAAGTGAATTACAACCAGTACGGAACAATTAAGTTCTCTGTCCTCAGTACAAAGTTGCTTCTACAATTCTTTTGCTTGCAGCAATAATTTGGACCAGCCGTAGTGCTGTCAGATATAAATGGAAAAAAAAATCACATGACAAGATGACGGGAATCAGCGTGGCATCCAATGCTCAGTTCTAGATGGAGTACTTCTGAAGAAAGCGGTCAAATGCATCATAAATGGCTCGCCTGTAAAAAAAAATTGTTGAATTTTGAAGAAATGTGCAAGAGGTGGAATGTGATTATTTAGCACCTTCAACAGGAAATTTAGTATACTCATACCAGTTTATCCCTATTATATACAGTTAATCAATGATGGAGCTTGTGAACAAAGTATAACAAAAAGAGAAGGGACACATTTGATCGGAACTCTAAACATATCCTGAATTCGCACACACAAGTCTGAATTTTTACACTCTGAAGCTACAAAGCAGTTCCCAACCACTAATAAATCTCATAACCTTTGTCATTACAACTTTTATATTTCACATTGTACCCTCATCCTACCCTAATAAGAACACAAGTGAGTATGCCTTCCAACGGTGCACGTTTCACCCAACCCAAAAGTGTCCATCTGTGCTTTTCCCCACTTGGCTCAAACCCTTCTTAAATGCATCTGCCCGCATTCCCCATTGTATCCCAACCATTTCAGTGCCAAGACTGCAAACCATATTTTCAAAGCAATACATAAAGCAGTACTGGGAACCAGGGCTGTTCCAGCCTATGTAGCAAATGAGAAAGAACACTCCATCTCCTATTTTTATATGGAATAGGAACCACTTACATCAGGTACAGGCCATTTGGCCCAACTGATCTATGCTGGTGTTCATGCTCCACATGAGCCTCCTTCCATTTCTCTTGATCTAACCTCATCAGTATAACTTATTTATTTCTTCCTTGTGCATTTAAGACAACTTCACCCGAACTGCATCTATGCCATTTGCCTCAACTAACTCTTGTGGTAATGCATTTCACAATCTTACCATTCTTTCAGTATGGAAATTTCTCCTGAATTCCCTAATGAATTTATAAGAGACCATCTTACATTTATGACACCTAGTTTTGGCCTCCAGCACAAGTGGAAACATCCTCTGTACCTTAACAAATCCTTTCATGATCTTAAATACCTCTATGACATTACCCATGAGCCTTCCCTATCCTGGAGAAAGAGCCCAACCCATTCAGTCTTTCCTGATAAATAAATCCTCTGGATTCTGGTATTAGTACTTGCAAACCTTTTTTGCATCTTCTCCAATGCATCTATATCCTTTTTTAAAATATGGAAACCAGAACTGTGCACAGTGTGATGTAAACCAAGATTCAATACCAGCACATCATTTCTCTGCTCTTCAATTCTATTCTGCTAGAAACAAACACTTGTGTTTTATTTGCTTTGTTTTTAAAAACATGGCCTTATCCACCTGTAACACTACTTTTAGTGATTAATGTATCTAATGCACTGAGACTAGACAGTTGAGCAAGCTGGGAGATACCTAGGCACATATATAAACACATTCCATACGTTTCTGAGTATATGAGTATTCACCTTCATCATTATCTTGACGCCTGCCACAGATTCCATATACCTTCTGGTCCTTTATACCTCCATCAGTTGTCCTCCAATATTCAACTTTCAATTAGCTTCTGGACTTCACTCACTACACCTGTTTGTAAACTTGGACAACATTTTGTTAATGCTCCATATTGACTCCACCCTACCTACGTCAACATTATCCCACCATGGGACCTCTGACTTTAACTTTGGACACCCTCCTCTTGTCTCCAATCCATTTCCCATCAGATTTTTATGTATTCTAATTGCTATGTAATCAGGCCCACGTAGCTTGAGATTTCCCTGTGTCCATATACATGCACATTTTGGCTGCCGCTGCAGACTCAAGTCCATCGCTTCTATTTCCACTTTTTCTCCCTTCTTTCAGCCCAATTCCATCTTCCTGCATTATCCCCATACCTTTTAATTCCCTTAGTACTCAAAAATCTATCGACCTGTCTTGAATACGCTCAACGACTGAGCATCCACAGCTTTCTGAGGTAGAGAATTCCAACAATTCACAACCACTTGAGTAAAGAAATTTCTCATTTCAGTCCTAAATGGTCAACCCATTATTCTGAGACTGAGACAACTGTGATCGAATACCCCAGCCAGGGAAAACATTTTCTCAGCAACTATCTTGTCAAACACTTTAAGGATTTATTGTATTTCAGTTAGATTATCTCTCAGTTTTCTAGACTCCAGGAAGTATAGCCAAGTCTACTTAATCTCTCTTTATAGTTCCATCCCACGAACCAGTCTAGTGAGCCCTCATTGTACTCGCTCTAGGGCAAGTATGCCCTTCCTAAGATAAGGAGACCAAAACTGCATACGGTACTCTACATGTGGCCTCAAAAATGCCTTGTATAAATTTTATTAAGTCTTGTTTACTCTTATACTCCCATTGTTTTATTAAAAAAATACTAAAATATCATTTTCCTTCCCAATTGCTTGGTGTACCTACATGTTAACTCTGATTCATGTACAAGGACATCTTTGAATGCAAAACATTGCCAATCTTTTCACCATTCAAAAAATATTGCCTGAATATTTCAACGTTCATCTCAATTAATCATACTATCCTTTGAGTTCACGGTCCTCTTATCTCTCCTTTCATGTAAACTCCCCAACCCATATTCACAACTATTCCCTTGACAATGCTATCTCATGTGGCTTTGTGACTTCCATGCTATCAATCACAGATAAGGTGATCTCTGATCACTTCCTCGTATAACTCTCCATCCACATTCTCCGTCCACAGCACTCCCCTACTTCTTTCTATATCTGCCCCGGGAAAGAAAAAACTACCCCCAATTCACTTATAACTGTACCTTGAAAATTCCAATTGTCTCACCTCTGGTCCTCCATTCATCACAACATTTCTGCAGCTGATTTGATCAACTGGACCTGACCACCACCTTTAACGCCATAGCCCCACTAAAACTATTACTCTCTCGCACCTTGGTCAGTCGCCCTGGTATTACTCTCATCTCTTAAATTCAAGGGACGCAGACATGAATGGATATGGCTGACAACTGCTTTCCTCATTCCCTACCAGATCTGGTTGGACTAAACACAGCATTATTGGGTCCTGCTCTCCTCTGCTAAAACAATGTTCCCTCTAGGCTGCAAGGCCCCACAGCAATCTGATATTCTCATGCACAGTTGGCTCCTTTGTTACACCGCACATGTATGGCTTTTGAGAAAAAATTTTAAGGGGCTGCACACAAACTAAATGCCCACTCACTCCACTCTCAAAGAAACCCACCCTTGATCCCACTGTTGCTTCAGACTCCTGCCCCATCTCCAACCTCCCTTTCTACTCCAAGTTCTGAAATGTGATTTTGCCTTCCAAATTCACATCCAACTTTCCCAGAACTCCATGTCAGAATTCATCCAGTCAGATTTTTGCTCTCATCACGGCACCAAACAGCTCTCATCAAAGACACAAATGACATCCTATGTGACTGCAACAAAGGTAAACTATCCAACATTGCCTTTCTCAATCTGTCTGCAGCCTTTGACATGGTTGACCTCACCATCCTCTGCCAATGTCTTTCTATTCTCCAGCTGGGTAGGCTTGCACTCACTTATTTAATCATAGTCAGGGCATCACTTCCAATAACTTCTCTTCCTGCTCCCATAAGCTTGTCTCTGGTGTCTCCCAAGGATACGTCTTTAGCCCCCACTTTCTCATCTAGCTTGAGAAATGGCCCTTGGCAACATCAACCGAAAATAGTGCTAGTTTTCACATGCATACTAATGACATCCAGCTCTACCTTTACCACTGCATTCTCATCTCCTCCACTGCCACTAAATGCTTGATCTGGATGAACAGAAACTACCTCCAATTAAATATTGTGAAGTCAGAAGCCTTTTGCCCAGATCTTCCCCACCAATGAGGATGTGCTACAGGACCTCTTGGAAGTCCCAACTCAAGGATTTAGCAGGAACTGCCCAGAAAGCTTCAACTTCTGAGGGACCACCAAAAGATTCTCCAACTCTGAGTTGGACTTGGAGACTTTGGAGGGTTCCGACTTATTTACCAAAGAAACGTAAAACAGAAAGAAACCATGGTCTAACTCCTGGGTAACTATACAACTGACACCTTCTGACCCTCTGCCGACCCTCCAACTCCCCCTGGCCCCCCAACCTACATCTCCCCGACCCTCCCACACCCTCCCTTCCACCCAACTGGCACCCTAACCACACTACCATCTACCTCACTCAAACTCATTCACTAACACACTGAAAAGCTATTTAAACATCCCAAAGCTTTTCAGTGTGGTAGTAAGTGAAGACTTACCAAAATATGGCAGCTAGTGCCATAAAAAGTAGATATGGCTTGACTTTCCCTGACAATCCTGCACGCTGCATTTCTGAAGAGGCCTGGTTTGGAAGTCTGGGCCAGAAATGCAGAGTTCCTGCTTAGTGCAAAAAAATAGCAGCGGAATGGCAATCCGATTGTAACTGCCACCCTTGGGAAGATTCGGCCCACTGTCTTTGGTCCCCACTACAAACTCTGTTCCCTGGTTATCAACTCCATCTCTAGCAACTGTCTGAGGCTGAACCAGACTGTCTACAATCTTAGTGACCTATTTGACCCAGTGATGAATTTCTGACCACATATCCACGCCATCACAACAACCACCTACTATTTCCACCTTCCTAACATCGCCCCTTTCTGCCCCTGCTTCAGCTCATCTGCTGCTGAAACCCTCATGCATGCCTTTGTTACCTTTAAACTTGACTATTCCAAAGCACTCCTGGATGGCCTCCTACTCTCTACCCTCTATAGTACAGAACTATTCAGTTGTACCCATAAACATTAGCTATGAGAAAGACTTACCTCTAATTTCAATTTCTAATGCATCTTTAATTTAATAGCTTGCATTTCCCTTTTATACCTTTTGCATCTTTCTCTTCTCCCCTCATTACCAAAAATCAGACAATAATGCTCTATATTCAGCATGCACATCCAGAAACAGCACAGTTAAACACAAGGAATTTGTGTTGGCATCAACATTCCCTCAAGTTGTGCAGCAACCCAAACGTCCTCGTGCAGGCTGCACACAAGTCAGTCCCTCATGTGTGAGCAGCCATGCAAAATAATTAAAGGGGTAACATACTTAAACTCCCTATGTACTCCAAAAAAACCTTAGGGAATAGGTTGGGAACTAAATTCAAGCAAAATCTCAATACACTGGAAGATCGTTAATAGATCATGTTTAGGCAATGCAGTGAGCAGTATTCTGCAATCCAAGACTTCGTTTTGGGATGGTAGGGGGGGGAGGAAGAAAGACTTTAGTTGAAAATGACACAGGGCTCCATTCAACCTTTAAAGTATTCTTCCATCTGAAACTTGAGATGAAACAATTATCATGGTTTCAGATCTCTCCGATTCATTTTCTGTATTGGAATAAGTTTCAGAAAACATCCTGCAAATGGTACTGAAGTCTGGTTGATTTAAAATACTAATTAGGGTAAATTTTTGACTTTTTCAAATTTAAAAAGATTATTGGCCTTACCAGATGGAACTAGTTCTCACTTAGGATATATACACACACTATATCCATTAGAAGCTGGCAAATGAGCTGAAGAGAATCTTTGTTTGTGTGTGTGGAGCTGGAGTGTCCCTCTGGGCCTTGAAAAATACAGCAGACCTCTGCCGGGCTTGCCGCCTAGGTGTTGTGCTTGACCCCTTGGTCTTGATACTCCTTTGAGGACCTACATATAATTGCAGAGATTCCTATGGCCCAAAACCAGTGAGCTACCTGCCTGAAGCTGCCCGTTTGCCAATGCAGCTCACCAATTAGTTTCAAAAGAGACTCTGACCTCAAAATCACAGTAACTTCTTCACCACCAGAGTGGCCAGTCAGATGATCTGCTGGTTGGCTGCTCAGAAGTTAAATCTATGTCATTATGGCAGATTTTGAATTGACTGGCAAAAGAACCAGAGGCAAAATGAATGTATTTAATGCCATGAGTTGTTGGGCTATAGAATGCACTGCTTGAAAGGATAGTGACAACAGCTTCAATAGTATCTTTCAATAAGGAATTAGGTTAATACCCAAAGGGGAAAAATATTACAGCTTGATGGAGATAAAGCAGGGAAATCTAACTACTTGGAGAGCTCTTTAAAAGAAGCACATGCGCTATGGGTTGAATGGCCTCCTATGTTATATCAGTCTATAATTCTATGCGTCAGCAAATTATCAAATCAAGGAGTTATCCTGTCCTCATGTGCACAATTTCAAACAGAGGTGAAACTTTCAAACAGAGATAAATGATCGCAATCAGGAGTGGGAACCCTGGCTAACTTGTTTTGGTCTCCTTACGAACACAGAGATACTACAAATTGCTATCATACTCCTAAGATGCTGTGCCATAGCAGCATTCTAGCTTCTAAGTCAGAACGTCATGGGTTCAAGCCCTATCCCACAGACTATCCCGATGACATAATCCAAGCTGATACTTCTGCATCGTACTGGGAGAGTGAAGCACAGTTGGAAGTGCAGTTTTTCGGATGGAATGTTAAATCAAGATCTTGTCCTTGTCCATAAAAGAGCCCATGGCACTATTTGAATAGATCGGGGGAGTTTTTCCTAGTCTCCTGGCCAACATTTATTCTGCAAATAACACCTAAACCAGATCTTTTCATATATTTCACTACTGTTGTTGGGACTTTGCTGTGTTCAATTTAGCTGCTGTGTTTCCTACAAAAGTGACATTTCAAGTACTTCTTTGACAGTAAAACGCTTTGGAATGTTCTGACATTGTAAAAGGCTGAGAAAGAGGTAAATAGGTGCATGACTCAGCCAGAGTGGTAACAGGTGTGAGAGGAATAATGAGTGGTAGATTGATCAAGCAGGCGAAGATTAAAAAGACACAAGGCCCAAAATAAAGAGTTTCCCATTCACCCATGCCAGCCAGTAAAGTCATCATGAACATATCTATAAGGTAGAGTTCAAAAATTGGAAAACAGTAATTTCATCCTCTTGTATATTACCAAATAGTTAGCTAGATTCTCATTTGTCTCCTCACCTGGGGACAGTGTTTGATATGGGAAGAATAATCAACCACCTACCAAAAAATTAGTGTTTGGATCTATATACTCGGCAATTTCTTCCCTTTAAACAACAGATAAATGCCAGTTTGGTAACTTTTCTCTCCTTTTACCTGAACAGGCCTTGTTTGAAGAGATAAGCACTAATGTGACCACCTTCCAAGTATCTGATTTCACACCCAGGCCAGATTTCATTAAGGCTGCGCACTCCAGCTCGGGGAATGTAGGCATCTTCCTTTGCTTGGACCACTATGATCAGACTAGGATCTACTGGCACTGTAATGTAAATCAAAGGAAAGATAATTAGAACTTGCAGAAACAGAGCATAATTTCTTCTAATTGTTTAGAACTAATGAATGCTAATTGGAATGCTCCACCAGAGAGAAAGCACAGAATTTAGTGCAATAGGCAGAGGTACAGGTTGTAGTTTACATTTGTTCTTTTTAGGGCATGACAGCCTACTTCTGCTTCAAATATTTATCGAATTTTCCCCATTAAAAGATGCAATGGTCTCTTGCCTCAACCATTATAATTTCATGCTCAACAACGCTATGTAAATAACATTTTCCAAGCCTGTTTCAGTGATAATTTTAATTGCCACCTCACCACCCCAACTTAAGACAATCTTTCTTCCTATTCTCCCGATGAAAAGAAATTACATTAAAATAAAAATCCTCATCTGTGCCACCAGAAGTAGTCCCACTAGTTCACGTTTCAACTCAAATATTTTCCCAATCTTGCTATCATCTTATGCTCTCTGTCATTTTCATATTTTGAGAAATGGAGCACCAAAAGCTGCAAACGTCACTCTTATTTGAATGTTAAGCAATGTTTTGATTCCGTACACCCACTAATTCTTTGCTCTTCCACTATTTCTAAAATGCAAAATTTACTCGCCTTTTTTATGGCTTTATGCATCAGTACACCAATTTTCCAGAAATTATGTACTGAATACATCTTTGTTCACTGTTCACACTCTTCCGTGTCTTTAAATTAATTGCATAATCCCAGAACTATATTCCTTCCATTAAACTGCATTCATAGTTGAATTACTTTTCCACATTAAACCGCATCTGACATCTGTCTGCCCATTCTGCTAACCTATCAAGGTCCTCCTGATGTTTAAAATAAAAATCCAGTCCTCCACAGAGTTTACCAAACATCCTACTTTTCAGTGATCATTTTGGCATTCTGTTCACCCCACCAAAATCCAACTCATCTCTATTCAGGAACAAAAGTTGGCCCAACAGTGACTTCTATTAACCCTAACCTTTTGTTTGTTGTAAACAAAATGTCTACTCATGTGCAACATGCTCTGTGACACATTTTACTGAACAGCTTCTGGAAATCTATTTACACTATATTAACCGCATTCCTTCATCCAGTCATTTCTTAAAAAGAGAGAGTATCAGGTTTGTCAAACGTGACATGCCTGTAATAAATCCTTGCTGGTTGTCCTCAGTTAAAACATCCACTTCTAAATGCTTATTACTTTGTCTCAAATTTTGGATACTAAGAGTCTGCAACAATAATAACTGTTGTTATTCTAAGAGCTTATCTACAACTTCTTTTAGACTAATTGGTCTATGATTACCCATATTATTATTACAGTCATTTGGTAGTACAGAACTTGAGTATTGCTGAAAAAAGAGACATGTCTAAGCTTTTCTTCTTGCACTCATCAGCCTATTCGCAAGGTTATCAATATAAGGGGGAAAACAACAATTTATACCGTATGTGAAGAGAGTGCTAATTGATTTGCAAGTGGCATTACCATGGAGAATGCACCACTGATGGTGGCTGACAGTTAACAAGCGGTATTCGCCACTAACAGGGTGCTGCCATCAAGCCAAAAAGAAATTCTGCCTAAAACAAAAATGAGTAATGTGGTATATGAATTCCAGTGCCCATGAGATGCTAGGTATGTAGGCCGTACATTCCAAAGACTGGATGATCTTATCAAACAGCATGCCCCAGCCGCTCTTCTCAATGGGCAGGATACAGACCATACCCAACTAGTCCGTGGTTGCAAAACTCAAAACATGTCCAACATTAGGTGTGAATCGGTGATTGGACAACATTTGCTGAATAATCCTCAATTACGCTGACAACCAATTTAAGATTACAAAAACAAAAACAGAATTACCTGGAAAAACTCAGCAGGTCTGACAGCATCGGCGGAGAAGAAAAGAGTTGACGTTTCGAGTCATGACCCTTCGAAGGGTCATGAGGACTCGAAATGTCAACTCTTTTCTTCTCCGCCGATGCTGCCAGACCTGCTGAGTTTTTCCAGGTAATTCTGTTTTTGTTTTTGTTTTGGATTTCCAGCATCCACAGTTTTTTTGTTTTTACCAATTTAAGATTGTTAGTTGGGCTCACAATGTGGCACATTTGCATGTACTGGAAACTACATACACAGGGCCCTGTTCTTTGCAGACAGAAAGAACATGTACACACATTGCACCTGTTTCAGCTGAACAAAATAAATGACAGCCTTTCGCAGACTCATTCCTCAGGGGCAATGCCTTGACCAATCAGGGTCAAGCTGCCCGATTTAACTGCCAAGCATTGTTTGAAATTTAACCGTCAGTCATTATCAGTGATGCATTCTCCATGGCAATGCCACTTGCCAACCAATCAGCAAGCTCTTCACATACAGTATAAATTGTTGTTTTCCCTCTTGCATTGGTATTCTTGCAAGTATCCTGATGAGTGTACAATGAAAAGCTTAGATGTGTCTCTTTTTCAGCAATACTTATATTCTTCTTCTTGAATAAGCCTTGCATTCTTGAAGATTGAAAATTATGGCCAGAGCTACAGTCTTTGGAACTTTGGCATCTGTGAGACACTGCATGCAGAAAAGGTCTACGTGCAATATGTAATTATTCCATGTGGAGCACTTCAGAAAAACTTTGAAAAATTATAAAGGTACAATATAAATGTAGTTTTTCTTGTCAGTGTATTCTAATCCACCTTGGTATAAGGATTTATTTTCCAATTTATATTCAAATGCTATGTGAACAAAGATACTTAGTCTGGGAAAAAAACTTTTGAACTTTATTTTCTTTTGGTTTTATTCCTTGCATTCATTAGTACCATGTGGGCTTAGAGGCTTTTTTATGAACGGACTGCAGCAGTTCAAGAAAGCAGCTCACCACCACCTTCTCAAGGGCAACTGGGGATGGGCAATAAATGATGGCCCTGCCAGCGAAGCCCAAATCCCGTGAATAAATTTTAAAAAACAATTATTCCACTGGAAATTTTAGCCTTAATTGGCAATTATCTAAGTAGCAAAATTGTTCTTTTAAGTCTTTATTCCTGGCTTTTGTAAGTCTTCAAAGAGGGATAACATGTATTCAGCATAAACAAAAAACTGAGGATTTAAGTCAAACACAATTTCATTTATGTATCAAAAAGAAAACGTGAAATTTAAAACAAAAAGCAGCTCTACTTGATATTTTATGCATAACTCTCACTGTGAGCATGGTGCCATATACCAGGTTTAAGAGCTCCAAAATCCAAGCAACCAACATAAAGCGCACATTTTTTTTTCTTGGGCAAGTTGGGTGGGGTTGGGGGGATTTTTATGCAGATGAGCGTGTCAGTACTAAATAGGAGGTTTTCCATGTTTGGCACAAGGTACTAGCAACTTCAGAAGAGCAACCATTTTGCATCAGTATGTCATTTTAAGAATCCCGACTTACCTTGTCGTCTGAAACTACAAGTCCCGATAGGCCTCAGGAGTTTCTGCACGTGCACGGAAAGGGAGCAGGATGGGCATGTGTAGCCCTGCGTCTGAGTTCTTTGGGCAAGGGACAAGTTCTCAGTGCACCCGCGTGAAAAAATAAATAGCGCCAAAACCTGATCACATGTCCCGGGAGCAGGGTGCCATAATCAAGGGAGTCCCAGGGCAGGGGATAGGGGGAGGGAATGGGGAGAGCTCCCATAGAGGGAATCCAGGGAGAGGAGATGGAGAGAGGTCCCAAACAGAGGGAGAGAACCAGGGAAGGAGCCACCAGGAGGAAACCACCAGTAGGAACCACAGCAGGGAAGGAGCAAAGAAAAAGGCTCCAAGCAGTAAAAGGGCTGCATTTAGCGAGTTTCAAGTAGTGAGGGCTTGGAAAAAGCCCTGGAGATCTGGGAAGACATAAGGTTGGTGATTCCTTGCTGCAGACTGTTGGGGCAAAGGTAACCCTTTGGAGCAGCAGTGTTCTGCTCAGTGTGGTTGAAGGGCTGAAGTTGTGCTTGTGAGCTGCAGCTGCAATGCAGACTCAGGAATCCAGCTGAACAGAGCCTTGGGAGGTGAGCAGTCATTGAGGTAGTACAAGTGAATTTTGGAGGGGATTCAGAGGTTAGATCTTTGAAGATGAAGACTGGAATGCCCGTCAAAGAGACAGAGTTTCAATGAGATTGGTTGACTCAGTGTTTACTGGGGTCTGGGTGGGTTGCTGAGAATTTCGTGGATCTGTCTTGGTTGCATCCTTTTTGTGCAGTGTTTTGTGTTTGACCACTGTTTGCCTGTTAATTCACATTTACCCCCAATGTTAAAGTATAAGACATATATTGTGAATTGCTTTATCTTTCTGATTTATATAGTAAAGTTTATTTTGTTTGTTCAAAAACCATGGAATCTTGTGGCTTTGTTTGTTAGCAAATAGCTTGGATCTCAAACTTTGTCTACTTTAAACAAGGAGTTACTGGACCCTAACTCCAAAAACTTAAGGGTCGAATGCAAGATCATAACACATTTCTATCATTTGCATTACACACATTCAGTGCAATGACTAATTCAGTGTTAAGCTGGAACAACGGTGTACTGTGAGCTCTCACTATTAAACGGGAAGGTGGATGTGAGATAGGGAATGGAGACATGATCTTCAGGCATTTGGAGAAGATTAATTCAGGAAATAGAAAGTGAAATGTGGAAGAGTGTGAATAGGTTACTATTGCAGTTTTATATCTTAATGTACAAAGCATTAGAAGTAATATAGAGATAAAGAAGGAAAAATTGGATGATGGGTGATCTTATTTATTGAGGACATGGTTACAACCAAAGTTCTCACTGATGGAGCATATCTACACTGACTTAAGAAATAAGGGATATGTTACCATACTAGAAATACATTTACGGATAACAGTGCGAAATAAATTATGGAATGTTTCTGTAATTTTGGGACTTAGAATAACAATTGCAATAATGATGAATTTTATATTTGTCTACCTTGGGATAGACAGTGTGTTTGTGGTGAAATTAGGAGGTGTTCTGAGAATGCAACCAGGACTGTTTCACTGATTAATGCTGAAGCCCTATATGAAAGGACACAATTAGATTCATTTCCAGGTACAGTTGGAAATGGTTACCAAAATTTAATTAGGTGCACATTGCAAATAAAGATAGTCAAGGATAAAGATACTGAACAGCGCTTTAAATGGCATTATGCGGAAGCTAGTTCAGAACAACTGGTTGGAAAAAAATGGCAGATCAAACATTAAAAGTAACATAGTCCAACTAAGTGTAAAGGGGCTGGATCAAAGACAGGGGTTCAATGGATAATGGTTACAGCAAAAATAACTTTTAAAAATCTGTTAAATAGAGGGATAATAGAAGGGAAAACTGAGGAACTTAAGTATTGAAGGCAAGCAAAAAAGGAAATTAATAAGGCTAAGAGAGTAAGAAAAAGGATTCAATAAAAGGAAAAACAAGGGTTATTATAAGCATGTGAGTAAAAGGATAGTCAAAGAAAACATATGACTATTTGCAATGAAGGGAGCCATCTTGTATTTGAGAGTCAGAAATGGCAGCAATACTTGCTTATCAATTTTCAGAGAAAGATGGAAGTGGAACTGTAGATAGGCCCAAAGTGTGCATGGAAGAATTATGAAAGATTTAAAGATCAAAAGGAAACTATTAGAAAGGTTGTGCAATTAAAAGTGGAGAAGTCACCTGTTCAGAGAGCATGCATCTCAACATTTCAGGAAGTTTGACAATACATAGACAGGCTTGAATGCAATTTCTTAAAAACTTTTGTCAACAGGAATTGAACAAAAGAACTATAGAATTTTTGAAAGATTACATGCATGTTCAAGGAGAAACAGACAAGCTTGTAAGCTGTAGGCCAGCTATTTAGTCTTACCTTGGCTGTGGATAAAATCTGTGGAATCATAATATGGAGCCAAATTACTTAACACTTAGGAGGTACCAGCAAATTAGGAATAGTCAGAATTGACTTCTAAAGGGTAGATCATGCTTAACTAATTGAATTTTTGATGAAATCACAATGTGCAGATAAAGTGAATGCAGTAGCTTTTCGGAAGTTGTTTGCTCAAGTGTCACATAGGAGACATTACGAAAATAAAGACATTGCTATTAAAAGAAAGTTTTTTTTATTCTTTCATAGGATGTGGGCATCACTGGCAAGGCTAGAATAATTGCTACAACTAAGGGGTTTGCTTGGCTATTTCAGGTTGAGTGTCAATCTGCAGTCACATGTAGGCCAGAGCAGGTATGGATGGTAGATTTCCTTCCCTAAATCACATTAGTTGTTTTTTTTAATGACAGTTTCACGGTCACTAGCTTTCAATCCAGATTTAATTAAATTTATTAAGTAATCACATTTTAATTCTGCCAGCTGTTGTGGGATTTGAACCTGTGTCCCTACAGCATTAGCCTAAATCTCCGGATTACTAGTCCAGTGACATTACCACTATGATAGGGACAGAAAACAAAGAGTATGTGTAAATTCATGGTTTTAGATATTAGAATGTGAGTTGTGGAATGCCACAGGAATCTGTGCTGGAACATCTTTTGTTTCCCATTTTTAAAATTTGCATAGGCACACAAGTTGTGATACTGAAGTTTGTAGGTAATGCCAAATATGGGGAATCGTAAACCATGAAGGGAGATGCAGAGTGACATATATATAGGTGACAGATATAGTTCAATGTGTGAAAAGATGAGTTAGTACCTTTTGGGTAAAAAAAGTGATAGTCCTTAAAGGTAAAATCATTAAAAGGTCAAAGGAACAAAGATTTCTAGGGGTGGAGATGCATAGATCTTCAAAGAGGAATGCAATAGAGAAGACCATAAAAACCAAATGGGATTCTGGATTTTATACATAAAGATATTGAGTATAAAAGCAAAGAAAATATTTTGAATTTGTAGAAGACATGGGTTGCAGATGGAGCATTGCAAGCCGTTGTGCCATCCTATTATAGAATACAGTAGCTATTAACTAGAGTTAAGCTAGGAATGAGAGACCATAGTTTTTGATGAATAGAGTGTTAAAAATTGAGGGGTATTTCACTGCAACAGAAAAGGTTAAGTGGGGGGTGTATGATTTCAGATTTATGAAAAGTTTTGAGGAATTCATAATCAAAGACTGATTTTCTGTTGGCGAATCATTAATGGAACTAAAGGCTCAGTGCTATCACTGGAAGAACAAAAAAATTACCAGAAACTCTTCTAGTTATTGGAGCATGGGATGTTTACCATGAATGGTAATTGAAACAGATTATAACTTCATTTAAAAACAGACTTAAGCAAAATATAAAAGCATACAGGGAAACAAGCATATCGCATTAGACTAGAGAACTTCAGTTGGATAGTTGGATCTGTTATGGTGGACATCAGTGCACTCTATTGATATGCAAGATTGGTGACAGTCAATGCAAGTTTGTTGAGTAATATTCAATAGCTGATTAGCAAGAATGAACAAGTCAAGGATATGTAGATGATTATAATTATTTCTCATTTAATTGCAATGTTGTCTGTCCTGCCCTGCCAGGATTGGCTCCACGTTTGACAGTAAAAACAAGTCCAGGTCTCTGTCAATGCAATTATCAAATGAACTCAGGCTGGGACAAGTCCCAACTGATTTCATTTCTCATCTCATGCCCTCTGCTACATCACTGTTGACATTGGTCATGAAGATGTGAAGCATGCTCTAGCACAGAGCTCTAAACATAGGTAGTGATTTATAGTAACAAAAGCTACTATAGTGCCCAAAGTGAAAGTGAATCTGAATCTTTAAATGAATCTCAGAATAAGGCACAGGTCATTTAAGACTGAGATGAAGAAGAACTTTTTCATTCAGATGGCAGTGAATCTACCCCAGAGGGTTGTGGAAGCTCAGTCATTGAGCAAGTTCAAGACAGAAATCAATAGATTTCTGGATACTAACGACATCAAAAGATATGGGGATGGTGGGAAAAATGGCATAAGGGGTTGATGATCAGTCATGATCTGTTTGAATGGCAGAGCAGACTCGATGGGCCGAATGGCCTGCTCCTGCTCCCATTTCCCATGTTCACTAACTTCATTTTGTAACTTGTTTTATCAATTCTCTCTTTGGAGCAGTGACTGATGCTGAGATTTCCATGCATATTGTCAGCCTTCCAAGTACCTCAACCAAGTTGCCATTCTCCACATTTAAGTTTAGACAGAGTTTGGCGGACTATTCCAAAATAGAATCCATTACTGTTGAGCCAATCCTACTATGACCAAATCAGCAGCTGAACCATTGCGTGAATCTTTTCTCTTCCTTTCTGGGTATAAAGACCAATCGTTAAAACCTAACTGCTGCCTTCACTGAGATAAGTTAACTACATGATGAATTTACCCAACAAACCATCAGGAAAGCCCCGAGCGGTTCCTAAATGATAAATTAGGCAAAGCTTCAATAGAATAAAAAAACAAAAACAGAATTACCTGGAAAAACTCAGCAGGTCTGGCAGCATCGGCGGAGAAGAAAAGAGTTGACGTTTCGAGTCCTCATGAGCCTTCGACAGAACTAGGTGAATCCCAGGAAGGGGCGAAATATAAGCTGGTTTAAGGTGGTGGTGGTGGTGGGAGAGGGGGGAGAGAGAAGTGGAGGGGGTCCGCAAGAATGACCCAAACCTCCCTGTCGCTTGCCATTTTAACACTCCACCCTGCTCTCTTGCCCACATGTCTGTCCTTGGTTTGCTGCATTGTTCCAGTGAAGCCCAACGCAAACTGGAGGAACAACACCTCATCTTCCGAATAGGGACTTTACAGCCTTCCGGACTGAATATTGAATTCAACAACTTTAGTTCGTGAGCTCCCTCCCCCATCCCCACCCCCTTTCTGTTTCCCCCTTCCTTTTTTTTTCCAATAAATTATAAAGATTTTCCTTTTCCCACCTATTTCCATTATAAAAAAAAAACCCACTAGAGCTATACCTTGAGTGCCCTACCATCCATTCTTAATTAGCACATTCGTTTAGATAATATCACCAACTTTAACTTTAACACCTATGTGTTCTATTGTACTATTGTCGTTGACATCTTTTGATGATCTGCTTCTATCACTGCTTGTTTGTCCCTACAACCACACCGCGCCCCCCCCCCCCCCCCACCTCTCTGTCTCTATCTCTCCGCCCCCCACACACACACCTTAAACCAGCTTATATTTCAGCTCTTTCCTGGACTCGAACTCAAGTTCTGTCGAAGGGTCATGAGGACTCGAAACGTCAACTCTTTTCTTCTCCGCCGATGCTGCCAGACCTGCTGAGTTTTTCCAGGTAATTCTGTTTTTGTTGTGGATTTCCAGCATCCGCAGTTTTTTTGTTTTTTACTTCAATAGAATACATCACATCAGTACATAATTTGAATATAATTTGCACTTCATTGAAAGTTTTAAATTACCTGAGAAATTTCCAATGTGTGTACATTCATCCATGACTCCTTTCATGAAGAGTATAGATTCTCGTGCTAGGGAGGCCTTCCTGTTTTTCATCTTTAACAGCTCATGGTTTACAGTGGATGAATATTTGCTAGTACTTGTTGACGACATTTGGTGATTCAGGCAACCAGTGTTTGAGGTACCTTGAAGCAGAATTCCTTGTGTAGAGGCATTTAAGGCAGCTGTGTTGGTACTAAACTGAGAAATTGTCGCAGTCCTCATCATTTCTCTCTTCGCATTTAAACCTATCATATCTGTGGTAAGTTCATGGTGTTGCAAATTTTCCAAACTGGATGGGGAGTTCTTCATAAAATCTTGGCCCATTTTAAAGGAATCTGTCTAAACATCAAATACTTGAAAGTTTATAAATAATTTCAAAGATATTTTGATAAGTGTTCAAAACAAGCATTAGACTAAGTATTTGTTCAATTTCTCCTTTCTCCCTCCACTCCCAACACTTACATATATGCAGTTGGAACAGGAATCTTAGACTATGATCAACAAAGAAATGCCAAGCCAAATTTCTCCATTTTAGGAATGCTGAAGACAATTATAACGCTCTTCAATTGAGACTAGTGTGTCAGTTCCACAGAAAACATTTATGCACAAACATTGAAAAGTAGGAATTTCATTCATTTTAATGAATACAATACCCAGCAATTTTCCCTCATTTGAATACCCATTTTACATCTTTCCTACAAAGACTTTTTGCTCAAAGAGAGTTGAGTGTACATAATTCTGTCAAGTGATCTTTTCTACAGACATCAGCCAAAAAAAGCAAGAGGTAGGGTCAGTCAAAATCTACAACAACTGAGGCACTAAAAAACCTTCGTGAACATCATTTGCAGAGGATTGGAAAGTCAGACAATCATGCTGGGATTCAAATTTAATCCCCTCCAAATTAGGTGAAAGTGCTTTAAGCTAGAGCTCCCAACAATTTCTTTCTCCTCACTCCTGAAGTCCTTCTTTACTTCCCAACTCCCATGTTATTTTTCCTGCAGCGGTAATGCAAGAGAATGGAAGCTTAGATAGTCAGTTATAAAGCTTCACAACAGCGGACACAAATCCAACTTCATGGTCAGCTGACACAAGGTGTACTCTAACAGGACAAGACTGAACCCCTTAGGTTTCAGCTTTCCCGAAACAGGGATGTTCAGTAGCGAATATTACTTTCTTTAAAAAGCCACCCAAGGACAACTAAGTCACCCAATAACATGGTTTTAATATCTGAGGCTGAAGTAAATAATTTTATATACTTATCAAAAAAGTGAAAACTCATTCAATAGCAGGAGGATGTTTGCAGCATGAAACAATGCCATGGATTTATGCAAATGATCTCCTATGATCAGGTCCCTTGTCTTACATGGGTGAATGGTTTAAAAACAAGCATCAGTCACTTCCCCACAAGGGCAAATAAATGCAGCAAGTCATTTTGGACTCCTTTCTCTTTTCCTAGCAGCTGGCTTTTGACTATTTGGATACTGTCTTTTGAAAGGTGAGGGATTTGCAAATGACAAGCATTGCTTTAACAGTAAAACAAGAGAGGGACAGAAGAGAGGCTGTATTTCAAGCAAGCAGGGTCAGGTAGGCTAACCACTTTTCTACTAATGCTGGGAATATGCAAAACAACATAGCAAAATTAGAAATGAGCTTTGAAGGGAAATTACAATAGGTCAACTAGGACATTATTTGGGAAATTAAGATACTGGATCTGGGTTAAGTATCTGGAGGAGGGGTAGGCAGAACAAAACAACAAAACATAACAATGCACTCCTGGCTGGTTTCCTTCTGTAAATTTGAAGCTATCCAAAACTTTGATGCCCATAAATAACTCGCAGCAATAACTCTGATCACCCCTTTGCTTGCTGACCTACATTGGTTCCCAGTCAAGTAATATCTTGATTTTAAAATTCACATCCTTGTTTTCAAATCCTTCCATGGCCTCACCTCTGTCCATCTCTATAAATCTTCTGCAGCCCTAGAACTCTCCAAGATATCTACGCTCCTCTAATTCTGGCCTCTTGTGCATCTTCAATTTTAATTGTTCCAGCATTGGTGGGCATGCCTTCACTTGTCTAGGCCCCAAGCTCAGGAATACCCTCCCTATCTTGCTTTCTTCCTTTAAGCACTCATTAAAACCTACCTCTTTGATCAAGCTTCTGGTCATCTATCCTAATATCTCAGCTCGGTGTCACACTTTGCTTTTAATGCTCCTGTGAAATGCCTTGGGATGTTTCATTACGTTAAAGGCATTATATAAATATAAGTTTCGGTCGTAGATTGGCAATGCAAGTAAGAGGCAATGCACTTATAGAGGTAATAGAGGCACCTTGATAGACTTTAGGACAATTTGGGTAGAGATTAAGGATGTTATACAATTCCTGGTCATGAAAAGATGAACAGTAAAATGATTTTGTACATCAAGGGGAATCACAGCAAGCCCTTTTAACTTGGTTTTGGTAGCTATGTTGGATGATACAGTTACAGATTTGAAGCAGGGCATCAGCAAGGAAAAAGGCAGCATTTCCAATCTCATGAGACTAAAGATCAAAACTGTAATATGGCAATGCATGATTCAAGAAGTTTTTTTCAATGATAATTAAGTTACACTCAACATTCTTAAATGGATCCACAGCATGTTATTTATCAGTTTTTTGTGACCTGTCAGTTTAAAAGAATCTAGGTTATGTTCACAACTGCACTGAGTCAAATCATACAATAAACCCATGATTATAATTCAGAACAATTTCCTCTAGTTTCTGCATTCACTGTAGATTGCACTTCTCACAAAGCCTTCCCTATAAAATAAAATTTAAAATATGGCAGCAAACAGGAGTGATATACCTCAAAGTTAACAACAGCCTTGTATCACTGGATTATGCAAATGAAGTCAAACAAGATGTTCACTGTACATTCCCAATCTTTGATAACCAAGAAACAACACAGCCAGGCCAAATGATTTAGGCTAAAGCTACAAACCGGATTTAACATAGGAAATATATATAGAAGCCAAATAAACCATTAGACAAAAAAAAAGAAAAAAACTTGCATTTATATAGTGCCTTTGATGACCTGAGGATGTCCAAAAGTATTTTTGGAAGTGTAATCACTGTTGTAATTAAGAGAAATGCAGTAACGAATACATATAACGGTCCCACAAACTGCAATGAGATAAATGAAACTCCCGTGTGTGGCTTAGTGATGTAGGTTGAGGGATAAACATTGGCCAGGAAACCAGAAAAAAAAAAATCGCTTACTGACCTTCAAATAGTGCCAAGATCTTTTACAATGGTCTCAGAGGGCAGATGAGGTCTCAGTTTGAAGTCTCACTCCCTTTGCATTGCACTAAAGTGTCAGCCTAGATGCTGTCCTTAAGTTTCTACAATGGACCTTGAATCCTTAACCTTCTGACCCAGAGGTGACAGTAAAATTCACTATTTACTTTAAATGGTTTCCATGACCAAAATAATTTGTTTGAATTTTTAAGTCAAACATATACAGGACATGCCTCTGCTCCCAAAGAGAACTCGCCAACCCCCACAACATTGAAGATAAATGGTTAAATTTAGTAAATCAATAAATAGCAGCTGCTGAACAAATCCCTTCTACCTTTAAAGTAGAAGACAGTTCCTTTTAAAGACATCAACAGACACTACTTAATAGAACAGAAACTTTATTTCCACCATTTAACTGGATGGGCTTGTGAATAAAAGTCTCAGCTTTCTGGTAAAATGCTTACTAGATCAAACAAGAAAAAAAATGTTTTTGGAATATCTGTCTGGTGTAACATGCCCTTGATGGCTGTGATAGTTCAGACATTAGGCTCTGTTTCTTCTTGGAGGTAAACATGGCCACAAATAATCTGACCGAATTAGGTCCAATTCGTAGACTGTGTCCATCTCCCAACTCCTGCTCAATGGTCTCCAAAGTTAGCAACAATTCTCCGTAAACAATTTATTTCTTGGCCCTCAGGCTCAAAGGTAAAAGGGATAATTTAAAAGTGCAGCTCAAAGACTTCAATTTAGAATATATTGGCCAAACTAAATTTTTAACAGAATGATTTTTTGCTAAAATGTAGGGTAGAATTTCATGTTCAATCATGATCAGGTGTATCAAGCAAAATAATAAACCTGCGTTTATGCAGTGCAATATCAATCCAAAGGGCTCCATGAACTGCTTTTTGAAGCTGAATAATTTATTTGGGAAAATATACAGCAACCATCTTGTGCACAGCATGGTCTCATATATAGTACATTATACTTACAGTGCAAAAACAAGCCATCTGGCCCAACTGGTCCTTGCTTATATTTCACACAAACCTCCTCCCAGTCCTCCTGATCTAAACTTGCAGCATAACCTTTCATTCCTTTCTTTCACTTGTGCCAGATCATAATAATGCACTGCATGAAGAATTTTCTCCTCATCTTGCCTTAGATTTTTTTTTCAGAATTAGCTTGAAATCGGTGTGCTCTGGCTACTGACCCTTCTGCCACTGGACAATTTCTCCATCAAAACCTTTTATGATTTTGAACATTTTATTATATCACTTAAGAGCCAGGAAAGGAAAAAAAGCTTGCTTTTGCTTCCAAATGATTTTACAAGCTTGAACAGTGTAGTATACGGATGAATTATTAAAAGCATTCTTCCAAAATCACTGTTTTTGTATGACTAGAGTTATCATAAGCTTCTCCTGTTTCATGAGCAGATGTCACCTGACATTCCCTCGTGCAGTACAATGTCCAAAAACACTGTGCAAAAATGCTCTTGCAGATCTTTTGACCCAATGCTTTCAGCATCAGGCATGGGATAACAGTTAATTTGAAGTTGTCAGGGCTTCCTTTAATTGGCAACTTCAGTAGCAAAGTGTCCAACTATATGAAAGCTATGAACATACAGGCCAAAGACACAAAATACACAGTATATCACCACAAATGAATTACTCCCAATGGCTCAATAAACATATTCATAATGAAAGATATAAAATGAGTCTGACATGTATTGCGCAAATGCTGACAGGCAGCTCAATGCTTACATAGTTGACTGACATATCACATGCCTTTTAAAAATATTGCATTTGTTTTGGAGGGGGGTAGATTTGGACAAGCGGTGAAAATCTCAAATAATTCATGTAACCATTTCTTTTCAGTACCAAAAGCCTTTAATTGTTTCACTGATTGTGTGATTCTAAAGTGACAAAGATAGGAAAGGAAAGAATAAATTGTTGTCTTGATATTTAGTGTTCATTTTTAAATTAAACCTGAGGTGATACTGATTAACTAAATTAGCTTATAACAAGAGACACTGTTAACAAAATGACCAAATAATTATATAAACTGGGCACAGTTTGATGCTGGAAAGAGGTCTCAAATTGTTTGTGACTTTGGTTTCAATGAAATATCAAAGGCCCGGATTTAAAGGGGGCTGTATTATACTGGGACCTCAGTCCTCAGATGACATGCTACCCATGGAAAATCTTTGAAAGCAGTTTATATAATTTGAAACAACCCAAAGGCAATAAAAATATTCAGTGCATAGGTTTGTAGCACTTTTCAAACTAAAACAAACTTACTCCACAGTACTCTAGCAGTCTGATAATTTCTTCTTCGTAAACAGTTTCTGTAGCATACTGCTTTTCCAGCTCTCTCCAATTCACGGCTTTGCTTAAAACACCCTGTGAATAGCATTAATATTAAATAAGACAATATTCTGTGTACGCATACTTAATACTTTAGAAGGCCGCAGCTACATTTATGTATTTCAATAGATCAATTTTCCATTGTTCAGACCAGGGAGAGATTTGTCCTATTTAGTATATGCATGATTTGTAAAGTTCAGCATTGTATCATCAAACATAAAACTAACAAACTTATCGATTGAGAAATGCAAGTATTCATAACAAATATATTAACTTACATAAATTGATCTTGGAAAAATTGATCTTGGAAAAAATAAAACCACTAACTTAAATGGCAAGGTTATATCATTGCCAGCTTGTCTTTCTAACAGATTTCTTTTCTGAAGAAATTAAAGGAATTAAAACTGTAGAAGCCTTTCCACCAGTCATATCTGTGCCAGTTCCTTGCTAACGTAATCCATATGTAATTCCATTGCCTTGCTCCCTTCCAACAGTCCTGTATCTTCCTCTGCTTCAAATATTTATCCAAGTTTCTCCAAAAAGATTCAAAGGATTGCCATAATGAATCCCTATGGCAAAGCATTTCATGCTCAAAAGCTGCACATCATGACATATCTCTTGACCTCTCCTGCCACAGTTATCATTTTAATAATGACCCATCACTGACTCTCCAACTAGGGAAAATCGTTCTTCCCTATTGATTCTATCAGAGCCCTTCATAATTTTAAAATACTCCAATAATTCTTGGGACTTCTTTCCTTCAGTAAAAATAGTTTCAGTATCTCCCATCTCTCCTCCTAACTATTTTTTTCCATCTTTGGCATCATATTGGTGAGCCTATGTTATATGCACTTCATATTTCTGAGGTCTTAAAAAGAAAACCCTGGAGTTGCATGTAGTACTCTAACTATTAGCTTATACAATACTACTTAAATTCTATAGACCTTGTATCATCCATCTCCAATTGTATTTTCACAAAGTTATTATTTGTACTCTTAAACATCTGTTCTTCCACTCGTGCTAATACCTTTTGAATGGATATTCCGATTACTTGTTTTTCCTCACAAAATGCATTACTGCATTCTGCCCCACATTAAACATCACCTGACACATATTTGCCTGTTCCACTAATATGTCAAGTCCTCAATAAAGCTTTCACAGTCCTCTTTGGTATTTAGTAAACCTCCCACTTCCATGTTATCAGCAAATTTCAACATTATGATCCCGAAGCTCAAATCCAAATCAGCTTTATAGACTGAAAACTAAAGTGGATTCTGTATTGTTGTAAAGATCTAGTTCATGGTTCATGTGTTTTAGAATATAAAGTTTAGCTTCAGGAATTAAAGTTTAATTGTAGAAAAAGTGGATAAAGGCAATTAAAGCAAGCTTGGAGTCTATTACACTTAAAATAAGTTGGAGCCATGGTGCCTTAAAAGGTTCACAGTTAGAAAGGGAAGATAATTAAAATACTAGGCTTTAGAGATTGCCAGAAAACCTCAAGAAAGATCAGTTTAAAATGTGACCCATGTTTGTACAATAAAGTCAGAATAGAACAGATAGAACCATAAACAGCAAGCAGGCTTACTTAGCTAAAGAGCTGGAGATATGACGGCTGCAATGCTTGTAAGAACATTGGAAATCCAGAGAGATGATTTTGTTTTGGGAAATATTCAGTAAACCGTGAGAGATTGCAAAACCCACTTGCTTCATCAGATGTCCCAGAAACGACCATCACCATCCCTGGGTATGTCCTGTCTCACCAAGGTGGTGGCACAACAGTATATAGTTGAGAGGGAGCTGCCATGGGAGTCCTCAACATCAGGATATTAAAGGAGGTAGCTACAGAGATAGCGGATGCACTGGTAGTAATCTTCCAAGAATCTTTAGATTCTGGAAAAGTCCCAAACGATTGGAAAACTGCCAATGTAACACCCTTATTCAAAAAGGGAGACAGACCAAAAAAACAGGTAACTATAGGCCAGCTAGCTTAACATCTGTCATTGGGAAAATGTTAGAGTCTATTATAAAGGATGTAGTAGCAGAGCACTTAGAATTACATAATCTAATCAAGCAGAGTCAGCATGACATCATGAAGGGGAAATCATGCTTGACAAATTTATTAGAATTCTTTGAGGAGGTAACTAGCAGGATAGATAAAGAGGAACCAATAGATGTAATATATTTGGATTTCCAAAAGGCATTTGATAAGGTACCGCACGTAAGGCTACTTAACAAGATAAGAGCCCATGGAGTTGGGGATAGTATACTAGCATGGATAGAGGATTGGCTAACTAAAAGAAGACAGAGTTGAGCTAAGGGGGGTTATTTTCAGGATGGCAACCTGTAACTAGTGCAGCATTATAAGGATCAGTGCTGGGGCCTCAATTATTTAAAATATATATTAATGATTTGATGAGGGAAGTAAATGTGCTATCACCAAATTTGCAGGTTATACAAAATAGGTGGGAAAGCAAGTGGTGAGGATGACACAATGAGTCTAAAAAGGGATATAGACAGGTTAAGTACATGCGTAGAAACTTGGCAGATGGAATATAATGTGGGAAAATGTGAGGTTATGCACTTTGGCAGGGAGAATAGAGGAGCTGAATGTTATTTAAATGGAGAAAGACTGCAGAAGGCTGCAGTACAGAGGGATTTGGGAGTCCTTGAAGTTAGCTTTTTGGGATTCATGCACAAGTTCAACAGTTAATAGGGAAGGCAAATGAAATGTTGAATTTTATTTCAAAGGAATGGAGTATAAAAATAGGGAAGTCTTGCTAAAACTATACAAGGCACTAGTTAGACCACACCTAGAATGCTGTGAACAGTTCTGGTCCCCTTATCTAAGGGAAGATATACTGGCATTGGAGGCAGTTCAGAAGTTTCACTAGGTTGATTCCAGGTATGGAGAGATTTTCTTATGAAGAGAGGTTGAGTAGGTTGGGCCTGTACTCATTGGAGTTTAGAAGAATGGAAGTCAACCTTATTGAAACATAAGATTCTTAGGGATCTTGACAGGGTAGATGCTGAAAGGTTGTTTCCCCTTGAGGGAGAGTCTAGGACCAGAGGGCATAACCTCACAATAAGGGTCACCCATTTAAGACAGAGATGAGGAGGAATTTCTTTTCCCAGAGGGTAGTTAATTTATGGGATTCTTCACCATAGACAGCTGTAGAGGCCGGGTCGTTTAGTATATTTGAAGCTGAGATACAGATTTTTAATCAGTAAGGGAATCAAGGCGTAAAGGGGAAAAGGCAGGAAAGTGGAGTTGAGGATTAGCAGATCTAGCATGATCTCATTGAATGGTGGGGCAGACTCGATGGGCCAAATGGCCTATTTTTGCTCCTATATCTTATGGTCTCATGTCATAAGGTCAAACATGGGCAAGGAGACCTTCTGCCAGTTCCCACTTACTGCCCCAAGGCTCCTTCAACAGAACCTTCCAAACCCATGACCTCTACCATCTAGAAGGACAAGGGAGGCAGATGTATGGGAAGACAACCACCTGCAGGTTCCCCTCAAAGTCACACAGCATCCTGACTTGGAACTACATTGCAGTTCCTTTAATGTTCCTGGATCAAAACCCTGGAATTCCATCCCTAGCAGCAATGCGTACACCCCTGCACCACGTGGACTACGGTGGTTCCAGAAGGGTGGCTCACCACCACTATCTCAAGGGCAAATTGGGATGGGCAAAAAATACTGGCCTAGCCAGTGATGCCCACATCCCAAGAAAAAATAAAAACACGATCAAAGGAGAAATTGTAAATGAAGAATCATTAACTTAAAGGACAGTTTGAGGACATCCCAGAGCAGTGTAAGGTCATTATGGAGATGGGTGGAGCTTCAGAAAATTCTCTGGTTTCAATTTATCCGGGTGTTTGCTGAAAAGATAGTTGCAGTTTGCATGTGATGCAGTTTGCAGCTCCCGGAGAAGATAGCCAAAGTAAATGACATAATGCACAGGAAACAGAATAAAACTCTTAACTTCATCACTGACTGTGTGGAATGTGGATGAGGCTTAATTTTAGTTTGAATGTTGAGAACAGAACAGAAGTGGCAGATTGCCTCATTTGAAGCTAGGGGAAAATATACAGTGGGCCACAGTATTGTTATTGCAAAAGAAAATAACTAGCTGAATTAGCTTGGAAGTATTGAAAAGTAACCAGAACAAGGGACTGGGGTATCCACAGTCAAGACGTGGTAAATGGAAGTTTTACCTATGAGAATAGTTGGGGCTGAGGAGAATTCTCCAGAGAACTGTGGCATACTTATGGGTGGTCCCTGCAGAAGTAAATAACTAAGATTGATGTGTTTTATAAGACAATTCTTGAGGTAAGAAAGTAAACCCAAGTACGTAACATAAGCTATAATGTTAACTTAATTATGTTTGCTTTAATTCTTCTTTAAACAAAGTTTTTTTTGGTTGAAAAGTGAAATCTTGCGGCGTTGTTCTGAGTTAAAATGATGTATTCAGATTTCTTTTTAAATATTAATGGTCCCTAACCGGACTGTTAACAATATTGTCCCAAAAGAACCCAACTTTCAATCCATCTTTAATCTGGCTATCTACTAACCTAAACATAACCACCTACTTCATCCAACATTTGATCTATGCTGCTATATTTTCTCATAACATATGCATGAATTTTCATAACAAGCCAACTTATCAAATGCTTTTTTAAAATTAATATACAACACATCTACTGCACTCACTTCCTTTACCTATCCAACCAATCACTTCTTCAAAAAACTCAACAGAACTTGCAGAAGGAGCAAGGATCTTGGCTACTTTTGCTCTCCCTAGTCCAAAGGTTTTGAAGTAATTACAGTGCCTTTACTGCATCCAAGATCAGTCAAATCAGCACATCAAATCTGAGACAGTCCTGTTTACATAATTCAATTACAGCTGAATTTAGCAACTCAGCGATTAGCTGCAATAACAGTATTGCAATAAGTTTTTATTTTCTAGCTTAACTATTTAGATTTAATATTTTTTGCCTTCTACATTCCGTCAAATTTCACACCATGTGAAATATCATCCACCACAGAAAAGTAGTGTATTTAGGTCGTACAGTGAACAAGATCACAGATTATAAATTCCATTCTCCTGCATCACCTCAAAGGTCAAATCCTGCAGAATTGTTCTCTTGCTGTTATACCCCTGGTTGTCCTAAAAGTCATACTTCCTTCAATGGTTTTTTTTTAACCTGTATTTACATTGGCTCCATTCTTGGCCTCTTCTTGGTCAATTACCTTCGTGGTGTCGTATGAAAGTACCTTTTACTGTCCACCCCATCCACTCAACTGTAACAGTTTAATTTTTCAGTCACTAAAATCCTGTCCTTTAGAACGCTATCTTGAAACTACTGCCCTCCTTCTTTGCCTTTGAGAATTCCTGGCATTGCCTTCAATTTTCATTCATTAACACTCAAAATTCCTCTTTTTCCTCCTACAGAAGGCCTTTTCCCCCCATCATAAAATGCTCTGAAACTTAAATATATGACAACAAGGTGTTCTGCAAATTAAGCTCTTCGGCCAATGAGGTAAACACCAATCATTTGCACTTCAGAAATGGATCTTATTCTGGAGCCATATTCAAGGAGGATCCGACTGTAGCACAATATTAGTCTTGCACATCAAGTGCATTAAAAGACAGCCATATATGTCTAGTCCTTCTGTTTTATAGTCATTTTATTAATGAATTTAAATAGAACAGATGATGGAATGCTTACAGACTTCACAATAAGTGTTGTTATATTGAATATTAAAGTATGCAAATATGCAAAGACACATAGAAAATCTTTTCTTCAAAGAGTGCAAGCTTTACATACACTGCTGTATGTGACATGAATCAAAAGTTACTTGACAAAAGGTTCAAAGGTAACTCTTAGCAACCTTTCTACAAAATAACTCCCAACCCTGAAACAATTTGGGACACAAAACCGAAAGATTACAGAACACATAGACCTGAATAAACCTGGCACCAAACCTGGCTGAACAGCCAGAGGCAACTTATTTCCATTGCTCCCCAATATCAATCCAAATACCTGAGAGCTATGGTCATCAACTCTCAACCCCCATCAAAATGAAATATAGTAAGGGTTTTCAAGTAATCTAAATCATATGTTTCATGAGTAAATGTGGAATATAATTTATTTTGCATGAAGGAAGAAACATTTCTTAGCTCCAATCTATCTGCTATTTCTTTTAGTCAAAAATATTTTGATTAAATTCTATACTCAATTTAGGGAAATTAAATACTTTAGAAATTCAGACACCCAAAAGCAGCATTCTTATTAACTCAATAGGCACAACCTAAAGGAAATATCTTCCATATCCTACACCAATGAGTTGAGACTGACCAAATTCATTTCACACAGGACATCAACCATCACAGACCTTCACCTAGCACTATGAGTGAATTCGAAACAAAATTTCAGAGCTGTTTTCAGATCTAATATGCTAATCGACTTAAAATTAGTTAACAAGATTTTCTAAGTTTGAAAGCAACTTGGAGATAAATTATCAGAATTTACTCAAGTCTGCTGAGGTTTAAATATTAATGATGAGGGGGAGACACAGAGAAATTTAGGGAGGAAAGTAGAAAGCTTCGGGGCTAGATGGTTGAAGGTATGACTGGCAATCATGGGGTAAAAAAAGTGGGAGATGCAAAAGTGGTCAGAATTGGAGGAACACACAATTCTTGGTAGTTTATGGCTTGCAAAGATTATAGAGATGATGGTCAGAATGTGGGGACGGTGGTGGTGGGAGATGAGGCCATGGAGTGATTTGAGCCAATGTCGATCAGCACAGAGATGATGGGAAAATAGGACTTGGTGTGGGTTAGGATACAAGCAGCAGAATTTAGGATAATCTGAAGCTTATGGAGGTAGCAAAAGCATGCATTAGGGTTTCAACAGCAAAAAAGCAGAGGCGGGGCAGAGAAGTGCAATGTTAGGTGGTAGAAGGTGGCCTTTGTGATGGAGAGGAAATGGGCTTGGAGCTCAGGTTAGAGTTAAAGTTAAAGAGTAGTGCAAAACCTGGTTCAGACCAAGATAGGCGGATGAAATCAGTGGTGAAGGAACAAAATTTATGGTTAAAACAAGGAAATTGCAACAATAAATGTCAGACAAGCCATCTGACAACACAGAAGAGATGGAGGGAAGAGGTGGTGAGGTAGAACTGAGTATCATCAGTGCATATATGGAACCTAACATCTCATCTTCAGAAAAGATTGCCAAGGGGCAGCATGTAGAATACAAATAGGAGCAGCCCATGGACAGATTTTTAGGGGTCTCCAGAGGTAACAGATCAGGGGCAGGAATAGAAGTCATTGCAGGAGATTCTCTATTTGTTACAAGATTGATAAGAGCAGAACTAGGTGAGGACAGTTCCACTCAGCTGGACAATCAAAGAGAGGTATTAAGAGTTGGATGATATGCTCAGCTGCATCAAAGGCTGCAGACAACTCAAGGAGAACGAGAAGGAATAGTGCACCATGATCACAGTTACATAAGATATAATTTGTGACTTTGATTAGGTAACTCTCAGTGCTGGAGAATGGGGCAGAAACCAGATAGGTACAACCATTAAGTCGCAGGGAAAATGGGCATGGATTTGGGAGGTAACAACACATTCAAGGATATCGGAGGCTAGAAATCGAGCTGTAGTTTACAAAGGAGGAGTTTTTTTTTACACTGTAGAAGTGGGGGATGAAAAGAGAACTGCACCCAATGGGAGGAAACTTATTGCATCATCAGCTAATTCTGGGTGGGAGACTTCAATGTCCATCGCCAAGACTGGCTCATTAGTACCACTACTGACCCAGCTAGCTGAGTCCTAAAGGACACAGCTGCTAAAGTAGGTCTGTGGCAGGTGGTGAGGGAACCAACAAGAGGGAAAAACATCTCTGACCTCATCCCCAGCAATCTGTCAGTACCTGTAGGAGTGATCACCGCACAGTCCTTGTGGAGACGAAGTCTCAGAAATTCAATGGGAAAAGGATGGAGAGAGCTGGAGGTCGATCTCATGGGCAAGATGAGCTCAAATGAGGCATGAGGGAGATTGGAGAGGAATGTGAATTCAGAGATAGGGTCTGGTGTTGGGGGTGGTGGGGTGGGGGGGGAGAGAGCATTCTGTGGGGGGAGGAAGCAACCTTGGCTTAGTGGACAGATGGGAGGGATGCAGCAGAGACATATAAATTGATGGTCTCAACCTAAGTGACGAAGAAGTCCACTCAGATAAGAGCAAAATACTGCGGATGCTGAAAATCTGAAACAAAAACAGAAAATGCTGGAAAAACTCAGCAGCTCTGACAGCATATGTGGAGCGTGAAAAACAAAATTAACGTTTCAAGTCTGTATGACCCTTTTTCAGAGCTCCGAAGAACACACACAAAAGGTACACAGAAATATGGATTTTAATGGTGGGATAAAACAGTTCAATAGCACCAGTTCTGGAGTACAGGGTTCAATAGGTTGATTTTGATCGATGTCTTCCACTCTCTCCACAGATGCTGTCAGGCCTGCTGAGTTTTTCCAGCATTTTACGTTTTTGTTTAAGTAGTCCACTCATGTTGGAAGTGAGGGTGAAAGGAGAAGAGGAGGCGGATCTAAGGAAACAGTTGGTATTGGACTGCATTCCAGGATGATCCTAGAGCAGTGAGCATTTGCAACAGAAGAGAACAGTGCTTGATGTGGTCCAGCTGATCTGGCAATGGTTGGCTAATCCAATTGTGTGCAATTATGTTCAAGTCTGCAAAAATGGGGGCTGTACCAGTGGGGGAGGCCACCTACGTCGGAGACAGCAAGTGTTTTACTGAGGACAAGGGAATCAAAAATGGAGGTAAGGGTGCTATTGAGTAGATTGACATCTGCAAACATAACAGGGGCTCAAAGGCTAGACAGTTGGGAGTCTCAAACTGCTGCCATAAATGACGTGGGAAGAGATCTTTTTCCAGAGGTTAACTCAAAGGAAGGAAGGTTGGAAGGGAGAACAGAATGCTGAATGATAAGGAATATAGGAAGGGATCAGAGGTGGTCTAATCTGCAATTCAGTTGATGGGAAGAGAGAGGCCATGCAACATGGCAAAGTCAAGGGGTTGGCTGTGAACATGGGTAGTACGGTTTATGTGGTGGGAAAGATTGAGAGGACAGGAAGCTAGAAACTCAATAGAGAGAAAACTAAATCAAGGTGAAGGTTTAAATTACTGAGAAGTCACTCAAGTGCAGAGGCAGAAATCAGTAAATTCCATTCTGTGTGCCTTGTGTGTGTGTATAGAGGGATTTAAGAAGGGGATAGAGTTCAAGTTATAGTGTTATAAATTAGCAGTTCATATTTCTTTCTTTTGCCACTGGTTAATGACAGTTTGTTCAATAAACAGTTATTTACTCACTAAGTTTACAAACCTGGTGCTCATATTCCATTAACCTAATTTAAACAGGTAGAATTGGGGCAATTTGGCGGCTTGATCAAACTTTTTCACATTTGTCATGGCTCGGGGAACAGTGGGGCTTGATATTACAGTGTACCATCCCCAGAGTCATGACAATATCTTAGTGAGAAGCTTAACAAGGAGCTTGGGTGGGCGATAGAGAATGAGGACTGTAAAAGAGAGGCGATAATAATAGAACAAAATGAGATGCTCAAAGGAGAAGAATGTGCCAGAGGAATAGGGGATGGATCAAGGTAGGGTTGGCAAGCAAAGTCACTGTGAGGCACACTGGGTAGGAATGACAGTATCATGCTGAGCAGGCCCGAGGACATTACAAATTTTTAACAACTTATAAGACTGCTTTAAAAAAAATTGGACATTGCTGATCTTTAAGATGGCTGCCACAGGTTACCTGACTTTTGGAACTGCAAGCTGGCCAAGCTTCTGGAAGCTTCTAATAGGTAGATTATAATGAACATGCCTAGACCATATCCTTGTGGAATATCGCACCAGACTTACATCAAAACAGCAAGGACAGTAAGGTCTTAGACTGTCTGTCACCAGGACTACTTGGTTTCAAAGGAGAACTCAAGAAGCTGTTTATGCACAAGGAATGTGCCAAGGACTCCTATCTGCCTCTATTTTATGTCAATGGTTTTTGACCATGAGAAGGGGAAATTCTTTCGTTAATATGAATAGACTATCGATTGTTTTTCACTGTGCATCAATGACCAGTCATCACATGACTGGAACTCTGATTTTTCAAAGTCTTTTATTATAAACCCTACTTGTTTTTTGCAGCAGATGATTAAGATCAGAAGGAACATCAGTGCTGAAATCAGGCTATAACATTTAGCCTCCTACCAGGCCACAAGGCTTAAAGTTTTAATGTTTCCTTGAAAACCTGTTTTCAATATAATTCACATATTTCTGGAAAAGGGAAACTGGTCCTTTAGCTTTAAGTATTATCAAGACTGCCTACTCTACTTGCTACATATCTCTTATCCCAAAGGAACTCCACAAAATTCTGTCATCAGCTATCTGGACTCATCTAAGTGGAAATGCCCCTCTCATTGGACTCTTACAAACACTTGAACTGTTAACTATTTGGTTTTAATATTTATAGAAGTGAAACTCCTTTCTTTTACTCTATCTTGCTTGTGTGTATGTGGTATATGCGAAGTAGCAATAAACATTTTTGGGAAAAGTGCGTGAATAAATAATAGTACTGGTTTAAAAATCCATGAAAGTCTGCTGCTAGTGACTTTGTAAAATCTGACCACACAGAAACATGGAGGTTTGGGAACACATCTCAGCCTTACCTAAATTAAACCACACTGACTATGGGCAGAAAGGTAGAAGAATTAGGGCAATTCAGTCTGTCTCTCTCCTGTGTCCGTAACAGTATGCAAAACTGTGAACGGGGGCTTGTAAAGAGGCAGCTATGAGTGCTAAGCCCTTCACTCGATGCTGCAAAAGGCATAGAAGGAAGCTGCAAGCATGGACCAGATGCATAAACCACTTTCAAACGAAGGTATACAGTATTCAGGATTAACAAATGGCAGTGTCAAAACAATTTGGTGCCTCTTCCTCCTCCCCATGGTATTGGGATAGTGAGATAGAAGCAGAAAAGTGAGTATTTAATGTAAAATTTATTTTGTGCAGCATACCAAGTTGTGAACTATTAGAGGTTACTTTAAAAGTTAGTTAGCTCAGGGCTTAATATTTATAATTTAAATTGAAAACCAGAAATCAAAACTCAACATTACTATCAAGGATTTCAATTCCATTTTCATAAACGACATCATAGAGAATCCATAGTGCAAACGTAACAAAACAAGAAGTTAATTGAAACAAATAAACTCACAAGGCTAGCAGGACCTTTTCAGAAAGTTTAAAAACCTTCCACTCAGTCTCTACACACACAATGTTTAAAAATTTCTTCAGATGCAACAAAGTAACAAATCATAAATTTGAAACCAATTATAATTACTCACTGTAGTAAAAACTCCCGAAGCTGTGGACCAAGACAGGCAGGGTACCAGTGGTATGGGTTTGGGCCAGTTACTTGCAGCTAACGATGCCATCTGTAAATGAAATATTTAGTCTGTCACTGCAATTAATGGAAAGCAATCTTCTCTGGAAGCCACAGATCAAACTTCTTGCAAGATAAAACTCAAACTTGCTTCTTTTACTCAAAATCAATTGTTCTAAAATTCTATAATAGCAGTGGATATTTCAGTGTATATCCTGAGATGACGCATATGCTCTTGGAGAAAACCCTATGTTTTATTTTGGTGTCATGGCCCCTTTAAGAATTAAGTTTCTTTGGAAGATGATTTCATGTAAAAAAGCAACTTGCTTCCAGTGACTGACCAAATGACCAAGCTGCCTGGAGAGAAACGATAGTAAAACAAAAAGGGGTCAACAAGAAGTTAATTACAGGTGGGAGTAGATTGTGTGTGGCGCTTGTACTTTCAAGCAGATTAGTGTACAACAAGCTGGCTGCAGGGAACATCTCTTTCAAGCAAAATTCAATTGAAATTCTGTGTGCTGGCTAACAGGTTTAAAAACCTTGATAACTGAAGGACTCTAACAGTGAGTTAGACTTCTGGGATAGCCAAGCTGTGAAGAGAAAAAGGGAGAGTTTCTAGATGCATGACTCTAGAGTTAAAGAACATTAGAACCAGGAGAGTGATGACCTGAGGTAGCTACAATTAAGACTTGTGCTGCCTGCATTGAACTGGGAGTCTACAACCATGGGACTGTTGGAGAAGATCTGAAGGGCCGACTTTACTGGAAGCATGTGGAAGGCCTAAGAAATCTCAAACCTTACACAAATCTTTGAATCAGTACTCAGATCAAGTGGTTAATCTTCCAATTTCTGATAAGTATCTGACTTAAGTTTTTAGGGTGCAAGTCCAATGGGTGTAGAAGGAAATTTGAGTTAAGAAGTGCAGTTTAGAGTTTAAGTAATACATTATACTTTTAATGCCTTTAACGTAACTGGTTATTTAAGCTAGAGTATGGTTATTAACATACATATTCTTTGATTTTTGTGTTATAAAATTATTTTGTTTAAACAGTGAACCTTGTAACTTCATTCTTTTAGTAAACACTGGATTTTTAGATTTCTAAGAAGTAAAACTATTGCTGGTCTCAACCGAGATCATAACAATTCTTCAAATCTGACTGATTTAACCCTCCTGTCTCCATATCATTCTTCCCATTTTTTTGCCCTGCTCATGTTTGTTATGCTCCCATTTGATACAACAATCAGCCTTTCTCTTATGTATTGCCCATTGCAGTCTAACCATTTCTGTCCTGGTCTACCCATCTCATCCTCTTCTGGCTTTATTCCCTTCTCTTCCCATCCATTTATCAAGTAATCCCATGACTTTATCCACTCCACAGGTCTTCACTCTTTCAGTTAAATGAAACTGTCAAAAAGTCTAAATCCTTTACATCTGTAATTTAAAAATACAAAAGTTCTACAATATTCAATGAAATATCCGAGTTTTTTTATAGCATGTTAAAATGCTATTTCATAGTTTTACAAAATTCTGTCAACTCAATTCTTTCAAAAATGATCAGAGTATGTGGCAATGATAAATCAATATTAAATTGGTCTTTTCTAAACTCAGGAAAGAAGCAGTGGCCAGCTGAAGCCAAGCCAAGGGAGCAGAGATTTCAGTGGTAAAGCCCAGGAGGAAGTAAGCTGACTGAAAATGGAGCCATGAGGGAGTGGCAAAACAGATAGAAGGACACTGAAATCACCAAGCAGAATCTCCAAATCTAACAGCTGAAGTATAGGTAAATAGTGGAGAGGCTGGGTGCGAGAGGGTCTGGCAAACATTAGGTGTGGAGGGATTGACCTCTACTAACTATATGACCAATAATTAACATTTCTTTATTGAAATTCAGGATAGAAATACCAAACCTAAAATTGAGAATCACTTAGCATAGTGGACTTGCAGCATTTCCAACCTTCATTTTCCTCAGATATGATACCTGCTCACTGTTGGACAGTTCAGCAGCTTTATACAATGGTGAAACTTACATGACCTCCCATTGATATCCCAGTCATTCCTAGAGGTCCATAACCCCCTCTCTCCAGCCAATGAAGAAGAGCTGCAGACTCTAGGACTAGAGCTCCTCCCATCACAAAAAGATCAGAGACATTCCTTAAACTTGACCTCCTGTCCAGAGAAAACAAGATAGAACAAGTGAAACCCAAGACTATTTAACAGCAGCTTTAACATTTTCCCCTTCAAACCATCTTGTTAAAAGTATATCATCATCACTATAAAGTACAATAGAAATCCCTTAGTGCAAGTTACTAAAATCCAAGATTCTTTCTTGAAGACGTCAACACATCCTGATGTATGGTTCACATTTTCTCGTACCTCAACCAAGTAACCATTCTTGATGTATGAGCCTAAATGATGAAGCTCCAGGCTAACTGACCACAATGGAGGCAAATATTGAAGAATCCACCCCTATCCCCATCAAACCTCATGGGCCACAGGATAGTGATCAGTGGTGGGCTGGTTGGCTCAGCTTCCCCTCCCAAGATCAGATATGTGAAGGCCATTGTACCACTTCTGTTGTCATGGAAACTACTATTCACTGATTAGTGTGGATATAATGCAGCACTGGAAAAAAATTCCAATTAACTCTTATCCTATATGGAAGCCCCATAAGATATCATAAAATTCAATAGACTGACTTTTATTTAACAGTGCGCAGGAGGGCCTGAATGCTAAAGGTGGAGGATGAGGTGCCACTCAAGTGGGCTGCTTTATTCTCAATGGTGCTGAGCTTCTTCAGAGTTGTTAGATCTGCACCCAGTCAGACAAGTGCAGAGTATGGTATCACATTCCTCACTTGTTAGTGGTGGAAATGTTTTGGGAAGTGAGAAGGTGAGTTACATACCACAGAATACCCAACCCCTGACCTGCTCCGGTAGCCACACTATTTATGTGGCTAGTCCATTAAGTTTCTGGTCACTGGTGAATCCCTGGCTGTTGGTAGGGAATTCAACATGGTAATGCAATTGAATGTCAACGGGAAGTGGTTCGATTCTCTCTTATTGGAGATAGTAATTACCTGGCACTTCTGCAGTATGAATGATATTTGCCACTTCTCTCAGCACAAGCCTGAATGTTGTCCAGGTCTTGCTGCATGCGGGCAGGGTTTGCTTCAATATCTGAGTTGCAAATGGTACTGAACACTGCAATCGTCAACAGAATACCCCACTTCTGACCTATGATGGAGGAAATGTCATTGATGAAGCAGCTGAAGATGGCTAGGCCTAGGACACTACCCTGAAGGACTCCTGCAGCCATGTCCTGGGACTGAGGTGATTGATCTCCAACAAATACAAACATATTCCTTTGTGCTAAGTATGAATCCAGTTGAGTTTTCTCCCAGTGACTTCAATTTTACTTTGGCTCCCTGACATCACACTTGGTCAAATGCTACGTTAACATTAATGGCAGTCACTCTCAGTTCATGTCTAGAATTCAGTTCTTGTACATGTTAGACCAAAGCTGTAATGAGGTCTGAAGCAGGATGATCTTAGTAGAATCCAAACCAGCCATTGGTAAGCAAGTTATAGATAAGTGCTGCTTGATTTTGCTGTTGATAACACATTCCACTTTGCTGATGATTAAGAGTAGGCTGATGAAAAGAAAAATTTGCATTTTTATAGCATCTTTCACAACCTCAGGGTGTTCCAAAAGTGCTTTAGAGCTAATGAAGTACTTTTGAAGTGTAGTCACTATTATAATGCAGGAAGCACAACAGCCAATTTTTGTACAGTAAGTTCCCACAAACAGCAATGGGGTGGCAATTGACCAAATCACATTTTGCCTGCTTTTGTGGGCAGGACATGCCTGGGCAATTTTCCACGTTGTTAGGTAAATGACAGTGATGTGTATTCATTGCAATACAGCTACAATAAATGATAGGTTTCTGAGAAATTTGAGCAAAAGGGACAGCACGTCCACAGATCCTTGAAGGTAGCAGGATAGGTAGATAAGGTGGCTAAGAATTAGGGATATCTTCCTTTCCCACCCAAGGCACAGAACATAAGAGCAGGGAGGTTATGCTAGAACCTTCTCTTATATCTATTTTTTAAAGTTAGAATTGTATAAAACATTAGTTAGAGGTACAGTATTGTAAAGGGTGTGATCACACTGGAGAGGGCACAAGTAGATACTGCTAGGACTGAAATTTTAGCTACATGGAAAGATTGGACAGGCTGGGGCTGTTTTCTTTGGAACAGAGGAGGTTGAGGACAGATTTAGATGACGTGTATAAAACTATGAGGGGCCTTGATAGAATGGATAGGGAGAACCCATTTCCCCTAGTAATAACCAGGGAGCAGAGATTTTAAATTTTTTTTGCTTTATTCTTTCATGGGATTTGGGTGTCATTGGCAAGGCCAGCATTTGTTGCCCAAATCCCTAATTACTCTTGACCTGAGTGGCTTACTCCGGCATTTGAGGACAATAAAAGGTCAACCACATTGCTGTGTGTCTGGAGTCAAATGTAGGCCAGAACAGGTAAGGATGGCAAATTTCCTTTCTTAAAGAACATTAGTGAACCAGATGGGTTTTTATGGCAGTCGATGATAATGTAATTGCAACCATTACTGAGGCTAGCTTTCAATTCCAGATTTATTAATTAATTGAATTTAAATTCCACCAGCTGCCATGGTGGAATTTGAACCCATACACCCAGAGGATTAGCCTAGACATCTGGATTTCCAGTCCAATGATACCATCATTATGCCACTGCCTCCCCATTGCAAAGGATTAGAGGGGAATTGAGAAATTTTTGCACCTGGAGTGTGGTGGGGGTCTGGAACTCTACCTGAAGGGGTGATTAAGGCAGAAATCCTCGTTACATTTAAAAAGCACTTGGCTATGTATTTGAAATGCTGTAATCTATAGGGGCTATGGACCAAGAGCTGGAAAGTGGTATTCGGCTAAATAGTTCTTTTTCAGCCGCCATAGAGACAATGGGCTGAAAGGTGTAAATTTCTAGGATCCTATGAACAGCTTGGCTAGAGGTGCATAATTATAGAGCACAAGTCTTCAGAATAAAAGGATGTGATGCTGTTGAGGCCCACAGCCTTTGCTGGATCCACTGTATTCAGCTGTTCCTTTATATGATGTAGAGTGAATGGAACTGGCTGAAGACTGGCTTTTGTGATAGTAGGGATTTTAGGAAAAGTTTACTCAGCTCTTCTAGCTGAAGGTATTAGCCAATGCTTTGGCATTGTCTTTTGCATCCACATGCTTGACTCCGCCATCAATGAAGTTGGTTTTTCACAGATTTAGATTTCATTTCTGGTAAAGCTGTTTATCAAATCATCCACATTAATTTTAATGTGGATCCCCAAACTTCCCTCTTCCTCTTTAAGATGCTTTTTAAAATTTCTCTCCTTGCCCAAGGTTTTGGTCTCATGTCTTAACATACTGTTATGCGGTTCAGTGCAAAATTTGGATTGATAATTCTTCTGTCACATGCCTTGGGATGTTTTACTAACTTCAAGGGACTATATAAATGCAAGCTGTTTTGTAGTAGACAGATGTGTTTTGGAAAACACATCAACTCATACAATTTCAACTGAAACAAAATACTGGAAAAATATAGTTAACGTTTAAGTTCTGATGAAAGATGATTGACTTGAAACATAACCGTTTCTCTCTTCACAAATGCTGCCGGACCTACTGAGTATTTCAGGCATTTTCTATTTTTATTTTGATTCCCAGCATTACTTTTGCATTACTGAAAATATACATTTGTTTTAGCTAGTCTATAATTCAACTAGTCCGTAATTACTTGGTTACAAATTTTAGGAGTAAAACTAGCAATCCAATTTCTTGTCTAGTTGTCTCATCTCCTAGCACAGAGTTGATTTCAGAAAAATGGATCCTACATTACTTTTTAAATTAACAGTTCTGTGTACTGCACATAAACATATTTAGACAGTTAAATCCAAATAGCTACAATATATTATATAAAAATCTTGCCCCTGCATGATTTCCTGCCTGGACCTGACTTCCCACTCCCCACTGTTTTAATTTTTGTGTCAACCTTTTCTCAATTGCTGTGGACAAAGCTTCTAATCACAGAAGTTCCAATAAGGTGAAATTGCTTCCAACTTTTAAATGTTGATTTTCCTGTTTGTTTATTTTGCTTCTTTCCTGTAGGCATTTATACATTTACATAAAGTATGTTTAGCAGAATTAATTGCTCCTCTTCCACATTTCTACCCCTGCGCTTGCCAGACACAAAATGTCTTGCGCTATACTATTCCTGCCTCATCCCTTTTCAGCTAGATGGTCAGCCGATGGACCACTCCTGTCTGCTCAGCCATTCTCCAAACTAGTACTCCCCAGCCTTCTGCCTTGGCTTCTCAACCCATTCCTTCCGAGTAGTATTACATGCCAACCTACTCAGTGGCTGGCCATTTCTGGAGCCATTCATCTGTTTGGGCTGGTGACTTCCACTCCCGCATCCAGGGAGATCATCCAGAATTCTTGCTCCTAGAGTACTTTCAACTCCTGCTGGTTCACTGTCTAGATGTCATATGAGGCCATAATTGGATTTAGGACAGAATATCTCAACACAAATGAAAAATTATCACTTGGACAACTTCATCATAAATAAAATGTCAAAACGTATTGCTGTCCTCATGAAGGAAGGGGAGACAAATATGGGAAAAAGTGGTGGTGGAAGGAGCAGAAGAAACAAGTGAAACTGAGCAAGAGATCACAACACAGGCAAATCTTAGATTAAAGATACACAACAAACCAATTTTAGATTTGAAAAAAATTAATTTCTATAGTTTTGAAGATTCCCTAAATTACACAACATTCCCGAGCAAAATAGGCAAGCAAGAAATCCACAACCTGTCCTAATGCAGCCTCCAGGTACAAGAAAATAATGGGAAGGTCTTGCCCTTGTTTCACCCCATCTGTAGACATTTGATTTCATTCCAAATCTCCTCCATTTTGGCTCACCAGGATCAGAACTAGTGAGAAACTACAGGCCCTAACCCATGTATTACATAATTTCTTATGCCACCAGGGGTTTCCAAATGTTACAGCTACAAGAGGGGAAACACCTCCTTGCTGTGTAATATGGAAAATAAATAATGTCTGGAAAAGCTATTTTCTAAAGCTAATTCTACCGAACAGAATGCCTAAATGGATAACAGCACAATTTGACATAATGCCACATTTTGTGACCTCTAAAACAGGCTGTAAATTTCAATCCTAAAGTCAATACCAGCATTTACAATCTCAGCACATGCACATATAATACAAAAAAAGACAAATATTACTTTGTCGAATTATTTACTAATGCTGATATTACAAACAGCACCTTGGATTTCAATACTGGCACTGATAGTACCCCAAGTTGTTGTATAACAATACTAAAGCAATATTTCAACATCATAATAGAGACGATAAATACTAACTTAGTCTATGGATTTTGGCTATAGCATGCCTGTGACAACATAATTTTGAGTGGGTTCCCAATTCTGGGCATCAGTGATACTTTTATATATTATTTTATAAAAGTGATTAACGACAGGGCTACAAGTAATTGCTTCTTACTATCTGGAAGTTTAACAAAGGGAACACAATACTTAACCATTATTAATTTTTCTCCAGGATAATTTTTAGCAGGCCTATGGAATAAAACCATAATTAATGCTGGGTTGAGTACATCAAGGACAAAAATCTCAAAAAATACCTCCTTCAAAATCTTGGCTTCTTTTTACTGGAAGGATCCATGATAGGTTGGTTCCTCTTCAACATTATCATGGTTATTAAACATGGTGATTACAAATAGTTATATTTATTTAGTGCTTTTTTAACACTGTGAATGTCCCAAAGTGCTTCATGGACAAGGTGGTAAATCCCAAGATCATTTAGCTCTGCACTACTGTAAGATTCTGAAATTAGGACCTCAGTTTTGTCCAGGCTCCAATTTTCACACTAAATTTTTCAAGGAATCAGACTGTTATGCCCCATGATGTATTTATATGTTTAACTAATCATTAATTACTAAATGCAACATTTTGAGTGTTAACGGCAGAACATCACTACTGCACCACTGAAACCACACTGAAGTATCATACATGGAAATTTCACAATCAGTATCTCAAAAATTAAACAGATCTAAATAATGATTAACCTAACAGCCCTTTGTTCATTTTAGCAATCTTTATTGAAATAAACGTTCCTTTACTTATCAGGGCTTTAATAGTTTAGTGCTCTTAACATCCTGCAGGACCAAAAACAGCTCGAACAAATCATAATCTTGTTTTGTTCATTAATTTGGCTAATTTCCTAAACATTTACAACTCTGACCTTAACTCTTACCATTACACTCTTCTACCCACTGTCTCATATGTATTCCTTGAAGAATAATCCTTAACGAATGTCACATGGTACCCTACAACTATTACTGCTACTGCATTTGAATAGTGCCTTTAAAATATTGAAACATCCCTAGACGCATCATGGGAACATTATCAAACAACATATGATACCGAATCACACAAGAAAATATTAAAACAGATGCCATGTAGGTTTTAAGCAGATTCTGAAAGGAGGCAAGAGAGAGGGACAGAGCAACATAGTAGTTTAGGGAGGGATCTCTAGCTGAAAACATAGCCACCAAGGCAGAGTGATTAAAACAGGGAATATGTAAGAGGCCAGAATTGGAGGAGCACAAAGATCTTGGAGAGTTGTATGGCTTAGAGGAGGTCATAAAGATAGCAAGGGACAAGACCATATAGCAATTTGAAAACAAGGATAAAAATTTTAAAATTGGAATGTTGCCAGGCTGGGAGCCAATGTAGTCAGTGAGCACAGGGTTTATGGGTATAAAGAGAGTTAGGATACTGGCAGCAGTATTTTAGATTACCTCAAGTTTATGGAGACTGAGGTAATAAAAGCATGGTGAGGGTTTCAGCAGCAGATGAGCTGAGGTAAGAACAGAATTGGGCGAAGCTATGGAGGTGGAAATAGGCAGCCTTGGTGATCTGCGAATGTGTGATGGGAAGCTCATTTCTGGGTCAAATACGACACCAAGGGAGCAAATTGCTTTGCTCAGCCTCAGACAGGAAGAGGGATAATGTCAGTGGCTTGAGAACAGAGATTATGGTAGGGACCGAAGACAATGGCTTTAGTCTTTCCAATGTTTAGTTGGAGGCAAATTGCACTTATTACTGGATAAAGGAAAAGCAGTCTGACAATTCATAAGCAAAGGAGCGGTCAAGAGAGGTAGTCGTGAGACGGAGCCAAGTTTCACTAGCGTATGTATTGAATCTGATTTTTAGATAATGTTGCCAAAGAGCAATATGTACTATAAATACATATAGTGCCTTTAAGGTAATAAGATGTCACAAGATGTTTCACAGAAGCATTATAAAACAAAATACGACAGTCACAAAAAGAGATATCAGGTCAGATGATGAAAACTTTTGTCAAAAAGCTAGGTTTTAAGGAGTGTCTTAAAGAAGGAAAATGAGATGGAGAATTGTAGGAAGAGAATTACAGAGCTTAGGGCCTAAGCAACTGAAAGTATGGCCACCAATGGTGGAATGATTAAAATTGGGGATGCATAAGAGGACAGGGTTAGATGAGCGCAGACATCTCAGGTGGATTGAGGGGTTGGAGGAGAAAACAGAGATAGGGAGGGGTGGGGCCAATGAGGAATTTGAAAACAAGGATGAGAATTTTAAAAGTCAAGAGATTGCTTGACCAGGTCAACAAGCACAGGGGTGAAAGGTGAACAGGTCCTTATGAGGGTAGGACCCAGGCAGTGTTTTTTGGATGACCTGAAGTTTATGGAGAGAAGAATGTGGAAGACCAGCTAAGAGTGTGTTGGAATAGTCAGGTCTAGAGGTAGCAAAGACATAAATGAGGATTTCATCAGAAGAGCTGAGGCAGGGGTAGTTATGGAGGTGGTAAAATATGGATTTTAGTGATAGCACAACTACATGATTAGATGCTCAAGTCGGGATCAGCTATGACACCAAGGCTGTGAACACTCTGGTTCAGACTCAGACAGTTGCCAGGGCGAGGGATGGAGTTGGTAGCTAGGGAACAGAGTTTGGAGCAGGGACTGAAAACTGGTTGGATGTCATTAGCGTACATGTGAACTGTGCTTTTCGGTGTTGTTACCAAGGGGCAGATTGTAATTGAGAAAGAGGAGGGGATCAAGGATAGATCCTTGGGGGACACCAGAGATAATGGTGCAGGAAGAGAAACCATTGCGATACACACTCTGGCAACAATTAAGTAGATGAGAATGGAACCAGGTGAATGCAATGCTACCAGCAAGACTATGACAGAGGCAGTGGAGGAGGATGGTTGGATCAATTGTGTCAAAGGCTGCAGACAGGTTGAGAAGGGATAGTTTACTTTTGTTACAGTCACATAGGATGTCATTTATGACTTTGATAAGGGTTGTTTTGGTACAGTGGCAGGGGAAGGACACTAATTGGAGGGATTTAAACATGGAGTTCCAGGAAAGTTGAACACAGATTTTGGAGGTGACAACACATTCAAGGATTTTGGAGTGAAGAGAGAGGTTGGAGATAGGTGGTAGTTTGCAAGGATGGTGGTGAGGTCAAGGGTTGGTTTTTTCAGAGGTGACAATGGCAGATTTAAATGAGAGAGAGGGACAGCACCTGAAAAGAGTAAACAATTTGACTAACAAGGGAACCAGAAGGGGAAGATGGGCAGTCAACAGGTTAATGGGAATAGAGTTGAGGGAGCTGAAAGTGGATGTAGATGAGAAATAGAAGGGGACCGAGGATAGATCCTTGGGAGACATCAGAGGTAACTGTGCAGGAGCAGGAAGAACAGTCATTGCAGGTGATCCTCTGGCTATGACCAATAAGAATGGAACCAGGTGAGTTGGCTCCCACCTAACTGCATGATGGAGGAAAGAATTACAGAAAGATAATATGGTCATGAAGTCATTTTCCAGTCACATAGGATGTTTACTGTGACTTTGATAAGGGCCATTTCAATTCCATCTCATCTGGCTTAAATAGATCATATTTTCAAGAAATCTCTAGGGTTTCGTCTTGATCCAACTGTTGCTTTCATTCTTTTTATCCTTTTACGCCAGTGATGTGATTTGTATTAATTTAGCTATTTCCCCTGCATCAGATTTGATATTACATTTTAATCTAATGAACAAAATGGCAGGCAGTCTCGTTTTTTTAAAAATTGCACCCGGCTATACTTGGTATGTTTGAAACACTCCAGCTAACTTCATCTCAGTTTACAACTTTTGGAAATCTACAATAAAAACTGCTAAATGCAACACATGGGAATTGATGCTTTTTTTTATTTTTCTGCCCTGCAGCAATCACTTCTTCTAATCTCTTGCTGAAATTGTCTTTCCAAATTCTTTTCCACAAATCTTCTATTCTGATGGCATACAGACCTCCTGAAGAGAAAAAAAACTGTTTGGCTCATCTTTCTGTTCCAACTCTAATCTTGAAGAACTTAGCAAGAACATTCTTTCACTACTCCATTCTACTCTACTATTATGGCTAAAATATTGGGCCAAATCTTGTGCCATATGCCATTACTTAGACATTTTCCTGCACCTTTACAGTGTAACGTATTGGAAGTGCAAGCTGATAATGGTGTGGCAAGGACAGCAGTGCATCAGGGACCTACATCAACTGAAACACCAATAATTTCATTGGTTAAGGGGGCAGAATTTAAGGATTGAAAAAGCCACAAAGGAATGAAGGAGGAGGACAATGACAAATTAAGAGTCAAATCAGGTAAAGAAAGAAAAATAAGGAGGGAAAGATAGACTGGATTGCAGGAGAAAAGACACAATGGAAAAGCAGGAAATTTTTTAAAGTTCTAAGAAGAATCTACTCCATGCAAGAATGAGACTGAATACTGCAGCTTAAATACTTCCCTTTCTAGGCCAGAGAAGTTGATTGGCGTGACAATAACTATTATTTAATTAAAAGTATACTTGCGTTCTTAGTGCATTCCAGTGAGCTCTCAAAATAACAGCTAGGATTAGGGCAGGATACCATTCAGTGGAAAGACTAAATTGACCAGCAAGTTCTGGAGATTCACTGTTCCAGACATATTTCAATATCCTGAACTTGAAGGCTGATTTGTGCATTAATAAGAGAATATGTCATGAATACGTCATTTGTTTTCCAGCAAGATTTGACCCCATGAGTATCCTATCGGTCCGTCAGAATCCTCCATTCTTGGTGAATCGTTACTGCTATTTTCACTTTGTATCTCCTGTCTTAATCACTCATTTCAAGATCCATCTTCCTTGTCAAAAATTCACTAGTATTCACCCCATCTATAAGAAAATGGATTCTTATTGTTCAAGCTATTGCTCTATTGCCTTCAGGTCCACTCCATAATCCAGACTCAACTAGCTCAGTTGGCTAGCCTCCATAAACTTAATCTCCTCTAAAATGTCACTGCCTGTATCCTAACTCGCACCAAGTCCAATTCACCCATCACACTTGTGCTTGCTGGCCTACGTTGACTCCCGGTCTAGTGATGCAATTTTAAAATTCTCATCATCTTATTCAAATACCTCCATGGCCTCATCCCTCCTCATCTTTGTAATCTCCTCCAGCCCTGCAACCCTTCAAGAATGATGTATTTCTCCACCTTTCCACTCTTGTGCATCCTTCACTCCTCAACTGGTGACTGTACAAGTGTCTAGTTCCTCAGCTCTGGAATTCCCTCCATAAGCTCCTCCACATCTCAGCCTCATTCTTCCTTTAAGTGGCTTCTGAAAACCCATCTCTCTGACCAAGCTTTTGGTCACCTGTCCTGCTATCTCCTTCATTGGCTCGACGTCAATTTTTGTCTGATTACACTTAAGTAAAACGCTTTGGGACATTTTACCTCTTTAAAGGTGTTGTATAAATACAAGTTGCTGATTACTTCAGGTTTCTTTTACCAAGTCAAGCAGAGCCACTAGTCTTATATGATGACCAGATTACAAAAAATATTGCACAGTTCAGTTTCAGAATTCTACTTGACAGCTTCCCTTGAAAAGTATCTAAAGAAAACCCTACTTACTGTTGCTTGCTTTTCTTCAACCTTACTGTAACATCCAATGCACCATAACACATTAAGCATAGAATACAATGTGCAAACCAGCCATTTTCTATTTTGAGGAATAAAAGCTGTTTTGCAATTTATAAACTATACTGTTTTAAAAAATTTAAAAGAGAACATTTCAGAGATTGTAGCATTTCAAACATTTTAAATGACACTGTTTAAAACAAAAATCAATCTTCAAATCCTTAGCTGAATTTGGGTTTAGCTAAAGTAAAATGCACTTTGGCGCGCACAGCCTATTAAGTGTGAATTTGTTTCAAATTAAGATTCACCTGTAGAAGGACCTATCGCATCCTCATTCTTTTGATTGATAGCACGCCTAACGCAATGCGGCATCTCTCCAATCGATTGATTCTAGGAAACGCAGACATATTTTGTCCAGCTGCCATTATAATTACCCCATTTGATTTGTTGCTTCTGCTTAAATGAAGGCCTAATGTTGGATTGATTCACACAACTCAAAGGTCCTATTTGATAGAAGATCTAATTTTGGCGATTCACATCTCTCTCAAACACCATTATGAATCTAGGAAGGTGGAAGCCCCAGTTGAGGCGTTACAAATGCTGTTGCCAGGACAAAACTGCTAGGAATACAGCCCCAAGTTTTGATCTCCTTCCATGAAACATGAATTTTATGGAGGAAAATTGCCCAAAGAAAGAAATGCAAAGCCTCCCTCCCTCTACACAAGACCCATTTGCTTTTCAAAATTAGGAAAAATAAGCCCCACAAAAATCATAAGAAGCCAACGGCTAACGGAAAGAATTTTTTTGTTGATAAAAGTTCTATCACTGTACTATCAACATGCAAAGGGCCTTCCTAGGGAAACAAAATCATCTATAGCTGGGTGGCACTCTACATCTATGAGGAGTTAGAGAGAGGATGGATCAAGGATATGTTGACCTATTAAAGGTGAAGTTGGATAAACTGGTCTCCCTTAAGTCAACAATATCTACCAAATTTGAAGTTCTCAATAAGAAAGTATCTGTGCTGAGATTGTCCAGCATGTCCTGGCTGAAGACAAGGGCCCTTTCTAATCAGACTAGTCAAGTGTGAAGTTCAATAAACTTGGTTGGAGCCTCCAAAATGGTACATCCTAATCAGAGAACATTTTTATTTAGATGCACTCTTCCTAGTAACAGAAAAAGTTCTCCACAACCAAGCTAGAAATAATTATGGAGATCACTGCAGAAATCAACATGTGCCCTTTAAGACTCTGATGCTCTAAGGTGATCGACATGTTTAGCTGAACCAGTCAGAGACAGCAAAAAAGATCAAAGGCAATCTGGAGGTTGATTTATCAGGAGTATTTCTATACAATAGGTCATGAGCTGGGAGCTCTTCAATTTTAAAACTGTTCAATTGGAGCAATCCATTAGTATATCTAGATTTACATACTGTAACCTATACCCCACAGAAATATCAAGACCAAACTGACTGAACACTTTAGATATCAAAGAAACTTTTTTTCTTTTAAAAGAACTTTTATCTCAATTTCGGCTTGCCATTTCCACCATTAAAGGCTAAGGAGCCTCACTAGGGTGACATACAATTTAGCAACTGTAAGGATTAGGAGTTGTGAAGAAAAAATTTAATCAATTCTCAAGATTAACTACATCAGAGTGTGGACCATCACAATTATAACAGTTTTTCAACCATAGAATCGCTAGGCCAGCCTTGAATTTCTAACTCAAAGTTCTAGATCTGGAAAGAGTACTGAGTCTGGGGAATAAAACAAAGACCTCACCCATACAATGCCATTTCTTAGGTACAGATAAAACTTAAGTGCATCAGAAATCCCCTACTTTAATTATACTGCGACCTTATGCTAAGGCTTGGTTCCTGCTCAATGACAGGGTAACGAGTTCTAAGTTTTACACCTGACTAGGAGGTCAAGTCCAAGGGTCAAACATATGAATTAGGAGCAGGAATAGGCCACTCGGCCCCTCAATCCTGCTTCGCAATTCAATAAGATCATGGCTTATCTGATTATATTCTCCTGCCTACCCCTGATAACCTTTCATTAATTAAGAATCTATCTAGCTCTGCCTTAAAAATATTCAAAGGCTCTACTTCAACCACCTTTTGAGGAAGAGAGTTCCAAAGTCTCACAAAGTCTGCGGGAAAAAAATTTCCTCATCTCTGTCTTAAATGAGCGACCCCTTATTTTTAAATAGTGACCCCTCGTTCTAGAATCTCCCACAAGAGGAAACATCCTTTCCACATCCACCCTGTCAAGACCCCTCAGGATTTTATATTTTTCAATCAAGCCACCTCTTACTCTTCTAAACTCCAGCGGATACAAGCCTAGCCTGTCCAACCTTTCCTCATAAGGCAACATTCCCATTCCAGGTATTAGTCTGGTAAACCTTCTCTGAACTGCTTCTAACGCATTAACATCTTTCCTTAAATAAGACCAATACTGTACACAGTACTCCAGATGTGGCCTCGCTGGGGCCCTGTACAACTGAAGCATAACTTCCCTACTTTTGTATAAAAGCAAAATACTGCGGATGCTAGAAATCTGAAACAAAAACAAAAATAGCTGGAAAAACTCAGCAGGTCTGACAGCATCTGCGGACAGGAATACAATTAATGTTTCGAGTCCGTATGACTCTTCATCAGAACTACTTTTGTATTCAATTCCCCTCACAATAAACGATAACATTCTATTGGTTTCCTAATTACTTGCTGTACCTGCATACTGGTCTTTTGCGATTTATGCACTAGGAGACCCAGATCCCTCTTGAATCTCAGAGCTCTGAAATCTCTTACCTTTTAAATAATGTAATTCTTTTTTATTCTTCCAGTCAAAATGGACAATTTCACATATACCCACATTAAACTCCATTTGCCAGATCTTTGCCCACTTATTTAACCTATCTATATCCCTTTGTAGCCTCCTTACAATCTCTTCACAACTTACTTTCCTACCTACCTTTGTGTCATCAGTAAATTTAGCAACCATTTCTTAGGTCCCTTCATCCAAATCTTTTATATAATTTGTAAAGATCTGAGGCCTCAGCACTGATCCCTACGGCACACCACTCGTTACACCCTGCCAACCAGAAAATGACCCATTTATGCCTACTCTGTTTTCTGTTAGCTACCCAACATTCTATCCATGCCAATACGTCATCCACTGCATCATGAGCTTTTATTTTCTGCAATAACCTTTGATGTGACACCATATCAAATAGCTCTGAAAATCTAAGTACAATTCATCCACCGGTTCCCCTATATTTACAGCAATGTGACTCCTTCTAAGAACTCCAATAAGTTGGTTAAACATGATTTCTCTTTCACAAAACCATGTTGTCTCTGCCTGATTACCTTGAATTTTTCCTCAGTACCCTGCTATAGCATCTTTAATAACAGCTTCTAACATTTTCCCTATGACAGATATTAGGCCAACTGGCCTATAGTTTCCTGCTCTCTTTCTTCCTTTTTGAAGAAATGAGTTACATTTGCTATTCTCCAATCTCATGGAATCTTCCCCGAATCTAGGGAATTTTGGGAAATTAAAACCAACGCATCAACTATCTCACTAGTCACTTCTTTTAAGACCCTAGGACGAAGACCTGGAGATCTGTCAGCCCGCAGCCCCAACAATTTGCTCAATAGCACTTCCCTGGTGGTTGTAATTTTCCTGAATTCCTCCCTTCTATTTCCTGATTTACAACTATTTCCAGGATGTTACCTGTATCCTCCATAGTGGAGACCTGGGAGGCGGTGGCGTAGTGGTATTGTCACTGGACTGGTATTCCAGAGACCCAGGATAATTGTCTGGGGACCTGGGTTCGAATCCCGCCATGGCAAATGGTGAGTATTTGGATTCAATAAAAATCTAGAATCACAAGTCTGATGATGACCACAAACCATTGTTAATTGCAAAAACCCATCAGGTTAATTAATGTCCTTACCTGGTCTGGCCTATAAGTGACTCCAAACCCACAGCAACGTGGTTGATTCTTAAATGCCCTGTGAACAAGGGCAATTTGGAATGAGCAATAAATGCTGGCCTAGCCAGTGACACCCACATCCCATGAACAAATAATAAAAAATACCTGTTCAATTCATCCTTATTTTCCATTATTAATTCCTCAGACTCACTTTCTATTGGATCAAAGCTCACTTTATTAACTTATCTTTTTAAAATACCTATAGAAACACTTTCTCTCGTACTGTATTTCTTTCCCTCTTTACCAACCTTTTAGTCATTCTTTGTTTTTTTTTATAATGGGCCTGAACTTCCTCGGAATAATAATCAGTATTGGATTGCCACTCCTCACCCAATTACTTATATCAGATTTTTCGATCCTATCTCACCCAACCTTCCGACTGAGGCTGGGCGAGATCTAGGCAGTGCAGTGCGTCCCCAAAGCCCCAAAGACCAGCAGCGAAGTACAAGAGTCAAAGGGAAAGACGTCACGCCTCTTTTTTACGGCATTAGCTGCCTTAAACCAGATAAGTTTTAAAGATGCATTGAAAGTTAAAAGTCCTTGACAGGCCAGGGAGAATGTAACTGTCTAAGGTAAGTGGATAGAATTTTGGAGGGTGAGGGGAGTGATTGGAGGTCTGGGGGAGATTGTAGGTCATGCGGTGCCAGAGGTCAGGGGAGTCAGAAGTCGGGGGTTGAAGATCGTGGGGTCAGAGTCAGACATTGGGGGGTGGGGTGTCAGATGTCTGTGTTGGGGAAGGTCAGAGGTCTGGGGGGGGGGGCAGGATTCAGATATCGGGGTCAGGGGTCAGAGGTCTGGTGTCTGGGCCTTGCCTTTGGGGGGTGGGGGGGTCGTCAGGACTCGGGGGGTGTCAGGCCTCGGAGGGGGACAGGGTCAGGAAGTCTGAGGTCACTGGGAACTGGACTTTGGGGGGGGATGGGAGGTCAGGAGGGTCAGTGGTTGGCGAGGTCAGATGTTTGGGAGGGGTCAGAGTTGGAGATTGGTGGGTCGGAGGTTAGGGGAGTGAGTTGGAGTTCCAGAAAGGGTGGGTGTGTCAGAGGTTGGAGGTTGAGGGGTGGTTAGAGGTCAAGGGAGGTCAAAGGTCGGGGAGTCAGGCATTCAGGGATGGGTTGTTGGGCCTCAGGAGGGGAGCATGTTGGGCTTCTGGGGGGTGGGGGGGGTCAGAGATCAGGGAGTGGTTGGAGGTCAGGTGGTTGGATTGGAGGTGGTGGGGGGGTGTCAGTTGGGTGTTGGGTCTTGGGGTGAGGGGGTTAGGCCTTGGGAAAGGGGCAGTTTGGGCCTTGGGGTAGAGGATGAAAGGCCTTGGGGGGTTCTGGGCATTGGTTTGGGGGAGGTGGTGTCAGGCCTTGGGTTGTGTCACGTTGGGTCTGCGGGAGGGTGCTGGTGCCGGGCCCGGTGGGGGTCGGGGGGGTTGGGGGAATGGTAGTTCCATGCAGATGAGGTGGAATCCCATGGTGGGAGGTTAGTGGGAGACTCCTGGGGGCCGTGGGGTTGTGGGTTGCAGGTTACTGTGTAGGGTGTAGGTGAGGGGTGGAGGGAGGGGGGAAGAGACACCCTTGGGAAGTCTGATGTGTGGGGGAGTCTCAAAGTGGGGGCAGGTAGTCAGGGGTTGTGGGGTAGTTCCCTCTGGGGTCGGGGTGTGTGGGCAGTCAGTCTGGGTCTGTACAATCATTAGCCAGAAGTTAGAAGAGGTTTTAATTCTTCTAACTTTCTCTGGGTAACTATTGGTATAACCCTGGCTGATGTCTGTGTTGGGGGAGGTCAGAGGTCTGGGGGGGTTGGGGGGGGGGGGGGGGTGGTCAGATATCGGGGTTCGTGATTTAAACCGTATTTTTGGATGGATCCCAGTGCAGGGCAGTTGCCCAGTGAAACTTGCACTTTTGGGCAAATGCTGTGCAAACCCTTACCTGGGAACCTCCGAAGGGGATTCCCCTGCGCATTTTTGGGAATCCCCCAAACCGACACTGGGGAGCTCAGAAGTTACAGCCCATTCTGTCCAATCTTCAGACCTGCTAGCCATCTTTGCGCAATTCTGTGCTTTTTCTTTAAGTTTGATACTATCTTTAACTTCTTTAGTTTGAAAGTCAAAGAAGAAAATCCTGATTGGACGGACACCTTGGCTCATGATGTAACTGAGTTGCATTAATATGATCTCGAATTTCCTGGTTTTCCTCCAAACTTGTTTTTTCCTGATGTTTGCTTCACAGCTTGGGCACAATCAGAAACTTTTGAAGCGGGAGATGGTGGCAGACTGCCAATGTCTCTGGACGAACACAGAGGCCCAGACTCTGGGGACATGAGTTCAAATCTCACCACAGAGGCTGGTGGAATTTGAGAGACCATGAAACTATCAACAATCATCACAAAAACCCACCTGGTTCACTGATGTCCTTGAGGGAAGGAAATCTGCCATCCTTACCTGGCCTGGCCTACATGTTTCTCCAGACCCACAGCAATGTTGATGCCCTCTAAATGGCCAAGCAAACCACTGAGTTCAAGGGCAATTAAGGATGGGCAACAAGTGGTGGAACAGGCTTGAGGGGCTGAATGCCCTCCTGATTCTACCTCCACTATGTCCCCTCGCACTTACTACAAACCTCTGTGACAGGGATTAGGGTTTGGGATGGGGTGGGCGGTCTGGGATGGGATGGGAGCAGTGGGATTAGATGCAGGGTCTGAGATGGGTGTGGGTTATGGCATGTGGTAAGGGGTCTGGTATAGGACGTGGGGTTTGGGATGGGATGCGGGTTCTGGGAGGGAGTGGGAGGGTCTGGGATGGGGTGGGAAGTCTGGGATGGGTTGAGGGGTATGGGATAGGTTGAGGGGCCTGGGGTGGGCTGGGAGGTCTGGGATGTGGTAAGGGATCTCAAACATTGAGGTATCAAGCTCCATCTTGAGGAACAAAGCTCCCTGCTGCAAATCCATTTTTTTCTTGTTTTAGTTATTGAAAGAGGCTACCATCTGGAGAAATCCACAACTAAATATACATAAGGACTGACGGAGAATCTCAAGTATTCATTGTTTTACAGGCTAGGCCTGCATAGAGAACAGTAGGCTTTGTACATAAAAACTATTATCCCATAGTAAGCCAAGTGTCACTGAGTGATAGAGAGAAATCCCTCCAGTCCAAGCATGTGTAGAGGAATCAACGAGAAGAAAAACACAAACAGGTAAAAGTATAACTAAACATCATGTGTGCCAGATTTCTCTCCAAGAACTCAATGACAAAGAAGAGTGAAATTGGGAGTTGGGAGAATTTTCTCAAAATTAGGTGGGTAAGAAATGAATTCTCTTGCAGGTCTTGGGCATTTACAGAAGGCAGGTGCAAAGGGTCACGCTGGGGACAAATCTTGACTGCATCAAGACAAAATACTCCAGTGCAATTCCTCAAGCAATCCAAGGTTAAAAAAGTGTGGGATGTCTGAGCACCAAAGAATAAAGATATTGATTCAAAATTATATCCGTTATGGAAACAATCCAGCATTCTTAAGAATTATCAAAATTTAAACAGAGAAAACAAAATATTAAATTCTTGGAGGAGAGGGAGGGAGAGATTAAGCATGAGGGGATAATGAGTACAGAAACACTTTTAATACTTACATTTGATCTCTAGGTTTTCTGTATCCATGTAAAAATACTGTCAAGGAGAATAGTTAATTTTACAATGTACTTTAAAAACAGATATAGAGGGAGAACAGATTAAAGAAATTTTTAAAATACAATAAATATATATACAATCTATATGACTTAGATGAGGAGACTCAGTGTAACCCATCCAAGTTTGCTGATGATAAAGTTAGGTGGGAAAGTAAGCAGTGAGGAGGACCCAAAGAGGTTGCAGGGGGTCGGAATAAGAACATGGCAGATGAAATACAATGTGGAGAATTGTGAAGTTATCAACTTTGGTGAAAAAATAAAAAGGCAGATTTTGTTTTGAATTGGGAAAGATTTGGAATGTTTGCTTTCAGAGGGACCTAGGTGTCCTTGTATATGTATCACAAAGTTAACATGCTGTTACTGCCAGCAATTAGAAGGAAAATGGCATATTATTTTTTGTTACAAAGAAATTGGAGAATAATAGTTTTTATACAATTATACAGGGTGTTGGTGAGGCCATATGTGGAATAGCATGCACAGTTTTGATCTCCTTATTGAAGGAGGAGTGTAACTAAAGTTCACTGACTTAGCAAGGTAGATGCTGAGAAAAGTATTCCCCTGGCAGTGGCATCCAGGACACAGATTGGGATTTTACTAGCCTCTGAAAGTCAGGCTGGGAAGCAGAAGGGCTGGTAAAATGGTGGCGGAGGGAAGCTTCCGTGCGATATTTCGAGAGGCGAGAACAGCAGAAGCTCGGCCACCCACCGACCAGAGGCAGGCAGCCAATTAATCCAATTGGCCATTCTACACCCAACCCCCGCATTCTACCAGTGTTGGAACAGTGCCTAATCACCGGGGAAGATTGCAGGAACATTGAAGCAACCTCTCAGCAGTTTCCCAGTGGTGGGGGCCCGTCCTTCCCAGAGGCTCCACGGTCCACAGAGAAACTCACTGGTCACAACGGCCACCCCCGCAGTTCTGACTGCTGCCAGAGTGTTCACTCCGATGATCTATGGGCCTCTCTCCCTGGTCCTGCCACAGTAGAAAAAAATTCTTACCTGCCCTTTGAGTGGATTTCAACAAGGAGGCATCCTCTTCTTCTCCCTACTCCCTTAGCAGCAGCCTCCGCCTTTATCGGTGGCGCTGCCGGCCCTTTGGTTGGGCCAGTAGCTTGGAAAGACAGGCTGCCAGCTAAGAAAGACAAGCCACTGTCCTTTCCTTATTTGGCTACCTGCAGAGAAAAGCTGTCGTGGTCCTGCTGTCGTCAGTGCAGGCTCAGGTCTTGCATTCTAGCCAGATAATAGGACTTCACTGTTGCCAGTAAAATTCCAGCCAGAGTCATAATCACAGAATTGAGGAGGTCAGCCATTTAGGACTCAAGTGTAGAGAAATTTCTACACACAAAGAGTTGTGAATCTTTGGAATTCTTTACCCCAAAGAGCTGTGGATGTTCAGTCATCGAGTATATTTGAGGTATAGATTGATAGATTTTAGAGAATCAAGGGATATGGAGATATTGTGGGAAGATGGAGTTGAGGTTAAAAAAAAACAGCCATGATCTTGTTGAATGGCAGAGCAGGCTCAAAGTACCAAATGGCCTACATTGTTTTATGAAGTACTCAGGTCTAGAAGATCCAAGGAAGAAATTGGCAAGAGCTCAAATCCTAGCCAGTGGAAAAATTATTCCTTCCCACCTCTTGGTAATGAGTAGCTACTTGGATCATCAAAAATAGCTAACACTACTATACTAAGTTAACTCGTTTATTATATATATAAAAATTGCACCTGCCTGCTTCACCCAACTCTCAAGCCAATGTAAAGAGATTGAAGGTTACTGGAAAGTATAGACACAGATGATCAAATACTCTATGGAGCACTGTGGCTCCCACTCTGCTCTGAAAAACAGAATGAAACGTGCTGGAACTGAATATTATTTAGATAACCCAGAGCTTTCGGTCACTTGTTTTCAAGGTTACAAAGAAGTTTAGCATTCAGGAGTTTTACTCATTCACTATTTGGCACACACAAAAGATTAAATAGGTTAAGAGTTCAGGCTAGCCCAGAGGGCAACACAGTTACTTGGACGCCATGACTAAAAACTGATTAATTTCTTCAATCCTTGGAGACACCAATTTCAGTAACATTGGTGCGAGGAAGCACTCAGCAGAAGAAAGATATCACTCAAACCTCTTACTTTCCTCCTGTCAGATGGGCAAATACCACATTGGCAATGTCCTGGAAGCAAACACTTGCACATTTGCATCAGCTGGAAAGGATTCATACAAGAAGTGAATCAAGTGAACAAAAGGTAACAAGGTCCAGAAAGAATCACAGGATCACAGAATCGCACAATGCAGAAGAAGCCCTTCGGCCCATTGAGTCTGCACCGACATGTGAGGAACACCTGACCTACCTACCTAATCCCATTTACCAGCACTTGGCCCATAGCCCTGAATGTTATGATGTGCCAAGTGCTCATTCAGGTACTTTTTAAAGGATGTGAGGCAACCCGCCTCCACCAACCTTCCAGGCAGCGCATTCCAGACCGTCACCACCCTCTGGGTAAAAGGTTTTTCCTCACATCCCCCCCAAACCTCCCACCCCTCACCTTGAACTTATGTCCCCTCGTGACTGACCCTTCAACTAAGGGGAACAGCTACTCCTTATCCACCCCCCTCGTAATCTTGTACACCTCAATCAGGTTGCCCCTCAGTCTTCTCTGCTCCAATGAAAACAACCCAAATCTATTCAACCTCTCTTCATAACTTAAATGTTTCATCCCAGGCAACATCCTGGTGAATCTCCTCTGCACCCCCTCCAGTGCAATCACATCCTGGAATGCAAATAAAATTAGGGTGAATCCATCACAGCACAAATAAGATACAACCTTTTGGAAGGAATAGATTTGATAGGCCAGTTTATCTTATATTTCATGTGGGTACTTGTATCTATCCTTCCCACATTTTCTTCTTGAATATTCCTCAAGTAATAGCATAATAATATTTACGACTGATCCATCCCCCGCTAACTCAGCTGGTTATGGTAGTGAGTTGCTGATCCATACAAACTAGGTTCAATAACATGGATTGTACTGATCTAATCTCAACTAGAGTAGTGATAAATGTACAATTGACCTCAATGCCCAGATTTTTCAGGCAGGGGGAAGCAAAACAGCAAGTTTCTCATTCTTGTTCATTATTTGTTGTACCCTACTGGAAGTGTACATGTAGAAGCCCAATTTTAGACAGAACTGGGCTATGTTTAAGTAAGGTGAAGAAAACGGGAGGAAAAAGAACTCCTGTTTATGTTAAGTCCTGTCTTCACTATTTAGGGATCATGACCACAGTCATGGGTTGTTCTTCCAATAAGGGAGACGACGATCACCTCTGAAATTATGTTTAGAATCATGTTAAATTCTTCAATTTATAAATAAATTATGTCCACTAGTCCACTAGATAAAAGAAAAAAATACATGTTATAACAAATAAGAACTTAAAAAACATTCAGGAATTGCCTTACCATTTTTATTCTAAAAGTAAAAGCTATACTTTCCATGGTTGTTTTAGGAAATGTAGTTTATTGATCTCACCTTTTCCAAACTAAACGCAATTCTAAACTTTCTCAAAATACTTAAGTGTAGCACCACAACAATTACTGTGCCAACAAATTTCTAAATGTGCACAAAAGGATATAGTAAGGATTTTCCAATAAAAGCGATCCAATGCATGCCTCCTTTATCATTGGACGAGCCATCAATGTACGTCTTCGCCAGTAAAACTTGGAATAATTTAAGGAAAATGAGTTAAATGGAATGCTTAATATGTAATTTCTAATAAAAGCCATAAATAATTCAAAACCACATTTTTAAATACGGTAATGCCACCATTAAGTTCAATATGTCAGTGTTTCCCAAACTTTTTTCTGCTTGGCCCCATTATAATACTTAATACTTGATGTGACCCAGAGTGAAAACTGCGGAAGGGGGAGGAGAGTTGTTGAATGGAGTGGATGTTCAACAGTGTTGATACATGCACAAAAAAAATCAGGCATCAGATCTCATTGGATTAGGCCAAAATTTATTTATTTTTTTAAAAACACATTTAAAAGGAGCCTGACAACCAATTCCAGGATTGTCAAATCCTAGTCTCCACTCTGTAACCTCCATTGCTGCCTTGAAGCTAGCGACCCCAATTACTCGTTCCCCAACCCCACTGGGGGTTGAGACCCACAGTTTGGGAACCCCTCCAATAGGTACTTATTATGTGATTGCTTCAAGTGACAAAACTTGCAACATCCAGAAATGGAGATCAGTTAACTTAGTTCTTACTAGTAATACAATGTGGGGCCTTCATGGCTTTGTATCTTTAGTACCATACCAGGTAATGCATTCACCAAATTTTTGGATTGGCTGGGGGGGGGCAGAGGAATTGAGAACAGTGCCTTTTTTTATTGAAACCAGTTGCTCTGAAGATAAAAACAAAAAAACTGCGGATGCTGGAAATCCAAAACAAAAACAGAATTACCTGGAAAAACTCAGCAGGTCTGGCAGCATCGGCGGAGAAGAAAAGAGTTGACGTTTCGAGTCCTCATGACCCTTCGACAGAACTCTGAAGATGTTGACTTATTGATGGGATACTGTTCCAGAGACACACAGTAACACACTTTATTACTAGTCAGGGCTACGTTAACTGATCTCCATCTGAGCAGTGATTGGGTTCCTGCAATTGCTGTAAGCATATCTGGTCTGACAAAGGGAAAAATCAAACAGGATTTCAACTCCAGATTGTTAGTTTTTGGTCTCTTCTTAGAAAGTACATGTATCTGTACAGAGTAAAACATGTTAAAAGTGACCTCCATAATGGATACCCCTCATGCTGTAGTCATTCTACAGCACTTCACTCAAGTGACCATGAATGTGTTGCATGAGGGGTATCAAAACATAGTTCAATCCTACCTCAGACATTTGTAATAATTTGGAATTTGGTATGACCTGGAAGCAGCAAAAGATGAAGGAGATAAAAAGGGCAGGACCAGGCTCAACTATAATGACCCCTCACAGTCAAGTAACCAACTAGCACTTTTTGTCAAGGCTTATGAATAATAATTATTTGGGTGACCATGGTATCATATTCCAGCAAAATTTCAATGCATTTTGAACAGAGAAAATATTTGAAGCAAAGGTAAATGATGCTGTGAATACAAAAATAACCCCATCACAATTCTAAATTTGTTTTAATGATACAATACTATGTCATGTATTCAAGAAATCAGGCTACTTTAAGTAAACCAATTTTGTTATATTATCCACTTACATGGTCTCCAGTGCCAGCCAGATGAACACATACAGGTCGGTATTTACTCTTCCATTCTTTGGGAACTATGAACTGAAACCTGCAGCAATGGCAGTGTGAGTAACTTCACGTTGCTAGTTGTACAATGATGTGATAACCATAAATCCTAAACACACAAAACTGGTCTGAAAAAACAGCTGATATATGATTAATATCTCAGCAAACTAAAAGGCAAGCTGTATAATCTGTTCATGGTGTGAGGAACTACAATGAACAGCTCTATCCCAAACTAGCAAAGCTGAAGCTTTTATGACACAATAGCCAGGATCTTACCAGCCTTCTGGAGACTGACTGGGAGGTGGGAGCAGGTGACCAACCCTCAGGGAGAAAATTAAGGAACATTTTGGCATGGGAGTCCATTAGGACAAGTGATCAGGGGTGGGGGCCAGGGTGGTGCTGCCTGATCCGCAGGAGTGAAGTTCAGCCAGTCGGTAGTCAAAGGCGGGCAGCCGATTGATTGAACTAATTTGCATATTAATGGCCATTTTACCAAAATCACAATGGCCTCCCACTGAGATGGGAGTACGCCTGGTACATTGAGACAACTTCCAGGTGGGGGAGAGACAGTGTCCATGCGTCTCCACCGCATTCAACCCACTGATCACCAGGTTACGTCTGCCTGACCGTGGCACACTAATAAAAAATTCTCGCTAGCCCTTCAAGGGTGTAACAACTTTCGCCACCACTAAAATCTCTACCACGGTCCCACCGTTCACCCACCAGCAGCAGGACCCAAGGCATGCCAGTAAAATTTTGGCCATTATGTTCTTAGTACCCTACCAGATTTTAAATATGTTTCATATATTTCCATTCATTATTAAATAGAATAAGATTGTTTTTGTTTCTTCTCCAAATAACTAGGTAATACCAAACATTAGAATTTAGAATATATTTTGTTTTATAATGCTCCTGTGAAGCATCCTGAGATGTTTTATTACATTAAAAGGTTTTATGTAGTTGTTGTGTAGATTATGCTAAGTCTTGCATTTGTGTCAGCATAAACTTTTCCCTTACAAGGAGAGGGAAATATAAGCTGGTTTAAGGTGGGGGGGTGGGGGAGAGAGAAGTGGAAGCGGGGGGTGTGTTGTTGTAGGGACAAGCAAGCAAGCAGTGATAGGAGCAGATCATCAAAAAGATGTCACAGACAAAAGAACACAGGTGCTGAAGTTGGTGATATTATCTAAACGAATGTGCTAATTAAGAATGGATGGTACCATCCATTCTTAATTAGCACATTCGTTTAGATAATATCACCATCTTCAACACGTCTGTGTTCTTTTGTCTGTGACATCTTTTGATGATCTGCTCCTATCACTGCTTGCTTGTCCCTACAACACCCCCCCCACCCCACCCCGCCCCCCACCCCCCCAAAAAACCTTAAACCAGCTTATATTTATTTCCCTCTCCTTGTAAAGAAAAATCAGTTCTGTTGAAGTGTCATGAGGACTCGAAACGTCAACTCTTTTCTTCTCCGCCAATGCTGCCAGACCTGCTGAGTTTTTCCAGGTAATTCTGTTTTTGTTTTGGATTTCCAGCATCTGCAGTTTTTTGTTTTTAAACTTTTCCCTCCTTAACCCTTATTAATTCACAACAACATCATATCCATCCCAATTCTGAACTGAACAGAACAAGATATCTGGCAGCATCGGCGGGGAAGAAAAGAGTTGACGTTTCGAGTCCTCATGACCCTTCGACAGAACTTGCGTTCGAGTCCAAGAAAGAGTTGAAATATAAGCTGGTTTAAGGTGTGTGTGGGGGGGGCGGAGAGATAGAGAGACAAAGAGGTGGAGGGGGGGGTGGGGGGGTGTGGTTGTAGGGACAAACAAGCAGTGATAGAAGCAGATCATCAAAAGATGTCAACGACAATAGTACAATAGAACACATAGGTGTTAAAATTAAAGTTGGTGATATTATCTAAACGAATGTGCTAATTAAGAATGGATGGTAGGGCACTCAAGGTATAGCTCTAGTGGGTTTTTTTTTGTTTTTAGAACAAGATATCTATTTAATTATATACTCATTTTTAAATAGCAATCACTATGAAAAGTGACCTTGCATAGAACACAAGCCATTTTTTCCCACCCCAAAGAAACTGACACCATTTCTGAACCACCCCAAAAGATATCACCCCGCACTGAAATCATAGAAATCAGGTCTTCTGATCTATTTTGCTCAGCGCTACACAAAAAGTGCATTTACCCAATAGGCTATCAGATAGTTACTTCATTTTAATTATCAGATGTGCAGCACCATAAATTATTGACAATGTAACATTTTTTTTTAATTGATTGTTAGTAGGTCTGTGATGCAATAATAATGTTAATTATCTCAGTAGTCAATCTATAAACTGTAATGTTCAAATTTCACAGAATCACAGAAATGATACGGCGCAGAAGGAAGCCATTCACCCGATAGTGTCTGGACTGGCTCTTCACATGAGCAAGTCATTTAGTGCCATTCTCCCACCTTTGCCCCATAGCCCCACACATTCTTCTTTTTAGACAATTGTCTAATTCCCTGTTGAATGCTTTAATTGAACCCGCTTCCACCACACACACAGGCAGTGCTTTTCAGACCCTAACCACTTGCTGCGTGAAAAAGATTTTCCTGATTTCGCTTTTGCTTCTTTTGTCAATTGTTATAAATCTGTGCCCTCACATTCTCAATCCTTTCATGAGTGGGAAAAGTTTCTCCCTATCTACTCTATCCAGACCTGCCATGATTCTGAATACCTCTATCAAATCTCCTCTCAGCCTTCTTTTCTCCAAAGGAAACACCCTAACTTCTTCAGTCTGTCTTCATAACTGAAGTTGCTCATCCCTGGAACCATTTTTATGAAACTTTTCTGCAGTCTCTCCAATGCCTTCATATCATTCCTAAATTCTGATGCCCAGAACTGGATGCAATGCTCCAGCTGAGGCTGAACTAGTGTCTTATACAAGTTCAACATAACGTCCTTGCTCTTGTACTCTATGCACCTATCAATAATTCTCAGGACACTGCTTTATTAACCACTCTCTCAATGTGCCACCTTCAATGACTTTTGCACATATACACCCAGGTCTCTCTGCTCCTGCACCCCCTTTAGAATGCTGCCCTTTATTTTATATTGTCTCTCCACGTTCTTCCTAACAAAATGAATCACTTCACATTTTATGCATTGAACTTCATCTGCCACCTGTCCGTCCATTCCATCAACCTGTCTATTTAAGTTCTACACTATCCTCCTCGCAGTTCACAATGCTACCAAGTTTCTTATCATTCGCAAACTTTGAAATTGTGCCCTGCACGCCAAGCTCTAGATCATTAATACATATCAGGACAATGCAAGGGTCCCAACACAAACCTCAGGGGAACTCCACTATAAACCTTCCTCCAGCCAGAAAAACATCCATTAGCCACTACTTTCTGTTTCCTGTTACTCAGCCAATATTGTATCCATGTCGCTACTGTTCTATGCAACTGGTGCAGTGTGGAATCACTGCAAGTTTGGCGAGAAGAGAGTTCAGTGAGGAGATGCTCTTTTCTTTGGGGAGAACTTTCTCCCCATTGGGCGGACGGTTCAGGAGCCAATTAAGGCCTGCCCAGCGTGATACGCACACGGAAGCGCTCAGCACTACCTGTGTGGGTTTGGGTGGGGGGGGGGGGGGGGAAAGAGTATGCGTGAAAGAGCAAAGAAATCTCTGAGGCACAGAGCTGCCTCAGGGAGATTAACTGAAGAATAAAACATTGCAAAAAAGAAAAATTACTCAGACATGTCCCCTCATGTGACACTGTCACATGAGCTGGGATATGTTTATGCATTAATAAAAAATTTTATTTAATTTATGAAGTCTTCATGAAACCTCATCCCGCCCATGGATGAGGTTTCATTAGAAATGCGAAGACTGCCTGGGCTCTTCAACTGCCTATCAACCTTAAGGTTGGACGGGCAGCCCAGGCAATCAGTTCAATTAGATAATTCATAGCTTTAATTGGCCTTTGACAGTTCGGCCGGCACGCAGCCAACTCTGGTGCGCGCCCGCCAAACTGAAAATCGGAATGACGCACAGTGACATCAGGATGCATGCCCAATGTCACTGCATGTCATTTTACACGTTGGCCCTGCACGCCAAACAGAAGACTCTGGCTTTTGTCTTTTTCTATTTTGCTCAGCCTGCAGGGTCCTGGAGTTGAAAAGCTGCACAAGGGGGCTGAGTTTTGAAAACATCCAAGAGTGACATCATAGGAGAAACACAAGTTCATCAGTTGGTAAGAACTGCTGTTAGGGAGGGTCTTCAAGTAGCTGAAAATTAGAAAATCAAATTAATTTTAAAAGAAGGAGCTACTTAGATTTCAGTAAGAAACAGAAGCAATAGGAAAGTAAAGTTAAGTCAGGGCTAGATAAAATAAAGAAGTACAAGTGGACGAAAGTAAAATAAAGTTAACATAAGGGAAGCAAATTGAAGCCATGGCAGGACAGCTCAGTCGTATGGAATGCACGTCATGTAACAGGTGGACAGTATCGGTGGCCTAGACAACATGTGCAGGAAATGTCACCAGTTGCAGAACCTTGAGCTCCGGGTTTCAGAGCTCGAGCAGCAGCTGGAGTCACTGTGGTGCACTGGCGAGGCTAAGAGCAACATGGCTAACGTGTTAAGAGAGGTCATCACATCACAGCTTAGGAGCCTGGAGGCAGAAAAGGTGACCACCAGCCAGCCCAAGAGAACTAGACAGGTAGTGCAGGGTACCCTGGGGTACCGCTCGCCAATCGGCTTTCCATTTAGGATGCTGGTGAGGGCGTTGGTTCCTTGGAGGATTGCAGTCAGAGGCAGGTTTGTGGCACCAAAGGCAGCTCAGGGGAGGAAAAAGAGGGAAAGAGCAGCAGTGATAAGGGATTCCTGAGTTAGGGGAACAGACAGGTGTTTCTGTGGCTGTAGATGTGACTCCAGGATGGTATGTGGCCTCCCTGGTGCCAGGGTCAAGGATGTCATGGAGCGGCTGCAAGACGTCCTTCTGTGGTAGGGTGATGAGCCAGAGGTCGTGGTCCATGTTGGTACCAATGACTTTGGTAGGAAGGGGGATGAGGTCCTGAAAGCAGATTTAGGGAGCTAGGAAGGAGAATGGAAAGCAGGACCTCGAAAGCAGTAATCTTAGGATTATTCCCAGTCCCATGTGTAAAGGAGTACAGAAAAAGGAGAATTGAGTGATTGAACACATGGCTGGAAAGCTGGTGTAGGAGAGAGCGCATCAGGTTTCTGAGGCATTGAGACAGGTTCTAGGGAAGGTGGGAACTGTACAAGCCAGACGGTCTACACCAGAACAGGATTGGGACGAATATCCTCGCAGGGAGATTTGCTAGTACTGTAGATAAAAATCAGAGCAGGGAATGGGAAATGGAGAATTAGTGAATGACTCCGAAAGACAATAGCAGCACAAGTTAAAAAGTTATAGCACAGGAATTTGGCAGTATCAAAATGGTAGATACGTAAATGCATGGAGTATAGCAAATAAAGCCAATGAGCTGAGGGCACAGATAGATACATGGCAGCATCTCATTGCTATAATGGAAACCTGGCTTAAAGGGGCAAAAATGGCAGCTCAACATCCCCAGATATTGAGTTTTCAGACAGGATAGAGAGAGGGATAAAAGAGATTGGGGTGTATCATTATTGGTTAAAGAATCAGTTACAGATGTAGGGAGGGATGATATACTAAATGAAGCATAAAATTAAGCCATATGGGTTGAGCTCAGGAAATAAAAAGGGGCAAACACATTGGGGGTCTATAGTATACGCCAACAAATAATGGAAGGAAGTTAGATGAGAAAACATGTAGGCAAATTTCTGAGTGCAAAAACAACAGGGCACTAACAGTTAGGGACTTCACCTACCCTAATACCAATTGGGGTACAAACAGTGTTAAGGGCGCAGGAAGCACAAAACTCTTTCACAGCATTCAAGTGAACTTTCTGAGCCAGCACATAACAGTCCAAGGAGAGGGGATGCAATTCTAGATTTAATCTTAGGAAACAAAGCTGAGCATGTGGATGAATGGGGGACCATTTTGGAAATAGAGACCATAATACAATTAGATTTAGCATCATTATGGAAAAGGACAAAGATAGAACAGGAGTAAAAGTTCTAAACTGGTAGAAGATAAATTTTACAAAGCTGAGAGGTGAACTGGCAAAAGTGGATTCGATACAGCTACTAGAAGGGAAAACTGTGTCAAATCACTGATAGGCATTCAAAAGTGAGATTCTACAGGCACAGTGTAGACATGCCCCTAAAAAGAAAAAGGGTGGCGCTGCCAAATCTAGAGCCCCCTCGTCATCCAGAAGCATACAGGGTAAGATAAAGCAGAAAAAGAAAGCTTATGATACTCACAAAAAGCTTAATACTGTAGAAAGGATTTTAGAAAGCACAGAGGCGAAGTAAAAAAGGAAATTATGAAAGCAAGGAGAGGATATGAAAAAATATTGGCAGGAAACCCATAGGTGTTTTACCAGTACATTAAGAGCAAAAGGAGAACTAAGGAAAAGGTAGGGCCTATCAGAAACGTGCATGGTAACCTGTAGGTTGACGCTGAAGATGTGGGCAGGATTCTCAATGAGTATTTTCTCTCTGTCTTCACTAAGGTGAGGGATGATGCAGATATTCTAGTTAAAGCGGAGGAGTGTGAAATATTAGATACAATAAGTATAATGAGAGAGGAAGTACTGGAAAGACTTACTCCTAGAAGGTTTATATATCACCAGGGCTGGATGGATTGTATCCCAGGTTGTTAAAGGAAGCCAGGGAGGAAATAGCAGATGTCATTTTCCAATCTTCACTCGATGCAAGTGAGGTATCAGAGGATTGGAAGTCCATGAACGTTGTACCAATACTTAAAAAGGGTGTGAGGGATAGGCCAGTCAGTCTAACTTCAGTGGTGGGCAAATTATTGGAATCAATTTTGAGGGACAGGATAAACAGTCACTTAGAAAGACAGATTGATAAGGGATAGTCAGCATGGTTTGTTCGGGGAAGATAGTGTCTTGCTAACTTAATAGAAAGTTTTGAGCAAGTAACAATGAGGGTAGTGCAGTGGATGTTGTCTACATGGATTTTAGTAAGACATCTGACAAAGTCCCACACAGCAGACTGGTCAAAAAAGTGAGATCCCGTGGAAAACAGGGGAAGGTGGTGAGTTGGAAGTTGGCAATTTTTTTAAACATATTCTTTAAATATATAAAAAGGAAGAGAGGGGCCAAAGTCAATATAGGCCCCTTAGAGAATGTGGCTGGGGAAATAATAATGGGGAGCCAGGAAACAGCAGAAGAATTGAAACTTTGTTTCAGTCTTCATGGTAGAAGACACTAATAGCATTCCAAAAATACTAAATAATCAAGGGGAAAAAGGGAGGCAGGAAATAAATGCAAAACTATCAATAGAGAAAAAGTACAAGGGAAACTAATAGGGCTAAAGGCCAATAGGTCCCCTGGCCTTGATGAGTTGCATCCTAGGATATTAAAGGAAGTGAATGTACTATCGCCAGGTTTGCGGGTGACACAAAAATAGGTGGGAAGGCAAGTGGTGAGGATGACACAAAGACTGTACTGAAGGATATCGACACGTTAACTGAGTGGGCAAATACTTGGCAAATGGAATATAATATGGGAAAATGTGAGGTTATGCACTTTGGCAGGAAGGATAGAGGAACTGAATATTATTTAAATGGAGAAAGACTGCAGAAAGCTGTAGCACAGAGGGATTTGGGGGTCCTCCTGCATGAATCAAAAAAAGCTAGCATACATGCTCAGCAGGCAATAGGGAAGGCAAATGGAATGTTGACCTTTATTTCAAAGGGAATACAGTATAAAAATAGGGAAGTCTTGCTAAAACAATACAAGGCACTAGTTAGACCACACCTAGAATACTTTGAATAGTTCCTTACCTAAGGAAAGGTATACTGGAGGCAGTCCAGAGAAGATTCACTAGGTTGATCCTAGGTTTGGAGGGATTTTCTTATGAGGGGAGGTTCAGTAGGTTGGGCCTGTACTCACTGGAGTTTAGAAGAATGAGAGGCAACCTTATTGAAACATATAAGATTCTTAGGAGGCTTGACAGGGTAGATGCTGAGAGGTTGTTTCCCCTTGTGGGAGACTCTAGGACCAGAGGGCATAATCTTAGTGTAAGAGGTCACCCATTCAAGACAGAGATGAGGAGGAATTTCCTCTGAGGGTAGTGAATCTGTAGAATTCGTTACTGCAGAGGGCTGTAGAGATTGGGTCGTTAAGCATAGTCAAAGCTGAGATGGACAGATTTTTAATCCATAAGGGAATCAAGGGTTACGGGGAAAAGGCAGGAAAGCGGAGTTGAGGATTATCAGATCAGCCATAATCTCAATGAATGGCGGAGCAGACTCCATGGGCCGAATAGCCTACTTCTGCTCCTACTTCTTATGTCAGTTTTCAGTGGTGTTCCACATGGGTCAGTGTTGGGCCCTTGCTGTTTGTTGTATATATGAATTATTTGAACTTAAATGTGGGAGACATGATCTGGAAATTTGCAGATGACAAAAAATGGCCGTGTAGTTGATCGTGAAGATGATAGCTGCTGTCTCCAGATTGATGTCAATGCTTTGGTTGAATAGGCGGGAAAGTGGCAAATGGAATTCAATCTGGAAAAGTGTGAGGCAAGTGCACACAAAGCAAGGAAATATCCAATAAATGGAAGGATATTGAGTGGTTGAGGGATTGAGACACCTTGAGGAGCATGTCCACAGGTCCCTGAAGGTGACAGGACAGATGGATAAGGTGGTCAAGAAAGCATATGGAATGTTTTCCTTTATTGGACGAGGTAATGAATACAAAAGCAGGAACAAATTGATGGAACTGCATAAAATGCTGGTTTGGCCACGGTTGGAATTTTGTGTACAGCTCTGGTTACATTACAGGAAGAACATATTGCTCTGGAGTGATTAGAGGAGATTTACAAGAATTGTTAGGGCTTGAAAATCGTAGCTATGAGGAGAAACTGCATAGGCTAGGGTTGTTTTCCTTAGACAGAGGGGGCTGAGGGGTGACCTAATTGAGATGCAGAAAAATGACGGGCCTAGATAAGGTAGACAGGAAAGACCCATTCCCCTAGCTGAAGGGTCAATTCTCAGGGGGCATAGATTTAAGGTGAGGTAGGATAGTGGGTATCTGGAATTCACTGCCTAATTTGAGGCTGAAATGTTCAACTCATTTAAAAAGTACCTGGAACTGCACCTGAATCACTGTAACCTGTAAGGCTACAGACCAGGTGCTGGAAAGTAGGATTAAAAATTAGCAGCTAGTTTCTTTTTTCTGGCCAGCGTAGACATGATGGCTTGAACGGCCTCTTTCTTTGTCGTAGCTTTTCCATGGTTCTATTTATTCCTTGATCTTTAATTTTGCACACAAGTCTGTTGAATGACACTATATCAAACACCTTTTGGAAGTCCATGTACATCACATCAACTACATTTCCTCATCAACCCTCTGTTATCTCTTCAAAAATCTCCAGCAAATCAGTTAAACAGGATTTTATCTTAAGAAATCCATGCTGGCTTTCTTTAATTAACCTGCATTTGTCCATGTGACTATTAATTTTGTTATAAATTATTGTTTCCCCATCACCAAAGTTAAGCTAATTGGCCTGTAGTTGTTGGGCTTATCTTTACAGTCGTTTTTGAACAAGGGTGCAAACACTTGCAATGCTGTAATCCTCTGGCACCACCCGAGTCTAAGGAAGACTGAAAAATTACGGCCAGTGCCTTCAGTTTCCACACTCACTTCCCTCCGTATATTTGGATGCATCTCATCCAGTCATGGTGCCTTTAAGCCTATCCAAGACCACCTCCTTACCAATTTCAAACTCTTTTAGTGTCTGAATTACCTTCTCTTTCACCAGGGCTTGGGTAGCATCTTCTTCCTCAGTAAAGACATGTAAAGTATTCATTTAATACTCAACTATGCCCTGCCTCCATGCATAAATCCCCTTTATGGTCCCAAATCAACCATACTCCCCCTTTTACCACCCTTCTACTATTTATTTACCTATAGAAGACTTTGGGATTCCATTTTATGTTAGTTGCCAGTCTCTTTTCATTTTCCCTCTTTGTTCTCTTATTGGCTTTTTCACCTCCCCACTGAACCTTCTATATCCAGCCTGGTTCTCAATTGTATTTGCTACCTGACATCTGCCATAAGCAGAATTTTTTTTCTTTATCTTAAATTTCTTTCTCTTTTATCATCCAGGGAGCTCTGACTTTGTTTTCGCTATGTCTCTGTTTAACAAGCCAAAAATATTTTCAGTGCTACATTTTGCATGACCGAGACTACAGTACACGGATATAAAGTATAACTAAAATAAACATGCAATTTGTTATATTGAACAGCAAATCTTCAAACTGGGAATAGATATAGTGGTGGAAAATTTACCATGCAGTCTTGTAAATGACGTCGACAAAAGAAAGGCTATAGATGTTGGATTTGGTTAAGTGACCTTGAGCTTATCACCACTAATTTTTGGGGCAAGAAGTTGTTCTTGACCCCCAAATATTCAATGGCATAATGAAATCTTGAAATTCACCCACTTCATTATGCTGCTACAGAAACTGTTGCTTAATGTTGGGTGAAAACCATTAAACATGGCCAGATTAGATTAGGTACAGAGTAATTGAATTTTAGAGCAGGCTATCTGAACCAACAGGTATTTGTGGTGTTTTATTCTAATGAGCGCGCAAAAGTGAGAGAGATCATGTGCAAGGCACATACACGTTGGATTAGTATTTGGTTTAATCTCATGATTAAGATTTTTCTTTACTTTTTATTTGTGGCTTTGTACTATGGCTAGAAATAATGAACTGGTTAACGATGTTCATTCCCAGGATGCCTTATGGTTGAATGCATCAATTCACAATTTAGCTGACTGTGCTGTTATTTCAAGCTAAAGGATGCAAGATTCCAGCCTGTTGACTTGACGTTAGTCATAAATATATTGTGAAATGAGATTGCTATGCTAGTGACAGGGAACGGGACCATGGATCCGAGATGGTAAACAAGTTTGCACCTGGTGTTTTATAGGAACTGCTTCATTTTTGGGGTCTTTTTCACAATAACTACTGTCATGCTGTAATGATTCATTTGGAATAGTATTTATGACTAGAAGTGTACAAAATTCTTGAGCTTTCCTTCACAATTTTAAGAGACACAAACAAAGGTTGATAAGGCTATGCCTTTACCCAAAGAAAACAAAAAGGAATAATTGAGTTCATTTCTGTGTTTGACTACGACTTTAAGACATTGAATGTGTCAAGACTTGGTTGAACAGAGGAGAAGGTTTAAATTAAAACCATATTTGGTGTCAGATTTGAATTTTCTCACACAGGCCTTCTCCCATGGTCAACATGGGCTTCTTTTCTCCCCTTTCCCGATTCCTCTTGAACGTATCTATGCAATTTGCCTCTACCTCTCCTTGTGGCAATGATTTCAATATTCTCATCACTCTAAGATTTCTTGAATTCCTTATTGAATCGATAGGTGACCATATTGCATTTATGGTCCTCAATTTTTGAAACCCCATAAGTGGCAACGTTCTCTCCATATCTATCCTATAAAACGCAAACACCTTCATAATCTTAAAAGCCTCTACTAGGTCACCTCTGAGTCTCTCTTTCTAGTCTACTCACTCTCTCTCAAGAGTTGCACTCTCTGAGTTCTGGTATCATTCTTGTAAATCTCTTTTGTATTTTCTCCTGTACTTCCAAATCCTTATTATATGGTCAGAATTCTAATTTTTGTTTAACCAAGGTTATATGCATGTTTAATACAACTTGTCTGCTTTTAAATTCTAAAATACTTGAAATGAAACCCACTGCTGTGTTTGCATGTTTTATAGCTTTGTTAACTGCACTGCTATTTTTATGATGTGAATCTGTACCTCTAGGTCCCTTTATGCCGCTATCTCATTCAGGCTCTTATTTTCAAAAGGTGTAGATGGCATCCTTATTCCTCCTACCAAAATGCATAACCCTCACATTTATATTGAAATTCATTTACCATTTACATATCCATTCTACAAATTTGTTAATGCCCTGTGTTATGTCGCAGTCTTCCTTGGTATTAACTATAACCTCTAATTTTGTGGCATCTGCAAGTTGATAATGTACGTCAGAGACCAAATAATTTATGCCAATGGTAAATAATGGTTCTAGCACCAATCCCTGTGGAACACCACTGCTAATTGCACGTTAATTGTTTTTAATTGTACACAGGTGGTGGGCATTAACTGGGGATTCACTTGTGCTTCTATAAATAAGAACAGCTGGGGTGTGCCACCACCCCAGGAAATTACATTTTGATTTAAAATTTAAGTGCCTGTTGTAGTTTTGTCTTTAGTTACTGTGCCCCTTTAAGGGGTTATCCACTTTCATTAGTTCATTTGATCTTTTTATTAATTTGTTAAATTGTCCCTAATTTTATTACAAAAACAAAAAGCACTGGAAAAACTCAGCAGGTCTGACAGCATCTGTGGAGAGAAAGACAGAGTTCACGTTTCGATGACTCTTTTTCAGAGAAGAGTCATACGGACTCGAAACGTTAACTCTGTCTTTCTCTCCACAGATGCTGTCAGACCTGCTGAGTTTTTCCAGCATTTTTTGTTTTTGTTTCAGATTTCCAGCATCTGCAGTTTTTTGCTTTTATCATATTTTGTTAATTGGTTTACTTTCAAAACCCAAATAGGAGCAGATTGAAACTGTGATTGTTGGGTGAGGAGGTGCATCCTTTTAAGATGCATCCCTGTAAATAAATGATTTTATAAAAAGAGTATAAAGATTGGTTCCAGTTCTATCCTTCTTTCTGGCTTTCTGAAGTACATCAACTGTTTATCACCTTCTGCCAGTCCAAGTAACTACCATTAATCCCTGCTCAGTTCTGTTTTGTGGTCACTTTGCTATCCATTATGCTACTTACCCACATTCCACAGTCATGAGACTACCAATTAGAACCTTATCAAAGGCCTTTTGAAAGTCCATGTATATTATATATGCTCTCTCATAATTTGTCTTCAGTTATTTGAAGGTTGCTAATCATGGTTTGTGACAGATCATTATCTCTAGCAGTCTTTCCATGATATCACACAATCGTAATGAGGCAAGTAGAAGTGGCAGGTCCCAAGAACTACCTTAGCCGTTATGGGTACCCACACTGTCAGCATTATTAAACACGGCACTCTAACTATCTGAACTAACCAGCCCTATGTATTATGTATATTGCATTATCTTTATCTACCCTCTTACTCCAACAAATTGAATACGTTTGGTCAAGCATAAACCCTTTTGAAATCTGCTCTGCCTATTGCTTTTATATATTGGGTTTCTACAAATTTTCTATTATATCATTGAGTGAAGTCTCCAATATATTTCCTACCACTGATATTAAGCTAACTGGTCTATAGTTCCATCTCTGTTTTTTGAATATAGAAATAATGTCAGCTGTCTGTCAGTCTTCTGGCATCATTCCCTTTTATTAGGTATTAGTACCTCTGCTATCTCTTCTTTAGCTTCTTTGAGTAATTGCGGAGATAATCCATCTAGATCCGTGATTACAGTAAATCTTTATAAGTCACATGCCAGACTTCAGCTGGAGTATCGTGTTCAAATCTGGGAACCACACTTCAAAATGGATGTCAAGATGCAGAAGAAATTTAAATGTTTAATATCAAGGATGTGGAATGCAGTTGTGGAGCAACTAGAAAACCTGGGATTGTTCTCAGAGCATAAAAGGTTAAGGGAAGATTTAACAGGTGTTCAAAATTGAGTAATTTTGGGTAAATAGGAAGAAACTGCTTCCACTGGCACAAGGGTCAGTAACCAGAAGGCACAGATTTAAGATAATCAGCAAAAGATCCTGGGGGAAGATATGATGATCTGTAATGCACTGCCTGAAAGGGTGTTTGAAGCAGATTCAATAATAACTTCAGAAGGGTATACAGTACTTTAAAAAGATGAAAATTTAGGACTAAGGAGAAAGAACACAGGAATGGGAGTAATCGGTAGCTTTTTCAGAGAACCAGCTCAAACATTCAGAGAACCAGCTCCTTCTGTGCTATATGATACTGTTTGATTAGTTTATTATCTCCCTCCTTCCTTTCTTAAATGTCTTGATAAGTATTTGATCTCTTCCCCTAAAGTCACATCCACCTTGTTATTCTCCCTGGTTAAAAAACTGAGGCAAAATAACAATTCAATATCTCCTGCATTTCACTATCATTACCTGCAAGTGTACCTTGTGCATCCCTATGTACTCTTAACCCAATCTTAATTTTTCTTTGTTATTTATGTATCATAATGTTACTTTTTTATATTCTTTGATTATTTCATTATTTCTCTTTGCCTTCCTAATCATATAACTTTCCTAACTTCTTCATATTCTCCCTCATTAGCCTCTGCTTCATTTTGTACTTAGTGCGTACTTTTATTAAATTTCAGTGTTATCCTTATTTTGTGACTTTATTAGCTAGTTTGTCCATGATTTTTAATGAGATATACTTCTCCTGAACTGTACTAATATTCTTATCAAATATTTCCCACTGTTCTTCATCTATCAGTATTTTTTCAGTTTACCTTCCCTATGTCCATCCTCAACCCCTCATAATTAGCTTTTCCCCCAACTTTTGTCTGTCTTGTTTCTTGAAATCATGATAAATCTTACTATGTTGTGATCATTATTCTCTAGATGTCCCTCCCTACCCCCACTCCCCCCCCCCTAAACATGCTTACTTCTCTTAATTGTTTTGGTTTGTTTCCCATACTAAATGCAGCAGTTATTCCTCTCTTGTTGAACATCTTTGATCAGCTTAACTTCTGCATCCGTCCAGTAGGATCAGCATCCATACTGTTTCTGGATGTTGGCAAAAGTAATCAACTTAGTGTTGGCTAAGTACTGCCCTACACTCCGTTTCTAAATTCAAAGCTATCAACCATGGTAAAAATCTAGAACCAAAAATATAGTCTCCCTGTTAGCTTTGTCCAATAGCTTCCAACTAATTCAAAATGTCAGGGTCACAGCAACATGTGGTAGAGGCATTTCATCTTTAAGGTTTGATGAAGGAAGCATTTTACTTCCTGAAAACTTAACCCCTTTTTCAATACTAAATAGCAATTGTAAGCTATCTAAAAAAAAATGTTACACTGAAGAATTGTGGTATAGTCAAGTGACATAACACATTAGTTTATTCATTTACTGCCCCATAAAAGGAATGAAAGATTATCCGACAATTTTTGGCAGCACTAGCTTTTGATCTTGACCAAAGTATGAAGGCCAAGGGAGGAGGAAAGAAAATTCAAGAAAATAGCAGGAAATTATCTAAAGGCATCAGTCACAACTCATGTTTGCATTTATACCATACTAATAATGCAAATGAATGGAAACTCAATTATATAAATAACCATTTAGGACATCATTAGATAACGTTTCAATCACATAGTTCAGGAAAGAAATGCAAGAACAGTGAGAATTCAATTGTGTGCTTTTATTTCCTTACCTAGCTTTGACAGATTCAGCTGGCATTATCCCTGGTAGATAATGATCCAGTGGGGATACAAAGTGCCCATCCAGGATCTGACAATCAGCCTGTTCCTCCATCTGTAACAAATAGCTCTGTTACAATTTTATTCCTTCAGGAACAGAAAGAAACAATTTTTTTGATTTTTGAATGGTTAATTTCTCACTCCTCAGGTAGCGTGGCACCAAAGACCCAGATTTTGTTGGCAGCAGTGAAAAATCAGCATGCACCATTCAACTGTTCAACAGCTGCCCACAAAGTTTTCTCAGCCTTTTGACTGTAGACTTGCTCTAATCCAGAATCTGATCCAGCACAGCACCCTCTACAAGGTTAACTATGGCATTCGTAAGCAGGTCAAGAAACAGTAAGGCTGTTCAACCAATCCTTATGTGACATGCTAGCTAAGCAGGACACATACATTTGATTTAAATTCTGTACAGAAAGTAAACTAAAAATTGGAAGAGACTTGAGATTAAGGTAGAGAAATAAAAGAAAAAAAGAATTTGTAACTAACTTGTGAAGAAATGAGACTTAACATCTGTGAAATTGAACTCCAAAGCCTAGAAAGCTGATTTGGCAGCAATTATCACTTAACATGCCATCAAAAATTCACTTACTCCTGAATGCACTTGTCCTAACTTTTTACTGGGATATCTTTGACAGCAACCTCTAGATTTCCATGTTTAACTGCACGCGTGGATGCCAAAAGTTACTGTCAGATTTTCTCTGTTATAAGAGTGAACATTTTTAACCTCACCCTTACTAACTATGCAAAATTTGGACCAAGCACCTCTGAACCAAGAAAGCAGTCAAAGACCCTGTGCTAAGCATCTCATTTTCATAGTGGTCATCCATTCCTCTACACACCTGCAGCCCCAAATAGCAAGGCCTGATGGTTCTCCATTTCTTCCATTAACTGAGGCGCAACCAGTCCCAATTCACAAGTAGCCTCCTCTGCCGAAATGAACTTCTTACATCGAACAACTTCCCCTTTGGCACCATTCACTTCTTTCAAACAAAAGATATTGCTATAGAAACATATGGCTATTAGGCAGGCCTGCCTTTAAATGACATATATGGTACATGCTTTGGTCCAGTTCTACTCTGGTCCCCTCAATCAACTCTTGTTCCAGAGCGCTAATGACTGTCATTGCCAATTCTTGCCCTTGCCCCGAACTGGAAAATTTCAAAAACTTTGTTTCTAATTTCCACCCTTCTCTCAAACTCTTCCCTTCCTCAATCTCTCTATCTTCTGTTACGAAGATGTGCTATACAGAATATTAATTTGTAATTTAATCAGCTAGTCAGGAAAGCTATCAGTATCTAGAAGGCCAGACAATTTATCCTTGGGGCAATGAGACCAATTATTGTCCCTGCTAAATTCATGTGGCTTAGCACTGACCAAGGACCTTGCTGGTTTAATTATACAATTCAAAAAATCTTTTGGTCAGGAATTTTCTGGAATGACATAATCAGCATATTATGCCTCAAACATGCTGGTTTCTACAATGTCCTTCCAGTCGCAAACTTGCATCTTAATTTCCTGGGACACTACTTTGCATACTCTGCAGCAAACATAGTGGTGTTCAATCAACTACAGAAAGTGGCAAGGCCAGTGGCATGTCCCAAGAATTTTGTAGTGCTTTCACGCAAAAAAAAACTCAGAACATACATCTACTACCATGATGCCTGATATGTTGTGCCTCCCACCTCTGCTTTCCCTCTATAATGATGATAGTAGTGAATGATGAATAGTCAAACAGCCTTTGCAACTATTTTGTCCTTCTGAATGGGGTGGAGGGGATCCTAAAAATAAATTCTTCAGGCACTCACAGGACTTTGATCAGGGAAAGTAAAGTTATTAGTACGAGAAGAGCAAAACAAAAACACCTCAAAAATTCAATTCAAAACAAGTGAAGCTGCAAAACTTGAATAGTCCTGTCAGATTGAAAATTGTCTGAAAGCCACAAGATGAGCTTATGTAAGCAGGTGATGTCAGGTCCAACAGCACCTGGAATTTTAAGTGAAATTGAAAGCCACAAAAAAGAGTAAATCCAGGAATTTAATCTTGCAGATGTTTTCAATGGTGGTTGAGCTATGTTAATAAGCTTTCTTAGATTTTAGGGAAGAGCTATAGAAAGTGGCAAGGTGGCACAGATGTTCCCAGGAGATTAGAGGTAGCGTAAAATTTGGCTTAACTCACTTACGCCAGTCACATTGGAGTCACATGTTGGCCAGACCAGGTAAGGACAGCAGATTTCCTTCCCTACAGGACATTAGTGAACCAGATGGGTTTTTACAACAATCGACGTGGTCATCATTAGATTTAATTCCAGATTTTTACTGAATTCAAATTCCACCGTCTGCCATGGCGGGATCGATCCGGGGTCTCTGGATTACTAGTCCCTGGATTTGTTGGTCCCACCCTTTGTCTTTACTGGAATATGCTGGCCCTGTACTCTCCCTATTTCCTTCTTGAATGAGTCCCACTGCTCTGACGCAGATTTACCTAAAAGTAACTGCTCCCAGTCCACTCTGGCCAAATCATATCTGATATTAAAATTGGCCTTCCCCCAATTTAGAACTCTGATTTCTGGCCCATCCTTGTCCTTTTCCATAACAATCTTGAATCTAACAGAGTCATGATCACTATCTGTAAAATTCTCCCCCACTAATACCTCTACCACTTGCATGGCTTCATTCCCTAAAATTATAGGACCTTCTACGCACTGGCTTAAAAAGCTCTCCTGGGTGCATTTTAAGAATTCTGCTCCCTCTACACCTATCACATTATAACTAAACCAGTTAATGTTGGTGAAGTTGAAATCCCCCACTATTATTACCCTGTTATTTTTACACTTCTCTGAAATTTGTCTACATATCTGCTCTTCTACTTCTCTGACTGTTTGGGGGCCTATAGTACACTCCCAGAAATGTGATTGCTCCTTTTTTGTTTTTAAGTTCTACCCATATGGTTTCTTTTGAGAAGCCTTTTAAGATGTCATCCCTCCTTACTGCTGTAATTGATTCCTTTATCAATACTGCGATACCCCCTCCTCTTTTACTTCCTTCCCTGTCTTGCCTGAAGACCCTGTATCCTGGAATATTGAGATGTCGATCCTGCCTCTCTCTCAACCACATCTCTGTGACAGCAATGACATCATATTACCATGTGTTAGTTTGTGCCCCCAACTCATTTGCCTTATTCGTCAGACTCCTTGCATTAAAACAAAGACCACCCAATCTTGCCAAACTCCCTTGTGCCTTAACTGGCTATAATTTCTATGCCTTCCAGACTCACTTGCTCTCTCTTCTAATTTTGGCTGCACATCTCCCCCTGCTGAATCTCCTCTCAGGATCCCAACCCCCTGCCAAGTTAGTTTAAAGCATCCCCAGCAGCAACAGCAAACCTCCCCGCAAGGGTATTGGTCCCATTCCAGTTAAGGTGCAATCCGTCCTTCCTAATTTCCTTCCCTAATATATTACTTCCCTATCTCATGAACACTTAGTTTGTGCAATAACCCCTTGTCTGGATCTTATTGAATGCTTTTTGAAAATCCAAACATGTTACACCCAATGATCTCCCCTTCTCCATGTTACTGATTATATTCTCAAAAAACTCCCAACAGCTATGTCAAATATGCTTGCCTTTTCATAAAAATATGTTGACTCTGCTCAATCATTCTTTAAGTTCCAAATGTCCTGTTATCATATCCCTAATAGATTCTAACATTTTCCCTACTATTGATGTCAGGCTAACTGGTCTGTAGTCTGTTTTCTGTCTCCCTCCTTTCTCGAATATTGGGATTACATTTGTTGCCTTTCAATCCACGGTGACCATTCTAAAATCCAGGAAATTCTGAAAGATCAAAACCAATTCATCCATTAACTCTGTAGCAAGTCTTTTAAGGGTGCAAGCCATCAGGTCCTGGGGATTTGTCAGCTTTCAGTCCCATTAATTTGTCCAGTACTATGTCATTACTAATACCCTTAAGTTCCTCATTGTCACCTGATCTTTAACTCCCTGCTATTTCTGGAATGTTTCTTGTGTCTTCTACTGTGAAGTGAAGATGGATACATAGTATCTGTTTAATATCTCTGCTATTCCCTTATTCTCCATTATTATTTCTCCTGTCTCCGCCTGTAAAGGATGCACGCTCACTCTCACAAATCCCTTCCTTTTTACATACCTATAGAAGCTGTTAAAATCTGTTTTTGTCACTAGCTAGTTCACTCACAGCTTATTATCTCTGTAATCCTTCACTGAACTTTAAAATCCTCCCAATCCTCAGGCTTACAGCTCTTTTTGGCTACATTATAAGCCACTTCCTTTAGTCCAGCACTATTGTTAGAAATTTCCCTGCTAATGTTAGACTGACTGATTTATAGTTACCTGATTTCACTCTTTCTGAACAGAGCCTCCACTCTTCATATTGGGGAATTTTGATTAAAAGGAGACTGTACAGTTTGCGTACCATTTTCCTAATGTTTCCAGTAACACTGTTACCATGCAAATAAAATGCAATGTAAACAAAGAGGGTACCTTAATACATGGTCTATCTCAGAAGTCCATCATCTAAGTTCATTTACGATTTCCTACATAGCAAGTTCCTAATCTCAAATATCGTATCACAGGGTGTTGCCTGGCGTTGGCTTAATACTGGTCCAAAGAGATGAAAATACTGAGCAGCCAAACATTCTCATTCCCTTTGTGTATCACCTAGCTGCAGCAGAGTTCAAGGAGTAGGGAAGATGCATGGTGAAAGGAAACACGGTGATTAACAAACAGCATCCAAAACTGAAACCAGTCTTTGTTCCTATTTTGTTTTATAGGTATTTATATATGAAATCCATGGAACTTGATCTTCAATCTCCCCACCTAAGCTTTTGAACGCTTCTAGTTCTGCGATGAACCTGTGAATGGCCAATGCCACCCAATGTATTTGCACTGTGAGTTTAAGCACATGTAAACTGACAACCAGTTTTAGCTCTCCACCACCCAAAATTTATGGGAAGGTGCCTAAAGGAGGCTAGATATTGTTCCATAGGGACTGGAATATTGAGTCATGAATCACTCTTGACTAGCTGTGTTGTCTGACATGATTGAGTCAGAACTTTCCCCGGCTCAACATTAGTAAGAGTGAAGCTACTGTTCAGTTTTTTAACAGAAACTTGATTCTACCTTCCTCTTGGCTACTCACAAAGACCAAATCCAATATTGTGCAACTTCAATGTCCTGCTTGGCCTCAAGCTGGGCTTCACAATCCACAACCAGCCCATTGTGAGGAACTATTTTCTGGAAAATTTGAAGAACATTGAATTTTGGACATTCTGCCTCCTGAGTTTTTTTTAAAGTTTGCAATATTACTTTGGGGCTTCGAAAATGCCATTCTTCAAGAAACCATGCATCAAAATAGATGTCCGGCAGGGAATGCCTGGAGAGGGAAGAAATACTTTGTATATCCAAGTTAACAAAGAGCTGCTGTTTCCAGGCTCAAAGCTCTTGCTGTTTGGTTAAAAACACCTTGCCTAAGGGAAGTATTCTTTAAACATCTTAGTCTTTAAAACTCTAAGAGAGAGTGTGGGTGCCTTAGAAGCAAGCTGCCTGAAAAAGACACTCTCTTTCCCTCTCTCTTCACACCTTTGTGTTAAACTTTCCTCAGAAATGGCTCATCAGAATAAGTCTTTTTTTGAGAGTTCGCAAAGTTGTGAAAAGTGAGAGTCGTTAAGGATAGTTTAATCAAAAAAACATCTGAAGGAACTTCCAGAACTATTATGGGCAGAATTCTGTTTGATCAACAGCGCCAAGATCTTTGTGAATTTTTTCATTTTAAAAGAAACTTTGTCCTGTTTTATGTCTGTGAGTGTTAGGGGGTTTGTATATTTTTTTCAAAAAGGAGAAATCGTTACACTTCTAAACTACAACTTGTATGTTAACCAGTTTATTAACTTGTTTTAAAAGTAGTTTGTTTTATAACAAATCGATATTTTTATGTTTACTTAAAGAAGCTTGGTTAGTATCTTTTTATGCTAGAAAAAACAATATCAAACGTAAATAATTGGCTAGTTTTGTGGGTGAATTAAACATTTAAACTACTGTTACAACCTGTGAAGAAGTGGGGCTAGAATTAACTGTGCACTCCTCCCATCTTGGTCAGTAACACCATCAACAACATAATTTCTTTCCACCTACTTCATCTCCACTACTACTAAAGCCTCAACCATACCCTTCATATCACTAGACTGGGCTTTTCCAAATCCTCCTAATCAGTGTCCAAAACTCTTCTCAAAAGTGCTCCAATTCAGCAGCAACTAATTTTCACTAACCTCCAAGGGCTCTTTGTACCCACTGCACACTGATTTAACTGACAAATCATTTCATGGCTCATTCTATCCTCCCTCTCCATCCTCTTTGATGTCTAATCCCAGCTCATGTTTTCTGCACTCAAGTCCGAGCCACTACTCTCATCTCCTCCCTCTATCCTACTAATAGCAACATTATTGTCTTGAGTTCAAGGTCATTCCTAAACATCTAATTCTTGCTAAGTTTCTCCCGACCTTTGAAAGCCCTCTCAAAACTAATATCTTTGACAATGCTTTTGGTTATCTCTGCTATCCTCTCCTAATTCCCACCGTCCCTGATCTGACCTGCCCTGTTTGACAAGTTGTTTTCTACATTAAAAGGCTCAATCTAAGTGTCAACTATTAGTGAAAAACGCATCATGGTACAACTGGACTCATCTGGAGGGAACCATGGCTGCACACAGTTGGTAGCTGAACTTGGTAGAGGAAATATCCAAATAAACCTACAATGGTTACGTGCACTATATTTGACTATCCGTGAGAAATTTTGCATGAGTGAGACCAGAGTTAGTGCTTGCCTGCTTTCACAATTGAGACAAAATTTTGATTTATTGGGGTGTACAAGTTAAATTAGGCAAAAAAGCTTTGAATGATATTTTATCTTGTCCAACAATACAATCAGAAACAAAAATAGTGCACCTTTACAAAAGGCCATTTCATCACTAAATGATTACCTTGTCAATGAATATGGGGTAGTCTTTTGGGACCAACTGTTGACATTTTTCTCGGTTTCCTATTTTTTTCCTAAATTCAAACAACCTGCAATTAAAAATAAAACCATGATACTTTCAAAACATGCTTTTAAAAAATATCCAATTAAATGCAAGTCCCATATCAGTCCACATTATAACTATAGGAAACCAAAGGTACAAAGAGCCATTTTGTTGCTTATTTACAGCTGCAATTTTCAAAATTTGATCATTGATTGCTATCAACTACTAATAGCAACTAAAAAAGACAACGTTTGGATTTATAATTTTTAAGGCATTAAAAATCTAAAAATAAATCCTACAGATTTTAAATTACTCTAAAGATTTTAGTCTAATTAAGTAAGCATATGATGCCACCATATTGGAAAACCCAATACCCATATCAGCTGTAGTTCAACCCATCCTACTGAACTCCTAAACTCAACTACTTCACCATAGAGAGACACTGGGTATATATGAGATATTTTCCATCCAGGGTTCTCTTTCTTTGACTGCAAATGTGATGTGAAACGAATGGTTCGGGTCTGGAATGCACTGCCTGGAAGTGTGGTGGAGGCGGGTTCAATCAAGGCATTCAAGAGGGCATTAGATGATTATTCGAATAGAAACAAGGTGCAGGGGTATGGGGAAAAGGCAGGGCAACAGCACTAGGTCTTATTGCTCACTGGAGAGCCGGTGCAGACACAATGGGCTGAATGGCCTCCTTCTGTGCCGTTAAGATTCTGTGATTATACAGACACACACACAGGTTTAGGACTGTATTCGAGGAGGCTTTTCAGGCAGAGGAGGCAAAGTAAACATCAGAATTCATCGCCCCACTGCATTAAACCTTCAATCTCCTCTTTCTATAAGTCAGTATAGCAGCTTTAGCGCTAATACCCATGACTGCAGGACAATTACTCAAGGTAGAAAACATTGAAACAAGTCAAGGCTATGCATCCTGTGCATACACATGTAGCATGCAGTTTAAAATTTAACCAAAATCTTCTCCACTCCACCCCAGATTTGAACAACTGCTGAGGATCCACAATATGTATAAAATGGCAAATCCAGTAGAGCATGGACAAAGGCAGAATAGGAGAATGCAGAACACTTGAATTTGCTGCATCCATTCCAAAATTCCTACATCAGGTAAAAGAAAACCTTACCTAATACATTATAAACAAGGCAATAGTATATAAGCTACATCCCACTCATTACTGTAACTCAACTTAGATGCTCACAAGTCATCAGGTCAGATCATTCAAGAGGTCAGACTGTACATCACAGCCCATCAGATAATTAGAAGGAAACATTTAAAGTTACACTAAAAATGTATTTTTTTTCCCCAAACATCAATAGCAAATTTTACTTCTATCTCTACTATTCTTTAGTCAAGATAAGCAACTAGTCTGAAAACAACGTTTGTCCACAGACACCAATTAATCCGTATTGCAGCTGAAAGGTGATATGTTTCAATGTTGCTGGAAAGGAGGAATCATTTCCCCACATGACAAGAACAAACTCAATTTAAATACAAAGGCTAGCTTCAAAAGCAGTCCCTCAAAAGAAATAATGGATCACAAGGACACCTCAAAAGTGCAACACAAAATCATGTTGAACGGAGGTCAATAAATGACACAAACAGTATCTTTATATAGTACCTTCTGAGATCATCCGGCTTTCCCCATCCTTGAATGAAAAATTTTGAAAGAAGGAATCGCCTGTAGAGAACGTCCAATTTACTGACACCCATCCGAAGGAGCAATTACTCTTAACAGCACATCTAATTAAAGAAAGACGCAGTACTTTTTAAAAAAAAAAGCATAATCATATCAGGATCTACATTACGATTATATAAAATAGTTACTGTAGCCAAAATGATTTAAGAAAAATCAAATTAGAAAAATTCATTCATAAAATCTAGTTCTTCCACAGACCAATGTACAGTGGTCAAGCCGAAATCTCTGGCACTTTACAAGTTACATGTATCCTATATTAGACTACCACACTTACCCAACACTAGTTAAAATACTCTAATTCCTGAAAGAAATATAGAAATCCTGAGTAACTCTCAGCCTTGCTAGACCCCAAAATCAATAATCATTTTGCCCCATGGAGAAGCTGATTACTTCAGTCCACACTTAATCTACATTTATCCCTTCAATAGAACCTTACCGCACAGTAATAGGCCATTTGGGCCCTCATACCTGTGCCAGCTCTTTGAAAGAGCAATCCAATGAGTCTCAACCCTCTGCTCTTTCCCCATAGCTCTGCATTTTTTTCTTTTTCAAGTACATATCCAATTTCCTTTCGAAAAAGCTACGCTACTATTGAGCCTGCTTCCCCACCCATGCAGGCAGTACATTTCAGATCATACTGCACTGCACAAAAATATTACATCTTGCCTCTGGTTCTTTTGCAGGTTACCTTAAATCTATTCCTTTAGTTACTTACACTGCTGTCAGTAGAAACAGTTTTTTTTAAATTATGCATCCATGGGATGTGGGGAGGGGGTAATGGGTAATGGGTGGGTCGCTGGCAAGGCCAACATTTAGTGCACATCTCTAAACGTCCTCAAGAAAGTGTCAGTGAGTCACCTTCTTGAACCACTGCAGTCTGCCTGATGTAGGTACACCCAGTGATGCTCAATAGGATGTTCCAGAATTTTGACCCTGATTTTTTTTTTTTAAGAACATGAGAAATAAGGGTAAGTCATATGGGGCCTCAAGCTTGCTCTGCCATTCAATATGTCTTTCTCCTGAGTTCCACTTTCCTGCACAATCCCACATTCCCTTGATTCTCTTGGTCTCCAAAAATACATGGACCTCAGTCTTGAATATACTCAACGAATCAACATCCAATGCCATCTGAAGTGGAGATTCACAAAGATTCACAAGCTTTTGATTGAAAAAATTTCTCATCTCAATCCTAAATGGTCGACTCCTTATCTTAAGACTTGACCCCTAGTTTTAGACTCTATAGCCAGGAAACAACAGCCTTTGAGCACTTGACCAGATAGATGCTGAAAGGATATTATACATTTCAATGAGATCATCTCTCATTCTTCTAAATTCCAGAGAATATAGGCCCATGCTACTCAATCTCTCCTCACAGAGGAATCCGCTCATCCCCAGGAATCAATCTAACAAACTGTTATTATACCTCCTCTAGGCATATATTTCCTCACTTTATTTAAGATACGGCCTCATTAAAGCCTCATATAATTGCAGCAAGACTTCTTTACCTTCATACTCCAACCATCTTGCAATGAAGGTTAACATACCATTTGCTTCCCAATTGCTTGATCTGCCTGCAGGACATTTCCAATCAAAACCCTTCATAATTCTGAACACCTCCATTGAATCACCCTTGAACTCTTTCTGTTCCAAGGAGAACAACTGGCTTTTCCAGTCTCTCACAATGCACCCTCACCAGTGAACTATGTACAGTTTTAATTTATTTCCATATACAGTTAAAATCAACAGGTATGTCAGCAATGCAGTACTTACGTGACAAAACAATCACAACTTATAACATCACATCACATGAAATCATTATACATTACAGGTTGCTAATGCTCAAATATCTGTTGTGTCATTATGACCTTGTCATTATGATCATAAATTTCTGGAGTTGATTCATAAGAATAACAATTTTATAGTGTACAATAGGGAACAGGAATGCCTATGTATTGGGTAAAAAAAGACACTTAAAACATTAACGAAAGGGGAAAGACAGACTATGTTTTATAAACAGATGTTTCATTCTGGCAAGCCATACAAATTAATAGGATGAGAAAGCTATCACCTGCAAATATTTTCAAACACAAGGTTTTTTTTAAACTCAACCTATTAAAAAAGGCCAACTTTTTCCTCAAATATTGTCTTTGCACTAAATTCCTCTCTAATGAAGTACCATGTACAATCAAGAAGGAAAATGATTTTTCTTTCAGATATGAATCATATAAAGGAAAGCAATAAAACATCACAGACTGTAGCTATAAATTTATGTTCAATGATGAAAATGCCCAAAAAAAGTTTAAAACAATGTTATCATTGTCAAGCACAGATTTGATCAATACCAAGGGCTATGCAAATGTCCCTGGCTAACGTGAAAAAAAAATCCATCATGAAAAGTCACTATTCAGTTTCACATACAATTTCCTTTTGTCATCTTGTGTCTTTTAATTTGGAATTAGGACAACGTATTGTAAAGTCTAATTTAGCCAATTGTGTAGATATTTTCGTAAAAGAGATAATTTGTAGAAAAGTGGCAATGCTTCATTTGTTACTATTTTGACCTTCAACAAATGCAACGTTCTACAACCACCATCACAATTATAACCCACTACCAGCAACCTTTTTGTTGAATGGCCTTACAGCTTATACATTTGGGAATATAAAAAAATTGTACTCATCCCCGATATTCCAGTTACATTTATCCGTCCATTTAACACACTGAAGAGAAAACCAACATAACCAACCACTCCCAACAGGCTCGAGCAACATTTGCACACTAGCAATTCCTTTCCTCACATGATAGCTAGCTGACCAGCACATCATCCATCCCGGTTAACACTATCCACTTAAGGACTTTGAGCAAGGCCCCAGTAAGGCAAATGTTGACCCCCATCTCATCTTCCTCTTCACTGTTTCTATGCTTCCCTCTTTTGTTTCTTTCTCCTTCTCTCACTTGATTCCAAGGCTCCTGTTCCCTCCCCTCACCCTGCCTCCCTTTCTGCCTCCTTCCCTAGCCCTGCGTTCCCCAAACCCCACCTCTAGTTTGATTCAAGTAACTCTCAACCATCTACAAATAAAAATCAAATGATCTGACAAGCCTCTGAGACTGACATTGTGTATAACTCCTTCATACAATCCTCCCTACCTGCCTCCAACCCACTAGACACACAATCTTATTGGAGAGATGAAAATAATGTTGGGAAACAATGCTTGACCTAAAAATGTTTTTTTTGACTTGAACTTGACTTGTGTAGCTGATTGGGAGATTAACTAATGTCTCCAAACTTTTGCAATTTTTGTGCTATTGCAGAATAAAACTCATTTCCAGCAGTAACAGAAAACATAAAAAAATGAATGTGCCATCAAAATCTACAAATCAGAACAGGAGCAAGAACCACCCTCTAAATATTTTTTTGACAATTCTTTTGACCACCTGACTGGCTTCCCTGATATATTTCCAGCAATAGGTGCCTAATTTATTTGTGACACAATAGACAAAAAAAAAACATGAAATTTACTAGGAAATAAAACTTGGCACATCTAGGGCCTATACATGAAACCTGAGCCTAGTATGTCTGCAAATATGTTGACCTACTACTGTTAGCTTCAGCTCCCGGCATACCTGTGTGCATATTTCTGTCGAATGACACCCTTCACAGAGCAAGGCATAACTTGATCTTTGTAAAACTGACCCCACTTCCATATTAGTTCACCAATGGATAATTGCTAACAAATACAGAAAATACTGAGAGTAAATAAGTTGTTTCTTTAAAATAAAAAGCAATAAAGAGCATAAACTTTATAAGGTGGTTTGGACAGGGAACTATCTATACAAGGAGCTGATTATTTATGCAACCTATGTTCACTCAAAGATTTCTATTTATTCTTCTGAAGCAATTCAATTATTTGCACCCTCTTTCGGAACAGTACTTAGATATTGCTGAAAAGAGAGACGTTGCCAAAGCTTCTCATCTTTCACTCATTTAGAACAACACAAGAATACCAAATGATCACAACTTATAATAAAGGAGAAAAGGGTGCTGATTGGTTGACAAGTTGACTGATTACTTTCTCCATGACAATGTCTCGGCCAAAGGGCTCCTCAAGCTCCCAGTTAATTGAAAAAAGGCATAAGGCTTGAACATATTCCTTTTGTTTATAGAGAATGGGTTCCTGCATTTGAATGTATGTCACTTCCAGCAAGTGTAAATGAGCCATGTTATAAGCTCAACTGATTATCTTAAATGGGTTGTTGATGTAGCAATGAGCACACTCAGGATTGTTCAGCGAGTGCTTCCTAATTGCGGAATCACATCTAACAGTGGATGTTTTGTTCTGGGTTTTGCAAACATGGGCTGGTTGAGTACGTTCTGTACTCTACATAAAATAACAACCGAAGAAGCATGCTGCTTGATTCATGCAGTGGCTATACGAGTCAGGTTTTCCACTAACCGGATTGAGCTGTCAGTCCAAAAAGGATGTTCTGCCTACCACACAGTCGAGCACTGTTGTGTATGAATAATGGTGCCAGTGCAATGCCAGGTACATAGGCCATACCTCCCAACAATTGACTGATCGAATCAAAAAGAGTCCTTTCCCTCAGTTGTCTGTAATAGGGAAAGTACAGATCATACTCAACCAGCCCCACACTTACAAAACCCAAAACAAAATGTCAACTGTTGGATGTGATTCAGCGATTGGGCAGCACTTGCTGAATGATCCTGAGTGTGTTAATAACAACACTTAAAACCAGTTTAAGATAATCAGTCGAGCTCATACAAGGCTCATTTACACATGCTAGAAGCAATGTACATTTATATGCAGAGACCCATTCTCTGCAAACAAAAGAAACGTGTACAAGCCTTGCACCTATTTTGAATTACCCTGGAGCTTGGGGAGCCTAAAGTTTTCCTTTGCTTTCCCCATGGCAACGCGTTGGCCAGAGTCGACTTGACAACCAATCAGCATCCTTTTCTCCTGTAGAAGAAATTGTTGTGATCATTTGAAATTTGATATTCTTGTGTTCGTCATCCTGATAAGCTGGGCAAAAAGCTTTGGCAACATGTCTTGCTTTTCAGCAATATTCAAGTTCTGTACTACCAAGCAACAGTACATAGGTTTGTTTTTTATTCCAGTATACAGTTTAGGTGTCACCCATGCCTTTATAAACTCTAGATCTGACTATTCAAATGACCTCCTGGCCAGCCTCTCTCCTTTCTTTCTACATGTACTTGAGCTCATCCAAAACACTGCAGCCTATACCCTAACTCACACCAAGTCCTGTTGACCCCTCAACCCTCTGCTTGCTCTCCTACATTTGGATTCTGGTCCTGGAATACCTCCATTTTAAAATTCCATCCTTGCATTCAAATCCCATGGCCTTGCCCCTGCCTCTCACTGTAACCTCCTCTACCTCTGCAATCCTCCAAGTTCTCTGCATTCCTTCAATCCTAGCCTCTTGCATCCGATTGTAAATCACTCCACCAACTATTCCACCATTGGCTGGAAAAGTCTGGACCACCCTCTCTAAATCATACCACCTCCCTGCTTTGGTCTCCTCCTTTAAGAGGCTCTTTATCCTACCTTTCTAACTAAACTTTTGATCATATATTCTAACACCTTCTTTTATGGCTGGGTCAGATTACGTTTCTATGAAGTGCTCAAGACTTATGACGTTATAAATTAAAGATCGTGTTATTTTCTGGAGATTTTTGTACCCCTGTAATTTTTACAAAGTTGATCAGCAGTTAAACAATAATTTTCATCCACTAAATCACTGTATTTAATGGGATAAGTAATTATCCAGTTACATGATCCTAATACAGTTCAAGGGAAAAGTAGCATGGCAAGGGCTTGAGACAGGTACTAGTCACAATGGGATTGAAGGAAGCCCAACTGCACTCCAAAGGTCCTCCACTCATTGGTGCTTTTCCAGCTAACTGCAAAATTTGACCCCCCATCTGTCTCCCAGTCAGCCCACAGTCTCCCTCAACTAGCTCAAAAGTACCCATACCACAATACCACTGACTATCCCCAGGCACAAATGCAACTCAACAACATTAGAGGTCCAACCTTTCCCCCACTCCTTCCGCCTTCCGAGAACATGCTCACCTCCTTAAGCTCCCTTACAAATTTTAGTGCCAATCCCTTTGCTTATTAATTTCCTCCCACCAGCCTACACCCCTGTCTCCAGTATCACTTCCTCTCTTAACAAGCTATATTGTAGCATATCTCTGGCAGCTGTTCAACAAACACAGGGTTACCTCTCATCTTCCTGCTTGGAAGAAGTTAAGAGTCAAATATTAAATACATCATTAATGGAACACAAATGAAAGGGAGGAGACTTCGAAAGTGAAAAGAACATGTGGCAGTAAGAGTGAAATATAGATGATTAGTTTTTTTGTCGCTAGGTAATCAGTAATGGGCACACGAGGAGACAGCCACGGGGGGGGGGAGAGAGAGAAGAGGTGTGGTATACACAGGAATTATTCTAAGTTAATTAAGAAAGTAATTAAATTAAGCTAACTAAATAACATAAAGGAGTCCATAAAACAGTGGGAGTTCGGAAAGGGAACGCCACCACGAAGCAGCAGAGAGCACAAGCCAGGAGTTTACAGATAAAATCTGTAACTGATGTCACAGGAGTCCAGTAAATTGATTGCTGGGTAAGACTAGGCCTTTCCAGACTCGGTAGAGGAGACAATTGGTGAGTGACAGGTGAGTTATTATATTATACCATACTGTGGTAAACATTTTATATAAACTTTAAGGTATGTCAGTGCAGCTCGGCCATGTGGAATGTGCATCCTGCAGGATGTGGGAAGATGTGCAGGCACAAAGTGCCCTCGAAGACTACATCTGGAGGAAGTGTCACCAGCTGCAGACTCGAGCAGCAGCTGGAGTCACTGTAGAGTATCTAAGAGAAACAGGCAGGTAGTGCAGGAATTCCCGGAGGCTCTCTCACTCTCTAATTGTTTTGCCATTCTAGATACTGGTGAGCAAGATGCTTTCTCAGGGGGTGTAGCAAGAGCCAGATTGTGGCACACAGGTGGCCCAGATGCACAGGATGGGAGGAGGAAGAGTAGAAGTGCTATGGTGGTAGGGGATTCCATAGTTAGGGGAGCAGACAGGCATTTCTGCGACCGTAGACATGACTCCAGGATGGTACTTTGCCTTCTTGGTGCCAGGGTCAAGGATATCACAGAACGGCTGCAGGACATTCTTTTGGGGAGGGTGAACAGCCAAAGGTCATGGTCCACATTGGGACCAATGATATAGGTAGGAAAGGAGAGGAGGTCCTAAAAGCAGATTTTAGGGAGTTAGGAAGGGAATTAAAAAGCAGGACCTCAAGAGCAGCAATCTCAGGATTATTCCCAGTGCCACGTGCTAGTGAGCATAAGAATAGGAAGATTCAGCAGTTCAACACATGGCCAAAGAAGTGTCGTAGGAGAGTGGGCTTTAGATTTCTGAGGCATTGGGACTTGTTCTGTTGCAGCTGAGACCTGTACAAGAATGGGCTACACCTTAACAGGACTGGGACTAACACCCTCACTGTGAGGTTTGCAAGATAGTTAAGGAAAGCCAGCATGGATTCATTAAGAGAAAATCATGTTGAACTAACTTGCAGATAACTTGGAGTTATTTTGAGGAGATAACAGAGAAGGTTGATAAGGGCAGCGCTGTTGATGTGGTGTATATGGATTTTCAAAAGGCATTTGATACAGTGCCACACCACAAACTTGAGAGCAAAATTCTCTCTCAGAATAAAAGACAGAGTAGGCACTTGAATAAGAAATTGGCTGCGTGACAGGAAACAAAGAGCAGTGGTTAATGGATGTTTTTCAGATGGGAGGAAGGTTTGTAGTGGAGTTCCCCAGGGGTCAGTGTTGGGACCCTTGCTCTTCCTGATCTATATTAATGACCTAGACTGTGGTGTTCAGGGCATGATTTCAAAATCTGCAGATGATACAAAGATTGGAAATGTTGGCAGCTGTGATGAGGATAGCCTTGAACTTCAAAAGGACAGATGGGGCAGACAAGTGACAGATGAAGTCCAGTGCGGAGAAGTGAGAGATAATTCATTTTGGCAAGAAAAATATGGTGAGACAGTATAAAATAAAGGGAGAAACTCTAAAGGAGGTGCAGGAACAGAGGGACCTCGGTGTATATGTACATAAGTCATTGAAGATGGCAGGGCATGTTGAGAGAGCAGTTACAAATCATATAGTATCTTAGGCTTTATTAATAGGGGCATTGAGCACAGGAGTAAGGTGGTTATGTTGAACCTGTATAAGACACAAGTTGGGTTTCATCTGGAGTACTGCGTCGTTCTGGGCGCCATACTAGAGGAAGGCATTGGAGACAATGCAGAGGAAATACACAAGAATGATTCCAAGGGTTAAGAACTGTAACTATGAGAATAGATTGGAGGTTGGGACTGTTTCCCTTGGAAGAAAGGCTGAGAGGAGACTTGATAGAGGTACTCAAGATGCTGAGGGCTATGGACATGGTAAATAATGCGAAACTGTTCCCACTCAAGGGAGCATCAAGAACTAGAGGGCACAGATTCAAAATAATTGGCAAAAGAAGTAAGGGACGTGAGGAAATTTTTTTCACCCAGAGGGTAGTTGGAGTCTGGAACGAGCTTCCTGAGAGGTTGGTGGAAACAAGTTCAATCGAGGTATTCCAAAACAAATTAGATGGCTATCTGAAAAGAAGCAATGTGCAAGGTTACGGGGATAAGGCAGTGCGGTGGGACTAAGTAGGATGCTCTTTCAGAGAGCCGGTGCAGACCCGATGGGCCGAATGGCCTCCTTCTACACAGTAAAGGTTCTGTGATTCTGTAATGTCATATAACTTGACATAGCTATCATGTAAAATCTTTAAAATGGCCCTAAAGACCCTGAAGCCTAAACCAATTGTAAATCAAGTGTAGCAACTGGCTCATTGGGTCTGAAAAAAGATTGGTGACAATGTCTTATTTTTCTTTACCATGTCTCACACAAAGTTAAGAAATTTTTGCTTTTTGACCATTATTATTTTAACATTATCAACCTCTCATACAAAGCATGCCAGAAAGAGCTAAATGATCCCACAATCAGTGCATCAGATTAAAGTTCTGCAGTCCTGCCACATGCAGTTGCGAATGTTGGCGGGCAATTAAACAAATAAAAGGAATGGGGAGTCCAGCTCGAGTGCAAATAAAAATCCTCAAGTATGTGCCTTCATCTTCAGAGATGCCTATGACATCTTTTGGCAATCTCCACCTATCACTAGCCCTTTATTCAGCTCTACCTGTCCCACTCCCCTTAAACCAGCTTATATTTCACCTCTCTTTTGTTTTTCCTTAGTTCTGTTGAAGAGTCATACGGACTCGAAACCTTAACTGTATTCCTCTCCGCAGGGGAAAACTCTTTATTGGTTGGGGACATATCTAGTACAAAGTGGTTGTTGGAGGCCAATGATCTCAGCTTCAGATCATCACCACAGGGGTTCCACAGGGCAGTGTCCTATCAAGCATCTTCAGCTGCTTCTTGATGACTTTCCCTTCAAAATAAGGTCAGAAAGAGGATGTTCATTGGTGAATGCAGCATTCAGTTCCATTCACAACTCCTCAAATAATGAAGCAGAACACGCCTATATCCAAGATCTAGACAACATTCAGGCTTGGGCTGCTAACTGACAAATAACATTTGTGCCACACATGTGCCAGGCAACAACCATCTCCACTTGACATTTAACTGCATTTCCTGGGTTGAATTACCAACATTAATACCATGGAGGGGGTCATCATTGACTAAAGTCTGAACAGGATCAGCCACATAAATACTATGGCTACAACTGAAGATCAGTGGCTGGAAATTCTGCAGCGAGTGACTCAATTACTGACTTCCCAAAGCCTGTCCACCATCTACAAGGCAATGTTAGAGGTGTAATGAATACTGTTCACATGCCTGGATAGGTGCAGCTCCAATACCGCCATGAAGCTTGACACCATCCAGGAAAAAGCAGCCCACATCCACCACCTTAATCTTTCACTCCCCCCACTAGTCTACCGTGCCTGCAGTATGTACTGCAAGATGCAGTGCAGCAACTCACCAAGGCTTCTTTGGCATCATTTTCCAAATCCGTGACCTTTACCTCTAACGGTAGCAGGCTCATAGGAACATGATCACTCGCAAGTTTCCCTTCAAGTCACACAGCATCCTGACATGGAAATATACTGTTCCTTCATTGTTGCTGGGTCAAAATCTTGGAACTCTCTACCTAGCAACTCTCTGGAAGTACCTATGCCACATGGACTGTAGCGGTTCAAAGGATAATTACCATCACCTTCTCAAGGGAAAGGCAATATATTCTGGCCTCATCAACAACATCCATATTCTATGAACAAATTAAAAAAGAGACAATTGAGTTTTCCTTCAGTAGTATCAAGAACAAAGTACATGCTCAAGTGCTGACTGTAGTGGGGCTTGAATCAAAGAAAGTTGCCAAGTGAGCACTGACAGTTAAATGTAATAAGCAACATATAAATAAATTTACTATTCAATTTAATTGAGGTGGTAAAGTGAAAGTAAGTGGATTTTTAATTCAATTTTCCTTCTTTTGGCTTTTACTATTGCATCTGTACCTCTCGACAGTTCACCTAAAATGAAGCAGTAACACTAAAGTCAATTACAAGTACTTTATAAGCCAATTGTAAGGAAGGTTTCGGATCATGAGTCAACGAGGTAGTATGCCTCAGGGTTCCTTCTTTTGTTCATTCCACTTGCTTACTCAAATGCTATCCTTCGGCGATATCATTCAGAAGTTCAGGTATGTTTAGTGAAACGCATTCCATCTCTCTACATCTTTCCAGCGATCCCAACACTCCTCAGTTTTTGAATCTTTACCTCAAGATGCCTTTCTTATGCTCAGTGCCAAAGACCAATGATAAGCAAGCAGTTGCTGCCCAAGCTGCAGTGTATTTCTTGATGCTCATTATCTGGGTAATTCTAACAAATCAAGAGTTAAACAGAAACCCTTGTTAGTATTTTGTAAGCCAATTAATCACATGCCCATACATGATGTCCTTGATCCCAGAAAGCAATGTAATAAACAATCTACAGTTTAGAGTATAAACTACAAGCAAGTTTATTAATAGCCAAGAAAACAGTACAAGAGACTAATAGCAAATTTACAGTAACAGAACACAACTAATCCTACTTGTAATATAGAAAATAAGTTGTGTCCTTAGCATTAAAATTTTCAATAAAATTAGTTTGGAATCAAGGATCTTTACCATAACCTTATGTTACTAAGCTCCCACAATGTCTACTAGATCAACTGAAACAAGTCTCATATTTTGTTACTGTATTTGGCTTGCAAGATACATCACAAGAAAGTCAATATGGGATTAGGGCTACTAAGGGTTAGACAGGATATTAGAAGCAACAAAACGGAAGAAATATTACATCACTAATGGAGAGGGAAACAGTTAATGTTTCAAGTCCACATGGCTCTTCTTCAGAGCACAATAATAGACAGAACACATTTCAGTATTTCAGCTCTGAAGAGTCATACTGACTCAAAATGTTAACTCTTTCTCTCTCTACAAAGGCTGCCAGACCTGCTGAGTTTTTCAAGCATTTTCTGTTTTTATTTCAGATTTCCAGCATCTGCAGTATTTTCTTTTATAGTAAATCATTATTCTGCTTTGGTATTTACCCAGGAGGCAGATCAGGTAGAGATGACATTGGAAGATTAGATTAGATTGATATAGCCACATTTAAAATTGAAAAGAAATATTAAATAAACAAATTCAAAAAGGATAAAAACCCCGGTGCAGTCAGATTGCATCCACACATTTGAAAAAAAATCTGGAGAAGAGGTAGCAGATGTACCATCACACATCTTTAATAATTTGCTAAAATAAGGTGTAGCCAGAGGATAGGCAGATAGCTAACGTTATTTCAATATTTAAGGTAGATACAACATAGCTAGAAAACTATAGACCAGTCAGTGGTGCAAGAATGCAGCTCACCACCCACCTTCTCAAGAGCAACTAGGGTTAGGCAATAAATGCTAGCCCAGCCAGTGAAGCCCAAACCCCGTGAATGAAGGGGGGAAAAAGGAAATTCCTACTGCAGGAGAAAAAAAGAAAAAGTCCTATATGGCCAAACTCACTGAACCTTAAGAGTTAACAGAGAGTAGCCGAGTGGAATGCAGATGTAACGTATCTCGATTTCAACAGCACCTTCAATAAGGTGCCACACAATAGATAATGAAGTTAGAGCATGCAGAGATAAGTAGCAAAATGGATAGCTAGCGGGCTGCAAGAGAGAAAGCAAAGGGTTAGGGTAAAGGGTAGCTATTCAGAGTGGCAGAAGGTGGAAGATGCTGTCCCACTAGGATCAGTGCTGGTACCACTTTCGTTCATGATCTGTATTAATGAGTTAGATGCTAGAATTAAAAAACAATTTCTAATGTGTGGATGGCACTAAATATTTTTGGCAGTGGCGTGGAAGAGGACAGTCACAGGTGAGGTTGACTGTAACGAATTACAAGACAATGTTCATAAACTTCCAGATTGGGCATAAAATTGTCAAATTAATTTCAAAACAGATAAGCATGAAGTATCACCTTTTGGTAAGAAAAATAGGAAGCTCATATTACTTGGAAAATAGGAATCTAAATGGGATGGGGGAGCAAAGGGATCTTGGAATACGACTATACAAATCACTAAAAGTAGCAAGGCAGGTTAAAAGGCAAGCAAACAAAGCACCAAAATTTATTTAGGAGGGACAGAATTCAAAAGCAGAAAAGTTATTCTAAACTCATACCTAGCCTTGGGCAGACCACACTTTACAACAGTGCCTACACTTACAAAGTATATCATTGACTGTAAAGCACTTTGGGATGTGCTAAGGTCATAAAAAACACTATTAAAATGCAGGTTGTTTATACCTGTTGGAATCTTAGTATATGCAAAATGTTTGCATGATTCCCTATAACACAGTCACGCATCTCGATAATTCAGTTTATGAAACTTTTTGATGTGATAACACAAATGCAAATCTTTCTTATGAAAGAAAGTTGTTCAATATTAAATTATACAATTAACACAGTGTGCAGTACAATAGCATCCACTACATTTTTTCACAATACAATAACTCCTTAATGCAGCCTTAAGCTAGAGATTCCACATTAATTTGCAAGGAATTAATTACTTCAGTAACTCCAAGTTTTCCTGGCTCCCAGTTAGCCCCGTATTGCTTTGACAGGTTCAAAGCTGTTCTCTCCCCATCACAACCCCTCCCCTCTTGACCTTTCATTCTTCCACATCCCATTGGATTTCGCCCTTGCCTCTGAGGAGACTAGTCTCCAGACTAATATGAGGCCCATATAGCATTTACGTGGCAGGTTTGAGGTTCAGAGACCAGTTGCCTGTGCACTCAGTTTGCTATGCTTGCACTTGCTTTGAAAGGGCTGTGACCTATATTTCTAAATCATTCCTGAACACTGCCACGGATGCTGAAGCCTGTACACAGACAACAGTGACCATTCAATTCCTCGCTGCCTCTCCCCCAGCAACCCCATTCTCCTCTGCAGCCTCCCTCACCACTGCCATTCCAGTACTGAGGCTGATGCGCCACCACTCACTTTCCCATTGCTTGCTACTCCTCCAATAACAAGCTGTTTCTCTCCTGCACTAGTAAGCCTATGAGCAGCAAGTAAGGGAGAGAAGCAGCCCCTGATTGGAGGAGCAACTTCTCAGGGATTCTTTAACTTTCACGTTCACGGGGTAGGTTTTCGCTCATTGGTTGCCCCTGTGATTGAATTGTCCTGGGCTTTTTTGGGGGCTTGAGGGCAAATTCATCCACCATCTCCATGTATTTTGAACCCTGCCTTCAATATAAGAAATTAAATATGGAATTCAAAAGAGACTTCTTTGCCTGGAGACTGAAGAGAATATAGAACTTGCTAGCACAGGTTGTGGTTGGGACAAATAATACAGCTTAATTTAAGGAAAGGCTAGATAAACATATGAGAGAGAAGGGAATAGAGGGTTATGCTGATACAGTTAGATGAGGAAGTATGGGAGGAAGCTCGAGCGGAGCATAAATGTTGCCATGGACAGGTTGAGCTGAATCCATTCCTGATTCTATACTTTTTAATCTCTTTAAGGTTCTACGACCGAACAAAGGAACTTGTGTCAGGATGTAAAACATCCACAGGATGTAACTTATAATGGTTCTACTTCCCAGAAAACATCACAAGATATATTTTGCCTTTTTGCCAAATTCAAGCCTGCATAGAAACAGCTTAATGGAATTTTTTTTTTTACTAATACACTTAATAGGTTGTGGTCATTGTAACTTTTTAATTAACTGCTGAAACCCAAGAGATGCAATGCAATAGATCTTTGAAATTAAATGAATAAAAGGGGCAGGTAAAGAAGAACGTAATCTAAGGCATTTATTTAATGATACCTGCAAGCGGAACAGCATCTGTTTCCTGGCTGCTACGTACCCAATAGAACATTGATACAAAAGCAAAATTCTGTGGATACTGGAAATCTGAATTAAAATCAAAAATGCTGCAAAAACTCAGCACCTATGGAGAGAAACAGAGTTAATGTTTCGGGTTAATGACCTTTCATCAGAATCTTACTGTTCTGATGAAAGGTCATTGACCAGAAACATTAACTCTGTTTCTCGCCACAGATGCATTCCCAACAGTGTTATTTTCTTTAAATTAACTTGTTTTTAACCACAAAAAGAACCAAAAACAAATTACTACAGGTATGGTCAAACATTCTACCTTTTGTCACAGTCATCAGTGAAATTTCTAAAAGCCTTTCCAATGTTAAAATCTGTATGAGCTGAAATTTCTGAACTCAACCTCAGTAAAATCAAAGCTAATCAATTCAGTTCCCAGCAACTCTGCACCCAAGCAAAAAACTCCAGATTAAGGCCCAAGATGCACAACACTGTCATGCCATTCAACACCAAACTCAGCCTCTTTCCCCACATTTAATGCATATCTAAATTCTCAAAAACATCATAGGTCTCCAACTCTATTGCTCCCTCACTGCTGCTGAAACCCCACTTGCGCCGTTATGGCTGAAGTTTGATTTCTCCAGCATTGCCACCTCACCTCCAGTTCCCAGAGTAATCCAATTCAGAAGTTATATCCTCACCAGTATCAAACCCAACATTATGTCAAACTTTGTTTCCACATCATGCCCCCAGAAAACTGACTTCAGGATCCTCATCCTCACCTTCAAGTTTCTTCACAATCTCAATAATAAATTATCTGCAGCCCCATGTCCCCTCAGGGAGCAGTTTACTCTTCAAAACAAAAAAATCCAGAAGCACTCAGCAGGCAAGGCCGCATCTCTGGAAAAGGCAAAAAAGTTCAGATGTATAGCCTTTTGACAAGTTCTAACAATGGGAATTATATCTGGAATGTTAACTTATCTTTCCCATTGAGGTTACCTTACTTGCTATGTGTTTCCAGCAATTTTCTGTTGTTTCAGATTTCCAGGAAATACAGTATTTTATTTTATGAACTTACTCATTGCTTCCTACTCCCTCACCCACTCAGTACCTGCCTTCTACAAATTGCTCTCTGAATATCTACACCCAACAACACACTTCACAGCTTTTAAAGCCTTCATAAATTTTTTCTATTCAATAACTAATTTTTCAACTTTTCTATTCCTTCTTTATCTCTCCACTTACTATCAATCTGTCCTCCACTGTAAGCCACTCATGAGGATGCTGTAGAAATGCAAATAATTGAGAAACAAAATGTACCAAAAAAAATCCACAACATTAGAAGTGTTCTAAGGCAGAGGAGGCCTCACTTCTGAAAAGCTTCAAAATGCTTTGAATGGTTTCAAGTTAAATAACATATCAAGATTCACAGGATAGTTCAGTTCAGAAGGTGGTCATTCAGCCCATCAAGTTTACGCTGGCTCTTTCAAAGAGAAATCTCGTTAGCCCCACCACCCAGCTCTTACCCATATCCCTGCATTTTATTTTCCTTCAAATATTTTTCAAATTCCCTTTTGAAAGCTGCTACTGAATCTGTACCCATCACCTGATCAGGCAATGTTTCTGCTAACCCGCATGGGTGGCAGTACCTTGCTACATACTGCACAAGCCTTGTGCTAGGTTAAATACTGCACTTTGCAGCTGCATAACAAAATTTAAAGGTACTGAACAGTGAAAAAACTGGTCACGCAAAACAATAAGATTTTACAGGGAACATTCCAGTCCATTCCAAATTGCATTAATAAAAGTTTTACCTCATGTCACCTCTGGTCCTTTTGCCAACTTTAATCATTGCCCTCTGGTCATTGACCCTTCACCCACTGGAAACAGTTTCTCTTATTTACTTTGTCTAATCCCTTTATAATTTTAAACACCTCTATCAAATCTCCTCTTAGCTTTAACTGTTCTAAGGAGTACAACCTCAGCTTCTCCAATCAAAGTAATCTGTCATCCCTTGCACCATTTTAGGAATTCTCTTCTTTATCCTCGCCAACACGTTCATTTCCTTCCTAATACATGTAAACAGAATTGAACATAATGGGGGGAATTTTATGGAAGCGATGGGAGTCTTGGCCACCGAGTGCCAGCAAGAGACCCGCTTTGCCTCCTTTGGGGAAACCCTGCCGAATTATGAGCCAAATAGGTAATTAACAGGTGGGCAGCAGGCCTTCCACAGGATCAGGACCCTGGGGATGGGAGGTCCTGCCGATAGTTATTGGCCAATCAGAGGCTGGCTGCTCTTTTGTTCAGCAGCGCCCCTGGGGAGGTGGCAACTGCTGCCTTAACAACAACAACAACCAGGGGCCCAGTATTGCAGAGCAACCCAGGCCAGAGGTAAATGATCACAGGAGGGGTTTCACAGGGTGGGGGCCACAACAGGAAGCAGTGAGGGAGGTCAGGAGCAAGGGATGGGGCTGGCTTTCAGTGGGCACTCCCTTCCCGATGTCAGATCCCTCGATCAGGCACCAAGTGCTTCTGAATGAAGACCGTCTCCCCGCCACCCTCCCACATTTGCTGGTCATGCTATCTATATGGCAACAGAACGGCCTGTCACTCGTTTAATACTAGTGGCGGCAGGATGAGGCCCTTAAGCAGGCATTAATTTCCCTTCAAGCTTCAATTGGCGGCAGGGTGTGAAGGCCGTCGACTGGTCTTCCCACAACAGAATTAATCAGGGTGGAGGTGGGAAGGTGGCATGGCCTCCACCCACCACCATCCTGCCCAATTAAGCACCCACCCTGCCAAACATGACACATGGGTGAGCATAAAATACCACCCAATATTCCAACTGGAGTTAAACTAGCATTTTTATCTAGGTTTAGTATAAGTTCCTGCATTTTGTACTCTATGCCTAAAGCTCAGGATTCCATCTGCTTTATCAACCTGCCCTGCCACCTCAAAGACCTATGTGTACAAACACACCCAGGTCCCCATGTGTTTCACCCCCTTTAAAATTGTACCACTTAGCTTGTATTGTCTTTCATTCTTCCCACCACATGAAAGAAAAAACAAACTTGCAATTATATAGCACCTTTCACAACCTAAGGATGTTCCACATTACAAAAATGACTGCTTTACAAAAAAATGTAAAAAGAGGAAATGTAGCTACCAATTTGTGCACAAGAAGGTCCCACAACAGCAACGAAATAAATGGGTTTTAGTGATCTTGGCCGAAATATAAATGTTGGCCAAAACATCAGAACACCCTCTGCTCTTCTTCAAAAAGTACCATGCAATCTTTTACATCCAAATGAGGGGACAGACAGGGACCAGCTTTAAGATTTTATCAGAAAGTCAACTGCTCCATTATTGCAGCATTCCTTGAGTTCTTCATTACTATACTGATGCGTCATTTTAGATTATATGCTCAAGTCTCTGAAGTGATGCTTAAACCTACAACCTCCTGACTAGGAGACAAGAGTAACACCGCTGAGGTACTGTCATCCTAGAAAATTAAAATCTATACAAAACCCACTTAAATTTTGCTCAGACCATTAAAAATGTTACACGGGAACATTCTTCAGCATTTGAAATTATTCCCTGGCCTAAGCGTTGGACATAAGCGTTGAGATTTTAACAGGCTTGGCAGTGATTCCTTTTGTTCAAGTTTTAAGTTCTGTGCACGAATGGACTCCATTTTCATTAATTGAGAGTAGCTTTGAGGGAAATTATGCATAAAATTACAAATTATGCATTCGGTGGTTTACACTAAGCTCGTTCTGATCCCAACCATTTCAGCACTTTGCAGCAATTCTTCACATTTTTTTTCTAAAATCTCAACCTAAATGCTCATGAAAAATTTTTTCCTGGAATATTAGCCCAGGTGCTCAACAGCAAATGTCCACTTTCGTCAATTGAAAAAAATCTTCAACGACCAAAAACATAGCCAGAACAAAAGTAACCTTTAACCTTGGATTCGAACCCCTTTTCAATCCAATCAGTTACTTATTCGCTTAAAAAAAAAGAAAGCAATTACCAAAGCACATTAAAAAAAAATCTGTAATGTGCCCTTCGGAGCTCCCCGACTTAAGCTAAAGTTTTGTCCTCTTTCGCCGGTCGCTTTTCACCATCACCCTGGACTGGGCTGAACCAGGCCGGACCATCCAGCTACAAGTCTGCAATTCAAACGGGCCTCAGAGGGTAACTCTCAGCGACCACCTAAATCAAAAGTCGGAATAAAATTAGCTCGACGGATTGTTGGCACACCCTTAACCTTTGTCCCATTTACAGGCACTACAAACTCTCACGGATCCCATTAACCAGGCCTCCCCCCCATCTTGCAGCCGCCGGTATTCGGCAACCGTCCAATCAGCACTCAGGACGGTCGACACTCATAGTATCGCGAGTGCTGGGCTTACGACAGCCAACGGCCCCCTGTAACTCAGCTCATTTATTCATTCATTCATTCATTCTCTCACTCACCTACCTGCCCGCCCACCTTTAGCAGGTGAGGAAGGATATCCGTCCCGTCTGCATTAATCTATCCAGAGAGGTCCCAATGTCCCCGTTTCTTCACTGATTCCATGGTTTTGGCCTTCACGACTTATCTGCAAGTTTAATGTTTGTGTTGGGCCCTCTTGTGCAAGGAATGTTCCCCGTATCAGTGATAAAATTACTAGTTTGAACCCAAGACCCCTAATTCTAAGAGCTGAGTGGATGATCCATCTCAGCCTCCTCCAGAGATCCCCAACATCACAGACTCCAGTCTTCAGCCAACTTGTTCACTCCATATCAAGAAACAGCTGAAGGCATTGGATACAAAGGCTATGGGCCCTGACAGTATCCCAGCACTTGTACTGAAGATTTATGCCTCAGAACTAGCTGCTCCCCGGTCTAAGCTATTCCAGTACAGCCACAGCAATTGTATCTTCCCAAAAAAGTGGAAAATTATTGCGGCCCTGTCCACAAAAAAAAAAGGAAAATCCAAACCGGTTAAGTATCATCTCATCAGTCTACTCTTGGTCATCAAACATGGAAGGTGCTGGGATACTTGACAGTGCTGTCAAGAGGCACATACACAGCAATAAACTGCTCACTGATGCTCAGTTTGGGTTCCACCAGTGCCACTCGGCTCCTGACCACATTACGCCCTTAGTCCAAACATGAACAAAATAACTGAACTGAGATAAGGTGAGAGTAATTGTCCTTGACATCAGTGTAGCATTTGATCAAGTATGGTATCAAGGAGCTCTAGCAGAATTGAAATCAATGGGAAAAAGGAACCTAGCACAAAGGAAGATGGTGTGTTTGTTGGAAGCCAATCATCTCAGTCCTGGACATTGCTGCAGGAGTTCCTCAGGTAGTATCCTAAGCTCAACCATCTTCAGCTGCTTCATCAATGACTTGCCCCTCCATCATAAGGTCAAAGTGGGGATGTTCACTGGTGGTTGCAGTGTTCAGTAGCATTTGAAACTCCTCTGACACTGAAGCAGTCTGGATCTTTCTTTTTCATTCATTCCTGGGATGTGGGCATTGCTGGCTAGGCCAGCATTTATTGCCCATCTCTAACTGCCCTGTTCAGGGGGCATTTAAGAGTCAACCACATTGCTGTGGGTCTGGAGTCACATGTAGGCCAGATCAGGTAAGGACAGCAGATTTCCTTCCCGGAAAGACATTAGTGAGCCAGATGGGTTTTTGGTCATCATCAGACTTTTTTTTGTTGGATTCAAATCTCACTATCTGCCATGGGATTTGAACCCACGTCCCCAGAGGATTACCCTGGGTCTCTGGAATACTAGTCCAGTGACAATACCACTATGCCACCACCTCCCCCCTCTGTATGCAGCAAGACCTGGACAACATTAAAGTTTGGGCTCATAAATGGCAAGTAACATTTGTGACACACAAATGCGAGGCAATGACCATTTCCAACAAGAGAGAATCTAATCATCTCCTCTTGACATTTAACAACATTACCATCTCTGAATCCCCCACCATCAACATACTGGGGCCGGGGGGTGGTGGGGGGTCATTACCATTGACCAGAAACTTAACTGGACCAGCCATACAAATATTGTGGCTAAAAGAGTAGCTCAAAGGCTAGGAATTCTGTGGCAAGCAACTCACCTCATTCCTTCTTAAAGCCTCTCCACCATCTGTAAGTCATAAGTGTGATGGAATGCTCTTCACTTGCTTGGTTAAGTACAGCTCCAACAACACTCCAGAAACTTGATGCAAACCAGGACAAAGCAGCTGGCTTGATTGGCATCCCATCCACCACCTTAAACATTCATTCCCTCCATCACCAGCACACAGTAGCAACAGTGTGTACCATCTACAAGATGCACTGCAGCAATTCATCAAGCTTCCTTATACAGCACCTTCTACAACATCTACCACAGAAGGACATGTGCAGAAAACACATGGGAATACTACCAACTGCAAGTTCCCCTCCAAGACACACACTATCCTGAATTGGAACTATATCGCCATTTGTTCACTGTCACTGGGTCAAAAACCTCCCTAATAGCACTATGGGTGTAATTACACCACATGGACTGCAGCAGTTCAAGAGGACAGCTCACCATCATCTTCTCAAGGGGAAATGGGGATGGGCAAAAGTTGCTGGCCTTGCCAGTGCACTCATCCCATGAAATAATTTTTAAAAATATAATTTTCTATGCTTTTAACAATCCTCTTAAAAAAATCTTTCTTCTAAGGTTGAAAAGCCAAAGATTTTTCAGTCTTTCTTCATAACTGGGAATCACATTCATGATTATCTTCCAGGCTTTTCTCTGCATTGCCTCTAGTATTTGAATACATCATTTGTTTCTTGGCAATCCAACACAGTATTCAAAGATGGCTTGAACCAGCAGAGTATAGTTTTAGTATTACTTCCTGTAGTTTATATTCTACAGCTTTGGCTATGTGGTTCAACATCTTATCAGCTTTGTTGATTGTTGCTCTGCATTTGTTGAACATGATTAGTGTAGAATCTTAGACTCCTCAGTCTCTATCACCTTCAGTACACTCCATGGAATATGTTTGTGGTCGATTTACCCTTCCTATGTGTAGTGTAGTACTATATGCGTATATATTCAATTTTCTCTGGCATTAAAGTGTTTGACACCCTTGAAAGTGGATAAATTGCCAGGCCCAAATGAAATGTATCCCAAGATGCGAAGGGAAGAAATAGCAGAAGCTGTGATCATCATTTTTCAATTGTCTGTAGCTACAGGCAAGTGTTGGAGGACTGTTTCACCTTGCACCATAGTTTAAAATGGAGGGAAGTGGTACCTGAGTAATTACAGGCCAGTCAGCCTAACCTCAGTGGTGGGCAAAGTATTGAAAAAAATGAGACACTGTATAAATCATTTAGAAAGGTATAGATTAATCAAAGACAGTCAGCATGGAATTTTTAGAAGAAAGTTATAACTAACTTGATTGAATTCTTTGAGGAGGCAACAAGGAGTGTCAATGAAGGTAGCATGTTTGATGTAGCCTACATGGATTTTAGCAAGGCTTTAACAAGGTCAGATGTGTGACCTTAGCCCAACCATCTCCAGCTGATTCCTCCTCCATCATAAGGTCAGAAATGGGGAAATTTGCAGAGGATTGCACAGTGTTCAGTCCCATTTGTGACTCCTCACATACTTAAGCAGTCTGTGCTCAAATGCAGCAAGATCTGGACAACATTCAGGTTTGGACTTATAAGCAACAAGTAACATTCTCGCCACACAAGTGCCAGGCAATGACTATCTCCAACAAGATAGAATCTAACCATCACCCCTTGACATTCAATAGCATTACCACCGCAATATACCCCAACATCAACATCATGGGGGCTGCCATTGATCTGCAACTTAACTGGACAAACCATATAAATATTGGGTCTACAAGAGTAGGTCAGAGGAGGGAAATTCTGTGATGAATAACTCACCTCTTGACTCCTCGTAGTCTGTCTACCATCTACAAGGCCCAAGTCAGGAATGTGATGGAATATAGTACTCGTGGTATGCTTGCAGCTCCAACACCATCCAGGATGAAGCAGCCCACTTACATGGCACCTCATCCGCAAGTTAAATATTCATTCCCTCCACCATCAGTGCACAGTGATGGCAGTGTACACCAATTACAGGATGCACAGCAACAACTAACCAAACCTCCTTCAACAGTACCTTCCAAGCCCACAATCTCTATCAATTCTAAAGACAAGGGCAGAGACAGATGGGAAGTCCCACTCTGAGCCACACACTACCCTGACTACACGACAAGTATATGAAACATGGTAGCAGCAGCGATTACACCAATCTAATGAAGTGTTGGTGCCATCAACAGAACACCCATGGCATGAAACTGGAACAAAACCTAATTGAACAGCAATCTGCAAACATACATAAGAAGGGGATCAACAGGAAAGCAGTAGTGATGGCAACACCATGTAAGCAGTCGCTATCCCTATCCCATCCATTTGAAAGTGTCGCGGTCCCGCACAGAGGCCAACATTGGAAGTCATGGCGAGAGAACCTCTTAAGGTATCGAGCAGCCTCAGATCTCCTTACCAAAAAGCAGAAGAACCAAGTTAGTTCATTCCTCTAAGCCAACGAGGTCCACCTGAGACAGTGGGTACAAGAAACCTCTGCAGACTTCAAATCTGTCCTAAAAGCAGCTTAGTACAATTCAAGCAGAGATTCCACTAACCAGGGGAATCCGTCGAATTGTTCCTTACTTACTGACCCGTCCAAGCTAGCTAATTGCTGCAAGCATGGGGTATTAAAAGACAACTTGATCAACTGCTTCACTCCATTAATCAGACAGAACTAAAGAAGTGAGATCAGCCCCCCATCCAACACACCAAGGCATTGGTGACCTCCGCTAAATGCTTAGCCCTGCACACTCAAAAGCCTGCCAAAACAGCCAAAAGGACGTGATCCCTACAACAGTCATCTTGAAGTGCTTATGCTGCAGGGCAAAGAAGCAGCACAGACAGCAAGATTTCCCAGCAGAGGGCGCATAGTGTTTCTGATGTGGGAGGACAGGACACTTCAAGCAGTTCTGTAAATTTAAAACCTCCTCTAAGGGAAGAAAGCAACAAAACAAATACAGCACACAAGGCACTCAGAAAATTGATCATCAACAAACAAATGCTATCAGACTTCCTGGGCGAAGTAAAGAATCATGAATAAGCCTACTAGTCCATCACATTGGAAGTAATAGGTTCTAAAACAACTTTAAGCTTGATACTGGAGTTGGTGTTTCCTGATAATTTAGCATGGCTCAAAACAATTCCTGTCCAGCCATCAAACATCGAACTTCAAGGTATGAATCTGCAAGTGTAAGGTTCGATCACAGCCACCTTCGGCTGTCTCCTTGGATCTCCTGGCTTCTCACAAACCTATTTTGCTTTAAGTCTGGGTCCTGCAGTTTTCTCCCTTTAAGGTTGGAGCCTTTCTCTGTGTCTCACTCTTGACTTCACTTTTCCAGAGTCCTGTTCTTCCTTTAACCAGAAGGTCTTCTTGGGATCTTTCTCCTGTTCCACTGCCTAGTTTTGGCTTCTTCTTTAATTGGGACTTACTATCAGTCACTCTCCTATGCTGCTTCTCCTGGCAGCTCCGTTCAACTGAACTGAAACTACTTTTCAGTTTTTCTCCATCTCTGTTGGTCCCTCTCTCTGGACCCCAGTTGCTAGGCAACAGTACAGTTTTTTCTACCTCTGGTTTGTTTTAACTTCCCTTCAAGAGTCATTAAACCTCATTAGAATGCAGGCATCTTTTAAAGTGAAACCAAAACTTAAGTTCCCCTTTCTTAACACACCAATACGGAAACACAAATCAAACAAACTTAAAGCTAAAACTCATTCCTAACACCCACAAATACACATATAACATACTTAAACAATCTCTAGTTCCAAACACTTTTCAGCTTGAGACCAACCATAAACCATTAATCACCCTCTTGAATTCCACAGAGATCGTCAAAATGCCCCTATGCATTCAAAGGTTCAGGCTTTGGTTGATGCGTTACCAATACACATCTGTGTATGTGCCAGGAAAGGTGCAGACCACAGCTGATGCCCTATCCAGAGTGATGGTGGACAAAGCTATTGCCGAGGACTTCATACTTGTATCCAAAATGGAAACATTCTCCTGAACCATAATCAATTCCTTGCCAGTCTCCACCAGAAAGCTGCAAGATTTATGGAGAGCACAGAAGGAAGACGTGGAACATTGCCCAAGTCCAAGAACTCTGCCAGGACAGTTGGTCTAAATATAGTCCTGTTGAGCAGCTCTGCCATAAATATCATGAACATTGCAGGCAACTAATGATAGTGGATGATCTCCAGGTCTTCAACCACCGCTTGGTCATTCCCAAGTTGATACAGAAAGAGATCCTCCATAGGCTCCATGGAGTCTATCTGGGGGTTGCAAAGTTCAGAAGATGAGTACCACAATCTTTGTAGCGGCTGGGTGTTACACATACTATCCAAGATTTTGTTTTCTCTTGCCACACCTGCAAAATTAATAGCCAGTTATGCACACAGCCCCGGTACCATCCTGGTTGGCAGAAGCAAGATTTTCAAGGCAAAGCATACTTCATTGCCATTGACTTCTACTTAAGGTGATTGGAAGAGACCAGACACCACACTACTCCAGCTGAGTCTGTGATCAGGGCACTGCAGACCATGTTCTACACACACGGGTTTCCATACAAAATTGTCTCAGATAATGAGCCACAATTCGTCAATGACCACTTCAGGAAATTTACCAAGGATAATGGGATCACCCATGTCACCAGTTCTCCCCTCCACCCTCAAACCAATGAAGAGACTGAAAGAGCCGTGAGAACCATCAAGACCTTAATGACAAAGAATTCTGACTGGAATTCAGCTCTGCTGTACTACAGAGCTACACCTTTAGCTAATGGTTTCTCAGCAGCAGAATTGCTCATGGGCCAACAGCTAATGACACATGTCCTTCTGCTGCCAAGGAACCTCCAACCTAATGTTTTGCCAGCTGACCACAAAAGGATGAGGAACATGGAGACTGGCCTCTGTGAGAAGCAGCAGCATTGGTACAACTCCAGACATAGGGTCAAGATCTAACCCACTTAACACCGAACCAGAGGGTTTGGATTCGGGATCGTAAATCAGAAAGTGTGGTCCTTCAAAGAATGGAGCATCCATGATCGTACCTGCTCCAAAAACTGTCTGGTACTTTCAGATATAACAGGAGAGCCCTGATTTCATTGGAATCCACAAGAACACAGGTCTTCGATTACTACATAATGTGGGATGGAAGTCTCAAGGTACTTCAAGCAGCTTGTGGAATGCTAACCCACCTAATGACCCAGTTCAAGACCACCTACCCAGCTCAGCAGCCAAAACAACGTGGTCAGGGAGAGTTGTGAAGCTACCACAAAAACTTAACCTCTGACCAGTGGACTTTGAGGGGAAGAGGTGGTAGAGCAATCGCAATGTAAATAGTTTAAAGGAAATGCAACGTAAATAATTTTTAAAATAGTTTAACATCGTTATTAAAGAAGTTGACAGTATGTTTGGGGGTAGGTCCCATGTAATGGGTTAATAGAATAGATATGGTAATGAGTGATGTACATGATGATGCAACAGTGACATCAACAGTCATGTGCTAGAAACTCTGTACAGCACATGGGATAGTCAGCACTCAGGATAAAGGTGCCTACTTAGTAGCTCATCATGTACATACTGTAAATAAATCAGTTTGAAGTAATTACCTGAGTCAAACTACAGTCTTTCTAGATAAAATCGGCCATGAAACCAGTATATGAAACATTATCCCCGGTGTCCTGGCCAATATTTATCCCTCAATCAATATTACAAAAACAGATGAGCTGGTCATTATCACATCGCTATTTGTGGGAGTTTCCTATGCGGCAATTGGCTGCTGCATTTCCTACAGCAGTAACTACACTTCGAAGGTACTTCATTGACTGTAAGGCACTTTGAGGTGTCTGGTTGCCATGAAAAGCACTATATAACTGCAAGTCTTGCTTTTTTTGTTGATATAGTTGCTTTGGTTATCTACTGGCTGTTACTGTTCAGTCATTTTCATTTCTTCATGCCAATAGTCTTACATTCTCACTAAGTGGATGATGTTGATAATTTGATGCTCTGCTGAGTTAGCATAAATTAGAATTGGAATTCATACAGAATTCCCATGACAACTATGTCAGTGCAGGAAGCGGAAAGTATCAAGCACCAGGCACACTTTCTCTAGGTTAAATGTATTAATCAAATTTATTTGTGATTGGGATTTACAAAAGTGATGATATTGGCAATATAAAGCACAAATGGTAATTCTGATGAACAGGGAGTAGGGTCCAATCCTAAAATGTTCCTTGAAGTGATCTGCCTGCTGGTTCCTTCTAATACAATTTGTGCTCTCTTGGCACTAAACAAGTTACATGTACCAATGTAGATTGTTAAATTCAAAATAAAGCATGCTATTTGCAGCCTTCAAACATTGCAGACATTGCTGCTGACCAGTGAACCAAGAAAAGCAATAACTGAAAGTCAAAGAGATTAAGTGAGCAAACTGGATATGGAACTAGCTCCCTCCAGCTAAATATAGCTTGAAGCAGCTAATTGTATATCGATGAATAATGCATATTGACACTTGCACTTACCTCCCCCTGGACTATGACCCCACTACCGAACATCAAGCCATTGTGTCCAGGATTGTCACTGACCTCATATCCTCAGGAGATCTTCCCTCTACTGTCTCCAACCTCATAGTTCCCCAACCCTAAACAACCTGCTTCTACCTCCTTCCCCAGATTCATAAACAAGACTGCCACAGTTGACCCATTGTTTCAGCCTGTTCCTGCCCCACTGAACCTCTTTCTTCCTTTCTTGACTTTATTTTTTCTCCCGTTGTACAGCCTCTTTCTACCTACATCTGTGACTTTTCTGATATTCATGTTGCCTCAATAATTTCCCACCCCGAACCTCTTCCTCTTCACTACAGACGTCCATCTCTCCATACATCATCCCCTACCAGGATGGTCACAGAGCTCCCTCTGAATTTCATTGACTTTGTTTCCAATTTTGACCCTTCCCTCACCTTCACCTGGTCCATCTCTGATTTTTCCCTTCTGTTCTTTGAATTCTCTGGCTATCTACTAATGTTCACTACAAACCCATGGACTCCCACAGCTACCTTGACTACAATTCCTCACATCCTGCTTTCTATAAGGACTCCATTCCATTCTCCCAGTTTCTCCTTCTCTGTCGCATCTGTTCTGATGACACAATCTTCCACATCAGTGCTTCTGATATGTGTCTTCCTTCTTCCTCAACTGAGGATTCTGACCGAGCGTGGTGGACAGGGCTCTCCAACATGTCCAATCCATCTCATGCATCTCTGTTCTTACTCCTTCTCCTCCCTCCCAGAACTGTGATAGGGTTTCTTGTCCTCAACTTCCAGTCTCCGTATTCAAAGGATCATCCTCTGCCATTTCCACCAGCTCCAGCATGATGCATCCACCAAACACATCTTCCCCTGCCCTCCCCTATCAGCAGTCTGAATGGACTGTTCACTCTGTGACATCATAGTTCGCTCCTCGGTCACCCTTAAAACCTCTTCCTTTTCCAATGGCACCTTTCTGTTCAAGCGTAGGAGATGCAATACCTGCCCTTTCACCTTCTCCCTTCTCATTGTCCAAGGCTCCAAACACTCCTTTCAAGTGAAGCAGCAACTTACTTGTACTTCCTTTAGTTTAGTACAGTGTATTCATTGTTCATAATGTGGTCTCCTCTACACTTGGGAGATTAAACACAGACTGGGTGACTGCTTTGCAGAACACTTCCGTTTAGTCTGCAAGCACGACCCAAGTTTCCGGTTGCTTGTCATTTTAATTCTCCACCAGCACCTCTCATGCTGACCTTCCTGTCCATGGTCTGCTACAGCGTTCCTGTGAAGCTCAACACAAGCTCAAGGAACAGTACCTTATCTTCCAACTCGGAACTCCATTGCCTTCTGGACTCAACATTGAGTTCAACAATTTTAGATCATAACCTCTGCCTCCATCTTGTTTTGTGTTTTTTTCTTTTTTTATTTTGCTTGGTCATCTTCACCTTGTTTCTTTATCCCTTCATGTTCCATTCAGATGTTTTTTTATTTAGCAATTAGTATTTAGTTGAGCACTTGAAACGCCATAGCATACAGGGCTATGGGCCAAGTGCTGGAAAATGGGATTAGAATGGGTGGGCACTTGATGGCCACACGGATACGATAGGCTGAAGTGCCTGTTTCTGTGCTGTATAACTCTATGACTCTATTAATGCTTCATTTAGACACAACCTTTGTTTCTTTACTATATCCTTTGCCACTGCTGTTGTATCATGAGATCTTTTGTTATTTAATCTCCCCTGGCCTCCACCCTATCATAGACCTTCTCCTTTGTTCTTCCCCACACCCACCCCCACCCCCACCCCCACCTCCCCAACCTTTTCTACTGGCTTAAAAACTCTTACATTTCCATCTTTATTCAGTTCTGACGAAAGGTCAGCGATCTGACACGTTAATTCTGTTCCTGTCCACAGATGCTACCTGACCTGCTGAGTTTTCCAGCTTTTTTTGTTCTTATTGCATATTGATGAAGGAACCACTGCAATGTTTTGTAATTAAGTCAATACTGTACAGTAGTGCATTATTCAGGAGATTCCCTCCCCACTAGGACAACAATGTAATTAATAACTAAACAGGGTTTCTTATTGTCACAAAAACAGAAAATGCTGCAAAAACTCAGCAGGTCTGACAGCATATGTGGTGAGAGAAACAGAATTGACGTTTTGAGTCCATACAACCCTTCTTCAGAGCTACAGAGAAGTAGAAATGTGATGAAATTTATACTGTTTAAGGGGCTGGAGCAGGTGAAGCCGGAAAAAAGGCCAGCAATAGATGGGGGCAAAGGAGAAATTGACAAAGATGTCATGAACAAAAAGATTGTTAATGGCAGTGGTAAGGGCCCCATGGAATTCATTTCTTCCTATCTTGACTCTGTTCTCTGTCTCCCCTTGTCCAGTCTCTTTCTACCAATATCTGTGATTCCTCTGATGCCGTACGTCATATCAACAATTTCCAGTTCCCTGGCCCTAACCGCCTCCTCTTCACCATGGATGTCCAATCCTTCTACATCTCCATCCCCCACCAGGATGGTCTGAGGGATCTCCGCTTCTTCTTGAACAAAGGCCCGAACAATCACCATGCACCACCGCTCTCCTCCATCTGGCTGATCTAGTTCTCTCACGGAACAATTTCTCCTTTAACTTGTCTAATTTCCTCCAAATAAAAGGTGTGGCTATGGGTACCCCATGGGCCCCAGTTATGCCTGTCTGTTTATGGGGTATTTGGAACATTCCTTGTTCCAGTCCTACTCAGGCCCTCTCCCAAAACTCTTTCTTTGGTATATCAATGACTGTTTCGGTGCCGCTTCAAACTCTTGTCTGGACCTGGAAAAATTTATCAATTTTGCTTCTGATTTCCACCCCTCTATCACCTTCACATGGTCCATTTCTGACACTTCCCTCCCCTTACTTGACCTCTCTGTCTCCATCTCTGGTGATAGGCTGTCAACCAATATTCATTACAAGCCCACTGACTCCCACAGCTACTTCGACTACAGCTCCTCACACCCTGCTTCCTGTAAGGACTCCATCCCATTCTCTCAGTTCCTTCACCTCCGTCGCATCTGTTCCAGTGATGCCACTTTCCAAAACGGCACTACTGACATGTATTCCTTCTTCCTTAACTGAGATTTCCCAGCTACTGTGGTTGACAGAGCCCTCAACCATGTCTGACCCTTCTCCCGAACCTCTGCCCTCACACCTTCCTCTCCCTCCCAGAACCATGATAGGGTCACGCTTGTCCTCTCTTTTCACCCCACCAGCATCCACATTCAAAGGATCACCCTCGACCATTTGCAGCAACTCCAGCATGATGCCACCACCAAACACATCTTCCCTACAACCGCCCATCAGCAATCCGTAGGGACCGTTCCCTCTGGAACACCATGTCCACTCCTCCATCACCCCCAACACCTCATCCCCTTCCCACGGCACCTTCCCATATAATCGCAGAAGGTACACCACCTGCCCCTTCAGTCTGTCCGCAAGCATGACCCAGACCTTCCTGTTGCTTGCCATTTCAACACACCATCCTGCTCTCATGCCAACATGTCTGCCCTTGGCCTGCTGCAATGTTCCAGGGAAGCCCAACGCAAACTGGAGGAACAGCACCTCATCTTCTGACTGGGCACTTTACAGCCTTCCAGACTTAACATTGAGTTCAACAACTTCAGATCATGAACTCCTTCCTCAGTCTACATCCTTTTTTATCCATTTTTTCAAAATTCATTCTTATTTTTATCCATTTATCTTTATTTTCATTCATTTATTCATTGTTGTATCCCCTTTTATCTCTCTCTTCTTATCACATTTTCAATCCCCCTTTTTCCCCCACCTCTGCCCCCTCCCCCCACCCCACACAACAAAGGCCATCTGTTATTTGTTCATGTTGTTCTTTTCAGAGTGCTTACCCTTGTCCCACTATTATCACATTCTGCTTCCTTACCTTAATGCCACTATCAGCACCTTTTTCAGCCCCTAGCACTGCCATTAATACTTCCTTTGTCCATTACATCTTTGTCAATCTCTCCATTGCCCCCAATCTCTCCATTGCCCCCACCTATCGCTAGCCTTCTATCCAGCTTCACTTGCTTCACCACCCCCCCCCCTTTAAACTGTATAAATTTCATGACATTTCTACCTTTTTGTGGCTCTGAAGAAGGGTCAAGGGTCATAATGATGTAAAACATCAACTCTGTTTCTCTCTCCACAGATGCTGTCAGACCTGCTGAGTTTTCCCAGCATTTTCTGTTTTTGTTTCAGACTTCCAGCATCCACAGAATTCTGCTTTATCTTTTTTATTGTCACCACTGCCTTTGACTCGTTTCTATTTGATTGTGTCTATGGTAGTACAGCCCTGAGTGAACAAAATTACGATTGAAGAAAAGCTGTCTCACTTGTAATACATTTAGGCGGTATAAGATTTTAAGAGTATCTTATGCATGACATCAGCAATTACTTTTTTTGCAACCATAATTTGATCTTGTATTCATTGGTTTGAGAAAAGTAAATTGACTGGCTTATAAGTAACTAACTATATAATTATTCTGTTATCTCTGTACATAATTTGTTGCCAAGCGACAGCGACTCAAAAATAGAAGCTGTAGCTCGAGTTTCAAATTCCTAAAGCAAAGCACTATTTTAAAAAGGGACACATGGATGCTGTGGTTATTTGAATTTAGTTCTCAAATAATGCAAATATTTTGTTGACTGTTTTAGTTTTCACAGTAAAGCAACATTATAGGTTACTAGGGGAGGATTTTTTAAAAAGAATCAACAATGATAATTGTTAGCAATTCCAGGGAGGAAGGGAGCAAAATGATGTGACTTCACAGAGAGTTCTGGAAGCCATCAGGTGCAATCACTTTTTTCTTTATCTTTAAAAAAAAGTCAGTGTCCTAATAACATTTTCAAGCAAGCTTCTTGACACTGATTAAAAACATGCAAAAGCGATAACATAATTATATTACAAATGTGTAATTATGTCACTTACAAATGATCTAAATGTGATACACTAATAACAAAAACTATACTGTGAATACCTTGGTTCTTTTCAGTGTCAGCTTCAGTTAAATGGTAGCCCTCGTATTTGAGTCGCAGGTTCTAGGTTTAAATAACACTTAAGCATTCAGTACGGTAGTGAGTCAGAGTTGCACAGTTGGGGGTGCCATCTTTCCAAGAAGACATTAAACCAAGGCTCCATCTGTTCTCTTAGGTGGATATAAATAATCCTATGGCACTCTCATAATCACAGAACAATACAGCACAGACTATATTTTTTTTTTAAATAACTCTTCTTGTTATTAAAGTTGTTGACCCTTGTATTGGACAGAGGGCTCTTTCCAGGCTGCTGTAAGTGTAAACCATGAATCTCTTACAAGTTTGTGTCTCTATGAATGTTGGGCGTTATTTTTCCTTCTGACTGATTAATCTGTGCTAACCATGTGACATCAGTATCAGCCTTGATTTAGTGGTAGCATTCCTGCCTTGTCAGAAGATCAAAAGTTCAAAACTCACTTAAGGACTTCAGCACATATTTCACTACTGAGGTGCCTATCAGAAGAGCTGTTTTTCAGATAAGACAATGAACAGAGGCGCTGCTGCCTTCTCAGGTCCCATTCACTATATTCATACAAGAGCAGGGGAGTGATTCTGGCATTCTGGTCAATATTTATCCCTTGACAAACCTCACTAAAACATCAGATTATCTGATATTACAGGGTCCTATTGTCTCGGAGCCTCCTTTCTCCTATAAGCGGTTGCCCTAGAAACCTCCCCAACCATCAGACTCTTTCAGCTTTGTTTCTATTCTTGAACATCACCTTTTTATGCTCAGCCGGCTGGGGAAGATCTCTCCCCAATCCGATTATAATTACCTTTTAAAAGTGAGGTTCTTAAAGGGGCCAAAACTTTACTCAGGCACACATCAGCCTGTGGCTGACATACTGACCTTTAATCATCTTGCTATACATCCTCCCTTTCCCCTTCCACTGCGGCCATAGAGCTATCAGCTCTAGCATTCTCATGCCTGATGTCCCACCTCAAGACAATAGGGCTACAGTGACAAAAACCACTGGGTAACAAGGGTATTTCTTTCTTTGTTATACTGCATCCATTTGATCACTTGGTCACTTAGAGAAACAGACAACCAAGTCAGCAGTACTCTACTGTTTCTACAGCCCTTGTTTTTTATTTTTTCACAGGATGTGGGCATTGGTGGCTAGGCCAGCATTTATTGCCCATCCTTCATTGCCCTTGAGATGATGGTGATGAGCCACCTTCTTGAATCATTGCAGTCCATGTGGTGTAGGTACACCCACAGTGCTTTTGGGAAGGGAGTTACAGAATTTTGTCTCAGCAATGGTGAAGGAATGGTGATAGATAGTTCCAAGTCAGGATAGTGTGTGGCTTGAAAGGCACTCCTTCACTACCACAGGGTACTGTTGCTTGCTAGGAAACAATTCCCTATTCAGGTAGAGCACGAGATGTTCTTCTCTATCAACTATTTGGGTAAGTACAGTTCCCAAGCTCACTTGAGGCAATGGTTTGAAAAACAAGTTCTTTGCTGAAGTCTGGAATCATGAGCACAGGATTATTATACAGCACTTGGCTCAGATTCCTAAAAACAGCCTATGCCTGAAGGCTCAACCACATCTGGATTGGTGTCTCAGTTCCATAAGGGGATTTGGCCAAGTAACGAAGTCTGGAATAATTCATTGGTAGTAACTGAAAACATCTAAAGATTGGCCCAGATTTGATTCTTACACCCCAGGTAAGGCCAGACTTTTATAGCTTCCATTTTCTGTAACTGAGCTTCACCACCTGGTGCCCTACAGTGTACCCTAAGTATTTGGTCTCTGACAACCCGATGTTGCACTTCTCTGGGTTTGCCATGAGCCCTAATATGCTTCGGTTAAATATGGCCTCTACCTAAATGAGAACCCCAGTCTCCACTGTAAACAATTATGTCATCCAAGTGCATTGCCTTGTACTGGATATGAAGCCTCAACACTGTCCACGAATCTCTGGAAGGTGTTTGGGACCACCACACAATTCAAACTGCATGATTTTGTACTGATTGAGTTCCTCAGGAGACACAAAAGCAGTTTTCTCTTTTGTGGACTTCATTAAAGGAATCTGCCACTACCATTTGGTCTATACTAAGGTGCTGAGTTGAATAAGCAACTCATCCACCTGAGACATCAGGTGAATTTGGATTCCTCATTTAGTTTCTGAAAAACAGAACCATCAGTTCCCATTGGATTTAGGAGCTAAGACAAATGGGGTGCTCCATTCACATCCATGCCTTTTAATCTCCTGTTCGCCTCCCTCCATTTGGCTTCTGAGATTTTGTAAAGTCTTATCTTTATTGTCAACAGATCATACCAGATTGTCCTCAACCTCCCAGGTTGGGATGTGACTACATCACGATTCTGATCTACTATGTTCTGAGCCTGCCTACACAGAACCCCATTCAGTTCATTAGAGGTGAGCTGTTCTTTGTACCATGGGGTCAGGGTCCCTTAGCGGTTCCACCACCACTGCACGGGCCTCTTCCAGAGCTTGCTTGGTCTCCATCAGTTCTCTAAACATTTCCTCTGTTGGGATTGGTCTCTTTCTCCCTCCATGGAGACACAAATCCCACAGCTGACATTGCATGTGACATGGTCCCACTGTCTCAGAACCTCCTTTCATCGACCAACAGTAGTCCTAGAAAACTATCCAAGTCCCAGCCACTTTCAGCTTGCTTACTTCTCTTGAATTTCACCCTATTATGCTTAGCTGTCTGAGGAAACTCTCCCCATTCCAGGAGGAGTGTGCTGCAAGTCAAGATCACTGTGAAGGAGACCGGGAGATATGAAGCAAGTTGGAGATCACTGTAAAGCAGACTGGCAGGAGCGTGCAGCAGGTCAGGGTCACTGTGAAGCAGACCAGAAGGTGCATGCAGTCGGTCAGGATTACCGTGAAGCAGACTGGGAGGAGTGTGAAGCAGGTCAGGATTACTGAAGCGAGGGGGGGGTGGGGAATCAAACTGTGACATCACAGGAAGGCTATGAGTTGATTGGATGGTGGGTGGTGAAGCTTTGTTTCCCTTCCTCAAAACTTAGGAAGTTAGTCTAAGGACTAGGGAAATTAAAAAAAAACTATTTTTGTTTTAAGGGTTTAAAAAAAGCATTTCAGTTCACCTCCTTATATTTAAGTGATGACAGAAAAGAGAGTAGCTAGTAAATCTTTATTGCAGTACATTTTATTATCTAATTGATGGAGGAATGGCAGGGCAGCTTTGACCCCTGAAGTGCAAATCCTGTTGCATGTGGGAACTTCAGGACATTTCCTGTGTCCTGGATAACCATTTGTGCAGGATTTGTCATCAGTGGCAGCCACTTGAGCTCTGGGCTTTGGAGCTGGAGCAGCAACTGGCCTGACTGTGGTAAGTCCATCAGGTTAAAAGCTGTGTGGATAGCATTATAGTAGGTGTGGTCACCCTGCACATTAAGAGTATGCAGTAAGAGAGGGAATGAGTGAACACCAGAAAGTCAAGAAGGAATAAGCAAGTAGTGCCGGAGTTCCTGAGTCCAGGTTCATCTAACTCTCCAACCAGTATTCAATTCTGAATGCTAATGAAAGTGATGCTTCACCTGGTGGGTGCAGCCAGAGCAAAGACCATGGCCCCAATGCTGGTTCAACTGTACAGGGGCACAAACAGGAGCAACAGTGAAAGGAGATTTGATAGGGGAACAGTCAGGCATTTCAGCGGCCACAAATGTGAATCCAAGATGACATGATGCCTCCCTTGTGTCGGGGTCTAGGATGTCACTGAACAACTGCAAGGCACCCTGAGGGGGCAGAGTGAACAGCCAGTGGTCGTGGTCCACATCGGTACCAATGACATAGGTAGAAAGAGAGATGAGGTCTGCAGTCAGAATTTAGGGATCTAGATAGGAAATTAGCAAGTGCATCCCCAAAAGTAGCAATCTCAGGATCACACTCAGTTTCATGCACAACTGAATAGCAAAATAGGAGAATACAACTGAAAAATGCCTGGTTGGAACAAAGGCTTTAGATTCTTGGGATATTGGGATCAGTTCTGGGGGAAATAGGACCTGCACAGGCTGGACAGGTTGCACCTAAATAGAGCTGGGACCAATTTCCTTGCGAGATGATTTCCTACTGCTATTGGAGAGGGTTTGAACTAACTTGGCAGGGGTTTCGGAATCAGGAAGTAATACTAGAGGGGGTATCAATGTGTAGAGAATATTAGGGGAGACAGATAGTACTAGAGCAATAAATAACAAGGTATTAGGCAGGTTCAGTGTAAGAGGGAAAAGTAATGAAGTCTGAATTAGGGTTACTAGCTGTTGCACGCTGCTACTTTGCAGTAGCAACACGAGTGGTATTCGCCACTAACAGGATGCTGCCATCAAGCCAAAAAGATGTTCTGCCTATCACACAAATGAATAATGTGGTATATGAATTTCAGTGCCAGTGTACATCCCAAAGACTGGAGGATCGTATCCAGCATGTCCCAGCCGCTCTTCGCAATGGGCAGGATACATTTGGTACCCAACCAGCCCGTGCTTGCAAAACTCAAAACACAGTGTCCATTATTAGATGCAATTCTATGATTGGACAACATTTACAAAATAATCTTCAATGTGCTAAGAATTATGCTGACAACCAATTTAAGATGGTCAGTCGGGCTTGCAATGTGGCACATTTGCGTGTACTGGAAGCTACATTTATTAATATACAGGGCCCCGCTCTTTGCAGACAGAAACATGTACACGCACTGCGCCTGTTTCAGCTAAGCATAATAAGTGATAATCATTTGCTGACTCATTCCTCAGGGCAACGCCTTGACCAATCAGTGTCAAGTTGCCTGGTTTAAATTTCAAACAATGCTTGGCAATTAACTGTCAGTCGCCATCAGTGGTGCATTCTCCATTGCAATGTCAGTTGCCAATCAATCAGCACTCTCTTCACATACAGTATAAATTGTTGTTTCCCCCCTTATATTGGTATTCTTGTGAATGTCCTGATGAGTGCAAGACAAAAAGCCTGGACAGGCTTCTTTTTTCAGCAACACTCAATTTCTGTACTACCAAACGACTATAAGTATACAAATGCTGCATTGCAATTCCAAGAATGGCACTTGAAACATATAAATATCAAACAAGTTACTCATGTCTCTGTGTTTCATTAGAATTTACCCACATGGGAGCAGCAGAACTGTTGAAGAATTGGCAATTAATGCAACACATACTCTGGTTATTCAGCCTGGGATATGGTGGGCAAAAGGACAGGTTAAGCAGTTGTAAGCACAACTACTACTACATAGAAAATTGTTGACTGTGACTATTATGATTGTGCTTAAATCAAACACATTTTACTTTGAAGTACTGTGATACGTTATGGACTGTTGTATGTATTACATTTTATTTTTGAGGGAATCATGAGCCTAAATGAATTGTTTCTTTGAAAAGCCATGAGTATCTGTCCGTTGCAGAACATTTTTGTTGATTGAACTTTTGATGCATGTTATTTCACGTAAACAAAAAAAAATTGGGGTATTTGCTTTAATACAAGACATGAAAATAAACGTAGTTACAAGTTGACCTAACACAACTCCAAAGTCTCTTGCTTCATCATGCTTAAAGTGACATGTTAAAATAAGCCTTTTCTACGTGTGTATCAGTGACCTGTGAAACATGACCAACTCCACAAGCTAGAGCACGTAATTTCAGTGCGTGGAATCCACTCACGTACGGCTGACAGGTAATTCATAAGAGACAAAAATCAGAAGGGAATTATTATTGTCCCATCAGGGAGAAATATTCCAATGATCTCCATAATATACTCTGATACACCGTATGTTAAAGCTCAAATAAGTAAAGAATGAAAATATGCCAGCTTTCGACTAGAGATTTTAAAAGTTGGCAGTTATTTTCAATATTCTGTTGTTTTGGTTCTGGTTTTGCTTGAAGAAACATGACTAATGATTTGTCAACATTATGTGATGCATTTAAAATGTTTACCCAGTGACCATTTACTTAAAATGTTGTATTTTTAAAAAAAACTTAAAGCTTTGTAATTATTACATTATATAGAGAAAGGACTCTACATATTTTGTAACAGTGCAGATGTAGAAGTTTGGCAAAGGATTATGAATAATTAGTGGAATACTTAATTACTTAAAAAAATGAAATTGCATCCAGTTGACTAAAATGGTTTTGTATCACAACCAATTTATCAGAATAATTAGGCATTCAGACAAAGCTTAATTTTTCAGTTTCACTAAAGCTTGATTTAATATTTTCCCAGCAGCCAAAATGTGTTCTGATGTTTTCTCCACAAGAAATTTTTATTTCTTAGTTAGTCCAAAGTCCTGTTAATTTGATAAGAATGAAAGTCAAATATTGCAATTAAATAAAAGGAAACTTCTGCAGATGCTGGAGATATGAAATAAAAACAGAAAGTGCTGAAAAAACTCAGCCGGTCTGGCACCATCTGTGGAGAGAGAAACAGAGTTAATGTTCCAAATCCATTATGGTCTTTCTTCGGTTCTAGGATTTCTTCACTCAGAGGGTAGCAAATTTTCGAAATTCTGTACTCCAGAGGGGTGTGGGGACTCAGTCATTGAGTATATTATGATGATGTCTAACTTACCATAATGTGGAATGGGGACTGGAAACTCCTGGCATGCCTTGGCAGTTTCATGCATGTGCAGGTGGCACATGCACAATCTGGCAGTTAAAGGGCTCCACCTTCATGTTTTTTAATTCTTTCATGGGATTTGGGCATCCCTGGCTAGGCCAGCATTTAATGCATTCCCTAACTATCCTTGAGAACATGGTCGTTCGCCATCTTCTTGAACCGCTGCAGTCCATCTGGTGTAGGTACACCCACAGTGCTGTTAGCAAGGGAGTTCCAGAATTTTGACCCAGCGACAGTGAAGGAATGGTGATATAGTTCCTAGTTAGGCTGGTGTGTGGCTTGGAGGGGAACTTGCAAGTGGCGGTGTTCCTGTGCATCTGCTGCCCTTGTGTGCTAGGTGGTAGAGATCAAGAATTTGTAAGGTGCTGTCAAAGGTGTCTTGGTGAGTTGCTGCAGTGCATCTTATGGATGGTACACACTGCTGCCATTGTGCGTCAGCAGTGGAGGAAATGAATGCTTATTGTTGTGGATGGGGAGAGGCCAATCAAGTGGACTGCTTTGTCCTCGATGGTGTCAAGCTTCTCGAGTATTGTTGGAGCTGCATTCATTGGGCAAGTGGAGAGCATTCCATCCCTTTTCTGACTTGTGCCTTGTAGATGGTGGACAGGCTTTGAGAAGTCAGGTGGTGAATTACTCACCGCAAGATTCCCAGCCTCTGAACTGTTCTTATAGCCATAGTATTAATATGGCTGGTCAAGTTCAGTTTCTGGTCAAAGGTTATCCCCAGGATGTTTATAGGTTATCCCCAGTGATGATAATACCATTGAATGTCAAGGGAAGATGGTTGGATTCTCCCTTGTTGAAGATTGTTATTGTCTGGCACTTAAGTGGCAAATTGCATCTGTGCTACACATCATCCCAACCTGAATGTTGTCCAGGTTTTGCTGCATGCATATGGACACAGACTGCTCAAATATCTGAGGAGCCATAAATGATGCTAAACACTTGCAATCATCAGTGGACATCCCCACTTCTGACCTTATGATGGAGGGAAGGTCATTGATGAAGTAACTGAAGATGGTTGGGTCAAGGACACTACCTTGAGGAACTCCAGCAGTGATATCCTGGAACTGAGATGGTTCACCTCCAACAACCACAACCATCTTCCTTTGTGCTAGGTAAGACACCAACTAGTGAGAGTTTTCCCTGTGATTCCCATTGACTTAAGTTGGGCTCCTTGATGTTACACTTAGTCAAATACTGCCTTGATGTCAAAGGCAGTCACTTTCACATCACCTTGAGCTTGGCTCTTTTATCCATGTTTGAGCCAAGGCCATAATGAAGTCAGGAGCTGACAGCGATGTACCCGAATAAACCAGGTCATGTGACTGGGAGCGGACGCCATAGTCGAGAGAATCTCAGGCAGGGGGAGGGGACAGGGAGAGGTCCCAAAACGGGAGTCCTAGACAGTAGACAAAGAGAAGGGACAGGGAGAAGTTCCTGTTAAGGAAAAAGAGGGAGGAGCAGAGAAAGAGGCTTCACTCAGAAAAAGGGCTGCAGTTGGTAGACATTAGGTAGTGAGAACTCAAGAGAAACCCCTTAGCTAAGAAGTACACTAACAACTAATTTAAGATTATCAGCTGGGCTCACAGTGTGGCTCACTTATGCGTACTAGAAGCTACTTATATTTACACACAGGGTCATGTCCTTTGCAGATAGAAGTTGCATCTTCATGCATTGTGCCTTTTTCAACTAAACAAAAGCTTGAGGGACAGCCATTCCCTGGTGCATTCCCAAAGCAATGCCCTGACCAGAGTCACCGTGTCTAGTTTGAATTTAAACAGAAGCTTGGCAGTTAACTGTTCCCTGATGCATTCTCCATGGCAATGCCTCTACCTTTCAGAGTCCACTTGTCACTCATGCAGTATAAATTGTTGTTCCCTTTACAATTGGTATTCTTGCGAATCTGTCCTGATGAGTGCATGACGAAAAGCTTTGACAGCATCTCTCTTTTTTCAGCCCCCTCATATCTGTGGCACCTTACATCAGGGTCATGATGTAATAGTCATGAGAGCTCCCTGGGAACCTAGCACAAACATACAGGATTTGCCTTCTGTGACCACAAATTAGTTGGGCATTCAGAGAGTGAAATACTTTTAGATTAATGAATCTCACATGCTCCTGCCAGGGAGCTCTCAAACCCACATGTATGCAGTTGACGGTGACCTGCACTTGTGGAAAACCAGATATTGCTGTGAGTCCCACATTTGGCATCCATGCAGAACCGAACATAATGGTGAGCTCTAGTGAATAGGGCATCTGGCCCCTATGCAATTGTGTGTCGCCGATTGGGAGATGCCACAAAGGTCTCCAGTAGAGCCCTGGAAAGACCCACTGGCAAAAAAGTTCATGGTAGCACTGACCTTCAATGCCACCAGTATGGTATGCCTTCCATGTCCTTGCAGCTTCAGTTCTAAGGAGAAGCTACCACATCCCTGAACAAGTGAAGGCACCTGTGGCATTGCCTTTCGCTCATTTCCACATATGAGCAGTGCCTCCATTATACCTGTGGTCAGGCCACTGGTCTTCATTGCTTTTGCCCCTCTCTGAGAGGATCTTGGACATCTTGGGACCTTGCTCCCTCTTGCTACTCATGTCGCTGCTCCTCCTGGACCTGTGTTAATCAACAATGGGCCCTTCTACTCCTCATTCATATTGGAGCAATAACCAAAGCAGGATTGCCTGCAGCCTGAATTCTCTATGCCTCTTTGTATCTGTGAACAAGTATATTAGATTACTTTATTAAGCTTTGGATTACCAGGTTTCCCTCCATCTCCAAGCCAGTAGGCCAGTGCTAAGTTCTTGGCCTGTCCTCCATCAAGATATGGCATCCCCAGCCCACCCCTTACAGGTGAAGGACATCCTGGAGGACCACAGGTGGGTGTCCCTCCCCTTTATAAATGACTGGGCGTGTAGATATTGAACCTTGACCACGGTGATTACAGCCATGTGAGAGAATCCTCCGTTCGGAAATTATCAGCTTGCCTTCAGGATCCTAGACACTCTTTAGAGAGAACATGGCCTTGGCATAATGGAGTGAGTTTATTGTGGGATTAGTGAGGCTTGAAGTGTGCATCTAGCTGCTGCCCAGCAGCTGTGCCTCTTGAATCAATTTACCTCCATCCCTTCTTTCATGTCTGTCAGGAACAGATGGCCAATCATACCTACTCATCTCCAGCTCCAAATCTTAATGGATTCTTACACGAATGCCCCATTAGTCATGGAGCATTGCTCCTTCAATGGACATTTGAACCTCGAGAACAGTACTCAGCTAAGCCTGGTTCTCCACTGCTTGAGCAAATAATTAATAGAGTGCCCCTTCACTCGGCCCAAAAGAGGAGTCCTTAACTCCTCTCACCTGCTTTGAGATGGCACCCATAGAATTTTTTTCCTAATTCCACAGTTATGACAGAGTTCAAAAAGCAAAGTGGAAGATGGTTCTTCTTCAATTTGTAAGTGCTTCCAGCACATTCCAACCTCCCCGTCACCCACCAAGCTCCTCCCATCCTCCTCCACAGTCACCACCTCCTAATTCCACTCCCTCCTGTGGCCTCCCCCAGTTACACTGGCCCCATTATCATTTATGTTGACATTCCTGTTCTCCCCCCATTCCCTTTAATGTTGATGTCCCCATGCCCCTTGTTAATCTGACCTCTCCCGTTCTTGAGACCAGCTGAACCATTACTTTTAAGAATGACCCACCATGAGACCAACCACAATCATTCTCCGGACAGTCTCTTAAGCATGCCGCTGACAGTCCGGCCTCATTCCCCAAGCAATCTTTTAAGCATGCTGCCGACTGTCTGGCCTCATTCCCTGACAGTCTCTTAAACATGCCCCCCCAGACAATCTTTCACCATTCCCCTCTGCTCCTTCCTTCTCACTCCTAATCCTGCCTCCATCTCACCCTTCCCCTTTGGCCCTCTTCCCCTACCCTACTACTCCATCTCATTCTTAACCCCTGGTCCTTCCCCCCCACCCCAGTCCTACCTCCATTTCACCCTTTGGGCCCTTTGACCTGCCTCCATCCTAGTCCTCCATCTCATCCTTGCCCTCTGGTCCTTCCGCCCCCCCGCCCCCCCCCCAGTCCCAATTCCATCCCACCCCCTCCCCACTGGTCATGTTTCTTGTGCCCAGCCTTGGCACAGCACCTCATCTTCTGACTAGGCACTTTACAGCCTTCCGGACTGAATTTTGAATTCAACAACCTTAGATCTTGAACTCCCTCCTCCATCCCCACCCCCTTTCCGTTTCTTCCCCCTTCCTTTTGTTTTTTTCCAATAATTTATATAGATTTTTCTTTTCCCACCTATTTCCATTATTTCTAAATCTTTTATGCCCTGCTAGTCTTTCCACCCCACTCCCACTAGAGCTGTACCTTGAGTGCCCTGCCATCCATTCTTAATTAGCACATTCGTTTAGATAATATCACCACCTTCAACACCTCTTTGTTCTTTTGTCTGTGACATCTTTTAATTATCTGCTCCTATCACCGCTTGCTATTCCCTACAACCACACCACCCCACCGACTTCTCTACCCCCCACCCCCATCACCTTAAACCAGCTTTTTTCACCCCTCTCCTAATATTCACTCAGTTCTGTTGAAGGGTCATGAGGACTTGAGACATCAACTCTTTTCTTCTCCACCAACGCTGCCAAACCTGCTGAGTTTTTCCAGGTAATTCTGTTTTTGTTTTGGATTTCCAGCATCCACAGTTTTTTGTTTTTATGGACTGTAAATAGCCTTACAGAATGCTTCTAATTGAATGAAATTGCTTGACTGATTGATTAGTTCCAAACACTTTTAATGATAGGTCTCAGAGATGGGTCCTTGTCAAAAGTTAATGGCTGAACATCACATTGTGTATGAATCCGCAATGATCACAGCAAGTAGTAAACATTCACACCAATGCCTTTGTCATATCAAAGCATAATAGGTAGTCTCTGTGATTTACAAAAATAACTAGCAGTAACCAAGTTTAATCTTGTGAGTGGCAAGAAAGAAACCATAAATACTCCATTGCTAATAATAATGCTTCATTTATTCATAACTTGTATGAAAAGATGTAGTGAGAAGTTACTGTTCCCGACCACATGTTCTTCTTGGTTCTTCACTGTTGTCAAATACTTAGGAGCAACAATTTTTCCAAATTCATTCATGGGATGTGGGCATCACTGGCTGGGCCAGCACTTATTGTCCATTGCCAGTTACCCTTGAGAAGGTGGTGGTGGGCTACCTTCTTGAACTGCTGCAGTCTGTGTGATGTAGGTACACGCACAATGCTGTTAGGGAAGGAGCCCAGGATTTTGACCCAGTGACAGTAAAGGAAAAGCGATATATTTCCAAGTCAGGATGGTGAGTGGCTTGGAGGGGAACTTCTAGGTGCTGGTGTTCCCATGTGTCTGCTGCCATTGTCCTTCTAGATAGTAGTGGTCGTGGGTTTGGAAGGTGCTGTCTGAGGAGTCTTGGCAAGTTCTTGCAGTGCAACTTGTAGATGGTACACACTGCTGCCAATGTGTGTGGAGGGAGTGAATGTGTGCTGATGGGGTGCCAATCAAGTGCGCCTCTCTGTCCTGGATGGTGTCAAGCTTCTTGAATGTTGTTGGAGCTGTACTCATCTAGGCAAGGGGAGAGTATTCCATTACACTCCTGACCTATGCCTTATAGATGGTGGAGAGGCTTTGGGGAGTCAGGAGATGAATCACTCACTGCAGGATTCCTAGCTTCTGACCTGCTCTTGTAGCCACAGTATTTATATGGCTAGTCCAGTTCTGTTTCTGGTCAATGGTAACCCCCAAGATGTTGATAGTGGGGGATTCAACTATGGTAATGCCATTGAATGTCAAGAGCCAATGGTTAGATTCTCTTGTTGAGATGGTCATTGCCTGACACTAGTGAAGCACCAATTTTACTTGCCACTTGACAGCCCAAGCCTGGATATTGTCCAGGACTTGCTGCATTTGGACGTGGACTGCTTCAGTATCTGAGGAGTCGCGAATGGTGCTGAATATTGTGCAATCTTCAGCAAATATCCCCACTCCTGACCTTATGAAGGAAGGAAGGTCATTGATGAAGCAACTGAAGATGGTTGGGCCTAGGGCATAACACCAGCATGGACCAGTTGGGCCAAGTAACCTTTTCTATACTGTAAATTCTATTTCATGTAATTCACACCCACAAAACCTCTCTAAAGTTAAGATTCTTTGAATATTCAAAATCATTTGATAAAACATCTCCTACTGGTTATGCTTCACAATTTTACTGCCACTGAGTATAAACCCATGCCATACAGGAAAGTGAAATACTGCAATGTCCGCCATAACATCCTGGAACAACAAACATCGCACCCACCATCAGACTTTATAGATAGCCTTGTGCACCTCCTGAATTGTGGGTTAAATTGTTCTGGAAAAATGTCTGAGTTCAAAAAGACTATACTCTCACTGCAGCTAAAAAAGAATATTTTCTAACTGCCCTTTTGTCACCAATATACAATATATTCCTACATAACAGATACCAAAGCAAAAGAAAAATAAATTACACCACAAGCAAAAATAAACATACATGTGGATATGACAGGAGAATAAAATAACATTCCAAAACTAATTGGTAAGGAAGAACCTGCTCCAAAGGGAACTAGATTTGGTACAGAATATCCTTTTATTAGTAGAAAATGTGAGGAATGCTTACAAAGCATTTACAAATATTTTCTACTTATCATGCTTTACAACATACAATATATTACAACATAATAAAGCATTCACTGTATGTAGTACAGCATTACACAGTGAAAGGGAGAAACAATTGCATTTTTAAAAATGAAATAATTTTTCTGCTAAGGAAATTTATTTTGAAACCCTTGCTTATTAATTTACAGTAATTAGTTTTGGCAGTGCCTAACAGGACTGAATATGTAAGCAAATGAAATATTCTTCTGTTTGAAATGAGTCAGTCTTGTTTAAGAAACTGTATTAAAAGGTTTTGGAGGAGGGCAACTTACCGAAAGAGTCAGGAACAACCCATTCAAGAACTCAGCTCAAAGTCCATGTTGGCTAATGATAAACATGCATTCAGCAGATGCCATATCTTTTACTTTGCTGGTCTGGTGAGCTTGTTTAACCAATACACTAGGATGAAACTTTAAATTCAAAAATTCAATGGAAAAATATAACACCATCTCTATAATTTATAAAATGTTAAATTTTTTGTGAAATTGTTAAAATAAGTTCTCACCAATTCTCTCCTTTTCCTTCCTGAGGGCATCAACATTAGTATTGCTTACCCTGGCACCTCAGTCTAGTGATCATGTCTTATGCGTGAACTTAGGTGGTGAGGGTTAGCAAGTTATTTGACTGTATGGGACATCACTTTTCAGCCTGGTCCTGTCCTCATCTTTAATTCACATATACTCTATGAAAAGGATTAACTTGCTTATGAAGAGGTATGGAAACTGATTTTTCAACTCCCTCTCTGAGGAGTGTTGAACCAATTTTAGTCATTCTAGTGCCACCCCAGCTGCTGAGATCAGCTAATAAAGCATAATTGAACCTAGGACATTGCTGTTTTGTATGGTTCAGTTGCCCACAGAAATTGGAGGATGTTTAAGAAAAAGGAATTTACAATGCAATGCAGTTTTCTCCTTCCCAATCAAGGCTCTCATCTTCAGGTAGTAGTTTAAGACAGGATACTGTAAATATTTATCACTACAATTTCTCCTTTAGTGATAAATTACTAAATCTACTTGCATGTATGCAAGTAGACTTTGTGCTATGATACTGAGCCATACAAGTTTATCTGTGGTCTGTCCCAAATGATCTGGGATAGTTTTAGGAATACAATTTCTCTCAGTGCCCTTAGGTGAGAGAGGGTGAGAAAGAAATGATTAGCCGAGGTTCCCATTCCAGATCATTATTTAGTAATCCCTGCTACAAAATTCATGTATGAACGTGAAATGAAAATAGGATCATGTACAGTTCTGATAGTCCATGTAGTCAACAATACTGAACATCTAGGCTCACACACAAAGTGACCATTTGGATGAAGGAGTGGAGAACTATTAAAAGTTTAATAAAATTGTAATGCTTTTCCAGCAGGAAACTTTTTTTAATCCTTGGGCTACCTATTATTTGGATAATATAATGTTTTGAGAATAATTACCTCACGAAATCTGTAAGTAATTAAACAATTATTGTGACTGAGTTGAAGGCAGTCAGTCTTGTTCAAGGGATATCATTGCTGTATTAGGCTTTTAAGCAGGCTCAGTTCTGAAGATAATCAGGCACAAACCATTCTAAAAACTTTGCTCAAGCAGCATGTTAACTGCTGATAAATGTCTATACAGCAGCACGTATTGTATCATTTACTGGGCAGTTTTGGTGGTGATGGGTGCAGGTGTTTGTTTAAACAAATACTTCAGGGGAAAGCCTCCATAATTATTCTATTTATATAAATGATACCCATGATACCTAATCCCACCATGGCAGTTGGTAGATCGCTGTATAAATTGACCCTAACTTTTAGCTAAAAAATCCAAAGTCTTTGTACCTACCGTCCACCCACCACTGAAGTCAAACTTGCCCTGGTGCAAATCTACTCACTGATAACACACCATTGAAGGCCGCTGTTTATCTCTTCCTGTCTGCGCATGTCAACATGTGATGTCAAGGCTACCACCTCACTGGCGCGCGCTGCGTTCCTGCCAATCCTGCCCTCTAAAATGGCAACATGTTATCAAGAAGAAACAGCAGATAGACAGCCAGTTCAAACTTAACGTCATTGAGATTGCAGAGCAGACAAATAATTGCGCAGCAGCTGGAGAATTTAAGATATCAAAGAACATCAGAGATTGGAGGAATTTCTCTACACATCTTAGATTCCATTTGCGCTTCTTTTGCAGGTGGGGTTGGCAGGAACAATTTCCAACGTGGCAACTTTACCATACGGCAGGATGAGAGATGGTGGATTTCAACCCTCCAAAACTATTACTTGTGCAAAAGTCGAACCCCTACTTTTTGGCTAAAATGTTAATCTTAGAAACTCGACTTTTACACGAGTATATATATTACTTCATTGGCTATAAAGCACTTGAAATGTCCGGTGTCGTAAAAGGCCCTATATAAATTCAAGTTTTTTTTTCACAATTACATAGGAAATGGGCCGCACTTAACTTCTTTTCCTCACAGAGTTTCAAACCCACCCTAATTTTTTGTATCTAAAAATCTCCCCTTGACATGCAACAAAATTACTATTGCTGAAACTCCACCATCAACATCCTAGGTGTTATAGTTAAGCAGAAACTTAACTGGGCCATATAAATACTGTGGCTGGAAGAGTGGGTCAGAGACTGAGAATCCTGCAGCACAATTTGGCCAAACCAGTGCAAAGCATAGTGGAATTTTAAGAGCAAATTATGTTCAGAGCAAAACGAATTGCCTTCATCTTTTGTGCTGGTTTAAAAAAACATGGTGTCCAAAGTTAGCCCCACCCATAAAGCTGGCCACATCTCCTGATCAAATTAATCACTGTGGTGAGTTTCCACTAATTGTGCCCATTTGGGTCTTTTTGGAGGCTGAGAGCTGATTCTTTTGGGCACACTTACACTAATGGGCACTTTTAGATGCTTCACCTCCTGTATCCCCAAAACTTGTCCACCATCTACAAGGCACAAGTCAGGAATGTGATGGAATGACCTCTGCCTGATGAGTGCAGCTCCAACAAGACTCAAGAAGCTCGATACCATCCAGGACAAAACATCTCTCTTAATTGGCACCCCAGCCATCTCAAACATTCTCTCCCACTGATGTATACTGGTACCAGTGTGCACCACTTATAAGATGCACTGCAGTAGCTCACCATTGATAGCACTTTCCAAACCTGCGACCTCTGCCACCTAGAACAGGATAGCAGATGCATATGGGAACACCACAATCTTTCCCCTCCAGATCACACACCTTCCCGATTCAATTATAGTCGAATATAATCGCTGTTTCTTAACCGTCTCTGAATCAAAATCCTGGAACTTCCTTCCTAACAGCACTGTGAGCACACCCACACCACATGGACAACACTGGCGCAAGAAGGAAACTCTCTATCACCTTCTCAAGTGCAACTAAGGCTGAGCAAAATACTGACCATGCCAGCAGTGTTCACATCCAATGAGCAAATAAAATAATTGAACGGATTTATAATATACAACTGCAACAATATACATGAAATTCCCAATGCTTAAAATTGAGATATTTTATATCAACCAGAACAAACTGTGACAAAGCCCTTGAATCCACAAATCTGCATCTATATAATGGTTAACATTAAAAATTAGGAGCAGAAGCAGGACATTTGGCCCCTCAAACCTGTTCTGCCATTCAAAAAGGTCATGGCTGATCTCACACTTGCCATCCCAACCCCTCCCCCCATAACCCTCAACTACCTTGACAATCAAAAATTGGAGGGAGTGAATATTTGAGATGGTTGGGGTGCCAACCATCAGCCTCGAATCTATTCAATGACCCAGCCTACACAGCTTTCTGGTGGTAGAGAATTTGAAAGTTTAATGACCTTCTAAGAGAAAAACATCCTCCTTCTCATCTTCATCTTAAATGGGAGACCCCTTATTTGTAAATGGTGCCCCCTAGTTCTAGACTCCCCCATGAGGGGAAGCATCCTCTCGCCATTTACTCTGTAAAGCCCCATTGGAAGCTTACATGTTTCAGTAAGATCACCTCTCATTCTTCTAAACTCCAATGAGTACAGGCCCCAACCTGCTCAATCTTTACTCATAAAACAACCCCTTCATCCCAGGAATCAATAAGTATAATTCCCCTTAAGTAAGGAGGCCAAAACTAAAAGGTAACCAGGCTTCTTTCTCAAAAAAAGCAAACTACTGCAGATGCTGGAAACCAGAAACAAAAACAGAAAATGCTGGAAAAACGCAGCAGATCTAGCAGCATCTGTGGAGAGAGAAACAGTTAGCGTTTCGAGGTCATAATGACCCTTTTTCAGAGTTCTGTTTCTCTCTCCACAGATGCTGCTAGACCTGCTGAGCTTTTCCAGCATTTTCTGTTTTTGCTTCACTCTCAAACTTGGAAATCTCTCCCCTAACTTTTACTACATAATATATTTTAAAGGAATCCTGTACCGATTTTTAAAAAAAACTTACACATTTTAATGTAAATCACATCAGTGAAACACAGCACGATTTTTTTGTCTTCAATATCCTCTCGATAATACCATACATACAGGTTTTATGTTAGAGCATTTTTTCTTTAATCTTGTCTGACTTAATCCATTGATATCGGTTGATTTCTTCTCGGGTTAAACTTTAAAAATCAGTGATCCCTAGACAACAAACAGTAACATTATATCTACCTCCCCCAATCAGTTCTCACGTCCTTATGGTTTGTCCGGAACATAGTATCAGGAACGCAGTTCCCTTCCTCTCAGTGGAGTGGAGTTGTTACACATCCTGCTGTCCCGTCGGCTTTAATGGGTTCGTCCGCCGAAGCTGTCACTTCCGATCATGAATTTGTTATTAAAAATAAATAAATCTGATTAAAGTCAGGAGATATTTCTGAAAAATGGCGGAGATTCAGGGTGAGGCGGATGAGAGAAGCCCCCTATTAAAGTCGGAGTCCGGCAGGTGAGTGATCGGAGGGCGGCAGAGTAGCTGCCGGTAAACATGCAGCAGCCAGAGACAGGGATAAGAGTGATGGCCATTCGGCAGGGCTGCTCTTTCATCTTACATACATCAACACAGTCCACACACATGTCTACACCTGATATAAAACCAGAAAATGGTCATACACCGCAGCATCTGGAAGAGAAAAGCAAACAGTCACATTTGGAATGTTAACCACCTGCCTTTTTCAGATGCTGACTGATTTTTTTTTTATTATCCTTATACCTGTGAGGAGACACTGCAACTTGCAGCAACTTCTAGAACGGATAACCAATTTTTTTCCCAGTCAGAAATCTTATTCAGGAATTGTTAGCAGTCTTCAGTTACAGTTGTAACAGAGGATTGTTAGTTTTCCAAGCCTGGGTGGTTTTAAAAGACAAGCTTTAATGTACATTGACTAATACAAGCATTGTTTTTTTTAAAAAATATGACTTCCAAAGTTAGCCATTAAATACAAAGCGAGTAATGCAACCTGTTTCCTTCATGAAGTCTCATTCAAGTTCACCAGACCTTTAACCTTCCTGGGTCATCGTTAATGCAAATGGACTCTATGTTTCCCAAGAGTGCTCTATTAGAGAAAAATGTCCCATTTTTGTGCCATTTAGCTTGGGTTGCACCTAAGCACAACATTATGTGTAGATGCGCATTTACAGAGGCCACACATTCAAGTGTTTACTCTGCTTTTAATCTTTCATCCTTCATCTCTGTTCTGCTGGGTTTGTTTATTATACATAGGCCGTGGCCTTACAGCCTTTCATAGTTCTAACTGACTTAGCAATATCTCAAAGCTATCTCTTGCTGTGATATGCCATCTCTTAGTAACTGCACCTCTATCTCGGTGACTGATTCACAAGACTTAGCCTGGTTTCTCCACATTGAATCCCTGGCTAAAATACCAAGACAAAGCCTGCTGGGACACCTTTGCCAATTAAACCACTTTAAAATATTCTCACAGGAATTGACACATAATCAGAATAGCTTCTAAATTGAGGTATGGCATGGTTTTCTGGTTTGTGTATGCATGATTATATAGCATTGGCTATTCTTTTCCATTCATGCAGAAGCACACTAATTTAAAAAAGAATCATTCTTGGGATATTGGCATTGTTGGTAAGGCTGGCATTTATTGCCCATTCCTAGTTGCCCTAAGAACGTGATAGTAGGACATCTTCTTGAACTGCTGTAGTCCATGTAATAGTTTTCATAGCAGTTTGATAGAAATGTGTGGCTTGCTGGTCCACTCCAGAGGACAGGGCAGTTAAAAGTCAATGATGTTCTTTTGGATTTAAGATGCACTATTTTCAAATGATATTTCACATTATCCTATGCATTCGTAACAGTTGGTTTTTTGAAATGCCTGATGAGAGACTCAGCTAAATGGCTGTTCACAAAGAAAGAATAATTTATCTTAATAGCTTAGATTTTTCAATTGTAATGGATAAAATTAATGGGTTACTGTGATCATGACAATCTAAAATCCAAGGCAATGTCTCCACACTGTAACCATAAATGAATGAAATTAAAATGTTCCTTTCAAAATTTTAAGGTACAATTCTCAATTTAATTGTGTCTTATAATATTAGAACCTACTACATGCTGCAGCATGAGGAAATAACTGCGTAGTTTGGAAATATTTAATGTCTCTGTTCTGCAGCTACCTTTATAAGTTCTATTTCAAATGTAAGTTCTATTTCAAATGTAATGGATATATTCTGAAAATATTGGGTATAATCTGAAAATATTAGGCATATGTTTGCTTTTAATTTCAGAATTTTTGGTTGAAAAATTACCCAATTCTGTTTCTCAAATTATCTTGCCTGGAATGAGATACTCGAAATGCAAAGTTTAACTACTCTATCCAGACTAGTATGTACAAAATAATTGATTTGGGGTAGATATTCTCTAATTGACTATCTTGATAAAAACAAAATATAGTTCTTAATGTTTCAAGAGGATAATGTAAATATAGTGCATTCACTATCTGGGTTATCAGTTGAATTTGCCATGCAGATTCATCATTTCATCCTATCTAGACATTGCAAAGTTCTTTAGATTATTCATGTGCTGAGCTTACCACATTCCCAAACCTGTTAGTCTTTGATCTTTTGTCAGTTAGAGGTTGTTGCTTCTTACTTCAATTTGCATTAGTATACCTTGTCCCCATTCCAGCAGGTATAATTTCCATTCAGTCATCATCCTTTCTGGTGCCATTGCCATTTTACAGGCTTAACTCCTCCCCCCCCGGAAACTAATGCTCAATTTGGGTTCTGTCTGGAACACTCAGTTCCTGAGCTCATTGCAGCCTAGGTCCAAACATGGACAGAAGAGTTTAACTCAAGAGGTAAAGTGAGAGTGGCTGCCCTTGACATCAAGGTAGCATTTGACCAAATGTGGCATCAAGGAGCCTTGGAAAAAAATTGGTCAATGGGAATCAGGGGAAAACTCTACACTGGTTGGAGTCATACCTAGCACAAAGGAAAATGGTTGTGGTAGTTGGTGACCAATTATCTCTGCCCTAGGACATTATTGTAAGAGTTCCTCAGGATAATGTCTTAAGCCCAACCATCTTCAGCTGCTTCATCAATGACCTTCCCTCCATCATAAGTTCAGAAGTGGGGATGTTCACTGATGATTGCACAGTGCTCAATACCATTCGTGACTCCTCAGATACTGAAGCAGTCCTGTCCATATGCAGTAAGACCTGAACCACACTCAGTCTTGGGCTGATAAGTGAGAAGTAACATTCATGCCACACAAGTGCCAGGCAATGTCCAACTCCAACAAAAAATAATCTAACCATCTCTCTTTACATTTAATGACATTACCATCACTGAATCACCCGCCATCAACATCCTGGGCATTACCATTGACCAGAAAATTAACTGGATCAGCCGTATAAAGGCACAAATCAGGAGAGTTATAGAATATTCTCCACTTTCCTAGATGGGTGCAACACTCAAGAAGCTTGACACCATTCAAGACTAAGCAGTCAGCTTGATTAGCATCCCATCCACCACCTTAAACGTTCACTCCCTCCACCACTGAGACACAGTAATAACAGTGTAAAGAATTTACAAGATGCACTGCAGCAATGTGCCAAGCCTCCTTCGAAACCACCTCCCAAACCTGTGAACTCTACCGCCTGGAAGGACAAGGGTAGCGTTCGCATGGGAATGCCACCACCAGCAAGTTCTGCTCAAAGCCACAGACCAGCCTGACTTGTAACTATATCACCGTTCCTTCACTTCAGATTGAGCTGAATCAGCACCATGAAACACCCTTCCTAACAACACTGTGGGTGTACCTACACCAGTTGCATGGTAGTGGTTCAAGAGGTGGCTCACCACCATCTTCTCAAGGACAGTCAGGGGTGGGCAACAAATGCTGGCCTTTCCAGTGATGCTCACATTCCATGAAAGAAGCTTTCACAAACTTGCCCTACCCTCTACCTACTAGCTGGATTTCCTATTCAAAAGTACCCTCCCTCCACTAGGTCGATTTTTCATTCAAGCCACCCTTTCGCTCAATCTCTAGTTCACAGCAACCCCCCCAGTTTGAATTCCCTCTCACAGGACCACTTCATTGCCATGTTGGCTGAATTTCTACTTCCTCAGCACCCACCTCTCCACTTCACTACCCCTCAACCTTGGCTGAATTTTATGGTCATTTACCACACGTTGAGAAGATTTCCCAGGCAGAGGCAGTTTGCTGAAAAGCACCTCCTCCTGTGTCCTTTGTTTCCTCTCTCCTCATCTTCCTTTCCTTTCTGCCCCCTCTTCACCTCATTCTCTCCCCCACTTCTTTCCCTACACCTATCTACTTTCCCTTTACTCCTCCTTCAGCCTCTCCACCTGCTTCACATCCTTTCATTCTTCATCCTCGCTCGCTTCCTGCTATCTTACGTCCTCTATTATTCCCTCCTCGCCATCCTCCACCTTTTCACTTGCTTTCCTTCTCACTCCTCCCCTTTCCTTCCACCCCCTCTCCACATATGCTTCCCTTTTTTTCTCTCCCATCATCTACCTCCTTCCCTTCCATCATCCTAACATATCCCTTCCATCCTCTAAACCATCTCTTCCATTTTCATACCCATCTCCTTCCCTCTATTCTTCTATCTCCCATTTCCCCTTTCACCTTTCTCAAACTCCTCCCTATTTGTATAATAAAAGCAAAATACTGTGGATGCTGGAGATCTGAAATAAAACAGAAAGTGTTGGAAAACCTGAGCAGGTGTGGCAGCATCTATGGAGAAACAGAGTTAACATTTCGAGTCCAATATGACTCTTCTTTGGAACTGAAGAGAGATAGAAAATGGTGGGTTTTATGCTTTTGGAAAAGGAATGGCGGCGGGAGGTAGGGTCAGGTGGAACAAAAGGGAAGATCAGAGATAGGTTAGAGGGTGGAAAGATTAAATTACAAAGATGATATGGAACAAAAGGCAAAGGGAGTGGTAATGGTTGTAGTAAATAAACAAAGCTCTTCCGCATTAACTTCTCTTCTCTTTCTCTGTCCCTACTTATCCTTTTTTCCTCCCTCCCTCAATAATCCCATTCCCCTCCTCCAATTCTTTCCTCCCCACCATTAATCCTCTTCACCCATCACCTCACCATCCCATCTCTCTGTTCACCACCTTGGCCTAATTATTTCTCCCGCCCTTTAACTCCTTTTGAGTTGAATACTACCCAGGGTTTTGACTCCCCTTACACAATGCTTCTGATTTTTGTCAAATTTCTGTTTAGGTATTTCCCATCCCATAATACCCTAGGCTGCAAGATCTGAATGTTACCAGCACAGCCACAATGCACTGCATTATGCTCTATGCTTTTTTGCTTTCAGACAGGTCACTCTTGAGCTCTTATAGAGTACTGTTTATTTTACTCATTCTGTGAAAGCTGCATTTTCCTTCAACAGGTTTGTGAACGACAACAATAGCTTTTAAACTGGCTTTAAAGACCATCCCAGCTTGCACTACATATGTGGAGTAAATAGGCTTAGTTGGCTTGAATATTACACTCAAGTCTGCACATCCAGCTTATTTAAATGTGTTTTTCATAGAACATTGTAGTTTGGAAAATAAGCTATGGTAATTAATCTTGCATATATCCCACCTTTTCTTATTGACACATCTACCAGGTCAATATTAAATAAATAAAAATACCATGGTTCCACCATGACCCAGTGATTCTGCACACTGACTCCACAGGAGTATTTGAGATTGAAAGCTGCCTGCATGCATATGGCTACATAGGTGAACGGTTACCGTAAAATGTAATATTGCTTATTTTGTAAAAAAAAAAAAAATTTCTTGTTATGAACAGTGTTCCTTTCAACACCTCCTAGATATCAACAATGTCCAGTGTCCAAATTTCAGGGGAAAAAACTGTTTAGTTGGCAGTGAATCTGTCTGGTAAGTAGTGTGGTTTGGCTTCCTTTTGGTCCAGATGTGCCAGCTACTTAAAATTAATTATAAATTGGTCTCGTTTACATTAAAGCTGCTTTGCAGTGTACAGTTTGGATTAAACATACAGCATTATGGTTGCCAATCCAGCTGATGCTAGATCCAGTTTTTGAACTAAGGCACAACCATGGTGCAACAGAAACTAGTGTTAACATAGGGATTTAGTTACATTCGTAGCTCCGTGTAACTTTAGTATTTAAAGCTTACTGCAAATGCATTTGGATTTTTAAAATTTTATTTTCAAATTTCCCCTAGCCCTGATTTTTGGTGCTATACTATATTTTTCCAACAGTAGGTGGGGGGGGGGGGCTATAATCTGACATCTGGAATTTTCTGTGAGAACTCAATCCAGAAGTTGCACACAAAATCATGCTAATTTGTGTGGCCATTTTGCCGATGCCTATATATGTGTTTTTCCTTACAATTCTCGTTCACATTTGCCAGAACCTAAAAATGGGTATAAATGAACAAGAATCAATGTAAAGAATTGATAAAAATACTGAACTCACAACATAAATTCCTTTTTAACATAAGAAAACTAAAATTTCAAGCTATATGACTATTATTCAGGCAAATTAGGCACAATGGTGTGGAGCTTTTTGCTGAGTTGTGCTAGATTTTTCAGTGTAATTTGTCCAAAATCGGCAAAAACGGCCTAAATGATTTCAGAATTTTAAGTGCAAATTGTGTTTTGAACAAATCCACGTCTTCTGCGCTCACTTAAGAAACGACAAGCTAGAAGCTGATGTTGCCCAAAAAAATGGCTACACTGCCAGATCAGAATAATCACCTTTGTGAGCTTCCTCTAATTACTTCTGTTTGCAGGCCTTCAAGGAGGCTCTGAAAGTTAAGCTTTTTTTAGGCTCAGGGCCTAATAAGCAAGTTTTAAAAGCTTTTTTAAATTTTCCTAAGAAATTGATGATTTTATGCCAGTGAAGCGAGTAAATGGTTCTGAATAGTTTTTTTACAAGTCATATTTAGTTATTTAAAATTCAGTTGCTTGCAGGTGATGGGCTAGATGCTCAGGCCAGAATTTTCCGGCCCTGGCATCAGATGTCATGGCAGGCGGAGGGTGGTGGGAGTGACAATATAGCGAGATGGCCAAAAGTCGGGGTTACGTCGTCGTGAAACCAGTTTGCCATGGTCCGCTCCACCCATTCAATGGCGGGCGGTGTTTCCTGCCGCCACACAACGGGAAGTTATTTTAGTACCTTTGTATCTAATCATTAGCCCTGCTCACTGGAATCAACCCCCCACATCAAATTTACTGCCCACGTCGGTGTGCTTCACAACTGCCTTTAAAAGGAGTGCACCTGGCGACGTGAACTTCGAGGGGAACTCGGAGTTGAGTGCACAAAATGTTGCACAGCGCTCGTGAGCAGCATCCGCAGGATACAAAGGAAAAGGCACTGTGTATTTGCGGGGTGCACAGGCAAGTTGCTTTTAGTCTGCTGGCTTTCAGTGTGGTGTTGGGCCAAGAGCTCCAATGCTGGTCAGACCGGTGGTGGTGGTGGTGGTGGTGGTGGTGGGTGGGTGGGTGGGTGGGGGGTGTGGGGGGGTGGGGGGGGGGGGGGGGGGGGGGGGGGGGGGGTGGTTGGTGGTGGCCAGGGATGTGAGAGGCATAGTAACACAGGTAGAATGAAGAAAATACTCAAGCACATGTCTTGGGGGTTAGTTGGGGAGAGGGGGGTGTGGGGGGTGTTGCGGTGGTGAAGGATGATTCGGAAAAGCTTGTGAGAAGTGAGCGTTCTTCCACAGCAGAGACCGTTCAGCTTCATGCTTGGAGTTGGGCCCCTGAGGTTTTTCTGCCCGCTCAAGCAACACAAAACATGAAAATGCTACAAAATGCTCCAGAATTTTTCACCCCTCGGGCACAGACTGTAAATTAATGTGTGTTATAAGAGGCAGTAGAGCAATTGGCTGATTAGGCAGGTTGTAGAATCCCCTTACTAAAGTGGCCATGGTGCAGTCACTGGTGGAGGTACATACAGCCCCTTGCAATGTTGTTATTAAGGTTTGGACCAGTATCTGTTATGTTCAAGCTAACAGCGCATCTTTGCAGTGCGAGTTAGGAGAATGCCTGCACTTGAGCTGAGAGCACAGCATTCAGTCCAATGGGCAAAGCTGCCGCCAATCGGTCAAGTGGAGTGGGGCGGAGATAGGTGGGGTTTCGGACAGCCAATGAGTGCACTACACACTGGCCAGCACTCTCCTGCATGCGTGAAGGGGCCTTCAGACTTAACCAAGAGAGAGTCTTAGTACACTCATGCTAAACCACGCATCTCTTTGATCCTGCAGAAGGAGAACATCAGGATCATGGAGCCTAGTGATTTAGCCGTATGCCTCATGGCATACAGAGAGCAGAGAAGAAGAAGAAAGCAGCGGAGGAGCCTGGCTTGGCAAAGGGAGGAGCACCTCTCTCAAAATGAAGACGCAGAAGGGCCTGTTGTGCACGCAGCTGAAGATCCACAGTAAACTGTCGCTTCCAGGTGCCTTGCTAGACTTAGGAGCTATAAACAGTGCCTGTCATTCCTGCAGACGTCGAACACTGCGCATGTCTAGGGAACTGGTCGGTCAGATATGCCACCTGTTGTAGGATTTGGCACTACAGGGACATGGAAGGTATCCACTGCCAGTGGCTGTGAAAGTAACCACGGCGCTCAATTTTTACACCAGTGGCTGTTTCCAGGGCTCCATAGGTGACCTATGCAGGATCTCGCAAGCTTCCACGCACAAGTGTATCCAGGAGGTCACAGACGCCATCTTTGCCAAGGCACAGAATGTTCTGCATTTTGCACAGGATCAGGAAAGTCAGGAAGCAAGAGCGCTGGGATTTGTGCAGAAATCAGATTTTCAACATGTGCAGGGTACCATTGACTGCACTCACGTGGTGCTTAGAGCTTCATGTCAACTACGTCAACTGCAAGGGTTTCCATTCGCTGAATGTTCAGCTGGTGTGTGACCACCACAAATGCATCCTGCAAGTCTGCGCATGATTCCCAGGGAGCATCCACGACTCCTATACCCTTACCAGGTCTTGGATCCCTGACATCTTCTGGGTCCAGAGAGACTGCAGGGTTGGCTCCTCGGCGACAGGGGCTACCCACAGAGGAGTGGCTGATGACGCCCGTTTGGCAGCCTCAGACTGCAGCAGAGCAATGGTACAATGCTCATGCCGCGACCTGGACTTTGGTGGACCAAACGATAGGTATTTTGAAAATGAGGTTCCAGTGCCTCGTTAGGTCCGGTGGAGCACTGCAGTACAGTCTCCAGAGGGTGCCACACATCATGCTTGCTGCACGCTGCACAACCTGGTGCAACAAGTTGGGGAAGCACCTGGCTGAGGAGGATATGGATGCATGTTTCTTCCAATGAGGAGGACATCGAAGGGGATGATGATGATAATGAGGCCCTTGAAGGCGAGGATGCCGACGATGAGGCCATTGTACTGGCCAGGCGAGCCAGGCCCTCATAGCTGTACAATTTGTGGAGGATGATGATGAGATACAGTGAGGACAGTCCTGACATCCTCACCTTGCATCTGAACTTTTGACTCCTGTGTGGCCGATGGCAGCGCACATACCCTCAGTGCTCAGGCTCATGTCAAGGAGATGCAACAGAGGCCCTAACAGTCTCTAGATTCCAGGAGGATGATGACAACATGCAGTGAGGTTACTCTGTAGATCTTCACATTGCCTCTGTGAATGCCTGAATCCTTTCTGGCTGAGGACAGTTCATTTGTGCTCTGCGATCAGGGTCAAATCATGGAGATGCAGTCTTGAACTTTAAATGCACTTGATCCTTTGTCAGCTTTCAGCACCTGACCCCTTCAGAAGCACATCGTCACCGGTCACAGATGCTGAAGAGATGGTGGGCAGCCCCACCTCAAAGGTGCTGAGAGCACACAAAGAGAATGACAAAACTCCGTGATGCCTGCCCGTCACATTCTGGCTGCAATAACAAGCACCATCGAGGCGCAGGCTTCACTAATATGTCCAGTGGGTGTGAAATTGGACTATCTCTTTGGTCTGAAGGTTACACACTGCACAGGGCAGATACCCTGGACTCAGACACCTGCCTTTATTTTGTGCAGAAAACAACGTTTCACGTTTGAGTGAGATGAACACTGCTCATCATAACATGGAGCTATAGGCAAGGAGACATTCTTGGGAGTTTATTTGCAATATTGAACATTAAATACAAGTGATTAACACCTGTACCCAGGCTGTGCAACTATATCTTCTTAACCTTCCTAACCCTGCCACTATGTCTTGGTGCTCCCCAACATGCACAGCAAAGGTGGAGGCAGCCTGCTGACTGCTACGGGCTGTCTGTGATGACCTTTGTGGGCGTCCTCTGGAGAGCCAAGACCTGGAGGGGCCCAGCCTGCTTCTGGGGTCCAGCTGTGTGGCAGTGGCACGCTACCCGGCTTGTGGAGTTGGAGCTGCTGGGGTCACAGGTAGAGGGGATTCGTATGGACTGGACATTCCCGGAGTCATCTGGGTGGATGGCCCTAGGGTGTGCACCTGCTGACCCTCCTGCCCATGAGTGCCCGAGGGACCCTGGCTGACTCCTTGAGGAAAAGGGGAAGCTAGAGCGAGATCAATCTGGTCCCACCCCTTTCACACTGACGCTGTTGGAGGTCAACAATGGCGTCAGCAATGGTGTTCAGCGTGCGCAGCCCTGCAGGACTGATGTCCTGGACCAAGGTCTCCATGGCGGCCGCCATCCTAACGGTGTTGACCTCAGTGCATTGGCGTGCTGGCACTATCATCTCAGAGTGAAGGTGGACGGACTCCTCCATCAATCCTTGCAATCTGAGAAGTACAGCAGACATCCTTTCCTGATGTTCCTGAGCTTGCCTTTGCAGCTCCAGCAACTGAGGTATGAGCAAGTCCAGAGGCTCGTCACCGAACTCGGACTCAGCAGATTTCTAGCCTCCAGCAGTCCTCTGAGTGCCGGAAACTTGGGAAGTCCCTGCCACCGCTTGCTTGGATCAGACAGTGCGATATGCTCATCAGATTGTGATCCTGAGGTTACACTAGAACTAGGTCCCCCCGAGGTGTGTGTCTCTGCATTGGTGGAGAGTGTGGGTGAACATTGTGACGGGCCTTTTGGGCTTGACTCAAGGACCTAGGTTGTGGATCCCCCGGGCTGCTTCCCAGATGTACCTGCGGAAGCAAGGAGAGATAATTAGTGCATGGCAGGGGACTGCGGAATAGGGAACTCACTCTCTGCCTGGTTGTCTGATGGATGTTGTATTGCTGGATCCTCACTTGGTTGAGCACCACCAACCTGACCATCAGCGCAGGAACGGTCCAGACCATCACTGGCCAGTTGGATGACTTTATTTTCAAAGTCTGTGAGGACTTTGACGTCGGGTATTTCTCCACCAGTCAGTGGCCTCTCCCTTTTGTTATGTGCCAGCTTGTCCTGCATGAAGACAGATGGAGAGAGTGTAAGCAGGACGCCTGCTAGACCAGATGATAAGGATGCCTGGCAAGTGTGGGTGGTGAGTGGTGCCATGGATGGGATGAGAACATTATCCGCAGGGCAAATTAAGAGGTGTGTGAGAGTGAATGGTGATGTTCATTGAACTGCCAGTGAGTGAGATCCCTGTGGATGTGTGATGCGTTTGTGAGTGTGTGAGTTGAGAGTGATGAGAAGAGTGACTTACCCTGGTGGAACGGAGGAGATCATTCATCCTCTTTTGGCACTGGGTGGCTGTCCTCTTTTGCAGGGCGTAAGCACTGACCACTGCTGCGACTGCCTCCCATGCTGGATTTGTCACCTTGCTTGTTGGTCTTTGCCCAAAGCAGGGGTGGAGGAATCACGGCGGGCCTCCACTGCCTCCAATAGGCACGTAAGGAAGGCGTCGTTAAATTTGGGGGCAACATGTTTCCTCCCTTTGGCAGCAATGACTTTGCAGCAGCTTCCAATCCCTTAGAGAGTGCTAGCTCTGTGCAGGGGCACCCTTTAAATAAGGCATCCTGTTACTGAAGACATGAGGTGATGGCAGGGCAGTTGAATCAGAGGCTCCCCTGCCAGCGATCCGGCGTGTTTCCCGAGAATGCATTACTTATGAGGCAGGACGGGTCGAAAATGGGATGACATAGCGCGAAAACACACTCAAGCGGCCAGCGAGTAAATGTCCTTTCTCCCGCCTGCTACCAGGGTTTGTGCAGATCTGGGACGATTCCGCCCTCTGGTTAAAAATGCTTAATTTTTGTGATAAACCCATTTTCAGATATATTCATTAAACTTGTGCCATGCAACCACTTTTTAATATATCAAGGAATATTTTGCAAATTTTTAAAGAAAAATTATGTTACAAAAAACTGTTCATAGCTGATATGAGTTTGGCAATATGCAGATAAATTTGAGCAGAAACATGAGAGAAAAAACTACTTTGCGAAACTAGTGCGAATTTGAGCGTAGTTCTGATCACAGCTTTCACTCTTGGCCAGCATGTTTAAGAAGATGCAATCGTACAAATTTTTCAATTTTGAATGTGACTTATGCTGGGTGCAATAATAATGAATTCAAAGAAAAAGAAATTGTAGTACCGGACTCAACGAGATTTATTTTTAAATTGCTCAAAAATATAAATAAAACACCTTAAAAATGACTGTTACCTGCTGCATGTAAAATCCTGGGGTTACTTTTGCACCCAGTTTGAATCAGCATAATTGCAGAAAGTTTGAATGATTTGTTCTTTTGCTTGGAAGTGGAGCCATTATGACAAGGTGACAAGGTGTGGGAAGGGATCAATAGACTTGCATAAAAGAACAAAGAACAAGCATAATATTGTGGAAAATACTTGCACCTGCATCTCATTGATCTTTCATGGCAACTATTTGAACATTCCTCAATTATTTCTATCTTTGGGTTCAATACACGAATCTTCAAGCTCAAAGTTCGTTGTTGACTCGGCCATGTCATAGTGCCACCTACAGGTATTGCAGGAACATGAAGACACAATGGAGGAGAAATTTGTTCATGGAAGCAGTGCTACATAGACATACGTCAATCCACCAGGGGAGGTGGTGTGTGAGCCTCTACGTGCACAGTTTGTGCACTCTTCATGATTAATATCATTGAAGAACGCTTCACTGGCAATCAGGTACTGGCTTGCGGCACTGCCTCCATTGGTGAATCAGCGTAAGTCTGCATAATGACCCTATGTGAGCAAATCTTTTCCCCAGTGCATTTTCTCATTCTTATTGAGTGACAGGGCAGTTTTCAATGCATGTTGAGATGAAATGTGGCGTCCCACTTAGACCCCCCAACCCTCCAACTGCCTCTGTGTGCTCTGGCCATTACCAAACAAACTGTCCTGCTACCTATTCCTGGTGTTGGATGGGACCAGACATCCATTGCGACTATCCTTACAGCTAGCTTTTGCATGCCTTGTGCATTTCCTCCTCCCTGCCAAACAACCTCACTGGCCTTGGACATTTTATTTTATAAGTGTGGTGTCTCATTCCTTCAGTATTTAGTTAGTGTTGGACATATATTTTTTGTCTCTCTCTTTTTCTCTCAATTTGATCTTTCTTCCCAATCATTATTTCACTTTATGTACATGATTTAAATCTAATTTATACTTTCTGGTTTGCAGTTTGCATGCCTCATTGTGGATTCTTCAATCTGATTAGTTGAAATGCCTCACTGTTGCTTGCCCTGCTCCCAGTTGCCACAGATCCCCTGTAGAGGGCCCTGTGATGAACCAAATGATTGAAGACAACAAGCCTCTGCTCAAAAGCTTCTGAAAACTCTGTGAGCAGCTGTCAGTTTCACCACCAACCTGAAAATCCGTTGTACTTTAAAATATTTATGCTGCCAATGAGTCACAGAATTTAAACAGGCTCTATGAGTATTTGGTGTCTCGGTATCTATGCTTTCTTTGAGTTTCTAACTTTAACCTGCACTTGGGAACTTTCCAAAATGATGGCCAAATACCTTTATTGGTATTTATTGGTAGTCTAGTTCTAAAGTATTAAAACATGCTCCATGCATATAAAGACTTTTAAAACCATATTTTTATTGGAAAAAGAATAAGATAGTTAAAGCTTATAACTTGATAGGTAAAGCTAATGAATATGGAACTTATCTAAAATATGTAAGGGCCCTACTGCACAATTTACACACAGCTCTTTTTGTTGTGAATTATTTGGTTGCTATTGCTCAGATAAGAGTTTCATAAGCTGTTGTCTGCATGTGTACTTCAGTCAGCTTATATCCTAATGATGATTGTTATATTCTTTTAGTCTGTTTATGCCTTTCCCTCGTGGGTGGAACCAGCATATTATATTGTGGGACAGTTTGACTAATAAGAGGGAGCAAAATGTGGCAGCAATGACCCTGTCTGTGCTCTACCCTTGTGATTTCAGAGGTACCTATCTTCTTTATTGCTCTTCTTGGTAATATTCAAATAAAGGTTGAAATTATATGAAAGAAGAGGGGAACTGTGCATGCAGTACATGAATGAATTTGTCTTAAATTTGCTTACTAGCAGATGAATAGCATCTTCCTCTCTTCCTTCTCTGCTTGAACAGCATCAGGATGAGGTAGATCTATCAACAACTTTCTTTAATAGAGTAGGAGCTCAAGGAATCTGGTGATGGTAATGTCTTGTGTACAAAATCTCAATTGTCTAAGTAGTGAAATTTGTTGTAACCACAAGGTTTATCAGATTGTTATCTTTTGGAACTGTGCCTTTAAGGCAAAACAAAGGGGTCATGTGAGCAGCTCTGAAGTCTGTTTGACAACAGGCGTGGCATGATTGAAGATCAAATGGAGGTCCAGATTGTGTTGCTGGGGTTTTGGGGGAAGTTGTTCATGCTTGGATACAATGGCAGCAGTCTCTTGAGTTCACAAAGGGTGAACTTTGATTTCCCCAATGTCCCAGAAAGTTGTTGAAAGTATCGGGTTGTGAATAGTTGTGCTGTAAACTGCCCATTTACTTCTAAGATGAAAGATTGAGGTCAAGAATGGCTAATCAACATTTCTACTTGGATGCAAGGCTAATGTATTTCACATTGACATGGGGAAGAGTGCAGAAGAAGCCATTTGTGAGATCAAGTCCAGGCTTCCCAATAAATCAATGAATATCACAGCCAGACATCAGTTTTTGTGTGGCCAGCAGAGAGAAGAGGCTGCTTGGCTTTGCGGACTACCACAGCCAGATGTGGGAGGGAGATAGCCTCTCGTCAAAGAGATGCATCCCACAGTCAGAGAGGAAAACTCATCGAGACAGGCTTTGCTGTTGGTAGTGGATTTAGGAAATTCCCTGAAAACTAAGGGAAATCTTGAGGTAGTCATTCACATTACTACTCAGCAAAATGGGGAAAAATTGAACTCATTGGAAGCTGGAAACGACAGTGGACTGTTTGCTATAAGGATTGTAATTCTGTAGCGAGTGAGATATGTGATAAGTATAAAAGAGGAATGTTTCTTTCTGCGGTTTAAAATATAAATTGGCTACAAAAATAGCATTTAGTCAATAGTGTTTTTAGTCATTTGTTACATTAAAAACCTTAAAACGTGAAATCTTGTCACATTATCCTTTTCAGCTACTAACTGGAAGTTCGAATTTCTTTTTAAACATCATTGGTCTATGGAGATTGTTATAAATGAAACAAAGCTAAACAATGATTCCAAATAAATGGTTTATTTTGCAGTGAAGGCACATTGGTTGAGACACTGCAGGAAAATCAAAGCCGCTGGACATCAATCCGGATAATGTACCTCACTATGTTCCTCAGTAGTATCGGTAGGTATTGCACTTGGAGTTAACCACTGAGATCCATTTTATGTATAAAGATTAATTGTGACGTAACTGGACTACATTTGAGTTGAATTATCTTTTTTATCCACTCCAATGGAATCTCATTCCAGAGATTGAGTGCAAAGATCTGGCTGATACTCCAGAGCAGTACTGAGGTAGTACTCTGCTGTCAGAGGTGCTATCTTTTGAATGAGACATTAACCAAGGCCTAGTCTGTCTTTTAAGTAGGCATAAAAAATCCTGTGGCACTATTTCAAAGAGCAGGGGTGCTATCACTGGTGTTCTGGCCAAAACTCCCAGTATATCTGGTCATTATCATATTACTGTTTGTGTGAGGTTGTGTGTAAATTGACCACTGCTTTTCCAATGCTACAGCAGTGACTACGGGCAGGATTTTCTGGCCCCGCTTGTTGCGGGACCAGAAATTCCTGCCAAAAGTCAATGGACCTTTTGCTGGCTGTCTAATTTTCCATTCCGCCCATGACGATTCCCGTGATGGGCAGGACCGGAAAATCCCAGCCTTCAAAAGTACTTAATTGGCTGTCAAGTGTTTTGGGGTGCCCTGAAGTTGTGAAAGGTACTATATATATGCAAGCCTTTGTTTACATGTGACCTTAGGACAGCAAACACTTTTAAGTATTGTACGTTTATATTCATCCCATTTTACTCCTGAAGTATTATTTAATAGCTAGTAAAGTTCTGCTTTCCCAAATCCATTAAGTTAATATTTTTCATTCAGCATTTAGTTCTTTCTCTCACAGCCCTGCCTATTTAAAAAAAAACATTATGTTCCTGTGCCAACCTAGGGTGTGGGCAGACTTTCTGACCTCAGGTCAGTGCTGCTGTTTATGTGGAGGTGTTTGAGGCAAGCCTGCCATCAGATATATTTATTTACTTTATTTCCCCCCTCCTCCACCCCCAGCCTTTGGATAAGTCCCTAGTTGCACAGATGAGGAATTATCATTAATGCTCTATAACATGTAGATTTCACTTTTTTTTTTAATCTTGAGCATTCTGCCAGAGTAGATTATTTTCTGACATGTCTTAAAAAAATTGACTGTAACAACATACCCAGAAGCATCAATGTGATCTCAGCAGCATAGTAGAGAGTTGGCCATTGGGGCTAGAAGGAAAGGAGACATCAGGCAGGAAGTTGTTACTGGATTGCTCTCAAATACTTTCTAGTGGGCCAGACCAAGTCAGCATTGCTTGAGGACAGGAGGCAGATTGCAGAGCTGTCACCACTAAGACCAGAACATAATGGGGAAGGAAATAAGTTTTTTTCAAAGTGGGTAGCTTAAAAACATGGGGCTGGATTTTTGCAGAGTTAGAAAGACTTCACTGACCTTTAAAAATGGTGAGAAGGACTTGGATGCAGAAATAGCCCCCCCTCCCCATTTCTGACGGATCCAATTTTTGCTGGCAGGGGTTAGCGGGCAGGACATGACTCATGCAGGTGTGAAACCCAAACTCTGCAGAGCCATTTGAAATTAGTGCCGAGTTCAAACAGACCCTATTTTGGCTTTTCCGAAAGCCTTAACCCACAGTGTGGAAGTCATGAATTGATGGAATAGACTTTAAAACTCTTGAAGGGTCTGTTTAAGTGTCATGATTTGAAGTTTACTTTAAATCCCCTGATCTTTGAACTCAAAAAAATGTAAACTGTCAGTAAGAGTTTAAAAAAAAAAGTCTGCTGGACTGCTTTGATTGACAGGCCATCTGGTGCAGATTAGAACAAAATTACCATCTGTTCATGCAGTTTCAATAGAGTTCTTGTTGACACTTTCCAAGGGCTATTATTATGTCATTATGAATGCTTACCCGAGCTTCAGAGGCTACATTTATCCCAGCAGGGAGTTCTGAGTTCACAGTTTGATTGACAATTTAAGAGGATATTAAATGATTAGCTGTCTTTGATATGGGGTCTGAGTAGAAATTTATTTGTTTTTATGAGATTGAACACTTGAGGAGATTTAAAAATTTAAATGGGTTTCATGAATTAGATTTTTTTCACTATCAAGCGTGCATGAAATTGTTAAAAGCTGCTGCGATCTGGCCATGGTGGATATCGGATAAGTGGCAATGGAGTTGGCATGAGGGGCTATGAGAGTGCATGGAGATGGGTGAGGGGGTGGAGGAGTGAGAGCTCGAGGGCCTAACAGCTTCTAAAACAATTGGAATCAAGTCCAAGAATTGAGACAAGCCTTCTACCCAGCCCACCTCGGCACTTGCCCGTCCCCATGGTCATCTAGGATTTTGCTTCTGGGGTCGGTGGACCTGACTCAATTGCATTCCCACCTCCCTGAAGCAAAAAATTTAGTCTAACGGTGTCCGGTTAACCTTGGTGGGTCTGCCGAGTCAGGAAATTTCCCAACTCAAGCTACCTACCTCAATTGAGATAATTCGGCCCATGGTCTTAAGATATGAAAGATCAGACTAACAATATTCATTTGATTTGATATGTATTTAAACAACAATGACTAAAACATAAATATCTTTGTTATGAAGAAGGCTGTACTGACTATATATAGTAAATGATCTTTTTTTCTGCAGGTTTCTCAATTGTAATGGCTTCTATATGGCCATTTCTTCAAAAGGTTTGTGACTTTCTTCTTAGTCATTTCATATTGAATTACATAGTTTTGTATGAATCACAATTTTCAATACCTGTATAACCCCAAGCTGATTTCGGATCAGGATTATTTAAGCTGTCAGCCTTAGCTCTGTGGTAGTGCCTTTGCCTCTAAGTCAGAAAGTTGTAGGTTCAAGTCCCTCTCCAATACTGAGGGAGAGCTGCACTGTTGAATGAGACAGTAAACCACATGCAAATTGGCTACCATGTCTACTACAGTGCAATAGAGACTACAAGTTAAAAAGGACTTAATTGACTGTAAGGTGCTTTGGGATGTCCTGAGGTTGTGAAAGACGCTAAATAAATGCAAGTTCTTTCCTTTTTTTCTCTGAAGAATTCTCTAATATAGATACGTATCCTAAGAGTAGGTTGTACCAGATCAAAGCTTCCCTTTTATACTGATATCAGTGAGTATCTGGAGGATATGTGTTTTTTGAAGCATGTGATGATGGCTTTTTTGGACACCTCATGTAGACACTTTTCTTTCCACCATGGTGCTCCTATTTGATTATGATTGAAGAATGCTACTTGAAAGTGACCCTAGTTCACTCTCACATAGGTGGTACAGCAAAGATATTAACATTAGGCACAGACTGGAAACCAGTGCTGCCTAAATTAAATGTTAAGTGGAAAGGATATACTGAAGTGTCAAATAGAGATTAAGTAATCATAGATGGAAAAACGTTAGACATCCTTAATACTGACTGATTAAGATTGTTTGTTCTTAACATGTTTTAAGTTATATACAGAAAGTTGTTTAACATTGCTACTATATGCTTCTTTATTGCAGGTGGATAATTCTGCAGATGCCAGTTTTCTTGGATGGGTCGTTGCTTCTTATAGCCTGGGACAAATGGTTGCTTCTCCACTATTTGGTGCATGGTCAAATTGCAGACCAAGAAGAGAACCTCTTATTATATCAATTTTCATTAATGTTGCAGCAAACATACTTTATGGCTATGTACATGCCCTTCCATCACATAATAAGTACTATATGCTGCTTAGTCGAGCATTTATTGGATTTGGAGCAGGTAAGACCAAGCTTGTGTGAAAGAAATGCAAGTAGCACTATTATGAATTTTAGCAAAATGGACAAATTCTAGGGTAAAGGCTAAGTTTATTGGGCTATCCTTATATTCTGATTCAGAAAGCATTGAAAACTTAAATACATATAAATAACAGGGTCGTTTAAGAAAATTTGCTAGGCTTTAGTTTGATTCTGAATATTCGGGTTTAATTTATATAACGCTGATTGTTCTGTTAAAATCTTTCCTGAAACTATTATCGTTCCATTTGGCTTATTCAGTTTTCTAAATATCATCATATCCAAAAGCCATTTCCCCCACTAATCAATTGCTTTGCTGATGATCTCCTGAAATGGTTCTGCATAAAAGTTGGATCTTTAGGTGTTGTGAATCATTTTTGAAATAAAAGTCCTCTTCAGTAATGTGCTGCTGAGATTTCTGTTCAAATAGCTATTTTACAGAGTAAAAATAAGTTTCTGGTGTGTGGAGGATTCTGTCTTTGAACATGTCAGGTGACTCTTGCAGTCCTGTCAAGAATTAGATAACTTACATAACTGCTGGAGTTCATTTGAAACTTTAATTTAATTCAGTTGATGTTGTGTTATTTCCTGTTTTGTTAGGAAACCTTTTTACCTTCAATAAACGAGTCATGGGGCCTCTTCATCTCTTTCCCTCTTTTGCCATTGTCTTTACCCTGCAGTGGGAATTCTGACAACCGTGATCCTTGATACAGCTCAGGGATGTGATCCTGGTTGTGCTGCCATCTTCAACTGAAACTAATTGTACCAAAATGTATGCACTGATATATAGATGCTGTGCCATGTGGCATAACACAAGTAATACTTCTCCAGTGATTAGATGATGATGGATAGCCAGTTTGTATGACAAATATGACCTGGCTAGTTCTGTTGTGTTTGTCCATCAGCATATTGCCGGTTGGTTCCAAGAATCAGGTTTGCACCAGTGGTTAATGGTACAAATTTGGTGTCAGCCATGCTTCAGTTGGTAGTATTCTTGCCTCTGAGTCAATAGGTTTTTTGTTCAAGCCCAACTACATAGGCTTGAGCACAAAATCTAGGTTGACACTCAAGTGCAGTACTGAAAGAGTGAGAGGTGCCATCTGTCAGATGAGATATTAATCCGAGGCCCCGTCGAATCTCTCAGGTTGGTGTAAAAGATCCCATGCCACTATTTCGAAGAAGAGTAGAGGAGTTCTCCCTGGTGTGTTAACCAATATTTATCCTCCAACCATCGTCAAAAACAGATGATCTATTCGTTTTCTCATTGGTGTTTTTTCGAACCTTGCATATGCAAATTGGCTGCCGCATTTCCTACATTACAACAGTAAACTGTACATCAAAGTATTTAATTAGCTGTAGGGTGTTTTGGGACACCCTGAGGATAGAGCAAATGCAGTACTTCTGAAGTGTTATCACTGTTGAAGGAAATGTGGAGCCAATTTGTGCACAGAAAGATGCCACAAACAGCAATGTAATAATGACCAGATAATCTGAGTTTTACTGATGTCAGTTGAGGGATAAATATTACACTGGTCACAGGAGAGATCTTCTCTGCTCTTCTTCAAAAAGTGCCATGGGATCTTTTACATCCACCTGAGAAGGTATATAGGACCTTGGATAAATATCTCATCTGAAAGATGGCACCTCCGACCATGCAGCACTCCCTCAATACTGCACTAGAATATTAGCCTAGGTTTTTTGTTCAAATCTGATGCTTTAGACAAAGCATTAAACTATACAGCATAGAAAGGTATAGGTTTGATTTCTTGTCCCTGCTGAATTAGTTGATCTTAAAGCTTGTAATGGTGCTAAAATATGTCTTGGTGTCCTTGGGCTAGGGAGGGAGAAAATCAGCCAAAGAGTCCTGTTCTTGATTGCTATCTGTAAACCCTGGCTACTAAGTGTGATTATGTTGATGTTAGGTAATGTCAGGATCAGTCTTTGGGTATGAGGTTCCCTTTAGTTGAAGAATTTGTTGGCATTGACTCAGTATATGAATGGCTGCTTGGGTGAGGTGCTGCAGGGTGATCAGCACCTTTCAAATTGTACCCCAACTGCTTACAGAAGAGGGCAAAGGGAAAACATTTGGCCTGAAAGAACTGTATGTAAGGCTTGCGGGTTTTTTTCCCCTACAATTTTCCCCCCACAGTTTTCTCTTTTCTGATGGTACTGGCTCTTGCACAATTCACAGAAAATGTCACACACACACACACACACACACACACACACACACACACACACACACCACACCACACACACACACACACACACACACACACACACACACACACACACACACACACCCACCCCCCCCCCCCCCCCGCCCAGGACCATGTGGAAAGCTGGACAGTGCATCTCAGTATAGGTTTTCATACAGTTGAGAATGGCTGTCAAGCTCAAGCTCAATCCTGATTTTGCTCCCTGGTGGCTCAGGTGCACTGAGGCCAACTGTGGGAGTGCAGTATTCACCTGGCTGAGAGCAGCAAACTCAGCACAGATCAAAAATTAACTCCAGAATTTTCTGGGCTGTATGATTTGGTATTACACCTCATGAATGAAATATACAGTAAAATATAACAATATGGATAGTAGAGGAATTTTTTTTATGTGAAAGTTTCAATAGTCTTTTGGTCTCTTTTCAGTTCCACCTTCAGGGCTTGGTGGTGTACACAGCTTTGTCCAATCTAAAATGCAAAGTGTACCGTAATCTTCGACTCTCAATTCTTGGGGCCCTACTGAGGCAATTTCTCCATTATCTGTGTGGGCACAAGATAAATTTAGGGCAAGACCCAGTTACACTAGATTACAACATCTGGAAAGCCTCACACCTCATTCATGTGCAGGAAGTGTACCCTGCCTCTCACCTGTCAACTAATAGGTGTGCCTGAATTTCTGGGCTGGTGTTTATAAAATAAAAAAAGCTTAATGACTAATTTTTTCTTTTTTCTTTCATGGGATGTGGGTGTCGCTGGCAAGGCCAGCATTTATTGCCCATCCCTAACTGCCCATGAACTGACTCGCTTGCTTGGACATTTCAGAGGGTAGTTAATGCCCAGTTGGGGATTAGCATTCACTGGCCAGCACATCAGGGCATATAATTAATTTAATCATGATCTTAATTACAAATCAGAGCTGTCCATCTTGTTTTTTGTTTTATTTATATGTTTAAATGTGGCAGATTCATAAAGAAATGTATCAGTAAAGATGGTTTAGCAGCGCAAATGCAACTCGCTTCAAGGTGTGCAGATTACAGCATCAAGGGATTAAAGAATTTCCAGTTAATTCCTAGAAGGTTGTAAGAAATATGAGCATTTTTATCAATCTAGTTAGAACATACTTTTGCAATATAAATATCTATGCTAAAGCAATAAAACTTTGAGAATGTAAATGTTTCCAAAGTGTTTCACCAGATGCAGACTCAATTTGTCTTGCCGTTAAAGCAAGGAAAACTTCTTGTAGTTTGTTTGAGGTTAAATTTGCTTATGAATCCACATGAAAGGTTTTTTCTTATTCATGGGATGTGGGCATCGCTGGCTAGGCCAGCATTTATTGCCCATCCCTAATTGCCCTTGTTCAGAGGGAATTTAAGAGCCAAGCACATTGCTGTGGGTCTGGAGTCATATGTAGGCCAGACTAGGTAAGGATGGCAGATTTCCTCCCCTAAAGGACATTAGTGAACCAGATAGGTTTTTACAACAATCGGCAATGGTTTCATGGTCATCGTTAGACTTTTAATTCCAGGTTACTATACAAGATAAGAGCTCATGGGTTGGGGGTAATATATTGGCATGGATAGAGGATTGGCTAACCAACTGGAAACAGAGGTCGTGATAAGTGGGTCATTTTCAGGTTGGCAAACTGCAACTAGTGGACTGCACAATGATCAGCGCTGGGGCTTAAATTATATGCAATCTACTGTATATTAATAACTTGGATGAAAGGGCTGAGTATATCGTAGCCAAATTTGCTGATGATACAAAGATTGGTAGGAAAGCAAGTATGAGGAAACACGAATCCACAAAGGGATATAACTGGGTTAAGTGAGTGGGCAAAAATTTGGCAGATGGAGTATAATGTGGGAAAATGTGAGATTGTCCACTTTTTTGAGAGGAGGAAGAGAAAAGCAGAATATTAGTTAACTGGAGAGAGAATGCAGAGTGCTCCGGGGGATCTAGCAGTTCCTGTACATGAATCACAATATGTTAACATGCAAGTACAGTAAGTAACTAGGAAGGCAAATGAAATGTTAGGGTTTATTGTAAGGGGACTGAGTATAAAAGTCGGAAGTCTTGCTACAACTGTACAGGGAATTGGTGAGATCACACTGTACTGCATATAGTTTTCGTCTCCTTACTTAAGGTGGGATATACTTGCATTGGAGGTAGTACAGAGCAGATTCACTAGGCTGATTCCTGGGATGAAAGAGTTGTCTTATGATTAAAGGTTGAGCAACTTGGGCTTATACTCACTGGAGTTTAGAAGAATGAGAGGTATTCTCATTGAAACATGTGAGGTTCTGAAGGGGTTGATAGAATGAATGGTAAGAGGATGTTTCCTCTTGTGGGGAAGTCTGGAACTGGGGGCACAGTTTACAAATAAGCCATTTAAAGTGGAGATGAGCAGAAATGTCTTCTCTTAGTGGTTCATTAATCTTTCAAATTCTCTACTCCCAGGAAGTTGTGGAAGCTTGGGCATTGACTATAGATTTTTGATTGAGAAGTGAGTCAAGGGTTATGTGGGGGGGTTGAGGGTGAGGCGGCTGTAGGAATGTGGAGTTCAGGCCATAATTAAATCAGCCATGACCTTATTGAATGATGTGCAGGCTTGAGGGGCCAATTTGCCTTCTTCTACTGCTAATTCTTATGTTATTCTTATTTAAGGAGGCACTGCTTTTCTTAAAGGGTCTTTTTTTACGAAAAGCTTATTTATTGTTTAGTGAATGTTGAATGCTATGCAGCAAGTTGCTTAAACAATTATTCTTTTTGGAATATGTCAGTGCAATGGAACTAACATGGGTAATTCCTTTACCACCGTCAAAGAGAACATCTTGCTACTCTAAAAGCAGATTATATGGTCACTGGCTGAGGGACAGGAAACAGAGAGTAGTGGTGAATGGTTGTTTTTTGTAAATGAGAAAGGTAAACATGGGGTTCGCCAGGGGTCGGTACTAGGACCAATGCTTTCCTTGATACATATTTATGTCCAAGACTTTGGCATGCAGGACAAATTTTCAAAATTTGGAGATGACACAAAACTTGGAAACATTGTGAACCGTGAGGAGAATAGAGATAGACTTCATGAGGACATGGACAGGAATGGGTGAACACTTGGCAAATAAAAGTTAAATGCAAAGAAGTGTGAAGTGACAAATATTGGGAGGAGAAGGATCAAGGAGAGGCAATATAAAATAAAGAATATGATTCTAAAGGAAGCGCAGGACCAGGCGGACCTGGGGGTACGTGTGTGCAAATCATTGAAGGTGGAAAGGCAGGTTGAGAAAAAGGTATATGGGATCCTGGGCTTTATAAACAGGGCAGTGGGTAGAAGAGCAAAGCAGTTACGATGAGCTTTATAAAATGCTGCTTCAACCTCAACTGGAGTATTATGTGCAACTCTGGGCACTATACTCTAGGAAGGATGTGCAGGACATTTTAGGAGGGTGCAGAAAAGATTTACTAGAATGGTTCCAAGATGAAGGACTTCAGTTACATGGATGGATTGGAGAGAAGATTGAGTGGAGATTTGATGGAGGTGCCCAAAATCATGAGAGGTCTAGACAGAATAGATAGAGAGAAACTGTTTCAATTGCCTTCAGTTGCCTAGCTCTGGAATTCGCTCCCTACACCTATCCACCTCTCCATCTCCCTTTCCTCCTTTAAGGCACTTCTTAAAACCTATCTCTTTGACCAAGCTTTTGTCATCTGAGCTAATACCTCCTTATGTGGCTAGGTGTCATACTTTGCTCTATAATGCTCCTGTGAAGCAATGTTTCATTGTGTTAAAGGTGCTGTATAAATATATGTTGTTGTATTGTCAGATGGGTCAAGAACCAGAGGGCACCAATTTAAGCTGAAAGGCAAAAAAACCAAAGACAACAAGAGGAAACGCTTTTTTATGCAGTGTGTGGTTAGGGCCTGGAGTGAAATGCCTGATATTATGGTGGAGACAGATTCAATCATGGCTTTCAAAAAGGAATTGGATAATTACCTGCAGAGAAAAGGGCAGGGAGTGGCACTAACTAAGTTGCTTTTGCAGAGAGCTGGCGCACACTCAACAAGCCAAATGGCTGTCTACTGTGTTGTAACCATTCTATGATCCTATATTGCTGTCTGTGGGAGTTCTTTGTGTACAAAATATGCTACATTACAACAGGAACTACACTTCAAAAATTAGCTGGAAAATATTTGGAACATCCTGAGGCTCTGAAAGGCTTTATATAAATGCAAGTTTTCCTTTCTTTTAGAGCGTTTGCATTTTATCACAGAGGCATTTTCTTTATTTGTTAAAAATGAATATCTGTTTTATTTTGTGTTATATCGATGCAGTTTTTTATTACAAGAGATTTCCCATTTTTCATTTGTTTGTGGAGTTTGGAAAGGATGTTGGAAAGGCCTAAATAAAACTTAAGGAGTTTGATGGCCTGATCAACTGGAAACAAAAATTTCAGTTAAAAATTCAATTTGTTACTGTATTTTATTTGGAACAACTAGGGAACTAATGATTTAACTTCAGACTTTTGATCTTTTAAGTTGATTTTAGAATTTAATAGTAGATAATGAGCTTAATTGGAAGTCATACCCCTTAGATTAAGTACAACTTTAGAGTTGGTCAGTGCAGGGACAGGAGGATATGACTGAGTCAGACAGATATGCGGATCCAGAATGTAGTGATGGAGGAGCCTGAGCTCTTGTCTTTGACCAACAGCCATGGGGTACTTGCTACGTGTGAATGAGAACAAGGACAGCAGAGTGGATGAGCAAACTGATCATGGCCCCATGGTGCAGGACGCCATTTAAGTCGGGGGAGCAATAAGAAATGTGGTAGTGATAGGGACACTATAGTCAGGGGGATAGTTACTGTTCTCTGCAACTGGGACCAGAATGTCGTGTTGTCTGTCCTGTGACAGTTTAAGGACATCTCCTCATGGCCGGGGACAAACTTGGAGTGTGAGGAGCAGGATCTTGTTGTCATGCACCACATAGGAATAAAAGAAATATGTAGAGCTGGGAATCTTGATCTGCTGAGAGAGTTTGAGGAATTAGCATCCAAATCAAAATACATGACCTCAAAGGTAATAATCTATGAGACACATGTCAATTAGCATAGGGTCAAGCATCTTAGAGAATTAAATGTGTGGCTCAAAGAATGGTGTGGGAAGAATGGGTTTCGATATCATGGGAGACTGGCACCAGTCCCAAAGAGGGAGCTGTTCTGTTGGGATTGGATCCGCTTAAACTGGGTTGGGATCAGAGTCCTGGCAAATTGTAGATCTAAGGCTGTGGATAGGGCATTAAACCAAAAGAGTTGGGGGGAGGGTTCAGGTAAAGGGAGGTTTAGAAATCTAAAGAGAACAGCTGAGGCAATAGAACAGTGTAGCAATTTAGGTAAAGACAAACCGAGTGGGAAAGACGGGGACAGAGAGTTGAATGGTAATAGTGCATCAATGAATAAGGCCCATGCAAATAATAATAATTTTAAAAATTAAACACTCTTTATCTGAAGGCGAGAAACATTTGTAATCAGATAGATGAACTACTGGCACAAATAGAGATAAATGGTTTAGATCTAATTGCTATTACAGGGACATGGTTAAAAATGACCAAGGTTGGGAAATAAATATTCCAGGGTACACTGGAACAATACACTGTAGGACTAACTAGGGATAAAGCTATTTTAGATCTAGTATTGTGCAACGTGGCAGGGTTAATAGTAATCTCATAGAAAAAGACTGGCTGAGAAAAAAATCACTATAATACAATTGAATTCCATATTAAGTTTGACCCAAACAAGAAACTTAAACTTAAACAAAACCAATGCATAATTATGAGGGGAGAGCTGGATAAGGATGATTAGATAAATAGACTAAAAGGTATGGCAATAAATAAAGTGGGAAATACTTAAAGAAACAATTCAAAATGTTCAACAAAAATATGTTCCATTAAAAAAACAAAACCTCAGCAAGAAAGATCCTTTCTTAGCTTGCTAGGATTGTTTAGGATAGTATTACATTAAAGAAGAGGCTTATAATGTCACAAAGAATAATGGTAAACCTGAGGATTGGGAATGTTTTGGAAACCCAAAAAGAGTGATCAAAATGTTGATTAAAAAGAAAAAAAATAGAACAAGAGTAAACTGGCCAGGAATATAAAAACATGTAGGAAGAGCTTTTGCAACTATATAAAATGGAGGAGGGTAGCTGAAGTAAATGTTCGTCCCTTGGAGGCAGAGACAGGAGAAATTACCATGGGGAATTTGGAAATGGCAGAGATATTTGTTATGATATGACAGATGGTATTTGCCAGGCTGAACTAATCCACAAGGGAAACTTGGCTATGCTATCACAACGATTTTGCAATCCACCTCCATCCTTATGGAAAAATAAACTTTCATAATTTTAAAAGACGGTTTCATTTTCTCAACCCATTTTGCATTATTTACTGTACTTATCTATATACACAAAACTATTACACTATCAGGTGCATGCATTAACATGACAATATATACAAATTCTTTGTATCAGAGGTCATTTCAGTCCAGTGTTCATGTTTTAAATGTCCAATTTCCTTTGAACTTTAAACTCTTGACAATGCACCTGCAATTAAATTTTCACATCCAGCCGCATGTTTAATCTGTAAATTAAACTGTTGGAGTAATAAACTCTATCTGAACAGTCTTGCAGTTCAGTCTCGAAATTTGTCCAGAAATTTTAAAGGATTGTGGTCTGTATAAAGAATTGTTTCTGAAGAATTGCTTGCAACATAAACCTCAAAATGCTGCAATGATAACACCAGACCTAGAGTCTGTTTTTTGATGGTTGAGTATCTTTTCTGATGTACATTCAGCTTCTGTGAAAAATATTCTACCAGCTTTTCAATTCCTGTTTCATCTTCACAGCATCAATACCCAAATCACTTGCATCAATTGCCAACTTAAACTGCTTGGCATAATTAGGTGCTGCCAAAACTGGTGTAGTAGTCAACACAGTTTTTAAACTGTCAAATGCATTTTGACAGTCTTGTGTCCATTGAAATTTCTTGTTCATTTTTAGAAGTTCCGTCAATGGAGCAACCACACTGCTAAACTGTCATACTAACTTCCTGTAAAATCCACTCATACTCAGAAATCTCAAAACTTCCTGTTTTGTTGTCGGCACTGGGAAATTCACGATGGCTTTTACTTTCACATCTCTTGGAGCCACGTGACCATGTCCTACAGTATGGCCTAGATATGTAACTTGCGCCTTTGCAGTTTCACTCTTAGCCAAGTTCACCAGCAAATTAGCTTCTTGCAGTCGATCAAACAGTTCCTTCAGATGTTGTAAATGCTCCTCCCACGTTTGACTGAAAACTACCAAATTGTCAATATGAACAGCTTAATTGCTCAGTCCTGCAATCACTTTGTTTGTCAGTCTTTGAAATATTGCTGTTGCATTCTTCATACCAAATGGCATAACTTTAAACTGATATAGTCCATCTGGCATTGCAAAAGCCGATATTTCTTTTGCTCTTTCCGATAACGATACCTGCCAATATCCTCACAGCAGGCCAATCTTTGATAAACTCTTGATTATCCCGCTTTCTGAAGACATGCTTCCAACCATGGAATAGGATATGAATCCGCTTTTTGTCACTGCATTTACATTTCGATAATCCACACACAGTCTTTGTGTTCCATCTGGTTTCAGTACCAACACAATAGGTGAACTCCAGTTACTGCAACGAGACTCTATATGTCATTCTGAAGCATGAATTCGATTTCTTTTTGTACTCGAGCTAATTTTATTGGATTTAATCTATAAGGATGTTGCCTTATTGTAACTGAATCTCCCACTTCTACGTCATATGTAATTAAATTTGTTTTCCCCAGCTTATTCCCACAAATAGCTTTGTGTGACTGCAATAGCTTTTCCAAATCACTTTGACACTTGTCTCAGAGGTAACTCAATATTACATTTAAATTTTTAAATACCTCCTCATTATCCAATTTGATTAGAGGAAAATCAATTTCAGAATCCCTCATTTCTACCTCTTTCTCTTTATCCACTACTATTCATTACTCCTTTTGGTTCTCTTCCCTGTCAAAGTACTTTTTAAGCATATTTACATGATACACCCTCTGCTTCTTTCTTCTATTTGGAATATTTATTAAATAATTTACTTCACTCAGTTTCTTTTCAATCCCATAAGGCCCACTAAACCTTGCCTTTAATGGTTCACCTGACACTGGTAACAAAACTAAAACCTTTTCTCCAGCAACAAATCTACGAGCTTTTGCCCTCTTATCTGCCTTCGCCTTCATCACCTGATTTGTGATATCTTTAAATGTTTCTCAGCCAACTCACATGCTCTGTTCAAACTTTCTCTGAATTTTGCCACATAATCCAGGAGAGTAGTTTCTGAACTCTGACCCACTAGTTTCATCTCAATCAACTTAAGTGGTACCCTCACCTCATGACCACAGACTAATTCAAAAAGACTAAATCCTGTTGATTCATTAGGGGCATCCCTAGCAGCAAATAACGAACGGAATCCCTCAGTCCCAGTCCTTTGGATTGTCTTGACTATAAGCTCTCATCGTAGTTTTTAAAGTTTGATGCTGTTTCTCTAAAGCACTTTGTGATTCAGAATGATAAGCTTATGACTGAAACTGTTTTATATCCAGGCTGTTCATTACTCCCTTAAACAGCTGTGACATGAAATTCGAACCCTGATCCGACTGTATTTCTTTTGGTAACCCATATCTTGTAAATCATTTGGTCAACTCCTCTATAATTCTCTTTGCTGTAATATTTCGTAAAGATATCCCTTCCGGAAATCTTGTAGGTACATCCATGATAGTCAGCAAGTACTGATTTCCACTTTTGGTCTTAGGGAGGGGCCCCACACAATCAATCAGGACTCTGGTAAAAGGTTCCTCAGATGCTTGAATTAGAATTAAAGATGCAGGTTTAATCACTGCTTGAGGTTTTCCTGTCATCTGACATGTGTGATATGTTCTACAGAAGTTGACCACATCTTTATGCAGCTCAGGCCAATAAAAGTGTTTTTGTATTTCGCCTGAGTTTTCCTAATTCCTAAATGTCCAGCTATTGGAATTTCATGAGCTACCCTCAATATTTAATTTCTGTATCTAGATGGTATAATTATTTGATGTACTACCACCCACTTCTCATCTGCTGGAATATGAGACGGTCTCAATTTCCTCATTAACACATTACCTATGAAGTAATAACACTCCGGAATACATTCTGCCTCTGTTTCTGAATAAGCTGTCTGATATAACTTCTTTATTCGTGAATCCTTCTGCTGTAACTCTATCAATTTCATTGAGCTGAACACTTCTGCCTCATTCTCTTCAACCTTCACTTCCTGCACAATCTTTTCAAAAACAGATTCGGCTAATTGGATATCAGCATCCTTCCCCTGCCTTTTAGATTCCTCCTTTTCCTGTTTCAACCTGTGATTTTGTGACCTCGTTACTACAAAATCTGGAAACAATCCAGGGTGTTCTTTCTGCAACACCTCTGTTGAATGCATCTCCACAGACTGCTTGATTACAGTAGGCATCACCAACATCTGTGACCTAGGTATATCATTACTTAAGATAAATTGCACCCCTGCAATGGGCAATTTTTCCTCTACTCCAACAATCACCTCATCTGTTTTCCACTTACTTTTTAAATTTACCTTCCACAATGGAATAGGTCTATGGACTAGCTGATTGCCTAGCCGCTTTAACCCTCTGTTCTTCCACATGAGTTCTAACTACCGAAGGAATTGATTCTTTAAATTCTTCCAAAATAACTACCTCTCTGAGAGCTATATATATTGTCTCTACCTTTAATGCCCATATTCACCGGTCAAAATGATTTTGTTTTACTCTCTCAAACTCAATATAAGTCTGACAAAGCTGCTTCCTTACATTCCGAAATTTCTGCCTGTACGCCTCAGGAACCAACTCATATGCACTCAGAATAGCCTTTTTTACTGCCTCATGATCCACTGATACTTCTTCTGACAGCAATACATATACCTCATGAACTGTACCTACCAACCTAGACTGTAAAAGCAATATCCCGATTTCTTGTGGCCATTTCATTTGCTTAGCTGTCTTCTCAAACAAAAGAAAGAACGCCTCTACATCCCTTTCTTCAAACTTTGGAAGAGCCTGCACAAATTTAAACATTTCCCCTCTGGGCTTCGGGCTAAAAGTGGTTGTTTCCAGATCAGAACCTTCCCCAGCATCTGAAGTGTCTTTTTTAACTTCCAACCTTTTAAGCTGATCTTCTCTTTCCCCTCCCTTTTCTCTTTCCACTATTGCTAATTTCTCCCTCTGGAGGTTAAGTTTTCTCATTTCTATTTCTCTTTGAAATGCTCTCTCTTTTTCCTTTCCCTTTACTTCTGCTTCCAGCCTTTTCAATTATAATTCATTTTCTCTTTCTTTTTCTGCCCATTTAGAGTTCCTGTGTTTGCCACCACACCTTGATCCACTCCTATTAGTAAATAGTTTCTTCTGTATGTCAGTTAAATGCTACCACTACACAGATGTCCTTGGTTGTAGATTGCTCAGTGTTGAAAGGGAGATGGGTACATAGAAATTAATTGGACCAGTACTTCTCTGTATAATTTTAGTTCTTGTTTTCTGATTATAGACTGATATCAGTGGCAGCTTTGGGCAAGGCTGCAAAGTAATTGGTTTCACCCTGTGTAACATAAGAACAAATTGTGGCTGGGGAGACAGCAGTAGAGATTTAATTTCCTGTTTTGTCCCTTGCCACTCCAACCCTCATACTACTTAGCTGATCTTTGACAGCCTCTTCAGTGCAGGTGCTGAATTAACAAATTTAGAATTTTTACTGCATCATATGGAGGTCAGACTTGTGATAAGATTGCTTGAATGTGACGATTGATTTCAGGAAATTGATGAGAATAGCATTTATATTATAATGTTAATTAGGCTACCAGGAAACGAAGACTAACTTCACACTCTTTGGCCGCAAAACTTGGCTTTGTGGTGCCCCTGGTTTTGGCACTATGTGAGCAGGGAGGGCAAAATAATGGTGTGGGGCACACTCCTAATGACTTCTAGCATAGCCTGTGCTAATTGGCATCTTTTGAAGAGTGATATTGTGCTCTATGCATGCCACAGGAGGCAGATTGCAATATCAGTGCCTAATGTTCATTTAACCCATGACCTGCCATTTTGGACCTTCCTAGTTCTGTTAATGCCTTCTTTTAAATATGCCCAGCTGAATAAGTGTTCAACTGCTCAACTAACACAACTTAAGGACATTGCCATGGAACTTTCAGGCCAGGTGATTTTGATTTTGTTTTGCTGCTGCAGAGTTAGTATACGCATTATTGGAGGAATTGACAGAAGTTCTTTCAGCTAGAATGGAGTGGTGCTGGACGTTTTGGAAGGTGTGGATTTGAAAAGCTGCTAAACAGAAAACACTCTCAGTCTTGGACTTTTGTTCCAGTTTTTCTTGAGCTGCAGCAGGACATAGTCATGGATCAGAGGCAGTAGAGAGAAGGTGCTGTTTGTAGAGGGAGTTGGGTTCTCACTTTGGGTCTTTAGAGAACACTTCACCTATCTCCACCTCAGCCAGGAGCAGCGTCTGCAGTGACTACGCTTTAGCAAGGAGAAGGCCACAGAACTGTGTCACTTCTTTGAATTGTGTCTATAGCTGCAGAGCAGAGCAAGGACAGCACTGTCAGTGGCCACCAAGGTCACAGTGGCCCTCAATTTCTACACCAGCGGATCCTTCCCAGATACAGCTGGCAACATCGCAAGATTTCTCAGTTTGCTATGCGTTGCTTCACCTGGGAGGTCACCAAGTCCCAGTACATAAGTAGAGGGGAATTAACTATCTGCTCTCTAAGCAGAGAGAGGCAGTAGGAATGGGCACCTAGTTCTGCAGAATTCCCAATGGTACAGAGAGCCACTGATTGAAAACATGTGGCTCTGTGGGCACCACATTTCAACAGGGGGATATACTCCCTGAATGTTCACCTGCTGTGTGATCAGACTCAGAAAATTATGCTAATGGGCCTTATTCAATTTTTAGCCTTTGAATGTTAACACACATTATGAAGCCCAACACTCAAGAGGAGTATTTCAATATCTCTGTTCCAGGAATATTTATAATGACAACTTAATACCTACATGAGCTCAATACCAATTTCATAATCATATGAGTGATGTGATATCAGTATAAGATAAAATTAGCTAGCATTTCAGATTTGACAGCTTTAGTTGTAATTCAAAAACAGCAACCATCTCGATGAAGTAAGGTCACTTTTGAAAAAGGAATACATTTGTTCTTGTTGGATCTGTGGGAAACCCACTAGTGCATGCTTGTGTAGACATTCGAGACTAAATACTAAGAGCATGTTTCTATTTCTTGATGTACTGCTTTCTCTTTTGTTTAGGAAATGTGGCTGTTGTAAGATCATATGTTGCTGGTGCAACTTCACTTCAGGAAAGGAGCGCTGCTATGGCAAATATCAGTGCTAGCCAGGCACTGGGTTTTATACTGGGACCAGGTACAAATCTTGTATTTCTAACAATATTTTGGCCATTAACAAGTTGGTACTGATGAGATTCACAAGTGGACACATTACTTACCATCAGCCCACCCTCTTCCTCCATGTGTTTCCTGCTGTGTGTTTTATTTTCAGTCTGCATGTTTTTTGCCTTATAATTGCTTTACTGAGCTGTCAACTTTGTTTTTGTCTAGTTATTGAGTTGATCATGCCACATTTAATGGGAATTGAACTTGAAAGTACAAAGAAACTATTCTGATACTGCTGGTAGTAGCACTGCCACAGAAAAGGAAAAGTTGGGTTTGAGTTTGGTAGTTCACAAATCTTCTTTAACCTCACCTGTTCCTTGTCAACATGGCTAGGTTATTACCATTTTCACTCCTGAGTCAGAAAGTTGTGTGTTTGAGCCCCAGTGTAGGATTTCAGTTCATAACCTAGGCTGACACTCCCGTGCAATACTTAGGGAATATTGCAGTGCCAGGAGTCCTTCACATGAGGTACCGATCTAAGGTCCCTTCAGTTAGTTAAAAATTCTGTGGTACTCTTTGATGAAGTGCCAGGAATTCTCCCAGCATTTTCTCTGAACGAACACCGCCACAATAGATTATTGGTCAAATTGGAATTTCCCAAAGATCTATCTTCTAACCCACATCTCCATATAAATAATAAATCTATTGATTGATCAGCATTATTCACTTCTTAGCTGATAATTCTATTCTACATTAATCAACTTCCTCCATATTCCTCAGGGTAGTGTCCAAGGCCCAACCATCTTCAGCTGCTTCATCAATGACCTTCCTTCCATCATAAGGTCAGAAGCAGGGGTGTTCGCTGATGATTGCAGATTGTTCAGCATCATTCGTGATTCCTGAGATACTGAAGTAGTCCATTTCTAAATGCAGCAAGACCTGGACAATGTCCAGGCTCGGGCTGACAGGTTGGAAGTAACATTCACGCCACCCAAATGCCAAGTAATGATCACCTCCAACAAGAAAGAATCTAACCATTGACCGTTGACATTCAATGGCATTACCATCTCTAAATCCCTCACTATCAATTTCCTGGGGGTTACCATTGACCATAAACTGAACTGAATCGCCATATAAATACTGTGGCTACAAGAGCAGGTCAGAGACTATGAATCCTGCAATGAGTAACTCACCTCCTGACTTCCCAAAGCCTGTCCACCATCTATAAGGCACAAGTCAAGAGTGTGATGGAATGCTCTGCACTAGCCTGGATGAGTGCAGCTCCAACAACTCTCAAGAAGCTTGACACCATCCAGCCAACACAGCCCACTTGATTGGCATTCCTTCCATAAACATTCACTCCCTCCTCCACCGATGAACAGTGGCAGCAGTGTGTACCATCTACAAGATACACTGCAGGAACTCCTTAGGCAGCACCTTCCAAACCCAGAACTGCTAACATCTAAAAGGACAAGGGCAGCAGATACATGGGAACACCACCACCTGGAAGGTCCCCTCCAAGCCACTTATCATCCTGACTTGGAAATATATTGCTGTTCTTTCGTTGTTACTGGGTCAAAATCCTGGAACTCCCTCCCTAATAACTGTGGGTGTCCCTACACTATACGGACTACAGCGGTTCAAGAAGGCAGCTCAACACCACCTTCTCAAGGACAATTAGTGATGGGCAATATATGCTGGCCTAGCATCCCATAAATGAATTTTTTAAAAATCACACCTCTTGTGTATACAATTTAAAATTCCTCTTATGCATCAGTGACTGACTCTTGATCTCCTTCATGCCATTTCATGATACATTTTGCTGTTTTTAGTTCATTAGAAATATGGGTTTTTACTTTCTTTTGCAAGATCAATTATCACAATGATGACCTGATTTTGGTTACACTCTCAGCCCTCATTATCTCCACTGACCTTGAGTGGATCTCCTGCAACAACTCCACTACTAAATTTGGTTCCAAGAAGCTTTGCTCAGCTTTCATGCCAAACATTCAAGTCATAATTATCTATTTAAACCCAAGATCATTAAAGGCTTGAATACTGCTGCCAGATCTGGGGAGTCTTTTCTAACTCAGCTCTTCTTGAGAAGAAATTAAATGTTTGGCATAAAAGATGAAGCCAGACTTCTTGGAGGCAATGTTAAAATGTTAGAGTTGTAAACAATCTATTGGAGATGAGCGGGGATAATGAGATAACCTGGAGAGGTGCATGACCTCAATGGAACAGAACAGGGAACAAAGTGTAAGCAACTGATTGTTTGGGTGACATTAGCTACTCCCAACATGGAGAGTTCCAAGTCATCTGGAGATTCAGGGCTTGACCTATTTTCAGTTGCACTTGCCTTTATTGGTGGAAATTTGATTCTTGTTTGAAGGCTCAAAAAGTGGGCTGTTGTTTATTTGTGGTGGATATTCACTTCCAGGAGAAGAATTAAGTTCACTTGTGCAATTCTGGTTTTAATAATTGTGCTCTAGTTAGCATTAGTATATTTTATTGATGTTCAAAAGCAGGAGAATTATTGTACTAATTACCTTAAATGTTACTATTCACAGAGGTAGTTAAGTTGGTTTTCTGAATTTATTCTGGTTCAGCTTTGCAGGCTGCTATGACAAGCATTGGACAAAAAGGAGTGTCTTGGAAATTAATTGACCTTGACTTGAACATGTATACTACCCCAGCTTTCCTAGGAGCTTTTCTAGGAGTTGCAAATATTGGGCTTATTATTGCATTATTCAGGTAAATACTAATGGATGCTTTATTTTACCAAGTTCCATGATATCCTTAACAAGATGATGGAAATAATTAAGTTCTGCAGTTGTTTCTAGAATTTAAAAAAAAAATGCTTTCCAGTGCTAGTCTTTAAAGTTTCATACTGGAGTTTTGTTGACAGTGATTTCGTAGCAAAACCTGTTTTTTTAAATTCCTTCTTTAAGTATTTTCTTCTCAGTACAAATCAACATGGTGTGCACTCCCATGAGGGATCTGTTGTTATTTCTCACGAGTGTTCCTTTGTGACCAGTTGCCTGGAGTGTACCTGTGTAACGGGAATTATACTTCCCCTCTCCGCCTCTCTAAATAAGATGGCATTCCATCCGAAAGGATGTGAGATTGCATCCAGGACTCTCCACATGTTGTGTCCTTTTGGAGAAGTTACCAAATACAATGGTTGTATTTCATGTCCTGGTGGTTGGATTAAGGGTAGTTGCCTGGAGTGAATAATCTGCTGACTGCCTTGGCGAGGGAATAAAGGGTGAAATGGTCAGACAAAAAGTAAGCGGACCATGTGAAACAAAGTAAAGCTATTGAGACGTAAGGATGGTGGCTGGGTTAGGAGGCACATTTATTCCTGAGACAAAGCCTAGAGAAAATCTAGTTCAAGCTGGTGGAGTAAAGGTATTCTCTCTCTCTTGCTAACGGGAGCCTTCATTTTCATGTTTGGGTCATGGCAGTTCTGTTCCTAATGGAGTGTAATGGAACACTCTCTGCTCGCCTGGATGAGTGCAATTCCAACAACACTTAAGAAGCTTGACACCATCCAGGACGAAGCAGCCCGCTTGATTGGCACCACATCCACAAACATTCACTTCCTCCACCACCAATGAGCAGCGGCAGCATTGTGTCCCATTCACAAGATGCACTGCAGAAACTTACCTAGGTTCCTTAGGCAGCACCTTCCAAACCCATGACCACTACTACCTAAAAGGACTAGGGCAGCAGATACAAGGGAACACCACTGCCTGGAAGTTCCCCTCCAAGCCACTCATCATCCTGACTTGGGAATATATTACCATTCCTTCACTGCCGCCGGGTCAAAATCCTGGAACTCCCTCTCAAATGGCACTGTAGGTATACCTACAGCACATGGACTGCAGCAGTTCAAGAAGGCAGCTCACAACCACCTTCTCAAGGGCAATTAGCTATGGGCAATAAAAGTTGGCTTAGCCAGTGAAGCCCACATCCCATAAATGAATAAAAAAGATATAGCCACAGCAAAAAATTGGCACCAAATTCGCAATCTCGTTCACAACCATATCTGTTCTGGCAAATTAAAATGTCACATTCGCAGAGGAGAAGGGCTTTTATTCTGCAACTGAGTGGAGTGTGCTTAAAGGCAATGCAGAGTATCTGAAATGGAAGGAGTTTTGGCTACCAGCACCCACACCCTTCACCCTAATAAGTATAAATATTTTACAAACACAAATGAAAAGAAATATATGAAAGTGCATATCAACAGTCATGCAGATTCAGTTTTTAAATACAGTCTATTCCATAATAGTTGAGATTTCATGATATTAAAAGATATAATGACTCTAAAAAGTAAATTTTAATCATGTTTTTATTATCTCAGTGGAGCTTGCTACAACATTATGTTGAAACCTGTCCCAAAATGCTTATGATCATTATAAAATTGTGTATTTAATTTTAACATTTAGATCAGAGACCAACTCTAAACAAACATTATTTTTCAATTGACTCAAGAGTTTGTTCAGTATAATGTAGTCAGCGTGCAAACTGACTCAACTAGACCAGAAGTTCCTGGATTCAATTCTCAGAGCCTTAGGCTAATGGACTTAGGACCTAAGGTTAGAGTAGAAAAAATCAGCCTGGGTTCTTGCTCCTAATCATTACTCAGTGATTCACTTAAAATACATATACCTGATTTTTCTTTTCAAAACTGAAAATCAGCCATTTGTGATTATGCTCTTTGTCCAGCTTTTGTATGAATGCTGCGTTCCTTAGTCGAGGTGAGATGGCTCAACTCATATAGATCTCCACTACCCTTCCCTTTTTCTTCCATATGCAACAGGCAAACATTACTTAAGTTTAAGTGTAAAATTTAAGTGAAATGTTAGTATTCTGTAGAGACCAGTAACTTATAAAAAGAGATAAATTTCCCAGCAACTGACAGAAATTACTGAGGGACAAGATTTCATGTTTTAAGACTTTTGTTGTAATGAACAATCTAAAATCAACATAGATCAAACACTACTTAACAGGCAATTAATGCACCAAACTAAAGTAAAGGTACTTTTACATTAACAAACTAACAAAATCAAGATACGTCTTACAACCATTTTTGCTATGCAGCGCACTTCTAGCAAATTGCAGCATTTCAAGAACAAGTCCAAAGTTACCCCTGGCTCTCCAGCAGGCTCACTTCTCCCTGCCACATTAGGTTGAAACTCCCGCTGTTCTTTGAAAGTCGTTACTCTTAGTCTGAGGTTATCCAGTTTCGACTTTCATCAGCAAGGTCTGCCTTGGCAACTCCTTGTTCCTTAAATCTCTAAAAGTTCTGTTGGTTCTATCCACTTCCTTTTGAACAGAAAATCAACTCTAACAAACATTATGCTTGTTTGTTAATACAGAACAGACCTTCTCTTTTCTTCACGCAGCTGCTTTGATCCTCTCCATAGCAGTATCTGCTTTGTCTTTCTCTGAGACTCAAAAAGCAGCTGTTCCTGGTGTGCAAACTGTCACTTGATATTTCAGTAGGTTTCTTTTGAGTTTTACCCCCCATAGCAGCCAAATCACATGGGCCAAGCTGAGGTGCTTCCAGAATTCTCTGTCTCACTTTAAGTTAAAGGAGACATTTTAAAACATGATCATCTTTTAAAGTCTAGCATTTGTAATAGATAATAACAGTAAAGACTGGCATTCAGATATGACTCTCTTGGATAAACCCTTGCTTTAACAATAGCCCAAAATTTGCGATGAGAATAATAGCAAGACTATCAGTGCTCACTGTTAAACTGCAGAAAATTTGACAACAACTTCTGGGGTATGCATAGGTGCAGTTAAATGTGGGAACCCAAAAGTTCTTGTCAGAGATACCTGAATAACTCCAATTGGTGCAATGTTGCAGTCTTCACCAATAGAATCAACATTCAGGCTATTGCACAGGTATGAGCTTGGGGTACTTAGCCACTAGTCACATGCTAAAAATGGCTGAATATTTTAGGGCTAGTGCATTTGGGCTTAAGTGATTTTTTTAACATCATGATAATTGCTGCTGAACAGCTATACTGGCCCATCAAAATTTATTTTATTAGTGTGGAGTCTCATTCCCTCAGAAGGAAATTAATATTGGAGATTTTTTTATTTTTTTCAGATTTCTCTTTTATCTCTTCCTTAATCTACTTTGATTTGTATCTCCTAATTTTCATTGCGCTTTCGGTTCATCGTTTAAATCTAATTTCTATCCTTTTCCTGGTTTGGACACAGTGTGGTTAAATGAAGATACTTCTATTTGATTGGTTGAAGAGCCTTGCTATTGTTTGCCCTGTTCACCAGAAGCCGCAGACTTCCTGTAGAGTATGCTAGTTTGAAAAAGATGCTGGATCATTGAAGTTCTCCCCTAATGTGCCCACAAAAGATCTGTTGGCGTTGTGTCAGTGAGGTGAATGGCAAGCACCATTCCTTTGCTGTTGGAGAAAAATGCAGACCATTGTAGCTATTGGGCCACAGCAGACTATTATTTTTAAAATACATGTACAAATTTTCAATTTTAAATGAAGTCATTTATGTCTGAATCACAATTTTAAACACCTCTACAAGAATATATTTGTTTTCTAGTCCAAATTTAACCTTAAATATGTGTTTTTCTTCCCCCAGGGAGCACTGTGGTATGGAATTGAATAGAGTGAAAGGTTTAAATGGTAATATCCAAGGTAACTCATTCACATTTTCTTGCGATTTCTGCAGAATCAAATTATTGATATATGGCTAGTGTCCTATGTAGTGATTCTGTGTTTTTGTGTAGAAATTCCTGAGGTGCTTGAAAATTCCTTTGGCAGCATTGATCTGATTGCAGTGGTGACGTCTAACATCCTATTCTTCATCATCCTATTTGTGTTTGCTATTTTTGAAACGTAAGTGTTTTTCAGGTTTACAAAGCTATTTTTCTTTTCTGCGCTTAATTAGCAAACTTGGTTCTGTATGACCCAGATTTTTTTTCTTTTCCTACCTGGGATGTGGGCGTTGCTGAAAAGGCCAACATTCATTGCCCATCCCTAATTGTCCTCGAGAAGGTGGTGATGAGTTGCCTTAAACCATTGTATTCCATCTGGTGCAGGTATACCCACAATGCTGTTAGGAAGGGTGTTCCAGGATTTTGATCCAGTAACAGTGAAGGAATGGAAATGGAGTTCCAAGTCAGGATGGTGTGTGATTAGAGGGAACTTGCAGGTAGTGATGTTCTGATGCATCTGCTGTCCTTGTTCTTCTAGATGGTAGAGGTTGTGGGTTTGGAAGGTGCTATCAAAGGAGGCTTGGCGAGTTGTTGCAGTACATCTTGCAGATGGTGCACAGTGCTGTCACTGTGCACAAGTGGTATAGAATGAATGTTTAAGGTGGTAGATGGGGTGCCGATTAAAGGGGCTGCTTTGTTCTGGATGATCTTGAGCTTCTTGACTATCTTTGGAGATGCATTCATCCAAGCAGTGGAGAGTATTCCATCAAACTCCTGACTTGTGCCTTGTAGATAGTGGACAGGCTTTATGGAGTCAGGAGGTGAGTTACTCACCACCGAATTCCCAATTTCTGAGCTGCTGTTATAGCTGCAATATTTATATGGCTGGTCCAGTTAAGTTTCTGATCAATGGTAACTCCCAGGAAATTGATAGTTCTTCTAATCATCAATAGATGATGTACCAAATGAATAGCAGTTCACAGGATCCATTCTTCAACTTGTTAAATATGAATGAAAATAATTCAACCCCCATCCTCAAGCTCTATTTGAATGCATTGACTGTAAGCCCATAGCAGAACAGCCCCATATTTAAAAAGCAGTATAAAATTATAATTTTGAGGTTTAGAAATTAGATAATTAAGCCCCCATGGTGATGGTGGATATGGGCCTCTAAGACCGTATGTACAGTCACATTACATCTTAGAATAGCGATGAAAAGTTTGAATGTTTTGTCTCTGGATGTTAAATTTAAAGGGTGTAATTGAAGTGACAAATTTTTCTTAGATAGTTCAGGCATGGTGTGTAACAGCAGATTTTACTGTGTGTAAGTGAAGAGCTTCTACCTTTTGGATTACGGCAATAAAAGACCCACAGTCCAACAATGTTGGCTGAGGTTCCCCAAGTGGTTCTTCAGGAGAATTAGAAGAGTAGAGTAAAGAGATTTTAATAAAACTGACTGCAGAACAATATAAATTTCCTGGAAATACTGAAAGATGTTGGTGATTTTTCTTTCCAAAAACCCTTTCTTCCAGAGCTGCTGTTATAGAATACAAATAGTTGCCGCCTAAGTTTTTCCATTCACTGATGGATTTCACTCATTGACAGCATTAATACACTGCTGTTTTTTTTTTTAGGACTTATTGCAGTCTGCTAAAACAGAAGGCAGTACAGAATTGTGCTGTTTAGCAGTTACTGTGCATTCTTAACTTATGCTTCTTTATCCTTTGTCCTTATTGTATAGCAGGATTGGCTTTTGTCTTTTAAACAGCCATTTTGAACTTCTTAGCTCAGCAGATCAGAGTTGATGTATCAGAAGAATTATTGTCATTTCCTGTCCTCTTTGTGTGCATCATTGTGTTTGTAGTTGACTTGTCTGTACTTTTTTTCTTGGGATCCTGAATCCTGTGACTTTCACATTGCTCTGTAACTTTCTTTTTCTGGTTCCATCTTAGTTTTCTCTGGCAATTTCAAGATGATCTACTCTGTTATTTACAAGGGTTGCATGAACTGTAAAATGGCTTAACTTGGATTTGAAGTGAATTGCTTGGGAAGTTCTCAAATTTGGGTGGATCAGCTTAGAATTTCTATATTTAATTCATGCACATAATATTAATTATAAAGAAAAATACTTGAATTTATAAAGTGCCTTTATGACTTCAGGATGTTCCAAAGCACTTCATTGCCAAGGAAATACTTTTGAAATGTAGTCACTGTTGTAATGCAGGAGAAACATGGCACCAGTTTGCTCACAGCAAAATCCCACAAACAACAATGCAATATTGACCAGATAATCATTTTTGTGATGTTGATTGAGAGGTAAATATTGGCCAGGGCACTGGGGAAAACTCCCCTGCTCTTATTAGAAATAGTGCCATGGGATCTTTCATGTCCATCTGAGAGGACAGATAGGGCTTTGGTTTAATATCCCACCTGAAATATGGCATCTCCAACAAGGTAGAACTCCCTCAGTAATCTACTGGAGTATCAGACTAGATATTTTTGCTCAGGTCTTGGAGCTGATCTTGAACCAACAACCTTCTGACTTGAAGGCAAGAGAGCCACCAACTAAGCCACAACTGACACAGAAAGGACTAGACTGTGATCGTTCCCTTACTCAAGTCACAAGCTTGTGAATTCAAAGCCCACCCAGAGACTGCAGCAAAAACCACATAATTAACCAGATTTATTGGCCCAGAATTTATAGTCAGCAGGAATGTATAGCATTTACCATTCACCTTAAGAAAAGCTGTGAATCAAAGTTTTAGTGGGAGCAAAGATGCAGACTTCCTCTTTCTGACATTAATTTGAATTTGCTGCCTCTGCAGGGGATCTGTGGTGTCCAAGAACAGACAGGCAGCCAATTAATAAAGCAATCAGATTGAAGAATTCTCATGGATGGTAAAACAAAAAATATAAATGAAATCATTCCTCCTGTCCTGATTGTAGCTACTCCTACCAGGTGATCTGCTGTCATGGGATATGTGGATGACATTCCATGACTAACTATGGGACTTATACCATGTGAGACCTCAGACTCTGCACAGGTGTCTGGGCACTTGCCTTGCTAAGCATCATGACAGTGCCTGGGATGTGACACACATCTTACTGGTCTCTGCCTTCTGAGCCATTGCCCTACTAACTTGTTAGGATATTCTACCTCATTCACCATTTCCAGTCTTCGTATACTTAAAAAGGGTGACAACCCCACACCACACCAGCCGAAGCTGATGCACCTCTCACTTAATTTTGCATGCCGAGTCGAGATCCAGGGATATGGCAGCTGGCGTACACAATCAGCTACTTGGAGTCATAAGTGAGAGTTGGAGAGTTGTGGGACACCTGTTGTTCCTACCCACCACCCTTTTTGACATGGATGTGCAGCTTGATAGGGGATCAATGGTACTGGCTCTCACAAACATCTCCCATTTGCCCCAAAACCATTGTACAGAAGGCAGAATAAAGATTGAGATGTACAAATGAGATTAGGAGAGAAACTTTAATAGAAAAACATAAAATGTAAAAAAAAAGTTTTTTACTTTATTTTGTTACAAAGTTTGCAACACTTTAGTTTTCCTCTGATGGAATGAAACTCCGTACTTATAAACTTATTTTTTCAGGGCCAGAGATATTGTTCATCTGTAATTATGACTTATTTCATTGTTAATAACTTAATTTTTCTTACATACTTGTTCTAGCAATGTGGGCATCACTGGCAAGGCCAGCATTTATTGCCCATTCCTAATTGCCCTTGAGAAAATAGTGCCGCGCTGCCGCCTTTGCAGTCCTTGTGGCATAGGTACACTCACAATGCTGTTAGGTAGAGTTCCAGGATTTTGACCCAGCAATAATGAAGGAATGACAATGTACACCCCGGTTATGCTGGTGTGTAACTCGAAGGGGAACTTGCAGATGGTGGTACTCCCATGCATCTGCTGTCCTTGTTCTTCTAGAGGTTGCAGGTTTGGATGGTGCTGTCAAAGAACCCTTGGTGAATCGCTGCAGAGCATCTTGTAGATGGTATCCACTGCAGCCATGGTGGGCTGGTGGTGGAAGGAGTGAATGTTTAAGAGAGTGAATGTTTACCATGTTTGTCCTGGATGTTGGTGAGCTTCTTGAATGTTATCGGGTCTGCACTCATCTAAGCAAGTGGAGAGTATTTCATCACACTCCTGACTTTTGCCTTGTAGATGGTGGAAAAGTTTTGAGGAGTCAGAAGCAATGTTCCCTCAGATTGCAGAGGTGCATGGTGCCTCAAGCAAGGAACATATAGACTGTGCACAAGCAATGTTCCCTTTAAGGTGCAAGCATGTGTGGCTATATGTTAATTTTAATGGGTTGTGCACTATGACAAGCTGGCCACCAACAGAAAACATTTGTGAGAGGGAACATTGCTCAGGAGGTGGGTTATTTTCTGTAAAATACCCAGCCTCTGACTTGCTCTTGTAGCCATGTTATTTAGGTGACTGGTCCAGGTTGCAGACGGATATAGATAGGTTTAGTGAGTGGGCATAAATCTGGTTGATGGAGTATAAGATGGGAAAATTTGAAGTTGTTCACTTCAGTGGGAAGAATAATAAAGCAGAGCATTACTTAAACGGATAACGGCTGCAGAATTCCGAAGTGCGGAGGGATCTAGGTGTTCTAGTGCATGACTCACAAAAAGTTAGTATGCAGGTACAGCAAGTAATTAAGAAGGCTAATGGATGGTTTCCTTTATTACGAGAGAAATTGAACATAAAAGTAAGGATGTTATGCTTCAATTATACAGGGCATTGGTGAGAATGCACCTCGAATACTGTGTGCAGTTTTGGTCTCCTTATTTTAGGAAGGATGTAAATGTGTTGGGGCAGCTCAGAGGAGGTTTACTAAATGGATACCTGGAATGACCTTTTAAGGAAAGGTTAGACAGACTGGGCTTGTTTCCACTGGAGTTTAGAAGAGTGAGGGGTGACTTGATTGAAGTACATAAGATCCTGAATGGTCTTGACAAGGTGGACATGGAAAGGACGTTTCCTCCTGTGGGTGAGTCCAGAACAAGGGGCACTGTTTTAAAATTAGGAATTGCCCTTTTAGAACAGAGATGAGGGGAATTTTTTCTCTGAGGGTTGTGTGACTTTGAACTCTCTGCCTCCAAAGGTGGTGGAGGCAGGATCATTGAATATTTTTAAGACAGGGGTAGATATATTCTTGTTAGGCAAGGGAATCAAAAGTTATCGGGGGTAAATAGGAATGTGGAATTCGAAATGCAAACAGATCAGCCATGATTTTATTGAATGGCGGAGTAGGCTCGAGGGGCCGAATGGCCTACTTCTGTTCCTATTTCATATGTTTGTAGTTAAGTTTCATGTCAATGGTGACCCCCAGGATGTTGATAGTGGGGGAATTTAGCAATGGTAATCCTTTGGACTGTCAATGGAAGGTGGTTAGAATCTCACTTGCCGTTGCCTAACACTTGTGTTGTGCAAATGCTAGCCATTTATCAGCACAATTCTGCAGTCCAACCAATGACTCTCAATGTCATGGAGTGTCCGCTAACTAAACTTGAAGGTGGGCTTAAAGAACTCCATCTAGTCACTGACAAGGCTATTGATTGGCTCTGTGACTATGTACACTCTAGATAATCATAAGTCTGAATGTTGTCCACGTCTTGCTGCATGTGGGCATGAGGGCCTCGTTATCTGAGGAGTTGCTAATGAAGCTGAAAATACTGCAATCATCAGCCAACATCCTCACTTCTAACCTTATGATGGAGACAAAGTCGTTAATGAAACAGCGGAAGATGGTTTGGCCTAGGACACTGCCTTGAAGAAGGCATGCAGCCAGGTCCTGGGGATCATTGGCCTCCAACAGTCACAACAATCTTCCTTTGTATGACTCCAACCAGTAGAGAGTTTTCCCTCTTATTCCCATTGACTTCAGTTTTTTTAGGGCTCCTTGATATCACTATCGGTCAAATGCTGCTTTAATGTTAAGGGCAGACATTCTCACCTCACTTTTGGAATTCGACTCATTCATCCATATTTGGATCAAGGCTGTAATATGGACCAGAGCTAAGTGCTCCTGGCTGAACATAATCTGAGCATCGATGACAAAAAGAGAAAATGCTGGAAAAACTCAGCAGGTCTAACAACACCTGTGGAGAGAGAAACAGAGTTGATGTTTTGAGTCTGTATGACCCTTCTTCAGAGCTAAAGAGAAGTAGAAATGTGATGAAATTTATGCTGTTTAACAGGGGTGGAGCAGGTGAAGCTGGATAGAAGGCCAGCGAAAGATGGGGCAAAGGAGAGATTAACAAAGATGTCATGGACAGAAGGACAAAGGGAGTGCCCCACCCTGACAAGGGCCATCTGTTACTTGTTCATGTTGTTCTTTTCAGAATGCTTATCCTGTTCTGCTATTATCACATTCTGCTTTCTTACCTTTGCCACTATCAGCACCTTTTTTAGCCCTTATCATTACCATTTACACTCCCTTTTGTCCTTTATTCATGTCATCTTTGTCAATCTCTCCTTTGCCCCCACCTATCGCTGGCCTACTCTCCAGCTCCATCCCCCTTAAACAGTATAAATTTCATCACATTTCTACTTCTCTTTAGCTCCGAAGTAGGGTCATACAGACTCAAAACGTCAACTCTGTTTCTCTCTCCACAGGTGCTGTTAGACCTGCTGAGTTTTTCCAGCATTTTCTGTTTTTGTTTCAGATTTCCAGCATCCGCAGTATTTTGCTTTTATCTGAGCATCAATGAGCAAGTTATTGGTGAGTATGTGTCACTTTGTTGATGATTGGGAATAAACTGATGGGGCAATAATTAGCCAGATTCAATATGTCCTGATTTTTGTCGCCAGGATATGTCTTGGCAAATTTCCACATTGTCAGGTAAATGCCAGTATTGCAGATGTACTGGAACAGCTTGGCTATGGGTGCAGCTAGTTCTGGAGCCCAGGGCTTCACACTACATCTGGGATGTAAGGGCCCATGGCCTTTGTTGTATCCAGTACCTTCATTTTGTGATTTGGAGTGGAGTGAATAAATTGGCTGAAGACAGGCTCACTCCATCCTGACAGTATACCACTCTGCCAGCACATCTGGATGTACCCAGGGATGCTGATTGAAGAGTCTGGAACATTGGAAGTAAGGTACCATTTATTGAATATGACTATGTCTGGCTGTGATGCTGGGGATGTCTGGAGGAGACAGAGATGGGCCACCCACTCGGCACTTCTAGCTGAAGGTGGTTGCAAACGCTTCAACCATGTCTTTTGCATTTATGTGTTGGGCTCTGCCGTCATTGAGGATGGGGATGTTTTTGGAGCCTTCTCCTCTGGTTAGTTGTTTAACTGTCCACCACCATTTATGACTGACGTGGCTGGACTGCAGAGCTTAAATCTGATCCATTGGCTGTGAGATCACGAAGCTCATTCTGTAACAGACTGCTTTTATCATATATAGCATGCATGTCACCTATATTGTAGCTGCACCAGTTTGGCATCTTATTTTTAGATACACCTGATACTGCTCAAGAGACATGAGTTCAAATCTGCCCATGGAAGCTTTGAAATTTGAATTCAGTTAATTAAATAAACCCGGAATGAAAAGTTAATATCAGTAATGGTGACCATGAATCTACCAGATTGTCATAAAAACCCATCTGGTAAACTAATTCCTTTTAGGAATCTGTCATCCTTGCCCTGACTGGCCCATATGTGACTCCAGACCTACAGCATTGTGGTTAACTCATGACCGCCCTCTGAAATGGTTCTGCAAGCCACTCAGTTGCATCAGACAGCTACAAAAATGTCCAATAAGAATAAAACTGGATAGGCCAATCAGCATTGAGGCATCAAACATAAAGGTGCACCTGCCCAGTTGAACCTGGAAATTCCTTTTCACTAACATCTGGGGACTTGTGCCAAAATTGGGAGAGCTGTCCATAAGACTAATCAAGCAACAGCCAGACATAATCATAATCACCGTATCATACCTTACTGCCAATGCTTCAGGCTCTTCCAGCACGATCCTGCATACATCCTGTCCCACAGATCCACCAGAGCTGGTGGTAGACTGGTATACAGTCGGGAGGGAGTGACCTTGGGAGTCCTCAACATTGACTCTGAATCCCATGAAGTCTCATAGCATCAGCTCAAATATGGGCAAGGAACATTCCTGCTGATTACCATCTACCACCCTTCCTCAGTTGATGAATCAGTGTTCCTCTATGTTGAACACCACTCAGAAGAAGCACTGAAGATAGCAACGGCACAGAATGTGCTCTGGTTGAACTTCAATGGAACCTATCCGCTATGCTACAGTACCCAATATTGAACAAGACTTAAGTTTTTCTTCAATATAAATTAAAAACAAAAATTCAGCACGTCTGGCAGCATCTATGGAGAGAGAAACAGAGTTAATGTTTCAAGTCTTGTTTCCTCTAGCGGAACGGTCAATTACCAGTGGGCACAGATTTAATGTGATTGGTAGAAGGATTAGAGGGAATATTAGGAAAAACTTTTTCACCCAGAGGGAAATAGGTGTCTGGAATTCGCTGCCCAAATTGGCAGCTGAGGCAGAAACCCTCAACTCGTTTAAAAGGTACCTGGATCTGCACCTGAAGTGCTATAACATACATGGCTACGGATTGGGTGCTGGAAGGTGGGATTAGAATGGGCAGCTAGTTTTTTCAGCTGGTGCTGTGACCTTTCCATGGTTCTGTGGTTCTAAGTCCAATACAACTTCTTTGGAACTGCTGAATTTTTCCAGCACTTTCTGTTTTTATTTCAGATCTCCAGCATCTGCAGTATTTTGCTTTTATTTAACTTTTTCTTCGATATTTAGTATGATAATAGTAGATAATTAGTTTAAGTTGACAGTGTTAGTGGTGATTTCAGGCGGATCATGTCCCTTCTACTCTTTGCAACGGGCAAGGTACAGACTGTACCCAACCACCTGTGCTTGCAAAACTTAGAACACAGTGTCCAACATTAGATATGATTCTGTGATTGGACAATATTTGCTAAATAATCCTCAATGTGCTAAGAATTACGCTGACAATCAATTTAAGATTGTCAGTCAGGCTCTCAGTGTGGCATATTTGCATGTACTGGAAGCTTCATATATTAATACCCAGGGTCCTGTTTCTTTGCAGACAGAAAGACATGTATACACATTGTGCCTGTTTCAGCTAAACAAACCAAGTGATAGCCATTTGCTGGTTCATTCCTCAGGGCAATGCCTTGCTCAATCAGAGTCAAACTTCCTGGTTTTAAATTCAAACAATGCTTGGTAGTTTACTGTCAGTCACCATTAATTGGTGCACTCTCCATGGCATTGTCTCTACCAATCAGAGTCCACTTGCCAACCAATCAGCACTCCCCTCTCAAACACCATAAAGTTGTTGCTTCCTCTGTCATTGGTATTGTTGTGAGTGTCCTGATGAGTGCAAGACAAAAAGCTTCAACAAAATGTCTTTTTTCATCAATAATCAAGTTCCGTACTACCAAACGACAATTTGGAAACTGATGATGATATAAGGGATTTTAAAAGCAACAGTTATTAAAGTGAAAAAAAAGCATTATTGCCTTTCTCTTCTGTTTAAATACTGTACGGGGAAAAGGGTTCAATTTTCCACCTGTAATGGAGCTCACCAAAATTATGAAATCCGTTTTGGGAAAAAAACATGCTTGACTTTTTGTAAGATTACAAAACAAAATTCTTTACCGGAGTTCTATTCATTGTTTACTATATTCCTTTTCTCCCAGAGTAAATCTTAGCACAAACCAAAAAATAATTATCTAGTCATAGCACCAAATGCAATGAAAATCATCTGATTCAGCTGTTAATATTTAATATAAAGATGGCAGAATTCTCTGTGCGTATGTTTGCACTGCAGATAAAACATGAGAAACCTATCCCCTTCTAATTTTTGGCTATCTTCAAATTTTAGATTAATAAAGGTTATTGCAGATTGAAAGTAGTTTGGCTCAATGTCTTGGTTAGATGTTGTGTGCAACTTTGGAATAAAGGCCAAAAGGGCCTGTGTTCAATTTGCCCAATCTGTGTATTGAGTTAGACAATTTCAATCAGTGTGGTGTCTGAGTTCATTGATCTTGGAGTAGAGAAGGGAAAGTTAGATGGAGTTCCTGCTCCACGTCACTATCTACTGACTATACTGAAGGATGATAGCAGCATCATTCTGTTCTGATATTCCTCCATGATCAAATAGTCTGCCAGCACTCGCTTGTGAGGACCCATGCACAAAGAATGGATACTTGAGGTATCAAAGGGCACCAGGTGTCCATGGAACCATATAAAAGGAGTCGATCCCTTCAGGACAAAATGGAGAAGAATGTTAATTTCCTGTTACACTTGCTAAATATGATTACCAATATGATAAATACTAAAAATAATACAGTGGATCACCAAAAAGAACTTACAGTAGTAAAAGTAAACCTATAGAACTTGTACAATCAAAGTTGAACGCAAGGGAATCAAAGACCAATAAGCAACATTACAAAATAATTGTATAATTAGCAACATGTTTATATTAAAAAACATAAGTTAGTGCAGCTGTTTTAAAAGATGATTTCCTTTTGAATCCCTTGCAGGATAGCCACCCCGTTAACCATGGACATGTATGCATGGACTGGGAAGCAGGCAGTCCTGTACAATGGGATTCTCCTGTTGGGTGTTGGTGTAGAATCCATTGTTGTTTTTATGACAACAAAAATCCTTACAAAAAGGTAACTGTAATAAAAAAATTTTGATTTTCATAAATGTTTGAATTTATATTTATTGCAGTACCCATTTGGCTTGTTTCCTTAACAGATTTGAGGATCGTTTATTGCTGCTTGGAGGATTTGTTTTAATTTTTCTTGGCTTCTTTGTTTTGCTACCATGGGGAGACCAGTACCCACAAATCCAGTGGACAGGTACAGTTTGATTAGTCTTCAAACACTGAAAGAACTCGTGATGTTTTTGTTTTTTTCTAACTTTTTATTATTAGTGCAAGTGCAATGTGTGTTCGTTGTTATCTTTTGCTTTTAAATGTGCTGATTGTTTTGGGGGTTTTTGTGGATTTTAATGTTTTTCTTGACGGTATGCCCAGAAAGACATTTTGCTAATTGCTGGAAATTTCCAGAACTGTAAACAAGAAGTTTTGTTTCATGTTATTGATTTCTTTTGCACTAATAAAGGTCACTGTTGTTAATTATCTTGTAAGTTCAGCTTAAGAATGAAGGCATGCTACCTTTGAAAATGACAACTTAGCACAACACTTAAATTCACAGCAATATTAAAGGGACCTGAGAATAACTTGGCTACACTATTGTTAAGGAGATCACCTTGCTAGCAGTAGTTGTGATACTCGTTTCATATGAAAGGGGAAGGGCTTATGATTTTCAGCTGGATTCCTCACTATTCAATGATTACATGGCTGTCAGAGTTACTGGTGTTGTGTGGTAATTACTGTTTGGGTACACTGAGTTTAGAGGGACATTGTTTCTATAACAATGCTGGCAGGCAGTCAGTCAGCTAGTACCAGACTGTAGTAAATAGCCACCTGGTTAAGCTTCGTCATTGGAGACTTGACATTTGGAAAAACCTCTCTTGTGCACGGTTGCATGAGTAACTGTAAGTAGAGAGTACAGAGAGATAAAAAAACTTATAGAATTATGCATTAATTGAAGCTTATTGGTCATGGTGGGAACAATAAATAAAGTACTTGGACCTTAGAAAATGTACCATGGGAAGGAGCCAAAGCTAGGAATCTTTGGATGTTACAGTGAATTAATGTACAGTGGAATAATGCACTAAACACAAAACACAAGAATTAGAACCAGAAGTGGTTCCTTGACCTCGCTCCACCAATCAATAAGATCATGACTGATCTGATTGTGGCCTTAACTCCACTTAATGTCTGCACCCCGCCCCCCCCAATAAAAACCTTGACTGCCTTGTTAATCAAAAATCTATCTAACTCAGCCTGCTTTAGCTAAACATGATGCGTCTGTACAAGTTCCATCTTCAACAAGGCAACATCCTGATAGCTTTGCTGGATTTAATCTATCACAAGTACAAAAAGAAATTGAATACATCCAATGATCCAGCCTCCACTGCTCTCTGGGGAAGAGAATTCCACATACTAACAACTCTCTGAGAGAAAAAATTACTCATCTCAGTCTTAAGTGGGAGCCCCTGATTTTTAAACTGTGTCCCCTAGTTCTAGACACCCCACAAAGGGAAACAACCTCTTAGCATCTGCCATGTCAAGTTCCCTCAAGATTTTAGATGTTTCAATAAAATCACCTCTCATTCTTCTTCACTGCAGGGAGTTGTACATTTAATTACACAGAATCTAATTATTATTGATAGATCATTAGAATAATTAAAGGTTAATTACTGTTGAGAAGGAAATTTTGCAGATTGACAGATGCTTTGTAAACTTTCAGCTCTAGGTCAGAAGAAACCAGCACTGTTAATGTCTTAAGTTAGGTTTAAAAGGTAACTAAAATGCTAATAACTGAAATAAGTGGTAGGCAAACAGTATTACAAATAATAATTCTGTATCATTCAGTATCAGTAAGATATCATTGACTGGAAACTGAACTGGACTAGCCATATGAATACAGTAGCTACAAGAGCAGGTCGGAGGCTCAGAATCCTGCAGCGTGTAACTCACTTCCTGACTCCCCAAAGCCTGTCCACCATCTACAAGGCAAAGTCAGGAATGTGATGGACTATTCCCCACCTGGGTGAGTGCAGCTCCAACAACACTGAAGAAGCTTGACACCATCCAGGACAAAGCAGTCTGCTTGATTGTCACCCCGTCTACAAGCATTGACTCCCTCCACCACCGATGCATAGTGGCAGCAGTGTGTACCATCTACAAGGTGCACTGCAGGAATTCACCAAGGCTCCTTAGACAGCACCTTCCAAAACCCATGACCACTAACATTTAGAAAGACAAGGGCGGCAGCTGCATGGGAACACCACCACCTGGAAGTTCCCCTTCAAGTCGCACACCATCCTGACTTGGAAATATATCGCCGTTCCTTCACTGTCACTAGGTCAAAATCCTGGAACTCTCCCTAACAGCACTGTAGGTGTACCCACATCATATGAACTGCAGCAGTTCAAGAAGGCAGCTCACCACTTCTCAAGGGCAATTAGGGATGGGCAATAAATACTGGCCTAGCCAGCAATGCCCAAATCCTATGAATGAATTAAAAAAATGGAATATTTTTACCTTCTGTCAGTCATGTAATGATGTATATTCCTTCGGTAGAATTTTTTAACGAATGAACCATAGTCATATGTGGCTGCTGTGAAACAATGGAAAGTATGAAAAAGTTTTATCCGGCTCCCAGGCTATTCATACCAATGCCATGGGAGATGTATCAGATAGCAAAATAACTGATATATCAGAGAGATTATAATTCAGAATCTTGACATACTATTTTGGATTAGATTATAAACATCTCAGAGTTTAAAAGGTTTGCTGTGAGATATTCTGGCCTCCCTTTGTGTTTTATCCTCAAACAATATTTCTAATGCAAAAATTGATAATGTGGGCAGTGATATGAGTCACACTCAGAATAAATAAAGGATATAAGATACTGGCAGTGTGTTGTGAAGCAGTGATTTGTTGAGCATTTCTGATGGAGTTCTATTCTGCATTGAAGTTAGGATAGTTTAGAAATGCCAACAGAAAGTAAAGATAGCATGATTCTTTTTAATTGATATTGATATGAGCTGGTATGGTGTAATACTTACATTTATTTATTGTTTTCACATCTAAATAACAGAACAGTTACACATGGTGTGTAATGTCAGCTCCCATGTATTCTCTCTCTCTCTCACCCCTCCCATCCATCCCATCATCACCCTCAGCCACACAGCATATTGCTGGAAGATTGTACCACTGACTATTCATTAACTGTTAATAATACAAAACTAGCAAATACTGTACTTTTGGGTGAGAATTTGTTAGGATTAGAATAACAATCTGCAACAATAACCTAAACATACAAAATTTTAAGCTACTATGCCAGAGCCACCATTTTCCACAGATGTGGGCTGCAGCATAACTTCATTTTCTGTGGAAAGTATTATTCAGGAATAGATTTAAAAAAAAATTCACTCGCTTACTCATCTGTCACTGTTGCTGCCCTTGAAGGATCTTGGAGATTGGTAGAATGACAAAATTAATGGTTTCAGACTTTTATAATAAAGTTGAAGTATAACAAAAACTTCTTTGGACTTGCAAGGGTATCTGTCACACTTCAGACTATTAAATAATATGTTTTTTTTAATTTACAGTAGTTATGGAATAAAGGTCAATGCATTAAACAGGAATTTTGTAGTGGGTTTTACATATTTGCTTGCAGTATCTATCCCATCATTTTAGAGTCCCTTGATCTATTTATGCAAAATGTTTGGCTGTGAAAATAGGCAACAAATAATGGCACGGCTGCCTTATCATGATGGCTGCAGAACAGGATGGCCTTCATCTCAGTGGGTCCATGATGGATTGCTTTGCAGAGTGCGTCTCTGGCCAGTCCTGATCGTCACCATTCCATCTACAGGCTCCAGCCTGGGGATTGTTTGGTGTATGAAAAATCCAGACACTGTGAAGAGCGCCCTCAACTGGCATTTTAATTGGCCAAATTGGTTACCCGCCATTAGTGAACTGGTGGGTAACATCACTCCCCAGCAGACCAGTATGCCTGCCAGTGTCGAGAAATTGCCAGTACATCCACCTCCAAACTCCCCTCCTTCTTGGGATGAAAATTCTGTGTTCAATGGCCTTTAATTATTAAATTTCACTGAAAAGGAAATTAGGCTGTATCAGAATTGTATTTAAGTGTTTTTTTAATGCAACATTGTGCATAATTTTAAAAGAAAAGCTTTTGAAAAAATACCTATGCCACACTAGCATAGGATTTGTTTTAAGGGCGGGATTTTCCGCACCCGCCCGCTACCGCGATCTTCTGGTCCCGCCGCAGGTCAGTAGACTTCTGACTGGGGCAGTGCTTCGGGGCTGGAAAATGCCGCCCTAAATCTGAAAATAATAGACAACAGATTGCACCATCTACACTGCATAAGTAAACTGCTAGTGATAGTTTAAATGATGTGCTTACTAACTTTAATTATTTTACCAGCTAATCTAGCATTTCACATACAGAATGATAGCCAAATGTAATCCTACTTAAGGTGAAGTCTAAAGGGCGGAAGGTTCTGGACTAGAATGCACAGATAGAATTAAGTCATCATTTTAAAGTCCATACATTTGATCCATACTTTTATGTAATACTTTGTTTTTCTATTTTATATAATATAAAATCATATGGAAATTTGAGAAGCAGAAGATGTACTTGGTGCAGAGATTATTTGTAGTACAGGCTGAGGAGCTAGATGCTAAAATTAAGTGTTATGGCACCACTATTGGCAGACACTTGTCATTGCAAGTGTACATGGGCAGTTTCTACTCTAAAGGTAAACCTAGTAACAAATTGCTGCATTGTGCATCAGATGTAGGATACTTTAATATGGCATTACTTTCATTTGTGTTCATGTTTCTTTGAAACAGCTAATTGCAGAGGCAACTGCATGTATTAATAACCTAATTAATTTTTCTATCATTGACAGAGATCAAGAATATTTCCAACTACACTTCTGCTGAAATAAAGTACAATGAGTCATCCATAGTTACTTGGAATTTCTTTATGCAGCCTTCACTCAGTCTCAGTGCTGAGAGAATAGGCTGTCCTTTGCAGCAAGTGTGGTGTCAGTATGTTCCCATTATTCATCTATCTCAGTACATCCTTTCTGCTACCCTGATTGGAATGGGGTACCCAGTCTGTAATGTTATATCTTATACATTGTATTCAAAAATTCTTGGACCAAAACCCCAGGTAAGAGATGTTTAATTATAGTAAAGTGTCAACAGACATATAAGATCAGAAGCATAAGAAGAACCAATAACATGTGTTTCTGCAAGTCTATGGCTGTATTTGTATGATCACCTTTTAATTTTTGTGTAATTGTAGCTTTAATCCTTTGGTTCCCCTCTTATGTTTTTCCATTTTAAATTGGTGTAATCCAAGACCATAACTAGGGCACGTACTTTGACTGGTGTGGCAAGATTTGCAAGTTTCAGATTCCACAACGTCCTCAGTTTCACTTCACTGGCATTTTAATTTCAATCAACAATGTATCTTAGAGGAGGTATTCTGTCTTCCTTTAAATAACATTGAAGTAGTTTCAATTTGCTTGGATATTTGCCACAGAAACAAGGTGGGGTAGGGGTGAAAATTCAAAGGGCCAGGTTTATATTGGCTACTCTCTGCCTCATTCTCGCAGGTGGCGAAATGTAGATATGGAAAGAGACCACAAAATAAAAAGTACAAAGAAAAGTACAGCACAGGAACAAGCCCTTCGGCCCTCCAAGCCTGCGCCGATCATATTGCCCGTCAATTAAAACATTTTGCACTTCCGGGTCTGTATCCCTCTATTCCCATCCTATTCATGTATTTGTCAAGCTGCCTCTTAAACACCACTATCATACCTGCTTCCATCACCTCCTCTGGCAACAAATTCCAGACACTCTCTACCCTCTGCGTAAAAAACTTGCCCTACACATCTCCTCTATAGTTTTCCCCTCTCACCTTAAATCCATGTCCCCTAGTAATTGACTCTTCCACCTGGGAGAATTGATGTACTATAACATCATAGATTGTTTGGTATCTGCAACAGCCATCCCCATGGTGGGTTCCTGATCTCAGCCAAAATCTTAGGAGGTAACTTGATGTGCTTTCAGAATTTAGATCCGTCAGAGGCTGAGCTTTACACTGACTGAGTGATTCAGATGGGATTAAGTAACTTGACTGTAACAGTAAATATGTTTTATAGTTAATTTTCACTTCCAACAGTATACCTATATCTTTATTTTGGGGCTAAACAGCATCAGCGCACACAAAAAAAGCTTCAGCTGAAAAAGAAACTTTCATCTTGCCCAACTGAGGAGAACAAGCTGCCTTTAGCATTTTTCCCAATCTCTCTATTGCTATGAAAACATAACTGCAAATTTGCCCCTTAAGTGACATGACTTCACATGTAGTTGGCAAGGATACTTAAACATTAAGAACCACTTGTGTTTAACCTCATCACAACTGATTAAAAAGTATGGATTTCCTGCAGATTAGTAATTCTTCCCATCCTGTGACCATTATTACGACCAGTTTAGAAACAGATGAACTAGAGCAGGGTAGAATTTTTGAAACCAATTCTATAGCAACTTAAATAATTTTCTTGTGCAAGAGTGTTTGACATCTAACTTTGTTCTCATTTTTAACCTCTTAGGGTGTTTATATGGGCTGGCTAACAGCCTCTGGAAGTGGAGCACGCACATTTGGACCAGTGTTTGTTAGCCAAGTTTACACTCGTTATGGACCTCGTTGGACGTTTGGTCCCATTTGTGGGATAGCGATGGCTGCTATAATACTAACGGGTTCAATGTATAAGAGACTCATAGGATTCACAATCCGATATCAGAGATTACAGTAACAATGGGCTAAAAAAAAAACAAATTTATGTATCCAACCTTGAAACCACATTGATAAAGTCTAACTGATTTGCACTTTATTTTATATTAAATTGCTGTAAATTAAAATAGTACAGAGAAATGATTGTAACTGTCATTTTTTGCTTTATATCTTAATGTAACTTACTTAACATTGTTTTATATGCAACTTGTACTATAACTTAATTAGTAGGTTAATAGCTTTTACACTAAAATTGGTGCATCATGATGGTGAGATTTTCAAGTGATAGCTTTAAATAAACAATTTCATTGGCTTCTAATTTTGAAATTTCAAGAATAACATTATGAACCAGTTTTGTATGAAATGGATTAATATAATTTTGTCCACAAACATTGTTTTCATATATAATCATGACTTGCATACTAAGGAGACTCCCACTTAGTGCCAGGTTATCTATACTTTTATCATATTAAAGTTGATAAGAGATTGGGCATTAAAAGGAAATTTAGGGGAAATATTGTCATTGGCACATTTTTACCTAAGGATGAGTTTTTAGGTAATTTTATTTGTACATGTTTCACTGAAAAACTCAAACAGACTCTCCAAAAACACACCACCAGTCTCAAAAAATCTTACATTTCAGTAGATACAAAGTGCTCTTGAAACTACTGACAGCCAGTGCATCCAAGTCTGTTTCCAACTTAAAACACTAGATATGTAGGTAATTGCGAGGTAGAAGTGCATGAAAAAATTACTTTTGTAAAATTGCAAACTCTTTTTCCCATTATGCATAGCAGCAAAGAAACCTGCGGAACTCTATCACAAGAATGGAGGAGTTTCTTTGCTGTTTTGGATGCTGGCTAAAAAGATCTCCATTACACAAAAGCCAGAAATTAACAATCTAGGGAGAGAAAGGAATCAGAAATCTAAACAGAAAATGAACCAAAATCACATCCTTCCAGAATTAGGCACGATCCTAGGTGAGGATGAAAAGGAATGTTACAGGAAATGGTGCCAATGCTAGTCTACTACACATACAATAACCATTTTGAAATTAAGGACAGATGTGATAACAGATAACTGATCCAAGCCCCACAGCTGTCTCTGATTAACAAGTTTCACTGCATCATGTACATATTCATATTTACAAGCATCTGGTGGAGTGGAAGCATACAGTGACCAGGTTTTTCTGCTAATTTTATCAGCTTAACTTAGCTGAAATCATCCAAAACTGTGTAGAAGACCCTGGAATTTGAAATGCACGTATTAATCGAGTTTCCCAATCTTTAATGCTGGTTTTAAAAAAACCCATTGTGCAGGAAGCTTGATCACCCAAAAGACTGGCCACAATCTAGATCAAAATCATGTACATGGCAAATTCCTGCCAATTGCACCCATTCAAGGAGACTCGTTTTTTTGGCACTCAGGACTGACTAGGCATGTTTTTAAAAATATTGAATTTACTAAAAAAATTGATTAATTAGCATACACTGAAAACTAGTAGATGTTTCTATTTTTGTTAGTAATTTTCAGTGGTTTAAGATCAGGTTATTCACCAATGGAGAAACATTTACTAAAAATACTTACTTTAATACAGACACATTTTCAGCTGCATTAATAAAACTGCACCAGGTTACCGCTTAATTTTTGTATTTAAAATCCATTGTATTTATGTTCTATTATGCTGACCAATTTCACTGATTAAAAATTATATTTGCAATAATGCAAATAATTTCAGAAACTTGAACTGTAAACTAACCAGTTCAAGTTGCAACTATATTACCTACTTGTAGCCAAAGTTGGAAACTACATCACTATGTCCTTGATGGAGGGGAAAGATTTTAAGTCATCTCAATTAACACAACCTAACAAAGATGCAGACTGAGCATTAGATTCAGTCTACTGGAAATTCCATCTGTGTCAGATGTTTTCTTTAATGGCCTCCAACTTGGTATTTGGTTTTCTTGCACCAGCTTTCGTCATCATCCTGTCTGACTTTTCCTTCATGAAAATTCTATTAACTAAAATTTTCTTCCTTCCAATTTCTGCTTCTATTGAACATTTTTAAATATCACCATTTATTAAGTTCATTTAATTTTAACTGCATTAAATCACCAGTGTAGCCCACTGGATTAGGTAACTGCTACTAATTACCAATTTAGGTCAACTGTAAATAACTTCATTGGCTCAGTGGCAATTATACATATAAAGTCTACTCTACCTGATGACATACTAGAGGAGTAACACTGTGCCCTTGTGATCTGTATTGGATATTTGTGATATTGTACATGTACTACAATGTTTTCGAATGTGAACCAAATATTTGGAAAGGAAAATGCTGCAGAGGCTGAAAATCTTAAATAGAAAACAATGGCAGTTCATCAACCTGATTCATCAACTGTCTCTCCACAGATGCTGTCAGATTTTGTTTTTAAAATTTAAATATTTGGTGAGAAAAGGCCAGATTACAAATGTTAAAGTGTGCTTTATTTCACAGTAAGGTGAGCATACAGAACATCCATTATGATTGAATTTAGGAAGCCCTATTTATACAGCTTGTGTATAGAAAACAAAATTTGAAAACTGTTATATCAATCATTGGTCCACTTAAAACAAGATGGTCCATCACTTCTAACACGTTCCCTTCTATGAAAGCTTTTAACTTTCCCTAACAAATTAGATTTTTTTTGCAACCTTCCTAAGTGCCTGTTTTCTATCTCGCTATTCATAACCAGAAAGAGGAAGTGAAGATTATCTAATGTAATGGATGAGGGATTTGATTGCTGTGACAATCACAAATTGGAAAGAATCACTACCAGCTCAATACCATTTTAAACTATCTTTTAGCTCAGCCGCTCTTTCTATTGAAAAAAAATTGTGATACGGAACACCCAACAGTACTTTTTTCCAAATTGTGTAAAAAGTCAAAAGACCTGGAAACGTGAGGGGTCCGCTTTAAGGGGAATTGAGAAAGTAGACTAGAATAAGAGCATCAAAATACAAAGCAATTATTGTATTAAAATAGTCAACTATATACAACACACAGCAATATGATACAAATATATGCATGATTTACATAATTCACAATAATGCAAGGAAAAGATGGGCAAGCCTAGACTCCAGTTTCCACAAGAGACTTAATTTCTGCGCACATTTCTGCCCCCCCGCCCCGCCCCCCCCCGCCATACCAATTATGACCAATATCACACAATACATAAACAATTCATACTATGTCAGCAATTTGTGTTAGTTGCAGCTGATCATCACTTTTCAGCCAAAGGCCAAGGTTGGACCCTGGAGATTAAAAACAAATCAGTAATATTTAATACTTAATGATTTAAAAATCAAAAAAGTATGAGGCAGTACAGTGACCAATTTTCTCAACATGCTTTGCACATGTAAAATACTGGAACACGGGCTGAAAGTGGAACAGAAAAGAGTGACCTGCTTGCTACTGCCTCCACTGTTTCAGTTTGTCGAATCAAGCATCAGATGGCCATTTAGAAGTGCGAAAGGGGCCTTCATGCCCAATCGAAAATCTGAGCCAGGATGTTATGTGGGAGAGGGGTTCTGCTGTTTACAGGAAGTCGGCCATGGCCACAAATTTAAAAGGTCCCTGCCCTCTCAATCTTTGTTTGTTTTTATGGCAGGCTCCAAAAAGTTAAAAATTAGTTGAAAAAAAAACATACAGGCGCTGCCTCTTCCACCAGCAGAATCTGCTGGCTACAGAGCTATGGTTGTGGTGGTAGGCTTTTTCTTCGGCCCATGTGTCACCTTGTCATTGCTTTTGTAAAACACACCCAAACCTTTCCACATCTGGATGCCCAAAAAATGCAGCAGGCAACAAAAAATTGCAGATGATTGGGTTGTTAACAAGCTCAGCAGCTTGTTAATTAGTAATCTCAAAACGGCAGGCGGGTCCGATTTCTATGCCTGCTCACCTTCTGTAATTTCGGACACTGGCATGGTGATGTTATATTACCAACCTGAAATCAGCACGCCCTATTTTACATTTTTGTGGGGAGAATGGTCTACCCAATTTGCAGCTTCAAGGTTTTCATTTTGCACAAGAGTGTTAAAAAAAGAATCCAGGATAAAGGAAGTATGTCACGTAAAGGATTAAGTGAAATTCCCAATTACATTTTGGGAGAAGAAAAGAAAGAAATGTTCCACTAATAATGGATGAAAATGTAAAGCCACAACATGCCACAAATAGACAAATGCTAAAATGGTTGAAATCAGAAGGCATCCACTACAGAAGTATATAAAATATCTATATAAAATTATCTTACAAAAACAGAAGTTCATTTACAAGTTTATATAATTGGTATAAATCCCTTTTATACATAAAGCAGATAAATACAACTCAACAATCTGCCATTTCAACTGTTTTAACACTGCATTGATAGTCACTCAAAAATACTTTTAAATGAGCAATAGAAAAAATAAAAATCTTTCATGTACATTAAGTATTACAAAATATACAAAATATTTACATAATTGGTTCAATATTTACACTTTGCTACATTGAGATCTACCATCTTTGTTTTATAACATTTTTCAGTTTGGGCTTGGTTAGTTATTGTTACTCAGCAACACAAGTTCCAAACTACTTTTAGAAAAGGGTAAACAGCATTACGCAGGATAACAGAAGAGAATATTGCCAAACTTCTGACTTCACATTACAGCAGATGAGCTTGCTTCACTGGATTCTATGTTGGTTTGTTTGATTTGCCAACAATCCAAGGATTGAAGAGAGGCACTGTAGCTTCTCTTTCACATGGTCAGGAATCTTCTCATTTTGCCCATACCTATCAAAACAAAAACATTTTCATTTATCATTGAGATGAGGAAGTGGCTAATCCTGTATAAAATCAATATCAGCTTTAAAAAAAATTAAAAATTGGTACACATTCTGTAATGTTCACCAAGAGATCCAAGTGTGGAGATGAAAGCATAGCAAAGTAGAATTTGCACAAGTTGCTAACAGTACAATGATTGGATATGCAGCTGTTTGTACCAATGGTAAAATGCTAGAATAATAATTACATTTAGAAGCAGATTATGAGTGCAGTGTGACTGCATTATAGAACTATAAATATGAAATAAAACCAGAAAATGAAGGGTACACATCCAAAACACCTCTTTTCAATGATGCTCAACCTATTTATAATTCCAATATTTCTTTTATTTTAGCAGGATTGTTTAACTCAGATTTAAAATTCTAAATAGAAAATTCTCATCCACATTTCCCTTTCAGCGTTTATAGAAATGTCAAGCATTTTGCTATTTAACATGACAGAATTTAAAGTTTATGAAAAATTGAAAATTCTGAATTAGAATTATTCTTCCCACTGCATATATGACTTGTATAATAACTCTGCTTACAGTTAGTTACTAAGAGTTCGCTTTCTCTTTTATAAAATTATAAATTTTTGAATCTCTATTCAATCACAGCTGAGTTTTCAGCAGCCTCATGACCACTTGCAGACTGAATATTTAGGACCTGCTGCAGTGATTTCAGACAAATCCTCCTTTGGAAACATTTTCAAGGTGGCACCTGTATACCTTTGAAGACAATGCCTTAAGTAAATATTCTAAACATGTGTCCCATGAAAGGCATTAGAGGTTTATGAATATTAAGATTCCCAGATGGTTTTTGTTACCTTATAACAGCTAGCCATACACAAGAGGAACTGCAGCCTGATACCTGATTAGAAATGACAGCATTCTAGCAATTAGAGTGCTGTAAAAAGCTATTTGTGATTAGGAAATAAATATATCAGTATTTTATCTCACTATATGTTACTTAAATCCAGTTAGTTATCCATGTTGAGGGGATATCTCAACAGTAATCAGATAAATATATGAGCCAAGTCTTGGTCTGCATCTGTTTTTGTATCATGGATTAGACTAAACTGCATTTCATGTAAATGAGCTTAGATTGAAAAACAGTGGTATGTATATTAAAAAAAAATTACCTGACCGCCTGGCCCTGAGGAGATGTGTAAACAACAGATGCGACTCCAGCTTGCACCAGGAGCTGGGAACCATCATTAAATTGAACCCAGACTTCACCACTGATTAGCTATCAAAGAGTAATAAACATTATTTGTAGACTTAACCACTTCATTCCATCAATTATTTCAAAATCCAGTGCATTAATTGAAACTCTTCTGATGATTCCTATTTTTGTTTAAGACCAAAAACATCTTTCATACTTCCTCATACTTGGTGTTAAAAATGCACATTTCACTCTTCACAGACAGTGCGTATGGATAGCAAAAAGACAGATGGGCTGAAAACAAGGAGCATTATGAAAAACATTTTCAAATAAAGTATCACCTTCAGTAATTGCTTTTTAATATTGAACCTTTCTACTGGTTTAATTAACCTCAGAGACTTATCAGTTTAGCTATTCTTATTCATAGTTCATTCTGGTTTGGCCTCTCAGTCTCTTTTCTCCTACAAGCAACGCGGCACAGGGAAGGTATAAAGTCAAACATGTGACTTTAACTTGATAGTCCCTCTGATAAAGTCCCTGGCTGTAGTTGCTCCCCCACCACATTAAACAAAGGTATCAATGGTTACAAAACCAAGACAATTCTCGCGTTAACATACAGTTCAGTCATGATCTAATTGAATTGAAGAACATGCTTAAGGGCTGGATTCATAAAATCATAAATTTTTAAAATATACTTTTACGGGATGTGGGCATTTTCTGGCAAGGCCTGCATTTGTTGCCCATCCCTAACTGCCCTTGAACTGAGTGGCTTACTAAACTACTTCAGAGGGCAGTTAAGAGTCAACCACATTACTGCGGATATGTAGTCATATGTAGGTCATACCAGGTATGAATGGCAGACTTCCTTCCCTAAAGGCCACTAGTGAACCAGATGACAATCAATGATAGTTTCATGGTCACCATTAATGGGACTAGTTTTCAATTCCAGATTTCATTAACTGAATTTAAATTCCACCAGTTGCTGTGGTGGGATTTGAGCACATGTCCCCAGAGCATTAACATGACACCACCCTCTTCCCCAACTTAAGGCACAGAAGGAACCCATTCATCACACTATGCCCGTGTTCTTTTGAAAAGCAAATACATTTAGTCCTCGATCCTCATGTTTTGTATGTAACCCTGTTAATTCCTCATCAAGTACCTGTAAAACTAATTTCTAAAATTGTTTATGGTCTTCTTTAGTTCCTTTGAAACAGAAACATGCCCATTCTTACCAATGGGGACGACCAACTTAATTAAAGCCCCAAGTACTATTCAGAAGTGGAAAACAGGATAGGATTAGATTTTCTGTTACTTTCCTCCAGACTTAAATTTAATAACCCAAGTGACGCATGTTGAGAACTTTGAGAATAAAGGTTAGAGACAGCACGGTTTTATTTCTCTATAGGAAGAAACAAATCAGTGTTCTTCAGAAAAGAAGGGAGAGAAGAGGGAGAAGGAGCTTGGATCCCACAATAGAAAAACCAAACTAGGACTTTGGATGGATCAGATTTGAAGGACCTAGTAATCTTAAGCTTGCACAATTGCTGGTTTTATTTTCACCCTCTCTTATGCTAACTCAAATTCTCAAAATAATGATAAAAGCAAAATACTGCGGATGTTGGAAATCTAAGACAAAAACAGAAAATGCTGGAAAAACTCAGCAGGTCTAACAGCATCAGTCGGGAGAAAAAAAATAAGCCAATGTTTCGAGTCCGTATGACTCTTCTTCAGAGCTCTGAAGAAGTTATACGGACTCAAAACGTTAACTCTCTTTTTTCTCTCCACAGATGCTGTTAGACCCGCTGAGTTTTTCCAGCATTTTCTGTTTTTTGCCTCAAAATAATGACATTGGCATAAAATTAAAGTGAAGCAGATCACACCTTTTCTCACTCAAATGTTCCCAAGATGGAGCTTTCAGAATTATGGAAAAAAGAATTTGGCTTTTCAAACAGGAAATCCTCCAATTCACTGAGTGGCAGTGAGCCATATCATAAAATTCTACTAGCCTAACAATTACCAAATAATTTGTTCATGGGCATGGTTGTACAAAATATACCTTAGAATTTTGAGATGAATGAATCATTATGCATACCTGGGAAGCCCAGCCAACGTTGGGTACAAATACAGATTTCAGCACCTGTCCTGGACTTGGAGATACCACAGTCTGTGTAGAAGGTGCAGATTTATTTTTAGCAACAGTGGTAGTTGTTAAATTGGAACTTTCATATGAACAAATCTGCAAGGTCAGAAGCAGCAATCAAGTTGTGTTATTCCAATTTGAAAGTAACATTCCTTTTGTAACCAAGTATATACAATAATGTACACAGTATATTAAAAGAATAGACACTCAAGCATTTATGGAACCATACCACACAGCATAGATAAGCAGCTTCTGAAGATGTGGAGAGAAAATTTGAGATTTTATTTTTAAAGTACTGAAAGTAGTAATTATAATAAAAGGAATGAAGTACTCAAGTTAGCATATGTGGCTAAAATGGTGTCATCATTGCCACACCTGTGGTTAGTGTGCAATTTCTATTAAATAGCCCTGCTTTAATTTCATGACAGAAAAGGAAGAAATCAATCATAAAGAAAGATAACTGCAAATAAAGAGAAATCCTGCTTGGGAGGGTGAAGAGGCAAACAAATAAATTGCATGACTGCAGTAAATTCAAAAAGCATCCATAAATCCAAAAACACACCATCCCAACTCTCTAATATTGACTGGTGTGCAAGCATCGGCTATCAAGAGGGCATATTCTATTAGTGCATATCACAACACCAAGGGCTGCCAACAGCATGAAGCCAGCCTATACCGATTTTTTAAAATCGCAATAGAACATGTCTTTACATTTGCCTAAAGCAAAGTAGTTGCTGCTATCTGAAGATCAACCTTACTCCAACACAGGGAGATTGTCTTTTGAACAAGAAGATTTCCCATATCTTATGAATGTGTACCAAGCTAAACAATCTATCCGCATTGACTTTAACCCCTCTTAAAGGCATTTTACACAGCATCCTATCTTGGACGAATGATATATTTATTCTGAAGTTTAAGGTGCATCATTCCGGGCAAAACAGAGCATAACCCACGCTGCACCAAAGGAAATAATGCTAAAAAAGGCATTTTGACAAACTTTCAGATAAAGTGATCTGCAGCATTGTGTTTAAAACTTGGAAAAAAAAGCATGAACTGCTTTATTTAGACGTTAATAAGAATTACTGGAAAACAAATTGATTTCAAAGTAATGCAAATATCAAAAACATCCAAAAAAGTTGATGTCCTAAATGCTATTCCTTGTTGCAATTATATGGAAAAATGTTGGCAATAAGGCATTTTGCTTTCTTATATATAAAATATATAGATTGGTTACTTACAGAGGGACTGCTGCTTGCAGCCTGGCTAGAAGAGATATGCTGGATCAACGGTTGCTCCTCTGCTGCAGATTTTGGGTCCACTGAAGGAGTTGGGGACAGCATTGGATCGATATTGGATGGCCGTCTATCATAAGGAAGCATATAAGGTTATCAGGCAATGAACCATTCAAATAGTCACCGTCAAGCCTCAACAGTGCTTTTAAATTCATTGCATTTTTCCTATTTCCAAACTTGTTCCAAATTGTATACAATGATTCATAAATCAATGTTTTTACCTTCCAATGATTATTGGAAAAAATGACACCCGCTTTTCCTTCCTTTCTTCTTGTACAGCAATAATTGATTCCAGATCAAGGCAAGTCTGATGAGCCTGTTAGATACAAATAGCTAATAATGATCTTGGGATATTTATATTTTAATTTTGAAGTATAACTTTGTTACTCTTACATACTTGTTAAACTTACTTTCCAAATTCAATGAAAGATTCCTGCTTTACATCGCGGTAATTTTCCCAACAATACTCATTATGTCGCGCATTCAGGAATTGGAATCCGAGCATTATTCAGCACCCTACACGCACAATGTCCTCAAAATTAAGTAAATGTAAATGGAATAGTCTAGCCACGGAGTGGCCTTCTTTCCCCAAGGTCAGTGTTTCTGAATTGACTGTCAAAGTGTAGGCTCCCACTCGAAATCAATAAAAGGGACTCCAGAATACAGAAAGAAAATGAGCAGATATCCAAAGTGACAGGTCTCATTATTAAAACAAGGGTGATTCAACAAGGAATTTTTATAATTACTATTGTTTCATTATGTATAGGCTTTGGCATCCATCTCTAGCTACAAGCTGTTGAAAATAAACTTTTTGACTTCAGCAGCATTTAATCCTACTAAGTTAATTTTGAACATTACTCATTTTTACCCTATAGCATGTTGCTTGTGTAGTTTTAGAACTTATGGTAACCACTGACATTGATTCATGATACAAATTAACATATAAATATATATGTGTATTTGGATTGAGTTCAACAGTTACCTTGTATCTTCTGATGCTTATATGTGATTGAAATTGCTTTTTCAAAAATATATTGCTCCATTTCAAACTGTAATCAAAGCTTTGACTCATTTAGGCCAAATCAGGATAGGAGGATAATTTTTAGTTACAGGTCACAAAATGCATTATTATGGATTCTCATAATTACAAATGTCCTAGCTAGGTCAGAATTTATCTGAACTGTATTAAGTCTACTGCAAGAATCCTATGCAAACTTTTTTTTAAAATAACAGAAGAGTATGCATAATTCATGCATTACACAAATACAGAATATTTAACAGTATGAAAGCAGATCAGCCACATCAGGAATAACCTTTTTACCTCGTGTGCATGTTCCACATAAGAATTCACTACTTCACTTGGTCCATTCATTTTTGCTCCTTTGAGTGTGTGTGATTTCCCAGACTTCTCTATGATTCGAAGAAACTCTGATGTCTTGTTAATTTTGGCTCCTGTTAAACAAGTTATCAATGTAGTTAAAAACCCACAAGCTAGTAGCACCAGCATGTTGTTGTACACCATATTTAAGCACTTAAGACTCACCATCATAAAAGCAGACTTCAACATCAGCTTGTGGGCTATTCTCCATCAGCATGCATTTGGCATATTTAGTGTACAGTGTAATCTTTGGGGTTTTGGATCTCACCAAATGGACAAACTTAGATGCATATTGATATTTCTTCCAGTATTTTTCTGAAACCAAATTTGTAACAGTGACAGTAAGATATAAATGAATGAAACACAAGGCCAATTGTTCTTCCTGCAATTTTTTTTAAATACACACATTGAACAGAAGAGTACATCTAAAACAAAAGCAAAACACCTAAAGATGCTACAAATCTAAAACAGAAAATGCTGTAAACACTTAGCAAGTCAGGTAACATCTGGGAAGCGCAAGAGAGTTAATGGGCAGAATTTTAATTGCCAAGCAGAGGCAAGTTCATGCAGGAAGTTAAAGTGCTGAAATTTGGCATCAGGTTGGAAATATGATCCCACCCTATTTCTGGGTTTTTAACTCTGGTGAGTTTGCAGGTGAACAGGAACATTCTATTGAGCTGTCGGTAGGTAATTAAAAATATTTTAATCTCCATTTAACTCACTGTTTAACCCATAATTCTTCAGAGTTCCTGAGCTGTGTAGAATTTGCCAGGGTTAACCAAGCCAGAGGACAGTGGAACTTTGTTGTACAGTCAAACTCATCGGCTGGGAAAGACTTCAAAGAAGTACTGCCTGGGGGCTGGTGCTCACACCACTTCTGAGAATGTAATTTCACTGCTTGACAAGTGTGTTCCAATTTCTTGGAAATTATTCCACCCATTTTAGATTTCACTCATTTTGACCTGTACTTCCCTGCACGATGGGAGCAGTTTACGCAACACTGCTTTGCAGCTCTGATAAGAAACAACAGCAGTGGGAGCAATGCCAGCAGCAGCTGTCTTTTCCTCAAGCACAGGCTGCTCCACAAAAGAGAGGGAATGGACACGGATGCAGCTTGAAGGAGGCAAGGCCTACAGGTGGAGGATACACTCTTGATGTGTGAGCACCAATGCCTCAGGAGGCTGGGGCTTTCACTGAAAGTCATTGCTGATACACGCAGCCTCCTGGAACAAAACAAACTTCCCAATGGACCAGGTAGGCACACATTACCAATGGCTGTCAAAGTGGGTCTCACTGGAGGGCCTTCCTGCAGCTTGCTGCCTCTCCCTGGATTTCTTTAGTCTCAGCCCTTGCAAAGTGAGAAAGAAGAGTGTGTGAGGAATAGATTGTGTGGTGAGGATGGAAGGAAAACATTTTTGGAAGGCAACTATAATGTATGTTGTGAGATATCACAAAGATGAATGTGAGTGTCACATCTGGCGATTCAATTGGATATATGAGGAGATACCTCGAGAAAGAGGAACAAGTGCAGCTGCAAGGTGTGTTGGTCTGAGGATCATTGTGCAGGAGAATGCTGGGAAAGCCAGTGTGGGGTTTGGCATCTGAAAATGAGATGCCACTCACCTTTCCTACCCTCCTGTGTACCTTGAACCTCTAGGGGCACCTCTTTAAAGAACACACTCCTGCTGCTAACTTTCTTGGCCACTTCTATTCATGCCTGCTTCATTTCAGAGCCTGGCTTTTTCCTCCCATTCTTGGGAAACATCAGCACACTTCAGTCCCTCTGTTCCCATAGAAGGACCTCTGGGTTAAGAGTCCAAGACCTGGAGGACAGCCTGCTATGTCTCCTTTCCAGTCTTTCGGTTGATGAAGCCTCAGGAATCAATGTACAATTTTACCATTCTAACCCCAGCTCAGGGTCCCTTAAACCAGATTTCCTTCCTTTGACAGATGCGGAATGTCAACCTACCTGCCCTCTGTCATTGGTTGGGAAATCTGAAAACAGGGTGTTAATGCTATGGCTGAGTTAAAGGGACACAGCAAGGCTATCTTCAATTACAAGCAGGTTCCAAACCACTAAAGCACCACCCCACCCCCAAATAAACTGTTCAGAGGTCTATTAAGGTCAATAACCTTTCAGCAGACTGTGAGGATGTTGGAAATGAACAGCTTTCAAGAAAATACTTGCTTAAAGGCATTTGCTTAAAAGCTGTTCATTTTTAACATTCAGTTCTGATAAATTATCAAATCAAAATGTTTACCCTCATCACAGAACGCTGCCTGATTGTCTCATTTCTAGTACTTCCTGTTTTTAATCAGAGTACATTTACCCTTAAGGCTTTCAGGTAAAATAATCATCCATTAAGAGCTGTGGTAAGTTGTACTTTGTAATGCATTTGGGTGAACTACCATATCATAAACATCTCATTATAAAAATAAAAAATGTTTGATTAATCATGTCATCGCAAGATTGTGTGCAATATACAGTGACAAGATTCAAACAAATACTCAACAGGAAGGGAAAAATAGACCCACGTTTTAAATTTTAAAATCAAAGCTGTGTGTAAACAAAATTCCAAGCTGATGACCTGAACAGAGCTGGCACTTTTCTCATTTTAAAACAGAACTGAGTCCTAGAACTCAGCTCGCACAAAGTTACATATACCCATTCTGCCCTGTTACTCACAATGGAATATATCCAGGCCAAAGATTCTCCAAATAGACAGCTTCAGACGCTGTCTATAGTATTGAAAAATCAAATAATTCTCAAAATCTAATATAAGATTCCCCAATAAATTAATTTCCTATAGTAATTTAAGCTTAAAAATATATTAACACATGAATTACATGAAGTGTTCATGCACTATAAGAATGGTTGTTTCCAATTATTAAAAAGTTATTTTTGATCAGTTTAAGTGTGTATTTCTGATCAAGTTACTCCCTTTTCCTTATCACTACCCATCTCAATAGTTGGATTTTAAAATGAGTGAAAACAAATTCTGCTCCACTATAGTTCTGTTTGCTACCTGGGCCCACAAAATTGTTAATATTTCCATTTAAATTATTGGAACTAAAATAAAACACTAAGTTTTTTAATTCTTATTTATGCTTCCTTTTAAAATTGATTTTTATAACCAATCATTTTAAAATTTTAAAGCATTAATTTGGACCGTGACAACAATAGCCAGGCATATTTAACAAATCGGTGTACATTTCTGTTTATTGGGTAACTGGAATGTGATATTTATACATAATGTACATCAACAAGACAAAAATGCTCAATTAAGCCAACTAACTTATGCTCTAAATAATTTCTTGCAACCAAAGCTAGATATCCTGGCAGTCTTCCATAACATTAAAAATATATGAAAACTCAAGAAAATGTTATCTTCAACAAGGAAAAGCATTGCCTATTAATAATGGATACCTGGCAAGTTGTCAAAACTGTAAACAAATACATCTTCTGGTGGAGGTGGAGGTCTGTCTTCTAATGGGAAGCCTCTTCCCTCATTTGGGTGATAAATATGGATCTGTGAAGAGTAAATGTCAAACACATGAAACAGTGTAATTTTGTGGGTAATGCCTAGTGTAATGTATCATAACATTAACTTTACTTCAGTGAAACCTTGAGTGAAATCTAGATATTGTTGCTAAAGTGACGCAAGTGATTTACAAAATATTTTTCTTCTAGATTAGTTGACCAATTTGAATATAGTTACTGGGATGCATTAGAATATGACATATAGAAACTATAAGTATTGGCAGAAGTTATCAAAACAACCTGTGTTTAGAAGAAGTCCTCCTACACCCCACATACAGACATTCCCATTTGTACAAAAGAAAACAAAGATCCAAGCCATTGAAGCAAATATCAAAATTTTTAAATAACCTACCGTGCTTCCATCAGAAGATATTCTAAGTACCTCCTTTACATGCTCTTGAACGCTGCTTCCTTTTAGAAGTTCCATACATACTTCTTCTGAGTCGAGAATACTCACCTGAAGAACAAGTTTAATTATGTATAGCAATATGTTAGAAATAGAGATATTCAAACATCGAATAATTTATTGCACAAAAACAGGACATTCGGACCAACTGGTCTGTGTAGGTGTTTATACTCAAGTGTCCTCCCATTTTATCTACTAATTTCTATTTTTAAGCATATCCTTCTTATTCTCTTTTCTGCCATGTACTACTTTTGTTTCGGTTTGAAAGCATCACAGCTATTTAACTCAACCACTTCCTGTGGTGGCAAGTTTCACATTCTAACCATGCACTAACTGAAGAATTCTCTTCTCATTTCCATATTAGATTTAGTAATCCCCATCTTTAGTAATACCCATTTTGTATTTATGGCCCCAAGTTTTTGATATTCCCATAAGTGTAAACATTCTCTTCATAGCTACCCTGTTTAGCCCATTCATAAAGATTTCAATCAGATCATGGCCAAAGAAAAGCTCTGATCTGTTCACTCTTTCTGGATAGCTGCAACTTCTCAGTTCTAATACAATCCTTAGAAATCTTGTTTGTACCTACTTTGGGGCTTCTATGATTTTTTAAAATAGTATGGAGGCCAGAATTGTGCACAGTATTCTGAGGATGGCCTGACCAAGCCGTCATACAAGAATAACATAATTTCACTGCTTTCGAATTCTATACCCTGAGAAATATATCTGTAGTTTTGAGGTACTGGAAAAGCACATGCTACAGGATGAAAATACAATGGAAACATACAATGGATTAATTTAATCTTGTGAGAATGCCTTTTTCCCTCAACCATACTATATCATTAATGTGATAGGCCAGTTGGATCAGTGGATGACAGCAAATAACCAAACAGTGAAATTAGAACGGAGTTGCAGCAACAATAATATTGGCAGGTTAGGCGATAGCTGGGAGACTGTAATTTTACATTTTAAAAAAAATTGCGAATGAGTTCAGCTATATGAATAAAATTAATTCATTAAATAATTATAACATAACATTCTACCAGCTGAGCTGTTGGGAATCCAAATTCTGTGCGTAACTCGGCAAAAACAATTATGGATGGAGAACAAATGAAAGAATAAAAATACATTTCAGAAGATCCCAGGTTCAAAATGTTGCCTCATTCATACAACAGTAGTTTGCATGTTCAAATCCCTCTAATATAGTACCAAAGTGCTGCACTGTAAGGGGCAGCATCTTTCAAATGAGATATTAAACCAAGACCCCGCCTGCCAGGTGGATGTAAAAGATCTCATGGCATTATTCAAAGAGTTCCTTGAAATCTTGGCCAATATTTATACCTCAACCAACATCATTAAAACAGATTATCTATTCATTATCATATTGCTGTGTGCAAATTGGCTGCCACATTTCCCTAAGTTACAGCACTAACTATGCTTGAAAAGTACTTCATAGACTATAACCTCCTTTTTGACAGTCTTATCTCATGAAAGGTCTGTTATAATTGTAAGACTTATTTTCTTTTCAACCTCATTTGAAATTCAAAGGGAATAAGTTTACTGTTAAAAGTCAGTTAGTGTTTTATTTGATAAGTACAGCGCTTGATCCTTAAAAGGTATATACTGGACCTGTATTACCCATTGACACAACCATTTTCTGTTGTCAGTCTCTGCTTCATCCTGTTAAGTGGTTAGCCTAACCAAAATATAAGGTCTTAAACAATATGATATTATTCCTTTTCAATCTTTATCATATTATGACCACTGTTTGATAAATGTTCCCTATGAGATTTACTAATTCTGGCTCATTAATTAGTACTAAATCTAGTACGGTCTGCCCACTTGTTGGTGCTAGGAAAGGGTTCCAGAAGGTGGTTTTAGAAGAACATGTTGATGGGATTAGATGATGGGTGAGAGGAGGTTCATGTGGAGCTTCAACACCAGCATGGATCAGCTGGGCCAAATGGCTTATTTTGTGCTGTAAATATTGTAAGTGCAGAAAACACTCTGGAATGTACTCAAGAAATTCACTACCTTTCTAACTCAAGATACTCTGTTTTTGCCTAATCCATTTGAAAATTAAAGTCCCCTTTAAACAAGGCTGCTTTTGATACAAGACTCTCTAATTGGAGAGTCAAGATATTGTCATTTCATTGTTGCTAAGAGACGCCTGTAGGCTACTCCCATTACAGTTTTAAGTCCTCTCATTCCTTAATTCTAACTGTAGAGATTTCTTTCCTTGACCTATATTCTGAGGAGTTAGTAGTGTATCTTAGATTTGCAAGGAAAAAACCGATCTGTATGGCAGGGACATAAACAAATTTTAACGAATACAGTATATTCTTTTGTTCCCATGCAAATGATTCTATTTTTGTTCCTCTTTACAGGTCTCCAGGACACAGTAAACCAGAAGATATGCTTCCAACTGTTAAAATTGTCTCCAGTCAGCCACTAAAATGAGACTCCTTTGTGGTCTCAAGTCTGCCCTACTGAGACTCCTCCAAGTATAGCATGGCACTACACTAATATGTTGCACTGTCACACGGCGTGGTGAATGGCTTCTAATAAAGCCATTGTGGAAGGAATTAAATAATACTAACACAACATTAGAAAGTATGGGTCATTTGCTCTCCTTAACAGCAAAAGCTTAAATAGCGGAGAAAACTGTACTGTCTACACTAGTGTGATTTTCTATACAGTGAAAAATATAAGCTCAAACTGATAGAGAACACATTTCATTGAAAGATTCAAATCCTCCAACATTTGAATTCTTTCTTGCTCATTATAGTAGAAATAAAGGGTTTACCTTTTTATTACCCAACACAAAATTGAACATGTCATTTGCTCACTTCACGTGCTCAATCACCTGTCCAAAAATACATCTATGCTTTGCAAAAACACTCCCCTCCACCTGACTGAAAAGGTTTTCACTTTGAAGGACCTTGCTATCACAACTTCATTGAGAATGACTGCATCAGTATCCTAGCTTTGACAGAAACTTGACTCATGGCAGTGGCAGTTTATTGAAGTTTCAGGCCTTCCATGCTCAAGCCACCACAATACGGGCAGTGTGGCCCATATCATCAATTAACATCTTGTGCCTCTTCCACAACTTCCCTTTTGAGCAACTTGCATTATCCCTTTCATTGGTCTTTAAAATCCTTGTCTGTCTCTAACCAAGATATCTACCCTTACTGTCTGCACTGAGTAACTGATAGTCACTTCAGATTGCCTTGCCTTCACCCTAAATTTGGGGACCACCTACCCTCCCTATGCCCCTTTCATCCATTTACTTGCTCCTACCCATTTTTATGTTTACCTCCTACCCATATTTATTACCTGCTCAACCTTGCCATCTTCCATGGCTTCTCTGGTCCCATGGTCACCATTACAAATTCATTTTCAATCAGTCCCTTCTGTGTTTCCTACCAATATCTCCCTACCATAGCACACTTCTTTGTCTCCATCCATGAGAAAAAACACTCCCCAAATCACTTAGCTGTATTTTCTAAGTCCCAGTTGTCAATCTTTTGGCCCTCCATTCAACACACTATATCGTCAACCATCAATCTACTTAACCACCCTCATGCCCACTTTTGATGCTCCAGAAAAATCTTTATGCTCACCGATTCTGGTCAAGCATCATGCTAAGGAGTCCAAGAGGGACCAACTTGAGAAAAATCAAGCACACAACTGGTTCAGTCATCTGTAAGATTTAGCTGGACCTCTCCATATCTGCCAAAAGCAAAAGTTACTCCAGAATTATCCTGAAGCAAAGGAATTCTCAGCATCTTTTCTCCACCACCAACCATTTCTTTAAGTCCTTCTCCATACCCTCTCTAATTAGTATGAGGAGCCCATGGACTATTGCCATAAAGATAAAAAATCTATTCATCTGCTTGCCTTCCTTTCTTTTGCCAAGCCAAGACTTCCCCAGTTTTCCCTCATGTCCTCTGAACTGCTCATCTTATTCACAAGACCCAATTCATATTCCCTTAACTTCATTCCCATTAAATTGCTGACCACCCAACTTTCCTCCCTGCCCCTATACTAGTTAACTAGAAAGATTTCCTTTCAAATCGAATCATCACCCCCTCCTGAAAAACCCTGCTCAATTCCTCTGCCCTAGCAAATTAAAGCCCCATCACCAACCTCCCTGTCCTCTTCAAAATTCCTAAACATGTTGTCACCTCCCAAATTTATACCCAATTTCTTGTAACTCATGTCGGAATTTCACCAGTCAGGTTTCTGCCCATGTCATAGCATAAAAAGTCTGAAACATACTTACAAATGACATCTTCTCTGACTATGCTGCTTTACACCTCTAACCCTGCCACAGACTTCAACATAGTCATGATACCATTTTCATCCTACACCTTGCCTCCATTGCCCAGCTCATTGGGATTGTCCTCACTTGGTTTTACTCTTACTTATTTAAGCAAACCCAACAAATCTCCAGTGATCAGTTCATTTCCCACGCTGCAAAGTTACCTCTGGAGTCTAAAGATGTGTCCCTTATATTTATTCTATATGCTTTCTTCTAGTGGCCACCCACAGATGTACGGTTAATTTTCACATATAGATTGATGACACCGAGCTCTATTTCTTCATCTATTTCAACCTTCCACTGCTTGTCAGGTTCCCAGTCTTCAATAAGCTGCAATTTCCTTCCATTAAACATTGAGAAGACCCAAGCCACAAGCTCAGTGTGTCAAAGATTCCAGTTCCTTCCTCAGCCACTGATGCAAACCAAATTAGACTGTTCATGATCTTGGTGTTTTAGTTGACCCCAAGCTTTTCTTCTGAATGCATATTCTTGATGACATCCATCAGCTGCCAAAACACCTATCTATATCTTTGTTATCTGCAAACTTTAATGCTCTCCTGGCTGATTTCCCTTTCTCTTGACTGCATGAAGTTCAACTCATCCAAATCTCTGCTATCTTTATCTTATCCTGTAACAAGTCCAACTTGCCAATCACTCCTATCCTTGCTGGCCTACTTTAGCTTCTGGTTCTTTCAATCCCCAGTGTCCAAGCACAGTATCAGCTTTGGCTCGGTAGTCGCGCACTCACCTCCGAGTCAGCAGGTTGTGGGTCCAAGTCCCACTCAAGAGACTTGAGCACAAAAATTCAAGCCAACACTCCATTGCAGTACTGAGGTAGTGTTGCACAGTCAGAGTCACCGTCTTTTTATTGCTAAGTTAATTCAAGGCCCTCTCGAGTATATGTAAAAGATCCTATGGCACTATTTGGAAGAGCAGGGGAGTTATTTTTGGTGTTTAAGTCAATATTTATCTCTCAACCAGCATCACCAAAGCATTCTCACATTGCTCTTTGTAGGACCTTGCTGAGTACAAATTGGTTAGAGTGTTTTCTGCATTGCAACAGTGACTGCAGCCTAAGTGTAAAAGACTCTCGGGAGCTTAGATTGTGAAAGATACTAGGAAAACGTCCAACACCTCAAATTTAAAATTCCAAAGCTGATGCTCAAATGTCTTCATGGCTAAAACAGCTGAGGATTACTGATTATAAACACCTTGAATTTTTTCAGCTAGAAACCGAAACAACAATTTTGTGTAGCTTTTCCTTTTCAAAAAAGTCAAGTCCCTCATCAAGTTTGATAAAATTCACTAAAAGTCATAACAATTAGTCATTGTTCTGGTACAGAAAGTTTAGGGATGCTTCCTGTTATAAGTTTAGGGGGTCTTGTCTTTGAGACATTGCAGTCTTAATGTGTTTAGGAGCACTATGCAGTATCTAGCTTTACAAAAGCATTATTCAGGGGTGAACAAATAATTTCTGTTTACATTTAATTTCAGTTTATATGAGATTAGGGCTGAACTTGCTACCTGTCTTCTCTTGAGCCATCAGGCATGGATGGCCAACTGCCCTTCATCCAGTTCCTGAGCTTTACTATCCAGGACTGAGACACCTTAAAGTCATTTGAGATGGGACTTGCCACAGCCTCTAGAGTCCACTGGTGCTTGGAGCCAATCTGGCAAGCCATCCATCTGAAATTGCTTTTGTATCTGGTGTTTCTTCAGGCACGGGAGCCCTCAGTTAATGACTTCTGCAGCTGTTGTGATGGACCAAAAACGTTAGTTCTGCACCACGCTGCCCTGACATCATCTTCCCCAAGCTGTATGTCCATAACCCAACTCAGTATCTATGTCATTACTTATTTAGACACTATAAAGTTCTCCCCCCAGGTTGCCTATCATATGAACTTGGATATATAATGCCATTCCTTCATCATTGCTGGGACAAAACCATGGAACTCCCTAGCTGACAACCCTGTAGGTATACCTTCACCAGATGGATTGCAGTAGTTCAAGAAATTGGCTCGCCATCATCTTCTCTAGGGTACCTACCTAATGATGGGCAATAAATGTTGGCATTGCCTGTCTTACATATCCAAAAATGAATTCAAAACACAGCAAGGACAAAAAGTTCTATGATGCTGGCACAGCTGACATATTCATCTAAACTCTGACCATAGGTGCCTCTAGTCACCTAGTCACTGAAGGCAAGGAAATTTGTCCTTTGCAAATATGAGAGAAAATACCATTGTGTAATTTATTGTTGAGAAAGCCAGGCTAATATCTGAGTCATTATGTACCTTGTAATCCCTTCACTTCTGTTCCATTCGCCACAACCAAGTGAAAGTAAAAGCAGTCAACCTATGTCCATGATTACCACATACCATTGCAAACCAATCATTGCATATCTTAGTTTCTTTGGATTGAGTCACAGGATTTCCTAGTGACAAGCAATAGTTTACTTTTTTGCCGATCTAATCAACAGTCTTTTCATCTGCACTCTCACCCAGCAGGAGCTATTTGACCTGGTGAGCTGTTCATCCATGGTATGACGTAAGATACCTGGTCTTCCACTTATGTAACTACTCACGAGGCCATAAAGTGATCAGTGTGCATAATAGCTGTTCAAATTTTTGCATCCCAAAAAAGCAGATTCTTAAATTAGCTGAAACTATTTCCATAAATTCATCCTTTAACACATCAAAAGGCAGTTTATTAGCCTGGTAATGTTCTCTCTCCCTGTCAACTTCATGCCCACTATTTCTCCTGCTCACTGGCCTCAAATCCATATTATCCCTTCTTCCCAAAATCTGCATTGCACTTGAGGTCTAATTGAAAATCATGCACTTTCAGCTAAAACTCTTTCTTTTTCAGCCACTAATCTCACTATCACAAGCTTGATCTCCTTTCATTTTAAATTACCTGAATCATGAGTCAGCTCAGTATCCCAGAGGCTGCCTGAATTGTTACAAAATTAGAGTATTGCCTTAGGTAGTCACTTGGGTGCAACGGTTTTGTTTTGCCTGGCCTAGCTCAGGGATGTAGAGGCTAATTATATTGTGCCAAGTGCTGTCTTTCTTGAGGTCAATCAGGCCTAGGATTTTCTGATGTGGACGGCATTTTAATATACTAAGCAGTACTTTTATCCACTATTAACCTATGTTTCTGCTTACTATCAAATCAAGAAATTTCTCTACAATTTCTACAGCAAATACATTTATCGGTAATAAATTGAAGTTGTAATCCTTACCACTGCATTTTTGGTTTTCTGACGGATTGCTTTAAGTCTGTGGGCCCTCAACGGTGACACCAACTCTTGTAATGTCCTCATCTGATTCTCAGTAGGTCGTCTTTCCTCTTGTATGAAGCTGTGTTGTTTCAAAACTTGACGACAGTTATACTGTATGTCTGCTTGCCTGTCATCCCCTTTTGCAGAACCCCATCCAGATGGTAAAAAAATCCCATCACATTTCTGAACTCCAATCTGTTTTTTGCAGCAGTTCTCTTCATAAAAAGCATCACTTTTTATTTTGTTGCTCGGATTTTTTTCCCACGCATTTGCTGATACTACTTCATTCATAATCTGCTGCTTTCTTCCAATGTGGAAACTTCCACTAGGGCTACTTGTGGCACTAACATCCACTGTATTTTTGAATGGAGCTAGAAGATAAAATGATTCATATGTTAAACTTAAATGAATAAATCTTAATCTAAATTTGCCTAAATATGGTACAAACTTATGTACAATACCCAAGAGATACTCTAAGAGATGCTTTTCAGAAAACCGGACACTACTTCAGCAAGAGAAAAAAAATTATAATGGGCTGGATTTTACACTCCCCTGCCAGGGTTTCAGGGTTTGAAGGTTGGGGTGTGGGGCTTGTAAGATCCAGTGCATAGCTCTTCCGCTGCCAACCCCTGACCTATATGAAACTTTATTTGGGGGTGGGGGTGGTGGGGAGGAGTAGTGGGTGCTTCAGCTGGGCTTCGGCTTATTGAGCTCCTTAAGTGACCATTAATTGGATGCTTAAGGGCCTCACACTGCCTTTCCCTGCCACTATCTTACTTGAGCCAGCCGAGGCCCACACCATGTGCCTAGCAACTAAAGCAACGCAAGCTGGTATTGGGCAAAAAGGGTGGGGGGCCTCCTTTGCAGGTCTCCTGTGCCCATTGGAGGCACCCCTCTCCTAAAGATCACTGCCCCTTTTTGCCTCCCCCCACACATCAACCAGGGCTTGCCAACCTGACCCCGGTGAAATCCTCCCCACCCACTACGATGTCCAGCTTTTGTGACAAACTCCATTGGAGACTGCCAGGAACCCTGGAACTCCTGCCTGGCGCTGCCGGGACCACTGGGGAGGTGAGAGAGAGCCTTTGCCATCAAGGTGGCATTTAACCAAATAGCAAAACTGAAGTTAATGGAAATTGGGGGGGAAACTCTGCAATAGTTGGAGTCACACCTAGCACAAAGGAAGGTGGTTGTAATTGTTGGAGGTCAGTTATCTCAGTGCCAGGACATCACTTCAGGAATTCCTCAGGGTTGTGTCCTAGGCCCAACCATCTTCAGATCCTTCATCAATAACCTTTCCTCCATCATTAAGGTCAGAGATGGGGATGTGCGCTGATGACTGCACAATGTTGAGTACCATTCACAATTCCTCAGAGCCTGAAGCAGTCTGTGTCCATATGCAACAAGACCCAGACAACATTCAGGCTTGGGCTGATGTGTAGGGTGAATATTACTTGCCACTTAAGTGACAGGAAATGACCATCTCCAGCAAGAGAGAATCCAAGCATCTCCCCATGATATTCAAAGTCACTATCATTGCCGAATCCCCTATCAACATCCTGGGAATTGCCATTGACCAGGAACTGACCTGGACAAGTCATGTAAATACTGTGGCTACAAGAGCAGGTAAGAGGCTGGGAATTCTGCAGCGAGTATCTCACCGCCTGACTCCTCAAAGTCAGTCTACCATCTACAAGCCACAAGTCCGGAGCATGATGGAACACTCTCTACTAGCCTGGATGAGTGCAACTCCAACAACACAAGCAGCTCAGGACCATCCAGGACAAAACAGTTCACTTGATTGACACACCATTCATCACCTTAAACACTATTCCCTCCACCACCGACACAGTGGCAGCAGTGTGTACCATCTACAAGATGCAATGCAGCAACTCACTGCATGGATTCCTCAATAACTCCTTCCAAACGCACGACCTCTACTGCCTAGAAGAACAAGGGCAGCAGATGCATGGGAACACCATCACCTGCAAGTTCTCCAAGCCACACACCCAATCCAGACTTGGAACTATATTGTCATTCCTAGACTGTTGCGGCATCAAAACCCTGGAAGTCACTTTGCAGCAGCTCTGTGGGTGTACCTGCACCAGATGGACTGCAACGGTTCATGCATGTGGCTCACCACCCAGCACCTTCTCAAGAGCAATTAGGGATGCACAATAAATGTTGGCCTTACCAGCGATGCCAACATCCCATGAAAGAATAAAATAAAAATTAAGCCTGATCAGCCTGCTGGCAGATCTCCAGCCAATCAGCTCATTCTAAAAAGATGAATGACACGGACATAGTACAAGGGAAAAAAGTTAATGAAAGCAACGCACTTCTCATTGTATAAACACTTTTGAAATGTCTACATTTTATTGCATACCATTTTCAAACCAGTGTTGTGTTGTACCAATCTGCGACGTCTGCTCCAAGAATGGCCCACTGCACACAGGCTGATAAGCAAAATTTGGGCTGTGAATAAAATTAGGAAAGATAAGTGCCTTGTTAACAACTTGAGAGGTTGGCTCCTAGTTAACAAAAAAATTTAAGAGCAACAAGTGAGAAGAGGTCATTTTAATTTTCATAAGGCGGATCAATAGTGAAAAATACATATCTGACCTCACACTCACTCAAAAGCTACCATTACCATGCAATCATCGAACATGCTGAACACTATTTTGTCACAGATCAAAGAAAGGATCTTTCTAAGCTTGCCAAACAGCTTCTTGACAAATTACTATCTGAAGTCACAAATTTTAATTATGTATTTTATTCTACACAAGGTTTTGCCTAGAGCTCTCAGCCTTCATTTAGCTACTCTGGGTCCCCGCTATAAATGTTCCACTGAATCCATAACTCAAGGCTGCATTATTTCATTGCTTTGTCTTTTGCTTGTGCCTAGCGCTTAGGCTTTGATCCCACCAGTGTCAGGGTCAATATTGCGTGCATATCCCAACAGTTTCTGGTCCTCATGCTCCAAAATAAATTAATAAAGGTGCTGTATAAAATCAACAAAACAATTAAATGGATGCTTTTAAGTTTTCTTTTCTTAAAGTGGGTGGCTATGTTCATAGTGGGAGGTGGCTTGTGGTTGCATCTTCAGAATAAAAATTTTGGAGCCCAAGACTTTCCCATGTTATACCGAGTTCACACTACAGTGAACAGTGTAGTAGTTTTCCTGCTAAAATTCATTTTCTATATTATATTTATACAAATCATTTATTGCTATCAATTGTATCCAAGCTTTCACCATCTTCTAGCCCACAACACCCGCAGTGCTAGGTTACAACGGATGAAGATGTATTATTTGATGAAAAAAATTTGTACTTACTTTGCTGTCTGCTTGACAGGTGGAGATATGGTGGGTTTATCATGTGAGCCAGCAACACCTAAACCATCTCTACTGAACTGCTGACTATCTGTGTAACCATCTCCATACAAATTTGCAGGACTGTACATTCCAGGTCTGGCAGACTTTGTCAATGCATCAACAGAGTGACATCGCTCCAAAATACTATTGGGCTTTTCTGGGTCCAGGCTTTGAAAGGTACCAGAACGATCAGTGGAGTGTGCTCTGCGAAGCCATCTAGAGTGGGGTCGTTCTTCCTCTGCATGTTGCATAGTTTTCCCCCTGCCACCTCTGAGAATTTCAGAATTTTGTACACTTCTCTCACTAAAGACTGTACTACCTTCCATGGATGAAGTATCATTGATAAGTCTATTGTGTGAGGTAATGACTGCCATTTTGTTTGGAAGAAACTGTCCTATTACTTGTTTAGTCTTTTGATGCAAGCGTCCCATTGTACTAGCACTACAGGATCCTGTTCCAGTGGTAAATCCAGTTGAAATTGTGGCATGCCCACTATCCATTGAATCCTCTACAGTTTCTGAATTTTTACTTCTAGATGAAGGGCACTTCATCATGAACGAATGGTCTAATACACCAGAAAGACTGATACGGTCTGCTGGATTTTTTCGAAGCAACTGGTAGATTAGATCTCGAGCTTCATTTGAAATAAATGTTGGCATTTCATAATCTGCCAGCATCACTTTGTTCAATGTATTTTTAACTGTGTCAGTGTCAAATGGTGGCTTTCCCACCAGGAAGGTATAAAACATGCACCCAAGAGACCACACGTCAGATTCAAGGCCATGAGCACTATGTGTTGCGATCTCTGGTGCAATGTAATTGGGAGTGCCACACATGGTGAAATGCTTTTCGTTTGGCATTTTCAGCTGTGCTGCTAATCCAAAATCAGCGATCTTTATGTTCATATCACTTGTAAGTAGAAGGTTGGAAAGAGTGAGATCCCGATGCAGTATACCATGTGAGTGGAGATATAGCATTCCAGTAACAATATGATGCATGAAGTGTCGAGCTGTTCAAAAAAAGTTAATACATAATTATTTCAAATAGTTTTATAGAAACAGTTCCCTTCTTTGCCACTTGAGTTACTTTCTTTCCTCTGTGTATCTTTGGATAATTAAAGTCACCTATTATTATAGCCTTGTTATTTTTGAATGCGTCTCCAATTTGTCTACCCAGTTCTTCTTCCAATTCATCTCCACTGTTGAGTTCATGATAAATTCTGAATAGATTGTTCCCTTATTTCTCATTTGCAACCAATTAAATTATTTCTTCCACATCTCAAATATACAAGTTTGGCTCGCTTTGGCAACTATACTCGATTGGACCCACTGGTTGGTTAGCTGATTTGGAGAGCTGGGAGATTGGACCAAAAGAGTACAGAATAATGTGAACAGTGTGCAGGAGAGGAAGTGACTCCAGACGACACCTATATACACATAAGTATAAGGTACAACAGTGGTGAGAAAGGCTAACAACATCTGAGTGCAGAGCTCAGCAGATATGAGTACAAATCCAAGAAAACAATAATTGGTTTGCACAAAGTACCTCAAGAACTGTGTAAATTTCTGGGCACTACAGATGGGTTCCTAACTTTGGAAGAAGTGCAAAAAAGGGAAACTAACTTGATAAACGGATTTTGGCACCTGTGCAATGTTACAAGTCTACAACAACAATAGCTTGTATTTATATAGCACCTTTAATGTAATAAACATTAAAAGATGCTTCGCAGAGGCATTATAAAACAAAATGGGACACCGAACCACATCAGAACTGATGGCCAAAAGCTTGTGTAAAGAGGTAAGTTTTAAGAAATGTCTTAAAGGAGAAAAAGCACGGTAGACAGGCAGAGAGCTTAAGGAACTCCAGAGTTTTGGGCCTAGGCAGCTGAAGGCATGGCAATCAGTGGAAGAATGATTATAATCAGGGATGCTCCTCAGAGGGCAGAATTAGAGGAGCACAGGGTTAAAAGTAGCAGGAGGGGTTGCATAGACAAGATGAGTTCAAAGAGAAGATAGCATGAAATGGGAAAAAATAGTCCTGAACAAGTTGCAAGTTCAGTGTTAGGTCCACAGGGAATATTCTGAGAAGTTTGGCCACTTGGGCTATGGGCGGGGGGTGGGAGAGGGAAGGACGCAGTAGAAGCAGGTGAATGGATGATGACCAAAAAGTCTATGAGGAGCTCTTTGCGCTTGCTATTGGAGGAGGGTGTTTACGGCAGTTTGTGGGGGAGAAGAGAAAGCCAAAGTGTTTTGTATATCGATATTTTCTTTAAATATATGGAGAAGCTAAACAGAGAATCATTATGACACATAACCATGAAAAGGTATCACTGTTTTTAATTCAAATTTCATTTATGTATATGTCCCTTTTAAATGTTTTCTGATGGTAGTTACCTTCATCTTCCGAGAAAGTAGCTTTCCTGTTCTTTAAGTATCTGCTCATCTCGCCATTGTGACACATCTCCAACACTAAATAGACATAATTGTTGTCTTCAAAATAATTGTAAAGCTGAAAGAAAACAAGAACCATCTTGAAGTGTTTTGACATTAGAATGAAGAAAGACTGTTAATGAAAGGTAACATTTTACCTCCAATATAGAGGGATGCTTCAACTGACAGTGAATCTCCACTTCATTGCGGACTCTTTGCACCATTCCTACTTTGTGCATGGCCTTTTTGTCAATCTGGCAACAGAAAACCATTTTGCATCAAGATGGGCAGAAATGTTAATCAACAATACTTATATTAAAGGTTGTCTATCCTCAGTAATTGATTATTAAAGTACCAGCCTTATGAAAATAATATTCATTACAGATTTATTTAATGGAACATACATATTGTCATTATAATCATGTAACTTCAGTAATATATAAATAGATTAATTAAATTATGTTCTGTTCATTCTAGGAGTATTTCATAACTACTTTAAAATTTCACTGAAGTGCAAAATTGTATACCTGGTTAGGGAAAGTGATTATTCAATCCTTTCATATATAAATTTAAGTTGATGGCATTGAAAGTTGCATTATTAGCACAGTAGGACAGGAATTGCAATTCCTTACCTTCATGCTCCTGCACATCCCAACAATGCCAAGCGAATGTGAGACATTTTCCCACATAATAGGGCATATGTCAAGGGGAAACTTGGTATTCTTTTTATACACTGTTCTATTTTGCTTTTAACTTTTCCAAGTAGGAGGACATTAGGACCTTGAGCTGTATACTGGTGCAGTGTCTTACAACTCCAATGTACTAAAGAGTATTATAGAATGATTTCAAAATTAGGTTCCCAAAACATTAAGCACAGGTCACAGGACCTTTCAAGTGTCTGAAAGTTAAACTGTAGTGTGGATTCTAGACAAGTAACGCCACATTTATATTGTCTGGCTAGAATTCCAATTATTCTTTTCAGGAGAGCAATTTGCACAGATCTACTCCTTGCAATTAAGTAGTAAATTTTTGGCAATGCCCACATTGTCTAAACATCTTAATTAACTCCAGGTTAGTTAAAAGTATCCAAGAGTTCCAACAGACCCTTCCAGTTTAATATGCCACTTCTCTCTAGGATCATATTAGGCCAAGACTCCAGAATTATACAATAACTTCAGTGATGGTGTGAAGCAGAAATAGTTCACAAGTAGGTTAAGGTTTTCATGCAAACACACCCCTAAACATCCAATTCAATTTGGAAGTGCAGAAAACTGCTCAGAGTTAGTCATAGTTTGCATTATCAAAAAACAACAAATTTATATGGAAACCCAAAATATGGCATATGTTGGAAATTTGAAATAAAAACAGAAAATGTTAGAAATATTTATCTACAAAGAGAGAGAGTTAATATTTCAGATAAATGACCTTTCATTAGAACAAATTGCCTTTAGCACAAGGAAATACCCGAGGCAGTTCACAAATAGGCAGACATTGTGCCAGGGAGAGATTAGGTGGGGCACCAAAAATTTAGTCAAAGAGATGAGTTTTGAGAGGGTTTTTAAAAAGTGGTGGAACATTTTAGGGCAAAATTCTAGAGAGTACAACCAAAGTAGTAGTACGTTCTGTCATCAATAAATGAATTAAGGGGGTACACAGAAGATCAGAATCAGAAATTGAATCTTTACATACAAACATACACAATAGGAACAGAAGTAGGCCATTTGGCCCCTTGAACCTGCTCCACCATTCAATAAGATCACAGCTGATCTGTTTGTGTTTTGAGTTCTACATTCCCAAAAAAAAAACAATAATCCCTTGCCTAATAAGAATCTATTTACCTCTGCCTTAAAAATATTCAATGACCCCACTTCCATAACCTTCTGAGGCAGAGTTTCAAAGTCTTACAACACTTAAGAGAAAAAAATCATCACCTCATCTGTCCTATAAGGGTGACCTCTAGTGTTAAAACAGTGCCCCCTAGTTCTGGGCTTACTCACAACAGAAAACATCCTTTCCACGTTCACCCTGTCAAGACCATTCAGGATCTTATATACTTCAGTCAAGTTACCCCTCACTTTTCTAAACTCTAGCAAAAATGAGCCCAGTCTGTGCAACCTATCCTCATAAGACAACCTGCTCATTTCAGGTATCAATCTAGTAAACTTCCTCTGAACCACCTCCAACGCATTTACATCCTTCCTTAAATAAGGGGATCAAAACTGTACACTGTATTCAAGATGCGGTCTCACCATGCCCTGTATAACTAAAGCACAACATCCTTACTTTAAATTCCTCTCGTAATAAAGGATAGCATTTCCATTAGCCTTCTTGATTATATGCTGTACCTGCATAGTAGCTTTTTGTGACTCATGCACTAGAACACCTAGATCCCTCTGCACCTTGGAATTCTGCACTGGCTCTCCTTTTAAGTAATACTTTGCTTTTTTTAATTCTTCCTGCCAAAGTGAACACCACAGTTTCCCACATTATACTCATCTGCCACTCACTCAACCTATCTATATCTGTCTGCAAACTCCTTATCTTCTTCACAGCATACTTTCTACCTATCTTTGTGTCATCTGCAAATTTAGCTACCATGTCTTCACTCCCCTCATTGCAGTCATTGATGAAAATTGAGGCCCCAGCACACACCCCTGTGGGACCCCACATCCTGCCAATCAAAGACCCATTTATGCATACTGTTTTCTACCAGCCACTCAATCTTCTATCCATGCCAATATGGTACTCCCTACACCATGAGCTTTTATTTTCCACAATAACCTTTGATGTGGCATCTTATCAAATGTCTTCTGGAAATCCAAGTACAGCACGTCTACAGTCTCCCCTTGATCCACAGCACATGTTACTCCTTCAAAGAATCCTAATATAAAATTGGTTAAACATGATTTTCCTTTCACAAAACCATGCTTACTCTTCCCAATTACCTTGTGTTTTTCTAAGTGCCCAGCTATAACCTCTCTAATGATTGACTCTAACACCTTCTCCAGAACTACGTCAAGCTAACTGGTCTATAGTTTCTGTTTTCTGCCTCCCTCCCTTCTTGAATAGAAGGGTTATATTTCCTACTTTCCAGTCTGATGGAACCTTTCCAGAATTTAGCAAATTTTGGAAAATTAACACCAACACATCTACTACCTCATTAGCCACCTCTTAAGACTCTAGGATGAAGTCCACCTGGACCTGGAGACTTGTCAACCCACAGCTCCATCAGTTTGCTCAGTACTGCTCCCTGGTGATTGTATTTTCACCAAGTTCCCCTCTCCCCTCCACCTCCTGATTTATAGCCATTACTGGAATTTTTTATATTTTAGGAAGTAGTAGAGGTCTAGAAGGAAATTGCAAAGGTAGTGCAGGGTAAATCAAGCAGAAATTTGTATGCAAAAATTTTAAATGTGATGTTTTGGATGATGGGAAGCCAACATAAATCAACAAAGACAGGCATGATGGGAAAGAGGGATTTAGTGCAGGCAGATCTAGTTCACCTCATGATTGGCTAAGGTGGGGATGGAGTTAATAGCAAGGGCTTAAGACAATAGCTTCCCAATATTGAACTGATGAAAACTGGTGAAAAGACATTAGTCTTTGATTAATCACAAACAGATCAAAAGCACTTTGACAGTCTGAAGGCCAAGGAAGTAGTGGAGCTGGGCAACATTACCATTCACATGAAAGCTGACCCATACCCTGATGTCACAAAGGGATAGCATATAGATTTGGCAAGAGGGGAACAAACAATAGATCCTTGTGGGACTCTGGTGAGGATTGTATAGAAGAAGGAAGAGAAGTCATTGTTGGAAATGCACTAGCTACGTTCAAATAGGTAGGAATGGAATCACACAGTAGTAGCCCCAGAGAAGAGATATTGCAAGAGGCCGGTGTGGTTAACTGCATTGCATGCAATAGAAAGATTTAGGGGACTGAAGGATGATTGCACTCATAGAGGATGTCAAATGTTGGAGGGTTGTGCCAAAGGAAGAGTGAACTAGAGGAATCTAAATAGAATTTTGGGAAGAATGGGCACAGATCTGAAAGTCAAGATACCCTTGAGGGACTTAGAGAGGAAAAAGTAGTTAGGGGATGAGTAGTTATGAGGATGAACAGGCCAAGTTTTGTTGAGAAGTAATAACAGCAGTTCTAAGGAAGGCAATGTTGCTTGAGGAAAATGGCAGTCAATTTAGGATGGTTCAGTAGTTTCGAATCGAAAGTTTAAAACAGATTCTGTTGATACAAGTGTGGAATCTCGTTTTACAAACCTAGCCAGGAGTATAAACGTTTTCATTTATTCTAGTATGGACTTTAAGTCACGGTATTTACAAGATAAGGAAAGTTCAAGATTGATCTTTTTCTTTATGATTTGATTAAATATTGCATTCTTGAAAGCAATAATTTGTGCCACTGTAATAGATGAAAAGACAAATAAGGTAATTTACTAAAAATTATAATGTAAACATACCATTTTTATCGCTACCTCCAATCCAGTGCTCACAGATTTTGCTCTATAAACGCATGCAAATGAACCCTTCCCCAGGAGCGTTAAGACCTTGAAGTCCTGTAAAATAAACATTTGAAAAGATAACATAGCTTACGCGTGGATTTTAGAAAAACGTAATACGTTTTCCCATCAGCGATTACAACACAACGATGCAGTTACGGTTAAGCTACGTGCAAGTAGCTAGTTCAAACGGCTTCTATATTTTAAGTGCTCCATCCTGCTCACCTCGATGGTATTCTCGCCATCTGTAACTGACATTCTCACGTCGCCCGAGACCCCACTCTTGCATTTTAAGAAAATGTAATTCAACACTCGATCAAGCATTTTAGAACAAACAGCAGGAACAGAGACACTGTTCGTTTGATTGCATTACCAGCCGGCTAACGATTAAGTGGAATCAAAGGCAAATGACTGAGTCATTAAAAAAGAAGCCCGGCTTTATTCCCGCGTTAGAACCGAAATCAACGGCTTCTCATCGCCAGGCAACAGCCTTAACTATTAGTTACGAGCTCTCCAAGGTCTCACCAAGCGAAATATCAACTGTCGTTATCGAATATTTACTATGAAATATAAATTGCCGCCTTAATTAAAGTTTAAAATACATTTGTCATGTGGCACTCACTGGAATTATAATTTGAACTGCCTTAAGTTTCTCGTAAACCAAATATTTTATAATTGCGGATTGAAAGTCATATTACAGTGAGCTTTTTATTGTAACCACCTAGTTTCCTTTCAGCTATCTGCTATTAAACTCCACAGTATAAGTGTAATCCTCTATATACACACGCGTATATGTATTTATATATACGTAAACCCACTTACAATTTCTGTACAAAAGTAATTTCCCTCATCAACAACCATTTAAAAAAAAATCCAGCGTTTCCCCGATCGCATATTCTATACATTGGCCACTTGGTGTAAAGAAGATTTCCTGACATCAGTGGTAAATTTATCTTTGACTAGTTTGATTCTCGACACAGGCGACTTACTTTGCTATCTAACAGACTAATATCCTAGATCCTTTGACTACCTGAAATACTTCTCTCTCATAATCACCTCTCAAACACCACATTTCCAAGCATCACCAAGCTGAAAATTATAAATTTCTTCAGTTTTTTCTATACACCAAACTTATATCACTAGAGATCAGCTTTGTTATTCTTAGTGCCTCTACTGCCTGAACATCTTTCTTGCCTCTCAGATCAGATCAAGACTTGTCCTGACCAAAGCATTTCAGATTTGGTCATTTCTTCTTCAGACTTGTATTCCACTCTTGGTTACTAGTTCAACATTTTAATTGGCTTTAATTCATTGATGTTCTGCATTGGGTAGACACTCTGAACATTGAATCCACCATTACTCCTTTGTATCATTCAGCTTCACCTTAAACTAATTCAATACAAATCATTCTCTGGCAGTATAAATGTCACTTAACTTTGTGTGCACATATTACATGTGTCTACATTAAATTTCAGCCGCCATTATTCTGTCCACATTTATTTTATCCAACTCATTAATTACAAATGATTTCTTCCCATTCTGCTGCCCCTCTTCACTTAATTGCACTCAGTCCTCAAAGATACAATTATGTACCTTAGAATGTAGACATAGTCGCAGCCCTACGCCAGAAGCCTCTCAACAAAACTCCTCTGAAGAGGTGCTGTTATACTACTGGGTATATATAGACCAAAGAGCAGAAAGGAGATGGAGGAGAAAATTTGGAAACAAGTTGAAGAGCATTAATTTCAATTATCCAAAGATGGAATCGGTGAGGGAGATGTGAAGAGATAGTTTCAAGGGCAAGGAGGGGAAAGAATTCCTAAAGTAAATACACAAGAACTTTCTTGATCAGTATGTTTCAAACTCAACAAGGAAGTTGTGCCGGTTTCAGTCATAGGGAATGAAGTTGGGCAAGAATTTGGGAACGCGAACATGATATTATGCTTAAGAGTAGTTGTACTCAGTTTAAAAAAGCAAGAAGAGAACCAGGATTTTCACAGTTTAAAACAGTGCGAGGACAGCCGGGATTTTCACCATTTAAAACAGTGAGAGGAGAGCCAGGATTTTCACCATTTAAATCAGCAAGAGGAGAGCTGGGATTTTCACCATTTAAAACAGCAAGAGGCAAGCCGGGAGCACATGGAGACCCGGGAGCACACGGACACCAGACCTGTGTGAAAAGGGCAGCAGCAGCAGGAGAAAAAAACCAGCGGCAGAGAGTCCCTTCCACCTGTTTCTACCTGTCAGAGCTGAAGAATGATGCCACAGGAAAACAGGTAGGTGATTGGTGGGTATCGCTTCCCTGTCTCTTTTGATTGGCCAAATGGTTCAAATCAGGAAACGTTAATATAGCTGAAGAGTACAGTTAAGAATTTCACTTAACATATTTAACATCCAGATTTATTAAATAGAATAGAGATGGCTGGGCAGGCAATACTTTGCAGCTGTAGTATGTGGGAGTTGGTGGACGCCAGTGCGATCACATCTGCAGCAAGTGCTGGCTGCTCGAGCAACTTCAGCTCAGGGTTGATGAACTGGAGTCTGAGCTGCGGACACTGACACATCAGGAAGGGGGAGAGTTATCTGGACACCACTTCAGGAGACAGTCACGCCCTTAGATTAATTACATCAAATTTGGTCTGTGGTCAGGTACAGGAAGGTGTGACTGCGGTTGAGGCAGGTATGGGGATCCAGAATTTAGCTTTGGAGGAGCCTCAGCCAGTGCCCTTGTCCAAAAGGTACAAGGTTCCTGCTCCCAGTGTGGATGAGGGCACAGACTGCAGGGAGGATGAGCGAACTGACCACAGCACCGTGGTACAGAGCGCCATTCAAGTAGGTGGAGAAAAGAGAAATGTAGTAGTAACAGGGGATAGCAAAGACAAAGACTCCCAAAAGCTGTGTTGCCTACCTGGTGCCAAGGTTAAGGACATCTCCTTTGGGCTGGAGAGGAACTTGAAGTGGGAGGGGAAGGATCCAGTTGTTGTGGTCCACATAGGTAGGACTAGGAAAGAGGGACTACAAGCAGCTCGGGGCTAAATTAAAAAGCAGAACCACTAATGTAATAATCCGGAGATTATTACCTGAGCCCCACGTGCAAATTGATGTAGGGTAAATAAGGTTAGAGAGGTAAACGCGTGGCTCAAAAATTGGTGTGGGAGAAATGGGTTCTAGTTCATGCGGCACTGGCACCAGTACTGGGGAAAGAGAGCGCTGTTCCGTTGGGATGGGCTTCATTTGAACCATGCTGGGACCAGTGTCCTGGCAAATCATATAACTAGGGTTGTAGATAGGGCTTTAAACTAATTTGGGGGAGGGGGGGGGTTCAATTGAAGGGAACTTTAGAAAATCAAAAATAATCGAGAGAGCAGAGGTGCAGGGTAGTGAAGGGGTGAACGATAATCAAAGTGCAACAGGAAGGGGCAGAAAATATAAGCAGAAGAGTGCAGCAGAAATTAGAACCAGAATGAGTAATAAAGGTAAAAAGTCAAAGCTTAAGGCTTTTTATCTGAACACACCCAACATTTTAACATGATGGATGAGTTGACAGCACAAATAGAAATAAATGGATAGGACTTGATAGCTATTACAGAGATGTGGTTGCTGGGTGACAGAGACTGGAAACTCAATATTCAAGGGTATTCGACATTCCTGAAAAATAGGCAAAAAAAGGAAAAGGAGGTAGATACCTTCGTCTATTAACAAAGCTATCTTTGGAATGCTTATAGTACCCTCTACCATGAAGACTAATGCAAAATATTGATTTAAATTATCTGCCATTTTCCTGTTCCCCATTATCAATTCTCCAGTTGCATCCTCCAAGGGTCCCACGCTCACTCTAGCTACTCTCTTTTTATATACCCGTAGCTCTTGCTGCTTGTTTTTATATTTCTTGACAATTTACTTTCATAATCAATTTTCTCCACCTTTGTTAACCGCTTTCCTGCAGTCACATTCTTTGGGTTTCTTGTTTATCACTTTTTAGGCCGTAACCCTCTTCAACCATATCAAAGCTTATAAATGGGTCAAGTTCATTTGGAGCCTTGATAAAGCCTTGTGCAACTTTTATTTCCCCATTTTAACAATCCCATTAACCACCTCTATTCTTTTATTGCTCTGACCACCTGTCCAATCTGCAAATGAACTTCAGGATTGGGCTAAACAGCGCACTTCTACATGCATTTGGCTAAAACCAACCAATTTCAGTGTGTTATTGCTCAGTAAAATCCTCATTAGACTTCCAATTTTCAATCTAATCTTTGAGTTTATTTTGAGATTTTGTACCTTACTACAACCACCAGCACTACTGCAAAGCACTTCCCATGTGGTTTAGAGCAAGGGACAAATGTTTGATAACTGTATTATTGTTGTGATCACTAATCAAGATTGAGATGGTCAAAAGATAAAAGCCAAAGTAATAAGTTGGTAAATAGGATGATTTTAAGGGGATTCCACTAAAAAGAAAGAACTAGCCAATAATGGCACATCATGAATGAATTAAAAAATGGCATAATGTGAAAGTAAGAAACATACACTGAAGTAAAAGACTGACAAAAGAGAAAATGAAAAAACAGTCAAGGTAAAAAGAAACTACAAAATAATTTCAAGGAACATAAAAAAAGGACACAAAAACAAAAGAAAAAAATCAAGATAGGGATGCTAAAGGACAGATACACAATAAGCTCATAAAAAATGACAGCAAATGACAGAAAAATTACTATCTGTGTTTACCAGGGAGACTAATAGGATGGATATGACATAAGGACAAGAGATCAAAAAAAGATATAAAGACACAAGATAGAAAGCAGGTGATTAATAAACTAATCAAACAGAGGATAAAACTTCTGGTCCAGATGGATTACATCTGCACATATTAAAAAGGTAAGATAGATATAGCAGAGGCTTATTTCATGCATATTATAATTCATTAAAAAAAGAGAATAGTGCTCAAGGAGTGGCAGAAAGCCAATGTGATTCCTAGATTTAAAAAGGAGAACAAGTTCAGGGAACTACAGACCAATTAGCTTAATACCAATGGTAGGAATGGATTTCTTACTCAGACCGAATAGGAAATCATCTAGAAACTGAAAGCATACAAAATAATGAGCACAGATTTCAACAGGGAAGGTCATACTTGACCAACCTTATCGAATTCTTTACAACAACAAAGAACACACAAAGTAATTCAGTAGACCAAATATATTTGTATTTTCAAAAGGCCTTTGATAAGGTACTGGATTGTAGATTTATGATTAAGGTCAGAATATATTGAGTCAGATGACAAGCAGCAGAATAGATAGCAAGTTGACTAAACAGAAAACAAGTAGGAATCAAAGTTAGTTAATCAGGATGGCAGAGTGTGGGAAGCAGTATTCCATAAGATTTGGTGCTGCGACCACTATTGCTCACAATTGACAAAAACAATTCAACTTGGGAATCGGAAGCACAATTTGTGGACAACACCAAATTGAATTGTGTAGTTAATATAGAGGATGACTGTGACAAAACACAAGACGACATTAAAAACTTTCGGAATGGGTAAATGAACTTCAATATAGTTAAGTGTATGATGGCATAGTTTGGTAGGAAGAATAAGGAGGCCACATAATCCTTAGAAAATCAGTGGCTAAATGGGGTGGAGGAACAAAGACACCTGGGGAGTAGAGGCATTGGGGTTTACAGATATACAAGTCATTAAAACTAACATAAAAGAAAAAAATACATAGCACTAGGGTCATTTCTAAAGGGTTAGAATAGAAAAGTGGGAGAAGTTATGTTAAACATATTTATAAAAAAACTTGGTTAGAACACATATCAGTGTACTATGAACAGTTCTGGTTTCAACATTGTAAAAAAGGACAAGGGACACTGGAGAAGTCGCAAAAAATAATTTACTAAAATGATAGCCAAATTGAGAAATTATACTTATTAGGAAATATTGAACAGCTTGGGGCTCTTACCTAAACAGAAAAGGAGATTGAGGTGTAAAAAGAGGCATTGCAAGACTTAAAATGACCCGAAGCCTTTTGCATTATTGTGCTCAGGATGGTCATGATCCAACCCAACATTTTATGCGTCTCAGTATGCCCCTCAAAGTTTCTGTACCTGTTGTCTCCCTATTAATGACTCAAGCCTACACTAGCCAGTTGTCCAAAATACTCAGGATGTAAAATGCGTAGCTCCAGGAGGACATATTTGATGATGGAAGGTTTCAAGAAAACAGCTAATCTGCTGTTGCAAACTCAGTAATAAAAAGAAAAAATAATAATAGTAATACTGGAGTCATGAAGGTCTCTTATGTGTCACAGTTGCATTGATCATTAACCAACAGTTGATTAGGCTCATTAATTATAATGAAGAGTTAGTTCTGTCTTTGAGGGCTGGGATTCCTCACATTCAGCTCCAGGTAACTATACAAGGCTTTGCCAAGACATAGAATGGCCCAGTCAGGTCAAGGCAGGAAAATAATCGATTTCCTGCTACTGGTACCATGTAGCCTAGAACAATTTATCACAGGGTCAGATTGTTGGCAACTAAAATGGCTCCCCCACCAGGCTTACCTGATGAGGATGGTTCCTTGTGTTCCAAAGAAATCACATTGGGCTCGAAATATTAACTCTTACGTTTCTCTCTCCACTGATGCTGCCGACCTACTGAATTTTTCTAGCATCTTTTTATGTAGGTCAAAGAACATGGCCTGTCAAAGGGCAGACAAGCTTTCAGACTAGCCAAAGTCACCCGAGGGTGATGTTGTCACTGCTGGAGCAGTGTGGCAACCCCTAGAGTATCAGCCTATAATCAACTTGCATGAAAAGATCACATCATTTAAGGTCAAGGAAGCTGACAGCAGAGACCCCCAGGATTGTGCAGCAACTAGATGTGACATAGAAACAAAGGAAATAGCAGGAGTAGGTCATTTGGCCCTTCGAGCCTGCTCCGCCATTCAATATGATCATGGCTGATTCTCTATCTCTCTCAACATTATGCTCCCGCTCTCTACCTATACACTTTGGTGACTTTAGAGTCCAGAAATATATTTCCTTCTTAAATATGTTCAGTGACTTGGCCTCCACAGCCTTCTGTGGTAGAGAATTTCACAGGTTCATCACCCTCTGAGTGAAGAAGTTTCTCCTCATCTCATTCCTAAATGGCCTACCCCATATCCTGAGACTGAGACCCCTTGTTAAAGACCTCCCTCCCAAACCAGAAGAAACATCATCCCTGCATCCAGTCTGTCAAGTCCTGTCAGAATTTTATGTTTCAATGAGATTCCCTTTCAGTCTTCTAAACTCCAGTGAATATAGGCCTAGTTGGTCCAATCTCTCCTCATATGACAATCCTGCCACTCCAGAAATCAGTGGGGAGAGAAGTACCTTTGACAATGTGGGAGAGGCACTGTATGATGAAGCATGTCTAAACTCTTGTCTCTCTCTGATCAACCCGACTCTGTTCAATCACACGTTTATGAATGTCACAGGGAATTGAACTTGGCAACCTCAAATATCAGGACACTGATAAATACAGTAAAGCTAAAGTAAGTGCACGTGGAAGCAGAAGGGCTGACTATTGTCCAGATTGGTCTTTGAGGTCAGATGGACAGGCAGTGGCCAGAATAAATCAGAACATTGGACTTTACCCTATAGCAGAAGAAAAGTATAGTCATGGAATGGGTTTTTTGGTGTCATCAAGAGTTGATAAAGTTGTCACAGTAGTGACGTCAGTCAGTGACAGGATAATAATGACAGTAGATGCTAAGCCCAAACCTATTACTATCACACAGGTTTATCTCCCAACAATTGAGACAGATGATGACACAATTTTGGCAGTGTATCAAAAGATCCAAGAAACTGTTGATGCATGTCCAAAGAGAGAGCGTCTGGTAGTTATGGGGGAACATTAATCCAAAGTAGAGAGCAAATATACAACATCTAGCTTGCAGCAAGCATGGGCGTGGTGCAACTAAGGAACGGGGGCTAATGCTCCTTGATTGGTTAGAAGCCAACCAATTACTTGCCCTAAATACATGTTTCTGTCATAAACATAGTTAGCAACATACATGCACTTCCCCTGGTAAATGTCATAAGGATCAAATTGATCATATAGTCAATAGAAGAGAAGGGCTAGATTCCAGAGCCTTGCCTAGTGCTTGTTGTGGTTCTGATCATCAAATGGTATGGAGAGATCAAAGCAAGAAGTTGGTGTCATAAGCTACAGAACAAGAAAAGGTCAAAGAGAAAATTGGAATTCATCATGAGAAATTCAACAGAATTTGAAGTAAAAGAACAAAGAAAAGAGATGGCTATCATTATCAACAGTGCTACTGACTGCATTAGATGAACACATCTTGAAACATGAAAATGCAAAACAGCCATGGACGACAGTTGAATAGTTAGACCTAATAGAGAAAAGGTGTGACGCAAACACCAGTGGTATACAAAGCAGAAAATACCTCAAACTGTGGGCTAATCTGAGGAAAACATGTACAAAAGCCAAAAACAACTGACTGAGCAGAAGAGCTGAAGAAGCAGAAGCTTTCAAGAATAGTAATGCCAAGAAAGTATATTCAATAGTCAAGTTTATTCACTAGTCAAGGTCATAGCTGGAAAGAAGTGTGCAAACCCAGGAATAAGTAGAAGAATGAAAACGAAGACTTGTTATACGATAAGGACAACACCAAGTTGAGATGGGAAAATTATTGCGGGAAACTGAGATGAACTAGATTAGATAAACAAAGAAGAATAGAAGTTAAAATAATAAGAGTTTGAGTCTGGGGTACTGAAGGAGGAGATGGGAAAAGTTATAAAGAACATCAAAAGTGGAAAGGCAGAGGGCAAGATCAGGTACCAGCAGAAACACGGAAATCATAAGGCGAAATAGTAGTAGATGCAATGAAAGCGATTATTGGTGGGATATGGACAACTGAAGAATAACACCCGAGTGGACCTTATCTGAGATAGTCACAACACCCAAGATAGCACACACTCAGGACTGTTCTAAACATTGTAAGCTAAGTCTCATCGGTCATGCATCTAAAGTTTTACTTGATATCATCAGGCAGGGAGTCACTCCCTGTGTGAACAGGGACGTGGCAGAAGAGCAGTTTGGCTTTATTCTTGGAAAAGGTGGGACTTACCCTATGCTTGTGCTCAGAAATCTCATGAAGAAATATGAAAATAAGCAGGAAGCCCAGCTCTGGCTCATGTTCATAGACAATGCCAAAGCTGTCCAGCATGACACACTATTGAATACACTTATAGACTTGAGCACCCAAACAACTTGTGTGGCTCAGACAAGAGCTGTAGAGAAATACTTCAGGAGACCTCAGAATTGGTATATAAACCAATTACAAATTAAGGAGGGAATCGGGCAGGGGCATCTTCTGACACCCATTGTTTTTTAAGCTGTGGGAGAGAAGATAATGAGGCTGGTGCAAGAAGAGTTACCAGGGAGAATGGCTGCATCATATGGAATCTCAAGTGTACATGTGACACCACACTCATAGCCAGAACAAAGGAAGGGCTTGCAGACTATGTCAACAATACTCCTCAGTTATGTACATTCCAAAAGACTCAAAGACCAACATTATAGCTCTAAATGGCAGTAGGAAAGTCAAGTTTAGAAGCACCAACATAGGGGCAATGAATAATTTCAAGTTCCTTGGCTTAATGATAAACACAAAAATTACACTCAAGAATGAAGTTCAGGTTAGATTAGCTGAGGACCAGTGATTTAAGTAGCATCTGGAAGTCCAAAAGCATCAGCATAAAGCTGAACAGGAATCTAGTACAGTCGCTAATATGAAGTATTGCACTCTATGAATACAAGAGGTGGACTCTGAAGAAAGATGATGAGGCGCAGGTAACAGCTCTTGAAATGCGGGTATGGCAGAGGATTACCAGAATCAGCTGCATGGACAGAAAGACAAATGAGTGGGTTAGATCAAGAATCAGGAATCAAAAGGTTTGCTAAGTACAGTTAAAGAGAGAAATATAGCCAAGTACAGACATTGGAAAGAATGATGGCAAGAACTAAAGGAGAATGACGGTTAAAAACTACATAAGGAAGAAGAAAAATCAGATGGGTGGATAACATTGAGATGTGCACTGAGGGAGGCATAAAGAAAGCCAGGGAAGCAAGGCAATGCCAATGGGCCCACTAAGGCTATGGTGAAAACACACAAACAAGGGTAGACCAGGATCAATAAGTTGTGACAAAAGCAAAATACTGCAGATGCTGAGAATCTGAAACAAAAACAGAAAATGCTGGAAAAATCTCAGCAGGTCTAGCAGCTTCTGAAGAAGGGTCATACAGACTCAAAACGTTAACTCTGTTTCTCTCCCCACAGATGCTGCTAGACCTGTTAAGTTTTTCCAGCATTTTGTCAACTGTATTAGTGCTTCAAGCTGGTGGACTATGAAGTTTTATCAGTATAGTACTGTATTTATTTTTGTACTGCTCCAGCAAGAAAGAGCTCTCAGTTCAAGACGCATCATTAATCTAATAAATGTGGGGAAAAATTTCTGGGCTGGCACTCGGAGAAAAAAAATCCAGAAACTGTTAGATTGTCATAAAAAACCCTATAAGTTCACTAATGCCCTTTAACAATTTGTACCAATGGCCTACATATTAACTCAGTCCACACTACCTGGTTGACCGTCTCCTCAAACTAAAATTGCATAAACAAGGCATTCAGATGCAAAATAAAAATCACAGTTACAATCTCAAGGCAAACTAGGGGTGAACAAATGTTGTCAATTCTTTATATAAACTCTTTGGAGTTATCTGAAGCAGTTGTTATCTCTTTGCAGAAAGAATGAATAGCAACTTGTGTGGATTTCTCATTAGCTTGGCTGGGAGGCTTGGCTTCCGGGAGCATCAGACGCCCCTTCTGTGTGAACAAAACAAACCACGTTGGCGCCTTGTCAGAGGCGCAATCATTGGCAATTTGCTACCAGAACAAATGTCGGTAAAAATAAATTCAGGACACCAAAACGACAACTGGTAAGAGGGGCGGGGTGGGGGGGATGGAAGGCCAGCGCGAATCAACTGCCGAGATCTGGACGGAAGCCGCCGATGGCAATCGGGCTACAACTCCGATTAGTAACCGAAATGTACGGTGAATAATCGATTCTACCTTTATCTTGTCGCCAATGCAGACGGTCGCCATGCCGTTGGTCAGTATGTGAGCCACTGCCCCAGTTGGGCGCGGGCTCACTGATCGACTACGCACCACCTCAATCCCTCCACCGCGCGACACAATCTCTCCATTTTCAAAAAATCCGCCGTTTACACCCACAACGAGGCTCCACTGACGTCATTGATGGGGGCGGAAAAGAAAAGAATACAACAAACAAAAAACAAAATCTAATTTCTAATATAATAAATCACGGTAATAACTACTGGGATACACTAAAAGGGCACGCTTCAACTCAGACTTTTCAAAAATATTTGCGTGACTTTATTGTGTCACGTGACTTGCCCGGCCGACTACAACGCATGTGCAGATCTGCTGTTTGCTTGACGGCAATGAAGGCAGTTTGAGTGGAGTTTATGAAATGTGACGTTTAGAAATGATATGTACAGTCTTGTCGCACTCTCATCAGCCTTGGGGATAATCGTTGTATGAAGACACACATACAGCTATAATTTCTTGATATTCAGAAGCTCAATAGAGCAGCAGTGTTTGGAACGGAGGTTTCAACATTTCGAGCCCGCTTGACTTCTTCAGCGCTATAGCTGCCGGACTTGTTGAGTTTTTCCAGCATTTTTTTTGTTTTTATTTCAGATTTCCAGCATCCGCAGTATTTTGATTTTATTTAAAAATAGATTTTTTTCTTTTATTCAGAACAATGACTCAGTGCAAAAGTAGTGTCGCCTGACGCAGCGGTGGAATTGGTCTCTGTTTTCGTGGGCTAATTTTAGCCTTCTCCCCTCCCCCCCATTAATTGCGTTGGAAAGGTTATTGATGTGAGAATCTCGCATAACCGACTTGCAAGTTTGAGTTATTTGTACGTTTTTAATGTAAATAGCAGCACGTGAGGACTAAAATGACCAGATTTTTCAAAAATCAAAACCAGGTTGGTGAATCTTTAAAAGTCTCTGCCCTAGAGGGCTGTGGAGGCTCAGTTGTTAATTATGTTCAAGAATGAGTGTGATAAATTTCTACATATTAAAAACATCAAGGGATTTAGGGATAGTGCACGAAAATGGTGTTGAAGTAGAGATCAGCCGTGATCTCAATGAATGGAGGAGTGGGCTTGAAGAATTGGCTTACTCCTGCTATGATTTCTTATTGAAAAGCCTGTGGAAGGTGGGTTCCTGTGATGATTGACATGTTGGGTGACCAATGGCAGGAGTCTGGGGGAAGGGTCAATTGAAGGTGTGTGGTCATGAAGAACAAAGAAAAGTACAGCACAGGAACAGGCCCTTCTGCCCTCCAAGCCTGTGTGGATCATATTGCCTGTCAAACTAAAACATTTTGCACTTCCGGGATCCGTATCCTTCTATTCCCATCCTATTCTTGTATTAGTCAAGCTGCCTCTTAAACACCACTATCGTACCTGCTTCCTCCACTTCTTGGCAGTGAATTCCAGACACTCACTACCCTCTGCGTAAAAAAAACTTGCCCTGCACATCTCCTTTATAGTTTTCTCCTCTCACCTTAAATCTATGTCCCCTAGTAATTGACTCTTCCACCCTGGGAAAAAGCTTCTGACTATCTACTCTGTCCATGCCACTCATAATTTTGTAAACTTCTATCAAGTCGCTCCTCAATCTCCGTCGCTCTAGTGAGAACAATCTGAGTTTCTCCAACCTCTCCTCATAGCTAATAACCTCCAGACCAGGCAGCATCCTGGTAAACCTCCTCTGCACCCTCTCCAACGCCTCCATATCTTTCTGGTAATGTGGCGACCAGAATTGCATGCAATATTCCAAGTGTGGCCTAACCAAGGTTCTATACAGCTGCAGCATAACTTCCCAGCTTTTATACTCAATATCCCTGCCGATGAAGGTAAGCATGCCATATGCCTTCCTGCCTACCTTATCCACCTGCGTTGCCACTTTCAGTGACCTGTGGACCTGTATACCCAGATCCCTCTGCCCATCGATGCACTTAAGGGTTCTGCCATTTACTGTATAATTCCTACCTGTATTAGACCTTCCAAAATGCATTACCTCGCATTTGTCTGGATGAAGCTCCATCTGCCATTTCTCTGCCCAAGTCTCCAACCGATCTATATCCTGTTGTATCCTTTGACAATCCTCTTCACTATCTGCAACTTCTCCAATCTTAGTGTCGTCTGCAAACTTACTAATTAGCCCAGTTACCTTTTCCTCCAAGTCATTTACGTATACTACAAACAGCAAAGGTCCCAGCACTGATCCCTGCGGAACACCACTAGTCACAGCTCTCCATTCAGAAAAGCACTCTTCCACTGCTACCTTCTGTCTTCTATGACCAAGCCAATTCTGTATCCATCTTGCCAGCTCACCTCTGATCCTGTGCGACTTTACCTTCTGTACCAGTCTACCATGAGGGACCTTGTCAAATGCCTTACTGAAATCCTTGTAGGTAACATCCACTGCCCTTCCATCATCAATCATCTTTGTCACTTTCTCAAAAAACTCGATCAAGTTAGTGAGACATGACCTCCCCTTCACAAAACCATGCTGCCTCTCACTAATACACCCATTTGCTTCCAAATGGTAGTAAATCCTGTCACGAAGAATTTTCTCCAATAATTTCCCTACCACTGACGTAAGGCTCACGGGCCTGTAATTTCCTGGATGTGATGACATCTCCCAGACTATGTCCAGCCAGAATTGTTAAGACACCCAATTACTGAAGATAGCAGTTACAAACCACATACTTTTGTTTCAATGACATTTCTGCTTCATTTTCTTAAGAACTGAACCAAGACTTTGTTTGTCACAAGATCTCAGCCAGAATCCTCTCTTGCATTCTAACTTTATTGTGCAATGCACAATGGAAAGACCAATCTCCATTTAAAAGCCTTGTTTATTTTCATTTGCAACTGGGTTCTGACAATAGATGTTTTCATCTAGAAGCTGGATTTTAAACTAGCAACTGTATGTCAAGCGGGAAAGCACAGTCTTTCAGTGAGAAGTTTGATTGAAAGTGTCACAGTTCAACTAAATTTGCCTGCCATCTTCTTCAGTGCTGTTTGGTGGTTAACCAATGAACACTGTCCAACTACCTTTTAAAGTGCGGCTTGCAGTTGGCAGACTATTTTGTCAATCTTCTGCTGTCACCCAGAGGCTCCCAGGTAAATTACTCCTGTGATCTCCTATAAATCAGGAGTGTGATGGAATACTCTCTACTTACCTAGTTGAGTACTTCTGCAACAACACTCGAGAAGCTTGACACCTCCAAGACTTGATTGGCAACTCATTCACTAACTTAAACATCCATTCAGTCCACCACCAGTGTACTTTGGCTTCTGTTTACAGAGTGTACTGCAGCCAGTCACCAAGATTTATTTCGCAGTATCTCCCAAACACAACTTCCACACCTAGAAGGACAAGGGCAGCAGATGCCTGGAATCTCCATAACCTTATCCATGTCACAAACTGTCCTCATTCGTCATTCTTTCATTATCAATGGGTCAGAGTTTTGGAATTCCCTACCTGATGACTCATGGCAACATCTTCACCAGCCCAGTCGACTCTGCAAAGTCCTTCCCACTACTGGAGACTCGTGCCAAAATTGAGAGAACTGTTCCGCAGGCTAGTCAAGCAACATCCTGATGTAGCTATACTCACAGCTTACAATCGTACCTTGCAGCTAATGTCCCAGACTCCTCCATCACCATCCCTGGGTGTTTACTGTCTCACTGGCACACAAGAGGATGGCACGCAGTAGTATACATTTGGGAGGGAGTGGTCAAGGGAGTCCTCAACATTGATTCTGTATCCAATGGAGTCTCATGCCACCAGGTCAAACTTAGACAAATGTGGCACTGCCACTGTGCTAAATGGGATAGATTTCAAACAGATTTAGCAACTCATGATTGGGAATCCATGAGGTGCTGTGGGCCATCAGCAGCAGCAGAATTGTACTTGAACATAATTTGTAACCTCATGGCTTGGCATGTCCCCCACTCTACCATTACTATCAAGCCAGGGGATCAACTCTGGTTCAATGAAGAGTGCAGTAGGGCATGCCAGGAGCAGCACCAGGCATACCTAAAAATGAGGTGTCAACCTGGACAAGCCAAAACACAGGACTGAATGGATGTTTAAGTTAGTGGATGAGGTGCCAATCAAGTCTTGGGAGGTGTCAAGCTTGTCGAGTGTTGTTGCAGAAGTACTCAACTAGGTAAGTAGAGAGTATTCCATCACACTCCTGATTTATAGGAGGTCACAGGAGTAACTTACCTGGGAGCCTCTGGGTGACAGCAGAAGATTAACAACATAGGCTGCCAACTGCAAGCTGCACTTTAAGAGGTAGTTGGACAGTGTTCATCGGTTAACCACCAAACAGCGTGCCAAACAGCATAAGTGGCAAATGATAGACAGATCCCACAACCAACGGATCAGATCTAAGCTCTGCAGTCCTGCCACATCCAGTCATGAATGGTGGTGGACAATTAAACAACTCACTGGAGGAGGAGGCTCCACAAATATCCTCATCCACAATGATGGAGGAGCCCAGCCCTTTGGTGCAAAGGATAAGGTGAAGCATTTGCTTCAATCTTCAGCCAGAAGTGCCGAGTGAATGATCCAGCTCTGCCTCCTCCAGAGGTCCCCAGCATCACAGATGCCAGTCTTCAGCTAATTTGATTCACTTCATATATCAAGAAACGACTGAAGGCACTGGATACTGCAAAAGCTATGGGGCCTGAATATTCTGGCAATAGGACTGAAGACTTGTGCTCCAGACCTTGCCGCGTCCCTAGCCAAACTGTTCCAGTACAGCTACAATGGCATCTACCTAGCTATGTGGAAAATTGCCCAGGTATGCCCTGTAGACAAAAAGCAGGACAAATTCAACCCAACCAATTACCGCCCCATCAGTCTACTCTCGATCATCAGTAACGTAATGGAAGGGCTCATCAACAGTGCTATCAAGCAGCAATTGCTTAGCAATAACCTGCTCATTGACGCCCAGATTGGGTTCCACCAGGGCCACTCAGCTCCTGACCTCATTACAGCCTTGGTTCAAACGTGGGCAAAAGAGCTGAACTCCCAAGGTGAGAGTGCATGCTCTTGACATCAAGGCCGCATTTGACCGAGCGTGGCATCAAGGAGCCCGAGCAAAGCTGGAGTCAAAGGGAATTGAAGGAAAATCCTCCACTGGTTGGAGTAATACCTAGCACAAAGGAAGATGGTTCTGGTTGTTGGAGCTCAGTCATCTCAGCTCCAGGACATCACTGCAGGAGTTCTTTGAGGTAGTGTTCTCGGCCTGACCATCTTCAGCCGCTTCATCAATAACTTTCCTTCCATCTTAAGGTCAGAAGTGGGGATGTTCGCTGATGATTACACAATGTTCAACATTCGCGATTCCTCAGATATTGAAGCAGTCTCTACCCATATGCAGCAAGACCAGCACAATACCCAGGCTTGGGCTGACAAGTGGCAAGTAACATTCACAGAAGTGCCAGGCAATGACCATCTCTAACAAGAGAGAATCTAACCATTGCCCCTTGACGTTCAATGGCATTATGATCACTGAATCCTCCACTATCAACATCCTGGGTGTTACCATTGACCTGAAACTGAACTGGACTAGCCATATAAATACTGTGACTACTAGAGCAGGTCAGAGGCTAGGAATTCTGCAATGAGTAACTCACCACCTAACTCTCCAAAGCCTGTCCACAATCTATAAGGCACAAGTCAAGAGTGTGATGGAATACTCCCTACTTGCCTGGATGAGTACAGCTCCCACAACACCAAAGAAGCTTGACGCCAAACAGGACAAAGCAGCCTGCTTGATTGGCACCACATCCACTAACATTCACTCCCTCCATCACTGACACACAGTAGCAGCTGTGTATACCATCTACAAGATGCACTGCAGGAATTCACCTAAGCTCCTTAGATAGCATCTTCCAAGCCCACGACCATTGCCATCTAGAAGAACAAGGGCAGCAGATAGATGGGAACACCACCACCTGGAAGTTCCCCTCCAAATCACTCACCATCCTGACTTCGAAATATATTGCTGTTCCTTCACTGTTGCTGAGTCAAAATCCTGGAATGCCCTTCCTAACAGCACTCTGGGTGTAACCACAACACATGGATTGCAGTGGTTCAAGTAGGTAGCTCATCACCTTGAGAAAAGGGCAACAAGGGATGGGCAATAAATGCTGGCCTAGCCAGCGAAGCCCACATCCCGTGAATGAATAACTTTTAAAAAAAGCCTCCTGCTGATTACACCTATCATTGTCCCTCAGATGATGAATCTTTACTCCTCCATATTGAACACTACTTGGAAGAAATATTAAGGGTAGCAAGGACACTGAATGCGCTCTGAATGAGCAACTTCAATGTTCATCACAAAGTGCGGCTTCGTGGCACCACTACTGACCAAGCCTGCCAACTCCTGAAAGATATATCTGTCAGATTGGGCCTGAGGTAGGTCATGAGAGAACCAACATAATACTTGACCTTGTCCTCACCAAGCTACCTGTGGCAAATGCATCTGCCCATGACAGTATTGGTAAGACTGACCACCACACAATCCTTTGGGAGACAAGTCCTGTCTTCGCACTGAGGTCACCATCCATTGTGTTGCACAGCAATGCCAACCTGCTAAATATAGTAAATTCAGAACAAATATAGATCGAAACTGGACATCCACGAGGCACTGTGGGCCATCAGCAGCAGAAGACTTATATTCAAGCAGAATCTGTAAGCCATGGCTGGCACACCTCTCACTTTTTACCATCAAGCCAGGGGACCAACCCTGGTTAAATGAGGTGTGCGAAAGCACATTCCGAAGCAGCACCTTGCCAAAGACAAGGCTGAAGCATTTGTAACCATCTTTTTGCCAGAAATGCAGAATGGATGATCCATCTCATCATCCTCCTGAGGTTTACAACACCACAAACAGCAGTCTTTAGGCAATTTGATTCACTCACGTGATATCAAAATGGCGGAAGGCACTGGATTCATCAAAGCCCATGTGCCTTCCCTGACATTGTCTTGGCTGTTGTAGCGAAGTACTCCAGAACTAGCCGAACCCCTAAATAAGCTGTTTCAGTTCAGCTACAACACTGACATACACCCAACAATGTGGAAAATTGCCCAGTTATGTCGTGTCCATAAAATGCAGGGCAAATCTAATCCAGCCAGTTACCACCCCATCAGTCTGCCCTCAATCATCAGCACAGTTATGGAAGTTGTCACTGATAGTGTTATCAAGTGGCATTTACTCATCAATAACCTTCTCACCGATGCGCAGTTTGCATTCCACCAAGGCCAGTCAAGTCCAGGCCTCATTAAAGCTTTGGTCCAAGCATGCACAAAATAGCTGAATTGTTGAAGTGACATGAACATAATTGCCCTTGACAAAAGGTCAGCATTTGACCAAGTGTGTCATCAAGGAACCTTAAAAAAATTGAAGTTAATGGGAATCAGGCGGAAAACTCTCCACTGGTTAGAGTCATACCAAGCACAAACAAAGATTGTATTGTTGTTGGAGGCCAATCATCTCAATCCCAGGACATTTGTGTTGAAGGTCCTCAGGGTACTGTTCGAGATCCGACCATCTTTAGCTGCTTCATCAATGGCCTTCCCTCCATCATAAGGTCAAGTGGGGATGTGCAATCATCAGTGATCAATGTTCAGCATCATTCCCAAATCCTTGGATAGTAAAAAGTCCGCGTCCACACACAGCAAGGCCTGAACAACATTCAGTCTTGGGCAGATAACTGACAACTAACATTCACGCTACAGACAGGTAGTATTGAGGAGGCGGGGAGGCTGCAGAAGGATTTGGACAGGTTAGAAGAATGGGCAAAGAAGTGGCAGATGGAATACAACATGGGGAAGTGTGAGGTCATGCACTTTGGTAGGAAGAATAGAGGCATAGACTGGAGTGCAAAGGGACTTGGGAAACCTAGTCCAAGATTCTCTTAAGGTTAACTTGCACATTGAGTCAGTAGTTAGGAAGGCAAATGCAATGTTGGCATTTATTTCGAGAGGACTAGAATATAAAAGCAGGGATGTGCTGCTGAGGCTTTACAAGGCTCTGGTCAGACCACATTTAGAATATTGTGAGCAATTTTGGGCCCCGTATCTCAGGAAGGATGTTCTGGCCCTGGAGAGGGTCCAGAGGAGGTTCACGCAAATGATCCCAGAAATGAAAGGCTTAACATATGAGGAACGTTTGAGGACTCTGGGTCTATACTCGATGGCGTTTAGAAGGATGAGGGGGGATCTGATTGAAACTTACAGAGTACTGAAAGGCCTGGATAGAGTGGATGTGGGGAAGATGTTTCCATTAATAGGAGAGACTTGGACTCGAGGGCACAGCTTCAGAGTAAAGGGAAGACCTTTTAGAACAGAGATGAGGAGAAACTTCTTTAGCCAGAAAGTGGTGAATCTATGGAACTCATTGCCACAAAAGGCTGTGGAGGCCAGGTCATTGAGTGTATTTAAGACCGAGATAGATAGGTTCTTGATTGGTTATGAGGAGAAGGCGGGAGAATGGGGTTGAGAAACTTATCAGCCATGATTGAATGGTGGAGCAGACTCAATGGGCTGAATGGCCTAATTTCTGCTCCTATGTCTTATGGTCTTACACAGTGCCAGGCAATTACCATCCCCAACAAGAGAGAATTTAACTATCTCCCCTTGACATTCACAGCATTACCATTGCTGAATCCCCCACTATTAACATCCTGGGAGTTACCATTGACCAAAAACTTAACTGGGTCAGCTACATAAATACTGTGACTACAAGAGCTGATCAAAGGGTAGGAATTCTGCAATGAGTAACTCACCTCCTGTCTCTCCAAAGCCTGTCCACCATCGACAAGCCACAAGTTAGGAGTGTGATGGGATACTGTCCATTTGCTTGGATGAGTGCCGCTCCAACACTCAAGAAGCTTGATACCATGCAGGACAAAGCAGCCCACTTGATTGGCATCTCATCTACGACTTTTAAAACATTCACTTCTTCCAGCACCTACGCACAGTGGCAATAGTATATACTTCTATAAGATGCACTGTAGCAACTTGCTGAGCTCCTTTGACAGCATCTTCAAAACCCACAACCTCCACCAACTACAAGAACACAGGCAGCTGACGTGTGGGAACACCACCACCTGCAGATTCCCCTCCAAGTCACACACCATCATGACTTGAACTATATTGCTGCTCATTTTCTGTTGCTGGTTCAAAATCCTGGAACTCCTTTCTTGACATTATAGTGGGTGTATCTGCACCATATGGACTGCAGCAGTTCAAAAAGACAACTCGCACCATCTTCTCGAGTGCAATTAGGGCTGGGCAATAAATGCTGTCCATGTCAGCAACTGTCACATCCCATGAATGAGTATTTTAAAAAGCTTGTGCCCATCTTTCCTACAGCTCGTTTGAATCTCTCCAACAGGTTTTTGCCCCTGCCACAACACTGAAGCGGGTGTTGGCAGAATCACAAAGCACCCAAAGTGACTGTGACCTGCCTTCATCCTTTGGCACAGTTGACCACACCATTCCCTTCCAACACCTGTCTATCGGCAGCTAGTTGGGACTGACTTAACCTGGCTCCTATTTATGCAGTCCTAGCCAGACAGTCAATGCTGTTATTTCTCTCTTGTTCCTGCATCATTGGGCCATAACTTCCGACCATTGACAGAAAGTGCTGGCCCACAGAAATTAGAAAAATAAATGCACCCTTACCTGGCCTTGAAAATTGCATTGCCACTTCCATTCGTTGGAGCTGCTTGGAGCCTGCATCAAAAAAATCCTCGCAGGTGCCAACAAAGTCTAGATCCAGCATATTCAAGGAGGCCACGCCCATTTTTTAAACTACCTTAAAGCAGGTAAGTTTAAAGGGCCAGGGAAATTGACAGGCCAGGGGAAGGCAAGTTTCTAAGATAAACATATAGGATTTGGGGGTTGGGGTGTCCGGAGATCGAGGGATCTGAGGTTTTGGGGAGGGAAGCCCAAGGTTGGGGTTGGGGGGTCTGAGACTGGAGGTCGGGGGTGGGGGGGTCCGAGGTTGAGGAAGGGGTCTGGGGTCGTGTGGGGGGTCTGGGGAGGTCCGAGGTCTGAGGGGATGTCCGAGGCCTGGGGGTGTGGGTTCCGAGTTCTAGGGGAGATGGGGGTCTGGGGGAGCTTCTGAGGTCTGGTGGGAGTGGGATTGGGGGTCTGGGAAGGGGGGGTTCTGAGGTTTGGTGGAGGTGGTGGTCTGGGATGAGGGGTTCTGAGGTCTGGTGGGGATGGGGTCTGGGCTGGGGGGTTCTGCAGTCTGGTGGGGGTCTGGGGTGGAGGTTCTGATGTCTGGTGGGGGTGAAGATCTGTGGATGTGTGGGGTCGGGGGTTTTGAGGTCTAAGGGGATAGGGGTCTGAGGTGGGGGGCTCCGAGATCTAGGAGGGGTGGGGGTCTGGGGTTGGGAGATTCCAAGGTCCAAGAGGGGTGGGGGTCTGTGGGGTGAGGGGAGTTCGGGGGGTTCCGAGTTCTGATTTCTAGGAGAGATGGGGGTCCGGGGGATTTCCGAGGTCTAGGGGGTGGGGGTCTGGGGTCGGGGTTCCAAGATCTAGGAGGGGCGGGGGGTTCTGAGGTCTGGGGGGAGTGGGGGTTTCTGAGGTCTAGTGGGTTGGGGGTCTGGAGTGGGGTTTCCTAGATCTGGGGGCATGGGGGGGTTCCGAAGTCTGGGGGTTGGAGGTCTGGGCTGGGGGGTTCCTACGTCTAGTGGGGGGTGGGGGTCTAGGATGAGAGGTTCCAAGGTCTAGGCGGGGTGGGAGGTTCCGAGGTCTAGTGTGGGAGGTTCCGAGGTTTGGGGGGGGGTGGGGATTTGGGATGGGGAGTTCCAAGGCCTAGGGAAGTTGGGAGGTCCCTGGGGGGAGTCTGAGGTCGGGGACCGGGTTCGAGCTCGCGAGGTGGGGGCTGAGGTCAATGTGGGGGGCTGAGGTCGGTGGGGTTGCCGGTGGTTGGGGTAGATGGGGGCAGTCCCGTGGTGGGGGGCGGGGGGTGTGTGGGGTGTCCCTTAGAGTCAGTCTGGGCCTTTACAATAGTTACCCAGAAGTTAGAAGAGGTTTTAATTCTTCTAACTTTTTCTGGGTAACTATTGGTATAACCCTGGAGGAATCATCGAAATTTGTGATTTAAATCGTATTTTCGGATGGATCCCAGTGCAGCGCAGTGCAACACAACGCAATTGTGCAAAGGAAGTTAGCATTTCTGGGCAAATGCCATGCAAACCCTTACCTGCGAACTTGCCAGAGAGATTCCCCAGCGCATCTTTGGGATACCACCCCCCAGAATCTGAAACTGGGGAGCGTGGATGTTATGGGCCATTACCTTTGGGACATCCTCAAAAATCTTTCCTTGACCTCCTCTTCTTTCTCATCCAGAAGTTATCCATCAGCCAAAACTGTCAGATTCCACACAAGATCATAAAAAATAGGAGCATGAGTAGACCATTTGATCCCTCAAGCCTCCTCCGGCATTCAATAAGATCATGGCTGATCTGATCATGACCTTAACTCCACTTTCATCCCTGCCCCACCATAACCTTTGATTCTCTTGTAGATCAAAAATTTGTCTAACTCAGCCTTGAATATATTCAATGGTCCAGCCTTCACTGCTGTCTGGGAAAGAGAATTCCAAGTGACCCTCTAAGGGAAAAAAAAATCCTCCTCACCTCTGTCTTATCTGACATCAGACAGCCAACCTGACCTCACCACCACCTCCCCTACCACTCCACTGCTTCTAGATTTGTCATGCTACTTGTCCGATACCCAGAATTGAATAAAATGAAATGCCCTCCAACTAAATATTGGGAAGACCAAAGCCATTGTCTTCTGTCTCTGCCAATGACTTCACTTGCTGATTACTGACTGAGGCTGAAACAGACTGTTTGAAATCTTGGCATTCTATTTGACACTGAGTTGGACCTCCGACCACATATTCTCTCCATCTTCAAGACCAGGGCAAATAACATCAAGGCGATCAGTATAAATGATACAAGGACATCCTAAAAAGAGCCTTACAAACTTCTGCATTGTAGACTACCTCTCTTGGGAAAACACCGCAGCTGGCTGGCCCATGTGGAGGCAAACATTGAAATTCGCTTTAGTAAACGTTGAAGTCCACCTACAACAAATTCGCAATGTCCAATGTACCTAGAGGTAGGCCAAAGGTGGCACAGCTGCAGAAGTTCCCCCAAGCATCAACAGCATTAACTGCCATTTCTGAGTACACCCATGCTGATCTCACACTGGCTCTTCAGTCACGAGAGGACCCACAGAATACGATAAGGTCACTTTCAGCTTGGCCATACTCAAGTAATGAGGAGTCTACCACCAAGATAGGGGATGGTAAAAAAGCTGAAATTATTGAGTTAAGGTATAGAAGGGAATTTGTAAACTAAACAATGGAAAGGAAATAGAAGAATAGTCCAGTCTGGAAGTGACAAAGGTATGGAGGAGAGTTTCAGCAGCCAATCAATTCATGTTCAGTGAATAATATTATGTAATATGACATTCTTGATATTTTACTTAGTTTAAATTCTTATTTTGGACAATAGAATTTTCAGTTAAAAAAAGCAGTTGAAGAAAAAAAAGCAGACTTTTTTGTGATTTGATTGGTTCACATTTTTTCCTTTATTGGTGCAATCTCCTGATTGGTCATTCAGGATTGGATGATTTGCATGAATTTAATAGCCTCTAATTTTCCAGCTGCTTTCTTTGCTTTGAAATTTTACATTATGTCTTTAATTTGCTGCTATTGTACTTAGAAGCAATAAAATATGGTGCTGAAAATGTGACAACCAATTTGATAAAGGAGAAGAGTGTGCTACTTGTAAGATTTTTAATATATTATGAATAGATTCTTTATATTCTTTATAATCCATTATGTTGATTTGGTCATTTTGAATCATAGACCCTTTGGGAATTAATTCATTCATTCATTGGCACGTGAGAGAGATTGAAGAAACTGATGCATTTCAGAATGGCTGTATATGAACTTACTTTTACACAGTAAAAAAGTAAGTAAATGTACTTGGAAATAATACTTTTTTGCAAGTTTAGCTTAGGGAGTTAAAAAATCTCAATTGGGTCAAAGAACAAAAGTGGATCATATTTCAGAGTAACTCTATATAGGTCTTAACCTCACATAATAAAGTTGTTATGCGCACATGGTAAAACATGATTTTAGTGCTATGTTTAAGCTGAAAGGGAACTTAAAACTCATGATTGAGTTCAGCTAGATTTTTCTAAGTTTAGTTGTTGCTGAGCTATTGTTGCCATAGTTGCATGTAAATGATCAAGAAAGCTTATTATAAGTGGTGTTTTAAGTGCCAGCAACACTACACTTGAAATGGATTTGTTTCTTTACACTTTCTAACCACTAAAATTGGGCAAACCTACAATGGACGAAATACCAGACAAGGCTTCTCACAGAAATGAATTATACCAAGATGAACCGGTAAGTACTAGGAAACCCAGTACCTCAAATAATTATTAAAATATGTATTTTCTGCTGTAGTTTTTCATAGATCTGTATTATAATTGACAGTGTCATATAATAGACTGCAATAATCTGTTCAGAAAAATGTAAGAAAATTACAGATATTTGTGAATGCTCTTAGATTTACAGCAATGATACCAGAATTGAGACGTTATATTTATCAGATAAGATTGAATAGGCTTGGGCTTTTTTTCTCTAGAAAATAGGGCTAAAAGGAGAAATTATAGAGCTCTTAAAAATTTTGGAAGTGTTTGATAGAGTAGATGTAGAGAAGATGTTTTCACTTGTAGTAGGGGAGATCAGAATAGGGACTATAAATATAAAATAGTCACTAATAAATCCAATAAGAGATTCAGGAGAAACTTCTTTAACCAGAGTGGTTAGAATGTGGAACATGCCTCCGCAAGAAATAGTTGAGGTGACTAGGGGAAGCTTGATATCACATAAGGCAGAAAGGAAAAGAGGATTATGCTGAAGATGAAGAGGTCTGTGAGAAAGTTTGGAGGAGGGGGTTGGAAGAGGGCCCTGTTACAAACTTTGGATACTTGCCTTAATTGTCATAAGTCATGAAATTGTGTGTGCAATAGTTGTAAATTATCATGATTGGTCCAGTATTTGCATTCGAAATAACAGTGAAGCTGCTATTAACAGGCAGATCATACAGCAGCTCTCTGCAAGGACAGATGTGCAGGCAAACACAAATATCTGAAAGTATCTGTCTGAGGTGCTCCATCATTAGCTTTGAAAATAGCATTTTGCTGTTTGACTCAACATTCAAATACATTGAGTGGCACGATGTTCTAACACTTGCACCACAGATACAAACTGAACTTGCCACAAAAAGTTGGTGCTTGTTCTTTTCAGTCTAAGTACCCTTTTAATTGTATGGTAAGAGTTAGTTACTGCCAGTCAACCTCTCTGGAACTGAAAATTTAACTATTGCCAGTGTGGAATCTCATTCCTCCCTTAAACTGTTGAGAGAGTTCCTTTTTAAATATTTTTATCTTTATCTTTCCCTTTGTCTCATTTTTCTTCCCCTTCATGCAATCCTTCTTTCCCTCTCATTTCTCATTCTGTGCCTTATTTGACGTTGAATTCACCATTCTAATCTTTCACATTCAAACCTTGTGATGTTAATTTCACAATCCTTAAATCTGGTTAAGAAGGCGCACAGTTGCTTGTGTTGTTAACACAGATCCCAGATGCCTTGAGGAGGGCACCATACCATTTTCATCTGACTCTTCCAGCAATTCACAGGACAAAATTTCATGGAAGTTAAAAGGAAAGGGCAAGTCTAAGTAATGGTGGGTGTCATTTGTTAGCCAACTGCAGTAATATTTGGGCCATTAAATCTCACTCAAATGAAATTAATCTCTCTGCTACTTTAGTAAACTTTTAAATGGATTAACAATGAGAAATTCGATATGAATAACATTTTACCCCAAAAATCCTAGAGAAAGAGAAGCCTCATATAAATTGTAGTGTTTCAACTCTGGGAGTACTATGAAATTGTACAATGTATATAAGTTGTAAAGTGATATAATTTGAGTGAAACAGTACTTACCGAAAATAAATGAATTAGTGCTGTTAGTAATATATAATTAAATGTTTGATGTAATCAGGAAGTTAACACGTGACCTGAAAATTCTATTCTTTCTTTCTTTACCTTTAATTCACCTTCCATACCTGATTTGATTTTAACTCACCTGTTCCAATTCATCCTCTTTCTCGTTATCGTTTTTCGTTATCTTGACTCCCTTCTCTCTCCCCTGTCCAGTCCTTTCTCAGCTACATCCATGATTCCTCTGACACCTTATGTCACATCAACAATTTCAAGTTCCCTGGCCCCAACGGCCTCCTCTTCGCCATGGACGTCCTCTACACCACCATCCCCCACCAGCATGGTCTGAGGGCCCTTAGCTTTTTCCTCAAACAGAGGCTCGAACAATCCCCATCCACCACTACTCTCCTCCATCTGGCTGAACTTGTCCTCACACTGAACAATTTCTCCTTCAACTCCTCTCACTTCCTCCAAATAAAAGGTGTGGCTATGGGTACCCGCATGGGCCCCAGCTATGCCTGTCTCTTTATGGGGTATGTGGAACATTCCTTGTTCCAGTCCTACTCCGGCCCCCTCCCATAACTCTTTCTCCGGTACATTGATGATTACTTCGGTGCTGCTTCGTGCTCTCATCAGGACCTGGAAAAATTTATTAATTTTGCTTCCAATCTCCACCCCTCCATCATTTTTCACATGGTCCATCTCTGACACTTCCCTTCCCTTCCTTGGCCTCTCTGTCTCAATTTCTGGTGATAGACTGTCCACCAATATCCATTACAAGCCTACTGACTCCCACAGCTACCTCGACTACAGCTCCTCACACCCCGCTTCCTGTAAGGACTCCATCCCATTCTCTCAGTTCCTTCACCTCCGTCACATCTGTTCTGATGATGCTATCTTCCAAAACAGTCCCTCTGACATGTCCTCCTCCTTCCTTAACCGAGATTTTCCACCCACGGTCGTTGACAGGGCCCTGAACCGTGTCTGGCCCATCTCCCGCGCATCCGCCCTCACGCCTTCTCCTCTCTCCCAGAAACATGATAGGGTCCCCCTTGTCCTCACTTATCACCCCACCACCCTCCGCATTCAAAGGATCATCCTCCACCATTTCCGCCAACTCCAGCATACTCCACCACCAAACACATCTTCCCTTCACAACCCCCCATCCCCCCGCCCCGGCGGCATTCTGTAGGATCGTTCCCTCTGGGACACCCTGGTCCACTCCTCCATCACCCCCTACTCCTCAACCCCCACCTGCAGCACCTCCCGATGCATTCGCAAAAGATGCAACACCTGCCCCTTCACCTCCTCTCTCCTCACTGTCCAAGGACCCAAACACTCCTTTCAAGTGAAGCAGCATTTCACTTGCATTTCCCCCAACTTAGTCTACTGCATTCGTTGCTCCCAATGCAGTCTCCTCTACATTGGAGAGACCAGACATAAACTGGGCGACTGCTTTGCAGAACACCTGCAAGAATGACCCAAACCTCCCTGTCGCTTAAATAAAAACAAAAAACTGCGGATGCTGGAAATCCAAAACAAAAACAGAATTACCTGGAAAAACTCAGCAGGTCTGGCAGCATCGGTGGAGAAGAAAAGAGTTGACGTTTCGAGTCCCCATGACCCTTCAACAAAACTAGGTGAATCCAAGGGGAGGGGTGAAATATAAGCTGGTTTAAGGTGGGTGGGTGGGTGAGGGGTGGTGGGGGTTGGGGGGGGGGGGGGGGTGGGGGAGAGAAGGGGGGCTGTTGGGTGGGAGGAGAGGGGGGGTTGGGGGGGGGGGCGGAGAAGTGGAGGGGGGCTGTGGTTGTAGGGACAAGCAAGCAGTGATAGGAGCAGATAATCAAAAGATGTTATAGACAAAAGAACAAAAGAACACAGAGGTGTTGAAGTTGGTGATATTATCTAAACAAATGTGCTAATTAAGAATGGATGGTCGCTTGCTATTTTAACACTCCACCCTGCTCTCTTGCCCACATGTTTGTCCTTGGCTTGCTGCATTGTTCCAATGAAGCTCAACACAAACTGGAAGAACAGCACCTCATCTTCCGACTAGGCACTTTATAGCCTTCCGGACTGAATATTGAATTCAACAACTTTAGATCTTGAACTCCCTCCTCCATCCCCACTCCTTTTCCGTTTCTTCCCCCTCCCTTTTGTTTTTTTCCGATAATTTATATAGATTTTTCTTTTCCCACCTATTTCCATTATTTTTAAATCTATACTTCTTATGCCCTGTTAGTCTCATTTCACCCCACCCCCACTAGAGCTGTACCTTGTGTGTTTTGCCATCCATTCTTAATTAGCACATTCTCTTAGATAATATCACCACCTTCAACACCTCTTTGTTCTTTTGTCTGTGACATCTTTTGATTATCTGCTCCTATCACTGCTTGCTTGTCCCTACAACCACCCCGCCCCCCACTTCTGTCCCCCAACCCTACCCCCCCCATCTTAAACCAGCTTATATTTCACCCCTCTCCTAATTTTACTCAGTTCTTTTAAAGGGTCACGAGGACTCGAAACATCAACTTTGCTCTTCTCCACCGATGCTGCCAGACCTGTTGAGTTCTTCCAGGTAATTCTGTTTTTGTTTTGGATTTCCAGCATCCGCAGTTTTTTGTTTTTATCTCTGTGTTTTCATCCTCTTTCTCTGTTATTCTGCTGTCGTTTTCTCAAAACTTTAATCTCACTGTTGGTCCTGTTGTCCATTAATGTCCCAGATGCCCATGCTGCAGTTATCAGTTTACAGTTCCAGCAAATTAGATTTGAGGATGGGACAGCCACAATTCAGTTGGTAATAGTCTTGCCTCTGAGACAGAAGGTTGTGGGTTCAGGTCCCACTCCAGGACTTGAGCACAAAAAATCAAAGCTGACACTCCAGGGCAGTACTGAAGGAGTGCTGCAGTGTTGGAGGTGCCATTTTTGGGGTGAGATGTCAAACCAAGTCCCCCATCAGTCCTCTTAGAAAGAGATCCCATGGCACCATTTTCAAGCTATCCCCTTTATTGGGAAGGTAACTCGCCTCCCTATCTCTGTCAACTCCTTCACATTTACAATTCCCCTGCTTGAGATCTCTTCTCTCGACCAATTCTGAACCCTTACATGTCCCCTATTTTCATAGCTGCACCATTGGTGGCCACACCTTCAGTTCCTCAGGCCCGAAATTTTGGAATTCAATCCCTAAGATTCTACCTCTCTATCTTCCATTAAGTCCCTGCTATGAGGACCCCGTTTTTGAAAAATTTGAAGGATGTGGAATTTTGGACAATCTTCCTCCTTAGTTATTTTTAAAAGAGCAATATTAATTTGGAGCCGTGAATATGCCATTCTTTAAGAAACCATGGATCAAGGTAGATGTCCAGCAGGGAACACTTACTGAGGGAAGAGATACTTTGTATATCTAAGTTAACAAAGATCTGCTGTTGCCAGGCTAAAGACACTTGCTGATTGATTAAAAACACCTGGTCTGAGAGAAGTATCCTTTGAACATCTTAGTCTTTAAGACTCTCAAGTCAGAGAGAGAGAGAGAGAGTGAGTGTGCAGGGGTGCCTTAGAAACAAGCTGCAAGAAAAAGTCTCTCTCACCCTCTTTCTGCCCTAGCTTTTGAGTTCCATGCGGTCTTGAGTGAGTTAAGCTTTCCTCAGAAGCATCTCATCAGGATAACTCAACTTTTTTTTTTGAAAGCCTGCAAAGTTGTGATAAGTAAGAGTCATCAAGACAGTTTCACCAACAAATCTGTATAAAAGAACTTCCAGATCTATTATGACCAGAATTGTGTTAGATCATCAGTGTCAAGATCTCTTTGAATTTTACCCTTTTAAAAGAAACTTTCCCATCCTCCAGCCTCTGGGGACTGTTTTAACTTGTGTTGTGTTTGTGTATGTGTATAGTGGTTTGAATATGTTTTTTAAAAAAAGGGGAAAGTCGTTACATTTCTAAACTACAACATGTATAATAAACTGTTTATTAACTTGTTTAATAACTTGTTTTTTAAAAATAGTTTGTTTTATAATTTTTTTGTATTTACTGAAAAAAGCCTGTTTAGAGTCTTTTTATGCTGGGAATAACAGTATCAAAGATAACAGTTGATCAGTTTTGTAGGTAAATAAAACTATTGTTACAAGCTGTAGAGAATTGGGGCTAGAATTAACTGCGCTCTCCTCCCACCACAGTCTGTATCACAGCATTGGGTCTTTTATGGGATTCGAAGCATGGACAATGAGTGATTGGATGCAGATTAATAATAACTGTTAAAGGATAAAAAGACAGATACCAGGTTTCTGATTCATCGGTAACTGATATGGCTTTGGAAATTGCTATGACTTTTTTAAAGATGGAAGATTTATCCCTGACTGGTTTACAAAAAGTAACCAAGGTTAAGCTAAGGGAATTGGCAGATAAGTTGAAGTTAGATGCAACTGAAGAGGCGAGGAAAGCAGATATAGTTGAGGTAATAGCACAGCATTTGAAATTGGAAGGGATACAAGAGAGACCACATTCCCCAGGGGGTGAGCCAATTGAGTTAGCTAGGATTCGGTTGCAAATGAAGCAGCTTGAACACGAAAAAGAAATGGAGAAACTTAAACTTGAACAGGAAAGAACAGAAAGAGAGAGCATTTAAGCAGCTAGAACTGGAATTTCAGGCAAGAGAGGAGGAACAAGAAAGAGAATACTAGCTTAAAAGGCTGAAATTTAAAACAGAGGCACCAGATGTTGGGGTGCGTTTTGCAGATGGACATGTTCAGTGGGATGATGTTTAAATTTGTACATGCTCTTCAAAAGTTTGAATAGCCGTACTCTTATGGATATGACAACATGATTTCCAGAGCCCATCCCTTTGAGAATGATTACAGCTAAGGTCATGGTAGAGAAGTTAACCCAATTTTTCCTAGATATGGATCACTAAAGGAGATCCAGTCAGATCAAGGTTCTAATTTTATGTTTAAAAATTTTAAGAACATAATGAGTAGCTTGGGTATAAAGCAGTTAAAGTCCATGGCTTACCATCCATAGACACTGGAGCTTTAGAGAGGTACCATAAAACTCTAAAAACAAAGATTAAAGAATGTTTTCATAAATATCCCCATGATTGGGACAAAGGACTGGACTTTATTTTATTTGCCACCCGAGGTTCACCAAACGAATCTACTGGTTTTAGTCCTTTTGAATTAATCTCTGCAAATGAGATAAGGGATCCTCTGAAATTAATTAAAGAAAATTCTTTAGGACAGTTAGACAACATGTTCTCATACTTAAGAAGTAGGACAACAAAAAGATCTAGCGAGGTTACTTATGAAATTCAAAGGAATGTGCAAGGGTGAACCAGGGGGTACAACTTTAGCCACACGTAATGTGGATTTAGGGAGGTCTTCTCTTATAAACCAACACCCTTATCATTTAAGCCTAGAGGAACAGGCTTAGGTAGAAGCAGAAATCCAACACATTGAAAAATCACTTAATTGAACCGATGTTGGCTGCCCCTAACAACTAAACCTTTCAAGGTGACAATCCATGCCAGTGACTTGGGGGTGGGTGCAGTCTTATTACAAGAAGATGAATCAGGCAAAGAAAAGCCAGTGGGATACTTTTCTAAAAGTTAAATCAGCATCGAAAACATATTCTACCATAGAAAAAGAAACCCTAGGATTGTTACTGGCCTTTATAGAAAAGTTATGACTCAGAATGCCAGGCTGTTTTGATGGAATTTGTTACTATGGCCATATACTTTGAAGGTCATCCATATTGCTGGAAAAGATAATGTAATTGCTGATGCGTTATCCAGAATGTAATTTTTGTTAGTATAATATAGAAATAAAAAGATCAGAACCTATATGGAGAATGGGTGAACATATGTTTAAAATGTTAATATATATGTTGCGTTATGATCCCCAGCTGAAGTTACCACTGGACAAGCCTGATCCCAGGGTGGAACCCAGCTTGATAGATCCTAACTTTTACTTTTGTTGTTTAGATACGTGGAGAATAGCTACTGAACAGAGTCACCAGAGTCAGCTAATGAACTTGCAATGAAAGAATAAAACATCTATTAAATAAGAAAAGATGAACTACATTACAATACTCCTTCACCCACAACTATACCTTTACAGATATATCAAGATTTGTAAGGATAACACAAGTTGCAAAAACTATTTTGTACTCTAATGTTCACAGTAAGTACACAGTCCATGTAAACCACTAGGCAACCTATGGTCAGACACATCACACTCTGAAACCAAGTGACAGTTGCCACCTCAACCAGATGCTATGGATCTTTCCTCAACTCCCCCCCACCCCAGACGCATGTCACACCGTGAGCCAACCGGTCCCACTGAACTCCATCTTTCACACGAAGGTGTCCAATCTCCAATCTCCAGGAACTTGCTTTGGAATCTTCTTCCAAACTGACACTTTTTCTCAGACTCCTTCCGCAAGAGTTGACATCCAGGATTTTGAAATTTCCTTCTGATGTTCTTCTTCCCTGGGTCACCGAATGCATTCAAACTGTCTTCCACACACTCACCCTCACCAACTCAGCTGTCAACAGCACTACTGCTTCACATGCCCATAGCAAAGAGTTACAGACCTTCAGTTGTCTTTTTGGACCTCCTGGCCTCTTGCATGCTATTCTCACTTTAAATCTGCTTTCTGCAGCTTTTGTCTCTTTAAATGTGAAGCTCGGAGCCTTTCTCTCTGCCCCTCACTCTTAACTTCATATAACAGGACCTTTTCCAAGCTCCTGTCCTGCCTTTGACTAGAAGGTTTCTTGGGACTTTCTCCTGTTCCACTCCCCTGGATTCTTAGGGACTTTCTTCTTTAGCTTAGGACTTCCTATTTGTCCCTTTTACTCCAGTCTTTCTCTGACAGCTACTTTCAACCAACCTTAGCTTGGAACTGGCTATCTGCCTATTCTAGATTGCTTCTGCCTAACAGCTGCCTTCAAAAACTAAGTTAACTCCAACAGCTTCCAAATCAAACTGTTGTTTCTAGTTTTTTCTCTGTGTGTGTCTGTGGGGAGGGACCTACCTCTATGGACCCCTGTTGCTAGGCAACAGCCCAGTTGCTCTACTCTTGTTTGTTTAACTTAGCTGCAGCAGTCCTAAAACTCTCATTAGAAATGAGACACCTTTCAAAGTGAAACTAAAACTTGATTTAACCGTTCTTAACACACACATACAGAAATACAAATCAAACTTAAACTTTAAAGCTAAAACTCATTCCTAACAACTACTATTACGAATATAACTTACTTAGCCTATTTCTATTTCCTAACAGTTGTTTTCTTATATGTTTTGTAATGAAACACATTTGAAAATAATGTTTCATTCCTTATGGGTGGATGCATGTGAGGAACTCGTTTTTGAAAAAATTGAAGGACATTGAATTTTGGACATTCTTCCCCTGAGTTATTTTTAAAAGTTTGCAATATTATTTCGGAGCTGTGAATATGCCACGCTTTAAGAAACCATGGGTCAAGATAGCTGTCCAGCGGGGAACATCTGCTGAGGGAAGAGATACTGTGTACATCTAAGTTAACAAAGACTGCCATTGCAAGATGGGAGATTCTTGCTGATTGGTTAAAAACACCTGGCCTAAGAGAAGTATTCTTTGAACATCTTAGTCTTTAAGACTCTCAGTTGGAGGAAGTGAGTGTGTGGGGGTACCTTAGAAGCAAGCTGCGAGGAAAAGACTCTCTCTTTCCCTCTGCCCCAGCTTTGTGTTAAATGCAGTCTCAAGTGAGTTAAACCTTCCTCAGAAGCATATCATCGGGATAACTCAACTGTTCTTTTTGAAAGTCTGCAAAGTTGTGATAAGTAAGAGTCATCAAAGGCAGTTTCGCCAACAAATCCATCTGAAAGAACTTCCAGACCTATTGTGACCAGAAATGTGTTAGATCAACAGCGTTAAGATCGCTTCGAATTTTACCCTTTTAAAAGAAACTTTGCCATCCTCCAGCCTCTGCAGGGGACTGTTTGTTTTGACCTGTTTTGTGTTTGTGTATGAGTGTATGTGGGTTCAAATATCTGTTTCTTTTTAAGTAAAGGAGAAAATCATTATATTTCTAAACTACAACTTGTATGTTAACCAGTTTATTAACTTGTTTTTAAAAAGTAGTTTGTTTTATAATAAATCAATTTTTTTGTGTTTGCTGAAAGAAGCCTGGTTAGAGTCTCTTTATGCTGGGAATAACCAGTATCAAAGGTAAACAACTGGCCAATTTGTAGGTGAATTAGACATTTAAGCTATTGTTACAATCTGTGGAGACGTGAGGCTTGAATTAACTGTGCATTCCTCCCATCACAGTCCTTAATACTGCTTAAAACCTATCTCTTTGACCTAGTTTTTGGTCACTTGCCATAATACCTCTTTATGTGGCTCAATGTCAGATTTCCTCTGGAAACATTCCTGGGATGTTTTAATTACGTTAAAGACACTATACATGCATGTTATTGTTTAAGGTGAAAAATCAATTAAATTTAATATTGAGAAGTCTAAACTGATATGCACTAGTTATAGTTTTAAGAGTACCTGAAGTACAGAAGTTGTTACTGAGCACCGGAAACTATCTCGCTTGACTATGAGATATGCAGAAAAGGAGACATGAACCAGGAAAATATAGACCGTGTAGTCTAATACTTCGATGATCACAAATAGACTTGAAGGTTATAGTGAAAAGTATAGGCATAGATGGTCACATATCATATGGTGCATTGTCATTCTGAGTTTGTTAACAATAGGTCAGATTGAATAATATTAGGTACTTATGTTCATAAATCAGGAGAGAATAGTTCTTCTTTAATCTTTCTATGTTCTGCACAGGGTGAATATTGCAATGTCACAAAGCCGGAGTTTTCAAAGAAGAATGAGCCTAACCAGCAATCGAAAGATGTTCTTTTCCATCTTCCAGCTATTGTCAAAGAAATCCCTCACAGAGAATCAATCCTCCGCATTTGCCCCACTGCAGACAATATCTTTATGCTCATGGGACAGGATGGGCTGACTTCCTCCTGGTCATCAGGCCTGATGTTTGTGAAAAGCAAGCCTCTCTTTGTGAGTAATTACAGAAGAACTATAGTGTTCTTTTCATGAGGGGGGTGGAGTGGAGGAGGTGCTCAGAGGTGGATAAAGGCAAAGTAGTTTTGTAATAATGTACTCACTAAGACCACACAAACATTTTAATTTGTACCTTTGGGCTTCATGAACTTTTCTTTGGATAAAATCAAATTTACCATGATTTTGTTTCACAATCGAATAGGGTATACAACAAACAAAAAGTACCATGAGTTCCCCTTTAGACAGAACAAACCTATGCAAACAGACATCAATAATGCATGCTAATCTGTTACTCGGAGTATTACTTGAGCAGAAGTAATACTCTTCTGTATTGCATGTGATTTTCATGCACACGATTTTCATTTAATATTCTGCTAAAATCGAAAAACTCATTTTCACAAAGCAGTTCTGTTGCCTAGTTGCAGAATCACAAAACCACCCTGAGCTGAGATAAATGAGTTCAAGTGTGCTAGATCACTTTAGAGCCATGAGCTTGAGGTTTTGATCAATTTGTTTAGAAACCAGGCAAATTTCCCTGCAGAAATTAAATCTATTGGATAGAATCCGTAGTAGGGAAAATTATACATAGTCAGAAGAAGGATAGTGGGGAGAGGAGGAGATTATTTAACTTATTTTGTTAAATGTTTTTCTTGTCTCTCCTTAGGAACCAATCAAATGAATTAACAAACCACTGAAATAAAAATAACTAATGAAATAAATAAATATTGTGAGAACATTTACTGATGCAAAACTTTCATGGTATTTCAGGTGCAGGAAGAAAACAGAAAGTTCAAATGGATTGCTGATTTCATCCTAATTAATCAATACAACAAATTCGTGATTGGAACATGGTATCAACATCTGAAAAAAATTTATACAATATAAATGACATTTCAAAAGTATCTTTGTGTTAATATGATATCTCACTTGTGATGTCTCCTCCAACTTACCTACACCACAAATCTTTCCCTTAATCGCTTATTAGCGGAGGCCGGGAGTGGTTTCCTACCTGTTCTTCAATGTAGAGGAAGAAAAATAAAGAAATGTTTTCAGTGGACTATTGATTGTACCTCTGAGCTGTCCATCAGGAGTCCCATTAGGTTTAGCCAGGTGCTAAGCCTCTTAGCTGTCTCTATATGGATCAAAGTAAGGTGGGAAATAGAATACTACGCTGTAGTAAGTTGGTATATAGCCACTCCTCCCTTCACCCAGAAATAAAAAAAAACAGCTATGGGATAACATGAGGCTGTAACACCAGAATGTCGATCATTTTGAGGACTCCTCGAGCAGTGATGTCAATTTTTTGATGTAACTGAAATCTTTTGATTAAATCATTGTAAATATTCATGGTCAACATGCTCAATAGAGGTAATTTACTTATCTCTGCTGCCAGTGTGGATCCTCAGTGGATTGGAGTGCACTAACAGAATTGATATTATAGCTGTTATAGCTCTATCTCTGACCCATAATTCCATTGTGTGAGGATTCCTGTCAGGAGCAGAGCTTTACAGAGTTGCACTTTATATGTGCACATTCATTACTGGTTATATGTATATATTCATTGCTGGTTAGCTTGTGTGCCTGGAAGAAGCTTTATTAAAAGACTGCCAGAAATTGTACTGAAATAGGAACATTGACACTTTTATATATTCACAGATTGTCTATGACTTTAGATAGAATGTGCACGTGTTAAAAACAGATTGGGTCTAGTGGCTGGGTCACAACTGTTTAAGGATGCACCTGAATGGTGAGGCTCAATGTTATCCAGATTTTGGGCTTCAGTGGTGAAGCATGAAATGCCTGTCAGTGAGGAGGTATCCAAGTTAGGTAACCAATATCACAGGACTGGGGCCTTTGACAGGGCCACAGTTCAGTCGGGATAAGCGTTGGCAGAGGAAGACAAGTATGATGGTGGCAATATGGGGTGGTGGGGATTAAATGTGCGGTTGTGAGGGGCATTCCTGCTCCCTGCCCTTTCCACTTTCAAGTTAGTTATCATCTTTGCTGCAGGTGATGTCACTGGCTATCTCAGCAAGCCATTTTTGGGCATTCAGTCCCTTGCCTACAAATGTAAAGGGCTTAACATCTGCTTAAGATGTGGCAAAGGACGCTTCTTGTTTGTCCTTAGCTAATATGGTAGATGGCACGTTTCTGTACTCAGTAATGTGCTCGTGTTTCCTGTCTTCCAAATTTGGGGCCTTGTGTAGCCCAGAAAATCAGGTGCTGTGTGAATCAATTTCTCAGCAGTTGGACAAGAGTTGCTCCTTGGCAGAACGATATTAAAAGCGTTTCCTTTATTACACATTGTAATGGGGGTTTATTTCAGTAGTAATACCCATCATGCCACTAGAAATCTGCAGTTCCTCTCAGAAGGTAGCAGCGAGGCTTGGTGGAGTAACACTAGCAGTCACCACTGGTTTTGGGACAAAATTTCTAGCAGTACACCTTGTGATTTACTCTCTTCCACAGATAAGATTAAATAAAATCTGATTTTAACAGTGAATCGAATTAAATTAAAAAATAATAAGCAAATATTTTTGAGAAGGCAGGTTTCCTATTAAGCTCCAAAATAATGATTCATTTGCACTGAATTTAGTACTGGTGACAGCTGAAGGGAAAATTGTGGGAAATGTGCTGTTTAAAAAAACGTAAATGTAATCTGAAATTTCTATAATAAATTTAAGGTTATTTTCAAGTTTAAAAAAAGATTGGAATTTGAAAGTCAAGAATGAATTATATAGAGAGCTCTTATGAACAGTTTTTCTTTAGTTGCAAAAGCTATTAAGTGTTTCCCCAAGTTTAAAGAGGAAATTCAACATAGTAAACACCAAGAGCAAACTCAATTAATTTGCAGAATCTTCAGAACCCTGAGAACAGCCTTGTATATTTCAACAATTATAATGGCTTGCTGCTTTTTTATGAGTACAATATTTGATCCGGTCAAGCAATTGTGACATATAATGTGAAATGCACTTTGCAAGTCTGACATTCACTTGTGTGACATGTAGGCACTAGCTACATTTTAATTATTTATTGGACGTCAGCCATCTAATTTTGCTTTCCTTTCATTTTTTTTCTCTTAGATGAGTACAAGCCTACTGACGTAACATGAAGTTCAAAATAAGAACTACAGCATCAATAAAAGATGTAATTGGAAAGTAAAATAAATCAGAAGAAGAAGTGATAGATTAATGCTAATCTAGATAAAACTATATCAATTTCTTAGATATGTTTTCTTTGAATTGTATATTATTTAGTAGCCATAATGTCTTCAGTGTTGTCGTTTCAGGAACAATAATAATTAAAATTTCAAAGCAGGTTATGTTATTGCTGCATAAACGTTACTAAATCATGATCATGTTTTGACCCTAGTGATCGAGAAATCCGTATGTATGAACTCTCCAACTTTGAACCATATTGTCAAATAATTGGCCTTGAATCTGTACCTCTTCGTCTAGATTACAGGTAATCTTTTTGCTACTTAATGCGGTTGCAGATAAGGATGAGTTTAGTGAATTCCATTCTTCACAGGCTATCTGCAAAGTTCTTGCAACTCTTGTTAAATGTTAGAGTGATATGAGTAGTATTCAGATTCCCAGGTGAATAACATCAGAAGAGTGACAAAATTAGTTCTGAAAATAGCCACAAAAGCACAACACAAATATTATAAACAGATAATTAAATCAAAATCCCCCATTACACTCCATTTTAATAATTGAAGAGGGCCACCACTAATTTCTCACATTTATAGTAATGCCTTACCAATGATTCCCACATCAATATCGACAATAACTTGCATTTATACAACATCCTGAATGTAATAAAGTGTCCCAAGCAGCTCCACAGGAGAATTATCAAAATAATTTTTTTAGACCAAACAACAAGAGGCATTAGGATGGCCGACCAAAAGCTTGGCTATAGGGTTTTGTGTTAGCATCATCTTAGAGGAGAGGTAGAAGGATAGGGAGCTTTAGGGAGGAAACTCCAGAGCTTAGGGTCAAGGCACTTGAAAGTATAGCCACCAGTGGTACAGCGGTTAAAATCAGGGGTGCATGTGAGGCTAGAATTGGTGGAGGTCTTGGAGGATTGTAGGGCTGAAAATTAGGATAGAAGCAATAGAGTTTTTCATCAGTTCAAGTAATGGATGGTGAAGTTAGGAGGCCGACCAGGAGAGCATTGGAATGGTCAAGTCTAGAAGGCACAGATCAGGATTTCAACAGCTGGTGAGGTGAGGCAGGGATGGATGGGTAATGTTACAAATGTAGAAGTAGGCTGTCTTGGTGATTGGAAGCTCATCTCAGTCAAGTATGATGTCATATTTATGAATAGTCTGACTAAACCTCAGTCAGTGATCATGGAGAGGGATGTAGTTATTTGGTAGCTATGTAATTAGTAGGGAACCGAGTTTGTGACAGGGACCAACGACAAGGGCTTTGCTCTTCACAATATTTAGTTGGAGGAAATTTCTGCTCATTTAGGACTGGATATCTGATGAGCAGCATGACATATCAGACAGTGAAGGGGTTGAGAGGAGTGATAGTAAGGTTGAGTCAGGTGTCATCAACATGTGGACCTTACATGTTTTTTGATTATATCATTGAGGATAGGGATAGTTAAGAAATAAGAGGGGGTTGAGGACAGATCTTTGGAGTCTCCAGAGGCACCCATGACCACTACCATCTAGAAGAACAAGGGCAGCAGATAGATGGAAACCCCAACACCTGGAAGCTCCCCTCCAAGTCATTCACCATGACTTGGAAATATATCACTGTTCCTTCACTGCTGCTGGGTCAAAATCCTGGAACTCCCTTCCTAACAGCATTGTGGGTGCACCTACACCACATGGACTGCAGTGGTTCAAGAAGGAAGCTCGCCACCACGTTCTCAAGGGCAAATAGGGATGGGCAATGGATGCTGGCCCAGCCAGTGAAGCCCACATCCTATGAATGAATTTTTTTTTTAAAAAGTGTGGAGCGGGAAGAGATGCCATTTCAGATGTTTCTGTGGCTACAACTGGATAGATGAGAATGGAACAAGGCGGGGGCAGTCCTGCTCAGTCAGACATTGGAGGAATTGACGACTGCAGACGTTCCATGAAGGATGAGGAGAGAGAGTATAACAGAGCCACAAGATGCCAAGAATTAACTTTTTATAAGTTACCTGTAAATATGCTCAGTGTTTCACATATGGATATCAATGTCTTTATATACATCTTGTTTTCTTTAGTTCCACAGGAGATGATGAGTGTGTGATCCTCTATGGTGATGATCAGGTATGTCTTCAACATTTGAATCTTACAAATTTTGCTTGTGAAGATTTGCATCTTAGTTGGCCACAGTTTCAAATCCATCAATTTTTATAGATCAATTCAGTTAATTAAACACAGTAGGGCCCAAAAGACTTGTTTCTGCTTTGCAGACATTATGTGCTGGAGATATTCGCTTCTCACCCTGTTGGATATCTGGGGTCAGGGCAAGGATCACATTAATAATATAGCTTGGACTGGCATGTTTGACCCTATGAATGCCAGAAGTGAAGCATGAGAAAAGTAGTACCAGATGGCTACTTGAGATGACCATTTGTGGGCTCAACCTGATTCCAGGCTGATTGATCTTTCCTTGACAGCAAGGCCTAGTCAAGCACAGCATCCCTGAATTGCAGTATTTTCCAAGCTGTGATCCCAGCCTGGAAATCGTTTAGAGCTCCCCTTCCAATGCTGAATTGTCCTGTATGCCAATCTCAATCTTGCGTTAAGGTTAATGGGGAGGCAGACCCAGGGAAATTCTGTGTAGAAGTTCCTTCCTCTTGACTGCACCCTCTTTTCATAATACAATCATGTCTGAGGCAAATGAACGCACCAAGCCCCATCACAAATTGAAAAGCAAAAGGATTCAAAGTGGGGGTTTGTTTCTGAACCCTGTCAGAATTACCATTGTCATTAGACCTCCTAAATTTAACCTGGACCTCAGGAAACTAATGAAGCAAAGCACTTTCGGCCCCAGTGGTTTTATGCATATGCATAGTTTAGTTTTATTCAACCATGTAAGTAAAACAAATCCTTCTGAAAGATGTTTAAACATTAATATTTTTGAAAGCATCAATTTTTATTCCTCCAATTTTCTGCCCGTACCCCATCTCGTATAAAAATGCCAACTTGTGCTGAGGTGCAGTTATAGGGTCCTAGCAGGATTCTAGTTCCTTTCCCCACTGGCTATTGTTCATTTGTCATTTAAGCCTCGATATACTATTTGATTGTGAGAATGTCACCAGGCCATTAATGTCCTCAGACTTACATTCATATATTAGTAATGCCCAGCATTGAAATGTAGTGAATAGGAGCAGGGAATCCTACAGTTTTTTCCCCGGTTTCCTAGCACAGGATACTGAGACATCAAGAAAGGTCTAGTGGGCAGGAGCTGTTAAAAGGACAGTGAACTTCTGATATGCTTTTAATTTTCTTTTTACTTTTTTGTTTATTTGTTGGGCAGTGGGTGGTGGTTGATGGCAGAAGAGTTAGGTGGAAACAGAGTATATGCAAATACTGTCTGTAACATCATTAGAAAGCTAACTCCCATAGAGGCATTTGCAAAACCTCAGTAAAACAAAAAGGTATTGCAAATCGTTGGAGCCATGCCTGCTTTGCAGGTGTAAAATAAGCACCTAAATGCCAGTATGGCAGGCAGAGTTTCATACAAACATTTCATGCTGAAAGTGTGATGCCCACCATATTGTTAAAGGCTTCTGTATAGGCATTAGCTCCTCTGCCCAACACCAACTTCAGACCCTCTTTATAAAATTTGTTAATAACTGACCACAGCATGTACCTTGCATAGTGTGTGTTTGGCAGCCAAGCTGGCAGTCCATGAAGGAACTCCTGAAGGCTGTGTCCATAAAGGTAAGTTTTGTTTTTTTTTAACTTATTGTGTAGCTGTGTAGAGGGTGGGTGCATAAACCTTCAACACTACAGTTGGGAGATTGCGAGGTCCAGTGCACTTAGTTGTTTCTTGATGTCATGTGCAGCAAATGGAATTGGCTGAAGATTACCCACTGTGATGGTGGGGTCTCAGGTGGAGTTCGAGAGGGTGCATTTTCTCAGCTGATTGGAAATGGTTGCCAACACGTTCACAGCTGGATGTGGCAGGACTGCAGAGTTTGACCTGATTTTTTTTTGGTCTGGAGGTCATTTAGCTCGATGTGGCATGCTACTTCTGCTGTTTAATATGTATACAGCCCTGAGTTGGTGTTTCACCACGTTTTGAAGTGGGTGCAGGAGCAGAAAGGCCTGGGTGTATATTTGCATAGATCATTTAAGGTGGTAGGACAGGTAGAGAGAGCAGTTAATAAATCATATAGTATCTTGGCCTTTATTAGTAGGGGCATAGAGTGCAAGAGCAGGGAGGTTATGCTGAATTTATATAAGACACTCGTTAGACCTCAACTGGAGTATTGCATACGGTTCTGGGCACCACATTATAGGAAGGCAGTGAATACATTGGAGAGAGTGCAGAAGAGGTTTACAAGGAGGGTTCCAGGAATGAGAAACTTCAGCTATGAGGTTAGATTGGAGAGGTGGGACTGTTCTTCTTGGAGAGAAGAAGGCTAAGAGGAGATTTGATAAAGATGTTTAAAATCATGAGGGGCTAGACTGATTAGATAGGAGAAACTGTTTCCGCTTGTAAAAGGATCAAGATGAGAGGGCACAGATTTAAAGTGATTTGCAAAAGAAGCAAATGTGATGTGAGAAAAAACTTTTTCACACGACAAGTGGTTCAGGTCTGGAATGTACTGCCTGAAAGTGTGGTGGATGCAGGTTCAAGGAGGGCACTCAGGAGGGCTTTAGATGATTATTTGAATAGAAACAATGTGCAGGGGTACGGGGAAAATACAGGGCAATGGCACTAGATCATAATGCTCATTTGGAGAGCCAGTGCAGACATGATGGGCCGAATGGCTTCCTTCTTTGCCGTTAAAATTCTGTGAGTCTGTTGGCACCTCATTTTTAGGTACATCTGGTGTGGTCCTGGCATGCTCCTCTACACCCGTCAGTGAATCAGAGTTGGCTATCTAACTTGATCTTGATGGTGATGGAGCAATGAATGATTTGCTGTGCTCTGACCTTACAGATTATGATGGAATATAATTTTACTCCTGCTAATGGCTCACAGTACCCTCTGAGTGCCCAGTTTTAAACTACTAGGTCTGTTTCTAATCTATTTCACTTAGCACAGTGATAGCGTTACATGACGCAACAGATATGGCATACTTAGAGTGAAGATGAGAATTTGTTTCCACAAGGACTATGTAGTAGTGATCAGCTTTACCAATACTGTCATGGACAGATGCATCTGCAACAGGTGGATTTGTGAGCACAATGTCAAGTTAGTTATTTACTTTTATTGATTCTCTCACCACCTGCTGAAAGCTCAACCTGACAGCATTATGATTCAGAATTCGACCAGCTCAGTCAGTATTGTTATAACCAAGCCACTCTTAGTGACAGACATTGAAGTCCCCCACTCAGAGTACATAGCTGTAAAGAAGAGTTATACAAACTTAAAATGTTAACTCTGTTTCTCTTTCCACGGTTGCTGCAGACCTGCTGAGTATTTCCAGCATTTTCTGTATATATTTCGAATTTCCAGCATCTGTGGTATTTTGCTTTCATCAGAGTACACCTGTGCCTTGGTACCTTCAGTACTTCCTCCAAGTGGAGTTCAACATGAAGGAGTACTGATTCATCAGCTGAAGAAAGGCAGTAAGTGGCAATTAGCAGGTTTCCTTGCCCATGTTTAACTTGAACCTGTGAGCTTTCATTGTGTTTGGAGATGATGTTGAGGACTCCTTAAAGTTGGGTAACCTAAAAACAGCACAAAGTCCCGTAATTTCTGATTCTGAGCCAAAATATGTGCAAGAAAATTATTTTTTTGTATTTACCATTGCAGCTCTTGTGGAAGTTATTGTAAAATAGCTGCTTATGACTGGTGATTAAGTAAGTTAGAATGCAAGAAGAGGCTAGCATGTTATAGTAGATAAAAGTAATGTTCTACTTTTCACAGGGATGTGTCAACATCTTCCTCGTGTCAATGGTGGGGGAAACCCTGAGGTAGGAGAAATAATTCTATTTTCAGAAACAATGTAACTAGATATTGCCTGTGAGCTAAACTTTTATGCCATATTGTGTAATGTGATTATTTGCTATTATATAACCAGTTTCTGCCACTTCAGAAATACAGGTCTAGCAATTTAGGCATGCATGGTATAATCCCTGTGTCTGAAGAGTATGGCCTGAGCTGTCCCTGATTTTGGACCTCAGCTCTCATTTTCATGGTACCGGTTAACTGTGTTGAGCTGCTGGCCAATCAGTACTGAAGATTCACCTACATATCAGCAGCAAAATGATTCATTGTCGCAGAAATTACAAGGAGTTCTCCAATTTTTCCACTGTAACTTTAGCAGGAGATCAGTGGAATTTACTGAGAAATGGAGTACAAAGCCATTTGTGCCATTTCTCTGAGTGCTGCCGGTCTTTCATTGAAGTACCCCCAAAGAGTTTTCAGCTTAATATGTGTTTTGTATTCTATAATGCTCCTATCCTTAGCATTTCCTCTGATTTACCATGCTGTGGGTGATTTGCTAATATTAAATGACCTCTCTGTCTGTATGCACTTTGTCCATAACTCTTAAGGTGTAAACTTCCTATGTTGGATTTCCTGTCATACATGAGTAGCATACTTGACATTGACTAATTTAGATGCAAATTTCTCACTACTGATTTGTTATGTTTAATATACATAAACCACTAAAAAAAATCATAACTTAGAAACTAAGGAGTGACAAAAATCTATTAACCCAAAAAACCCCAGAAACTCAGCCTATCAAATCAATGGTTTTACAAAGTGCTTTGCCCCAGTAAATAATCTAGCCTGAAGAAGATACACCAATTTTAAAAAGAATTCAGATTGAACCAGCCAAATTGCCCTAGGACCTTTTGCTTTTGAACAGTGAATGCAGAAGTGAAAATACATTTATCCAATCTCATGTATATATTTCTGAAAAAAAAATTATTTTTGCCACTTCAGCAAATCATTAATATTCATTCCTGAAAGTACTTTAATCTGCAGGAACTGGACAAAGGGTCCAACAGTGGATGGAATTCTAAGCATTACCATTGAGAAACTTGCAAATAGTGAACAAATCTCCTACATACGTTGGAAGGTTCACAATGATTGGGTGATAGAGATAAAGTGTTACAGGATGATTTGTGGGGCCTCAATGGCTCATTTCTTCAAGAAATCTTACCGATTAATTTGAAAATTTAGATTTAGTTGCTTTTTTTACAGATTAAATACATTCGCTCTATCAATAAAATTATATCAAGTTGCAATGAGGAAACAACTTCACTAGTCATAGGTAAGATTTTTTGTTCTAGCAATTAATGTTACTTGTATTATGGTAGCATATCAGAAGCATTTTTCACTGCAGGAGTTCCTTAGGACAGTGTCTCAGCCCAACCATTTTCAACTGCTTCTTCAATGATCCGGAGTCCATCATAAGGTCAGGAGCGAAGCTGTTTGCTAACTCTTCCATTGTGTTCAACTTGGTTCACAACTTCTCGAATAATGATGCACCCCATGCCAGCCACAACAGGACCTGGATAACATCCAGGCTTTGGCTAACGAATGGTAGGTACCATTTGCACCACTCAATTGTCAGGTATCGACCATCTTAAACAGGAGAAAGCTCAAATATCTAGCCATGATCTTCAAACAAAGCAGTTTGCTTGATCAGTAGGCCCGTCACTTTTTATAAAGCCCTTGTGAAACTTTAAACTTTAATGACTTGAATATACAAATGATAGAAGAAAACTGTGAGCAACATGTGAAATCATAATTCATAAAGTTTCTAAATACTAATGTTATTAATGCTGTCTTAATGATACTGGAACTGAAAATAGTAACAGTAGGTGAACTGTTAGAAAACAGGATTGAACAATATATCCCAAAAAATGTGATTATGTTGAAGCCTAAAAATTTTAACTGTTTTGTGTTAAAAGGTTATGAATTGTGCTTTCACATGCCGCTTACAGTTTGTTTCTATCATGTGTACATCTAAAATTATTAAAGTTTCACACGGACTGTATAAAAATCCTTTGTGATAGATCTTTCATGTTGCTGGATCAATATCTTATAATTTCCCTATCTAAAACAAATTGTGGGAGTACCATCGCTGCAAGAACTGCAGTGATTCAAGGAGAGAATCCACGACCTTCTCAAGAATGGGTATTAAATGCATCCCTGCAACCTCGCCCATATCCCAAGAATTAAAAAACATTCCAGACATATTATGCAGCAGTTACAAAATGTAAATTTAAGTTGTTTAGATGCTTTCTTGACATTGTACTTCAAAATATACATTACAGGCTGCGTCATTGGCACAAAGACCTTTCAGCAGAAGATGAAAGAAATTCAAGATGCAGTTCATAATAAGAATAGACATTCCCAGCCAGGAGGGACTGTTCTGCAGAGGAGATTGAGTTGTGATGAAACAGTATTCTTAATCTCAAAAGGAGTAAAAACCTTTGACTTTTGTAAAGCAAAGAATCTGGTTGTCACAGGCGGGTTAGACAGAACTATTCGACTGTGGAACCCTAACCTCCCAGGGTAAGAAAACATGTGAAAAATATGATGCTTTGAGAGTGTTATATCAGGACTGTTGAGCTGCCTGTTCTTGTATCAATTTCAATTTCAAACTGAGGACAGGTAGTTATTGCAGTATCCTTCAATAGATAAAGTTAATGAGGTAGATAGGGAAACCTAACTTGTTTATGCTATTTATCATTATTTGATGGTATAAGTAAATGGGCCCTAAAGTTCTTCGAGGGTTCTTCTGTTCTCTGCCATTTATCTTGAGTTTTGCCAATCTCCCAGTAAAGTTATAGCAGGAAATTTGGAGAATCCTCATGGAATTTTAGATTATTGTATTACCAGAAGAAATGGAGTTAGCAAGATGGATAATTATTCTGATGTCTTGCTTAACTGTTGGGTATTATAGAGTATTTTTGGATAACATTTCCTGGGGAGATCAAATGGATGGGGTAGAGACCATCATTGGAGAGATTGTGCGCAACCTGTAAAACCAACTTCCTTGATGTACTGTATGGCCTTTTTGAACTCCATGCTTTTTTTCTGTTAGTCTCTGCTGATTGCCTCTGCAAGTGTTCTTAGAGCTCCAAAATGGCACGCTGTTGCTTGGACTGATCTAGAGGAGCCCTTCAGTATGTGGTGGAGCAGTGTCAAGATTATGGTGATCTGCTCCATGCTGCAAAACCTCATCATCATGAGGGGGTCAGCTCTAGCCATGAGAAGGAGAAAGTGAGAAGGAACCTACACAGCCTTTTTCTGCTAATACAGTTGGTGAAGTATTCATCCGAGTGCTATGTGCAACTCCAATTCCCCCTTCATCCATGACCAGTCCTACAACTTACCTTCCCTGTGTCACCATCACAGCACCTGCTTAACCATAATGCGAAGTTAAAAGACACCAGAAAATAGACATTCCCAACCAAATTTTTTAATTAAAACATGTCATCTTGCAAGCAAAAGTCACATAATCACCCTTGTGTATTCCCTTAGTGCCTATCTACCATGCACTTTTGCCTGCCCTTGTGCTTCTGTGCATTCCTATCACAGTTGTTTCAGCATGCTAATGGTCTGCCCCACCATATATCATGTGGTAGCATGGATTTCATTGTGTGCATGCTGTGCGCGAATGTGTGGGTTGCACAGAGGAGTCGTCAGCCATATGGTCAGTGGATAGCCCTTGCAGCTCAGTAGCCACCCTTAGATTTATCATGAAAACTTAGATGTAGCAGGACAATGGGCTGCAGCAGAATGAGGGCATCATAACTTCTGACATGATAGGGCAGAACTCCTGCGTGATTGGCTGCATTTCATCACACAGCAAATGGACATTGAGGAAGTGGAACATAATTTGGTTGTATAAGACAGAGTTGACATGCAGCATCCACAAAGTAATGTACATGCAGTCAATGGCACCCTGCAACATGAGTAAACCTGCAATCCTGGTGAAGCCACAGCTTGCTTCTCCCTGGAATAAGAGAATGAAATGTAGTTAGCTCTCATTGAATAGAGAGTTGCAGTGGATGTTGCAAATATCTGCAGCACCAGCCAGAAGGAGCCTGATGCTTATAAGCTCATCACCACTGTTATCTGGACAGCCAGTGACAGTACAGTCCTTGTCCTGCTCTGAGGTTGCAGTCGAGACTACAGCAGAGGACAGATTTCAGTGAGGACATCCTTACTGAAGCACAAATGTCATATGTTGTTCTTGAGAATTGCTCCTTCAACACCCTGCGTGGATATGGTGTCCTGCTGAGACCCCTTCTCACTCACTTCCTCCTCAGTCTTCCAATAGCTTGTCATGCTCTGCAGGGACTCTGTTTGCAAGGCTATAAGAAAGAGGAGCAAGAGTAGGCCACTTGGCCCATCAAGCCTGTTTCATCGTTTAATAACATCATGACTGATTTGATTGTAGCCTTAACTCCACACCTGCCTGCTCCCCATAGCCCTGGACTCCCTTATAGATCAAAAACCTGTGCAACTCAGCTTTGAATATATTCAATGACCCTGCCTCCACTGCTCTCTGTGGAAGAGAATTCCAAAGATTAACAACCCTCTGAGAGAAGAAATTCCTCCTCATCTCCATCTTACATGGAGGACCCCTTATTTTTAAACTATACTTTCCTAGTTCTAGATTCCTTTATGAAGGGAAACATCCTCTCAGCATCTATCCTGTCAAGCCCCCTCAGAAATTTAAAAGTCCTATTCCAAGGGAATGCCTACTAGTCCACCCATGTTTGGGAGTAACTAGTTTGTATGTAAACCCTGAAGTTGGTATAAAATTCTTCAATTGCCACACCACTCCGTGTAGACTTTTGCAACTTTAGCAACTATAGAAAGTATCAGATACTTATAAAATTGAAACAGTGGCCAGAAGAAATCAGAAAGTAGTTGATGATCCCTTTAAATAGTGCTGGAGGAGGTGGGGGTGGGGGTGGGTGTGGGGTGGGGGGATCCTTCCTGCTGCTGAATACATGTTCTGCTGAGCGAGGTTAAGGGGGGAATTACCTGCAGCATTGAGTTCCAAAATGGCACTGCTGGCATGAAATAAGCATTGCATGCTGATTGATGTCAAGATCTGCCTAATGTTTATACACCTGGCAGCTGTTCACTGTCTTCAGGCCAGCATCTTCACCTGTATTGCATCGGGTGCAATTTGCCCCACAAGTGTATACGCAAACTATTTTAAACTCTAAGGACATTCATAGCATCCGGAAAAAGGCATAGACAATCCAAATTTCTCTCCCATGGAGTTTGAAGCTCCACTCTTTGTCCCCTGCTTGACCTAGTTTGCAGACCATCTGGTGCAGCCTTTCTAACAGCTGTCAAGTAGTTGGGAAGAGGAATGAAATGAATGGCGAGAGTACAAGTTTTGCGTAGAGGTCAAATATGATAGTTTCAGTTTTCCCAATAATCAATTGGAGAAAATTTTGGCTCATCCACAACATGATCTTAGGCAGTCTGGCAGCATGAAGGTAATTGTGACATTGAGGCAAATGATGGACATGTAGAGTTGGATCTTGTCAGCATAGATATAGAAAGCAAACCTTTGCTTACTGACTACATTGCAAGGGGTTGCAAATGAAGAAAAGGAAGGGGGTATGGTTGGAACTTTGTTTAAATCAGAGATGGTCATTTGAGAATGAGAGGTGAAGTCAATGCTGCAGGTCCATTGGATGTGTTAGGACAGATATCAGTAGAATCATTGAAGGGACAGACCTGTTACTGAAGCTGGAATCAAAATAGGGAACGCTGGAAAAACTCATCAGGTTTGGCAGCATTTGTGGAGAAAAAAAGAGCTAACGTTTCGAGTCTGTATGATTTCTTCAGAGCTGGATGTCTCTGCAAGCCGATGGCCTAAAGATTAGGGAAATCAGCAGGAGGTTAAGCAGATTGGTATTGGTAGGTCATGCAGTTTCTGTTGGTTAAACTTTGGCAATAGAACTATGAGCATTTGAATCCCCTAAGTCTTGGTCCTTGGCAACTTGTGTTTAAGTTCCCTGAACTTGGATAAGCGTGGTGTATCCCTATGCTACACTAAGCAAACAGAAACTCCACTTGCATGTTTTCCTTAGTAGCTTGATTTGGTTCTTAAACCTGGTGATAGGTTTCCATGCGTGTCCATGCCTTGTCAAAAAAACTACTTTTCTTTTGCTATTTCTTTCTTTACTTCTCTCAGTCAACTAAACTTTCTTCGTGTGGAAAATTCAGCAAGGCTGTCCTTCTAGCACCAGTTTCAAGGAATTGGGCTATACAGTGTAGCATTACAAGCCAAACTTCAACTTCTGCTCCACTCTGAGAACTATTCCCCACATTTGCCTTATATGTAGTGACCCACTTCCACTTCCATCTGATTCTATCTTACTGTCTACCAACATGAACGGATTATTTTACTATCATAGCCAGAGTCAGGAAATACCACTAGGAGGCAGAGCTAACCCAGCAATATGGATATCACTTTGACAGAAGATGTTTATGGAGGCAGATTGGATGGGAAGGCAGTTATAACGATAATGACTGGCTAAACAAATTATAAGGAAGTCTCCTCTTTCTGACAGCTGCTGCAGCTTATACATAAAGTTACAGAATGTTTCATTTCTGGGTGATTTGATATTTTGCTGGTGATCTTTTTATACAGACGACCAAATGGTAGACTGAATGGACACAATTCACCTATCATCTTCCTCAGTATTGCTGCGGGAGACAGTAGGATATTTTCTATCTCCGTAGACAAGATAATTAAGGTTTGAAAAGTCACATTCTTCATTTTTTAATAAATGTAAAATTTTAATTCAACCCCTCCTAGAAAGCATCCTGTAAAAAAAAACAAAGTATAAAAAGGACATACATGTCATCGGGAGGGAGAAGAGCTGCAGCCTTTCTGTATTATTTTCATTATTATTATGCCATATACCAGTGAGATGATAGCCTTTTCATTATGGATCGAAAAGGTTTATGATTTGTTGAACTGTGTATCTGGCAAACAAAAAACTTGTCGAGCACTTTTTTTGTGATGGTGATTCATTCAGAGACTTGCCCATACTTATGTGAAATTATAATCACTGCTTTCCAGCACCAAATAAAAGTCTAGGACCTCAATTTTTTTTCTTTCAACCTTGCATAGGAATGCAACAAATCTAGTCCATTGGGTTGTTTTTAATGGCTGGGCTTCATTTGCAGGTTCCTTCCAGCGGGAAGGAGCTGCCCAGTCGTTAAAATTATGAGGTCAGAGGGAACTGGTGGAGGGCCAGAGGGAATGGTCCCCATAGTAAGGAAAGTAAATGGGCAAAGGGGAGTGGAATTCCTTGTTGCCAACAAGAAAACTAAAAAAAAACTTCCTTTACTGAGTCTTTTCCAGTCTTGGCTCTTATTTCTAGATGTTTGATCTGGCACAGAAACCACCTGTCAGACCTCAGATTAAAATCACAAATCAGGCCCAAATACAGTCAAAACGGTCATATTTAAAGAAGATCCTCCTGGTTTCAGTTTCTAAGCCTTTTTGCTTCAGGTTAAACTGCAAATTATAGTTTTTTTTAAGACAAGTATTTATTCAGAAGCAAAATAAATCGGATAAAATAGTGATGTAAGTACTTAACTCTCACTTACATTTAAGTGTTTCCTGAAACCAAAACAACACAGCAATTTTTAGACGTCTCCCACCCTCTCAGTCTTTTAACTGGATCCAGGATTAAGGTGAATTGGGCACTTCAATTAATGATGTTGTGAAAGACTGCAGTAATTGTACCTCATCCAGTCAGTTTCTTGTATCTCAGATTAAAGGTTTATCATAATGAGCAAGTCTGTTTTAAGGAAGACACACTTATTGAATATTCCAGTAATTAATAACTAATTCTATTTTTCCTGTTTATGAAGTGAAGGACAAGTCTTATTGTTGTCCATTTATTTGTTTATTATATCAAAGGCAAGACAAAGCCCTTCATAATTTTATATGGGGATAAATTGATCTGGTTCAGGTATCAAGATGGTTGCTGAAATCAGATTGAAAAAAATCTTCTCAACAGTTTTTCTAGCATTTACTGGTTACTGATCAGTAACTGAAGACATAATTTTAAATATATATGTGAATTTATTTGGTTGCAAAACAGCAATGCAAGACCAATTCAGTGCTCCTTAATATTTATGTCTTCAGATTAGATCTCATCAATTAGAGGTTTAAAACCCAATATAACCTAGTCAGCCAGGCATTCCTATAGTGACTACAAAAAAATTTACATTTGAACCACACCTTATACAGCTTTTGTTTTCACTGAAGCAACAGATACACAGATCATATAGTATGCACTACTTTTCTTACATCTGCAAATCTTACATCGTTACTATCCATCACAGTGGATGGGATCCCTGGAAATTAGTATTTCCAAATTCTGATCTTATTCAGAAGTAACATCCAAAAATGAACACAAATACGGTGCAAGTGATGAGAAATATTGTTTAATCTTCTTCACCTAGACAAGGAAATGAATTACAAATTTAAAAACATGTACAATGGAGTGAATTCTTGAGCAAGTTTTAAACCTGCAGAAATTATGATGGACAATAGGAGTGTGGATTACAGAGGTTCCACTGTTTATTATTATATAGATAAGAAAGTACTTTACGCTGAAACTGTTCTCCTCGACATTATTCTCTCCTATAAATTATCAAGTGGCTTATGCCTTCATAGCAATGATAATTCAGCGGTGGTATCTTATTGAGGTCTATCTTTTAGATTTGGGATATTGAAGGTCAGACATGCCTCATCACTGTGAAATCTAAAGATAGTCAGATCAATGGAGATCTGGCTGCTTGTTATCATTCTCAGGAATTGAAGGCTCTCTACATTGCAACTGATTCACTGGCACTGCTACTGCTCCAGGGCAGGTAAGCAATGGAAAGTATCTTGCTGAACAAGTGTGGACATTACTCATGGCATCAATTACAGCCAAATGAAATCAAACAGACATAAGAAACTGAAATAAATTTCTCAAAAAATCACTAAGAAGAAGTATAATAAAACTGATTATATTGTTTGAGGGCACTGACCCCGATCAGAATTTTGTGGATAGCTAGCTGTTTTATGTTTGAAATTAGATTAGTACAGGCAATATTGATTAAAGTTAATGAATCCAATGGTGTTTTATCTGCAGAGAGGAGCTAAATAGAGGTATGTCACACAAGAAACCTGTTCTATGTTGCCAATACAATAAGTTAATGAGACAAGTCGTCACTTGCTGTGAAGGATCTGTAAGTAAGCAAACTGTTCAAAGAAAAAAATATTTTTGTTGAGAATGTGATATTGCAGCGGTGTTTGTAATTATGAATGGATTCAAGGGCCTTTTGTTTATTTTAAGCATTTGTGACTTATGCAGCCAAGCATGACTATTACATGATCTTTCCCATCAGGATTATTGGGTAGTTTGACCTCATTAACCTTGACGGTTCTGTTCTTGGCTCTACTACTAGGATGTGCTTCGTTGGTGCATGTAGGTCCCTCCTTCATGATTTTCTTACTCCTTCTTTAGCCTAATGACATGTTTTCACTTGATCCTGTGTTTGATGATCTGACTAAGATTGACTGAGAGCAGGATTAAAAATTAATCTCCTATCCCTTGAACCATGTATTTTACTTTGTCCTAGATCCCTTGTTTTCCCTTAAAAGTAATTTCTCTGATGCCATTTAACTTTGAATAACGTGCTTCTGAGCTGCAATGCCATTGTTTAAATTTAATTTACTTTTGAGTGGGGTTGGTGGTAGCTTTGTAATTGTAAGCCATGGGAAGAGATTTAGGTCCAGCTTTAAGGTTCCTCTAATGGTGAACTCCCTTTTTCATCAAGAGAGGAGAGGTGTCAGTGGCAAAAAAAAGGTGAAGGATGAGGTATACAAATTGTGCCTAAGACCTGGAAGGTGACAAGAATGCTGCACTGTTCAGGCAACGCTAACCATGCTGTTTATTGGCCAGAACTCGAATGCACAAATCTAAGCTGGCACTCCAATGCATTACTGGGGTAATACTGTGCTGTCAGATGGATGTAAAATATACAATGCTACTATTTCAGAAAAGAGCTGGGAGTTATTTATCCCTGTTGTCTGGCTAATGTTTACTCCTCAATCAACATTAAAAAATCAGATTGTTTGGTCATTATGACGTTGCTGTTGTGGGAGCTTGCTGCATGTAATTTTGCTGCTGTGTTTCCTGCATTACAACAGTGACTACACTTTAAAAGTACTTCATTGGCTGTAAAGCGCTTGGGACATTCTTTGGTCATGGAAGGTGCTATATAAATGCAAGACCTTTTTCTTTATTCTTCTAGGTGTGGTATTTTACACTTAGCTGCATCGACTTTTATCTGCCGTTATTCTGTATATTTTGGAATTTTTTCCTTCGAACTGTAGTTTCTAAGTCGCCTCCCCTTCCTTTCCCAGTTTGGTATCATCTGAAAATGTGGCTGCTTTGCAATGAGTTTCTGAATTCTCCATTTAAGAGAGTGCGCCCGCCATCAAAACGATGTAATTCCCAGGAATGCATAATTAATGTGGCGGGTTTGGGACAATACGGCATGAGAAGCCACCATTGCGGCCAGTGGGTAAAACGTCGTTTTCCCTGCCCACTACCACACTTAGTGCAAATCTGAATATTTATTATCTTGTCTTGGTCCACGGTTTCAAGCCCATTTGCACCTTTTTGAATTTTGCTGTGATTTCTCTTTTAATGTAGGACTGATCACATTTTTTTTCAGTATTTTGCTGCTGCTGTTTTTTCTTGGCCGCTCTGACGCCTTTTTATTATGTTTATGCATTTTCCTATATTCACCACAGTGATCTTAATACTGAGCCCTGAGACACCCTCAGCAATGCTTCTTCGTGCCCCTACCCCCATCAACCCTAACAACTTCTCTGATGAGAACTGACGGTTCTCTATTTTTTAGCCAATTTATTACCCAGAATCCCTACAGGTTTATGCTTTGGAAGTCCAGGTGCACCATTCTTATAGAATTTTCAATAGTCCATTTAGGTTGTCTCATCCTCATAGACACTTGATCATGCAGAATCTTTGTATTCAGGGTCCAGGTTTACAGCTGCTTACTAAATTATCAAGTTTATTTGTGATAATCAATTTTGTTATGCCACACACAATGGCCTGTCATGGCTTATATCTGTTTTGTCACTCCTTTTTAACATGTGTACCATATTAGCCTCTTTCCAATCTATGGTACCTCCCTACTGTCCAGATACTCCCTCATAATGATTGTCATTATGGTAAATTTCATTCCTAACCCTGGAATTTTTTAGTTTGAGCCCTTTGAGCTTGTTGAGGGCTGCCATTTAATTTACATTGAAGTAAATTTTATTTAAGTTACTTTTGTTTAAACAGTACGAGTTACTCATGCCTTCCCTTGTTTTACTGGAGGAAGTCATTCATCTGAATATTCATTATCTTGTCTTGGTCCTCGGTTTCAAACCCATTTACACCTTTTTCAATTTTGCTGTTTCTGTGACTTCTCTTTTAATGTAGGACTGATAACATTTTTTTTAGTATTTTGCTGCTGCTGTTTTTTCTCAGCTGCTCTGACCGCCTTTTTATTGTGTTTACGCATTTTCCTATATTCACCACAGTGAATTTCTTAAAGATCATTTTCCTCCTTATTTCGCTTTTAATTTGTTTGTCAATCCAAGTAGGATAACATTGTTTAAGCTTTATAAGTTTAGGAATCCTGTATAGTATCTGACTAGATTAATATTACAACAGTGTAAGCTACTTCAAGTAAAACTATTGTTTACAAGGATGTCAACCCTTTTTAAGGAGATTTTGGGTGGAATTGTCCCAGTTTTGCACTAAGTGTGGTAGTGGGCAGGAAAAACGACGTTTTACCCGCTGGCCGCAATGGTGGCTTCTCATGCCGTATCATCCCAAATCCGCCACATTAATTATGCATTCCTGGGAAATACTTTATTTCGAAGGCAGGCGCACTCTCATTCGTCCGCCACACCATCACCTTGCCAGGCCCCACATTTAAAGTGCAGCAGTATGCACATCTCTCAGTGCTTCCAGCCCAGGACTGCTGCACAGAAGGCAGGGTGGCCCTGAAAGGCAAAAAGACTGCAGCGACCCGGTTTAGTGACATGTCCCGCAAGCGCCTTTTGAACGTTGTGGAGGCCTGCCATGATGTCCTCTACCCCCACTGTGGCCACAGGATGGGCAGCAGCATCACCAATCCAGCATGGGAGGTGGTAGCAGCAGTGGTCAACATCAATGCCCTGCCAAACAGGTTGCCACCCAGTGCCGCAACAGAATAAATGGTCTCATCTGTTCTGCCAGCGTAAGTCACTCTTCTCATCACTCTCAACTCACACACTCACAAATCCATCACACAACCACAGGGATCTCACACCTCAAAGGACAACACTACTAACTCCCTCACACACCCTCACATAAGAACATAAGAACTAGGAGCAGGAGTAAGCAATTCAGCCTCTCAAACCTGCACCACCATTCAATACAATCATGGCTGATCTCATTTCGGCCTCAACTCCAATTTCCTGCCGTCTTCCCCATAACCTTTCAACCCATTACTAATTAAAAATCTGTCTATCTCCTCGTTAAACTTATTCAGTGTCCCGGCATCCACTGCACTCTGAGGTAGTGAATTCCACAGATTCACAACCCTTTGAGAAAAATAATTCCTCCTCATCTCTGATTTAAATCTACTACCCCTTAGCCTAAAACAATGGCCTCTCGTTCTAGAATGCCCCACAAGAGGAAACATCCGCTCCACATCTACTTCTCTCTAGCATCTTATATACCTCAATTAGATTTCCTCTCATTCTTCTAAATTCTAGCAAGTATAGGCCTAAACTGCTCATTCTCCCCTCATAAGACAAGCCCCGCATCTCTGGAATCAATCGAGTGAACCTCCTCTGAACCACCTCCAATGCAACTACATCCTTCCTCAAGTAAGGGGACCAAAACTGTGCACAGTACTCCAGTTGTACAATGCCTTGTACAGTTGCAACAACACTTCCCTATTTTTATACTCTATTCCTTTAGCAATTTGCCTCCCTTATTACCTGCTGTACCTGCATACTAGCTTTCAGCAATTCATGCACCTTTGTTTAACTCCAGAACACTAGTGTGGGACTCAAGTTTCTCACTCTCAAACTGAACTTGAAATTCTAACAGGCTATGATCACTCTTTCCTAGAGGATCCTTTTCTTTGAGATCATTAGTAAATCCCGTCTTATTACACAAAATGCTATGTGCATTCAGATACAAAGCCTTTAAGTTTGTCCTATTGTCAATTTTCTCTACTCTTATATGATTCTTTGGTGCAATATGGCATTCACACACTCTGTCCCTTCCTTTCACTTTTTGGTAACAATCAGCCTGCACTCTTTCTCTCTCCTTAAACTTTGATTTTTTTATATTTCCATGCAACTAAACCCTCCCCCGCACTATTTAGTTAAAGCCCTATCTACATCTCCATCAGGCTCATATCGTCTTGAGCTCATGTCGTCATCCCATCTATATCACCACACATACATTCCATGAAGTGCCATTTGTCCTACTCACACTCTCTCCATCTGTTTGCAGAAGAAGCCTGCTCACATCAGCAGGGAGAGGTCCCAGACCGGGGGCGGGGAGGTCCACATTGGGCCCCTCACCCACTTTGAGGAGTGTGCCATCATGCTGACTGGTGAGGGCATGAACCGTGCCTGTGGTGAGGTTGAGGTCAGCGGCGAAAACCCTTGTGAGGATCCTGCACCACATCATCCCTCTCTTAATGCAACTGTGAGTGCTTTCTCCTGCTTTTGACTCTGCTGCACTGATTATCTCTACTTTGGTTCACAGGGACCTCTGCCAAGTGACTGATACCCTCAGGCAGCCAGTCCCTCTGCTCCATCCAGATCCTCACCTCCGGCCAAGAGGGCACCTCCTCTATTGAAGAGCTGGAAATAAGCAGCCTGGAAGACCTGTCACAGCCCTTACCCACACTCTGCACCAGCACAGAGACACACATCTTGGTGGGGCTTAGACCTAGAGCAGGCTTGGGTTCACAATCTGGTGGTCACCACATGGACATGTGTCAGCAGCAGGAAGAGGCAGGTGTGGCCCAGCTCCCCAGCACTCGGAGGACTGCTGGGGGAGAGGCATCTGTGAGGTCCGAGTCAGATGACAAACCTCTGGATTTTGCTTTCCATCTCATCTTGGAGATTCAGCAGAAGACGGGGGAACATCATGCAAAGCTGTTGGAAGCCCTCACAGAGTGGCTCGCGAGTCGGAGGAGTGCGCCTGCCTGCTCTCTGATGAAGTGGTACCCACATGGATGCGTATGGAAGTCTACATTGGAAGGATGGCGGACGCCATGGAGACCCTGGTCCAGCAGAATGCAGAGATGTGTGCAGACCTGCATTTCATTGCAGGAGCCATGGATTAGTTCCTGCAGTGGCAACACAAGAGAGAAATGGGGCACCTCAATGTCCCTCCAGGTGCTCCTTCCCCTCAAGGAGTCACGCTGGGGTACCCGGAGGGAGGAGGAGTGGCAGCTGGACACCCCGGGTCATCCACTCAGTAATCTTGGAGGCTGTCCTCTCCCTCCAAGTCCGTTTTTGCCTGTGAGCCCTCAACCTCGTCCTCTGTCACCGCAGAGGGAGCAGCTGGCCAATGAGTGATTCTGGAAAATGTTTGAGTGGTGGCAGGTACTTTCGGAGCCTCGTGCAAACATTCTCCCGTGTATGAGGATTATTCCCATGTCACATTCACCTCAGTGTCCTGAGCATTTTCAATGCTGCTTGTTGGCGTTTGCTTTCAGTTGTCCGTCTGAGTTGACCTGCATCTCCGCCCACGAACTGATCACACTCCCAGGCAGCACCTGATCTTGCTCAATACGACTCTTGTTTAACTTTTGATTTAGACAGCATGGCCGTGATACAGTATTTCATTTGCTCCTCCGTCCTTTCTCCTCCCCCCGAGTCACCCATTTCCTATCCCCCATTACTCTTGACCTCCCTGGCATCATCTTCCACCTCCCCTCCTTGACCTACCAGCCACAACACTTTTCTTTTGGAGATGACCAGGTGAACATGCATGCTCCCTTGCTTCCCAAAAATCCCGCCCTCATCCACATTAACCTCCTGTACCACCCCCTTCCTACCCCCAGGATCCATGTCTGCTCTGAGCCCCCACCAACCACCCTCACCATCCCTTCGATCAATACCGAATTGCATTCACCCTTCACCCTCCTACCCAACTGCTTCACTCTGCCCTTGGTCATTCTCACCATTCCCTCATACCATGCCAATCCTCAGTTTGCTCCCCAGAAGGCAGCCATGGACTCATCAGAGCCCTCCCTTGCACGTTCACCTGGAGACCCGCCCACCTCGGAGCCCCTTCCTCTGCCTCACTGCTTCCTCACCCCCCCGGAACTCCTCCCTCACAGACTCCTCTCTGCCCACGCTTAGTCCCTCCCATGTCCTAACTCCTTCAGACACCCTTACTCCTTCCACTACCCTTAGTCCTTCCTGACTCCTTCCTCCAGCCTTACTCCCTCCCCTGTCTGCACCCCTTCCTCCTCCTGGACTCCCTCCCCTCTTCACACTCCTTCCCCCTCCGAACTCCTTCCCTTACACATTCCACCCCCTTACACCTACCTCCAAAGTTGCCGCCTTCTCCCTGTTACCACCTCCTTGTGCCATTCTCCCTCCCCACATCCTCACCGCCCCCCCCCCCCCCCACCCCCCCAACCACCACCCCGCCATGGCACCTTAGTTTCCCCCTCCCAACCTCACCCGGCCCGACACCTCTTTCTCTGCCAGTCGACCCTTGACCTTCCTTTCCCATCCGCCAGTACATCTTCCTCTCCCAAACACAGCTCGACCTTCCTCTCCACTCCCTTGACCATCATCCATTGTGAGCAGATCCTCAAACAGTGACTTTCCAAGTTCAGTGAGCTCCTTTACAGCAGAGCTGTGTCCATGAGAATCTACCCAGCATGCCATGGATGTTCCTCCAGTGTGCTGTTGCTGTCAGGTTCCAACATCTTCTGCTCCTCTGGATGTCCGCAATGTGAGCAAGGACCTGCCGATAAGTCGCAACTTCTGCACGTCACTCTTCATCAAGACATATTTGCATTGGCGTGTTTTCCTGCCGATGCGAGCAGACGATCCAGCATGAGGGGATGGTTCTGGCAGGCTGGCCCTCTAGTGATATGCAGAAGTATTACAATGAGGTTCCCGTGTGAAATATGGCCCGCCATCGACTTGCTGAGCGGCCAACCGCAAACTGGTTTCACGACATTGTGAAACTGATTTTTGGCTTTCTTGTCATATTGCCCAGTCACACAGCCGAACAGTGGGCACGGAAAATTCCGCCCTTTGTTATTTTACATTATTGTATGTTGACTCTTAGCTACTGCTCTAAATCACCTAAACAAGGCTCCTGCCTTGAACTTGTTCTTATATCTCCCCATATGTCCAGTTGCATCCCAAAGTTGTGGAAGAACTAATCTCTTTGTGGATTAACCATCTGATGTACATTAAAAGCACTAAATGTTAAGTAGGGGGCATGTTAGGATGCACAATATTTGGTTATTGTAACCAGCTGATAACTTCTTGTGGATCAGTGGGAAAGCACTGACATCTGATCAGTGTGTTAACAACAACAATATTTGGTAGCAGTCCTATTTTGCTTGATTATAAGAGGTTTTTTTTGTTGGCAAAGCAACAGAAACAAAACCTTGCAATATAACTTTGATGTAATGTATATTTGTTTTACTAATGACTCTTATTGTGCTATAAACAGATTAACTAGTATTTAATGCCAGCGGAAGTACTTGCAAATTCCTGTTGTTTAAATGTTCCCCTATTTGTTCAATGAGGATGTGAAGATGTGGGATCTGGACACTGGCCATCTTGTATTTGAATTCACTAGAGCTCATGGAAATGCTGCCGTAACTTGCATGACATTTGACACCAGTGAAAGAAGGTATAGTATGATAGAACTAAATGCTGCAATAGTAGGGCTTGTTTATAAGAATTTGGGCATGGTGCAATTACAATTATAAGAAAATCTCATTATATTGATTCACATAACTGTACTGAATTGAATAATGCTTTCACTATGATGAGCATCCAGGAATTTATTTTGATAGGAAGAATGAGGAGAGACAATTAAAAAAAAAAGGGTATGATTCTAAAAGAGGTATAGGAACAGAGACACCTGAGCATGTATATGCACAAATCACTGAAGGTGGCAGGGCAGGTTGAGAGTGGTTTAAAAGGTATGGGATCCTGGGCTTTCTAAGTAGAGGCATAGAGTACAAAAGCAAGGCAGTTATGATGAATCTTTATAAAACGCTAGTTTGGCCTCAACTGGAATCTTGTTTCCAATTATGACCACTGCACTTTAGGAAGGGTGTGAATGCTTTAGAGGGAGTGCAGAAAAATTTATAAGGATGGTTCCAGGGATGAGGGACTTCCGTTATGGTGTATGGATTGGAGAAGCTGGGTTATTCTCCTTAGAGAAGAAAAGGTTAAGAGGAGATTTGATAGATATGTCCAAAATTGTGAGGGGTCTAGACAGAGTAGATAGAGAGAAGTTGTTTCCATGACAGGTAGGTTGGTAATCAGAGGTTGCTGATTTAAGGTGATTGACAAAAGAGCCAATGGAGGCATGAGGAAAACTTTTTTATGCTGCAGTGCACTGTCTGAGACTGTGGTAGAGGCAGATTCAATCATGGCTTTAAAAGGAAATTAGAAAAGCACCTGAAGACAGAAAATTTGCAGAGCTACAAGGAAAGGGTGGGAGATTGGGACTAGCTGAGTTGTTAGAGCCAGCAGGGACATGTTGGGTTGAATGGCTTCCTGCTATCCTGTAGACATTCTATGATTCTCATGTAAAATTATTTAATTTATACAGTTGTTTTGTACTGAAAAAAAAAGATAATTATTTGAAATTATATCATATGGAGAAGAAGGAAACAATGCATGTGAATCCTGCTGAGTGGGTGGACCAGTAAAGGATGGTCCCTCTCGCTATTTGCATGTACTTTCCTTGATTCAGGAGGCTGGGATGGAGATTTACATGCGGAATTTAAGAGCAGGCCTAGCCATTTCTGACATTTGTGCCACCAAATCTCTCCAGAAAATAGTATGGCATAAAAAGCCACTTAATAAATTCTAGGAGAAAACAGTGTGGTATTGCAGAGATCCTGCTCTTCAGAGAGCTGTACCTCTGAATGGCTGGTTCAGAGCTGGATCTCGCCCTGTCCTCTCTCTTATTCCCTGATGAGCTCTTAATACAGTGATATTTTTGACACAGTGAATGTATTTTGTGCCATCAATATTTCACATGACTTCTTTTAGCAGACACGGTTTTCAACTCCCGTTTAGATGGAACTGATTGCCAGGGAATTCTGCAGAAAAATATATATTGTTAGAAAATTATAACATCTTAAAGAATAGCCAGTATCTAAAAAAACAATGTAAGTTAGCTACCATAAAACATTATACACACAGAAAAAGAAGTGGAAATTCCTGTAGAATAATAATAGGTATTTCAGTCATTTTCAAATAATCTAATAAAGCATTCACTCACTGTTACAACCTTGATTGATGGCTGGTGTCAAATGCAAACACATTCAGCATCTTCTGAATGAGATGTCAGTTCAGTTAAATGTTTGTGAGCATAGTTTAATGCTTCATTCATTGCCTGTTGAAGTATTATAATAAATCTGTTGATGCGTTTGAATTGCCATTAACACATTTTTAGAATCATATAACTGCTTTGTTTCCAGGCTGATAACGGGTGGCAGAGACGGATGTGTGAAGATATGGGACTATCAGAATATGCAATGTATACAAACCCTGAGACAAGGTAAAGTGGCTTTATATAAATGAATGCTGTATTTCTTTATCTAATTTAATGCATCAGGAAACCATTGACTGATTTAATAACCTGACCTTTCATCTGGGGATAAAACTGAAGAAGTTAGCGACTGCATTTATGCTGAAATATACAAAAATGGGTAAGTGCTTGATGTATCTTCAAGAATGTTTGAGAAAGTATGGAAAGTCATCCGTTCCTAACCAATATATTTCCGCTTCTCTGTCTCTCTGATTTTCAAAGATTTATCATATCTGTTGGCTGGGACAAAAGGATCAGTGTTTTCCCGGTACGTCCAAACAAGAGTCATAGATACATTTGCAGGAGGATGCCATACGACCTCAACAAGCCCATGCTGGCAGAGTTGTAATTGTGGGTTTTTTAAAATATTTGCATATTTTTGTGCAGACAAATCATATAAAGCAAAATTAAGTGTATGATCAAGTGAAAAAAGAGACTACAGTAGACTTGATATAGGCTTTAGCATGCCTTCTGTTTCCAAGTGAACTATTTCTTTTCTGACCTAATTGATGCTTTCATTTCAGGACATTCAGGCTGACCAATGTGATATTCGGTATCCATCACTCCACTGGACAGATGATGCAGTAAGAGCTGGCTGAACGATTGTTCCATAAAATTCTGCATTTATAGTGTCAACAGTTTTGTTTATTTTTGTCGTCTTGTGCTAGCACCTGTAAAATATTTTGCAGTATTAACCAGAGTTTTACAAGAAGCCAAAATTGTGTAAACAGTTAAACTTCATTTATCTTATGAGTTGTGTTGCCAAATTAACAGAAAAGGAACATTTTGAGATACAGCACATTACTGCAATGTTGCCTAAAATAATTGATGAATAACTTTGTTAAATACGATATTGAATTAGAAACCTCTGATATTCCACTAGAACAATCACATTACCAACGTTTCAATTATGCTACAATGATCATACCCTTAAAAACCTGCTATAGCACACAACTGTCATATTTTAATATTTTTCAGGGAAATAATTTTGTTTTTGAGTTATATTTAAGTGTTGTGTCTTAGCACAAAATGAGTTTGTACAGATTTAAAGAAAAAAATAAAAACACAAGGCAACAGACATTGAATATATGTAAGTAGTAAGGCAGATGGAGAGCTTAGCTTTTAGAATGCCATTAGAGTGTTATGTAACTGGAATTTGCTTTGACTGTTAGTCTGAATGTTCAAGCCCTGTCTGAAATGAAGTAATTTAATAATTCCTATCTGGTTTCCTGTGTTTCTGAGTGTGCCTTTGAATGGACTGTAGAAAGGCACATGTGGAAAACACAATATCCAGTTCAGATCACAAGGGGGTGCTTCTAAGATTCTTGGGCCACTTATGGAGGAACCAATATAATTATATCCAGGGGAATATAACAGACCAGAAATTCACAACACTGTTAATGGTAACATTTATAAATTTCTGATATAACTCATTATAACAGATGCACCATCGATATCTGAAATATTACATTTAGTCACCTTAACAGATTTTGACTTGCCACACTAAATGAAGTGGCTGCCATGTGCAGTATGTGCCATCTTGCTATACTGATGAGCTGTGTTATGAGTTGTATTCATATGGTGGGTTAAGACACCAGACATAGTAACTTATCCTGTGATGAATATGGAAAATTGCTTTTTTGCAGGTTGATAGTGGTTATACACTAGCCAGATTTTGGTTTAACTGTTATCATTTTCTCAGTCTATATGAGTTTTTAAATGGTTTTAATTTTTAAAATAAATACAGGAAAATGGCCACAAGGATGATATTTTGTCCGTTGCCCTGTGTGCTCCTAACCTGCTGGCCACTTCAAGTTATGACGGTGAAATTATTATCTGGAACTTCACATCAGGTCTCATCTTCTGTAATCTTCATTCTCCAACCAGTACAATGATTCAGAAATTGTCAGGTGGTGTTTGAATTTCTTTATAATAATTTGGTAGCTCGCATTTGAGTATCTCGTTTACTTTAATTTATGGGAGTTGAGTACTTTATTCTTGTTAAGCAGTCCAAAGGCTTTTTGACCCACTGGGGGAGTTGGACACAACTCCTTGAAAAGTTAGAAGTTCATGTTTGGGAAAAGAAAAATATTTTCCTTCCAAATTAATCAGAAATATATAGATGTGAGGCGTATATTTTTTAGCATAAACTGAATCGGGTAACAAATTCTCAATGTTGGAGGGAAAATACAATGGGTCATATTATGTGTAACAGCAAAACTGCAGTGTAAATAAAGAAATAGTACTGGAGAAATTAAAGAGACTAAGGGTGGAATTGTCCCGGATTTGCACAAATTGTGGTTGTGGGCGGGAAAAATGTCATTCCACCTGCTGGCCGCAATGGTGGGTTTTTCATGCTGCATCATCCTGTTCTCGGCGTGTCCCACCTCATTAATAATACATTCCTGGGATTGCTGGCGGGGTGGCCTCTGATTCGCCCACCCTGCCCTCACCTCAGGCTTTCAGTAATCTGGGTGCTGTATTTAAAGGGCTCCCCTGCACTCTGTAAAGGCTGCAAAGCCATGGCTGCCAAAGGGAAGAAACATGCTGCCCCCAAATTTAGCCAAGCTTTCCTTGGGCACCTACTGGATGCAATGAAGGGCCACTATGAAGTCCTCTACCCTCGCTCTAGGCAAAAGCTAGCAAGATAGGTCACCAATTCAGCATGGGAGGCAGTGGCAGACGTGGTCAGTGCCAAAGCCTGTAAAAGAGGACTGCCACCCAGTGCCAAAAAAGGATGAATGATCTCCTCCGTTCTGCCAGGGTAAGTCACTCTTCTCATTACTCTCAACTAACACACTCTCAAACCCACCACACATCCACAGGGATCTCACTTGCTGGCAGTTCAAGAGACATCACCATTCACTCTCACACACCTCTTAATCTGCTCTAGATCATGCCCTCATCCTGTCAGTGGCACTATTCACCACCCACCCACATGCCAGGCATCCTACTTGCGCTCTCTCCATCTATCTTCATGCAGGACAAGCTGGCACACAACAAAAGGGAGAGGTCGCGTCAAGGTCCTCACAGATATTGAGAATAGAGCCACCCAGCTAGCCAGCGATGGTCTGGACCATTCCTGCGCTGATGGTGAGATTGGTGGTGCTCAATCAAGTGAGGATCCAGCAGTACAACATCCATCAGACAACCATGCTGAGAGTGAATTCCCCTGTTCTGCAGTCCCCTGCCATGCACTAATTATCTCTCCTTGATTTTGCAGACACATCTGCGAAACAGAAGAGGGGGTCCATGAGCCAGGTCCTCGACTCAAGCTCTGAAGTCACCTCGGAAGAAGAATCTGATGATACCCTAATTGAAGACCCATCACAGTGCTCACCCACACCCACCACCAATGCAGAGACACACACCTCGGTGGGGCCTAGTTCTAGAGTAGCCTTGGGGTCACAATCTGGTGAGCATATCACAATGTCTGATCTGCAAGGACTTCCCAGGTTCCCAGCACTCGGAGGACTGCTAGAGACCAGAAATATGCTGAGTCCAACTCAGATGAGAGGCCTCTAGACTTAGTCATACCTCAGTTGCTGGAGCTGCAAAGGCAAGCTCGGGAACATCAGAAGGGGATGCCTGTTGCACTCCTCAGATTGCAAGGCAAAATGGAGGAGTCCGTCCGCCTTCAGCCTGTGGTGCTAGCATGCGGGGAGGTGATGACATTATGGTATTGTTGCTGAACTAGTAATCCAGAGACCCAGACTACTTGCTCTGCTGCCCTCTAAAAAGCACATTAACTTGCAGTCTGCGCCTGAGGAGTGAAAAGTTCTGTATCATTTCATGGCACTTTCATGCTTTTGCTTTTGCTTTTGCATTGCTTGAATGGGCAGAAAAGCTTTGCAGGGCCCAACTCCAAGCACTTCAGTGGAGCTGCAGCTGAATGGTCTCAGCTGTGGAAGAATGCTCACTTTTGACAACCTTTTCCAAGTGCTTGGCCACTTTTCTCACTCCAACCGCAACATGTGCTTGAGTACTTTCTTTGGCCTGTGCTACCTTGCCCCCTCACCCAGCCCCCACCCCAGGCATGACCCGCACTGCAGCCCTTGCCCCAGCACCACACTGAAAATCAGCCAGGGAAAAGCGACTTGCCTGTGCCCCCTGCAAATGCGCGGTGCCTCTTCTTTGATGTCCTACGGGTGATGCTTGTGAGCGCTGTGCAAGATTGGCCACTAATGGTGGATAATTATGATTGGATATGCACAAGAGGCCAGAATTAGAGGAGTGCAGACACCTCAGAGTTGCAGGTTTGGAGAAGATTATAAAGATGGGGAGAGGCAAGGCCATGGAGGGATTTGCAAACAAGGATGGGAATTTTAAAATCAAGACTTTTTACTGAGAACCGATATAGATCAGCAAGCACATGGGTGATAGAGGAATGGAAATTGTTGCAAGTTAAGACATTGGCAGCAGAGTTTTGGATGACCTCAAGTTTACAAAGGGTATAATGTGGGACATCAGTCAGGAGTGCATTGAAATAGTCAAATCTGGAGGTAATGAATGCATGGGATGAGAGTTTCAACAATAGATGAGCTGAGGTGAGCAAAGTTGAGCAATGTTACGGTGGTAGGAATCAATGGTTCTGGAGAAGGCATGAATGTGAGATCGGAAACTCATCTCAAAATCAAATCTGACATCAATGTTGTAAATTTCAGACTGTTGCCAGGGAGAGGGATGGAGATTGGAGTTGGATGGAAAGCAATGACTTCAGCTTTCCCAATATTTAATTGGAGGAAGTTTCTGCTCATCCGGTGCTGGATATTGGATAAGCAGTCTGATAATTTAGCAACAGTGGAGAAGTCAAGAGAGGTGGTGGTGAAGTAGAACTGCATGTCATTAGTGTACATGGGAAAATTAATGCTGTGCCTTTGGATGATGTCACCAAAGGAGAGCACATAGATGAGAAGTAGGAGGGAGCCAAGGATTGATCTTTGGGGGACACCAGAGGTAATATTGTGGGAGCAGCAAGAGAAGCCATTGCAAGTGATTCTTTGGCTATGATTATATAGATAAAAATGGAACCACATGAGAGCAGCTCACCCAGCTGGATGACAGTGGAGGTGCATTGGAGGAGGATGGTGTGGTCAACCTTATTAAAGGCTGCAGACAAGTCAATAAGGATGAGGAGGGAAAGTTTATCTTAGTCACAGTCACGTAGAATGTCATTTATGACTTTGATAAGAGCCGTTTTAGCACTTTTGCAGGGGTGAGCACCTGATTAGAGGAATTCAGACATGGAGTTCCAGGAAATATGGGAACGGATTTGGGAAGAGACGACATGTTCAAGAGCTTTGGAGAGAAAGGGTAGTAGTTTACAAGGACCAATGTTGTTGCCCTGATGTTCTAACATATGCTGAACTCTTTGCAAATCTTCATTGTTTGGTAGTTCATAGTGTACACTAAGAATTGTACCATTTTCCTTCTTATTTCTTAATTTTATTCATATGGATTTTGTTTTAATGGAACCCCGAGAATATCCTAGCATTGTGATAGAATCCTTCACCATCACTGCCACTCCTCTCCCAACCTTCTCACTTCCTATCTCTCCTGAAAGCGTTATAACCAGGAATATTAAATTCCCAAAAACAAAACACTGTGGATACTGCAAGTCTGAAATAAAAACAGAAAATATCAATAATGTTCAGTAGGTCAGGCAGTATTTAAATTCAATCAAAATTTGGAATTAAAAGTGTAATGATGACCATGAAATCATTGTCGATAAAAACAAAAAAACTGCGGATGCTGGAAATCCAAAACAAAAACAGAATTACCTGGAAAAACTCAGCAGGTCTGGCAGCATCGGCGGAGAAGAAAAGAGTTGACGTTTCGAGTCCTCATGACCTGAGTTCTGAGTTCTGTCGAAGGGTCATGAGGACTCGAAACGTCAACTCTTTTCTTCTCCGCCGATGCTGCCAGACCTGCTGAGTTTTTCCAGGTAATTCTGTTTTTGTTATGAAATCATTGTCAATTGTCGTAAAAATCCACCTGGTTCACTAATGTCCTTTTCGGAAAGGAAATCTGCTGTCCTCACCTGGTCTGGCCGACATGTGACTCCAGATCTGCAGTAATGTGGTTGACTCTTAAATGCCCTCTGAAATGGCTTAGCAAGCCTAGAAAATCAATATGGAATGAAACCGGACGGACCACCCGCTATTGACTTAGGCACCGGAAATGGCAACGGCAAACTCAGCCCTGCTGACCCTGCAAGGTCCTCCTTACTAACATGTGGGGACTTGTGCCAAAATTTGGAAAGCAGTCCCACAGATTAGTCAATCAGCAGCTTGAGATAGTTATACTCTCGGATACGATCTTACAGATAAGATTTCAGACACCACCATCGCCATCCCTGCAGAGGGATCAGCAGAGGTGGCAGCACAGTGGTATACCTTCAGGGGGAAGTTGCCCTGGGAGTCCTCAACATCAGCTCCAGGTCCCATGAAGCCTCATGGACAAGGAAACCACCAGCTGGTTACCACATACCACTCCCCACCACCCCCTCCACTCTGCATCTCAGCTGATAAATCAGTACTCTTCCACATTGAACACCACTTGGAGGAAGCAGTGAGGGCGGCAGGGGTGCAGAATATGGGGGACTTCAATGTCCATCACCAAGAGCAGCTCAGTAGCACCGGTACAGACCGGGTTGGCCGAGTCTTAAAGGGCATACTGCTATACTGGGTCTAAGCAGGTGGTGAGGGAACCGACAAGAGGGAAAAGCATACTTGACTTCATCCTCATCACTCTGCCTGATGCAGATGCATCTGTCCATGACAATATTGGAAGGAGTGACCACTGCACAGTCCTTGTGGAGACAAAGCCCCGTCTTCACATTGAGGATACCCTCCATTTTGTTGTGTAGCACTACCACCATGCTAAATGGGATAGATTCCAGACGGATCTAGCAACTCAAGACTGGGAAACCATGAGGTGCTGTGGGCCATCAGCAGCAGCAGAATTGTATTCGACCACAATCTTTTACCTCAAGACCTGGCATATTCCCCACTCTACTCTTACCACCAAGCCAGGGGATCAACCCTGGTTCAATGAAGTGTGCAGGTGGACATGCCAGGAGTAGCATCAGGCATGCCTAAAAATGAGGTGTCAACCTGGTGAAACTACAACTCGACACTACTTGCATGCAAAAGAGCATAGGCAGCATGCAATAGACAGAGCTAAGAGATCCCCAACGGATCAGATCTAAGCTCTGCAGTCCTGCCACACCCAGTTGTGAATGTTGGTGGCCAATTAAACAACTCACTGGAAGAGGAGGCTAAACAAGCATCCCCATCCTCAATGATGGGGGAGCCCAGCACATCAATGCAAAAGATAAGACTGAAGCATTTGCAACAATCTTCAGCCAGAAGTGCCGAGTTGATAGTCCATTTTGGCCTCCTCTGGAGGTCCCCTGCATCACAGATCCCAGTCTTCAGCCAATTTGATTCACACCATGTGTGATATCAAGAAACAGCTTAAGGCACTGGATACTGCAAAGGTTATGGACCCTGACAATATTCCAGCAATAGTTCTGAAGACTTGTGCTCCAGAACTTGTGGCACTCCTAGCCGAGCTATCCCTGTACAGGTACAACACTGGCAACTACCCTGCAATGTGGAAAATTGTCCAGATATGTCCTGTATGCAAAAAGCAGGATAAATCCAACCTGACCAATTACCATCCCATCAGTCTACTCTCGATCATCAGTAAAGTGATGGAAGGCATCAGCAGCAATGCTATCAAGTGGCACTTGCTTAGCAATAATCTGCTCACTGACGCTCAGTTTCAGTTACACCAGGATCACTCAGCTTCTGACCTCATAACAGCCTTGGTTCAAACATGGACAAAAGAGCTCACTCCAGAGATGGGGTGAGAGTGACTGCCCTTGCCATCAGGCAGCATTAGACCGAGTGTGGCATCAAGGAGCCCTAGCAAAACTGGAGACAATGGGAATCGGGGGATAAACTCTCCTCTGATTGGAGTCATACCTAGCACAAAGGAAGCTGGTTTTGGTTGTATGAGGTCAATCATCTCAGTTCCAGGACATTACTGCAGGAGTTCCTCGGCCCAACTGTCTTCAGCTGCTTCATCAATGACCTTTCTTCCATCATATGGTCAGATGTTTGTGATGATTGCACAATGTTCAGCATCATTCACAACTCCTAGATACTGAAGCAGTCCATGTCCAAGTGCAGCAAGATCTGGACAATATCCAGGCTTGGCCTGACAAGTAGCAAGTAACATTCGCGCCACACAAGTTCTAGTCAATGACTATCTCCAACAAGAGAGACTTGAACCATTGCCCTTTGACTTTGAATGGCATTACCATCACTGAATCCCCCATGATCAACATCCTGGGGGTTACCATTGACCAGAAACTGAATTGGACTAGCCATATAAATACGGTGGCTAAATGAGCAGATCAGTAGCTAGGAATCCTGCGGTGAGTAACTCACCTCCTGACTTCCCAAAGCCTATCTACTATTTACAAGGCGCAAGTCAGGAGTGTGATGGAATACTCTTCACTTGCCTAGACAACAGCATTCAAGAAGCTCGACACCATCCAGGATAAAGCAGCCAGCTTGATTGGCACCTCATCCATAAACATTCACTTCCTCCACCACTGATGCACAGTGCCAGCAGAATGTACTCTCTACAAGATGTACTGCAGGAACCCACCAAGGTTCCTTAGACAGCACCCTCGAAACCTGCAATCCCTACCATCTAGAAGGACAAGGGCAGCAGATGCATGGGAACCTCAGCACCTGGAAGTTCCCCTTCAAGCCACTTACCATCCTGACTTGGAAATATATCATCATTCCTTCACTTTCACTAGGCCAAAATCCTGGACCTCCCTTCCTAACAGCACCGTGGGTGTACCTAAACCACATGGGCTGCAGCGGTTCAAGAAGGCAGCTCACTACCACCTTTTAAAGGGCATTTAGAGATGGGCGATAAATGCTGGCCTAGCCAGCGATGCCCACATCCCATGAATGAATTAAAAAAAGCTAAAAGCAATTACAAAGTAGAGTGGGAAATCAGATAATGCACTGACTGAGAAGTCAAGCTCCTTTTACTAATCAATTTAATTTCATACTATTCTAAGTTTCTCATTGTTCTTTCCCTTTGACTTACCAAAATACATAAGCCCAAATGTTCAAGTGCAGAATCATGTTTACAGAAAAATAAATTTTCTGGTTTCTGTACTTAATTAAATCTTCATATCAGCATTGCCACCAAAAGCCAAACTTGACTCATACCTCCAGACAATTAGGAACAGCTCTGAGGTGTGAGAAACAAGTCTATGGAGGTAGCGGGGCTATTGAATTAATTTGAATTGCTCGTACAAAGAACGCTCACATACATGATGCGCAAAATGGTCACTTTTGATGTTTTAAACTTCAATGGATCTATGGGTACCATTAATAGCAAGTGGAATTTGCCAAATAACAATGATAGAGGTAGCATTGCTATTTTGTAAATGTAGCTAAATGCCGTAGAACTTTGCATAAGTGATCAATCAAAATAGCTTAAATGACACAGTGGAGAAGAAGGTTAAAGCCCTGAGGCCAATAGTCAAGAAATAATTATATCTGGCAATATTTCCCTACTTGGTTAAAACAATGCAGTTTATAGTGATCCTCCAGAAGTTGTTACAAAATTGTGCCTTCAGAATTATTGAAAGTCAAGCCTTGCTGTCTAAACCTCAGACATGTATGCATGCTCTGAAAATCGTAATTGAAATCAAATTTTGACTACAAAATTACTTATTTGGACTTTCTCTCCTGTTATACCCCTCAGTCTGTCTTTCCTCCTACATTTTGAACCTTTTAAAACACAAGATTGGTGTAATCTAATCACTGCTTCCTGATTTTATCACCTCCTGATACCTTTCATTTCTTCTTCAAACATTGGTGTTGTCTCATGATAGGGCTTGAACCTTCATCTTGAATTTACAATAATATATATGTAAAAATGTGCATAATAAATTTTCCTTTACTCTGGAAGCTGAGGAATTGAGTATCTATAAACTACTGTGCATCAGATCCCGAACTTCTTGCGCAAAAACATCAGCAACAGTGGTTGCTAGCAGACCTAGAGGTATAGTATACAGTTCTACAAAACCACTATGGCTATTTATTACTATTTCCTGCAATTAATTATTTCAATATTATGTTCAATATTATTGTATGGCTCAAGTCCTTAATGAAGCACTTAAATGATGAAATGTATATGTATGTCAGTGTTTGGAATGTATGGCATTGTGCATTGGTTTGTAATTTTAACATGTTTAGCTCAACATTACCCTTTCTTCAATGCACCACCCACCATTTCCGTTACTTGCTGAATTTGTTTGTCTACTTTTGTTACTACGTGATTGTTATATGTTTGCATGCTTTTAACCTGATTACTTAGTTTATATAGAATTTTTCAATATAAGTAACACTTCAATTCAGCCTTTGGGCTCCAAGTGGTTTCTTGAATAAAATACCATTTTTTGAATGTTCGTTTAAGCAGTCATGATTTATGATCCCTTAAAACAATACTCCTACGTAACCCTTAACTCAAAGTATCATTCTGAAAAAATCAAACCCTTAGTCATTTTTGTTTGTTTAGAACTGAAATATTATTTTAAAAATAAGTTCATCATGATATGAACGCTTTCCTGTTAGCTGCTATCTTTGCTATGTTTCTAAGGTTGGGAACTGAAATGTGACATTTCTTCTCTCATACTTGACCTGCACTACCCACCATCTCCTAAAAAGTAATTGACGGCAGAGTGTTGGATTAGAAAAATTGGATATTAAGAGCCCTGCAATCTAGGAAATAATGCTGAACTCAGATGCCTCCAATTTTATCCCTTTAAAATTTCATAGAATCATAAAATTTTATAGCAGGGCCCTGTCATTTGGGGTCATCACCACTTTACCAACTCTCAGAAAAAGGTATTCCCCAATCTTTCCCATGCCCTTTTAATTTTTTATTTCAAAAATGTATCAACTTCCCTTTAAATGCAATTATGGATTTTGTTTTTGCACTGAGCATTCAATGTTTAAGCAACCCTCCGTACTGAAAAAAATCTCTGAAACATTCTTTCTCTTGTTCTTTGGGTGATGATTTTATAATCCCTCCAAGTACTGACTTGATGACCAGTGGAAATATTTTCCTGATTTATCCCATCAAAACCTTCAATAATTTCGAACAACTTTATCAGCCCTTCTCTTGATTCTTTTTTACTCTAATGAAAAGAGCCCCAGCTTCCCTCAATTTCTGTCATAACTGAAGACGTTTATTTCTGGAACCTTTTCTGTACCAATTTCAAGATATGCTAAGCTGTTCAAAACTGGTCACGATATAGTTACTGCAGTTAACCAACACATTGTATAAAGTTAGTAATACCTCTTTGTTTTGACACTATATGCTCATATTTATAACGTCTGGAAGACCTGGCTAATTGTTTACAGCATTATTAGCTCGTCCTCCAGCATTTTAAACTTGTCCTCCTACCGTTAAGGATCTGTGTATCTGAACCTCTTAAGCTTTTATGCCCTTCTATACCTTTTAAAATTTTACCATTTTGCCACCTTATTCTTCCTCCAAGCCTGCATTGTCTCACATTGTTCTGCATTAAATTATATCTGACATCTATCTGCCTAATGTAAAAGGAAAATATTGCAAATGCTGGAAATCTAAAATAAAAACAGAAAATGCTGGAAATGCTCAGCATGTCAGGCAGCATCTGCAGAGAGAGCAACAGAGTTAATGTTTCGGGTTGGTGACATTTTGTCAAATCTGCTAATCTGTCTACATTCTCTTAAAGTCTCATACTATCCCTTTTGGGTTTACATTCTTAAATTTTGTACTCTTTATAAACGTTAATATTTTATCTCCAGGTCTGTATCTTAAGGAAGTTTAGTGTGGTTGGGATCAAAAGATTGGAAGATAGGTCTCATGGTTGAGATGAACTGGACGAGGGTAAGGGAAGATAGATTACAAGCTAGAGAGAAACAGGGGATTCAAGAATGGAACCAGTGGAGGACATTTGGTTTAGTGGTCAAATGGAAGGGGAAATATATCAAAGGTAACTGGTCTTCATCTTGAAGACAAATTCATGAGCTCTTTATTCTTGTTAGAGATGAAGGTGGAAGAGTCAGTGGAGACAGATTTACTGACGTGGCTGACAGTAGGGAAAAGAAAACTGGGGTTGTCTTTTTTTCCTGCAAAAACAACTTTCCTTTATGTAGAACCTTTAACATAGTAAAACTTAGCAAGGCACTTCACAAGTGAAGATGATCATGGCATGGTAGAGCTAGTTGTGGTCATGCCACAATATGGAAATGAGTGCATAAGCCACATGTGTGACCCTTGAGAGTGAAGGTGGGGACTTTACCAAAGGAACAATTTTGAAGAGAGATGATAAAAATTTTGCTGGAGATGAGATGGATGTGAGAGAGTGGTTAAGCAAATCAACAACTGTACAAATATTATGGAAAATGGAGGGCTAGAGAGAAGGCAGTTTTTCCTCTGTCAAAACAAAAACAGAAACAGAAATACCTGGAAAAGCTCAGCAGGTCTGGCAGGATCGGTGGAGAAGAGCACAGTTGACATTTCAAGTCCTCATGACCCTTCAGCAATTTTTCTTTCATGTTTATCTTTGCTCATTCCCTATTTATCTTATTGATATGTATTTTGTTCCTGTCAAGTACCTTTATCTTTGACTTTGTCCTTTTCAGTTTGAGCATTGTAATCTAATTTTGTTATAGTCTTTGTTTCCTAGTTGTTCCCCTCCTCTTGCGTTTCTGACTTCCCCATTTCATTTTTTAGAACTACTTTCAGCAATGCTTCTTTACTTGTTATGCTATAAAAAATACTGACCTGGAACATATATTATAGGAACACTTCCATTTCCTTGATGCTTATATTACTGTTATCCCGGTGCCTTTAGATCATTATTAAGGCTAAATTGTTTCAGCATTTTTCTGTCAGCTGTCCTCTTTCCTCTACTTGGATGTCTATAATGTATTCCCTATAGAATAACAATTCCTTTATTAATCCTTCATGCTAACCTAATAGGTTTAGTTTTTTCAGCATCTGAATGCACAAATATACATAAAAATGGCTTATGGTGTAGTTTTTCAGAATATATTTGAGGATGAGGTCATTATGGGATATCATCCTGGAGTATTCCTTGGAAAAAAATGCATTTGTTCATGAATGTTTACCATTTACACAAAATACTTTTGAATGAAGATATTCAGATATACTGATAAAAGTGTAGAATTGTCATCTATCAATGTCATTACAAAAAGGCTCTAATTCAAGTACAAAGTAGCTCTGAAAAATTTGTGCTTTTAATCCAGAGTCAAGTGTGCATTATTTTATAGCCACATTCAGGAGAGCACTTCCTTATTTTGTTGACCCATTGAAGCAAGATTTTATGTAGTAATTTCAAAACCAAGTAAATAATGCCATCAAATATATGAGCTGACTCACTGAAAGTGTAATAAATTAATCTTACTGGACATGTTGCATTAGAAATGTACCCAGTGCATATTTATTTCATGTGGCTATGATTCATGCTAATGCCTTGCTTGTGTAATTTGCTACAGCTACTGTCAATCATGTGATACATAGCTATGCCTCTGCATGATTAGTTATAATATCTCTGAACTTACCACTTACATATACAGGGATAGATTTCAATGGGTGTTCTTCCAGTTCCCCACTGTAACTTTGGAATATCAGTGGAAGCTCTGAACAAATGCTGTAAATGGTTGTTAGCAGTATTTCTCCATAATTTCTGTTGATCTTCCACTGAAGCTATGACAGGTAATCAGAAGGATCCCTGTAGAAATTTGAACTCTCCCTTTGAGGTAATGGAAGGGAGAAGAATTGGAACAACCACATATCATTTTCTTTGACATACTACTTGCAAGTGAAGCAGTGCTGAATTTGTGCTACAAGAATATGTAAATAGCATTGTTTTATTTCCAGATAATTGTTCATTTAATGCAACTTGACCATTGTTCAATAAAGTAGTTTCTAATTGTGATGATATGTCTATCTCAGGTTACATTCATTTTTGGAACATATTTCATGGTGGAAAACTACTAGCTCACTTTCTTTGTGTAAGTTTCAAGTACTTTTGAATTTATATTTATATTATCTGATTGTGTTGCTCTCTCCTGCCATGATTTTCCACTTGGATGAGCAAAAGGTATGGGTTGGGTACTGGAGATTTGTGCTGAGGTTTACCACACAATGGATTAAATATCTGTAGGGGGCGGCAGGCAGAACAGTCCGTCCCTGGAGAAATTGTGTAAGTGGCCATTTTTGCTGTGCCTGCGTGGTTTTATCCAAAGGTGCTGCTACAGAACCACAAAAATTCTACTCCACTGACTACTTCTGGTGCTTAGCTATTGAAGGCATAATTTTGGTCCAGAGTCAGACACGTTTTTGTTACTATATGAGGAATTTTAACCCCCAAAAGTAGGTGGATTTGAGTCAGACAGGAGGTTAAAGTGTTAAAAATTAGAACCCTGACACCAATCTGCCTCAAATCTGCCCACTTCTGACTTTAAAGGAGGCTGCAAATAGCCTGTTCCAAGGAGGAGGGTGGGCACTTTAAATATTGCACTGAGGCTATGAGCCTCATTGTTGTTCATCATTTTGAATTTTACTCTGGATGACCAGGTTTCCCAAGCTTGGATTCAGGGTGCAAGTGCCTTTCCATCTAGCTGCCCTCCTCATTTGGCTTCAAACCCATGGCTTTAATTTTATCTGACAATCTCTTATGTGGTATTGTATTAAGTGCCTCCTGAAAGTCTGCGTCAATAACATTCATAGACGATCTCCTGTCCACTGGTTTAGTCACCTCTTCCAGAAATTCAATCAGGTTAATCAGGCATGACCTACTTATAAACCGATGCTAACTCTCTCCGATCAGCTGAAAATTTCCAATGTGCTCAGTAACTTATCCTTCCTGGCAACAGATGTTAGGCTAACTGGTCTATAATTTCTTGAATTCTCTCACCATTCTTAAATAGAGCAGTGACACGTGCAATTTTCCAATCTAAAGGAACAGTTCCTGAATTGAGAGAACTTTGTAGACACTCTAACTATAATCTTCCAATGTTCTTAGTGTTCTTTTAAAACCCTAGGATCGGAACCATCTAGTCCTAGGGATTTATCACTTTACCTTGCTTTTTGCGATTCCCTGTCCTTGATTCATTATTAGTTTCCTTGAAATTTCTGGCAAGCTGATCTGTTCCTCAACTGTAAACACTTAAGCAAAATAATTATAGATCATGTTTGCCATTTCCTTATTTCACTGATGATATTACTGTTATCAGTTTTAAAGGGGTGAATATTACTCCGACCTCTTTTTCTTAAATAATAAAAATGTTTGTGTTGATTTTATTATCCCCTGCATGTTGCTTTTTACACTACCCTTTTGTAGCTCTCACAATCTGTTTTGTTGCCCTTTGCTGTTCTTTATATCTTCCCCACTTGCCAGGATCTCAGCATTTATTTTGCATTTTTATATGTTTTTTCTTTTAGTTTTATGTTGTCTCTTATCCCTTTAGATATCTGTGATTTTTATTTTTGGCAAGTAGAGCTTTTATTCCACAGGGGTATGAACTGATTCTGTACTCCATTAAATTCTTTTTTGAACAACTTCTACTGATCCTCTGTTGTTCTACTCATTGACAGCTTTGCACACTTTATTGTCCAGTCTCTCTCATCCCATTCAAGTCAGCTTTGCCTAAATATAGAATCTTAGTAGCTATTTCACATTTCTCCCTTTCAAACACTGCCTTGAACTTGAACCCCCTTGAACCCCCTTCCCCAACAGAAGCCCTCTTCCTTTACTAGTTTAATGTCCCTGTGATCGCCCTATTTCTTTCAGCTAGGATTGGGCCCAGCCCAGTTCGGATGGAACCCATCCCAACAGTATAGTTCCTTCCTGTCTCTGTACTCATGTCAGTGTCCCATGAAATGGTCTCGACATAAACCACAATGATTGCATCCTCCTCTTCCATCTCCAATATTCTTTAAGGCTGCTACCGGATGTCCCCTACTCTGCTACCAGGTAGGCAACATACCATCTGGGACTCTCAACCCTGCTTGCAAAGGATGCTATCTATCCTTCTTAATTATGAATCCGCTACAAACACCGCATTGTGCTTCCCCCACTCCATCCTTGCAGTCCTCCCCCTTTGGACAACCTTCTGCTCCAAGGTGCCATAGTTCAAATTCTGGCTGTCCATTCACAACAATCTCTATGCTTATCCTTACAGTCAATGCACCTATTGATTAGGATCAGTTTCTGCAGATCCTAATTCTCTATCTCACCTGGGTTCCCCTTACTGTGTACACTGTCAGTTACGCAAACTCCAGTCTGGACCTGTACCTCACTGCATGGTGCAATGAAAGTCTGCAGCAAGCTGCGCAGATACTGCTTCCCCTCCCTCTTGTCAGAGTGTCACCAACTTGCACTTCAGCTCAATGACTCTGAGCCAGTTCAGGACAGAGACATTTACTGTGGATGTGTGTGCTCTGTCCACAAACCCCCACGTGCTGCAGTCCAGGCACACAAGTTGCTCTACCATATCTTAGTCCAGATTATTTATATTATTTATATCCACTTTTTATTAGATTATTGTTATTTTCCTTTTTCTATACACTGACTTGCATTGAGCACTAAAACACTGGAAAACATTTTTAATGTCTCTTTAGATAATATTCTAATAAATACTTAAGTTGTTGTTGTAAACTTACCAGAAATAAACTCAAGACTTATCCCTGATCGGGAAAAGAAAATGCTCACCAACAATGTACCAATCAGTTTATTCCCTAATGCTAATGTCACTTAGGTGTTTTTACCTCTCTCTCCTCTGTGCTCTCCAGTCCTTGATCTAGACGATTGAATAAAAATACACAAGTATAGTATATATAATTATATAGATGCTTAACCCAGAAACTCATATTAAAATCCTTGGGTTCTGCTGTTCCTTCAGTGGTTGATTTAACTTTTTGAATTTTTCCCTGCCTCTGTTTCTGTCTTTACTTTGCTGCACAGCCACTGCTGCATAGTTTCCAAACCTCTTTTAAATGCTTTGTTCTCCCAGTGTGTTTTTCTGTGCTGGTCAAGAAGGCCAAACGTCTGACAACATTATGGCTTGTGACTTTGATTTGTAACCTCTGCACATGCAGGTAGATGAAATCTGATGGAACAAACCATAGTTGGGGTGAAGTAATGATTCCATTGCCTGTATTGCTGCAGAGGAGCCCTGCTGTAGTTGGCTGAGTGGTTATCAAAATATTCAGTGGTCTGATGCATGCTGCACAACCTAGCTATCTTGCAGAAACTGTTCTTGCCACTACCCATTAGATGAGCAGATGAGAAGGAGGAGGATGTAACAGAAGAGGAGGAAGAGGAATGGAGGCTGAAACCTAGACAGCTCCTTCCTGCCTGGGCTGTACATGAAGAGCTAATTTGAGTGTGGTACCATTAAATTCAATCACAACTCTCCATTCACCACCAGTTTCACACTCCTTGTCTTCCCTCCTTCACAGACCATCACATGATCGCCTTTGTTACATTGCAAAAACAAAAGCCAACACAAAATACATACTCCAACTCAAATTTATAAATTAACCATGCCATATTGCATACAGAATGAAACAAATCACCCTTCACACATCAACGCCTATCTTCTATGTGTCTTTGTCTGCCTTAATTCTCTTACAAAATGCTATTCCAGTGTCCGCAGCATGCCTGGTGGAAAGCTGCTGGCTTTCAGTGGAGGGGACTGCTGATAGCTTTGGAGGGTGACTTTGAGCAGCTTTGGGCCTAAGAGGCCTGGCTTCAGACTACACTATCTCAGCACAGGCTGCAATGGTCTGAGCTGGCTGGCTGACAGGGCAACAGCAAGGGGACTGACAGAGTGATGGGATGGGTACACGAATCCTGTCATCCTGACAGGGAAGAGCACTCATCCTGCATGGCATCTCCGCAATTTTAGTAATTTTTGGAGGACCGGTTGCTGGACTGCTGTGACACACTGTAGGCATGTTTGAACACTGATATCAATAGCCATGACCAAATTGACATTGCATGACATCAGTCACAACTTCCATTGCAGCACTCTGACTGTTGGTAGAAACTGCTTATCACGCAATGGAACCTGAGATATTGGCCGTCAGATGGTGCATCATGTTCGGCCACCAGTTCCACGCTGGCCAGGATGACTCCAAGCTTTGCACAAAGCTTTGTGCCAAGTTGATGCCAGACTCTTTGACATTGAATGCAGCTTTCTTGCAGGATTCCCAATGCATTAAGCATTTTGGTGTGTCGACCCATCAGCCTCCTTCAGTAGTCTGGTCCATCGATGTATACATCCGAGTCCTCCAATTGAATTTGTGTATGACTTCACCCTCTGGCAAGCTGGCACATGTACTATCCCGGGCTGCAGAGCGTGCAGAGCAGTCTGATGCCTCACCATGCACTAATCTTAACTTTATGCTATCCTCTAAGACGGGAGTTCCCAAAGGGTCACAAGATGAGCAGTGAGGGTCGCAAGTTCTCCCTCCTTTAAGGCAGCAAGGTAACTGTGGAGAGGAGACTCTGTTGGGACTCCGTGCTCGACTCCGAGGCCTCGTGACATCCGTGTGTCATTTTTTTTCTTGACTTGTATTGGAGAGAATATACTAAAGAAATGAGCTCTGAGGTTGCATCTTCCAACAGAACCTGCAAAATGGTAGGGGAAGAAACCATCGCTGGATGCCATCCAGCATTCCCCCTGTTCTGACAGCTGCTCCACCCACCACCCCGCCCGCCCTGCTATGATTGCTACACACCGCCCCCAACTCTGATAGCTCTGATACCTCTATACTCCTCCACCCTTGCTCTGGCACCTGACATCACCTCCCCCCACTACTCTTACTCTGGGGTTACTCCAATTTTCAAGCATCAAAATGGGGTCAGAGAGGGAAAATGTTTGAGAAGCACTGCTCTAAAATGTGTGCAATGTCAGTTTGAGTTATGGCTGCGAGTGTGAGATCAGGTGAGAGTATCTTTATCATCACTGCCTTTTTGGTCATCCTCCGCTGCTTAGCTAGGTTGCAGTTCTTGGTCCTATGAAAGAAAAAAGGGACAAGGTATAAGGCTGTGATGAGCAGGGAGGATAGAAAGGATTACATGCTTACACCATTTTCAGCTTTTAAGTCAGAAGGAATTGTGAGATGAGAGGGAGGAGAATTAAATATCAAGATACTAACACTGCAATCCCTCTGCCCATTTTTGGGAACTATCTAATTTAGCCCTTTTAGTGTTCAAGTTATTTCAAAGGACAATGCTTTTTTAGCCTAGTACTCTTTCCCAAATCTTTGTGGTATTCATTAGTATTTGAATTTACTCTTCACCAGGCCTTGCACTTGAGCTCACCATTTTCTGATACTAAGTCAGTATAACTGTGTCAGTGGTAAACCCAAAGTGTATGTCCTAGGGATGCTCATACCAGCGGAATAGCTGATGTCTGGTAACATTTCATTTATTGTATGAAGGTGAGTCAGATCAATAAATTCCTCAAGAATAAAAACCTGTAATCCTCCCTATATTCATTTCATAAGGATCATAGTTGAGTTTATAATAAACTGGATATTTAATAGATGGTCAGACATTGTCACTAATCTAATTCTACAGTTTACTAGATAGGTGGAACCTTTCAGTGCATTCACGCTGTAGGAAGAAAGTGAGAGGGAATTGTCCTGAGTTTAGTTTTGGTTTATATGGCTCTTTCAAATTCTGATCTTACTTCTTGGGTTTTATGGCTGTGGTGCTATTGACATTTTTGCTTCAGACTAGGTGTGTCTTGTTTTTTGTCTCAATGACGCACATTGCATGCCGACATTGTAGGTGAGCTAACTTTATTGATAACACATTTTCCTAACAAACACATATCTCTGTAGTAACTGAATTCTATCAAGACTGGCTCCAACATGTGCTATCTGACCGGCAGGTGACCCCACCTATCTAGTACAGAGTACCATATAGTATGTAATACTGGAGTCCGCTATCACAATCAACTATTATTATGACAATATGTCTCATTATGTCACAAAACCAGTTCACAGGACAATTAAATTTGTGAGCAAATAAAGAGATTCTCTGTATTATCCTTAAGAGTGATTACAAATTCTTCAATACCTTTCCATTAAATTTCTAATTTTTCTTTTGCCTTGTTAGCAAGGTTCCAGCTGTATCTGAGCCCAACTCTCCATTTTTGAACCTAAACTGTAAAATAAATTGTTTATACTGTGGTCAGTGGTGAACAGTTCAGGTGCTGGAAATTGCCATTCTGGATGTGAAGTTTTATGCAATCTCTAAAATTGCCACTGTTAGGCCCTGTTCAAACATCTTCATTTGGTGAAATGCAAATCAGCTACTGCAGCACTGAAGTTGGTTAATAGCACTTATAACAAATGTTACATTTAATAATACTGCTAGTTGCTCAGTGGGTAAATGCATAAACTGGTGCTACCATACAAATCCAAAGCACCTAAGGTCAATCACTGGTTTGTACAGTGTTTGTTAGCCTAGGCCAGATACCGATAAATGAGTTGTTGATGGCATTAACATCCCTGGGCAAGGAGAACATGTCAGCCAGGATCCTTCAGCTGTCCTTGCATAGATGCATTTAAGGGGAAGCTAGGTAAACATGTGAGGGAGAAGGGTTGGTTGAACTAGGGTGGGACGAGGCTTATACGAAGCAGAAACACTAGCATAGACCTATTGGACTGAAAGGCCTGTTGCTAAGTTGTATTCAATGCAATACTATCCAGCTACCATGTTGGCTTGAAATTAATATGTATGAGGATAGGGTCAGGGTCAAAAGCAGTGGCTCCTGGGATATCCCACTAATATTTATTATTTAGGCTCACACACAAAGGACAGCTATTTCGGTGAGATGTTGGTGAATTCTTAGCATTGGTGGATTCGTATCAATGTGATTCAGTGAAAAGAATATGTGAGGGTAAAGAGAAAAGAAACAAAACTGAGATAGTTGCTGGAATTTTTTAACTTGTGTAAAATGCAGTAAAATATTTTAACATATTGTATATTTTGATCAGTCTGCTTATAAAGCCACAGTAACTAGCATGGCAATTAGTGAAGACAGCTCACTCCTGTTTGCTGCTGATCACTGTGGACACATCTACATCTTTCACGTTCTTCAGTATGCACTTCATGGACCTGAAACACACCCTCCAAAAAGTAAGAATGGAATTTAATCAAATACTTGAGGCATTTTGAACAAATTGCTGAAATTGAATGTACTGTAACTAATCTTTTGAATAAATTACTTTTCTTTTAAAAGCACTGACGTATTGGAGGGCTCATGAGTGCAGTGTTACAAGGTAAGCTGGAAGTTTTAGAAATGGATGTGCTAATGAAGGAATTGAAAATTGAACATGCTGTGAACTCCCTAAAAGGAATTTTTTTACTTCATAGTCTCCCTAAATATTTGGATATATTACCAGAATCTTGATATACTATAAACTGTCGAGTCTGGAATGCTTGGGACCAAGTTTTCTGGATTATAGAATGATGTTAGAATGCTTAACCACAAGTGCATGAACAGAAAACCACCGTGGAGATAAATAGTTACCTGAAACAGAAAACAGTGAAACATAAACATTATAAAGCAGTAACTAAGATCGTATAACTTATCCAAATACTGTACTTTCCATGTTTCAGTGCCCAAGGTACTGTACTAAAATGATGCTGGTGACATTGAGGGAACGCATGTTTCTATACATGAGAGAGAGGGGTATGGAGAAATAGACTGACAGGGAGAGAGACAATGGAGCGAGATGAAGAAAGAGATTGAGAGAGAGAGATAGGGACAGAGAGAGATGGAGAATAGACTGACATTTCCTACCCTCAATCCGAAGATAGGTGAGCCCATGCTTCTTGATTTGTTGCACTGTCTGAACAGTCAAGTGGTGAGTCTGTGAATTGCTTGGGTCTGCCCAACCAATTTCTGGGCAACTGGCGGTTCTGGACTTCATACTTCCAGACTGGAGACGTTATAATGTATAAATACTGATAATTAAATCACAGACTTGTTACTATGCAGAAGGAGGCCATTTGACCCGTCTTGTCTGCATCAGCTCTCCAAATGAGCCTTTTAACTTGAGCCATTCTTCGCCTTCTCCCTGTAACCCTGCACACTCTTCCTTTTCAGATAACAGTCTAATTCCATGTTGAATGCCTCAATTGAACCTGCCTCCATTACACTCTCAGGCAGTGCATTCCAGACCTTAACCACTCACTGCATGAAAAAGTTCTTCCTCGTGTCTCTTTTGTTTCTTTTGCCAAATACTTTAAATATATCCCGTCGCAACCTGAGATCCACACTCAGTGCCATGCGCCGCCATATGAACACACTCGACCTCTCCCTCCAGCAGCACCGCCGTACCCTTTTTCAAAGCTGCGCGTGCTCCCAGTTTCATTTTATTCTTCGTCTCATCCGACGCCTCAACAAGAAACTTTTTCTCTTTCTCTCAAGTGCTAAGGAACGCAAGCCCCAACAACTCATCGACACCAACACCCATCTAGGACCCTCCACCCCTGACTGTCCCTCCGTCCCCACCCCATCTTCCAATCCCAGCCCCAGCCGTGTATTCACTATACCCCCTGACCTTCCCCTCTCCGATGCTGAACGTTCAGTGCTCAGCAAAGGACTTAGTTTCATACCCCTACGCCCTTACCTTAATGAATTTCGGGCTCGGCACGATGCTGAACTTCCGCCGTCTTCGTCTCCGGGCTCACTTCTTTGGGCAGGAGTCCTTTCCCTGTTCAACAGATCCTTTCACCCACCTCCAATATTCTCCCTCCACCTGGACCCCTCCCTCTGGATTCTTACCTTCTCTTGATCTTTTCATTGAGAACTGTCGATGCAACATTAGTCGTCTCAATTTCTCTGCTCCTCTCACCCATTCTAATCTCTCTCTCGCTGAACTTACTGCACTCCATTCTCCCAGGTCCAACCCTGACATCGTCATCAAACCCGCTGACAAGGGTGGTGCTGTTGTTGTCTGGCGCAACAACTATCTCGCGGAGGCTGAGCGTCAACTCACAGACACTTCCTCCTACCTCTCCCTGGACCATGACCCCACCACTGAACATCAAGCCATTGTTTCCAGGACTGTCACTGACCTCATCTCCTCTGGGGATCTTCCTCCCACAGCTTCCAACCTGATAGTCGCCCAACCTCGGACGGCCCGCTTCTACCTCCTACCCAAAATCCACAAACAGAACTGTCCCGGTAGACCGATCGTGTCAGCTTGCTCCTGCCCCACAGAACTCATTTCTTGTTATCTTGACTCCCTTCTCTCTCCCTTTGTCCAGTCCCTCCCCACCTACATCTGTGATTCCTCTGACACCTTACGTCACATCAACAATTTCCAGTTCCCTGGCCCCAACCGCTTCCTCTTCACCATGGACGTCCAATCCCTCTACACCTCCATCCCCCACCAGGATGGTCAGAGGGCCCTTAACTTCTTCCTCGAACAGAGGCCCGAACAATCCCCATCCACCACTACTCTCCTCCATCTGGCTGAACTTGTTCTCACACTGAACAATTTCTCCTTCAATTCCTCTCACTTCCTCCAAATAAAAGGTGTGGCTATGGGTACCCGCATGGGCCCCAGCTATGCCTGTCTCTTTATGGGGTATGTGGAACATTCCTTGTTCCAGTCCTACTCCGGCCCCCTTCCACAACTCTTTCTCCGGTACATCGATGATTACTTCGGTGCTGCTTCATGCTCTCGTTGGGACTTGGAAAAATTTATTAATTTTGCTTCCAATCTCCACCCCTCCATCATTTTCACATGGTTCATCTCTGACACTTCCCTTCCCTTCCTTGACCTTGCTGTCTCAATCTCTGGTGATAGACTGTCCACCAATATCCATTACAAGCCTACCGACTCCCACAGCTACCTTGACTACAGCTCCTCACAACCTGCTTCCTGTAAGGACTCCATCCCATTCTCTCAGTTCCTTCGCCTCCGTCGCATCTGTTCTGATGATGCTACCTTCAAAAACAGTTCCTCTGACATGTCCTCCTACTTCCTTAACCGAGATTTTCCACCCACGGTCGTTGACAGGTCCCTCAACCGTGTCTGGCCCATCTCCCGTGCATCCGCCCTCACGCCTTCTCCTCCCTCCCAGAAACATGATAGGGTCCCCCTTGTCCTCACTTATCACCCCACCAGTCTCCGCATTCAAAGGATCATTCTCCGCCATTTCCGCCAACTCCAGAATGATGCCACTACCAAACACATCTTCCCTTCATCCCCACTGTTGGCATTCCGTAGGGATCGTTCCCTCCGGGACACCCTGGTCCACTCCTCCATCACCCCCTACTCCTCAACCCCCACCAATGGCACCACCCCATGCCCACGCAAAAGATTTAACACCTGTCCCTTCACTTCCTCTCTCCTCACCGTCCAAGGGCCCAAACACTCCTTTCAAGTGAAGCAGCATTTCACTTGCATTTCCCCCAACTTAGTCTACTGCATTCGTTGCTCCCAATGCGGTCTCCTCTACATTGGAGAGACCAAATGTAAACTGGGCGACCGCTTTGCAGAACACCTGCGGTCTGTCCGCAAGAATGACCCAAACCTCCCTGTCGCTTGCCATTTCAACACTCCACCCTGCTCTCTTGCCCACATGTCTGTCCTTGGCTTGCTGCATTGTTCCAGTGAAGCCCAACGCAAACTGGAGGAACAACACCTCATCTTCCGACTAGGCACTTTATAGCCTTCCGGACTGAATATTGAATTCAACAACTTTAGGTCTTGAGCTCCCTCCTCCATCCTCATCCCCTTTCTGTTTCTTCCCCTTTCCTTTTTTTTTCCAATAAATTATACAGATTTTTCTTTTTCCCACCTATTTCCATTATTTTTAAATATTTTTAAATCTTTTATGCTCCCCCCACCCGCACTAGAGCTATACCTTGAGTGCCCTACCATCCATTCTTAATTAGCACTTTCGTTTAGATATCATCACCAACTTCGACACTTATGTGTTCTTTTGTTCTGCTGTCTGTGACATCTTTTGATGATCTGCTTCTATCACTGCTTTTGCCTACAACCACACCACCCCCCTCCACTTCTCTCCCCCCACCAAACCCCCCCACCCAACCCCCACCACCACCACCACCACCACCACCTTAAAGCAGCTTATATTTCACCCCTTCCTGGGATTGACCTAGTTCTGTCGAAGGGTCATAAGGACTCGAAACGTCAACTCTTTTCTTCTCCGCCGATGCTGCCAGACCTGCTGAGTTTTTCCAGGTAATTCTGTTTTTGTTTTGGATTTCCAGCATCCGCAGTTTTTTGTTTTTAAGTTTAAATATGTGCCCTCTCGTTCTTGATCCTTTGAAGAGTGGGAGCAGTTTCTCCCTATATTCTCTGTTCAGACCTCTAATGATTTTGGATACCTCTATCAAATCTCCTCTCAGCCTTCTGTTCTCCAAGGAAAACAGTCCCAACTTCTCCAATCTATCTTCATTACTGTAATTCCTCATCCCTGAAACCATTCTTGTGAATCTTTTCTGTATTCTCTGCAATGCCTTCACATCTTTCCTAAAATGCAGCGCCCAGACTTGGGCACAATACTCCATCTGAGGCCAAACTAGTGTCTTATACAAGTTCAATATAACTTCCTTGCTCTTATTTTCTATGCCTCTATTAATAAAGCCTAGAGTACTGTATGCATTATTAACTGCTCTATCAAGCTGTACTACCACGTTCAATGACTTATGCACATATATACACCCAGGTCCCTCTGCTCCTGCACACCCTTTCGAATTGTACCCTTTATTTTATATTGACTCTCTCCATTTTCTTCCTACCAAAATGAATCACTTCACATTTCTCTGTATTGAACTTCATCTGTCACTTGTCCACCCATACCACCAAATTGTCTATGTCCTTTTGAAGTTCTAGACTACCCTCATCGCAGTTCAAAATGCTTCCAAGTTTTGTATCACTTACAAATTTTGAAATTGTGCTCTGTACACCAAGGCTTAGGTCATTAATATATATCAGGAAGAGCAAGGGTCCCAACATTGACCCTTAGGGAGTCCCACTACATGCCTTCCTCCAGCCCGAAAAACATATATTAACCACTACTCTCTGCTTCCTGTCACTCTGGCAATTCTGTATCCATGTTCCTACTGTCCCTCTTATTCCATGAACTTTGCTCACAAGTCTGTTGTGCAGCACTGTATCAGACGCCTTTTGCAAGTCTATGTAAACCACATCAGCAGCATTGCCGTCATCAACCCTCTTTGTTACCTCTTCAAAAACCTTCAGCAAACTTTTAAACACAATTTCCCCTTAATAAGTCCATGCTGGCTTTCCTTAATTAACCCACATGTGTCCATTTGACTATTAATTTTGTCCTGAATTATTGTTTCCAGAAGTTTCCTCACCAATGAGGCTAAACTGACTGGCATGTAGTTGCTGGGCTTTTTTGTAACATTTGCAATTCTCCAGTCCTCTGGCACCACCCCTGAGTCTGAGGAAGACTGGAAAATTATGGCCAGTGCCTACGCAATTTCCACTCTTACTTCCCGCAGTATCCTTGGATGCATTTCATCCAGTCCTGGTGCATTATCAACTTAAATATAGACAAACTTATCTAATACCTCCTCATCAATTTTAAATCCTTCTAGTGTATTAATTACCTCCTTTCACTGTGATCTGGATAGCATTTTCTTCCTTGGTAAAGGTGGATGCAAAGTATTTATTTAATATCTCAGCTATTCCCCCTGCATCCATGAGTAAATCCCCTCTTGGTCCCTAATTGGCCCTGTTCCTCCTTTTACCACCCTTTTACTATTTATGTGCCTATAGGAGACTTTGGGATTCCCTTTTATGTTAGCTGCTAGTCTCTTTTCACACCCCCTCTTTGCTTTTCTTATTTGCTTTTTAACTTTCCCCTCTGAACCTTTTATATTCAGCCTGGTTCTCTATTTATTATCCACCTGACATCCGTCATAAGGATGCTTTCTTTTTCTCCTTCACCTCTATCTGTTGACTGCCCCGATTGAACCTGCCTCTATTAGACTCTCAGGCAGTGCATTCCAGATCTTAGTCATTCACTGCATAAAAAAGTTCTTCTCATGTTGCTTTTGCTTCTTTTGCCATTTACTTTATATTTTTTCCATCTCGTTCTCGATCCTTTCACAAGTGGACATAGTTTCTCCCTATCTACACTGTCCAGACTGTTCATGATTTTGAATACCCCTATCAAATCTCCTTTCAGCCTTCATCCCCATCTCTTTTGACACCCAGGGAGCTCTGGATTTCTTTGCCCTACCTTTCCCCCTCGAGGGAATAAACCTTCACCGTGCCTGAACTATCTCTTCTTTGAAGCTACCATTTTTCCTGCTAACTTTTGATTCCAATCTATTTGCCCCAGATCCGTTCTTAACCCATTGAATTTTGCTTTCCCCCAATTATTCTTATTCTTGTTCTTTGTCCTTTTCTACAGCCGACCTAGATTTTATGATACAATGAGCACTGTCCACTAAATGTTCTACAGATATTTGACCCACTTGGCCCATTCTGAAGAACCAGGTCGACAGTGCCTCTCCTATCATTGGACTGGAAACATACTGCTGTAGAAAATTTTCCTGAACACACTCTAGGCACTCTTGCTCCTCTCTCCCTTTACGCTACTACTATCCCAGTCTATTTTCGGATAACTAAAGCCCTCATTGTCACTGCTCTATATTTCATTACCTGTCTGTAACTTCTTTGCACATTTGTTCCTTTACATCCTTTCCATTAGTTAGTGGTCTATGGACTACACTGAGCAATGTAATTACGCCTTTTTTTGTTCCTTAGCTCTAGCCAAATAGATTCTGTCTTTGACCCCTCTGAGATACCTTCTCTCTCCAGCACTGCACTGCTCTCTTGGAATCAATATCGCCACTCCTCCAACTTTTCTTCTTTTCCTGTCAGTCCTGAACACCCTGTATCCAGGAATAACTAACATCCAGTTCTGCCCTTTAAGCCAGGTCTCACAACATTATATTTCCACAAAAAAAACAAAAACAGAATTACCTGGAAACACTCAGCAGATCTGGCAGCATCGGCGGATAAGAAAAGAGTTGACGTTTCGAGTCCTCATGACCCTTCAACAGAACTGATTTTTGAGTCTCCCCCAGAGCCAGTACCAGTGTCCCAAGAATCTCAAGCCTTCCACTTTGCACTATCTCTTGAGCCACTCATTCATCAACTTTTTCTTCCTATTTTTATACTCACTTGTACATGGTACTAGGGGTAATTGGGAGATGACTACTTTTGAGTTTCTGCTTGTTAATTTCCTACCTAGCCTCCTAACTTTTGCATGATCACATCCCTCTTTCTACCTCTGTCGTGGGACTGATGTGGATCCTGACTGCTGGCTGTTTACCCTCACCCCTCAAGGGTGCTGTGCAGCTGTTCAGTGATGTCCTTGACCTTGGCACTAGGGAGGCAACATACTATCTTGGATTCATGTCTGTGGCCACAGAAATGCCTGCTCCCCTCCAACTATCGAACCATCTATCGCTATTGGTCTTCTAGTCTTCCATGTACACTCAACACCCCCACCCCAACAAATGGGCTTGGCTCTGGCTGCACTCCCCAGATGAACCATCAGTCTCATCAGTATCCAGAATTGAATACTGGTTGGAGATTGTGATCTACTAGGGGACTCCTGCATTATCTACCTGTTTCTACTTGACTGATGATTTCCCATTCCCCTTCTCCCTGCATACTCTTAAGCTGCAGGATGAGCACATCTATAAACGTGCCTTATGGATGCACCACAGTAACACCAGCTGTTGCTTAAGTTCCGAAACCCAAAGCTCAAGCTGCTGCAATTGATGACACTTCCTGACAAATGGTTATCCAGGACATGGTGGGCTGTCTTGAAATTCCCCCATAGCAGAGGGTGTGCACTCTAGATGTTGTAGCAACCCTGCCATTCCTCTGTCTATTAGTTAATAACCTTGCTGCTGCTAATAAACCTTACTATTTCTAATAAACCTTATCACTGTTAATAAACCTTACCACTATTAATAAACTTTACCAATGCTAATATTGATAAGCCCTACTAATACTTAATACACCTCACTAGTAGTAATAAATCTTACTTCAAATAAAAGGTGACTCACTAGCTGCTCTTTTATTACTTGTTATTAATAATTAATACTTTTAATGTTTTTTAATCTGCCATTTGTTTAGACTGAGTCCATAAGCAACAATACTCACCAGTCAGTCAACTCAGGACTTACCTGTGATGTCACAGTTTGATTTTTTTTTCCCCCCAAACTCCAGCACACTCCAAACAGCTGCAGCCAGCTCCTGCCTCTGCTCCTGACTCCCAAATAATCTCAATTTAAATTTTATATGCCCAGATTTAAATTCCTTAGGTTAGATAAGATAATTAGGAAATCACCTACCTGTTTCCTTTGATGCCATACCTCGAATTTGTTTTCCAAACACAGGCTATGAACCTACTGACTGGCAGTGGCTAGCAACCCCAACCACCCCCCACCCCCCGACTCCCACAGCTCTCACTACTTCCCAAAGTGGAATCTTGCTCTCTCTGCCGCTTTTCAAGCCCCACTCAGCTCACACTCCTTCCTGAAGTGAAGTCTCGCTCTCTCACCTACTCTTTATTCTCCGCTCAGCTCTCGTTCCTTCCGGAAATGAATTGTATTAATCATTTTGCGGCAATGTTACCAGAAATAAAAAAATGCCTTCCATTTACTCACCTCTCCTGAGGAGATTGAAAAGGATTTTATATTAGATTAGAAGCTGAAGGTGACCTTTTATGCTCCATAAAGTTTTTAAGCCATTTTGGTGGTACAGAACTTGAGTATTGCTGATAAAAGAGACATTTTTTGCCAAAGCTTTTCTTCTTGCACTCATCAGGATGATTCGCAAGAAAATATCAATGTATTCTTTAATTCAGTATTGCGAATTGTACTGATGAGTGCAAGATGAAAGCTTTGATCTTTTCTCAGCAATACTTAAGTATCTCCTTGAGGTAATGTTCCCATTTGATATTCTTATGTTTTATGACTTTAAAAGACTTTGGTGAAACACTAAATGCTGAAAATGCTAGTAATGGAATTCTTTCTATAGCATTTGTTTCAGAAATGTTTCCTAGACTCACTTGTTTGTGAAATTTTGTGGACTTATTCAAGAACAGATTTTGACCAAATATTTTTTGAAAGACAGTCAGTCATGTAGCTGCTACTGTTTGTTTTGTTGCAAAGCACAAAGAGGTGATGCTTAACAGCTCTCTGCCAGCATGTGCTTCGTGATGCACAGGGTAAATATATTTTAAGAAACCACAATCAATTTTTCTCTATTATTATGTCTACAGTATTACGCTGGTGGATGAGAATCAGTGGTTGCTCACATCCTCTGTGGATTGTACTGTGAAGCTTTGGAATGTCAAAGGAGAGTTTATAGGTAGGCACCTGAAGGCCATAAGAGCTGGATCTGTTTTGCTGCACTCACTAGCCTTGCTTTTCTGTTATTGCACAGACGATGCTTGCACTTTTTCATGATTGGGGTGGGGAGCAGTATTTTGAATTTATCATATCCAAATTTTAATTATTTGACTCATTAACTGCATTTTCCATCCATACTCGGGTGTAACAGAAGTTTATTCATAAGATACAAAACAAACACAGAATTACCTGGTAAAACTCAGCAGGTCTGGCAGCATCGGTGGAGAAGAAAAGAGTTGATGTTTCGATTCCTCATGACCCTATGACCCGTCAACAGAACTTCAACAGCGTTCTGTTGAAGGGTCATGAGGACTTGAAACGTCAACTCTTTTCTTCTCTGCCGATGCTGCCAGACCTGCTGAGTTTTTCCAGGTAATTCTGTTTTTGTTTTGGATTTCCAACATCCGCAGTTTTTTGTTTTTATTCATAAGATGTCTTTTGTTGTGCAAAATTTAACTTCATTTTATAAAACTTTATAATAATATTTGTTTAAAAGTTTGTGACGGCTGCCGGCTGAGATCCCCCTCCTCCCCAGATAGATCAGACCCCCCCTGGAAGTGGTGTCCCTACCCCTCCACTTCCGATCACAGTGGCCAGTGCTCCGACATAGTCAGACTCTTTCCCCCACCCCAATTCCCCCAACCCCAAACACCACCTGTTTCTGCCACCTGCCACCCCGACCTTACTCCGTCACATCCGGTTCCGGCCACGCCCTCAGAACACCTCACCAGCGCAGAGAAAGTTGCTGCGCGGAGAAGGAAAGTGGGGGAAGGTGCTGCAATCTTAGGGGTTGGGGTGGGGAGTAGGGACGTACTCCAATCCAAGGTTAGGGGCAGATGAGGGTGGGAGGTACTGCAATCTGGTAGTAGGGGAAAGGGTGGCAGGGAGATGCTGCAATCCGGGATGGGGCTGGGAGCAGGGCACCTAGGTGACCAGGGTGTAGAGCCCAGAGAAATTTGCAAAGTGCCTGGTGGATGCAAGGGTAAATACAATTCTAATGAATAATAACGGAATAAAAAAAAACAAAGTCTGTGATTGAGATCATGAAATAAACTTTTTATTGTTTTTATGATATAGAATATTGTAAACGTATGAGTTCACATAAATACCAAGTTTATTCTCAAGAGTCAATTAAGATGAGGTATACATTGCAACACTTGCGAATCTCAAATTAGTATTGACATTTAAGTAATTCTTGCAACTTTCTGCTCAAAATTTTTTAAAAATGAGACAATGTACATGCACCTCAAATGGATTTTCATTCAGGTAACACACCTAATCATGAGAAGAGACAGTAAAAAATAAAGGTTAAAGGATGTAGGAATGGGGAGGGTGGAGACTGAGGATGAAAGTCAACTGATAATGGTAATAGCTATAATGGGTCATTAATGCCTCTGTGCATATGTTAAGGGACCACCTGAAACTGTGTTTGGAAAATTTGCCTAAATTTGTTTAATGCACTGTTCCTCCATACAATGCAGATAGAGGATGAATAATTTCATCCATATAGCCAGGGTATGGCAACCATCTCATCACTCTAAACTCACACATTCAAGCCCATCACACATTCACTGGCATCTCATTTACTGCAAGCTCAGGGGACACCACCACCCATTCTCTCACACACATCCCCTCATCCCCTCTGGAGACTGCCTTTTCAGCCCTCACCATCTTGAGGCCACTTGCATAGATCAACATGTGCCCCTACACACATCCCGGGATAACCTCCTTCCCCAGTACAACTCTTGTTCCACAGCCTCTTCCCTTGCCAGAGGCCACATCTCCCCTTTCCCCAACAGGACTTTGCCCTGCAGCCATTGAAAAGCCACCCACATATGGCTGACCTGGTAGGTAGAGACCTACCCATGAGCTCCCCTAAAAGTGATGTGGTGCTGTCTGTGAAGCCTGGCGCTGATGATTGTGAGTGCTGACTGAAGCAAGGTAAGCAAGCAAACCCTGAAGTCCCGAGTGAAGTGCAGCCCATCAAGTGCACACCTTATATATGCTGTTATGAAACACGTTGGTGTGTTTTCCTGCGGACCTGGGTGGATAATCCAGCAGGAGGGGATGAGTCCGGTGGGCTGGCCTTATAATGATATGCTGATGTACTATAAAGAGGTTCCTGACGTCCAATGGTGGGGATGCAGCCCACCATCGGTGGACGGAGCAGATGATCGCAAATTGGTTTCGCGATGTTGTGAAACCGATTTTTGACCTTCTTGCCACATTGTCCGCTCACGCCACTGAACACGACTGACTCCTGTGGGCATGGAAAATCCCAGCCTTAGTCAATTTTGCCATGATTGCAGAACTTAGAGTTTTACCTAAAGGACAAGCTCATTGATCGCAGTTGATGTTAGTTGAATACCTTCTGAGCATTTAAATGATGCTAGGTGATTGCTAATGATATTGTTTGAGCTTTGCATGATTTCATTTTGTTTAGTTGATCACCAATGATGGATCATTTAACTGCTATTTGATGTCAAATGATGACTAAATGATTGCTTTTGAATGCAGATGATCGTAAATGAGCACATATGAACACTGAACGCAGAATTATGTAAAAATTTTCTGGTAGAGTTGGTAGCACTCTTGCCTCTGAGTCACAAGGTCTGGGTTCAATTCCCACTCCAATGCTTGAGCACAAAAATCAAGGCTGACACTCAAGTGCAGTACTGAGGGAGTGCTGCATTGTCAGAAGTACCTTCCTTCAAATGAGATGTTAAACCAAGATCCATCTGCCTGCTTAAGTAAATGTAAAAGATCCATGCCACTATTTCGAAGAAGAACAGGGGAGTTCTCCCTGGTGTCCTGGTCAATGTTATTCCCTCAATCAACATCAATAAAAAAAAATTATCTGGCCATTATCACATTGTTGTTTGTGAGAGTATGCTGTGTTTCCTACATTACAACAGTGTCTACACGACATAGTTTGTGGCCTTAGATGTTGGGCCTGTAACAGCATCATTTGCCTGCACACAAAGCGAGTCAAAGGCTAAAATGACACACTATATTCAATGTAAGGGGTTTATTGTTTACTTTGGGTACTCTGTGCCCCAGATTATTTTGTGTGGAGGATCTTATATCAGTTCATAGAAAGTGTTGGCTGGACTATTGAAGCGAAGACAAGGATGGGGTGCTTGATTGGCACCCTATCCATTATCTTAAATATTCACTTATTTCACCCAGTGGCACCATTGCTACAATGTGTACCATTGACAAGATGTGCTACAGCAACTCCTTTAAGGCTTCTCTGATACCACCTAGAAGAACAAGAGCAGCAGGCGTATGGAAACACAATCATCTCCAAATTCCCTCAAGTCATGCACCATCCTGATGTGGCAATATATCACCATTCCTTCGTTGTTGGTGGGCCAAAATCCTGGAACTCCCTACCTAACAGTGCTGTGGGAGTACCTTGCAAAGGATATGAAGGCTTCTGCTGGCAACTTCTGAACATGCAGCAAAGTATGTTTGACATTCATTTGGGCCAGCAAGGAAAAATAATGGGAATGCATCTCAGGAGCCATATAAGGTGTATCCAACGTATCTTAAAGAAACAAAGGAGGAATTTCTAGGAACTCCAGCACAAACCTTCCGGAAATCACTGAGTACTGGAAGAAAGCAGATGTCACTGTTTTTTTTTAGAAAAGTAGCATAAGTGACCCAGTAAACTAGAGCAGAGAGTTTTCACCTATTGTGGATAAAGTTCTACAAACCCTCATTAAAGTTAAGATCATGGAGCATCTAGATAAAAATCATAAATGATAGAACCATAGAAAAATTACAGCACAGAAGGAGGCCATTCGGCCCATCTTGTCCATGCCAACCCGATGACACCCAGTTGCCTTTTCTAATCCCACCTTCCTGCACCTGGCCCATAGCCCTGCAGCTTACAGCACTTAAGGTGCAGATCCAGGTACTTTTTAAAAGAGTTTAAAGTTTCTGCCTCTACCACTAACTCGGGTAGCGAATTCCAGACACCCACTACCTTCTGCGTAAAAAAGTTCTTCCTCATGTCCCCTCTACACCTACAGCCACTTATCTTGAATCTATGTCCCCTGGTTCTAGAATTCTCCACCAAGGGAAACAATTTTATCCTGTCCACTCTATCTAGTCCCTGCATAATTTTGTACACCTCAATCAAATCACCTCTCAGCCTCCTTTGTTCTAAGGAAAATAACCCCAACCTATCCAATCTTCCCTCGTAGCTACACTTTTCTAACTCTGGCAACATTCTTGTAAACCTCCTCTGCACGCTTTCCAGAGCTATTATGTCCTTCCTGTAATTTGGTGGCCAGAACGGCACACAATACTCCAGTTGTGGCCTCACCAGTGTTTTATACAATTCCAATATTATATCCTTACTTTTATATTCTATACCCCTGCTAATGAAGGAGAGCATTCCATATGCCTTCTTTACAACCTTGCCTACTTGAACTGCTGCCTTCAGGGACCTGTGTACTTGTACGCCAAGATCTCTCATTTCATCTACCCCTCTTAGTATATTCCCATTTATAGTGTAATCCCTGTAACTGTTTGACCTCCCTAAATGTATGACCTCACAATTCTCTATGTTAAAATCCATCTGCCACTTTACCGCCCACTCCACCAACCCATCTATATTGTTTTGGAGATTATCTCTATCCGCTACACTATCCACTACTCGGCCAATCTTTGTGTCACCTGCAAATTTCCCAATCGTGCCCCCCAAGTTCACATCCAAATCGTTAATATATAACACAAACAGCAAGGGTCACAACACCGAGCCCTGTGGAACACCACTTGAGACAACTTTCCATTCGCAAATGCATCCATCGACCATTACCCTTTGTTTCCTGTTACAAAGCCAACCTTTAATCCAGTTTGCCACATTACCCTGAATCCCATGGGCTTTTACTTTCCTGACCAATCTGCTATGTGGGACCTTGTCAAATGCCTTGCTTAAATCCATGTACACAACATCCACTGCACTACCTTCATCAACACTTCTTGTCACTTCCTCAAAGAATTCAATCAAATTTGTGAGGCAAGACCTTCCTTTAACAAATCCATGCTGACCATCGCTGACTAGTCCATGTCTTCCACATGACAGTTAATCCTATCTCTCAGGATTGATTCTACTAATTTGCTCACCACCAATGTAAGACTAACTGGCCTATAATTGTTTGGCATTTCCTTTGATTCTTTTTAAACAATGGAACTACGTTTGCGTTTCTCCAGACCTCCGGTACCTCCCCTGTATCTAGTGAAGATTGGAAAATCATCCTCAGAGATCCGCTATCTCCTCCCTGACTTCCTTCAGCAGCCTCGGAAACAATCCATCTGGCCCTGGTGACTTATCAACTTTCAAGGATTTCAACCCTTCGAGTACTTCTTCTCTCTTAATGACTAAACTGTCCAATATCTCGCAGTGTTCCTCCTGGACTATTATATCCAATTCTTTTGTATATCCAATATGGATTCATGAAGGGAGATCTTGCTATCTAATTTACTGATTTTCTTTGAGTGTGTGATAAGCTTGATAGGGTAAGACAATGGATGTGGTGTACCTGGATTTCAATAAGGTATTTAATACATTGCCTCTGGAAATGCTGAAAATAAAGAAAGAAATCAGTAAAAATATATTACAATTGACATGAGTTGCTGTAGAACCCAGAGATTAGTGATACAAAGATTGTCATCAGCTTGGAAGAATGTTCGCAGTGAGATTCCCACCATTGCCTATTTTTGGATCTCTTTTGTTTAATACCTTTTACAAATGATCTGGAGTTGTGAGTTAAAAGCACAATGGTTAAATTTGCAGATGACAAAGATAGAGGAAAGGAGGAGAAGAAAAATCATCCTGAATTTATTTTCATTTCTGGGATGTGCCACAGATTGAACCTTGATGAAATTCTCTCCTTAGTTTAAGGTTCCCCTTTGATCTGAGACTCAAACATAGCAAAAAGGAACGGAATTATTTATTGTTCAAATCCGCATCCATGTTTTTGTTATCTCCAGGCTCAATTATTCCATTGCTTTAATGACTGGTCTCCCATCTGATATCCTCCACTGATGAGCTGTTCCAAAACTCTGATGCCTATATTCTAACTCACCCCATGTGCCATTTACCCATTGCCCCTGTGTTTGCTGATCTACATTGGCTTCCAGCCTGACATTGCCTCAATTTAAACATTTTCCTAGTTTTCCAATCTCCCCATGCCCTTGCCTTTCCCCATTTCTATAAGCTGCTCCAGCCCTACAACCCTCTAAAATCTCTGCATTCTTCCAATATGGCCTTTTATACATCTACAAATTTCATTGCCCTACCATTACGTTCAGCTGCCTAAACTGCTACCATCCTTAGACCTCTCCATCCATCTCTCTCCTCCTTTAAGTTTGTCCTTAAAACCTACCTATTTAACCAAACCTTTGGTCATTTGCTTTATATATCTCATGTGACTTGGTGCCAAACTCTGATCTTGCTTCTGGGAAGAGCCATGGGATGTTTTACTACATTAAATGCACTATATAAATGCAAGTTGTTATGGACCTAAGACAAAATTGCCCAGAATGATATTAAATTAACCATCACTTAGAAGGGCCCTTAAGAGAAAGTGTTGTGGGAGATGAAAATGCTACTTTGTATGGGGTAAAGGAAAACAACTTTTTGGAGAGGGAAGAAATGCAAAAAAAAAACAGTCTCCAAAGTTAATTCCATTCATCTGCAAGGGGAAATTACAGCATTTCAGAGATTGGCATCCTTCCATCATCTGTTTCACAGATACAGCCTCATATTTATGGCTTCTTCAAACTGTCAGCTCATTTGCAATGAGCAAAAAGAAAAACTTGCATTTATGTATTGACTCTACACAACAAACCCAAGTGAAATGATTGTTGTGACATAGTTAAAACTCGCTATAGTGTCAGAGTAAGAAACCATAAAAATTAATGAACTGAAAACAGAAAATGCTCAGCGGATCAGGCAGCATCTGTGGAGAAACACAGTTAACATTTCCTGAAACATTTATTCTGTTTCTCTGTACTGCTGCTGTCTGATCTGCTGATTATTTCCAGCATTTTCTGCTTTTAGTTCAGATTTCCAGCATCTGCAATTTTTTGCTTTTATAATAGTAATGAACTGACTGAATTTAGTTTCAGTGATTGATGCTGGGAGTTTTGGCCAGGCTGTCAGTATTTCATTATTCAAAATAATGTCATTGGTGAACAATTTGGGTCAATTGTTCACCCAAATAGGACCTCAATTTAATTTAAACCAAAGGACAGTATTGTAATCATGCTCACCTACATTATTTGTTCACATTATGAATCTGACTTAGAGTCCTACCAAGTAAACTAAACTGACACTTCAGGTTAGTTGGTTATTAATCAGGTTTCTAAGTCAGGCACCTTAAATTGATAATGCATCACACATTCATGTGAAGAAAGATTAATTTTGCACCCCCTCTCCTGTCTGGACAGTAATACTGAAAATGAGGCTGCAGTTTTGGTTATACTACCCTAAAAAATAAACAAAAATGCATTTTTCCTGCAGGTATTTTTGGCCAAAGTGAACTATGGAATATTCACAGCATAACATCAGAAAAAGATCAGGAACGGTTAGAAAAACAGCTTCCAGGCGTAGTAGTTAGCAGGGAGTCGAGGCAGAGTCTGCAAAGTGACACTACAACAAATGAAAAGGTAAGTGTGAAAGTTTTGAACATAATTTAATTACAGTATTAAATTGACCTGAAAATTCATGTCTATTATTGAAATTATGGCAGTAGCCGGGTACGCTGGAGAGCGTATGAAATAGGAGCAGAAGTAGGCCATTCGGCCCCTCAAGCCTGCTCCACCATTCATTAAGATAACGGCTGATCTGTTTGTGTTTCGAATTCCACATTCCCATCTACCCCCGATAACCTTTGATCCCTTTTCCTAAGAAGAATCTATCTACCTCTGCCTTAAAAATATTCAATGACCCTGCCTCTACCGCCTTCTGGGGTGGAGAGTTTCAAAGTTGCACAACCCTCAGAGAAAAAATTTCTTTTCAACTCTGTTCTAAAATGGCAAACCCTAATTTTAAAATGGTACCCCCTAGTTCTGGACTCACCCACAAGAGGAAACATCCTTTCCATGTCCACTTTGTCAACACTGTTCAGGATCTTATATGCTTCAATCAAGTCACCCCTCACTCATCTAAACTCCAGTGGAAACAAGCCCAGTCTGTCTAACCTTTCCTCATAAGACAATCCGTTCATTCCAGGTATCAATCTAGTAAACTTCCCCTGAACAGCCTCCAGCACATTTACGTCCTTCCTCAAATATGAAGATCTGAACTGCAAACAATATTCGAGATGTGGTCTCACCAGTGCCCTGTATAACTGAAGCATAACGTCCTTATTATTACGTTCAATTCCTCTTGTATTGAAGGATAGCATTCCATTAGCCTTCTTAATTACTTGCTGTACCTGCATACTAACTTTTTGTGACTCATGCACTAGGACACCTAGATCTCTCTGCAGTCACCCTCTGTTTATCTAATAATCTGCTTTTTTATTCTTCCTGCCAAAGTGAACAACTTCACATTTTCCCACATTATACTCCATCTGCCATAATTTTGCCCACTCACTGAACCTATCTATAAACGTCTGCAAACTCCTTATGTCCTCTTCACAATGTACTTTCCTACTTATCGTTGTATCACCTTCACTTCCCTCATGTAGCTCATGGATATAAATTGTAAAAGGTTGAGGCCCCAGCACAGACCCCTGCGGTACTCTGCCTGTTACATCCTGACAATCAGAAGAAGACCCATTTATGCATACTCTGTGTTTTCTTCCAGCCAACCAATCTTCTATCCATGCTAATATGCTACCCCCTACACCATGAGCGTTTATTTTCCACAATAACCTTTGATGTTGGCACCTTATCAAATGCCTTCTGGGAATCCAAGTACAACACATCCACAGGTTCCTCTTTGTCCACAGTGCATGTTACTTCTTCAAAGAACTCCAATAAATTGGTTTAAAAATGATTTCCTTATCACAAAGCCATGCTGACTCTCCCTGATACCTTGAGTTTTTCCAAGTGCCCAGCTATAACCTCCTCAATGATCGATTCTAACACCTTCCCAAAGACAGATGTCAAGCTAAATGGTCTATAGTTTCCTGTTTTCTGCCTCCCTCCCTTCTTGAATAGAGGGGTTATATTTGCTACTTTCCAGTCTGATGGAACCTTTCCAGAATATAGGGAATTTTGGAAGATTAACACCAACACATCTACTCATTACCCACCTCTTTTAAGACGCTAGAATGAAGCCCTTCAGGACCCAGAGAAAAAACAAAATACTGCAGATGCTGGAAATCTGAAATAAAAACAGAAAATGCTGGAAAAACTCGGCAGGTCTGACAGCATATGTGGAGAGAGAAATAGAGCTAATGTTTTGAGTCGGTATGATCCTTCTTTAAAGGTTCAGGAGTTCTGGACCCGGAGACTTGTCAGCTCCATCAGTTTGCTCAGTACTGCTTCCCTAGTGATTGTAATTTCACCAAGTTTCCCTCTCCCTTCCATCTAGTGATTTACAACTATTATTGGAATGTTTCTTGTATCCTCTATACTGAAGACAGAAGCAAAATATTTGTTAATTTCTTTCACCATTTCCTTTTTATCTTCTATTAAACCCCCATCGTCACTCTCTACAGGACCAGCACCCACTTTACTTTTTTCCTTTTTAAATACTTGTAGAAACTCTTGCTATCCATTTTTACATTTCTAGCTAGCTTCTTCTCATACCCTTATTTCTTACTCTTGATTAACTTTTTAGTCATTCTCTGCTGCTTTTTATATTCTGACCAATCATCTGACTTGCCATTCATCTTTGCAGAGTTATATGCATTTTCCTTAAGTCTGATACATTCCTTAATTTCTTTAGTTAACCACGGATGGTGAGTCCTCCTTTTAGAATTTTTCTTTACAGTAAGAATATACTTATTCTGAGTATTCTGAAATACCCCCTTAAGTGTCTGCCACTGCTTCTTTATTGATCTATTCCCTAGCCTAGTATCCCACTTCCCTTCAGCTAACTCAGCTTTCATGCCCACGTAGTTTCCCTTATTTAAGTTTAAAATACTAGTCTTGGACCCCTCTTTTCCCTTTTAAACTGGATGTAAAATTCAATCATATTGTGGTCGCTGCTACCTAAGGGTTCCTTCACTCTGTCACATTTCACAGCAAGATATCATGGGCAGAATTTTCTGAGTCTGCTGGCGATGGGTGTGATAGATGGCATGCACGAAAAATATGGCAGGACCCACTTCGTGACGGTGTGAAGGCAGGTCGCGATCTTCCGCTCAGCCCGCCAACGATGGGCTGCATTTCCTGCCATCCATCAACGGGGAGCTAATTGTAATACATTGGCATATAATTAAAAGGCCATCCTGCCAGTCTCTTGAAACTCCGCCATATCTTCCGTCCATGTTGGCGGGAAAGCACAGTGAGGTGTTTTACAACAGCAAGCAGGCGATGTGCACTTGGTGGCTTTCACTTTGGAGGAACTGAGTTGAGTGAACAGCAGCATTGTCCACAGCTTGCCCATTGTTTACAGGCCTCAGAGGTGCCGGGGGCAGTGGAAACTGATGCCTGGACCCACAGGTGACAGCTGAGGGATGGGGGTGTCTGGGGGGGAAGTGCTGGCCAGACTTGGAGGCGATGGCTGAGGGGTTCGGGGTGTCTCGGGGCAAGTGCTGGCCAGCCTTGGAGGCGGTTGGGGGGGGTGGGGGGTGGGGTAAGCAATTGAGATGGGGAGCGGGGGAGCGGGGTAAGCGAGGGAAATGGCATTGCATTCAGGGCACCTGTATCAACTGACCATGCCTCTGCAACTAAGACAGAGCAGGTGCAGCCATAGTGATATGATTGGGGTCAGGCTCCTAGCCTGCCCACCCATGGATTGCAGATGTACCAAAGGGCCACCAATCGCTCCATACCTTACCCCATCACTTTATTGGACTGCAGAGTAGTTGGACTGCACACGTTGTACAATCTCTTCGCCAATGCTTTCCATGTAGCAGTCACTGCTGGAGGTGCTCACAGCCCCTTGTATTCTCAGCATCCTGGTTTGGATCAGTGTCCCCCATGTCACAGTTGACAGGGCAGCCATGCAGTGCACTCATCTCTGGCCATCTGAGGGGTGACAAGCACTCTCTGGGAAGCATTAAGGGGCAGTCACACAGGGCCAGGAAAGGTGCTAAGTGCAGCCATGATAACCACATCTCCCTCTCTTTCATGCTGCAGGAGGATTACAAAAGGATCATAGATCCTAGTGATCTAGCTGTATGCCTGATGGCCTACAGAAACCGTAGAAGATAGAGGCACCTGGCTGCACAAAGGCAGGAGCAGCAACCTCATGAAGAAAGGGCAGCAGGGGCTCCCGCACACGCTGCCCAGGAGCGACAGGGAGCTATGGCTGGTTGGCACCTAGCGACAACCAGGTCTATAGACACTGCGTGCCATTCCTGCAGATGACTGAGAACCAGTGTCGCCGACGACTGCGCATGTCTAGGGACTTGGTAGCTCATATCTGCCACTTATTTGGCACCAAGGGGACATGGAGGGCATCCACTGCCAATGGCTGTGAAAGTGACTGTGCTGCTCAATTTCTATACCAGTGGCCCTTTTCAGGACTTCACAGGTGACCTCTTGGGATTTCACAATCCGCCACCCACAAATTCATCCATGAGGTCACAGATGTCATCTTCTCCATGGCACACAACTTTGTGCATTTTGTCCGGGACAGGGACAGCCAGGATGCAAGGGTCATTGGATTCACCCTGATCTTGGGATTCTCACAGGTGCAAGGTGCGATCGACTGCACTCATGTGGTGCTCAGGTCTCCGTCGCTACACTCAGTGGACTTCATCAACTGCAAGGGCTTCCATTCACTGAACGTGCAGCTGGTATGCGACCACCAGAAACGCATCCTGCAGGTATGTGCACGGTTTCCTGGGAGTGTGAGTTGCTTGAAGATCCCTGCAGTTTTCCAGGGTCTACAGAGGCTGAACGGTTGGCTCTTTGGGGACAAGGCTACCTGCAGAGGCTGTGGCTGATGACACCTGTGTGGCAGCCTCAGACCGCAGAGATCAACAGAGATGAGGCTCATGCTACAGCTTGAAACTTGGTGGAGCAGTCCTTCGGGATGCTGAAGATGTGGTTCCGGTGCCTGGACTGGTCTGGTGGATCCCTGCAATACAGTCTGCAGAGGGTGTAATGCATTGTCATCGTCTGCTGCGCCCTTTACAAACTGGCGCTACAACAGGGTGAGGAACTGGCTGAGAGGACATGGAGGAGCTGCATGTCTCCTCCGATGAGGTGAACGCTGACGGAGATGAGGGTGAGGGAGTCCTTTGTGGTGACGATGATGGGGAAGAGGCTCTCTCACTGGCTGGATGGGACAGGTGCACTTGGGAGGCTCTCATAGCTGCCAGATTTGTGGAGGATGATAACAACATGCAGTGAGGTGTCCCCATAGATCCTCACATCGCAGCTATGAACGTTTGACTCCAGTCTGGCTTATATCAGCGCCAATACCCACTGAGAGAATACTCCTGTCATGAAGATGCAGTGGAGGCCCTAACAGTCGCTTGATCGCTGGAGGATGATGACAACATGCAGTGAGGACACTCCATGGCCTCTGAGACTGTCTGACCTAGGGCAGCTTGCTTGTGCTCCATGATCAGGGCCATCTCAGAGACGCAGCCATGAAACTTTAGATGCATCTGATGGCTGTGTCCGACATCAGCACCTCAGCCCTTCAAGAACTGGTGCACTGCATCACTGGTCACAGATGCTGGCGTGATGGGGGCCAGCCCTACCTCAAAGGTGCTGAGAGCACACTGAGAGAATGAGAGAACTCTGTGGTGCCTGCCCACTACATGCTGGCAGGAATGACCAGCACCACAAAGGTGCAGGCATCAGTAATGTTTCCAGTGAGTGTGAGGCTGGACCATTACTGTGGTCTGAAGGCTGCACAGAGCACAGGCAAGAGGCCCTGGACTGAGATACCTGCCTTTTATCTTGTGCAGAAAGGTTTCACATCTGAGTGACAAGAACACTGCTCATCAGAACAAGGAGTCATAGACAAGGAGACTTTCTTGGGAGTTTATTTACAATAGTTAGCACTATATACAAGTGATTAACACCTACTCCCAGGCTATGCAACTAATTCTCCTTAACTGTCCTAACCCTGGTGCTACATCTTGGTGCTCCTTAGACATCCACAGCGGAGGGGAGGCAGCCCGCTGTCTGTGAGGCCCTGTCTGTGATGACTTTAGTGGGTGTCCTCTGGAGGGCCAAGACTTGAGGGCCCTGGCCTGCTTTTGGGGTCCTGCTGTGTAGCAGTGGCACTTCCTCGGCCTGTGAAGCTGGATCTGTGGAGGTCACAGAAAGAGGGGAGTCACTCTCAGACTCACCTGGGTGGATGGCCGAGGAAGGTGCACCTACTGATCCCCCTCCCTGTAGGTGCCTGATGGCCCCTGGCTGACCCTGTGAGCGGAAGGGGTAGCTGGAGTGAGATCGAACTGCCATGCATACACACTGTTGGAGGCCAACTATGGCATCAGTGATAGAGTTAAGCCCGCGCAGCATTGCAGGAGTGATGTCCTGGACCAAGGTCTCCATGGCGACTGCCAACCTGCCAGTGTTGACCTTGGTGCATTACAATGCCGGCGCTATCACCTCATACTGAAGACAGATGGATTCCTCCATCATGCCTTGCAATCTGAAGAGTGCAGCAGCTATCCCTTCCTGATGTTCCCGAGCTTGCCTTTGCAGCTCCAGCAATTGAGACATGACTGAGTTCAGAGGCTCATCATCTGACTCGGACTCAGTAATGTTCTGCCCTCCAGCAGTCCTCCGAGTGCCGGGGACCTGGGAAGTCCCTGCCTCTGCCTGGATCACCAGATGGTGGTCCCAAGGCTATTCTAAAGCTAGGTCCTACCGAGGTATGTGTCTCTGCGCTGGTGGAGGGTGTGGGTGGGCGCTGTGATGGGACTTCAGGGAGGGTGCCTTCAGATTCCTCTTCGGAGGTTTCTTTGGAGCTTGCTTGGAGGCTCTGGATCATGGACTCTGTCTGCTGCTTCCCAGATGTGCCTGCAAAAGCAAAGGGAGATAATTAGTTCATTGGCAGTGGCCTGTGAAAGAGGACACATCACTCACAGGATGGTTATCTGATGGATGTTGCACTGCTGGATTCTCACTTGGTAGAGCACTGCTGACCTCACTGTCAGCACAAGACTGGTCCTGGTCATCGCTGGCCAGCTGGATGGCTCTGTTTTCAAATTCTGTGATGAACTTTGAATTCCGGCATCCCTCCACCTGTCTGCAGCCTTTCCCTCCTGTTGTGAGCCAGTTTGTCCTGCGTGTATAGAGATGGGGAGAGTGTATCAGGACGCCTGCCAGGCCAGATGATAAATATGCCTAGCCCTTGTGGGTGGTGAGTGGTCCCAAGGACGGGATGAGGACAGTGATGGTGTGTTTGAAAGAATGAATGGTGATGTCCCTTGAACTGGCAGTGAGTGAGGGCCCTGTGGGTGTGTGATGGGTTTGTGAGTTGAGAGTGATGAACAAAGTGACTTACCCTGGCAGAACAGAGATGATTCATCCTTTTGCAGCACTGGGTGGCTGTCCTCTTCTGAAGGGCATTGGCGCTGACCACTGCTGCCACCACCTCCCAAACTGGGTTGGTGACATTGCCACCCATCCTGCGGCCAGAGCGGGGGCATAGCACATCCTGGCGGGCCTCCATGGCATCCAGCAGTTGCTCGAGGGACCCGTTGTTGAAGTGGGTGGGGGGGTGGGGGGGGAGTGCTGCAGTCTTTTTGCCTTTGCATTCCATGTCTCTCGGATAGTGGTGGTGAGCTGGTGATGATAAGTGCTTTGCTGGCAGCTGCCTTTTAGAGATGGCAGCCGGTGTGATGCAACAGCGGGGTGATGGTGAGTGGGCGAATGAGGGTCCGCCTGCCATGGAAATGGCGTGTTTCATGGGAGTGAATATATAATGAGGCAGGCTCAGGAAGATATGGCGTGAAAACACACCATTTTAATCGGCAGGTAGGACTCCATTTTACCCGCCACTACTGCACTTAGTGCAATTCTGGGAAAATTCAGTCCCATGTGTATTTTGTTACATGGAGGTGGAGAGAAAGAGGGGGACGTTTAGTTCACTTAGAATGAAGTACCTTGAACCAGCATGAGGAGGCAGGTTTGAGGATTTCCAGGGAGTTAAATCCCTAAAAATGACATCAGGTTTGGATCCTGACATCATTCTACCACTTAGGGGTTTCACCTCAGCAAGTTCAGACGAAAGAGTGGAACTGTGCAGCTGTTGGATAAGATATTTAAATAATAGAAATATAGAAAATGGGAGCAGGAGTAGGTCATTCGGCCCTTCGGGCCTGCTCTGCCATTCAATATGATCATGGCTGATCCTTTGGAAAAACCTCAACGCTGTACTCCTGCACTCTCTCCATATCCCTTGATGCCTTTAGAGTCTAGAAATCTATCTATTTCATTCTTAAATATATTCAATGACTTGGTCTCCACAGCCTTCTGTGGTAGAGAATTCCACAGGTTCATCACCCTCTGAGTGAAAATGTTTCTCCCCATCTCAATCCTAAATGAGTTACCCTGTATCCTGAGACTGTGACCCCTTGTCCTAGAACCCCCAGCCAGAGGAAATATCACCCCTGCATCCAGTCTGTCCACCCCTGTCAGAATTTTATATATTTCAATGAGATCTCCTCTCATTCTTCTAAACTCGTGAATAGAGGCCTGGTCGGCCCAATCTTTCCTCATATGACAATCCTGCCAGACCAGGAATCAGCCTGGCGAAACTCACTGCACTCTCTCAATGGCAAGTATACACTTTCTTAGGTAAGGAGACCAAAACTGAACACAATACTCCAGGTGTGGTCTCACCAGGGCGCTGTACAATTGCAGTAAGGCATCCTTGCTCCTGTACTCAAGTCCTCTCTTACAATGAAGGCCAACATACTATTTGCTTTCTTAACTGTTTGCCACACCTGCATGCTTGCTTTCAGTGATTGGTGTACAGGGACACCCAGGTCCCTTTGTACACCAACATTTCCCAATCTATCACCATTTAAATAATACTCTGCCATTCTGTTTTTCCTATCAAAGTGGGTAACTTCACAATTATCCATGTTATGCTGCATTGCCCACTTACTCAACCTGTCTAAATTGCCTTGAAGCCTCTTAACACCCTCCTCGTCGCTCACATTCCCATCAAGTTTCGTGTTGTCAGCAAACTTGGAAATATTACATTTGGTTCCCTCATCCAAATCATTCATATATATTGTGAATAGCTGAGGCCCAAGCACTGATCCCTGTGGTACGCCACTAGTCGCCGCCTGCCAATCCAAAAAAGTCCCATTTATTCCTACTCTCTGTTTTCTGTCTGCTGATCAATTCACAATCCATGCCAATATATTACCCCCAATCCCGTGTGCTTTAATTTTGCACACTCTTATGTAGGCCTTTATCTCTTTGCCTTATCCTACTCTATGCTCTTTGACGCTCAGTTGGATCTAGATCTGGGAGTCCCACCTTTCTTCTTTATTGAATGTATTTATTTTGAACTCCAACTGTCTCTTCCTTGAATTCTTCCTACTGCTCTGACACTGACTTACTTTCAAATAGCTGTTTGCAGTCCACTGTGGTAAATCGCATCTCAGCTTAATAAAATTTGAAACTTTTATTCTTGGTCCAGCTTTAACCTTTTCTAGCTTTAACCTTTTCCATAATTGATAAATCTAACTGAATTACGATCACTGCCACTGATACCCCTTTCACCTGCTAAGATTCATTCCCTAAATCCAGAACTGCCCCTTCCAGCATATAATAATGCCTCATATCTGTGATTATTTCCTCCTAGCGAGAAGTTGGAAGGGGTGTGGGGCGGGGGGGCTGGATTTTAAATAGATCACCACAACATCCTGGACAGTAGGGTCCAAAGTGGCTACTCCTAGCTTTGGTTTCTGTAGACAGCAGCTTATTGCACAAGTACTGGAGGCTTTTCACACTTCAGGTAGATCTTGCAATGCTTTCCCCTCTGACACATAGCCTCTTCTCCTTTATACATGTTTCTCCCTTTTCATGCAAATTCCATTGTTCCCATATGTCTTTGGAACCTTACCTTTCTCATAGTATTAGCACTATGAATAGATTTATATTATCAGTAACCTCTGGGAAAAATAAACATACTGCTTGGCCTAGCTTCTCTGGCTAGGTGTAACATCCTACCATCTCTTTGAAACTTGGATTACTCTGATTTATTTAAAAATGCAAATTCTGCTCACTTCACCTTCTAAAACTTTAGCCAGGTTTACGTATTTAGTATTTAAAACCTAGCTTCTTTTGATGGATCAAAAACCTCCAGATTAGCTGTCTCCAATTCAATTAAATCCCACACAAACAGACACACACAAAGAAACTATTAACCTACTTTTACAATAAATCACAATAATATTGTGATAATTCTTATACTTTCATGACACCATGCCAAAGCACTATAAGCCTGGAGGAGGGGTGGGGAGGGGGTGCATGGTGAGCTCAGGTCCAGCATGCTCCAGAGTTGCCAATGTTCACTGTTCCTCCAATTGCAACCTGTTTCTCTCCCACATTTGCTGCTGATAGGTTCAATAGTGAACCAATCAGCATCAAATGTGGGAGAGAACCAGGTGGTGACTGGAGGAGTAGGCCCCTGCAGACATCTTCAAACTCACTGGCTGTCCTACCGGCATTTTCAACAAGTGGTCCGGGGGCCACATGGAGTTGGTCAAGCCTGTTCTAAGCAGACCAGGGGACCATGCATTTGTATTGCCAGTAGTTATCAAGGTTACCACGACCTTGAATTTCATCTCATCCAGGTCCTTTCAGGCATTGGCTAGACGTCTCCTGGATATCAGTCTGCTGCTCACAAGTGTATCACCCAGGCAATCGATGTCCTGTTTGTCAAGTCCATCAATTCCATCAGCCTTGCCATGGATAGGGCCACTCAAACCCAGAATTCATTTCACTTCATTTCAATGGCTGGATTTCCACAGGTTCAGGGAGTGATTGCCACATGCATGTAATAAATCAAGGTGCCTACAGCTCGGGCAGGCATCTTCATGAATTGGAAGGGCTTGCCCTCCCTTAATGTCCAGCTAGTTTGTGACCACAGCAAAGTAATCATGAATGTCTGCACCAGATTTTCAGGGAGTTGACAATTCTTTCATTCTTTGCCAATCACTCCTGCTACAGGCGAGCTATCCACTAAACAGCCTCAGTGGCTGGCTCCTGGGAGACAAAGGCTACTGACCGAAGACCTGGCCAATAACTCCTGTCAAGAATCTAGCCTTTGATCCAGAGGAGAGGTGCACTATTCTCACTAGAGCAATAATAGAGCAGGTGATTTGATTTGTTCAAGATGTAGTGCAGGTGTCTGGACAGATCTGAGGGTGCTCTTCAGTTTGCTTCAGCAAGGGCCTCCAGGATTGTCATGGTCTGTTATGCCTTTCATAACATGGCACTGCTGAGAGGAGTGAAGCTACAGCAGGAGGAAAGTGAAGAGTGGTTAGCATCCTCTTCTAAAGAGCCTGGTGTGTCAGTTATTTTAGTAACTACACACCTGGTTGCTAGAGAAGCCACAGTGATCCCATTCAGGCACGCTTCTCTTAATTAAAAAAAAAATGCTTGCCAATCTGTGATTCCAATTTAACTGGGCTTGATCTTTTCTCTCCCTATTGAAATTGGTCCTTCCCCAATTAATTTCCTTTACTCTTGATTGCTCCTTATCCTTTTCCATAGCTAACTTAAACCTTATATTATGATCACTGTCCCCTAAATGTTCTTTGACTGATAATTGAGCAACTTGTCGTACCTAGAACCAAATCCAGCAATGCTTCCTTTTGAAAATAGTGTGTCTGTGCAGGCAACTATCTCAAAGTCCTGTGCCCATCAACCCTCATTTTAACATTCAATGACCCAAACATCACATTAACACTCCTTTTCAAAGTTTGATCAAACCATTCACTTGAAGGCTACAGTCCAGGGGATGCAATGAAAGGCCAAAGAGACCATGAGTTGATAAGTTCACAACAAGTGCTCTAAGTGTCCCACCTGTTGCTGTGTATGGGCAGATTCAGTCATTGGGGAAGGAGATGCCTGAGGCTCTATATAAGGACATAAGGACTGAAAAGTGGGGGCACTTTGAGAAAAGTCCTCATTATCCTGCACTCTTTCTCCATCTTCCCTCTCAGGGCCCACCTGTACTTCCTTGCTAGCCAGGAATGGAGAGCACTTGATCACAATGAGGTGTTGTGCCACCAAGGTTCTGTCACTTTAGAGGATGGAACAGAAACTACAGGTCATTGATCTAGGCCAACATTCACTTGGTGGCCTGCTGTGTTTAATTTTGCATTACAGTGGCCACTTGACATGGATATGTGCTAATACCTGTGATGTTGTAACACATCTGCTAGAGATAGAACCCTCTAATTTCATTCCAAGACAGCCTATGGAAACGCTGACAGAAGCACGTTTCCTGTTGCTGCTCCGGAATTTCCCTTTTATTGGATGACAGCTGAGGCTCAGCTGAGCAGAGCTTGGAGTGTCCTGTGTTCTCCATTGGGGATGTATCAGTGAAAGGGAAGTCATTGTCTGACAATTAAAAAAAAAATCCAAGCTCAGCATAATGCATTTTTTGCAAGTTTGGTTATTGTGAATGTCAGTTCAACGTAAGTGAATATTATGGATCAAATGAAGTGCATCATAGTGCTCTCACCTTGTCCCTGGCCCACACCCCTCTCTCCATCATAGATGCCCAATGTTGGTCCCACCCAGTGTGTTGCCCTCCAATAGTCAGGGTGACAATTGCAGTAATGGGTGTTCTTGTAAAGAAAAACGGTAGAGTGTGATGTGTGGACCGTATCAAGGATGGAATGAACACATTTGAAGGAGGGTGCCAGTGAGGAACGGATGTACAAGGACAATAGGCTGAGTGTGTGATGTTTATTGAGATGAAATTTGAGGCGGCAGCTGCAAGAAATGAATGTATAATTGCAAAGTGCGTCAGAGAATGCTAAGGAGGTGAGAGTGATGGCTGCTGTGATCACTTTGCTAGGCCTAAAGAGGTCATTAAACCTTTTATGACACAGTGTCCATGTCCTCATACACATCCACATACTTCAGCTACCGACAACCTCAGCAATCCCACCATGCCTGCTTTCTCCTCTCGTCCTCAGGGAAGAGGACTTCTCTCCTGACCCTCAACGCTTTCATCGTCGCTTCTACATGTGTCCAAGAATCAGTTGGGCAGCCTTGCAAGGTATAGCTTCCATCCTACATTGGAGAGGAAACTGCTACAAGAGTTCCTGCAATTATTGTCACCCCTGCCATTAAATAGAAGTTCTTAAATGACAGGTCCAGCATGTCATCCCATCCACCCTCCCTAATTGGTCAGGGAACAGGACGCTAATACTATGATTCAGTTAAAATGCCACATTTCAGTGGATTCCTGACCTGCCCTGTTAATGGTTCCACTGTTTAGACAGGAACTCAATGCTGAAAATTCAACCCATGTTCCCACTTCTGCCCTGGACACCTTTTCATTTAATGTTTTCTCTTGAGTAACTAATTAAATATATCTGAAATATAATTCCAATAAATACATAATAATGAGCACAATGTGTCAAGGGAAATATCAAAATTGACACCTACAATACTGCAATTGAAACAGACCACAAGTGATAGAAAGATGAAAGCAACAGAATTCAATCATCAAACCAGTGAGCTTGGTGTGAAGGGCTCAAGGAGTCTACTTTTTAAATGGAGGGGGAACCAGAACAGAAAGGAACAGATGGTCATGCTATATTTCCTAGTAATGAACTGTTTTCACTTTCCTCCCTCCTCAAACTCATAGGTTCTCGCTTTGCTGCATTTTAGTTTTGCATTTAAAATGTAGGGTTGGTATTGGTTCTACAAAGAAAGGTGCTTTTTATAATATTACATGAAGGAAATACTGGTACACTACGTACTGCTTAAATCAATTTTATACCAAAACCAAATAGTAAAAGTTTGTTGAAACAGACTAGATTCTACTGTAGAATAAAACTACCAACAAAATCAGTCTTCCAAGCTGACTTGGAAATGCAGTGTGATTCCTTCACTGGGTCAAAATCCTGGAACTCCCTCCCCCTAACAGCATTGTGGGTGTAACTCCACCACATGGACTGCAGTAGTTTAAGACAGCTCGCCACCACCTTCTCAAGGGCAATTAGGGATGGAAATAATTTAAATGAATTTAAAAATTGATTTTAATAATTCTATACATCTATTTAGGTAGAGGTATGTATGAAGATACAGGAATCGGTGTGCGGTTAGGAATGTATCTGATTTAAACAATGTTTTTACCTGCTGTAGGTTAAAAGTAAAGCCGAAGATGCATTGTTCCTACTTAAAATGAAATATCAAGAAGTTACAAGGGAGTTAGAACAGCTAGATTCAGTTGTGAAAAGAAGGTAATTGTATACAAACCATTCTCTTCCTAGAAGTATCAAGAAATATGGCCATTGTGGATCTCCCCGAGTGTATATAATAGCAAGTTTAATGTTAACTGATTTTTCTTTTAGGTTACATGAACAAAGGCTAAAGCACATTGAAAAGCAACAAATTTATGGAAAACTGACTGCTTATCAATCATTGCATTGTCACAAGTTGGCTGACATTTCCTTGAACATCCACAAGCCTGATCCAGCAGCTGAGCTCAATGACCCATTCGACTTCATTTAAGAGTTCTGAAAGCAGAATAAAAATGGGATATGCCACTCTCCTAAGCTGCAAATGTCCTTCATAGTTGTTTTAAATAACTGTAGTTTTCTAGGTTTACTGCTTGAATAATTTAGATTTCAAAATGGAGTCTTAAGTCATCATAGATAAAAGGCAGCAATTAATTTTCATAATTTTAAATTTTATTTAACAGTTGGGATTGTGACCATATTCGATATTATCACTTTAATGTTCACTGATTGCAACTTTTCTCCTGAGTTCTGGTTTTAGTGGTTTATCATTACAAGATAACTTCAGCTTCCCTTAGTTTGTTTATTCCAAAAGACAACTTTTATAAATTTTGTCTGTGCTAGATATTCTCTCATCTCTAATCATTCCTGTAAGCATACTTCACATTTAGCACTTTTATTTCCCAATATCTAGTGAAACAATGGTGCATCCAAGGTACTGTATTAGATCCCTTGTTCTGTGCATTGGATATAATAATTATGCATGTACCACTTTGTGTCACATGATGTTTTGTAAAGACAGAGTGAAAAGCACTTTAGTTTTTAGATTGCATAGAATATACAGAAGCAGGCCATTCAGCACAACTTCTGGTGTTTATGCTTCATGTTATTTCTACCTCATCTCAGCCTTTAAGCATATTCCCTTTTCTCTTGTGCATGTTTAGTTTCTTTCTGGAAGCACCTAAACTATTTTCCGCCAAACTGGAAGCAAATTCCACATTGTAACCAATGAGTTAAAAAAAGAAACATTTCCCTATTGGATTTTTAATACTTATGGGCCTCTATTTTTGGATTCTCCCACAAGTACTTACATCACAAAAACAGGCCATTTGGCCCAGCAGGTCCATGTTGGTGTTGCTCCAAATGAGCACCCTTCCACCTTTCTTCACTTAACCAAATCAACATTTTTATATTCCTTTCACCCTCCTGTTTATCTAGTTACCGCTTAAATGGATCAATGTTAGATCAGCTGAAAGGATTCTAGTTCACTTCCACCCCCTACCCCCCTGCCCAGGAAAGTTGCTGTGCCATCTGCAGATCATTTTTCACTACCTGGCAGAAACAAACACACCGCACAACGGTGATTGTGGAAACAGTCTCTCTGCATGTACCCTGTCTAATCCATTCATAATTTTAAAGAGCTCTATCAAGACCCCACTAAGTACTCTAAAGAAAAAAGCCTCAACGTTCAAAGTTTTCTGTAAACTGTAATCTCTCACTACTACCATCTTTGTAAATCTTTTTACACTTCTCCAGTGCTTCTACACCCTTTATATAGTATGGCGATCAGAACTATGCAACTTGGTCTAAATGAGGCCTAACTAGGTCCTACACAAGTTTAAATTAAATAACGTTGTTACTTTTAATGATCTGTTTACCTATACCCCTGGATGATGAGCCAGAAGCTCTGGGTTTGAGTCCCATTCCAGGACTTGATGGCCAAGGAAGATGTGTTCATAACATGGCTAAACAGGTTGAGTATCAACCTTCAAATCCTTCAACACATACCAGTAATAGTTGTTAAGTACAGGAGAGATTTCTGGTCAGCCATGTGATGGAAAGAACATTGGAGCCTCTACCATCACTATCCATAACTCCAGATTACTACATACATGGAAAAGTGCATGTTGCCACAGCAACTCAGACTGCAAGTTAACTGTATTACATTACCTACCTTTGCTCTTCTTATATACAACTTATTTTCTAAGGTGTAGGTGATGTGTTCCTACTATGCAGCACCTCACAGTTATCTAAAATTCATTTGCCATTTCACTGGCCAGCCCACACATTCTCTAATATTATGATGTTGCAATGCACTCTTCCTTAGTGTTAACTATACTCCCAAGATTGGAATGATTTGTAAATTCTGATATTGAGCTCCTTGTTCCCAAATCACTTATGTAAATTATGAATAATAATGGTCCAAGCTCTGATCCTTTTGGAACATTTTCTACCTTCCCCAACCTGAATAACTACCTTTATTTCTCCTCTCTGGCTAAAAGAAAATAGAAAGCAATGTGCTACCCCATTAGCTATTTGCCCTAACCTTCAGCTTAATGTATGGAATGGTGTCAAAGGCTTTTTAAAAATCCAAGTATATGACATCCACTACATTAACCTTGTCTACCCTTTCCATTACCTCTTCAAAGTTTTAGCAGAAGTCAGAAATAAAAACAGAAAATGCTGGAAATACTTAGCAGGGCAGGCAGTATCTCTGGAGAGAAAAAGTTAATGTTTCAGGTCAACAACCTTTCAGAATTGGGAAAAGTTAGACATGTAATTGGTTTTCAGCATGTGAGAAGAGAGAGGGCAAAAAAGAACATAAAGATCTGTGATGGGTGGAAGACAAGACAGGTTAAATGACAAGAGTTGGTAGTGCATGGCCAAAGATTAGTCAGTTTATTTGGAAAATTATATATATTGTCTCTAACTGCTCTTCTATTGCATCTTTAGATATTGATTCCAATACTTTTCCTATCTCTGCCCTGTAACATTAGCTGTCTGGCATTCTTCTGCCACTACCAACACTTCATTGGAATTTGTATATAATTAAAATAAATCAATGCCTCTTCTATCTCCTCCCTGGTCACGTTGGCCTTGCATATCATTTGGACCTGGCATTTTATCCTCATTTAGGCATTAACTTGAGTTTATCTCAATCATCCTTTAATGACTATATACTTTAAATTTCCTTTTGTTATATGTGGCTATTGAACACTTTTTAAAATCATTGATGATTTAATGCCATAATTTTCTTTTTTTAAGCTTCTCCAAGTTCTTTATTTTCCCTTTGGTATCCAAGCACTTGCATCGTTTAGATTCAGATTTCCCTTTTATGCCTCATCATCTGTGGTGCTCTACAATTAGCTTGTTTCCTTTTAGCTTTGTGTGAACTTTTTAATTATCCTTTTAAAGATTTTTCACTGCTTTTTTTCAATTTTCTCCCAATTTACCTTTCATTCCACCCTAAATTTGCTTTCTTCAATCCCTTAATCTTTATCCCAATTAAGTCACTTGATCCTAGTTTGTAACTTTCCATATCAAGATGTTCTTCTACTCTTATCAACTTTGGTTCCTGGTTCATTACCCATTACAAGATCCAGCAGTATTTCTTTTCTTGCTGGACTTACATATTGAATGAGAATGGAATTCTGAATACACCAAACTCGGTTCCCTTCTCTCTACCAGCTGATTTGGAGGCAGTTGAAATCTTCCGTGATTATTAATATGCCTACTATTCACCTCTTAGATTTGCCTACATATTTCATCCTCTAATTCCTGCCCATTGCTTGGTGATCTGTAGTATAACCCATTTGATAAAAAACCTCATCTAATTCAATCCATATAAATTCTGCAGGTTAATATTAGTTACATCCTTGTTTTTCTATTAGTGCAGGCACTCATTCCTCTCTCCATCCTAACTGCGTTATTTTTCAGTACAAGATCTACCTATTTACTAATTGTTCCACACAATTATGTTTACTCACAAGACACTGGTATCTGAGCTACCTGGTGCTAAATTTAGAACATGACAACTTCTCACCTCATTTGTACAGGTCCAAACCAATTTAGTCTGGATGTTTTCCTAAAGGGGGAAGGAATACTTACATCTCCCTTTGAACTTGTATTCTGTTTAAGTGTCTTTTTGGTCATACCTCTCCCTAGCTGTGACCTCCTCCAGCCCAGTTCTGGTCTCTCTGCCTTCATAATTTCCATCTTTTCCCTCCATTTACAGTTGTGCCTTCAGGTGCTTAGGCCTCAAGCTCTGGTATTCCCCTATCCATCCCTAAACCCCTTTGTCCCTCTCTCCACATTAATAATTGTGGTTCAGTGTCAAATTTTGTTAGAATGCTCATGTGAAGCACCATGGGAAGTTTTACTTGGTTAAAGGTGCTATGTAAATGCAAGTTGTTAATGTCAAGCAACACCAACACCTAGGCTAAGAAACCACCCACCACCCTGGAACAATTCTCCCTGAACGCTTTCATACTTCCTGAGCATATGGTGTGAAGATTGCTCCAAAATCAAACAGCTCCAGAATATACACCATCCGTAAACTAATATGGATAATCATGTTCAGCATCTACAGAATTTTAAATATTATAAATGTATGCTAGAACTCTTGGTTTGGGCAGGGTGGAAAAAAATAACTTTTCAAACCTAAACCTAAGTCAAATTGAAAATTTGATTCAAATTTAGATTCTATGCTTTACTTCTCAAATCACAAATAGCACATCCCCTAAATCCATACTCATTGTACTTATGCCTAAATATTCTACATGCATTTGGAATATTATGTAATTTTAAACATTAAAAGTCCACGCAACTCCCTTAACCTGTATTGAACTCCTGTTTCCGAATGTTGAAGCAGTGGTTCACAGAAAGCATCACTCTTTATTCTAGCTTCCTTCACCATTCAAATGTTGCAGGTGAAACTGACCAGACTACTGCATACTTTAGTATTTCTGAGGTGGTCCCTCAATTCAAGGATGATGTCTACTCAGGATTGTGAATTTTTACCATTGGTCTTCATGTGACTGAACAGGTCACTTCTTGGTCTGCAATCTTTGGGCACATGGGGCACACCCCACGAGGTAATGGGAACCTGGAGTGCAGGATTTGCTTAGTTTTCTTTCCTTCTCTGTGCCTGCCTCATTAATACTTTGGGACTCAGTATGCTGCAGCTTGGAGAAATTGTCACCATTCTGAAGGATTGGTAGCAAGCTCCTCCCAATAATTAAGGTTAGTGCCATTGTGCTTCAAGGAGAGCTTCAGTGTCTTTACAGAATTGAGAACAAGACCTGGCAGGGGAGGTGGTTTTAGCTATCTGAACACAGTGCCCAGTCCAAAGTTGATTTTATAAAGCTTTGCCTGAATGCTTGTGGAGCTGGCTTCACGGACACTGGCATTTGTTGGATGGTCCTCCCATTGAATCTGGAGGATGTGGTGAAGGCATTACTGTTGGAATTTATAATTTCTCTAGCTTTGTGTATCACTGACACATAGTCCAGGTCTCACTGCAGTACACGACTGTAGTGACAACAACTGCTCTGTACACAAGAATTTTTCTCGACTTGCCGAGGTCTTGTTCTCAAACACTTGCAGTGGTTTGCAGAAGGCTGAACTGATGCAGCTGATCTGGTGTTGGAATCCTCATCAATGCTGGTCTTTTGAGACAGGTAGCCAATTAATGGGAACTACTTAACATATTCCAGAGTCTCTCCTTCAACACCAGGCGAAATATTTGGCCGACCAGGTGTGGGTTGACATACGAGTTTCGTTTTGGCAACATTTGAGGACAGCCAAGTTTCTTGTATGCAGAATTGAGATGAAGTATGGTTTGCAAATCTGGTGCAGAGTAGGCAACAATACTGCCGTCATCTGCAAACTATAAATCTTGTATACTTATGGTGGTCAGCTTAACCTCTGTCACCTCTGTGCCAAATGCCATCTACGTTGATACCAGAAGACAGCTGATCTTTACCTGACGGTGGCTAGCAACCTCATTAGTATTGGGGTTATCTCATGGCCTTGCTTGACCCCATTCCAGATTTAGAAGGTATCAGTTTCAGATCTTTCACTCAAGACACTTGCAGTCATATCATCGTGAAGCAATTATAGGATTTTGTTGAGGTTTCTTGGGACATCCATAAATTTAACGCACAATCCAGTCTCGTGATTTTAAAAAATCATTCATGGCATGTGGGCTTTGCTGGTTGAGCCAGCATTTATTACCCATCCCCTTGAGGTGGTGGCAAGCTGTCTTCTTGAACTGCTGCAGTCCATGTGGTATAGGTACACCCACAGTGCTGTTAGGGAGTTCCAGGATTTTGACCCAGCGACAGTGAAGGAACGGCAATATATTTCCAAGTCAGGATGGCGAATGACTTGGAAGGGAACTTCCGGGTGGTGGTGTTCCCATCTATCTCCTGCCCTTGTCCTTCTAGATAGTAGTGGTTGAGAGTTTGGAAGGTTCTGTCAAAGGAGCCTTGGTGAATTCCTGCAGTGCATCTTGTAGATAGTACACTGCTACCACTGTGCGTCGGTGGTGGAGGGAGTGAATGTTTGTGGATATGAAGCCAATCAAGCGGGCTGCTTTGTCCTGGACAGTGTTGAGCTGCTTGAGTGTTGTGGCAGTTGCACTCATCCAGGCAAGTGGGGAATATTCCATCACCCTCCTGACTTATGCCTTGTAGATGGTGGACAGGCTTTGGGGAGTCAGGAGGTGAGTTACTCATCGCAGGATTTCTAGCCTCTGACCTGCTCTTGTAGCTACAGTTCAGTTTCTGGTCAATGGTAACCCCCAGGATGTTGATAGTGGGGGATTCAGTGATGGTAATGCCATTGAACATCAAAGGGCGATAGTTGGATTCTCTTGTTAGAGACGGTCACTGCCTGGCACGAATATTACTTGCCACTTGTCAGCCCAAGCCTGGATATTGTCCAGGTCTTGCTGCATTTGGACACGGACTGTTTCAGTACCTGAGTCGTTGTGAATGGTGAACATTGTGCAATCATCAGCAAACATGCCCACTTCTGACCTTATGTTGGAAGGAAGGTTATTGAAGAAGCAGCTGAAGATGGCCATACTAGTCTGAAAACACCCGATCTTGTTCGATATACTGAGTCAAATGCTTTGGTCAGGTTGATGAATTCAGGAGTTCCTGGTGTTCAACATTTTTCTTGGATTTGTCTGGCAAAAACCACCACGTCAGAGATGGAAGATCTAAAGCCACACTGTCTCTGGAAGCATTTCCTCAGCCACAGGGAATAGGCAATTCAGGAGAATGTGTTTCAGAATTTTCTCACTACGGACAAGAGGGAAAATACCTCAGCAGCTTCTACAACATGATTTATCTCCTTTCTTGACAATAATAGTTACCATTGTTGCATTCCTGGGGGAGTTCTATTTCCTCCCAAACCTGTATGGATTAATGCACAGATTCTTAACATGAGCAAAAGTCCGTCAGTTTTAAGGACCTCAGCTAGAATCTATAGGGGCCGCAGGCTTTGTTATTTTACACCTGTTTCCTATTGATGGTAGTGCACCAATTTATTCTACCACAGGGTACTGAGGGATAGCCTGGACAGTATCAGCTATCACTGTGGATTCATGGTTGAGTTGTTCAAAATGTTCTTTCCAGCATTTGACCAATGGCATCGTCATCCTCAAGAGAAGCACCATTTTATGAATGAAGGGGATTTTGTCTACTTAACCTTGGTACACTTCAAAAAAGCTTTGCATGCAATGATGATCAGCATTTTGTTGGATCTCTTAGGCTGTCTTCCCATCACATGTCTTTTATCTTCCAGATTGTTCTTTGGCGTCAGACTTTAGCTGAGGAATGCTGCCTTGAGTTGCGACTTTGGGTTTTTTGACAGGCAATGAAGGCTGCTCATTTTCGTTCCAGGAAGTCACATATTTGAGCATCATTTTCATTGAACCAGCCCTGGTGATGACGATGCGTGAACCCAGTGGTCTGGGCATAGGAGTCTAGTACAACATACTTTTTTGATCTTACTGTTCTGAACCACAGCTTTCGCTACAATTACATGGGATCTAAAAATACTAATGCACCAAGGCCTTCTTTGGGGTGATGTACATTTATTGAAATCCTGAAATATTTATAACTACTTCCTCTACTCCCATGTGTTAGTCGAAAGGATCTGGTTTGTGGATATTCACCCCACAATACTGCTCCCTCACCACTCTACAGAAAACATGTTTCCTTGGGGTGCAGTTGGTCTTAATGACCATGTGGGGAGGGGCAACAATCGCTCAAGCTGCTGGACCTTACGGGAGAGAGAAAAAAAGCTTTAGAATTATAAACCACTGATTTTCTCCATACCAGAATTTGGAATAATGAAATTTGAGCTCTAACCCAAAAGTATCCAGTGAAATTTCCCTGCACAAGTGCCATATGGATAAAGTTGACCATGTTTATGATTTCAGTAAATTAATTGATTAGATACTGAAACTAAAAGCTTCCAAATAACATTTTCTATTTCTAACTGTTATTATGAATTGGGATTTGTCTAGCACTTTTTCATATTTTTGTCCAGCATTTGTGTTGGCCTATAATGCAAATTATCCAACCGTAATTATTATATCCATCTTTCAATTTTACCGTGCTGGTGACCATTTCAATAATCAGCTGCTTATTGTTTAGAGGACTAAATTAAAGGGTTACATCTGCACACAAGCCCAACACAACTTGCGTAGAACCTGCATGAGCCCGATGAAACTGATTAACAAGCATTTTAAACATGTTTAAAATGAGAATATTGCCCAAAGTTTTCTAGAGTCTATTTAAAACCAGATTAAGTGAACTCTCAAGACAATTGCATTTATACTTGGACAATACTCAAAGGCTACATCCACCTCTAATTACTTAAAAAAAACCCCCAAAAATTCAGTACATCTTTCTAAATGTTTAATTCTCCATAGGCATTTCATTTTCATACCTGCTGAGCTGAATTGTGGAATCTGAAGAATTCATTTGGAGTGTTGCCGTACTTGTCTTGGACACTGTCCATTGACATTACTTAGATACACTGTCAGCCACATACACAGCAAAACCAATCATAATGATTACCACATAGAATGCCCCTCACTTAGGATTTACATTCATGGGTAACAGAACAATTGCATTCCAGGAGTGCTAAAGTATCACAAACTTCAAAGCACAACCAATTTAGCAAAAGTATCAAGCTTAATAACAGATCACGTCAATGTTTTCTGTCAGTTATGAAAATAACACCTATCAGTAAATTCAAGGAGCAAAAAAATTATAAGCAACCAATGTCCTGAGCATAAGCAGATTTTTTTTTCCTGTTGTCTCTGCAAAGTTAGACATTTTACAACAGCATTATTCGAAAGAACAAGTTTATCGTTCTGCCTTTATCATTTTTTAAACCATCTGTTTGACAGAATAAACTTCACACTACTAATCATTTAAAATGCTCCCATTAACTTGCATTGTGATTTTCTGGCCATTTTATGCAACAGTATTGCTAAGCAGAGCTGAAAATGACTCAGTTACATGTATTTTTCTTTATTACAGCTCAATATTTTATAGTTTTCCGAGGGTGGGCAGTATGGATGTCCCAGTAGTACTTCAGAAACATCCTGCTTTGTACTTAAATATGTTTACTGGAAGGTATGATTCATCAGTGGTATGAAAAGGATGCTTGATTGCACAGATACTTGCATGTTAGATGGGGGAAGGTTATCAAATGAAACAATTCATTCCGTAGACCAAAAAAAAAACACCCCCTGGTGTTTTTGTAATAAAACAGCTATGTTCAAACACTACAGTTTTCTTGGCTGTTACTTTTCACTTCATATTGTGTATATGATCTATCATGTGATGCCAAGTCAAAGAGGAAATAATTTAAGGCATGGAGTTACAGAAAAGCTAGTGATTGTTCAAGTGCTTGTAAATTGGATAGAAAAAACACTCCCAGAAAGATTGTAGAATATAGATCTGCATCTAACAGCACTGCTACATTCAAACAAATTTTGCAGGATTCTTGTTTCCACCATTTTAATACTAATGACACTGAACTAGGTACATTTGAGAATAATTGAATATGTGCCATGTAAGCTAGACGTACAACAGAAACTGTAGTCTTGGATGATGGGCACAAAGGACTTTTTTTAAATATACAAAAGAGGCTGTATTCAATCCACTTCCATTTCTGTGCCCTGGTTTTCTGCTGGCTTTTGCTGTTTGGTATTGTCTCCAGCTGCAGCATTAGATTCAGACTTTGGATCAATCCCTTCCCTATTAAATGGTCCATTGGCTTTCTCCTCCTTTTCAGGAAGTGGTTCCACTTTGGGCTTTGTTTGGTTAACAATCGGGTCACAAGCAGTCTCCAGTTCCTAGATGAATGGGTAAATGGTGAATTTAAAAACATTTTAAAAACTCCTCAAATCCAGTTACTAGGACAGATGCAATTAATGGATTCTCACTGTGCTATTAATTTTCTGTACCTAGAAAACACCATTTATGAATTTCAAAGTCTTTTTAAAAGAAAATTTTGTAAATTTTGGCTCAAATCAAAATCATAGAATACAGCATACGATGTTACTCAGACCATTGTTCCTGTGCCAGCTCTTCAAATGAGCTATCCAAAACCAGTCCGACTACAGCCTGCAATTTTCCCTTTTGAAGGATTTATTCAATACCCCTTTAATCTTGTCATTTAATTTGCTTCCAGCACCCTGTCAGTGCATTCCAGATCATAACTCAATGTATAAAAAATATTTTCATTTCTTAGTTCCCTTGCAAATTACCTTGAAATTGCATCCTCTATTTATGGATCTTTCAGCCACTGCAACCTTTTCAAATCATTTATTCTATCAGAACCTTTCATGATTTTGAACATCCCTATTAAATCTCCCTTTAACCTTTTCCGCTTTAAGGAGAGTAACCCAAGCTTTGTTACTCTTCACATAAATCCCTGCTCCATTCTAGAAAACTTCCTCTGCACCCTCTCTAAGATCTTAACATACTTCCTAAAGCATAATGCCCAGAATTGGCCACAATATTCCACCCGAGACCTAATCAGTGTTTTTAAATGTTTAACATTTAATCCGTGATTTGTACTCTATGTCCCCAACTATAAAGTCGAAAATCCTGTATGCTTTACCAGCCATCTTAACTTGTCCTACCAGTTTCAAAAGTTTGCGTCTGTACACTTCTAGGTCTCTTCATTTCTGCACTTACTTTAAAATTGTACCATTTAGTTTGTATTTTCTCCCTAGCAAAATGCATAACTTCACACTTTGTTCAATTTCACCTCCCAAAGCTAAAAGTCCTGGATGGGTGAAGATGTAGAGGTTATATGAAACCAGTAAAAAAGTACATGATATGGATGTCTAGCTTGTAATACAGATCCTCTTTCACATAAAAATTAGCCATCCTCCATTTGAGTATTTTTCGCATTTGATTGCTCCTTGTCCTTTTTCAGAACCACTCTAAATGTAATGATATTTTGATCACTTCTTCCCAAACGGTCAACTTAAGTTCCCGGAACCAAATCCTGTGCTGCTTCCTTCCTCATTGGGGCAGAAACATACTGATCAATTTCTCCCCTTCTTTTCCCATGATAACTATTACGTTCCCAATAATTGAGTCTATCTCTTTTCATTACTGTTTTCCCATCTGACAATTACTCCTTTCCTTCCAATAAATGGTGGCCCATAGTATACAACCAGCAGCATCAATAGTTCCTCTACTATTCCAAATATCTTTGAACCCTGAAGGACATCATCCTTTTTCAGTGCTGCAACTATTTTTGAGCATTATTATCTGCCACTCCCATTCTTTTTCTTTCCTAAATACTTTGTAACCTGAAATATTAAGATCCCAAACTTCACCTTGCTTCAGCCAAGCTTCCATGATTGCCAAAATATCATAATCCAATATAGCAACTTGCACCTGCAGCTGACCAACCTTACTTATCACACAAACACAAACTACGATCACTTCTTTTGATGACAAACTGTGCTCTTAAGCTATAAGACATACGTGATTCTATAGAAAGTCAAACTTGCTAATACTTGGGATCCAATGTAGTTTCAAGACAATTTTGATTAGAGTCAAAAGTAGATTATTTCTTTCTGCTTACCTTTAATTTATTCCTTATCTCAGCTGCCTTCACAATAGGGTCCTGAAATAGCATCTGCTTGTTTTGTGCAATCATTCTGCTGTTCATCCAATCCATGGCACTACTGGCACTTTTTTCAACTTTTGCCATCTCTGCTGCATCGATATGTTCATAGTTTTCATCCTAAACATAAAAGATGCATAGTTATGCCCTAAAAAGAGACAGCTTCAGGATATTAGAATTACAATCCACTCAATCAAATTACTAGATAATTCAAATATTAAGCATTAAAACAGCTGAATTATCACTAGAATGTTATACACAGCTGTTTAGGAACATTACTCATTGTATAAATTTTCCATGACAGTATATTTGGCTTATACAGGTAGAGTACCTGAAGTCTGGCTACCCAAAAACCAGTGGTGTCCAGACATTGTTTCTCCCTGCATTCCAGTGAACCTTGACCCCATCTGACCCAGCTCAGAAAAGTTAAGGGAATTGCTGAGTACTGATCGACTTCGCGCGCCTGATGTTTCCCGTGATGCAGCGAACCTTGACCTCATGCAACCCAGTGCTGATGTGGTAGAGACAGTTGAACTCACCCAGGAAGAGCAAAAGACTCTTGCAGAATCCAATGAGGTAGAATATTTAGTTATATATTTGGGATTAGGACATATGCCTGTTCCTGCTACAGTACAAGATAGCTATATTGGGTTGAGTTTTGATGTCATTAAGGCCACCCAAATGGAAGCCCACAGGCCTAAATTCAAATATTGCATCTGGATTCCCAAAAGCCTTTAAGCTCCATGGGCACTGGTTGTGGTCTTGCAGATGGCCCAAGTTAGTTCAAAGAGAGTTATTAAAGAATACAGTATAATCTTTAAAAAAAAAGTTCAGTTACAACTGCAGGGTGTTATAACATTTCAGTCTGATTGCTCTTTTCTCATTTTAAACAGTTCTGTTGAAGAGTCATACGGACTCGAAACATTAACTGTGTTCCTCTCCGCAGATGCTGCCAAACCTGCCGAGTTTTTCCAGGTATTTTTATTTTTGTTTTGGATTTCCAGCATCCACAGTTTTTTGCTTTTACGTATAGCAATATGTTGTGGCTAAGATGATTGACCAACAACTGCAGCCATCTTCCTTTGTGCTAGGTATGATTCTAACCAGTGGAGAGTTTTTCCCCCCGACGCACTTGGTGAAATGCTGCCTTGGTGTCAAGGGCAGTCATTCTCACCTCACTTGTGTAACACAGCTGTTTTGTCCATGTTTGGAGCAAAGCTGTAATGAAGTCTGAGGCCAAGTGACCCTGGCAGAATCCAAACTGAACATTATTGGTTGTTACTGGTGATTAAATACCACTTGATAGTACTATCCATGGCACCTTCTATCACTTTGATGATTGAGCGTGGGCTGATGGGACAGTAATTGCCCAGTTTGGATTTGTTCTGCTTTTTGTAGACTGGGCATACAGGGGCCTTTCTCCAGTGTTGGTAGATGCCAGCGCTGTAGCTGCACTGGAATAGCTCGGTTAAAGGTGCAACTAGCTTTGGAACACAAACTTTCAGCACTAAAGTCAGGATGTTGTCAATGCCCTTCACCTTTCCTATATCCAGTGTGCTCAGTTGTTTTGATAATTGTGAATTGCATTGGTTGAAGAATGGTTTCTCAGAGTAAGCCAGGCTATATCATACACTTGGTTACTTCAGGCCAAGAAGGTTGCAAATGCTTCAGCCTTGTCCTTGGTACTCAAGTGCTGGGCTCTGCCATCATTGAGGATGGGATGTTCATGACCCCTTCTTCTCCCCCTGTTTAACTGTGCATCACCATTTACATCTGCATGTTGCAGGACTGCAAAGCTTTGATCTCATCCATTGGTTGTGGGAACACTTAGCTCTGCATATAGCAGACTATTTCTACTGTCCAGTATGCACACAGTCATATGTTATAGCTTCATTAGCTTGGCATCTCATTATTAGGCACACCTCGTGCTGCTCCCAGCATGCTCATCTACATTTCACATTGGATCCCTTGCTTGATGGTATTGGTAAAGTGAGATCAAAGATTTGATGTAATACAAGTCTGTTGTTGCTGATGGAACATGGTGCTTCATGGAGGTACTGTTTTGAGCTTCTAAATATTTCTGAATCTATCCCATTTAGCATTGTGGTAGTGCAAAACACAATGGAAGGTATCTTTAGTGTAAAGGTGGGACTGCATCTTCACATGGAGAATGCAGTACTAACTCCTATCAATATACTGCCATGGACAAATGCATTTGGAACAGGTAGAATCGAGGGGACAAGGCCAAATAAGTTTTTCCTTCATGTTGGTGTTCTCAACATCTGCTGTAAGCCTGAAAGCTATGCCATCAGGACTTGGCCAGTAGTGATGCAACCAGACCATTTTTGGCGAGGGACATTGAAGTATCCACCCATAATCCATTCCTGTGCCCTCGCTGTTTCTTCCTTGTGGTATTTCAAATGAAAAAATACAGATTCATCAGCTGAGGAAGGGCAGTAGGTGGTAATTAGTAGAAGGTTACATTACCTTCCTTGTCTATGTTTAACCTGATGCCAAGACTTCATCAGGTTTGGAGTCAAAGTTGAGACTCCCAGGGCCACTCCTTTCCAACTGCATACCACTGTTCCACCATCTTTGGTGGATCTGTCTTGCCAGCAAGATAGGACAAAATCAGGGATGATGATGGAGCAGTCGGTGAAGTTTGCTGAAAGGTACAAATCTTTACAGTTTAACTGCCTGCCTGTTGCTTGACTAGTCTGTGAGACAGCTCTTCCAATTTTGGCCCAAGTTTCTAAATGTCAGTGGGGAGGACTTTGCAGGGTTGACTGGACCTTGTACGTCTTTGTCATGTCCAAATTTGATGTCCAGTTGATGTCAGGTGGTCCATCCAGTTTTCTTATACGAAAACACTACACAAGGTGTAAAGGATTGGCTTATTAGGTCATTTCAGAGGGCAATTAAGAGACAAGGACTTTGCTATGAGTCTAGGGTATCATATAGGCAAGTCTGGGTAAGGACAGCAGATTTCATTCCCTAAAGGATATTAGTGAATCATATGGGTTTGTTTTTAGGAAAATCTAGTAGTTACATGGTCACCATTACTGATTTCAAGTTTATTTCATAAGAGAATTTAAGTTTCCCCAGTTACCATGGTGGGAATTGCCTAATGTCTCCAAACCATTAGTCCATGCCTCTGAATTACTGGTCCAATAAAAACCACAATGCTCCTGGTCCTGGTGGTGTTTTTACTTGCAGAAATTGGATCCATAAATGCAATTTCGGTCTGCTAGACTTAACAAGGAAAGTTCATCTCCTTTTACCAAGTCATCCAAGGAATTTTGAACTATTTCTACATTTAGCGAGAATTTTGCAAGGCAAAATGTAATATTCTCCTCCAATGTTTTATTTATAAATAAAAATTGTTAGAGTGGCATATTTAGGACAAAATATCACTTGAACATAGTCCTTACCTTATTTTTATATGCTTCTACAGTCTTCATGAAAAGCTGAATCTTTTTACCCAGCTCATCAAATGCTTTTGGTCTCTCCTCATGCTCCTTGTATCGGTTCTGAACTGGCTGACCAAGTTTCTATGGAAAAGGAATCTAGCTTTTATTCTCTGAAGGGGGCACATTAATCATACCTGACCTCATCCAGCTTCATTGGTTCAGTTGCACAGACAAAATCAACATAAAATCCCTGCCCTCTTTTGACACCCTACATGGCCTCACACCATGTCACCTTACTTAGGAAATCTTCAAGTAAACCATTCCTGCGCATTGTTATTTTTCCTTACCCACCCCATATCTCTTCCTCTGTGCCTTCAGTCTTTTCACTACAAGAAATTCCATACGTCTTCTTCAGTGTCACAAGCAATCATTTTCTCGTGGAGCACTAAATAAATCAATGCCAGATAGGTCTGACTTTGAAGTAATTGTAACCTGAATCCAAAATGCTTTCTTTAAATAGAAAGTGAAGTTGGCATTAGATCTTCAATAAATATATGTAGAGTAGATACAATACAATAGATTTTCACACAAGTAATTAAAAATTAATAAACTATTCCAGATGAATCTTTGGTTAAGGCTACAAATATCATTGCTGAGGAAAAGCATGCTTTTTAGAACCGAGTGAGTAGCATTATCATGAATAGTGTGTCCAGTGTAGCAAAATGTTTTCAATGGTCAAAAATGCACCTTACTTTCAACTTTAAAGCAATATCTCATATTACATCAATGTGAACTTTTCCATTTCTAAACCTTGGAGGTAATATGGTGATGCTGTACATTGGGAGCAGCCACAGATCTGTTCAACTGCCAGTCTAAAGCCATTCTATGCAGGGGAACAGACATTAGAAAAAGAACATTCCCCATGTCCTCCCAGGCAGAAAATTGATTACCATTGACAGTGCTCAGGAACATGCCACTTATCAACTGTCACTGATGAGGTGGGCATGTGACAAGTAGATAAACATTAAAGTACTATAGCATCCATGAAATTTCGGATACCATGGATGCTGACCTCTATATAATTACCAATACACAAAATTAGACAAGTTTGAGTTGTGGTTTGTTTAATCAAGAACCATTGTGAACATCTTACAAGCATTATCAGAAATACTTTGTATGGAGGGTCAGTAGCTGTACCTTTAGGTCATTCAGTTTATCAAGATATATTTGTTTAGGCTGGTCCTCTCCATCTTCATACAACCAGTTTTCTGTTTCTTCCAACAACAGTGTGAACTTTTTTTTGTCCTGAAAGGGAAAGATGCATTGAACTTCATGATATTTTGCGTTAGGTGTCCCAATATAGCAATGGCGTGAAATTACAAATGAACATTACGATTCATGAAAGCTCTCCTGGTGTAGTGGTTAATATTTATCCCCCAACCAGCACTAAATACTGATGATCTGGTCATTTTTTGTTTCATTGCTATCTGTAGAACCTTGCTGTGCACTGCAACAGATGACTACATTTCAGAAGTGCTGTTTAGAAGTCATGAAGCTGGGAAAGGTGCTAGAAAATGCAAGTTCTTTCTTTCATTAATTCACTTTACATAACATCTAGATTAGATATATAGAATGTTGGTAACATTGACTATAACTTTCTCATATCAACTTATATCTTGCATAGCACTGACTACACTTCAAAGAATGTGTGAAATTCTTTGACATTACTCAAAGACAGAAGTGTTACATTAACGCAAGATTTAAAAACATATAGGATATATACTTCAGCTATTTTTCACCTCATTTTATTCCAAATTCATCCCCATATTCAGTAGGTAGAATATCTTTAGAACTTTCTTTGTTGAAAATTTTTTTCACTGATGAATTCTACAATTTGCATTTCTGTACTATTCCTCATATGCAGGGATGTATATAGAAAGATTGTACATTGAATTGAAACCACAGGCACAATTTAGGAATCATTTTTACTACCTCTAATAGGGCAACATCCACAAAGTGTTGTACGTTCTCAGGATATCACAAACCAATGGATTACAATAAAATTAAATCACCATAATGTACACAAATGTGGCAGCCAATTTGCACACAGCCAAGTATCAAAGACAGCATTTAAGGTCACCAACCAGTCCTCCCTCTGTTTTGGCTGTGTTGGTTGAAGGATAAATTTTAGCAGGCCAGAACTTTCCTGCCCATCTTCCAATAGTGCCAAGGAATATTATATCCATGAGAGGTGTACAATAATCAACTTGCATTTAAATTGCACCTTCAGCGTAGAAAAACATCCAAAAGCACTTCAGAGGTGTAACGAAAAAAAAAATTATGCAAAAGAAATATTCAAATGGTGACTAAAATCTTAGTAAGAGATGCCAGGACTTTATCCAAAAGATGTCACCTCTTCAGCACAGCACTGGTTATGCACTATGAGACTTGAGCCCACAACTAAAGTTCTGTGTCCTGCTAAAATTTATCCCTCAACTAACATAACCAAAACAGAGGGAATACTATCACTGAGCTTAATGGACAATAAACTTAAGAATTAGCAGATCCCCTGAATGCAATCAACAAAAGCAATTTCAAATTAAAACAATCTAAATGTATGATCTTTAGTAACAGACCTTTGGGGTGGAAAGAACAACTACTTAACTGTTATACTTCTACTGTCCTGGAATGGAAGTGTAGACTTTTTCTCCTTTTGCATTTGTACCATCTACCTGTTACAGTATTAGCTAAAGCAGATTTTCTCTTGTAACATGCTTTTCAGCAGTTTTAGAAAAGCACCACCTATATTGCACCAGAATGATATTCATTTCCCACCTCGGACATCAAAACCTCCAGTAAAGTGGCATGTCTGCTTAGTGCCATCCTGAGTGAAGTAAAGAACTCCTATGTGGGAAATTACAAGCTATGTTGATTTTACAATTCCACAATATCTAGTAATACCACCAACTACCACAATTACAAGAACATTTAGAAAGCCAGTTGAGCTACTGTTGTGGCTCAGTGATTTTACCAAGCAACAAGAAAGCAACAGGCTAGGAAACCTCAGATTTACTCCCTAATAAGTACTCAGTTAGCAGACTAGGATGGTGAAAAGGTGGTTCACTTCCTGCTTAATCACTATCCAATAATCTATGCTGCGAGTGGAAGTCTGAATGTCATGCAAGGAAAAAATTAATTTGACTCTTGCATTACAATAATGACTATTTGAATGAGAAACAGAAGGATGCTGTTATTTATTTTTTGGAAACTGCTCTGAGGAAAGAAATAATACCTTCAGCACAGAAGCAGGTAATTGCCAGGAAGAAAAAAATCCAGTTCTGTATGTATTTATGCAAAAGATTTTGTATTTTAATTCTGTCCTTTGATTTAGGTTACCACCTTATCATACTGTAGAGAAACCAAAAAGGCAAACTATTCCCAGACATCTGCTAGTATTTCCCGGAGGCCACTCATATGCATACTTGCAGGATTGATAGACTATTCTTCAGTTCATTTGCCAGGCCAAGATCAGCTTTAAGTAAAGTAACATATGAACCATTCTTGCCACTCTGGTGCACCAATGCTGCACATTAACTTACTGACTAGCTGATGGAATAAACTACTTACTGCCTCACTGATGAATTTTTCATAAATTCCACACAACTGGTCTCTGATCTCATACACATATTCTTCTACAGCATTTTTGGCATCATTTCTCTCTTTTTCCAGCTTGTCCTGCATAATCATTTTCCCCTGGAGAAATAAAACAACATGTTAGGACTCAGACCTTTATTCTTAAACTAGTACCAAAAATCATATCCTGTACAATACTGTTCCCCTAAGCATCAAGCAAGTCATTTTACTGGTACTGTGTTTACATAAAACCCCGGTCAAAAAAATAAAAGGCTGGACTGCTTTCTCTACATTCACTGGCTAGTACAAACCTGCGTACAGTTTGCCCGTCTACCACTTCCAAAGACAAAACTAATTACTGCGATACTCTCTTGTTTCTCCCCACCCCATCACTCCAATCACATGCATTCCTCCAACTCCACTCCCCGGCCTGTGTTGCCCATGCCTGCCTCTCTCTTGGGGTGCACACTCCTTAACCACTACACCCCGCCACCACCCCCCTCCCCCAGCATGTGCTCCTCTCCCCTCCACACCCCTCGCTGTATGTGCCTGCCTTTGCGTTGGGGCCAGTGGTACTGAGCCAGAGTGAACATGAAACTGTCAGATTGTCATAAAACCCAAACTAGTTCACAACAATCCCTAATGGAAGAAAGCTGTTATTCTTAATGTCTTTATGTGACTCCAATCCTACATTAACATGGTTGACACAGTTATCTTCTGAACTGGTCCAACACACTTAGTTTCATTTAACCTGCAGCAGTTCAAGATACTCCATCAACCTTTGAGGATGGAGATTAGAAGATGATCTATCTACAGCAAAAGAATAGATTTTAAAAAGCACCAGACCATCATCTTATAACCCACATTCAACAAGTATTAAGTAGTAAAAGGGTTAATGTAGGAATCTGGATAATCCATTTCTTCTTAATGATGGTGAAACACTTGACAGGACACGTACCTCAATTTCAACATAGTTGTTGAGAAGGTCCTGACCAAGATGTTGGGGCAGATCACTTTGGATTACCAAATCCACACTTTTCACTTTTATTTTGGGTTTTGTGCTATTGTCGTCTTTATTTTCTGCAGCTGGATCATTCTGTAGAGTATTAAAGTTATGAAATACAAATCTCAAACTGAAGCTTTTTTGGTAAAATATATGGCTTTGCCAACTTTTCTTTAATCCAGTATCAATGCTCAATACCTGAGAAACTTCATTCTGCTCTTCAGCTTGGTCTTTTTGCTGTGAATGTACTTCTTCCTGATCAACTTGCATATTGCCCTTAAAAACGTAAACGTATATATCATTTTTTTATTGATATGGCAAAATGAAGTACTGCATATACACAGGTATATCTGTACCAATGTTTCAATGGTTTTGAGTACATTGGTAAAAAGGTCCCTCCGGTGAAGGGACGAGCTTTTCATTTCCGGAAGCCAGTACAAATAAATATTATTTGAAAAATAAGATGTCAATATTATCACCTAACATGAACTATAATACCTAAATATGAACATAAATTTATTTAAAAAAAAAATCTTGGATTAATTTTAAATGTAAAGACAAGGAATACAGGGCACGCACTATGATCGTCGGAAATTTTTAATTAGATTAAATTAACTTAAATGATCCTGCAAGTGCCTATTTTGTTTCCTAAAATGGTTTATTAACTGAACTGTATGTTTTAGTTTCATGTTAAAATGTGCAACAAATTCAAAAGGGGGCTAAATAGAACTGTAGATTAGAATACTGCCTTTTTATCCGTCTTCAAATTCTAATGGGGTAAAAGTTTTTTTTTAGCAAAGATTGAATGTGAAATAAGCATAGATAATTTAAAATGAATTAAGTGCTCACAATCCTTACTTTGCAAATTTCAGCTTATGTACTAAAAATGCTATCGCAATCAGACTACACAATTGTGAGAATATCTTAGAAATACTTCCTTCGCCATTTCTTACTTTCCAACTTCTTTTGCTCACTATCTGATCTTTTCTATACTATTTCTAATATTTTTCTTCGAATTTTACAACATTTTCAGCCATTGTGAAACTTGCAAAGTGTGTTTCCTTTAGTTAATAATTGGTTTTAAAATCCCATCCAAGTAGAAAAAAAACCCTGAATTTGAATATCAATGTAAGAGACATGATAGTATCAGCAAGCAAGTCAAACACAGATGGGACCACTGAATAAGCATGGTAGCTGCCAGAGCCTTAATGATTAAACTAATTATTTTAACTTCTCTTTGGTTCAGAGGACATCTGATCATGTGGCAGATACCATACTGCACATAAAACCATTTTCAAACTACTCTGAGGCAACTGAACTATAAGGGAGTTCAAGAAAAGACTGGCTCGTTTCAAAAGTAAATGACTACCCAATTGAATAAGAGATATGCTCTAAAATGTTTGTTGCATATATAGACAAAACAGGAATTCCTAGACCTCAATAACTGTTGGTATCAGGAAACAGTACCCATATGATATCAGCTAGTTATTCTTATGAAACCACTGGTCAATCAAAATGAGTCAATCTTCTTTATACTTCTATTTTTGATTCCCTGATGCACTTCCTCGTTCCCTCCAAATTGTCCACCTTCAGCCAAGATGGTTTGGCTCCCATGCTGGATAGGTATTTGATCAATGTCAGAATAGCTTTCTCTGCCTCAAGAGATGGAGTACCAGGCATCTTGTTACCAACTTTTCCATTTGGAGAATCAGATTTGAAATCTCGACCTATAAGTTCAAAAGCAAAATGGCATCGCCTGCTCTACCAACTACTGAGTCATCCTCATTTTAACCTTTCCAATAACATTTTTAAAAAATCATAATTAGATGTGAATTAATTACATCACCTGACAATGAATTTAGTTTTACGAAACACCTTTTACGAACTCAGGATATAGAGTGCTTCCAAGTGTAGTTATGCCTGAAGGCATTCAATAAGGTGCCGCACAAGAGATTTGTTAGAAAAAAGTGGAAGCATATTGAATCGGGGGGAACCTTTAGAAAAGGTTGATGTGACGTGTGGCGTGCCGCGTGCCATGGGGATCAGTGCTGGGGCTTAAAATTTTTACAATTTATATAAATGACATGGATGAAGGGACCAAAGGAATCGTTGCTAAATTTGCTGACGACAGTAAGAAGAGGACATAAGGGGGCTACAAAGTGACATAGATAGGTTAGGTGAGTGGGCAGATATCTGTCAAATTGAGTATAATGTGAGCAAATGTGAAATTGTTCATTTTAGCAGGAAGAATAAAGATGATCTAAATGGTGAGAGATTGCAGAGCTCTGACATTCAGAGGGATCTGGGTGTCCTAGTGTATGAATCACAAAAGGCTAGTGTGCAGGTACAGCAAGTAATTAGGAAAGTTAATAGAATGTTATCATTTACTGAGAGGGGAATTGATTACAAAAGTAGGGAGGTTATGCTTCATTTATATAGGGCACCGGTGAGCCCACATCTGGAGTATTGTGTACAGTACTAGTCTCCTTATTTAAGGAAATATGCAAACACATTAGAGGCAGTTCAGAGAAGGTTTACTAGACTAAGACCAGGAATCAGCAGGTTGTCTTATGAGGAAAGGTTGAACAGGTTAGGCTTGTATCTACTGGAATTTAGAAGAGTAAGAGGTGATTTGATTGAAACCTTTAAAATCCTGAGGGGTCTTGACAGGGTGGATGCGGAGAGGATGTTTCCTCTTGCGGGAGAATCTAAAATCAGTGGTCACTGTTTAAAAATAAGGGGTCGCTCATTTAAGACAGAGATGAGGAGAATTCTTTTCTGAGGGTTGTGAGTCTTTGGAACTCTCTTCCTCAAAAGGTGTGGAAGCAGAGTCTGAATATTTTCAAGGCAGAGCTAGATAGATTCTTGAATAACAAGAAGGTGACAGGTTATCGGCAGTAGGTAGGAATGTAGGGTTGAGGTTACAATCAGATCAGCCATGATCTTTTGAATGGTGCAGCAGGCTTGAGTGGCCTACTCTTGCTCCTAATTCATATGTTCCTATTCAAGGGTAGGGAATTGGTTAAGAAGTACAGAGTAGAGCTAATGGTGGGTATGTACTGAAATTGAGATATGACCAGTGATATCTCCTAGGTATCTTGCTTTATAAGTGATAGAAATGAAGCAGAAAGGCAGCTGTATATCCAAGCTTGCTGACAACACCAAGTTACATGGTACAATAACTAACGTAGATGGGTACTGAAAGTTACAAATGGATATTGATAAGTTTAGGATTTAAAAGGGTATGAAGGCATTAGAATGGATGCAGAGAAGATTCACGAGAATGGTTCTAGGGATAAGGAACTTCAGTTATGAAGATAGACTGGAGAAGTTAGCACTGTTTTCCTTAGAGAAAAGAAAGTTGAGAGGAAATTTGATAGCAATATTCAAAATCATGAGGGGTCTGGGCAGATTAGATAGGAGAAACAGAAAGAAGATTCAAGAGTGGGAGGGCACAGATTTAAACGAATTAGTAAAAGCAGCAAAAGTGATATATGAAGAGGAACTTTTTTTTAAAGCAAGTGGTTAGGGTTTGCAGTGCACTGCCTGACAGTATGGAGGCAGGGTCAAATGAAGCATTCAAAAGTGAATTAGACTGTTATCTGAAAAGGAAGAATGTGCAGAGTTATGGCCGGGGGGGAGGAGGTACCAAGTGAGTTGCTCATTTGGAGAGCTGGTGCAGACATGGGCCAAATGGCCTCCTTCTGCGCTGTAACAATTCAGTGATTGTGTAGAGAGTGGGCAAAATTGAGGCAGACGCGAGTTCAAGATAGGAAAGTGTGAGGTACCTGCTTTGGATCCAAGAAATAAAGATCAGAGCATTATCTAAACAGCAAGAAGCTAGGAAATGAAGAGAAGAGGGGTCCACGTACAGAAATTACTGTAATAAATGATGGATGAAGGGACCAAAGGAATGGTTGTTAAGTTTGTTGATGATGCTAAGAAGAGGACATAAGGGGGCTACAAAGTGACATAGACAGGTTAGGTGAGTGGGCAGCTATCTGTCAAATGGAGTATAATGTGGGCAAATGTGAAATTGTTCATTTTAGCAGGAAGAATTAAAAAAAATGATCTAACTGGTGAGAGATTGCAGAGCGCTGAGATTCAGAGGGATCTGGGTGTCCTAGTGTACGAATCACCAAAGGCTAGTATGCAGGTACAGCAAACAATTAGGAAAGTGGGCAGTTAAATAGAATTTAAAAAGCTAATGAAATGTTGGCCATAATCTCAAGAGTACTGGAATGTAAAAGGGTGGAAGTTGTGTTACGTTGTATAAAGCTGTTTAGACTGCTCCTGGAGAATTTGATCAGTTCTAGGCACTACCTAATTCTAACAGGGCTAAACTGGATTGAAATATGAAGACAGGTTGCATAGACAAGGCTTGTGTTCCCTTGAACATAGAAGAGGGAGGGGTGCTCCAATAGAGGTGTTTAAAAGGATTGAATGATTTGATAGGCTAGAGGGGGACATAAAAATAAACTATTTCCTCCCATGGAAAGTCCAGATCAAGGAGATATAACCTTAAAATTAGACAAAGGCCATTCAGGGGTGGTATCAGAAGGCACAAAGGGTAGTGGAAATCTAGAACTCTTTCTCCCAAAAAGCTGCTGAGGCTAGATCAATTTTTGAGAATGAGATTGAAAGAATGTACGTCTGGCAAGGTCATTAAGGGATTATGGAACTAAGGTGGGTAAATGGTGTTGAGATACAGATCAGGCATGATCTAATTTAATAGGCTCAAGGTGCTGAAAGGCCTACTCCTGTTCCGATGAAACAAAGTAGCCAATTTGCACACAGCAAATTCCTACAAACAATTAATCAAAATCAGTTATGGATTAGGTTTATGGCACAAATATGTTCATTCTCCAATGGGTTAGTGTTACTTACTGGAAGTGGCAATGCCATAGCAGAATGAGGTTATTACATTAAATCTGAGACTTATTAGTGTTAAACTGCTAAAATGCTTAGAATATTTTAATTGTACAGTTTAGGCAAAGACAGTAACTAAGAAAAATCAAGCTTCAATGTTATATGATCAATAACAAACCTCCTCCGAACTAAAGATGTCATCTATTAGCAAACAGCAAGGCTGGCATACAGCAAAAGAGGAAACACAAAGTTATTGGAAATTTTAATAAAAGCACAATACTCAAAATAAATAAGCAGAAAAATCAAAACATGAAACTAGTCATCTTGCAGGTTAATTAATTTTGCCAGAAAATGCTGTATTTTTATATAACAGTTGTTTCAACAAATTTACTAAAATAAGATTGGTTCTTCAAAACTTATGTACGTACAAATTAGGAGCAGGAGTAGGCCACTCGGCCCATTGATCCTGCTCCGCCATTCAATAAGATCATGGCTGATCTGAGTGCAACTTCAATCCCACATTCCTACTTACCCCTGATAACCATTCACCCCCTTGTTAATCAAGAATCTATACAGCTCTGCCTTAGAAATATTCAAAGACTCTCTTCCACTGCCTTTTGAGGATGAGTTCCAAAGACTCAGAACCCTCAGAAAAAATTTCTCATCTGTCTTAAATGAGTGGTCCCCTACTTTTAAACAGTAACCCCTAGTTCTAGATTCTCCCACAAGAGGAAGCATCCTCTCTACATGCACCGTCAACACCCCACAGGATCTTAAAGGTTTCAATCAAGTTGCCTCTTACTCTTCTAAACTCCAGTGAATACAAGCCTAACACGTCCAGCCTGTTCTCATAAGATAACCCGTCCATTCCTGGTATTAGTCTAGTAAACCTTCTTTGAGCTGCTTCTAACGCAGTTACATCTTTCTTTAAATAAGAAGACTAGTACTGTACACGATACTCCAGATGTGGTCAATGCCCTGTCCAACAGAAGCATAATCTCCCTACTTTTGTAATCAATTTCCCTTACAACAAATGATAACATTCTATCAGCTTTCCTAATTTCCTGCTGCACCTGCATACTAACCTTTTGTGATTCATGCACTAGGACACCCAAATTCCACTGAATCTCAGAGCTCTGCAATCTCTCACTATTTAGATAATCTTTTTTATTCTTCCTGCCAAAATGAATAATTTCACATTTTCTAGAACATTGCCTACTCACTTAACCTATGTGTCACTTTGCAGCCTCCTTACGTTGTCTTCGCAATTTACTTTCCTACCTATCTTTGTGTCATCAGCAAATTTAACCACCATTCCTTCAGCCCCTTCATCCAAGATTTTTATATAAATTGTAAGAAGTTGAGGCCCCAGCACTGATCCCTGTGGCACACCACTCATCACATCCTGCCAACCAGAAAATGACCCATTTATGCCAACTCTCTGCTTCCTGTTAGTGAGCCAATCTTCTATCCATGCCAATATGTTACCCACTACAGAACTTTTATTTCTGCAATAACCTTTGATGTGGAACTTTATCAAATGACTTCTGGGAATCTAAGTACAGTGCATCCACTGGTTTCCCTTTATCCACAGCACATGTGACTCCTTCAAAGAACTCCAAAAACTTGGTTAAACATGATTTCCCTTTTACAAAACCATGTTGACTCTGCTTGATTGCCTTAAATTTTTTGAAGTGCCCTGCTATAAAAACTTTAATAATAGCTTCTAACATTTTCCCTATGACAGATGTTAGGCTAACTGGCCTATAAGTTCCTTCTTTCTGTCTCCCTCCCTTTTTGAATAAAGGAGTTACATTTGCTATTTTCTAAACTAATGGAACCTTCCCCGAATCTAGGGAATTTTGGAAAATTAAAATCAGTGCATCAACTATCTCACTAGCCACTTCTTTCAAGACCTTAGGGTGAAATCCACCTGGACTTGGGGATTTGTCAGCCTGCAGCCCCAACAATTGTTCAAACATGTTGCTTTTGTTTCATGCACAATATACAACAGATATCCAAATGCATCAGCTTGGAACTGGAGACTATGTCCATTCTCCTGGTCTGTGCTGTGGTTGGAGGTAGGGGCACTATAATTGGCTTCAATGCTTCTGAATTAGGGAAAAGTAGGAAAATACAGCCCATCACTATCCAAGCGATGTGTACTAGAGCTGCACATGCGCATCAGATGATGACAGCAGAACAAAATCAAGTCAGCTATGATAACCCCCCCATTGGGAATATGCTGCTGCCAAATATTTGGGGAGTACTGAGGCATAACCTAGAGAAAGAGAGACAGATATTCAAGTGAGACTGAGTAACCTATTAGTGCAGATAATTTTAACTTTAAAGTATGTAACACCAAAAAAGTGCAAGGGTCACTGCAACAATTTGTTTAAATGGGTTTCTACTTGATCGAGAGATTTCAGGGAACAAAACACCAAAATGACAGCAAAGAGTGCGTCAGAATTTGGAAAGTTTAGAAAGCTTCGAAAAAGATACACCTTTGGCCTTGACACCAACTATTTTGTATACTATACCTGATCATCCATTTTTGCATTTGCTGTGCCCCGAGATGAGTGGCCTGTTTCCATTGGAACATCTTCCTGACCAACCTCTGGTCTCGGTTTCTCAATCAGTGATGCACTGGACACATTGAAAATACCATGGATATTGACTCTAACTTTGACTTTGATTTTTGAACTTTCACCATCATTTTGAGGAACCACATTTTGAATAGTAAACCGACCTGATTCAAAACACAAGTTGTATTTTAATTAAATAAAGCACTACAGAGGTTACTTATGGAATAATCCATTTTCATTCTCCAAAATATCTGTCCCAGAATTGGCTGAAAACCATAATTGACAATTTGGAAAAGTTACAAATGGCTACAGTACAAAAATAGCTATATAAAATGAAACAACAGCCTCTAACAGCTACGCAAAAATGGTGCGATACCAATTATTTGCAATATTTGAATGTTTTATTTGTTAAATACCTCCATAAGTATTGTTAATCCATAATCTTTGAGAGAAGTTCAAGCTTCCTGTACATGGAGATGACTAATAATACCGAAATCAATAGTAGGAATCCAGGCTAGAACTTTTATGTAATACAAACTATCAGCTGATTGAGACAATAAGCGCCCAAGGATTACAAACCAGGAAAGTTCTAGGTTTCATTTTTACTCTCTGCTGACTAACTGATGCTAGCTAAAGTGGTAGTTGAGGTGGGGGAATCCAAGGTTAGCTGCAGTGCAGTGTTTGGGTAAGGAAGAAATAAAAAAATTTTGCAATCCTCATCTTGATCCAGTGACCCCTGCTGGAAGGGCATGTTTGTAGAGGTCAATTAAGGACAGGTTTGTTTGGATTCAACTATGACGTTTTTGTGGTCAAACAGCCCACTGGCATTTACTGTCTATGACTATACATGAAAAATCATCATGCTACTGCAGGGTACTCAGCGGCTGTGGAAAAATACCTTATTTAGAAGACTAATTACTTCAGATAGATGATGGGACTGGTGGAAAAAAGGTAAATAATTTCCCTTAAAATACTCATCTTTGTCAAAAGACTGCAGCTAAAATATTGTTTCTTCATTGAGAAATATCACAACATGATTTTGCATGGCTCCCATTTGCTGCAGAGGCACTAATGTTTATTGCTTCAACCATTCAGGTACATTAGTTTTTTAAAATTTATTTGTTCATGGGATGCAGGTGTCGCTGGCAAGACCAGCATTTATTGCCCATCCCAAATGGCCCTCATGGTGGTAGTGAGCTGCCTTCTTGAACTATTACACTCCATGTGTTGTAGAAACACCCACAGTGCTGTTAGGGAGGGAGTTCCTGGATTTTGACCCAACAACATTGAAGGAACAGTGATAACTAAGTCAGGATGGTGTGTGGCTTGGAGGGGAACATGCACGTGGTGGTGTTCCTATGTACCTGCTGCCCTTATCCTTCTAGGTGGTAGAGGTTCTAAGTTTGGAACATGCTGTTGCAGGAGCCACGAACTGCTGCAACACATCTTATAGATGGTATGCACTGCTGCCACTGTGTCTGTGGTGGAGGGAGTGAAAGTTGAAGGTGGTAGATGGGGTGCCAATCAAGAAGTTGCTTTTTCCTGGGAGGTAATCGAGCTTCTCGAGTGTTGTCAGAGCTGCACTCATCCAGCCGAGTGGAGAGTATCCCATCACACTCCTGACTTGTGCCTTGCAGATGGTGGTCAGGCAGCAAATCCTGAGTCAGGAGGGAACACCACCATCTGCAACTTTCCCTCCAAGCCACACACACATCTTGTCTTAATTATATTACTGTTCCTTCACTGTTGTTGGGTCAAAATCCAGGAACTCCTGAACAGCACTGTGGGTGTTCCTTCAACACATGATCTGCAGAGGTTCAAGAAGGCAGCTCACCACTGCCTCGAAGGCCATCCAGGATGAGCAATAAATGCTGGTCTAGCCAGCGATATCCGCATCCTGTAAGCAATTATTCACCACAGAATTCCCAGCATTTAACCTATTCTTGTAGCCACAGTACTTATATAGCTGGTCCAGTTCAGTTTCTGGTCAATGGTAACCCCTAGGATGTTAATGGTGGGGGACTGAGTGACGGTAATGTCACTGAATGTCATGGGGAGGTGGTCACTGCCTGGCACTTGTGCGGTGCAAATGTTACTTGCCAGTTACAAGACTGAATGTTGTCCAGGTCTTGCTGCAAAAGGATACGGACTGCTTCAGTATCTGAGCAGTCGCGAATGGTGCTGAATAATGCTGATGACTGCACAATCATCCCCACTTCTGACCTTATGATGGAGGGAAGATCATTGATGAAGCAGCTGAAGACGGTTGGGCTGAGAACTACATTGAGAAACTCCTGCAGCGACATGCTGGGGTTGAACTGATTGACCTCCAACTACCACAAACATCTTACTCTGTGCTAGGTATGACCCCCAACCAGTGGAGAGTTTTCCCCGATTTCCACTGACTTCAGTTTTGCTAGGGTTCCTTGATACTCCACATTGTCAAATGCAGCCTTGGTGTCAAGGGCAATCACTCATTTCACCTCTGGAATTCAGCTCTTTTGTTCCTGTTTGGAGCAAAGCTGTAATGAGGTCAGCTGAGTGACCCTGGTGGAACACAACTGAGCATCAGTGAGCAGGTAATTGCTGAATTAGTGTCACTTGATAGCACTGTTGACAACACTTTCCATCACTTTGCTGGCGATCAAGTAGACTGGGGCAGTTATTGGCTGGGTTTGTTGTCCTTTGTGGACAGGACATACCTCAACAATTTTCCACATTACTGGGTAGATGCCAGTGTTGTCACCGTACTGAACAGTTTGATGAGGGATACAGCTAGTTCTGGAGCAGGTTGTCTTATGAGGATAGCTTGGACAGGCTGTGCTTGGTTCCACTGGAGTTTATAAGAGTGAGGGGTGACTTGATTGAAGTATAAGAGATCCTGAATGGTCTTGACAAGGTGGACGTGGAAAGGATGTTTCCTTTTATGGGAGAGTCTAGAACTAGGGGGCACTTTTTAAAATTAGGGGTCATCCTAATAGGACAGAGATAAGGAGAATTTTTTTCTGAGGGTTGTGCGACTTTGGAACTTTCTGCCTCCGAAGGTGGTGGAGGTGGGGTCATTGAATATTTTTAAGGCAGAGATAGATTGATTCACTTGCTTAACAAGAATCTAAGGTTATCGGGGTAGATGGGAATGTGGAACTTGAAACAAACAGATCAGCCATGATCTTACTGAATGGTGGAGCAGGCTCAAGGGACCAAATGGCCTACTTCTGCCCTTATTCATATGTTTGTATTTCTGGAATGTTTTCAGGGCCTATGACTTTTACATATCAATAAACGGTTGAAGGCACTGGTTATCATGTGGAGTGAATCAAAGTGGCTGAAGACTGGCCATTTGTGAAGTTGGGGACTTCAGGGGGCGGCCAAAATGGATCAGCCACCTGACACTCCTGGGTGAAGATAGTTGCAAATGCTTCAGCCTGGTCTTTTGGACTTATGTGCTGGACAGCCCCATTGAGGATGGGTATATTTGTGGAGCCTCCTCCTCTTGTTAGTTGTTTAATCATCCACCGCCATTTACAGCTGGATGTGGCAGGACTGCAGACTTTAGATCTGATCTGTTAGTTGTGGGATGATATGGTTTCCAAAATGACCTTGTAAGCTCAAATGTGCAGAGACAGCATCATGCAGAATCCTTATACTGGCAATAACACTCAATGTACTTAGACAAGTATTCATCTGGATCGAAGCGCAACACCAGCAAATATTGCTTTTCAGGTAACACAGCCCAAAATTATATGAATTGCTTTGTTCCAGTTGTCACATTTATATTGAATGTTAATCTTTAAAATGCCTTTAATGCATACAAAACAAAAAATTGAAGACAAAAAGTGATTTCTTGTGTGTCCCTGTCATGAAGCTATTAATGTACATAGTATTATTGGAAAACATTTTTCTTTTAAAATAGAGGATTAAAGCCAGCCAGTCTGGGTGCTTTGACGTGTACTCTTTTTGATATGTAAGAGAGATAGAGTGTATTTGCATTTTTGAATAGAGCATTCAAGGAGTGGGGTGAAAACTACCACCTAGCTAGCAAATACAAGCAATATGTTTATATTACTAATAAAATTGGTACTATGAACTGTTTAAAGGTAGAGTTCAAAGAGGTTGGTGATACAATGAGAATTTACATTCAATGAGCGATGCTAGGTATAACTTCAGCAGTTTTGTGTTTGTAGGGCAGAGGCAATGTAGGATAACAGCAGTTGTAAGCCTCCAACCATCTCCACAGGAACCAGAGTGAAAAGAACCTCATTTTTAACTCATAAGGTGAAAATGCTTTGCTGGTGTCAGGTTAAGGAATTGGGTTGCTGTTGCCTTAATGGAGATTAGTTTGGGAACTTGTTAAAAGTTAAGATAGTAGTAATTTGTAGCCATGTATATATATATTTTAACCTGTGTAAATTAATAAAATATTTCATATAGGGTAATTATATTAGGTGATTTCAAATTTCCCAACATTAATTGGGATAGACATAGTATTAAGACCAAACGTAAACTGGGCGACCGCTTTGCAGAACACCTGCGGTCTGTCCGCAAGAATGACCCAAACCTCCCTGTCACTTGCCATTTTAACACTCCACCCTGCTCTCTTGCCCACATGTCTGTCCTTGGCTTGCTGCATTGTTCCAGTGAAGCCCAACGCAAACTGGAGGAACAACACCTCATCTTCCGACTAGGCACTTTACAGCCTTCCGGACTGAATATTGAATTCAACAACTTTAGGTCTTGAGCTCCCTCCCCCATCCCCACCCCGTTTCTGTTTCCCCCTTCCTTTTGTTTTTTTCCAATAAATTATATAGATTTTTCTTTTCCCACCTATTTCCATTATTTTTAAATATTTTTAAATCTTTTATGCTCTCCCCACCCCCACTAGAGCTATACCTTGAGTGCCCTACCATACATTCTTAATTAGCACATTCGTTTAGATAATATCACCAACTTTAACACCTATGTGTTCTTTTGTTCTATTGTTGGTGACATCTTTTGCTGATCTGATGATCTGCTTCTATCACTGCTTGTTTGTCCCTACAACCACACCAACCCCCTCCACTTCTCTCCCCGCCACCCCCCCCACCCCCCAACCACCACCACCCACCCACACCTTAAACCAGCTTATATTTCAACTCTTTCTTGGACTCGAACTCAAGTTCTGTCGAAGGGTCATGAGGACTCGAAACGTCAACTCTTTTCTTCTCCGCCAATGCTGCCAGACCTGCTGAGTTTTTCCAGGTAATTCTGTTTCTGTATAGTATTAAGGGCTTGGATGGAGTGGATTTCTTGAAATGTGTACAGAGAACTTTTTAGGTCAATATGTAGAGGGTCCAACAAGGGATGGTGCAGTGCTGGACCTAATTCTGGGGAATAAAGCTGGACAGGTGGCTAAGGTGGTGGTGGGTGAGCATTTTAGCGATAGCAACCACAACATAGTACAGTTTAAGTATGTAATGGACAAAGAAATTGACAAGTTGCAAAAAGATGTTTTGGATTGGGGGGGGGAGAGTGGATTTTAGTAAAATAAAGCAGGATCTGGCCCATGTCGACTGGGAACAGTTACTTGCGGGGAAATCTACAGAGGAACAGTGTTCAAAAAGGAAATGGAGAGGATACAGGCCCAACATGCTCCCTTTGGGGTGATAGGAAGGAGTAACAAGCCCAGAGAACCATGGATGACCAAAGATATTCAGGTTACGATGAGAAGAAAAAGAGAGGCTTTTAGCAGGTACAAGGGAAGCAAATCAGCAGAGGCATTAGTGGAGTACAGAAAGTGCAGGGTGCAGCTTAAGAAAGCAATTAGGAGAACAAAGAGGGGATATGAGAAAGCTCTGGCTGGTAAAAGTAGGGAAAATCCCAAGATATTCTATAAGTATATCAATGGGAAGAGGATAACCAGGGAAAGAGTAAGGCCCATAAGGGACCAAGAGGGCAATCGATGGGTGGAGCCAGGGGACATCGCTAGAGTGTTGAATACTTCATATCCGTCTTCACCCAAGAGAATGAGGATGAAGGTATTGAATTCGGGGAGAGACTGCGAGGTTCTTAAGCAAATTGATATAGGGAGTGACAAGGTATTGGAGGTGCTGGCAGGCTTAAAAGTGGATGAATCTCCAGGTCCAGAAGATTTGTGTCCCAGACTGCTGAGAGAGGCAAGGGAGGAGATTGCAGGGGCTCTGACCTAAACTTTTAATTCCTTTCTGGCTACGGGGGAGGTGCCCGAGGACCGGAGAACAGCTAATGTGGTTCCGCTATTTAAGAAGAGTTGTAGAGATAAGCCAGGGAACTACAGGTCAGTGAGTCTCACGTCAGTGGTAGGGAAACGAATGGAGAAAGTTCTGAAGGACAGTATCTATCTCCACTTGGAGAGGCAAGGTTTAATCAGGGATAGTCAGCATGGCTTTGTCAGAGGGAGGTCATGCCTAACAAATTTGATTGAATTTTTTGAGGAGGTGACCAGGTGTGTGGATGAGGGTAGTGCAGTTGATGTAGTTTATATGGATTTCAGCAAAGCCTTTGACAAGGTCCCACATGGTAGACTTATAAAGAAGGCACATGGGATACAGGGTAATTTGATAAGGTGGATTCAAAACTGGCTTAGTTGTAGGAGGCAGAGGGTGATGACAGAAGAATGCTTTAGTGACTGGAAGCCAGTGTCCAGTGGCGTACCACAGGGGTCTGCGCTCGGTCTCCTATTATTTGTCATTTATATAAATGACATAGATGACTATGTGGGGGTAGGATTAGTAAGTTTGCCGACGACACAAAGATTGGCCGGGTGGTTAACAGTGAGGTTGAGTGTCTTGGGCTATAGGAAGATATAGACAGGATGGTCAAATGGGCAGATAAGTGGCAGATGGAATTTAACCCTGAGAAGTGTGAGATGATACACTTTGGAAGGAGTAATTTGCCAAGGAAGTATTCAATGAACGGAACGGCATGACATAGGAAATTCTGAGGAACAAAGGGACCTTGGCGTGTGTGTCCATAGATCTCTGGAGGCAGAGGGGCATTTTAGTGGGGTGGTGAAAAAGGCATATGGGACACTTGTCTTTATCAACTGAGGCATAGATTACAAAAGTAGGGAGGTCATGTTGGTGTTGTATAGAACCTTAGTGAGGCCACAGCTGGAGTACTGTATGCAGTTCTGGTCGCCACATTATAGAAAGGATGTGATTGCACTGGAGCGGGTGCAGAGGAGAATCACCAGGATGTTGCCTGCGATGAAACATTTAAGTTATGAAGAGAGGTTGGGTTGACTTGGGCTGTTTTCATTGTAGCAGAGAAGACTGAGGGGCGACCTGATTGAGGTGTACAAGATTATGAGGGGCATGGACAGGGTGGATCGGGAGCAGCTGTTCCCCTTAGTTGAAGGGTCAGTCATGAGGGGGCATAAGTTCAAGGTGAGGGGCAGGAGGTTTGGGGGGATGTGAGGAAAAACCTTTTTACCCAGAGGTTGGTGATGGTCTGGAATGCACTGCTTGGGAGGGTGGTAGAGGCAGGTTGCCTCACATCCTTTAAAAAGTACCTGGGACGAGCACTCGGCACATCATAACATTCAAGGCTATGGGCCAAGTGCTGGTAAATGGGATTAGGTAGGTAAGTCAGGTGTTTCTCATGTGTTGGTGCAGACTTGATGGGCCAAATGGCCTCTTCTGCACTGTGATTCTGTGATTTAGCTTAATGTAAGTCCTCGAGAACTGGTGGTCTGATTCCTGGATTTAGAGTTGCATTTCAATCATAGCACTTAAAATATAGGTTATGTCAGTTATTTAAAGTTTTCCTCTGGGATTTTTAAATAACTCAGTTTTACCAACTGCTCAGTCATCACAATCCCTATTAATTTTTTGGGCCAGATTTTGTGGTCAACGGCAAAGCAAGCTTTAGTGATCTCTTGTGAGAACTCCACCTCTATTATTGTGCACTGGTTGGAGTATTCTTTACTGGACATTCGCAGAGTGGACCTGGAGTGATACCATCAGGTCACCTAAGTAGCCAACCAAATTGAAGGATTTTCACAGAATTCCAAACTAAACTAAAAGCACCAAAAGAAAATCACTAATTTACTTAATTATTTATTTTACATACAGCAAATCAAAGATTGGGACACACATGGTGTGAAGTTCGAAGCCATAATATTCTGAAAAAAACTTTTAAAATTTGTCAAAAATGTAGCTTAAAAAACCTTCTAATCATTTAACAGCAAACCAATTTTGAAATTATTTTTTCAGGGTCAGTTCTGTTGTTCAAATGTTATTAATCAGATTGCCATCAAAAACCCAATTAAATTTGATCCAACAAGATGCAACTTTTTAAAATGGGTTTCAACTTGTAACGTGGAGGTGGGAAAGTTTAAATTCTCAGATTTCAATGATTGCCATATCTGGGGACGGGGACCATGCCAAAGCCTGTGTTGAAGCCCCAAGTGACAAATTACCACTTCAGGATTTCTGCACTAATCTACACATGCTTAATGACCTGGAGTTGATCATTTCCCACTTAATAGTGTACATTATTTTGCACAAATAGTGGACAACTGATTAGATCTCATATTATGCTATAAATTGTCCACAAGAAGCTATGCTACAGCTGTCCAAAATTACTCTCCCCATTTCCTGCGGGGAAGGGGTTTGTTCAGCATCTCTCCAGGCAGCCTTGCTGAAATCCAGGCAGCCTTGCTGAAATCAAGATTTCACCCATGTTCTAAGCCAATACCTAAGTTACACTGGGATGACAGGATAAATTGAAATGCTTTTCCAATACACTACTTGCAAATAGGGTTGCACATTACAAATAAAACTTGCGACATTTGTCATTTAAGAATTCTAACTGACTTGATGTTTCAAGTATGAATATAGTTCAAATGTCCCTAAACTTTATAAAAATTCATATGGCTTAGTGGGTAAATGCATTGCAGAGTGTGCAGTTCAAGAAGATTCTAAATGTAATGTTTAGATCAGCCAAGTGTTTGCAGGGGCACTAGAACTGGCCTTAACATTCCAAGTAGAGAAGGAAGAGGGGGAAAGCCATGGTTCCTACTCCTGATCACATTGACAATGTAGACAATTGTAGACTCAGTATCTGCTCTGGGTAGTGACATAGCTTGGAAGCTGTCTAGACTCTCAGTTGGGGCAACAAGTGAAACTGTATCATGGAGTTTCCTCCTCCAGCATGGTTAGGATGGGAGTGATGGTAATTAATCAAGGTTATAAAATGTTAGAGCATTTTGGAACTAGGAACTAAATTAAAGAACAGGTCCTCAAGGGTTATAATCTCCGGATTACTACCCGAGCCACGTGCAAATTGGCATTGGGATGCGAGAATAAGGGAAGTAAATATGTGGCTAAAGGAGTGGTGCGGGAAAGAGGGGTTCCATTTCGTGGGGCATTGGCATCAGTATTGGAACAGGAGTGATCTGTACCATTGGGATGGTCTCCACCTGAAGTGACCTGTGACCAATGTTCTAGCGAAAAGTGTAAATAGGGTGGTCAACAGGACTTTAAACTAGAAAGTGGGGGCGGGGGGAACTCCAAGAAGTATGACTAATGGGAAACAAAGCAGCAGGTTAGCATTTGGGGGTTGGATTGAACTTCATGGAAAATTATGAAAAAACTGAAAAGAAGGGAGAGCCCAGGAGAGGCTATTAAAGTCCCCAGAACACAAAATAGGACAGAGTGTTTGGAAAGGGCTAGGAATCTAACTTCAAGCACATCAGATAAACGGATGACAATGAGAAAGGGGACGGGAAATACAGGACTGAAGGTGTTTTATCAGAATGCACGCAGTATACGAAATAAGGTAAATGAGCTTGTGCCGCAGATTGAAATTGGCAGGTATGATGTGGTGGGCATCACGGAGACATGGCTGCAAGGGGATGAGGACTGGGAGCTAAATATCCAAGCATATACATCCTATCGAAAATATAGGCAGGTTGGCAGAGGGGGTGGGCTTGCTTTGTTAGTAAGAAATGAAATTAAATCGATAGCAAGAAATGACGTAAGGTCAGATGATGTAGAATCTGTGTGGGTAGAGTTGAGGAACCGCAAAGGTAAAAAAACCATAATGGGAGTTACGTACCGGCCTCCGAACAATAGTCAGGATGTGGGGCACAAGATACACCAGGAGATAGAAAAGACGTGTAAGAAAGGCAAGGTTAGAGTGATCTTGGGGGATTTCAATATGCAGGTAGACTGGGAAAATCAGTTCGGTAGTGGATCCCAAGAAAAGGAATTTGTGGAATGTCTACAAGATGGCTTTTTGGAGCAGCTTGTGGTGCAGCCCACTAGGGAACAGGCAATTCTAGATTTAGTGATGTGTAATGAGGCAGATTTGATAAAGGAGCTTAAGGTGAAGGAACCCTTAGGAGGAAGTGACCATAATATGATAGAATTTACCCTGCAATTTGAGAGGAAAAAGCTGGAATCAGATGTAATGGTATTACAGTTGAATAAAGGCAACTACAGAGGCATGAGGGAGAGCTGGCCAGAATTGACTGGGAGATGAGCCTAGCAGGAAAGACAGTGGAACAGCAATGGCAGGAGTTTCTGGGAGTAATTTGGGAGACACAGCAAAAATTCATCCCTAGGAAGAAGAAGCATACTAAAGGGAGCATGAGGCAACCATGGCTGACAAGGGAAGTTAGGGACAGCATAAAAGCTAAAGAGAAAGCATACAATGCGGCGAAGAGCAGTGGGAAACCAGGGGATTGGGAAGCCTACAAAGACCAACAGAGGACAACTAAAAAAGAAATAAGGAGGGAGAAAATTAAATATGAGGGTAAACTAGCCAGTAATATAAAGGAAGATTGCAAAAGTTTTTTTTAGATATATATAGGGTAAGAGAGAGGCAAAAGTGGACATTGGGCTGCTGGAAAATGGCGCTGGAGAAGTAGTAGTGGGGAACAAAGAAATGGTGGAGGAACTGAATAGGTAATTTGCGTCAGTCTTCACAGTGGTAGACACGAGTAACATCCCCAAAATTCAAGAGAGTCGGGGGGCAGAGTGGCCATTACCAAGGAGAAACTGCTAGGAAAACTGAAAGGTCTGAAGGTGGATAAATCGCCTGGGCCAGATGGATTACACCCCAGAGTTCTGAAGGAGATAGCTGAAGAGATAGTGGAGGCGTAGTGGTGATCTTTCAGGAATCACTGGAGTCAGGGAGGGTCCCAGAGGACTGAAAAATCGCTAATGTAATCCCCCTGTTTAAGAAGGGTGTGAGGCAAAAGAGGGGAAAATTACAGGCCAATTAGCCTGACCTCGGTCATTGGTAAGATTTTAAAGTCCATTATTAAGGATGAGATTTCAGAATACTTGGAAGTGCATGGTAAAATAGGGCAAAGTCAGCATGGTTTCATCAAGGGGAGGTCATGCCTGACAAATCTGTTAGAATTCTTTGAGGAGGTAACAAGTAGGTTAGACGAAGGAGAGCCAATGGACGTTATCTACTTGGACTTCCAGAAGGCCTTTGACAAGGTGCCGCACAGGAGGCTGCTCAGTAAGATAAGAGCCCATGGTGTTAGAGGCAAGGTACTAGCATGGATAGAAGATTGGCTGTCTGGCAGGAGGCAGAGAGTGGGGATAAGGAGGTCCTTCACAGGATGGCGGCTAGTGACTAGTGGAGTTCCGCAGGGGTCAGTTTTGGGACCACAACTTTTCACTTTATACATTAATGATCTAGATGAAGGAACTGAGGGCATCCTGACTAAGTTTGCAGATGATACAAAGATAGGTGGAGGGACAGGTAGTATTGAGGAGGCGGGGAGGCTGCAGAAGGATTTGGACAGGTTAGGAGAATGGGCAAAGAAGTGGCAGATGGAATACAATGTGGGGAAGCGTGAGGTCATGCACTTTGGTAGGAAGAATTGAGGCATAGACTATTTTCTAAATGGGGAGAGAATTCAGAAATCTGGAGTGCAAAGGGACTTGGGAGTTCTAGTCCAGGATTCTCTTAAGGTTAACTTGCAGGTTGAGTCGGTAGTTAGGAAGGCAAATGCAATGTTGGCATTTATTTCGAGAGGACTAGAATATAAAAGCAGGGATGTGTTGCTGAGGCTTTAAAAGGCTCTGGTCAGACCACACTTAGAATATTGTGAGCAATTCTGGGCCCCGTATCTCAGGAAGGATGTTCTGGTCCTGGAGAGGGTCCAGAAGAGGTTCACAAGAATGATCCCAGGAATGAAAGGCTTAACGTATGAGGCACGTTTGAGGACTCTGGGTCTATACTCGATGTTTAGAAGGATGAGGGGGGATCTGATTGAAACTTACAGAATACTGAAAGGCCGGGATAGAGTGGACGTGGGGAAGATGTTTCCATTAGTTGGAGAGATTAGGACCCGAGGGCACAGCCTCAGAGTAAAGGGAAGACCTTTTAGAACAGAGATGAGGAGAAACTTCTTTAGCCAGAGAGTGGTGAATCTATGGAATTCATTGCCACAAAAGGCTGTGGAGGCCAGGTCATTGAGTGTATTTAAGACCGAGATAGATAGGTTCTTGATTGGTAAGGATCAAAGGTTACGGGGAGAAGGCAGGAGAATGGGGTTGAGAAACCTATCAGCCATGATTGAATGGTGGAGCAGACTCGATGGGTCGAAAGGCCTATTTTCTGTTCCTATGTCTTATGGTCTTATGGACAATTATACTAGTTCTAACATTTTAATATGTGCTATTTCCATATGGTGCAGTAACTTGACAACATGTTGAATGATACTTCGGTTTCAGACTGCTCAAGATAAGTCACTTGTTGCAAAATAGGAATGAAATCAATGTAATGTGCTAATTTTATTCCACTGTTGGCCAGTTCAGAAAAATTACTGTACATAGGGAAATATACAACACTGAATCTTTCTGATCTTTAATATTTAGCACAAGTGCAAAATGTTCTCTCAAAAATTGAGGGTGTCTGTTCGATACTTGCCCACTGAAAGCACTAATGTTCCTTAATGGCTGACTAGCACTGAAAAATTTGATGAACAATATTCAAATGCTGACTGTAAGGGTGACTGAAAAATTAAGAGAAAACATATCAACTAAATATGAACACCAATGTGAAAGTGACAGGAGAAAGGAGTTTTGAAGATTCCACTCAACTGCTGGTGAACCAATACATAGAAATAGTACCCCACTCAACCTTGCTCTCACTAATCTACCTGCAGCAGCTGCAAGGAGTGACCATCAAAGTTCTCAGGAGCAGCAATTGTGTCTTCAGTGGACATTGTCATAAATAGTGATGGGCAATTAAGCTATTAACATGAAAAAGCTCCACGAACATCCTTTTTAAAATTCATTTACAGGATATGGGTGTCACTGTCTAGGCCAGCATTTATTGCCCATCTCTAATTGTCCCTTGAGGTGGTGGTGAGCTACCTTCTTGAACTGCTGCAGTCCCTGTGGTGTAAATACACCCACAGTGCTGTTAGCGAGTGAGTTCCAGGATTTTGACCCAGTGACAGTGAAGCAATGGCATTAGATTTCAAAGTCAGGATGGTGAGTGGCTTGGAAGGGAACTTCCAGGTGGTGGTGTTCTCATGTTTCTGCTGCCCTTGTTCTTCTAGATGGTAGCAGTTGTGGGTTTGAAAGGTGCTGCCTAAGGAGCCTTGGTGAGTTTCTACAGTGCATCTTGTAATGGTACACACTGCTGCCACTGTTCGCCAGTGGGGTGGGTGTGAATGTTTGTGGAAGGGGTGCCAATCAAGTATGCTGCTTTGCCCTGGACGGTGCCAAGCTTCTTGAGTGTTGTTGGAACTGCACTCATGCAGGCAAGTGGAGAGTATTCCATCAAACTCCTGACTTTTGCCATATAGATGGTGGACAGGCTTTGAGAAGACAGGTGAGTTACTCACCGCAGGATTTCCAGCCTCTGACCTGTTCTTGAAGCCACAATATTTATATGTCTAATCCAGTTCAGTTTCTAGTGTTTTTAGCATATACTGGAACAAAGCATCAATCCCCATGGAGAAGGCCAAGACCTATAATTTCTGGAGCACATTCACCATTCAGAAAGGAAATATGGGACACCAAATTACCATCCTACATTTCTACCTTCTGTTCAAAACATAACCAATGGAAATTAGTGCAGTTAGAACAAATAATTTAAAGGTTAAATCATTACATAAATTATGTGGGATCTGATTTTCTATACCATTCTTCAATCCACATCCTTGCTCTCCCTTTCCCCAAAGCAACAAAGCAGTATGATAGCATTAGTTGGGACAACATGAGAGCTTTACTGGCAATTAAATTTGATAAGGATGCTATAGTTATGGTCACATATGCATGACTGGGTGCACTTAATTTAACAAATTAAAAGCACAAAGACTGGTTTTAACAATTACTTCCTTGGTTGAACAGAAAAAAATATCCTACCTATTCTGGAATCAGGATATAAAATTTCCCGAGGATTACTGTAACATGCATCCAGGTCAAAAGGCTCTTTTTTGTAGAAAGTAATGACTTTGGAGAACGGTGCTGGATGATTTTTGTTGAAAACTTCACACTCTCTGAAAGAATTCAAACATTCAGAAACAAATCTACAAGATGACTAACAATTTAATGCTATTACTTTGTTGCAAAACGTTATCTGCTGGTATTGTTACATTTTTAAACAGTTTGCTCATTCGGTTATCAATTTTATCATGTTCCAGAAAAAGGAACAAACTACCTCCTGGCAGAGGAATGTGTGTAAATGTCCTTGTTTTTTAAAATCTTGTAGGTTAGTCCAAGGAAAGCTTGTTACACACCAAAGAAGTCATACGCCCACACTGCGTAAATTATCCCAGCTATTCTGGAATCAGGATATAAAATTTCCCAAGGATTAGTGTAACACACGTCCAGGTCAAAAGGCTCTTTTTTGTAGAAAGTAATGACTTTGGAGAACGGTGCTGGATGATTTTTGCTCCAACATGGCCACTTTATTCAATCTTCCTTGGAGGACAAGGGATGATAACATATGAATGAGACAATGAGACAAGGAAAGGATTAGGTAGTCCACTGAGCCTGATCTGTTGCAAATGATATATTGATCGTGTGGCACTATCTGCAATACATTAGGCCAATAGGAAATTAAAAATTGAAAACTGCGTATCAAAACTGTATTATTTTAAAAAATTGACTTTCTGCCAAACCAAAAGGGATGGCTGCTCCAAGTCACATGACCACAGGGTTCGACATTTGTTCTGGGAGCTACCCACAGCAGTTATGAGAAAAAAAAAAGAATCCTCCTCTCATCATCACACCCAATTGTAACGATATTATAATCATGAAACCTGGGGACTCACAGACTGAAACTTTTTATGTCTGCAGAACTGTTAACAGACTCACCTAACACCTGGGATTGTACAGGTCAATTTGAAAACGGGACCATTGAAGAGTCAATGGACATCATTTGCACCTTGATAAGCTGACCCCTTCAGGGGAATCAGAGGGTCTGCCTAGACAATGGCTTCAATATAGATGACAACTCTTTCAAAAGACAATGGCCAGGACAATATCACTCCTGAAATCAAAGCCAATTCCAGGCACTAGATAAACTAGGTGAAATCCTTTGTGGAGAAAGGTCACAAGACTTGAGTAGCCATTTTGAAATCTTTGATAAGTGAGAAACCACTAGTCTGTTGTTAAACATCCAACCTGTGAACACCAAGAAGCAGGACTTGAGGCTGAATAACAGTCTGCTCCTTGAATCTTATCTGTGCTGGAAGATTTCCTACCATCAATTGCAGAACTGACCCAGTCTGTATACCAACTTCATCTTGTGGTATCAGCACCAACTGTAAAGAGAACTCTACAACTCTGATCTTCAGCCAGCTGAACTTGAGCTCCTGTGTGAAAGAACTCATCAATGAACTCTGATAATCACGTGAACTAATATTCATTTCTGTGATTCTTTTACTGTTGCTATCCATGGTTGTAAAGCTTTCTTCTTTTTCCTATCCTCCCCTTACTGTGTGTGTGCAGTGAGACGTTGTGAACACTCCTTCATGTGTTTGAACATGAATAAACCAACCTTCTGGGTTAGTCATAATGTGTGTTTGCTGCAACTTATTAGTCAACTGGATTATACAAACTGAGGGTCTAGGAAAACACACCACAGCCATCTTTAAAAATAATTCCAAAACACCTACTGCTTACAGACAGTTGGCAAGGGGAAAGAAGGTCAGTTTGCTTTTCTCTCCTGTTTGTAAAAATACAAGAATTACTATGCACATTCTGTACAATTTCTCCAGAATCTAATTAAACAAGGCAATTGCACCTATATGAGAAAGACAGTTAGTTGGGAATCTTGAAATGCTGACATAATTAGCACAAACTCACTGTGATATTATGTCACCCAACATGAGGCAGATGAATGACGGTGGAGATAAACTAGGATATCAATAGAGTTTCTTGCACTGCAGGGTATATAAAATCGATGCCAACCCCTCCAATACTAGCAGTATTCCATTTAAATATTGCTCTCCACACAAGAAAAGGATGCAATGATTACAACAATTCCTTTGGGGCACAGATAAAGATGTCATCAGGTAGGTACTTTATATCAGAACTACTTACCCCAACCCTTCAGTTGCAGATTTCCATTTCAAAGTGATTGGAAAAGGAACTACATCTGTGATGGAAAACTCACGTACTTTAAATGCTGGTGAAAGAATTGCACACTGGGTAAGGGGGTAGTGGGGGAGAGAAAAATAAACGTGGTAGTACAATTTTCAATTATATCTACATTAAAAGGTATTATATGAAAAGTTTGTAAAACAATTCTCTACTGTTAAAACGTAACATGCAATTTAAACTGAATGCAAACTTGATTTTAAAACCTGTGCAAATATTATAAAAGTTAAGTGTATAAACCTTTACACTAAGTGCAGAAGTTAGCATGCAGGTACAGCATGTAATCAAGGTGGTTAACAGAATGCTATCCTTTATTATGAAAGGAACTGAACATAAAAGTAAGGATGCTATGCTTCAGTTCTACAGGGCATTGGTGAGACCACATCTCGAATACTGTGTGCAGTTTTGGTCTCCTTACTTAAAGGAGGATGTAATTGCATTGGGAAGCAGTTCAGAGGAGGTTTACTAGATTGATATCTGGAATCACTGGGTTGTCTTATGAGTTAAGGTTGGACAGGCTGGGCTTGTTTCCACTGCCATTCAGAAGAGTGAGGGGTGACCTTATTGAAGTATAAAAGATCCTAAATGGTCTTGATAAGGTGGAAATGGAAAGGACATTTCCTCTTGTGGGCAAGTCTAGAACTAGGGGCCACTGTTTTAAAATTAGGGGTTGCTCTTATAGGATAGAGATGAGGAGAATTTTTTTTCTCTCAGATGGTTGTGCAACTTTGGAACTCTCTGCCTCAGAAGGTAGTGGAAGCAGGGTCACTGAATATTTTTAAGGCAGAGGTAGACTGATTCCCTTGCCTAACAAAAATCTAAGGTTATCGGGGATAGATGGGCATGTAGAACTCAAAACACAAACAGATCAGCCAAGGTCTTATTGAATGGCAGAGCTGGTTCAAGGGGCCGAATGGTCTACTTCTGCACCTATTTCATATGCCACCAGTAGTCATTAGCTCTTAGTACAGTTATAAAGAAAAGCAATGAGAGATAACTTGGCAAAATAGCAAGTTGGATTATTTTCCTATTAGAGCATAACTGACCAAATTTGACAATGGAAAGACAGGTTCAATTCCCTTAATAGCCTTTGTCCTACCTCTAAAACGCCGGACTACATCTTTTTCCAATAGCCCATATGGATTGATTAACATTTAGAATTTGATTCCTACCCCTTTTCTGTACTGATTATTAAGGTTTTATCTAACAACCTGTAGGTCTAAACTTAGATTAGAGCTTTTACTAACATATTAGAAGAAAAGTTATTGGTAAACTAGACTGATTACAGGAATCTCTGGTAGGTACTGCACTGAAAGCTATTGATAGATGCCCCCATAGTAGCTTAAAACAAAGATCACCGATAGAAACCACTTACACAATTCTTCTGAAGAAGAGGATTTTCAAACCATGCAACTGGTAAAGTACTTAAATACTCTTATTGTAAATGCATGATAATTTGAAATATTTCCTAACTTTCCTGCTTTTCTGAACAGGTCAGCTGACTTAAATTTCAGAAATACATTCCAAGGCATGTGTTCAATTTGATAAGTCTGTTATTTACCATTTATAATGTGTGGATTATTCAATTTCCCCCATTACCAAGGCAATGAACATGACTGTTGACATACATGATACAGTAATAACGAAAAGGATTCCAACCTCAAAAGCAGCTAAAGATGTGTTTAAGGACAAAAGAAGAAAAATCCATTTTTCATCAGTTTATACATGATCAAACATGAGCCAGAAATTTACCTGCAATGCACAACCTCGTGCTACAGCTTCATCTGCATTAAGTGTCATGCTCAAATCTTTGTGAAAGAATTTTGCAATTCTTTCTTTCACTGCTGGAATTCTTGTTGCCCCACCCAAAATTTCAACAGAGTAGATGTCTTCAAATTGCAATTCTATAATTAAAACACAGTTACTACTAACAGGACACATTTCACAGTGCACAAAAATTTTACACAATGGATTAACACAAAGAAAAGTATTTATTTTCTAGCAGAGTGCACTGATCTGAGATCAACAATTATTTAAGTTGCAGTAATGCTATTTCACTAAGCATGGGCTTGTGTCATGCTCAGTTTGAAGTAGACATATTATACACACACCCAAGGGGAAGAAAAGTTTTAAAATAATATCTGCATAAGCACAGCGAATGCATTCCAAACGTATCTTTGGATTGTTCAGCCAGATAAAAATCACACTGGTGCTTGAAACACTGATTTTGCAGCTTACAAGTCTTTTAATTTTTATTCCAAAGTCAGGATTGCAGAGTTAGGAAATTCCTGACTCCCGAGTCAGGTTTGTGGAGAAAGCACTCTGGATGGCCTGATCTTCATTCCGGGGAGTGGGTATTAAGAGGAGTTTGGCTCGCAGATGCCAGAAACATTTGGGGCAGCCACAGGGCCTGCCTGTTACAGAGGCGGATGTCTGAAAGGCTGGCCTCTGTGTTCCAGCACTTTGTCCCAGCTACAGAGCAAACAAAAAAACAGCCTTCTAGCCCTCAACTCTCACACACACACCACCCCCAATTCATACCAACCCATGCCACCTCATGCCCCCCACACCAAACTACGCTCCTCTACCCATCCCCATGGCCCTTTGTAGCCAATTTAATGCTAATTCATGCCAAACCATACCCAACCACCACCTTTTGCCTTTACACCCTCCATGTCAACTCACCCAGTATCCACCATGGGCAGATCTCAGGGCCCATACTGAGATTAAAATAAAGTTCTAAGTATCTATTGTGGATTTCACTATTTTAAAAAAACAATCAATTAAAAAACCAGTCATTATATTTAAATTTCTTCAACTATTTAATCCTTTATAAAAACAAATTTTTGTATTCATAGCCCCAAATCAAAGACTTTATAATCACTTGGAGCTGTCAATCAAACTGAACTGACAGGTACCCCACTGTGATAAGTTGTGGAATCAGTCATGCAGCACAAATCCCATAATGATAACCCTCACGCTTATGTCAACAGACAGTGAAATAGCAAGCACTAAACAGCTACATGCCAAGAGATTTAAATACTTTGACAGCTTGACAATTCCAACGAGTTCATCCACTTTTTTACACACATTCATGTCAACTTTTAACAACCCCAAGGCTAGGATGGACGTCCACCCACCAACCAACCGCACTCCCCCCAACCCATCCCACCAAAAGAGTAGCCTTAGTGTGCACTTCCCACCCCATGTCTCCCTTTTCCTCTCTAATCATCATTCTAACTTTTTTTTAAAGTTTAGATAACTCATCCCAAGTGAATCACTTCCTCTTTCTTGCTGCAGGATTTGGAGAAATTTTTTATCCTTTATTTTTCTTAGAATCAACAAACAGACAAAACAATCATGACCCAAATTATAAATATGAATTTATTACTGTCAGCATTACTCCTTTAAAATGCTTTCCATTTTTTCTCTATTCAATATTGAACATATTGTTACAATTTATTTGCTTTAATTGTTGCCAGATTTCACTGAATTTAACTCAGTGTTATAAACCTGGTTCCTAGTCTTTGGCAAATTTGAATCCCAGACGGTTCATTCGCCAGGGCAATGTCTTGACCAGAGTCATGCTGCCTGACTCTTGCTTGGCAGTTAACTGTCAAGTGGTGCATTCTCCATGGTAACACCTCTACCAGAGTCCACTTGTGAACCAATCAACACTCTTCTCATACAGCATAAGTGTGTTGTTTCCCCTGATATTGGTATTTTCTTGCAAATTGTCCTGATGAATGCAAGATGAAATTCTCTGACAAAAAAAGTATCTTTTTTTCCAGCAATACTCAAGTTATGTACCACCAAATGACTACAGATATTTTAAACTTGTGCATGCTGTCTCAAGCATAATATAACTTCCGTTGCCTGTATAATGCCTGCATCTTCAACAGATAATGGGTAATAACTATAAATTATTCAAATGAATTTATTCAAACTATTCTAAAGCCAAAGTGACAAGCTACCATTGTAGTTTTCGAATGAAAATCTATAAAGAGTTCCCAGAGGTTCGCATTATCAATTTACTACAAGTATTTGGGTATCTGACAGCGTAGCAAGAGTTCAGGTGATGAAGCAGGAAGAAATTGAGAGCTGTGCCTCAAGCAAACTATCAGGATTAGAGTAGAGTTCAGGAAACATGCACCATAAAGTACATTTCAAGTAGGTTATTGTTTGGCTCTGCTGTGGAAAATACAGGACCCTCCACGCAATTTACAATAATCTCACCCCTCTCCTTTACAATCGAATGCCAGATGAAACTTAAAAGGGATGTGAATGATGATGGTCCTGTCAACTATTAAAACAATTCAGATCTATGTAGGAATAAATCTTAAAACAACGTAAATGATACTTAAGGATATTGGGAACTGATCATCCAACAGCTACTGAAACAACACTTCCAAGTTTAACTTCAAAGTGCTGACAGAGGAGAGTAATAATGGCATGTTCACATGGACAATTTCCATTATAAAAATTAGGGTGGAATACACAACTTAAATGGGCACTGAATTGCACCTTCACATCCTGATTGACTTATCCCAATCCACTATTCCTATTGCACTTGGCAAAAAAAAAATGCTCATGACTCTTATACGTAAAGTTGAAGTACAGAGTTACAAGTTTACCAGCTTTAAGGAGGTCACTTACTGGCTTGTTCCATTATGCTTTTTAAAGGGGTCTCCACTTTGCTTAAAAATGAAGCACAAAGTTCTTCAAACTGTGGTCTGGAAAAGAAAAACAAAATATGGCTAACATATCACATTGCTGCCAAGAGATTTTAAGCAATGCATATAGGATGAATATTTTTAGTTGAGTAAAAAAATTTGAGAAGAGATGACCAATTCCAAAAGATAACCAAGTATCTTATATAGGCATCCTTTTTCAGCAAGGATATATAACAAGCTAAGAAGATACTCAAGGAAATTAAGACTAAGCTGCAAATAGTTAACATTCTAAATAAAACCACCACCATTACATATTAACAATGTAATTTTCTGGAACTGATTAATTTAGTTACAATAAACTTCCATTATACATTTGATACAGCCACTTTTAGGTATGTTAACAATGCAACAAATTTTAAATCTGCACATAGTAGAAACTGGCCAAGATCTCACTACAGTAATGCACTCCATCCAATCTTTCCTGGCAGAGTGACTTTTGTGGGAGATGCAGTCTGAGTTAGTTATAAGAAAGGTCATGTTCAGGTTGATCTATGACAACAGATCTAAATTCTTCAAAAATTTAATGTTATAAATTGCCTTTGCATTTCCTCCTTCCCTTCAATTCAGCAAGTACAAAATAACAGAACTCAATTTGGAATGAAAGGACACAAAATACCTGTTCATTCTACCAGAAACATCAATATCGTTCATGAAGCACTCTATGTTCATTGGGAGATCAGATGCATTTGCACTCATTAGTTTCTTCAATTTCTCACACTCCTGGTACAGGCGGAGTAAAGCTCTACCATTAGCCTTCACATTTAGTTTATATTTCGTCTTGAATTCTTCACAAAAGTGATCTACCAAGGCCTCATCAAAATTCTTTCCACCCAAGTAGGGATCAAATGCAGTTCCCAGAACCTATAATTTGAGAGAAAAAAAGAAGTCATTACAAAGATAGTGTTCCAAAGGCATTAATGCTTGGCTTTCTGCAATAACTAATAGCTTTGCACAGTTACATAATATTCAAAATCATTTAGAATACTGACAAGTTCATACAACAAATATTATACACACAGGGTGCAATGTAGGTTCAATGAAAAGCTGTCTTTAGTAGTTTACTTAGAAACAGCATCCAGGAAAAAAGCTCAATCAGCACCAGAATTCATATGCTGTATTGAACACATTAGGAAAATTTATTCTGCAGATAACCACAGGACTGCAACTGGACCAAGAATACTATTGCTCAATTAATTGCTCCACTACAGCTTCTCAAAGCAGTTTCCATGTTTGGATATCTATCAATTTACAAATAAAATGAGCAATGTCCCCAAAAATCCCTACTCAAAGCGTTACTGAAGTAATCTGAAAATCTTCTGGAAAAGTTATCAAAGGGCAAACAAATTTCTCTGTCAATTTTCAAGGAGCTAACCATAAAAAAATGTAATATCAACACAAAATAAGTTCTCCCCAATTTCATGTTTCTATATTACCTTAAATGTATTTTAAGCAGACAATAATACATGCATAAAAACTTCTGCAAGTTAATTTAGAATCATAGCTTCCTAATTGCTCAAAGCATTCAATGAGTGAGTAGTTAAGGCATGATAATCAGGAAAGCCCAAGAGTGATTCCCTGTCTGTTTAAAGTTAGCTGATCTTGCTCAGGATAGCAGGCATCTACCATTAACTTCAGCACCCTGAGGGAGCAAGGAGAAAATAGAAACAGTTGTTGCTGCTGATGTTATCCAGCAACCCATGCTCAAAAATCACACACGGAGAAAACAGGATTGGGCTCAATTGCAATGTCATACCTCATCCCTGTCCCAAGGTCAAATAAACTAGTGACACTCATCAAATATTAAACATGAATAATGGTCACTTGGGCAAGATGGTGACTTGGATGGTGACTAGTGTCCAAAGAACTGAATTCCAGTCTTTAGGAGGAGGGCAGAGGAGAAAATTGACATTGTTTAAGGCTGACTGAAAATATAATGCTTAATTGGATTTAAAAATAAATTTTAAATAAAAAAATCAATCATAAAAACCTCCAAGCTAATTATGCCTACAAATCCAGTTTCAGATAACCAAGTCCTTTACAAAAAAGTACTAAGGTCTAACTAAATGTGATTATTTGTACAGCAAAAGATTTTGGGCCATTAAAGTATACAAGCAGTCTCCAGCTTGTCTAATATCACTAAGCTAAGAACCCTTAAAAATTGTCAAGCTTGGTGAAAATACGAGGTGATCTTATCAACATCCTTGGGCGGGTTACCATATACCAGAAACTGAACAGGACCAGCCATATAAATACTGCAGCAGCGACAGCAGGTCATAGACTGGGAATTCTGCAGTGAGTAGCTCACCTCCGACTCCCCAAAGCTTGTCAACCATCTACAATGTACAATCTACAAGTCAGGAGTGATGGAATACTCTCCACTCGCCTGGATGAGTACAGCTCCAACAACACTCAAGAAGCTCAGTACCATCCAGGACAAAGCAGCCTGCTTGATTGGCACCCCATTCGCAACCCTTAACATTCAATTCCTCCACCACCAACACACAGTGGCAAGTGTGCAGCAACTACAGATGCACTGCAACTCACCAAGACTCCTTCAACAGCATGTTCCAAACCCATGACCTCTAATATCTAGATGTCAAGGGCAGCAGATGCATAGGGACAACTGCCAGTTCTCCTCCAAGCCACACACCATCCTGACTTGGACCTATATTGACATTCCTGCACTTATACTGGATCAAAATTCTGGAATTCCATTCCTAACAGCACTGTGGGAGTACCTACACCACCAACTTCAAAAGACAATTAGGGATAGGCTATAAATGCTGCTCCAGCCAGCAACACACACATGCCAGAACAAATAAATAAAAGTCAAGGTAATGTTCAGGTCATCAACTAGCTTCTAGCCCCAAGCAGGGGTTCTTCTACACAATGATAGTGGGCACAAGGGAAAATGAGACATAGTCCTACAATTGACATTTTATGCAAAGTTAACCGCTGTGGATAGGAAAAAGAAAAACTGTGCACTCTTCTTGCAACTGACTCTCTACTTTTACACTAATTTTCTCTCACCATCTTCCTTTCTCTCTTCTGATCACTGTTTCTCTCTCATCTTCTCCACCTCAATTGCCTTTTCCTTTCATTGGTTAGTGGGAACTGGACAGACATTTCAGGCTGTAAATCACAATGGTCAGAAATGACCTGTGTCCATCTCTTGGAGCAGGGATGTTGCAACATGCCTTGAAGTCCAATGCAAAGTAATGGAAGTCAGAAATTCGGTTCAAAAACAAGTAAGCCAGAGCCCTGGAGTTACCTGCACAGTAATAGTGGGATAATGGTTCTCACATCTTTCTCATGGCCGTGGAACATGGACAACCTATCAGTATCTCAAAGCAATTAGATGTATTCCACCTTGCTGCAACGTCAAGCAGCAGGACAAAATCCCTAACACTGAAGTTTTTTCAAGGTGTTGCATACCTAGTATCAAGAGCATGCTCATCAGAGCTCAGTTTCACTTGGTCAGGCATGTGGTTTGCATGGAGGATTCCTGCACACCAACACCTACAGCCATCTGAGCACAGGAACCTGTACCATAGGATGCCCCAAACAGATACAAAGACATTCTGAAAGCCAATTCAGAGCTTTCAAGTTGGACCCCACAGCGTTGGGAAAAACAATAACCTTGGACAGATCCAAATGGAGAAGTCTCCTTCAAAAAGCAATTTTAACATTTGAGAACAGAGTCAGGCCCCTACAGGACAAGTGAGCATGCCGCAAAGCCAGAGTGTTCACCTACCCTCAAACAATTACTTCATGTGTTATTTGCAAATCAAGATTTGGCTCAACATCATATGTGGGAAGACACCAACCTAGATTTTGAATAATTGGTTTCATTGGTAAATAGTCATCAAAAGTGCTGGGATAATCCATCATTATAGTTGGGCTAAACAGCAAACAGAGACTGTCCCAGAGATAACATGGATAACCTGGTACAGAGTTACCTTGAAAATCAGTGAACAGAAGACAGGCCAAGTCTGTGCTCAGTGGATGCCAAATTGTTGAATCCAGGACAACATTGTGCTCAATAGCTAGAGGCTGGATGCAAACACATGACGTAAGCAGGAAGCATTACAGTAGAGACTGATGGCTCCAAATCATGGGGCAGGATTTTGCCCATGACGGGGGTGCTCGGGAAGCCTACCGCCACCTAAGATTAGCTCCACACCACGATTTCATGCGGGCGGGAAAATTAAAGCCTGCCCTGCATGGATCACGAGCGGCAGTGCTGTGTGCTGCCTGTGTGGGCAGGAGGACGACAACGAGCCAGGCCTCACGCACAGTTCCTGCATGCGCGAGAAAGAGAGCTTCAATCTCCGAGGCACGGAGCTGCCTCGGAGATTGAAGCGTGTTTAAAAAATTAATAAAGACAGTTAAAATTTAATAAAACATGTCCCCTCATGTGACTGTCACATGAGATGGGACATGTTTTTAATTCCAAAATAAAGTTTTTATTTAATGTTTATTTGCTTTAGGAAACCTCATCCCACTCGTGGATGAGGTTTCCTAAAAAATGTAAAGGTCGCTTGATCTTTTCGCCTTCCTGCCAACCATAAGGTTGGATGGGGCAGCATAGATTTGAATTTAATTAGATTGTTAGTGGCTTTAATAGGCCTTTTAATTGTCGGTGGGTGTGCAGCCGACTCTGGCACACGCGCCTGCCGAACAAAATAACGTAAAATGACGTCATCGTGCGTCATTTTATGCTCGGGCGTATGCCAAGTGTAATATTCTGCCCGTGGAGATGGTGGCGAGAGCAAGACTCAACTTGGTGGCTCTTAAGCTAGGTATTCAGTTGAAACTATTTTTCTTGCATGGCATAAGGCCAGCCAAGCAAGATACAAAATAATGAGGTTAGTGTGAGCTTGCATTCTCTTTCATGTGCCTCACAATTGGGAGAGGGGGGTCAACTGTTGGAATGATTGGGGATGTGAAGGACAATTTTAATAGATTTTTTTGCGAAATTGATATTCATTAAGGTGTAACAATTTTTGGACTGAAGAGAAGATGGGTAACAAGCTTTTCTGATAACTGTATCTTGCAGGTTTCCTGCTGTAATGTGATTGATCTTGATAGAAACATAAAATTGGGAGAAAGATTTTACATAATATGATGGTGGGCAGCTAAAGTATACAAAAGGTGAAACAGACATTTAACCATTGAGGAAGAAAACTAGCATATTACGAGAACATAATCTAATTATTTCTTACAGAAGCATTTCTGATAACAGCCAAAGTCTGAGAAGGGTCAGGGAATAAATGTTAAAAGAAAAAAAAACACAAGGTCCTGTTGGCTTTCATATTTATGCAATGAATTGACCCAAACACAAGCTATTTTGCCTATCCAATAGGCAAAACCATTTTGTGTAAAAAGTGCCCCAATAGACCACAAGCAGTCAGCTGATACTTTGTCTTTGAAACCACTGTATACATTCTGTATTTTTACTGTGAAGCCTCTGATTCAAAGCCTCAGCTGTAGCTCAGTTGGTAGCACTCTTGCCTCTTCAGTCACAAGATTCTATGTTCAAGTCCCACTCCAGTGCTTGAACTCAGAAATTGAGGCTAACACTCCAATGCGGTGCAGAGATTTTTTTTAAAAAAACCAAAACCCATCTGCCTGCTCGGGCGAGTGCGAAAGACCCCATTGCACACAAGAGGTAGGGAAATTCTCTCTGGCAGCCTGGCCAATGTTTATCCCTCAACCAACAGCAATAGAAAAGATTATCTGGCCATATGTTATAACAATGACTACGTTTCAAAAATATTTCATTGGACTGTAAGGTGCTTTGAGACATCTGGTAGTTGTAAAAAGCACAATGTAAATGTAAGTCTTTTTTCTTTTTAACATAGGAGGATTAGTTTTTAATCTGTATCAAAGAAGGTTTAAAAAGATTTTTTAAACGACTAACCTTGAGCTTTCCCTTGTTAAATGCACAAATAGAAGTCTGATAGGCTGAATGTCCCATATCTACAAAGACCACATTCCTTGGTTTCTCTTCTGGAGCTGGTAAGTCCTGTTTGTAAATACCATATGCAAGAGCAACTAGAAAACAGAAAACAGATCAACATCTAACAATCCTATACTTGTGCTTGGTTTTGTACAATGTTTGTCAAGACTATTACTAAATTGCAGCAGAGAAATCATTCGTCAGCGGCACTGAGCATTAAGCTAATCAACATTCGGTACTACAGTAAAAACAAAAAATGCTGGAACTCAGGTCTGGCAGCATCTGTGGAGAGAGAAACAGAGTCAAAGTCGAGTCCGTATGACTCTTTCAGAGCAAAACAGAACTAGAAATGTGATGGATTTTATATTGTTTAAGAGGGGGTGGAGCAAGATAGAAGGTCAGGGATAGATGGGACCTAAGGAGAGACTGAGAAAGATGTCATGGACACAAGATGAAGGGACTGTTATTGGTAGTGATAAGGACCTAAAAAAGGCGCTGATAATGAAGAATGTGTTAATAGTAGAACAAGGGTGAGTGCTCTATGTAAGCGCAACATAGAAACAAGTGATTGGTGGCCCTGTGAGGGTGGAGGTTGGGGAAAAAGGATAAAGGAATGAATAAATAAAAAACGAAAATAAACAAGAATAAGATTAAAACGGAAATAAACTTTTTTTTAAAATTGGATTTAAAAAGGAGTAGAGATGGAGGAGAATGTTCATGGTCTGAAGTTGTTGAACTCAACGTTAAGTCCAGAAGGTTGTAAAGTGCCTAAACGGAAGATGAGGTGCTGTTCCTCCAGTTTGCGTTGGGCTTCACTGGAATATTGCAGCAGGCCAAGGACAGCAATGTGGGCATGAGAGCAGGATGGGGTGTTGAAATGGCAAGCAACAGGAAAGTGTGGGCCATGCTTGTGTACTGAGCGAAGGTGTTCCACAACGCAGTCATGCCCAGTCTGCGTTTAGTTGCCCCAATGTAGAGGAGACCACATTGGGAGCAGCGAATACAGTAGATCAAATTGAACGATGTGCAAGTGAAGCGCTGCAGAGTACTGCAGCATAGGCACACAGTCCCATGTTCATCTTGATTTGAAATACATGAAGCAGTAGTTGCTCAAAGTCCATTGAACTGTCCACAGTGAACAGGAAAGCAAAGAAAAAGGCGGCTGCTCTTGGCAGTACACATAACTCCTGCTACTGCCTCCTGTGTTGTAATTTCTATGAAAGCTTGCCCATAAATAAGCCTATACTTTTGACAGCCTGGGAGTAGATCTCAGCAGTAGAGGTATCAAGTTAATTGGACAAATGAAAATACATAAAAATTACAGAAAAAAGGGAAAGGCCAGGTGAATCAGATTATTCTTCAGCCAAAGAACTGGCGCAGACACAGGAGTGATAGACTGAACTGCTGCCTTTAGAGGACTAGGGCTAGTAAAATTTTAAAGTGTAATTCAAAAATGTACAATTCAACTTGCATTGTTTCATCACCAAAGGGTTTTCCTTGAAGCCCAACTGCCTTTAAAATATTATAATTTAATTTGTAATAAAGCCAAATAAAAAGTGTTAATATTGGATATAACAATTGTACAATTTCTACATATTAGCTCACTATCACAAAATTGTCTGTTTTTTTTTAAACAGACAATCAGCTTCCACAGAATTTATCATGTGCATTCTCAATGTCCTTTCAGGTTGTTCATCTCAAGATTTAATACTTGAAGCACCTTTTAAGTAAAGAAAGCACAGCTGAAGTAGAATGTTCTGCATGGATTGTGTCCAACAAACTGATCTCAGATACAAGACGTATTTGAAAAGCAACGTTGAAACAACTCCAAGCTACACAATTTAGGGGCAGGTCTGTACCTCCATTACCACTACTCAGGCACAATTGCTGCTCATCTTTAAAGTTGTATTTTTTTCCTTATTAGGTACAAATAAGAAACCACCCAAAAAAGAAAAAGAAAATCTCCAGGCATATTCCCGTAATTTGAAAAAAAATTATGGGAAATTGGAACACAAGTTAAAGTTGTTGTGTTTAATGGGAGAATGAAGTAGGTAAACAGGGAGGAGGACTACTTTGGAGTATGTCCCCTTCCCAATGCCAGGCTAAAACATGTATACCAAGCAGACAAATGTATTTATTTTTTTAAAGACAGATAAAAATGAATGTTAGTTAGAACAATCTAACTTGCACACATTACGTAGAATGTACAACAGAAATATTCAGCTCAATTGGTCCATGCCAATAAGGTTATAAAAGTCTTCTTCCATCCATCGTCACCTAAACCCATCAGCAAAATGTTCGATTTCATTGCTTTCCTCTTCATGCATTTATCCAGCTTCCGCTTAAATGCATTTATTTAACTTGCCTTTACTTACGGTAGTAAGTTCCACATTGTAACTACTCTGGGTAAAATTTCTCCTCAATTTCCCATTGGATTTATTAGTCACCATTTTATATTTGGTTTCCCCCACAAGTGAAAACATCTTTCAAACTCTTTCATAAACTTGAAGACCTCTGTCAGGCTACCCTGATTCTTCTCTTATACAGAAAAGTGAGCTCCAACCTGTTTAATCTTTTTTGATAGTCACAACAGCCGAAAATATGGCCATTCAGCCCATCAAAACCATGCTAGCTCTCTGTAGGACAATCCAGTCAGTCCCATTCCTTTGTGCTATCCCCATAGACCTATGTATTAAGCTCACTCAAGTGCCCATCCAGTTTCCTTTAGAAATAATGGATAATCTGTTTCCACCATCCTCAATTAGGGAGTTGCAGATCATTATCGATTGCTGCGTAAAATAATTCTTCCTCCCAAACCCCTTGCCCAAAACTTTAAATCAGTGCTGCCTAATCCTTGTATATCAGCTAATGGGAACAGTTTTTCCTCATCTGCCTTATCCAAACCTGTCATAATCTTGTACACCCCTAACAAATCACACCTCAAACTCCTTTGCTTTGAGAACAACCCTAGCTTCTCCCGCCTAACCTTGCAGCTAAAAATACTTCATCCCTGGAATCATTCTGGTAAATCTCCTCTGTGCCCTCTCAAGGACCCTAACATCCTTCCTAAAGTGTGGTGACCAGAACAGGATGCAAAACTCTAGCTTGCCTAACCTAACCTTGATAAGGGTTCAGCATGACCTTCCCATTTTTGTACTCAATACCCCTATTTTATGAACTAAGATCCCATATGCTTTGCTAACCACTCTCTCACTATATCCTGCCACCTTCAAAGATCTACGCACATGAAGCCCCAGATCCTTGTGTCCAGCACAAGCTTTAGAACTGTTCTAAGTCTGTATTACCTCTCCCAAAGCCAAAATGCATCACCTTGCACTTCACAATTAAATTCCGTCTGGCATGTGCCTTCCCATTGTGCTAGCCTATTTATGTCCTGTTGCAGTCAATTGTTACCATCCTCACTGAATGCCACATTACTAAGTTTGGTACCACCTGCAAATTTTGAAATTTTACTGATTTCTAAATCAGTAAAATTATCTAAATCATTTGTATATATCATTAAAAAATCAGTGGCCCAGCACTGTCCATCATTCATTCCCCTGTATGAAAAACAACCATTTACTATGATCCTCTGAACTGATCTGAAGCTAACATTGAGGCATGTGGAATAGGAAGGTCAATGTTGGTAACCAGCCTTTTGCAAGATATTTTGTCAAATGCTTCCTTAAAATTTATATATACAATATCCATTGCATTCCCTTCATCAACCTTTCTCCAATTGCATTCATCCATTAGTCCAGCACAATCTTCCCTTTACAAATCAGTGCTGGCTCTTCTTAATTAACTCAAACCTCTCCAAATGCTTGTTAATTTTTTCCCCCAATTATTATTTCTAAAACCTTGCACACCATTGATATTGAACTGTAGTTCCTAGGAAAGTCCTTGCTCTCTTGCTATGGAGAGTGGCAAATGTGCTCCTCATATCTAGGAGAGATGTTAAGATTATGGCAAGCCCTTCTGCTATCCTTATCCCTGTTGTAATATGCCTTTAAGGGATTGCAGCATGATATCACTAGAAAGGAAGCATGTCACGCAATCTAGTTTTAGTTTCACTTTTGTTTTTGAGCAAACACAGCTCTGTTGCTGGTGTCTTCAAGCTTTACACCTTTGTATAAATGTTCCCAAGTGTATAGTCTCAATTAATGAGCCCAACCCCTGAGCGACTGGTGTTTTTATCATTATAAAAACACATGGTGTTCCTCAGCTGCTCCTTCTAAACGATGTGCTCAGTCTGGCAGCAGTTCAAGAAGGCAGCTCAGCACCACGTTCTCAAGGACAACTAGGGATGGGCAATAAATGCTGGCCCAGCCAGTGGATGCCCACATCCCATGAATGAATTTTTTTTAAAATCAAGATATGTCATGCTACATGGCAAGAGACAATTCTCAACATTTCGGTCAGACCACAATGGATTCAAAGCATTGGAGAGTATTGAGAACACAACATGCTGACTGTGGAGAAAAACTTTGGAGACAGTGCCAGGATAGTGCTCAAATAAACAGCTCATAAGCAGATTCTTTGAGGTGAGTAGGACAGCGCGTCAAGAGGACCAGCACCGGGTTAGCTCAGTTGGGAAAGGCAAGTGACCAGGGTGTGGGCCAGATTGATAGCAAGCGAGGAGTCAAACAAAAAAAAACAAAATCAAAAATCGAGCCAGAGAAGGTTATAATTATAATGGACGGAGCCAGGAAAAGCATGCAAAAGCAGCTATAGTGACATTCATCCCAGGTTCTATAGGAGAAGGAAGGTCAAAGGGATATTGTCAAAATGTTCACAAAATACCCCAGTCTGATTTGGGAAGCAGCTAACCTATTTTCCAAATTAAAGATCTTTAAACAGCATACAGAGCTATGGTTCCTTGATTCTGGTCTCACTGAATCAGACAAGCAAGCAATAAAAATTCACCTAGCAATGGGGAATAAAAGTCTACGCAGGCTGAACATGTCAGAATTAACAGCATAAGACCTAATGGATCCCTAAAAGCTATGGACTACATTGGAAGACCAGTTCAGTATAAGGCTAATCTTCCACATTTGTCAACTAGAGTTCATGTCATTTCGACAACAGCCTACAGAAGCCATAGACCACTTCACCAGCAGATGCAGAGCGAAGGATACGTACTGCGACTTTTCATACGTAGAACTAGCAGAAGAATTAAGTTGGCAATTCCCTCCACTCACATGGAAGCGTTCCAGAGAGATGCTGCACAAGCCCAAAACATATAGCATTGAAGAACTACAAGTATGGATGCAAGTACGAAGCGATCCTTGCAGGTCGATGAAGCTTACAAGTCTCTAAATATAACCCCAATTGTTGACACACTTACTACAACATATAAACCTAGCAAGAAATGTAGAAGATGTGGCGTTCTGCATGCACCAAGGAAATGCCCAGCTTTCCAGCAATTCTGCAAGGCACCTGAGGAAAAAGGGCCATTGGTAGCAGCAGTGCACTAGAGTAAAGGCTGATGCAGTGACAAAGAACCATGCACTGAATCAAACAGACCATACACAATGGGTACCTTGAAGCAATAAGAATGACCGTCCGATATCCCGTAAGAAACCCATACATGAGGTAACTGACAAACAAGATAATAACGACAATGTGCAAGATGAGATGAAGAGTGATGAACATGTTTCAAACTATCAATCTTGTGAAAAACAGGTCCCGTCACACCATTCCAGGTGTTGGCCAAGATTCAAATTATCTGCCCCAAGAAAGTTAGTAACTACAGGGGCAAGTGCCAACACACTACCCCTGCCAATTCTAAAAGACATGTATCCACAGATAAGGAAGGCCACAGTGAAACCTCCTACTGCGCAACTTTCAGTGTGCAACAGTTCACAAATTCCATGTGCAGGTTCTATAATCCTGAAGTACAAGTGCAATCAATCCTCCTGGGTGTCACAGGTGTTCTACATTGTGGAGACTAAAGGCCCAGTGAATGCAAGCCTACCAGCATGCTATGAACTCACACTAGTAACAATCCATGGAATTAGTTAGACCTCATACAGCAGATCAAAGTCAGAACTACTCCTTTCACCTCATTCACAATCTAACATTGAAATATGCAGAACGTTGACAAAATTGGCAGTTTCAAGGGAGTTGCAACATTACACTTAAGAGAATGCAAGCCATCAATTAATCTGCCACTTAAGTGCAACACCCACTTACAAGACAAACTGAAGGTCGAATTAGACAAAACGGAGAAAGATGGAATAATTAGAAGAGTACAAGGGCACACAGACTGGTACAGTTCAATTATGAGTGTCAAAGAAGGATGGATCATTGAGTGTATGCCATGATCCACGATGTTTAAATGCAACTTTGAAGTGTTGTCCTTACAAAATACCCACATTAGAAGGGTTAAATCCCAGATTTGCAAGTGCAAAATTCTTCTTAAAGCTTGATGCCAAACTTGGCTACTGGTCAGTACATCTCATGGAGAAGTCCCAAGAGCTGCTACATTTCATACCCCATTCAGATGATACAGTTTTTAATGACTTCCTTTTGGGCTGTTAGTCAGGTTCCCTTTTAAGCTCACATGAACTGTATTACATATACTGTGCCAGGATGCATCTGTATCGCTGGTCACTTTGCTGTTGTAGTAATGAAGTAAGAACAGGACTATAATCTGCACTTACTGATGCAAGTGGCATGTAATAAAAGGACTGGCGTTCAATTGTCTGAAGTGTGCCATCAACGTGCAGATGAATTTCTTTGGTTCTATTTATTCCAGTCTCAATAAATGAACCCATAACATCCCTTATGAGTGATTGGTGTCTTTATATCATTATAAAAACACAAGAATCCACACTTCTTCAGCAACCTGGGATGCAAGCCATCCAGACCAGGAGAATTATCCACTCTTAAGGACAGCCAGTATTTACAGTACATCCTGCCCATCAATTTTTACCCCATCTATTACCTCTACCATCTCTTCTATTGATAGGTATAATACCCTTGTAATTCTTTTTGCATTTTATCCTATTTATAGTACAGAAAACAGAACCATTCTAACTAAGATTCTATATAAATTTAACATAACTTCCCTACTTTTCAATTCTATCCCTATAGAAATGAACATCAGTGGTTTGCTTCCTTGTTTTTTAAAATGCTCTTATCACTATTTTTTAGTGACTTGTGTATCGGTACCTCTGATCCCTGTGCTCTCAACCCATATACTTGCTTATTTTCCATGGAGTATATAGCCTTATGATTCCCACAAAAAAAATGCACAACCTAACATTTATCTATATTGAAATTATTTTGCCAATTGCACACCCATTCAGCAAGTTTATTGATATGTTGCATTTTATAATCACATCCTCCTCAACATTAACCAAATCTCCCATTTTGGTATTGTCTATAAATTTTGAAACTGCACTTTCAATTCTAGAGTAAAAATCCAGGTTTCGTGCACAATCCACTTTTTTCTGTTTTATGCAAAAAAATGTAAACATTTACAATTGCTGCTTTCTGACAGAACATTTTGCTGAAGGGGTTTGCCTTTCTGTTGGTTAAAAGAACATACATCTCTATTTAAATGGGGAGTAACAATGGTTCCAACTGTTTTGCCAGTTTGAGTAACTAGCCTTATTCTTTTTCTGTTTTGTGGTTAGTTGACCATCCATTCTGCTACCTGTCCCTGACTCTACACTCTCTGGCTTTAGCCTCAAACAGTCATGAGTGTACCATTGAAGGCCCTTGGAAAATCCAAATACATTAGTTCTACTGCATTACACTCATCTACATAATTATTTATTCAGAGAATTCAGCAAGATTGGTTAAGCATGACTTTCCCTTTTGACCATGCTATTATAACTTCAGTTAATAGATGTTTTACTATTACATCTTCGAGTAAGATTCCATTATCATTCCTATCACCGGTGATAAGTTTGCTGGTCTATAGCTTCCTGGTTATGTTCTTTCTCCTTCTTTAAATATAGGCATTATATCATCTGTCAAGTTTTCAGCATCATCCCCTATGTAATACTGCTGTGTCTTCCCTACTTTTTAATATGTATGAATACACTTCATTTGGAAAAGGGTTTTTATCCTCCAAGCTTGGGTAGTTTATTAGTTTAGTATCTCCCTCTTTCCTATCTTAAATGGCTAATCCCATTTTGATCTTTTCTAATACTATGCCCACCTTGTTAATCTCTGGAAAATATTGAGGCAAAGTAATTATTCAAAATTTCTGCCTTTCAATGGCAGAATCTGAGATTTCAATATATGCATTTACCATGTGCATCCTTTAGTGTCCTATCCCATCCTTATTTTTCTTTTATTTATGTGTCCATTGAATGCTTTTCAATTCTTTTCATTTCCTTCTGAAGTTTAAGTATTTTACTTTCTCTTTTTAAAAGAAAGCATTAAACTTTACCAGATTTTCAAATGCTCCAATCAACTTTCTGACCAACAAATCACCAAGCTGCAGTTATTGGTGTACTGTTTAAAAAACACTACTTGCTTCCTCTGCTTAGCACAGTCAGATTGGAAAAGCAGATCACCACACACATGGTTAAAGCAAGTAAAAGCCCTGCTACCTAGAATTAAGTAAAGGCGCTTAAAAAGCCAAAAATAGCTCTTTGCTACTACTAAAAATATAATGATGATCCCAATTATTGGAATTAAACTGGGGGACCAATAAGAGTCCTTCATTTGGTCTCAACACCAATGCATTATAGGAAAACCATGATTAGTGCTCCCAATTTCTATCCTATTGCAGGTACGCATGTGCAGGCACTGGGCGTAAAGAGTTGGCTTAGCTATAAATCCCCCGTACTAGCAAAAGGCCTGTCAAAATGTCAAACCCCATGTTTGAAACATGACCATGGTATGGCACCCATGGAATCAAATTCTGGTAAGAACTGAACACTCTCCCAAAAGGGTGGCAGCTTACACTGGTTTCAGAAGAGAACTTCTTGAAGTTATCACAGCAAAATACATTCTGGCTTAGCTGCGGTTAAATATTTTACAATGTTGTTAATACAAAGCTGCTGCTTTATAGTTACATAAAATCTTCAGTATCACTGCTTTACTAGAATAATTCAAGCTAGAGAAATATGTCCAAGAGCAAATAAATTTTTAAGTTCATATTAGGGTTTGCACCACAATGGAATAATGCTGGCTCAACATTATATTGCTACAAAATGCTAAGAACGACTGCAGTATGCTGGCCTGTTCTTTAATGACCAATGTTTCAACTAGTGTTTTAAAGTTAATGCTTTGCACTAGCCCGATATTCTCTCAATATGACAAAATGCACTGTTTCCATTCATTGTTCTTTTTAAACATTCCTACTAATCTTTTACCTCTGAAGGAGGGCTTGACAGGGTAGATGTTGAGAAGATGTTTCCACTAGTGGGGAATCTCAAACTAGGGGAAATAGTTACAGAATAAGGGGACACTCATTTAAAACTGAGATGTGAAGGAATTTCTTCTCTCAGAAGGTAGTTAATGTCTGGAACTCTCTACCCCAAGAGAGGCTAGATCACTGAAAGTGTTTAAAGAGGAGGTAAGAGAGATTTTTGAAATATCGGGGAATTGAGGGCTATGAGGAGCTGACATGAAAGAGGAGTCGAGGTCTGGGGCAGATCAGTCATGAGAATGGTTGGGCAGGCTTTGAGGGGCCAAAAAGCCTACTCCTGCTCCTGTTTCTTATGTTCTTAAGTTTTATTGAACACACACACACACTTTTGATTGTTCAGACAACTATCAACAGATTTAAGTCTAGGAAAACGCCTCAGCAACAGGCCAAGATATCATGCCTTTCTTTTACCTGCCGTGGTGTCGTTCATCAGCCGCAGACAATTAAGTCCTGCAATCTCAGCAGCAGCAATCACAGACCTTCTTTCTGCATCGGTGAAAAAACTAGGGACCTGCCAACAGATTCGGAAAACTTTAGTTTTTTAAAAAATGTTTCTGTTTTATCTATAATTCAGGATCCAATATTGCACTGACATGTTTCCAATGTGACATGCCATCCTCATATCAAGTAACAGTTACATACTACAGATGAAGAAAACTTAATCAAAATTTAATTATTTACCTTAGCCACTTTACAGCAACTTAATAAAAATTTCAGCTCATACTAATTTCAGCATGTGCTTCTATACTTTCAATCAGGATTCAAACACAAAAGCCTTTGCTGGATTATGTAGAGATCAGGGCAGCAAACTAGTCTCAAAAAGAATGGCTGTGTTCAGAACAAGTGTAAAACATGCATAATCGAGTCAATACCCCAGAATTTAGCACATACTTAATGCATAAAAATCAGAGAAATTTGTGATGAGAAAGAGGTAGGTTGCAAGTTGCAAATAGTCACAAATTGATTAATGATTTGAACCGCTCTGCCATCAGTCTCACAAATACAGGAGCTCACCACTAACTTCCCCATGGGTTTCAAATTGATAAATTTGTATTTTATGGTGATAATGTAACTCAGCAGGTACAGCTACTATTTCACTTGCTAATGAAATGATCTATGGCCTAGATATGCCATTTAATTTTGGAGACCTAGAAAGGGGCCAACTGAAACTGCGGAAACTTGGAAATCTAAATTGTTCCTACAGGGTCTTTTCTCTCTCTTTCTTAATCCAATCTTTCCCACTTTTCAAATTTGACTCGAAATCACCCCATTTTCCTTTCCATCCAATGCTTGATTTCTTTCTCTATCTTTAAATTGGTTAATATAAACCATTATTCACCAAGGTCCCAGGTGGCCACTTCACCTTGATGCAGTGTGACCAACTTGCACTTCCAGCAGCTTGTGGCACAAAAATAATTGGATCTGAAGGGCAAAGGAAAAAAATCCAATTCATGGCACCAACCACAAGATGCAGCTCTCCAGCAAATCTGGGACATTGAAGTTTATTTGTTTATGAATTTTTATGCTCAAACTGAGCAACTTCAGTACAAATGAATTCGGATACCCAATAATATTATCAAGTCGAATATATAATGGTCAAATGTAAAGCAACGCATTTGAAACAATCTACGAGGGCTTTTGTTTCAGTTGGAATTATTCTCATTTTCTCCTTGATCCATATTTATGAAGGATCAGTCCGTACCAAACTATAGATCCTCACTAACTATGAAATGTGTTGCTACTGACCACATTAATTCAACTGAGACTGTTACAGCTAGGGAAGATATTTTCATGCCACTTCGCTTGGACTAGTATCCAGACAGAATGTATAGCTAGATAGCCACAGGGCCCTACAAAACCTGTTCAGTAACCAATAAGAACCACTGCCAAAAAAGTGCAGAAGCATGGCATAGTAGCAATTTGTGTTAATGGAATTTTGAGCTCTCCAGCTACTCTAACTAAATATGGTTATAAACTTGTTACCTAAAAGTTGATTTACTAATGACACTTAAAACAGCTGAATTTGAATTTTAAAAATGTATTGGAATGTGGGCAACATTAGCAAGAAAGAATTTATTAGCTATCCCCAGTTACCTCTAGGTAGTAGTAATGTAGGTCCTTGAACTGTTGCAATCCTAGTGGTTATAGCCCTACATGTTATGTTAGACATTCAAGGATATGATCAAACAATAATGAAGGAAAGCTGATGTACATCCAGGTCAGGATGGTGCCAGATACGGAGGAAAACAGTGTTCTCATGAGGTTGCTACTTGTCCTTCTCATGGATAAAGGTCATAGAACTGGAGGCATTGTTGAAACAAGCTTGTAGAACCACTGCAGCATACCTGCTTCATTGCACATATTGCAGCTACAGTATACCAAACAGGCATGGATACTGAGCTAAGTGTCAGGGTGCCAATCAAATGGTCTGCTTTGTCTTCAATAGGTTTGAGTTATGTTGTGACTTGTGATGAGTATTCAAACAATTCTGGTTTGAACTTTTATGGAAAAGATTCAAGTGGTTATAAGGTGAACCACCCATCACAACACAATCAGTCTCTACCCTTATTTTGGAGCCATTAGTCCAGTTAAGCTTCTGGTTGACAGTAACTCAAAACGTTTTTGGTGGGGCACTCAACCACAATAGTGCTGTTGAAGGCCAGAAGAAGTGGTTAGGCCATAGTTGGAAATCACTGTAGAGCACTTGAATGTTACCTGCCTCTTTTCAGCTCAAGTATGGATGCTGGTTGTCCAAATCTTGTTGTAGTCTGCATAGGCCACTTCATTAACAGGAGTCATGAACAGAGCTGAACACTAGAATTATCAGCTAATTGCCCCGCTCCTGACCTTATGGAAGAAAGAACATTGTTGAAGCAGCCAAGGATGCAACTCTAGCAGTGATGCCCTGGAGCTGCAATAACTAACCTCCAAAGACAACCATATTCTTGTGCATCATCCATTACTCTAGCAATGGATTGTGGTTTCTCAGTTAGCTTAGTTTTTCTAGAGCTTCTTGGAATCATATTTGGTAAAATGTTCTCTTGGCCTTAAGGGCAGCTACTCCATCAGAGAAGGCTCAAATCAGGTGCTGGATTCAAATTCGGATCAACACTAGCTAGACCTGGAGCAAAGTGGCTCCAGCAAAACTGAAATGAAACCAAGGTCATTGGTGGGCTGGTGCTGCTGATATTTTCTTCCCATCATTTGACTGAGGGTTGGAGGAGCCTAAGTTAGTAATTGGCTAGATCAGATTTGTCCTGTCTTGTAGATAGGGCATACCTGAGCAATGTTCCACATTGTCAGGTAGCTGCAAGTGTCATAGTGTACCGACTAGCTTGGCTAAGGAACTGGCTATTTATTCCCAACATTTTTATTTATTATATACTCAGGTCAAGCAGAGTCTGTGGAGAGGTTAAAAAAAGTTATGTTTCAGGTTGATGGCCTTTCATCAGAACTAGCTGGCTCTGAAATGCAAGTCTTCAGCACCACAGCCCAGAATATCATCAGGATCCACAGCCTTCATTGTGTCTAATGTACTTGACTGTTTCTTATTGTCATATGGAGTGATCCAAATGTGGCTGGTTAGAGGCATTTATGATGGCAGAAATTTTGGGAAGACGAAAAGTAGGGTCACCAACTAGGTACTTTTGGCTGAAAATAGTTACAAATACTTTAGCCTCATCTCCAACAGTCAAATTCTGCGCTCTGCCAGTTGTTATAGAGGAAGATGCTCATGGAAGCTCCACTTTCTTTTATCAGCCCGAGTGGTATGGTTACTAGAGATTTGGTCCGGTGGCAGGACTGCTAAATATTTATATAGCCTGGTACTTTAAGTGGTTGGGTGTAGATAGCCTCATTTGAAAATGTCTGGAGCTGCTCCTGGCATGTCTCCAAAATGAACCAGAGTTGACCTACTGGTGTGATGGTAGCTTCAGGTATATATGAGGTTACATATCAGGAATGGAGATAATATAAGCATGGACTGAAGATTCATTAAGACAGAAAACAGTGGGAATAAACAGGTCAGTTTCAGGTTGGCAGGCTAGAACTAATGGCGTAGTGCAAGGATCAGTGCTTGGGTCTTTGCTTTTAAAATCCAAGTCAATAAGTGAGTGGAATGAGGGTAATGTATCCAAGTTTACCGAGGACACAAAAGTTAGACAGGAAACTAAGCTTGAGAAAGATTCAAAGGATATTATAAAAGAATTTCAATTTGTTAAATGTGGGCACAAGAACATGGAAGATGAATATAAAGTGGATAAATGAAAGTTACCCACTTGGGTAGGAAAAAATAGAAACGCAGAATAATTTTTAAATGGCGAGACTGGGAAAGTTAGTATTAGGATGCCTTTGTACATCAATCACAGAACGTCAGCATGCAGATACAGCAAGCAATTTGGAACACAAATTAATGCAAGTCTTATTACAAAGGGTTTGAAGTACTGGGATAAAGAAGTCTCACTACAATTGTAGAAGGTTTAGGTGAGAGACTTGAAGTACTATAGTTTTAATCACCTTACTCCAGGAAGGAAATTACTTACTTTACAGGGATTGCAAGCAACGATGATCAGACGGATTCTTGTAAAGGGGAGATTGTTGTAGAAGGAGAAATTGAGTAGGTCTGTATTCCCTACAGTTTAGAAAAATGATAGGTGATCTAATTGAAACAAAATTCTTAAGGGGCTTGACAAGGTGATGCTGGCAGGATGTTTCCCCTAGCTGAGCTGACTAGGATTAAGGGTCACAGGCTCAGAATAAAAAATTAGCCTTTTAGGACAAAGACACGAGAAATGGCTTCAAAGGATTGTGGATATTTGTAATTCTCTACTTCAGAAACGTGGATGCACCGTCAAGTATATTTAGGACAGATTTTTGGATAGTAAGTGAATCAAGGGATATGGGGGGAAGAAAGAGAGAGAGAGAGAAAGGGAGAGAGAGAGAAAGGAAGAGAGAGAGAGAGAGAGAGAGAGAGAGAAAGGAAGAAACAGAGAGAGAGAGAAAGAGAGAGAGGCACAAAACAGAACAGAGAAGAAAAAAAGGAGGGGAGGGAGGAGTGTAATAGGTGGTAATTTTACAGCCTCACATGACCTAAAACCATACGACTACAGGGTCTGCATGAAATCCAAACTACACCCCATTACCAGTTGCTTGACCCTGCCAATGGGAGAGGATAGATGCACAGTCTTGGTATGGCAATCTAAGTCCAGCTAATGCCTGGTGGGTTTGTCAGATAGCTCCCAGCATTGGTTCAAACAGTTGACTGGGCTGTGTCTTGTCTTGATCCAATGTCGGGGTCATTGCTGATAGGTCAGTAATTACATTTGCATTGTTGCTCCAATGCAAAGACAAAATTCTGTGGATGCTGGAATCTGAAACTAGCAGAAAATGCTGGAAATACTCAGGTCAGGCAGCATCTGTGGAGAAACAGTCAGAATTTCAGGTCAATTATCTTTCATCAGAACTCAAAGATTATTGACCTGAATGTTAACTGTTTCTCTCCACAGACACTGTCTGACCTGATAAGTATTTCCAGCCTTTTCTGTTTTTACTTGTTTTGTAGCAGCTGTTTTACAATTAAATATTTCACTATGCCACTGCAGGAGTGGCAATAAGAATCTAACAAATACTATTGTTCAGGAGTCAGATATAGGCCTGACTAGGTAGAGGTGAATAGGTTGAACAGCTTTTATGGACAAATTTCTGGTGCTAGCCCACAAATTAGCAGATTTATTGAATTTAATTTCACAACTGGCCATAAGATTTGAACTCACGACTTTGGGTTGCTAGTCGAGTACTATAAACACTGTGATAATATATTGCAAAAAGCAGTACCAATTTTGCATTCATGGTAGTTAGATTTACATTAGCAAGTTTACTCATTCCTGACCATGTAAATGACAGAATAAAAAGGAATAAGATCTTGTGATTTAGATCTTAACATCTTTGGAGTAGCACGTGATTCCTGTGATCTGTTAACCCATCTGCTAGGGTTTGGTCTGGGATTGCACTTCAAAACTTTGACAGGATATACAAAGAGCTTGTTAATCAACGTACCTTCAAAAGAATGAAGACAATACTTGAGAGGTACCCAACATTTTTCCTCAACTATGTACAGCGCACTAGAGCAAAGTACAGAATCTCTTGAATTTCATCTTGGCAAAAGTCAAAATGCTCATCATCTCGAGCAGTTAGATTAAGGCAACAGTTCTTTTACATAAGGATGTCCCCGAGGAAGCTACTTCTGAAGAAGAATTATTCACTACCATCCAGCGGGTAAATAACTTCCTGGCAGTTGACTGATGGTACAATCTTTATAAACTAAATCTAGGATAGTTTTGAGATTTTTGCCGGCGTTACTTCAATCCACCTACCGAAATTACACAGTCTGTCACTGGCTTCTTCAGTGCATTTTCTGAAGTCTCTTTGAGTTTAGTCAGTAACATCCCTGTAATTTGTTCAATAGCAAAAATTCGTTCTTCGTTCATGTAATGCACCTGTAAGAAAATTAAGCTGTATTATTTAACTAATTTAAAAAAGTAACTGCAGAAGAGGCAACAGTTTCATTACATTACTTTTTCATTACATCAGAGATAAATATATCGTCCATCATATATTTTTCAGTGGAGATGTATGCAGGATGCATTTAGCACATTGAGCTGAACGTTCAGTGCAGCTTTAGAAGTCACAATCTGCACATGTTAAATAAACTGCTCAAAACATTCACTCAGAGGGTAGGATTTTCCAGCCCTGCCCATCACCAAGTTTGTCTGGTCCTGCTGGAAGTCAATGAACTTTTGGCTGAGATGCCGAATCTCCTGCGCAGGTCCTGCCATGGCTGCGCCAGAAAATCCCGGCCTCAAATCAGGTTATTAATTTAAAAATTTTTGCTTGCTCTCTTCAAAGAATCTTTTACTATAAAGGAGAAGAAATAATCCCTACAAATGTCTACACTTCAAAAATAATTTTAGTTGCAAAGCACTTTGGGATATCCTGAAAACATGAAAGGCACTGTGATTCTTGTACAAGGAGGGTCCAGCAAACATTAATTTATTCAAGCATTCTCAGTGAATAACAGGAAAACTGTTTAAGAATTAGCTCATATGTCAAAACATTTAATCATCCTCATACACCTTCAAAATTCCTTCATTAACAGTGTCAAATTGGCAAGGGGGAAGGAGCATCATCCCTGGCCTGATAGCTTGGTTTGAACATCAACTAACAGCTGCAATATACTTCAAACTTCTCATTTAAATTCCACTTTAAGGTACATTTCCATTTAAAATTAAACTTACTTTAATTCCAACACTATCACTGGGCATCTTCTGAAGCTCATATAAAAGTTTGCTCTTTTCAGCTTGCACAAATGGGTCATCAAAAGTTCTCCCATGCATTCGTTTAAAGCCTTGTACGGTATTCTTTGCATTGGTCACAATCTATAGATAGAAGCATTCTAATTACTGCAATCCACAGTGCAACACCATCACACAGGCACCACGGATGCACGGTTTCAGAACATGCAAATCTCAGGTAAATATGGCAATCCAAACAATGGTATTATGTCCTCAACAGTTAATTTCAACTAAAGTTGTTTCTACGAAACTGCTTCAGTTTTGGAAACAAGAAATTCATCGATATGCATTGCAAAATTAGTCACTGCCATTGAACTCATATTATAGAAAATAAGTACTTAATGAGTGACATTGTTCAAACACTGAAAAGTTATTTGCTGACAAATTAAAAAAAAAATTCATTATAAGTTAATATTCAGTGGTTCCAATGGGTTAATTGTACTTGTACCCAACCCTCCCACCAATCATTTTAGAAAACTGATTCCTGAATTTTTGGTGTGCAAAAGATAACATCTACTATTGTGAGTGCTCCAATGTTAAGAGTCAGACTCAACTTAGTTACATTCATAATTAGATACTAATAACACTGACAGAAAGAGATGAGGTCCTGCAGGGAGATTTTAAGGAGCTACAAAATAAATTTTTAAAAAGTAGGACCTCAAAGGATTACACTCTGGGTAATTCCCGATGCCACATACTAATGAATATGGAAATAGGCAGATAATGCAGGTGAATGTATGGCTGGAGAGGGGGGCACTTCAGATTCCTTGGGCATTGGGGCTGGTTCTGAGGAAGATGGGACCCGAGTGTAGATTCAAAAGAGAGAAGCAAAGCTGGGAATGGAAGGCAGGAAATTAGTAAGTGAGAATGGAAGACAGAGAAAAGAAACAAAAAGAATTGTTCTGCTATGTACGTTAATGGGGAGTAAGAAATGAGCTAGTGCACAGTTAGACACTTGGAAGACTGGAGCTGAATTTCATTCTCTCTGCCAGCAGGTTTGAAGGTGAAGGGGCTTGTAAAATCCAGCATGTGGCCTGCCTGTCACCTACCCACCCGTCCTGGCCTGTCTCAAATTTAGAGGGGGTGGGGGAAGGGGGGGGATTGCTGCACTGGTGTTGAGCAATCCACCTGCCCTTGGGCCTATTGAGGCCCTTAAGTAGCCAATTGATGGCTACTCAAAGGCCTTATCCCATTCCCACCACTATTGTACCTGTAGGAGTTTTGTCCTGGAGTGCTACTTTGGGCTGCATTAGAGTGCTTAAGTTGGAGTTTGGTGAGGGGGCTTTTAAACTAAAGTCTAATCTTTCTTTAATTTAGAAACTAACTGAAATTTGCTTTTTGGGTAGGTAGAAGGCGAGTTTTGGTCCAGCTTTAAAACAGGTGTTATACAGGCTCTGCTTGCAGCTTCAGCTAGTTAAGTAATTAACTGGTTTAAAGAGGTTTTGAGCAGCTAGATTCAGGCAGTATAAAGACAAGCCATCTACAGCGCTGCACTGGAGTGCTTCAGTTGGAGTTTAGAAGCATGAGAGCGAGAGTGAATCAGTACCAATGACATAGGTAAGAAGAGGCATGAGGTCCTAAGAGCAGAATATAGGGAGCTAGGAAATAAATTAAAAAGCAGGACCTTACAGGTACTAATCTCAGGATTACTCCCAGTGCCACATGCTAGTGAGATCAGAAATAGGAGAGTAGACTAGATAAATTTATGGCTGGATGGTGTAGGATGGAGGAATTTAGATTCCTGAAGCATTGGGACCAATTCTAAGAAAGATGGGACCTATATGAGCTGCACCCCAGCAGGACCAGGACCCAATATCCTTTCAGGGGTATTTGGTTGTACTGCAGGGGAGGGTTTATGCTAGACTGGCAGGAGGATGGGAACTTGAGTAGGGAGACACAAGAGAGGGAAACAAAGATAGGAATGAAAGACAGAAAAGTAGACAGCAAGAGTGGAAAGCAGAGTAAACAAGGGCTGTAGTAAATAGGGACATAGTATAAAAAATGTGTAAAAATGTTTAAAAGACAAGTTTAAAGGCACTGTATCTGTACGCACAGAGCATTTGCAATAAGGTAGATGAATTAACAGCGCAAATAGACATAAACAGGTACAATATGACTGATTACAGAGACATGACTGCAGGGTGACCAAGGCTGGGAACTGAATATCCAAGGATACTCTATTTAGCAAGGACAGGCAACAAAGAAAAGGTGGTGGCATAGCATTGTTAGTTAAGGATGAAATCAGTGCAATAATGAGAGGGGATATTGGGTCAGAAAATCTAGATGTAGAATCAGTCTGGGGGAGCTAAGCAGCAATAAGGGGTGGAAAACTGGACTGGTTTACCAGAGACCCAGGGTAATACTCGCAGGACCGGTGTTCGAATCCCAGCACAGATGGTGAAATTTGAATTCAATAACAATCTAGAATTAAAAGTCTGATGACCATGAAACTATTGCCGATTGTCAGAAATACCCATCTGGTTCACTACTGTCCTTTAGGAAAGAAAATCTGCCATCCTTACCTGGTCTGGCCTACTTGTGACTCCAGACCCACAGCAATGTGATTGACTCTTAAATGCCCTCTGAATATGGGTATTGAGGGATGGGTAATAAATGCTGGCCTAGCCAGCAACACCCACATCACATGAATAAAAAAAAAAATTAGTGCTAAGTTGTCTAAAGGCCTCCAAACAGTACTGATAAGGTAGGGGATGAGAAATAAGGGAAGTTAGAGATGCATGTAACAAAAGTGCTAAAGTAATTATGGGTGACTTTAATCTACATTTAGACCAGGCAAACCAAATTATACTGTGGCGGATGAATTCCTGGAGTATGTACAAGATGGTTTTTCTTAAGAACATAATGTCAAGGAATTGACTAGGGAACAGGCTATCCTAGATTTGGTATTATGCAATGAAAAGGGGTTAATTAACAATCTTGTTGTGCAGGGTCCTTTAGGGTACAGGGTCCTTTAGGGAACAGTGACCATAACATGATAGAATTCTTCATCATTAGGATGGAAAGTGTAGTCGTCTGATCTGAAACTAGGGTCCTAGATCTAAACAAAGGAAACTACGAAGGTATGAGGTGTGAGTTGGCTAAGATAGATTGGGGAACTTCATTTAAAGGCATGACAATGGATAGGCAGTGGCTAATATTTAACGAACGATTGTATGCATTGCAACAGTTATACATTCCTTTTTGGTGCAAAAACACAACAGGAAAAGCGGCCCAACCATGGCTAACAAAGGAAATTAAGGATAGTATCAGATCCAAAGAAGAGTCATATAAAATTACTAGAAAAAGTAGCAAGCCTGAGAATTGGGAGCAGTTCAGAATTCAGCAAATGAGGACCATGACATTGATTTACAAAGGGAAAAATAGAGTATGAGTGTAAACTTGCAAGGAACATACAGAAGCTTTTACAGTCCACCTTTATGCATGAAAAAAAAAGATTGTTGAAGACAAACGTAGATCCCTTACCGTCCAAAACAAGATAATTTATAATAGAGAACAAGTAAATGGCAGAGCAATTAAACAACTACTTTAGTTTTGTCTTCAGGGAGGAAGACACATAACTTCACAGAAATATTAGGCTACCAAGGGTCTAGTGAGAAGGAGGAATTAAAGGACATCACTATTACTAAAACAACAGTGTTGGAGAAATTAATGGGACTGAAAGCCAATAAATCCCCAGGGCCTGATAATCTACATCCCCAGGTATTGAAGAAGGTGGATGTGCTGGTTGTCATCTTCCAAAATTCTGTAGATTCTGGAACAGTCCAGCAGATTGGAGAGTGGCAAACGTAACCCCACTATTTAAAAAAGGGAGGGAGAAAACAGCAAATTACAGACCGGTTCGCCTAGCATCAGTAGTAGGGAAAATGCTAGAGTCTATTATAAAGGGTATCACACCCTATCACAGCAGGACACTTAGAAAATATCAACAGGATTAGACAAAACCAACATGGATTTATGAAAGGGAAATCATGTTTGACAAACCTACTGGAATTCTTTGAGGACGTAACTAGCAGAATAGATAAGGGAGAAACAGTGGATGTGGCGTATTTGGATTTTCAGAAAGACTTTGATAGCGTCCCACATAGGGGGTTTGTGTGTAAAATTAAAGCACTCAGATTGGGGGTAATGTACTGTCATGGATTAAGAATTGGTTAGCAGACATAAACAGAGTAGTAATAAATGGGTCTTTTTCAGAGTGGCAGGTGGTGACTAGTGGGGTACCACAGGGATCAGTGCTTATACCCCAGCTATTCACAATATATATCAATGATTTGGATTAGGGAACCAAATGTAATATTTCCAAGTTTGCTGATGATATGAAACTTGGTGGGAATGTGAGCTATGAGGAGGGTGGTAAAAGGCTTCAAGGTGATTTAGACAAGTTGAGTGAGTAGGCAAATACATGGCAGATGCAGTGTAACATGGATTAAGTGTGAAGTTATCCACTTTGGTAGGAGAACAGAATTATTTAAATGGTGACAGATTGGGAAATGTTGATGTACAAAGGGACCTGGGTGCCCTGGTACACCCATCACTGAATGCAAGCATGCAGGTGCATGAAGCAGTTAAGGTGGCAAATGGTATGCTGGCTTTCATTGCAAGAGGACTTGAGTAGGGGAGCAAGCATGTCTTACTGCAGCTATACAGGGCTTTGGTGAGACTGCACCTACAGTATTGTGTGCAGTTTTGGTCTCCTTATCCAAGAAGGAATCTAGCCATAGAGGGAGTGCAGCAAAGGATCACCAGACCGATTCCTGGGTTGGCAGGATTGTCTTATGAGGAGAGATTGGGCCTGTGTTCACGGAAGTTTAGAAGAATGGGAGGGTATCTTATTGAAACATATAAAATTCTGACAGGGATGGACAGACTGGATGCAGGGATGATGTTTCCTCTGGATTGGGGGTGGGAGGTCTGGAACAAAGGGGTCACAGTCTCAGGATACAGGGTATGCAATTTAGGACTGATGTGGAGAAACTTATTCACTCAGGATGGTGAACCTGTGAAATTCTCTACCACAGAAGGCTGTGGATGCCAAGTCAGTGAATATATTTAAGAAGGAAACAGACACATTTCTGGATTCTAAAGGCATCAAGAGGTATGGGGAGAGTGTAGGAGTATGGCATTGAGATAGAGGATCAGCCATGGCTATTAAATGACGGAGCAGGCTCGAAGAGCTGAATGACCTACTCCTGCTCCTATTTTCTATGTTTCTATGTAGCAAGGGAAACTCCATGTCATGTGGGAAGCCCGGCTGCTTTAGCTGCACAGTGTCAAACAAGGGTGGTGGGTGGGCAGACCTCCTTTGTAGGATCCCTGTGCCCCTCAGAGGCACCCCTTCATCCTTCCCCCTGCCCTCCCTGGTGTCTCAAACCCATCCTTCACACCTCCGCCCCACTTGCCAGCCTGGCCCCGGCAATAGCCCAAACGTACTCAAATCTGAGCTCCTCTTAGTCAGGACTGCCTGCAATCCCAGCAGTTGCCACTGCTCCCACCTGGCACTGCTGAGATTACAGAGCTGCTGGCCATCCGATTGGCTGTCAGCCCTTTAGGGCAGGGCTTCCTCCCAAGGTACCAGCAGAATTAACATTACTCCCAATGTTAAACTGGTGAACGGCAGTCAACACTATTGTAGTTGTGTTCGCCACCTACCTTTTAGTTGGGCAGTGAGGGAGGTACTCCGTAAAATTCAACCCATGATATAATAGTTTTAACTGAAATATGGTTTAAAGGAGGACAGGAATTGCATCAACACTAGGTTACAAGTTTTCATGAGGATAAAACGGGAGGCTCTCGCAAGAAATAGGAGTAGACCATATGGACCGGCAAGCCTGCCCTTCCATTCAATATGACCATGGCTGAATAACTTCACACTTTCCTACTTTATAATCCATATGCTGTCTTGCTGCCCATTCACTTAAACTGTCTATATCTCTTTGCAGCCTCTGTCCTCCCCACAGCTTACCTTCCATCCAGTTTGGTATCATCAAACTTTGATACATTACTCATTGTGTTTTCATCTTAGTCATAACATTGGTTAATGAAATAATCACAGATGAGGCATTATTATATGCTGGAAGGGGCAGTTCTGGATTTAGGGAATGAATCTCAGCAGGTGAAAGAGGTATCAATGGCAGTGATCATAATTCAGTTAAATTTATCAGTTATGGAAAAGGTTAAAGCTAGAAAAGGTTAAAGCTAGACCAAGGATAAAAGTTTCAAATTTTATTAAGCTGAGATGCGATTTACCACAGTGGACTGCAAACAGCTATTTGAAAGTAAATCAGTGTCAGAGCAGTAGGAAGAATTCAAGGAGGAGACGGAGGGAGTTCAAAATAAATACATCCCGATAAAGAAGAAAGGTGGGACTCTCACATCTAGACCCAAGTGAGCGTCAAAGAGCATACAGAGTAGGATAAGGCAAAGAGGGCAGTTTACGTCAGATTAATGAGGATTCAATACTGCAGAAAGCCTAAAGTGTAGGGATGATTACAAAAGCAAAGATACTGGCAAAAAGAATCAAGAATTAAGGAAGGTAATGTTTTATAACTACATTTAAAAACAAGTGAATAACGAAGGGAAATGAATGGCTGAATAGAGACCAAAAAGGTACCTTTGTGTGAAGGTGGAAGGTGTGGGCATGGCTCTTGAATACTTTGTCCTTCATAGGAGGAGTAAGATGCAGACATTTTGGTTAAAGAGAACTATGAAATAGAGTTGCCAGCAACAGAGAAATTTAGCTATTATGCAAGGCTGGATGGCTGGGGTTAGGTGTGGTATATAAAATCATGACAGACCCATTTCTCCCAGCAGGAAGGCCAATAACCAGAAGGATATAGATTTGAAGCCATTGGCAGAAAGATTTGAGGGAAGTCGAAGAAAAATGTTTTAACTCCGGACAAGAAGGGTCTGGAGCTCACTGCCTGAAAGGAGGGGGAGGGGGGGGGTAGAAGCAGAAACCCTACTTGGAAATGCACTTGAAGGACTGTAACCTACAGGGCTATGGATCAAGAGCTGGCAGGTGAGATTGAGCCAGATGGCTCCATTGACTGGTGTGGACATGCTGGGCTGAATGGCTTCCTTCAGTGCTTAAATTTAGTTTTCTATGACTTAATCGAGAGGGAAGTTTATATTTATGCTTAGTGACTATTGAGCCAATTACCAGAATGCCACTTCTCTTCCCTCATGTATAAGATATATAATGGAAGACTGATATCATTTGCGACAAGAGCGCAACTGTCTTAAGTTTCAGGCATCTGAAGACTTGTAAGCTTGTCATCACCCAGTCATATTGTTAGGTAGGTCTTTTTTTATTTGGGGTTGTGGGTAGGAGGGAGATGCCAGCTTGTTCTGGATTAGCTTCCAAATCTATTCATTGATGTTAAAAAGTCTGTGAGAGAATTCATATTTCAAGGCAATGAATATTTATGGTTTTCATCATGTAAAATTAAATGCAGCACAGCCACCGACATTTCAATTTAATTACATCTAGGAAAAGCAGGTGTGTGCATGATATTTTTGCATTAAATCTACACTTCATTTAAAAAATAAAGCTACTATATCTCTGCCTCTTAAGCACACCAAAAATTTTCACAGACCTATATTTGACTTAAGTTTATTAAATGATGTACTGCAGTCCAGGCAAATTACTAGTTCAGTTCTGCTGAAAGTAAAAAAAGTCACTCTGTAAATAATAGCTGAGCTATACAGACACAAAATTGTCTACTCGGCAGAATACAACATTACCATACCTGGGTCTTGGCAGCTGCTCCAATTGCCCGATTCTTTGATCCCAGTGATATACAAGCCCTGGAGGAAAACAAATTTAGCATTCATTAAGATAGTGCTATTTGGTTAAACAGAATATAATATTTTAAAACCCAAATTCTAAGGATGACAACAAATGGATGACAGCATCTTTACATGACTAGGTCAATGTCCTCATGAAAACATTCAACTTTTCCTGAACTTTGCTTGGTTTTCCTTACTGCCGAGAGCACAACTGCATGAAAATCATTTATTCTGTTGGTGCTAACCAAGTTGTGTGGGTCTGCTATTCACTGCATTGAATATCTTGACATGCCGGCCTTGGGCTCATTATAGCAAGAGTTGATGTCAACAGTGAAGAGCTCAAATCCAGATTTGTTTTTAACCTTAAATAACCTTTAAAACTCTTGCAAAATTTAACTGAAAACTTCAAGCTATTTTCTGTTCATTTGGGGGGGTGGTTAGGAGGAAGAGATGAAAGAGGGTGGTTGGCAAAAAGAAGAAATTAAATGTTCAATGATAGAACTCGCGCAGAGTCAGGTCGGGAGTTAAAGTCCTATGCCAGAAATTTGAGCACGTATTCTAAAGGGTCATTTATGTGCAGTACTGAAGCAGTGTTGTTCACCCAAATCTTCTGTGTCAGAGGAGCATAAAGATTTTTTTTACTAATACTTGGAGGGGAGCTCTCTCAATGTCCTGGGCAACATTTAACCCTCAACCAACATGACAAACGCACTCTGGTCATTTATCTCGTGTGTGTGAAATAACTGCTCCATCACAATAGTAGGTCAAATTCAAAAGTGTTCCATTGACTGAAGAGATCTGGGATAGCACATCCATATAGAAACTCAAAATATATTTTGAACATTTGTACTGTAAGGTGGTGATGATGATGAAAGGGGACCTTAAGATGTACAGACAGATCAGAGGCATAATACTCCAATTCAGGGGAGTTCAAAGTTAGACTTGGGTGTTGACTTTCAACTTTGCTTTCTTTAAAGTTAAAGCTAGATTAGAAAATCAAGCAACTTTCAGGGATCTATCAATAATTGACAATATTGTTACAGTGAAGGAGGAAAGGAAAAGGATACAAAGATAAAGAGGAGATATTTAAATAGCGGGCAGTGTTAAAAGTAGAAAATTAACCACACCCAGATAGGATACTGAGGGAAGCAAGAATGAAAACAGCAGAGGCTTTGATTACAATCTTTCAATCCTCCTTGGACTTTCAAGGGGCATTCGATAAAGTGCCACAATGTTCTTAGCAAATCTAAAGTCCATGGGATTAAAGGAGTAGTGTGGATTTAAAAATAACTGAGACATGAAGCAGAAAATAGTAGTGAACTGTTCTTGTTAGGCTGGGGAGTGTACACTGGTGTTCCGCCAGGGGTTGATATCAGAATCACGATTCTTTGATACAATGACCTGGATTTAAGTACAGGGCATAACTACAATACTTACAACTTGGACATGTAAAGGGAGGAAATTAATGAGACTGGAAAATGGGCAGATACATGGCAAATGAAATTTGTTGCAGAGATGTGACGTGATGCATTTTGGAAGAGAAAAGGACATTAAGCAAATGCGGTTCCATCGTCTAACTGGATAATTCCAGGATTTTCACGCACTGGTATATCCTGTTCATTCGACAAATTAATCACTCCATATGCCTTTCTGGTTTAAAAACAGACTTCCTGTCCTAATGTTTGAACTTTAAACACATCTATAAGATGAGGTGTCAGCCATCGTCTTTCAAGGCTAAAGAAAGTCACTCTCCCCAGTCTCTACTCACAAGATCTCAAAACTGGGGATCATTCTTGTGGCACTTTGCACCATCTCTTGGGCTTGTCTCCACTGTATATCTGCAACCAGAAGCCATAATCTGAACAGATCATTTCAACTTGATCATGCCATCCTCAGACTTCTACTGTTTTACCTGTAAATTTCAACTCTATCCTGCTCCCTAACCACCGAGGCTGAATCAGATCGCTTGCAATCTTTGTCGTGTATTGGACCCAGAGTTGAGCTTCTTTCTACTATCCATTCTATTGTTGAGACTGCCTACTTCCACCTCCAACATTGCTCAACTCTGACTCTGCCTCAGCTAAGCTGCCACTGAAACCTTCATCCCCACTTTTGTTACCTCTAGGCTTAACTGTTTCAATCTACTCCTGGCCGATCTGTTGTCTTCCACCCTACATGAACTTGAGCTTATCCAAAATTCTGCAGCCTGTATCTCTAATTCGGACAAGCCCTGTTCGCCCATCATTCCTGTACTTGCTGACCTACAACTCTTGATACTCAATTTTAAAAAACATATCCTCATTTTAAAATCCTCATGGCCTCACCCCTCCTGATCACTAACTTTCTCCAGTCTTCAACCAAAACCCTTCCTTTTATTTGTTATGCTCGGCATCTTCATTTAAATGCGCTGTGCCTTAGTTTTTTTGCAGTGGTCAGACGCACATGATATCTTAAAGGACACAACTCGTGAGCAGTCAGCACCGTACATTCTAGTTGCTACATAGCTCAGCTCAGAAGGAATATCTTGTTAAACACGTTCTGGAGATTTAGCTATGTTGTTTTGGGGTTTACCAGAGTCCACTTAGGATGTCATCAAAGAACTCAAAGTTGAAGTAGGGTTTTACCCCTCTGAATCCACATTGATAATAATCCATCACATTTCTACCTTTCTTCAGCTCTGAAGAGTCATATGGACTTGAAACGTTGACTGCTTTTCTCTTCACAGATGCTGCCAGATCTGAGTTTTTCCAGCATTTTCTGTTTTATTTCAGATTTCCAGTATCCGCAGTATTTTGCTTTATTTTATTGATAATTGTATTACTTCACACATGCTTGAAGAAAGAATGGTTCTGAATTGACATATGCCATCCATCACTGAATATGGACACTAGATTAGCCAGTTTGGAATTTGCTGGCAACACCTAGTACTCCTTACAATTGTCCACACCATGCAAGTCACCTCTTTAGTCTCCTTTAGCACTCTAGGATAAGCATCTATCCCAGAGCATTCAATTGTTTGAGGCCTTTTTGGCCAATCCAGGATTTTCACCTCAGTTATATCATTTTTCTTGGGGTAACTGTTTGGGAGGAACAAGCTGTGTAGGTCCTGCCTTTTGTATGTTTACATCTTATGCTTTTGTTTCGATGCTGGTAGCATCTTTTATACTTTCTCAACTGCCCCCTTACAATAAGTTTTCTGCAAATATACTTTTTTTGGGTCTTACTATGTCCCTTTGATCACCCTTTTAAATTTTCTTCCCAGTTCTTCTCACTGGAATGAAAGGCTTTTTTCTCCTGTATTTGGCTTTTGATTTTGTGATCCATCGAGGGCTATATCTATGTAGCCTAGCTTGCTGATTCTAGACATGTATTTATCCTGCAAACTTAGTAACCTGCCTCTTAAACATTTCAATTTTTCCCTACTTAAATGATAAAAGGTACTCACAATCAAATTAATTAATTTGTTCCCCATTTCTTTGGGATTAGCTCTGAAAGGTTATATTGACTTCCTGGAGGTATTTCAAATTCCCAGGTCATCAGTCTCTGATCACTGCCCTCAGATGCCACAATTTCTATTTTTGATGGCGGTCTGGTTCATTTACAAATACTGGGTTAACTTAAGCACCATCTCTCATGTTTTATCTGATGGGTTGAATGATGAAGCAGTTGAGCATTGCATTTACCACATCTGACTTTGCAGTGCATGTCATAACATTAATCCCATTGTACTATTAGTACAGCTCCAGGATTTTGACCCCAAAAATAAGAAACAATATTATGTCCAAGTCAGGATAGTGGGTGACTTGGGGGTGAAATTTGGAGGTGATTGTGTGCCCATGTATCTGTCGAAGATGCCTTGGTGACTTGCCTGTGTATTTTCTAGATAGAACACATAGAAGCTATGGTACACCAGTTTTCGTGGGAATGATGTTGTCGCTGATAGGAGGGGTACCATTAGCAGACGGCTTTGTCTTGTAATGGTGTGGGACCACAAGGTATTGCAATTGTGCCCATCCAGGAAAGTGAATAGCACTCCATTTCATTCCCAAAATATGCCTTGTATTGGAAGAGCTTTGGGGATTCAAGAGGTGAGCTACTCACCTCCGAATAGACAGTTGCATTTAAGTAGCAATCTTGACTTCAGGAAGTTCCAGACAATTGGGTACTTTTGAAATATAATCGTTATCTGGCACAAACGTTACTTGCCACTTAAGACCAATCCTAGCTGCTTGCAGAGATAACTGCTGCATTGAGAAATTTATATTAGATTGATTGAAGTCTCCTATTAAAATAACTTTGCTGTTCTTGTATGGCCTTCCTATCGTTTGAAGGACTACAGCATTCCTAGTGTTAGCTTTGAATCTAGAGATGTCTATACAGTGATGTGTTGCAAAATTTTCTAGTTCTTATTGGAAGAATTGCTTGCTCTTCACAGCTAAGTTCATCTTTTTAACAGTTCGAGTGAAAAATCACAACAACCAATGAACAGAAGTATTTGAGATACTCCTTTACAATTCTATTCACACACACACACACACACACACACACACACACACACACACACACACACACACACACACACACACACACACACACACACACACACACACACACACACACACACACACACACACACACACACACACACACACACATTGCACAATTTTGTGAAGGCAATATTGCAAGCTTTTACTAAGTTTCAGAAGTGGCAAGCCATGACAGAAAACAGGATTACACTTGGGCATGATTCTTTAGTATACAACTCTGATCTGAAATGAATGTCAACTAATCGTGGCAAATTTGATAGATGTCTAAAATTTTCAGTTAACCTAGCTTCAGCTTTTTTGGGGAAAAAAGACGAGTGTCTCAGATTTCTCCTTCCATGTGAACAACTTTCTGACATCACCCCTAAGCCTAGCTCCAATTTTGAAGATTGTTTCCTTGCAGTGATGTCTAGGTCTATCATAAACAGGAACTAATAGTTTCTCTAAAAACCCTATCAAATCCTTTGGGCATCTTAAATATCTCAATTAGATCAGCCCTTGATCAATACTCTCAAAAAAAGCCTAGTCTATCCAACCAGTCGTCATAATTAAATCCTTTTAATCCCAGTATCACTCTGCAAGGCCAATCTATAACCCAACAGAATTGAATGCAATTCTCCAAATTAGGTCCAACTATAGCTTTGTATAACTGTAACATGGCATAATTTTTCCTGGACATAGATGACATCAAACTTCTGTGATAAAAGCAAAATACTGCAGATGCTGGAAATCTGAAATAAAAACAGAAAATGCTGGAAAAACTCCAGTCATATGGACGCAATGTTAACTGTTTCTCTCTCCACAGATGGTGTCAGATCTGCTGAGTTTTTCCAGTATTTTCTGTTCTTATTCAAACTTCTCTGCAGAGTTGTCTACCAGTTTTACCAATGCTCACCAGCCACAACCCCCCCAACCCAATCTGCCCATTCTCCAGAAGGATTTCAATAGTTAAATTCCGATGGCAAGCTGCATAAACATGGTTTCTACTTAAGTGAATGAGTTAAGTGGTGTTTAAAATAAGGATTCGATTGCATGGATAGAGAAACTATGCCCTCTGGTGGGGGAATCTTACAAGGCCGAAAATCAATTCAGCCACCAAGCAAAGTAGAAATTAGGAACTCATTGCCCTAAAAATCTATGGATGCTAGGACAATTGAAACTTAAAACTGAGATCAACAGAATTTTGTTAGGCAAAAGTAAAGAACTGAGATAACAGGCAGCTAAATAGATTCGTAGTATAGATAGGATGGTCAATGAATGTAGAAAAGATTGAGGAGCTCAATCAAAAACAAAAAAGCTGGAAAAACTCCAGGTCTGACAGCATCTGCGGAAAGTAATACAGTTAACGGTTCCAGTCAGTATGACTCTTCATCAAGAGTCATATGGACTCGAAACGTTAACTACATTCCTTTCTGCAGATGCTGTCAGACCTGCTGAGTTTTTCCAGTTACTTTTGTTTTTGTTTCAGATTTCCAGCATCCGCAGTATTTTCCTTTTATCTTGAGGATCTCAATGGTTTACTCTGTTCGGTATTCCGTTCAGTTTTTCAAGCACACGCAAGATAATTTCACTCAGGTAGAACAATTTTGATAGGTGCCAATCACCCTCCTGCCTAACTCCAATCAAAATTTTCATTTTTTTTGTATGCTACACAGTTCTGATTATGTACAAATAGTTACAACGAGGATTCTGATGAACGGATCGCCCAAGTTTACGTTGAAGAATCAGTTAATTTAAAAAATAGAAAGCAAAATGCTGCGGATACTGGAAATCTGAAACAAAAACAGAAAATGCTAGAAAAACTCAGCAGGTGTAGCAGCATCTGTGGAGAGAGAAACAGAGTTAACGTTTCGAATCCGTATGACCCTTCAAAAAAAAACTCAGCCTTTAAACTAGACAGATTAATAAAGAGGGGCGGGAAAAGAATGATCAAAACTGCATCGACCAAAGTGAACGTGAACTACATATCCATTTAACGAATGGGAATAAATCTCATTCAAACGCGTCATTTTAAGAAGTAAAACAATCCGCAAATCGCATTCAACCGTTCGATGTAATTAAGAAGCATGCTGGAAAACAGTGAGTGAAGGATGTTCCTTCGTGTCATTTCGTGACGACCGCAAGCTGGACGGCTGAATGAACAGGCCCCGGTGTTAAGGGCAGGCTCACGGCCAACCGTGCTATCGTGAAACCCAGCGCCCACTGAGGCCAAAAACACACAATCATTAACAAAGCGATCGTTTTTTTTTTCTGCAAGGCAATAAAATGGGTCTAGAAGGGCCGCTGAGAAAGGAGGAAACTTAGCTGAGTCAGTTGCACACCTGGTTCCCTTGCTGCAGTGAGAGGGCGAGATCAGAGCGGCAGCTTGTCCTCTCACCGGGGCTCGCTCTCTCCGCCCCGCCCCCAACGTCTTGGTGCAGGCGGGGGCTGAGGACACCCGTTCTTCACACTAACTGTGAAGGGGGTGGGAAGACAGGCCCAGCATCTGGCAAGCAGCGTGGAATCACTTCCTTATCCCGCCGCCGATCAAACCTGGCAGGTTAATGACCACAACCAGCTTCCCCCCCGGTCAGTATAACATGCCGGAGAGCCGGCTTTAGACCGCGGAATCTCTGCCGATACTCACGGTGTACACCTGTCGCTGTACTCATTGGCGATGGTCTCGATGCCTCCGCTCCTGGCCACCGCTATGTAACAGTTCTGGAAACCCACATCAAAGCCGACCACCGACATAACGGCCCCTTCAATTATAATTTAAACAAGGTTTAAAATCGGGACGAACAGGCCGTTAATTTGGCACCCCGTTAGTCTGACAAGGAGAGAGATACACCTCCGCCTCTCTCCTCACTCAACCGGCCGGTAGAATGCTCCAGAACACCGCAGTCCTAACGCATGACGTTCTCCGAAGTCCCGCCCACCTGCAGCGCTGATTGGTTGTCATATCCGCCCAAGGGTTTTGCAATCTGTCAATCAAACGTGACATTTGATTGGCCGTAGCGTCACAAAGAACAGAGGAGGTGGCGTTAAGTCCAATGTCAGAGTCATCGAGTAGTTTATGACATTGCACATCCCTGTTATCAATCAGTCAGCTTCACACCCCACCCTAAAAAATATTTGTGCTGTCTGACTTTGAAAAAAGAAGGCAATCCACAATCATAATGTAGGAAGGCACTGGTAAACTTGCAGAATAATCCTGTAATGGGAACATGAAATTCAATGTGACAAGTGTAACGCAGTACATCTTTGTACGAAGAATAAGGAGGCCACATACTCTTTGGAAAATAAGTGCCTTAATGGGGAGAGGAACAGAGGATGGTTAAAGGGATAGGTCAATAGAAATGCAGTGGTGACATTTAAGGGGATATTTCAGAATACACAGAATAGATACATTCCAACAAGAAAGAAAAATTCCAAGGGGAGGGCCCACTATCCAGGGTTAACTGCACAATTATATGCTTTTTTTCTTTAAGTTTGATACTATCTTTAATTTTTTTAAAGATGGGTGGCAGGTCAGAAGATTGGACAGAATATGAAAAAAACAGCAAAGAACAACCAAAAGATTGATAAGGAAAGAAAAATTAGAGTATGAAAGAAAGCTAGCTAGAAATATAAAGACAGAGTTTCTATAGATGTTTTAAAAATAATCAACAAAGTGAGCATTGGTCTTATAGAAATTGACTCTGGGGAAATAATAATGGAAAATAAGGAGATGGCAGAATTGAACCGGTATTTCGCATTGGTCTTCACTATAGAGGATACTAGTAACATCTCAGAAATAGCTGTAAATCAGAAAATGGAAAGGAGGGAGGAACTCAGGAAGATTACAGTCACCAAGGAAGTGATTGTCTGTGTTGAATTTCATGTGCCAGTTACAGGCCTGTAGTTTCCTGCTTTCTGCCTCCCTCCCTTTTTGAGTAAAGGAATTACATTCATTATATTCCAACCTTAATGAGAGGTGGTGGTATCAGTGGTATTGTCACTGGACTGGTAATCCAGAAACCCAGAGCAATGCTCTGGGGACCTGGGTTTGTATCCCACCATGCAGATGGTGGAATTTGAATTCAAGTCCCACCAGTGAATTTGCATTGTACCCTCTTGAAAGCCTTGAAATCCTTCCTGTTGCATGGATCCAAATGCTGCACACAGCAATCAAACTGAGGTTTCATTAAGGATTTATATAGGCTCATCATTATCTTGACTTCTATATTCTATATCTCTTGAGATAAAACCTAAAATTCTATTAGCTTTTTTATTAACAGGCTTATCAGCCTGAGTTGCTGCCTTTAATATTCTGAGAACTTACAAGTCCCTCTACTCCATTGCACTGAGTTTTCCATTCCAAATATAATAACCAGCCCTATTTTCTTTGCTAAAATTTCAACATCTCATGTTTACTGACATTGAAATCCAACTAATATCCCTTCTAAGCTGTATGGTCACATTCCTCAACTTTATCTCAATGGGCAGTTCATAAATCACAATCCCCATGTCTAAAACTCTGTGGATAATTTTCTAATCTTGTTGTTACTTGAACACAAAGTCTTGTTTGACTTTGCAATATTGTGGGAGTCTGCTGTCTTTTTGATGAGTCATTACTTTGGGATTGTATAGTATATTCAGGGAGCTGAGAGTTTTTCTGGTACGTTGACCAACATTGGAGCTGAGAGTTTTTCTGGTACGTTGACCAACATTCGCTGTTCAACTAATATGACCAAAAAAAAGACTATTTGGTCATTAGTCCATTTCTTGTTTATGGGATTTTACTATCTGAAAACTGACTGCTGTGTTTGCCTGAATAGCAACAAGAACCATTCAAAAACTAGTCAATTACTTGTAAAGCACTTTGCATGTTATGACATAGTCCTCCGACATACAGTTCAGTGAGTTTGTATTTGTCCCAGTCGCAGTAGGATGTGGTTGTAGGTTAACCTGGAAGGATAATTGGAGAACTAGACTGCAAATATTAGCTGTGTAGTGCTGCTGGAAGGGGATGCATCGGAAGAATGCAGAGCGGGCAGACTGTGAATTCAAACAGCGTCTAAGGCAAACTTGATGCATGTTCTGCCAATTTGGACAATATAACCACCTCTCATAATCATTCACTGCTGGAGGGAGTCAATTAAAGAGCCAGCCATCCAACTTGCAGGTGAAGTACTTTTGAGATACTTTTGCAGTTGCCAAAGGTTGTGGAAATAATACATTGGGCGGAATTTTATGGCTCCGTCATGGCAGGGGTGGGGCTGTAATTTGTGGTGAGTTGTTCAAAAGTCCATTGATTTTGATGGGACCATAAATTCCTGCTGGCATAAAATTCTGTCCATTGGGGGAAATTTCTGTGCCCGCTGACGTAGTGGGTGCTTGGCGGAGTGAGTGGACAGTATGGCGAGAAGACCAGAAATCAGTATCATGATGGCGTTGCCCACTATCAGATGTCGGGAACCTGATTGTAATACATCTGCATAGCATTATTGGGCCAGCCTGCCAGAATCTGACCCCCCCCATGGACCGGACCGGACCGGACCGGACCGTCCGTTGTCCACATCAGCATGATTGCATGCCGGTGCAGAAAACATCTTGACAAGTAAGATGTGCAGAAGCTGGGATGTAGTGCCAGAGTCTTGCTCACATCGTGGACATCCGAGAAGCAGAAGATGCTGGAGCCTAACAGCAACAGCACATTGGAAGAACATCCATGGCATATTGGGTGGATTCTCATGGACATGGCTCTGCTGCAAAGCAGCCCACGGAAGTTGGAAGGACACTGTTGACAGTCTGCTCACAACAGATGATGGTCGAGGGGACGGAGAGGAAGGTCCAGCTGTGTTTGGGAGATGAAGATATACCGGGGTTTGGAAAGGAAGGTCTAGGATCAACTGGGAGAGGAAGAGGTGAGACTGGGAGGGGGAGAATGAAAGCGTCAGGATGGGGTGAGGTTGGGAGGGGGTAATGAAGGTGTCAGGATGGGGTGAGGCTGGGAGGGGGGGAATGATGGTTTTGGGGGGCAGTTGGGAGTACGGGGAGGAAAGGGTAATGGGGAGAAGATGGCAACTGGGGAGGTAGATGTAAGGTGGGGTGGGTTTTGTAAGGAAGAAGTTTGGATGTGGGAAGGAGTATGGAGAGGGGAGATAATCTGGGTGGGTGGGGGGGGAAGGAGTGTGGAGAGGTGAGGAAGTCTGGGAGAGGAAGGAGTGCCTAAAGGGGAGGGAGTCTGGGGAAGGAAGCAGTGCAGAAAGGGGAGGAGTAAGGCTGGAGGAAGAAGTAAAGATGCCTGAAGGAATCAGGGAGGGGGGAGGGGTAATGCTGGAGGAAGAAGTAAGGCTGGAGGAAAGAGTCAGGAGGGGGGAAGGACTGAGGATGGCAGAAGAAGTAAGGGTGTCTGAAGGAGGCAGGAAGAAGGACTACGCGGGGTTAGAGGGGGAGGACCAAGCGGAGGTGTCCGGGCAGGAAGGCGTTCCAAGGTGGGATGCGGTTCCAAGAGGGGAAGGGGTCCAGAGGCGGGATGTCCAGGTGAACGTGCAAGGGAGGGCTCTGATGGGTCCATGACTGCCTCCTGGGGAGCGAACTGAGGGAGGGCGTGGAATGAGGAATGATGAGAATGACTGAGGGCAGAGTGAGGCGATTGGGTGGAAGGGTGAGGGTTCGACGGTAGTGGTAGAGGGACGGCGAGGGTGGTTGAGGGGGACTTGGAGGCAGACAAAGGCCCTGAGGGTGGGAAGGAGGAGGTCGGGGAGGCGAATGTGAATGGGGGTGGGATTTTTGGGAAGGAAGGGAACGTGCACGTTCACCTGGACATCCCCAAAGGAAAAGGGTATTGGTTGACAGGTCATGGAGGGGAGGTGGAAAATAATGCCGGTTGTGGCGGGGGGGGTCAATAGTGATGGGGTAAAGGAAATGGGTGACTGGGGGAAGGGTAAAGACAGGGGAGTGCATGAAAAACCAAACCAAGACCACGCTCTAAACTGAAAGTGAAACAACAGTTGTGGTGGGCAAGATCAGATGCTGCATGGGAGTGTGATCATTGGGTGGCCAGAGATGCAGGTCAGCTCAGATGGATAACTGAAAGTGAACCCCAGTAGGCAGCACTGAAAATGCTCAGGTCATTGAGGCAGGTGTGATAAGTGAAGGATCCACATGCATGCGAGAGTGCTTGCATGAGGCTCCGAAAGGCCCTGCCACACACACTTCTCCCTCCAGAATCACTCGTTGACCAGCTGCTCCTTCTGTAGTGACAGAGAATGAGGTTTAGGGGCTCACAGGCAAACGGGACTTGGAGGGATAGGACAGCCTCTGAGATTCCTGAGTGGATGACCCAAGGAGCTGGTGCTCCTCCTCCCTTCGGGTGCCTGGGGGCCTCGGCCTGACTCCTTGAGGAAAACAAGCACCTGGAGGAACATCAAGGTGCCCCATTTCCCTCTTGCATTGCCACTGCAGGAACTCACCCATGGCTCCCGAAATGGAGGGCAGGTCTGCACACATCTCCGCATTCTGCTGGACCAGGGTCTCCATGGTGTCCGTCATCCTCCCCATGAAATCTCCATACATGCACGTGAGCATCACTTCATCAGAGAGCAGGTGGACGCACTCCTCTGACTCACGTGCCACTCTGTTGAGAGCTTCCAACAGCTCTGCATGATTTTCCCCCGCCTTCTGCTGACCCTTCAGGATGAATTGGAAGGCCAAATCCAGATGCCTCTTCTGCAGCAGTTCTCCAAGTGCTGGGGAGCTTGGCTGAACCTGCCTCCTCCTGATGCAGACATGTGTACATGCAGTGACCATCAGATTGTGAACCCAAGCCTGCTCTAAATCTGGGTCCCACCAAAATTTGTGCCTCTGCGCTGGTGCAGGGCGTGGGTAAGTACTGTGACGGGTCTTCCAGGCTGCTAATTTCCAGCTCTTCATAGAAGGAGGTATCCTCTTGGCTGGAGGTGAGGACCTGGATGGAGCTGAGGGCTTGGTTGGCTGAGGGTGTCAGTTGCTTGGCAGAGCTCTTTGTGAACCAAAGTAGAGATAATTAGTGCATAGTAGCAATGTCGAAAGCAGGAGAGAGAGCACTCACAGTTGTGTTGAGAGAGGGATGATGTGGTGCAGGATCCTCTCGAGGGTGTTTGCCGCCGACCTCACCGTCGCAGCAGGCATGTTCTAGATCTTAAAAATAAAAACATAAAACTGCTTGCTTGTCCCTACAACCACAACACCCCCCACCCCGCCCCCCCCACCCCACCTTAAAACAGTTTATATTTCATCCCTCTCCTAATTTCACTCAGTTCTGTTGAAGGGTCATGAGGACTCGAAACGTCAACTTTTTTCTTCTCCGCCGATGCTGCCAGACCTGCTGAGTTTTTCCAGGTAATTCTGTTTTTGTTTATGTTCCAGATCTTCATCAGTCAGCGTGATGGCAGATCCTCAAAGTGAGTGAGGGACTTAATGCTGGCCATTCCACTACTCCCCCCATCTGAAACCTCTCCCTGCTGATGTCAGCTGGCTTCTCCTGCATGGAAACAGATGGAGAGAGTATGAGCAGGATACATGACACTGCATGGAATGTTTGTGTGATGACATAGATGGGATGAGGACATGAGCTCAAGATGATATGAGCCTGATGGAGATGTGAGTGTATGTATGAGAGGTAATAGTGTTGTCCCTTGAGAAGTGAGATCTCTGTGGGTGTATGATGGGTTCGTGAGTGTGAGTTGAGAGTGATGGGAAGAGCGACTTACCCTGGTGGAACGGATGAGACCATTCATCCTGTAGTGACACTGGCTGGCTGTCCTCTTTTGCAGGGTGTTGACGCTGACCACCACTGCCATCGCCTCCCTCGCTGGATTTGTGATGCTGCTGCCCATCCTCTGGCCACAGCGAGAGTAGAGAACATCACGGCGGGCCTCCATGGCATTCGAAAGGCGCTCAAGGGACGCACCACTGAAGCAGGGGGCTGCAGTCTTTATGCTTTCAGTGCAGCAGTCCTGGGCTGGAAGCACTGAGAGGTGGGCGTGCGGCTGCACTTTAAATATGGTGCCCGGCGTGTTGAAGCGATGAGGTGATGGTATGGCGGGCGAATGAGAGCCTGCCCACCATCAAAACAGCGTGTTTCCTGGGAATGTATAATTAACGTGCTGGGTTTGGGACGACATGGCGTGAGAAGCCCCCATTGTAGTCGGTGGGTAAAACGTCACTTTACCAGCCCGTTACCACACTTAGTGCAAACCTGGGACAATTCCACCCATTGTGTTCTTGAGGGAGTTTTTGTAACTTGTTGGATTTTGAAGAGAGAATTGCTGCATCCTGAAAAGGTCAGAGGAGGTTTTTGCCTTGACAACAGAAAGCCTGTTAGAGTGCTGGGGGTTATAATTGCTGTCCTTGTTGGGCTGCAAGACGTCAAGGACATGGAGCACTGGTCATAGAGAGAAGCTTTGAGCAGAGGAAGGAGAAACATCTTCAAGATCTGCTTCTCCTTTCTCCATCTCAGTCAGGAGCAATGTTTGAGGTGCTTACAACTCAGAAAGGAGGTGGTCATTGGAATGTGCCATCTCCTTCAACAGGACCTACAGCCACACAGAAGGGTGAGGGCAGCGCTACCAGTGGCCACCAAGAATTCCATCACCTTCAATTTCTACATATCCAGAGTCTTCCAGGAGGGAGCAGGCGAAATGACAAACATTTCATAGTTTGCTGTCCATTGCTGCATCAGGGAATTGGTATAGATCTTGTATACCATGTGGGGAGACTTCATCATCATCTCTCTTTCCAGAGAGAAGCAGAAGGAGTGGGCACTTGTCTTTGGTAGGCTAACTGGATTTCCAATGGTGCTGGGAGCCATCGATTGCATGCAGATGACTCTTGGGCCCCACATGTGAACATGGATACGTACCAGAACCATAGGGGTGACCATTCCATCAAATGCACAGTTCATTTGCAAGCATTCACAGTACCTCATGTTGGTGAATGTCTGCTATACTGGCAGCAGTCACGACACCTTTGCCCCAAGATAGTTAGTGCACCTGCCATCTTTGGGTCATCACAATGAATCAAAGGCCGACTGTCTGGTGACAAGGATACCCACTGTACACATAGTTCATGACTCCCCTCCTCCACCCAATCACAGGAGAGCACTGCGCCAATAGTGAGAGCTATGCAAACCACAAGGAACATCATGGAGCAAACCATCAGCTTCTTGAAGCAACAGTTCCATTGTCTGGACAGCTTGGTGGCAGGGGTGGGGGTAGTGCAGCTTCCAGTACTCAAGAGAGTGGTGTCCAAGCTCATAGTGGTCTGCTGTGTCCTCCACAACTTCATTATCATGAGGGTGCACCCCTTCTCAGCAGGTATTCAGAGGCCACCCCAGGAGGAAGAGGAGAATGAAGAGCGAAAGCAGGCCTCCTGGACCCCATCTTTCCAGGAAGGCTACCTATGAGCAGTTACTGAGATTCCGGTTCCCCTAAGATAGTATCCCATCATCACCATTGCTCACAATTCCCCATCTGTCAATCCATCGGCAATGTACCATCACATTGTCCTCTTGGCTTGAAATAAAAACCACTAACAAAAAAAAAACATTCCATAACATCTTATCCAACAATACATCCAGAAATATATTCAAACTACTCATCTTTGTGCAACTCATTAGTGCCTGTTTGGTAAATGCCTTTGCCTGACCTATTGCTGCTAGGAAGTACTACACGAGCGGCTGCTGCGTGTCCTGTGGAAGGCTGCTGACTGTCAGTGGGAGAGGCTGGAGATGGCCTTACAAGATGAACTTTAGAAGCTCTGGGCCTTGAGGACTTGGCTTCGGACTGCACCACCTCAGCATGGGCAGCAGCAGTCTGGATTGGCTAGTTGACAGGCAACAGCAAATGCAATAGTTGAGTGACAGTGGTGGGAGCACAAATGTTATCACCTTGAGAGAGAACAGCAGATTCATGCACCACTGAGCCACTGTCATTCCGCTGGGGCAGCACCTCAGCAATCCTACTATTCTGCTGGAGGACAGATTGCTGGACTGTTGTGTGAGCATGCATATCCCTTTGAACACAGATTTGCAGTCATGATGGCAGCAGTCTGCACTATGGCTGCCTTGGATCTCATGACACTCTGAGCATTCACTGCTGCACTGAGAATGTTTGATGGTTTCTGTCTGTGCTGCAGTGGAAACTGACATATCAACCACCTGATGCTGCATCACATGTGGGACTGCAAATGCTGCCATGGAGTTGACCATCACTCTCCATGCTGGAAAGAATGGGTTCCAAGCACTCTGTGAACCTGTGCCAAGTTGAGCTTACTCCTCCATGGTCTTTGACAATGACAAGTGGATCGGTGGCAGGCCTGACAATGTACCATGCCCATCAGTGCCCCATCGAAGTATTCATCTGAGTCCCCTCCAACAGAATTCATCTGTGATCTTGACCTCTGGGAGCTGGCATACAAATGGCCCTTTTCCTCTGGTCTGGCTGAAGTCCACTTGTGCCTGGTGACCCCATGTGCAGATCCTGACTCTATAAGGTACGCATAGTGCCAGTATCTGAGCTGGTGGCTGCAAGTGTCAGATCACTTCTTCAGAGATTTGGTGCTGCTCTCACCTTCCCTCATGAGGATGCAGTTGATAGTTCTTGGGCATCTGAAAGCATAAATACAGAAGGCTGGGTTTGTTTTTTTTGGAACACAGGAAATTTAATGGAGGGGCTGGCATAGGGTGGATAGGAAGGATTTTTTTCGATTAGCAGAGGGATCAATAACCAGGTGTCGTAAATTTAAAGTAGTTGGTACAATGATTAGGAGAGAGTTGAGGAGTTATAGAGGGTGGGGTGAGTCTGCCATTTTTTATTGGTTCATGGGATGTGATCGTTGCTGGCAAGGCTAGCATTTATTGTCCATCCCTAATTGCCCTGGAGGTAGTAGTGAGCCACCGTTGCAGTGTAGGTACAACTACAGTGCTGTTAGGGCTTGGCCTAAATAGCCAAGTGGTTATGGTACTGGGTTTGTAACCCCAAGATCAAGAGTTCAAATCTCACAATAGCAAACTATGAAACAATGTAACTTCATCTGAAACAGATGGAAACGGGTTTGTACTCAAAAGAGTTACAGTGCTGTTAGGGAGAGAGTTCCAGGATTTTGATCCAGTAACAGTGAAGGATCAGTGATATAGTTCCAAGTTAGGATGGTGTTTGGCTTGGAATCTGCAGGTGGTGGTGTTCCCAACATGTGAACATACCTGTGAATCAGAAGTAGGAGTAGGCCATTAGGCCCCTCAAGCCTGTCCTGCCATTTGATAAGGTCATGGCTGATCTGGTTGTGGCCTCAACTCCACTTTCCTGCCTACCATCTATATCATTTGACTCACTTGTTAGTCAAGAATCTATCTTCCTCTGCCTTAAAAATATTGTGACCTGCCTCCACCTCTCTCTGGGGAACAGAGTTCCACAGGCTCACAGCCCTCTGAGGGAAAAAGAAATCCTCTCATCTCTGTCTTATATGGGAGATCCCTAATTTTAAACTGTGTCCTCTAGTTCTAGTGTTGCTCACAAGGGAAACATCCTCTCAGCACCCACTCTGTCGAGACCCGATAGGATCTTACATGTTTCAATAAGATCACCTCTCATTCTTCTAAGCTCAAATGGATACAGGCCCAACCTATCCAATTTTTCCTGATAAGATAGCCCCTTCATCCCAGGAATCAATTGAGTGCACTTACTGTGTACTGCTTCTAACGCAAACATGCCCTTTCGTAAATAAGGAGACCAAAACTCTACACAGTACTCTAGATGCAGTCTCACCAACACCCTACTAGCAAAACATTCCTACTTTTATATCCCATTCCCCTTGCAATAAAAGACAACATTCCCTTTGCCTTCCTGATCACTTGCTGCACCTACATACAACCCTTATGTGATTCATGTACGAGGACACCCAGGTCCCTCTGTACCTTGCAGTTCTACAATCTCTCTCCATTCAAATAATATGCTGCTTTTCTATTTTTTGTCAAAGTGGACAAGTTTATATTTTCCCACATTATGCTCCTACTCCCAAATCTTTGCCCACTCACTAATCTATCTATGTCCCTTTGCAGACTCCTTACATCCACTTCACAACTTTCTTTCCTACCTATCTTTGTGTCATCAACAAATTTAGCAACCATACTTTCGGTCCCCTCATCCAAGTCATTGATATAAATTGTAAATAGTTGAGGCACCAAGACTGATCCCTGTGGCACTCCACTTGTCACATCTTGCCAATCTGAAAATGGCACATTCATGTCTACTATCTAATTCCTGTTAGCTAACCAATCTCTATCCATGCTAATATGTTACTCCCTAGGCCACGAACTCTTATTTTGTGTAGTAACTTTTGATATAGTGCCTTGCCAAATGCCTTCCGGAAATCCAAACCAAACCCACAGGTTCCCCTTTACCCACCTTGCTTGTTACTTCCTCAAAAAACTCGAATAAATAAGTCAAACACAATTTCCCTGTGACAGAACTATGTTGACACTGCTTGATTGCATCAAGATTTTCTAAGTACCCAGTTCTGACCTCCTTAACAATAGATTCAAGCATTTTCCCCTATGACAAATGTTAAGTTAATCGGCCTGTAGCTTCCTACTTTCTGTCTCCCTCTTTTCTTGAATAGAGGAGTTACATTTGTTATTTTCCAATTTGATGGGACCTTTCCAGAATCTTGGGAATTTTGGAAAATTAAAGTTAGTGCATCTACTATCTTCGCAGCCACTTCTTTTTAGAGCCTTGGATGAAATCCATCAGGGCCTGAGGACTTTTCACCTTTTGGTTCTAATAATTTTCTCAGTACCCTTTCCCTGGTGATTGCAGTTGTTTGAAGTTTCCCTTCCCCGCTTTCACCTCTTGTTTTACAATTATTTCTAGTTTGTTATTTGTAACCTCTACATTGAGGACAGATATAAAATATCTGTTCATCCACCATTTCCGTATTTTCACAGAATTTTAACGGCACAGAAAGAGGCCATTCAGCGTGTCTGCACCACCTCTCCAAATGAGCATTATGACCTAGTGCCATTGTCCTGCCTTTTCCCCATACCCCTGCACATTGTTTCTATTCAAATAATCATCTAATGCCCCCTTGAATGCCTTGATTGAACCTGCCTCCACCACACTTCCAGGCAGTGCATTCCAGACCTGAACCACTTATTGTGTGAAGAAGATTTTTCTCAAGTCACATTTGCTTCTTTTGCAAATCATTTTAAATCTGTTCCCTCTCATTCTTGATCCTTTTATGAGCGGGAACAGCTTCTCCCTCTACTCTGACCAGCCCCCTCATGATCTTGAACATCTCTATAAAGCCTCCTCTTAGCCTTCTTCTCTCCAAGGCGAACAGAATCCCAATTTCTCCAATCTATCCTCATTGCTGAAGTTTCTCAACCCTGGAACCATTTTTGTAAACCTCTTCAGCACTCTCTCCAATGTGTTCATATCCTTCCTTTGATGTGGCGTCAAGACTCATTCTCTGGAGGATTAATGCTCACTTTAGTTACTATTTTTCTTTGTAAATACCTGTAGAAACTTTTACTATTTTTATAGTTCTAGCTATTTTTCTCTCATACTCTAATTTCTTCCTAATTTTTTTAGTCATTCTTTGCTGTTTTTTCATATTCTGTCCAACCTTCTGATCAGCCACTAATCCTTGAGGAATTGTATGCTTTTTCTTTCAATCTGATACTATCTTTAACTTCCTTAGTTAGCCACAGTGGTGCATCCTTCCCCTAGAGTCTTTTGTTCTCACTGGGATGTACCTTAGCTGAGTGTTATGAAATAGCTCCTTAAATATCTGTCAATGCATCTCTATGGATCTATCTCTTAACCTAATTTCCCAGTTCACTTTAGCTTTCTCTGTCTTCATACCCCCATAATTGCACTGATTTAAGTTTATAACACTAGTCCTAGACCCACTCTTCTTTCTGTCAAACTGAATGTGAAATACAATTATGTCACAATCTCTGCAACCTAGGGCACATTTACTATGTGGTCATTAATTAATTGTGTTTTTATATATATGTGTGTGGAATATATATATATATCCTCATGGCTAACTTATAAAGATTTTAAAACTGGACAAAGACTTTAAAATTACTGAAGCCATGTCTGGCTGTGACTTTCAAACAAAAGGAATTTTCTGGCGGTATCAGAGATGCTGACACCTCATTATCTCTGAAGAGATGCTAACGATGCTGTGTGCTGCAGAAATCAAAGTTAAAGGGAATTATACAGAGGCCGTCTACATTTCCTAAGCCAGGTCTGGCCAATGGAGACTACTAGTCCGCTAGGACAAAGGACCCTGCAACCTCCTATCAAACTCTTAACGGTTGAAACATTAACAATCTTAAGAATCCAGATCCAGACAAAGGAATATAATCCTTTATCAAAGCCAAAGTGAAGAGGTGGGAGTCACATGAACCCGCTACCTGGGAGAGCCAGTTACACTGTCTTGTTGTATTGCCAATCAGTCTGCCATCTTCCATCTAGCAGCTCAGAACAAGAGCTCGGACCAGGTGAATGCCTGACCCCCATCTACACTGGTTCTACCGGGACTTCGGAACTTCTATGCCTATCCCATTGTGGAAGTCATCTCTCCTGGAAAGTGTAGAATCTAGCGTCAGTCTTCAACCTGCCAACCTCTATGAAATAATACACTATTGGACTTTTAATTCTGGACTCATATGAAACATAATTCTTTATTCTTGGTCCTTGTCCTTTGAATATTTCTTTCTCTATCCCCCTTCTTTTTTTATATGAGTGAAAAAGGAGGCTACGTTTTGACCCTCCTCTTGTGTTTGACTGTGTACAAATAAACCAACTCTCTGAGTTTTCCCTTTCTCAATTATTGCTGTGGGGTTATTAATAAAAATTGGATCACACCAAAACTGAGGGGCTGGGAAATATGCCACTGCTTATAAAAGGGAATATCAAAATCAAAACACCTTTCTGTTTATGGACAGGTGTTGAAAAGAGAAATCAGAGCTGTTTAATTTAAACCCCCTCTTGTCTGTAACATAATCATGTCTCATTGTGCATTATGACTCTAGAAAAGCTTGCTCTCCTGTTGGCTCTAGAACCTGCTGCTTTAAGAAACTGCCCCCAAAACACTGTATAGACTCATCTTCCAGGCCAATCTTATTTGTTCAACCTTAAAATTACCCATGATTATCACTGTAGCATTCTCACAAACCTTCATTATTTCTTCCTGTATACCCTGTCCTACAGTGTGGTTACTATTAAGGGGTCAATAAACTATTCCTACAAGCAACTTCTTACCTTTGCTATTTCTTATCAACTGATTCTACATCTTGATCTTTAGTACTAAGGCCATCTCTCTCTATAGAACTAATATCATACTTAATTAACAGAGCTACTCCTCCCCTTTTCCTAGCTTCTTGTCCTTCTGAAATGTCACGTACCCTTGAATATTTCGGTCCCAGTCTTCGTCATCTTTTTACTTTTATTGCAACATCTAGCCTTACCTGCTGGGGCACTCTCAAGTTTGTAGGCTCTGTCCCTTCCTGCTACGCTGTGATTATCATTACCTTTATTGGTACCCTGCTCTCTTTGCCTTACCCTCTCCCTTTAACTTATCACATCTTCCTCAACTTAGTACCTTGCCCCCACTATTTGGTTTAAAGCCCTTTCTACTGCCCTAGATATACAACTCGCCAGATCACTGGTCCTAGCATAGTTCAGGTGAAGCCCATCCCAATTGTACAGCTCCCACTTGCCCCATGAATCAAAACCCATTTCTCCCACAATCTTTCAGCCACGCATTCAATTCTCTAATCTGTTACCCTACAAAAATTTTTTCATAGCTTTCTGCTTCTTAATTTAGCCCCCACGCCACTGCTTATAAACAGGGAAATCAAAATCAAACACCTTTCTGTTCACAGACAGGTGGTGAGAGGAGCAATCAGGGCTGTTTAAATGAAATCCCCTCCTGCCCATAACTAAAGGTGGAATCATCCCAGATTTAGAGTCCAGTAGTGGGTGGGAAAAAGTCATTTTACCCACTGACCGCAATGGTGGGTTTTCGAGCCACTTCATCTCATCCCCACCTCATTAATTATGCAGCCACAGGAAACATGCCATAGTGCTGACGGGTGGCCTCTGATTTACCCACCGCATCATTACCTCGCCACTTACAGGGTGTCATATTTAAACTGCAACTGCATGCACACTTCTAATGCTTGCAGCCCAGGGCTTCTCTGGTGAAGACATGGCCCCAAAAGCCAAGAAGGATGCAGCCCCCCCCCCCCCCCCCAATTCAGTGATACATCCCTGGGGCGCCTTCTGGAAGCCATGGAGGCCTGCCATCATGTTCTCTACCCCCATTCTGGCTGCAGAAGGCCCATCAGTGTCACCACTTTGGCTTGGGAGGCGGTGGCAGAAGTGGTCAATGCCAATGCTGCACACAAGAGGTCGGCCATCCAGTGCAGAAAACGGATGAATGATCCCATCCATGCCACCAAGGTAAGGCAACCATCTTATCAGGCTAAGCTCACACATTCACAAGGTCATCCCATATTCACTGGTATCTCACTCATTGTCAGCTCAAGGGACATCACCACTCACTTTCACCCTCGCATTTCTATCTGGCCTCATCTCCTCTGGAGACTGCCTCCTGAGCCCTCACCATCTTGAGGCCACTTGCACAGATCAACATGTGCCCCTCCCCCCACCCAGAGATACCCTGCTTCCCCAGTACAGCCCTCGTCCTACAGCTTCTTCCCTTGCCGGATGCCACTTCTCTGCCTTCCCCAAGCAAGCACTAGCCCTGCAGCCGTTGAAAAGCCACCCCCGCCCTACAGCTGGTCTGGTAGGTAAAGGCCTGCCCGTGCGCCCCCCCCGTAAAAGTGATTTGGTGCTGTCTGTGAAGCCTGGCGCTAATGACTGCAATTCTGCCCAAAGCAAGGTGGCAAACAAATCTCTAAGTCCTGAGTGAAGTGCAGCTTGCTAGGTGCACATCACCTATGTACAGTTGTGAAAGTTGTCAGCGTGATTGATGCCCGGAAGATCCATTATGGGGGGATGATTCTGATGAACAGGGCTATAATGAGATGCTAAAGTATTGAAATTAGGCTCCCAGCGTGCTGTTACGGGAAGCACGGCCAGCTATTGACAGGTGGAGTGGACAATCGCAAACTGGCTCCACAATGGCGTGAAACCGATTTCTGGCCATCTTGCCACATTGTGATTGCACCACCACCCCCTTAACCCGCCATGATGCTGACATCAACGGGGCCAGAAAACTCTGGCCATAATCCTGTCTCATTGCATGTTACAAATCTAGAATAGCTTGCTCTCTGGTATGGCCATACTCCCCAAGCAGAACCTACTTCCTAGTCCTACCTATTTTGCTGGTGCCTACCTGAACCATGACAACTGGATCCTCCCTCTCCCAATGAAAGTTTCTCTCCAGCCCAGAGCAGATGTCCTGAACCCTGTTACTGAGCAGGTACATAGCCTTCTGGACTTTCGCTCTTGGCTGCAGAGAACGACGTCTATCCCCCTAACTCCACAGTCTCCCACTACCACTACATTCCTATTAACTCCCCCTGCTTGAATGGCTTCCTGTGCTACATTGCAATGGTCAGTTCACTCATTGGCCAGGATTTTCCAGCCGCGGCATGGTGGGACCACCATGGGAGATTTGGCGGCCCAGCCAAAAGTCTATTGACTTTTGGTGGGAGCCAATGATCTCGATGGTGGGCGGGGCCGGAAAATCTTGCTCATCCACTCTGTAGCTTCCACTTTTGGCCATACAGACTGCAAGCATCTTGAACCTGTTGGACAATTACAAAGGCTGAGGCTCCTCCACTTCTATCTTCTCCAACCCCATATTTGCTACATTTGCAGTCACCCTGATCATGGATCAAATCAGATGCTCCTATCCTAAGGGGGTGGGGTGATTGCCTCCTGGAATAAAGTATCCAGGTAACTTTGCCCCTCCCTGATGCATCACAGTGTCTCCAGCTCAGCCTTCAGCTCAATGACTCTGAGCCAAAATTCCTCAAGTTGCAGACTTACTGCAGACATGTTTGCTCTGGATCACACTGCCATTCCACATTTTGCAGCTGCAAACATAACTTGCCCTGCTATCTTTATAACATTTTAATTAATTAATTATTTTACTGATTAAATTTTAACTAATGTCTCTAGTCCTACATGTGCTTGTGTTATTATTTCAATAAATGTTCTACTTACCACAATTGAAATTCCCTAGTTAAGATAAATAGGAAATACTAATCAACCAGTCACACACCTGCTTCCTGTGATGTCACACCTCAATTTTTCTTACCAAACACGGATTCTGACTGGCTCCTGATTATATGTGGCAGCGGCTAGCCCTGCAGGTCTCGCTGATTCTCAGAAGGGAAGGCAAGTCCCTGCTCTCTCTCGCCACGCTTTAAGTCCCACTGGTCTCGCTGATTTTCAGAAGAGGAGATGCCATGCATTTGCTCCCTTGTTCTTCTAGGTAGTGGAGAAATTGGATTGGGCAAGTGCTGTCAAAGTAGCCTTTGTGAGTTGTTGCAAAAATTTTGTAGATGGTACATACTGCTGCTACTGTGCGCCAGTTTTGAAAGGACTAAATGCTTAAGCTGGTGGATGGGGTGCTGATCAAGCAGGTTGCTTTGTCCTGGAAGTTGTCGACCTTCCTGAGTGCTGTTGGAGCTGCACTCATCCAGGCAAATAGAGGGCATTCCAATACATTCCTGACTTGTGTCTTGTGGACAGACATTGCAGAGACATGAGGTGAGTTACTTGCTACAGAATTCTCAGCCTCTGGACTGCTCTTACAGCCACAATATTTTTGGTGAAGGGTAACTCCTAGGAAGTGGGGGATTCAGTGACGGTAATGCCATTGAATGCCAAGGGAAGAATCTTGTCTTTTTGGAGATAGTCATTGCCTGGCATTTGTTTGGATTGAATATTACTTGCCATTTATTACCCCAAGCCTGAATGCTGCCCATGTGTAGCTATGTGGGCACAGACTGGTTCATTATCTGGAGAACTGTGAATGGAACTGCACTGTGCAATCATCAGTGAACAACCCAAATTCTGACCTTATGATGGAGGGATTGATGAAGCAGCATAAGCTGGATGGGCTTAGGACACTGTTATAATGCAGCAATGTCCTGTGGTTGACTTCAAACAACCACAGCCATCTTTCTTATGCTAGGTGTGACTCTGGCCAGCATTTTACATCCTGATTTTGGCTTTCAAATAAACATGATACAACCGACAAGATAAATGGGGCAGGGCTATTACATTTATTTTTCCCAAAAGGAAAAGGCCATATTGACAACATGAAAGATTTTTATAGTACGAGAAAAGTAAATTCCAAAGACGTATGGTAAAAATGGGGTTTATAAATTAAAGAGGAAGGAATATTTTAAAGGAGGAGGGAAGGTTGTATCGAGGTGGTCGTGTAAGATCTAAAAGATACACCATGTGAAACAGACTTGATGAAACAGCCTCTAGCCACTTTGCAGAAGTTCGCTCTTCTAGTAATCAAGTTGTGTTAAAAAGCCTTTGGAATTCCAGAGCTTTGAAGAGTTATGCGGACTCAAAACATTAACTCTTTCTCTCCACAGATGCTGTCAGACCTGCTGAGATTTTCCAGCATTTTTTGGCTTTTGTTTCAGATTTCCAGCATCCACAGTATTTTGCCTTTATACTACTTTGGAATTCCACTGTTGAGTGGGTGCAGTGGTAAACTTGCTGGATTGTCTTTCCATGTTTAAAATCTATTTTAGATTGTTGCCTTAAAGGGGGTTCGTAGTTGGGAGTCAGGTTACTTAGGAAGTTTGGGATTTGTTATAATATTAAGTAATGGTGTAACTGTAATCTTGTGTATGTGATTTAATTCCTTTTTTTTTGCTAATAAACGTTTTAACTTAATTTTTAAAATCTCTAAAGGCGTTAGCAAACTCATTACTTCTAAATTTAATGCAGAAACCTTCTCGTAATAAATACAAATAGAAAAACCATTATAATAGTGTGGTCACGATTCCCTTGTGGATTTGGTCAGCCTGGCAAATACCACCTGCCGTGTCATAACACGTTCATGTTTGATTCAAAATTGTAACGCGATCTAGAGCTGAGCGATCCCGATGGAACTCAAGCCATACATTGGTGAGCAGACTTTTGGTGATTAAATGCCACTTGAATGCCACTGCCAATGACCCTTTACATCATTTGCTGATGGGGAAGTAATTGGCCAGATTGGATTTCTTGTTCATTATGTGGACAGGACTTACCCTGTCAATTTCCCCACTTTGTTGCATAACCATCAGTTTTATGTATTGGAATAACTTGGCTTGAGGTGTGGCTAGTTCTGGAGCATAGTTCTTCAGCATTACAGCTGGGATGCTGTACACTCAGCCATTTCATGATATAACAAGGAGTGAGTCAACTTGCCTGAAAACTGGCATCTGTGGCATCAGTAGGAAGCTAAAGTGACTGCAATGTGTGCCATCTAGAACTTGACCAACAGCAATTAGCCAAGGCTTCTTCAACAGCACTTTCCAACCCCATGACCTCTCCCACCTAGAAGAACAAGGGTATCAGATGTATGGGAATTCTATCTATTGCAAGTTTGCCTTTCAGTGATGCACCATCCTGAGTTGGCATTTATATTACTCTTCCTTCACTGTCTCTGAGTCAAAATCCTGAAACTCCCCTAATAGCACCACACCATGACGACTGCAGAAGTTCAAGAATGCGGCTGACCACTACCTTCTCAACCACAATGTAAATGACCATGGGTGGAATGCCCTCCATTGAAAATTCATTCAAAACGCTAAACCACTTGTGAATTTACACCTCCTATTGACTGTATTACTTACCAAAATTCAAAACTTTCCAAAAGTCGATGTCTACAAGAGGTGCAGAGACACAAGCAGGTGTGAACAGCCGCCATTCTCCCCATATTGTGTAGCAATGGCTTCTAACTTTAAATCCTTTGTGTGCACAATAGAAGTAATGATCATTTGGGCACATGATCTGAAGCTGACTTCAGATAACAAATCGTATTACTCCAATAAGCAGCCAGGGACAGGTCAGTTTGGAAACCAACAGGACAAAAGGGACCAATGCTCCAGCAAGAAGATTAGAACCCTACTGAAAAAATTAGTCAACCCAGGCAGTGAGAGAGAGGGGCTAATTTGTTTTCACCTGCAAAGATTTGTCTCTACAGAACCTCAGCCAGGACTTTGTCTGGAAACCAAGAGGCTTCCAACTTGCATTCATTTCAAGAACGAGACAGAATCCAGCCAAATCTGCAGCACTTGCATCTTAAAGTACTAAATTTAGACACATGATTTGCTTCTTAGATTTCTGTTAAGAAACTAAATGCATGCTTCGTCTCTAGAATCCATCTTTACTTTTGTGTGTTGTGTGTGTTTGTGTCTGTGTGCGTGAGGGAGCGAGTGTATTTTGTTTTGTTTACATTTCGGGACATTGTGTGAAAAAGTATTATTTTTCTTCTAATTTAAATTTACCTGAAAGTCTGTTTTGTGTCTATTATTAAGTCACAAAAGTCAAAATGTTTAAAACATTCTCTCTAAACAACCGAAAGGTGAGGAGAAAGGAGAAAGGCATCCCAGCATCTCTTCCCCCATGTGTAACAATCCTTAGCTTTATTAATAGCAGCACAGAATACAAATGCAAGGGGTGGGGGTGGTTATGCTAAGCTGTCATAAATCCCTAATTAGGCCCCAGCTGGAATAACATATCCAATTCTGGATACACAATCTAGAAAAGATGTCAAGGACTTAGGTTGCAGAGGAATCATGAGATCTAGTACAACTGGCAAGACCAGAATTTATTGTCTATCCTTCATTGTGCTTGAGAAGTGACCTGCTGGGGACCACATGGTGTAGTACCATTAGGAGAGTTTCATCATTTTGATCCAGAGACAGTGGCCAGGATTTTCCGTGCCCACTGGCGTTGGCCATGTTTGGTGGCTTGAACGGACAGTATGGCATGATCGGTTTCATGATAACATGAAACCAGTTCGTGATCATCCGCTCAACCTGCCAATGGCAGGTTGCATTTCCTGCCATCGCACATCGGGCACCACATTGTAATACATCTGCATATCACTATTAGGCCAGCCTACCGAGATCATCCCTCCCCGCTGGATCTTCTGTCCCTGTCGGCGGGAAAGTATGCCGACGTGTTTCACAAAAGCATATAAAAGGCGTGCAATGGGCAGGCTACATTTTGAGGGGAACCTGATGGTGAGTACACAGCAACAAGCGCCAAGCGCGCCAGGGTCGCCTGTTGGACTTCAAGCTTGAGAAGCATTGGGTGGGGGGGTCAAGGGCAGCCCTGCCGTTGAGGCGATTTGTCGGGGGGTTGGTCAACGGCAGCCATGCTGTTGAGGTGACTTGTGGGGGAGGCGTCAAGAGCAGCCCTGCTGTTGAATATAGCACACAAGCATTCGGGGTGGGGGTGAGGGAAGCGGCCACAAATTAGGGACACTTGTATAAAGTGCCCATTCCTCTGCAGCTGAGACAGTTCAGGTGTAACCACATTGATATGACTGGAATTGGGCTTCTAGCTTATCTGCCCTCTCAAGCAACGCAGAGGCATCAAAGTACCACCAAGTGCTCCAGAACTTTTCACCCCTCCCAGCACAACTGCAAAGTAATGAGCGTTTTGGTAGGCTACAAAACAGTTGGATGACTGTTGTACAATCTCCTCGCTAAAGCTGGCCATGGTGCAGTCACTGCTGGAGGCCCGCACAGCCCCTTGCAATGTCATCATCCCGGTTTGGACCAGTCTCCCCATGGTTCAAGCTAACAGTGCAGCTTTGCAGCGCAGGTTAGGAGAATGCCTGTGCCTGAGCTGAGAGCACAGCATGCAGTGCAATGGGCAAAGCTGCCGCCAATTAGTTGGGTAGAGTGGGGAGGAGGGGGGGATCTCGGGAACCATGCAGTGCACCCCACTCTCTAGCCATCCAAGCTGTGGTCAGCACTCTCTGGGAAGCGTTAAGGGGCCTTCACGCTTAATCAGGACAGGTTCTTAGTACACCCAAGCTAGCCCTGCAAGAGCTAGTCCTGCAAGAGAAGTACATCAGGATAATGGAGCCTGCTGAACTAGCTGTATGCCTGATGGCCTATAGAGAGCGAAGACGACAGAGAAGAAAGAGTGACTTAGGCTCCTGGCTGTGCAGAGGCAGGAGCAGCAACCTTAGGAAGAGGGGGCGGCTGGGGCTCTCATACACAGCACGGAATAGCCACAGTGAGCTGTCGCTGGTTGACACCAAGCGACACCCAGAGTCTAGAGACGCTGCCTTTCATTCCTGCAGATAACTGAGAACCAGTGTTACCAAAGACTGTGCATATCTAGGGAACTGGTTGGTCACATCTGCCACCTGCTGCAGGATTTGGCACCACAGGGACATGGAGGGCATCCACTGCCAGTGGCTGTGAAAGTGACAGCAGTGCTCAATTTTTATGCCAGTGGCTTCTTTCAGGGCTCCACAAGTGATCTCTGTGGGATCTCACAAGCCTCCATCCACAAATGCATCCATGAGGTCACGGATGCCATCTTTGCAAGTGCACACAACTTTGTGCATTTCGCCTGGGACCAGAACAGCCAGGGTGCAAGAGCGATTGAATTTGCCCAGATTTCGGGTTTCCCACAGGTGCAGGATGCAATTGACTGCACTCACCCAGATCTCTATCACAACATGCAGTGAACTACATCAACCACGAGGAATTCCATTTGCTGAATGTGCAGCTGGTGTGTGAAAACCAGAAACGCATCCTGCAGATCTGCGCACTGTTTCCAGAGAATGTGCACGTTTCCTACATCCTTAGTTGGTCACAGATCCCTGAAGTCTTCCAGGGTCCACGAAAGCTGCAAGGATAGGTCTTCAGGGACAAGGGTCACCCGCAGAGGTCATGATTGGTGACACCCGTGCGGTGGCCTCAGGCTGCAGCAGAGCGACGGTATAATAAGGCTCATGCTGCAAATCGCAACTTGGTGGAGCAGACTATCGGGATGCTGAAAGTGAGGTTCCGGTGCTTGGACTTGTCTGGTGGAGCCCTGCAATACAATCCACAGAGGGTGTCATACATTGTCATTGTCTGCTGTGCCCTTTACAACTTGGCGATCGAACGGGGAGAGGAGCTGGCTGAGGAGGGGCTGGAGATCTCCTGCGATGAGGAGAACGGTGACTGGGATGGGGGTGAGAAGGTCCTCAAAGGCAACGATGACAAGGATGAGGCCCTTGCACTGGCTAGAGGAGGCAGGTGTGCTTGGGAGGCACTCATAGCTGCTAGATTTGTGGAGGATGATAACGACATGCAGTGAGGAGACCCCATAGATCCTCACATTGCATCTGTGAATGCTTGACTCCAGTCTGGCTTATGGCAGCACGCATACCCTCTGTGAGAATGCTCCTGTCATGGAGATGCAGTGGAGGCCCTAATAATGGCTTGATTACAAGAGGATGATGATGACATACAATGAAGACACTCCATAGTCTTGACATAGCCTCTGAGAATGTCTGACTCTTGTCTGGCTGAGGGAAGTTCACTTGCGCTCTGTGATCAGGGTCATATCATAGAGACGCAGCCATGAAACTTTAGAAGCATCTGATCCTTTGTTTACCTTCAGCACCCTTCAGGAGCACAGCATCAATGGCCACAGATGCTGAAGAGATAGGGACCAGTCCCACGTTAAAGGTGCAGTGAGCACACAGAGAGAATGAGGAAACACTGTGGTGCCTGCCCACAACATTCTGGCAACAATGACAAGCACCGCCGAGATGCGGGCATCAGTAATGTGTCCAGGGAGTGTGAGGCTGGACCATCACTTTGGACTGAAGGCTGCACAGCACCCAGGGTTGAGGCCCTGGACTGGCTGCCTTTATCTTGTGCAGAAAGATTTCACATCTGAGTGACAAGAATGCTGCTCATCAGAACAAAGAGCCATAGGCAGGAAGACATTCTTAGGAGTTTATTTACAATAGTGAACATTATGTACAAGTGATTAACACCCATGCCCAGGCTGTGCAACTGATTATTCTTAACTTTCCTAACCCTGCAGCTACATCTTGGGGCTCCCTGGACATTCACAGCAAAGGTGGAGACAGCCTCCTGACTGCAAAGCCCTGTCTGTGATGAACTTGGAGGGCAACCTCTTGGAGGGCCCCAGCCTGCTTTCGGGGTCCTGCTGTGTGACCCTCCTCAGCCTGTGGAGCTGGAGCTGCTGAGGTCACAAGAAGAGAAGAGTCAAATTAGTCGACACTCTTGGAGTCATCTGGATGGATGGGCCCAGTGTGTGTACCGCCTGATCCTCCTCCCTATGGATGCCCGAGGCCCCAGGCTGACTCCTTGAGGAGCAGGGGTAGCTGGAGTGAGATCGAGCTGCTCAGCACCCCTCTTGCATACACACTTGTGAAGGCCAAATATGGCATCAGTGATGTAATTGAGCTCACGCAGCAGCAAAGTCCTGGACCAAGGTCTCCATGGCGGCCGCCATCCTACCAGTCTTGACCTCGGTAAGTTGGCATGCTGGCTAATTCGCCTCAGCTTGAAGGCACACGGACTCCTCCATCGTGCCTTGCAATCTGAGGAGTGCAGCAAACATCCCTTCCTGATGTTCCTGAGCTTGCCTTTGCAGCTCCAATGACTGTGACGTGATGGAGTCCAGAGGCTTGTCATCTGACGCGGACTCAGCAAATTTCTGGACTCCAGCAGTGCTCTGAGTGCCGGACAAGTGGGAAATCCCAGCCGCCACCTGCTGTGGATCAGACAGTGCGATGTGCTCACCAGATTGTGATCCTGAGGCTATTCTAAAACTAGGTCCCAACGAGGTGTGTGTCTCTGTGCTGGTGGAGGATGTGTGTGAGCGCTGTGACGGGACTTCAAGGAGGGTACCTGCAGATTCCTCTTCAGAGGTTTCTTCGAGGCTTGATTGGAAGCCCTGGTTCGTGGACTCCATCGGCTGTTTCCCAGATGTGACTGCAGAGGCAAGGGGAGATAATTAATGCAGGTAGTGGCCTGTGAAATAGGACACACCACTCACAGCATGGTTGCCTGATGGATTTTGCACTGCTGGATCCTCACTTGGTCGAGATGACCTCGCCATCAGCACAGGACCGGGCCAGATCTTCGCTGGCCAGCTGAGTGGTTCTGTTTCCAATGTCCTTGAGGACCTTGATTTCAGTCATTCCTCCAACGGTCAGCGACCTCTCTCTCTTGTTGTGTGCCAGCTTGAGCTGCATGAATAGAGATGGAAAGGGTGTAAGCAGGGCACCTGCCAGGTCAGATGATAAGTATACCTGGCTTGTGTGGGTGGTGAGTGTTCCCCTGGACAGGATGAGAACAATGAAGATGTGTGTGAGAGATTAAATGGTGATGTCCCTTGAACTGGCAGTGAGTGAGATCCCTGTGGATGTGTGATGGGTTTGTGAGTGTGTGAGTTGAGAGTGATAAGAGTGACTTACCCTGGCAGAATGGAGATCATTCATCCTCTTAGTGGAGTTCCCATGTGCCAGATGACTTTGTCCTTCTAGGTGGGAGAATTTGAGTTTTAGTGAACACTTTTTGAAAGTCAATTTCCCCAACATCAAATGCATAACCTGATCCACCCCCTCTGTGACTTCATCAAAGGACCCAACCCAATCAGTCAAACACGATTTGCCTTTGATAATTGTGCTGACTTTCAATTATTCGCTCAACTTTTCCAAATGCCAGTTAATTTTGTCCCAGATTATCAGCTCAATAAGACTCCACCACAACGACATTAGGCTAACTGGCCTGTAGTTGATGAATTTATCACCCCCTTTTTTTTAACTGAAAATGCTCAGCAAGTCAGGCAGCTTGTGGAGAGAGAGCAGAGTTATGATTTAAGATCAATGATCTTTCATCAGAACATGAAATGGTAACTGTTTCTCTTATTTTCTTTTGCTGCCCAATTGCTGAGTGTTTCCTGTACTTTATGTAAGATTTCTAGCTTTGTTTTTGAATCAGAAGAATTATAGTCAGAATCAGCAATAAAGCTATTGGGTAACACTGACACATTGCTGAGTTGTTCGCCAGTGCTAAGTTTGAGTTGACTTTTGGGCCCCTTTAAAAATGTGACTCCCATGTATGGGTGATGCAAGATCATGCAGGGTACTTTAGCCATTCTTCTGAGGCTGAATTTTGCATAATTTGAGCTGCAAGGAAAACAGGTACATAAGAAGGCATTACGAGTGACATCACTAATAGAACCATAGATTTTTAATATGCGCTGAGAATGAGATCGAGCAGGCCAACTCACACAGGATGACACCATGGGTTAACCAGAAAAATCCACACGGTCGCTAATTACCCTGCCTAACTAAATATTCTGTTAAGAGGGACAGTGCCCTCAGGGATATTGTGTGGGTCATGGATTGTAAATGGGTTTATTGGGTAGTTAATGTGGGGGTTGGGGATGGTCACCTTTTATCAGTGATTCCCTGCAGACCGAGTCATTCTGAAGGCAGTGTTCATTGCCATCTTGTGGTACAAAATCTCTACTGCACTTCATTAATTTTCTCACTATCTCTATTGGGATTTATGGTAGATATACAATCATATGCTTCCTGTAAATCTTTGTGTTACTTTCCTTGTGAGGGGAGATACTTATTGATCGTTTAATGTCATCAACCAATGGTATCTGCAAAGATAAAACCAGTCACCAAAAGAAATTGGCAACTATTAATTTGTTAAATTACTTTAAGGAAGCTCCTGATGACTCTGTAACTTAAGCTGGAAAGTAGTTCAATTATATAAACTGAAAGATAGGAGGTGTTGCAATTGAACAGTACTCTACATTTGAGAGGGGAAAATAGTCAGGATTCTTGCTTTAAATTTCTTTCAGTAATCCCTGGAAATAAGTGTGCATGTGTGACAGAGGTAAATACCCAAGTAGTGAAACAGCCTCATGCCACTCAATGTCGTATGAACATATGAAGTAGGAGCTGAAGTAGGCCATTCGGCTCCTCCAGCCTGCTCCGCCATTTAATAAGATCATGGCTGATCTGTGTTTTGAATTCCACACTCCCATTGACCACTGATAACCTTTGATTCCTTGTCTAACAAGAATCTATCTATCTCTGCCTTAAAAATATTCAAGATCCCACCTTCATCGCCTTCGGAGGCAGAGAGTTCCAAAGTTGCACAACCCTCAGAGAAAAAAATTCTCCTCATCCCTATCCTAAAAGGGCCACCCCTAATTTTAAAACAGTGCCTCCTAGTCCTGCACTCGCCCTCAAGAGGAAACATGCCCTCCACATCCACCTTGTCAATGCCGTTCAGGATCTTATATATTTCTATTAAGTCACCCCTTATTCTTCTAAATTCCAGTGGAAACAAGCCCAGTCTGTCTAACCTTTCCTTATAAGACAACTTGCTTATTCCAGGTATCAGTCTAATAAACATTTTCTGAACCACTTTCACGCATTTATAGCCTTCCTTAAATAAGGAGACCAAAGTTGCACACAATATTCAAGATGTGGTCTCACCAATGCCCTGTATAAGTGAAGCATAACATCCTTACTTTTATGTTCAATTCCTCTTGTAATAAAGGATAGTATTCCATTATCCTTCTTAATTATTTGCTGTACCTACATACTTTTTGTTTGTGCTTGGCCTAAATAGCCAAGTGGTTATGGTACTGGGTTTGTAACCCCAAGATCAAGAGGTCAAATCTCACAATGGCAAACTATGAAAAACAATGTAACTTCATCTGAATAGGAACAGATGGAAACGTGTTTGTACTCAAAAGAGATACATACTTTTTGTGACTCACGCACTAGAACGCCTAGATCCCTCTGCACCTTGGAATTCTGCAGCTGTTCTCCGACTAAGTAATAGTCTGCTTTGTTATTCTTCCTGCTGAAGTGAACAACTTCACACTTTCCCACATTATACTCCATCTGCCAGATTTTTGCCCACTCACTCAACCTATCTATCTGTCTGCAAGCTCCTAGGTCTTCTTCACAACATACTTTCCTACCTATCTTTGTGTCATCTGCAAATTTAGCTACCATGCCTTCACTCCCCTCATTTAAGTCATTGACATAAATTGTAAAAACTTCAGGCCCCAGCACAGACCCTTGCGATCCTCCACTCGTTACATCCTGCCAACCAGAAAAAAATCTATTTATGCATACTCTGCTTTCTGTCAGCTAGTCAATTTTCTATCCATTACCCCCTATACCATGAGCTTTTATTTTCTGCAACAACCTTTGATTTGGCACCTTATCAAATGTCTTCTGGAAATTCAAATAAAGCACGCCTGCAGGCGCTCCTTTATCCACAGCGCATGTTACTCCATTAAAGAACTCCAATAAAATGGTTAAATATGATCCCCCTTTCAGAAAACTATGCTGATTCTTCCGGATTACCTTGAGTTGCTCTAAGTGCCCAGCTATAACCTCCTTAATGATAGATTCTAACACCCTCCCCACAGCAGACATCAAGCTACCTGACCTATTGCTTTCTGCCTCCCTCCCTTTTTGAATACAGGGGTTATATTTGCTACTTTCCAGTCTGGTGGAACCTTTCCAGAATCTAGCAATTTTTTGAAAATTAACACCCATGGTTAAAATCACCCATGATTATTACTGTCCCTTTATCACAAGCACCCAATACACTTTGCACTTTGTCCTACGTTGTGGTTACAGTTGGGGGCCTGTAGACCATTCCCAATAGTGACTTCTTTCCCCTACTATTCCTCAGCTCCACCCAAACCAATTATACATCCTGATCTTCTGAACCAAGGTCACCTCTAACGTGTCAAAAGTTCAAATACACTTGAGGCAGAATCATCCCTGATTTGCACTAAGTGTGGTAGCAGGTGGGAAAAAGTACGTTTTAACCGCCGGCCACAATGGCAGCTTTACACGCTGTATCATCCCAATCCCAATCCCACCTCATTAATAATGCATTCCCGGGAAACATGCCATTTCGATGGCTGGCAGGTGGGCTCTCATTCGCCCACTGCGCCAAAACCTCACCGCTTCATTAAGCTAGGCACCACATTTAAAGTGCAGCCACGCGAACACCTCCCAGTGTTTCCAGACTTGGACACCTGCAAAGACATGGTCCAAAAAGGTAAGAAGACTGCAGCCCCCACCGGTTAAAGGATGTGTCCCTTGGGTGTCTTTTGGACGTAGTGGAGGTCATCGGGGTGCCTACTACTCCTGTTCTAGCAGCGGGAGGGGCAGCAGCATCACCAATCCAGCATAGGTGGGCGTGGCAGCGATGGTCAGCACCAATGCCCTACAAAAGAGGTCATATGCCCAGTGCCAAAAAAGGATGAATGATTTCCTTCATTCCGCCAAGGTGAGCTACTTCTCTCATCACTTTGAACTCTCACTCACAAACCCATTACACATCCACAGGGATCTCACTCACTGCCAGTTCAAGGGACATCACCATTCGCTCTCTCACACACACCTTCATTGTCCTCAACCCATCCACTCACTACCCACACATGCCAGGCATGCTTATCATCTGTCCTGACAGGCATCCTGCTTATACTCTCTCCATCTCTATTCATGCAGGACAAGCTGGCACACAACAACACAGTGTGGTTGCAGACTGGTGGAGGAATGCCTGAAATCAAGGCGCTCACGGACTTTGAAAATAGAGTTAGCTGGTGACGATCTGACCCGGTACTCTGCTGACGGCGAGGTCGGCGGTGCTCTACCAAGTGAGGATCCAGCAGTGCAACATCCATCGGACAACACGCTATGAGGTGTCCTGTTCTGTAGTCCCCTGCCATGCACTAATTATCTTTCCTTGCTTTTGCAGACACATCAGCTGACAGAGTCCACAATCCAGGGCCTTCAATCAAGCCTTGAGCAGTGGAAGGAACCAATGGCGTAAAAAATTGAGCGCTGCGGTCACTTTCACTGCCACCAGCAGTAGATGCCTTCCATGTCCCCGTGGCGCCAAATCCTGCAGCGATTAGCAGATGAGACCGACCAGTTCCCTAGACATGTTAAGTCTTCGGCGACACTGGCTCTCGATCATCTGCAGAATATAAGGTGGCGTCTATAGACCCTGGGTCTAGCTAGGCACTGAACAGTGAATGACTCGCTGTGGCTCTTTGGCGGCCTGTGTGGGAGCCCCAGCCGCCTCTTCTTCCTGAGGGTGCTGCTCCTCTCTCTGCCCAGCCAGGCGCCTCTGTCACTGTCTTCTCCTTTGTCTCCATTCTCTGTATGAGACGAGGCATACAGCTAGGTCACCAGCTCCATGCTCCTTATGTATTCCTTCTGCAGGATGAAAGAGAGAGACACATGGGTAAGCTCGGGTGTTCTGAGAACCTCTTTTGGTTAAGTCTGAAGGCCCCTTAATGCATCCCAGAGAGCGCTGACCACCACTTGGATAACCAGAATTTAATGCGCTGCATGGCTGCTGAGACCCCACCCATGTCCGCCCCACTCCACCTGGCTGATTGGCAGCAGCTTCACGCACTGGACTGCATGCTGTGCTCTTAGCTCAGGCATTCTCCTAACCCACACAGCAAGGTTACACTGTTAGCTTGAAACATGGGAGAGACTGGTCCAAACCTGAATGATGACATTGCAAGAGGTTGTGAACACCATCACCAGTGACTGTTCCATGGCTAGCTTTAGCAAGGAGATTGTACAACATGCCCAGTCATCCAATTGTTCTGAAGTCCACTAAAACACTCATTAGCTGGCAGTCTGTGCCCGAAGAGTGAAAAGTTCAGGAACATTTGGTGGCAATTTCATGACTCTGAATTGCTCAGGTGGGCAGATAAGCTAGAGGCCCGACTCCAACAATGTCAACGTGGCTGCATCTGAATTGTCTCAGCTGCGGAGGAATGGTAACTTTATACAAGGTTTCCCTAATATGTGGCTGCTTCCCTCCCCCCAAGACCCGCATGTGCTTGTGCACTATCAACCATAATGCAGCGCTTGCCCACCCCACAAAATCGCATCAACTGTAAAGCAGCGCTTGCCCACTCCAGCCAATCGCCTCAACCGTAAAGCAGCGCTTGCTCACTCCAGAAAATCGCCTCAGCCGTAATGCAGCGCTTGCCCACTCCAGCAAATCGCCTCAACCGGAATGCGCTCGCCCACTCCAGCAAATCGCCTCAACCGGAATGCGCTTGCCCACTCCAGCAAATCGCCTCAACCGGAATGCGCTTGCCCACTCCAGCAAATCGCCTCAACCGGAATGCGCTTGCCCACTCCAGCAAATCGCCTCAACCGGAATGCAGCGCTTGCCCACTCCACCAAATCGCCTCAACCGCAGTGCAGCCCTTGCGCCCCCCCCCCCTCAAGTCCCTCCACTGCAGTACAGCCCTTGCACACCCCCAACTTGCCTCAACCACAGGGCAGCCCTTGGCCCGGCACCACACTGTCAGCCAGGTGGGAAAAAGCGACTTGCCTGTGCCCTGGCTTGAATGCGTGCGCCTCAACCCTGAAGTCCAGCAGGAGACCCTGGCGAGTGCTGTGCAACGTTACTGTGTACTCACTTCCGAGTTCACCTCAAAGTGCAGCTTGCCAAGTGCACACTTGGTATAAAAAACAGAAACACCACCTACACCTTAGAAAATAAAAAAATGAATAGGATAGAAGAGCAAAGGGACCTAGGGATATAGTTGCACAAAATGGCATCACAGATCAGTTAAGCAATTAAAAATGCAAGCAAAGCATTGAGATTTATTTCTAATGAAGTTACGTTAAACTCTATAGGCCCTGGTTTATACATTAAAGAGTACTATGTAAAGTTCTGGTCTCCATATGATAAAAATGACATGGAAGCACAGGAGAAAATACAAAAAAGATTCATATGGATAGTACCAAAACCGACAGATTACAGCTATTGAAAAATACTGAACAGGTAGGATGTGTTTGTTTCAGAAAAGAATTTGGAGGTGATTTGATAGAGGTCATTGAAATTCTGAATAGGTTGGCATGGTAGATGTAGAGAGAATGTTTCTTGTGAGAGAATCAAAAACTGTTTAAAAAAAAGATGTTATTAATACATCCAATAGGGAAATAAGAAATTTTGTTACTCATGGGTTGTTAGAAGTGTTTTAAGTAAATAGCTTAGGAAACTAAATGAATACGAAAGAAAAAGGAACAGAAAAATATGGGCCCAGAAATTCCGATCTCTGGATGGCCATACCCCAGCAAGATGTGCTATGGGATCCCTCAGGCGTCCAGAGACTCTGACTACATGGGAATTGCCCGGGAAGTTTGGTCTTCTGATGAACAATTTCCATGCATTTGGGACCCTCTGAAAAAGTTTCCAACTCTGAGTTAGAGTCAAGAGATTTCGGAGGGTGCCAACTGACCTGGATAATTACCCAGGAAATGGTACAACAGAGAAAGCAGATCTAACTCCTGGGTAACTATGCATAATCACTCATACTGTCCCTCCTTCTAGGCTCCCCATCTGGACCCTCCAACCCCATCTGAAACTACCCCCGACCCTCCCTGACCCAAGCACCCTGCCCCTCAGATTCCCCCTTCACCCCCGACTACACCCCACAAACTTCCAGCTCCCCCTCAACCACCACCACTACCCTCCAACTCCTCCTGACCACCGACTCCTCGCAACCTCCTCATCCACCCGTCACCTGCCTGCCACCCTACCCCCTCATCCACTTACTGACACAGATCAGAAAATTTGGGCCATGGTGAAAGGCTCAGATGAGATACATGTGGAGTTGAGAGTCCAATCAGATCAGCCATCATTTTACTGAATGGCAGAACAAGCTCAAGAAGCCAGGTGGCCTACTCCTAATTTGTATGTTTGTATGTACATCAAATGGGAGGAGACTTGTGTGGAGTATCAACTTCTGCACCATCTAGGGCTGGATAGCCTGTTTGTGTGCTGTATATTGTTATGTTGCCTTAGTTGGGTGTCTGGTTGGGTGAGCAGAATCATACATCACTCCTAGTGCATTACCTTGGACAGTATACAAAAAATGTTATTTAACATACTTCAGGATTGTAGCAAACCTTTGTTGCTTTTCTAGGTATATTTGTATTATTAACCTCTCATTAATTTGTTTTGCTTCTATAAACAACTTTTACATTTAATTTTAGCTTTAATGAACATTACTGTGCCTTGATTGCCCCCTCCTTGCCTTCAAGGTTATCCTGACAACCTCTTCACTTTAGTTGTGTTTTTCTCCTTTTCCTGCTTACAGTCCATCCTTTTGCCAAATAAAGCATACTGAGATGTTACTTTATGTATTTTTCAATGAAAGTTTCATGCAGAAGCCTGGAGGGTTGCTAATGTAACACATTTCTACTAAAAGGTGAGAAACAGATAAAACAGGGATTCATTGGCCTAACGTGCTGTAGCGGGAGTTGGGGACGAGAGAAGCTTCTGAAAATAATATGGGGGATAAAATTAATATTCATCTAGAAAGGTGCATTCAATTTAAGACAGCTACATTCACTTTTGAAAGTTATGTTATCCACAACAAATTTAAGAAGATTCTTTGAGGGTATAATGGAAACACAGAAAATTATGGCACAAAAGAAGGCTACACAGTCTATTGTGACTGCTGGCCAACAAAGAGCTACCATGCCTAAACCCACTTCCCAGCTCTCAGTTTGTTGCCCTATAGGTTCAACGGAGTGTATGGATAAAGGAAATGTAGTGGATATTGAGTCCATGAATTTGTGATCAATAAGGTATCATTTAGGAGGCTCTCGATAAAATGAAGGTAAATGGTACTGAAAGTAACGCGGTTGCATGAATAGGATGTTGTCTAATGAACAGAGTAGTGATTAATGGTTGGCGTTTGAATTTCAGGGATGAAAATAGGTGCGCCTACCAGTTAATATTCTAATTTCTTTATAGGCTCAACCTGTTTATTGCACTGTATTGTATGTTCCAGATTACTCTGCAGCTGAGCAGTTTGGGGGAACAATGTTCCTGGTGGTAGGGGAGTAATTGTTAGGACATTAATCCTCTCAATATAAATGATCTGAATTTGGGTATAGGGGACACAATATATAAATTTGATGATAACACAAGAGGGATACAATTAATTGTGCAGAGCTTTATACAATTGCAGAGGGTAAAATAGGTTATAGATTAGAGGCATTAATGTATAATCAAATTTAGTGTGGGTATGCAAGCTGATGCATTTTTGGGAGGATGAAGAAATATACACCAATGTGAAAACTTTAAAAGTAAAAGATATGAGACTTGAGGTTGAGGATGGCCTTTCCACCCAGAGGTCAATTCAGGCCCTTAAGCGACAATTAATGGCCAATTAAGGGTGTCTTCCTGCCCTTACTGGAATTCTAACAGTGGCAGGGGACCCTCCGCCATGTGTGAAGGCAGCCAAGTAAAACTGGGGCCCTCCTATGCGCTGCGGAGAGGAGGGGGGCACAGGGAGGGTCTCATTAGGCATTTTGTAGCCCACAGAAAGCCCTGTTGGCAGCAACGGCCCTCACTAACAAGCCCCCACCTAGCCTGGACCTGCCTGACCCTGGCAATTCTGATCCCACTTACCATGGTTCCAGGGTGGCGTCTGTGATGTTGCTCTCAGCTGGGTGCAGTCCCAGCAGTGGCCACCATTCCCTGTGGCTTTGGCTGGAAACTCTTGGAGACAGCATCTCCAACCTTAACATGACAGGAGCTGTGATGCCAGGCAGTTAATTGCCTGATAGCTACTGAGCCACCACTGCCCCAACGGATTTTCAGAATGATGAGAAGTTCTGATGAGATTCATGGAAAAACCATTTCCACTGATTGATAATTAAAGGGCACAGACCCTCAATTTTCTAGAATGGCCCATTTGGCCCTAGACACCTCAAATTAAAGCCATTCCGTGTCCCATTCTTCAAAACTAAGTTACACAAAAATTTGCTGTAAATATGCATTAGAATAAGCCAGTCATAAATGAAGCAGCCAATGGCCATTGAGAAATATTTGTTATTAATTCTGCATTATTTATTCACTTTTTATTCGGGGTTATAAAACCACAAATTCAACTGGAGTCCTGTTTTGTTTTCTCAAGTTAATTCCCGGGTGTAATATGGGCAGCACCTATGGCTGCTGATATCTAAGCTAATTGGAGATTTCTGAATTATAATTATTTTTACATGTTGGTAGGCAAATTCATTTCAAAGCACAGGTGCTGAACTTTGCAGGGAAATAAGTGTATAAAAATTCAATGCAACTTCTGTAGGAAGTAATTATTTAATAACTTATTTCACAGCTCTGCCTTTAAATTCAGAAATGTGGGATGGGAATCTTCTGCCCTGAAGTCTATGTTCGCTGGTGGGCGCAGAAGTGGGAGTGATTCCTGCTGGGCGGCAGGATGGCATTGCTTACGTATCCATGCTGAGCACGGCGAATCTCGTAGTGGGACAGGCAGGAAGTTCCCATCCCTGCCGTTACCTTATGCGGTCCAAGATCCGGGCACCAGAAAAAAGCCAGTAAAACTTGGGAAATGACTGGTACTGGTCCGAACTGGTCTTGTATACCTTAAAATGAAATTCCAGTTTGGACCAGTACCAGTCATTTAAGGTTTTACTGTTTTTTCCTTCTTGGGGTTGGGGGAGGTGCAGCCGGACAGCCACACACAATGCAGGCCAGGAGCTCTGGATTCTGCATCCACAAAAACGTTGAGAAGATAACAACTTGTGGCCGCACAGTTCAGTGATGGCTCCCTGCAGATTCTCCTCCAGGCTGTCCAGGAAAGGTAGAAGGTGGTTTCCCAGAGATGGCAGCAGGAAGCCCTCCAATCTGACCATGGTAGCCTGGACAGAGGTCGCTGCGGAAGTAGCACCCATGAGATCCAGCGCAGACATTCCCAACAGTGCAGGAAGAGGATGATTAGTCTGCTGCGCTCTGCCAGGGTAAGTGCACTATCTACTCACTGAAAACTGACACTCTCGTAAGGGCATCAGGCAGTCTAAGTGTGCAAGTTCACAGGGATGTCACACAAGTTTGGGATGCAGCACTCATCAAATCTGCACTGAATTTATGCCCACCTCAGCATGGTCTCAATCTCATATAGGTAGCAGGACAAATTACTTAGTAATTTACTGGGGAGGGCCCTGCAGCTGCCATGACATGCACATTCCTGAACTGCTTATACAAATATTGGTATGACAATCAATCCTTCTTTCTGCAGGAGAACACCCATTACAAGCAGGAATATTCCTAGACCAGAGAAGGAAATAGCTGATATTCACGTCCTCACTCCGTATGAGATGGCCGCCGAGCTACCTGGGGAGGAACAGGTCCGTGTCAGTGCTGAGGGCAAAATATGACTTACCCAGGAAGCCAGTGAGGATGCCTCCAGTCTGCAAATGATAATTGGGCCCATATAATGTGATATGTATTTAATTAAGGAGCCTGCTTAGTCAATCATTACATTTTTCTTCTCTCTATTCCAGATACCAGCAGGAAACAGGGGAGGTCTGCAAGCTGAACCAGCCACAGCCCCAGACCCACCTCTGACAGAGTGCCAAAGAATCCTCAGAGGATGTACCGTTACGCCGTTCAGCTGCACCCTCCACCAGCGCAGATACACTCACCTCAGTGGGTCCAGGTTCTAGAGTAGGCTCGGAGTCACAAGCTAGTCATCACAGCATTGACACGGGTCCAAAGCTGGCAGCAGCAGTGATAGCTGAGGTCTCAGGCACTAGGAGGGCTGCTGGAGACCACACCCCTACTGAACCCCAAGCAGATGATTAGCCTCTGAACTTGGTCCTAGGAGATCTGATGGAGATGCAGAAACAGGCAGGGTAATGTCAGGCAGAGTTGCCAGAGACCATGCGCATTGGATTGAAGATTGGAAGAGTCTGTTCATGTGCTGCCTGTTGCTGTGGCTCTGGCATGCGAACACTTGGTTGCCTCCATGGAAAGTGTGGCGGTCAAGCTGGAGACTCAGTCCAGCAGAACACTCAGTGGCTACTAGATATGCACTCAGGCCTGCACTCCATCGCTCTAGTCATGAGTGCAGTGCAGCAGCGGCTACGCGAGAAGGGGATTGACACCCTGACTTCCCTCAAAGTGCACATTCTCAAGTAGTCAGGGAGATGCCAACAGGGGGGGAAGAGCGCCAGCTGGATACGCATGGCTTCTCCCCAAGACACTCCAATGGTGTCTGCCGCTCCACATCTCCTCTGCCTGTGACCCCATTGACTCCAGCAGTTCAGGCCAAGGTGGCTGCAACCGAGCAGGAGTGCAGGCCGGGGCCCTCAAGGCCTCAGGCCACCAGAGGATGCCCACTGAAGTCATCATGGTCAACATGGCACAGCAGTCAACAGGCTACCTCTAATGTCGCAGTAAGAAAAATTAAAGGTATTGAAGGCACACAGGTGTATAATCATTTATATAGTTTTGACACTTGTAAACATATGTTCACTTTCATTGTTTCTTGCTGATTGTTGCTTCAATGGTCGTGGGCATTTAAGGCGCTGGAATGTGGGCCTCCATCACAGTCTGATCATGGATTCCCATATATTCAGTTCTCCCACATTATCAACATAGTGATTACTTAATAATCCTACATCTGCATGATTTAGCACTGGCTATCAGTTGTGAATGTGCTGTCTGGCCACTCCTCATGCAAGCCATTACTTGCGGCTTACCATGTCCTGACCTCTGTGATTGGAGCATCCGGAATGGTTGTACCTCAGCAACCCATATTGCAGGTGAGGCACTTTCAGTGTCTGGACTGCAAAGTTACCTCAAAACTTCTCAGCATGTCAAGGTTATACGGGTTTATGGGGAGTGAGTGGCAATCATCCCTCATCAATCTGCATGGAGGGGTGATTTTGAGGGGCCAAATGGTGTTCTCATGCTGCCACTCCCTGTGGGCCCATTTATCCGACTCTGCCTGAAAGAGCACTCTGCTAGTTTGGCCCCCCTTTGGGAGCAGGTGTCAGGGTGATATGAGTGTATCTCTGGTGAGTTTAGATTTGATATTGTTTCCAAGTTGCCATCCACATTTTGAAAGTGCATGGGTGGAATCACAATACTACTTACAGGTGCTTGAGTTCTCAGGAGAATGGAATGCTATGCAGGTTCTAATGCACGCACTTAGCACCAGGGCTCTGCATTTTAGCTTAGTTTGACACATGCAAAGGATCAAACCACAGCAGGGCAGGCCTTACCTAATGCAATTTAATTCAGCTATCATAAATCAAGGTACATTACAGAAAAAAGGTGCTGGGGCCTTCCAGCCAGCAGAGGGTAGAAAACAAAAAAGTTCAACAAATGTGCTGGTAGCTTATTCTGCCTGGAATCTGTAGGTACCAGATTGGCGCAGGCCTGTCTGCCACATTTTACCCATGCTATTGCCTCTGCATGTGGCTTAGCGACATCGTGGCCCTCATCAGCTCCATCTCCTTCACCATCCTCCTTGTTGGAGGAGACATGTTTCTGCTCCATGTCTCCTCAGATATGATATCCCTCCTTTGTAGCGCTAGGTTGTGCAGGGCGCACCAGACAACAATGATCTGGGACATTGTGATGAGTATTGGAGAGTCCCTCCTGAGCAGTCTAAACTTCTGAACCTCAACTTTAGGAAGCCCATTGTCTGCTCAATCATGGACCTAGTGGAAACATATGCATCTCTGTAGCCCTTCTAGGCAGCACTCTGCAGACGGTGACTGGTGCCACCAGCCACATATTCTAAGGGTATCCCTTGTCCCCTAGAAGCCAGCCCGGCAATCTCTGAGGTCCTTCAAAAACCTGTGGCACCTGGGAGTGGGTAATGTATGTGTTGTGAGAGTTTCCTGGGGGGGCTGAGCACAAACATGCTGGATTTGCCTTCAGTGATCACAAATGAACTGCATGTTCAAAGAGTGGGATCTTTTCTATTGATAAATGTGATTGGCTGTTGCCAGGGGGTTCTCAAGGCCATATGTGTACAGTTAATAGCACCCTAAAGTCAATAGGGCAGCAATCTGAGGTTGCTGAAAATCCCAACTCTCTTGTAGCCTGGCTTTTGGACAAATTGGTGTGTTCTCCTGAACAGGCCATCTGCGACCTCCCGTATGAATTTGTGTGTTGCTGACAGGGTGATGCGGCACAGGTCCCCAGTGGAGCCCTGGAATGATCCACTGACAAAGTCCAAGTTGGTGGTGATCTTCAATGCCACCAGTGTGGGATTCCCACCAAGTCCTTGTAGCCGCAGCTAATCTTGGAGAAGCTGGCAGATATGAGCAACCACATCCCAGGATTTTTGAAGGTGCCTTTGGCATTGTTTATAGCTCATTTCTAGATAAGGGCACTGCCTGCAATACATCTGGGGTAAGGTCAATGGTTGCTGTTGCAGTGGACCGTTTGTCAGCATCTTGGCCTTCTTTAGGCCCCGCTGCGTCTTGCTGCTCAGGCCATTGCTCCTCACAGCCCTGTACTAAGCTGCGAGGGGCCTTCCTTCTCCTTATTTGGATGAGAGCCAATAATAAGGCAAGGTACCTGAAGCCTGCATCATTGGTGCCTCAGTGAACACATTGAAGTAATATATTTAGTGAACATACCCTTTACAGGTTTCTCTCAAGCTCACAGCCAGCAGACCAGTGCTAAGACCTATGCCTGGCTCCCTTCTAGACACAGGGGGAGGTAATGATGTAGGGGTATTGTTGCTGGACTAGTAATCCAGAGACTATGGGTAATGCTCTGGGAACCTGGGTTCAAATCCTGCTATGGCAGATGGTAGAATTTGAACTCAGTAAAAATCTGGAATTAAAAGTCTAATGATGTCTGTTGTTCTATTTTTCCCTTTAGGAAATGTGTCTTCCATATCAAGTCAACATGTGACTCCTTGGCTGACTTTGACCTAGCAAACCACTCAGTTGTATCAAACCCCAGCAAAGTCTCAAAAAAGGAATGAAGTGGGACAATGAAGTTTCATGGTATCAGGTACTCTGGCTGGGGTACTTCAATGTCTATTACCAAGAGTAGCTCTGTAGCACCACTGCTGGCCAAGTCCTAAAAGACATAGCTGCTAGACCAGGTCTGCAGCAGGTGGTGAGGGAAGCAACAGGAGGGAAAAACATACTTGACCTCATCCTCACCAACCTGCCTGCTGCAGATGCATCTGTCCATGATAGAATCACTAGGAGTGACCACCGCATGGCATTCCCAAACCACCCCTTCCAGGTGAAGGACATCCTGGGGGACCAGAGATGAGTGTTCCTCCCATTCATCCATTACTGTGCATGGAGGCATTGCACATTAATGTGTGAAAACCCTCCCTCAGACACCATTCAACTTATCTCAATTTCCCTCGAGATTTTATAGAGACCATTGCCTTGGTATCATAGGAAGATTTACCACATGGGCCCTTGTCAGCTATGACCATTTACCAGGGAGAAGAGGGGTTTGGAATCAGGAGTTTGCTGCCATCCACCACATTCACCTCCCTCCCTGCCTCTGACAACAACAGATGGTTAATTGCACAGAATGAACAGCAGCTCCATACACTGATATGTTCTTGCTGGAATGCGACCCATTAGTCATGGAGCAATGCTGGTTTATTGGAACCTCAGGAGCAGAACTCAGCTGAGCCTTTTTCTCCATGGAGTGGACTAATAATAGGGTGCCCCTTTACTTGCCCCAGAAAAAGACATTACCTGTTCCCATTTGTCTAAGACACCTCCCATACTGAATGCTTGAGAGCTTTAACAAACTGCGCAACAACCTTGAGAACTTCAGCATTGTGTGTGAGGTTTGCCAGTGCATCAAGCACCTTCTACCCTCCCCCTGTTACCTACCAACTTCTCCCCATCCTCCTCCACAATCACCACCTCTCATTTCTCTCCCTCATATAATCATTCAGCCTCACCCACGTTACCCTGGAACCAATTATCATTTATGATGATGTCCTGTTCTCCCCCGTTCCCATCACTGTCGGCATGCCTATGTTCGTCCTGACTCCTCCTGTTCCAAAGCCAGCTGTACCCTGACTTTCCCCCATTAGACCACCCATTATCAGCCCCCTGCCACGAGGCTAGTACTTCCATCTACCTGATCCAACTCCCTCATCTGACTGTGACTGTATCCTCCGAGTCCCAATACCCTCTTTAAACCCCTAGGACCAAATTCAAGAACTCACGGACTACACCCTTTAGACATCACTTTACGATGTTAACTGCCCAAAGAGGTAATTCACTGTCGTAAAACAGGACCAAGACATGCATGCCTTTCTAATATGCCCAGAACAGTCTACCTTCCTTGCCTGGACACCCTTCTAAACATGCCTGGCAGAGTTTGGCTCCCTTTTCCTGATAGCCTTCTAACATGCCGGGACAGTCTGTCTTCCTTCCCAGAGCAGCCTTGCTCCCTTCCCCGCTGGCCCTGTCTCCCATGTCCAGCCGTCGCGCAGCTTGACTCAATCTCAATCAGGCAGCTGACATTTGTGAGCGGTCCCCAAGAAGGTTCAATCAATGGCTATTCACTTCAAAGTCATGGAAGAAGTCAACCTTGCCAGGTACATACCACTTATATGCAGTCGTAAATGTGAATGTTCTAATTTCTGACTGGTGGGGAACTTAATTCCGGCGAGGTGTCCTTTTAATAAGCATGCATGACTTTTTAATGCATGCAAAAGGGCTTCCTGACATCGTTCGTCAGGAAGCTTGACCTACCTTTAATCCACCTTGAAAGCCCTGAGAACAAAATTGCTACAGTTCATCTCAAACTTGGGAAGCTGATTTTTGGCCTCACACCAAATAAAGTTCCTCCACCTGCCACACTTCCTGCTGCTGGCAGGACCGGAAGATTCTGCCTGTGGTCTCTAATAACTATTTTAACTCTTCAAATTGACTAATTTTACATTTATTCCTTCAACAAAATATTTACTGATGCATGGAGTGTGAATTCAAGAAAGAAGTGTATGGATTCATAAAATTATGAATTGAATCGCTACAAACATTAAATGGTTTTTAAAAATTCAATTCTCTTAGCAGGAATGTTTACAGAAAAATAATTATTTTTACATTAAGTGAATTGGCAAAGTGGCAAAGCTCAGTAAAAAGATCTTCATTTAAGTGAATGCAATCTTGGAGCAATAAATCATTGCCAACAAATCAGGTCAATAATATCATTCTGGTTCATACCAAATGGGAACTGCGATCAAAGCAGTATTAATCCACCAAATTGAAAAGTGGTATTGATTTTATGGGTGGGGGAGGGTGCAGGTGGAATGGAATTATATTTTTATGGAAACAGTAATGCCATGCACCATAGCAGTGCCATTTTCCTTCAAATTCCAGTCCAGTAATTTAAGATTCTCTCGAAAGAACATAAAGGATCCTTTCTTAATGTGCAGTCATTAAGATAGCAGTTCCCAAACTGTGGGTCATGACCCCAACTGGGGTTGCAGAAATAGCAAATGGATTCACGGACCCCCTCTCCTCCGAGACTGCACCCCTGCAACAGGGCCTTGGTGGCTCCAGTCCTGCCCTTGCCCTGTTAGTCTCTTGGTCTCTCTCTCCAGGCCATGGGCTCTTACCCCAGACGGCTTCAGAGTCTTAAAGTCTAGCCCTGAACATGAACTCAGCAGCAAAGCCTCTGCTGCTGAGCTGTGGCCAGCCTGAGCCCAACCCCGTCACCCTGGCACCGTGGAATAACCTGGGCCCTAACGTCAGCCACCTCAAGAATTTCAACTTTCGTTTCCACTGCTTTCTGTTCAAGGGTCCATGACCTGGAGTGGCTCAGGTGAAGTAATGGACTAGTGAGTACATAGAATAACAACATTTTTACCAAGTATTTTAAAAACACAGATTTTCATATTTATATATGTTGATCTACAATACAAGAACTTTAATAATTATATACTGAATGTTACTATGCTGCTTTATTAAAGTTTTGCTTTTGATGCTGTCTGGGGTTATGTTAATTTTCAAATGTTTTAATGCGGTCCTATTGGAAAATAGTCTGGGAAGTGCTGCATTAAGATATCGAATGTCCCATCAGAAATCTGATGGTGTGCATAATCATTAAAAAGTAAATTAAATTAAAAGGATAACTGGAAGAGCAATGGGAATTACTGAATAGTTCTTTTAGAAAGCCCTGCTGGTGCGATAGGCTGAATGGCTCCCATAATGCTGTATTCAAACTGATCTTATTTTTTGACTTAATATTGTATCCTGATGGCAGTGACTCATACAAATAAAGCAGAAACAACAACCCTCATTTTACTCTCCCTTACCTTGCAGTAAATTCAGTGTTCTCATTGTTAAACAGCCTGAGATCAGCTAACTAAACACAGATTGGAAATATCTGGGATTTTCCCTGTCCATATGGCTCAACCATCAAAAAGCCTTGAGACACCCAAGTACTTGACCGTTCAAAGGTATACAAAACTGTGGCTCACCAATGCCAAAAACTTAACTCTGAAGATCCTAGTTTGAAAAGAGAAGGGCCAAAATTATTAGATAAACACAGCAGTCTGAATTTCTGTGTTTTATTATTGTTCTAAATTGTCAGTAATCTACAAAAAAAGATGCACAGAAATCAAATTCTTTTAGTGATTTAAAGAAAGAATTCACATTCTGCCTTCATTATTAGTCATTAGAATGAAGCATTTTGCATGCTACATTGAGTTATGGCTTGAATAACCAATAACTGCTTAAAAGATAACATAAACAATGTTGCTAACTTGCTGCGTTCTGCATTGAGGTTGTTTTTGTGTTAAAACCCATCTTTGTTTTGATATCTTGTAATTATGATGGAAGCTGTCTAAATACTATATTCATCTGCTCCACTGATAAAACCATTTGATGTTGCACTCTACAAACCTAATCCCATGTATGTGTGGATTTAATAATGTGCGGATTGAAGTGGAGGCCAGTCATGATATCTAGACAAGTTCTACTAGAATCTGGAGGAATCTCCTAAATACTGCAGATATCTAAGCTAAGAGCTGTCTATGAGTAAAGAATGCTTTGACAAACACCGGTATAAATGATGGTAGGGAACACAATCAACAGGGACACACAGTATAAGAATTATACCCCTTTTCAGACTCTTGCCAATATACACCATTCTCTAATTAGAAAGGTAGAATGGCTGACCTATGAATTTCCATGACCAGTCAGCATTTTGGAATGCCTTGTCACCTACAGGGCTCAATTAAATAGCAGGAACATAATATCTCATGAACTCATGACAAACAGCATTAGGAATTTGAATTCAAGGTTCTAGTTATGGGTCATAGTTAAGGGTCAACAACCAAAGTGTTTTAGTGATTAAAAATAAGAGCAAGTAAAGGTTTTTAAACTCATTTTTTTCTAATTATAAAAATACATTGCCCAAGGAAAAATCCATTCAGCAAATGTACAACAATGCTTAACACACACATTTGAATTCTGAAACTAACTTTTTAAATCAGTTTCTCTTCCAGCATAATTAGCAGTTTCTTAATTTCATCATAAAACACAAGCACTAAAGCACCACCAGTGCCACGCAAGATATTTGAAAAGGCTCCTCTGAAGAAAGCACCGATTCCCTCATTCCTATAGATCTTTGTGAAACAGTCAAATGTCCCACTGTATTGTCTAATCGCTTCACCGCTCTGTGGTTTAAAAAAAAGATAGGATTCAAATTCACAGTATATTCTTTAGTTTCATAATCTGCCTATTATATATATTTTACGTGGAGTACACATTTCACCTATAACTTTTTATGAATACATTCAGTAGGTGTTGCTGAGATATTTACAATGCGAAAGATGCTACACTGTAACATGCAGTAGCTGCTATTTTACATTGAGGGTACATCACCCTTTGCACAATTTAGCCTCTTAAATTCCCATAAGATTAATTTTTCAGATGCCATTTTTCTCCTCAGTAACTGGAACTTCTAAATGGAAAATAAGGGTTTAACAAATTTGAGGAAAAAAAAATTACTAAATTTGTCCATTGAATTGTCTTCTAATATTTTTAATTCAAATTTTACTCAAGGCCTTAGACTCTTGCAAAAAACTTGATTTTTTTGCTCACATGACTGAGATGAATTTGGATTATGCAGTGTGATTATGAATCTATATTTCCAGGCTGTATCAGTACTGTTCATTCAGCTCTAGTGGCAATGTATTTCCTTTTAGCACACAGCATTCTCTACTTATTTCTTAAGATTATTTGAAAACGAGAGGACACATTTCAAAAGCTTTACCAAGGTAACATTCACACAATATAAAAAGAGATAGGTTATACATTTATGTGAAAGAGGAAGTGTTCTGATTATATAATTCTGTATTTTAAAAAAACATATTAAACTTAAACTGAGGGGGTGAGTTAAGTGCTTTCTTCAATTAAAATGCTTCAATTTTCAAAATAAATCACTGGTTCAATTTTGATGCCAACTAATTAGCCCCACCAGATAGTTGGTAAATGTCAAACAGTAACCATGTATATCTGCACAATAGATTCAAATCCCTCATAGCCAAGAGACAAAGAGGGAAAGACATAAACAAAGGACAGGTATTTTTGTTCCTCATACAGGTTTGTTTTTTTATGAAGGAGAGTTGAATTTTGAGAGCCAGCAAACTCTTCGAAGAAATAAGATGGGAAGACAAGGTAGGGAAATTGGTTGAGCAGGCCACAGCCTCTTGCTACTCTCCCTTGGAGAAAGCAGTTGGGAAGGTTTAGAGTGAGGGAAGACGCAGTGAAGCAAGGGGAGGATACAAGCACTGAGTGGACTGTTCAAGAAGAGGGGATGGAAGGGGAACAGGTAGTGGATAGGTGAAAGGATAAGAAAAATGGGGATTATGAATGTTTGGGGTAGGTAGAAGAGGGTCACATTTTCCTTCCAACTCCGATCCCAGCAGCAACTAGTGGATGCTCTCATCACACCATACTATTCCACCTTTCTTCTCCGAAAGGAAAGGGAAAGAGACTAGCACAAGGAGATGACAAAACCAGGGCCCATCTAGTTTGCCTGCCACCACCTAGCAATCAAATGATACAAGAACAATGCAACTGACTAAAAACAGATAAGCGCTGAAAATACTCTGCAGGTCTGGCAGCATTTGAGGAGAGAGAAACAGGGTTAACATTTCGAGTGGAAAATGACTCCTGGAATATTTCCAACACTTTCCATTTTTATTTCAGATTTGCAGTATAAGTATCAACTTCCTGGGGGTTACCATTGACCAGGAACTTAATTGGACTAGCCATATGAATACTGTAGATACAAGGGCAGGTCAGAGGCTGGGAATTCTGCAGTGAGTAACTCATCTTTCTATTCTGCAGAGCTTGTTCACCATCTACAAAGCACAAGTCAGGAGTGTGATGAAATACGCTCCACTTAACTGGATAAGTGCAACTCCAACAACACTCAGAAAGTCTGACACCCCATCCACCACTTCAAACATTCACTCCCTCTACCACCGACACTCAGTGGCAGCAGTGTGTACTACATACAAGGTGCAATTCAGCAATTCACCAAGACTCCTTTGACAGCACCTTCCAAACACGCAAATTAACATCTAGAACGACAAAAGCAGCGGACACACGGGAACACCACCATCTGCAAGTCACACACCATCTTGGCTTGGAATTATATCGCCATTCCTTCAATTTTGTTGGATCAAAATCCTGAAACTCCCTAACAACACTGTGGATGTACCTACAACACTTGGACTGCAGTTGTTCAAGAAGGTGGCTCACTACTAATTTCTCAAGGGCACTTAGGGATGTCCACATCCAGTGAAATAATAAAAAATCATGGGAATCAATCAATATCGATTAGTTTACAACAGATCCAGACATAAGAAGCAGAAACCCAGTGGTGAAAAGTTTTGGGAGACTTTAGTCCAAAGTTTGTTCCTTTCAAGCATGCTACATTTACAATGTCATATCCCAAATTACTCATATATTGTGTCACACAATACTTTTTTAAAATAACTCTAATTTGCATTTGAATGAATCAACAATACCTGTTTCTACATCTCTCTAAGGAGCCTGTTCCACAGATTAACCACTTGCTTACTGAAATTATGTTTCTGCACATTGGGTTATAAACTAATCTTCTAACTGCATTAGAATGCTTGTTACCCCTTCTGTATCATTTTAATAGGGAGAGATGATGGCATAATGGTATTGTAATTGGTGCTAGTAACCCAGAGATGCAGGATAATGCTCCAGGAGCTTGGGTTTGAATCCCACCACGGGAAATGGTGGAATCTGAATTCAATAAAAATCTGGATGACCATAAAACCATTGTCAATTACTGTAAAAACCCATCTGGTTCACTAATGTACTTTGGGAAAGGAAATCTGCTGTTCTTACCTGGTCTGGCCTACATGTGGCTCTTGATTCTTAAATACCTGGGACCTACAGTGGTTCAAGAAGATGGCTCAACCCCACCTTCTTGGTGAAGGCAGTTTGGGTTTGTGACTCTGTGCTTCCAACGTGGGAGCAAAAAATTTATAAACACCATCACACTAGCCACATCTAAAGATTAAAAAAAAGTTGATATATATCTTCTTCACATTGCAACCAACCAGAATCGTGCACAGTATTCTAAGTATGGGGCAGAATTTTATGGCTGACGTGAGGGTGGCGGAGCCTGCACGTCAGCGCTTAAAATGTCGCGCGCGCATCCCAATGTCAGCGCATGGCATTGCAATATTTAGGTGAGCACGCGTGCGCGCTATGAAGCGCGACGTGCGCCCTCCATTAATTAAAGGCCTTGTTAAGGCCCTTAATTCAGCAATTGAAGCCGATTTGAGAAGCCCGTGTGATCTTTGCCTCAGCACACGGGCCCAACAGGCAGGCAGGTAACCGATTTTTTAACAAACCTCATCCATGGGTGTGTTAAGTGGGCTCAGAGGGATTGTTTATGTTTATTCTTAAGTATTTAAGGCAGAAAGTGTTTTAAACTTGCCTGTGTGATTGTTAACAGTTCAGATCGATTTCCAAAAGCTTTCTCTGTACTTTGAAGCTTCAGCTCAGCACTCTGCAGACAGCAATCTTTATTGGGCCTGCAGCTTTCTGGAGGCCTTCATTTAGCCTGGGTATGCGTTCTGACATCTCCACTGGAGGCAGCTCCTGTGAGGAGGAAGGGAAGGATAGAATAAGGAGGACAGGAGTGCACAATCAGCCTCCAGGGGAGCCACCTTTTGGAGGCCAGGCGCAGACACAAGGGGTGCAGGGCCAAGAGGTTGTCGAAGGTGGAAGGGGCCGCAGAAAACGCCATTATCCTGCTGCCAGGGTATACAGGCAGTGAAGCAGCTACCACAATATGACTGAGGTGCAGTGCCGAAGGAGGCTCCATCTGTCAAGGCAGACAGTCAACTATATCTGCCAGATGATTGGCCCTGAGATCTCCCCTAATTGTTTGGGTGGACACCCCATGCCAGCTGCTCTGAAGGTCACAGTTGCCTTCCCCTTCTATGCATCTGGCTCCTTCCACGGCTCAGTGGGTGATCTTTGTGGTATCTCCCAATCAGCTGTCCACACTTGTGTCAAGCAGGTTACAGATGCTCTGTTCAGACGGGCATTGACCTTCATCCACTTCCGCTGTGGCCAGACGCTTCGCAGCCATTGCTGACTTCCCCCATGTCCAGGGTGCAATAGATTGCACACATGTGGCCATCAAAGCACCAGCAGGTGAGCCCGGTGCCTTCGTCAACAGGAAGGGCTTCCACTCCATGAACGTGCAGATAGTTTGCGATCACAGGATGCAGATTCTGTAAGTTTGTGCAAGGTACCCAGGTAGCTCCCACAACGCCTACATCCTCAGACACTCCCAAGTGCTGGCACTCTTCAGTGCTCTGGCTCGGCTGGATGGCTTGCTGTTGGGTGATAAGGGCTATCCCCTCAGAAGGTGACTCATGACACCTCTCTGCCATCCAAGAACAGAAGCTGAATAGCACTACAATAGGAGCCATGGCACCACAAGGGCTGTGGTGGAGAGAGCCATCAGTCTTCTCACGATGCGCTTCCGTTGCCTGGACCGCTCAGGGGGCACACTCCAGTACCCCCCAGATCGCATCTCTCTGATAGTGGTAGCATACTGCGCTCTGCACAATCCTGCGCTGGAAAGGGGGGGTGTAGTTGACGATGAAGACCTTGACACAGTAATTGTGGCTGTACATGATGAATCCAGCAGTGGCTCAGAGGATGAGGAAGCACAGGGCAATGATGAGAGGCAGCACGTCGATCTGCTACTACACCAAGGAGGCAGGGACACTTAGGACACTTTAATTTAACGAATCTTCAGCTAGCTCCACACACGTTGATCAACAGGACCAGCATTGCCTGGTGCTTCCACACTGGGCACTTAGGTGCTACATCTTCCACCTCATCAGCTGCAACTACAGTCTTAGTACAGAAACATCTATGTCCATTCAAACACTCATGAGATATCTGTGAAACATACAAATGCAGCAAAAAGGAAACACCCTCAGCTATGGTCAGAAAAGTGAACTTTATTCCCACCAAAACAAACCTCAAATGTCACTCTGACATACATAATTATATATTCCCTAATCTAGGTCCAACACAAAATCACCAGTGGCAAACCCGTGGAGTGCCTAACGTGCCTTATGCTTACGTTTGTGGGTGCTATGTCTAGGTGCGGCCCCTTCGCTCGGAGTGGCTTGTAAAAAAGCCTGTTGACTCTGCTGTCCTGTTGGCCTCGATGACCTTGGTGGCCGTTCTCTGGCCCGTGGAGCCTGTAATGGCCCCGCCTGGGAGGGAATGGCCAGTTCCAGAACTGGCACCTCCCTAGTTGTCGCAGCCTCAACGGATGCAGCGGTCACTGGCAGAGGGGTGGAAGAGCTGCTGCCCTCATCCGGAGCACCCTGAGAGGAGCTCGCAGTGACAACAGGCAGCTGCTGCGCCGACGTGAGGTCACATTGGACCTCCCTGCTCACCGCAGATGGATGGGCACCGAGCGGCAACACTTGGTGCCCTGAACATCTCCCACATTGCAAATGACCACCTGTGGCCATTAGCACTGTGAGGGCTTGCAGGTCAGAGTATAACCAATCAGAAGATTCTCAATCCGAATGAACATGACAGTCGCCAATCTCTCAATGGAGGAAGCCTGAAGCTCTGCCCTGAGGTTCATGCCTTCACTGATACTCTGCCTGAACTCCTCCACCACAGAGACCAACTGAAGCACACCCTCATGCAACCCTGCCAGATGCTCCCATGCACCCTGCGCTTGTCCTGCAGCTGCTGCATGGCTGACATCTCCAGAGGCACATCATCACTGCTGGACTCAGCATGTGCCTAGTCCCCTGCAGTCTTCCGGCTGCTGGCGCCATCGGCACTCTCTGTGCCATCTCCTCCAGCGATTGTGAAGTGCCCTCTCCACTGTGCCCCGGGACACTAGCCGACGTCATAATCCCCACCCAAGTGTTTGTTGCTGCTCTGGTGCCTGGCTCACTGAAAGGATGTGACGCAAGTTGCAAGTCTTGGCCCTCAGGTGTGGATGGGGGGCTCTGGACATGTTGGTGGTGACCATGCGGTGGTGATGCTGAAATTAACAACAAGGACAGTGCATCAGTTGGCGTTCAGACAGTAACACCTTTCATCCCTTTCCCCCCCAGCCTCATAAGTCTCTCACCCTTCAATAACCTAAGGAGATGAACATTGGTGGGGTGGTAAGTAGTCAAGAGGAGACCACAAACATTACACGCGCATACAGACAGTGCGGTCAGATGGCCTAAGGAATGCCACATGGAATGTTATGTGGATAAGTGTTCGGTTAAGCATTTGGGCAACACAGGCAAGGTACTAGAATACATGAGTAATGGTAGGACCGTGGGAAGTCACGACGATTACAGGGACCTTGCTGGGTAGACCCGTTAAGGTAGCAGAACAGGAACATAAGGCATTTAACAAGGTCGAAGCCAGACTTGCCTTTATTAGCCAATGAATAGAATGTAGGAAAAGGGAGGTCATGTTGCAAGTGCAGAAAACACTGTCGAGGCCACATCTACACCTCTGCGTTCAGTTGTGACCTGTGTTTCATGGGAGGGATGGCATTGGAGTGGGGAGAGTGCAGAAGTTCCTGACTTGGATGCATGCTGGCCTGGAGAGTTGGAGTGATGAGGAAACATTGCATACACTTGCGACATTTGCCATGAAGCACAGGAGATTGACAGGTCACATTATTGACCTTCATATCATTATGAGGGGCATAGAATGGGTGAACAGAAGGCAACATTTCCCTTTGGTGCAGGGATGACTAACGTGCTGGCATTTATTTGAGTGCCATGAGGTTGACAGATGAGGTGCTGAGGACCTTTTGGACAGAGTAATTTGGGACGCACTGGCTGAAAGTGTGATGGAGGTACAAACCCTCCTAAGATGCAATAAGTCTTTGGATGTGCACCAGCAATGCCATGGCATGTTAGGCCATGGGGATAGTGGTCACAAATCGGATTTGGCGACTTTGGAAGGTGCTAGAGATGTGCATCCTCAAGGGCCCGAGGGACCTTTGTGTATGACCTACACGTCTGACTGTATCAGTCTGTGAATGAGCAGTGTTGCTGCATTAACGATTATAGCAACCATCAGTGCTTTGGATGGTGGGGAGAGTGTGGATGGGACTGTGGCCCTCAAATACCTGGCCGCTGCACCCCAGCCTCGCCGACACCTGCCAACCTGGCCGCCTGCCTCCTCCCCAGCTCCATGGCCTTCTCCTCATAAGTGGTGAGGCGCTGCAGCACAGCGTGCCCATCACCAGTCCGCTGCTGCTCCCGCATATTGCTCTCAGTTTTTGCCTGCAGAACATAGAAGAGCATTTATTAGGGCTGATCGCTTATGTACTTTGCACGCGCACGCCGCACCCCAACCACAGTAGCCCGTCCATACTACTGATGATCAGTCCCCAGAAGATAGTACGGCTGGTCTCAAACATCTCCCCCAACGGACACCTTATGCACATTCAGCGTCCATCACTTTGAATAACACACGGGTCTTAGCGCCCATGGCAATGAAGCGCAACTAGGTGTGGCGCCGAGGCCAGCAGATGGCTCTTGGCCACGACACCTTGAGGCTCCCCTTCCACCATCTCATCATCATCAATAAGACATGTGTTGGAGTTCTGAGTATATGTCTAGCTGCCTCCCCTGCAAGTTGCCCCCAGACTACTCAAATGCGACAAACACCAACATATGCTGCAGGGAGAACCCATCTTCTCCTCAACCACTAAGGCTGATGTAAGCATGGTCACTATCTGTTTGCCCACCCTGCATGCACCAAATGCCCAATGCAGTAACGACACTAAGACATGGCAGGGGGGTCTCAAAGGCTAAGGCTACCTGCTGGGTCAAATGGCCAAGGCTGACATGGTACTCACCCTTCCAGAGCGCAATAAATCATTGAAGCGCTTGCGGCACTGCGTTCCGGTGCACTGCATATCATAATGATAGCTACCAGCCTCTGCCACCTCCTGCCACACCTGCCTGGTGACGTGGGGGGCCCTCCTCCTCCCATCCTCCGGAAACAAGACATTCCTATGGTTGGACACCTCTTTGAGGACAGCAAGGCAGGCATCTGAGAACCGAGGGGCACAGTGGTCCCCCGCTGGCCTACCCTGCAGCCTGCCCCCCTCCTCCTCCTCTGCCCTCAAATCTTGTGCTGCCTGATGACTGGCCATGGTGAACAGCCTAAAGGAGGCTGCCCGGTCGCTCTTTATACAGACTGCCGGTTCCCCATTGGAACTGGCGGTCTGAACACGCCCACTGCCGATTTAATTTTCCCGATAAACATGGGAGTCGGAATCTTGCTGGGCGGGCCTTAATTGGCCCACTCGTGCAAAATGGCAGCGTGGCCTGTTTCAGTAGCGGGGATCAGCTGTCCACCCGCTGCCGAGGTCAAGCGCAAAATTCAGACCATTATTTTAAAAACACTCATTCATAAAACTCATTTACTACATTTAATTCCTTCAACTACATTATCCTTTCTAACATCAAACATTTAATTCAATTGCATAATCCCTTGTAAAAACATTAGAAATTTTAGTCCGACTTCAAAGAGTCTATAACCACTTAGAGCCGTCAATAAATCTGTGCAATGGCAGTCACCGACTGCAGTAATGTCAGATTGTGAAATCGATCATGCAGCACCAATTGTTATGTCAACAGTGAAATCGCAAGTAATCCTTTTTTAAAAAAATGCTCCAAACAGTTTTTTCAAGGAATTAAAGGGCAAGAGTTTTAAATGCCTTGACAGTTCATCTTGGCACTTCTGACAGTTGCTTTTGACAGTTCCAATGAGCTTCACATTTCCGGTGAGTTTATGCACTCTTCATGCACTTCATCCCTACTTTTAGCAACCCCAAAATATACCTGACCTCCCCCAAAGGAGTCCTAAGGCGATATCCAAAAGGGTATCCTGGCTATCATAATGAATCCATAAAGTTCAGGCCTGCTCCTACCAGGTCTGAGCTGCGCACATTGGGTTTCAGACCTTCTTACACCAAAATGGCATGACCGGAGGCAGCTGCTGACTCCTATGGTCAGGCATCTCCGTGAACCCCACATGCGCAAAGCCTGACCTGGACCTATTTTTGCTCCTGTGAAAATGTTAAGTGCATTGCTTATGGACGAGACTTCACGATTCAGGCCTCTGGCTCCATTTTCGCTACAACAGAAGGACATTGGAGAAGGATGAAATTTTAGACAATAGGACAATATCTTGACAGGATGATGGTCACCTTTGTTTGTAAGTGCAGCAATCTGTTCTATGATCCAAGGATCATAAACTACCCAAAGTTGAAACTCAAGTCAGCACTGGACAATGTGCTAGTTAATGACAAAGATACTTGTTTGTGAAAAATGGTATAAAAAAGGGATACAAAGCTTAACTCAGTTAGAAACTTTACCTATCTTCAAGGAGAGGTGCCATGAACACCTTGAATAGATAATCAGTAACGATTTCTGGGAAGTTTTCTAAACTTAGACTGTATATACACGTATATACAGTCATGTTGTCATGACTGTTTCAAAACAATAAATGAAGTTATCTATTAGACATATTACTGTATCTAGCTTTCACATATCTGTTAAAAAGAGGGTAATAATTATCCGAACAAGTGTTTCTTCTGGCCCACAAGGAAACATGTCTCCTGACCCACAATACATGCCCAGGTCTGTCCTGACAGGAAAGCCATCAATGCTCCCCAGCTGAGGCTGGGTTTTGGTGCCATGGGACCCGATTGGATTGGAATTGGAACCTGGTCAACATATTTAAAGGAGGACCCTGCACCCTTCCTGCAATGTCCCACTCACTTGGTTCAAAAGAGCAGGTTAACACCAGGATATGGTGGGAAAACAGGGTGAGCAGACAGAGTAGATGACTGCTCTCTTTTTAACTATTCCCTGACCTGGTTTCAGCTAGACATGTGGAGTTAAAATTGGGCCCTGGGTATTTTACGTTCTAATTTGATTTACATAGGAACATACAAATTAAGAGCAGGAGTAGGCCACTTGGCCCCTCAAGCTTGGCTCCGCCATTCAATAAGATCATGACTGATCTGATTATAACCTCAACCCCACATTCCAGCCTATGCCCAATAACCTTTCACCCCTTTGTTAATCAAGAATCTATCTAGCTCTGCCTTAAAAATATTCAAAGACTATCTTCCTGAAAAGACGATGGAAGCAGACTTCCAAAGACTCTCAACTCTCAGAGAAAAAAATTCTCATCTCTGTCTTAAATAAGGGGTGACCCTTTATTTTTAAACAGTGACCCCTAGTTCTAGATTCTCCCACAAGAGGAAACATCCTCTCCACATCCACCCTGTCAAGACCCCTCAGGATCTTAAAGGTTTCAATCAAGTAGCCTCTAATTGTTCTAAATTTCAGTGGATACAGGCCTAACCTGTCCAACCTTTCCTCATAAGACAACCCACCCATTCCTGGTATTAGTCTAGTAAACCTTCTCTGAACTGCTTCTGACGCGTTTACAACTTTCTTTAAATAAGGAAACCAGTACTGTACACAATACTCCAGATGTGGTCTCACCAGTGCCTTGTACAACTGAAGCATAACCTCTCTACTTTTGTAATCAATTCCCCTCACAATAAATGATAACATTCTATTAGCCTTCCTATTACTTGCTGTACCTGCATACTATCCTTTTGTGATTCGTGCACTAGGACACCCAGATCCCTCTGAATCTCAGAGCTCTGCAATCTCTCACCATTTAGGTAAGCTTTTTTATTCTTCCTGCCAAAATGGACAATTTCACATTTGCCCACATTGTACTCCATTTGCTAGATCTTTGCCTCACTTAACGTATGTCCTTTTGTAGCCTCCTTATGTCCTTGACAGAAGCTGTTTTGACAGATGTGCAATGGGTGTATGCATGGTTGAAGGACTGTTTAGTGCGAAGGTGGAAGAAGGTGTTCTGATGGTGGGAGTGTCTGGTGGATTTTATTTATGTTTTGGTTTGCCATTCAGCAGTAGCTGAGCCTTTGTGCTATTAGGGTCTCCCAGACACCAACGTATACAGCTGGTCAGGCCTATCATCAGGACAAAACCATCAGAGGTGGCGGTGGCACCGTGGAATACAGTTGCGACTGAGTATCCCTAAAAGTTCTCAACATTGGCTCTGACCCATGAAATCTCATGGCATCAGGTCAGACATGGGCAAAGGCCCCTCCTGCTGATTACCACCTATCCTTCATGTTGAACAGCACCTGGAAGCAGCACTGAGGGTAGTAAGATTATCTCTCATCTCCTCCTCCCTCCCGTAGTCCTTTCCATCCTCTCATTTTTTTCAACTTCAATATTCCCCTTTCTACTTTTCTTTCTCTTCTAGTTTTGACCTCTCCCTTCCCTTTAACTCCTCTCTTCTGCTTCCTTAAACTTTTGTCTCCTGTGAAGGAGGAGAAAAGAAGCTGGAGGATGTGAAGCAGCAAGTAAAACTGCTCCAGTAGCAGGGAAAATTCAGTCTTTTTTTCATTCTTTCATGGGATGTGGGCATCTTTGGCAAGGTATTGCTCATCCCTAATTGTACTCGAGAAGGTGGTGGTGAGCCACCTTCTTGAAATGCTACAGGTCATGTGGTGTAGGTACATTCACAGTACTGTTAGATTGTTCTAGGCAATGGTCATCTCCAGTGTAAAGAATCTAATCATCTCCCTTTGACATTCAATGGCATTACCATTGCTGAATCTCCCAGTATCAGCATCGTGGGGGTTGCCATTGACCAGAAACTGAATTAGACCAGCCATATAAATACTGCAGCTACAACAGTTCAGGGGCTGGAAATTCTGGAGCAAATAACTCATTGCCTAACTCCCCAAAGCCTGACCTAATGACAATTAAGGAACGGCAATATGGCTCCAAGTCAGGATGGTGTGTGGCTTGAAGGGAACTTGCAGGTGGTGTTGTTCCCATGCATCTGCTGCCATTGTCCTTCTAGAGGGTAGAGGCTGTGGGTTTGGAAGGTGTTGAAGGAGCCTTACTGAGTTGCTGGAGTGCATCTTGTAGATGGTACACAATGCTGCCACAGCATGTCAGTGGTGGAGGGAGTGAATATTTAAGGTGGTGGATGCAGTGCCAATCAAGAAGGCTGCTTTGTCTTGGTTGGTGTTGAGCTTCTTGAGCATTGTTGGCCCAAGCCAGAATGTGGCCAGGTCTTGCTGCATAAGGACACAGACTGCTTCAGTATCAGAGTCACAGATGGTGCTGAACATTGTGCAATCAATCATCAGCGAACATCTCTTCAGACCTTATGATGGAGGGAAGCTCATTGACGAAGCAGGTAAATATGGCTGGGCCTAGGACACTATTACGAGGAACTCTGCAACAATGTCCTGGGACTGAGATAATTGACCTACAACAATTACAACCATCTGGATAAAAGCAAAATACTGCTGAAGCTGGAAATCTGAAATAAAAACAGAAAATGCTGGAAAAAACAGCAGGTCTGGCAGCATCTGTGGAGAGAGAAACAGGGTTAACATTTCAAGCCCATATGGATATGGTCCATATCTCCACCAATGCTGCCAGAGCTGCTGAGTTTTTCCAGCATTTTCTGTTTTTATTAACCACAACCATCTTCCTTTTAACTAGGTATGGCTCCAAACACTAGAGAATTTTCCACGATTCCCACTGACTTCAGTTTTGCTTGCACTCCTTGATGCCACACTCGGTCATATGCTGCCTTGATGTCAAGGGCAGTCACCCTCATCTCACCCCAAGTTCATCTGCTTTGTCCATGTTTGGACCAAGACTATAATGAAGTCAGGAGCTGAGAGGTCCTGGCTGGAACCCAAACTGAGTATCAGTGGAGCACGTTATTGCGAAGTAAGTGTTGCTGGTTGGCAGTGTTGACAACCTGTTTATTCCCTAGATGATGATTGAGAGTGGACTGATGGGGCGGTAAACGGCTGTGCTGGATTTTTCCTTCTTTTTGTGGACAGGCCGTATGTGGGTAATTTTCCACATTGCCAGATAGATAGATGCCAGTGTTGTAGCTGTACTAGAACAGCTCAGCCAAGGATGCAGCTCATTCTGAAGCTTAAGTGTTCAATACTACTGCTGGAATGTTGTCAAGCCCATAGCCTTTGCAGTATCCAGCACTGTCAGCTGTTTCTTGATATCATGTGGAATGAATCGAATTGGCTTAAGACTGGTATCTGTGAAGCTGGGGACCTCAGGAGGAGGCCAAGATCCAGCACTCTGGCTGAAGATGGTTGCAAATGCTTCAGCCTTGTTTTTTTGCACTGTTTTGCCTGGTTCCCTCATCACTGAGGGTGGGGATATTTATGGAGTCTCCTCCTCTAGTTAGTTCTTTACTTATATGCCACCATTCACGACTGGATGTGGCAGGACTGCAAAGATCTGATTCATTAGTTGTGGGATCAATTAGCTCTGGCTATCACATGCTGCTTACTGTTTGGCATGCAGGTAGTTGTGGCTTCACCAGGTTGACAACTCACTTTTAGGCATGCTTGCTGCTGTTCTCGCACCAGGATCAATCCCCTGGCTTGATTAAGATCCCTCAGAAAAGACTGTCAACTAAAGCTGAAGCTTGTGGAATTGAATGCAAATTGTTGACCTGGTTAGGAAATTGGCTAAAGCAGCAGGAGACAGAGAATAAGGGTTCAAATGGGAGGATGTGACTTGTGATGCGATGCAAGGATCTGTGTTGAGGCCTCAACTGTTCACTAATTTTATTAACAACTTAGATGTTAGGATAGAAAATCACCTTCAAATTTGCCAAAGCCAGGCAGCATTGTAAACAATGGAAATGGAATTATAAAATTACAGAGATATTGATAGAATAAGTGAATGGGCAGAACTGCGGCCAATGGATTTCAATGTTGGCAAATGTAAAGTCATGAGAACATAAGAAATAGAAGATGGAGATGGCTATTTGGTCCTTCGTGATTGCTCCCCCATTCAACAAGATCTTCTACCATAACTCCACCTTCCTGAACTATCCCCAAATCTGTCAACCTCTGTCTTGAATATAATCAACAACTAATCAGCCACTTTTTAGATTTAAGAATATTAGAAGTGAGTGCTTTCTAAATGGCAAAGAGCTAAAAGCAGTGGAGGAGTTCAAAGACAATTGAGAAACCAGGTAATATCACTAACATATTGTGAACAGGTACAGAAAATAATTAAAAAGGCTAATAGAATGCTGGCCTTTATATCTAAAGAATGAGAAATACAAAGGAGTAGAAGTCATGCTACAGTTATGCAAAGTCTTGGTTAGACTACACCTGGAATACTGTATGCAGTTCTCAGCACCACACGTATCAAAGGGTATTTGGCCTTAGGGGGAATGCAGCATAGATTTATCAGACTCTAAACGTTAAATTACGAGGAGAGATTACACAACTCGGACTGTATTCCCTGGAATTTAGATGGTTAAGGGGTGATCTGGTCAAAGTTTTTAAGATACTAAGGGGAACTGCAAGGGCAGAGACAGAAAGAAGCTATTTCTGCTGGTTTGAGAGTCCAGGACAAGGAGGCATACTTAAAATTAGCACCAAGCCTTCCTGGAGTGAAGATGTTAAACACTTCCAAATTCAAAGGATGGCAGAAATTTTGAACTCTCTTTTGCAAGAGGCAATTGATGCTCAATTATTAACTTTAAATCCAAGATCGGTAAGACTTTTGTTAACCAATGATATGAAGGGAGACTGCCCAAGGTGTAACGGAGTTAGGTTGCAGATCAGTTACAAACTCAATGAATGGTGTAAAAGGCTCAAGGGGTTAAAATGGTCTCCTCCTGTTCCCATATTCCTAGTTGACTGCTATTTCATGCCATAAAGTTGAGGTTGACCATTACCATTGTATTCTCTATTTTAGTTATTAAATCTAGCTGGCCAATTTATTCAAAGGAAGCAGTTTTTTTTCCAGTTGACCTCGATATGAATGCCTGACTGAGCTCCAAGAATGATTAATGTACTCAGCTTTGCAAGCAGTGGTTATACAGCTTGAAAGTAAAAACTTGGTTTGACTGACATCTCTAATACCTTGTAATGCTAATTTTTCTTTTATGTCGTTTGTATGTTTATTTACACAAGATTTAAGAGGAATTAAGTGGATAAAAGCTTTTGAAATTGATACTATAAATGGCTGTAACTGATTGATTTATAAGAAGGTAAGAAGGCCAATGTATTTCAATGGGAATGTTGAATGCCTGTTTCTTTTTGTGGCTGGTAACTCGGTACTGGGTTTCCCCTGTGGTTCACGACTCCTCTGAGAGGCTATGAACCATGTCTACTTATAGAAGGGGCTCGATGTTATGACATGGCAGATGATGTGTGCCAGGCGGATCAAATTGCGAGGGAAACTTGATCACGCGGTCACAACGATTTTGCAATTTGTATTTTATTTCGAGGTGTGTGCCTTGAATTTAGGTAATAAGGCTAGCACAACATCAGAGGTTTTTAGATAACTAAATTAAACATTTACTAACAAAAGATTTCAAGCACATACATAGATCTACAAATTACTATAATAACTCCGGAAACCCCTAATTAATCTGGCTCCCAGTTACACCTCTGTTAAAGCAACAGTAAAAACAAATAGATTTAAACAGACCCAGGCAAAGCAACAAAATACCCTGGCCAGTACTTGATCATCGAGGCTGGAGGCTTTTCACACTTGTGTTAGATCTTTGAATGCCCTCTCCTCTGACACATAGACCGGGATTTTCCGGCCCCGTTGCAAGCGGGACCTGCCACCGGCAAGGCGGCGCCCCAGCCAGAAGTTCATGGACTTGCAGCAGGAACGAGAGATTGCGGCAATGGGCGGGTGCATAAAATCCCGCTGATAGCCTCATCTCCTTTATACATGTTTCTCCATTTGTACTGCAAATTCCATCGTTCCAATAGGTCTTTGGGACTTAACTTTTCTCATAATATAAATCTTTCATAGTACTAATTTTATCAGTAACCTTTGGAAAAGGTAAACACAATGTTTGGCTTAGCTTCTTCTGGCTAAGTGTAACATCTTACCATCTCACTGAAATTCAAACTAACCTAATTTATCTACAAATGCAAATTTTCCTCACATCTCACATTCTAAATCTTTGGCCATGTTTACCTATTTAGCATTTCAAACCTAGCTTCTTTTTGATAATTCAAAGCCTCCAGACCAATTGTCTCCAATTCAATTAAATCTTACACACACCTACACACAGATAAATTAATCCAAAACCCACTAATTACCCACTTTTACAATAAATCACAATAACATTATGAAAATTATTATATTTTCATGACACTTGATCTTGAAACTTGACTAGGGGGAGGCAGTGGTGTAGTGGTACTGTCACTGGACTAGTACTCCAGAGACCCAGGGGATCCAGAGTTGATTCCCACCACAGCAGATGGTGAAATTTGAATTCAATAAAAATCTGGAATTGGAGTCTGATGATGATCATGAAACCATTACCAATTGTTGTAAAAGCCCATCTGGTTCACTAATCTGCTGTCCTTACCTGGTCTGGCCTATATGTGACTCCAGGCCCCCAGCAATGTGGTTGACTTTTAAATGCCCTCTGACCAAGGGCTATGAGGAATGGGCAATAAATACTGGCCTAGCCAGTGCCTACATCCCATGGACGAATAAAAAAAACATCCAAAAAATTGGAGGGAGGTTTGAACTGCCCACACTCACAATGGAATCGGCAAGGGTGGGAATGCTGCCTCAGGGCCTGTGCCCTTATCCTGCACTGGCCAAAATTGCCAGAAATGGGAACAGGAGCAAGAATCCCAGAATCATTTTCCACCCGCCATTTTTAAAGGGTTCGAGTCCCTTGGTGAATATCCATGGCATAGTTTTATGTGTCAGATGATCTTCCAACATCCTAATTCTCTCAAAGGCAGTCAATGCTTCTTCGGCCCAGCGATTTTATGAAACTAGACTGAGATAGACCTGACCAAACTATCACCAAGTCTGTGAGGGAAACCCCTAAAGTGAAAGATAAAATTCTGCCTCTTTTTAAAAACTGTTCCAGTGAATAGCTGTTAAATGCACAGACTGAAGTCTCCCAGAAATTCTAGGAAGTAAGTTTTTTTCATATTGCTGTTGTCCTCTCTGTTCAATATGCTCTGCCGTTTAGCTGACTTTTTTTAGCAGTAAAGTATTTTAAGAATGGAATGTGGATGATTATGATAACAAAGAGAGATTGGATAAAAGCAAAATACTGCAGATGCTGGAGCTCTGATACAAACAAAATGCTGGAAAAACTCAGCAGGTCTGGCAGCATCTGTGGAGAGGGAAACAAAGTTAATGTTTCAAGTCCATATGACTTCTTCAAAGAGACTGGACCTTCTGTTACAGTTTTTGGATAAGTTTTACAAAAAGGATGATTTATTGGAAGCATATCAAGCATGGTCAACCTTTGATAGATTTAAAAAAACAGATGATCAGTCCACGTAGGAATATATTATGGACTTTGATAGATGGTATAAGAGATTGAAAAGATTTGAACTTGAAATCCCAGAGTCTGTACTGGCATTTAAGTTACTCGATTGTGCATGCATTTCTCATATCAATAGACTTGTAGTATTGATGGGGGTTCAATTCGAGGTAAAGACTCTCTTCTGGACCAAATGGCTGCTGCCCTAAAAAAATTTCTAGGAAGACAGTCATTTCCAGTTACTTTCCTATCAAATACAGGCAACTCTGTGGTAAAGCAAAGGATGGATGATTCAATGCTGGCTGAGTTTCGAGATTGGAAGGTTTTAGTAGCTGTTAATAAATTGGAAGATAAGCTGATAAAAGAAGCCAAACAAAAAGAGTTGGAAAGAATTTTGAGGTATATACTGAAATACCAGACAGGGGACAGCCAACTTTATTACACAGATGGATCTGTACAGAGAAGTTGCTTACTGATGGCATGTACAAGGCTAAAGCTAGACTAATGGCTCAAGGTTTTGAAGAAAGACTTGGGGATCAAGATGTCAGTGTGGACTCCCCTACTGCAAGGAAAGTGAGCTTGAAAATTTCTTTGAAGCCATTTTAGCATCATATTCCTGGGAGTGCAAATCGATTCATATAAAAGCCACATTTATGCGGGGTGAGAAATTTCAAAGGAAGTATTTTTGAAACCACCTAAAGAAGATGACAATATAGAAGGAACGCTGTGGGAATTGAACAAATGTGTTTATGGCTTGAATGATGTATCAAGAGTAGGTATTTTTCCGTGAGGTCCATCCTGGTAAAAAAGGAAGCATTCAGTTAAAGGCAGACCCTGTGATGTTCTAATGGTATCACAAGGAGAAATTATCAGAAATCTTTATCATGCATGTTGATGTTTTTCTGTGGCGAGTTTCTGTAGAGTTTGGGCAACGGGTGATCCATAAAATAAAGAAGGAATTTAAGGTTGGAAGCCAGGCTTCAGGGGCCTTTAAATACATAGGTTTAGACATCAAGCAGAACAAATCAGAAGTGACATTAAATCAAGAATCTTATTTAGAAAATGTCAATCCCGTCCCAATAAATATTTCAGATCCTCACAAAAAGAAGATCCTGCATCTAAGGAAGAAACAGACAATTGAGACGTTTGATTGGGCAGTTGAACTGCTTGTGCACTCAGACTAGACCCGATGGTAGTTATGACCTGTTGGAACTGAGTACTGAGTACTATAATGAAGCATGCTACAGTTGAGGAAGTTCTGAGAGCAAATAAAACATTAAAGAAATCGAATTCAGAGAAATGCACATTCGAGTTTCCAGCCTTGGATGAGATGAGGTTGGTCATTTTTAGAGATGCTTCACATGCCAAACTTCCAGATGGATATTCTAGCACAGCGGTGTTTATCATATTCTTGGTAGGAAAGAATGATAAATGTTACCCATTGGCTTGGGAAATTAAAGAATATAAAAAGGGTAGTGAAAAGTGCCTTAGCTGCTGAAACACTGATTCAGTAGAAGCAACAGGGATAGGGGTCTACTTATCCAATATACTGGCTGAATACTAACAAGGGGCAATGTGAGAAAAGTTTGCCCATAGAATGATATTTTGATAGCTGGTCCCTTTGGGATAATGTTCATTCAACGAAAATTGTCACTAAAATAGGCTAAGAATAGACCTAGCTAGCAGAAGAGAAATGTTAGAAGGGAGATCTCTAAGATATGATGGGTTAACACAAGTCACCAATTATCAGACTATTTTACAAAAAGAAATGCCTGCTCTAAGAAATTACTAAATGTATAGGAAGAGGGCCATCTTATGTTACAATGACGAAATAGAAAACCAATTTTTTGTTTTTGCTTTGTAATTATTTAGTTATATGGTAAAGGAAATGTGGGATCTATAATGTGAAAATATGTGATTTGTTTCCTATTGTTTGATGTGAAAAAAATGTTCAAACATTTTTCAAAACTAATTTAAAAGAAAAAGAAGGGAATCTGTCAATGTATTGGTAATTATATTGTCACGGTCCAATAACAATCATGTTGACTGGCAATTATGTTGTATGGCAATTATATTGTTAAGAAAATTCATTGTTAAAACAGGTGATGGGCACTGGCTCACCAATAAACGGGCATAGCTGTAACACTCCAGGGGAAAAGGAATTGCTCTGCTGAACTGTCTTAAGAATAAACCTGCTTGATGTAAAATCACACGATCTGAGTATCCAATGGCAGAATAGCAAAGGTTACCTCTGCGGTTAGTGGTCTGTAATCAGTAGTTAGTAGTTGGAGTAGCACAGAGATAGAGTTTGAAGTGAGAGTTTAGTTGCTGCTGAGTATCTTCGTAAAAAAACACAGTTTCTACCTATGAAGTATCTGCTACTTAACTCTATCATTAGTACCAAATCGACCACCCCTTACAGCAAGCATGCAAACAGAATCCAACATACTGATGACTAGGATCCAAAAAAGTGGCGACAAGGATTAAACAAGTTAAACAAAAGCAAGCAAGAGAAACGAAATCGGCACTGTACCTCGCACAGCAATTATAAGTAGAAGCTCCATTCAAATCATCGAAGTCGCTTCCTCACAGCATGCTGCAATTCGGAACAATTGGTCCTTTTGATCCAGCAACAAACGATTGGTCCCACTGTACTGAGCGTGTCTCATTCTTTTTCCAAGCAAATGAGATTGTGGGGGAAGAGAAGAGGCGGGTGATCCTCTTATGCACATGTGGGAATAAGAATTATGGTTTGATTCGAGGTTTGATGGCACCCAGTGCCCCAGACTTGAGAAATTTTGATGGAGTTAGTGGACTTGGTGAAGGGCCCTTACCAACCAAAGCCCTCAATAACGATGCAATGGTTCAAGTTTAATTCAAGAATTAGAGGCCCAGGGGAGACAGTTGCAAGCTATGTGGCATGCATGAAACAATTAACAGAGCATTGTGATCCTTAAACAATATGCTTATAGGTTAATGTACAGTGTGAATGAGGACACAATTCAGAAGTGATTGTTATCTAAAGCAAATTTGGATTTAAAGAAGCCGCTAGAGGTTGCACTGGCAATGGAAAGTGAAGTTAGATTTGAAAGCCACACAGGGCATACAAAATGGCATCGTCCTCCACATCGGGTGGGAAGCCCCAGCCAAAAAGGCCGTGAAAATGAGAGGCGGGAAAGAGCCCTGGCTAGTAGGAAAATGAGAAAAAACGACTCAGCAGGCAAAACATGGAGCGATATCAATAAAGGTGGAAATAAACAATCTTTTAACGACTGACACTTTAAAAGAAATAGAATGTTTTTATTGTCACAAAAACAGTCACAATGAGAGTGTAAGGAAAGACTCAAGCAAACTTCTAAATGAAATTAAAAAAACAGTGAGACCTACAATGTAGAAGAGCCTGAAGCAACAGATTCAGTTATTTATTTGTTGTATAACTTGAAGGTCGGAAAAACAGAATCAATCTATGTAACAGTGAAAGTGAATGGTAGACCTGTTCGAATGGAAGTAGACACAGGAGCTTTCACTACAGTAATTGGGGAACATACCTACAAATATCCGAGTAATGGGGAACATCAATTAAATTTGGAAGAAACAACTACCCAATTAAAAACATATACGGGTGAAGACATCCCAAGTCGAAGGCATCAAGTTCATTGGCTCCCATAATCTGTAAAGCTACCAGTGCTGGTATTGAGAGGCAGAGGACCAAGCCTCCTAGTGCGAAACTGGCTAGGGGTGATCGACCTTGAGGGACCACTGAGAGCGTTTCTGATTTGGAAAAGGAGTGTGTAAAGACTCAACAACCTGAAGAATTGCAGGCTGTCTTAAGCCAAAGCATGGAAGAACAGCAGAAGGAACTTGAAAAGACCTTGCTTAAGGACAGATGAGGACAGTAACCTCCAAAAGCAAAAAGAAAACTTGCTGAAAGACCTTCACACACTGCAAGATTCCTTCAGGTCAAAGTTGGTACTACGGGAAAAGGACAAAGAAAAATGGAAAGAATTCAGCATCTCTCTAACCAAAACGAAGGATGGGTTGGCAGAGAAGACACATCGATGCTTAATTTTGTTGTTACATTTCTTAGCTTCATCACCGGTATGTGCTCAACAGATCAGAGACCAGACAAGTAGGGACTAAGTACTATCGCAAATACGAGAACAAGTACTTCATGGTTGGTCACAAGAGCCTGTAATCTGACTAAATGAAACCATATTTTAACAGAAGGACTGAAATAACCAGCCAGGATGTATCTTATTGTGGGGAGCACGAGTGATAGTACCTTCAAAGGGTAGAGAGCTAATTGAACTACACAGTGCACATCTAGGAATATCCTGAATTCAGATCAAAGCACGCAGCTACCTATGGTGGCCTGGGATGGATGGAGAAAGAGAGAGATTAGTGAAGAATTGTCAGCAACTGCAAAAGTTACCTTCAACAGCTCCATTACATCCTTGGGAGTGGCCAGGAAGACCATGGGTGTGGTTGCACATGCAAGATCCTACATAGTCAATGTTTCTACTCATTGTTGATACCCATTCAAAATGGATGGACATATATGAGGTGAAATCACCAACGTCTTCTGCTACAACTGAAGTTACATCAAAGTTTTGCCATAACGGACTACCAGAAGTGGTTGCTTTTGGTAACAGCTCGGCATTTATGAGTGCCGAGTTTCAGTGGTTTATTAGCCTCAACGGTATCACTCAAGTAAAAACTTCACCGTACCACTCTTCCTCAAATGGACTGGCCGAAAAGATAGTTCAAACATTCAAGGCTGGCATGAAGAAATTAACTGGAGATTCCAGTAGTTAGTAGTTGGAATAGTATAGAGATAGAGTTTGAAGTGTAAGCACATGTTTAGTTACTGCTGAATATCTTTGTAAATAAATATTTTCTCACTATGAAGTGTCTGCTACTCAAATCTATCATTAGTACCAAACTGGCCACCCCTCACATCAAGCATGCAAACAGGATCCAACATATTGATGACTAGGATCCAACACTTCCCTTATATACAATTATTGAAATTAACAAGCAGTGTCTGGAAAATCAACTAAAGCTTTTCTCTGTATACAGAAGGATGCAGGAGGGATGTCCAAAAATGCACAGTGTTTCTAGTGAAATTATATCTTCTCCACTTTCCAGTTGTAGATGGAAGCTGAATGTTATGATACAATATTCATTAATTCAAATGAGGATACAGTTTGTATTCTGCACAACTCACAACCCAAGAATTAACTTCAAATTCCAGTACAAACCTGCATCATCATGCGTCGTCTTACAGTATCAAAAGGATAAGACAGTATCCCAGAAAATGAGGTTACACCTTGAGCAATCATAAATGACACATAGACTGGAGTATTCTTCTGGTCTGGTAACACACCCTGTGGAAAATAACAGAACAGTTTTTACTATTGCTTGCTAAAATTAGAGTAAATTTTCTTTTTCATTGCATGGGCAGAGCAGATTGCTTTTCAGTGAAATCACTGGAATGAAAATTTTGTGAACTCTTTACCACTAATACAGAGATGATGTAAAAAATACAGGGGTAAATTTTCAACAGCTGATGTTTTCATACAATTTTGCTTTAAATGTCAGACTTGCTCCGAGACCACTGCAAATATCCCTTTCATTTAATATTACGGACCACTCGGGCAAACCTTTAACTATACTCACCTCAGTGGAGGGGTTCTACAGCGTGTATTCACTCCCTTTCAGCTTAAGCTCAAATCAAGAAGTTGGCAATTCCAATGAATTGAATATTATTCAACCTCTCTCCTTTTTCATGTTTTAAGTACTATACATTGGCACACATTACAGCATTTCAGAGAGATGGTCATGCTTCATGCGCTCAAAGCAGGCATTTCAACACCAATCAGTTGTTTTAAATCATGGTAAAACGTGAGCACAACTGAACCAAGCAAAGCCATTTCTGATAAATGAAAGGTGTGGGTTGGTCCCAACTTTAGGTATCAGCTGTGGTTGAATTGGTACAGTTCTTGTCTCTCAGTCATAAGGCTGTGGGTTCAAGGCCTATTCCAGCACTTGAGCATAAAAATTAAGGCTTACACTCCAGTATAGTCCTGAGGGAATGCTGTACTGTTGGAATTCATCTTTCAGATGAATCATTAAACCAAGGTCCTGCATCCTGTAAAAGATCCCACGGCACCATTTTGAAGGTGAGCAGGAGAGTTATCCCTAGTGTCCTGGCCAATATTTATCCCACAAATCAGCATCATAGAAACATATTGCTGTTTATGAGAGCCTGCCGTGTGCAAATTGGCTGTTACATTTCCTACAACAGCGACTATAATCCAAAATTATCTGTATGGCTGTAAAGCGCTTTAGTTCATCCTATGATAGTAAAAAGCACTACATAAATACAGGTCTTTTTTTCTTTTGACTTCACAATATTGGCTCAAATTTGATCACTGGATTTAGCTGCCTATTAGGATTAACAAGACTGCACACAGCCCCTTAGTATCCAGTGAAAGTTATTGTGGTTTCCAATGAACCACAATTAGGAGAAAACAATCACGTTGTTCAATTACTGGGGAAAGATGAAGTTCTGCTTTTCTTCTGTTTCAACTTGCCTATGTACCTTCAAAACAAGAACACAAGAAATAGGAGTAGACCATTCAGCCCATCGAACCCATTCTGCATTCAATACAACCATGGCTGATCTTAACTACACTTTCTCATCTGCTTGCCATAACTCAATTACCTGAGACACCAAAAATCTGTCTATCTCAGACTTAAATGTATTTAATCATGGAACATCCACAACCCTCTTGGGTAAAGAATTCCAAAGATTCACAACTCTGAGTGAAGCAATTTCTCGTCATCTCAGTCCAATTGATTGGCCCCTTATCCTGAGATTGTGCCCCCGTGTTCTGGATCCCCCGATCAGCAGAAATAATCTCTCAGCATCTATCCTATCAAGCTCCTTCAGAATCTTGTACATTTCAATGAGATTGCCTCACATTCTTCTAAACTCCAGAGAATACAGGCCCAGTTTACCCAGCTTCTCATCATAGGGCAACCACCCCAGCCCAAGGACTAATTTAATGAACCTTCACTGCACCACCTCCAATGCAAGGAAATCCTTTCTTAAATATGAAGACCAAAACTGCACACTATAGGCCAGATGTGGTCTCACCAAAACCCTGTACAATTGTAGCAAGACTTTTTTATTCTTGTACTCCAATCCTCTTTCAATAAAGGCCAACATGCCATTTGCCTTCCTCTAGACTGGGGACAATCAAATTGGCAAGAGTGGTCTAGAAGATGAATTTGTAGGATGTTTCCATGACAGTTTTTTTTTTGAGCAATACATTATGGAGCCAACTTGGGGCAAAACTATCTTAGATCTAGCATTTTGTATTGAATCAGAATTAATTAGTAACTTCATAGTAAAAGATCCACTGGGAAATAGTGATCGTAATACCAATGAATTCCATGTTAGGTTGGAGTGTGACATACTCCAATCACAAAGAACAATCTTAAACTTAATATAAAATAGATTGTAAAAGCTTATATAAATATGTTAAAAAAGAGAGTAGCTAAAGTAAATGTTGGTCCTTAAAGCAGAAACAGAAGAAATTATCACAGTAGAAGACCTAAGTTTCATATCAGAAATAGATAGTAACCAAGGGGCTAGGTAACATTTGCCAACTTCCAAACAGATGGAACTCTCATCTAATTTAAGGAATTTTGGAAAATCATAGCTAGCGCATCCACTACCTCTGCAGCTATCAATTTTAGAATCCTGGGTGTAGGCCACCAGATCTCAGGGATTTGTCCAATTTTAGTCCCTTAAGTTTCTCCAATACCTTTTCTCTGCTGATATTAATTTCCTTAATTTGTTCGCTTCTAAGCCCTAGGTAACTTTTTGCTTGAATTCTATGCACTGCAGGGAAGCCAAAAATTGGATACAATTTGTCCAAACCTTTAATAATTTTAAACATTTCCAACATATTCCCAGACCCAGGGCAGTCAAACTTTTATCATATCTCATTCCCTTAAATTCTGGGGTCAATCAAGAAGCCATTCCGTTTCCCTGTTCCAGTAACTCAGTATCATTTTTTCAAATAGGGAGGCCAAAGTTGCATGCAGTAACTTCAGCTGCCGTCTCAACAAGGACTATTACAGATTTAAAATTACCTCCCTGGATTCATACCCCTTATACCCCCCTTGCTATGCATCCTAATACTCTGCTTTCTTTTCCCAAACCGTCCGGGAACTGTTTGTGCTGATGATTTCAGTGACCTGTATATTATAACTCCAAAGAACTCTCGCCAGCTCTAGCATCTCAAGTATACTCCCAGTGAGGATATAATTCACATCAACACTTCCTCTGTCAGATCTCATAACATTATTACAGTTTTCAGTGTTAAATTACATTTTGCATTTGTAAGCCAACTGATCAAGCACATCAAACTCCTTTTCAATTTGTATGTGCACATTGCTATTCATCATTTAAATTTGGTACCAAATTGATAGTCTGCAAATTTGGTCACTTTAAACAATTTCTCCTAAATTTCTAAAAATTATACACAGCCATCCCAACTATGTAGTACTCCATCGCTAACTGACTTCCAACCCATGCACTCCTACTCATTTTTGAATACAACTAACCATTTGCTAATCTATTTTAATACATTTTTCATCTATCCCATGGACTTTTATGTAGAAGCTTATTGTATTAGGCAGTGTCAAATGCATTCTTGAAATCCATTTGGATAATCAATGTCTTTCCTGAAAAAATTTTTAAAAGACTGGAGAAAAATAAGAGGGAGACCGCTTTCTGGGGCTGGTACAGGTGTGATAGGCAAAACAGACTCATGCTGTGTTCTAAATTTCAATCATTAATTAAATTCCTCTTCTCAAAGAAAGTTAGAACAAAACAAAAACTAACACCACCACGACACCAGAATTCCCTGCTCACCATAATCTTGGATGCTTCCTCAGAAACACCTAGTCAAAGAATGACATGCTTTTTTGACAAAGCATGATGTTGATCAAAAACTGGCGTAGCCTGAACTGTCTGCATTCACCTCTTCTGCAGCTCCTGGCACATCTCCCTGACAATGATCTTGAACTATTTTGTCAGCTAGGATGTGCCATCTTCTGCAATGATAACTGCAGCACATATCCATCAGATTTGGTGATACTCTCAATCAACTGTGGCCTGAAATATACCTTTGCCTCTGCAGTGCTGCAACCTTACCAAAGGAGATGATGAGGATGGAGGACCACTAAACCATTCTCATAACCACCTCACACAGCAACACATTCATTTCAGTAACTACCAACCAGAGATTGGGTGCTGGGTGTTCCGTCACTTTCTTCTCATCTCCCACCTGTACCTTGGTTTGCCCTGCTCTTTATTTTGTCATTTTCTCTTAGTCCCCAGCTTTATTCTAATTTCATCCCACAAATTTTTATACAAGTAGAAAATTAACAATTTACAATGGTTGTAAATATTAACAATAGTCTCAAGGCTAATTGCTGCAACTCATCTGTCTGTCTTCTAGTAATTCAGGCAACGGTGCCAGTGGATTTAGACACCTTTAGAGAAACTGTAAATGCCTTTGTAATTCTTTAAAAATCTATTCTTTCATGGGATGTGGGCATCACTGGCTAGGCCAGCATTTATTGCTCATTCCTAATTGCCCTTGAGGAGGTGGTGATGAATGGCCTTCTTAAACCACTGCAGTCCAGGTGTGTAGTTACAGCCATAGTGCTAGTATGAAGGGAGTTCCAGGATTTTGACCCAGCGACAGTGAACGAACAGTGGTAGAGTTCCATGTCATGATGGTGTGTGACTTGGAGGAGAACTTGTAGGTGGTGGTGTTTGCATGCATGCTGCCCTTGTCCTTCTAGGTGGTAGAGGTTGCAATTTTGGAAGATGCTGTCAAAGGAGTTGCTGCAGTGGATCTTGTGAATGATACACACTGCTGCCACTGTGTCAGTAGTGGAGGGAGTGAATGTTGAAAGTGGTGGATGGGGTGCCAGTTAAGCAGGCTGTTTTGTCCAGGATGGTGTCGAGCTTCTTGAGTGTTGTTGGAGCTGCACTCATCCAGACAAGTGGGGAGTATTCCATCACACTCCTGACTTGTGCCTTGTAGATGGTGGACAGGCTTTGGGGAGTCAGGAGGTGAATTACTCACCGCAGAAGTCCCAGCCTCTGATCTGCTCTTGTAGCCACAGTACTTGTATGGCTGATCCAGTTCAGTTTCTGGTCAGCGGTAACCCCTGGATATTGATGGTGGGGGATTCAGCGATGGTAGTGCCATTGAATGTCAAGGGGAGATGGTTAGATTCTCTCTTGTTGGAGATGGTCATTGCCTGACATTCGTATGGTGCGAATGTTGCTTGCTACTTATCAACCTAAGCTTGAATGTAGTCCAGGTCTTGCTGCCTACGGACACAAAATGTTTTAGTCCATTTTTGTGACATGTCTTTTTAATTGCTCTCATCTATTAATTTTCCATAGTCAATTTTCTGCTAGCATCACCACGGTGCTCCCTAACTGAACCACTTGTCCAAATTTGCATTTTAAGCTATGAAAGTGTGATGATCTGGGTAACTTGGTGCAAACAGCAAACTTCTATTTTAGTTTGTCTGAAACCTGCCAGTAGCCATTCTGAAATAAATGGTACCAAAAGAGAAAACCAACACAACTGTACGAAAGAAAAAAAACCCTTGTATCTACTACTTAAATGAATGCACTTACAAGGTCTTATTTACAGTATACGGTCTTTTTTATTGTAATTTTGATTCCCATTTGGCAAGTTATGTATTTTCTTCATGTTCTGTACCATTCCCTAACAACAGCCACATTCTATTATACTTCAGCCAGTCTGACATGCTACTAGATACACAAAAGTTAAGTAGGTTGACATGCCCTTTCAGTTTCCCTCCCTCCTACTGGGGAAAATATTATTTTCCAAGTGACCAAGCGGAGATCAGGAACAAAGCATCTTAAAAACACAATGAAGAGCATGTGCCCTAACAATCTGCATTTACTTACTGTATGCCGGCTCCCAGATCTATCTGCTGTCAATGTACTCCTTGTAGCGTAAAGATATAATATCTTAATTCCTTTAATGCCTAAACCTTGTTTAAAATGTGAAAACTATAATTAACAACTTAAAACAATCCCTTCATAGTACTACTCGCCATTGATCTGACAGATGAGATTATACAAGCGTGGCACTGTTTGGAGTGATTGTTGATAGTTTACATCATCAGTTTTCATTCATCAGTCAATAAAGCATTACAGCAATTTTTTGTGAACTCCACATTTGGGGGAACAATACCTTTGTATAAACAATACCATCTGCAAGTGCTCCACCCCATTTGTACCTGTCCTAACTCACCTCCAGACTATCCCTCCTCTTTAATAACTTTAAGTTTTTCAAATTGTTGCCAACGGTCTGACATAACTCACTGTTTGCTATTGCTGTACACAATGCTCTGGGAACAGATGAAGATGAAAGTAGGAGCCATCCGCTCCATTCCCTTAGAATGATAGAATGTTACAGTATAGAAGGAAGCCATAGACAAGTCCACATCATTTATGTAAAACAAATTTGAATTAGGTATCTCTAGTCGTCTGCTAGCTTGTCCTCAATTCTGTTTCCTGATATGAAGAGGTTTAGTACTTTGGACAGTGCATTATGACAGCTTCCAGAGAATCTGCATGAACCACACTCTGGTTGATAAAATCTCCTAGATCTGCTGGTCCTCAACTCGTCACGTATGTCCTTTGGGATGCCAGACAGGAGACAGGAATCTGACTACCCCCACATTTTGGGCTATCCCAGGGGAAGTTGACCTAATTTGATGTCATAAAAACAATGCAACCATGGCTAGCCCTACATGTTAATGTACAACTAACCGAAGAGATATCTCCACTAGCACACTGGAAGAAGCCAGAATCAAAGAAATTGGGGGCAGTGTTGATTTTCATATTAACAGGCAATGTGGCATCACTAGGAAGAAGCTCCTCTCAAAGATGGTGAAAGATGGCTGCCATGACCAGCCACATCAATCTGAGCCTGCAGAAGCACCATTTTTCAGATAATTGAAGGAAGTTGAGCCTCTGTCTGTAGATCCTCTCATCTGGGCAGTGCCTCCTGTGACCTCTGACCCTCTGCTGCTCTCTCTCTGCCATTTTCACCTTTGTTCTCCAGTTGTGTGCTGTGCACCTCTCAAAGATCACTGCATATCCCACTGCAGCACAACGCTGCTACCATGGATGGTCACTGCCTTCTTCATCCAATTGAAAACATTCATGTGCCACCCACAACCCTCATCATGATGTCTATTTGAAAGCCTCCAATCTTTTGAAAAACACCTATGACCCAAAAAATACTCTGCAAAACACTTGTCAGAAGGAACTGGCTAAGAAGTTGTAACAAAACAGAATGCCAACCAGTCGATGTTTACATTTATGTTCCCTCAAGCCTCCTCCAATCGTTCCTTAACTATTAGCATAACTCTCTGTTCCCTTTACCTCATATTATCCTTAAATTTATCTTGATTATTTGCCTCAACTATTCTGTGGTACAGAGTTCTACATTTTCAACACCTGGCAAATAAATTTCCTCTGAATTCATTATTTGGTTTCTTGGTGACTACATTATACAGATGGTCTCTTAGATATTCCACTCCCCACAAATGAAAATTCTATGTCTACTCTTTCAAAACCTTTCATAGTTTTAAAGGTCACAAAGTCAGCTCTCAGCCTAAAGAGACTCAGCCTATTCCTCCCTTCCTGTTAGGTATGAGATGGCAGTTCACTCTATCCAGTGCCTCTATATCCTTTTCATATGACAAGCAGAAATGCAGACAACACTCAAGTGCAGTCTAACCGAGGTTTGATACAAATTTAACATAACTTCTCCACTTTTAAATTCCATCCCTCTAGAAATAAACCCAAAGTTGTATTTGCTTTTGTTTTGATCTGCACATAAACTTTAGTGACTTCTGTTATTTGTATTCCCAGGTTCCTTTGCTACTCTACCTCATTTAGATTCTTATTTTCCAACTAATACGTGATCTCCCTATTTTTCTTAAATGTAATACCTCATACTTATCTTTGTTGAAATTCATTTGCAAAATATATATCCAAATAAGTCATTCATGTCTTCTTATAATTTGAAGGAGCCCACATGCTCAGCTTGATTGTGCCAGCTGAAAAGATACCCCAACCTAATTCACCTCCAGGCTCTTGGTCTGTAGCCTTGTAGGTTACAACATTTCAAATGCAAATACAAGTATTTCATGAATGTGATGAAGGGTTCTGCCTCTACTACCCTTTCAGACAGTGAGTTCCAGCCCCTCACCCACTCTGGGTGAAAAACCTTCACCTGAGCTGCTCTAATTCTCCGACCAAATACTTTAAATTTATGACCTTAGGAGTGCAGCTAAAGCCAAGTCCATGGCATCATGGTTGGCTCAGCTGTACAGGGGGACAAGAAGAAGAATGGAACAGCAATCATGATCAGAGGTTCTATTGTTAGGGGAACATACAGGCATTTTTATGCAGCCGCAGACGTGAATCCAGAATGGCATGTGCCCTTGTGCCAGGGTCAATGATGTCCCTGAACAGCTGCAGAGCACCCTGAAGCGGGAGGGTGAACAGCCAGCATATCAGTACCACATCAGTACCAATGACGTAGGTAGATAGGAGAATATGGTCCTGCCGTCAAAATTTAGGAACTAGGCAGGAAATAAACAAGCAGGAACTCAGAAGTAGTAATCTCCGGATTAGTCCTGGTACCACACGTAAGAAATATAGAAATTGGAGGATAGAGCAGATGAATGCATGGCTGGAGAGCTGCAGGACAGAGGGCTTTAGATTCTTAGGATATTGAGATCAGTTGTGGGAGAGATGGGACCTGTACAGGTCGGACCTAAACAGAGCCGGGACCAATTTCCTTGCGGGGTTATCTGTTAGTGCTATTGGGGAGGGTTTAAACTAACTTGGCAGGGGTGTGGGAACCAGGAAGCAATAGTGGAAAGGGGTAACAAGATACAAGGAATATTGGGGGAGACAGATAGTACTAGAGTAGGAAATAGTAAGGTATTGGGTAGGCTCATCTAAGAGGGAAAGTACTACAGTCCAAATTAAGGTTACCGTTCATGTATGTGGATGTGCAGAGTGTGATAAATAAGATTAGTGAGTTGCAGGCCCAGTCAGCCACATGGAAATGTGATATTGTGGCAGTAATAGAAACCTGGCTCAAAGAAGGACAGGACTAGGTATTAAATATCTTCGCTACAAAAGGTATTCAGGAAAGATAAGAAAGGGAGAGGGGGGCGGGGTGGTGGCAGCAGAATTGATTAGGGAGAACATTGTAGTGCTGGAGACAGAGGATATCCCAGAGGGGTCAAGGACAGAATCTATTTGTGTAGAACGAAGGATCGACAAATTACATTGCTCGCTGTCATCTATAGGCCACCAACTACTGAGAAAGGAGTAGAGGAACAAATTTGCAAACAAATTTCGCAGAAGTGCAAGAATTATGGAATAGTTATAATGGGGGACTTTAATTATCCAAATATAGACTGGGATACTAGTATCGTAAAGGGCAGAGAGGGTCAAGAGTTCATAAGTGTGTGTTCAGGAGTATGTTTCCAGTCCAACAGGAAAGGAGGCATTGCTGGGCCCGGTTATTGGGAATGAGATGGACCAAGTGGATCAGGTGTCAGTAAGGGAGCATTTGGGGATAGTGATCATGGTTTCATAACGTTTAAGATAAAAGCAAAATACTGCGGATGCTGGAAATCTGAAACAAAAAGAAAAATAGCTGGAAAAACCCAGCAGGTCTAACAGCATCTGTGAAGAGGAATACAGTTAATGTTTCGAGTCCGTATAACTCTTCATCAGAATTAAGAAAAATAGAAATGAGTTGAAATATAAGCTGGTTGAGGGGGGTGGGACAGGTAGAGCTGGATAGAGGGCCAGTGATAGATGGAGGCAAAGAAGAGATTGCCAAAGATATCATAGACAAAAGGGGAAAGGGGTGTTGACGGTGGTGATTTAGCTATGGAATGTGCTAATGGTGATATTAAGGGTAGAAAGCAGGATGAGAAAGTGACAGATAGCCCTAGAAGGGGTGGGGTGGGGGGAAGGGATCGAAATAGGCTAAAAGGTGGAGATAAAACAATGGATGGAAAATAAGATTTAGTTCATTTAGTTTCATAAGGTTTAGTTGGCTATGGAAAAAAGACAAGGAGCAATCCAGAGTTAAGAATAATTAACTGGGGGAATGCCAAATTCAATGGGATAAGAATGTATCTGGCCCAGATAAACTGGAACCAAAGATTAGCAGGTTAAACTGGAAATGAATAATGGGCCTAGAGATAGTTCAAGCACAGTCAAGGTATAGTCTCACGAATGGGGAAGGTTAGGGCACACAAATCCAGAGATGAAGAAAGGGATAAAGATGAAGCAGGAAAAGGATGCTTATGACACATGTCAGGTGGATAATACAATTGAGAACCAGGACAAATATTGAAGATTCGGCAGCAATTGATAAAGAAAATAAGAGAAGCAATGACAGAATATAAGAAAGGACTGGAAGCTAACATAAAAGGGAATCCAAAAGTCTTCTATAGGCATATAAATAGTATAATGGTGATAAGAGGAGCAATGGGGCTGATTAGGGACCAAAAAGAAATTACCCATTGAGGCAGAGGCATGGCTGAGATATTAAATGAATACTTTGTATCTGTCTTTACCAAGGAAGATGCTGCCCAGGTCACCGTGAAAGAGGAGGTAGTTCATACACTTGAGAGGTTTAAAATTGATAAAGTGGATAATTGGATAGGCTGTCTGTACATAAAGTTGTTAAGGCACTAAGACTGGATGTAATGCACCAAGGATACTGAAAGCAGTGAAAGTGGAAACAGCAGAGGCATTGGCCATAATTTTTCAGTCTTTATTAAATTCAGGGGTGCTGCCAGAGGACTGGAGAATTACAAATGTTATACCCTTGTTCAAAAAAGTGTATAAAGTTAAGCCCATCAGCTACAAGCGAGTTTAACTTCAGTGTTGAGGAAGCCTTTAGAAATGATAATTTGGTACAAAATTAATAGTTACTTCGGTTAATTAAGGAGAGCCAGTGTGGATTTATTAATGGAAAATTGTGCTTAACTAACCAGCTGGAGTTGTTTGAGGAGGTAACAGAGGTGGCTGATGAGTGTAATGCTGTTGATGTGATATACATGGATTTCCAAAAGGCATCTGATAAAGTGCCACGCAGCAGACTTATGAACAAAGTTAGAGGTCAAGGAATAAGAGACAGTAGCAACATGGATATGAAATTGGCTGAATGATAGGAACAAAGAATCACGGTGAACGGTTGGTTTTCAGTTTGGAAATTTATATCGGAGTTCCCCTAGGATTGGTGTTAGGACCCCTGCTGTTCCTGATATACATTAATGACCAGGATCTTGGTGTCCAGGGCACAGTTTCAAAATTTGCAGATATAAAACTTAGAAGTATTATGAACCGCGAGAAGGATAATGTAGATCTTCAAAAGGACATGGGCTGGTGGAATGGTCAGACAAGCGGCAGACGTAGTTCAATGCAGAGAAGTGATTCATTTCGGTGGGAAGAGCAGAGAGACAACATAAAATAAAATAATTCTAAAGACTGTGCAGGAGCAGAGGAACCTAGGTGCATAAGTGCATAAATCACTGAAGGTGGCAGGACAGGTTGAGAGAGTGGTTAATAAAGCATATAGCACACTCAGCTTTATAAATAGGGGCATAGAATACAAGAGCAAGAACGTGGTGTTAAACTTGCAGAAAACATGATTCGGACTCAACTAAAGTAGTGTGTCCAGTTCTTGGCACTACACTTTAGTTAGGATGTGAAAGCTTTGGAGAGAGTGCAGAAAAGACTCACGAGAATTGTTTGAGGGATGAGGAACTTCACTTAGGTAGAAAATTTAGAAAGCTGGGATTGTTCTCTTTGAAGAGAAGATTGACAGGATATTTGAAAGAGGTATTCAAAATCATGAGTGCACTGAAAAGGGTGGATAGGGAGAAACCGTTCCCATCGATGAAGGTATTGAGAACCAGAGGGAACAGATTTGAGATGATAGGGCAAAAAAAAGTAATGGACACAAGAAGAAAAACCATTTTACACAGCAGTCAGGATTTTCCCGTGGCAGGGGCACGAAGTTGGAGCAAGCGACACCCGCCAAAGGGTGTCGTGGGTAAACCTACCAAATTGCACAATGTTCAGCTCATTAATTATGCAGCCACGAAGTTCATGTTGAATTTCTTGGCAGGTCGGGCAGGCAGTTGGCTGCCCTGCCGTCATGTCCAGACACCCCCGCCCTTTCCTTGCAGAGCTGCACTTCCCTGAACCTTACCCCTCCACGCTGCAGAGTTGCCCATCCCCAGCTCCCCAAACCCTCGACCCACTGCAGCGTTGCCCTTCTCCGAACACCACTCGCCCGCACCACCTTGCAGTGGCCCTTCCTCGGACACCTCTCCCCTCAGCAGAGTTGCCCCTCCCCGGAAATCACCCCCCTGCAGTGTTGTCTTTCACTGGCTCCACCCATCCCCTGCAGAGTTGCCCTTCTCTGGGCATGCAAATTACAATCCTGATGTTCACGAGTGGGAAAGACGACCCACCATGAATGTGCTAATGGGAAAGCGACCTGCAAGTGGATTTTTGACTTTTGACCTCACTCCAAATTTTCTGGTCTCGCCCACCACGATTCCCACCACTGGCAGGACTCAAGAGTTCAGCCCAGAAAGTGGTTAGGAAATGGAATGCACTGCCTGGGAGTGTGGTGCAGGTAGGGTCAACTGTAGCTTTCAAAAGGGAGCTGGATCATTAATTGAAAAGGAAAAATTTGCAGGGCTACGGGGAAGAGGAAGTGGCTATAGGTTTATTGGTCCTTCAGAGGGCCCACACACGGACAAAATAGGTTGAATGGCCTATGGTTCTATCCACTCCATTTCGACCCTCAATTTTATACATCTTAATTAAATCTCCCCTCAGCCTCCTGTGTATGAAAAGCAACTCCTCCAGGATAGCCTATCCATCCTAATTGTTAATATTCTCTATTTTTGGCAACATCCAACATTCAGGTGGTGGCATAGTGGTATTGTCACTGGACTAGTAATCCAGTGACCCAGGGTAGCACTCTGAGGACTTGGGTTCAAATCCCACCATGGCAGGTGGAATCTGAATTCAATGAAAAAAAAATCTGGAATTAGAAGTCTAATGTTGACCATGAAACCATTGCCAATTGTTGTAAAAACCCTTCTGGTCCACAAATGCCAAATCTGCTGTCCTTACCTGGTCAGGCCTACATGTGACTCCAGATACACAGCAGTGTGACTGACTCTTAAATGGCCTAGCAGTTGTATCAAACCATGAGAAAGTCAACCAGACTGACCACCCTGTATTGACTCAGGCACTGCAAATGACAATGGCAAACTCAGCCTGCTGACCCTGCAAAGTCCTCCTTACTAAAATATGGGGGCCAGTGACCACCACACAGTCATTTTGGAGACCAAGTCCTGTATTCACATTGAGGATATTCTCCATCATGTTGTGTGACACTAACACTGTGATAAATGGGATAAATTTTGAGACTGGGCAACTATGAGGCACTGTGGGTCATGATCAGCAGCAGAATTATACTCAACCACAATCTGGAACCTCATGGCCTGACATATCCCCCATTCTACCATTACCACCAAGTTAGGGGATCAATCCTGGTTCAATGAAGAGTGAAGGAGGGCATGCCAGGAGCAGCACCAGGCATACCTAAAAATGAGATATCAACCTGCTTGTTAGGGAAAAATTAAAATTGCTAAAAGAGAACAGTGCAAGAATTTACTGAAAAACACTTAAAATCTCCAGGCAGACATGACTGCTAATTATATTAAGAGTTGAAGATTGTCAGATGAACATTGCACAGCCTTGAGAGTCTGGAGATACTGGAGACACAAAAAAGGACATAAATTAGATTCAGTGTACTCCCCTCTCACATAGGGAAGAGGCAGATGGTTTTAGCTTAGATATGAGAAGACATACAATAGACAAAGAGGGGGCTCTGATGAAACACAAACAGTGTTGAGCTGTGAGAACCAAGGTCTTTGCATACATGTTTTAATTTTGATTGGATAATATAATTATATATACATCCTTTAGAATAATTGGTTAGCAAAATCACATGTTTAAGTACTCAATAGGATAGAGTTAGCATCGTGTCAGTTACCGATTGGATGTATTCAAATATACTCAAATGTATTATGAAAAGGAAAAGTACAAAAATAATGAAATGTAATCAATCTGGGAGCTGGGTCTTCATTCTTAGGAATGATTGCAGCTCCCTTGCATATGCTTGAAAAAGCCAGTTAAAGGAAACCTGAGTCTCTGTGGTCGCTGTGTGATCGGGGATTGTAATTTCTCCTCTTCAACTGGCCTATGTGGTAGTTGCACGATTGGAGGGAGTACCTTCTTCACTGCTGAAGCTACAACAGAGAACTACTTGTGTGCCAAACAGCATAAGCAGCAAGTGACAGGCGGAACTAGGCAATTCAACAACCAATGGATCAGATCTAAGCTCTGCAGTCCTGCCACATCCAGTCGTGAATGATGGTAAACAACTCAAGGGAGGTGGCTCCACAAATGTCCCCATCCTCAATGATGGGGCAACCCAGCACATTAACGCAAAAGACAAGACTGAAGCATTGCAAGAATCTTCAGCCAGATATGCCGAGTGGATCATCCATCTCGGCCTCATCCAGAGGTCCCCAGCATCACAGATACCAGTCTTAGGCCAATTCAATTCACTCCACATGATATCAAGAAACATAGAAAATAGGAGTAGGTCATTCAGCCCTTCGGGGCTGATCTTCTATCTCAACGCCATACTCTTGCTTTCTCCCCATACCCCTTGATGCCTTTGGAGTCCAGGAATCTATCTATTTCCTTCTTAAATATATTTAGTGACTTGGCCCCCACAGCCCTCCATGGTGGAGAATTCCACGGGTTCACCAACCTCTGAATGAAGAAGTTTTCCCTCAACTCAGTCCTAAAAGGTCTACCCCGTATCCTGAGACTGTGGCCCCTTGTTCTACACTAATTGTCTGTGGGCGCGCTGCCAGCTCTGGCAGCACACCCACCGACCAAACAATTGCGTGGCTGTGCGCTGACCTCGGCACACTTGGCCGTCATCGCACGTCATTTCACGCTCAGTCGGGTCGGGCGTGCGCCCATCCGCTGAGCTAAAAATTCTGCCATGCTATCAGACCTGAGTTTTCCCATCATTTTCTATATTTATTTCAGATTTCCAGTAGCTGCAGCTTTTTGCTTTTAAGGTTCCTTCCAGTGATTGGTGTACAAGGGCACCCAGATCCCTTTGTACATCAACAAAAATGGAATGATACAGAGAAGATGAACATTTCCTATATAAATAATTTAAATAATACTCTGCCATTCTGTTTTTCCTACTTCACACTTATCCACATTATACTGCACCTGCCATCTATTTGCCCACTCACCCAACTTGTCTAAATTGCCTTGAAGCCTCTTTACATCCTCCTCATCGCTGATATTCCCACCAGGTTTTGTATCGTCAGCAAACTTGGAAATATTACATTTTGTTCCCTCACCCAAAACATTGATATATATTGTGAATAGCTGGGGCCAAGCACTGATTCCTGTGGTTCTCCACTAGTCACTGCCACTCGAAAAAGACCCATTTATTCCTACTCTGTTTCCTGTCTGCTAAACAATTCTCAATCCATGTCAATTTTTACCCCCAATCCTATGCGCTTTAATTTTGCACACTAACCTCTTATGGGACTTCACTAAAAGCTTTCTGAAAATCCAAATACACCCATCCACTGGTTCTTCCTTATCTATTCTGCTTATGTCCTCAAAATACTCCAGTAGATTTGTCACACATGATTTCCCTTTCATACATCCATGTTGACTTTGTCTAATCCCGTTGAAATTTTCCAAGTGTCCATTTATCACATTCTTTATAATAGTCTCTAGCATTTTCCTTACCACTGATGTTAGGCTAACTGAGCTGTAATTCCCTGTTTTTTCCCCTCATTCCTTTTTTAAATAGTGGGGTTACATTTGCCACCCTCCAATCATCCAGGACTGTTCTAGAATCCACAGAATTTTGGAAGATGACAACCAACGCATCCACTATTTCCATGGCCACCTCCTTTAGTACCCTGGGATGTAGATTATCAGGCCCTGGGGATTTAGTGGCTTTCAGTCCTATTAATTTCTCCAGCACTGGTTTTTTCAGTAATACTAATTTCTTTCAATACCTCCTCCTCCTCCTCCTCACTAAACCCTCAATTCCATAGTATTTCTGGGAAGTTATATGTGTCTTCCTCCTTGAAGACAGAACTAAAGTAGCTGTTTAATTGCTCTGCCATTTCCTTGTTCTCTATTATAAATTCTCCCGTGTAGAAGTGTAAGGGATCTACAATTTTCTTCACCAATCCTTTTCTTCTTATGTACTTATACAAGCTTTTACAGTCCTCTTTTATGTTCCTTACAAGTTTAATCTCACGCTCTATTTTCCCCTCTTAATCAATCTTTTGGTCCTCATTTGCTCAATTCTAATCAGCTTTCAATCCTCAGGCTTCCTACTTTTTCTAGCAAATTTATATGACTTCTCTTTGGATCCATAACCTTAATTTCTTTTGTTATCCATGGTTGGGCCATGATTCCAGTTGTGTTTATGCGCCAGAAAGAAATATATAACTGTTGCAATGCATACATTTGTTCCTTAAATATTAGCCATTGCCTATCCACCTTTTAATGAATATAAAAACAAAAAGCTGCAGATGCTGGAAATCCAAAACAAAAAGAGAATTACCTGGAAAAACTCAGCAGGTCTGGCAGCATCGGCGGAGAAGAAAAGAGCTGACGTTTCGAGTCCTCATGAACCTTCGACAGAACTTGAGTGCTGTCGAAGGGTCATGAGGACTCGAAACGTCAACTCTTTTCTTCTCCGCCGATGCTGCCAGACCTGCTGAGTTTTTCCAGGTAATTCTGTTTTTGTTTCACCTTTTAATGAAGTTCCCCAATCTATCTCATCCAACGCATGCCTCATACCTTTGTAGTTTCCTTTGTTTAGGTTTAGAACCATAGTTTTGGATTGGACTACTTCAATTTCCAACTTAAGAAAGAATTCCATCATGTTATGGTCACTGTTCCCGCACAACAAGATTATTAATTAACCCCTTCTCACTGCACAAAACCAAATCTAGTTGGTTCCTCGACGTACTGGTCTAAAAAACCACGTTGTACACACTCCAGGAATTCATCCACCATAGTATTATTGCTAATTTGGTTTGCTCAGTCTATATAGATTAAAGTCACTCATGATTACTGTAAGCACCCTTATTACATGCATCTCTAATTTCCTTTTAATACCATCCTCTACCTTACCACTCTTGTTTGGCAGCCTATGGACAACTCCCACTAATGTTGCTTTTTAGCTCCACCCACGCTGATTCTATGTCTAGATTTTCTAAGCCAATATCCTCTCACTATTGCACTGATTTCATCCTTAACTAACAATGCCATGCCACTTCCTTTTTCCCTATCCTTCCTTCCTAAATATCAAATACCCTTGGGGATTCAGTTCCCAGTCTTGGTAACCCTGCAGCCATGTTTTTGTAATTGCAATCATATAATACCCATCTACATCTATTTGTGCTGTTAATTTGTCTACCTTGTTGCAAATACTCAGTGCATTCAGATAGTGCTCTTAGACTTGCCTTTTTACACATTATTTTTGTACCACGGCCCTATTTACTGCCAGCCCCTGTTTCCTCTGCCTTCCACGTTTGCTTTTCACTTTTCTGCCTTTCATTTCTATCTTTGTTACCTTGCCTTGTGTCTCCCCACTCAGGTTTCCATCCCCTGCCACTCTAGTTTAAACCCTCCTCCACAGTACTAGTGAATCCCCCTGTGAGGATACTGGTCCTGGTCCTGCTGGGGTGCAACCCGTCCAGCTTGTACAGGTCCCATCTTCCCCAGAATCGGTCCCAATTCCTCAGGAATCTAAAATCCCTCCCTCCTACACCATCTCTCTAGCCACATATTCATCCAGTCTATTTCCTGATCTCACTAGCACATGGCACTGAGAGTAATCCTGAGACTACCTTTGATGTCCTGCTTTTTAATTTATTTCCTAGCTCTCTATATTCTGCTTGCAGGACCTCATCCCTCTTTTTATCTATGTCATTGGTACCGATATGGACTACAGTCTCCGTTCATCCTCCCCCTTCAGAATGTCCTGCAGCCGCTCAGTGACACCATGAAACATACCATCCTGGTGTCACATCTGCAGCCGCAGAAACGTCTGTCTGTTCTCCTTGCGATAGAATCCCCTATCGCTATTGCTCTGCAATTCTCTTCCCCCCCCTCCCCCACCCCGTGCAACGGAGCCACTCGTGAGGCCACGGACTTGGCTCTTGCTGCATTCCCCTGAGAAACCATCTCCGCCAGCAGTACCTGTCTAGTGCCTTTACTCTGTCTGGTGATCAGTCATTCCCTTTCTGCCTGTGCACGTTTTACCTGCGGTGTGACCACCTCGCTGTACATGCTATCCACAATGATCTCAACCCTGTGGATGCTCCACAGTGAATGCAGCTGCTGCTGACTTTGCTGCGGAGTAACTGCAGCTGGAGGTAGTTCCTGCACATGTGGTCACCCAGGACCCTGGAAGTCTCCCTGATTTCTTACATCGCACAGGAGGCGCATTCCACGTCATGGAACTGCCCTGCCATGACTTACCCTTAAATTATTCCCTTTACTTTTACTTCTAATTTACAGAGTATTAAGGACAGCAGAACTACTCACCAAGTCCTACCTACCAAGGCTGCTGCTATTCTTTGAGGAAAGATAGAAAAATGAAAGGATCACCTCCTTCTTTCTTCACCAAACTCCCTCACTCACAAAACTGAAGCAGTCAAATACAGCTCAAGACAGCACTCAGTGCAGACAAGGCAGCACTGTTGATGGCTTGTTTTTGTGCTCCCTGAATCCATTAATGAGCTACAAGCAGAGCCTGAAAGAGCCCTGTTTTAAAGCTGGGCTGTTTGAAAGCTGGACTAAAACACACAAACTGCTGAAGGCACTGGACATTGCAAAGGCTATGGCCCTGACAATATTCTAGCAATACGACTGAAGACTCCTGCTCCAGAACCTGTTGCGCCACTAGCCAAGCTGTTACAGCACAACTATAACACTGGCATCTACCTGGCAATGTGAAGAATTGCCCAGGTTATGTCCTGTACACAAAAAGCAGAACAAATCCAACCACACCAATTCCCCCCCATCAGTCTACTCTCGATCATCAGCCAAGTGATGAAAGGGGTCATCAGCAGTGCTATCAGGCGGCACTTGCTAAGCAATAATCTGCTCAATGATGCCCAGTTTGGGTTCTGCCAGGGTCACTTAGCTCCTGACCTCATTACAGCCTTGGTTCAAACAAGGATTAAGGAGCTGAACTCCAGAGGTGAGTGAGAGTGATTGCCCTTGACATCAAGGCAGCATTTGACTGAGTGCGGCATCAAGCAGCCCTAGTAAAACTGGAGTCAATGGGAATCAGGGAAAATCTCTCTGCTGGTTGGAGTCATACCTAGTACAAAGGAAGATGGTCGTGGTTTTTGGAGATCAATCATCTCAGTTCCAGGACATCACCACAGGAATTTCCTCAGAGTGATGGCCTAGGCCTAACAATCTTCAGCTGCTTCATCAATGACCCTCCTTCTATCATAGGGTCAGAAGTGGGATTGTTTGCTGATGATTGCACAATGTTCAGCACCATTCATGTCTCCTCAGATACTGAAACACTCCATGTCCAAATGCAGCAAGACCTGGACAATCTCCAGGCTTGGGCTGACAAATGGTAACAAAGATTCACGCCACACAAGTGCCAGGCAATGACCATCTCCAACAAAAGATGCCAGCTTCGATGGCCGGGCCAGCATTTACTGCCCATCCCTAACTGCCCTGGAGAAGGTGGTGGTGAGCTGCCTTCTTGAACCGCTGCAGTCCATGTGGTGTAGGTACATCCACAGTGCTGTTAGGGAGAGAGTTCCAGGATTTTGACCTAGCGACAGTGAAGGAATGCCGATATATTTCCAAGTCAGGATGGGAGTGACTTGGAGGGGAACTTGCAGGTGGTGGTTTTTCCATCCATCTGCTTCCCTTGTCCTTCTAGATGGTAGTGGTCGTGGGTTTGGAAAGTACTGTCCAAGGAGCCTTAATTCCTTCAGTGGATCTTGTCGAATGTACAAACTGCTGCTGCTGTGTGTCGGTGGTGGAGGGCGTGAATGTTTGTGGATTTGGAGCCAATCATGTGGGCTACTTTATCCTGGACAGTGTCAAACTTCTTCAGTGTTGTGGGAGCTGCACTCATCCAGGCAAGTGGAGAGTATTCCATCACACTCCTGACTTGTGCCTTGTAGATGGTGGACAGGCTCTGGGGAGGCAGGAGGTGAGTTACTCATCATAAGATTCCTTGCCTTTGAGCTGCTCTTATAGCTACAGTATTTATATGGCTAGGCCAGTTCAGTTTCTGGTCAATGGTGACCCCAGGATGTTGATAGTGGGGGATTCAGTGATGGTAATGCCATTGAATGTCAAAGGGCAATGGTTAGGTTCTCTCTTATTGGAGAAGGTCATTGCCTGGCACTTGTGGTAAGTAACATTCACGCCACACTTGTCAGCCCAAGCCTGGATATTCTCCAGGTCTTGCTGTATTTGGACATGGACTGCTTCAGTACCTGAGGTGTAGCCAATGGTGCTGAACATTGCACAATTAGCAGCAAACATCTCCACTTCTGACCTTATGATGGAAGGAAAGTCATTAATGAAGCAGCTGAAGAAGGTTGGACCAAGGACATTACCCTGAGGAACTCCTGCAGTGACGTCCTGGAGCTGGGATGACTGACTGCCAACAACCACAACCATCTTCCTTTGAGCTAGGTATGAATTCAACTAGTGGAGAGTTTTCCCCTGATTCCCATTGACTTCAGTTTTGCTAGGGCTCCTTGATGCCACATTCAGTCAAATGAAGACTTGATGTCAAGGGCAGTCATCTCATCTCACCTTGGAAGTTCAGCACTTCGTTCCATGTTTGAACCAAGAATGTAATGAGGTCAGGAGCTGAGTAGCCTTGGCGGAACCCAAACTGGGTGTCAGTGAGCAAGTTATTGCTAAGCAAGTGCCACTTAATAGCACTGTTGATGACCCCTTCCATTACTTTACTGATGATTGAGAGTAGACTGATGGGGCAGTAATTGACCAGGTTGGATTTGTCCAGTTTTCTGGGGGGGTACAGGATATACCTGGGCAATTTTCCACATAGCCGGATAGATGCCAGTGTTATAGCTGTACTGGAACAGCTTGGCTAGGGGCGCGGCAAGTTCTGAAGCACAAGACTTCAGTACTATTGCCAAAATATTGTCAGGGCCCTTTGCACTATCCAGTTTCTTCAGCTGTTTCTTGATGTCACAGAGTGAATAAAATTGACTGGAGACTGGCATCTGTGATGTTGGGGGTCTCCGGAGAGGCCGAGATGGATCATCTACATGGCACATCTGACTGAAGATTGTATCAAATGCTTCAGCCTTATCTTTTGTACTGATGTGCTGGGCTCCCCAATCATTGAGCATGGGGATATATGTGGAGCCTATTCCTCCAGTGAGGTGTTTAATTGTCGACCACCATTCACAACTGGATGTGGCAGGACTGCAGAGCTTAGATCTGATCCATCGTTTGTGGGATCACTTAGCTCTGTCTATTACCAGCTGCTTATACTGTTTGGCATGCAAATAGTCCTGTGTTATAGTTTCTCCAGGTTGACACCTCATTTTTAGCTATGCCTGGTGCTGCTCCTGCTCCTCTTCGATGAACAAGGGTTGAGTCTCTGGCTTGATGGTAATGGTGGAGTGGGGTATATGCCGGGCCATGAGATTAAAGATTATATTCTGAGTACAATTCTGCTGTTGTTGCTGATGGACCACAGCACCTCATGGATGCCCAGCCTTCACCACTACCATCCTAGATCTGTTCAAAATCTATCTTATTTAACACCACGATGGTGGGCATCCTCAAAATAAAGGCGGGACTTTGTCTCTTACAATGACTGTGTGGTGGTCACTCCTACCAATACTGTCATGGACAGGTGCATCTGCGGCAGGCAGGCAGGTGAGGATGAGGTCAAATATATGTTTTTCCCTCACCACCTGCCACAGACCCAGTCTAGGACCTTAGGACTCAGCCAACTCAGTCAGGTGCTAAGTCCCCCACCCAGTGTACATTCTGCACTCTTGCCACCCTCAGTGCTTCCTCCAAGTAGTGTTCAACATGGAGAAGCACTGATTCATTAGCTGAGGGAGGGCGGTACGTGGTAATCAGCAGAACGTTTCCTTGCCCATGTTTGGTCTGATACCATGAGACTTCATGGGGTCCAGAGTGGATGTTGAGGACTTCTAGGGCAACTCCCTCCTGACTGTATACCAATGTGCCGCCATCTCTGCTGGGTCTGTCCTGCCAGTGGGACAGAACATACCCAGGGATGGTAATGGTGGTGTCTGAGACATCATCTGTAAGGTATGATTTTGTGAGGATGACTATGTCAGGCTGTTACTTGACTGGCCTGTGAGACAGCTCTCCAAATTTTCTCCCACTAGTCCCCAAATGTTAGTAAGGAGGACTTTCAGGGTCAACAGGGCTGAGTTTGTAATGCTGAGATTGATGGTTCCATTCCCTTTTTGAGGCTTTGAAGTGGCTTGATACAACTGAGGTATTGCTGGGCCATTTCAGAGGGCATCGCTATGGGTCTGGAGTCACATGTAGGCCAGACTAGGTAAGCATGGCAGATTTCCTCACCTAAAGGGCATTAGTGAACCAAATGGATCTTTACAACATATCAACAATAGTTTCATGGTCATCATTAGACTTTTAGTTCCAGATTTTTATTGAATTCCATACCACAACAGAATTCGAATCCAGATCCCCAGAGCATTATCCTGGGTGTCTGGGTTACTAGTCCAGCGACAATACCCACTACGCCATTGCCATTTAAAATGTCGGAGACACGATGAAGCCTAAATCATTGATAAATGCCATGAAAAGCAAGGGGCCCAGTACCGAGCCCTGCAAAACCCCACGTGAACAGGCGTTTCAGTCAAAAACATTGATCACCTCATCACCATTACCGTTTAACTTCCTGTTATTGATCCAATTTTGGATCCAACATGCTACTTTCCCTTAGATCCCTTTGGGTTTACTTTTCTGACCAGAATGTCACAATGGACAATCAGGGATGGGCAATAAATGCTGGCCTTGCCAGAGACACCCATTTCTTGCAAATGAATAAATATTTAAAAATTGCTTGGCAGTTGAAGCTTAAGACAAATGTCTGAATGAATTTTTGCTCCTAAGGCTATTAGAAATGCCTGGGTAGAGGTGCTGGATGGAATTGGAACTTCCACCCCAGATACAGATCGGAGGTGGCCAAAGGGGCTGACAAGTGCCGAGGTCAGCTGGTTAAAACATATTAAACATTGGGCCCTCTAGGCCTCACCCCTTCTCAACCCAAACCCACTCCCAATGCCCATACATGCCAACTTACACTCCTCACCAATCCCCACGGCCCCTTATTGACCCTATGCCAACTCATGCCCCCCAAACTTTTGCCCTCGTACCTTCAATGCCAACTGACCCAGTATTCACCATGGACCGACCTCAAGAACCATGCTGAGATAAAATAAAATAAAGATCTAAATATCTATTTAAAAAACCTCATTCATGAAAGCCCATTCAATACATTTAAATCCCCTCAACTTCATAATACTCTATAAAAACAAATTTTGCATTCATAACCATAAACAAAAGACAGCCAATCCTTTAATAACCTCTGTGAGCTGTCCATCAATTTTTTAACTTACACCCTCCACTGTGATGATAGGTTGTAGAAAGTAGTCAAGCAGTAGCCATGTTATAATTATAATACTTAGGGTTCTGTCAATACACAGGTATTGACAGTGATGGCACATGTTTTATTTTCAACTCAGACAGGGAAAGGCAGTTTTTAAAAAAATTTTCAAAGGGCAGGCTATTTAAATATCTTCACTGGGTGACAAGCATACAGATCTTATCTACCCTTCACGAGCATTTATATCTCCTCTAAAAATTTGCAACTCTCACACTGCGGCTTAAGGCCCTTGCTCTAGCAAAAAAAGGGTTGTTTGATCTCAGTGCGGTGTTCAAATGGCCCTGCTGAGTTCAGATTTCCTACATGTGGGAGTTACGCTCCATTCTTTTTCTCTTACTGGCAAAAATATGATTGATTGAAAATGGGGGCTTCAGGATTTGGGTCTCTCCGCCATTTTTAAAGGACCCCAGAGTCTTCATGCTCTGTGAAAATTCTCATTGATTTTCTTCTGCCTTCAGAAGGCAAGAAATATCACAACAGGTCACACAATAAAATCAGTAGATGAAATAAATAAATAAAATGTAAGCTAAACTAAACAACTTATTTGACTAAACAATTCAAAATGCTTGTTCCCTGGATTTGCTATGAAATCTCTGGGACCCTGGCACTGACAGGAGTTTGAAATACAGAAATCAAAAGTATATACAGTAAGTTAAAAAAACCCTCAAAACATTTTTAAATGTCAATAGTTAGCTGGGGAATGCACCATACATACTCAATAAGTAAACATATAATTTTTCACTCATTCTATTTAGAAGTACTTTTAAAACGTTACCTTGATTGTGTCATAGCACCCAAAGTAGGAAGCTCGATACACAATGATGCCATTCACTGAAACAGCAAATCCCTGATAAAGTCCCCGAGGCCCATCCCGCTTTGCAACTTTCATGATGCAATCAGCAAGACCTGTAAACTGCCGCTCCTTCGGACCTGTAGTTTAAAAGAACATGTTTAGTTACTTTAAAAGAGGTCTTAGTTTTCAATACATAAAATTAGTGCATAATTGTGAATAAAGATGCTGAATTATAGAGTGCACTGTGGTTGTCCAGCCCAAATTAATTACACTAATTGTATTACGTTGGCTCAGCAGGCCAGGCCGTACTCTCAATTCAGCCAGGTGCTAAATCCCAATCCAGGGCTGGCATTTTCTGCTCTGGGCCTAAGTCAGGTGGCGGGAGTGGGAAGTCAGAGGGGCTCCCGCTGGAGAGCAGGGCAGGTTAGCATGTTGAATTGTGCGCTGCTGACCTAACGAATTATGCAGCCAGGAGAATTACATCGCATCATGTGGTGGGGCAGGTAAAAATTTGCATGCCCCGCCATTATGTCTGGGCACCATATTTAAAAGGCATCCAGACAGCAATTCATCACGTTGAGTCCAGGACATTGAGATGGCTTCTAGAAAGCAGCAAGCACTGGACCCATGGTTCAGTGATGCCTCCCTGGAGGCTCTTCTCCAGGTCTTTGAGGGCAGAAGGGACGCCCTCTTTCCCAGAGATGGAAGCAGGAGGCCCACCTGACTCACCACAGCAGCCTGGGAGGAGGTCGCTAGAGTAGTCAATGCCATAGGGGTGCAGAGGAAGACTGCCCTACAGTGCAGAAAACACGAACAGCTTAATCTCTGCCTTCCTAAAAGCCCTTCAGAAGCTGCTGGGGTGCTGCCTCATTGCCTCACTGCAGTCTGTGTGGTCAACTGGTAGGAAGGCGACTGTGGGTTGCTGACCCAGCCGCACTGAAAATGGGGTGTGGTTGGGGGGGGGTGGGTGGCGGGAGAGGTGTGTTGTAGTAGAGGGCTATGCCATGCCTCTGCAGCCCTTGTCCACCTAACTGCTAAAGCTCACAGGTCTGGTGGGGGCTGCCGAAGTATCCTTGGGAACTAGCAGAAGTGCATCATTTACATAGCGCACACAGCTGCCAATGGGTCAGTGGTAGAGGGGCTGAATGTTGAGGATGCTGGATGGGGTGTCAATCAAGTGGCCTGCATAGTCCTCAGTGGTGTCCAGCTTCGTGAGGGCTGTTGGAGCTGCACTTCTCCAGGCAAGTGGGCAGTATTCCTCCAAAACCCTGACTTGTGCCTTGCACATGGTGGACAGGATTTAGAGAGTGATGAGGTCACTTATCAGCCACACAATTAGCAGCATGCACCCAGCACCTGTATCAGAAGTGCTCACAAACCATCTACCTTTACACAAGAGAAGACAGTGCACAACAGATGAGAGGGAGAAGACAGGAGGGAGCACACCCAACATCCAGCCTCACTCACAATATGAGCAGTGGGCTACTGAGCTGGCAGGGAAAGATCATAACCACACACTGCCTCCTCCAAGCATCCAGTGAGGAAGCATGCTTAATATCTGCAAATTGGGTTCTGAGGGTGAGGCTCTGTGCAATAAAGGAGGCAGCCTAGGCAATCACTCATTCTCTCCTCTTTCCACTTAAAATGGCAGTAGGAGGCCAGACCTCGCACCTGGAGTCAGTCCCAGCCCGCAGGAGGCCTCGGAAGAGGACAACTTTTCACCTGTACAGCCATCACAGCATTCACCTGCACCCTCCACCAGCCTAGAGACACACACTTCGGTGGCTCATAGCTCTAGTTTAGGCTTGGGCTCAAACTCTGGTGGTCACCTCACAGACACATGTCCACAGCAGGAGGAGGCATTGACAGCGAAGATCTCCAGCACTCGGTAGACTGCTGGAGAAAAGGCCCCTGCTGAGTCCGAGTCAGGTGATGAGCCTCTGGGAGAGGTCTTGGAGATGTTGCTGGAACGTCAGCGAGAAGCAGAGGAACATCAGGCAGAGGTGTCAGGGGCCCTCAGAGTGGCATGTGAGGTCGAGGGGTCTGTTCGTGTGCTCTCTGATGTAGTGGTTCCCACATGTGAGGGCATCGAGGTCCGTAATGGGGAGGATCGCAGATGCCATGGAAAACCTGGTCCAGCAGAATGCCCAGTTTCTGCCAGAGATGATCTCAGACCTGCACGCATTGCTGGAACCATGGGTGAGCTTCTGCTGTGGTTGCGTGAGAGTGGGGGGTAGGGGTGGAGGAGAGACAGGTACAAAAAGAAATATAAGAAATAACAAAAGCAACACAAACATTTTTAAAAATCATACTAGGATAAAGAGAACAGTCAGGAACAATATGGGCCCCTTGACTTGCTGCAATATTCCACTGAAACTTGATGCAAGCTTGAGAACAGCACCTCATTTTCCAATTAGGCATTTTACAGGCTTCTCGGCTCAACACTGAGTTCAAAAATTTCATACTATGATCTCTGTCCCCAGTGTTGATTGTTTTTTTTTGCCATGTACAGTCTGAATTTTGGTTTCCCTGGGCAGAATTTTACAGTCGGTGTGCGGGAGCAGGTCTGAGACACCGGCACGTAAAGTGATGCACGATGATGTCGGGCATGCACCATAGCGATATCGCGGAAGGCCGCGCTATGAGGACGGAAGTGCGCCTGCCATTAATTAACGGGCTAGTTAAGGCCCTTGAAGCATCAATTGAAATCGATTTTGCTCAGCCCGTGCAATTTTCAGGGCTTGGCACGGGCACAACAGGCAGGCGGATAGGCCATATTTTCAAGAACCCCATCCACGGGCGGGATGAGAGGAGTGAGTGGGCTCGCTAATGTGAGTTGTTAGTACTTTAGATTATAAATTATTGCTACTTGCTTGTGTGAACAGGGCAACTTTACTTCGCTTCAGAGATGCTTTTACAGAAATAACAGGCTTCAGTTCTGGACTCCGGAGGAGTCATAACACTTGGGGACTTCCCTTACCCTGGGAATGGGGATTGTGATCTCTGCTGGAGGCACTTCCTGAGGAAGAGAGGGCCAGAAGGGGGAGGAGGCCAGGTGTCCCTATTCAGCCTCCAGGGGAGCTACCTGTGGGAGGACAGGGCAGGCACAAGGGGCGCAGGGCCAACAGGAGGTCCAAGGCAGAAGACGCCACAGAAGATGCCACTATCCTGCAGCCAGGGTTTACAGGCGGCGATGCAGCTACCTCAATATGTCCAAGGTGCAATGCTGAAGGAAGCTCTGCCTCTCAAGGGAGAGCATGACCTCCATCAGTCAGATGATCAGCCCTCAGATCAGCTCCAACAGTGTGGGGGGACACCACATGCCAGTGGCGAAGGTCACGGCGGTCCTCAACTTCTATGCCTTCGGCTCTTTCCAGGGGTAGGTGGGTGACCTTTGTGGAGTCTCCCAATCAGCTGTCCACAATGGTGTCAAGCTGGTGACAGATGTGCATTAACTTTCATTCACTACTGCACGTACGTGGCCATCCAGGCAGAGCTAGCCAGAGGCTTTACAGCGATTGCTGTGTTCCCCCGCATCCAGAGTGCAATCGACTGCACACATGGCCATCAAGGCACCAGCAGGTGAGCCGGGCGCCTTTGTCAATGGGAAGGAATTCCCCACTCCATGAACGTACAGATAGTGTGTGACCATAGGATGCAGATTCTGCAAGGTACCCAGGCAGCTCCCATGATGCTTACATCCTTAGACACTCCCAGGTGCTGAGGCTCTTCAGTGCTCCAGTCAGGTTGGATGGACGGCTGCTGGGTGACAAGGGCTATCCCCTCAAAAGGTGGCTCATGACGCCACTCCGCCATCCAAGAACAGAGGCCGAAGCGGTACAATAGGAGCCATGCCTCCACAAGGGCAGTGGCAGAGAGAACCATCAGTCTTCTCAAGATGCGCTTCCGATGCCTGGACTGTTCAGGTGGCGCACTGCAATACCCGCCAGATTGTGTGTCACTGATAATGTTGCACGCTGCGCTCTCCACAATCTGGCGCTGGAAAGGCAGTGGAGTAAGATGATGGTGACACAGCTGCTCTGGCAGCAGACGATGTGCCCAGTAGTGAGTCCGAGGACGAGCATGCTCAGAGGATGGAAGCAGACCTGGGCAACCTCCAGGGAGGCAGCGACACCTGGGAGGCTTTGATCCAATGCTCCTTCAGCTAGCCTACCAAAGATGAAGCACCACCATATGCCAGGGCTGCAGGCTCCAAACTCGATAGCTGACAGGAACATTTGCTTGATGGAGTTCCCCAGAGGTCAATGTTGGGACCTTTGCTCTTTCTGATATATATTAATGACCTAGACTGGTGTGCAGGGCATGATTTCAAAATTTGCAGATGATACGAAGATTGGAAATGTTGTCAACTGTGATGAGGATAGGCTTGAACTTCAAGGACAGAGACATGTTGGTGTTTTGGGCAGAATAGTGGCAGATAAAGTTCAATGCAGAGAAGTGTGAGGTGATCCATTTTGGCAGGAATAATACAATGAGACAGTATAAAATAAAGGGAGAGACTTTAAAGGAGATGCAGGAACAGAGGGACCTTGGTGTATATGTACACAGGTTATTGAAGATGGCTGGGCATATTGAGGTACCAGTTAATAAAGCATATAGTATATTAGGCTTTATTACTAGGGCATTGAGTACAAGAGTAAGGAGGTCATGTTGAACTTGTATAAGACACTAGTTAGATCTCATCTGGAGTACTGTATCCAGTTCTGGGAGCCTTACTTGAGGAAAGATGTGAAGGCATTGACGAGAATACGGAGGAGATTTATAAGAATGATTCCAGGGATAGAGAACTACAGCTATGAGCATAGATTGGAGAGGTTGAGACTCTTTTCCTTGGATAAAAGAAGGCTGAGAGGAGACTTGAAAGAGGTATTCAAGATCCTGAGGGGTATAGACAGGGTAAATAGTGAGAAACTGTTCCCACTCAAAAGAGCAACAAGTACTAGAAGGCACAGATTCAAAATAATTGGCAAAATGAGTAAACGTGATATGAGGAAATTTTTTTTCACCCAGAGGGTGTGACTGGAATCTGGAATGAACTTCCTGAAAGGTGGTGGAGGCAGCTTTAATCGAGGTATTCAAAAGGGAGTTGGATTGCTCCTGTAAAGAAATAACGTGCAAGGTTACAGGGATAAGGAAGGGGAGTTGGACTAGGTAGAATGCTCCTTCAGAGAGCCAATGTAGACCCAATGGACCAAATGGCCTCCTTCTGTACTATAATGATTCTGTTATTCTGTGGGTTAACAGGAATGTGGGGTTAAGGTTACAATCAGATCAGCCATGATCTTATTGAATGGTGGAACAGGCTTGAGGGGCCGAGTGGCCTATTCCTGCCCCTAATTTGTATGCTCCTAAACCTGGAGTACATTAAGCAGTTATGGGCAACAGCTTAGAAAGGATTTGTTTGCCTCTGAGGGAGTTCTGCACAGATTTATTAGAATGTTACCTGGATTCCAAGGTTTAAATTATTAGGAAAGATCACACAGAGCATGGTTGTATTCCCTGGAATTCAGCAGTGGTTAAGGGGTGATTTGATCAAAGTTTTCAAGATGTCAAGGGGAAATAGATAGGGCAGTCAGAAACTATTTCTGCTGGTCGGGGAGTTCAGGACTAGGATCATAGTCCAAAAATCAGAACCAGATCTTTCTTGAGTGAAACTAGGGAGAACTACTGTCTACATAGGGTCAATTGTTAATTTCAGATCTAAAATAGTTAGATTTTTGTTACTCAAAGGCATGAAGGGATTATGGGCAAAGGCGGGTATTTTGGAGTTAAGTCACAGGTCAGCCATGAACTCACTGAATGCAGAACAGGCTTGAGGAGCTAAATGGCCCACTCCCTGTTCCTATGCTCCTGTACTTATTTTCTTCCATGCCTCCAAGCCACACAGAGTTTCTCAATTAAGTAGAAGACATCTTTTCTCCTGTCCTCCCTCAGCCTTTAAACTGAGACACCTAATCCTCCGTGATTTCATTTTCCATCTCAGGTCTCTTTAGCCTTTCTCGTTTGAATTAACTGCCTTCCTTCCCTCCCTAAACATTTCTCTTGAAGAGAAGCTCCAACTCATGCTCACAGCCGTCTCCCACAGCCTCCCATGATCTGGATAACTGACAAAGCCATTTGCTTGTATTTTTCAGCACTAATATACCTGCTTTCAATCCCACTTCCTTCTGCAACTGCTATTATAACTTACCCTATTCCGCACCCCCCCCGCCCAAGTAATTTACAAATTCCCAATTACTGAGTGCGTAACCTTCCCTCTTCACTTCTGTAGCTGTTGATTTGCTCAGGCATTCCCTCACTTCCAACCTTTTGTACTCATGTCTCCAGTAAAATATTTAGTCTTTCATCCTCTTTGCTCCCCCTGGTATGACTCCCAGTTTTGTTCCCTCAACTTCAAAGGCACAGCCTTCAGGGTATCTGGCATGTAACTGATTTAGCGGTATACTACCAGGTCTGGCTGGATCACAAAGTGCTATCTAACTTCCTCCTCCGCTAAAATCACTCACTACTCCATGATCATCTTGGAGAGCAAAAATAACTCCTGGCTTCTTTCCTCCACAATCAACCATCTCTTTAAACATTTTTTCACTGTCTGGTTCAACTGTGAAGGGCTTGTCACTAAGATTGTTCAGCTACTTCCAACCTTCCGCCCTGCCCTTGTCCTGAACCTGTGTCTCTAGTTTCATGCTCATCTCCCTCATACCCTATTACATCTCATCTCTTCCCATGAAACCTACCTCATGCTTCTATCAAACCAGCCCTACTAAATGGCTAATCAGCCAACAACTCTTCCTGGGCTCTATGACAGTTGACATTGTAAATTCTTCACTCTTCATGAGGGCAGACAGTGCAACTTGAGTACTTGGTTGGAGAGATGCCTTAGAAGGGATTGCTTTAGATTCCTGGGGCATTGGGACCTGTACAAGCCAGACAGAAACATAGAAAAATGGAAGCTGGAGTAGGTCATTCTGCTTTTTGAACCTGCTCCGCCATTCAATATGATAATGTCTGATTCTCTCCCTTATTGCCATACTCCTAATCTCTCCCCATACCTTTTGACGCCTTTGGAGTCCAGGAATCTATCTATTTCCTTCTTAAATATATTCAGTGACTTTGCCTCCACGGCTCTCCGTGGTAGAGAATTCCACAGGTTCACCAGCATCTGAATGAATGAAGAAGTTTCTCCTCATCTCAGTCCTACCCTGTATCCTGAGATTGTGACCCCTTGTCCTGGAACCTCCCCCCCAGTCAGAGGAAACATCATCCCTGGATCCATTCTGTCCAGCCCTGTCAGAATTTTACACGTTTCAATGAGATCCCCTCTCATTCTTCTAAACTCCAGTGAATACAGGCCTAGTCGGCCCAATCTCTCCTCATATAACAATCCTATCATCCCAGCCACCAGTCTGGTGAACCTTTGCTGCATTCCCTCTATGGCAAGTATGTCCTTTCTTAGGTAAGGAGACCAAACCTGCATATAATACTCCAGATGTGGTCTCATCAAGGCCCTGTATAGCTGCAGTAAGACATCCTTGCTCCTGTACTCAAGTCCTCTCACAATGAAGGCCAACATACCATTTGCCTTCGTATGACTCTTCTTCAGAGCTCTGAAGAGTCAGAGTCATACAGACTCAAAACGTTAACTCTGTCTTTCTCTCCACAGATGCTGTCAAACCTGCTGAGTTTTCCCAGCATTTTTTGTTTTTGTTTCAGATTTCCAGCATCCGCAGTATTTTGCCTTTAACATGCCAATTGCCTTCTTAGCTCCTTGCTGCACCTGCATGCTTGCTTTCAATGATTGGTGTACAAGGATAACTAAGTCCCTTTGTACATCAACATTTCCCAATCTATCACCATTTAAATAATATTGTGCCATTCTATTTTTCCTACCAAAGTGGATAGCTTCACACTTATCCACATTATACTTCACCTGTCATGTAGTTGCCCACTCACGCAACTTGTCTAAATCACCCTGAAGTTTCTTAACATCCCTCTCACCACTCACATTCCCACCTAGTTTTGTGTTGTCAGCTAATTTGGAAGTATTACATTTGGTTCCCTCATCCAAATCATTGATATATGTTGTGAATAGCTGCGGCCCAAGCACTGATCCCTGCAGTACCCCACTAGTCACCATGTGCCATTCTGAAGACAACCCATTCATTCCTACTCTGTTTCCTGTCTGCTATACAATTCTCAATCCATGTCAATATATTACCTTCAATCCCATGTGCTTTAATTTTACACACTAGTCTCTTATGTGGGACTTCATTAAAAGCTTTCTGAAAATCTAAATACACCAAATCCGCTGGTTCTTCCTTATCTATTCTGCTAGTTAATCCTCAAATTCCTGTAAATTTGTCAAACATGATTTCCCTTTCATAAATCTATGCTGTCTAATCTGTCTAATCCCACTGACATTTTCAAAGTGTCCTGTTATCACATCCTTTATAATAGATTCTAGCATTTTCCCTACCACTGATGTTAGACGAACCAGTGTATAATTCACTGTTTTTTTCCCTTCCCTCCTTTTTTAAATAGTGGGGTTACATTTGCCACCCTCCGATCGGCCAGGACTGTTCCAGAATCTACAGAATTTTGGAAGATGACAACCAACGCATCCACTATTTCCATGGCCACCTCCTTTAGGACCCAGTAGATTATCAGGCCCTGGGGATTTAGTGGCTTTCAGTCCTATTAATTGCTCCAGCGCTGTTTTTTTTAGTAATACTAATTTCATTCAATACCTCCTCCTCACTAAACCCTCGATTCCCTAGTATTTCTGGGAAGTTATATGTGTCTTCCTCCCTGAAGACAGGACTAAAGTAGCTGTTTAATTGCTCTGCCATTTCTTGTTCTCTATTATAAATTCCCCCGTTTAGGGCTGTAAGGGGCCTACAATTTTCTTCACCAAACCTTTTCTTCTTATGTGCTTAAAGAAGCTTTTACAGTCCTCTTTTATTTTCCTTACAAGTTTGCTCTCATACTCTATCTTTCCCCTCTTAATCAATCTTTTGGTCCTCATTTGCTCAATTCTAACCTGCTCTCAATCCTCAAACTTCCTACTTTTTCTAGCAGCTTTATATGACTCCTCTTTAATACTATCCTTAATTTCTTTTGTTAGTCTTGGTTGGGCTACATTTCCTGTTGTGTTTATGCACCAGGAAGGAATATATAACTGTTGCAATGCATACATTCGTTCCTTAAATATTAGCCATTGCCTATCCATGCCTTTTAATGAAGTTCCCCAATCTATCTTAGCCAACTTATGCATCATACCTTTGTAGTTTCATTTGTTTAGAGTTAGGACCATAGTTTTGGATTGGACTACTTCACTTTCTAACCTAAGGAAGAATTCTATCATGTAATGGTCACCATTCCCTAAAGGACCCGGCATGATAGGATTATTAATTAACCCCTTCTCATCGCACAAAACCAAATCTAGGATACCCCATTCCCTAGTTGGTTCCTCGACGTACTGGTCTAAAAACCAACTCATACACACGCCAGGAATTCATCTGCCATAGAATTATTACTAATTTGATTTGCCCAGTCTATGTAAATTAAAGTCACCAATGATTATTGTAGCACCCTTGTTACATGTATCTCTAATTTCCTGTTTAATGCCGTCCCCTACCTTAACACTACTGTTTGGAGGCCCATAGACAACTAGCACTAATGTTTTCTGCCCCTTGTTAATTTTTAGCTCCACCCAGACTGATTCTACATGTAAATTTTCTGAGCCAATATTTTCTCTCTGTTTTAACCCCTTGTTCACAGTGAGGAAATTCCCCAGAACCTTAACGAACTCCAGAGCAATTGGGCGACTGGAGAAGATTCAGAAGCCTGTTAGAAAGTTAGCACTGGATGGTTCACAGAAGAGAAGCCTTGGGTCCCCCATCAAATAATCTCATTTCCTGGCTAAATGCTTACCCTCACGATTACTCCGAAGAGAGTAGTATTAGAATGCAGTGAATGAAGATCCCAGCGCCTGAGCTGAAAGCAGCATATCCAAGCGCCTAGCCAAAGCAATGTTATAACAGTCGGTCATGTTGGGCGCGGGGAGGAAAAGGACACCGTGATATGTGCCCTGCACGGACCATCATTTCAGGGGCAACTACTTTCCAACACAGGAACAATGCCCTTGTACTTGTATTCACTGGTGACTCATTGACAGAAAGAGAACCTTTGGGGACTAATGTTTACTCTTGTCTGTTTCTCACTGATACTGCAGAGGAGAGACCATCACAAAGATGGAGCCTGGATTTATCACTACCTGTATTATCATTTACAGGCAGAAGAAAAGATTGCGACGGAAGTGTCTAGCTCACCAAAGGCAGGAACAAAACCCTTAATACCAAGGGCCAGCAGGGCCCCCTGTAGACGCAGAGGATGAAGTTCACAGAAACGTCATGCATAGGCAGCTTGCAAGACCCAGAGTGTACAGAACTTGCATGTCTTGTCTGCAGATGAGCTAGAGCCAGGTTCACTGATGCCTCCGCATGTCCAGAGATCTGATAACTCACATTTGTCATGTTCTCCAGGTATTGGCACCACGGGGACTGGGAGGGCACCCATTGCCGGAGGCCATGACAGTAATGGCCGCACTCAACTTCTATGCCAGTGGCTCCTTCCAGGGCTCCACTGGAGACCTCTGCAGTCTTTGGAGACCTCTGTGCGTCAACGCACAATGCATTGATGAGGTCACAGACACCGTTTTTGCCAAGAGCCACAATTACATCAACTTGACAGAGATCAAGCAAGCCATGACGCCAGAGCACTGGGCTTCGCTGAGATTTCCACATTACCACAGGTGCAGGGTGACATCAGCTACACTCATGTGGCTATAAAGGCTCCCTGGCAATAAGCGCTCCTATACATAAGCTGGAAAGGCTACCACTCGCTTAATGTACAGCTGGTCTGTGACCATAAGAAACTTATCATGCAGGTTTTTGCCAGATAGCTAGGAAGCATCCATGACCTATACATCTGAGTAGATCACAGATGCCAGACATCTTTGAGAGACCACACAGATTCCAGAACTGGCTCCTCGATGACAAAGGGTACCTGCAAAGGATGTGGCTGATGACACCCATCCAGCAGCCTTAGACTCCTGCAGAGAGAAGGTAGAACAAGACTCATGAGCTACCCAACAAATGGTGGAGCACACCAAAGGCATCCTAAAGGTGCAATTCTGACACCTGGACAGATCTGGCGGAGCACTCCAGTACAGTACCCAGAGGATCTCAAATCATTGTGGCTTGCTGCGCGTTGCACAAACTGGTGCTGCAAAGGTGGGAAGGCTTGCCAGATGACGAGCTGGAGGAGCTGCACATCTCCTCGAAGGACCTCGAAGGGCATGAGTTTGAGGAACTCAAGGATGCAGGGTAAGAGGCCACAGCACAGGCTAGATGAGGCAAGCATGCACATGAGGCCCTCACTGCCACCAGATTCCACCAGGAGGATAACAAGTTGCAGTGAGTACCCTCTTGGACAAGTTCCCTCCATCATGGGCCAGCATGAACATCAGCGTTACTATTCCTCTCATTTCACCCATGCACTTCAATACGAGAGCGAATAGTTACACATCCAGCTCATGTCGTCCTGATCCTCTGAAGGATGGTGAAGCCTCGGGAGCACGTGTCCTTGCTGAGAAGAGGTGCCGACTAGAAGAGGGTGTCCCGGCATCAGACGTCAGGAGGTGCTGCTTCTTCAAGAAACTTACCGGCATCGTAGTTGCAAAGGCACCCTACAAGAAACAGTTGTTGCACGATCCTCAGTGGGCTTGTAGCTGAATGCCTTCAATCTGACAAGGCTGCTCAAGGAGATGGTGAATCAGATAATCCACACTTTGGACAAGGCAGTCGATGACATTCCGCTGCTGTGAATCAATTTAGAGATGACCCAGTCTTCTGTGGTGCAATCTTCCAAATCACACTGACATCCAGCACTCTCAGTTAGGGATCCTGGGCTGCATTTATCCTCACCTTAATATGGATGCGGACTACTGAGCATGACAATGTCAAACAGTTGCCTGCCAGACAATAAAATTTCTCCTCTTTAACACAGACATTGTGCCCTCATAGCCAGCCCTGGCCTTTGCGAAGTCCAAAATGCTCAGACACTATGAAGCTCTCAAGGGCACGCGTCATTGCTAAACAGCACATTTCAGCTTCAGTACATCCTCGCTCCTTTACCATTGCTCCCCTCCAAATTGTCTAAAGCAAAGACATGCGCTTCCAAAGCACGCCCAAAGGCTCTACTGCCCTTCAAAAATCACCATTTGGAATTAGCATCAGTGACCTCAGGTGCACAAGGGCCTCTGGTTGACTCCTGGAGAAGGGGCAGCTGGAGTGGTATCGAGGTGCAGGACCAAAGTCTCCATGATGGCCACCACCCTATCAGTGTTGACCTCGGTATGTTGGTATGCTGGTGCTATCACCTCAGACTGAAGGTAGGTGGTCTCTTCCATTGTCCATTGCAATCCAAGGAATGCAGCTGACATCCCTTCCTTAAGTTCCTGTGATTGTCACTGCAGTTCCACCAAGTGATTTAGGACTGAGTCCGGAAGCTCGTCATCAGACTCGAGCTCAACAAAATCATTGCCTACAGCAGTCCACTGAGCGCTGGTGACTTCAATGTCCCTGCCTCCATCAGTTTTGGACCAGATTGTGTGCTGACCCCGAGGGTGCTCGAGAACTAAGTCCCACCAAGGTGTGTCTCTGCGTTGGTGGAAGGTGTGGGTGAGCGCCGTGACGGATCTTCTGCTGTGGCGTCCTCTAGTTCCTCATCCAAGGTGTCACTGGGGGCTGAAGCGGAGCGCCTGGCTTGTGGATGCCGTTGGGAGCTTTCCAGAGGTGCCTATGAGAGGAGAGATAATTAGTGCATGGCAGGCAACTCTAAAACAGGACAAAGCACTCAGAATGGTTGTGTGAGGGATGAGCTGGTGCAGGATCCTCACTTTGGTGTGTGCTGCTTACCTCACTGTCAGTGCAGGTACGGTCTATGTCCTCTCTGGCCAGCTCTATGGCTCGATTTTCGAACTAAGAGAGGATCCTGATTTCCGGCACGTCAACCCCATTCTGGACATCTCCCTGTGATTGTGCATGGATTTGTCCTGCATCAGGACAGATGAAGAGAGTGTGAGCAAGACACATACCAGGGCAGATGACAAGGATGCCTGGCACGTGTGGTTGGGAGTGGAACCATGTACGGGATGAAGATGCAAGGTGCAGAGGAGATGAGGTCAGATGGAGATGTGATGGTATGTATGAGAGAGAGAATGAGTGGTGATGTGTTTTGAGCTGGTAGTGATTGAGATGCCAGTGAGAGTGTGATGGGCTTGGTAGTGTGTTAGCTGACAGTGATGCAATGGTTGACTTACCTTGGTGGCATGGATAAGATCATTCATCCTCTTCCTGCAGAATGGCTGACCTCTTCAGTACTGTGTTGACACTGACCACCTCTGCCACCTCCCAAGCTAGATTGGTCACCCTGATGGACATCCTGCAGCCAGAGCAGGGTGGAGAACATTGCCATTCAGGGCCATGTCTTCAGTGGAGCAGTCCTGGGTTGCCGACATTGAGAAGGCTGTGTGCAGCTGCACTTTAAATATGGCGCCCGGAATGAGGAAGTGGTGAGCCAACGGTGGGGCCGGCTGATCAGTGGCTGTCCACCAGTGATCCGCCATGTCTCCCGTGCATGCATAATTCATGTAGCAGGGAATGGACTATATGGCGCAAAAATCCGCCATTTTTCACGCCTGCTCCCGCACTTAAGTGCAATGGGGGGAAAATCGTGTCCTTGGACTTGGACAGTTTTACTGCTGCTGCTTCAATTTTGCCAGAGTCAAACTGTTTAAGGGGGCTGAAGTCAGATAAAAGAGTCTCTGGGAATCCATGCCTTCAAGATTGTTGTGAAGGTTCTGAGCAGATTCTGCAGGGGTGTTCCATTCTGGTAATGACCGTCTCCAGGGACCTCAAATGGAATAATGCTGTTGGTGAACATGACTTGAGGGCCAAGTCGATTGAGTGTATGTACAAGTGACCGAGTTAGAGAACTTTGGAAATACATGTGATGTCACAAGTCTGTGGGAAGTGATGTGTGTGCTTGTGGTTGTCTAAGACATGTCTTTGTTGTATCTGCTATTTGAAGTCAAATTTCGCAATTATTTGAAGTACAATTTGCTTGTTGATTCATGTTTAATTTGCATTAGTTCTGATTCATGTCAAAATATGAGTTACAAAAAGTGAAATCTTGTCGGTAATTTATGAATTTTTAAAAATTCATTCACAGGATGTGGGCTTCGCTGGCCGGGCCAGCATTTATTGCTCATCCCAACTGCCCTTGAGAAGGTGGTGGTGAGCTGCCTTAAACCGCTGCAGTCCATGTGGGGTAGGTACATCCACAGTGCTGTTAGGAAGGGAGTTCCAGGATTTTGACCCCGCAACAGTGAAAGAACGGCAATATATTTCTAAGTCAGGGCGGTTAGTGACTTGGAGGGGAACTTCCAGGTGGTGGTGTTCCCATCTATCTGCTGCCCTTGTATTCTAGATGGTTGTGGTAGTGGGTTTGGAAGGTGCTGTCTAAGTAGTCTTGGTGAAATCCTGTAATGAATCTTGTAGATGGTACACACTGCTGCTCCTGTGCTTCTGGCTTGTATCTTGTAGATAGTAGACGGGCTTTGGGGAGTCAGGAGGTGAGTTACTCGTCGCACGATTCCTAGCCCCTTACCTGCTCTTGTAGGCACAGTATTTATATGGCTAGTCCAGTTCAGTTTCTGGTCAATGGTAATGCCCAGGGTGTTGATAATGGGGGATTCAATGACGGTAATGCCATTGAACATCAAGGGGCGATGATTAGATTCTCTCTTGTTAGAGATGGTCATTGCCTGGCACTTGTGTATTGTGAATGTTACTTGCCACTTGTCAGCCCAAGCCTGGATATTGTCCAGGTCTTGCTGCATTTGGACATGAACTGCTTCAGTGTCTGAGGAGTCGTGAATGGTGCTGAGCATTGTGCAATCATCAACGAACATCCCCACTTCTGAATTTAAGATGGAAGGAAGGTCATTGATGAAGTAGCTGAAGATGGTTGGGCCAAGGACACTACCCTGAGGAATTCCTGCAGTGACATCCTGCAGCTGAGATGACTGACCTCCAACAACCACAAGCACCTTCCTTTGTGTTAGGTATGAATCCAACCAGCGGAGAATTTTCTCCGATTCCCATTGTTCCAGTTTTGCTAGGGCTCCTTGATGCCAAACTCAGTCAAATGTGGCCTTGATGTCAAGGGCATTCACTTTCACCTCACCTCGGGAGTTCAGCTCTTTTGTCCATGTTTGAACCAAGGCTGCAATGAGGTCAGGAACTGAGTGGCCCTGGCGGAACCCAAACTGGTGTTAATGAGTAGCTTATTGTTAAGCAAGTGCCGCTTGATATCAAAGTTGATAACCCCTTCCATTAATTACTGATGATCAAGAGCAGACTGATGGGGCAGTAATTGGCCAGGTTGGATTTGTCCTGCTTCTTGTGTACAGAACATACCTGGGCAATTTTCTACATAGCCGGGTAGATGCAAGTGTTGTAGCTGTACTGGAACAGCTTGGCTAGGAGCGCGGCAAGTTCCGGAGCACAAGTCTTTAGTACTATTGCCAGAATACTGTCAGGGCCCATAACCTTTGCACTATCCAGTGCCATCAGCCATTCCTTGATATCATGTGGAGTGAATTGAATTGGCTGAACACTGGCATCTGTGATGTTGGAGACCTCTAGAGGAGGCAGAGATGGATCATCAACTCGACTCTTCTGGCTGAAGGTTGTAGCAAATGCTTCAGCCTCATCTTTTGCACTGATGTGCTGGGCACCCCCATCTGTGAGGATGTGGATATTTGTGGAGCGTCCTCCTCCAGTGGGTTGTTTAATTGTACACACTATTCACGACTGTATGTGGCAAGACAATAGAGCTTAGATCTGATCCGTTGGCTGTGGGCTTGCTTAGCTCTGTCTATCACTTGCTGCTTACGTTGCTTGGCATACAAGTAGTCCTGTGTTATAGCTTCACCAGGTTGACATCTCATTTTTAGGTACGCCCGGTGCTGCTCCTGGCGTGCCCTCCTGCACTCTTCATTGAACCAGGGTTGACCCCCTGACTTGATGGTAATGGCAGAGTGCGGGATATGCCAGGCCATAAGGTGACAGATTGTGTTCGAGTACAATTCTGCTGCTGCTGATGGCCCACAGCGCCTTATGGATGCCCAGACTTGAGTTGCTGGATCTGTTTGAAATCTATCCCATTTAGCATGGTGGTAGTGCCACCCAACATGATGGAGAATATCCTCAATGTGAAGACGGTACTTTGTGCGGTGGGCACTCCTACCGATACTGTCATGGACAGATGCATCTGTGGCAGGCAAGCTGGTGAGGATGAGGTCAAGTATGTTTTTCCCTCTTGTTGGTTCCCTCACTACCTGCCACAGACCCAGTCTAGCAACTATGTTCTTTAGAGCTCGGCCAGCTCAGTCAGTAATGTTGCTACTGAGCCACTCTTGTTGATGGACAAAAAAGTCCCCCACCCAGAGTACATTCTGCACCCTTGCCACCCTCAGTGCTTCCTCCAAATGGAGTTCAACATGGAGCAGCATGGATTCATCAGCTGGGAAGGTGCGGTATGTGGTAATCAGCAGGAGGTTTCCTTGCGCTTGTTTAACCTATTGCCATGAGACTTCATGGGATCTGGATTCAATGCTGAGGACTCCCAGGGCAATTCCCTCCCAACTGTATACCACTGTGCCGCCACCTCTGCTGAGTCTGTCCTGCTGGTGGGACAGGACATACCGAGGGATAGTGATGGTGGTGTCTGGAACATTATCTGTAAGGTATGACTCCATGAGGTTGACTATGTCAGTCTGTTGTTTGACTAGTCTCTGATTCAGCTCTCCCAATTTTGGCACTCGCCCGCAGGTGTTAGTAAGGAGGACTTTGCAGGGTTGACAGGGCTGAGTGTGCCAATGTCTTTTTCAGTACCTAGGTCGATGCCGGGTGGTCCATCCTGTTTCATTCCTTGTGTGTGATTTTGTAGCAATTTGGTACAGCTGAGTGGCTTGCTAGGCCATTTCGAGGGCATTTAAGAGTTAATCACATTGCTGTGGGTCTGCAGTCACGTGTAGGCAAGACCAGGTAAGGTTAACAGATTTCCTTCCTTAAAGGGCATTAGCGAACCAGATAGGTCTTTACAACAATTGACAATGGTTTCATGGTCATCATTAGGCTTTTAATTCCAGATTTGTATTGAATTCAAATTCTACCATCTGCTGTGGCAGGATTTGAACCCGGGTCCCCAAAACATTACCCTAGGTCCCTGGATTGCTAGTCAAGTGACTTGGGGGTCATTTAAATTTGGTTATTTTGGTTTCTATTCTCCCACAGGGATCGCAACAACTAATTCATTTACACTCTCATGAGTATGGGGCCATGGAAGGTGGCATGAGACTGGATAGTTTTTTTTCCTGCCAGCACGGGTATGGTGTGGCTGCTTCTGCGCTGTAAAGTTTCTCAGTATTGTCATCCTGCTTGTCAAAACCACCATCTTCACTCCTCCCTTCAGTCTTTGAAAATTGCCACCCGATTACAAATCTCCTTTTCCTCTCAAAATTCCTTGACTGTAACTGCTTTCCAAATCCATCCTGCAACTCCTTGTTTAAAGCTCTGCATTCAGGATTTCAGTCTTGTCAAACATTTTTTTCTTTATTCTTTCCAAGGGATGTACATGTCATTGTCAGGGCTAGCATTTGTTGCCCATCCCAAATTGCCCTGCAACTGAACATTTCAGAGGACAGTTAAGAGTCAACCAGATTATTGTGAGTTGGGAGTCATATGCAGGCCAGAACAGGCAAGGAAGGCAGATTTCTTCCCTAAAGGACAATAGTGAACCAGATGGAATTTTACAATAATTGATAATAGTTGTCATGGTCCATTATTAGCTTCGTATTCCAGATTTTTAATAATTAAATTTAATTCCACCAGCCACCTGAACATCAGCATGGGCCTCCTTCCAGTGACGTTACCACAATGCCATCATCTCCCTTTAGCCCTGATCAATGTGACAAATTACATCTTCTGTGATTGGGGCCAATGTTCATTGTCCCCAGTTGCACTCTGGTTTTTTAAGATAGTTGACCACACCATACTCCCTGAATGCCTCTCCTCCACTGTCCAGGTCAGTGTGAATACCTTTGTTTGATTCCACAAATACCTGTACAATTATAGTCCAAGTATCTCCAGTAGCTGTTTTACTTCCCACCTCCACACTGTTACCAAAGCCCCCCCAAGGATAAATCCTTGGAATCACAACTATTCAAATCCATTGCGTAACATTTACGCCAAACAAGTGCCAGGCAATGACCATCTCCAACAAGAGAGAATCCAACCATCACCCCTTGACATTCAATGGCATTACCATCACTGAATCATCCATTATCAACATCCTGGGGGTTAACCTTGACCAGAAACTGAACTGGACTAGCCATATATATACTGTGGCTACAAAAGCAGGTCAGAGACTAGGAATCCTGTGATGAGTAACTCACCTCCTGACTCCCCAAAGTCTGTCCACCACCTACAAGGCACAAGTCAGGAGTGTGATGGAATCCACTTGCCTGGATGAGTGCGGCTCCCGCAACACTCAAGAAGCTTGACACTGTCCAGGACAAAGCAGCCCGTTTGACTGATACCACATCCACAAACATTCACTCTCTCCACCACCGACGCACCGTAGCAGCAGTGTGTACCATCTACAAGATGAACTGCATGAGTTCATCAAGGCTCCTTCAACAGCACCTTCCAAACCCACTGCCACTACCATCTAGAATGACCAGTGCAGCTGACACATGGGTATACCATCACCTGGAAGCTCCCCTCCAAGTCACTCACTATCCTGACTTGGAAATATATCACTGTTCCTTCACTGTCGCTGGGTCAAAATCCTGGAACTCCCTCCCTAACAGCACTGTGGGTGTACCTACACCACATGGACTGCAGCAGTTCAATAAGGCAGCTCACCACCACCTTCTCAAGGACAACTAGGGGCGAGCAATAAATACTGGCCCAGCCAGCGAAGTCCACATCCCGTGAATGAATAATTTAAAAAAATCCTTGCAGCCTTCCATCTTCCCAAAATGCTGAGTTCTCACGTACTGCTTAAAATTAAGAGTTTGAGTCATGTGTAGTGAGTATTGACTGTGCGTGCTGCTGTTTCAGTAACAGGCCGGAATTTTCCTTCAAATGTTCCTACCTTTGCCAATGTCAGCAGCCAAGCGTGTTCGTGCAAAATCCAGGGGATACACAAAACAGAGGGATGTGGCACCTGCAGCTCCTCCAGATGCTAAGTTTGCTAGGAACCATTTTCCAAACTGAAACAAAGGAAATAGTATTTGTGAATGAAGGTTTGAACTGGACATCAATGCTTTCAATTAAAGCTACTCATTTTGTTCTCTCAACAATTGGGAAGGCTTCTAAACATGGTGCATCTATCTCTCGTCTAAACAATGTTTGCTTAAGTCATTGATGTTTACTTACAAGTTTTTCATCTTTCCAGATCAGGTACATGGGGCAGAATTTTATGATGGCGGGATTTTATGGTCCCGCCAAAGTCAATGGACTTTTGAATGGCTCGTCACATTTTACGGCCCCGCCCCTGCCATGGCAGGGCTGTCAAATTCTGCCCATGGTTTAAAACTTAATTGTGATACAAGACACAGGGCAAAGATACACAAGAATCATTAAAAATATGGAACTGTAATGCATAGTTCAAGATCTATCACTGCAGCCACTGCTTTTTGATGATCCAGACATGAGATATTCCTGGGAAAGTAAGCACATTAAGTTCATTGGCTAGCACAACATTAGGCAATAAGCTTTAATGTGAAAATTAAATCCAGCCATTTTATATTTCTTCAGTCTTACTAACACAGATTGCCAGATTTCCGCTTCCCCACTCTCTGCATCAAGGAGGCAATTTAGATCTATGCAGACTTAGCCAAACATTCTACTGGAGTAAGTAGAGCTATACCGCTAGAGTATCTTCCTGCAGTCAGATGGCTTTGTGTGTGTCCCAGACCAATAAAAGAATGCCTGCAAGGAACTACAGTCACACTAAGATACAGATGGCTCCTTTCCATTAACGACATCACTAAAGGATATCTGAAGAGGAGAAAACATGAAATGGGTTCTCATGACATGAGAATTTTGATGTGATTTTATAACAGTAAGGCATATTAATATAGCTATTATTTTTACTGAAACAGATTGGAGATGTACTTTGACCAACAGGTACTTTTACAGGCATGTTTTCATAATAGCAGCAGGGTCCATTTGCAGTCCATATATCTTCACATATGGTTCTCGGCATACATGTTTTGCAATGTTCACCTAGTAAGGAGATGATACTGTTCCCTCTATTCTTTTACTCTTAGCAAACTAAAGTAAGGGAATAATATTTAGAAAGCAAAGTTACACACTTTGTATGCAGTAAATGAGATGTAGTTGCACTGTAGTTTTTTTTTGTATCAGATTGGTTACAGCAGAAGGAAGCTATTCAATCTGTAGTATTCATGCTGGCTCTCTCCAAAAGCAACTCCACTAGTCCCATTCCCCCTGCCCTTTCCTGTAACCCTGCAATTTTTGTTCTCTTCAGGTGTTTATCCAATTCCATTTGAAAGCCATTATTGAATTTACTTCCACCACACTCTCACACAGTGCATTCCAGATCCTAAACACGTGTGCATTAAAAAAATCCCTCATGTAGCCTTCAATTCTTTTCCCAATCACCTTAAATCAATGTCCTCTGGTTCTCAATCCTTCCACCAATGGATACAATTTCTATCTACTCTGTCTAGAACCTTGATGATTTTGAACACTTCTATCAATTCTCTCTCAACCTTCTCTTATGTAAGAACAACAACCTCAATTTCTCCAATCTATCCTTATATCTGAAATCGCTCATCCTTGGAACCATTTTTGTAACCCTTTTCTGCACTCTCTCTAAAGCCTTCACATCCTTCCTAAAGTGCAGTGCCCTGAATTGGATACAATACTCCAGCTGAGGCTGAACCAGTGTTTTTGTACACTTTTGCCTCCATTTATAAAACTCAGAATCCTATATGTCTTTTTAACCACTTTCTCAACCAACTTGCCACCTTCAACTAATACCTCCAAGTTTCTCTGTTGCTGCAACCACTTAAGAATTGTGCCCTTTAGTTTAAATTGCCTCTCCTCATTCTTCCTACTTCGCTGTCTTAAATTCTATCTGCCACAAGTTTACCCATTCGGCCAGCTTGCCAATGTCCTCTTCATATCACAATCCTCCTCACAGTTCATAATACTGCCAAATTTTGTGTCATCTGTAGATTTTGAAATGTGCCCTGTACACCTAAGTCTGTCATTAATATATATACACATCACAAACAACAGGGGTCCAGAGGAGCCCCACTGTATACCTTCTTCCAGTCCAAAACACTACCATTCATCACTCCTCTTTTCCTATCACTGTCCTTTTTATTCCATGGGCTTAAATTATTTGGCATAACCTTCATGTTATGCCAAATAATGTGGCCCCTTACCAAGTCAATTTTGGAAATCCATGTAGACAACATGGTGTTACCCTCATCAAAAAAACTAAAATCAAGTCAGCGATACATGATTCATCTTAACAAATCAATGCTGGCTTTCCTTAATTAATTTATGCTCATCCAAGTGACTGATAATTTTGTCCCAGATTATTGTTTCTAAAAGTTTTTCAATACCATGGTTACACAGATTGGTCTGTGGTTACTGGGCTTGATCTCTTATCATTTTTCGAACAAGGGTGTAGTATCAGCCTTTAGAACCACCCCTGTATCTAAGGAGGACTGAAGATCAACATCAGTACCTCTACAATTTCCACCATTGTTTCTCTCAGTATCCTTGGATGCATTTAATCCCATCCTAATGATTTATCAACTTTTAAGTGGAGCCAGCCTTTCCAATACATCCTCTATCAATTTTAGCCTACCCAGTATTTCAATTACTTTTTCTTTCACTAGGATTTTGGCAGCATCCTTCTTTCTTGATAAAGACAAATGCAAGGGGGTATGGTAGTGGTGATGTTTCTAGACTAGTAGAGGCCAGGACTGATGCCCCAGAAATATGAGTTCAAATCCCATAACAGTAGCTGTGGGAATCTAAATTCAATTAATCAATAAATTTTGATCAAAAAAGCTAGAATCATTAATCACTATGAAACTACCCATCTGATTCATTAATGTTCTTCAGTGATGGAAATCAGCTGTCCTTACCTGGTCTGGTCTACATGTGACTCCAGACCCACAGAAAAGTAAAAAAAGAATAAAACCAGACAAATCACCCAACATCGACTTAGGCACCAGCAATGTCAAAAGTAAACCTTACCCAGACAACCCTGCAATGTCCTGCTCACTAACATCTGGAGACTTGCACCAAGTAACAGCCTGATGTCATCAAACTCACCAAATCACATGTTACAGCAAATAACCAAGACTCCTCCATCACCTGGTATGTCCTGTTTCACCAGAGGGACAATCAGACCAGAAGGGTGGCACGGTGGTATATAGTCAGGAGGAAGTGGTCCTCAGGAGTTCTCAACTTTGACTTTGGAAACCATGAAGTCCCTTGCCACCTATTGCCCTCCCTCAGCTGATGATTAAGTGCTTCTCCCTCTTCAGAAGCAGCGAGGCTAGCAAGGACACAGAATAAGATTACCCCACCCAGAGTCCAATGTCTGTCACCAAGAGGGAAGAACCTATTTGACCTCATTCTCATATATCTACCTGTCTTTGATGCATCTGTTCATGACAATATTGTAGGCAGGTAGGAGTAACCAACATGCAGTCCTCGTGGAGACAAAGCCCTGCCTTCACACTGAGGATACCATTCATTGTGTTGCTTGGCACTACAACCATGCTAAATGGAATAGACTTAGGGTGGGATTTTGCCCGCATTGCACTAAGTGCGTGAAAAACGACATTTTTCCCGCCGGCTGCAATGGTGGGTTTTCACGCAGTATCGTCTGCTTCCCATCTCTTTAATTATGCACACACGGCAAACACACAGATCACTGGCAGGCTGTTAAATGTGAAAGGACGATGGTTAGGTTTTCTCATTGATGGTCATTGCTTGGCATTTGTGTGGCATGCATGTTACTTGCCCAAGTAAGCCCGAATCTGAATGCTGTCCAGGTCTTGCTGCATGCTGGCTTCATTATCTGCAGAGTTGCGAATGGAACTGGAATTGGATGCCAAGAAAATCCAAATTTAGATAATGTTCCAAAATTTATCAACAATCTATTGGAAATAATTAGTTGGCAAATAGGGTGCGGCTAGCATTGTTCCCTTCACCTCTGGTGGTTTGTAAACAGTCCAGTCTAATGGAAATACAAATCTTGTCTCCTTTGCATAGTGATTAAGTGCAACTTTGGACATTTTAACTCAGTTTCCAACAAACCATATGATAACAGCTGCAATGTCTCACCTCCAGAGTGCAGATGAAATTCAATCAAGTATTAGAGCCATAGGAAGGTAAATGTTGATTTATGGCCATTAACTTCTGTCCTACCTAAAACAAAACTTTGAGAGGCCTACCATTAACTTATACCTTAGGTTACAGCACAGAGGTTTAAAATCACCAGGTTAGCAGCAGTGAATGTGTAATTACATAAATTACATGTAGTGATGTCACAGGCTATTCAAATGGATATGACAAAGCTGGTTGCACGGCCAACCATTTATTGCATATCAACTGTATGTACTGTATATTAACTTTTGCTTGTTACCTGTGTTTGTATCTTATTGTCTTTTTTGGGTATGTTGTCCTTTTGTGCTCAGCATTGTGAAGAATGTCATGTTGAAGACTGGATTATTGTTCTACTTCTCGCACCAAGTGGCAATTACTCCCATGTCAAGATTGTGTTAAAACTACTGAGCAGTTCTCATTCCCTTCTGTCCCAACAAATATTCATAAACTCAATTTCAACAAAACACCTTTAGGCCTCACAGATCTCTCCATCCACCCCCTGTATTCCTTAATGCTGTCTTGCCTCTGGTGCATGTCTGTTTGTTAGTTCCTGAACATTTTGAAGTGGATGTGCCTGCGGCCTGTGTGGACTTCACTCATCACCATCTTGAGGCCACTTACACTGTTCAGTGTATTCCACACCCTCCCCGCAGTCATGTGTCTGAGTGCAACCTTCACAACTCGTAATCCCCAGTACAGCCCAAGCCCTGCAGCACCTTCTCTTGCCTGAGTCTAGCTGCCCACCTTCCCCAATGTAGCCCTAGCCCTGCAGCCCACTGAAAGTCACACCAGCCTTATTGTTGGTCTGGTAGGTACAGGCTTGCCAGTGACAACCCCCTGAAAGCAATGTGGTGCTGCCTGTGAAGACTGACATGGATTTCTGCAAGTGCTGCGCAATGCAAGATAGGCGAACTAACCTTGAAGTGACAAACAAAATGCAGGTCGCCAGGTGCATGTTGCTTATGTACTGTTGTGAAATACGCTGTTCTAACTGCATGCTGAAAAGTGGTTTCACAATGACGTAAAACTGATTTTTGTCCTTTTCATGATATTTTCTACTTCAGCCTGCCATGACACCTGCTGCAAATGGGGGTGGAAAATACTGGCCTTAGAATAGATCTAGCAACTAAAAAATAGACATCCATGAGGCACTATGGACCATCAGCAGCAGAGTTGTATTAAAAAAAGAGAAAGAAAAAACAGAGAATTACAGGCCAGTCTAACATCAATAGTGGGGAAAATGCTAGAGTCTACTATAAAAGACATGCTAACTTGGAAAGCATTAACAGGATTAGACAAAATCAGCATGGGTTTATGAAAGGGAAATCATGCTTAGCTAATCCACTGGTGTTTTTTGAGGATGTAACTAGTAGAATACATAAGGGAGAACCAGTGGATGTCGTGTATTTGGATTTCAAGAAGGCTTTTGATAAGGTCCCACATAAGAGGCTAGTGGGCAAAATTAAAGCACATAGGATCGTGGGTATGATACTGGCATGGATTGAGAATTGGTTGATAGACCGGAAACAGAGAGTGGGAATAAATGGGTCTTTTCCGGATGGCAAGGTTAGTGGTGTACCGCAGGGATCAGTGCTTGCGCCCCAGCTATTCACGATATACATAAATGACTTGGGTGAGAGAATCAAGTACAATATTTCCAAGTTTGATGATGACACATAACTGGGTGGGGTTGTGAGGAGAATGCAAGGAAACCTCAGGGCAATTTAGACAAGTTGTTTGTGTGAGCAGATGCAGTATAATGTGGATAAATGTGAAGTTATACGCTTCGGTGTGAAAAACAGAAAGGCAGAGTAATATTTAAATGGTGATATATTGGGAAATGTGGATGTACAAGGGAACTGGGTGTCCTTGTACAGCAGTTAATGAAAGTAAACAGGCAGGTGCAGCAAGCAATTAGGAAGGCAAATGGTATTTGGCCTTCATTGCAAGAGGATTTAAGTTCAGAAGTAGGGATGTCTTACTGCAGTTATACAAGGCCTTAGTGAGACCACACCTGGAGTACTGCTTTCAGTTTTGGTCTCCCGACCTAAGAAAGGATATATGTGCCATGGAGGGAGTGCGAGTGCAGCAAAGGTTCACTAGGCTGATACTGGGCATGGCAGGACTGTCGTATGAGGAGGGATTGGTTCGAATGGGCTGTGTTCATTAGAGTTTAGAAGAATGAGAGGGGATTTGATTGAAACTTTTAAATTCTAACAGGGCTAGACATATTAGATGCAGGGAGGATGATTACCCTGGTTGGGGCATCTAGAACTAGGGGCCACAGTCTCAGGAGATGGGGCAGGCCATTTAGGACTGAGATGAGGATAACTTTCTTCACTCAGAGGGTGGTCAATCTGTGGAATTCTCTACCACAGAAGGCTGTGAGGCCGGGTCACTGAGTATATTCAAGAAAGAAATTGATAATTTTTTGGATATTCCGGGCATCAAGGGGTATGGAGAGAAAGCGGGAATATGGCCTTGAGACAGAGGATCAGCCATGATCATATTGAATGGTGGAGGAGGCTCAAAGGGCCAAATGGCCTACTCCTGCTCCTAGTTTCTATGTTTCTAACCACAATCTTTAACCTCATGGTCTGGCATATTCTGTACTCTAACATAACGATTTACCCTGGTTCAATCAGGAGTGCAGGAAAGCATGCCAGCAGCAGCTCCAGGCATACCTAAAAGAGATGTCAACCTGGTTAAGGTACAACACAAACTACTTGCACACTAAACAGCAGATACAGTATGCAATAAAAAGAGCTAAGTGATCCCACAACCAACGTAACTGATCAAAGTTAGGCGGTCCCGCCACATCCAGTTGTGAATAGCTGTATACTATTAAACAATTGACCAGAGTAGGAGCCTCCAACAATATCCCCAGCCTCAATGATGGGACAGCCCAGTATAAAAGACAAGGCTGAAGCATTTGAAACTATCTTCAGCCAGAAGTGATGAGTGGCTGATCCAACACAACCTCTTCTTGAGGACCCAACATCACAGATGCCAGTCTTCAGCCAATTCAATTCACTCCATGTGATATCAAAGAACAATTAAAGGTACTGTATACAGCAAAGGCTATAGGCCTTGACAACATCCTAACTGTAGTACTTAAACCTTAGGCTCCAGTTAGCTGCACCTTAGCCAAGCTGTTCTAGTACAGATACCACAGAAGCATCTACCTGACAATGTGGAAAATTGCCCAGGTATGGCCTGTGTACAAAAAATTTAATCTGGCATATGTCCACCAATCAATCCCGCTCTCAATCAAAGTGATGGAAGTTACTGTCGACAGTGTTATCAGAAACCAACCTACTCACTGGTGTTCAGTTTCAGTTCTGCCAGGGCCTCATTACAGCCTTGGTCCAAACATGGATAAAAATGCTGAATACCAGAGATAAAGTGTGTGATTGCCCTTGACATCAAGGAGCTGCATAAAATTGAAGTCAGGGGGAAACTACTTGCTGGTCTCACCTAGCTGTGTTTGCTGGAGGCCAATCATCTTAGCCCCAGGACATCGGTGCAGAAACTCCCCAGCGTAGTAATATCCTGGGCTCCAAGCATTTTCAGCTGCTTCATCAATAACCTACCCCGAACATTAGGTCAGATGTGGGAATGCTCAGTGATAACTGCAGCATTCAGTACTATTCGTAAGTCCTTGAACTCTGAAGCAGTCCGTATCTGCATGCAGCAAGATATGGTCAGCACTCACTTGGGCTGATATGTGCCAAGTAACAAGTGCCAGGCAATGGCCCTCTATGACAAGTGAGAATCTAACCATCTTCCATTGACATTCAATGGCATCACCATAGCTGGATCCCCCACCATCAACATCCTGGGAAGGATTTTCCCCTCATTGGGTGGATGCAGCAGGCGGATCTGGGTGCGGCCAAGAAACGGTCCACCGCTCACAATTGGGCCTTGACTGTGATTTCATGCTGGCTGGCCAATCGACAGCCAGCCAGTGTGAAATGCGTGCTGAGTGCCTCAACATTGCTGGGATGCCCCCGGGAGAAGTGCGAGCGCTGAAGTTTGCACATACGTGGGGGTAGGCTCATTGAAAGTTCTCTGAAGGCACAGAGCTGACTCAGGGAGCTGAAGGATTTAAAAATGAAGATTGGAAAAATAAGGGAAACATGTTCCCACAAGTAACTCTGTCACATGAACAGGGGCATGTTAAAAAATGACTTGAAAAAAATCTTTTTTTTATCCACGGTTGGAAACCTTATACCTCCTGTAGATGAGGTTTCGCAAAAAATGCAAAGGCTGCCAATCAAAAGGTTGGACGGGCAGCAAAAAATTCAATTTAATTGCCAGCTTAAATGCCTTAATAGGCTTCTTAATTGTCAGCAGGTGCGCTGCCAACTCTCGTGCCCACCCACCGGCCAAAATATCGCACGAGTGCACGGTGACTTCAGGAAGCCCGCCTGATGTCATCGCGCATTATTTCACACTCAGGTGCACAGCCACACGCTGAGCTGAAAATTCTGCCCCCTGAGGTTACCATTGACCAACAATGTAACTGGGCCAGCCACATAAATACTGTGGCTATAAAAGCAGGTCAGAGGCTGGGAATTCTGCTGTGAATAAAGCCTCCTGATTCCCCAAAGCCTGTACATTATCTCCAAGGCACAAGAGTGTGATAGAATACTCTCCACTTGACTGCAACTCCAACAACATTCAAGAAGCTTGCCACCATCCAGCCTACTTGATCAGCACACTAGCCACCATCTTAAACGTTCACTCCCTCCACACCGGCACACAGTGGCAGCTGACTGTGCTATCTATAAGATGCACTGCAACAATTCACAAAGGCTCCCTCAAGAGAACATTCCAAAACCACAATCTCTACAACCTAGGCCATGGGCAGCAGATAGCAGATCACATGCAGGTTCCCCTCCAAGTCACTTACCATCCTGACGTGGAAATATATTGCCATTCCTTAACTGTCAGTGGGTCAAAATCCTTGATCTCACTCCTTAATAGCCCTGTGGGTCTTCCAACACCACACGGACTGCAGCAGTTCAACAATGTGGCTCACTAACACCTTCTAAAGGGCAATTAGGGATAGGCAACAAATCATGGCTTTGCCAGTAAAGCCCACATCCCAAAAACAGATTTAAAAGACTCTTATTTAGCCTCTCAGCCAAGCTTTCTGCCTCTAAACATAGATTGCCTTTTTGGTCCCTAATCGGCTCCACAATCCTTTTAGTACCATCTTTACTATTTATATGCCTGGAGAAGCATTTTGGATTTCCATTCATGTTGACTGCCATCCTCTTCTCATATCCTCTCTTATTTCCTTTCTCACTTCCCCTCTGAACCTTCTATTTTCAGCCTGGTTGTCACTTGCATCTGTCATACAGGCCCATTTTCTGCTCCATCTTACTCACTATCTCTTTTGCCATCCAGGGAGCTCTGGTTTCATTTGCCCTACCTTTCCCCTCATTCCCCAGAACCAGATCCAGTAATGCTTCCTTCCTCTTTGGGCTAGAAAGTTACAAGTCAAGAAAATTCTCCTGAATCCACTTCAGGAACACTTCTTCGTCTCTGGCCCTTTACACCATTAGTGCCTGAGTTTATATTGAGATAACTGAAGTCTCTATAATTCTTCCATTTCTCTCTAATTTTCCGGAAAATCCGCTCCTCTATATTTTTCCCACTTGTTGGTGGTCTAGCAAATACACCTAGTAGTGTAATGGCACATCTCTTAACTCTAATCAAATAGGTCCCGCCTTTATTTTGCTCATTTGGTCAAGTTATCAAGTCTTCACTTGCAGACTGTCCATAGTGACATGAATAATATTATCAGTTCACCATGTGAAGAGTACAAATTCAGACTAGTGTCCCATCAATCCATGGTGCAAGACACTGCAAAAATCTTGAGATTTGCTTCAAACAAGACACTGCTTACGACTGAAGTCCTTAAAAATTAATGAATAAAAGTATCTTTGACTCTCCTTTTGGAATCCATGTACCATTACAATACTGTTTCAATGGCATAAGCTATCGGTTCACCCAAGACAGAAGGAATTATTGAGTATTTGGCATTAGTAAGGTCCAGACATTTGTGATAATGCTGTATCATTTAATCATACCTGTTTCTCTTTGTCAATTCCTGTCATAAATATTTGCTTGTACTTGTCCTTGAAGGCAAAGTTCAGAGCCTGAGTTGGGAAATATCGAATCACATTCGCTAAGTTGCCACGCCAAAAACTCAGAAATCCTAAATAGAAAGAACTTTTTTGTGAGAAATATTTGCAAATATGGAAAGTGAAAATATCAGAAATACTTGCAGGTAGCAAAAATTAAGCAGTTAAGGGCCCAGATCTTTCAGTTTCAGAATTGTCAGATGCGCGATGGGACCCCAAGTCTCAACGCAATTACTCTGTGGGAATTGCCCAGGAAGTTTGAACTTCCGATGGGCAAATTCCCTGCCCCAGGACCCTCCAAAAATTCTCCAACACTAAGTTAGAGTCAGCAACTTCGAAGACTTCCGAGCTGACCTGGATAGTTACCCAGCAAGCGTTAGACAAATTGAAACCTAGTCTAACACCTGGATAACTACACAACTGAACACCTACTCTCTCCTTTGACCTTCCCTGAGCACAACCCAACTCCTCCCTTGTCCCCCCAACCCAATCTGACTCAACCTCACCACCCGACTCCCCCACTTGACCCTCTAACTCACCCCACTTCGATCTCACCACTCTACCTAGCTGCCATGCTACCTCACCACCCTAATCCCACACACACTTACCTTCTCTATGTAGCTTTTCAAAGTAGCTTGGGACATTTAAACTATTTACTTACCAGAATATAGCCGCTAATGCTGTAAAACGGGGTTGTGGTATATATTCCCCCAATGATCCAGTACTTCGAAGAAGCAGTTTCATTTCAGGTACACTCCACAGTTCTGGAGAAGCCAGGACCAGAAGTCCCGGCCAGAAATGGGAAACTTTAGTGTGGTGCGGAAAAGCAGAGGCGGAGTGGCAATCTGGAAGTGGTTGCCACTCCCTGGAAAATTTGGGCCCAAATCTCAGAAAGCTCTGCAAAAATGCAGAAATAACATGCTAGTTGAACTGTTGTTTTGTAAAACAATTTTATAGCCTGGAAACTGAGCCGCTAAGCAGCCTAAGTTCCTAAAATGGCAGCTCAAAGCGCAGACACGCTTCCAACTGGAAGTGTGCTGCCTGTCATATTGCTTAAGGACAAAGAAATGATGTCATTTAAGTATTCAAGAAGCAGACATTTTGGCCGTTATATATGCAAAAATTGTCTATTGTGCTATGTTTGAGCTACCCTCACCCCCCCTTGCCGCCCTCCTCCAAGGTTGGTTTGCCTTGAGGCTAGCGCTGGCTTACAAGAGGTTCCCAAACCTTAATTATTGCTCCCAGATCTATCAGGTGCCCATGTACCCCTACCAGCATACAGGCTGAAACGTTCAACTCATTTAAAAAGGTAGTTGGTTCTGCATCTGAAGCGCTGTAGCTTGCAAGGCTACAGACCAGGTGCTGGAAAGTGCGATTAAATGAGTGGCTAGTTTCTTTTTTTAATCTTTTTCTGGCCAGCACAGGCATGATGGGCTGAATAGCCTCTTTCTATAGTTCTAGGTTTAATATCTTCATTCCTTTAATGTCCAAGCCTTGTTTAAAATATACAATCTGTTCATTTACAGTTTAAATAATCCCTTAATAGTATATGATGGGTGAGATTGTTCGAGCATAAATGCTGTTTGGAGTGAAAGGTGATAGCTTGAGTCATCAGTTGCTCAGTAAATTGGTCAACAGCAATTTTTGTACACTCCATTTTTGGGTGAACAATACCATCTGCCTCTGCTCCACCCTACCACCATTCTATCCTTCCTCTTTAAAAGCTTTCAGTCACAATTTTTCAAATTGTTGCCAATTGTCTGACTATGGGACTACGGTCTCAATGTTTGCTATCGCCATGCTGTGGGGGTATATGAAGGTAAAAGTGGGAGCCATCAACTCCACTTCCTTAGAATCATTGATTATTACAGCACAGGAGGCCATACTCAAGTCCACATCATTTATGTGTAACAAGAAAAGCAATGGTCCCAATAACAAATCCTGGGGACCCGTGGCATCCTTTCCTCCAAACAGAAAAACATCGATTCATCAACTCTTTTCTTCTCCGCCGATGCTGCCAGACCTGCTGAGTTTTTCCAGTTAATTCTGTTTTTGTTTTCGATTCATCATTACTCCATGTCTCCAATTCCTTAGTGCATTATCCATTTTCACTACTTGACTCAATTATTCCTCCCATCCATCACAAACTCCCAGCTGTCCAAAACGCAGTACAGAACAAAATGCTGTTTGCCAAGTTCCATTCCTTTATCAATGATGACACTGTCCTCTGTCTCATTTAATTTTCAATTACTTATCAAATTTTCACTGGCAAATAAGGAGGGTAAAGTAATATATGCAAATGCTCCTGCTTTTCTTGACCTCTCATTTAAGCTCTCTCCTGATTGCCACCTAATTTGGCCCACTGACTTGCCCCCTCAATCCCTGGGACACATCTACCATAGGGCCATTGCAATGCTGACTGCCTGATTTTTCACTGTTCTTTAAGATGCACCAGGCCTATGATAAGGGCTAAAATCTGGGGAGCCTCAGGTCTCAAAATTATGGCTCAGCCTATGTGGGAACATTTGGGTTGCTGGGCGACTGCAGCTTAAAAGGAACATTTCTGTTGAGAAAGCCTGCAAGCCCCGGTGAACACTGTGATTTACAGCCATAACTATAGCAGTTTGAGTTTGCATGACAACAAGTTGACCTCCCATGCCCATAATTTGAGCTTCCATTACAGCACTTAGAAGTTGGGTGGCTGTGCTTGTGCTCTAAAAGGAAGTTACAATATCAACTGTGAGACGCTGCAAGATGGTTAGATCCACAAGTATTCAAATGGAGTTGGTCATCACTTCCATGCCAGGAAAGATGAGCTCCAAGCTCTGTGGAAAACCCTGTGCCAAATTGGTGCTGCATTTCTCCATGCTCCTTGACACTAACTCAAATGTTCTGGGAAGCTTCTCAATGCACCAAGTATTTCATTGCGTATAGCCATCAGTGTTCTTTAGTAGGTGGCCCAATGTCCCCATCAGAATCCTCTGTAATGGAACCCGTGTGTGACACCACCATCTGAGATCTGACACCTGCGCTATCCTTGCCCCCTGCCCTGGTTGCAGTGCACTCATGCCTGCTGCCTCAACATGTGCAGATCCCACCTCTAATCTATCCTCTAAGATACATGCAGTGTCGGTATCTAAACTGGTGGTTGAGAGTTTGGAATCAAGTGATAATGGAGAAACATCAAGAAGGCAGCATCACCTGGCCAGGTACTATCTCCAGCCTATGCAGCCTTCAGTTATATTACAGACTTCTATTGGGTCACTTCTCAGTCTACATTGCTCCACATAAGACCACAAGGAATAGTAGCAGGATTAAGCCATCTGACCCATCAAGCCTGCCCTGTTATTCAGTAAGATCATGGCTGATTTGATTGTGCTTTCATCCACTTTCCTGCCTGCTCCCCATAACCCTCGACTCCACCGTAGATCAAAAATATGTCTCTGACATAAATGAATGTCTTGACTGAACTTCCTCCACCACTTTCAGGAAATGCATTCCAGATCTTAACCACTCGATGCATGAAAATATTTCTCCTCTTGTTTCCATTGCTTCTTTTGAAAATCACCTTAAGCCTGTGACCCCTTGTTCTCCATCCAACCAGTGGGAACAGTTTATCCCTATCTACTCTGCCCAGATCCCTCATGATTTTGAATATCTCTATTAAGTCTCTTCTCAACCTTCCCTTCTCCAAGGGAAACAGTCCCCACTTTCCCAATCTATCTTCATAACTGAAGTTCCTCATCCCTGGAACCATCCTTATTAATCTTTTCTGTACTCTCTCCAATGCCTTCACATCCTTCCTAAAATGTGCCACCCAGAACTGGACACAATACTCTAACTGAGGCTAAACCTGTGTTTTATGCAAGTTTAACATAACCTCCTTGCTGTTGTAGTCGATACCCCTATTAATAAACAAAAACAAAATGCGGGAAAACTCAGTAGGTCTAGCAGCATCTGTGGAGAGCGAAACAGAGTTAATGTTTCAAGTCTGTATGACTCTTCTTCAGAGCTGAAGAGAAGTGGAAATGTGATTAAATTTATGCTGTTTATGGGGGGTGGGGCAGGTGGAACTGGACAGAAGGCCAGCAATAGCTGGGGACAATGGAGAGATTGACAAAGATGTCATGAACTAAAGGACAAAGGGAGTGTTAATGGTAATGGTTAGTGCTGATAGTGACATAAAGGTAAGAAAGCAGAATGTGATAATACCAGAACACGTTGAAAAGAACATCATGGAACAAGTAACAGATGGCCCTGTAGGTGATCGGGTGAGGGGAGAGGGCAGTGGTCCGGATAAAAAAGGGGATAAAACCACGGATAAATTAATAAAAATAAGTGGATAAAAATAAAAATGAATGTAGAGAAAAGGGGATTACAAAAAGGGGGTGAGGATGGAGGAGAGAGTTCATGGTCTTAAGTTGTTCAACTCAATGTTAAGCCCAGAAAGTTATTAAGTGCTTAAATGGAAGATGAGGTGCTGTTCCTCCAGTTTGCACTGGGCTTTACTGGAACATTGTAGCAGGCCAAGGACGGACATGTGGGTATGAGAGCAGAATGGTGTGTTGAAATGCCAAACGACAGGAAGATCTGGGTCATGCTTATGGACAGACCAGAGGTGTTCCGCAAAGCGGTCACCCAGTCTACGTTTGGTCTCCCCGATGTGCAGGAGGCCATATTGGGAGCAGTGGATGCAGGAGACCAAATTGAAGGAGCTGCTTCATCTGAAAGGACTGTTTGGGGCCTTGGATGGTGAGGAGGGAGGAGGTAAAAGGGCAGGAGTTGCACCTTCTGCGACTGCATGTGAAGGTGTTGTGGGATTGGATGAGGCGTTGGGGGTAATGGAGGAGTGGACCAGGGTTTCACAAGGAAACAGTCCCTACGGAATGTTGACAGGGGGGTGGTGAGAGGAAAAGGTGTTTGGTGATGGCATCAGGGAGTTGGCAGAAATGGTCCTTTGAACGTGGAGGCTGGTAGGGTGAAAACTGAGGACAAGGGGGACCCTGTCATGTTTCTGGGAGGGAGGGGAAAGTGTAATGGCAGAGGCGTGCAAGATGGGGGGGGGGGGGAAAGAGAGACCTCGGTTAGGGAAGAAGGAAGACATGTCAGAAGTGCTGTTTTGGGAAGTGGCATTATCAGAACAGATGTGACGGAGGCAAAGGAACTGAGAAAATGAGATGGAGTCCTTACAGGAAGCAGGGTGAGGAGCTGTAGTTGAGGTAGCTGTGGGAGTTGCTTATAATGAATTTGGTGGACAGTCTATCACCAGAAATGGAGGCAGAGAGGTCAAGGAAGGGAAGGGAAGTGTCGGAGATGGACCATGTAAAGGTGATAGCAGGGTGGAAATTGGAAGCAAAATTGATAATTTTTCCAGGTCCAGACGAGAGCATGAAGCGGCACTGAAACAGTAATCGATGTATTGAAGAGAGTGTTGTGGGAGGGGGCCTTAGTAAGACTGGAACAAAGAATGCTCCACACACCCCATAAAGAGACAGGCATAACTGGGACCCATGAGGGTACCTTAGCCACACCTTTTGTTTGGAGGAAGTGAGGTAAGTTTAAAGAGAAATTGTTCAGTGAGAGGACAAGTTCAGCCAGGCAGAGGAGAGTGGTGGTGGATGGTGATTTTTTTTTGGCCTCTGTTCAAAGAAGAAGCAGAGAGCCCTCAGACCATCCTGGTGGGGGATGGGGGTGTAGAGGGATTGGACATCCATGGTGAAGCGGCAGCGGTTAGGGCCAGGGAACTGGAAATTGTTGATATGACGTAGGGCATCAGAGGAATCACGGATGTAGGTAGAAAGAAACTAGACAAGGGGAGACGGAACAGAGTCAAGATAGGAAGAAATGAGTTCCGTGGGGCAGGAACATTCTGACACAATCGGTCTACCAAGACAGTTCTGTTTGTGGATTTTGGGAAGGAGGTAGAAGTGGGCTGTCTGCGGTTGGGAGACTATGAGGTTGGAAGCTGTGGACGGAAGGTCTCCGGAGGAGATGACGTCAGTGGCAGTCCTGGAAACAATGGCTTGATGTTCGGTGGTGGGGTCATGGTCCGGGGGAGGTGGAAAGAAGTGCCTGAGAATTGGCGCTCAGCCTCTGTGAGGTAGAGGTCAGTACGCCAAACAACAGCACCACCCTTGTTAGCAGGTTTGATAACAAAGTCAGGGTTGGACCTGAGAGAATGGAGTGCAGCAAATTCAGAAAAGAGACAGGTTAGAGTGGGTGAGAGGGGTAGAAAAATTGAGACGGCCAATGTCACGTCAACAGTTCTCAATGAAAAGATCAAGAGCAGGTAGGAGGCCAGAGGGAGGGTCCAGGTGGAGGGAGAATACTGGAGGTGGGTGAAAGGATCCATGGAACGGGAGGAGGACTCCTGCCCAAAGAAGCGAGCATAGAGACATTTGAAAGAACAGTGAGCAGTCACTTGAGGGAGAATATTTTGCCAGAGGTGACATGAAAGGAATGGGGCATGGGGGGGAAGGGGAATAGAAAACGACATAAGAAAATGATTCAGACTGCCTTATCAGTACTATGGCAGGGACAGAACCCTGATTGGAGGGATGCCAACATGCAGATCCTCAAAAAATGGGAGTGGATTTGGGATACAGCAACAAATTGAAGGACTTTGGAGAGGAGAGGAAGGTAGGAAATGGTTTGGTAGTTTGCAATGATAGTGAGCTAAAGGGTTGGTGTTTTGAGAGGGGTGATAACAGCAGATTTGAAGGAGAGGGGAACCATACCTGATGAGAGAAGACCATTAATATTATCAGCTAACATAGAAATTAGGAAGGTAAGTTGGGTGGTCAGCAGTTTGTATAGTCTGGAGAACAAGAATTGGGCCTCATGGACAAGATGAGCTCAGAAAAGGCATCAGGGGAGAAAGGAGAGAAATTAGAGAAACTTGGGGTCGGAGGGAGCCCTAGAGGAAGTCTGGTCCCTGTAGACTAGAAGAGGGGAGAGAAGCAGCCGAGGCAGCTGAATGAATGGTCTTGATCTTTGTAGCAAAAGAAATCCATAGGCACTTTACACTTGTGAGAGCGGTTAAGACAGGCCGTGAGGAAGAGAAATCAGATGTTATCTTTGCTCTCCAGGATAATCTTCAAATAGTGGGCAGTTTTAGCAATGCAGAGCAGCCTTTATTAATTTGTTACGTGATCCAACCAGTTATCTACCAAAGAGGTACAGATTTGCATCCCTTAGACATAATGGTGCAAAAATAGGGGATAGGGGTATATCAGCTGAATGACTTGGTTGGTTTTAGTGGGGAAAAGGGCATCAAAGATGATGGCGAGAACATGATTTAGCAAATCAGTAGCTGGAGAAGTATTATGATGAACTGTAGGCCAAAGGCTAGATAGTTGGAATTTGAAAGACCAGTTAGCAGTCACTTGAGGGAGAATATTTTGCCAGAGGTAACATGAAAGAAATGGGGCATGTGGGGAAGGGGAATAGAGAGCAACATAAAGAAATGATTCAGACTGCCTCATCAGTGATAGTTACAATGAGTTACCAAGGTAAGGAGGGATGGCCATGAATATGGGTGGGGCAGTTTATATAGAGGGCAAGGTACAGGAGGGCAGTAAACTCAGAAGAGAACAGAAAACATTGGGATGGATCTTGGATGGTTGTAGGGCTGGAGTAGGTGACAAAAGATAGAGGGGTCGTGGAGGGATTTAGAAACAAGGATTAGAATTTTAAAATCCAGGCATTGCTGCATCAGAAGCCAAGATAGGTAATTGAGCACAAGGTTGTTGGGTGAACGTGATTTGGTGCAAGTTAGAATACAAGCAGCAGTGTTTTGGATGAGCTTAAGTTTGCGTAAGGTGGAAGATGGGAGGCTAGCCAGAAGAGCACTGGAGTAGTCAAGTCCAGAGGTAACAAAGACATGGATAAGAGTTTCTGCAGCAGATATACTGATTTAGGTGCGCATGGGGAGTGGGCCACACAAGACGAATGACAGTTAGCTTGGAGAAATGTAATGCATTTATGTTGATAGGGTTAACACAGAATAGATGTGTCATTGGCAGGGAGCATTTTTGAAACGGGTTGAGAGAGGAGATCTGCTAGGTGAGGTTATGCACAGATCACTGAAAAGTCATGACCAGCACAGAGAAGAACTGTGAGAAGGATAGTATAGAACTTGAAGGAACATAGGCAAGTTTGTGGAATGGGTGGACAAGTGGCAAATGAAATTCAGTGCAGAGAAGTATGAAGTGATTCATTTTGGTAGGAAGAATGCAGGGAGACAAAATAAAGGATAGAATTCTAAAGTGGGTGCAGGAGGGACCTGGATGTATATGTGCATTAGTCATGAAGGTGGCAGAACAAGTTGAGAGTGGTTAATAAAGCAAGTATCCTCGGCTTTATTAATAGGGGTGCCTAACAAGAAACGTTTTCTCTTCCTTTTAGGTGCTAAGGAACGCAAGCTCCAACAACTTATTGTTACCAACGCCCATCCAGGATCCTCCACCCATTCCCATCCCTCTGACCCCATCCAGTCTTCTAATCCCAGCCCTTGCCATGTATTCACCAAAAAACAAATACCTTTCACAAACTTGTGGTCATTCAAAACTCTTCTGCCAGTGTCCTAACTTGCATCAAGTCCTGCTCATCCATCTCCCTTATGCTCATTGACATACACTGACTCCCTCTCAAGCAATGTCATGATTTTAAAACTTTTCATCCTATCAAATCCCTCCATGACCTCACCTTCCCTATCTCTCAACTCCTCCAGCCTTACAGCCCTGGAGATCTCTCCACCAATTATGTTCTCTTGAGCATTAACTATTTTAATTGTGCCACCATTGGTGGCTATGCCATGCCTTCATTTGTTAATGCCTTAAGAACTGAAATTCCCTCCCTAAATCTCTCTACCTCTCTAATTCTCTTTCTTTATTTAAGGCTATCTTTAAACCTACCTCTTTGATCAAGCTTTTAATCATCTGACCTAATATTTCTTTGTGATTTGGTGTCAAATTTTATTTAATACTTTTAAAGCACCTTGAGACATTTAATTCTATTAAAGGTGTTATATAAATGCAAGTTGATGTTATCATCACATTTTACAACATGGCATATATTCCTGGAAGCCATTGGCCCCTTCCCTTTCCCAGTTATCATAAAGGGCACCTCTTGTGATTCCCTCCAGCATCTTCCTGGTGGACCTGTAATTCCTGGCTCCGATTTGTCCCCCTTTTTGTGATATGAGCTAGCCTCCAGTCGAAGTATTATCACTGACTCTACTGAACTAGAATTTGGGCATGCGTGCGATAGTAACTCAAACAAGGGAATTTATTCATCAATTTCATCAGAGCACAAACTAGACAGTATTCACTCTGGACCAAAGAGACCCATCTCTTTAATCACACTTGGATGGATATTATCTGAACCAGGAAGTCATTAATTTTGAGCTTTCCTACTCTACCTGCTTTATTTGCTATTAATTAATTAGTTGATATCTGAAAAGAAAGAGAATATGCAATGTTATGGGGATAAGGCAGGGGAATGGGACTAGGTAGAATGCTCTTCAGAGAGCCATAATGTTAATACATTATCTTGGGAGTGGAGACATGAAAGATACAGTATTTGGATAAGCAAAAAAATTTTTATTACTGCTTTCTAGCGCTTTATCATTTTGGTGCTAAATATGTAAATATTTATATCTATGGCTTTTTCTGGTTCACACACTTGTGGTTCTAATGTCATTCTACAATCCAGAATTCCTAAGCATTCTGGACTGGAGAGGTTACAGTATATTACCATAATTGCACACCATGTTTTCCAAGGATTACGTGGCTGTTCTTATGGTTTGCATATGATTCCTGCCTCTGTTCTCATGCAAGTTAAACTCCTTAATTGTGCAAAAGCCAACTGTTTCAATCTGAATTACCTCTGAACATGGCTTTGCTTTGCCATGTATCATTCTTTTAACCAATGGTTTCATTCTCTTTGAAGATAAAGATAACTAGAACAAATATGTCCTCAGTTCTCAACTGTCTACCTATATAAAAGCATATGACCAAAACATGAATTATGGGTACATCAATTTAATTTTGATCCCATTCTCTTTGGAGATGAAGCTAATTAGAACATATATGTCCTCAGTTCTTGACTGTCTACCTACATACAAGCATGAATACCAAAATTTGAATTATGGGTACATCAATTTAATTTTAATCCCAACTACTTACTTAGAACATGGAATCAAAGGGTGCTTCCCCCAATTAAACAAGTCACAGAACTTTGAAAATTCTATTTTATTCATATTGTTGTTATTTCAATCAACTTTGAAAAAATGCTGGAAATATTCCATGAGATAGTCTATTGATTTTGTGTTTTTCCACATCACAAATTTGTTCCAAGTCATGTTATACACTATTAATGAGCACTGCTACGAGATTAAGATTGAGAAATAGTACAGAACCACTTATGTTGCTTCCAGTTCATTTTAGCTCTGTAGTTAAAAAGCTATGAATTAGAAAACTGCAAATATAACTGACAATATAGCACAAGGCATTTCTGTAAAGTGGTTGTAAACTGTGTGCTTTTTGAGTTAGGGCACAGTTTGGATTGTAATCTCTAACTAACCATACAGCACAATTTGTGCCTTGTTAATCATAAACATTAACACTTTCTGTACAACTTCAGGATCATAAAATGTTAGAATAGACTGAAACATCCTGATAGACACTTAGTACTGAAAATATGGGGGTGAAAGATTATGGATGCAGAGGCCTATAGATTAATGTAACTTAGTACTGTAAATATAAAGCTATAATCTTGTCTCATTTAAGTGAAAGAGTAAATTGAGCTCAACTGGGTGTCATGTGGTGCCAACTGTTCATATCATGGTTCAATGTAACCCTAAATAAACGTCCAAATGCTTTCACATAATTTCAAAAACATTTTAATTACATGGATAGGCCTATAGCCTTTGTCTATCTAACAAAAATAATTCTTTCCAATTGACACGTGTTCTTACATATGGCAGGTTTATTCATTTCATCAATACTGCCTGCATTACAGTTTATTTTTGTTTTATTGTTTTGTTCTAAGAGTGTAAAATGACCAAATTACGGCACTGGTCACCTTAAAGTCAAATTCAGATGCAACAATCAAATGCCTCTCCACCCACAGACATAAAGATATTAATCTCACACAAGGAAGAATAAAAGCAGGAATTAAAAAGGAATATTGGTCCAAATGTTACGTATGCACTGTCAGGCAATAAGAAAAAACTAGGATAGTGCTCAAATATTGTAATAAAATGAAGGAAATTGTACAGGATAATGGAAAAATTGTTGGAAACGCGTTCACAGCAGATAGAGACTGTAATGGACATAAAAATCTTTGGTCATGGTAAATGTTGCAGAAATATTAGGGAAAAGGAAATTAAAAGTCCACAGGGTCATTGCTGTTAATGGATAATGAATACCTAGTAACTCTTTCGAGTACAAACACATTTCCATCTGTTCCAATTCAGATGAAGTTACATTGTTTCATAGTTTGCCATTGTGAGATTTGAACTCTTGATCTTGGGGTTATAAGCCCAGTACCATAACCACTTGGCTATTTAGGCCAAGCCCATGAATACCTAGTAACTCTTTTGAGTACAAACCCATTTCCATCTGTTTCAGATCAAGTTACATTGTTTCATAGTTTACCAGTGTGAGATTTGAACTCTTGATTTACTGTAAAGGTAGGTTAATAATGTGGTTTGGATTAGTTTCTCTGTGTAACTCTTTCGAGTACAAACCCGTTTCCATCTGTTTCAGATGAAGTTACATTGTTTCATAGTTTGCCATTGTGAGATTTGAACTCTTGATACTCTTTTGAGTAAACCTGTTTCCATCTGTTTCAGATGAAGTTACATTGTTTCATAGTTTGCCATTGTGAGATTTGAACTCTTGATACTCTTTTGAGTAAACCTGTTTCCATCTGTTTCAGATGAAGTTACATTGTTTCATAGTTTGCCATTGTGAGATTTGAACTCTTGATCTTGGGGTTACAAACCCAGTACCATAACCACTTGGCTATTTAGGCCAAGCTTTTTGAACTCTTGATCTTGGGGTTACAAGCCCAGTACCATAACCACTTGGCTATTTAGGCCAAGCTTTCTATAATGTAACTCTTTCGAGTACAAACCCGTTTCCATCTGTTTCAGATGAAGTTACATTGTTTGCCATTGTGAGATTTGAACTCTTGATCTTGGGATTACAAACCCAGTACCATAACCACTTGGCTATTTAGGCCAAGCTAACACGTTTCCATCTGTTCCTATTCAGATGAAGTTACATTGTTTGCCATTGTGAGATTTGAGCTCTTGATCTTGGGGTTACAAACCCAGTACCATAACCACTTGGCTATTTAGGCCAAGCATAAATGGGGTTTGGAGTGGGAATCTGCAACTGGATCCAACTCTTTCGAGTACAAACACATTTCCATCTGTTTCAGATGAAGTTACATTATTTCATAGCTTGCCATTGTGAGATTTGAACTCTTGATACTCTTTTGAGTAAACCTGTTTCCATCTGTTTCAGATGAAGTTACATTGTTTCATAGTTTGCCATTGTGAGATTTGAACTCTTGATACTCTTTTGAGTAAACCTGTTTCCATCTGTTTCAGATGAAGTTACATTGTTTCATAGTTTGCCATTGTGAGATTTGAACTCTTGATCTTGGGGTTACAAACCCAGTACCATAACCACTTGGCTATTTAGGCCAAGCTTTTTGAACTCTTGATCTTGGGGTTACAAGCCCAGTACCATAACCACTTGGCTATTTAGGCCAAGCTTTCTATAATGTAACTCTTTCGAGTACAAACCCGTTTCCATCTGTTTCAGATGAAGTTACATTGTTTGCCATTGTGAGATTTGAACTCTTGATCTTGGGATTACAAACCCAGTACCATAACCACTTGGCTATTTAGGCCAAGCTAACACGTTTCCATCTGTTCCTATTCAGATGAAGTTACATTGTTTGCCATTGTGAGATTTGAGCTCTTGATCTTGGGGTTACAAACCCAGTACCATAACCACTTGGCTATTTAGGCCAAGCATAAATGGGGTTTGGAGTGGGAATCTGCAACTGGATCCAACTCTTTCGAGTACAAACACATTTCCATCTGTTTCAGATGAAGTTACATTATTTCATAGCTTGCCATTGTGAGATTTGAACTCTTGATACTCTTTTGAGTAAACCTGTTTCCATCTGTTTCAGATGAAGTTACATTGTTTCATAGTTTGCCATTGTGAGATTTGAACTCTTGATCATGGGGTTACAAACCCAGTACCATAACCACTTGGCTATTTAGGCCAAGCTATAATTTCTAATGTAACTCTTTCGAGTACAAACACATTTCCATCTGTTTTTCAGATGAAGTTACATTGTTTCATAGTTTGCCATTGTGAGATTTGAACTCTTGATAGTTTGCCATTGTGAGATTTGAACTCTTGATACTCTTTTGAGTAAACCTGTTTCCAACTGTTTCAGATGAAGTTATATTGTTTCATAGTTTGCCATTGTGAGATTTGAACTCTTGAGTCTTGGGGTTACAAACCCAGTACCATAACCACTTGGCTATTTAAGCCAAGCCCATGAATACCTAGTAGTTGAAGTTAATAAGATGAACAGGTGTTGGGTATTGATTAGTTAATTATACTCAGATTTATATAAAGAGCCAGCCAGCACTATGAGGATGGTATTAAAGTGGAGAAGTAAGCTCTGTGAAAAGCAATAAACAGTCTCCACCAAAGCATCCTAGTCTCAAGATCTTTTTCACAACCAGGCTTGGTAGTTTCTCTAACAATTATGCCAGACTTTCTCTGTTCTATGCTTGGATAAAGGTATGGACTCCTCATACAATAAAGACACAAGAACATGTTTATGCAGGTGTGTGCAAGATTCCTGGCCTGCTGCCATGATGCTTTTGTCCCGCAGCAGTTCGCCTTCCTTGATGGCTTCACAGCTCAAAGCAGTTACCAGTTGGCTACTTAAGAGATAGGGATACCCACTTAAAACCTGGCCAATTACCCCTCTCAGAAAACCAAGGAAACAGGACCAGATACATTGAATGCCATATGGGCACCAGATGTACCACCGGGCAAGCCATCGGCATGCTGAAGATGTGCTTCAGTTGCCTAGGCAGATTGAGAGGCATCCTTCAGCACGCACCAGTCAAGGTCGCCAGAATGGTGTGCTGCACTACACTCTGAAAGACATTACTCAGAGCACCCAGTTTTGGATGTGCTCAACCAGCCTGCACTTGCAAAACCCAAAACAAAATGTATACTGTTATGTGATTCCACATTTAGGCAGCATTTATTGAATACTCAAATGCACTTATAGCTACACTAACAACCAATTTAAGATAATCTGTTGAGGTAACATGATTCATTTACACTTGCTAGAAGCGACATAAATTCATGCACAGGGACTTGTTCTCTACTAAAGAACATGTTCAAGCTATGCAATTTTTTTTGAATTACCCAGAAGGGGAGCCGCTAGTTTACCGTTACTTTCGCCTTGGCAACATCTTAGCCAGAGTCGACTTGCCAACCAATCAGCACCCTTTTCTCTGTAGTTTAAATTGTTATGATTGTTTGAAATTTGGCATTCTTGCATTTGTCCTGATAAGTAGAAGACAAAAGGTTTCAGCAACATGTCTCTCTTTTCAGCAACATCACTATGCATTCATATTTCGGTGGCTGTTGACATCGAAACAACATGATTGAGTGTTGAATGCCATGTGGCTGCATGATACTTAATATTGTCACCCATTACCCTTAAGAAGCTGCCAGGACTCCAGCTTCCCAACTTTGATGACCAGACTCCTTTGATCTTCAGCACTACGTTCTCTGCAGATATGATTGAGAAATAGCTGGAGGGCTCCCTCTGGGTCTCTGCCTCTCCCTGGCATTCTCTACTCCATGACCCAATGCTGATTCTTGCACTTTGGTGGGAGAACGTGGTGACTCACACTTCACAAGTGAACAACAGGAAATCAGGTTTAAAAATTTAGTTTGTACACGAGTGGACTCACCAAGTTGGCTGCACCTACAGGAATTATCGAGCCTATGGGAGAGTGCAGCTGTGACCAAGAGTTCTTTTGATGTATACATGGAGCAGTTAGAGATGATTTTCACCGCTAACAATATCCTCAAAGATCCTGGTAATCCAGCTGTCAACCAGGCAGTGCGAGAAAGGAAAAGGGCGTTATTTTTGACTGTTGTAGGTTCGGAGGGAATGAGATGCTCAATAACTCACCCTGGCAAACCCAAAGGACGTGCAGCTGAAGCAGATTTTGAATAAACTTGAACAGCACTATAATTCCAATCCTTTGAAGATTACAGAAAACTATCATTTTCAAACAAGGAGTCAGCTGCCCAATGAGGGCATTGGGGAATTAATTGTGAATTAACAGCTTTTTCAAGGCCATTGTAATTTTGGAGAATTTCAAGAGAGAATATTGTGTGGCAGATTTGTTTGCAGCTTATTGCGGCACATTTGCAGTAAGTTGATGACACTGCCAAAAGTTGACTTTTGACATAGCTTGTCATGGGCATGGCAGGGTGTGATTCAACAGAAGAAAGAGTTGTTAGTTGTCTGAAGTAAATAAGCTGTAGATCAGAAAGCAGAAGGCCCCAACAACAGCAACTGGTGCTGATCATGCGGATGTTATGAACAAGGGAACAGGAGGTGGTCATCAGGGTAGTCAGGGTGGTACAACATTGGCCTAAGCACCGGTAACAGGACAACAGTTGGCAAAAAAATTAGAAATTTATGTATGCACATGCTACAGTTGCAAGTAGAAAGGTCAGCTTGCTAAGGCATATCACAGTGAGGTCAATAAAGAAAACACTAGCAGGAGGAAACATCAGTTGTTGCATAGGGTTGTCGAACAACAACAGGTTGCTGTGGGCTCGCTGGGAGATCCATGTGATCAGAATCACAAGAATGTCTCTTGGAAAGTCACGGGGCATCATGGTCCAAGTAGCATTGGATGGAGCTCCGGTAAACATGGAGGTCGACACAGGTGCATCAGTTAGCATGATTTCTGAGTTGTTGTATCATGAAAAGATGAGTCAACATCAGCTGGAAAAATGCAAGTATAGTTTTGCAATTATGGAGGAAAGAAAATCCCCATAATTGGAAGTGTGTCGGTTCCAGTCATAGATAAAATTGCCTATCATTGTGGTGAAAAGTGACAAACCAGCCTTGGTAAAGAAGAAATTGGTTAGTTGCATGCAAGTTAAACTGGAGCAAATTTTTTCATTTTGAAGTGAAAATCAGATTGCAAGACAATGTGGCCAACAAGGTGTTTACTGAAACCAGCAAGCCGAATTAATGGTACAAGGCTAATAAGAGCTCAAAGGAACGTAAGACCAGTTTCATATCCAGTACCCTACGGCCTAAAGAGAAGGTTCTGCAAGAGCTGAAAAGGCTTGAGGCTGAGAACATTATCTCTAAGGTAGAGCTGAGTAATTAGGATACTCCCACAGCAGAAGTACCAAATTCAGATGGTAGTGTAAAAGTATGTGGCGATTATAAGGTAACTCAAAAAAAAAATCTGGTACTGGAATGTAAGCCACCTGATACTTTACCAAATGTGGAGGATCTGCTCACAATGTTGACAGGAGGCCAATTTTTTTTTCAAAGTTAGATCTGAAAAATGCCTATTTGAAACTTGAGTTAGTCAAATATGATTTGGATTTATCATCTATCAATACGCACATGGGTCTATTTCAAATTCATTGGCTGCCATTTGGTGTTTCTTCGGTCCCCATTATTTTCCAAGGGATGATGAACCAAATTTTTGCAAGAAAGTGTGCTCTTTGAATGACATACTTATTTTAGCTCTGAACAGGTAAAGCCATGATGACAGTCTGAAAGAGGTGCTCTAATGTTTGGAAGAACATAGGTGTTCAGGTGAAGGCACACATTGTGAAATGTTTCAAAACTCTACATAAGAGTATTTTGGTCACAGGGTGGACAAGGATGGGTTACATACTACCAAAGGTAGTGCTCAAGCAATTCAAATGTGCCACACTCAAAACGTTTCTGAGCTCAGATCTTTATTGGGCCTAGTGAATTATTACGATGCATTCACACCAAATTTGGCAACATTACTTTATCCACTGAATGAACTCTTGAGGAAGGGTACTCATGGAATTGGATGAAGGAATGTGACAAAGCATTCAATTTGTGTAAAAGTCAACTTATAGAGGGTACAATACTTATACAGTATGACGTGTCCAAAGATATAAAGCTAGCATGTGATGCCTCTCCATACAGAGTAGGCGCTGTGATCTCTTGTGTTGGATAGTGGTGGTGAGACACCGATTGCATGCCCTCATAATTTCAGTGCCAGTAAATGAAAATATGCTCAGATAGAACATGAAGCACTGTTCTTGATTTTTAGAATAAGAAGGTTTCATAAGTACTTGTATATTCATAATTTCATGATCGTAACAGACCATAAGTCTCTCAATCCAAAGTCTTTAGTACCTGCTTTAGCTGCAGCTCAAATGCAGAGATCAGCTTTGATTTTGTCTGCTTATAAGTACAACATTAAAACAGATGATCAGAAGATCATTGTAATGCTGATGCGACATCTAGATTACAATCTCCATCAGAGGTAGAGCCCAACAGGAAAGAGGCATTTTTTTTTTCATACCTAGGTGAGTTGCTAGTCACAGCAGATGAATTGGTAGAACAACTCGTCAAGACTATGTATTAGCAAGGGTGGACAACTATACTGCAAATGGATGGCCAACTCAGATACTGGATTTAGAAATCAGGCCATTTTTAATGTGTACAAGTTGTCAGTTGATAAAGGTTGTGTCATGTGGGAGCCAGAGCTGTAATCCCTGAGAAATACAGAATGCAGAGACTGTGTGATCTTTGTGATCAACACATAGGGGTGTGTTTGACTAAGGCTTTAGCAAGGAACTAGCTTTGGTGGCCAGTGCTAGATAAGGATATAGAACACACAGTGAAACAGTGTACAGTACATCAAGCAGTAGAAAAGAAACTGCCCTTGGTATCTTTGGTGCCTGGAAATGGCCAGCTAGAGTGTAGCAGAGGCTGTACATGGATTTTGCAGAATTAGAAGGGCAACAGCCATTCATTGTCATAGATAGCCATTCCAAGTGGATTGAGAGGTTTCTGATGAATCTAACTAGCAAAACTTTGGGTAATTTGCGTAGTTTGTTTGCTGCTTATGGGTTCCTAGAGGAAATTGTGTCTGACAATGGACCTCAGTTTTGTTCAAGAGTTTACACAATTCACAAAAATGGTGTAAAACACACTATAGTGCCATCGTGTCATCCTGCTTCCAATGGAGCAGCAGATCTCATAGTACAAATTGTTAAGCGTGCTCTTGTCAAGCAAATGCTAGATACAAATCTGAAGAAACAAGTTTTCACTGGATCACAGATTGGTGAACTTTCTGCTTACCTATCGTAAAATGCTACTATTGGCAGAATGCCAGCTGAATTGTTTCTTAGAAGACAGCCCAGAATAAGGTTTTCACTACTGAAGCCATATTTAGTACAGTTAGAAGAGAAATAAGTAAGAAGGTCATGATAGGGTACAGTAAGAGAAAGAAGTCTGAAGTTGAACCAGGAGGTGAGAATGAATAATTGTCAGCAAAAGCAATTGTAGTGGCTACCAAGAAGAATCTTGAAAAATGTGGTCAAGGTGTTTGGTAGTGGGAAAGTTAGGTTTGTACATATAGATCATGGTTTACTTTCAGAGGTTCACAAAAAAGAAAGAAGTTGGAAAGAATGAAATGAGTCTGATATATCAGATAGTTTTTGGATATGAGTCAAGTACCAACAGTTACTCCAACACATGTCGTGCCAGAAACCAGTTCTGATCCAAGTCAGAGTCAGACAGACATGTCTGAATAAGTGGAAATTTCAATTGTAGGTCAAGGTCAAAATCAACCTTTGTTGGAGAAAACTTCTCATACTCAGTCCAAGATGTGTCAATGTATTTTCACAAGTTCTGAAAGTTTGTTTCAGGAGAGGAGGTATCCTCTAATAATAAGGAATCCAGTGGTTAAGCTTGATTTGTTCAAAAAAGGAGACAAATGAAACAGTTATACACTGAAATTGTCATATTTCACACCAATTGTATGTAAGTTTCATTAAGGGAGAAGTCTAATAGCACCATCTTGTGACCATTGTGTGTATTCACGCACAGAAAAATCCAGAATAGACCAGTCTCCTCTACCAAACTCCACGTTGTGCACAAATGATTTTGTTGGGAAAGATATGACAGCTTGCAAGGGAAAGCGAGAAACCTACGAGAGTATTCTGTTCACTGGTCGATTGAAAGCATTTGCTGAGGGTGACTGTAAGAAATAGCATTACATAAGGTTGAACGGGAGTATCAGTGATGGATGGATAGGTGGGAATTTAAATAGGTACAATAAATAAGAGAAGGATGGTTGCACTTGCAAAATAGGTTGGTGTGATGAGTGATGTGCTGGAGCAGGCTCAACGCTTGAGAAGATACAATGAAGGTGATAGGATGTGGCTGAATAAGGCACTGTATTTATCTTTTCTGCCCTATTAGGTCATTAAGGAGTTTTCTGGCTTGAATCTAGGAGCGTGGCATGATACATCATTAAACATTTTTCTGCATTGAAACCAGGATGGTAGCATCACGCTCCTGACCTCCAGGGGAACCTCCAACCACACCTTCTTTGTGTCACCTGCACACTTCTACCTCCATTTTGGTCAGGAACAGCATCTCCCTCCAGACCCCTACAGACCCAGGGAGGTGTCACTTGGGTAGGGCGCAGCCTTTCCGAATCTCAATTCCATACCAGCAGATCTGTAGTTCTCCATCCCAACTCCAAACTTCTTCAACTTGGATGTAAGGAGTGCCACATTAAATACTAGAGTTGAAATTGTCTACTCCACCACATAATCCCTCACCCTGATCTACCTTGCAGATGCAAACATCTCTCTTTCTATGCACTTACTCACATACACAGTTGCCTATGCCCCATTAACACCCACACTCATCCTCATGTAATAACATGCCTATCCCTTGTAGTCATCTTTATTATAACCCGATATAGACAGTTAGAACAAGGGTTAAGAATGTAGAGTTTTGGTTTCAGTTTAGGGGAATTGAGGGTTGGTTATTTTTGGTTAGGTTTAGTATGTGTCTGGGTGTTTATAAACAATGCTTGCACTTTTGACCAAGCTGAGAGGCTTTTAGAAGCAAGAAAGCCCTAAAATTGCTGTGGAGAAAATTGCTGAGGGTAGAGCTATGCTTGAAAAGGAAAACTGGTGGATTGTGATTATTTTTTTAGAAAATAAGTAAATGTAAGAGAAGTTGACCAGAAGGCTGCAGACATCCAGTCTATTGTTTAACTAGAGAACTCAGTCCTGTATGTTTAGAGAGGAAAAGAAAGAGTTCTAGAGAATTGGGTAGGTCTATGTAGCTCTGCAAAGAGAAGTCAAGCTAATGGATAGATGCCAAAGGAGTGTGTACATGTGTCTTGTGGGTCATGGCATGTGACCATCAGCAATGCCTATACTTGGATGAGGTCGTCGTATGTTGGGGATATACCATACCATAGACTTAAGCTATGACCTGTGCAGCCAGACCAAGAGGAAAAAAGGAACTGCCTTCCAGACTATGAGTATTTTTAAAAGCCTATGAAAATAAAAGCCACAGTAAAATGATTAAGCTGGGCTAAATCTGTTGGAATGAGTTTAAGGTTAAAGCTCATACTGCTTAGAATCATTATCTTATTTGCTCAATGTACCTCTTTATTTTAATTCATTCATGGGATGTGGCCATCGCTGGCTAGGGCAGCATTTAATGCCCATCCCTAATTGCCCTTGAGGAGGTGGTGGTGAGCTGCCTTCTTGAACCGTTGCAATCCATGTGGTGTAAATACATCCGCAGTGCTGTTAGTTAAGGAGTTCCGGGATTTTGACCTAGGAACAGTGAAGGAACGGCGATGTATTTCCAAGTCAGGCTGGTGAGTGGAGGGGAACCTCCAGGTAGCAGTATTCCCATGTGTCAGCTGCCCTTGTCCTTCTAGATGGCAGTGGTCGTGGGTTTGGAAGGAGCTGCTTAAGGAGTTCCTGCAGTGCATCAGGTAGAAGGTACACAGGGCTGCCATTGTGTGCAGTGGTGGAAGGAGTGAATGTTTGTGGATGGGGTGCCAATCAAGCAAGGTGCTTTGTCCTGGATTGTGTGAAGCTTCTTGAGTGTTACTGAAGCTGCACTCATCCAGGCAAATGGGGAGTATTCCATCACACTTCCGACTTGTGCCTTGTAGGTGGACAAGCTTTGGGGAGTCAGGAGTTGAGTTATTCACTGCAAGATTCCTAGCCTCTGACCTGCTCTTGTAGCTACAGTATTTACATGGCTAGTCCAGTTCAGTTTATGGTCAATGGTAACCCCCAGGATGTTGATAGTTAGGGATTCAGTGATGGTAACGCCATCATTGAATGTCATGGGGCGATGGTTAGATTCTCTCTTGTTGGAGATGGTCATTGCCTAGAACTTGTGGGGCACAAATGTTACTTGCCACTTGCCAGCCCAAGCCTGGATACTGTCCAGGTCTTCTTCCTTTGGACATGAACTGCTTCACCTATTTAGTCATTATTGCTTATGTTTGTTTTGTTCAAATTTGTATAGTAAAGATTCCTTTGGTGTTAATTTTGGAGTCCTGTTGCTTATTTCCTTACCCTGGGTCCTTCCACATATTATATTCTTTATATTCCTAAGTATCTGGCTTATCCAGTATTCTCATAACTGGGATCATAAAGTGGGGGCTCAGGTGGAATTTGTAGACAATCCATATGGATTCCTTAATCCTGTCAAGATATGGGTTTAAATGGGATCGTTGAATCGATAGAGGAAGCCAAGTAAGTGGAGATGTGGTGGAATTAAGCGAATAAGATTTCTTGGTGAATTTTGCTATTCTTATTGAACAGCAGAATGGCTTTATCAGTTGCTAAGACTTTTCTGGCATGGGAAGCTCTGTCCCTGAGTGATTTGCAAAAAAATAACCAAAGCTAAGTTAATAGCATTAGCAGAGATGTCAGAGCTCGAATTAAAAGTAGGGGCTAAGAAAGCCGATAACTAAGATAACAGCACAGTTCTTGGAATTGGAAGAAGGAGAAGTTAATCCAGATAGCAATTCAATTGAGAATTCAGTTGCAGATGAAGCAGCTTGAACTTGAAAAAGAGTGAAAGAAACAGAAATGCGAAAGCTTGAACTTGTATTTCAAAGAGAGAAAGAAATCAGACAATATGAACTGGCTAGAGAAAAGCTTAGGTTATGGGGTGAAAGAAAGTCCAGTAGTTCAGATGAGGAATTGAGTCCTAATCTGGGCTTTGATATAACAGAGTCTTGACATAGTGTCTAAATTAACCGAATATGGAGTTGAGAGATATTTTATCTCATTTGAAAAGGTGGCTACATAGCTGATGTGGCCAAAGGACACATGAACTTTCATTTTGTAAAACATTTTGGTCAGATGGCCATGGATGTGTATTCTTGCCTTTTGGAAGAACAATCCTCAGATTATGAGGTAGTTAAAATTGCAGCACTCAATGCCTACAAGCTTGTCCCTGAAGCGCATCAATTGAAAACTGACTTTAAAGAAAAGACTGAATGAAATGTTTGTAGAATTTGCTAGGAAGAGAGAAATGCTGTTTGAAAGGTAGTTTTGATCAATCAAGTTAGAGCAAAATTTTGAGTATAAGAGAGCTAATAATACTGGAAGAATTTTGAAACAGCATTCCAATAGCTGTGAGGTCACACCTGGAAGACTGTGGGGTTTCTAAGGTGCGGGCAGCAGTGATTCTGGCAAATGGGCATGATTTTACAAATTGGCAGCTAGGGGGCAGTTGATCTCCATTTGTAAACCCACCGGGAAGCTGGAGAAATTTTAAAAATGATAAAGGGAGAAGTGTTGATTTTAAGGAAAGGACAAATCATGTGGGTCATGTTAACAAGAGCGATAATTTGGAATCCAGAAGAGAAGTAAATAAAGTAATATGTTTCCATTGTAATAAACCTGGACATTACAAACAGCGTGTTGGAAGCTAAGAAGTAAATCAGTTGCAGTGGTAGGATGCCTAAGGAGTCTTCAGAAAAGACTGGTTTAGAGAACAGATTGAGTGATAAAACAGTGGCAACCGTACAAGTGCAAAATGAGTTCTCAGACTCTACCAAAGCAGTGGCAGGACTCCTCAAGATAGTCAGGTGGAATCTTCACTGAGCATAGATGCTGGGAAACAAGTTACAGAAGGTTATAAAGATTTAATTTCTAGGGAGAGGTATCCCCTTATTCTTCCAATGAAGTAGGTAAGCAAATGGGATGTTGGAGCAGTTCAGTCATTGATGGCAACTGTGATACAATTTGTCTTCCAGATGGAATGATGAAAGAGAAAATATTAATTGGGGGATATTTATGGAAGTTACAAATCTGTCCCACTGTACCAAGTTAAACTGAGGAGTGATTAAGTGAATGGGGATGTTATTGTTAGAGTGGTTCCTAGTTTGCCTATCAAAGGGATAGATTTTATACTGGGAAATGATCTGGCTGGTTCAAGAGCTCTGGCTTCTCAGAGAGTGCTGGAAGAACCAGTGGAGGTGAGAGAAACTGAAATGTTGCAGGAGAAACATCCTGGATTGTTTCCAGACTGGTAACTAGGTCTCAGCTCGTAAGATTAGTCCTCCTTGGAAAATGAGGATGATTCAGAGTTTCAGTTATCTGGGAATATTCTGGAGAAGTGAAGAGGAAGGCACTGAAAGTGATAAGGCTGACATATTTTGTCAAAATAGGAAATGCTCTACCAATTAACTAACATCCTTACAGGCTTAACCCTAAGAAATTGGCTCATGTAAGGGAATAACAATTATATTATTGAACCAGGTCAGTGTAGCAGGAGTTCACCAGTGGTGATGATGCCAAAACCAGATGGATCACAACAACTTTACACTGGTGGAACAGGTTCCACTAACAGATCATGCTAAGGAAATATATGCATTTGTAACCCCTGACTGACAGTGTCAATGTAAAGTTATGCCATTTGGAATGAGGAATACATTGTTCCTTAGCCTCTGAAATGGAGGCAAAGTAACTGGACAACTATGTTGTATATATTGATGATTGAGTGATCTACAGTAAAACTTGGGAGGAATGTGTGGAAAATCTGAGTGCACTGTTTGACCAGTTGCAAAAAACTAATTTAGTGAGAAATCTAGCAAGAAGTGAATTTGCCAAAGCTAAAGTCACTTATTTGGGGCACATTATGGGACAAGGCCGAGTATAATCAGAAGAAGCTAAAATGGAAGCAATTCTGGACTTTCCTGTTCCTAGAAACAGTAAATTCTACGGTTTCTAGGAATGAGTGGATTTTATCAGAAATTTGTTCCAAATTTCTGCACCAATTTGCTCCCCTGACAACCTTGATAAAGAAAGACAAGAAATTCAACTGTACAGAGTCTTGTCAAATTTGAACTTCAAAAGTTCAAGCTTTTGAAGGCTTGAACGCCATATTAACAAATGAACTTGACTTGGCTAATAGAAAGACAAAGCTAAAGGCTCTGTATCTGAATGCACGTCGCATTCAGGACAAAGTTAATTAATTGATAGTGCTCATTGAAATAAATAAATATGAACTGATGGCCATGCACAGACGTGGCTGCAAGATGACAAGGATTGGGTCCTGAATATTGAGGGGTATCTGACATTCAAGAATAGGAAGCTAGGTAAAGGTGGAGGGGTAGCACTGTTAACCAAGGATGGCATTGGTGCAATAGTTAGAGATGACCTTGATTCAGGAGATCAGGATGTAGAATCGGTTCGAATGGAAATGAGAAATAGTAAGGGAAAGAAGTCACTAGTGGGCATGGTCTACAGGACCCCTAACAGTGACCACAATGTAGGACACAGTATACAAGAAGAAATATCGGGTGCTTCTGATAAAGGGACAGCAATAATCATAGGTGACTTTAATCTACATATAAACTGGAAAAATCAGATTGGCAATAGTAGTCAGGATGAGGAGTTCATAGAATGTTTTCGAGATTTTTTTTAGAACAACATGTTCTAAAAACCAACCAGACAGCACTTACATTAGTCTTGGTATGGTGTAATGTGATAGGATTAATTATTGACCTCAGGGTAAAGGCACCATTAGGTAACAGTGACCACAATATGAGTGAATTTTACATCCAGCATGAATGCGAGAAGAGTGGGTGTATGACGAGTATTTTAAACTTAAATAAGGGCAACTATGTAGGCATGAAAGCTGAGCGAACTGAAGTTAACTGGGATAGATCAATATAGAAGCAGCAGTATACATTTAAGGAGATATTTCAGAATACTCAGTAAGTGTATTCCCACTAAAATGAAAAATATTAAAAGGAGAACCCACCACCCGTGGTAAATTAAAGGAGTTAGGGAAAGCACATAAATGCACAAATGATTGGTCAGAATATAAAGAATAGCAGAGAATGACTAAAAGATTAATCAGGAGAAAGAAATTAGAGTATCAGAGGAAGCTAGCTAGAAATGTGAAAATGGATAGCACGAGTTTCTACAGGTATCTAAACAGGAAAAGAGTAAGTAACAAGAGCGTTTGTCCTCTAAAGAATGAGAATGGGAGGTTAATAGTAGATAATAAGGAAACGGTGGATGAAATGAACAAATATTTTGCTTCTGTCTTTACTCTGGAGGATACAAAAGACATTCCAGTAATAGCTGTAAATCAGGATTAGAGGGGAAGGAGGAACTTGGTGAAATTACAATCACTAGGGAAGCAGCACTGTGCAAACTGATGGATCTGCGGTCTGACAAGTCTCCAGGTCCTGATGGACTTCATCCTAGGGTCTTAAAAGAGGTGGCTAATGAGGTAGTAGATGCATTGGTGTTAATTTTCCAAGATTCTGGAAAGGTTCCATCAGACTTGAAAGTGGCAAACATAGCCCTTCTATTTAAGGGAGTGAGGCAGGAAACTATAGGCCAGTTAGCTTGATGTCTGTCATGGGGAAGAGTCGATCATTAAAGAGATTACAGCTGGGCACTGTGCTTGGATTTCCAGATGGCATTTGATAAGTTGCCACATCAAATGTTACTGCAGAAAATAAAAGCTCAGTGTAGGGAGTAACATATGAATCCCAACAGAAGATTGGCTGGCTGGCAGAAAACAGAGATTTTGCAAAAATGGGTCTTTGGCTGATTGGCAGTATGTGACAAGTGGAGTCCCGCAGGGGTCTGTGCTGGGTCCTCAGCTTTTCACAATTTACATCAATGATTTAGATGAGGGGAGCGAATGCATGACAGCTAAATTTGCAGACAACACAAAGGTTGGTAAGAAAGTTTGTTGTGAAGACGACATAAGGAGTTTGCAAACGGATATAGATAAGTTGAGCGAGTGGGCCAAAATCTGGCAGATGGAGTATAATGCGAGAAAATGTGAAGGTGTTCACTTTGGCAGGAAAAATAAAAAAGCAGACTATTACTTAAACAGAGAATGACTACAGAATTCTGAGGTCCAGAGGGATCTAGGTGTTCTCTTGCATGAGTCACAAAAAGTTAGCATGCAGGTACAGTATGTAATCAAGAAGGCTAATGGAATGCTATCCTTCATTACGAGAGGAAGTGAACTTAAAAGTAAGGATGTACCGAAATGCCGTGTGCAGTTTTGGTCTTGTTATTTAAGGATGGATGTAAATGCAGTGGAGGCGGTTCAGAGGAGGTTTACTAGATTAATACCTGGAATCACCGGGTTGTCTTATGAGGTAAGGTTGACAGGCTAGGCTTGTTTCCGCTGGACTTTAGAAAAGTGAGGCTGACTTGACTGAAATATATAAGATCCCAAATGGTTTTGACAAGGTGGACATGGAAAGGATGTTTCCTCTCATGGGTGAATACAGAACGATTGGGCACTGTTTTAAAATTAGAGGTCGTCCTTACAGGACAGAGATAAGGAGAATTTTTTTCTCTGTGAGGGTTGTGAGACTTTGGAACTCTGCCTCAAAAGGCAGTGGAAGCAGGGTCACTGAATATTTTTAAGGCGGAGGTAGACAGATTCTTGTTAAGCATGGGAATCAAAGGGTATTGGGGCAGATGAGAATGTAGAAATTGAAACACAAACAGATTAGCCATGATCTTACTGAACGGCGAAGTTGGCTCGAGGAGCTGAATGGCCTAATTCTGCTATTTCATATGTTCGTAAACTACAATAAACCTTTCAAAATGGCTATTGATATCAATGATATCGGAGTAGGAGCACTGTTGTTACAAGAGGACAATGCTGAAATCAAGTTTCTCAAGAAAACTTAGCTCGTACCAATGGAAACACTCCACAGTTAAAAAGGAAACATTAAGACTGGTCTTAGTCCTTCAACAATTTGAAATATATGTTTCAAGTAATCAAGGAGAGATAGTAATTTACACAGAAAATAATCCTTAGCGTTTTTGTAGAAGTTCCACACTAAGAACCTTCGGCTATTTTGTTGGAGTCTGATGTTACAACCTTACAACTTAAAAGATTATTCTTGGTACAGGGGAAAAAATATCACTGCAGATGTTCTATTATGGATTTGACTGTTTACATGATTCACTCTGGGGACACTGACTTTGTAGAATTCATTTGTATACCACAAGTCTGTAAGAATCTTTTACCTGTATTTCAATGTACAATGAAGAGAATGTTAGTATATAAGATATATGCAAAGATAAGAATAAGGTATATGCAAAGATAAGAATTAAGAGAGATAGCATGATAAGGTATGTTATTTGGTTTGTAATTGAAAAGGCCTCAAGTTCAGATACAATTTCATTTTTTTCTGGGGAGATGTTATAGCTGTCCATATCCTGGGTTATATTAAGGGTTTTGATTTCAGTTTAAGACAAATTGGTTATTTCCTGCGTGTTTACAAACAATGCTTGAACTTTTGACCCAGCCAAGAAGTTTTTAGAAACAAGAGGTTGTTATAAAGAAAATTGCTGAGGGTGCAGCTATGCTCTCAAAGGTAAACTGGCAGGTTTTATAGTTTTTTTAGAAAATAAGGAAGCGTGAGAGAAGCTGACCGGGAGGCTGCAGACATCTAGTCTGTTGTGTTTAACCAGAGAACTCAGTTCTGTATGTTAGAGAGGAAAAGAGGGAGTTCTAGAGAATTGGGTAGGTGCAAGTAGCACTGTAAAGAGAGAAGTCCAGCTACGAAATAGATGCCAAGGGAGTGTCTATACTTGTCTAGTGGGTCATGGCATGTGACCATCGGTGATGCTTATACTTGGACAAGGAGGTTGTATTAAGATATATCATAGAATTGAGCTGTGAACTGTGCAGCCAGACCCAGAGGAAAAAAGGAATTGCCTTTCAGAGTATGAATATAGCTGATTAATGTGAAAGCCACAGTAAAAAGATTAAACTGGATTAAATCTGTCAGATTGAGTAGATGCTCATACTATTTACAATCATTATCTTATTTGCTCAATGTACCTGTTTAGTCATTATTGTCTGTGTTTGTCTTGTTCAAGTTTATATAATAAAGATTCTTTTGGTGTTCAATTTAATCTTGGAGTCCTGCCACTTATTTCCTTACTGTTGGTTCTTCCATGCATTACATTCATTAAATGATTATGCTCTTTCCAGTATTCTCATAACTGTATTTCTTAACAAATGTTCCCAATCCATTGGTGAACACTGCTTTCTCATGCACATTGTCAACATGCCTTATGATGTTAATTGGTAATGAAACCCAGAAGTTAATCGATGATGAGTTGGCTCTGTTAAAAAGCCACTGACATGTGCACTGCATTTATTTCCCACATGTTATCAGCAACCGCTTTCCAATGGGTCTGTGAATTAAAATGCAAAGTGTCTAATCAAATTATTAATGACAAAAAGATGGCTATTCTACTGCAGAAAACTGGGTGAATAAATTATGTGAACAATCTGTAGTTCACAAAAACTAAAAGATGTGAAGTTATATGAGAAACATATGAGTAAATCATTAGAGCAGAAAATCAGATTGGGGTGTGCACATTCTTTATAAAAACACATGGAGCACAAGGAAAAAACTTGCAGGCATTCATTCAACTTAGAGGGTATGACATGGCAACCATTACTGAGACATGGCTGCAAGATGGTTAGGACTGGGAACTAACAATACGAGATTAAAATATCTACAGGAAAGACGGGGAAAATGATAGAGGAGAAGGAACAGCCTTAGTGATTAACGATGGAATCACTTTCTTAAGTGATAACGATATGCCAGTAGGCAGAGGAGGCTAAATGGGTAGAATGAAGAAACAGAAAAGGATTTAATACTATAGTGGGAGTTCTGTATAGGCCCCTGGTATAGCTGTGAAATGGCAGATTATTTAACGGCAGGAATCCAATGCCACGAAGGTACAATGAGTCTAATGGAGTGTTTTAACTTTCAAATAGATTGAGATAAGCAGACTACCATGTCAGAAAGGTAGTCAAGTTCTTGAGTATGTCTGTAATATTTTTCTGCAGTAATATGTCCTTGAACCAAGAAGGAGGTATGCCATGTTGGAATTACTTATGAACCAGCTTTAGTTAACAGCTTAATAATGTGAATAGTTATCCAGTAGCATTCATAATGTGATCAAGCTCATCACAGTGATTAAAAGGAAGTAACACAAGACAGCTATTAAGATTGTAGATTTAGATAAGGCTGACTTCAATGAGATGAGACAAAGACTGTCTACAGTAACAAAAACAGAATTACCTGGAAAAACTCAGCAGGTCTGGCAGCATCGGCGGAGAAGAAAAGAGTTGACGTTTCGAGTTTTCTTTAGTTGCCTATGTTTTTTGGAAGTCGACTTCTTGCCCCTCAGGCATATAAACAGCTACTGTGTCATATTACTTTCTTTCTGAACATTTCATGCAGGTCTGTTGTTTTACCAATTAACACATTTGCCCAGTTTACTGTAGACAGTGATAAAAACAAAAAAACTGCGGATGCTGGAAATCCAAAACAAAAACAGAATTACCTGGAAAAACTCAGCAGGTCTGGCAGCATCGGCAGAGAAGAAAAGAGTTGACAATTCAAGTCATGAGAACTTGAAACGTCAACTCTTTTCTTCTCCGCCGATGCTGCCGGACCTGCTGAGTTTTTTCAGGTAATTCAGGATTAAAGAGAAAGCTGATAACAGATAAGACATAGGAACAGGAGTAGGCCATTTAGCTCGAGACTGTTTTGCCATTCGGAGACAGCATGATGTTACAATCTCTGTAGACACCTATAACTTTTAAAAAGAGATTCGAATTTCAAGTTGATAGCTGAAAGAATGACAACAAAATTTCATGTTTTACAACTTTACTGTGACAAATGACCATGCACTATTAATGGAACTATTTTATTTTTTGTAGGCAACTCATAGTTTAAATTAGAGGGAAACATTCCCCATTTATACTTATCATACATCTCACTCTCCATGGAATTACATTCCTTACAACAAACAGTTGTTCCCAGCTTCCAATGGGTTCCTTTATCTCCACTTCATTGAGTAGTATCTTTGAGTTATCATTTCCAAGCATTTTCCTGTTTTTGAAGACATTCTTAAATCCACCACCAGCAATAAAGCCTGCTCCGATGACTCTTCTTCCCCTGGCAATGCCAGGATGAATCTCACGGAACCCTTTGATGACTGCAGGATGCATCTCTTCAACTAGAGACCATCTCCCTCCCATATCTAACTATGGCAGCTCACAAAGCCAAGCAGCTTCTTCTTTCTGCTGACCACATAGAACTGCTGTCTGTCTGAGATAATCACTGATTTGTACAGGAGCTTGTAACCTGATCTCAAAAATGTCTTCCTCTGCCCTCTTCCCCATGGCAATATGAAGCACATTAACCGTGCATCCAGTTTGAAATGCTAATTGGCTATCCATGATCCCAATTCCCTTTCATCTTAGAAGTAGATGAACAGCTTACAGCACAATTGCTTACAACATTTGAGACTTTAGGAGACTAAGAATCTGTTCACTGTAAACTCAGTGAATGCTGCCATTGTCTCCAATGCTGCCAAGTGTAAATACCTTACATCTTCTCAGTAAAACAATCTAAGCCTTTCTGTTCCCTGACAATCAAACCACCCAGGTTCTACTGTCAGACTCCAGAACAGGTCACATGACCCTCTTCTTTTACCCTAAACTCAAAGCTACAGTACCAAAATATAATAATTTTATTCCTGAGTTCTCTGTCCAAGAGTAGGTCTGACCCAGAGTGCCACAACCTCTACCATGGGTAGGGCAAAGAGACAGGTCCTGAAACTAACCCAGCCCAGAACAGCATCGAACCCAGTGCTGTTGGCACCAATCTGATCCACATTAGCTATTGAGCCAACCAGGCCCTCAAGCAGTCCCTGTTGCTATAGTAACATGCACGTGGAAGCTTGGAGCTATGGATAATAATGGTGGAGGTTCCAACATTCTTTCCATCACATGGCTAACCAAGAATCTCTCCTGCTCATAGCCCATGCCACTGGTGTGTGTTAGAAGTATTATGCGTTGATACTCAAGCTGTTTGGCTGCGCTACGAATGCACCTTCCTTAGCCATCAAGTCCTGGAGCAGGACATGAACCTGAAGCCTCTGACTCAGAGACAGGGATGCCACCCACTGCACCACAAGACCTCATAATAATCTTATAAACCTCAAAATTGTAACAGGTTGATCGGTGACCAAATCCATGTATGTCTTCTCTACTATCTTCCATTGACAAAGAATCAATTTCAGATTTAAAATTAACAACTGATCTATCATCAACTGTCAATTGCACAAGAGAATTCTAAACTTCTAATACATTTTGCATATTATTGTTTCCCAATTACACTCCAAAATCTGGCTCTATTTTTCTGACTATGCTCCTTAGTCCTAGACTGCCCAACTACTGGAAGTAGTTTCACTCTATCTTCCCTTTCTGTTCCCCTTAATATCTTGAAAACTTCCAATTAAATCACCTCCTAACCTAAATTACAGAAAATGTAACCCTAGTTTATGTAATCTCCTCATATTTTAATCCTTGGAGTCAAGGTATCATTAAGGTAAATCAACCCTGCATTGCCTCCAATGCCACTAAATTGTTCCTAACATGTGGCACCCAAAACTGTTCACAGCATTCCAAGTGTGGTGTAACCAGGGCTTTGAATGGCTGAGTTATGACTTCTACTCCCTTGTATTCTACTCCTCTAATCATATTTACATACAATGAATTCCATTTGCCATGTTTTGCCCAGTTAACCTATCAATAGCTCTTTGTAATGTTATACATTGCTTTACAATGCCACCTATCTTTGTGGCATTGGTAAATTTGGATATGTGGAAGCTACATACAAGCTGTTACTAAATAAGGTAAATAGTTGAGGCCCCAACACATATCCTTGCTGGACACCACCAGTCACATTCTGCCAATCAAAGTCCCTGACATTATCTTTACTTTCTGTTCCCAGCTGCTCAACCACTTGACAGCTATAAAGACAGAACGAAAATAAACTTGCAAGGGATAGCAAAATCAACGTAAAAGCGTCTACAATTGTAATGTGGGCACCTTGTAAACTGGTAAGTGTTTCTGTCAGTGAAAGTAAGGAAACAGCGGACATGCTGAAAATTCCTTTGCATCAGGATTTACAATGGAGAAAAAGGACAGTTTGCCAGACACCCCATGGAAGCTAATACTGAATCAGGAGCAGGGATTCACCAACATAAGCAACATGACAGTAATGAAGAAAATAATGGTACTAAAGACTGATAAATTCACACCTCCACCTCCAACAAGTGCGAGGAGCTCATGAACTTCTTTGTCACTAAGATTGAGACCATCCAATCAGCTACCTCTGCTATTTCACTCCCTTCCCCTAGCACATCTGGCCAAACTTTCTTTAATGCTCCTCTCTGCCCTTGCCCTGAAGTCACATCGTTGTCTAGTTTCTCCTCTATTGCCCCTCATGCCCTCTCTGAACTCACCTTGTCAATGAGATTGATCTCATGTTCCATCAATCCTATTCCTAGTAAACTATTGACCACCCAACTTCCTCTCTTGGCCCCATGTTAGTAGAAATTGTCAACAGTTCTCTTTTCAGGTGTTGTCCTTCTTCCGTCATCACCCTTCTCCTCAAAAAAGCAAAACTTGACCCCCAACATCTTTGAAAGCTGTCACCCCGACTCCAACCTCCTTTCCTCTCCCAAGTATGCCCAAATCCAGTTTCCACCCCTCTCACAGTACCAAAGTAGCTCTTATCAAACAGGATCCTGTGTGATTGTGACTAAGATAAACATTTCCTCCTTGTCCTTCTTGACCTGTCTGCAGTCTTTGACACTGTTTGCCATCCTCCCTCAATGCCTCCCCACAGTCATTCAGCTGGCTGGGACTGCTCTCACCTGCTTCCATTCTTATCTAATCATAGCCAAAGAATCACTTGCAACGGCTCATCTTTGTGCTCCCACACAGTTATCAGGGTCCCATAAGGATAGATTCTTGGCCCAACTATTTCACATCTATATATTGTCCCTCAACAATATCATGCAAAGGCACATGCTCTAAGAACAATCCCAGTTTTTCTCCTGGCTAAAGAATTAGAGAGAAGATGCAATTTTTTTTTTAGCCACGACTTGTTTTGTACTGTCTGAAAGGGTGGTGGAAACAGATTCAGCAGTAACTTTTAAAAAGGAATTTGGCATATGTATGAAAAGGAAAAAAAAATTGCCAGACTATAGAGACACGAAAAAGAAGGACTATGGGACTAATTGGATACATCTTTCAAAGGCTGATGGATCAAATGTAATCTTAAAAGGAAGCTATTACATAATATTCAGAAATAAGAAAACTGATGCATACCAGCAATTATAAAAGTATGAACTAACTTTGAGCAAATCAGTACAATCCTCTGGAATTTTTCAAAATTCTATCATTCTTTAGTCTGGATTTGAGAACACGAGTTGTTTAATCCCAAATAGCTTGACACAAGTGTAAAGTTCACTAGAAGGATGTCATGCTGATTTTATGCAATGTTCCAAGTTTGTTGGCATAATTATTCAGAGGTCCGTGTGCAGCTTCAGCCTTGTAAAGAAAGGTTCCATAATTGAAGACCAGAAAATCACAAATTCAAGTATATTTAAAGGGATATATAAAGATAGGTATCTTAAAATCAGATCTTTTTTTAAAATTAGCTATTTGCAAAATGTCACTTCAAGTGGCTGGCAGTCTCTGCCAAGGCTTTTGGGGCAGAAGAGGGAGAAGTGACTGAGAAACAGTCACAAGTTAGTTTTCAACTGAATGAAGGAGCAGCCCAGCAAATGACTCCCTTTGAGGCCAGAGATATAGACGTAATAGTGCAAGAGAAAAAAATAATTGTCTCGGATCAGCTATTACAAATTCGAGTCTGCACTACATTTTCTTTTGGATTCAGGATGACTGGCTTACCCTATAGGTGGATTTCCCCCATCTCTTATGAGCAGGTGTTCACTTTTACAACTCATTATCTGGGTATACTTTAGCATGTGCTGGAGTTGTAACAACAAAATGCATTGTTATATGTACTGGATAAGATAATCTCAAATCTGTAGGTGCACTTTTCCCATCTTCCAAAAAGAAGTCTGATGAGGACAATAATAAATCAACAGACTGATGTATTTTACAAACAATAAGTGCACCAAATGACATTTTATAGTGAATCTCTCCTTACTTCAACATTGTTCTGCAATAATCCTGGCATCAGAATGCAACAAACATTGTCCCCGTTAGTGAGATGAATGCACTTTTCTGGTCACAATCTGGAAGCTTTGGTCCCCATTTCCTTCATTGCCAAAATGTGAACAACGCACAAAGTGCGTGCATGACTGAAATAATCGATTACTGTCTAACTCGTTCCCATTTATTGGAAAAGATACCCATCTCCACCCAGATGGCTCTCACGTTATGTGCAATCGTGTGGCTGTCAATCCAAGACCCGCCAAGTCTCACTGAGAAGGGTGCATACATTTTGATTTAAAAAGTGCAACTCACTTCAAGCCAATGCAAGCCACTCTGAAGGGTGCCCATCAAACTATTTTACCAAATGGAAGCCCAAACTTAAAAAAAAACGCTCGTTTACATGCAAAGAAAATCTCAAGCCTCAACACTTGCCCGGTGTCACCAGTCGTGGGTCATCGTCATCTCGAATATAATGCCCTTCAGACTGCAGCAGAGGCAGAACAAGACAACCAGGATGGTGATGGTGTGAACCTCTGGCTCAAGCCCAGGCTGACCGCATTCGGCTGGCGGCGGCAAAGCGGCCATGTGTTTGGCCAGGTCGCGAGTGCTGCTCCAGCCGAACTGCGGACTCCTTACAAACGCCACCAATTCCAATTCAAAACATTTATCATCGCGTCGCGCTCATCGGGCATTAAGAAAGAGTTAGGCATTTCAGGTGAAAGCCCGAAGCTGCAGGCGGTCGAATGGCCAAATTAACAATTCAACCAAAACTAAAAATCGGGAAAGAAAATAAGACGCAAAGCCCACAAAATTTCAACCTGGCATGGATTTTTATTATGTTTGACATTTGTTCGTCTTTAATTGCCTCGCTTACCCTGCTCCCGCGGTATCCGGATCACGCAGTCAATAATTCCCTTGTACCGTTGGTCGACGCTGATCTGCTTGCTTGATGCTTGCACCTGCAGCAGCAACTTGACCCTCTCGATGGGTGCCACAGTTGTCTTAGAGACGGCAGCGGCGACACCGCCAGCTAGTAGGTCTTTGACAAAGGACGTTAAGTCAAAAATATTCGACCCAGCGGCCATTGCTAACGGCGAACGAGATATATATATAAAGAAATGCGTTGAGCACGCAGCCAGCACCGTTAACGGGCTTCCAAGCACGAGGGACAGAGCCAACACTTAATCGCGCCGCCTCGCCTGAGAATGAAGGTTTCAGGCCACGTGACCAGCTCGTTGCCTGTGACGACAACACATGCCGCCGACCATGTGACGTCAGTACGTAAACAGAATTACCTGGAAAAACTCAGCAGGTCTGGCAGCATCGGCGGAGAAGAAAAGAGTTGACGTTTCGAGTCCTCATGACCCTTCGACAGAACTTGAGTTCGAGTCCAAGAAAGAGTTGAAATATAAGCTGGTTTGGGGGGGGGGGGGGCGTGGAGAGAGAGAGAAGTGGAAGGGGGTGGTGGTGTGGTTGTAGGGACAAACAAGCAGTGATAGAAGCAGATCATCAAAAGATGTCAACAACAATAGAACAAAAGAACACATAGGTGTTAAAGTTGGTGATATTATCTAAATGAATGTGCTAATTAAGAATGGATGGTAGGGCACTCAAGGTATAGCTCTAGTGGGGGTGGAGGGAGCATAAAAGATTTAAAAATATTTAAAAATAATGGAAATAGGTGGGAAAAGAAAAATCTATATAACTTATTGGAAAACAAAGGAAGGGGGAAACAGAAAGGGGGTGGGGATGGAGGAGGGAACTCAAGACCTAAAGTTGTTGAATTCAATATTCAGTCTGGAAGGTTGTAAAGTGCCTCACCGGAAGATGAGGTGTTGTTCCTCCATTTTGCATTGGGCTTCACTGGAACAATGCAGCAAACCAAGGACAGACATGTGGGCAAGAGAGCAGGGTGGAGTGTTAAAATGGCAAGCGACAGGGAGGTTTGGGTCATTCTTGCGGACAGACCGCAGGTGTTCTGCAAAGCGGTCGCCCAGTTTACGTTTGGTCTCTCCAATATAGAGGAGACCACATTGGGAGCAACGAATGCAGTAGACTAAGTTGGGGGAAATGCAAGTGAAATGTTGCTTCACTTGAAAGGAGTGTTTGGGCCCTTGGACGGTGAGGAGAGAGGAAGTGAAGGGGCAGGTGTTGCATCTTTTGCGTGGGCATGGGGTCGAGTGTGTTCCCTCCAGCAGCACCGCCGTACCCTTTTTCAAAGCTGCGCGTGCCCCCAGTTTCATTTTATTCTTCGGCTCATCTGACGCCTCAACAAGAAATTTTTTCTCTTTCTCTCAAGTGCTAAGGAACGCAAGCTCCAACAACTCATTGACACCAACACCCATCTAGGACCCTCCACCCCTGCCCGTCCCTCCGTCCCCACCCCATCTTCCAATCCCAGCCCCAGCCGTGTATTCACTATACCCCCTGACCTTCCCCTCTCCGATGCTGAACGTTTAGTGCTCAGCAAAGGACTTAGTTTCATACCCTTACGCCCTCACCTCAATGAATTTCGGGCTCGGCATGATGCTGAACTCTTCTTCCGCCGTCTTCGTCTCCGGGCTCACTTCTTTGGGCAGGAGTCCTCTCCCAGTTCAATGGATCCTTTTACCCATCTCCAATATTCTCCCTCCACCTGAACCCCTCCCTCTGGATTCTTACCTTCTCTTGATCTTTTCATTGAGAACAGTCGGCGCGACATTAGTCATCTCAATTTCTCTGCTCCTCTCACCCATTTTAACTTTTCTCTCTCTGAACTTACTGCACTCCATTCTCTCAGGTCCAACCCTGACATTGTCATCAAACCTGCTGACAAGGGTGGTGCTGTTGTTGTCTGGTGCACTGACCTCTACCTCGCGGAGGCTGAGCGTCAACTCGCAGACACTTCCTCCTACCTCTCCCTGGACCATGACCCCACCACTGAACATCAAGCCGTTGTTTCCAGGACTGTCACTGACCTCATCTCCTCTGGGGATCTTCCTCCCACAGCTTCCAACCTGATAGTCGCCCAACCTCGGACGGCCCGCTTCTATCTCTTACCCAAAATCCACAAACAGAACTGCCCCGGTAGACCGATCGTGTCAGCTTGCTCCTGCGCCACAGAACTCATTTCTCGTTATCTTGACTCCCTTCTCTCTCCCCTTGTCCAGTCCCTTCCCACCTACATTCGTGATTTTTCTGACACCTTACGTCACATCAACAATTTCCAGTTCCCTGGCCCCAACCGCTTCCTCTTCACCATGGACGTCCAATCCCTCTACGACTCCATCCCCCACCAGGATGGTCTGAGGGCCCTTAGCTTCTTCCTTGAACAGAGGCCCGAACAATCCCCATCCACCACTACCCTCCTCCGTCTGGCTGAACTTGTTCTCATGCTGAACAATTTCTCCTTCAACTCCTCTCACTTCCTCCAAATAAAAGGTGTGGCTATGGGTACCCGCATGGGCCCCAGCTATGCCTGTCTCTTTATGGGGTATGTGGAACATTCCTTGTTCCAGTCCTACTCCGGCCCCCTTCCACAACTCTTTCTCCGGTACATCGATGATTACTTCGGTGCTGCTTCATGCTCTCGTCGGGACTTAGAAAAATTTATTAATTTTGCTTCCAATCTCCACCCCTCCATCATTTTCACGTGGTCCATCTCTGACACTTCTCTTCCCTTCCTTGACCTCTCTGTTTCAATCTCTGGTGATAGACTGTCCACCAATATCCATTACAAACCCACCGACTCCCACAGCTACCTCGACTACAGCTCCTCACACCCCGCTTCCTGTAAGGACTCCATCCCATTCTCTCAGTTCCTTCGCCTCCGTCGTATCTGTTCTGATGATGCTACCTTCAAAAACAGTTCCTCTGACATGTCCTCCTTCTTCCTTAACCGAGGTTTTCCACCCACGGTCATTGACAGGGCCCTCAACCGTGTCCGGCCCATCTCCCGCGCATCCGCCCTCACGCCTTCTCCTCCCTCCCAGAAACATGATAGGGTCCCCCTTGTCCTCACTTATCACCCCACCAGCCTCCGCATTCAAAGGATCATCCTCCGCCATTTCTGCCAACTCCAGCATGATGCCACCACCAAACACATCTTCCCTTCACCCCCCCATCGGCATTCCGTAGGGATCGGTCCCTCCGGGACACCCTGGTCCACTCCTCCATCACCCCCTACTCCTCAACCCCCTCCTGTGGCACCACCCCATGTCCACGCAAAAGATGCAACACCTGCCCCTTCACTTCCTCTCTCCTCACCGTCCAAGGGCCCAAACACTCCTTTCAAGTGAAGCAGCATTTCACTTGCATTTCCCCCAACTTAGTCTACTGCATTCGTTGCTCCCAATGTGGTCTCCTCTACATTGGAGAGACCAAACGTAAACTGGGCGACCGCTTTGCAGAACACCTGCGGTCTGTCCGCAAGAATGACCCAAACCTCCCTGTTGCTTGCCATTTTAACACTCCACCCTGCTCTCTTGCCCACATGTCTGTCCTTGGTTTGCTGCATTGTTCCAGTGAAGCCCAACGCAAACTGGAGGAACAACACCTCATCTTCCGACTAGGCACTTTACAACCTTCCAGACTGAATATTGAATTCAACAACTTTAGGTCTTGAGCTCCCTCCTCCATCCCCACCCCGTTTCTGTTTCCCCCTTCCTTTTTTTTCCAATAAATTATATAGGTTTTTCTTTTCCCACCTATTTCCATTATTTTTAAATATTTTTAAATCTTTTATGCTCTCCCCACCCCCACTAGAGCTATACCTTGAGTGCCCTACCATCCATTCTTAATTAGCACATTCGTTTAGATAATATCACCAACTTTAACACCTATGTGTTCTTTTGTTCTATTGTTGTTGACATCTTTTGATGATCTGCTTCTATCACTGCTTGTTTGTCCCTACAACCACACCACCCTCCTCCACTTCTCTCTCTCTCTCTCTCTCTCCCCACTCCCCCCACACACCTTAAACCAGCTTATATTTCAACTCTTTCTTGGACTCGAACTCAAGTTCTGTCGAAGGGTCATGAGGACTCGAAACGTCAACTCTTTTCTTCTCCGCCGATGCTGCCAGACCTGCTGAGTTTTTCCAGGTAATTCCAGGATTTCCAGCATCCGCAGTTTTTTTGTTTTTGTTTTTATGACGTCAGTACATACTTGGCTTTTTTCAGAAATACTGGACATGCTCAGAACGTCGGGGAGTATTCTGTGCAGCGAGGAGCGATGTTAACGTTCATAACGTTCCCTGGTGTTCTATCCTCCCCTCCCCTTGTTTTCACCTCTATGCTTGCTTAAAATTGGTTACATTTTACAATTGTGACAAAAGGCCAGAGAGTCCTAGAGGTCTACAGCACAGAGAAAGGCCCGTCAGCCCATCGATCCAGTCAAACAAGTACCTAACTATTCTAAACAAAAACAGAATTACCTGGAAAAACTCAGCAGGTCTGGCAGCATCAGCGGAGAAGAAAAGAGTTGACTTTTCGAGTCCTCATGACCCTTCGACAGAACTTGAGTGAATCCAAGAAAGGGGTGAAAACGTCAACTCTTCTTCTTTGCCGATGCTGCCAGACCTGCTGAGTTTTTCCAGGTAATTCTGTTTTTGTTTTGGATTTCCAGCACCCGCAGTTTTTTTGTTTTTACCTAACTATTCTAATCCCATTTTCCAGCACTAGTCCCATAGCCTTGTATGCCATGGCATCACAAGTGCACATCCAAATACTTCTTAAATGTTATGAGGGTTTCTGACTCTACCACCCTTTCAGGCAGTGAGCTCCAGTTTCCCACCACCCTCTGGGTAAAACAATTCTTCCTCACATCCCCTCTCGACCTCCTGCCTCTTACCTTAAATCTGTGCCCCCTGGTTATTGATCCCTCCACTAAGGGGAAAAGTTCCTTCCTGTCTACCCTATCTACGCCCCTCATAATTTTATACACCTCAATCATGTCTCCTCTCAATCTCCTCTGCTCCAGGGAAAATAACCCCAGTCTATCCAATCCCTCCTCATAACTAAAACCCTCCAGCCCAGGCAACATCCTGGTAAATCTCCTCTGCACTCTCTCTAGTGCAATCACATCCTTCCTATAATGCAGTTTCCAGAACTGCATGCAATACTCTAGCTGTGGCCTAACTAGCGTTTTATACAGTTCCAGCATAACCTCCCTGCTCTTATATTCTATGCCTCGGCTAATAAAGGCAAGTATTCCATATGCCTTCTTAAGCTTGCACCTGCAGCAGCAACTTGACCCTCTCGATGGGTGCCACAGTTGTCTTAGAGATGGCAGTGGCGATACCGCCAGCTAGTAGGTCTTTGACAAAGGACGTTAAGTCAAAAAGATTCAACCCAGCGGCCATTGCTAACGGCGAACGTTATGCCTTCTTATTTACCTGTCCCACTATTTTAAGGGACCGATGGACATGCACACCAAGGTCTTTTTGCTCCTCGGTACTTCCCAGGGTCCTACCATTCATCTTGTATTCCCGTACCTTATTTGTCCTGCCCAAGTGCATCATCTCACACTTATCCGGATTAGATTCCATTTTCCACTGATCAGCCCATCTGACCAGCCCGTCTATATCCTCCTGTAATCTAAGGCTATCCTCCTCACTATTTACCACCCCACCAATTTTCGTGTCATCTGCGAACTTACTGATCAACCCTACTACATTCAAGTCTAAATTGTTTATACGTACCACAAACAGCAAGGGACCCAACACCAATCCCTGTGGAATTCCACTGGACACAGGCAACCAGTCACAAAAACACCCCTCAACCATCATTCTCTGCTTCCTGCCACTTAGCCAATTCTGAATCCAATTTGCCAAATTGCCTTGGATCCCATGGGCTCTTACATTTGTTATCAGTCTCCCATGCGGGACCTTATCAAAAGCCTTGCTGAAGTCCAAGTAGACTATGTCAAATGCATGGCCCTCATCTATACATCTAGTCACCTCTTCGAAAAATTCAATCAAATTGGTCAGACATGACCTCCCCTTAACAAAACCATGCTGACTGTCCTTGATTAATCCCTGCCTCTGCAAGTGTAGATTAATCCTGTCCTTCAGAATTGCTTCCAATAATTTCCCCACCATTGATGTTAGACTGACTGGCCTGTAGTTCCCTGGTTTATCACTTCCTCCCTTCTTGAATAAGGGTACCACATTGGCTGTCCTCCAGTCCTCTTAGACCTCTCCTGTGGCCAGAGAGGTATTGAAAATTATTGCCAACACCCCTCTTATCTCCTCCCTTGCCTCACTCAACAGCCTGGGATACATTTCATCCAGGCCTGGAGATTTATCTACTTTTAAGCCTGCCAGACCACTTAGAACCTTCTCCCTTTCTATGCTAATTTATTTAATTATATCACCATCCTTCTGCCTGATTTCCATACCCATGTCGTCCTTCTCACTTGTGAACACTGACACAAAATATTCATTTAGAACCTTACCTACGTCTTCTGGCTCCACACACAAATTACCACTATGGTCCTTAATGGGCTCTACTCTTTCCCTAATTATCCTCTTACTCTTAACGTACTTGTAAAATAACTTTGGATTTTCCTTTATTTTATCTGCCAAGGTTTTTCATGCCCCCCTTTTGCTCTCCTAGTTTCCTTTTTAAGTTCCCCCCTACACATTCGTTTTGAGCCTTCAGCATCTGCCATAAGCCTCCCTTTTTCTCTTTATCCAGTCCTGTATATGCCTTGACATCCAGGGTTCCCTGGATTTGTTGGTCCCACCCTTTATCTTTACTGGTACATGTTGACCCTATATTCTCCTTATTTCCATCTTGAATGAGTCCCGCTGCCCTGACGCAGATTTACCTAAAAGTAGCTGCTCCCAGTCCACTGTGGCCAAATCATATCTGATCTTATTAAAATTGGCCTTCCCCCAATTTAGAATTCTGATTTACTTGTCCTTTTCCATATCAACCTTGAATCTAACGGACTTAGATGAATATTTTGCTCTATCTGCAAAATGCTCCCCCACTGATACCTCGACCACTTGCCTGGCTTCATTCCCTAAAATTAAGTCCAGGACCATCCCCCTCTTGTAGGACCCTCTACTTACTGGCTTAAAAAGCTCTCCTGGATGCATTTTAAGAATTCCGCTCCCTCTAAACCTATCACACGATGACTAACCCAGTTAATGTTGGGGAAATTGAAATCCCCACTATCACTACCCTATTATTATTACCCTATTATTTTTACACTTCTAAGTGAAACGTCAACTTGTTTTTCTCTACACAGATGCTGCTTGGCCTCCTGAGCATTTCCAACAGTTCCTGTTATATGTAAAAAAGGAAAATGTGCCCAGGTGCTTTGCAAAGACACCTTATAAATGTAAGTTGTTGTTGATGTACTACAAAGAGTTTCACACTGGCTGCATGAAGGATGGTGGCCCTGCACCTCTTTTGTACAAATGAATGATGTATTGTTGGTCCTGGCACAACAATCTACAAACTAGTAAGAGAGAGGCCTGAGTTAATCCTCCTGAGATGAGAGTTCAAATCCCACCATGCCAAATCGGGAATTTAAATTCAGTTAAACAAATAGAATGGTTAACAGCAAAGGAGCACTTTGGGTTCGTTGTGTCTATGCAGGCTCTCTGCAAGGCCGACTCAGCTAGATCCACTTGCCCATCCTTTCTCTATTGTCCTGCACATTCTGTTCAGGTTTTTATCCAATTCTCTTTTGAAAGCCACAACTGAATCTGGTTCCACCACATTCTCAGCTAGTCAGAATCTGGAATACACTACCTATGTAAAGAAGTTTTTTATGTTGCCATTGGTTCTTTCGCAAGTCACCTCAAATCAGTATCCTCTGGTTTTTGACCCTTCTGCCAATGGGAAGTTTCTCTGTCTACTCTGCCTAGACTCTCATGATTTTGAACACCTCTATCAAACCTGCTCTCAACCTTCTCTTCTCTGAGGAGAATAACCCCAGCTTCGCAAATCTATCCATATAACTGAAGTCCCTCATCCCAGGAACCTTTCTCATAAATCTTTTCTGCAATCTCTCTAAAGCCTTCACATTCTTTCTAAACAAAGTATTAAAAGATAGTGTTATGGCTAGGTGAGGAGTGGTAGAATGGCACCCCTCTCTTTCCACATCTCAGTTGATGACAACAGGTGTTTTTAATAGAATTTGCCTAATTCAGTGAATGTTTAACTGTTTAAGTGCTGTGACTGTAAAAGACATACACAGACAGGTTTTCTTGTAAGTTTTAAAAGGAGAGGAAATAGTATTTATTGCACATAACACACGACCTATAATAAATAATAAAATTGTTCCAACTCATACATACATCCAAGAGATTCACAAACACACAGAAGTAAGTTACAAGTAGGCTAAATTGGTTGAGTGTTCAAAAAGATAGTCAGTCATATACAAGTCTTGTAGGTTGACGTGGTGGACAGTTTCAGGCTGTGTTCGGTGATGTTTTTCCATATTCAGCATAGAGACAATTTAAAGACTTGACAAATGATCTCTGTTCTTTATTCTGGAGTCAGCAGCTGCTTGGTTTATGTTGAAGACAGTGCCTGTGGTGTTTGGTTGGTCAGATACAGGCAGATCACAGGCATGCAGAATGGCTAGAGATAAAGAGAGAGAGAGAGAGAGAGAGACAGTGATCCTACACAATCAATCATGAACATAGTAAAAGGTTCCTAAAATGCTTGGATTAGAATTAAAGGTGCTGGCTTAATTACTGCTTCTGGTCTCCCTATCACTGGACATGTATGACATGTTCTACAGAATTTAACTATATCTCTGTACAATCCTGGCCAATAAAAATGTTTTTGTATCTTTGCCTGTGTCTGTCTAATTCCTAATGTCCCCCTATTGGAATTGCATGAGCTATTCTCAGTATCTCATTTCTATATCCAGATGGCATAGCAATCTGATGCACTTCCATCCATTTTTCATCTGCTGAAACTTGATATGGTTGCCAATTTCTCATTACCCTTAAGAATAGCAACATTCTGGAATACACTCTGCCTCTGTTTCTGATCTTATTCATGAATATGTGGATCCCTTTGCTGTAGCTCTACCAACTGCCTTGAGCTAAACACTTCAGCTACATTCTCTTCCATTCTTTCTTCCTCAACAATCTTATGAAAGACAGTGTCAGCTAATTGAACTTACAACACTTTTTCCCTACCTTTTAACTTCCTCTTCTTCCTGTTTCAACATGTGTGCTTGTGATCTCATTACCACACAATCTGGAAACAATCCAGGATGCTCTTTTTGGAACACTTACACTGAACGCACCTCGACAGGCTGCTCAACTACCATAGGCATCACCCACATCTGTGACCCAACTATACCATTACCTAAAATAAATTGAACCTCTACAATGGGCACTTTTTCCATTACTCCAACAATCATCTCACCTGTTTTCCATTTACTTTTTAAACTTACCTTCCACAATGGAATAGGTTTAGCATCTCCATGAACCCCACTTATTGTCACCTGTTCTTGAAATACTTCCTCTGAACAACAAATATCACTATCTCATAACATTAAGGATTGACTAGCCCCTGTGTCTCTTAAAATTTTAATATATTTACCTGCTCCACCCTGTACACATGGAAAGACTTCCCCTTTGCATACAAAATCTTTGAACATTTCTGCAACCTGCTCTTCAGAACTCCCTTGGGTAAATTGTGAACACATTCTCACTTCTTTACTGATCACTGATTTTTCCTGCTTTACCTGTATACAAACAACTGGTATTTCCTGCGTCTGAACCTCAGAACCCACAGTACTTCTACTTCCAGAACTTTTCTGCATCTCAATAATTGCAACAGATTTTTCCAGTAATTTTCAACATATTTACTTCATTTGGCAGCTTTATTACAATGAAAACACCTCAATTTTTGAATGTCATTTCTACCCTCAGTACATTCCTTTTTAGTCTGAGAAAAAACTTCCTGGGAATTTCCACCTAATCCTTCTCTTCCCTGGCTACCTACCTTCCTTTCACCTTACCATGTTCAATCCTCTGATTTAAAAGGGTGATGTAAAAAAGGTTTAGATCTATGAACTAACTCATAATCATCAGCTATCTCTGTTGCTTGCCTTACCATTTGAAACCATCTGTTCCTCCACATGAGTTTTCTCTACTGAAGGAAGTGAATCTTTAAATTCTTCCAAAAGAATTACTTCTCTAAGAGCTGCATACATTGTCTCCACCTTTAATGCCCATTTCCACCAGTCAAAATTACCTTGTTTTACTCTCTCAAACTCAATATAGGTTTGCCCAGAACAAAAACAAAAATACCTGGAAAAACTCAGCAGGTCTGGCAGCATCTGTGGATAGGAGCACAGTTAACATTCTGAGTCTGAATGACCCGTCCCTTCAACAGAACTAAGTAAAAATAGAAGAGAGGTGAAATATAAGCTGGTTTAAGTTTGCCCAGGTTGTTTCCTTATATTACTAAATTTCTGCCTGTACACCTCAGGAACTAACTCATGCACTCAAAATAGCCTTTTTTTTTAACCACATCATAATCCACCAACACTTCTGACAGTGAAGCATAAACCTCATGAGCTCTACCATGAGCAATGTCCAATTTTCGCGTGGCCCATCTGTTTAGCTATCTTCTCAAATGAAATAAAGATGCCTCCACATCTCTTCAAACTTTGAAAGAGCTTACACAAATTTAAACATCTCCCCACTGGTTTTTAGGTTAAAGGTTTTTCATCATCAGAGCCTGCCTCAGCATCTGAGGTCTCTTTTTTAAAGTCCAGCTTTTTAAGTTGGTACTCTCTTTCTCTTTCCTTCTCCCTTTCTTCCCTTGCTAACGGTTCCCTCTGGAGATCAATTTTTCACATTTCCATTTCTCTTTGAAATACTCTCTCTTTTTCTCTCTCTGACCCTTTTCTGCTGCTTCTAGTTCACGTTTTTTCATTTCCATTGCTTGTTCAAATTCAAACTTCTTCATTTGTACCTGAAGTCTCTCTACCTCCAGCTGTAACTCACTAGTGTCAGGTGTCACTTCCAACTTCAAATGCTGTGCTGTCACTTCAACTATGTCTGCTTTCCTTGCCCCTACAGGTAACCTCAGCTGCAACTTATCTGCCAACTCTGTTAAGTTCCCCTTAGATACTTTTTGTAACCCAATCAGAGTTACATCTTCTACTTCAAAATTAAGTTTTAGCCATGAATACAACCATTTTTGCAATCTCATCACTTTAAAATCCCTCACACCAACTCCTGAATTCAAAATGCTTCTTGTTCTCATGACCTTAAGAGTCATCAACTCCAAACCAATCAAGGAATTTCAGATATCCCAGACATGCTCCCAGTTTGTCACAGCACGGCAGATGATGTGTGCCAGGTGGATCAAATCCATGAGGGAAACTTGATCGCGCTTTTGTCACTACTCACTGGCGATAGTGTGCTGTAGTATCAAGCCCCACTGGTCCCCAAGCCGTGACAAATGTGAGAAGCTTAATCAGACCACCAAATTGCCCCAGTTCTACCGAACTTTTTAATTTAGGTTAAAAGAATACGAACACCAGGTTTGTAAACTTAACAAGTAAATAGCTGTTTATTAGACAAATTGTCTACAACCAGTGGCAAAACAAAGAAACATGGACTGCTAACTTTTAACTCTATAACTTAAACTCTATCCCTTCTTAAACCCCTGTGCATAAACACACACACACACAGGTAAGACACGCAAAACATGAATTTTAAGGGTGAGATAAAACAGTTCAATAGCACCAGTCCTGAGTTCAGAATTAGGTGGATTGATTTTGATTGCTTTCTTCCAAATTTCTTGCAGGCTGACATAAAGTGGTCTCCCAGCACTTGCAGTCTGTGGTTCTCTGGTTTAAACTTGCTTTTAATGTCTCTGCTGGTGATTTTTCCCCTTTTCCTCCTGACAGGGGTCTCTCAAAGAAAGCGACATGAGAAATAGTCAGCTAGCTATTATGGCAGGATTTACTGGAGTCTTACAAAACAAAGGAGAGAGAGGTTTCAGGTCTTTTCTTTTTTTAGGCTAGGAGCTGATTTATGGCACTATCCTCACACAGAACCTGGCCACTCAGTCAGGAGCCAATCAAAATGCCATCACTAGGCAGTTCCCTCTTAAACCAGGTCTCTGTTCCAGCACTATCCTGTCCAACCTGGCCCACACTGTTCCAGGAGGTAGCAACATTGTAAATTTTCTTCTTCCTGCTCTTATGAACATCTCTTTTAAACTTCAGCCTTGGTAGTTTTTGAAGCCATAGCCCAATTTTAAAGCCACAGTCCAAAAAATATGTTCTTTTCACCCTTAAAAAGATGAAATGCCATGTAAAAAATGTGTTTCATCACAGGGCAGGTGATACATTGACAACAAACATGAGTCTTATACTCATTCATTTATACCCGGGACAATGCATCCGCAATCACATTATTTTTACCAGCAACGTGAACAATCTTTAGATTGAATGGTTGAAACAACAGACTCCATCTAAACAGTCTCGCATTTTGCGTTTTAAACTTCTCAATGAATGCCAGTGGATTGTGGTCAGTGTGGATTAGTATTTCCTTGTTATCGTGTTGGGCATAAACTTCAGTGTTGAAGAGACAGCAACAATGCTAGAGTTTCCTTTTCGACTGTAGAGTACGTCCTCTGATATTGGTTTAGTTTCTTGGAAAAGTACCCCACTGGCTTTCCTATCCGTAATTTATCATCTTGTAATAGAACTGCACCTACCCCAAGTCACTAGCGTCAACCACCATTTTAAAAGGTTTGGAAAAGTCAGGGGCAGCCAACACGGGTTCATTTATTAAGACTGCCTTCAGCTTTTCAAAGGCTGATTGGCATTCTGCTGACCGTACCACTTGTGCCTGTTTTCTTAACAAATTGGTTGGAGGTATGGCTATTGTGCTGAAATTAGGCACAAAATTCCTATAAAATCAACACGTTCCCATAATCATCATAATTTCTCCTTTGGTTTTAATAATGGGAAATTCCATTAACTTGTTCACTATTGCTGTTCTCGGCAACACATACCCTTGTCCTGTAATGTGAGCTAGTAAGTTACCCTTGCTTGTACAAGTTCACTTTTGGCTAGATTTATGACTAAGCCACCTAATTGTAGTTGTTTAAACAGGTCCTCTAACTGCTTTACAAATTCTTCTCATGTGTTGCTATATATTACGACATTGTTGAAATAAACCACACAGTTAGGTACTTCAGTTATGACTCAATTCATAAGTCTCTGGAATGTAACTAGGGTGTTCTTAAACCTAAAGGGCATTGATACAACCCACTTGGTGTAACAAAGGCAGGTATTTCTTTAGCCTTTGATGTTAATGGCATTTGCCAGTACCCCTTCAATAGATCAATTTTAGAAAGAAATGAGGCACTGCCCACCCTATCGATGCAATCCTTTAACGAGGAATTGGGTACGAATCTGTCCTCTTTACTACATTTACTTCCTGCAGTCTATAAAAAATCTGGTGGATCCATCTGGCTTAGGAACCAACACGACTGGTAAATTCCAGCTGCATTGGCTGAGCGCGATCAATTTATTTTCTAGCATATATTTGATCTCTGTTCCTAACTGAGCTCGTTTTTCTGGGCTCGAACGATATGGATATTGTTTTATCGGCTCTGAGTCTCCTACGTCCACATCATGTTTAGTTAACATAGTGCATCCTGGTGTACCCCTACAAATTTCCTTATGCTTCCTAAATAACTTTATTAAATCTTCCTGTGGTCCTTCCTCGAAATACGAGAATGCAGTGTTGAACTGTCCCATTATTTTCGTATTGGCTAGTCAAATTGTAGGTGGCTCATTTTGTGCACTGTCTACTTTTCCTTCTACCTGACTTTTACTGTCTTTGTCATCCTCCACTACTCTGACCACCTGGCATACTTGCTCTTTCTGATCATCTCCTCTGCGATGATATTGCTTCAACATGTTTATGTGGCATAACCGTTTCTTCTTCTTACGCTCAGGAGTATCTCTCAGATAAGTCACTGCACTGACTCTCCGATCTTGTAGGGGCCACAGAATTTTTCTTTCAAGGGTTCACCCAGCAATACTTTGTCTCCTGCTTGGAACGTTCTAGTTGTAGCAGGTTTGTCTGTCCATTCTTTCATTGTGGCTTGTAAGATTTTTAACTGCTCTCGTACTACTTTACAGGCTCCTGTAAGTCTTTCTAGAAACATGGACATGTAATCCTACATGGAGAATTCGTCTTTCTGCTTTGGGAACTTTTCCTTAATCAATTTTATGGACCTCTTATTTCATGACCATAGATCAAGTCAAATGGACTAAATCTAGTAGATTCATTGGGAGAATCTCTGGTATCAGATAGTAAGGAATCTAATCCTTTGTCCCAATCCTTTGGGTATTCATGGCAATAGGTCTTAATCACGGTTTTGAAATCTGATGGTATCTCTCTAAAGCTCCCTGTGTCTGTGGGTGATAGGTGGTAGACTTCAGTTGTCTGATACCCAAACTGCTGATTATATCCTGGAAAATTTTAGACATGAAGTTAGAACCTGGTCAGATTGTATTTCAACTGGTAGGCCATAATGAGTGAAAAACTGAATTAACTTTTCCATTACCACCTTCGCTGTAATTGCCCTTAAAGGAACAGCTTCTGGAAATCGGGTGGTCATATCCATGATTGTCAGGATATATTGACGTCCAGCTTTTGTTTTGGGCAATGGTCCTACACAATCTACTAATACCCGACTAAATGGTTCTTCAAAAACCAGTATGGGTATTAAAGATGCTGGTTTGATTACATGTTGAGGTTTACCTAATACCTAAAATGTATGACACATTCTACAAAATTGCACTACATCTTTATGAAGTTTTGGCCAGGCAACATGCCTGTTTATCGATGCTTCGGTTTTCTGTATTCCCACATGTCCTGCCATGGAAATCTCGTGCGCTACTTGTATCTTAAAGTGCGGAGCATTCGCAATAAGGTAGGTGAATTAACAGCGCAAATAGATATAAACGGTTATGATATAGTTGCAATTAAGGAGGCATGGCTGCAGGGTGACCAAGGATGGGAACTGAACATCTAGGGGTATTCAATATTTAGGAAGGACAGACAAATAGGGAAAAGAGGTGTGGTAGCACTGTTAGTAAAGGAGGAAATCAATGTATTAGTGAGGAAGGATATTGTCTCAGAAAATCATGATGTGGAATCTGTTTGGGTGGAGATAAGAAACACCAAGGGGCAGAAAACATTGGTGGGGGTTGTCTATAGGCTCCCAACCAGTAATGGAGATGTAAGGGAAGGCATTAAGCAGGAAATTAGAGACGCATGCAATAAGGGTACAACTGTAATCATGGGTGGTTTTGATCTACATATAGATTGGACAAACCAAACTAGCAATAATACTTTGGAGGAGGATTGCCTGGAGTGTGTACGTGATGGTTTTTTAGACCGATACATTGAGGAACTAACTAGAGACCACCCTATCCTAGACTGGGTATTGTGCAATGAGAAAGGGTTAATTAACAATCTTTTTGTGCGGGGTCTCTTGGGGAAGGGCAACCATAAAATGATAGAATTGTTCATTAGGATGGAGAGTGAAGAAGTTGAATCCAAAACTGGGGTCCTGAATCTAAATAATGGGAACTGCAAGGTGTGTGAGGCGTGAGTTGGTAATGATGGATTGGGGAACCTTACTAAAAGGGTTGACAATGGCTAATATTTAAGAAGCGTGTACATGAATTACAAAAATTATTCATTTTTGTCTGGCGCAAAAATAAAACAGGAAAATTGGCTCAACCATGAATTACAAAAGAAATTAGGGATAGTATTAGATCCAAAGAGGAGACCTATAAAATTGCCAGAAAAAGCAGCTAGCCTGAGGATTGGAAACAGTTTAGAATTCAACAAAAGTGGCCCAAAAATTGATCAAGAAGCAGAAAATGGATTATGAGAGTAAACTTAGAAGTTTACAGCAAAAGCTTCTATAAATATGTGAAGAGAAAAGGATTAGTAAAGACAAATGTATGTCCCTTACAGTCAGAAACGGGAGAAATTATAATGGGGAACAAAGAAATGGCAGAAGAATTGAACATATATTTTGGTTCCATCTTCACAAAAGAGGACACAAATAATTTCCTAGAAACGTTAGGGAATCAAGGGTCCAGTGAGAGGGACAAACTGAAGAAAATCAGTATTAGTAAAAAAATGGTGTTAGAGAAATTATTGTGGTTAAAGGCTGAAAAAATCCCCAGGACCTGATAATCTACATCCCAGAGTACTAAAGAAAGTATTGGATGCATTGGTGGTCATCTTCCAAAATTCTGTAGACTCTGGAGCTATTCCTACAGATTAGAGGGTGACAAATGTAACCCCAGTATTTAAAAGAGGAGGGAGAGAAAAAACAGAGAATTATGGACCAGTTAGCCTAACATCAGTGGTGGAGAAAATGCTAGAGTCCATTATAAAAGATGTGGTAACAGAACACTTGGGCCAGAATTTTAACATTGTCGTGCGGGGGCGGGCCCAGCATGCTGATGCAAAATGACGTGCGGTGTTGTTGGGCGCTTATGGGTGCTACATCTAGGTGCTGTCCCCTTGCTGGCATTGGCATCTGAGGCAGCCTTCTCACTGGCACTGCTCACTGTGCTGTCCTGTTGGCCTCAATGACCACTCTCTCCATGGAGGAAGCATGGTGCTCGGCCATGAGGCTCATTGCATCAGTGATGCTCTATGTGGACTCCTCCAGCATGGGCACCATGCCACACATAGCCTCATGTATCTCCACCAGATCCTCCCGCATATCCTGCTGCACTTTCAGTGTTTTCTGCCTCATGGACGACTCTGGAGACACATCATCAGCCACCAACTGAGCATGTGCCTGGTCCCCAGCTGTCCTCTGACTGCCGGCACCCTGGGCACTCTCTGTCTCCGCCCGCAACTCAAGCGAGTATGAAGTGCCCTCACTGTTGTGCCCTGGGACACTAGCCAAAGATCTAATTCCCACCGAGGTGCTAATATCTGCGCTGGTGCCTGCCTGGCAGAGATGGTGTGACGTTGGTGAGTCAATTTGTTCTATGCCCTCGGTTCTCAGAGGTGGACCCTCTGCCTCCTCCTCCCGTCCTGCTCCGGTGATGCTGAAAGGAAGAACAAGGACATTTGATTAGATATAGTGCAATGTCAATTTGCATGCTGGTCCCCCGAATCATTATGCGCTCATTCTTCCATTATCAATAGCCAACCAATGTTGCAAACTTTAATCACTGAGCAGGCAGCAGTGCCATGGCTGCTGGGACACACATGGTGACCTGAGTGCTCGGCAAACATACCTCCCCATGGCACCCCAGCCTTACCGCCACCGGTGGACCTGGGCACATGGCGCCTCTCCAGATCCATGGCCTGCTGTTCAAAAGGAGTCAAAATGGCCAACTGGGCCTGGCCTCTACCAGACCACATCCACTCGGTGGAATTGTGTGCAGTCTTCTCCTGAAAAAGAGAGAAGAGCACTGATTGGTCCAGCCTGTACCTGGATTCCCATCACATCCTGCCACCCCAACCAGAGTGAGACACTGGAGGGCTCTAGTTCTTAGTTACCTTGCAGCTGCCACACACTCATGCAAAGTAGCTAGGGCTGACCCCGCCTTGCTCAAATGCTGCCTCCATCATATGTGGCACCACAAGGTGTAACCTTGCAAAGCAAGGAGGCACAAGCACGTGAAACGCAAAGGCCAGCAGATGGATTGGTGCCTCACCACCTGGAAGCTCCCCTTCCAGCATGTTAGCACCCTGACTTTGACATGCTTTGCACTTCCAACACCATGCCTAGGTGCAGATTCTTGGGTTTCAGCCCCATTCTATATTCTGTGTCTCACATGCTGCAGGTGCAAAACCCATCTTAGCTCAACCCCCTCAGGGTGAACTAGGCATGGGCAATATCTGCTGGCTCACCCAGCGAGGGAAACATGTCGCGAAGGATTCAATGCTGTAACTGTACTCAGAGTTGCTCGGGGGAGGGGGGGGGGCTGGGGGGGGGGGGGGGGGGGGGGAAGGGGGGTGAGGGTGACGGCTGCATTGAGTGACCTCAGCCAACCTGGTACTCACCCTTGCCGAGCGCAGGACTTCGTTGAATCTTTTTCGGCAGTGGATCCATGTACGTCGCACCACACCATGGGAGCTCACTCTCGGCCACCTCCTCCCACACATGTTTGGTCAGGTGGGGAGGCCTCTGCCTCCCATCCCTCGGAAGCAGGACCTCCCACTGTGCTGCCACCTCCTTCAGGAGGGTAGCTGGGCACTCATCCAAGAACCAAGGGGCACACTGCCCTGCTGCCATATCCTCCGGCCTGGCCTGCCTCGCTGGCATACCCTCCGGACTTGCTAGCTCAACAGAAGTCCTCTGCTGAGCTCTTCTGCTGGCCATCATGAGCAGCCTAGAAAAGGCTGCCAGGCCTTAATTTAAACAGGCCACCAGGTTGCCATTGGACCCGGCAGTCTGTGCACACCCACTGCCACCAGCCCACTCCCGCTATCCTCTGGAGTCGAGAAATACATTGGGTGGACCTTAATTGGCCCACCTGCATAAAATGGTGGCACGGACCCGATCGCGGGCAGCAATCAGGTCTGCGCCCACCTGTGCCTGTCTGATATGGGGAAAATTCTCCCCCAGGAACCTGTTTTTGTAACTGCTCTGTCTCTTTAGCCTCTTTCGGACTTTCTGTGATTATGGGTGAAGCTATAACTTTCACTCCTGCCAAATCATTCCCAAGGAGTAGATCCACTCCATCCACAGGTAATTTCTTAACCAATCGTACAACCACCAATCCAGACAACAAATCAAATCCAATTGCACTTTGTACAATGGAACCGGGATATACTCTCCACTTATCACATTTACCAATACTTTAGCTTTCATTGATGTCTTTGGAGGGAAAACTAGGTCTGTCTCCAGCAAGAGTTTGAGTAACCCCTGTGTCCATTAGGCACACGAAAGAGTGCAGAAATCTCTCTGAGGCATGGAGCTGCCTCAGGAAGATTAATTTAAGAATAAAATGTTGCCAGAAAGACAAAAAAATATTACTCAGATATGTCCGCTCAGTGACAGTATCACATGAGCTGGGACATGCTTATGTATTTCAATAAAAATTTTTATTTAAGTTATAAAGCCTTCATGAAACCTCATCCCGCCCGTGGATGAGGTTTCATGAGAAATACGAAGGCCGCCTGGGCTCTTCACCTGCCCGCCAACCTTAAGGTTGGACGGGCAGTCCAGACAATCAACTTAATAAGCCTTTGACAGTTCAGCGGGCGCGCAGCCGACTCTGGTGCGTGCCCACTGAACTGAAGGTCGGAATGATGTGCGGTGATGTCGGGCTTCCTGACGACATCAAGCATCATTTTACTCATCAACGAGCAGGGACCGCCTCTGCATGCCGACCAGAAGATTCAGGCCTATGGGTTTAGGTGCATCATTTAATGAAAAATGGGTTATCTTCCCTTTAGACAAAAACCCTTTATATCTCTCATCTATCTTATTCACTTCACCTGTATTCACAGCAGTGTTTATGTCCAGACCCTTATTTGTTGTTAAAGCTACAATTTGATCTGTAGCATTTCCTTTTCGGACTCATTCTTACAAACTCCAATAAGTCCCATTGGCTTTGTTTGCAAGTTCCAGCTTTCTGAACTAATGTGTCCCACTTTATTACAGTGGAAACACTTAGGTCTTCGAGTTTCACCTCCACCCTCAGCATCTTCCTTCCTGATCTAGGGAGGAGACCTCAAGATATTCCCAGCTATCCATTCCTTACGCTGGCTCCTCGACTTCCTTTCACTCTCCCACTTTCTATCCTTCTCAAATTTACGGGGGTGATGGAAAAAGGTTTGGTTTTATGGATCACCTCATAATCGTCAACCATTATTGCTGCCCGTCTCGCAGTTGCAACCCTTTGGTCTTCCAATTGGATTCTTATTAAAGAAGGTAAGGAGTTTTTAAACTCTTCCAAGGGAATAATCTCTCTGAGAATTTCTTAGGTAGTTTCAACTCCTAATGCCCGTATCCACCTGTCAAAACTACTTTGTTTAAGTCTTGCAAATCCAATGTAAGTTTGTCCAGGCTGTTTCCCTAAACTTCAAAACTTTTGTCTATGTGCTTCAGGTACCAATTCATATGCACTCAAAATGGTCTTTTTCACCACATCATAATCCCTAGAAACTTCCTCTGACAGTGAGGCATAAATTTCCTGTGCTCTACCTGTCAATTTGCTTTGCATGGGCAATGTCTAGTTTTCCTTTGCCCAGTTCATCTGTTTAGATGTCTTCTCAAATGAGATAGAGAATGCTTCAACATCTCCCCACTGGATTCTGAGCTGGACATAAGTCCTGCCTCACCTCCTGGTATCTCTTTTTTAACTTCCAGCATTCTAAGCTGGAACTCTCTGCCTCTCTTTTTCTCGTTCCTCCTTTTCTAACTTTGCCATTTCTAACTCCCTTTTAAATGTCCTTTCTCTTTCCTTTTCTGCCTGTTCCCTTTCTTTTTCTGCTGCCTCTAACTCAAGTTTTTTCATTTCATTTGCTTGTTGAAGTTCAAGCTTCTTCATTTCTAACTGAAATTTCACTACCTCCAGCTGTGACTCACTAGTGTCAGGTATCACTTCCAACTTTAAATGCTGTGCTAAACCTTCGATTATCTCTGCTTTCCTAGCTTTGGCAGGCAATCCTACTCTTTATTTACTTGCCAATTTGACTAACCTGGCTTTTAGGATCCCTTGTAAAATTGTCAGGGACGTCTCTTCCATTTGTAGGAAGGTTTCAGCAGTTTCCAGTGCCATCTTATTATTGATAGTACAAACCTGGTGCTTTCTCTTTAGCTTTTATCACTTACAAAATCTACACCCAAATCATCATTGTCTTTTGTTCCAAAAGATCCCGGACAAGCCCCCAAACTTTGTCACGACTCACTGAGGAGAGTGTACTGACATATCAAGCCCCATTGCTCCCTGAGCTATGACTAATGTGAGAAGTTTAATTAGACCACCAAATTGTCCCAAATCTACCGAACTGTTTAATTTAGGTTAAAAGAATACGAACACGAGGTTTGTAAGTTTAACAAGTAAATAACTGTATATTAAACAAATTGGCTGTAACCAATGGCAAAGGAAAGAAATATGAACTGCTAACTTTTAATTCTATAACATAAACTCTACCCCTTCTTAAATCTCTATACACAAACACATACACACACAAACCATGAATCTTAAGGGTGAGATTAAACAGTTCAATAGCACCAATCTGGAGTTCAGGATTAGATGCGTTGGCTTTGATTGCTTTGTTCCAAATTTCTTGCAGGCTGACACAAAGTGGTCTCCCAGCACTTGCAGTCTGTGGTTCTCTAGTTGAAACTTCCTTTTAATGTCTCTACTGGTGAGTTTACCCCTTTTCCTCCTGACAGGGGTCTCTCAAAGAAAGTAGGATACAATGATATGAAAAATAACCAGCTAGCTATTATGGCAGGATTACTGGAGTCTTACAAAACACAGGAGAAAGAGAGAGAGAGAGGTTTCAGGTCTTTTCTCTTTTTAGGCTAGGAGCTGATCTACCTCACCATCCTCATACAGAACCTGGCCACTTGGGCAGGAGCCAAAGTGCCATCGCTAGGCAGTTCCCTCTTAAACCAGGTTTCCGTTCCAGCGCTATTCTGTCCAAACTGGCACATACTGTTCCAGGGGATAGCAACATTGTAGATTTTCTTCTTCCTGCTCTAATGAATGCCTTTTTAAAACTGCAGCCATGGTAGTTTTTAAAGCCACAGTCCAAAAAATAAAAATATGTTCTTTACACTATCACAATGGTTTTGCAACTTGTATTTATTTCAAGATGCATGTACTGAATTCAGGCTTTTAGAGATTTTTTAGAAAGTAAATTAAAATATTTGTTAACAAAAGAAAAGATTTCAAGTACATACACAGAGCTACAAGTTACTACTAATTTGTAACTACTAACTAATCACTCCTAAAATTTCTAATTAACCTGACTCCCAGTTACACACCCTTTAAGGCAACGGTCCAAAAATAGATTTTTAGATTTTAAACAATACCCTGGACAGTGGAATTCCAAATGATTTTTCTCCAGGTCCAGTTTCTGTAGACAGCAGGCTTATGCACAAATGCTGGAGACTTTGTTATGCTTCACACACTTCTGTTATATCTCACAATGCCTTTCTCTGACAAAGAGCCTTATTCTTCTTTATAAACAATTCTCTCTTCTTAATATGTAAATTCTATTGTTTCGTAAGTCTTTGGAACTTTACCTTTCTCATAATATAAATCTTTTCATATTGCCAATATTCTCATTAAGCTCTTTGACATTCAAACCTCCCTTCATCAATCTAAAAATGCAAATTCACGCTTTACATGCTAAGGCCCCAACCACGTTTACCTACTTAGCATTTTGAAGACACTTCTACACCTTACTTCTTTTGATAGCTTCAACTTGCAGTCTGCTTGCTACAAAATATAATTAAATCACACACACAAAGAAAAACACAAGCCCCCCCATAAACCTACTTTACAATAAATCACAATAATATGAAAATTATTATACTTTCATGACAAGGTATTTCTGGACTGTTTGGGCTTAGAAAAGCAGATTCTTTAAACACAAAGGGTGGAATTTTCCATGCCCGTTGGCGTCTGGCACATGGCGGGCATGAGCGGACAATATGACAGGAAGGCCAAACGTCAGTTTCATGCTGTTATGAAACCAATTCACGATCAACCACTCCGCCTGTCAATGGCAGGCTATGTTTCCCACCGCCGCATCTAGGGAACTTTGTTTTCATGCACCTGATATCATTATAAGCTTGTCTTGCTGGTATCATCCCCTCATGTCAAAATTATCGCCCACGTCGGCGGGAAAACATATGGGTGCAGAACAAGTCTTGACGAGCGTGACATGCAGAAGTCGGGACTTACTGTCAGACCCTTGCTCACTTTGCAGACATACAAGGGGCAGAAGATACTGGAGGCTTACAGCAACCAGATCCTAGAGGAACATGTGCATCGTATGCTGGGTGGAGTCTCATGGACATGGTTCCATCACGAAGCAGCCCATGGAAGTTGGAAGGTCACCGTTGAGGGTCTGCTTCAGGACATTAGTGTCTTGGCTATGATCGTCGAGGGGGTAGAGGGGAAAGTCCATCTGTAAGTAGGAGAGGAAGGTGTACTGGGGGAGGGGGAAGTAGGAGAGGAGGGTCCAGCTGTGGGTGGGATAGAAAGGTGTACTGTGGGATGGTGGGAGAGGAAGTTCTAGGTTTGACTGAGAGCAAAAGGCATACCGGGGTGAGGCTGGGAGGACGGGAACAATGGTGTCAGTGGGGGGGGGACGTTGGGAGGGACGGAAGGGAGTATGGCAGGAGGGTGTAGGGTGTAAAGGGGGGAGAATGTGGCAACTGGGGAGGTAGGTATGGGGGAGGAGGGTGTAAGGGCAGGAGTTTGAAGGGGGAAAGAGCTTGGAGGTGGGAAGGAGTTCAGGGGCGGGGGAGTTTGGAGGGGGGAAGGAGTTCGGCGGGTTCTGTGGAGTCAATGGCTGCCTCCTAGGGAGCAAAATGAAGGTAAGCGTGGTAGGAGGGAATGGTGAGAATGAGGGGATAGCTAGCTGGTAGGGGGAAGGTTGGGAGGGTGAGGCTGCGACGGTAGCAGTAGAAGGGACGGCGAGGGTGGTTGGTGGGGACACGGAGGCAGACACAGACCCTGGGGGTGGGAAGGAGGAGATTGGGGAGGTGGGGTTCTTGGGGAGGTAGGGAACATGCATGATCACCTGGACATCTTGTAAAGAAAAGGGTTCTGGCTGGTTGGGGAGGTGAAAGTTGATGCTGAGGTGGGGATCAACAGTGATGGGGGGAAAGGACATGGGTGACTGGGGGAGGGGAAAGGACGGAGGGGAAGCCAAAAACATACTTCACCAGTACTTTGATTCTAAAATCGAAAGTGAAAGGAGCCTTGTGTTGGGTGGGAACAGGTGCTGCATGGAAGTGTGATCAGTGGGTGGGCAGACATGCAGGTCAGCTCAGCTGGACAACTGAAAGAGAACCCCAGCAGGTAGCATTGAAAATGCTCAAGACATTGAGATGAGTGATACAGGAAGGATCTGTGTGCTTGGGAGAGTGCTTGCATGGGGCACACGCTTCTCCCTCCAGGATCACTCGTGGGCTGGCTGTGTGCCACTGAACTGCTAGTGAGAGGGTGGGGGAATGCAGGGGGAGGACTCACGAAGTCTGTAAATTAAACTTAAATACACCATTACACTTTATTCAGTGAAAGTGGATATATTTTCAGATTATAAAGTGACAAAACGTGTTCACTCATGCAACCGCTTGTGATCAGAAACTCTTAACTTTTCTAGGCTTACCACTTCTAGGTGCTGCCCTGACATCTGTAGTGGGGGTGAAAACAGCCTTGAGGGGGTCATCCGACTGTCTGCCCCTCTTCTGTGGCTACGTATGTGACCGTGTACCCCTGGAAAGGGAGCATGCGGTATCTGCTGGCACTGTTGAGGCCTTCCATGCTCGGTGGGCACCACGGCGACTGGGTTGTTTTATTGACCCTCTTAATCACATTTTGATGTTCATAAGTTTCCTTTAAATGTTGTCTTAACTTTTACAATTTCCCTTTAAGGGGCTGCTTTTTACTTTGCCCCTGATTTTGTTAATTTAGTTTAATTGTTTGGCTGAAAAGAGTTACAACTAGGCAGATAAACAAGGCTAAGGAATGTGTTTATTTTTCCTAAAGGTTACTGACAATATTGGCAGCATGAAAGTTTTTATTAAGGTACAGTTCCAAAGACATAAGGAACATTGTAATTTAAATATTATAGAGACAGAAACATAGGGCAGAATATTCACCTCGGCAGGCAGGCGCACGCCCGACCTGCTTGAGCGTGAAATGATGCATGTTGACGTCGAGTGAATGTCCTGTCAATGCGCAGTCGTGCATTAGTTCAGTCGGCAGGCGTGTGCGGGAATTGGCAGTGCACCCGCTGACAATTAAAAGATCTATTAGGCCATTAAAGTATCAATTAACTTATATTTTTTTGCTGCTCATCCAACCTTATAGTTGGCGGGCAGGCGAATAGGCCAAATGGCCTTTGCACTTTTTTTGGAAACCTCATGCACGGTCAGGATGAGTTTTTCAACATCAAATAAAAATGAAATAATTTTTTTAAAATTTCATTTATAACATGTCATATGAGGGGACAGACCTGTTTAATAATTTTTCAAATTTTTTTTTGTTGAAAACTCATCTCCCTGAGGCAGCACTGTGCCTCAGGGAGATTTTCAAGCGCACGCTTGCCTTCCTCCCATCCCCCCGGCACAGGCAGCGCTGAGCGTGGCAGCTCACGTTTCATGCTGGGTAGGCTTTAATTGGCCTGCCAGCATGAAATTGCAGTCCGGCCCCGATCATGGGCGGCAGTCGGCTTCTTAACCGGCCCTGCCGAGCCTGCCCCATATAGGCAAAATTCTGCCCATAAATAGAAAATAAAAGGCTATGTTTGGTGGGGTGGGGGGGGGGGGGGGGGGGGGGGGGGGGGGGGGGCGCGCGGCATATGAGATCTAACAGGAGTGCGTGAAACAGCCTTGAAGAAGCCTCCAGCCATTTGTGTACAAGTCTGTTGTATCCAGTAACTAAAGTTGGAGGAAGCCATTTGGAATTCCACCGCCAAGTGGGTACTGTGTTAACATGCTTATTTCTTTTAAATCTAAAATATATTTTGGACTTTGCCTTAAAGGGGGAATGTAACTGGGAGTCAGGTTTATTGGGAATTTTAGGATTTGTTATAGTAGTAAATAGTTGTAGTCTTATGTATGTGCTTGAAATCTTTTATTTTGTTTAGAGATTTTAAACATTGAATTAAAATATTTATTAAGGTCCTGGTGGACTTATTACTTCTGAATTTAGTGCACCCAACTTCTCTTAATAAATACAAATTGGAAAACCGTTGTGATAGCGTGCCAAGTTCCCCTTGTGGATTTGGTCTGCCTGGCACACATCATCTGCCACGTCATAACACCCTCTTCGGCCTGTGGACCTGGAGCTGCTGAGGTCACAGGAAGAGGGGATTTGGATGGGCCAGACACTCCTGGAGTCACCTGGATCGATGGCCTTATGGAGTACATAAGTTGGTCCTCTTCCCCATGGGTGTCCAAGGGCCCCTGGGTAACTCCTTGAGGAGAAGGGGTAGCTGGAGTGAGAGCGAGCCACCCCGCACCCCTCTCACGTACACACTGTTGGAGGCCAACTATGACGTCAGCGATGGAGTTGAGCCTCTGCAGCATTGCAGGAGTAACGTCCTGGACCAAGGCCTCCACGGCAGCTGCCATCCTACCAGTGTTGTCCTTGGTATGTTTGCATGCTGGCGCTATCATCTCAGCCTGAAGGCAGACGGACTTCTCCATTGTGCCTTTCAATCTGAGGAGTACAGCGTACATCCCTTCCTAAAGTTCCCGAACTTGCCTTCGCAGCTCCAGCAACTGTGGACTCATCCTCTGACTCGGACTCAGCAAATTTCTGGCCTCCAGCAGTTCTGAGTGCTGGACACCTGGGAAGTCCCTATCGCTGGCTGCTGTGGATCAGACAGTGCGGTGTGCTCACCAGATTGTGATCCCGAGGCTACTGTAAAGCTAGGTCCTACTGAGATGTGTATGTCTGTGCACTGGAGGGTGAGGGTGAGCACTGTGACTGGACTTCAAGGAGGGTGCCTCCAGATTCCTCTGAGGTTTCTTCAGGACTTGATTGGAGGCCCTGGGTTGTGAACTCTGTCAGCTGTTTCCCAACCATGCCTGCGGAAGCAAGGAGAGAGAATTAGTGCATGGCAGTGGCCTGGGAAACAGGATACATCAGTCACAGAATGTTTGCTTGATGGATGTTGCATTGCTGGCACCTCACTTGAGCACCGCCTACCTCACCATCAGCACAGGAACAGCCCAGATCGTCGCCAACCAGCTGGGTGGCTGTTTTCACAGCTGTGAGGATCTGGATTTCAGGCATTCCTCCACCGGTCTGCGATCTCTCCCTCTTGTGTAGCAGCTTGTCTTCTATTAATAGAGATGGAGAGTGTGTAAGCAGGATGCCTGCTAGGCCAGATGATAAATGTCCCTGGCATGTGTGGGCAGTGAGTGGTCCCATGGACTGGATGAGGACAATGAAGGTCTGTGTGAGAGAGTGGTGATGTCCCTTGAACCGGCAGCGAGTGAAGGCCCTGCGGATGTGTGATGGGTTTGCGAGTGTGAGAGTTGACAGTGATGAGAAGAGTGACTTACCCTGGCAGAACAGAGTTCATTCATTCATTCTCTTGCAGCACTGGGTGGCTGTCCTCCTTTGAATGGCATTGGCACTGACTACCACTGCCAACCAAGAAGGATTACTGAGGTTGCTGCCCATTCTGCGGCTAGAGCGGGAGTAGAGGACATCATGGTGAGCTTCCACTGCATTCAAAAGGCGCTTGAGGAATGCATCATTGAACCTGGGGGCTGCAGTCTTTTTGCCTTTCAGGGCCATGTCTGCTTTGCAGCAGTCGTGGGCTGGAAGCACTGATATGTGCGCGCAGCTGGATTTTAAATATGGCGCCTGGCGTGATGATGGGTGAATGAACAGCCTGCCCGCCATGGAAATGGCGTGTTTCCTGGTAACACATAATTAATGCGGCGCATTTGGGACGATATGGCGCGAAAAGCTGCCATTGTGGCCGGCAGGTAAAATGTCATTTTACCTGCCCATTATCGCACTTATTGCAAATTTGGGATGATTCCGCCCAAGTCTGTCTTTTGTGGCCTTGTTCCTGGATTCAATAAGGCCATTTCTCCTCAAGTAACATCTTCCAGATTAAAATCAGTTTCCTGTGAAGTACTGGCATTCTCAATGGCGCATTACTTTTCCCAAGTATTCTTTCATCAAAGACATTATACAAAAACAAATGCACACTTTCTAACTTTTCTGATGTCAGATTTTGATAACACTAATTTTTCGTGTTCTTTGTCAATTTGAAGTAATATTCAAGTATTTTACCTTAACCATTTTTAAATAGCCCAGTTTGAATTTCTGCTTGCTGAGTGAGACACATTTCATGCAGCCTGGGAACAGGAAAGCAGCTGTGTGTGAGGAACTGCTCTTAATAAATTAAATTACATTAAAAGAAAGTCTCAGTTCAAGCAGTTGTATCTATCCATAATCACACTATAGGTGATTAGAGGCCTCTGTCAGCTTTAAAGCAATAAGCAAAAGGTTTGAACTCAGCAGCTTAGTATGACAAGAATCATGTATTTTAGTTAGGTTTTAGCTTATTAACTGCTTTGATCTATTAACCATATCTGTGGGATAGAACACTTATAATTTAAAAATAAATCCTTTCTTGACATCCTGCTAGGAATTACTACTGACATTTGCTCTTAATTTCCTTAGTATCCGTGGAAATAGGTTAGTATGTTTATACAACATTTTGTATTATTAAGAGGATTTAGCATTGTTTGTACAACAGCAATCTGTGTATAAAGATGATGTATCGTTTGTTCACAACGTAATACAACTTCTTGGGACCTAAGGAAAATGAGATTTGTCTAACTTACATGCCTCTAGACAGATGACATGACACCAGGTGACCATTACCCTTAGCCAATGAAAATAGTTAATTTGGGAGTTAGTTTTCCCTAATAAGGAAATCAGAAAGAGTCAGAATTAAGGATAAAAGTTGAAAACCCAGTCTTCCTTGGCACAGTTCTGCCAATATTTCTATGGTGTAATTCTGTGACACAGTTCAAAGTCATCTCAGAAACAGAAGGAGAAAGACTTTTCTTGTGCCATCCGCACTCAAGAAACCTAGGCCTTGAAGGATAAGAAACCTCCATGCTGTCTTCACTGCTTTTTGTTAAGTATATATAACATCTTGCTTAATAAATTTTACTTCATTCATATCTTGTTAGGCTGGGCACAACCGAGGACCCCATTGCTATAAATTAGGAAGTTGGAATCTAAATATTCTAATTAAAAAGGTTTTATACCTCAAACCCCTCAAAACTTACACTGCTGTCTAATTTTGCAAGCAGCATGAATGATTTGTATCATTGTGTAATGTCACTCATATCGAATAAAATAACACGTTTGTCAATAAGTTTTAGTTACCTCATTTATTACCTTTTTCAAACCAGGGAATTTATAACCAAGGTGGGATATTAATGCAAAAATGTCACATTTTGCATAAATTGTCAAAGGCACATTTCAAGTAATGGTTCAAATCAAATTTCATATTTACCTATACAGTCAGAACAAACAAAACCCAGAAAGAAAAATGAACATTACACATCTATTCCCTTCATTTAAAATTACAATTACATTCAGATCATGACAAGCCAAAAAGAGTTATGACTTTGTTATATGAATATTTCAGTTAGCAATCCAAGTGATTGTATAAATATAGAGTACATATATTATCAACAAAAATTACGGACCATGTTCTTTTACAAATCTACTTTTCCATACATTTTGGAATGTGTCAATAAACTGCTGTCAAAGTAGACATTACGTAATCAAACCGAATGAGAGTTTGAAAGCAAGTTCTACAGCAATCTCCGTCACAGAATCATGGAAACACACATAACACTCTTGAGGATGAGGATCTGCAAAAAGTCTTCTGCAATGGAATGAACAAAATCATTTTACTAAAAATGTGGCTCAGTCCTCTTGATAAGTTTGAAAGTCAAAATTTTATTCAAGTACTGAAAAGTTTATACAGTTCAATATAGTCACATATTCAGTATCTTCATTTGCTTACAAACTATGATGACAAATTATATATAAACTCATGATAACACAAATTGCATCATATAAATGCGCAACAGTGTGCTGTTATATTGGACACAGCTTGAAACATCTATAGTGGCAAGGCTAATTAGGGAAGTTTTTAAATTAATCTTGTTTAACCCACTGACAGTAGTACAATGAGTAAATCAGGGTGTGGACTGCCTTTATTTTTTTGAAATTTGCCAGCAGCTTCCCATCACTAGGACCACAACAAAGAAAGAAACTTGGATGAATTTTGCAATATTCTATTATACTCTTTCTGGGCAAAAATTACTTTACTGACCATATAAAGCATGTTATATGGCTACATATGATCATTATTTTGTTTATTATATATATTAAGGCAAACAAAATTTTAAACTTTGTTGGATCTCTTCTGGCCTTGCCTGCTGTCCCCACCATGGTTTTCCTGGCAGAAAGCCAGTACTACTTCCCTGCTTAGGTCTCAGATTCAAATGATCGATCTTACCTGATATTCATAATACCAACAAAGTAGCTAAACAGAAATCAAGAGTCAGAACACTAGTCAGTTCCAATCCAGAAGTACCGAGGCAGAGTGTAACTAATCTACCACCATTCCAGTTGAGGTCAGTTAATTCAGCACAGATCTGGGATTGATTGCATATGTTAGATCAGTGGCTGCTATTTGCTGAGCCAATATATGAAGAATTTATTTTCTGAACACGAGTTTTATCCCCAATACTTTCATGGTTTCCTTTTAATCACTGACAAAACATTTTTTCAGCTGCTAACTTAAAGTAATCAAGAGAATTGACAAATTCAAATTAAATACATAATCTATTTAAAATTGATGATTATGATCACAATTCTCACGCCAAATTACCATCCAAGCTAGACTGCTGTCTGGAAGTGCTGAGTGGAGGCCAAATTTTCCCCACCGGAAGATAATGAAAGTTAGAGAGCTGGTCAATCACTTTTGTGCAGTTCGCAATGACTGATATTGGAACAGACCCAGGAACAGTTCTAGGCTATTCTTTCAGTGAAGAAAAGTGAATGGTGACTTTAGCGAGTAAAAATAGGGGAGACAAATTAAAGCATATTATAAAGGAGGGAAAAAGACATCAAGCCAAATACTAAAGCAAAATACTGCGGATGCTGAAAATCTGAAATAAAAACAAAGTGTTGGAAATACTCAACAGGTCTGACAGCATCAGTGGAGAGAGAGAAAAAAAAAGTTAACATTTCAGGTTGATGAACTTTCATCAGAAGATCTCAAATCCCCATTTTTCAGGTGTAATTTAAACTTTAACAATGTTCCAAAAGGCCTTTGATAAGGTAGCATGCAGAAGGCTCATGACAAAGATTAGGGCTTGCAGAGGCAGGGAAAAATTAGCTGAATGAATAGAAAACTGGCTACAATTAGAAAGTAGAGGTAAAGGGTAGTTATTCAGATTGGAGAAAGGTAGACAGTGATATTCCACAAGGATCAATGTTGGGATGACATTAATTCATAACTTACATTAATGATTTGGACTTGAACAGATTTCACGATAACAAAATTTGCAAGTGATACCAAACTGGGGAGTGTAGCAAACACTTGAGGAACAATGCAGCATATCACAAGAAGATATTAGAAGGAGTGCAGACTGAGTAGTTAAGCAACAAATAAACTTTAACATATATAAATGTGAGGTGATGTTTTTATCCGTTCCAACACAGATTTCCAACGAACTTCATGCACCTGTCACCTGGGTGCAGCATCTTGATTATGGACTCCCAGGTTCACAGCCGTCCCCAGCTGTGTCTCACTGGCTGCAAAGTTGAAAGAAGACTGTAGTGACCAGATGGTCCCAGTCATCACATGCAGGCTTCTACCTGGGTTCATTGGAAAGTCCTGTAGTGATATAGGATTGGCGACAGGGACAGGACTGTGAACCTAGGAGTCCCTAGTCAAGATACTGCACACAGGCGATAGATGTATGTGACAGAGGTGCCTTTGGGCAGCAGCAGCATCTGTGACACTGCAGCCCTTTTCAGGATACCCTCTGCTCATCCCAAATGGGAAGTGGGTTAGAAAAGGTGCCCTAAAAATAGGATGTCCCACTTTCTGTTGGCTGGGAAACTACACCCTGCAGGATGACCATCTTTGTAGTCAAAGAAAGAAAATTCTAAATTTGGAATCTTGGAACACTTATAGGTAATCTCAAGAGTGACCTTCAGGAAAGAAGAATTGCAGTTGCAACATGTGAGCTGTCAAGACTCCAAATTGATATCGCTGCCGTCAGTGAGACCCACCTTCCTGGGGAGGGGCAGCTGAAGGAAGAAGCAGTGGGACACACCTTCTGCCAGAAAGGAAAATCTGACAGCGACCCTAGTGTCAATGGGGTTGGTTTTGCCATCTGGAATAGGATCTTGGATGCACTGCTAGAACTCTCCTATTGTACAAATGACATTTCACCTACAGCTCAGCCATAATTAATATGCCACCATCATTAGCACTTATGCTTCGACCCGCAACTTCAATAATGATGTTCAGGAAAAGTTCTATTCTGACCTTGATAAAGTTCTTTCTGCCATCTGAAAAGAAAAAAAAAAAATCCTTCTGGGGGGCTTCAATGCCAGGTTTGGCTCTGACTCCAATGTCTGCAGCTGAACCATTGGGAAAAACGTGGCGGGAAAAGCCAATGCAAATTGCGACATTCTGTTGACAAAGCATAGCCCCATTATAACTAACACCCTCTCCTGTCAGAAGCACAAATACAAAATCATATGGAGGCATCCTAGATCAAACATTGGCACCTCCTGGATTATGTTATTGTGTGACTCATAGATCTAGGTGATGTCTATATCACTTGATCCATGAGGGGACTGGTGCTTGCTGGGTCCATCAATGATGAACATTCACCTAGCATCAAGACATCGTAAGGCCCAAAAGTCAAGAGAAGAAGGAAATCAACATCTCAGCTCTAAAATAGGCTGACCAAAGAAAGCAATTCCAAGTGCAGCTCACAACTGATCTGAAAAATCTTCACACATCCAACACAATTCCAGAACAGTGGGATCAAAAAAATCAGCTGGACCAGACTCCTGTGCTCAGACCATAGGCTTTGAGCGTTATCACCAGGATGATTTGACAAAAACGTGCTCACATATGTTATGAGGTGGCAGATGATGTGTGCCAGGCGGACCATATCCACAAGGGAAACTTGGTTGTGCTATCACAATGGTTTTATAATTTGTATTTATTTTAAGATGATGTGTGCACTAAATTCAGAAGTAATGAGTCCACCAAGACCTTTAGAGATTTTAAAAATTAAATTATTAACTAAATAAAAGATTTCAAGCACATACATAAGACTTCAATTACTTACTACAATAACAAATCCTAAAATTCCTACTTGACCTGACTTCCAGTTACACACCTCCTTTAAGGCAATAGTTCAAAATAGATTTTAGATTTAAAACAAAATCAGCAAGTTAACACAGTACCCACTGACAGTGGAATTCACAATGGTCTTTCTCCAACTTCAGTTACTGGATACAACCGACTTATGCACAAATGGCTGGAGACTGTTTCACATACTGCTGTTAGATCTTACATGGCCCTCTCCTAACATAGCCTTTCATTTTCCTTCATACATGTTTCTGTCTCTTTAATGTGTAGATTCTATTGTTCCATATGTCTTTGAAACTGTATCTTCCTCTTGATTTAAAAACTTTCATGTTGACAATATTGTCAATAATCTTTGGGAAAATAAACACACTCCTTAGCCTAGCTTATCTGGTGAGTTCTAAAAAGACTAAGATCCCTTTGAAATCCAATCAATCCCTTCATTTATCTAAAAAAAAATGAAAATTCCCTTCACACTTTACATGTTAAGATAACATTCATGTTTACTCATTAGCATTTCAAGCACATTTCTCTACCTAGCTTCCTTTGATGATTTTAAGCTTACAGACTACTTGACTCCAAATTTAATTAAATTACAGACAGAACCACCTAAACTTACACCCATAAACCTATTTTACAATAACCAGAAAAATACTACAAAAATTATTATACTTGCATCACACATATGTAACCTCCTGGAAGAAAAATGAGCAGCCTTCAATGCATGGCAAAACAGCTGAAGGTCGCAAGACATGGCGTGAAGTGAACCAAGTGAAGCATGAGTGAACCATCATCAATAGGAAAGCTGCAACAATCAAACAGATGAAAAAAAAACAAAGCCTGCAGTCCTGATGTATTCCACTGAGGTCTTCAACTCAAATCAACACTCCAAGCACTCATTCTACAGATTTGGGAGGCAAAAGAACATCCCCCCAACTTCATCAATTGTAACTACCTTCCAGAGGGAGATGAATAGTGCTGGCCCTGGAGAGGGTCCAGAGGAGGTTCACGAGAATGATCCCAGGAATGAAAGGCTTAATATATGAAGAACGTTTGAGGACTCTGGGTCTATACTCGATGGAGTTTAGAAGGATGAGGGGGGATCTGATTGAAACTTACAGAATACTGAAAGGCCTGGATAGAGTGTACGTGGGGAAGATGTTTCCATTAGTAGGAGAGACTAGGACCCGAGGGCACAGCCACAGAGTAAAGGGAAGACCTTTTAGAACAGAGATGAGGAGAAACTTCTTTAGCCAGAGAGTGGTGAATCTATGGAATTCATTGCCACAGAAGGCTGTGGAGGCCAGGTCATTGAGTGTATTTAAGACAGAGATAGATAGGTTCTTGATTGGTAAGGGGATCAAAGGTTACGGGAAGAAGGCAGGAGAATGGGGTTGAGAAACTTATCAGCCATGATTGAATGGCGGAGCAGTCTCGATGGGCCGAATGGCCTAATTTTTGCTCCTATGTCTTATGGTCTAATGCTGTGGGAAGTATTGAGGTACTTCCCTCTAGTCCATGGCTGAAAAAGTCTTGACACACATTCTCCTGAATCATCTACTTTCTGTGGCTGAGGAAATCCTCACAGAGGCTGAGTGTGGCTCTAGACCTTCCAGATGAACTTCTCACATGGGTTTTATTGCCAGACAAATCAAAGAAAAACATCAAGAGGAATTCTTCATTGCATTCATCGACCTGACCAAAGAATTTGACTCAGTAAATAGTGAGGTTCTGTGGATTGTGCTTCAAAGTTTTGTATCTCCAACATAATCCTGCAATTACTTCATCATCTTATGACTGCAACTGTGAGTCGGATATCTGAAACTGATGCCTGCAAAATCTGGACTGGGGGCAAGCAAGGCTGTGTGATAACCCCCAGTACTATTTACAATCTACCTGACAGTGGCTAGTCACTATATTAAAGATCAACTGTCCTCTGGTATTATATACCATCTAGGTGGTCTAGATGGAAATCTTTTACCTCTGTCACCACCATGCCAAAATTAAACCGACCTCCATAGACATACATGGTCTACAGTTTGCAGATGTCTGCAATATTGTTGCCCACTCTGCATTGGATTTCCAAACCACTCTCAATCCTTTCAATTCTGTATAAGAAACTCAGTCTGTCCTTGAATGTTGGCAAAACAAAGCTAATATCAACGCACACCTGGTCATCCAAATATTCCATCTCCCATATATGTTGAAGGAGAGTGTCACAACTCACTCGGGATAGCGCTGCAATATTAAGTCTCACTGCTCCGCGAGCAGTGACAAATGTTGAAAGTTTAATCAACCCACCTAACTGTTTAATTCAGGTTAACAGAATACCAGGTTTGTAAACTTAATAGGTGACTATCTATTTATTGAACAAATTGTCTTTAACCAGTGGCAAAAGAAAGAAATATGAACTGCTAATTTCTAACTCTACTACCTAAACTCTACCCCTTCCTAAATCCCTATGCACACACATACAAGACACAAAAACACAAGGCAGAATTTTGCCCTTGGTGGGCGTGCAGGCCCCACCGGCTCGGCAGCGGGCAGACAGCCAACCCCCACCGCCGGAACGGGGCCCACTGCCATTTTGAGTGGGCGGACCAATTAAGGCCCGCCCAGCGGCCTGCCTAACAGGAGGCGCTATGTGCTTCCTGTGTGGCGGGGGGGGAAATCCCCAGCTGTCAACATGAAAGAGCGCATTGCTCCCTGAGACTAAGTGCTGTCTCAGGGAGATTAGTAACAGTGTACAAAACTTAAAAAATAGAAAAATAAACATATTATTAACATGTCCCCCTCATGTGACAATGTCACACGAGATGGGACATGTTAATAAGTATCACATTACATTTATTAAAGTTTTTATAAAGGAACATGAAACCTCATCTCACCAGTGGATAAGGTTTCATGTACTATCAGAAGCCCCTGGGGCTCCTGGCCTGCCCGCCAGCCTTAAGGTTGGACAGGCAGGGCCTTTAATTACCCTGTCAATGGCCTCAATTGGCCAATGACAGGTCGGCGGATGGACAGCTGACTTCCTGAAAGTTTAAGGGGACCGGGATGACGTCGGGGGTTCCTCCCAACGTCGTCCCGCGTCATTTTCCCGTCGGCGAGTGGGCCCCGCCCCCAAATCATGGACAGGAAAATTCTGGCCACAGATTTTAAGGGTGGGATAAAACAGTTCAATAGCACTAATTCCAGTGTATAGGATTCAATGGGTTGATTTTGATCGATGTCTTCCAGATTCCTTTCAGTTCTTTGTTGATGACACGAGATGGGCTTCCCAGCACTTTCAGTCCTTAGCTCTCTGGTTGAGCACTTGCTTTTTAATGTCTCTAACTGTGATTTTCCCCTTTGCTTCTTGACAGAGGTTTTTCAGAGACAGAACAGGTTATAGAGATATGAGGGGAAAAAAAAACAGCTAGCTATTATTGTAGAATTACTGGAATCTCACACACAGTAAAAAGAGGTTTTAGATCTTTTCTCTTTTCAGGCTAGGAGCTTTTTTCTGCTGCACTGCTCTCACACAAACCCTGGTCACCTGGTTAGGAGCCAATTAAGATATTGTTGCCAGGCAGTTCCCCATTAGGCTGGACTCCTCCTCGGCACCATCCTGTCTTTCATGGCATACTCTGTCCTAGGACAGCAACATTGTATATATCACTCACACTGTTCCAGTAGACATGTCTTTCAAACTGCAGCCATTGTAATCTTAATCCACAGTCCATTGAAATAAAAGGCTACAAGAGGCTCCTGTTGGGCAGGCTGCTGGGCGGGCCTTAAATGGTCCGCCCACTCAAATTGGCAGTTTTGGCGGTGGGGGTTGGCTGTCTGCCCGCTGCCGAGCCGGTGGGGCCCGCACACCCACCAAGGGCAAAATTCTGCCCTGTGTTTTTGTGTCTTGTATGTATGTGCATAGGGATTTAGGAAGGGGTAGAGTTTATGTAGTAGAGTTAGAAATTAGCAGTTCATATTTCTTTCTTTTGCCACTGGTCAAAGACAATTTGTTCAATAAACAGTTACTTAGTTTTTCTGCTGCACTGCTCTCACACAAACCCTGGTCACCTGGTTAGGAGCCAATTAACATGTTGTTGCCAGGCAGTTCCCCATTAGGCTGGACTCCTCCTCGGCACCATCCTGTCTTTCATAGCATACTCTGTCCTACAAGAGGCTCTGGAATATGTTGAGCACTTCCCATACCTTAGCAGCCACCTTTCTCAAAAGGCCACCATTGATAAGGAGATCCAACGCTGGATAGGCTGTGCCAGTATAGTCTTCTGCAAACCACAGCAGCAAGTGTTTGACCACAAAAATCTCCACAAGTTAACAAAAGTCCTAGTGTACAGAACAATTGTCGTCACCACACTCCTGTACCACAGTGAGACTTGGACTATGCATAAGCAACACATGAGAACACCAGAGAAATTCGGTCAGCAATGCCTCAGCCGCATCCTTTGGATTCAATGGGAGGATCATCAAACAATGATGAGATAAAGTGGAAGAACAAAGCAAAGAAAAGGAAGCAAATCCTGCACTCTGGATCCCGCTACCACATGGGATGTCATGTCCCATGTGCCTGAAGATCTGCAGTTCGAGAACTGCCTGCTGAGTCACATGAAGATGGCAGAAACTCATGACTCTTGGGTAGACCTCATTCTCGAATCAAGGGACAGCTGCCACCACCGACAATGATTTTATTCCTCCTAACAATGTACATCATATACACACTAAAATGTTTTAAAAATTGAGCAAGGTAGAAGAGCAAAGGGACCTAGGAATACAGGTGAATAAATTATCAAAAGTAGAATCACAGGTCATGGCTCAGTAAAACAATTAAAATGCGAACAGCAGTCAGATCTTTTTCAAGGGCCATAGAATCCAAAAGTAGTAAAAGTTACACTAAATTTGCATAGGGTGCTGGTCAGACAGTTCTGAAGTGTACTGTGCACAATTCCAGCTTCCAAACTATATAAAGGATACTGGAGAAGGAGCAAAAAGGACTTACAAGAATGGCACAGAACTGTAAGATTACAGTGAACAGGAACGACTGAAAAGATTGTTTTCTTTCAAAAAAAAAGATTTAATGTGACCTGATAAATGGCTTTAAAATTATGAATTGGTTGGACAGCATTGATGTGGAGAAAATGTTTCCATGTGTGAGAGAAGTCAAAACCAGGGGCCATTAATATCAATAGGGAAATAAGGACTAATTTCTTTACTCGAGTTGTTAGCATGTGGAAATGATTATGGCAAATAGCTTAGGTACTTTCGAAAACAAAAACTAGATGAGTAATGAGAGAAAAGAGAATAGAAAGATTTGCCGAAAGGCTGAGATGCGGCAGATGGAATGGGGGCAGGAGAACTCTCGTGTGGAGCATAAACACAAGGGCTAGTGGTGCTGAAAAGCCTCTTTCTGTGCTATATATTCTGAACAAAATTTCAGGAACCTTTAAAGTTTAGTTTGTTATCATGCATGTCACCACTAAAACTGAGAGATGAACAATTGGGCAGCGAAAAGAACAAACTGAGAAATTAGAACTCCAAATATGATAGCTATTGATCAAGGTCATGCTAACTCACCCAACAACCCAGTAGGACATGGTAGGTGGCGGCTTCTTTTGATCAGTCCAGTTTTCAGGACTACACTGGAATAAGACACCATGTTCCTTCACTGGACCAAGTCCTGAGTTACTTTTCCTGAGATTCATTTGACTTGAATTGTAGATAGTATCTGGGCGTTTCCTTTCCTATTAAAATATATTTATAAAAAATCATAGTGGTTATCTATCAGGTTTTACTCTAAATTACAATGTACATCTTCAAATGCTAAAAGGTTTTTAAAAATTAATTTAGTCTCTTCACAATGTGTTCTAAGACTGAAATGGTGACAATAGACTTATCAAAGGGTAGCACAGATGTTATAACTTAGTGCACAGATGATTGGAAGTCATCTTGATGGATATATCAGAAACTTATGATGGAAAAAATAAAGCATGCATAGCAGGAAGCTGTGAACTGTTTAATTCAGAAGTACACAGTTAAAATGCTGGTATTGGCCATCACTCTCACTATTCTCCATACCAAGTGAGCTTAGTTGAATACTTGAATAATTTTCTATACCATAGCAGCAACTCATGTCTACCAGAGTAAATAAAGGAAGATTGCTAAAGTTGGTTGTTGTGATTTAATGAACAAATGGTCTCATTGAGTAAGACTGCCAACTTTGTTGAATTATGGGCAGCGTTGTGCCCTGGACCAGCATCCAATACAACTGAATTGAATTGATTTATCATTTTGGAAATTCACAGCCAAGAAAATGAAGCTACATCCACCCTATCTATTTGGGCTGGATTCAACCTCAAGTTAAATGAAATAATTGTGTGCTAGATCACTCCGCAGCATTGCTCAGTAGTTTGAATCTTCCATGCAGTATGAATGCTACAAATATCAGCACAAACCCAATTACTATATACTTTAAGCAACCTCACCTGTTTGTCCAAGGTCTGTTGGAAGATTGACCGTATTGATAAGCAACAACGATGGAAGTTTTTGATTAGCTGTGAGTGAACAGAACCACTGAGCTGTGCAACTTCTGTATGTGTGGGTGCTATGAATATTCCTTGTACTGTTTCTAAAGAAATGTAATAAAATAAAGTGTTTTCTGAGCCCGATGTCAACCTGAAAAACATGAGATAGTAGATTTTTAACAACGTTTGATACAAATGTTCTTAGGTAGTTAGTAAATAAGCAATATTAAATTTTCATTTGAGAAAATGCTTAATGTACAAATCATTGACGAGGTTGCCGTTTATGTAGTTGTGTGCCCAAACATTCATAATTACCCACATTCTTTAGAATTCCATCATGTAATTGAAGGGGATACTAGGGGTAATTCTACAAACTCATACTGCTGGTGGGAATCTTGCACATTGATGAAGCTCATCACAACTATGCTGCTCATGACTTTCTGACCAAACGGTTGGAAAATAATGAACCATTTGTGCCCTTTGACTTCCAACATGTGCTGCTGGTGGGCCCTCCACTGTCAGTCCTGACTCAAAATAATCCTTGCTAAGTCTGCAATAGAGCACTTAATTTGGATCACTTCCCCATGTTCTTTAAGAACATTGTCTTCTCAAGTCTCATACTGATTTTGTATCACCCAGATCCTCTCTGCTTAGCTTCCACGCCAGATGATTTTAATTTTCTAAATTCCACTTACATTCTCGCTAAATTCTCTGTTTTAATTTCCCTATGCAGTCTTCCTCCTACATTTTCTTTCTGCCACCCAGACCGGAGGACACCCATTTGGCCCAATCATTTTGCAAGACCTCGCAGTTTTCAAGGTTTCACTCAACATTGCTACCATAGGTAACTTTAGGAAATCTCCTTTACTGCCTACATCTCCTCACACGCTTCTAAACCCCATACAACTATGCCTCCAACTTTCAACATCATGCTAATTCTTAACTCTGTCTTCAGCTGCTCCACTTGACATGATACTGTTACTAATGTTGACCTAATCAACAATTTTCTTAACTCTGCTTTTGATCAGCTGATCCCCACCAAGTCACCAATGCTCTCCGACCTTCACTGTTGCTTCCTGGTATAATTACTCTCACAATTTTCTCACATTTAAAGATCAAATACTTGAGTGTGCCTGGTGCATGACTGACCTGTTAATTGCTGACAAAGGTGGCCTGACCATCTCATGAAGCACTGCACCTTGCTTCTTCCAGCAGATCTTTCAACTACTTCAGGATCATGCTGCAGGACAAGGACAAACCCAGGCTATCAACAATAATACCACAGCTCCTACTTCTTCCTTGCCTCAAAGCGTGAATACCTATGGAATTTTTAATTTCTAAAAAAATGCAACTGTTTGCATAGTTGTCATCCTCTCTTTCCATATCAGCAATTTCATCCAACTTCAGTCCCCTCCCCAAGTACTCTCAGGCTGAATTGGATAATGTGAAATCCTGTTGTCATGTTTGACCTGGAGAGAGCTTCCAACCTTGTTCATCACCATGTTAGTTTACTTTAATCTCCATAACTTGGAGGAAACACTGCCCACCTTGAACTGACTTCCATTACTGCCATCTATGGTCTTGTTGCAGATCATGGTTTCAACAGAAACTTGGTTTGTAGATGACAACTACTTGCTCCTTACTGATGCCTCCTTCATGGCAATACTTCCCACTTGCATTCCCAACCAAACTGCTGAAATGGGCAACACTTCACTAAATTATGCCTTCACTTTACCCCTCTTCCTTGAGATCTTCTCCTCCTTCAAGCGCCTCGTCTTATTCCACCTCCTTGTCACTATGTTAAAATCCTTATTCTCTCCTGCACCACCACCCGCTGCCCCCAGCTCCAGCCTGAATTTTTCACTTAGATATCCTTTCTCCTTTTCTCCCTCAGCCTCTGCAACAGATGATTGTTCATTCTCATTGATTTCATTTCCATTTCAAATCCCCTGGTGCACTTGCTATGATTTTATTGTCCTCCTGCCCTTCGTTAATTTCTCCTTCCATGCCTATATTGAGGCCACAATCAGATCAGCCTTGATCTTTTCAGATGGCGAAACAGGCTCGGAGGGCCTCATGGCCAACTCCTGTTCCTAATGCATGGCTGCCCTCTCGATTTTGCCACCTTTTGTGGCTGCTCAACTCCTATTGTCCCTATCATAGATGAAGCCATCTTTAATGATATCCTTGTATCCCTCCCCCAATTTCCGTCCAAGTCCGCCCCTGGAAAATCTCCCTTCAAGCTCTGAACTACCTAACCTTTCACCCTCCATTTGCCACAATACTTCAGCTGTCAATTTACATCACCACTCCCTCACCTGCACTCTTGATACTCTTGGTTCCCAGTAAACCCCTCAAGTCCCAAGAGATTTCAACTGCATCTGGCTCACCAGTTCAGCCATCCATTGTCAGTTCTGGCTGGACTAAATCAGGTGCTGGTAGGCATTGTTCTGCTCACGAATTATCTTCCGACTGTGCCAGCTCCATACCCTTGCCAACATTTCTATCCCTCACACTGGCCACTGTCTCAGCCTACTTGCAACTTTGGTGCCCTCTTCGATCTTGAACTGATTTTCCAACCCCATATCATCTCCATCACGATGATTGCCTATTTCCACTTTGGTAACGTCATCCTTCTCCATGGCAACTAACTGGGAAAGTGTCTCTTTTGACCTGATGCATAACTGTCCAGGACTGACTTGATGGAGCAGCTGGTCTTTTCCTGACAACTATTTCCACATGTTCTCCACTTTTGCCCGAGAATATCTGCTGCTGAAAGCCTCATTCATGCCTGTGTCACCTCCAAAGTCCAATATTCAAATGTTGTCCAGGCCAGTCCACCAACCTCTGTAAACTTCAGCTCATCAAAAACATTTGCTGCCTGTACCCTATCCCACAATAAATCTCACACACCCTCCTGTGTTCACCGAGCTACTTTGACGCAGACCCCAACAACTCAAATTTAAAATTCCTATCCACATGCCCCGATTCCTTTGTAGTCTCACTCCGCCCTATCACTGAAGTCTTTGTCAGCCCCACAACTCTCCAAGAACTCTATGATCTGCTAAATTGTGCGACCCCACTCACTTTGTCCCAACATTTGTAGACATGCCTTCAGCCTTCTAGGCCATGCGTTTTGGTGCACTTTCTCTTAACCTCTTCCTGTGTTTTTAAGACTTCTTAAAAGCTCTCTCTTTAACAAAGCTTTTAGTCACCCCTCTTAATATCTTCATCTTCGATTTTTGACTGCTAAGGATCTGTGAAGCACCTTGGGATGTTTTCTCTATGTTAATGTGACCATAGGAATGTAAGTTGTTGTTGCTGAATCTCTGTCCACACTTTCATTACTTAGAAGCCTTTGCAACACCCTCTTTACTGGTCTGCATATGTTCAGTTGCACTGATAACAATGGACAAGCTGTCTAAACTACTGCCCTACCTGCTTGCCCTACCTCAACAATCTTTGTTGGTTCATTACCTCCCAATGCACTAAGTTCAAAAATCCTCAATCTCACTTACAAATTACTTCACGACCCAATTAACTTTACCTCTGCAACTATTTCTAACTCCACACCCTGGCCTATGCTCTTTGATCCTACAATCCTTGTATCCTGTGCATCACTACATTTTTCTTTGAGGGCCGAATTTCCAGTCACCTTGGTCGTACTCTTTGAGAGTTTCTATCTAAATCCTCCCTCTTTACTGCTTCTCTTTCCACATTTACGGGACGGCGATGGCATAGTCTAGTGACTAGTAATCCAGAGAGCCAGGGTATTGCTCTGGGGACCTGGGTTCAAATCCCGCCACGGCAGATGGTGGAATTTAAATTCAATAAAAATCTGGAATTAAAAGTCTAACGATGACCATGAAACCATTGTCGATTGTTGTAGAAACCCATCAGGTTCACTAATTTCCTTTAGGGAAGGGGATCTGCTGTTCTTACCTGGTCTGGCCTACATGTGACTCCAGACCCACAGCAATGTGGTTGACTCTTAAATGCCCTCTGAACTAGGGGGCAACTAGGGTTTGGTAATAAATGCTAGCCTTGCTGGCGATGCCCACATCCCATAAACGAATTTTTAAAAAATTAAACTGCTGCAAAATCTTTCCTTTTGATCGCAATTTTGACCATCTCTCCCAGGCCTTCTATGACTGTTTGGTATCCATTTCTCCTCTTCAAAGCATCATGGAATGTTTCCACTTTAACGTCAAATTTATGTACCATGTTTTAGGTCCAGAATTTTTTTTTTAAGGTGTAGCACTACAAATACAAACTCATATCCTACATTTAAAACCTGAAAATTAACACCTTTAATGCTTGCATTGTGCACACACTATTTTTAATGCACAGGAGAAATGTCCTCTAGGATAAGTACATATCATTAAGAATTTCATTGATACATCTCAAATCATAAAGAGTGCTCATAGCAGGCTCTTGTTCCAGAGAGTAAACAAAATAATGAACACTGAAAAGAGAAATTGAAACCAAGTCTGGAAATTAAAAGGAAACACCACAGCAAGTTTTTACTTACGAAAACATAAAAGTGTACTAAAAATCTTTAATATACAATTTTAAACTTACTTCATCATACTGGACACTTCCTCAGTCTCCTGCTCAGAAAGGCTTTTTTTCATGCTTCCCAGATAAAATGGATTGGGAAAGTTTTGTTTCTTCTTGTTCTGAAATTGTATTTTTTTTTAATAAATTCATTATAAGTAAATTTATTGAAAGGCGGACATTAAACAACTTTAATTTAACAGCTACCTTTATATGCAAAGTGTAATCAAATAAAAAAAATTAGCTATGATTAGCATTGTTCTACATTTAAAAAAATATAAATCTGAGAACTTAATATCCGAGTCAAAACTAACAATTTCTACTGTTAAGCATTATTATGACAAAGCCGATGGTAAATACTGAGCTATTCAAATCCCAGAGGGAAACATGAAACAACTTTTTGCAGTTTGTATGTTTCAAGATGCAGGTTTTGAATTCAGTAGAAATAAGACCACCAAATCCCAAGAATGTTTTTACAAAACTAAATTAAACATTTGTTAATTAAAAGATTGTAAGCACATACCTATGTCTACAAATTACTACGATAATAACTTCTAAAAAAAAATCCACTAATTAATCTGACTCTCAGTTACACCTCCGTTAGGGCAACTGTAAAACTCAGATTTAAACAGACTCCTGGCAAAGCACACCCTGGACAGTTGAATTCAAAATGAGTTTCTTCCAGCTCTGGGTCCTTGCAGACAGCGGCTTAAGGCTTTAAGATCTTAGAATCTCTCCTCTTTTACCAACAGCTTTTTCTTCCTTTATACGTATTTTCCCCTTTGAATGCAAATTCTCATTGGGGGGAGGATGCGTGGGAGCGGGCTGGTTCCCGATCGGCGCCTTCAATTGGGGGGTGCGCCGCCACTTTACATGGGCATGCCAATTAAGGCCCGCCCAATGTGACATCCGCCAGGAAGTGCTATGTGCTCCCTGGACAGGCAGGCGGGCCTCAAGGAAATTGGCTCAGATTTGAAACTTTAAATAAACATGAGAAAAAATTTCACTGCCATGTCCCCTCACGTGACACTGTCACGAGTTGGGACATGTCCATAACTTTTATTTTGAAATATTCTGAGATTTTGAAATCACTCATGAACTCTCATCTCACCCGTGGATGAGATTTCATGCTTTTTCAAAAGCCCGCCAGGGCTTCCAGCTTGCCCGCCAACCTTAAAGTTGGATGGGCAGGTTCATTAATGATAAAAACAAAAAAACTGTGGACGCTGGAAATCCAAAACAAAAACAGAATTACCTGGAAAAACTCAACAGGTCTGGCAGCATCGGCGGAGAAGAAAAGAGTTGACGTTTCGACAGAACTGAGTGAATCCAAGAAAGGGGTGAAATATAAGCTGGTTTAAGGTGTGGGGGGGGGGGGGGGTGGTGGTTTGGGTGGGGGGAGAGAAGTGGAGGGGGTTGGTGTGGTTGTAGGGACAAACAAGCTGTGATAGAAGCAGATCATCAAAAGATATCAGACAACAGAACAAAAGAACATATAGGTGTTAAAGTTGGTGATATTATCTAAACGAATGTGCTAATTAAGAATGGATGGTAGGGCACTCAAGGTATAGCTCTAGTGGGGGTGGGAGGGAGCATAAAAGATTTAAAAATATTTAAAAATAATGGAAATAGGTGGGGAAAAGAAAAATCTATATAATTTATTGGAAAAAAACAAAAGGAAGGGGGAAGAAACAGAAAGGGGGTGGGGATGGAGCTCAAGACCTAAAGTTGTTGAATTCAATATTCAGTCCGGAAGGCTGTAAAGTGCCTAGTCGGAAGATGAGGTATTGTTCCTCCAGTTTGCGTTGGGCTTCACTGGAACAATGCAGCAAGCTAAGGACAGACATGTGGGCAAGAGAGCAAGGTGGAGTGTTAAAATGGCAAGCAACAGGGAGGTTTGGGTCATTCATGCAGACAGACCGCAGGTGTTCTGCAAAGCGGTCGCCCAGTTTACGTTTGGTCTCTCCAATGTAGAGGAGACCACATTGGGAGCAACGAATGCAGTAGACTAAGTTGGGGGAAATGCAAGTGAAATGCTGCTTCACTGTCTCAATCTCTGGTGATAGACTGTCCACCAATATCCATTACAAACCTACCGACTCCCACAGCTACCTCGACTACAGCTCCACACACCCCGCTTCCTGTAAGGACTCCATCCCATTCTCTCACTTCCTTCGCCTCCGTCGCATCTGTTCCGATGATGCTACTTTCAAAAACAGTTCCTCTGACATGTCCTCCTTCTTCCTTAAATGAGGTTTTCCACCCACGGTCGTTGACAGGGCCCTCAACCGTGTCCGGCCCATCTCCCGCGCATCCACCCTCACGCCTTCTCCTCCCTCCCAGAAACATGATAGGGTCCCCCTTGTCCTCACTTATCACCCCACCAGCTTCTGCATTCAAAGGATCATCCTCTGCCAACTCCAGCATGATGCCACCACCAAACACATCTTCCCTTCACCCCCACCCTATCGGCATTCCGTAGGGATCGTTCCCTCCGGGACACCCTGGTCCACTCCTCCATCACCCCCTACTCCTCAACCCCCTCCTATAGCACCACCCCATTCCCACGCAAAAGATGAAACACCTGCCCCTTCACTTCCTCTCTCCTCACCGTCCAAGGGCCCAAACACTCCTTTCAAGTGAAGCAGCACTTCACTTGCATTTCCCCCAACTTAGTCTACTGCATTCGTTGCTCCCAATGTGGTCTCCTCTACATTGGAGAAACCAAACGTAAACTGGGCGGCCGCTTTGCAGAACACCTGCTATCTGTCACTGGCTAGGCCAGCATTTATTGCCCATCCCTAGTTGCCCTTGAGAAGGTGGTGTTGAGCCACCTTCTTGAACTGCTGCAGCCCATGTGGTATAGGTACACCCACAGTGCTGTTAGGGAGGGAGTTTCACGATTTTGACCCAGTGACAGTGAAGGAATGGCGATGTATTTCCAAGTCAGGATGGTGAGTGGCTTGGAGGGGAACTTCCAGGTGGTGGTGTTCCCATGTGTCTGATGCCCTTGTCCTTCTAGATGGTAGTGGTTGTGGGTTTGGGAGGTGCTGTTGAAGGAACTTTAGTGAGTACTTCCCGCACATATGCGGATGCAGTCAGTGACATCAGAGTCAGCAGCAAGGACCGATCTCACAGCAGCAGAGAAGATTGTAACAGCATTTGGTGCTCCAAGCTCCTCTTTCTTGGGCATTAATGTTAAGAAAAAGTGTGGTGATCTGTGACACTGGACTTCCTTTCCTTTAATGTTGTTCCCGTGCTTCAATGGAAATAAGACTGGAAGAGCAGTTCCTCCCTTCCTCCTTTGTCCAGCCTCACTTTCCACCAAAGTTTCATCCAAACAACACCCATTCCAGCAGCACCTGAACAAGTTTGCAGTGGGTTTTCCCAACGATCATGGAAAAAGAGTTGAGTTAATTTATGATATTCTGTGGCTCACTAACTAAATGCAGTGCTTTGAGTGAATGCGAGTCATACAGATCAAACCATGGTTCAGTATCAGTGTCAACGTCTTGCTGATCCATTGGCTGTACGAGTGAAATACAATAAGCCGAGGACATTTTTATGCCAATTGTCATGCTTTTTTGGTCTGCCCCTTCTGTCAATGTAATTCTTTAATTGTGCTCTTTGCAATTATCCCATGGGACACAGTACAATAAACAATCTTCAGATACTGTAAATGCATAGATTCTTTTTACTGAAATTACACATCCTACAATATTAATATCTGTAAGAAATCCGTAGAAAGAGCACCTAAAAGATTTCTCCTAACTGAGCATGCGACGGCAGCTACTGTGCGAGCCAAGCGTTCTTGGCCAGTGTCAGGAGTTAGTGTTCTATGAAACATAAATTGTGATGGTAGAGCTCCTCAGATATGTTAGGCATGATGTATAGTTGATTAAGGGTGAGCGTGGCATCAATTCCTCTTTCCCATTGTCTTTTGCTATTTAGCTCCTCCTTCCTTTTTAAGGCCTTGCATTTCCCTTATTTCTTCTTTCTTCAGTGATACTGGGATTAAACGGTTAAATTATAAGAAAAAGGCAGCCTAAGCTTGGCTGTACTCTCTAGAGTTTCGAAGGCTGATCTAAATGAGGGTATTTAAAATGATAAAAGGGGCTCAATAGGATAGATACCGAGAAGCTTTTCCTCTGATGGGAGGAAAGGGGGCATAAAAGTTGATTTAGGCATTTAAGAGTGAAATCAGGAAGCATTTTTTCACATAAGAGTGGTGGAAATCTGGAACACTCTCAGCCAAAAGGCTGAGTCGGTTGAAATTTTTAAGACTTAGATTGAAAGATTTTTTATTAGTTAAGGGATATGGATGAAAGGGTCCTTAGAATTGAGGCACAGATCAGCCATGATCTGACAGAATGGCAGAACATGCTCAAAGGGCCAAAGACTCCAAAGTTTTTCCCTTGGCATTACTCCTATTTTTGTCTTGTTGCTAATGGAATAGATTCCTGTGCTCACAAGGAATCCTGCCTACACAAATCAGTGACTGGAATCTTTTCCAACAGCAGCAGGATTCCTATAGGGGCAGTATTAAGGGAATAGGTCCATGCTGATTCTCTTTGGCAATTGTTGAAATCTAAAAGGGGCTACTAAAATGCTGGCTTTTAGCCTTAAACCTTGAATAATGCTTGGTGTTGAATAAGGAAAATTATGACACCAGGTTAACTATTTTAATTCACATTAATTTTTAAAGAGGCTACTATAAAATAAATGCCACGATCCTCTACACTTAAAAGTGCAGAAGAACACCTGGTATGTATTAGGCAAAAATAAGACCCAAGGCCTGCTCACCTGATTGGGTACTGGTGCTATCAGTACACCTGACCTAAAAGCATTTCAGTTTCTTTTGTCGGAATAAGTACTAATTGTATTCCCCTCTCTGTAGTCTGGACTATAATTCTCTGGGAATCTCTGATGCCAACTTTATTTCTTAGTTTTGTTCTCTTGCTTCCTGTAAATCTGCCTAAACTTCCATCTCCTTTCCCATTTGTCTTTCACTTTCCATATGCCTCTCACATGTTTCTTTATATCTCCAAACTTTTTTTTAAAAATAAAGGCTAGAACATGCAGAAAGGTATCAGTCAGCACGTACTGGCTGGGAGGCAATATCTGACCTGAGGTAAGGTGCAGATTGGATGAAATCACCTGGGAACTGCTACAATATGGGCAGAACAAACAGAAATTGGAAACCAAGGTTTGGACTGACGGAGTGAGAAAGGCAGCAAAGAGAAATTCTATGGCTAAGCTTGGGAGAGAATGAAAATTTAAGGCCAGGACCAAACTCCTTGCACTGGGAAGCTATATGTTAGGAAACTAGATGTATACCTGCTGTAACAGCTTCAGGGTTCTGGTTGTAAGGCACCACAGAGAAACTCAAACAAAATTTACTCTCGCCTGAAGCTTCTATCCAGACCTAAGTACTTGTTCACCCTCCAACCCCCTGTCAACATTCAAACACAATTCTGAATCCAATCCTGTAATGGTTGTAAACTTGAATTGCCAGAGTCACTAGAATTAGGGAGCCTACTACAGTGAGGGAGTGGCGGGGTGGAGGGTACGGATTTCAGCCAAATATCCTTTTTAAAAAGATGAAAAACATCAATAGTTGCTCATTTCTCAACAGCTATTCATTGCTCTGTGTCAGGCATGGACTGAATGGACTAACCAACTTTTTTTGCAAAGGCAGTGGGATTGGTGTCCATTTCTTGCTTATGACATTGCACCTCCTTTGATGTGCCCCTTGCCCACACAGGAATTTCACAAAGGGAAGAAAAAGTGGTCGGTGCCAACTAGAACCAGGTTCTACCATGAATTCCTCTCCACTTACTCAGATCATAGTGGCTTTCCATCATCAGAGGCCATGAATTTATAGTGTCTCAAATATAATTATTGAATAATTGGAGAACACAAACATGTAAATTATATACCCAAATTTCATGATTATATACCTCATCAGATTTCTCCCCTTACCTTAAATATATTTCCACTGCCTTCAGCTCCAACAGGACCTTGGGATTCTCTTCGAGGATGCTTCTTGATTGTGTCAGATGTGGAATATGGGCTAAAGTTCATACTGAAGGAACCAGCATCTCCATGTCTTTCACCACCGCTGTCAGAAGCACTATTGCTCCGTGGAGGACTAGATTTCTGCATCCTTAGGCTGGAGTCTCCAAATAGCGTCCTACGGCATGTTGATGATTGATTTGATTTAGTTGTACCTTGCAACTTGCTGATGATAGGAGAACTGCTGATACTTTCAAACTTGTCACGAGAAGGAAGGAACCAATCAGCACATGACAGGCATGCAATGGAGGGGCTATCCAGTCTATCTTGTATACTGGTTTCTAGTCCCTCAAGCTGAAGTAAAGTTGATTTAACTTGATCAACATAAACACTGTCAGGCCCTGGATTTCCGTTTACTTTGGATGCACATCCTCCTGCTTCCAGCAGCACACACAACATCAAGTGCCTCTGAAGAGATGCAAGTCTTAATTAATTTTTGCATTTCAAAAACTGTACGATCTTATCAAATACTATTAATGAAAAGGTCCAAATATTATTAATCAAAAGGAGACTTCAGGAGCTATGGGCAAAGAGCAGAGGAGTGACACTAACTGGATACCTCTCAAAGAGCTGCTACAGACACAATGAACTGTATGGCCTCCTTCTGTGTTGCATAATTCTATGATTCTTGAATTTATTTTGACTTTTTAAACCTAGAACTGATGTATTTAACAGTCTGCAAAAGGAACCAACGATTGTGGTACTCTGGCCAGTACAAAATCAATTCCAAAAATAATAAATTATTCCACTAAAGATTAGCATGATTTTTTTTACTATTTCTGCTGTTTGATCATTCCTTAGGAAAATTGCGTTATAAATTCAGAATCACACAACATTCAGAAATTCTGGTGACTCTTGAAATACAACATATGGTAAAGAAATAAAATTTGTTGCTATTAAACACAAACTCCATTTTTTAAGATACAAAACCCTACCACCTCGGGGTTTAATGGTCAGTCAGCTGTGGTTCAGTATTAGCACTCTTGATTCTAAATCAGCAGGTTGTGGATTCAAGTCCTGTTCCAGAGATTTGAGCACAAATCCTAGGTTGTCACTCAGCGTAGTACCTGAGGGAGTGCTGCACTTCAGAGCTGCTGTCAAACCAAGGCCCTGTCTGCTCTCTCAGATGGACTTAAAAGATCCTAAGGCACTACTTTGAAGAGCAGGGGAGTTGCCTCCCATGCCCTAGCCAATATTTATCCCTCAACCTACATCACTAAAAAGAATTATCTGGTCATTATCATATTGTCATTTATAGGACCTTACGGAGTGCAAATTGACAGCTGTGTTTCCTACAACAGTGATTACACCTGAGAAGCATTTCACTGACTTTGGGACATTTTGAGGTCATGAAAGATGCTTTATAAATGCAAGCCTTTCTTTCTTTACTGGGAAGAGGCAGAGCCAACTGGCACAAGGCATGTGGCAGCTGACACAGTGCTTCTGGATGACATCACCGAGAGTGCTTTAAAAATGAGAGAAAGATCAACTGGGGACATCAATATAAAATAACTGGTAGGAGGATTAGAGAAATTGGTTTAATAATGTCATTAGACATGGGGCTGAAAATTTAAAACTGGGTGGTAAAGAGCTGATATAAGAATAATTCAATTTGGAAAGAAAGTTGGGAGTCAAAGGGATAAGAGAGGGAAGGTCAGGAATAAGAGACAGAGGCAGCTTGAGGAGATGTTCTTGATTTTGGCTATGAAGAAACCACAAACTACTCTGAGTTTGACATAACTATGTCAATCAAAATGGAACTAAATACAATAAAGATAATTACAGCATTCTGAAGAATAAGTGATGCCCGAGCCATTGCCACATGGAGATGTCAGTTTAGAATATAACTGGCTAGGGTTGAATGGTATGTGTTTTGGGATTGGACTGATGTTCTGAGTTTTGTAGAAGTGCCTTTAGCTTTTTGAGAAAACGTATACTTTATTCTCTTGTCGACTTTATCTGTAATTCACTTCCTGTAGCTTATTGTCTAAGTTGGGTAGCCCATGCTATTTGATAAGACTGGTGGCCTTTATTTATTCCACATTTATGCTATTAAAACTTGTGCTACTGTATTATCTTTTACAGTTAGTGGTAGTTCCTGCTGTTGGACTATTTATATAGAATGAACATTATTTTAAACATTCATAATTAAGAAGGTAGTTGCACATTTTAAGATCTGATTATTTCCTTGACAATGGAAATGACATCAGTAACTGAATCATCGTGGTCTTGTAGTGAAGTGGGTAATGCGCTCTGAGCCAGAAGCTCCAGGTTCAAGTCCCACTCTAGAATTGATAACCAAGGATGGTGCATTCTTATTTTTTAAAAAATTCATTCATGGGATGAGGACTTCGCTGGCTAGGCCAGCATTTATTGCCCATCCCTAGTTGCCCTTGAGAAGGTGGTGGTGAGCTGCCTTCTTGAACCGCTGCAGTCCATGTGGTGTAGGTACACCCACAGTTCTGTCGGAGAGTTAGTTACAGGATTTTGACCCAGCAACAGTGAAGGAACGGCGATATATTTCCAAGTCAGGATGGTGAATTGCTTGGAGGGGAACCTCCAGGTGGTGGCGTTCTTATCTATATGCTGCTCTTGTCCTTCTGGGTGACAGTGGTCGTGGGTTTGGACAGTGCTATCGAAGAAGCCTTGGTGAATTCCTACAGTGCATCTTGTAGATGGTACACACAGCTATTACTATGCGTTGGTGGTGGAGGGAGTGAATGTTTGTGGGTGTGATGCCAATCAAGTGGGCTGCTTTGGCTTGGATGGTGTCAAGCTTCTTCAGTGTTATGGGGGTGCACTCATCCAGGCAAGTGGGGTGTATTCCATTACACTCCTGACTTATGCCTTGTAGATGGTGGACAGGCTTTGGGAAGTCAGGAGGTGAGTTACTTGTCACATGATACCTAGCCTCTGACTTGCTCTTGTAGCCATGATATTTATATGGCTAGTCCAGTTCAGCTTCTGGTCAATGGCAACCCCTAGGAAGTTGATGGTGGGGGTTTCAGTGATGGTAACGCCATTGAACATCAAGGGGTGATGGTTGAATTCTCTCTTTTTGGAGATAGTAATTGCCTGACACTTGTGTGGCGCGAACGTTACTTGCCACTTGTCAGCCCAAGCATGGATATTGTCCAGGCCTTGCTGCATTTGGGCATGGACTTAAAGTGGCCAAAACAGTTGAGTATCAACTTGAAATCCTTCCAACATACGTCAATGGAAGGGCATAAGAGCAGGAGAGATTCCTGGTCAGCTAAGTGATGGAAAAAAATTGGCGCCTCTACCATCACTATCCATAGCCCTAGGCTACAATATGCATGTAAAAGTGTTTGTTACCACAGTAACTCGGACTCCTTGGGGGACAGGTTGACTCAGTTGGCTGGATGGTTGGTATGTATCAGATTGGTGCCAACAGCATGGGTTTTGATCCCCATTCTGGCTGCAGTGGATTTGGGATCTGCCTCCTTGCCCTACCCCGTGATGAAGGTTGTGACTCTGTTGGTCAGACCTGCCTTTGGTCAGAGAACAAGAAGAAGGGAACTAAATCAACACGGAGATCCAAAGCCCAACAATATATGAACAATTACTTTCATTTACTTGTTTGAATTCGAACTACACTAAATTACATATAAGAAAAAAGTATATGTAAACGTAATTTAATGCATACCAAACCAACAATTAGCAAAAAGTATCTTCCTTCAGGCTGTTGATAACCTTCAATGTGACTTGATAACAGGTGTCTATATGGAAACGTCTCCCGCCAAATGATCAGCTGACCAATCCTTTGCTCCGCTGCAAGGGGTAGTAAGCAATAATGCTGGCAGTAAAGTGCAATGTCAAGGAGGTCATCTTTGGGCAAATGATTGCCAATCAAGTAACCCTTAAAATTACAAAAATTCAACAGAATAAGGTTAACAAAGTATTGCTAGAAAGATCAGCATTAAAGAAAGTAAGTTGCAAAAACGACAACTTAATTGAAAAGCAATTTTAGTTATTTGCCACAATGCAACAAATAAATAGTCTTTTTTTTGAAAAATATACTTTATTCATAAAATATCTGGAAGAACATTCCAAAACATTTCAAAATCACCATCACAAAAATCTCTCTACAAGTTGTACAGGTTGTACACCAACATTAAAATGTCATGGCCAGTTGTATGCAAATTCTAACTACATACAAACACTTCTTGCTCAAATTTGTACTACTGAGATTTACCAAGATTGCTCAAGTCATTCCTCTGGAGTCAGATTTTAGTCAGAAATGATGTATTATCACCATATTTGCACCCTTCAGCATAGGTGAAAAACCCGTTTAACCTTAGTTTTCAACTATGCATAGAAACTCCCAGATTTTCAAATGCACCAACAACTTCTTGGTGGCCAGAAGCTTAATTGGATAAACCACATTAACACATGGCTACAAGGACAGGATAGAGGTTATGTATTTGGTGATGAATATCTCTTCTCCTTCTCCCTTAAAGCATATTTAACATCTACAAGACTCAAGCCAGGAGTGAGATGACATACACACCATGTGCTTGGATCAGCGCACATTCAACAACACTTAAGATGATCAATACTGTCCAGGATATAGCAAATTGTTTCACTGACGCTCCTGGCACCAAGACTGAATAACTACCCTGCTCCATCACTGACCTATTGTGGCTGCCATATGTATGATCTCAGGATACACTGCACTAACTTACCAAATTTAGTTCGGCAGCACCCCCCTTAAGTACCACTGAGAAGGACAAGAACAGCAACGTCTTGAGAACACTATTATCTCAAAGCTACCCTCCAAATCACACACCATCCCAAACTTTGGCACAAATTACAATCCCTTTGCCATTGGTATTTGGGAATTTCTTACTTAGTATCATTATGGGAGCACCATCACTACAAAGACTTCAGCAGTTCAAGGTGAAGGGCAACCATTCCCTTCACAGGGTAAGTAGGGATCGGAAATAAATACGGGCATGCCAGTTGCCCATAATCAGAGAACAAATATTAAAAAAAACTATCCACAACTTTGCACAGTTCATTGCTTCCTTTTGTGACATCTTTGAAGCTTAGTTTCTTCTATATTTCCACTCCAGTCCTTGTTATGTCAGTCAAAGTGTTGTGCTGTGCTTGTGCATGCTGCATGTAAAGTTGTTTTTTAATCTCATACAATAGTGTCACCTATACAAAGGGAAGCAATCTTAACACATTACTAGCTACTATACATTGCTGAAAGCTACTATACATTGTTGAAAATGGTAGCAGTGTCCAATGTAGGTTAGAATTAATCCTTTAAACTAAACTACTAGGAAATGTTGAACTGTGAAAAATGAAACAACTATTTCATTGGAAAGGATCCATTCAGAATTCAAACAACAGAGATCTATTTGTACCACAAGTTATTAAAAACTACAAATTTTATACACTGAAGTTGAACTGTTTTGAAGTAAAGGAATTACCATATTTTTCCTGATATTACAGTGGGCCAATTTAAAGAAGGCTTATGTTTGTGTATGTGTGAATAATTTAAGTAAACTACAGACTATTAGACTGCAAGGTTTGAATCATTAACGGGATTAAGTGTAAAAAACACTTATTTGAAATGCTAATGGACAAACTAAGTAAAATGGAATTTGTATTTTTAGATAGGGGGACATGGTAAGATGTTTACAACTGGCAAGGTAAATAAGGCAAAGTTATGATGTTTATTTTTCCCAAAAGTGCTGGCCATAATGACATCATGAAAGGTTTTTATATTCTGGAAAAAGTAACTTCCAAACACAGGTTGAAACAATGGAATTTACAGATCAAAAAGGAGAAAATATATTTAAAGAAAGAGGTGGTTGTGTGAGATCTTGAAAGGTGCACTGTGTGAAACAGAATTGAAGGTAAAGCCTCTAGCCATCCTGGGGCAGTTTGCTGTTCCGGTAACCAAGGCTGTGTTAAAAGCCTTTGGAGTTTCATTGTCCAGTGAGAGGGAGAGAGAGAGAGAGAGAGAGAATCTGTGAAATACCTCCCTTATAGAAACAGTGGATGTTTGTGGTAATTTTGCTGGATGGTTTATAGATTAGGAATCTATTTTGGACCGTTGCCTGACAGTGGTGTGTAGTTGGGAGTCTGGTTAAGTAGAAATTTTGGGAACTGTTATAAGACTAAATAACCATGCAGCAGTAATGTTGTGTGTGTTTAACTTTTTCTTTTCTTTTGTTTTAATTTAATCCTGAAAATCTAAAAGTGGTAGTGGACTCGTTACTTCTGACTTCAGTGCACAAACCTTCTCGTAATAAATACAAATTGCAAAATCGTTGTGCTAGTCTGGCCAAGTTTCCCTCTGAGATTTGGTCAGCCTGGCACATACCACCTGCCGTATCATAACAAGTATCACAAGAAAATTGCTCTAAACCATGGGGAGCTATAACTTATTAGGAGGAATATTATTGTAAATAAAATCTGCAAGTGTATAAAATCACTAAGTGGTTTGAGTGACATATAAACAACAGAAATGCTGATGGCATTAGTGGACATTATAACACTTTTATATGATGTACTTCCAACCATTATTTTAATACCGACACCAACAAGTTGTTGGTGGCTAAGGGACAGGTTTCAATTCACTCAATTTATGCAGTACAAAACTGGTGGGAAAGTAAGCTGAAAGATAGACCCAAAGCATCCACACAGGAACACAGAATGGTTAAGTGATTGGGCAAGAAGGTATAATATAGGGAAGTGTAAAATTACCATTTTGGTAGGAAGAATGGAAAAATAGAATTTTTTTTTTAAAAAATGGTTAACAGACAAGTAAATATTGGTATGCAGAGAGATTTGGGTGTCCTTGTACACAAATCATAGAAAGTTAACATGCAGGTACAGCGAGCAATTAGGAAGGAAATGGCATGCTAGCCTTTATAACAAAAGAAATGGAGCATGAGAACAAGGAAGTTTTGCTGCATTTATATAGGGGTTTTCGGAGACCACCCCTGGAGTACTGTATACAATTTTGTTCACTTTACCAAGAGAAGCATATACTTTCCTTGGATGGGGCGCAACAAAGCTTCCTAGATTGATTCCTGGGGATGGGAGGGTTGTCCAAGAGGAGGGTTTGATAGACTAGGTCTATATCCTCTAGAGTTTAGGAGAATGAAAGTTGATTGTATTGGAGTATAAAATTCTTAGAAGACTTGAAAGAGTAAATATTCAGAGGCTGTTTCTCCTGTCTGGAGAGTTTAGAACCAGGGGTTATAGTCTTAGGATAAGGAGTCGACCATTTAGGACTGAGACAAGGACAAAACGAGGAGTGAATCATCTGAATTCTCTACCCTAGAGATTTGTAGTCAGTCGATCCTTATACTAAAGACTGAGATTGATAGATTTTTGGGCACTCAGGTAATCAAGGGGTATTGGATAAGGGTGGAAAACTGCAGTTGATGTAGAAATTTTGTCCGGGTCTTACTGAATGGTGGAGTAGACTCAAAGAGCTGTATGGTTAACTCCTATTTCCCGTATCTTATGTTCATGCTCACTTATCAACTTACTATGGCTCCAATATCTACTTGCATATTCTATGCTCAACATTTCACATCTTGTAGAACAGGCTGCTGATTGGGGTACCCTCAATTTAACTTCTAATGTGCCTTCATTTTCATTTCAAAAGGAGTAGATTCTGCACATCGACCAGCAAGTACGTCTAACCATGGTAGCGTACCAGTCAACCTCCAACATTTCATGCCGTGAATAGCGGGCTCTCCCAGTACTTAGAGTGGAAGCCACTGAGCATATGGGCGAATGAGAAATTGATAGCTTCATGGTTACCCTAACAGATAACTGTTGACTTCAAAAATAAATGCACTACATCTAATGCATAAAAATCTATTATATTAAAAACAGCAGTCAAAAATGAAACTTTTAACTAAGGCAACCTAACATTAATTGATGGAGTTCTGGAATAAATAGCTTGTGGGTCATCCAGCGGTCTTTTTATACTGGCAATAAGGAGCCAATCTGCAAAACAGTACAGGGAATTTGTAGGACCATGATGTTTAATTCATGGATCTCTTGCACTGATGACTCACTGAACTACAAACAAATTATGCAAAATTCCACGAACATCCACCTAAAAGTTAAAGGGCTACAAATGATATAAGTTACTTTTCTTTAGTACTGTCAGCTCATGCACAGGCAGGTCTTAAACAGTTGATGGTACTGGTAAATGTAAAATTACTGATCTCTGTTTAGCCAATGACAGCAGAGATCAACGTTTTCATGGATCTTCCAATCTACCGCTGGTAACTTAAGTTCCCTCATTACCTTTGTAGTAATTATAGTTTTGGGAAATGTTGGACTGTAGCTTTAAGAATATTACCATGTTGTAAGATCACATGATCTGTGTAAACCAATGTGTTAGCAACGTGGGGATTCTCCAAAGGAGAGTTCTTCTTTAGTTATGAAGTCTGATGCACACTTGTAGTTGCTGCTGCTGTCTTGTAAATAAAGTTAAATGTGTCCACTAAGAAAAGTTGTCTGAAGATCAACTTTACAACAAACTGGTGACAAGGATAAATCAGATTCAGTGCTGTACCTCGCCCAGCGATTATGAGTATCTCAGTTCTTAAAAATAATAGAAGATATACTCATCTGAAATGCCAGTTTGGCAGAATCAATCCCTTTGAGCCAGCCACAAATGATTGGTCTCGATGTATAGAACATCTTGAGTTCTTCTTTCAAGCAAATGAAATCACAAGGGAGGAAAAGAGGAGAGCGATTCTCCTGAGTATTTGTAGGAGCAAGACCTACAGTTTAATTCGAAGCTTGATGGCTCCCAGCACCCCAGATTAGAAGACTTTCAGTGATTAATAGACAACGTTAGGGGTCATTTTCAACCCAAACCCTCAGTTACAATGCAGAGGTTCAGGTTCAATTTATGGAATAGAGCCCCGGGTGAGACAATTGCTACCTTAGTGGCGCAAATAAAACAACTAATAGGATATTGTGATTTTAGTGAAACCCTGAGTGACATGCTCAGAGATCGTTTAGTATGTGACGTGCAGGAAGACACTATTCAGCGAAGGTTGCTGGCTTAAGTGAATCTTGATTTTAAGAAAGCGTTAAAAAAAGCACTGACGATAGAAAGTGCTGTAAGGGATTTACAAGCAATTCAAGGGGTGCAAAGTGGCATTATTCTTCTAGTTGGTGAGAACAGTCAGCCAAAAGTGGAGCAAAAAGCCAGGACTCTGCCGCGAAGCAGAAAACAGCCCCCATTAAAAATGGAAGTAGATACGGGTGCTTAGAGTCATAGAGGTCTACAGCCAGAAAAAGGCCCTTCGGCCCATCGAATCTGCACCAGTCAAACAAGTACCTAATTATTTTAATCCCATTTTCCAGCACTAGGCCCATAGCTTTGTATGCCAAGGCATCGCAAGTACACATCCAAATACTTCTTAAATATTATGAAGGTTTCTGCCTCTACCATCCTTTCAGGCACTGAGCTCCAGATTCCCACTGCCCTCTGGGTGAAAAAATTCTTCCTCACATCCCCTCTAAACCTGTCCTAACCTTCCTGAATGAGCCATGATGGGTTTGTTGCTGATTTTTTTTTTTTGATGAAATGTATTTCTGTTGAACATTTTGAATTGCTTCTTTAAATGTTTCCCACTGTTTATTTACTGCCACACCTTTTAGTCTATTTACCCCATCAACCTTGGCTAGTTCTCCTCTCACGTACAAGCAATTGGCTTTGTTTAAATTGAAGATTTTTACTTGGGACTGGAGTATGTCACTTTCAAACTTAACATGGAATTCAATTGCATCATGATCACTATTTCCCAGCAGATCTTTTACTATGACATTACTAGTTAACCCTCCCTCATTACATAATGCTAGAGCTAAAATAACTTTTACCCTAGTCGGTTCCACAATGTATTGTTCCAGGAAACTGTCACAAAAACATTCTACAAACTCATTTTCTAGACCATCCTTTCCAATTTGATTGTCCTAATCTATATGAATATTAAAGCCCTCACAATTATTACATTGCCTTTGTTACAAGCTCCAATCATTTCTTGTTTAAAGCTCTACTGTTGGATAACTATTTTTGGGGGCTATAAGCTACACCCACCAACATTTCCTGACTCTTCCTAATCTCCACTGATACAAATTCCACTTCTTGATCTACTGAAAAGGATCTGCGTTCAGAAATGTCATCCACTGTAATAGGAGAACACACTTTCGAATTTAAATAAAGTTGATCAACAATTAAATTTGGAACAAACATCTGCCAAGTTGAAAATGTACACAGGTGAAGAAATCCAGGTGAAGTAAAAGATATCACCAGAGCAATTGTTCATTATAAACACCAATCGGAACAACTACCAGTGATGGTAATAGAAGGCAGAAGACCAAGCATTCTAGGTCGAAATTCGAAGAGGGGAATTAATTTTGACTGGCCAGTGAGATTTCAAAAGGAAGCTGGAAGAATTCCTGTCTGGAAAAAGGAACAAAGCAAGGTACTTCAGAAAGAGCCTGGAGAGTCCAAGGACAGGAACAGGATGACAAAGGAGTGCTTAAGGATTCAACAACCTGAAGAAATGAAGAGTGTCTTAAACAACGACAAAGGAGAAAATAAAAGAAACCCGGAGAGACTCTTCAGCATGACAGAGTTCAAGATGAACTGAGTGAATTTTGCAAAGAAAAGGAAAACCTGTTGAAAGACCTTCACACATTACAAGATTCCCTCAAGTAGAAGTTTGTGTCTCAGGAAAAATACGAAGAGAAACAGGAAGAATTTAAAAACAAAAAACTGCGGATGCTGGAAATCCAAAACAAAAACAAAAACAGAATTACCTGGAAAAACTCAGCAGGTCTGGCAGCATCGGCAGAGAAGAAAAGAGTTGACGTTTCGAGTCCTCATGACCCTTCGACAGAACTTGAGAATTTAACACCTCCCTGAACAAACTGAAGAACCAGCTGGCAGGGAAGATGCAGCTGTGCTCAAGTTTCCAGGAGGAAGCCAACGGATACATAAAGGAGACAGAAGAGCTGAAGAATCAGTTAAATGAAGCTTGTTAGGGGGAAACTAAAAATGCTAAAAGAGAATACGTTAAGAATTTACTGAAAACCCCCTAAAATCTCTAGGCAGACATGGCTGCTAAACATACTAAGAATTTAAGATTACCAGATGAACATTGCACAGCCTTGAGAGTCAGACTGAAAAGTATAACATAAATTAGGTTAAGTATACTCCTTTCTCAGAAATGGAAGGGACAGTTGGTTTTAGCTTAAATATGGGAAGAACAACAATGGACAAAGAGGGGGATTTGTAAGAACCAAAGGTCTTTGTGTACTTGTTTTAATTTTGATTGGATAATATAATTATGTATACATCCTTTAGAATAACTGGTTAGCAAAATCACATGTTTATGGTACTCAATAGGATAGAGATAATGGACCGGTGTGTCAGTTACTGATTGGATGTATTAAAATATGTTATGATAAGAAAAAGTAGTGAAATGTAATCAATCAGGGAGCTGGGCCTTCATTCTTAGCAATGATTGTGGCTGCCTTGCATATGCTTGAATAAAACCATTTAAAAGGAAGCCTGAGTCTCTATGGTTGTTGTGGGATTGGAGAGCGTAACATCTCCTCTTCAAAGCTAAAGAGCTTTTAAAAGCAATAGTCGTAGAACTTTCCAAGGTGCGAATAGATAATGAAGTCATGGGTAGCTCAACTGCTGAACTAAAACAAGTTGAGACTGCATTTGAGAGAAGTCTGGCTGGCAGTGAAGTCAAAAAGAAGGCCAGGACTAAATTCTCTGGTAGAAAGAAGTCGCGTAGAAAGAGGATGCAGAATTACTGATAAGGCACCAACTTTAAAAAAAACAAACTGTGTAGGATTCAGCATTGCTCAACATCCTGATTTTGTGAATCATTCTAGAACTCTGGATCAGGGGCAAATCATGACTGTGCCATTTGTTTACTTGCATCTACCAGAATTACCATACATGAATGCTGGTCAAACACAAATTAGTCCAGCAATACAAGTACCAGTTTGCACCATTTGCTTACCCAGGAGTTCCAAAAATGCCTCTGTCTTTTTACCAAGGCTTCAGACTGAGTTTTCAGACAAGACTAAACCTAATACTTCTTAATTTGGAGGGGAAGGTGGAGAAAAGACAAGTGAACCAAAAAGTGACTTATAATTTGCATAATTGTAAGTGACAATTTATTGTTGGAGAAGCAGTAAAGGATTTCGGTGGAGGACCAAAGTGGTTACCTGGTAAAATAAGTTCTGTGACTGGACCATTGTAGTACCACGTGGAAGTGGAGGACCGGATCACCTGTGAGCATGTGGATCATTTAAGAAAAAGAGAGATACCGCAACAAAATGATGCTCCACCTGTAACCATTACTGAACCAGTGGTGCCTGTTGAAGTTGCTCAACCAAGGACGGAGATGCCCGATGTCTCTGTCAGAGTCCAAGATACTCTGCTGCATGTGCCTAATGAGGTACCTAATGTTAATGCGGTTCCAGCGAATGTGTTTCCTACAAAAGAATCCAAAGTCGTGGAGCTGCGACGTTCCACATTGATCAGGAAACCACCTGAAAGACTCAACTTGTAATTTCATGGCTTGTGCAAATATTGTAATGTCATGAGATAAATTTCCTTGTGAATACAAAATGTACAGAAAAGTTAAAGGGGAGGAATGTCGTAATTATAGCTTTGGGAATGTTGGACTGTAGCTTTAAGAATAATCTGTGTTGTAAGATCATATGATCTGTGTAAATCAATGTGTTAGCAGCGCAGGGAACCTCTGAAGGAGGAGAGTTCTTCTTTGGTTATGGAGTTTGGTGCACACATGTAGTTGCTGCTGCTGTCTTGTAAATAAAGTTAAATTTGTCCGCTAAGAAAAGTTGTCTGAAGATCAACTCTATAATTAGGCTGAGCCAGTTCAGTGCATCAGTGTACTTAAATCAGGGTTTAAAAAAAGTACCTTGCCACATGCACCCAATCTTGGGCCTAATTTCTGCATTAACTCTGCAGTAATGAAAACATTACAGTGCCAGCTCAAGACCTGTGCATGCAAGGAACAGCAGGTTTTCGAGGCTGCATTAGATCACTCTCCCAAGACTTGGATGAAGATGAAATTTCAGGTCTGTGTCAGACATTGTTGTAGGTTCTCTGCCAATGGTTTCTTACAATTAGGAGACTGCCAAGCTGCTCAAAATCTAGTTGTTCATAGGATTAATAGCAGGAGCCTGTAGCTGAATGACTTGGATACTAACTGAAGATACACTTCACCTGTCTTACCCTACCCCACTCTTCCCCAACTTTCTTGTCTGTAACTTCATTGTTTATGTAACTTATCAAAAATGTCAGATTGCAAGGATGAACAGTTGTCCACTTCTTATTTCTGGCCATGACAACTCTGTGGTATTCCAAAGTTCCTGAATTTGGACAACTTTCCCCCTCACATTAAGGGGTCAACCCAGCATCAGCAGTCACTGTACTATTGATCATATGGACATTTCTAAATATCACAGTTTCAACTCCTCTCCACCTCTAAACAGCTCTGCTTGCAAAGTGGATTTTAACTCTCCAGGAATGCAATTCAACTTAAAAGAACCAGTTCAACATAAATCATACCCAGGTTCTTCCATGGTAAAAATGGTTAAATGTCCTATCACAACTATCTTATGATATATGGAGCTAATATTACATCCAATGCAAATTAATTTACTCTTGTCTTTCATTAATATCTGTTCAGTAATTTTGCATGTGTGTGTGTGTATATAATTTTGAACACTTTTTTAAAACTGCTAAGAAATTGTTGGGTGCCTACTTATCAAAGTCACAAGTGATATTACAATGCACTCATCAATTTCAAGCTTGCAAGCAAAAACTTCCATTTGTAGGTGTTTTAAAAAGTAAAACAAGAATGGAAGCAGATATCTGGAATACAAAAGTACTTGATGCTCAAATACAAATGGCAATTTTAGGTGCTGTAATTTAAAATTATGGAATTCATTATGGACTTTAATATATTGTATGTGTACTTTAAATCTAAAATAACCATAGTCTGACATATATGTGTTAATAATAGTTAATTAGATTTCAAAATGAAATTAAGCACAGGGTCTTTCATACTGTTGCAGCACTGTTCTCTTAAAAACACAATAACCTTATTATGGTCTATTGTGTACTAACACTTAGCCCACTGTGAATTCAATCATTTGCCTTGTAGCAGAAATCTTGGTTTAATATTCTATTGATATTTCAAAAAGGTCAGTTGTGTTCCACTCCAAGTCCCATTCTGCTTAAATCCCCTGACAACCAGATGCAATGTCAGTACATTTTTCCTATTAGTCAAGTTCATGGATCAGTTACTGAAAGTTTTGTTGCTCAGGCTTCAAGTTACAGTTTAATTCCTTCAATCAACTCTAAACTTCCAACCATCAACATGCTCACCTTGAAGAACAGACAGGAGCCCAATATCACATACAGTCGTCGCATGTCATAATAATCTTCAGACTAAAATTAAACCAACAAGATAATTAGGTTCCTGGTTACTAGCCAATTACATATCAAACAGATAAACTAATATAGGAGAACACATTTACTTTATTTACATTTAATTTTGAAGAATGGCACCATCAATAATTAAATTTTGAGCAGCTGTAAACAGACAAGTAAATGAAGGCAGTGTAATTTTGGCGAACTGCTGTTTTGTACATATTGTTCAGGTGTCTGTATTGGGAAGATTTCATCTATGACACCATGGTACAACACCTACTGCATGTGACTTTTTTTGAAACCGTACCATTATAATTCCAAATAAGCCATACTAAAAACACCTGAGGTCATGTGGTCAGCCCATACCTCATCTGCACATTCTAATTCTAATTTAAATTCCATTCGACTTGTACACTCAAGACTACCCACCAGGAGCATTTGTCAGATATTTCGGCACAAGTTCGTCACAGCTTTTTATTCATCAAAATGAATGTGCAGAAATACATGGGGTCCATAAGCCTAACTTTCATACGGTTTTAAATGCACCCTCATGCAAATGCAAAGATGGAATGTTGGAGGTCATTCAACTATGTTTATCCAATACCTAGACCTACATAAACTAAGATCTTCTTTCCTGCTGGCCCGATGAACACTCAGTTCCCAGATGTAATGACAGGTACCTGTCTCCAGAATGCAGCCCAGAGATTTCCTGCAGTCTTCCAAACTTGCATTATGGACTGAGTGCTGGGGATAGATACAGGTCTCTTGGGCCTGCAACATTAGGTTAAATTTATCTTGCAAGAGCATGTGGATTTGGGAGCACATCAGGAAGCTGGATCCAACTCACTGCCTTCCACATTAACCATGGGACGTTAGGCTATGTGCAATCAAGTTCCTTGGGAGAGGCAGGCTGTCAATGTTAATACGCTAATCATTCAATTACAACAATATTAAGATCATAAGAAATAGGAGGAGTAGGCCATTCGGCCCACTGAGCCCGCTCTGCCATTCAATAAGGTAATGACTAATCTGATTGTGGCCTTAACTCCACTTTCCTGCCTGCCCCCCTTAACCCTCGACTCCCTTGTAGATCAAAAATCTCTCTAACTCAGCCCTGAATATATTCAATGTCCCAGCCTCCACTGCTCTTCATGGAAGAGAAATTCAATGACTAATGGCTCTGTCTTAAATGGGAGACCCCTTATTTCAAAACTGTGCCCCTAGCTCTAGATTCTCCCATGAGGGAAATATTCTCTTGCATCTACCCTGTCAAGCCCCCTCAGAATCTTACATGCTTCAATAAAATCACCTCATTCTTCTAAACTCCAATGAGCATAGGCCCAACCTGCTCAATTTTTCCTCATAAAACAAATCTTTCATCCCAGGAACCAGCCTAGTGAACCTTCTCTGAACTGCTCCAATGCATGTATATCCATCCTTAAGAAGACCAAAAGTGTATACAGTTCTCCAGATGTGGTCTCAGCAAAGCCCTGAACAGTTGTGGCAAGACTTCCCTACTTTTATACTCTGTCTCCCTTTCAATAAAGGCCAACATTCCATTTGCCTTCTTAATTACTTGCAGTATCTGCATGTTAACTTTGTGATTTATGTACAATAACAGCCAGATTTCCCTGTACCAAAGCACTCTGCAGTCTCTCTTCGTTTGAATAATATTCTCCTTTTCTATTCTTCTTGCCAAATGGATAACCTCACATTTTTCCACATTATATTCCATCTGCCAAATTTCTCCCCATTCACTTAACCTATCTATATCCCTTTGCAGACTCTTATGTAACTGCCTCACAACTTGCCTATCTTCGTATTGTCAGCAAATTTGGTTACAATACATCTGGTCCCTTCATCCAAGACATTAATATAGATTGTAAATAGTTGAGTTCCCAGCACTGATCCCTGTGGCACTCCACTAGTTAGTTTGCCAACATGAAAAAAGCATATTTATTTTGAACGTGTTGCCTGATAGTTAGCCAATCTTCTATTCATATATTCCCCAACACATTGGGCTCTTATCTTGTGCAGTAACCTTTTACATGGCACCTTGAGTGTCAAAATCAAATAGACTACATTTGTCAAACATGATGGGTGGAACCTTGTGCCCCACCCCGTGGTGAGTTTGCTGGCAGGGGGACATTTAATCGGGCGTTAGGCTGGTGGGTGGGGACCCCTCCATCTTTCTGACTTCATCCCAATTAAGTCTGTGGCAGGAAGGCCTGTGGATGGCCTTCCATCCCACTGCCAATTGAGGCCTTTAAGTGGGCATCGGGAATGGAGGGCCCACTGAGAGACACCCCATTCCCCTGTTGCCACCACCCCCCCATCCTGCTTTCCACCTCAATTCACCTGTGTCTGGGTCCCTCCTCGATCCAAGGTCTCAGGTGGGTATAGTACTGGCAGTAGCCAACACCTCCCCAGTGGTGCTAAGCACAGAAGACCTGCTGGCCTCTTATTGAGTAGGTCTGAACTCAACCAGACCCCACTTGTAAAATGTGAAACAAAATGTCTACTGTTAGATGTGATTCTGTAATTGGCCAGTGTGTTAATAGGTACACTAACAACCAATTTAAGATAATCAGTTGAGCTCATAACATGGCTCATTTATATCTGCATTCATGTGCAGGCACCCATTCTCTGCAAACAAAAAGAATATGTTCAAGCCTTGCATCTTTTTTGAGTTACTGGGAAGCTTGGAGAGCCTGGAATTTCCCTGTTGCTTTCTCCATGGCAATGCCTCAGCCAGAGCTGACTTGTCAACCAATCAGCATCCATTTCTTCTGTACTATAAATTGTTGTGATCATTTGAAATTTGACAATCTTGCACTTGTCCTGGTAAGTACAAGATGCAAAGCTTCGGCAATATGTCTTTCCAGCATTATTCAAGTTCTACACTTTGAAGCGACTGATAATTAAGGATTCCAGCAATTTGCCATTGACAGGTTAAGCTAACAGCTCAAATTTCCTTCTTTCTGTCTCCCTCCTTTCTTGAATACATTTGCAGTTTTCCAATCTGCTAGGACCTTTCCAGAATTTCAGGAGTTTTGGAAGATTACAACCAATGCATTCACTATCTCTGCAGTCACTTCCTTTAAGACGCTATGATGCAGGCCATCAAATCCAAGGGACTTTTCAGCCTTTAGTCCCATTAGTTTTCTCAGTACTTTTTTCCAGTGGTTGTAATTGTTTTAAATTCCTTCCTCTCTTTTGCCTCTCAATTTTCTGCTATTCCTGGGATGCTTTTTGTGTCTTCTACTCTGAAGACAGATACAATATACTTGTTCAATATTTCTGCCACTTCCTTGTTTCCCATGATTAATTTTGCAGTCACAACCTCTAAGGGACCTCACTTCAGCTACTTTTTTTCATTTTATATACCAGTAGAAGCTTTTACTGTCTGTATTTATATTTCTTGCTAGTTTTCCCACGTACTGATTTCTTCCTCTTTATACATTTTTAAGCCATTCTTTGCTGGTTTCTAAAATTTCCCCAATCTTCTAGCCTCCCACTAATCTTAACAGCATGGTACACTTTTTCTTTCAATTTGATACAATCCTTAACTTCCTTAGTTAGCCAAGGATGATGCATCTTTCTCATGAAATAATATCTTTGTTGACAGTTATGAAATATCTCCTTAAATGTTTGCCATTGATTCTCTACAGTCTTATTTTTTAACCTATCTTCCCAGTCCACTTAGTAAACTCTGTCTTCATTCTCTTGTAATTGCCATTATGTAAGTTTAAGACACTAGTTTTAGAACCACACTTCTCACCCTCAAACTGAAAGTGAAATTTGATCATCCAATGATCATTCTTACCAAACCGATCCTTTATTATGAGGTACTAATTAATCCTGTCTCATTCCACATTACTAGGTCTAAAATAGCCTGTTCCCTGGTTGGTTTCAGAACATATTGTTCTAAGAAACTGCCCAAACACAATCTATGAACTCACCCTCCAGGCTACCTTTGCCAATTTGATTTGGCCAATCTATGTGAAGAGTAAAATTGTCCATGATAATTGCAGTATCTTTCTTACAAGCGCCCATTATTTCTTAGTTTATACCCTGTCCTACAGTATAGCTACTGTCAGGGGTTTTGCAATTTAACTGTGGGTCCTTGAGTTTCCCATACTTCCTGGAACTTTCCAGTGAAAGCAGAGTGGGAATGTAGCATCGAGTAAGGGACCTAAGATAAGGAAATATGCCAATAAGCACTGACACCTCTCAGCTGCTTTCTCACCTGCTTGTGTGAAAGACTCTGCTTACAGTACTTGCTTTGAGAGGTTACTTTACAACTTTGGACGTTTATACATTGGATTGCCACTTTGGAGCTCCAATTTATTAGATCAGTGGGGGCGTCACTTATGCTATTTTAATTCATACTTCAGATGAGGACCGAGATGACCAGCAGCACGAGTAAGAGCAGCTGCAGACCAACTTGCTCCTCACAGGCCTGGGAGGGATGAGCAGAGAGATGCAGCTCGCCAAAGACCATATACAGCACACAGGGTGTATGGACACAGGATAACCTTCCTCAACATGTTGGGACACCAATGTTGCAGGAGGCTCAAAGTTTCGCGTCAGGTAGTAACAGACATTTGAAGCCCAATGGAATAAGATCTGCTGTCAACAGGACCCGGTGGCCATTTTCTATTAGTGGCTGTCCATGTCACCACTGCCTTTCAACTTTTTTGCCCTAGATCTTTCTGGGATTCTACGGGAGACACCTTCGCATAAGATAGGTGACTGATGCCTTGTATGCCAGGGAAAATAATTATGTCAACTTTTCCACCCACAATGCCAGTCAGAATGAATGGGTGTTAGGGTTTGCAGCAATAGCTGGCTTCCCATAGGCATTGAGACGTCATTGACTGCAAGCATGTGGCAATTAAGGCACCCCTCCAGATCACCCTGGAGTATTCGTCAACCGCAAGAGCTTCCACTCCATCAGCATGTAGCTAGTGTGTGCAACTACAAAAAGATGTTTATGTAAGTGTGCACAAGTTTTCTGGGCAGCTGCCATGATGCTTTCATTCTGTGACACCTCACCCCCTAATCTCTCCCCACCTTGAAGCTGACTTAAAGGCTGAGTCAAGGAATAGCCACTTAAAATAGGACTGCTGAAACCCATAAGGAACTGTGGAATGGAAGGATTCGAAAGACTGTTTTTGTAGGCTAGTGGTCCATGATCAATAGTTTTTCCTCCTGGTCTTATTTGAATGTGCCAGGATGGTTAATTTGAGCCCTTAAGTCCAGGACACTATTTAAATATGATGTACCATGTCCCACATGGCATGGGCATATGCCAAATGTAAGATTTTTCATTATATTGATATAAATGTTTCTTTAATTCTGTATAGTTTCTATCGCCACCATCACACATTATGCTTCCTCCAAATAGGTCCACAAAATTTACGAATGCAAACATGAGTAACTAGTTTCATTTTGGACATAACCGAGAGTGAAAGTGCACGAGATGATGTTCAGATATTGCACATTATTCTAGTTTTATTACCTGTTCTCCAAAGTCTGCTGATTCTAGATCACTCAGTGCAGTATCAATATCCACCTGAAATTTGAATGTTGAGAATTAAGGATGCAACAAGGAAAGTACATACCAGAATCACTAAACTCATTTAAAAAAAATCTTTTGGAGCCACCTCTCCACTCAGCATGTGAAAAGCACAAATGACGGTTTAATTCATAAATTTACAGGCAAAATGAAAGATTTAAATAGCTGTGAGGAAAGAGCAAGTTCTTTTTTAAACTACGCTGCAGATGGGATCTGCATTTATAAGAAGCAGCAATGCCATTCTGCCTAACACCAGTTTATTCTTCATAAACTGGTGTGCATGGTTGGTTGTTTCATTGAAAGCTGATCATTTACTGTGTACATCGATGAGTATAGTTAGTTAACTAAGGAAAAAAAAACAGAAAAATCTAGATTTTAAAAATAGTCAACTAGTGTGGTACAGAATGAAATATCCACTATTTGCTAATCTTTATCATTCCATCAGGGAAAAGCAAGAATTACTCCACAGGGAGGGATAATTCAGTGCAAGTAACCATGGGCTACTCTTCCAAATTTCTTAAGAAGTGAACCAGAGTCTCAATTAGATAATAGTGCGTCGTGAGGAAGCTAAAAAGGGGAAGATGAAAACATTTTGGAAAAATGGACAGAACAAAAAAACAGCTCGCCTAAATACCTTGGAAGAAAAAACAATCCAAAATGGACTTTAGCAAGGCTTCAATTGGTCTAATCGTTAAATAATAGCACTAAGCATCACATGTTCCGAGGGTTGATTTGAAATTGAAACAAACAGGTTGACTGACAATTACATACAGAGCACTTGCATGGAGCTTAGTTATAATCCACTCTTCACTTATTAGTCTACCTGGGAATTATCCTATTTGTACTTTTTAAAAATATGCTGGATTTGATTTTGTGGGCCTAAAAATTGGGCTGTTTTTAAATGTTGCTGCTTCATTGATTGATAAATCCTAAATTATCAACAGGAATAGTTAGCATCAGAAACTGGAGATATATGCAAACTAATGGGTACATTGACTCAAACATGTGGTCGAGTTCCGTAGTATACACTTATATTGGCCGCAAAAAGAAAAGTTGAATGTGCCCATCAATATGATTTCCAACTTTTACTTGGATCACTGAAAAAAAGTTAAAGAAGTTGCTCAGGTAAAGGTGGATAGAAATTCTGGAGTTTCTCTTCATTGAAGTATTAACAAAGATTTTTTTTCAAGGGACTGGCTGCAATAAAGTCAATGATCAAGGTTGCATGATTTTGGAACAAGTGATCTAATCGGATGAATAGCCCTTTTCTCCCCCATTCCATAGCATCCTATGCTCTTATTAAGAACTGCTAAATTGGTTGGTCATGGTGCAAAACCATTAACTAGTAAGACTGTAAAATCTTCCACTCCCCATACTCAAAACCTACACGAATTAAAACAAAAGGGGCAGTTATAAATTTAAAATGCACTGACTGCGATTAATTTCAAATGCTACTTTTACAATGTATTTAATGTCAAAACAAAATTAAAAACACATTTCAGATCCAATATTTTCTCAGCAGGTATGGAAATCCTCCTTTATTAATTAATCTTGCTTGTCCTGAAAAGCTGCAATTTGCAGTATCCCCTTTTAATTAAATACACATTCAATATTTCCTCGTACTTTATAAAAGGACTTGGGACAAATCACATGCAATAGCAGCAAGAGGCCAATGAGTGGCATTGAAGATCATTAAAAAAAATCCAGAACACATTCTTTATCCTATCTTTTTAATCCACACAGAGCATGGGGTGAATAATACAGGAGGTCCGACACACTCCATGCTCATCCACCCGCAGCCATAAAGTACTTGGGGGGATGATTAATGAGGGCCAAGTGGGACTTCCACCCCTCATTGGGGCCCTCTGAAGCTACTGGCCAATCCAAGTGGCCAGCAGCCCAATCAGTCTCGGCAGCTTCAGGAAGGCGCCAGTGGTTGCTGCCAGGACTGGTGAAAAAAGGACCCCAAGGCCTCAGATCCCCGAGCAGGTAAGTCCGGGGTCTTGGGCCTGGAGGATTTGGGCAGTTTAAAGAGAGAGCCAGTGGGGTGGGGTTTAAGGGAGGGATTGGGTAGGAAGGAAGAGGGATTCAGCCTAAGTGGGGGCCTCCTTGCAATCAGCAAAGGACAGCCCCCAAAGACTGACCCCATCCCTTCTTTCCTGCCCTTTAACAACTTTATATGAAAATTGGGCTTCCCGCTCCTGACCTGCTGCCCACAAACATTTGATAACAAGCCCAATTGACCGTTAATTGTTCATTTAAATGTGACAGGCAGGCTGCCGATTTCAGCCCCTCCTCCCCATATTATGGGGGTAAGCTGGAAAGTGGTGGAATGGGCACCCACCCCATTTTACGTGCCTCCCCCAGGGGCACATAAAATTCAGCTCCAGCTTTCTGCAGGCATTATGGAACTTTATGTTGAAGAGGGCACATATGGATTTCCCTTCAATGGCAAAGCAGAGATTCATAATATTTTATGTAATTACATATTCATCCTGAGGTGGCACAATATTACTATAACTGTTTGAACATCATAGTTGCTAACTTTCAAGCAACATACATATTAAAAGAAAAAGGACATTTGAAATGTCATTAAGGGGAAAAAGGAGGTTAAGTGAAAAACTGTATAACCATGCAATACAAGTCACATTGAACTTGTGTGAAATTGAGTCACTTGAAACTTTCCAGTCATAGAGACATCATTCATCTATGTTATTAAAATGCACCATAGCAAATGAGCAGAATTAACAAGATTGCAAGGCTATGCTCTCTTCCCTCTTCCAGATATTGCAGGGTTCAGTACTTTGCAGTAGGAAAGTCAGGTTGTAAGGTGGCAAAAAGAGATGGGGCCTGAAGTACCCCAAACAAATGATTACAACAGATCATTGTAAACAAATAAAGAAAAGCTTGATGGACTTTGCAATATTGGAGCGAGTTCCTTTGAATGTTATGCGCAGTGACAACTTAACAAATTGATGAAGATTTCCTCTCAGCAATATTTGTGGTGAAATGGGAAGCACCGTTAAAAGAATACTATTCCCCCCTTACAATTAGTACAATAACAACTTGCATTTAAATAACAGATTTGACACAGAGCTGCATAAAGTGACCAAAAGTTGGTTAAGGAGGTAGGTTTTAATGAACATCTTAAAGGAGGAGAGATAGATAGACAGAATGGTTTAAGAAGGGAATTCCAGAACCAAAGGCATACCTGTCACATGTGCGGCAATTAAAAATCGGGGATGTGAAAGAGCCTAGAATGGGGGAAAGCAGAGATCTCAAAGGGTTATTGGGCTGAAGGAGGTTACAGAGATAGGGATGGATAAGGCCATGGAGGGACTTTAAAACAAGGATGAGAATTTTTAAATCCAGGTGTTGCTGGGCCGAGAACCAACGGGGGTCAACGAGCACAGGGATGATGGGTGAATGGGGCTTGGTGAGAGTTAGGAAATGGGCAGCAGGGTTTTGGGCTGGCCAGGAAAACAAATTAAAATACAAAATCATGGTTGCAATTTCCTATAAATTATCAGTGCCTGTAGGGATCATTTATTATTATTTGTCAGTCTAATGAATTGTATGTATCTTGCACATTTTTCTCAATTTTTAATTTTTCTAGAAACTGAACATACGAAACCTTTATAAACTAAATTGCAACGTTGCTTCCGAGTGCCCAGAAGAATTTTTGTCTTGCTTTTTTGTACTTTGTAGAAGTCAGTTTCTAACTTTCACATCAGAAAACTTCAAAACTTTTCACACGATAATGCAATGGGTGATATGTATTTGAAGACTAAGGTAAAAGTTCTACAATAAAGAAGGGTAAAAAAAAAGTTTGACTGCACACAACAATTGTAGTTGTCCTTTGAATAGAATGAGCTTACCTTGATACCCTGGGGTAACGTAAGCCAGCGAACTCCAGGTAGACCGTCAATAAACAATGCGCTCGAACTACTATTACACTGGGAACTTGGACTTGCGCTGCAGTTTAACTTTGCTGGCTGGATGGCTCGTTGGAAGTACAGATTGAAAAAGTGGTCCAACCGGGGAATATTCTCCAACTTGCAAAAGGCACTGAAGGAGGACAAGATACTTAGAATTAAAGAAGCTGAACGACAAATTACTTCATTAACTGTTTAAAAGCAGAACATGATATGAAAATAAATCAACAAACAAAATGACAATAACTCGTCATGTAATAATTAATATCACAGAAGTGCTAGTTTGAGATGTTTAGAAGTCACTTTCAACCTTAGCTTAGTATAGCTAGAAGTAAATACCCCTCGCCATCCGCTCTTTTGTCTAGATAAAAAGCAGTTTAACCATCAAGACCTCTTATACGTTACTATCATTAGCAGTAAGTTCAGCACCAATTTATTTTTCCAGCTATTTTTCACTTTTTTGGTCTGAACAGTGAACGCTGATATGAATTGGAAAAAGAATTAAACAATAAGTGAGAGGAGTTGTTAAGCCTGAATTTGTGGGTCAACTGTTATTAAGATTTGATGCCAATCCATGGAAAAGCACACCCAGTTTAATGAGATACTGCTACCCTTTCCCCAGCCACAGTCTTAGGCTAACTATTTGCAACGTTTGCATCCTGTTCAACTCCAAATGGAGTTTCTGATCCATATCCTCTCTCGCAGAACAATTATTTCTATATCTATAATGCTGTCTGCCTTAGTCTTTACCTAAGTCTATGCATTGCTGAAACCCTTATAGTTTTCTTTCATCACCTCCAGACTCTTTTATTCTAGTTTTCTCATTGCTAGTCTACTATTCTTCACCATCCATACAAACCATAATGACCAAAACACTTCTGTTCACATGCTTTCCTGCACTAAGTCCCTTTTGCCCATCACTCCCATCTTCAGTGACCTATATCAGCTCTTGGTCCTTACAATACCTCAAATCTAAAATTCATGTCTTGTCTTTAAATCTTATGGTTGCTCCATTCCTATCTCTAATTTCTTCCATTGCTACACCCCCATCAAACTCAGCTTCTCTAACTGCAGCCTCTTTGCATGCTTCCCACTCCCTCCCTCAGCCCCATCACTGGCAGTTACATCAGTCTCACTCTCTAGAAATTCCCCTCCTAAATGCCTTCATCTACCTTCCTTTAAGACCTTCCTTAAAAACTCACTCACCAAACTTCTGGTCACCCTTCCAAATGTCTCCTGCTTTGGTAGATTGACATCCATTTTACTGATGCCCCAGATGTTTTTATACATGTGAGGCATGATATGAATGCAACCATTTGTTGTTTTTTTTACAGAACAGGTAATGTTCATGAAACAATTCGGAACAACTTGTTTCAAAAACTTTGCTTTTAAACAGTCATTTTGGACACTTGGGGCCAGATTTTCCTTTTTGAGATGGGAACCACAAATCAGGCCATTTTGCAGCATCATGATTCTGCTACCCAAATGGCTGTGCCCCCCATGGTATCTTCATGATGGGGTGGTGAAAAAGGGCTAGAGTCAGGGCCGCTGCCTTTGGAAGCATGCCCCTGAGGCAAGAACAAAGGTGGACAGACGCAGACAGGTTAGAAGGCCAGCCTCCATTTATTGGGACAATGGTCCATTTCTGAATATATGAGCAATACACACCCGATCCCTCACCTCTCTCATACTTGCGCCTCCTCCACCCAACCACATTTCCCCTCCATAACACTGATGTCCACTGACTCAGTATCCACTATGGACAGAACTCATGAGCCCTATAATACAATTGGGAAGTCTTTTAGATGCTCATGAAACTGTCAAAATAAACAGTCATTCAAAAACCTCTTCAAAAAACTCCAATCCTCTTAGGAGCTTAAAAAACTTGTCAATGAAACACAGTCATCCAAACTGTATTGAAAATGTTAATCATCTTAAGTGCTCATAAAGCTGTCAAAACAAACAGCCATTCAAAACCCTCTTCAAAAGTACATAATCATATTAACTGCGCATAAAACTATCAAATTAAAGCTCACAGCTACCTTGACAGCTATGTTAACAGTCCCTGCTGAACTCAACCCGTTAGTGGAGTTTAGAGCATAGCAAGGTATTAATTATGGGATTCCATTACACAATAAATAAATAAATAAAGACTGTGGAGCTGAAGACATTAAAGCCTTTTGAAGTAGCCTAAACAGATGACTCTCTGTTGCACTGCTTCAAAGGCTGTTCAGGTCCCTGGACTGTGAATCAATGCAAAGGTTAAAGCACAGGGTTCAAATGACACGTATCAACATTGTTGAATGCAAAAGAGCACTTTATCTAGTGAGTACTGTACTCTAATGCATCTGAACACTTTCACAATGCTGGTCCATTTAATTGTCATTTCCCTTTTAAGAAGAAAGCCCCAACATCAATCACTACATTAAAAACATACTTAAATTAACATACAGCATCTAATTATCATGTGTGAAGTTGCTACCAATTTTTAAACTAACCTGTGAAAAGATTCCCGATTCCAGAACAGGCTTCCCCATAGTTCACAAACACTTTCACCTGGCATAGTCCACAGAGGCTTCAGAAACCCACCCACCTTGCTGAAAATTTCAAGCTCCAGGAAATATAAAAATGGGATAAGACAGCAACATGGAAATCGTGACATCCATTTACGTACATGTCAGGTCACGACCTGCCACATTTCCCAGTCAAAATGGCAACGGGGAGAGAGAGAGGGGGGTGGGGTGGTGGGGGCACCAGCTGGCAAATTAGGAATTCCAGTCCCTCCCGCCTTTTCCCCCGTCATTGTTTGCCCTGTGTTTAGATGGCAAAATCCAGCCCAGGGCATTGGCGCACTAACAAAAGAATAAGTGCCTGAGGGCAAATGGTGCCTTGGTTTGACATCTCATCTGAAGATGGCACCTCTGACAGTGCAGTGCCCCCTCAGAACCGCACTGAAGTAGTATCCTTGATTATGCACAAAAGTCTCTAGAGTGGGTGCCTGAAGCCACAATTTTCTGCCTCTGAAGTGAGAGCACAATTGTTGATCCAAGCTTAGCACCTGTGATATCTACTGTACTAAAAATTTTGCACATTTGCTAAATATAATTTCATATCAGCATTCACTCAACTACATCAACAATATTGCATCACAGATGCTACAATATACATCAAAATGCTTAAATATCAGCTATGCTTCTTTAATCCAAATTCAATTGCTCAAACACATCTAAAACAAGCTGTATAGGTCACAGTACAGATTTTCTCTATCCAGAAAACGCAACATGATGAGGTGTTCACAATCCTGACTGGAACAGGTGAAAATATCTCCCATCAAGTTGGAGATTTTATACACTGACTCTAGTGCAAAAGGGAGGCATAACTCACTCTCACGTGGTACTCAAGATATTTTCACTTTCTACTGTGAATTAATATTCATAATCACACTTGGAATTTACTATAAATCTGGTGCTTGTAATAATTGTTTTTTGGTACTTGCCTGTCTAATGAGTTGTACATATACTTCAAGGTTCTCACAACATTCTGGATCATGTTCCTTAGCTGTGGAAGCGGTACCCTTTGAAGGAGAGAACAGCCTGTCAATTTAGCATGTGCATATGTTTGAATGAATTGCAATTGTTTTTGTACTGGAGGAAATAGATCAACAAAAACTCCTGTTTGTGTTTTTGGGGGAGAAGAAGTGGGGAACAATAACTTGTATTGATACAGTGCCTTTAATGCAGTAAAACATCTCAAGGCATTTCACAGCAGCATTATCAAACAAAATTTGACACCAAGCCACATAAGGAAATATTAGGACAGGTGATCAAAAGTTTGGTCAAGGAAGAATGTTTAAGAAGTGTCTTAAAGGAGCGGAGAGTTTAGGGAGGGATTTCCAGAGCTTAGGCAGCTGAAGGCACAGCCATGACTGGTTGAATGAGGTCGGCACCCAGTGCCGAAACAGGATGAATGATCTCATCCATGCCGCCAGGGTAAGTCAACCATCTCATCACTCTCAGCTCACACACTCACAAGCCCATCACATATTCACAAGGATCTCACTCACTGCCAACTAATCGGACATTACCATTCATTCTCTCACACATCTTCACATCTCCATCTGGGCTCATCTCTGGAGCCGCATCATCAACCCGCCCATGGCTCCCTTCACCACCCACACATGTCAGGTGTCCTTATCATCTGTCTTTATGCAGGACAAGCTCGCACACAATCACAGGGAGAGGTCCCATACTGGGAGTGGAGGCCAGAACTCAAGGTCCTCTCTCAGTTCAAAAACCAAGACATTGAGCTGGCTGGAAAGGACACGGACTGTGCCTGAAGCGATGGTGAAATTGGCAGCAAACACCCATGTGAAGATCCTGTACCAGCTCATCCCTCAGACAACCATACTGAGGGTGCATTGTCTTGCTTTAGAGTCGCCGGCCATGCAAGAATTGTCTCTACTTTCTTTCATAGGAACCTCAGCCAAATGTCAGATGGCCTTGACCAGCCAGGCCCTTAGCTCGAGCCCTGATGACACCATGGATGAGGATCCTGAGGACACCAAAGCAGAAGACCCTTCACAGCACTAATGCACATTCTCCACCAGAGCAGAGACACACATATTGGTGGGATCTAGTTCTAGAGCAGACTCGGGGTCACAATCTGGCGAGCACAGCACACAATCTGGTCTACAACAGGTGTACGCAAGGACATCCAAGGCTGGCAGCACTCTGAGGACTGCTGGAGACCAGGATTCTGCTGAGGCTGAAACAGATGTCAAGCTTCTGGACTTGGTCCTGAGTCAGTTGGTGGAGCTGCAGTGACAATCACGGGAACATCAGGAAGAGTTGTCAGCTGTATTCCTCAGATTGCAACGAACAATGGAGAAGTCATCTGCATTCAGTCTGATGTGACAATGCCGGCATGCCAATGCACTGAGGCCAACACTGGCAGGCTAGCAGCTGCCATGGAGACCTTGGTCCAGGACATCGGTCCTGCACTGGTGCAAAAGCTGCACTCCATTACTGCAGCCACTGATGGCCATGTGAGAGGGGACGGGGCACCTAGATCTCACTCCAGCTGCCCCTGCTCCTCAAGGAGCCAGCCAGGGACCCTCAGGCAACCATAGGGAGGAGGACCAGCAGATGGACAGCCCAGGACCATCCACCCAGGTGACTCCAGCCACGTTTAGCCAATCCCAACCCCTGCTTCTGTGACCCCATCACCTCCAGCTCCACAGGCCAAGGAGGGTGCACCTGCTCCACAGCAGGACATCCAAAGCAGGCCGGGGCCCTCCAGGTCTCGGCTCTCCAGAGGACGCCTGCCAAAGTCATCACAGACAACGGCATAGCAATCAGCAGGCTCGCTCCACTTCCGCTGTGGATGTCAGTGATGCAGCCAAACATAGCGCTAAGATAAGTTAAAAAAATGTAGGAGCACAATGGTGGCACCAGTGTTCACAGAATGGAAATAATGTTCACAAATGTAAATAGAATCACACCCATTTCACATCTCTTGTGTATGCTTCCTTTTTATTATGAACTGTGATGCTGTCAATCAGGCGGGATACCATATTGCCTCCCCCCAGTTATTGTCGCTATCATGGGCCTCTTGTCTATGTAGTGTGCTTCCATATTACCAGAGTGTGTGCCTCTTTTACAGATCATTCCCAACATCAGTGATGCCTCAACCTTAATGTAAAGCATGCTTGTGGAAAGAACCTCATTCACATGCTTTGCAGGGTCATGTCATGTTTATTTTTGGCTGTGTAAAATTCAGGCAGAGGTGTTCTCCTATTTCGTATGCATTCTTGAAATGTGAGGGCGTAATGTACAAGGAGAGATTTGTTTACACATGGAAAAGGGTCATATATCATGCATCTCCATGCGCTCTCTGTCACCTGGCAGGGTTTTCAAGCTATGAGCCCATACTCAGTGCTCGTATGCACTCATGTCTGACAACTGCATTTCTGACTTTCCGAGTGTACATTTGCTAAGCTCACCAATAAGTGGGAGCACCTTGCCACCTCAAGGTGCCAAAGCTCTGCCCCTTTCAGCCACAAGATTGCCTAGTGCTTGAACTTACAACCCCGATCATTTCTCAACTTGTAATTGCCTGTATTGCGGTCATAAGGCTCTTGTCACAAATGTTGGGGTGTAGCGCTTTGCGTCCCATCACTTAAGTGCTTGCCAAGACATGTGAGGCTAATGGAAAATGGCAATTTTTGGTGGCCAATTGAGCCTTTGAGCATGCTCTGGAAGCGTACATTGTAGGTTTAGACAATGCTGAGGGGAGCAATGGGATAGGAGCAAGGATGTACTGAATTTGAAGTCTGGTCTTTATTAGCAACGATTCATCACCTTGAGAGCCACATGATGTCTGAACATTTTGGAGTTTGCAAGGGCCAGGACTGGCCATGAGGACAAATGTGTCTCTTAAAAAGGCAGCGTTTTAACGTCTGGCATGCAAGTGGTTGAACGTCGTCACCTTCAGGTGGTCCACATGCATAGTGAGAGGATAAAAAGCAGGCCAGCATTCCTAACAGAGTGCCGGATATTAATGTAATAGAGAAGATGACACAGAGGATTGAGTAATTTCTGATTAGATCTACATCTGCGGAAGATGTTGCGTTGCCTTGGCCAAAGTGTCACCTATCAGCTTCACCATCGAGATTACATAGAATGCGTTGTCCCATTGCTGAGATCGATCTGCTTGAGGAGCTTTGTCAGATTGAAGGCATACAGCTATGAGCCCACTGAGGATAGTGCAATAGCTCCTGACTCTTGTAGGCTGCCACTGTGATTGGGATGCTGAAGATACGCTTGAAGAGGCAGCACTTTCTGGCGTCTGATGTCAGGATTCCCTCTGCCAGTTATCACCTCATCTCAGCAAGGACACATGCTCCTGAGACTTCATCATCCTTCAAAGGATCAGGACAATGTCAGCCTGATGTGTAACGATTCACTTTCATATTGAATTGTATGGTTGAAATGAGAGGAACAGCAACACTAATGTTAATGTTGACTCATGATGGCAGGCAATTGTCCAAGAGGGTATTCACTGCAACTTGTCACCCTCCTCGTGGAACCTGGTGGCTACGAGGGTCTCATGCACATACCTGCATTGTCTGGTTAATGCTATGGCCTCTTTCCTTGCAGCCTCGGCTTCCTCGACCTCAATGCCCTCACCCCCTTAGACATCCTCTTCATCAGAGGAGATGCACAGCTCCTCCATGTCGGCATCTGGCAAGTCCGCCCCCCTTTACAGTGCCAGGTTGTGCAACAAGCCTCGATGATCCATGAAACCTTCTGGGGACCGTGTGGAATGCTCCGCCAGGTATGTCCAAGCATCGGAATTGCATCTTTAAGATGCCTGTTGTCTGCTCCACCAGTGCTCGGGTAGCAGCATGAGCATCATTGTAACTTCTCTCTGCAGGATTCTGCAGCTGCCGCACGGGCGTCATCAGCAACATTCTTTGAGGGTACCCCTTGTCACCAAGGAGCCAACCCTGGATCCTGTGTGGTCCCTTGAAGATGTCTTGGATCTTCAAACAACTCAAGATGTATGTGTCGTAGATACTTGTAGGCATCCGGCGCAAACCCGCATGATAAGCTTCTTACGGTTGCAGACCAGCTGTACATTGAGCAAGTGGAAGTTTTTCCTATTTATGTGTTCGCGTGCCTGTTGCCAGGGAGCTTTTTGGGCACAAGTGTAGTTGTTGGCTCCCTGCACCTGTGGGAATCAAGAAATCAATGCAAAGCCCAGTGTTCTGGTGTCCTGGCTTGCTTGATCTCTGTCAAAGTTGACGTAATTGTGGGCATTGGCAAAAATGGGGTCTGTCAGGTATGCCTTTTTGATATTGGAGAGATCCCGCAGAGGTCCCCAGTGGAGCCCTGGAAGGAACCATACATAGAAGTTTAGCGCGGAGTATAATTTTACAGTGGATGCCCTCCCAAGCCCTGTGGTGCCAATTCCTGGAGAACGTGGAAAATGAGAGTCACCAGATCCCTACTAACATGTGGTGGCATCGGCGACACTGTCTCTCTCTCTCTCACTCTCATCTGCTTATAAGACACGTGAATTCTGCATACCCTCGATCTTGCGAGGCACCTACACACGACGTCTGTGAACTCCATCCTCTGCATCCGGAGGGGGCCCTGCTGCCGCTTTGTCTTGAGGGTTCAGCTTCTCCCTTTGCCAAGCCTGATGCCTTCATTGTAATGTTCTCTTTCTTCTCTCCAGCCTGTATGCAATTATGCAGGTAGCAATAAACCCAGGCTCCATATTCCTGATGATCCCCCTCCCTGAAATATCAATGAGATACAGGCACAAGTCAGCATCAGCCTGTAAAGGTCCCATTTCTGTCAATAACTCGTCAGTGAATGTGGGTTCAAGGGCTTTGTTCCAGTTCGGAAACTAATCGCTCCAAAAATCCAGGCCAGCGCAGGATTAGTTTCAAGGCGCTGCAGCACCCCCACCCCCCCACCTTTACATGACAGAGTACTATGGAATTACTTAGTCCGGGCTCTTGGAGGCACTGCTTTCAGCCCAAGTGCATAGATCCCCATTCACTGCACTCTAATACCACACTCTTTCCATAGGGAAAATGCTTAGTCAGGAACCGAGATCATGGGGGGGGGGCGGGGGGGTGCGCCTGAGGTTTTGCTTCTGTGAAGCTGCCAGAACCACGATTCTAACACGCATCTGAAGCTTGTCCAGTCGTTTAATTGCTCTGGAGTGCATTATCACTCTGGGGAATCTCCACGCTATGAACAAGGTGTTAATACAATGAGATCGATTAGTTCCACTTTGCAGGATTAGTCTCACACGAATGCACATCTTAGCTCCACTTTCCTAATTCCCTGCATTATAATTGAAAGGCTCCTAACATGTCTCAGCCATGCATCTCTCTTCATTTGGGAATGCACAGTTCAGTTGGGTGCCCCTTTATTCGGCTCCCCAGAGCTCAGTGCCCTCACCAGAGTATCTCCTCATTTTCATTTTGTACTGCGCCATCGCTGCAGGTTGGAAGATGGTGGTGCTGAGATCTCAATACCAGATTTACTTGGATCCTCCCTGTGAGTATGTGGAAATCCCTCCCATCGTCCTGGAGAGGCTTAATGTTCAGGTTTCCCTCCCTCAAAGAACCTCTCATTCCTCCCCCCTGCCTTCCTTGATCACATCAAGATTGTGGTGGATATCCTTTTGTTAATTCTCATTGTATCAACAACCTCCAAACTAAACCTCCCTAACAATGAAACTCGTTTCATAGTACCAATTTTATTAGTAATATAAACATATTGCTTGGTAGCTGCTAGATTGGCGTCAGTGTTCACCCCACTTCATGAATGCCCCATTCAAAAAATGCAAATGCACGCTGTCTCTCTTACATATCAAAACTAGTACACATCAAAGCACCTAGACTAGCTGGTTTTAATCCAATTAAGACGCACTCAGACTAAACCTCTATTTAAGAAAAATATCACCCTGAACATGGTGACGTAGTTGTGCCTATGGCCTGTGTAGAGCTCACCCCTCCCCATCTTGAGTCTACTTGTACAGTCTGACATATACCACCCACCCCCTTCCAACACCCCTGAATGCCCCCACAATAGATTTTCCCCTTCTGAAGGCTGCAGATGCCTCCCCTGACTGAATGTGTCATCTGCTGCCCGGTCTGATGACAGAAAACCCCCGGCGTAATGTCACGCCAACGCCCTGCGCACAACATGCTGGATGTCATGAAGCTATTAATGTACATAATATTTTGGAAAATATTTTTCTTAAATAGAGGATTAGTCTGTGAGTGTGTCTTAATTGGATTAAAGCCAGCTAATTTGGGTGCTTAGATGTGTGCTAGTTTTGATATGTAAGAGAGATAGCGTGCATTTGCATTTTTTGAATGGGGCATTCATGAAGTGGGGTGAAGCCTATCTAGCAGCTACCAAGCAATATGTTTATATTACTAATAAAATTGGTACTATGAAAGGGGTTCCCTAAGGATGTTAGGGAGGTTTAGTTTGGAGGTTGTTGATACAATGAGAATTAACATTAAATGGGAGTGGAAGGAATAACTTTAGCAGTTTTCGGGTGTGTAGAGCAGAGGTAATGTGGAATCAAAGGGCAGCTGTAAGCCTACCACTGTGTCTGCAAAGAACCAAAGTGAAGAGAACCTCATTTTGAATTTGTAAGGTGAAAATGCTTTGCCTGGTGTTTGGTTAAGTCTATGGGTTGCTGTTGTCTTAATGGAGAGTAGTTTGGGAATTTGTTAAAAGTTATGATAGTAATTTGTAACCATGTGTATATATATTTTTAACCTGTGTAAATTAATAAAATGTTTCATTTAGTTTAATGTAAAACCTTGAGAACTGGTGGTCTGATTCCTGAATTTAGAGTCAAACATAACACTTAAAATTATAGGTTATAACAGTTGTTTAAAGATTCCCCCTGGGATTTTTAAATAACTCCACTTTACCAATTGCTTCAGTCATAACACTGGACACGACTGAGACTGGACTGACATCCCAGTCCAGGCAGGGGGAGGGCATAAGGACAGTCCTTGTAAGCTTGAAGCGCTTCTTCACTCAGCGATCCTCCCATTCTGGTCCAAAGTTGCTTATGTCATTCTATAACCATCTCTCTCCCCATTCTGGTTCTAAGGATGTTTCCCCAACACTGCCCACCCCCCATGCCCCCCTCTTCCATTCATGTGTTTAAGTGCAACCTACCCCACTCTTCCCCCTCAGTGGAGGCCTAGGCCTGCAGCCTCCTCCCTTGCCTCAGGCTAGGTTCCCCCCCTTCCCCACTAGAGGCCTTGCCTTCCAGCCCCCTCTCTTGCTTCAGGCCATTTTCCCCCCCTTCCCCAGTGGAGGCCTTATCCTGCAGCACATTAAAAGCCAACCCTGCCTTACCGCTGGTCTGGTAGGTAGAGACTTGCCTCTGACACCCCTCTGAAAGCGATCTGATGCTGCCTGCAAAGACTGGGCTGAGTCTGAGTTGCCGTGGGCATTGTCCGATGCAAAGTAGGTGAATGAACCTCAAAGTCATAAGCGAAGTGCAGGTCGCCACAACTGACATTGAGATACACGTCAGTCTAATTGGATGCCAACATGCCCTGGTGATCCAGCGTTGGGGAATTAATTCCGGCGTGCAGCCCTTATAAATGCAAATGTATTAAAATGATGTTCCCGACATGCCATGGCGGGAAACAGAGCCTGCCATTGACTGTTGCAGCGGACAATCCCAGACTGCTTTTACAACAGCAGGAAACTGATTCTTTTAATCATGTGATATTTTCCACTCCCACCTGGCATGACACCCGCCATGGGTTGGAGTGGAGAAAAAAAATAGATAAAAACAAAACTGCGGATGCTGGAAATCCAAAACAAAAACAGAATTACCTGGAAAAATTCAGCAGGTCTGGCAGCATCGGCGGAGAAGAAAAGGGTTGACGTTTCGAGTCCTCCAGTTCTGCTGAAGGGTCATGAGGACTCGAAACGTCAACTCTTTTCTTCTCCGCCAACACTGCCAGACCTGCTGAGTTTTTCCAGGTAATTCTGTTTTTGTGTTGGAGTGGAGAATCTTGGCCTGCGTTTTCAGATGATGTTGCAGAGAGACAGTAGATATGAGAAATGGGAGGGGCCACGGATAGATCCTTGGGGAACTCCAGAGGCAATGGAGCAGGAGCATCAGCTTCGTACAACACATCTGTGTCTACACTTCAGAAGTACTTAATTGGTTGTAAAGCGTTTTGGGGCATGAAAGGCGCTATATAAAAGCAAGTCTTTCTTTCATATGTGCCAAAAATTATTTTACTGTCTGTAAAGCCAAATCCTGGAAACCACAAAAGTATATTTGACCTTCTGGGTTCAGTGCTTCCGAATACAATTAGAAGTATTCTTTTGGTGAGCTAAATGTAAAAAGAACATGCTTAGGCCACTATGAATTATTAATTACTCTTCCAAGAATTTTTCTACAACATTAACCACAAAATGCTTTTTTTTTACCTTTCAGCTGGTAGTCCTATGAGCAGCAAGTTGCTACCTTCCTTCCAATAGCCTACGTGAATAAGTTTTCCATCCAGCAGCAATGATGAACTAACAAAGAGAATTGCACAAAAGTAAACTATTTTAAAACATTAATTAAACATCATGTTCCTTCCTGATTTTCTATGCCTTGATTTTCTTGGTTATATTTACATTAAAAAAAGGGAGGAAAGGATAGACCAGGAAATTACAGGCCAGTCAGCCTAACCTCAGTGGTGGGGAAGTTACTAGAAAGAATTCTGAGGTACAGAGTATATCTGCACTTGATGAGACACGGATTAATCAGGGATAGTCGGCATGGATTTGTTGAGGGATGGTCATGTTTGGCAAATTTGATTGAATTTTTTGAGGTGGTAATCAGGAGTGTTGATGAGAGTAATGCATTTGATGTGGTCTACATGGGCTTTAGCAAGGCTTTTGATAAGGACCCTCATGGCAGACAGGTCAAGAAAGTAAGAGCCCATGGGGTCCAAGGCAAAGTGGCACACTGGATCCAAAATTGGCTGAGAGGCATGAAGCAGAGGATGATGGAAGGGGGATGTTTCTGTGACTGGAAGTCTGTTTCCAGTGGGGTTCTGCAGGGCTCAGTGCTGAGGCCCTTGCTGTTTGTGGTGTACATATACGATGGACTTAAATGCAGGGGGTATGATCAAGAACTTCGCGAATGACAAAAAAATTGGTAGGGTGATAAATAGTGAGGAGGATAGCCATAAGCTACAAGAGGATATCAATGGACTGGTTAGGTGAACAGAGCAGTGGCAAATGGAATTCAACCTGGAAACGTGAGACGTAATGCACTTGGGGAGGGCTAACAAGGCAAGGGATTACACTATGAATGGTAGGACACTGGAAAGTACTGAAGATCAGAGGCAAACATATCCACAGATCCCTGAAGGTAGCAGGGAAGGTAGATAAGGTGCCACCCCCGCGGCTCCTTCTGTGACTTCCCCCCACCTTTCTGGGTTTCTTCCATGTATCCACCCCCACCCAATCCGACTGGCTTTTTCCACATCTCTCCCTCCACTCTTGGCTCCGTTGGCAGCCCCCTCAGATTCACTGCCACCCCACCCCTCCTAACAGAATGGGAAAGGAGGCAGACAGAGACAGAGTGGCAAAGGAGAGACAGAGACAGAATGGGAAAGGAGAGACAGAGACACAGTCAGAGTGGGAAATGAAAGAGAGAGAGAGAGAGAGAGAGACAGCTGAGTTTCAGGAGTGCTGTGGGTGAGGCACAGAAGCTATGTTATTCAGGGCTTGTTTGGGCGATTTAGTGTTACTTAATTTGAAAATATGTAGTATTCCTGTTATATTCGGTAATTAATTTTATTTTGCAAGTTATTCCAGCTAGGAATGCACGGTGCTGCATATGTACAGTACAGTATTTCAACTTGGACATTTCTTGCTCAGAACAACCAGAGGAACCTAATTCCGGCTTTAACATCGATTCCTATGGGAAGCCACGATTGACTTAAGGTCGTTTCACTTAAAGTCATGATTGTCAGCAACACAAACAAGACTTTAAGTGAGGACTTACTGTACATGAGCAAATTAATATACTAAAACATTGGACAGGACAAGATCAGTTGTGATGCCTGATGCATCCCATCAAGAGAAACCTTTCTCCCTATGTTCCCTATAGTCTCCTGAAAGAGGTAAAAACAAGATGAAAAAAGGGTTAAAAATTACACTAAATAAAGGATTAATTGCTTGGAAAAAGCTCAAATTTTGGACACATCAAAACAGCTAGTGCTTAGTGTTGAAAAATAATCAATGTGTTCATGGAGGGGATTGAAATTGTAACGTCCTTATTAACTTGACCTCTGCTGTCAGTCTCAATCTGAGTCAACCTAACCTGATACTTAAATGAACAAGTTTACAAGTGACAAATTAGTTATTTGTAGCATGGGAGTGGATGGACATCTCTGAGAATGTGTTTTAAAAGATATGAATAAAATACACACTAAAATGGACAAGCTTACAGCTGACTTTATAATTTCATCACAAACACATATCTATCCCATTCATATTAACTGACCTCTCAACAGTGGCTGGGTGTGCAAACTAGCAGAAGTTGGGTCATGTAAGGGATGCTAGCAGACCTTGAGCTGCAATGGAGCTGAGAAAGGAGGAGCCAGGTCAGGGCACTATCCATTTGGGTCAAGCTATCTACCAGGATCTCTTTTGATTGAACTACCTTGGTTATATTTTGCACACTCCACAAAATATTCACCATATTTACCAGTTACATGTCAATTCAGTTACTTGAGAGATGTGAATTAGTGAGATATTTCATGATTAAGTCAATTACTTCCACTTTATAATCAACTTTGGATGAAACTAGTCCAAGAAAAATCAGGAGAACACACCAATTTGATCGGTGACCATTCTTCAATGGTCAGCTAAGTTGAAATAGAGTAACTAGCCCTCGAGTTAAAAGGGAAATATGCCAAAAGTTCACCAATATGCAAAACACAAATGCAAAACAAAACACCTTACAAAAATGTGGGAAACTGTATACTGGACTATTTGGGTACAATATGGCATTTTGTAGCTAGTAACAAAGGAACAGCACTTGCTGTTTACCTTACTGACAGCTGGCCACAAAGTTCTTGCAAGCTTTCCAGCATGGGATTTCTTTAATTCAGTGTCCATTTCAGCAGAGTGCCTTCTACTGAGCCTGGGGGACGGGGGGCGGGGTGGGGTTAGTGCTGTGCAGTCTGAGTTGGACAAAAAAAACAAGTTTTAAACCAGATTGGATCCTCACTGAGACCAGGAACTATAAAAGCTACAAAAATGCATATATACTTGATGTACAGAAATCAAAATTAAGATTGAAAAATACAGATGGAATTAAGGGTGAGTAATAAGAGACAGAAAAAATAAAATATTTTTGAAATCTCCAACACTAAATTTCTTCTGAGGAGTGAGTCTCTAAAGAGATTCCACATTTGTTAAATTACATATTTCAGGTCCAGCGAGATTTTCCATTAGTAATTATCACCTACAACACCTTAAAAGCTAAATTGCTCCCGAATGCACCAGTCAAAGTTTTTCAGCTTTATTTGAAGTGTAGAACTAGAGGCAAGTGTCCCAAATTCACAATGTTGCAATCATTTCAGTGATGGGTCTACTGGTGAGGAAGGCAACAACATACCTGTGGAGCAGTTTGGTATATCTGAGCATCTTCTAGATTTACACAATTAACTGCACATCTGTAGATTTGAGAACGTGCTGCTTTAGTTACTTGACCATAACAGCGAGCTCTATTAACCTCGCTGTTACTTATACCACAAAACCAGGCCATAATACTCTAAGTCAATTTTGGGAAGTCTGACAAAGGTTAATTTTAGTCATCAGAAGCCTCAAAATTGATTTACACATGTTTGTCACACCAAAATATCTTTTACTTTGCACAGTACCAACAAAATAAGTTTTTAAGCACTTAAACTTGAATTCTGGTACTGTGACATCTTAGTCTTATTGGCTTGTGGGGTTTCACATGCACAATTTTCTTCAACAGATCTTTTTCGTCTGTCCTGTAAAAGCTACTGAATAGGAAGCAATAGTACTGCAGAAGACATTTTAAATATTCTCGGACAAAAACTGATTGATATTTTCCATCTTTGCCACAATAAAATAGTTGAGAATGGAATGGCATTAGTCTTACAGGCAAGTATTGAAATATAATCACTTTTTTTTTTAAGGGCACTGAACTGATTTTATAGCCTATTGTATAAACTAATTTTTGTCTGTTGAAGTGGTCTGCAAGGTAGGACTTTTTGTCTTTAAAAAGAAATGCTCAAGTTAAAACAAATTCATTTGAATTCTTCTGATTTCTTAGCTGATCCCTACAGAACTAGTAAATCTATATGTACAACACAATATGTGCTGCTAGTCATATCTTGCAGAGGTCTTGTGGTACAGTGGGTAGCATCCCTGCCTCCTAGCCTGAAGCACTGGGTTCGAGTCCCACTCCAAGCCTTGATGACCAAGGAAGTTGTGTTCATAACGCAGCTAAACGGATATCAACTTATAAGTCCTTCCAACATACACCAATGGCAGGCGCTAAGTGCGGGAGAGATTCCTGGTCAACCATGTGATGGAACTAAGTTGGTGCCTCTTTCATCACTATCCATAGCTCCAGGCTACAATATGCATGTAAAAGCGTATGTTGCCAAAGCAACTCGGACTTCTTGGAGGGACCGGTTGGCTCAGTTAGCTGGGCAACCAGCATCAGATTGGTGCCAAAAGCCAGTGTTCAATCTCCTTTCCGGCTGGGGCATAGTTGGGACCTGCTTCTTTGCCCTACCTGTGGCAGAGATCGTGGCGCTGTAGGTCAGACCTGCCTTTGCGCAGAGAGCAAAAGAAGAAGAAAGTAGTCACATCTCATCGATAGTGAAATACTCAACATGCAGTAGTGATTAGTAAAGAAATAAAGCATGTTAAATAGAAAAAAAGCATATACACACTTTTGCAAAGTGTGGAAAAATCACATATTGCACTACATTGAACTCGGAATGGTTGACTGGAGAATCACTGATGGAAAAGAACATATGAAGAGTCATACGGACTCGAAACGTTAACTGTGTTCCTCTCCGCAGATGCTGCCAGGCCTGCTGAGTTTTTCCAGGTATTGTTATTTTTGCTTCACTAGATATCACTTGAACAATTAACCTTTAACATAATGGCAACTTTTGATCAACAAAAGCTCGATATCTTTTATCCTACTAATGAAATAACATGTTTTGGTCACCTGATAATTTGATCCCCAGTTATATTCTCCAGCATGTCGCATAGTGTAAGAAATATTCCTCGAACACTTTTCAACTTTTGGGATACGTTAGTCATCGGATACTGGTAAAGAATTTCTTGCTGTTGAAAAATAAGAAATGCTTCACATCATTACAGCTAAACGCAAAATATAATCGCTAACATTAACACACTGTATATCACCACCTGCACCACATTTTTATATTTTTTTGTGCATTGTAGAATAACTAGGTCAAGAATTTTACGATTTGAAGCTTCAAATTTAAAGGTACACACAAATACGCAATGTATAAGAAATAAATCCCATTTAATATTACCTAAACAACATCATGATGTAGGCCTTGTCAGTGATGATGGTCAGTATTTCATGTTGGGACAACACTAAGTACTGCAGTCATAAAATATAAACTGAGGCACCTTGATTTCGAAACATTTTTCATTGCAAGCTGGTTTCACTAAAAGCATGATGTAAAAGATTGCTGCAGTAGCATTTTAAGCGGTTTTAACTATGATTGGTTGTTTACCTGCTTGCTGACAAACTGCTGTTGCATGCCATGATATCACCTTGCCTTGGAGTCATATTTAAATTGTTATCAGGAAAGGGGAAAACCATTCGCAAAGATCATTACATCATTGTGAGAAGCTTTGAAGTCAACGCAAGCGCCATTTCATGGGCAAAATACAGGCCATTGTTAAATCACGCACTTCACCATGTTACATTTGGCATTTTAATCACAATTTCAAGACTTAATTTCTGTTACCAGTTCTATCTTAAACATATACCTATACTACCAGTTAATGCCTAGTTGATTGGTTATTAAAAATAAAATGAATAAATATCTTTTTAAGAACATGATTGAAGAGAACGAGAATTGGGTAGACATCAACAACCACTATTCCATGAAACACAATGATTCCTGTGTTCATAAGATGATTGATGTGACATCTGATTAGTACAACAGTTTATTAATATAACTTGTAAAATTGAGGTTTCACTTGTTTTTAGTGAAGGGCCATGTTGAAATGTTTCAGAGTTAGTCTTCTTCAGGGTCACACTTAGGAAATTGAGCCCAATAGACAAACTGTAGAGTGTTTGGAAGGAATTGGCTCAATAAGTGAAATTAACTTTTTTTGTTTCATTAGTCCAGAAATGAGAATAGGAGTTGATATAATTAAAAGAAAAAAATTATAATGGTATGATGGCACAGGTTCCTGGGCCAGACAGGTTATGTACTTCAGCTGACACCAAATGTTTTGTAAATCAATTAGATACACTACATTTTTCCTTGTAGTTCATTCAGGTAATTTTCAAATTGAAGCTACCTAGCTTATGACTGAGCTCTTGAGTTAAATCTTTAACAATGGATTTGCAAAAAGAGCACCAGCATGAGAGTTTTTTAAAAAACTACTTAAGAACACTATCATAAAATCTCATTTACCCAGCTCTAATATGGAGGCGGATTAAAGCTGTACTTGTAAGGGTTTCTATGGCAACGTAGGTTAAAGCAGTTGATGAAAATACTGTACTTAGCATATTTATAATCACATACTGAAAAAGCCTTCGAAGAATGGTTTTCATATAGCTGGCTTTATTAGAAAAAGATTCTCATTTATCATTCTTCCTTTGTGTTCCAAAAATAACTTTTCAATAATTTTCATTCCTAAAACTGTTATAAGTTACCACGCTCGAATAAAAATGTCTACACAGTATTTTTCAATCGAAGCAGTAAAAAAAATGACCCAACACAAAACCTGGTGTGAATCTCACATACTTCTGTACAGGAAATATATTCCAATGACGTGATTTAAAAAGAAACATTTCAAGGCTAAAGAATCACTGCCCCCCATCCCACCACCCCCAGCTCTTAACACGAAGGAATATTCCAATGGGGGAGGGGGAAGGGATTGCAAAGATTGATTCACAGTTTACAATACAACAAATTTAAAAATTTGTGGACAGGAACAACTAGCTGAATTGGCACAAAGTTTCCTTCACAGAACCTCCCATGACCCGAACTCCCATTAACCTACCAACTAGTATTCATCATTACAAATCACATAACAGTTTAAAAAAAACGTTTTTGCATTTCTGCTATAGAGAAGACAGTTCAAAGAAATAACTATTTTCCCAGAGAAACTAGAGACAAGATGTGTCAAAGGTCCTTCATTCTCCCTTGTCCTTCTGCTCTGCACTTTTCAATGATAAGAAAGCAGTTATTCAACTCTAGCTTTCGCTTGTCATTTTGCCCTAAACAAACAAAAAGCCTGTATGGTTCAGTATACAAATAGGAAAAGTGCAGAAGCAAGGGCACCCTTTCCCAAAACATGAAACATTTAATTCTACTTGAAGAAACCTAAAAGAAAGCGCTGCAGTCAAAGCAGAATCTTGAGACTTATCGTCAAGTCTGCACAGTTCATCTTTCACCAATTATTACCCTTCAAATTTGCATTTTAACATAAACCGAATAATGTCTCTGGAAATCTTTGCTTAAACACAGCAGCATTTTGGCAGGGATTAAGATACTCAACAGTCCTCTGGCAAATAAATGATCGTACTTCTAGAATGCTGTTAAGACTAAGAAGGGTTTTAGACTTCGACAAACATTACACTCAAGGAGGATAATGTTTTGTTATCTTAAGATACATTCAGGGCTACCACTGAAAAGTACAAACTTCACAAGGTTGAAGGTTTTCTAACCATGGCTCTTATGCAAGGCCACTTGCAAACTAGCCCTGATCTTGACTAGGATGGGTTTTGTCAGCTGGGGGTGAGGGGGAAGGGATTTTGCTCGAGCTATGTGCTGTGTTGTTTTAATGCCAAAGCTTGCATTCTTTCCTCCCCACAAGCAGGTTCGGCTCCCCATTGGGTGGAGAACACTGCAGAAGGCTGCAGGCCAGGGGCAGGTAGTGAGCCTGCAGTTGGGTTAATGGCATGGTGGGGCAGTAGTTGCAAATCCCCAGCAAGGGGGTGGGGGTCTGATGCCTGGCAAGAAAGCATGGTGGGTTGGGAGGAAGTATTCCTACTCCACTTAGCCCACAGTTAGTGCTGTAAAGCCACTTACATCACAGGCAGCATTTTCCCCCCTTCGGGGGGGGGGGGGTTTGTGCGGGAGCGGGTAGGTTCCTGATTGGTGCCCCTGATTGGGGGTGCGCTGCCATTTTACATTGGCGGGCTAATTAAGGCCCACCCAGTGTGACTTCCGCCCAGAAGTACTGTGCGCTCCCTGTGCAGGTAGTGGGGGGGAGGGGGGGGGGGGATTCCCTGAGCTGGGAGTGCGCTCTCTCGCGTATGCGTGTGAAAGCGTACAGATCTCCCTGAGGCAAAGTGCTGCTGCCTCAGGGAGATCAGTGTTACTTTTAAAAAGATATAAAGGATGAGAAAAATTTTATTGACATGTCCCCTCATGTGACACTGTCACATGAGTTGGGACATATCAATTACTTCCATTGAAAATGTAACACAAATTCTAAATCCCTCATGAAAGCTCATCCCACCCATGGATGAGGTTTCATGTTTTTTCTGAAGACCGCCTGGGCTCTTTGCCTGTCCGCCAACCTTAAGATTGGTCGAGCAGGTCCATTAATCATTTTAATTACTTTTTTAATGGCCTTAATAGGCTGTTGACAGGTTGGCAGGTGCGCAGCCGAGTCACCCCGCATCATTTTATGAGGCAGCGAGCGGGGGCTGCCCCATGAAACAATCCTCACATCCTTTTAGCTGCTGGGTTCCTGGAGCCCGGGTAACCCAGTTGGCCAAGGTTAATTCTGGAAGATCGGTTAAATCTGAGAATGAGGCAGCCTCATTATAATATTTAAAAGACTAACCCCCCCCCCCCCCCCACCCCCCCCCCCCCCCCCCCCCCCCCCCACCACCGCCCCCCCCCCCCCCCCCCCCCCACCCCCCCCACCACCCCCACCCCCCCCCCCCCACCACCGCCCCCCCACCACCCCCCCCCCCCCCCCACCACCGCCCCCCCACCACCGCCCCCCACCCCCCCCCCACCCCCCCACCACCCCCCACCCCCCCCCCCCATACCACCTCTGTAAAAATTGGAGATGGATGAGTTGGGATTTGGTTTGAGATTTTTAAAATTTCACTACTCATCCAACCCTAACCCACCCATCTTTGGGCATTATAATTCAACCCAAAATTTGCCCAAAAACAAGTTAATCAGTACTCACATCAAGACCTACAGTAATGAATGATACAAATAGCAGAAATTTAGTTTTCTTAGAGTCTGACAGTGCTATTCCATCAGAAATAGGGACTACATGTCAACATTAGTCATGAAATGGATAAATGGACTATATTTATTTAACTGAACAGCGAATCCATGCTGTAAACATATAGTTTTGAAAATAGCTTCATAGATAAGTGCAACAACCCTTCTTGTTTTTGATATTACAGAATGCAATCAGCGATGCAAAATATTAATTTCGAGGAGAATTAATAGCGACTGACATTATTTGATAATATTAAGGTCTGTCTTTAATTCATTCACTTACACTGTTTTAAATGAAGCTGTCAACCTCTGAAACTGCACAGCCTCATGTTCTGACTTTGTTCACCCCAATAATGCCAAGCCCCCCTCACCCGACATTGTTCACACCCTCCCTTAACCCCGACAATGCTCCCCATTCCCCCCTCAACTCCTGACAATGTTCACCCCTCCTTCATCCTAGGCAATACTCCCCCTGACATTGCTTCCCCCCCCCCACACCGTCACCCTGACAATGCTCCCCCAATACCTCACTGCTCCCCACCCTCCCTCACCCTGACAATGTTCCCACACTACCTTACTCCCTCAACAATGCTCATCCCCTCCTTCACCCCGGCTCCTGGCTCACCCATGCCCCCACCACCACTCCAAACAATGCTCACTCTCCTTCCCACAGGTAATTGAAACTGCTCTATAATGCTGACTCTCCCGACATTGGCCAGACAGGAACCAAGGATTCAGGAAGGTGAGTCAAGCATCGGGTGAGGGGTGAACATTGTTGGTGGGCAGAGGGTTACGGGTGGTGGTGGGGGGAGGGTTGGGGCAGTGAGCATCACCAGGAGAGTGGGGTGGTGGGGCAGAGCATTAGGGCATCCCAGGAGGGGAGTGAGGGAGAGCACTACTGGGAGGGAGGGGTGGGTTAGCACTGCCGGAATGGGGGGTGTGGTGAGTGAGCAGATGAGCTCCAGATTCAGGTGATGTTACTGAGGTCAAAGTAGGCCGTCTTGGTGATGACTGACATGTGGTGACAAGCTCACTGCCCAGTCAAACATCAAAGTTGTGAAAGGTCTGGCTCAGCTTTTCACAGTTGTCAGGGAGAGAGACAGGAACAGAGATCAGGGAACTGAGTTTGTGGCAGGGACCAAAGACAATGGCTACACTGTTCTCAGTATTTAACTGGAGGAAATTTCTGCTCATCCAATACTGGATGTTGGACAAGCAGTACAACAAATCAGAGGTAGCAGAAAGGTCAAGAGAGGTGATGGTAAGATAGAGTTATCTGTTGTCAGTGTACAAATAGAATCTGATAATGTTTCAGATGATGTCACCGAGGGGCAGTATATAGATCAGAAATAAGGGGCCCATGGATAGATCCTTGCGGGACTTTAGCGATACCGGTATAAGAATTGGAAGAGGAGCCATTGCAGGTGACTGTCTGGCTATGATTTGATAGATAAAAATGGAACCAGGCAAAGACAATTCCATCCAGCTAGATAAGAGAGGAGAGATGTTGGAGGAAGATGGTATGGGTCACCTGTGTGGAAGACTGCAAATAGGCCAAGAAAGATAAAGAGGGATAGTTCACCACAATTACAGTCAGTCTGAGGCATTGATGAGGGCTGTTTCTGTAAATTTGTGGGACTGAAGCCTGATTGGCAGGATTGAAACGTTGGTTTGCAGGAAAGACCCATGGATTTTGGAGGTGAAAATAAGCTTAAGGGGAAACGCAGGTTGAAAATGGAGTGGTAATTTGCAAGTTCAGGTGGGTCAAGAGTGGACTTAGTCAGGAGATGGCAGATTTTAAGGGGAAATGGACAGTACCGAAGGAGAGGGAACTGTTAACAACATCAGCTAACATGGGGCCAGGAAGGGAAGTTGGGTTGTCAACAGTTTTGTGAGAAATAGGGTTGAGAGAGCGGAAGATGGGTCTAGTTGACAAGATGAGCTTGGTGATAGTTAGAAGGAGATGGAATAGAATCTAGAGAAAGATATGAGTTCAGATTTAGGGCAACTGGCAACATTAGGGGAAGTTTGACCCAGTAGGTTCGGGAAAGGGAAGTGGCAGAGGTAGCTGAATGCATCGTCTCGATCTTTGTGACAAAAAAGTCCATGGGCTTGTTACTGGACGTGAGCGAAAGAGGAATGGGAGGGTGTTCAAAAAGATGCTTGTGATTATCACAGACAAAACAAAATAACTTAGAATTACTCCAGTCATAACACATCAGAATAAACAATAAATTGATGGAGCAGGCGATAAATCTACCAAAGTGCATAAGCTTGAACATTCAGAATGACACAGCAGTGATTCATAAGTATCAACAAAATTGCATCTTTATGGCCAGAATTTTACATTCATCAGATGTCTCTATATTGATGAAAGCCTCGGACATGGTCCCTATTGATAATGAAAAGACAAGGGCACCCTGATCCGGGTGCCAGGCATGCACAATAACAGTGTAATGACTTCAAATAATGACATTTCCTCATTCTTCCTTTCAGGCTCACCAGAAGCCCATTGGGGTGAGGAGCCTGAAGGCCTGCCGCTGACCCCAGAGGACAGCGACCATGGAAACGCATCTGTGTCACACCCTCTCAGCCAGGCAGGCACCAGCGAAGTTACTAGCACCTCTGTGGGCATTAGATTGGCAGATAGTATCTTGGTGCACAGCAGTGAGGGTACTTCACACTCGCTTCAGGTGCAGGCGGAGGCAGAATGCACCTAGGGCGTCAGCAGTCGGAGGACTGCTGGGGACCAGGAACATGCTCAGTTGGTGGCTGATGATGTGCCTCTGGAGTTGTCCCCGAGGCAGCAGATGCTGGACGTCCAGCAGGTTGTGTGAGAGGATCTGACGAAGATACTTGAGGGAGTGCGTGCCATGGTCTCCGTCGTGGAGCACGAGTAATGCAATGACACTCATGGCCGAGCGCACTGCCTCCTCCATGGAGACAGTGGCGGCTCTCATGGAGAGGTTCCCCCAGGAGCTAAATCAGGGGTTCCTGGGGATGCGCTCAGACCTGTAAGCCCTCACACCAGCAAAGACCTCAAGTGGTCACTGTGGGAAATGGATTGGGCACCCAGTATCCTAGCTAGGTGCCCATCCATCAATGGTGAGCAGGGAGGTCTCTGACTTTGACACGACTTTGGCACATGAGCTGCTTGTTGTCTCTATGGGCTCCTCTCGGGGTGCTCCAGATGACGGCAGAAGCTCCTCCGCTCCTCTGCCAGTGACCGTGGCATCTGATGAGGCTGGGGTGACTGGAGAGATGCCAGCCATGCCACTGGCCGCTCCCTCCCAGACGGGGGCCAGCACAGGCTCCATGGGCCAGAGGACGCCTGACAAGGTCATCAAGGCCAACAGGACAGCAGAGTGAGCAGACTGTCTCCAATATCGGTACCAGCGAGGGGGGAGCACCTAGATGTAGCACTCGCAAGCAAAAACTTAAAGCACCTTAAGCACAACACGGGCTTATCACTGGTGATAATTTTATCCCCTCACTTTTACATTAATTATGTGTGATAGACAACACCTTTCAATTTAATTTGATTTATGTATGCTAGGCACCACACCATTAAATGTGTTTGTGTTCAACAAGCCTCTCGGTGCTTCATTAGTTCTGCAGGTGCAGGGTAACCCATGATGTTATGGGTGACTTGTTTGTCATTGAACTTCATTGAAATGGCACACAGTGCATGTTGTTTACCAAGCAAAGGTTCCTGTCAGGTGTCAAGTATGGAGCCTGCAGCCCTGGCATGTGGTGGTGGTTCTTCTTTGGTAGGATAGCTGAAGCAGCATTGGATCAAAACCTCCTGGGTGTCCCTGCCTCTCTGGAGGTTGCCCAGGTCAGCGTCTCCCCTCAGTGTTCTCCTGACCGTGAACGTACTTGGATTCACTACTGGACTAAGCGTCTGCTGCCAGAGCAGCTGCATCAACATCATCTTCCTCCACTGCGCCCCCACTTTCCAGCACCAGAATGTGGAGAGTGCAGCATGCAGCCACTATCAGTGACATATGATCTGGGGGGTATTGTAGTGCACCCCCTGAACGGTCCAGGCATCGGAAGCGCATCTTGAGAAGACCAATAGCTCTCTCTACCACTGCCCTTGTGGAGGCATGGCTCCTATTGTACTGCTGCTCAGTCTCTGTTCTTGGGTGGAGGAGAGGCGTCATAAGCCACCTTTTGAGGGGATAGCCCTTATCGCCTAGCAGCCATCCACCCAGCCAGACTGGAGCACTGAAGAGCCTAGCACCTGTAAGTGTCTCCAGATGTAAGCATCATGGGTACCTTGCACAGACTTGCAGAATCTACATCCTATGGTCACATACTATCTGAACGTTCATGGAGTGGAATCCCTTCCTGTTGACGAAAGCGCCTGGCTCACCCGTTGGTGCCTTGATGGCCATGTGTGCAGTCGATTACATCCAAATGCAGGGGACCCAGCAAACGCTGCAAAGCCTCTGGCTCGCTCTACCTGGCTGGTCTCGTTCGTGTGGTAGTGAAAGAAAGTCAATGCACATCTGAGCAGAGCGTCTGTCACCAGCTAGACAACTGTGGACAGCTGATTGGGAGACTCCACGAAGATCACCCATCAACCCCTAGAAAGAGCCAGAGGCATAGAAGTTGAGGGCCACTGTGACCTTCAGCGCCACTGGCATGGGGTGTCCACCCACGCTGTTGGAGTTGATCTCAGGGCCGGCCATCTGACACATGGAGGTCACTGTCTCCCTTAAGAGATGGAGCCACCTTTGGCCTTGCCCATCAGACATATTGAGGTAGCTGCATCGCCACCTGTAAACCCTGGCAGCAGGATAGTGGCGTCTTCTGTGACCGCTTCCGCCTTGGACTTCCTGTTGGCTCTGCATCTGTCTTCCCACAGGTCACTCCCCTGTAGACTGAAAAGTGACACCTGGCCTCCTCCCCACTCTGGCCTTCTCTTCCTCCTCAGAGGTGACGACTCCAGTGGAGACCACAATCTCCTTTCCCAGGGTAAGGGAAGGTTGTCTGGTACCTGGAAGGCCCCAAGGGTATGACTCCTCCGGAGTCCTGACCTGAAGCCTGTTATTTCTGTCAAAGCAGTTTTGCAGATGACACAATGATTGGCCAAGTAGTGGATGGATAGTGTAGAGGGTAACCATAAACTCCAAAATGGTTGGTGGAGTGGGCGGTAAAGTGGCAGATGGATTTTAACATAGAGAAGTGTGAGGTCATACATTTAGGGAGGTCAAACAGTTACAGGGATTACACAATAAATGGGAATATACTAAGAAGGGTAGATGAAGTGAGAGATCTTGGCGTACAAGTACACAGGTCCCTGAAGGCAGCAGTTCAAATAGACAAGGTTGTAAAGAAAGCATATGGAATGCTCTCCTTCATTGATTGAGGTATAGAATATAAAAGTAAGGATATAATGTTGAAATTGTATAAAACACTGGTGAGGCCACAACTGGAGTATTGCGTGCAGTTCTGGTCATCACATTACAGGAAGGACGTAATAGCTCTGGAGAGAGTGCAGAGGAGGTTTACAAGAATGTTGCCAGGGTTAGAAAAGTGAAGCTACGAGGAGAGATTGGATAGGTTGAGGTTATTTTCCTTAGATCAAAGGAGGCTGAGAAGTGACTTGACTGAGGTGTACAAAATTATGAGAGGAATAGATAGAGTGGACAGGATACAATTGTTTCCCTGGTGGAGAATTCTAGAACCAGGGAACATAGATTTAAGATAAGTGGCAGAAGGTGTAGAGGGGACATGAGGAAGAACTTTTTTTACGCAAAAGGTAGTGGGTGTCTGGAATTCGCTGCCCAAGTTGGTGGTAGAGGCAGAAACTCTAAACTCTTTTTAAAAGTACCTGGATCTGCACCTTAAGTGCTGTAAGCTGCAGGGCTATAGGCTGGGTGCAGGAAAGTGGGATTAGAAAGGGCACCTGGGTGTCCTCGGGCTGGCATGGACAAGATGGGCCGAATGGCCTCCTACTGTGCTGTAACTTTTCTATGGTTCTATGAAGCGAAATGAAGTTGTCTTGTTCACACAAGCCAGCAGCAGCAACTTATAACCTCGAGTAAAAACAACTCTCATTAACAAGTCCACTCACCCCTCTTATGCTGCCCGTGGTTGAGGTTTTTGAAAATGTGGCCTACCAGCTTAGCTGTGCGACGCCCTGAAAATCTCACGGACTACGTAAAATCACTGACAATTGGGTTCAAGGGCCTTAACTGGCCCGTTAATTAATGGTGGATGCGCCTCCCTCCTCAAAGGTGCACGGTGATGTCAGGATGCATGCCCGACGTCATCGCATGTCATTTTACTTTCCGGCATGTCGGGCACCCGCCCACACGCTGAATGTAAAATTTTGGCCTAAGATTCCTTCAAATTCAGTTTGGAAAATCACCTCTGGTATTTAAGAAGCCTGCACTTCTGTCCCATTTTGATTTTCTTTCTGCTTATGTTTCTCCACACGATATACCTTTATTGGTCAAGACGGTAATTGAAAGACTTGCACTCAAGCCTTTAACTGATTTCACTTCTGAGCCAGGTACTAGTGGTGCATCAAATAGACTCATTCTCTCCTCACTTCCCTATCTTGTACCGGGGGAACCACCTATATCTGCTAGGTGCTAAATTTTGATTGCTTATTCAAAATAATAACTACAGAGTTAGGGAGTCAAAAATACAAACCCTTATCCTTCAATTCCACTGAAAATCTAGTTCATCAAATGCCCCACAGTAAAGTCCCACCGTTCATGGGGGTTACGTTGTCACGAAACCAAAATCGTGAATGACGAACATGCTTTACAATGGGAGTCAATTGGGTGGGTTCCAGCAATGAGGGCAGCATTGGTGCGTGCAGTTACTGTACAGCAAATTGTGGTATGTGGCAGATGGGGGGAGACTTTGAGCTCAAAGTGGAAACAAAAGAATCTAACTACAGGCTTATCTGCTCTTTTAACATCCAAGACATGTATTAAAAATTTTAGGAAGAGACAATGCTCATTTAAGGAAAACATGGATCACCTCAAAACCAGCAGAAGCTTTTTACATAAAAAGACAAATAAATTGGTCGACATTTCAAAATTGAACAGACCCGTTATTGCAGCTCTGGGCCAAGAGATTCGGACATTTCCAGGTTAATCTCTCTGTTTGGGCTGCACTTCAGTTGCAACCATTCCAGGCACCACTTCTCACCTGTCAGAAAGGTCCTTAAATAAGAGAATTAAATGTCCATGACCAGGGCTAATAAAAGAATCTGTTTCCAGAATGTTCAACATCATCTCTCCATTAAAACTTGCCAAGGTCTTTGCTCCATTATGGCTAATGTAAATTATTGGAAAAAGGGGGAATATATTGGGTTCAACAATTTTTTCCAATAACTTACATATATTTTTCTTTTCCCACCTATTTCCATTATTTTTAAATGTATTTCCATCGTTTTATCTCTACCTTTTAGCCTATTTTGATCCCTTCACCACACCCCACCCCCACTAGGGCTATCTGTACCTTGCTCGTCCTGCTTTCTACCCTTAATGTCACCATTAGCACATATCTTAGCTAATATCACCACCGTTAACACCTCTTTGTCCTTTTGTCTATGACATCTTTTGGCAATCTCCACCTATTGCTGGCCCTCTATCCAGTTCTACCTGTCCCACCCCCGCTTAAACCAGCTTATATTTTACCTCCTTTCTATATTTCCTTAGTTCTGATGAAGAGTCATTCGGACTTGAAACTTTAACTGTATTCCTCTCCGCAGATGCTGTCAGACCTGTTGAATATACTGAATGGAATGACTTGCAGAAAGGGGTTGAAGGCAAACAGTCAGAAGTGGCAGTCATTATCCCTCTAAAACTGATCACAAACTCAGGGTGTCTGGCGCGTGCAAATTAGCATGGAAATCCTGAAATTGTACTCTGTCCTCAGGACTCTGATGTAGGCTGCAATGTGACTGCTCTTCCACCACCCACTCACAGCCAGCAATCACCAAAATTAGAGAGAATTTCAACCATCCTGCCTGCACATTGCTATTAGAAATCCCATAAAAAGTTACACCTTGTTCAAATCAGGTGTAACTGAATTTTCAACAGCAGTGCGATTAATAGAATCTGATGAACAACAGAACTTGCCCTGAAAAAATAATTTTACAACCGTGGAGTGTCACCAAATGATTAGATTTTAAAAAAAATTTGTTCAATAATTTTTAACAAGTTTTTCCAGAATGTTTTAGCTACCACCTTCACCGCATGCGTTATGTACCAATCTTTAATGTGCTCTATGTAAAAAATTAAGTGATTTTATTTTACTGCTTTTTGTTCCCTGTTTGCGAGCCTATGAAAATCCTTTAATGTGACTGGTTGCTTGGACACCCTGATGACATCACTCCAACTTCACCCTGGGAATGCCCTGTAAAGAACAATGCAATCAGTTGCAGTGATGGAGGTGAGTTTCTTGCTAGAGAGACTAAGTCTCAGCGAGACTGAGGGCAGAATCGTTCCAGATTTTCACAAAGTGTGGTAGCAGGTGGGAAAAAGGTTGTTTTACCCACTGGCTGCAATAGTGGGTTTTTGTGCCATACCGTCCCATTCCTGGCATGCCCTGCCTCATTAATAATGCTTTCCCAGGAAACACGCTGGATCGCTGGCAGGATGGCCTCTGATTTGCAAGCCCCTAGTCACCTCAGGTCTTCAGTACTCTGGATGCCAAATATAAAGGGTGCCCCTGCACAGCACTAGCACTCTCTAAGGGATCAAAAGCTACTGCAAAGTCATGCTGCCAAAGGGGGGAAACATGCTGCCCCCAAATTCAGCGATGCCTCCATCAGGCGCCTACTGGACACAGTAGAGGCCTGTCCTGAAGTCGTCTACACCCGCTCTGGGCAAAGACAGGCAAGTAAAGTCACCAATCAAGCATGGGAGGCAGTGGCAGTGGTGCTCAGTGCCAACATCCTGCAAGAGGACAGCCACCTAGTTCTGGAAGAGGATGAATGATCTCCTCCATTCTGCCAGGGTAAGTCATTCTTCTCATCACTCAACTCACACTCACAAACCCATCAACACATCCACAGGGACCTCACTCACTGCCAGTTCAAGGGACATCACCATTCACTCTCTCACACACACCTCAAATCTGCTCTGTGGGTCTTGTCCTCACATGCCAGGCAGCTTTCTCATCTGGCTTGTCAGGCATCCTGCTTACACTCTCCATCTGTCTTCATGCAAGGCAAACTGGCACCCAACAAAAGGGAGAGGTCACAGACTGGTGGAGGAATGTCCGACATCAAGGTCCTCACTGACTTTGAAAACAGAGCCATTGAGCTGACCGGCGATGATCTGGACCATTCCTGTGCTGATGGTAAGGTTAGTGATGCTCAACCAAGTGAGGATCCAGCAGTGCAACATCTATCAGATAACCATGATGAGTGTCAGTTCTCCTGTTCCTCAGTCCCCTGCCAAGCACGAATTATCTCTCCTTGATTTTGCAGTCACTTCTGGGAAGCAGCCAAACAGGTCCACGAGCCAGGTCCTCAGCTCAAGCCCCGAAGAAAATTCAGAAGAAGAATCCAATGACACCTATTGAAGGCCCGTCACAGCGCTCACCCACACTCTCCACCAGCACAGAGAGACACACATCTCGATGGAAGTTAGTTCCAGAGTAGCCTTAGGGTTACAATCTGGTGAGCACATCGCACCATCTAATCCACAGTAGGCAGTGGGCAGGGACTTCCCAGTTTCCCAGCACGGAGGACTGCTGTAGGCCAGAAATCTGCTGAGCACCAGGCTCCATGGTCCTGATGTTCTCCTCCTGCAGGATCAAAAAGAGAAGTGTGTGGGCCAGCAAAGGTGTACTAAGAACCTCTCTTGGTTAATTCTGAAGGCCCCTTCATGTATGTAAGAGCGTGCTAGTCACCATTTGGATGGCCAGTGTGTAGCACGCTCATTGGCTGTCTAAAACCCAACCACCTCCACCTGACTAATTGGCGGCAGCTTCAGCCACTGGACTACATGCTGTGCTCTCAGCTCAGGCATTCTCCTAACCCGCACTGCAAGGCTGCGCAGTTAGCTTAAACCATAATGGATACTGGTCCAATCCTTAATAAAGACATTGCAAGGGGCTGTGAGTACCTCCACCAGTGACTACGCCATGGCCACCTTTCACAAGGGGATTCTACAACTTGCCCAGTCATCCAGTTGTTCTGCTGCCCACTAAAATGGACATTAATTTGCAGTCTGAACCCGTGGGGTGAAGAGTTCTGGGGCATTTGGTGGCACTTTCATGTTTTCACATTGCTTGAGTAGGCAGAAAATCTTCAGAGGCCTAACTCCAAGCATGTCAACGGAGCTGCTGTTGAATGGTCTCAATTGCCAAAGAATGCTCACTTTTGACAAGCTTTTCCAAGTGCGTGGATGCTTCCCTCAACCCCCACCCCAAGCCCACCAGCATGTGCTCAAGTAATTCCTTCAGTCTGTGCTGCTTTGTTCCCTCTCATACCCTGGCCTGATCTACACTGGAGCCCTTGCCCTGGCGCTGCACTGAAAGCTAGCTGGGAAAAAGCGACTTGCCTGTGCCCCCCATGAATGCTCTTCCTTGATGTCCTATGGGTAATGTCATGTGTAGTCACCTCCGAGTTCCCCTCGAAATTCACGTCGCCAGGTGCACACCTTTTAAAGCTGGTTGTGAAGTACGCCATTCTGAAATCACGCTGATGTGGATGGTAAATTTGACGCTGGAGGGCAGGGGATGATTCCAGCAAGTAGGGCTCATATTTAGATGCAAACATATTAAAATGACATTCCTGATGTGCGGCAGCGGGAAACACAGCCTACCATCGACGAGTGGAACGGATGATCGCAAACTGGTTTCACAGCGGCATAATACCAATTTTTGGCCTTCTCGCCATATTGTCCTCCCCCACCTGCCGTGACACCCAACACCAACAGGGCCGGAAAATTCTAGCTTTACTTTGAGGTTAGCAGCGAACACCCTTACTTCATTTGTGATCGCAAACTCTGGACCAATCAGCTGCAGTACTGATGGATGCTTTGACTAGTGTCCTGCAATCAGCTTAAAAAAAAAATAGCAGAATGCTAACATCATCTTATTTGTGCACTTTACTCTGCTACTCACATGCCAAAAAGGCATGATTGAGCATTGTTTCTGCACAGGTACTGCTCAAATGTGGCCAATATTATACTAGCATGTGCAATGTAATGATGCATTGTTTAGTTAAGGCCTACTTGTTGCAAACAGACTAACCCTTACCAAGTAATGCTGTACTTCCTATAAGCTGTGAAATGATTTCACAGAATCAGCCTCTCAAGCATTTTAAAATACACCATAATAACAATTTTGTACGTACCTTTTCCTTTGAATTTTCAGATTCCAGCTTTAAAGTTAGATACATAGCAATATGAGGATTATTGTCAATTCCCATTTGGAGATCTGTTGTGTCTTCACCCCACAAGAGTTTCACTAGATTGCTGTCAGTGCGTATTGGTTTAGTAGGGTTCGTGAAAGACAGATCCGTTCCTACTGGGTCAGGGCTCAAGGTTTCAATTGTCAATTTCACCTGTTCGAAAACATAAAAAAAGGAAAATTGAAATCACTCAAAGAAAGCAATATTGGAAACAGCATTGATGTTGAGGAAACTGGAATTATCAGATTTCACTGTTCAGTTGCATTTACACTATTCATTTACTGCATTTCCAATATAGGGCATACTTAATCTTCATCGTTGCCTATATTTTAAAAATAAGCTTCAACTTAACACACCTCTGATCTCCTCCTTTTAAATCATAGGATAGCACCACACAGGAGGGATCCATTCATCACATCTGAAACAAAAACAGAAAATGCTAGAAAAGCTCAGCAGGTCTAGCAGCATCTGTGGAGAGAGAAATAGAGTTAACGTTTCGAGTCCATATGATCCTTCTTGCAGCATTTTCTGTTTTTGTTTTAGATTTCCAGTATCCACAGTATTTTGGTTTCATCAGATCTAGTCTGTGGCACACTGGCACCTCCCAAGTATAGGAAAGACTGAAAAATTATGGCCAGTGCCCCTGCAATTTCTATTCTCATTTCCTTCAATATCCTTGGATGCATCTTGTCCAGTCCCTGTGCCTTGTAATTACTGACAGTCTATTCAAAACTTCCTCCTTGTCAACTTTGAGCGCTTCTAGTGACAGAGTTTCCTCATCTATCACCAAGGCCTGGGTAGCATCCATCCTCCTTGCTAAAGATGGATTCAAACTATTAATTCAATACCCTCAGCCATGGCCCCTTTTGTTCCAGTCTATCTGGCCCAGCTCCGTTCTTGCCCCACCAAAGTCAACTCTTGTCCAGTTAATTTTTCTTACTCTGGATTGCCTATTGTCCTTTTCTATCATCATCCTAAAACATACAATACAATGATCACTGTCTCCTAAATGCTCCCCCACTGACACCTGAACTACCTGGCCCACTTAATTTCCAAGAACCAGGTCCAACAATGCATCCTTTCTTGTTAGTTTGGACACACACTGCTGTAGAAAATTTTCCTGGAACTTATGCCCCTCTCCACCCTTTATACTACTCGAATGTAGTAATTAAAGTCACCCATTATAACTACTCTATAATGCTTGCATCTCTGTAATTTTCCTGCAGATTTGTTCTTCTACCTCATTCTCCCTAGTTGGCAGTCTATAGGCTACACCGAGCAATGTAATTGCACCCTTTTTGTTCCTTAGCTGTAGCCAAATTAATTCTATCCTTGAACCCTCTGGGACGTCCTCTTTCTCCAGCACTGCAATGCTCTCCTTAACCAATACTGCCACCCCTCCTCCTTTTCTTCTCTGCCTATCTTTTCTGAACACCTCGTACCTGGGAATGTTTAACACCCAGTTCTGCTTTTCCTTCAGCCAGGTCTCTTATCATCACAACATCATATTTCCACATGGCAATCTGCGCTTGTGACTCCCCAATTTTATTTACTTCACTCCGTGCATTCACATACATGCATAGTAACCCTAACAAGAGTTTGTTACTTTCTCTCTCACCCGACTTCACCTATTAACTTACTATTCTCTATACCAGTGTCAACTGTCCCTCCCAGTATTTTGTGCACCCTGGTATTCCTCTCTAATATTTTCTCTTGGTTCCCACACCCCTGCCGAGTTAGTTTAAAGCCTTCCCAACAGCTATAGCAAAACACCCCGCAGGGAACTCAGTCCATTCTCTGTTCAAGTGCAACCCATCTGGCTTGTACAGATGCCATCTCCCCCCAGAGCCAGACCCAGTTTCCTAGGAATCTAAAGCCCTCCCTCTCTACCCTTTCTTCTATCCACGCATTCATATGCCTTTTCCCCTATTTCTGTACTCACTGGCACGTGGCACTGGGAGTAATCCGGAGATTACTACATTTACGGTCCTGCTTAATTTTCTACCACATCCCCCTTCCTATCTAAGTCATTGGTACCAATGTGGACCACAACCTCTAGCTGTTCACCCTCCCCCAGGAGAATGTCCTGCAGCCGATCTATGACATCCTTGACCCTGGCACCAGGGAGGCAACATAATATCCCGCATATGCCCTCACGCCTTCTCCTCCCTCCCAGAAACATGATAGGGTCCCCCTTGTCCTCACTTATCACCCCACCAGCCTCCACATTCAAAGGATCATCCTCCGCCATTTCCGCCAACTCCAGCATGATGCCACCACCAAACACATCTTCCCTTCACCCCCCTATCGGCATTCCGTAGGGATCGCTCCCTCTGGGACACCCTGCTCCATCACCCCCTACCCCTCAACCCCCACCTATGGCATCTCCCCATGCCCACGCAAAAGATGCAACACCTGCCCTTTCACTTCCTCTCTCCTCACCATCCAAGAGCCCAAACACTCGTTTCAAGTGAAGCAGCACTTCACTTGCATTTCCCCCAACTTAGTCTACTGCATTCGTTGCTCCCAATGCGGTCTCCTCTACATTGGAGAGACCAAACGTAAACTGGCGACTGCTTTGCGCAACACCTGCGGTCTGTCCGCAAGAATGACCCAAACCTCCCTGTCGCTTGCCATTTTAACACTCCACCCTGCTCTCTTGCCCACATGTCTGTCCTTGGCTTGCTGCATTGTTCCAGTGAAGCCCAACGCAAACTAGAGGAACAGCACCTCATCTTCCGACTAGGCACTTTACAGCCTTCCGGACTGAATAATGAATTCAATAACTTTAGGTCTTGAGCTCCCTCCTCCATCCCCACCCCCTTTCCATTTCTTCCCCCTTCCATTTGTTTTTCCAATAATTTATATAGATTTTTCTTTTCCCACCTATTTCTAATATTTTTAAATCTATACCTTTTATGCCCTGTTAGTCTTTCCACCCCACCCCCACTAGAGCTGTACCTTGTGTCCTGCCATCCATTCTTAATTAGCACATTCGTTTAGATAATATCACCACCTTCAACATCTTTGTTCTTTTGTCTGCTCCTATCACTGCTTGCTTGTCCCTACAACCACACCCCCCACCCCCCCGCCGCCCCCACCTTAAACCAGCTTATATTTCACCCCTCTCCTAATATTACTCAGTTCTGTTGAAGGGTCATGAGGACTCGAAACGTCAACTCTTTTCTTCTCCACTGATGCTGCCAGACCTGCTGAGTTTTTCCAGGTAATTCTGTTTTGATAATATCCTGGAGTCACGTCTACAGTCACGGAAACATCTGTCTGCTCCCCTAACTAATGAATCCCCTATCACTATTGCTCTTTCTTTCTTCTCCCTCCCCTCCTGTACAGCCAAGCTGCTCGTGGTGCCACAAACTTGGCTCTGACTGTATACTTCTGAAGAGTCAGCTTATATCTGTGCCTTCTCATTATCTACTCCTTCTCCAATGGAGACTGTTTCTTTTCATAACTTGTCTAAACAGCTCATGGTTCTAAACACCTCTGTCAAACCTCCTCTTAGCCTTCTCTGCTCCTGGGAAAATAATACAGCTTCTCCAACCTATTCACATAACTATAATCCCTTATCCCTAGAACCATTTTTGTAAAGCTCTTCTTTACCCTCTCCAAAGCCTTCCCATTCTTCCTAAAGTATGGTGCCCAGAATTGGACACAATAGTTTAGCTGGCACTGAACAAACTATGACTATTTTAATGCTTGAAAATTAGTGTGACCACAGCATTTGTGGGGGGATGGGATTCAGTGGGGTTTGGTGGGGTGATGGGGTGCAGGAGTTGTTGAACAGAGACCAATGGCTTTGTCCGCAACCAGTCTGATGGGGCCTCACAACTGGCCATCATGTGTGTGCATGTAATGGCGCCTCAGTGCCAATCCCAGGACTGTCCCACTGGAATCTCTGCTCAACAGTCGTAATTGCTACTTCGGAGCAAACTCAAATGATCGTCTTGCGAACCCAAATGTTTGGGAACCCCTGATCCGTGTTAATGGCCAACAGCATAAAATTTAATTAAGGCTGATGGCAGTAACATCAGACAATATAAACCTTCCACTATGGTTTACATTCATAGTAACTCCAGCTCTCATAATCAGGGCATTCAACTCCATGATAGCATTACTGATAATCACCAACTAACACACTACAATTGACTTCCTTGTCAAGAAGGGAGAGCTTTAAATACTCAATTAACTAGGTTTTCAAAACCAAATCAGTCATGTTGAAAATTCAAAAGGAAATTTTAATTTAACTTGTTGATATACTGTGGCTTTGCTTGCAGACCCTGCTTGTATTCTACTCACTTCTTTTTGTTTTTCATTTACCACACTTTGTCTTCCTCTTTCTTTTTCGCTTTTGTATTTTCATTGTTGAAATATGCCCGTCATCGACTGGTTTTCTTAATCTTTCTCTTCCCTTTTCTTCAAGTCTCTGCAACCCCGTCTCCTCCTGTTCCTTTTGCATATTTCCCAATCTGTCTGCAGGCCACTAAACCAATCCCTTCTAGTCACATTTTTGTCCATCTCTCCTCCTAGAAAGACTTCTAAAATTCTGACAGCTAAAAGTAGATTTTTGTCTTTCCCTGGGTATTCACATATTCACAGGAGAGCGGTGATAGGGGCTTGGAGATTTTGCCAGGGAGAAGATTTTAAATTATATAGCTGTACATAAGTATTCAATTTGGTAATTTAAAAAGAGAGCTCCTGGCTTTCAGGTTCTCGGTTTTTGTACACTTCTCAAAACCAAATAGATTGGAATTCAACTGTTAAATCATAGGAGGATCTAAAGTTCAAACTCCTTGATACTTGGAACAGCAAAAGCAAACTGTGGGAAAATAAAATAATTAAAAATAGGGTCAGAAGCAGACAGCTGGGAATGATATCAGCGAGACTACTTGCTCGATTGTACAAATGAAGTTAGACAGTTGGCAAGATGCCAGATCAAGTTGCTGTGTTAGGTCCACGCTAGAGGGGAGGTTGGGATTGAGCTGGGCAGGATTTTAGTCTTTGACACAAAGCTGTGTTCAGAGGCGTAGGTTTGAGTTGGTGGAGCAAAGGAGCTGAACAGCTCAAGAAGGAGCAGTGCAGGATAAAAACTACATAATAAAGTGAGGGAAAATTCTAAAAACTATCAAAAACTTAAAGTTGAAAATAGGACAAAATTTGCCTCACATTCTTATGGGGATGCTAATCAATATCATTCATGCTCAGTGCTGCATAATGGACAATATTACATACTCAAAAATTTAAGTCATACAGATGAATACAAATATTTTATACTTGGGTCATTGCATTAACATCCATAGAGGTTTACAGCATAGGAGCATATCAGCCCCTCTCCATCAGTGCTCCATACTTTATCAGAGCTTGGAAACTTTAAGGCGAAATTAATATCTGCATCACCAACCCAAGATAGTGCAAATGTGCAAAATTCACTGCTCTGTTAATTCAGTATTCTCTCACAAAGCTCAATATCTCCACTAATGAAGTTATCAGCAGTCATAAAAAATTTTTATTTTCCATTCTCAAAGTTAAAAACCAAAAAAAAATTAAAATTTGGGAACTGTCTGGAAAGTGTGGAGAAAATAAAAGTAATCAGAAAATGCTAAAAAAAAGTATAGTAAATCAATGATTTGAAAAGTGAAAGATAGACTAAACTCAAACATTAACCGTTCAATTAGAACAGTCATGGTTATGCTAGATTACAAGGGCATAAAAAATTAGCATTCAAACGAAGAGGAAGGAAAGATCAGGTGAGTTCAAATCTCAAATACTTTCACCATGTAAATAATGGTTTTTAAGGCTTATGAAGAAATGTTAAATGCTGAAAAGGCTTGGATAAGATATAAATGTAATCTTAAATTTAAGCAAGCAAGCATATGAAAAACTGGGAAAAAGGAGTCTCCTCACCTCGTACTGAGCCAAAACATCAGTTAGCAGCTATACCAAAAGCATTTACGAGCAGATTTGGCCAGGAGAATCTTTTCATTCCAAACTGTGAAACCACTGCCCAAACCTCCTCCATCTTCCCCAGAAGACAACAGTTATAACTCTGTCTCATTCCTTTTTGAGGCAAATGTTGACCCCCAGCTCTTCGACTCACTTCCACACTGAATTGCATTTTGATGCCATAATTAAAGGTTTTACTTGAAGGCCTGAGCCTCCCCTCAAAAGTAGTGGCACATCACTCTGAGCAGAGTTTGGACTGTGATTTCTGAAAATGTTCACTGTAGCTAATTTCTCAGGATACATCAGCATTGTTCAGCCAGCTGGACTGCTGCAATGTTTTTTTCGCCTTAAACACTTTCTGATCAGTAGTTTTACTTCAAATAATTTTGGAACATATGAAAATGTGAAAAGCTTTGGAATAAATGTATATGCAGGTGGTCCCCTTGGTTTTGTCAATGCAATCCACCCAAAATGGTCAAATCAGTGAAAAATATCCAAGAAATTCAAACGCAAATTGAGTTTCCTCAATCTTTTACATTAGTTTAAATAACATCACACTTGAAGCCAGTACCCAGGCTCTTTTCACAAGGCGCGAGGACACACTCTGGCACATTTTAAAAGTGTTTAAATATAATTTTTTAAAAATTTACTAGGACACTGAGTACTGTACACTGACATTTAGTCATTTCCAGCTATTAAAATAGAGTGAACTAAACACTGATTAAAAGTGTCTTTTTGTGATAAACCCATTTTCAGCCATATAAAGCTACATTATTACCTTCCCCAAACCAAGTTTCTGGTACTAGATCAGTTGAAAGCACTTGGTGTTTGCCAGTTGACAACTGAGCAAGCCAATCTTGGCTGATGACTGGAGTAAAGGAGTTAACAGACTGGCTACAAGCTCAGAGCAATATTTGTTATGTGAAAACAATATGCGTGTGATACAGTGATATGAGCGGAATTGAAGACAACAATTTACACTGACTAGGACAATTTACATTGAAATAAAACAGTTAATTGCAGTTACCTCTCTGGCTTCGATCAGTTTATCACAGCGAGAAGTTGTCCTTATAAGCTAAGCCAATGGAAGACAACTTGGGCATACACTTACCAACCAACAACTAATCATGCACTCAACTAGCCATGGGTTGAAATCAGAAGCACCTGATATTGATAACTATGATGTAATGTTATATGATTAAGTAACTGAGATCTGGACAGAAGGAGAACCATCTCGTGTCAAGTTACTGAGATGTAAATAAATCTGTAAATAAACAAGAATTTTTAACAGCGTGGGATCCACCCAACAGTATCAGTGGATGAAAATCTTGCCAAATTAGCAAAAGGTACTCTCTTCACCAAATTAGGTGCAAACAGCAGCTTTTGACAGTTGCCTCTGGACAAAGAATCCAGATTGCTAACTACTTTTATAACACCAGTCATTATTGTTTTAACAGGTTACCATTTGGAATTGCTTCTAAACCAGAGATATTCCAAAGAACAAATGTCTCAGATCCTGGAAGGCATGGAAGGAGTAAAATGCCATATAGACAACATACGCGTAAGTGGTTCAGTGAGGGAAGAACATGACTGTAGAGTGAGAGCAGTCCTCAAAGTTCCACAGGAAGCAGGTTTGACCTTGAATGAGAAATGCGAATTTGCAAAGTCTATGATAAAATTCCTAGGGCACATTGCGCAAGCTTCAAGAATAACAGCTGACCCACAAAAAACCAAGGTAATTAGAGAGTTCTCATTGCCTAGGAACATCACAGAGTTGCAAAGATTATTCGGGATGGTCAACCAAGTAGGCAAGTTTCTACCAAAGTTGACGGAAATCAATAAGCCTGTTGGGACAAGGTCAACAGTGCAGCTGGAATGTGGACCAGCAAAATGCTTTTGACAAGGTTAAAAATTTTCTAATTTCACTTAAAATTCTAGTGCACTATGGTCTAGAAACTTCAATTGCAGCAGCAGATGAATCATCTACAGGTTTAGGCGCAGTTTTGTTTCAAGTTCAAAGAGATGAGAAAAGACGACCAGTTTATTGTACCTCAAGATCACTCACAGGCACAGAGAAAAGGTGTGCAATAATTGAGAAAGAAGCACTGACAGCTACATGGGCATGCAAGAAGCTCTCTGATTATGTGATGGGATTAAGATTTAAAATTGAAACTGACCACGAGCCTTTGGTTACTCTTAACCTAAAGGAGATTGCAAAATGCTGCCTAGAATTCGACACTTCAGATTCAGGCTGATGAGATATGATTCAGTGACTGAGTATGTTCACAGGAAATACCAGATAATAGCAGATGCACTAAGAATCAGTGGAAGGAATCAAACTGGAAGCTTTGAATTACATGAAGGAAGTGGAAGCATATACTGCACTCGTGATCAAACACTTGCGACCACCGAGAAGAGGCTAAAAGGGTATAAGCAAGCACAACAGCAGGATGTCGAATGCATCTAAATAGAGCATTGCCAGAGGGGATGACCAGATTATACTCCTAGCAACCTAGTATTTTGAAAAGAGAAAACATCTCACAATCATTGATGATTTCTAGTTTTTAATAACAGACTAGTCATCCCTAAAATACTTCAACTTGAAATTCTCCAAACAATACATCAAGGTAGCTTGGGGATAGCAAAATGCCAAGCAAGAGCCCAGATGTCAATCTGGTGGCCAGGCATGAATCACTCTATTGAAGAGTTACTCTCGAATTACCTTACGTGTGCAGCGAGTAGCCAACAGCAAAGCAAACCACTGGCACCCCCACTTTTCCTTCAAGGCCACAGGAGCATCTGGGGACATATTTATTTGAGTTGAAAGATAAAGTATTCATCGTCATCATTGATTACTACTCCAGATGAATTAAAGTGAATATTTGTACAGCATCATGGTGGAGGCATTCAATCACCGAAGGGAGTCTTCACGACACATGGCATCTCGGACAGTGTGTTAGACAATGGTCCAGTTTGTTAACAAATTATTCCACAACATTGCACAGGAATGCGCTTTCATGCAAGTGACTAGCTTGCCTAAATACCCTCAGATGAATGGAGAAGCAGAAAGAGGAGTTCAAACACTTAAAGAATTGATGAAAATGAACGAAGATATTAACTTAGCTCTTCTTAGCTACAGAACCTCACTACAATAAAACGGGCTCTTTCAATCAGAATTACTGATGGTCAAAAGGTTGTGAACACAACTTCCAGCTCTGCAACAAAAACTACAACCTAACATTACCTCAGATGATGAGAGAGTGAAAAAGCGTAAGGGACAACAAAGACACAAACAAGCTTGTAAATTCAACTTCAGACACAGAGCACAAGACTTAAAATTGCAACAGCCTGGGGAGCGAGTGTGGATACAAAACCAATAGAGAGAAGGCATAGTAGTAGAAAGAACTCCACAACTGAGATCTTACAGAATTGAGAAGGACCAGGGAAATGTAAGGAACCAAAAAGCTTCAATTTCAATGGGGATGGAGACAAGTAACCAGAGACAAGACAAAGTTCTACAATCACCCAGGAGCAAGACAATCATATCGAACAAGAGAGTGCAGATTGGCCTCGACATCAGAATGAGATCAGAACCAGGTCAAGGAGATTGGTCAAGTTATCACAGAGATTAACCCTGTGATGTCTGAGACTTTGTGGGGGGGTGGGGGGTAGAGGCGGGAGAAAGAGTTGGAGAATGTATATAGTTGGGATAAAAACTTGCGGGGGGGGGGGTGGAAAAGAGAGATGTGGAATGAGGAGTTAACATAAGTACCTGATACTGATATAACTATGATGTAATGTCACATGATTAAGTAACAGATCTGGATAGAGGGAGAAATATAACGTGTAGAGCTACTGAGATGTACATGGATCTGAAAATAAACAAGAATTGTTTTTACACACTACAATCTAAGGTGGCTTTCTTAGGGGAAAGGGCAAACCCTAAAGAACCACACAAGACGAAACACTAACCAATCCGCATCCAGAAGAGGATCATGCATGAGCTCTTTACAAACTGTTTGTAAACCTCTGGCAAAGACTCGCACAGCAGGGCTTGAGAAGGCAGAGGATATGTGTTGAAGGGAAGAGTACCGGTGAATCAAGCAGGAAGATCTGAGTCAAAAATCATTGCCAAGCGATCTACAGTGATCTCAGATTGATCCCGAGGGGAAACTGTGCAATTCAACTGAAATTGTTTTGCTTAAAATTCTCAATAGAAGTGCTGGATTTAGCGTGAGATTGTGTAATTCTTGGTCTCCGAATCTGTCAAAGAGGCAAAATCTCCTTCGTTAGGAATAACTTAAGTGCATTTTTGGGTCTTAGCAAGAGAGGACACTTATTGGTATGGTAGGATATGCAGATGGTTCCGGAATAGATGAGATATTGGCAGCAGCATGTGAAGAAAAAGGACTGAGAATTGGATGGGGGCTTGATTCACAGGTTGATTGGAGCACATGCAATGAGCACTTAAGACAGCATATGGGTTGTTAGCATGGTGGGAGTGCCAGGCAAAGGCAGCAGCACTGCTTCATTCTCCCAAAATAGATTCAGTACAAGTGTAAACATAAGAGCTGACTAAAGTATAGCTTATGAAGGAATAAAAACAGAAAATGAGTATTTCAGCAGGGCAGGCAGCATCTGTGGAGAGAGAAAAGAGTTAATGTTTCAGGTCGATAACCTTTTATCAAAACTGGGAGAAGTTAAATATGTAATAGATTTTAAGCAAGTGAAAGGGGGAAGCGTGGAAAAAGAGCAAAAGGGAAAGTCTGTGATAGGGCAGAAGATGGAAGACATTAAATGACAAAAACAGTTGGTGGTACAAGGTCAAAGGGAGTGGTAATGGGTCAATTAAAGAAAATCCACATTTATAAATCAAAGTATGACATAATGCATACAAATATAAGCTAATCACACTTGTGCATTCCCTTAGTGGCTCTTGCATGTGCCTTTGCTTCTCATGTTCCTATGCGGCGCTTCTGCAGTGGCTGCAGCATTCGTAGTGGAAGGCTCCTGATCTTCAATTAGAAACTAGGTGATCTTTGAAGGCAACCTTGATCAGCTCTAGGCCTAGAAAGCCTAGCTTCAGGCTGCAACATCTCAGCCTGCTTTGCAGCAACTTGAACCAGCTGGCTAACAGGCCACAGGAAGGGCACTCTCAGTGGCAGGGGTGGGAGCACGAATGCGGACATCCTGAGAAAGGACAACGCGCTCCATGGTGCCAGACATCTCAGCAATCCTTGCAATCTGGAGAACAGAATTAAACTGATGAACCCCTCTGGAAGCCTCTTTGAACACAGGTATCCAGAGCCATGATGTCAATTCCTGAACTTCCATTACATCATTCAGGCCTTTGGTGAAAGCTGTTTGCGTTGCAATGAAACTGAAGATATCAGCCATTAGGTGCTGTTCCACAGGTGTGTTGATAGAGCTGACCACCTATTCCAGCATTATGCAAAGCCCTAATGTTGGATTCCTCTATACTCCTTAAAATTGAGCACAGGCTTTCTAGTAAATAAGCATTTGGTTGTGTAAACCCATTAGTCGTCCTGTAGCTTTGCTCATTGAAATCCTCATCTGAGTCCTCTGTAGCAGAACTAGTATGCAACTGCACCACCTCTGGTAAGCTGGCACCTACAATCTCTTTTCCTCCTGCCCTGGCTCATGCCCAGCGTCTCACTGCATGCAGATTTCTCTTCTATCCAAACCACTAAAATACACACATTGCCAGCATCTGAGCTGGTGAGTGTCTCATTATCTTTAATGTCTTAATCGTCTTCCTCCACTGATTCAGCAGGTTCCAATTTTTGGGTATCTGTAATGTAAAAGGGACAGGGGTAGGATTTTGGTGACAGGAGAAGAGGAAATAAAAGATGCATGCTAACATCCTCTGCAGCCTCTCAGTAAGAAATGATTGAGCGATAAAGGAGAAGAACAATGAAAGAAGGAAGTCATATGTAAGTACCCATATCATAAATTGCTCTAGCACTGCAAGTGGCCACAGCCTCAGCAAAGCCACTTCGCATGATGGCAGCACTGTCTTTTCCATGAATGTTAGAAAAAAATGCAGGCACATTTGTCCTCCTCCAGTTTTTTGTTGCTGCCTGTTGTTGTGTGCCACTTCCTTCTGCAAGCAAGAGGGAAGTGCATCAGTGAATGTTGTGCAATATGCTTGGACGATAAGGATGTCATGGTTCAATAACTGTCAGCATGTGCAAGTTGTGACTTGTGGGTATGAGGCTTATAACAGTGCTTAGTGTGTGAGGGTGAGATTAAGCCAATGAGTTGAAGGATTGAGTCCTGACTGCTAGAAATTGTTAATAGGAGAGTGATGGAGGTGTAGAGAACTGAGGAGTGGATGAGGCTGCTGATGCAGTTGAAAGGATATGACACTGAAGTTAATCACTCACTTTGAAAACCTGTGAGAGAATGTTAAACTTCTTCCTGCACTGCATCCTTGTTTGATGAGCAATATTCCTGGCATTGACATCCACTGCTATTTCTTCCCACTGTCTCCTGAGCATGTGTCTCAAAGGCCTCATTCACCCGAGGACACAGGGCATCTCGCATTCTTTCCACCACTTTCACCAAGGCCTCCAATGCACTGTCTGAAAACCTTGGTGCATACTCTCTTGAACGCCCAACCACCACTTCTTGAAGCCACAATGCATCTCCACTTTATGACGTGCAGGCTGCCTTCAAATAGCAACAAACACTCATGATATTAGGCCCCTTTCTGATGTTTGCAGCCAATGAACACAGCAGCATTAGCTTCACACAGAAGTCATTTAAAAGAGCAGGCAGCACAAATTTAACATGCTGCCTGCAACGTTATGAACGGTCGCAGGTTAACTGCACACCCCAATCCCTGTGACAATTTTCAAGTCTTATACAAAGGCTCCCTGCAGGTTTTTAAATTACAATTCAGATAACAATGTTTCCTGACTTCCACCAAACATTTTGTACAGGAAGCAATTTTTGAATTTATCTTTTGTTGCGAATGTGGGTAATCTCTGAAGATTCAATTCTTGCACTTAAAAGCAATATGAATACAAGGGTTACTTTAGCACAATCCATTTTTGCTGACTTCTGTAATTCCATGATTATTTATTAATAGCACAACATGATAAAAAAAAATACTTGCTTCTTCCCTAACTGAAATATTTATTAGCAGAACTCTGACAAGTGCACCATGGTGACTTTAGGACAACTTGTTGTTTTTTTATTCTTTCGTGGGATGTGAGCGTCACTGGCAAGGCCAACAATTGTTGCCCTTGAAAAGATGCCCTTGAACCATCATACTGAACCGTTGCACTCCATCTGGTGTAGGTACACCCACAGTGCTATTTGGAAGGGAATTCCAGGATTTTGATCCAGTGACAGCAAAGGAATAACAATATAATTCCAAGTCAAGATGGTGGGTGGCTTGAAGGGGAACTTGCAGCTGGTGATGTTCCATACATCTGCTGCCTTTGTCCTTCTAGGTGGTAAACATCACAGGTTTGGAAGATGCTGTTAAAGCATCCTTAATGAGTTGCTGCAGAGCATGTCATATATAGTGCACTGCAGCTACTGTGCATCAGTACTGAATGTTTAAGGTGGTGGACGGGATGTCAATTAACATATGAATTAGGAGCAAGAGTAGGCCATTTGGCCCCTCAAGCCTGCTCCCCCATTCAATAAGATCATGACTGATTTGATTGTGGCCTCAACTCCACATTCTGCCTAACCGCTGATAGATTCTTGATTAACCAAGGGGTCAAAGGTATCTACCGCTGCCTTAAAAATATTAATCCTGCCTCCACTGTTCCCTGGGGAAGAGAATTCCCAAGATTCACGACACTCAGAGAAAAAAAATTTCTTCTCATCTCCGTCTTAAAATGGGAGACCCCTTATTTTTAAACTGCAACCCCCCCCTCCCCCCTCGACATTCTAGGTCTCAGTTGAGTGAACCTTCTCTTAATTGTTTCTAATGCATTATATCCTTTCTTAAATAAGACCACTAAAACTGCACACAGTACTCTAGATGTGGTCTCACCAACACCCTGTACAACTGTAGCAAATCATCCCCTACTTTTATATTCCATTCCCCTTGCAATAAACAATAATGTTCCATTTGCCTTCCTAATCACTTGCTGTTCCTGCATACTAACTTTTCCTGATTCATGTACCAGGACACACGCATCCCTCTGTGCCTTAGAAAGTTTGGCAATCTCTCTCCATCTAAGTGTCCCTGTAGCCCTGCAAGTTTATTTCCTTCAAGTGTCTTGTAGTCAAAGTATTTATATAGCTAGTTCAGTTAAGTTTCTGGCCAATGGTAATCCCCAGGATGTTGATGGTGGGAGATTCAGCGATGGCAATGTCATTGAATGTCAAGGAGAGATGATTAGATTCTCTTTTGTTGGAGACTGTCATTGTCTGACACTTGGCGTGGCACAAATGTTACTTGCCACTAATCTGCCCAGACCTGAATGGTGCCCTGGTCTTACTGCATATGGACACAGGCTGCTTATCTGAGGAGTCATGAATGGTACTGAACAATATGCAATCATCAGGGAACATCCCCACTTCTGACCTTATAATGGTGGGAAGGTCATTGATAAAGCAGCTGAAGGTATTTGGGCTTAGGACACTACCCTGAGGAATTTTTGCAGCAATATCCAGGGGATGAGGTGATTGGTCTCCACAAACCAAAGCCATCATTTGATTTTCACTCACCATTACAGAATACTACTCGACTTCCACACAGTACAGCTGAGGTCAGGAGCTCAGTAAATCAGATCAAATCTTTAGCCTAGGTGCTTGTGTGTTGTGTTCCAATGCAATACATCATCCTGAAAGCATCATGCAATTTTCTTCACCCTCATAGAACTGGATATCTTACAAAGCAGATCGTAACGTCTAATAAACAGATTGGAGATCATGCTTATTTTTTGAAGTTTGTGGCATTGGATTAATGACTGAAATTGGATCAAGATGGGTAAATGCTTTTGACTGCCAAGAAAAATTTTGTTTTATAAAATTAACATTCAGGCATTTTGATAAGTCAGTACATGTTCCGCCCATCAACTCCCATCTCCAAAGAGACGAAGAATAAATAAATTCATTCCAATATGTAAAAATAACCTATCCACTTGCTCCAATCTTCTAGTGGAGCAAATGAAAATATATATTGGATTGATAAACTTGGTTAATAGCTACACAAATAACCAGGTCACTTTAATACTGATAAATTGTTATTAGTAAGTGTACTGGAAAGTACTAAAATTACCAAAGCTTGTAACCATCTTGTCAATTATTGCAAATTTTTTATATTTTCATTTTTTAAATTAGACATCGTAATTTAAGAATTTTTGTTAAAACAAATGGAAATATCAATATTTTGAAAATGCAACATTGATATTTAAAGTAGCTGTTAATGTTCAAATTGGCATTTTAGGGAAGACATCCTACAGGAACAAGTGCACAAGAGGTCGCCAGTATGGCACAGATCTAATCAACTGCCTCGATTCACACAGTGCTTGTATGCATGTGGATTCATAGCCAGGTTTACAGAACTACCCAACTGAGAAGCCTAAAAACAGAGTATTTTAAATTCCTGAGATTAGGTTTACACATATAAAATCAAAACCATAGAACCACTGAAAAGTTACAGCACAAAGAGAGGCCATTCAGCCCATCGTGTCTGCACCAAAAAAGAAGAAAAAAAAAGCTACCCATTTTAATCCCACATTTCCAGCACCTGGTCCATAGCCTTGCAGGTTACAGCACTTCAGGAGCAGATCCAGGTGCCTTTTAAATGAATTGAGGGTTTCTGCCTCCACCACCAAACCAGGCAGTGAATTTCAAACACTCACCACCCGCTGGGTGAAGAAGTTTTTCCTCATGTCCCCTCTAATCCTTCTAGCAATCACCTTAAATCTGTGCCCCCTGGTAATTGACCCTCTGCTAGGGGTCTACTCTGTCTAGGTCCCTCATAATCTTGTACACCTCGACCAGGTCACCCCTCAGCCACCTCAGTTCCAAGGAAAACAACCCCAGCCTATTCAATCTTTCCTTATAACTGCAATTTTCAAGTACTGGCAACATTCTTGTAAATCTCCTCTGTACTCTTTCCAAAGCAATTATGTCCTTTCTGTAATGTGGCAACCAGAGCTGTACACAAAATTCCAGCTATGGCCTAACATGTATACAGTTCCATAATTACATCCCTACTTTTGTAATCTATACCTAATGCATTAAAGAAATGCATTCCATATGCTTTCTTTACCACCTGTCTTGCCACCTTCAGGAGCCTGTGGACATGCACACCAAGGTCTCTCACTTCCTCTACCCCTCCCAATATCCTCCCATTTATTGTGTATTCCCTAGCTTTGTTTGCCCTCCCCAAATGCAATACCTCACACTTCTCTGGGTTGAATTCCATCTCTCATTTTTCCACCTGCTCAACCAAACCATTGATACCATTCTGGAGGCAACAGCTATTCTTTTCACTATCAACTACACGGCTAATTTTTGTACCATCTGCAAATTTCCCAATCATGCCTCCCACATTTAAGTCCAAATCATTAATTTATGCAGTAAACCGCAAGGGACACAACACTGAGCCCTGTGGACCGCCAGTGGAAACCGTTTTCCATTCGCAAAAACATCTATCAACGATTACTCTTTGTTTCCTGTCGCTGAGCCAATTCTGAATCCAACTCACCACATTCCCCTGTATCCCAAGGGCTCTTACTTTTCTGAGCAGTCTGTCATGTGGAACCCTGTCAAATCCTTACTAAAATCCATGTAGACAACATCCACGGCACTACCCTCACCAATCCTCCTTGTTACTTCCTCAAAATATTTAATTAAATTAGTAAGACACAACCATCCCCTAACAAAACAATGCTGCCGATCCCTGATTAATCTGTTCCTTTCTAAGTGACGGTTTATCCTGTCGTCTCTCACAATTGATTCTAATAATTTGCCCACCATCGAAGTCAGACTGACTGGCCTATAATTATTTGGCTTATCCCTAGCACCCTTTTTAAATAATGGTACAACGTTTGCAATCCTCTGGTACCTCACCTGTATCAAGTGAAGATTGGAAAATGATCCTCAAAGCATCTGCGATTTCCTCCTTGGCTTCCTTCAATAGCCTGGGATACAATCCATCCAACCCTGGTGACTTATCTACCTTCAAGGATGTCAGTCCTTCCAGTACATCATCTCTCACTATGCTTATTATATTTAATATTTCGCACTCCTCTAACTAAAATCCTCTCCTTAGTGAAGACAGAGACAAAGTGCCCACATCTTCAGCAATAAAGCACAAGCTACCATGTACATCTCTAATGGGCCCTACCTTTTCCTTAGTTATTCTCTTGCTCTTAATGTACTGGTAAAACATCTTTGGGTTTTCTTTGATTTTACCTGCCAATATTGTTTCATATCTTCTCTTTGCTTTCCTAATTACCTTTTTTACTTCACCCCTGTACTTTCTATACTCCTATAGGCTGTCTACAGTATTAAGTTTTTGTGACTGTCATAAGCTTTCTTTTGCTGCTTTATCTTGTCTTGTATACTTCTAGATAACCGGGGGGGCTTTCGATTTGGCAGCACCACCCTTTTTCTTTGTGGGGACATGTATACAGTGTGCCCGTAGAATCTTGCTTTTGAATGCCTCCCACTGGTCTTTCGCTGATTTTCCTTCAAGCAGCTGTAACTAGTCCACTTTCACCAGATCACACCTCAGCTTCATAAAATTTGTCTTTCCCCAATTTAGAACTTTTATTCCTGTTTTATCTTTATCCTTCTCCATAATTATATTAAATCTAACTGTATTATGGTCACTATCTCCAAAATGGTCACCCACTGCTACATTATCCACTTGTCCAGCTTCATTTCCTAATACTAAATCTAGAATTGCACTCCCTCTCATCAGGCTTGTTGCATGCTGGCTAAAAAAGTCCTCTTGAATACAGTTCAACAATTTTGTGTCCTCTGTCTATTACGTATCCCAGTTGATATTACGGTAGTTGGAGTCCCCAACTATTATTGTCTTATTGTTTTTGCACTCAGAAATTTGCCTACATATTTGTTTTGAAAAGCCTTGAAAATGTAGGATGACATTTGATTTTTGGTTTAGGCCTGGATCAAGGTAGGTTATTTCTTGATGGGGGGTGGGGGGGGGGGGGGGGGGGGGGGGGGGGGGCAGCGGCATATGAAGGAAGAGAAGTCAATATTATGCTCTATCCTTCCCTGAGCAATGCTTACTGGCTAACTCCAACTCCCTCACACTATTGGGAATCTATAGTACACTCCTAGAAGTGTGGCTGCTCCCTTTTTATTCCTGAGCCGAATCCATATAGCCTCACTTGATGATTCATTTAGTATATCAACCCTCCTCACAGATGTAATTGATTCTTTAACCAATGATGCGACACCCCCAACCTTTTTACCCCCCTCTCTACCCTGCCTGAAAACTGTGCATCCAAGAATGCTGAGCTGCCATTTCTGCCTCTCTTGAAGCCAAGTTTCCGTTATAACAATGACAAACCCCAACTAATTTAAAACTACATTCAGAGTACTATAAACTGAATTTAAAACCCACTCATCACTTCACAGTTTATTTGAAACAGATTCATCAGCAATTCATTGACAAAGAAGTGTCAAAAAAAAACCCAAAATAACAATGGCAACTAAAACAAAATGACACATCAAAGCTCTGGAACAGCAATTTTGACATTTGTCTTCACTGCAAGATTACAGTGGGAAAAACATCCTTGGTGTTTAACAATAAACATACTTAATGGCTTTAAAGGTCAATGGAAGAGTTAATGGCAGTGTTAAATATCCAATTAAAAAGGATCAACGGGGAAGCAATGTTGGTATGGTTTTGTTATAATCACTTGCAAAGGCCAACAAAAAGCCCCATCTTCCTGCATTGAGAAAGAAATGAGAGAAAAAATCAGTAAACTTAACTAAAGATCTTGCACAAATATAACTTGGAACATTAAACCATTTATTATAATGATGCTCAAGCAGAAGGACAACATAATATGTAACTGTGGAAACAGAAATTTAAAACATCCTAATATACTGATGATGCAAATAAACACGGATTGCAACACAACCATTTAGATTTGATAAAAGCAAAATACTGCAGATGCTGGAAATCTAGAACAAAAACAAAAATACCTGGAAAAACTCAGCAGGTCTGACAGCATCTGCGGAGAGGGATACAGTTGACGTTTTGAGCCCGTATGACTCTTCATCTGAACTAAAAGCTATAGAAATTAGATGAAATATAAGCTGGTAGAGGGGGGTGGGACAGTAGGAGCTTGATAGGGGGCCAGTGATAGGTGGAGGCTAAGAAGAGACTGCCAAAGATGTCATAGGCAAAAGGACAAAGGGGTGTTGACGGTGGTGATATTACCTAAAGGATGTGCTAATGCGGACATTAAGGGTAGCAAGCAAGACAAGCTAGTGGCAGATGGCCCTAGTGGGGGTGGGGTGGGGGGGACGGGATCGAAATGGGCTAAAAGGTGGAGATGAAACAATAGATCGAAATAAATAGGTGGGAAAAGAAAAATATATTTGTAAAAAAATTATAAATTATTGGGAAAAGGGGGAATCGGAAAGGGGGTAGGGATGGAGGAGAGAGTCCATGATCTAAAATTGTTGAACGCAATACTAAGTCCAGAAGACTGTAAGATGCCTAGTCGGAAGATGAGGTGCTGTTCCTTCAGTTTGCGTTGAGCTTCACTGGAACATTACAGCAGGCCAAGGACGGACATGTGGGCACGAAAGCCGGGTGGTGTGTTGAAATGGCAAGCAACAGGAAAGTCTGGATCATGCTTGCGGACAGACCGAAGGTGTTCCGCAAAGCGGTCACCCAGTCTGCGTTTGGTCTCTCCAATGTAGAAGAGACTGCACTGGGAGCAGCGAATGCAGTAGGATAAATTAAGGGAAGTGCAAGTGAAATGCTGCTTCATTTGAAAGGGATGTTTGGGCCCTTGGACGGTGAGGAGGGGGGAAGTAAAGAGGCAGGTGTTGCACCTTCTGCGGTTGCATGGGAAGGTGCCGTGGGAGAAGTAGGTGTAGATCCAGCTTCCTGTAAGGACTCCATCCCATTCTCTCAGTTCCTTCGCCTCTGTCACATCTGTTCTGATGATGCCACTTTCCAAAACAGTTCCTCTGACATGTCTCCCTCTTCCTTAACCGAGGTTTTCCACCCACATGGTTGACAGGGCCCTCAACCATGTCCGGCCCATCTCCTGTGCATCTGCCCTCACACTTTCCTCTCGCTCCCAGAACCATGATAGGGTCCCCCTTGTCCTCACTTATCACCAGCCTCCACGTTCAAAGGATCATCCTCCGCCATTTCTGCCAACTCCAGCATGATGCCACCACCAAACACATCTTCCCTTCACCCCCCCCCCCGGCAGGTTTCCGCAGGGATCGTTCCCTCCGGGACACCCTGGTCCACTCCTCCATCACCCCCTACACCTCAAGCCCCTCCCACGGCAGGACTTTGCAGGGTCGACAGGGCTGAGTTCGCCGTAGTCTTTTCCGGTGCATAGGTCGATGCCAGGTGATCCATATGGTTTAATTCCTTTTTAGTGACTTTGTAACAGTTTGATACAAATGAGTGGCTTGCTAGGCCACTTCAGAGGGCACTTAAGAGTCAACCATATTGCTGTGGGTCTGGAGTCACATGGAAGCCAGGCCAGCTAAGGACAGCAGATTTCCTTCCCTAAAAAGACATTAGTGAACCAGATGGGTCTTTACAACAATTGACAATGATTTCATGGTCATCATTAAACTTGTAATTCCTTATTTTTATTGAATTCAAATTCCACCATCTGCCGTGGCGGGATTCGAACCTGGGTCCTTTACCCCGGGTCTCTGGATTACTCATTCAGCGACAATACCAATACGCCATCGCCTCCCTGAATTCTAGACTCAAGTGGGGCTTGAACCTACAATCTTCTGACTCAAGAGGTGAGTGCTGTGAGTGCTACCACTCAGAGAAGCTTACACTTGTCAAACTGTTCCAAAAGTACCAAACTGTTGTGGTGTTAATTTTCAGTTAGATTAAATACAGTAAAAACATATTTGGAGGACAATCATCTTCTCAGGCTCCAAACGAAAGACAATACCATTGACATTTCCAACTATTGAGAGAAATTAATTTTAGATCGTTAATGCCTGAAGCTCCTTCATAAGCTGTGAGCATTGTAGATTTCCGGCAACGTGCTTCTGATAATTGAGGTTCTCACTCTATTCACATTTTAACCACACAATTGACTACCAAATGAATCACTGTCCATGAATCTCAGTTATGAATCTTGGCTAAGAATTTGCACCAATACAGCTCTTGACCAAACACTGACTGAAAAATAAATGAAAATGTTGAGTTATGAAAACTCAGTTTGGTATATTATGCATTAGACAGTACAGAAGAAAACTATTGTATGACCATACTGCTAAAACTCAAAGAAAAAATAACCAGTAGGATGCAAAGCTGACAATGTAGAGTTTGTTCCAATTTATACTGAATGTTGGCAGTTCATAGATATCCACTTCCTGCTATTTCAATTATGAATCACATCTCACCTCCCATTGTGAACATCTGGAGTTCCGTCTTATTAACTGAACTGTATAATTCAGGACAGCTGCTCCTATTCAACTAGAATTTCTATATTCAAATCGCTGTCATTATAAAGTCTAGAAGATAAGATCAAATTAGAAAGTGATATCTACTGTAATTCACTTAGTATTATAAATGTTGAAAAACTGATCTATGAATTATATAGTACAGTCTCTAGCTTAAACAGATTTACTACCTGATTAATGTGAAATATTCTATGTATTTCCATTGTCCTAAATCTGACATCATGGCCAGATTTATATTTCTCAAAATTGCTAAGAAAAAAAGGCTAGAAAACATGTTACAATAAGTTCCATGAATACATTTGTAAGTTAACTGTGGTTTTAAATTCAACTTTAGATTTTTGTGCTGCAATGGAAGCCTGGGTACAGTAAACAAATATTTAATTTTAAAGTAAGAGAATTGAAGAAATAGAATTGACACAAAACATGAAGACCATACAACAAACATGGGTAGTAGATAGCCTACAGTACAGAGGCCAGATTAATAAAAAGGTATCACTGTATGAAATGAAGTCTCTTAAGTATCTATTAAATAACAATGTAAAATGCTATTTTGTGATTAAGCACACAAGTTAGACAAAGATGTTTTAACTTAAAGAGAAGCTATATCCACCTTAATTGCCAGTTACTTCTAATGCTTTATTGGTAACTCTCTAACAGCTCATCCAAACCAGGAGAAAGTTCCAGGAAGGAGTAGGGATTATTACGTCAAAGTTCCACTTCAATTTTAACTACACATGTATCTGTTGTCAGGTTACTCCTGCTAGCACTTTTTAATGGTTTAAATTATGCAGGACAAAAGGCACAAGAAACATTTTAATTTTGGTTTTCCCTTCTTCTACAAACTTATTGCAACTGTGTCATAATACTAAGAAGTGTTGGGGTCAAAAGAATCTGACACTATGACCAGAGGGCAGAAACTATGCCAGTTGTAATAAAAACCAAGTGCTGAAAAAAGTAAGCAGACCTCGCAGCATTGGTGGAAAGAGAAACGATCAATGTCAGATTGCCACTCTGTGCCCAATTACTTACAATAAATTTCCGTGCCTGTCTTGCCCGACCTTCTGACTCAGGCTGGGCAAAATCCAGGCAACACAACTGCCCTCCGGGTCTAGCATCGCAGTCCAGCAGAATCAGATTGAAGCAGGACACACCCCTTTGTTATGGTACTAGCTGCCATAAACCAGATAAGTTAAAGGTCACATTGAAATTGACAGGCCAAGGAGCAGGTTAAGCGTTGGAGGGGGAGTCGAGCTGGTTTGGGAGGGTGAAGGGTGAGGTCAGGTCGGTGGGGGGCTGCTTAGTTGGGCGGTGGGGGAGAGCAGTAGGGAGAGTCTCCTACAAGGTCAAGGGTGTGGGGGAGACCTGTGGCAGGGGTTCAGTCTAGGTCTTTATAATAGTTACCTAGAAGTTAGAAGAACTTTCAATGATTCTCCTAACCTTTCCGAGTAACTATTTGTGTAACACAACTGGAACCTTCCGATCTTTGCGATTTAAATCTCATTTTCGGATCGTTCTTAGTGCAAGGCAATTGTCCTGAAGGAACTTGCACTTTTGGGCAATTGCTGTGCGAACCCTTACTTGTGAAGTTCCAAGAGGGATTCCCCAGTGCATCTGTGGACTACCCCCCCCACATCCGAAGCTGGGGAGCTCTGAGGCTACCTCCAATGTTTCTTCAGTTTCAAAGTCATCAGATTGGACTCAAGACGTTAACTGTTTCTCTCTTCGCATACGCTGTCAGGCCTGCTGATTTTTTCCAGAATTTTGTTTTTATTTCAGATCTTGCCTATCTGCAGTATTTTGCTTTTATAGCTATGCCAGTAGGTTTGGCTGACAGAGAGTAATGGCAGTAGCATAGGATAAATATCCTCATTGTGCACATGATGAGCTATCCTTATAGTCTTGGAGCTGGTTTAAATTAGCCTCATGGTTCATGCTAAAAGTATTAAACTAAAATTATGGTAAATAAAACTATATTTAGTGAAGCGATTGGCATCAGCTATCTTTAGTAGCAAGTGCTGTTATTTTGAAAACGGGCATTTATGTACTGCAAAAAACTTTCCCAATCTTGAAGAACCAATCGAGATTATCATCGACACCTAATCACCTGCAACAATGTTAATAACTTTGGAAATTTGGCAGGGGATTAAAAAAAAACTGGTGTGCCAAGTACTGTGAATCTGTTCCTAATGACAGCCTCAGATCATGGACAACTATGTGAGGAGGCGGTGGCGTAATGGTAATGTCACCCGACTAGTAATGCTCTGAGAACGTGGATTCAAATCCCACAATGGTGGAATTTAAATTCAGTTAATGAATCCTGAATTAAAAGGCTAGTCTTGGTAATAATGATCATGAAAACATTGTTGATTGCCGTTGAATGACCTTTAGAAAAGGAAATCTGCTGCCCTACCCTCTGGAATGATCTAGCAAGCCATTACAAAGCCTACAAAAAGGAATGAAACAAGATGGATCACCCGGCATCGACCTAGGCACCGGAAACAACAATTTGGGTGCACCTACTGCACCCACCGCCCTCCAGCTCAGCTGATGAATCAGTGCTCCTCCATGTTGAATGCCACTTGGAGGAAGCATTGAGGGTGGCAAGAGCACAGAATGTACTCTGGGTGGTGGAATTCAATGTTCATCCCAAGGGTGGCTCAGTAACAACACTACTGACCGTGCTGGCTGAGTCCTAAAGGACATAGGTGCTAGACTGGATCTGTAGGAGATGGTGAGGGAACCAAAAAGAGGAAAAATCCTACTTGACATTGTCCTCACAAATCTATCTGTCTCAGGTGCACCTGTCCATGATAGTATTGGTAGGAGTGACCACCGCACTATCCTTGTGGAGACAAAGTCCTATCTTCACATTGAGGATACCTCCATGTTAGCTCCATGTTACGTGGAACTACCATGGTAAATGGGATAGATTTCAAACAGATCTAACAACTCAAAAACTGGGCACCCATGAGGCGCTGAGGGCCATCAACAGCAGCAGAATTGTATACAACCACAATTTGTAACCTCATGGCCCAGCATATCCCCTCTACCACTGCCTCAACCGGGTATCAACCCTGGTTCTATAAAGAGTGCAGGAGGACGTGCTCAGAACATCACCAGGTATTACTAAAAGAAAACGGTGTCAGCCTGGTGAAGCAAGAACACAAGGCTACTTTTGCATGCCAAACACCAAAAGCAGCACACGATAGACAGAGCTAATGGATCCCACAACCAATGGATCAGATTCAAGCTCTGCCGTCCTGCATCCAGCCGTGAATGATGGTAGACAATTAAACAGCTCACTGCAGGAGGCCACTGCATAAAGAACCCCATCCTCAATGATGGGGGAGCCCAACACAGTGCAAAAGACAGGTCTGAAGCATTTGCAACAATCGTCAACCAGAAGTGCCAAGTGGATGGTCCATCATGGCCTCCTCCTGAGGTCCCCAGCATCAATGATGCCAGTCTTAAGCCAATTCGATTCACTTCACATGATTAAAGAAACAGCTGAAGGCACTGGATACTGATAAGGCTATGGGCCTCAACAGCATTCCAGCAATAGTACTGAAGGCTTGTGCTCCAGAACTTGCTGCGCTCTTAGCCAAGCTGTTTCAGTACAGATACCATGCTGGCATCTACCCAGCAATGTAGAAAACTGCCCAGGTATGTTCTGCCAATAAAAAGCAGGGCAAATCCAACCTGACCAATTATTGTCCCATCAGTCTACTCTCAATCATCAGGAAAATGTTAGAAAGGGCGTTGACAGCGCTATCAAGCAACACTTACTCAGCAATAACCTGCTCACTGATGCTCAGTTTGGGTTCCACCAGGGCCACTCAGCTCCTGACCTCATTACAGCCTTAGTCCAAGCCTGGACAAAAAGGCTAACTCCTGAGGTGAGGTGAGAGTGACTGCCCTTGAGGTCAAGGCAGCACATGACCAAGTGTGGCATCAAGGAGCCCTAGCAAAACTGGAGTCAATGGGAATCAGGGGGAAAACTCTCCAATGGCTGCTTGTTGGAGGTCAATGATCTCAGTCCCAGGGCATCACTGCAGGAGATCCTCAGGGTGGTGTCCAAGGTCCAACCATCTTCAGCTGCTTCATAAAAGGCCTTCATTCCATCATAAGGTCAGAAGTGGGGATGTTTGCTGATGATTGTACAATATTCAGCACCATTCACAACTCCTTAAGTATTGAAGCAGTATGTGTCCAAATGCAGCAAGACTCAGGCGTGGACTGACAAGTGGCAAGTAACATTTGCACCACAGAAGTGCTGGGCAATGACCACCTCCAATAAGCGAGAACCCAACCATCTCTCCATAATGTTTAGTGGCATTACCTTTGCTGAATCCCCCAATATCAACATTCTGGGTGTTACCATTGACCAGAAACTGAACTGGACCAGACATATAAATACTATGGCTAAAAAAGGTCAGAGATTGGGAATTCTATGGTGAGTAATTCACCTCCTGACTCCCCAAAGCCTGTCCACCATCTACAAGGCACATGTGATGGAATACTCTCCATTTGTCTGGATGAGTGCAGCTCCAACAACACCCGAAGCTCGACACCATCCAGGACAAAGCAGTCTGCTTGACTGGTACAAGCACCTCACCAAGGATCCTTCAATACCACCTTCCAAACCAGTGGCCTCTGCCACCTAAAAAGGGCAAGTGCAACAGAGGCATGGGAACACCACCGCCCACAAGTTCCCCTCCAAGTCACACACCATCCTGACTTAGAACTATATTGCTGTTCCTTCATCGCTGCTGGGTCAAAATCATGGAATTCCCTCCCTAACAGCAGTGTGCGCACACCTACACCACATGGACTGCAGCAGTTCATGAAGGTGGCTCACCACCACCTTCTCAAGGGCAATTAGGGGTGGGCAATAAACGCTGGCCTAGCCAGCGACATCTACGTCCCATGAATTTTTCTTTTTTTTTTTAAATCCCATGGGGTCAAGTGGACGTGCACCTTCTAGCTTGCATTATGAACAAGGTTGCTTGTGGAAGTGGGACAGTGGCTACAGGGATGAGACAAACCCAGATAATAATCCATTAGTCATCACAGTCTTCAGACTCCGACAGTGCACACTTTGAACATTTTAAAGTGACATCACGCTGTTTCCCATGTTTTAAGTTTTAAAAGGATTTGGTGTATTGAAGGCCATCTATAGTTCATAATTTATAAGTGTCTGTGGTTTCTTCGTGGCCTTTGTATATTTCCAATGCATTTTTTTTTGCTAGCGTTCTTCCTTTGTGACTGTCCGTTAATACATGTTCACTATGAACATTCTGTCCTACAGGCCATAACTGTGTAATTTAAAGTCTGACCATTAAACTTGTTCATAATTCTGTTCAAGTAAAATGGAAGCATCTATAACAAGTTAAGTTTCTCTTTTTAAGAAAATTTAGAAGAATATATCATGAAACCACTAAAGAAGTAAAATTCAATTAAATCATGCATCATCTCATTTAGTTTGCATGTCCCTTCACATGTTGTGTCCTAACGATTTATCAAAATAAATGGTAAACCTGGGATGGCATTTGGCATTGCTACACCACTTCAATGGGTTATAATGGCAGTAAGATGCAAATTTTCCATACATAGTTTTTATTTTTAGTAGTGACATCAGAGGAACTAGAGAGTTGAAACCATGAGGTTTCCGTATTGCAATGAAGGGGACCATTTACTTTTTTTTTTTATTCATTCGAAGGATGTGGGCTTCACTGGCTAGGCCAGCATTTATTTCCCATCCTTAATTGCCCTTGAGAAGATGGTGGTGAGCTGCCATCTTGAACTGCTGCAGTCCATGTGGTATAGGTATACCACAATGCTTCACTGATGTTAGTTTAGGGAGGTATATTAGCTATATTACCTGTATATTACCTGAGCATGCAGATGGAGCCTTAGCTTAAATGCCTCATGTGAAAAATCCGCCTAAATTTTGTGTTCAAGCCTGGGGGTTGGACTTGAACCCATGACATTCTGATTCAAGACCAGAGTGCTATCACTGAGCCCTGTTGACTCAGTATTAAACTACTGATAGATTCTACTTATAAGTCCCTTGCAAATGTTAGGAGCATACATTGTTCAATTATGGAACTGCAACCTATGATTTATCAGCCAACAAAAAGAATGGATAGAAAAGTCACCAAGCTGGTGGTGAGCAATTTTGTGTTAAACACATCCGTCAATTTCTGGTTGTGCAATTGTAGAACTGCAATCTATGAATTATGAGCCAAACGGATGGAAAATCACTGGCTTGCAGTCAGCATTTTATGTTAAACACATCCTTTAATTGCTTGGAGCGCAGAAGTGGAATATTTACCTGTCATCATTTACCACCCAAGATTTAGATTTATACTAACAGTCTATAAAATTAAAGAAAAGCTAGGGATTTAATGGCACAACTAGTTGGCATGCTGTTCTTTTCTCTTTGGATCTTTGGTATAAATCCAGTCCAAACTGATGGAATAAAGGTGTTCTCTGCTGGTTGTTAGTTTTCCACACTGAGTGAAGATGACTTAAAATCACTAATTGCCAGCAGAGATGGATCTACAACAAAATTATTTGCAATTTGGCAAAACTGGCAATCTCACTCAAAACGTAACTGGTCTGGGAATTAGAAACCCTCACACAGATGTGCACTTATGAAATTAAGATACATCTTCAGGAGAAAAGCAGAGACAGCTTTACTTAGCATCTGTCTATTTTGTAGCCGAGAAGAGAATATTTGACGGTAACATTGGGTGCCCAAAGTGTCAAAATATCCCACTCACCAAAAACAATGAAGAGGTGCAGCTTGCCTTTCTTAAAATATTTTCATGGTCACAACATGGTGTCATGATAATATTTAACCATCAAATAACTTCCGTTTGTATGACTCTTTATATCTCTCAAACCACGATTAAAACTGAATTTTCTACTGTGTGACATCAACCATTCAGGGGATTTTGACACAAATATTGCCTTACTGAATTCTTAAAGCTTTTAAAATATTGGCCAGATTTTGCAGTCAAAATAGCAGGGAGGTTAATGGTAGTTGTCATTACTTTATCATAAATTTGACAGAAAAATTCAGATGAGGGGCAGGTGCAGAGTTAAATGGCAATAACCAAATGTTATTATCCGAGGTGCATCACTTTCCCATTAGCTTCACAAAACAGGGTTTTGCTGTCTGACTCTACATTGAAATGCATTGAATGGCACGAACTTGCTGCGCCTGTGTAGTAGATATGAACTAAATTCCCCAAAAAGTTGTCTTGTCATTGTAATTACAAGCATCTTGTAACAACATGATAACCATCAAATTACTGCCAGTCAGCCTCTTTGAAAAGAGGTTGAAAATTAGCTATTAGAAGTGTGAATCCTCATTTTCATTAGGTATTACTTGCTGTTAGAGGTTTTGAAAGTAATTGATTTGTCATTGAATTCACCCATTTGCACTTTCCTCTTTGTCATTGTTTATTTTTGATCCTTAAATCAGATTGGTTAAGGAAATGCACAAATCTTTGCCCCAATCAGTCAGAACCCAGATGTGGTTTCAACTTGCTGCACCATTATCAGCTGGCACTTTCAGTAACTTGTCACACAAATTTTGAAAACCTAAAAAAAGTGCAAGGGCAAATCCAGTTGATGGCAGATGCTAGTCGATGCCCTCGTGCAACCAAGTTTAGATCAAGTCTAAAGAAGTGACCAGAAGGAAATAAAAAAAAATCAGGCATGATTGGTATTCAGCTGATCAAATTTAGTGTTTCCATTCAAAAAAAATACAGAAAAGACAAATGAGTTGGCTTTGTGCTTTCCATTTTATTTTCATTTCGGTGTTAATTCCTCATACACTCTATCCTTATTTAACAGTCCTTAGAAATGTTTTCTTATTCGTTCATGGGATGTGAGTGTTGCTGGCTATGCCAGCATTTACTGCCCATCCCTAATTGCCCTTTTTCAGAGGGCATTTAAGAGTCAACCACATCGCGGTGGGTCTGGAGTCACATGTACATATGAACATGAGCAGTAGGCCATTCAGATCCTTAAGCCTGCTACGCCATTTAATAAGATCATGGCTGATCTAATAGAAACCTGAAATCTGCATCCCACCTACCCTGATAACCTATCAATTACCTCCTTGCTTACCAAGAACCTATCCACCTCTGCCTTAAAAATATTCAGACTCTGCTTTCACTACCTTTTCAAGAAGAGGGTTCCAAAGACTCTCAACAATCTGAATGAAAAAAATTTGCCTCATCTTTGTTTTAAATGGGCGACCCCTTGTTTTTAAACAGTGACCCCTAGTTGTAGATTCCTCCACAAGAGGAAACATCCTCTCCGCATCCACCCTGTCAAGACTCCTCAGGGTCTTATATTTTCAATCAAGTCACCTCTTACTCTTTTAAACGCCAGTGGATACAAGCCTAATCTGTCCAACCTTTCCTCTTAAAACTACCCACCTATTCCAGGTATTAGTCTGGTAAACCTGCTCTGAACTGCTTCCTTTCCTACCTATCTTTGTGTCATTAGCAAATTTGGCAACCATCTCTTCAATCCCTTCATCCAAGTAATTTATATAAATTATAAACAGTTGAGGTCCCAGCACTGATCCCCATGGCATGCCACTCGTTACATCTTGCCAACCTGAAAAAGACTCATTTATACCTACGCTCTGCTTCCTGTTAACCAGCCAATCTTCTGTCCATGTCAATATGTTATCTCCTATGCCATGTGCTTTTATTTTCTGCAATAACCTTTGATGCAGCAGTTTATCAAAAGCCTTCTGGAAATCTAAGTACAGTACATCCACTGGTTCCCCTTTATCCACAGCATATGTTACTTCCTCAAAGAACTCTAATAAAGTTGATTAAACATGATTTCCCCTTTACAAAACAAAGTTGGCTCGCCCTGATGATCTTGAGCTTATCTAAATGCCCTGCCATAACTTCTTTAATAGCTTCTAACATTTTCCCAAGACAGATGTTAAGCTAACTGGCCTGTAGTTTCCCACTTTGTCTCCCTCCCTTTTTGAATAATGGAGTTACATTTGCTATCTTCCAAGTTAATAGGACCTTCACCGAATTTAGGGAGTTTTGAAAATTAAAACCAATGTATCAGGTATCTCACTGGGCACTTCTTTTCAAGACCCTAGGATGAAGTCCATCAGGACCTGGGCTCTTGCCAGCCCACAGCATCAACAATTTACTCAGTACCACTTCTCTGGTGACTGTAATCTTCCTGACTTCTTTCACTTCCTGGTTTATAGCTGCTTCTGGGATGTTAGTTGCATCCTCTATAGTGAAAACTGATGCAAAATACCTCTTCAATTCATCTGCCATCTGCTTGTTTTCCATTATCAATTCTCCAGACTCATTTTGCTTAGGACCAAAGCTCACTTTGTTAACTCTTACCATCTATTTTTATATTTCTGGCTAGCTTTCTCTCATACTCTAATTTTTCCCTCCTTATTAGTCTTTTAGTCATTCTTTGCTGTTCCTTATATTCTGTCCAATCTTCTAGCCTTCCACCTATCTTTGCACAATTATATGCTTTTTCTTTAAACTTGATACTAGCTTTAACCTTTCTGGTTAACCACGAATGGTGTGTCCAAGCCTTGGACTTCTTACTCGTTGGAATGTAACTATTCTGTGTAATCTGAAATATCCCCTTAAATGTTAGCCACTGCATCACTATTGACCTATCCCTTAACCTAATTTGCCAATTCACTTTAGCAGATCAGTTTTCATGCGCTCATAACTGCACTTAGTTAGTCTCAGACCCACTCCTCTCTCCCTCAAACTGAATGTAAAATTCAATAATATTGTGGTTGCTGCTAACTAAGGGCACCTTCACTATGGGCAGAATCTTCTGGTAGGCATGCAGGGACAGGCCCTGCATGCTGACGCGTAAAACGAGGTGTAAAATGAGGTGCAGTGATATCGGGCGTGCGTCCTGTCACCGCGTGTCATTCCGATCTTCAGTTCGGCGGGCACGCACTGGAGTTGGCTGCACGCCCGCCGAACTGTCAAAGGCCTATTAAGGCCATTAATCAACAAATTGAAGCAGTTGTCAGGGCTGCCTGTCCAACCTTAAGGTTGACAGGCAGGCGAAGAGCCGAGGCAGCCTTTGCGTTTTTCGTGGAAGCTCATCCACGAGCAGGATGAGATTTCATGAAGGTTTATAACCTTAATAAAAATTTTTATTAAAGCACATTGACATGCCACCGCTCATGTAACACTGTCACATGAGGAGACACATCTGAATAATTTTTTAAATTCTTTTTCTTCAAGCTCTCATAATCAAATTAATCTCAGAGGCAGCTCCGTGCCTCGGGGAGATTTCTGCGCTCTTTTGCGCACATGCGTGAAAGAGCGCAGGCCCCGACTCTCCCTCCTCCCCTTGCCCGCACAAGTAGCGCTGAGTGCTTCCGGGTGCACGTCACTGGGTGGGCCTTAATTGGCCCACCCATGCAAAAATGGCAGCACGCAGCCGATTGAGGGCAGCGATCGGCTGGGCTCCCGCCCACTTCCACTTCCGCCCAGCCCGCCTGATGGGGAGAAGATTCTCTCCTACGAGATCATTAATTACTCCTGTCTCACCGCACAATACCAAGTCTAGCATAGCCTACTCTCTGGTTGGCTCCAGAACATGCTGTTCTAAGAAGTTATCCCAAAAACATTCAAGGTACTCCTCATCTAGGCTATCTTTGCCATCTTACTTTTCCAGTCTGTATGTAAATTAAAATCTCCCTTGATTATCGCTGTGCCTTTCTGACAAGCTCCAATTCTTTCTTCCTTTATGCTCACCCCCACCATGTGGTTACTGTTTGGGGGTCTGTACACAACTCCCACAAGTGACTTCTTGCCTTCACCATTCCTCATCTCTACCTAAACCGCTTCCACATCCTGGTTTCCTGAACTTGGGTCATCCCTCTCTATTGTGCTAATACCATCATTAACTAACAAAGTCACCCTTCCACCCTTTCCTTGCCTCCTAAGCCACACCAGGTAAGAACAGCAGGTTTCTTTCCCTAAAGGACATTAATGAACCAGATGGTAACACAGACATGCTTCAATGAGTGCCCAGCAATAACCATTAAATTCAACAGAAATATCAATATGATTACAAAATAAGGCAGCTGGGATGAATAAAAAAATAAAACAAATGAAACATTTGCAGAATGCGGTATCACAATTATTATAAGTCACTGAGGTAACTCTGATTTCACCATAAGGGTAGGAATTTGGCTGAGTGGATCATCTGCCTGATTTTAATGCCAATCACTTCAATGGAATTGAAAACACACAGGTTCTATAATGAGTGGTCCACTTTGACAGGTTTCCAACAATGTGGTGAAGACAAATATTTATCACAATGTGAAACCAAAGGGAATAATGCAAAATAGTTTCCATGGTAGAGTGTATTGTTTCAATACCAATGACATAGCTCATAAACATACCTGCATTGGACCTGGAATACATGATAACACCCGCTCAATGTTCTCAGTAGTTACTTCTACATCATTCACAGCAATGAGAGCATCACCTAATGGGCAGAAGTCCAATATTAGTACTTGTGACTATTTTAACAATTTAGGAAATTCACACAACCAACATGCAAATACTGCCTTAATCTTCAATTATTTTCCAAACTCAGTTACTAATATACTACTTTATTTTAGGGATTATACTCATTGCAGCGAAGTCAACTGCAGATTCCCCCATAAAACTCTGTATTAAGTTCTCAATTTAAGTTGAATCGGTTTCAGCCAAAATGTTTGGTTCTTAATAATGTTACAATCCCTGTGGAGACTAATGGTGTGAAAGAACCCATTTTCCCAAACGACTCCATCAGAAAAAAACCCAATGGGCAAGATTTAACTTTTTTAAAAACTTTTACTGTAACAATCAAACTAAATTCATTAAACATGAATTAACAGGCAAATTATATTTCACAGAAACTATAAGATTCACTTTTAATTGTTGATACAACAAAGATAGGTCTCTCAGATTTCTTCAGTAACCCCTTCATCATATACGGCTACCAAGTACCATAAAACTGTTTTTCCCAAGTAGAATTTCAGTTTAATTCATTCATGCCGGAGTTAGGTCTGAAATCCCAACTAACAACAGCCACCCGAGTTTCATGGGTGGCAATTGCCATCAAAAGGCAGACCGTTCCGAATCCTTCAAAACATTTGTTCTCAGAATCAGCCATGTCATGACTTTCCACCTTAGCAATCTTACACTCATAGCTTTAAAGCCACTTTCGTGTTCTCTGTTCTCTCTCTTCTGAAAACAAGCTGCCCTTTTCAGAGCCCTGCTTGTTCTGACCTGTACTGTTCAGCTCCTGTTCTTAATCTCATCTCCTACTGCTGAAACAAAAACTACACTTTTAAATTAAACAAAACAAACATAATTATGATAATTCTGACCCAATGGGCTGAAATCCGATCTCCCAATCAGCTGTTTCCCTAGCAACGGAAGGCACAGGTTAATTTCTCAGAAATAATCTTACAGCCAAAAATCCAGGGTTACATACCACTTGAAAACTAAAGCTTAGCTTCACTATTGCTAGGGAGTATCCTAAAGATACAGGCTTTAAAATAAGTTCATCGCAATACACAGAAATAAAAATAAACCCTAATAAGCCAAACAATAGCCCACACCATTCCGGAATGCTTTGAAGTGTTTTAATGAAGAATGACAGGTTGCTTGCTGATCTTTAGCCAGCAAACAGTATGCAGAACAAAAAATATTAGAACATTGGGCCTGAACTCAGAGTGACAATCAGCATCAGGCAGCCAGTCCACTCCTGGCTCTTTACATTAATTTTTTTCCCAGCCTGTCTCACCCAACTTTCCAACTCAGGCCAGGTGAGATCCGAGAAGTGCAGCGTGTCACCGGGGCTTAGCGTCAAAGGACAGCTATGTCAAAACTATGTTGAAGGGAAGGAGGCTATGCTCCCTTTTTCCTTTCACAGCTGTAGCTGCCATAAGCCAAGTAAGTGAAAGGTCCATTGAAGCTTAAAGGCCCTTGACAAACAGGGAGAAGGTAAGCCTATAAGGTAAATGGGTAGTGATTGGGGGGTTGGAGGTGGTGGGTCGGGCCTGACAGGCGGGAAGGGGCAGGGGTAGGAAAAAGAATCCCCCATGGGGATGGGGAAATCCTGTGGGATTGGAAGTTTCTGTTTGGGGGGTGGGAGGTGGCAGGTTAGTCCCTTAAGGGTACGGGAAGTCACGTAGTGGGGGTAGTTAGTGGGGGTAGGGGGCAATGTTAGCCTAAGAGCCATGGGTGGGTCCCCAATACGATGGTGTCCTGGAGCTCCGAAATTACAGCCCAATAATTTAGACCATAGGCAAGAAAACAAAGTGCAATGGAGAGTAATTGCTTTAGAAATTTGAGAATAGCGATAGAAGGACAGTTATTTAGATTGCAGAACATTGCTTTCTACCTTCCTCCAAAGTAAGTAAGTGTCAGCCATGACTCAGTTGCTAGCATTCTCACCTCTCGGTCACAATGTTCCAGTTCAAGTCCCACTGCTGGGCTTGATTACAAAAATCAAGGCTGACACTCCAGTACAGTACTGAGGGAAGCACTGTAGGAAGTGGTGTCTTTTGGGTGAGACACAGGCCTCATCTGCCTGTTTGGGTGAACGCATAAGATCCCAAGGCACCTTTTTGAAGAGGAGGGAAGTTATCACTGCTGTCCTGGCCAATATTTATCTCTCAATCAACATTCAGTTTCTCACTTTCTAAGGTGTAGGTAGTTTGTTTTCTCTCTTCCAAAGTGCACCACCTCGCATTCAACAATGTTGAAGTCCATTTTCCACTTAATGACTAGATAATCTGCTTTCATTTATCACATTGCTATTTGTGGGAGTTTGCTATATTGCACCAGTCACTACACTTCAAAAATACTTCATTGGCTGTGAAGTGCTTGGAGACATTTGGTGTTTCTGAAAAACTCTACATAAATGAAAGACGTTTTTTCTTTCAATGATCACTCCTGGGACCACTGCTATTCATGAAAAGATATTAATGGCCTGGATTTAAGAACAAGTCAAAATTTGCAGATGATACCAGAATGTGGGATATGGTTAACACTCAGGAAGAATGCAATATAATACAAACACATTAGGAAACTTGCAGACTGATGTTGATTTTCCACTTAACTGCCCAAAATAGATGAATGAGAGATGCTGTGCTTTGGTAGCAAAACAAATATCACCTACATCTCAAAGAAAGAAACTGAATGGATACAACAGCAAAGGGACTGAGGGATACAAGTGAAGAAATCATTTAAAAGTAGCACTGCAGGTTAGCAAAGCAATTAAAAATAACAAAGCACAGGGATTTATTTTTAAGTGCGTATAATTAACAAGCAGTATTTGTGAGGCCGCATAACGCACAGTTCTGATCTCCATACTAAAAGTGCTGGAGAACGTGCAAAAAAGATTTATATGGATGGTACCAGGAGTGAGTGATTACAACTATTGGGAAACATTGAACAGATTGGAGCTTTTTTCTTTAGAAAAGGAGAAGACATATGGAAGACCTGATAGAGATCTTTAAAATGAATAGGTTGGACAGGATAGATGTGGTGTGGAGAGAGTGCTTCCACTTGTGAAATAATCCAAAAGTAGAGATCATAAATTAAAAGTACTAAATAAAGCCAACAGGGAAATAAGGAGAAATTTATTTATTCAGGGAATAGTTAGAAAGTGGAACTTGTTACACATAAGCATAGCAAATAGAAGCAGGAGTAGGTCATTCGGCCTTTCGAGCCTGCTCCACCATTCAATATGATCACGGCTGATCTTCTATCTCAACGTCATGCTCGCGCTCTCTCCCCATACCCCTTGACACCTTGAGTCTGGAAATCAGAATTTTAAACGTTTCAATGAGATCCCCCTCATTCTTCTAAACTCCAGTGAATGCAGGCCTAGTCGGCCTAATCTCTCCTCATACGACAATCCTGCCATCCCAGGAATCAGTCTGGTGAACCTTCGCTGCACTCCCTCAATGGCAAGTATATCCTTTCTTAGGTAAGGAGACCAAAACTGAATACAATGCTCCAGGTGTGGTCTCACCAAGGCCCTGTATAGCTGCACTAAGACATCCTTGCTCCTCCACTCAAGTCTTGTCACAATGAAAGCCAACATACCATTTGCCTTCTTAACTGCTTGCTGCACCTGCATGCTTGCTTTCAATGATTGGCGTACAAGGACACCAAGGTCCCTTTGTACATCAACATTTCCCAATCGATCACCATTTAAATAATACTCTGCCATTTTGTCTTTCCTACCAAAGTTATATTGCATCTGCAGTGTATTGGCCCATTCAACTTGTCTAAATTACCTTGAAGCCTCTTAATCCTCCTCACCACTCACATTCCCACTTACTTCTTGTGGTATGACACAAAACTAATTGAGAAAAATAAGTTAGCTAGTTTTCTTTTGAAAGCATCTAAGTATGAGAGAAAAGGGAATAGAAAAATATGTTGAGACTCAGGCAGGGTAGATGGAATGGAAGGAGATTGTGGGGAGTATAAACACCAGCACAGACTAGTTGGGCAAAATATCCCATTTCTTTGCTGTATATTCTATCATTCCTTATACAATGTCCTTTCCTTATAAGCTGATTGGCCTGTTGCATGCCGTCCCGTTCTAACAAGCTGATTTGATCGCTAATGGCTTTTATTTAGATTAGTTGATTTCTTTAGATTAGTTGATTGTAGCTTTACCAAATTTGTCAAAAGCTGAAAATGTTACCTCACTGGTGTGTCCTTCCAGTTACAGCAGAGGCAAAAGGTATATTTTGTTCATTCATTTGAAACCAATACAAATTTGCACTTTTGGGAATTTACTATAAAACTAAATTTCGACATTTGGACCTATTATTATTCGATAAGATCATTATACATTTTTTTTTGTCTGAATTATCTCAGAACAATACAGAGATGACACTAGTTCCAAATCTACAACAGGTTTATTTACAATACTTTAAAACATCTCAGAGCTCATAGGATTTCTACACACACATGGTGGCAACAAATAGAGGTTAATGGGTATGATCTTATAGCCAAAACAGAGATATAGTTACAAGGATATCAAAACTAGGAACTAAATATTCAGGGTATGAGAATTTTCAAAAGGACAGCCAGGGAGGAAAGGATGGTGGGGTAGCCTTGCTAGTACGAGATTGAATAAGTATGATAGCAAGAAATGATCTTGAATCAGAAGGTGTAGAATCCATATGGGTAGAGGTAAGAAATAAGAAGGGGAAGATGACACTGCCGGGAGTAGTCTATAGGCCTCCGAAAAGTGGCTATGCTGTAGGACAGAGAATAAATCAGGAGGTAATGAGGGCATGTAAAAAAGGCAGTGCATTAATCATGGGTGACTTTAATCTTCATGTAGATTGGGAAAATCAAATGGCAGAGGTAGCCATGAGCAAGAATTCATAGGGTGTATTTGGGACAGTTTCCTAGAACAATATGTTGTGGATCCAACCAGGGATCAGGCTATTCTGGATCTGGTAATGTGTAATGAGGCAGGTTTAATAAATAATCTCAGTAAAAGATCCCCGAGGAAACAGTGACCATAACGCGGTAGAATTTAGCATTCAGTTTGACAGTGAGAAGCTTGGGTTGGAAACAGCTGTGCTAAATTTAAATAAGGGTAATCATGAAGGAATGAGGGCCAAGTTGGCTGGAGTGGACTGGGAAAGGAGTTTAGCAGAAAAAACAGTTGATAAACAATGGCAGACGTTTAAGAAAATAATTCATGACTCTCAACAAAGATATATCCCAGTGAGGAAGAAGGATTCAAGGAAGGTGATAAACTGACCATGGTTAACCAAGGAAGTCAAGGATAGTTTCAAATTGAAAGAAAAAACATACAATGTGGCAAAGATTAGTGGTAAAGCAGAGGATTGGGAAAGTTTTAAAAACCAACAGAAGATGGCCAAAGAATAATAGAGAGAGAGAAAATAAACTTTGAGGGTAAACTAGTAAGTAATATAAAAACAGATAGTAAGAGCTTCTTTATATATGTAAAAAGGAAGAGATAGGCCAAGGTCAATATAGGCCCCTCAAAGAATGAAGCTGGGGAAATAATGGGGAGCCAGGAAATGGCAGGGGAGTAAATACTTTGCATCAGTCTTCACAGTAGAAGACGCTAATAGCTTTCCAAAAATATGAAATAATCAAGGGGCAAAAGTTTGGGGGGGGTGGGGGAAAGAGGAGAGAGGAAGAGGAGGAGGGAGGAATACATACAATGACTAATCACTAGAGAAAAAGTATCAGGGAAACTAAAGGCCATTAAGTTCCCTGGACCTGATGGGTTGCATCCCAGGATATTAAAGGAAGTAATTGCAGAGATAGTGGATGCACTGATAGTAATCTTCCAAGAATTTTAGATCGTGGAAAAGTCCAGAACGATTGGAAAACTGCCAATGTAACACCCTGATTCAAAAAGGGAGGAAAAAAAAGATAACTATAGGCCAGTTCGCTTAACATCCATCATTGGGAAAATGTTAGGGTCTATTATAAAGAATATAACAGCAGAGCATTTAGAAATGCATAATTTCATCAAGCAGAGTCAGCATGGCTTCATGAAGGGGAAATCATGTCTGACAAATTTATTAAAAATTTTGAGATGATAACAAGCAGGATAGATAAAGGGGAACCAGTAGATTTAATATATATGGATTTCCAAAAAGTGTTTAATAAGATACCGCACACAAACTCTTCTGAACCCCAGCTTCCTATGTTAAAAAAAACTGAAGGTTCCTTTATTCCTTATTCTGCACAAGAGGGGGACTTAGCACACCCTGCTGGCTGTTTATTTTTATATATATAGCACTTCTTTTTAAACTAAAATGTCCTTTTACAAAAAAGCATAAATGTTAAACACAAACATCACATCTCCTCCTCCTTCAGCCAGGAACAAATCAGTCAGGTGAACTGCAGATTTGCTTTGGTCTAGAGAGGAGTGTTGGCTTAGGTGTCTCAGTTTGTTTGCTTAGAAATGGAAGGCTCTGCTGTTCTGCTCGTCTCTGATCAGGTTCAACAGTTGCAGCCACAGGTTTGTCAGCTGAATCAAGTTGGGTTTCACCAACTGGAGCAGATGTTTCCCAGAAATCTTCCACCATGACTGGAGATCCCTGGAAATTTGGTTCCTTGAATTTGGCTTCTCTAATATGGTCACTGTGTCTCTTCCAGATTCCACAGGAAGATTCAACATCATAGGTCAGTGGTCCTCAACTCTTGATGATTCTTCCCAGGAGGCATTTTGGTGTTCCACAGTAATTTCAGACCGAAACAGACTGATCTAGATTAAACCCACGAGCTGGTTTACTTGTGTCATGTGAACTCTTCTGATCAAGTTTCCTTGAACCAATCTTTCCTTTCAAATCTGGACACAGCAAATCCATTCTGGTACGCAGTAGTCTTCCAAACATCAGCTCAGCAGGTGATATGCCTGTTGTTGAATGTGGAGTATTGCGATACATCATAAAAGTTTTTTAGCTTCAATTTCCAATCTATTTGTGTCCTCCCTTTCAATATGGCTGTTTTGAAAGTCTGGACAAAGCGCTCTGCTTCACCATTTGAGGATTGGTGGTAAGGAGAATAAAAATCTGTTTGATCCCACTGTTTTCAGGAACGTTAGCAATTCACTTGATGTGAACTGTGTGCCATTGTCAGACACAATCTGCTCGGGCAATCCAAAAGTAGTGAACACATTCCAGAGACCATCAATGGCTTTGCTGAAGTAGTCGACTTCATGGGAATATCGAGGCCACTTTGTGCAGGCAACCACCTCAATCAGGAAAGTATGTCCAAGAAGCGGTTTGGCAAATGAAGTCTCTGCCATGATTGGTCAGGCCAAGCCCATGGATGTAAAGAGGCAGGTGCAAGAGAAGCCTTCATTTCTTGGCATAGAAGGCAATTACTGACCATACCTTCGATGTCTTTATACAGATGTGACCACCATATATGTAGAACAGATAATGCCTTCATTTTGACGATACCCATGTGACTGAGGTGAAGTTCTAACACTCATGTTTGGAATTTTGGAGGAATAACAACTAATTCCCCATAACAAACAACTATCTTGCAGAGTCAGCTCAAATCTACACATGTAGTAAGGTTTAAGCTCAGTAGTCACTTCTTGAGATACATACCAACCCTTCTGTGTGTACAGGAAAACTTGAGAGCACAGCATCCTTCTGAGTTTCAACTCAAATTTGATCCACTTTAACAGGTAACATGTCTATCTGGTTCACATTGAAAGCAGTGACTTCACTTCAGGTTGTGGGGCTGTGGTGTAACAGAAGTCTGGAAAGTGCATCTGCATTTCCATGATTCCCAGTAGAGCGAAATGTAATTTTTTTTACTGGTAAGCAGATAAGATCAGTGCCCACCTTTGGAGGAGTTCAGTGGAAAGTGATGAGGTTTGTGACTTTGGGGTAAGCTACCAGGTCAAAGGCTTGAGGTCTGTAATTATCGTGAATTTATGCCCATACAAATACTGGTGGAATTTCTTGACTCCATTGATTAATCCAAGAGCATCCTTCTCAATTTGGGCATAATTTTGTTCTGCCTTGGACAATGTGAATGAGGCGCATGCAATGGGCCATTCACTGCCATCAGGAAATGTGTGGGAGATGACAGCTCCAACACCATACCCAGATGCATCACAAGCCAGGCTGACAGGTAACTTTTCACCGAAATGTGCCAGGACTTTAGGAGGAGGGAGATCTTGCTCATTTCTTGAAACTTTCCTGACAGGCTTGTGATCAATCCCATTTGGCGTTCTTCAGCAGATTCAGTGCTGCTGCCTTGGTAGCCAAACCGGAAACAAACTTACCATAGAAATTCACAAGTCCCAAAAACAATGTGGGCTGTGATGCATTCACCACTGCCTCCACCTTTCTGGTGAGGTTGAGGCACCGGTTTCATTGATTGCATGTCCCAGGCACTCCGAGGGCTTCGGGGATGAACATTTGGAATTCTTAGCAGATACTGTATTTTTTCCAGTCTACACAGGACCCTACCTAGGTTCTCTAAATGAGTTGGGAGGATTTTCCCACTGATGAGCATGTTGTCTTGGAAGCAGATTACACCAGGGAGGCCCTGCAATATTTTGGCCATAGCCTGCTGGAATAAGGCTGGTGATGACAATTCCAAATGGTAGTCATTTGTATTGATATAGACCTCTGTATATTTCCTGGAATCTTTACTCAGCTACATTTGTAAAGATGCCTGTGATAGATCAAGCTTTGTGAATAATTCACCTCCATTCAGAGCAGTGGGCAGGTCCTCAATTTTCAGTAGCGGGTACTGATGCACTTACAGGAAAGGACTAATGGTGATTTTATAGTCACCGCAAATTCTTGAGAGATCCGTCATCCTTCGCTACTGGGACTGTTGGAGCTGCCCTCTCTGCGTAATCAACTTTCTCAATTATCTGAAAGTTTTCAAGTCGTTCTAGTTCCTACTTGATTTTCTGTTGCATTGAGCAGGGAACTGAACGTTGTTTGAAGAGCCTTGGAGAAGCTTTGGTTTTCACAGCAAGTTTGGCTTCAATGTCTTTAATAACACCAAGAACTTCTTTGAGGACATCAGGATGCTTGTCTAACAAGGACTGCAACAGAGGGCTGCACTGCACTTTATTTTATTCCAGTCCAGCTGAATTTTTTTTAGCTAGTCTCTACCCATAAGTGATGGACGATCCCCTTTCACAATGATAAGTGGCAACCTTGCTATTTGATCTCCATATTTAGTTAATTACAGCAAACAGATCAAAACTTGACAGGTAATCACAGCAGGACAAGAAGTAGTCCATATATGGTTAAGCCAATGGAAGGCAATTTGGGAATACACCAACCCAGGTTTGTCCAATCTTTTTGCTAGAGAGCCATATTTGCATATTTTTCTCACTCAACGGCCCGGTGAGCCAATTTTGGAAAGATAAGGCTTGGTACAACAATCTGAATTTCAAAAAAAGAGGTTTAAAGGAAAAAAAATTGCTGAGCAAAAGTACAGCAATATCATAGCAATAAATTAAGTTAAAAAGAGCAATTAATAAAAATGACCAGAGTGTGACAGGGTCAGTGTGTGCATGTGTCCGGCTCACTCCCAGTCTCAGGGTGCTCACCCATTCACCCTCACCCACTAAGTGGATGTGCGTGTGTTTGCTATGGTGGAGAGCGAGAGAGAAACCTGAGACTGGCATAAAGCAGACTCTCGTTCACTCCCACATGTTCAACATGGCATCATCTCCAACCTGAGCCCAACATGACTTCACCCTTTCTAGGCTCCAGCCCTGCCACTGCTTGGCTCCCCAGGCTCCAGACCCACCATACCTTCGCTTCCCTTGGTCCTACAGCCCTCAGCACACTCTTCAATGCTGGTGTTCACTGCTCCTCCCATCAGAGACTGTTTCTCTCCCTTATTTGCAGGAGAGAAAGTCTCTGATGGGAAGAGCAGCAAATACAGGAGAGAAATGGCCTATGATTGGAGGATCAGCTCCATACAGAATCTTCCATTGAAACTCACTGGTTAAACCAGAATTTTGAAAATTGGATCCAGAGGCCACATAGAGGGGCTTCATGGGCCATACATCGGACAAGTCTACACTAACCAATCAATAGTCAATCAAGCACCCAATTAACCAATTTGCATCGAGAAGAGGATTGTGCATCAGCTCTGTCAAAACTGTATTCTGTATGTAAACCCCTGAAAAAGTTTCCCAGAGAAGTGCTTAGAAAAGACTGAAGATATGTATCAACAGAGAGTACTCGAATAAAGAAGGCAAGAGATTTATATTGGCAGGAAGAGTGCTGGTGCAACAAGCAGGAAGGTATCAGTCAAACATCACTCCTAAATGACCTACAGTCATCTCAGAATGACCACCCGAGGGGTAACAACATGATTTAACAAACTGTTTTGTTTAAAATTCTCAATAAAAGGCATTGAATATATTGAGATGGTGTGAATCCTTAATCTTGGTCTCCAAACTTAAGAAAAAGACAAAATTGCCTAGAAACTGAAGTCCCTGACCCCTAGAATCATTTTGTCAATCCTTTCAGCACTCTCTTGAAAGCCTTTCCATCCTTCCAAACATACAGTGTCCACAGCTGGACACAAAACTCCAGTTGAGGCTGAACCAGTGTTTTATAAAGACTTAAAAGGTTCATCATAACTTCCTTGCTTTTATATTGTAAGTCTGTAATTATAGAGCCCAGGATCCTGTGCGTCTCTTTAACCACTTCCTCAACCTGCTCTGCCACCTTCAATGATTTGTGCAGATATACACCCATCTCTCTCTGCATCCCCTTCAGAATTGTGACCTTTCGTTTACATATCCACCCCTCATTTCATCCTACCAAAACACAGTAGATCACTTACCACTTCTCTGCATTAAATTTCATCTGTCACATGTCTGCCCATTCCATTGGCCTACATCCTCTTCAGGTCTACCATTATTCACCACAATGTTTACAAGTTTTGTGTCATCTGTAACTTTTGAAATTGTGCCCTGTACAGTCAAAGTCATTAATATGCAAGAAAAGCAGTGATTCTTGTACAATATGCTCTTGCTTCAAGTCACCCCGCTTATCATGTTTTGTTTTAAAGTCATTTATTCTTTTGGGCCTGTTTTTCCAATTTGCATTGCCACTTTCATTTTTACGTAGTTTGCATGTATTGGAATCAGAATTGCGCATCAGAGTTGGAGATCAGTCTACAGTAAGTGAATAGAAATCCCATTGATGTGAATCTGTGGAAATTTAGGGAAAGAATACTGGAAACCTATCTGAAGACGATTGAAGGTCTTGGGCAGCCGTCTGTTACACTGGATTAAATGTTTTCTTCAAAGGGTGAAAATTGCTCTGAAAGAAAATTATTGGGGCAACTAAATACAATGATGTATAGATAAAAGGAGATATGAAAATGTAATATAGCATTTCATGATTGAAAGGTTACCAAAAGAGCTTTTAAAAAAGTGCATTTAGCTGTGAGACTGGAAGAGCTGCAGAAGAAAGCATGTAGGGGACAAGGTTTCTGAGCCTTACAGAGGAAAATATGGCAGAGACTTTCTGCTGAGTTTAGGGAAAGGCTCAGAGGACCAGACTTAGGGGCCTCTTCAGCCTCTAATCATAGAATAATCAATCAAATTATACAGCAGAGAAGAAGCCATTCAAACTATCATGCCTGTGCTGGCTTGTTGTGACACAGCAATTGGTAAAGCTGAGTTATTTAAAAATCCCAGAGGGAAACTAAACTATCATAACCTGTATTTTCATTTGGTATGTTTGAGATGCAATTCTGAATTCAGGCATAAAACCACCAGTTCTCGAGAGGTTTTTATATCAAACTACATGAGACGTTTATTAATTTACACAACATATACATATGGCTACAAATTACTATCATAACTTTTAACAAATTCCCAAACTAATCTCCACTAAGGCAACAGCAACCCATAGACTTTAAGCAGGCACCCAGCAAAGCATTTTCACCTGACAAATTCAAAATGAGGTTCCTTTCACTTTGGTACCTTTGCAGACACAGTGATAGGCTTACAGGCTTTGATGCTACATGCCTCTGCTCTGCACACACAAAATCTGTTATACCCAGCACATCCCTTTGAATATAAATTCTCATTGTATCACCACCCCTTCCAACAATAAAAATCCTTTCATAGTATCAATTTTATTAGTAATATAAACATTGCTTGGTCTCTGCTACCTAGGTGCCAGGTTTCACTCCCCTTCTTGAACGCTCTATTCAACAAAATGGAAATGCACTCTACCTTTCTTACATTTCAAAATAGTATACATCAAACCACCCAGACTAGCTGGCTTTAATCCAATTAAGACACACCGACAAACTAAATCTGTATTTTTTTTTTAAATTTCCAACAATATTTTATACAATAGCTTCATGACATGGCTCTTTAAAATAACTATCTAACTACATGTAGTCCTACTACTCTGCTCCTTCCCCATGGCCCTGCAATGTTTTCCCTTCAAATTATACAGTATTCCTTTTTTATTTTTTAGTGTTTTATTTTGCAAGTTATTTCAGTTGGGAATGCACAATGCGGCACACGTATGGTACAGCATTTCAACTTGAACGTTCGTTTTTTCCAGGGGGGAAATGTCCAAAGGAACCCAACTCTGGCTTTAACATTAGATTTCCATTGAAATTACTGATCACTTCAAAGTTGTTTCAATTAAAGTCACGATCTTCAGGAATGCAACTACAGCTTTAAGTGAGGACATATTGTATTGACACCTAGAGAACCCCACCTTCCTCCAGTCCAAAAAAATCATTCACCACTACTCTGCTCCCTGTCACTCAGCCAAATTCATATCCAGACTGTTGCTGTCCTTTTTATTGCACAGGTTTCAACTTTGCTGACAAGTCTATATGTGGCACTTTATCCTTTTGTAAGTCCAAATAGTATCACAAGATCTTTCACTCCCCCTTAAAAGGGTAGATGAGATCTGTGTTTAATGAAAGATTGTACCTCCAATAGTGCAGCATTCCCTCAGTATTACACTGAAGTGTAAGTCTAGATTTTTGTGCTCAAGTCCTGGAGTGGGACTTGAACCCACAACATTGAAAGGGAAAAGCATGTTTGACAAGTCTTTTGAGGATGCAACTAGCAGAATGGATAAAGGAGAACCAGTGGCTGTGGTACATTTAGATTTTCAGAAGGCTTTCGATAAGGTCCCACACAAGAGGTTAGTAAGCAAAAGTAGGGTGCGTGGGATTGGAGAGGATATACTAGCATGGACTGATGATTAGTTAACGGGCAGAAAAGAAAGCAGGAATAAATGGGCCATTCTCAGGTTGACAGGCTGTGACTAGTGGGGTACCGTAAGGATCAGTTCTTGGGCCTCAGTTATTCATAATCTATATCAATGATGTGAATGTAGGGCCAAATGTAACATTTCCAAGCTTGCTGATGACACACAACTTGGTGGGATTGTGAGGAGGATGCAAAGAGGCTTCAAGGGGATTTAGATAGGCTAAGTTAGTGGGCAAGAACATTGCAAAAGGAATATAGTATGCTAACATGAAGTTATCCACTTTGGTAGGAAAAACAGAAATATAGACTATTTCTTAAATGGTGAGAGACTGGGAAGTCTTGATGTCGAAAGGGACCTGGGTATCCTTGTTCATAAATCACTGAAAGCTAATATGCAGGTGCAACAAGCAACTAGGAAGGCAAGAGGATGAGCATAGGAGTAAAAAGGTCTTGCTGCAGTTGTGCAGATCCTTGGCGAGACCACACCCAGAGTATTGTATACAGTTTTGGTCTCCTTACCTAGGGATATACTTGCCATAGAGGGTGTGGAACAAAGGTACAACAGACTGTTTGTGGGATGGCGTGACTGTCCTGTGAGGAGAGATTGAGGAGACTGGGTCTGTATTCCCTACAGTTAAGGAGAATGAGAGGTGATCTTACTGAAGCATACAATTTCTTTTAAATAGCAGCGCACAACAGGGTAGATGCAGGAAGGATGTTTCCCCTGGCTATGGGGGTGGGGGGGAGGAGGAGATGGTCTAGAACCAGGGGACACAGTCACAGAATAAGCAGTAGACCATTTAGGACTGAAATGAGCAGGAATTTCTTCACTCAGAGGGCGGTGAAACTTTTGAATTCTCTAGACCAGAGGGCTGTGGAAGCTCAGACAGTCAGTCATTCAGTCAAATAAGATAAGATTAGAGAAATGAATGCATGGCTCAAAGACTGGTGTGGGAGGAGTGGGTTTCGGTTTGTGGGGCACTGGCACTAGTATTGGGGAAAGTAGGATCTATACCATTGGGACGGTCTACACCTGAACCATGCTGGGGATGGTGTCCTTGCGAGCTGCCTAACTAGGGAAGTAGAGGGGGTTTTAAATTAAATAGTGGGGGCAAGGGATCAAATTTGGGAAGGTGCGGTAAACCAAATAGTAGAGGCAAAGCAAGGGAGACAGGTATTAATATGGGAAATGATAAACACACACTGACAGGAAGGGACAGCGAGTACAAATCTAAGAGTAAATCAGCAGATAAGGCTAGGCACTACAAAAATAATAAAAGGACAAAACTGAAGGCTCCGTATCTAAATGCACATAATATTCAAAACAAAACAGACGAACTGATAGCACAAATAGAAATAAATAAGTACAATCTGATAGCCATTACAGAGACATGGCTACTGGATGACATAGATTGGGACCTAAACATTGAAGAGTATGTGACATTTAGAAAGCACAGGAAGTTAGGAAAAGGTGGAGGGGTGACTCTTAATTAATAATGGTATTAGCACATGAGAGGGATGACCTAAGTTCAGGAAACCAGGATGTAGAAGTGGTTAGGGTTGAGATGAGGAATGATAAAGGCACGAAAACACTTGTGGGTTGTGTACAGGCCCCTTAATTGAAATGACACAGTAGGACAGAATATAAAAGAGATAATGGGAGCTTGCCAGAAGGGTACAGCAATAACCATGAGGGATTTTAATCTAAACATATACTGGAAAAATCGATGAGGAATTCATAGAATGTTTTCGGGATAGTGTCTTAGAACAGCACATTCTGGAGCCAACCAGAGTGCAGGCTGTACTAGACCTGGTATTGAGCAAAAAGATAGGATTAATTGATAACCTCCAAGTGAAAGGACTCCTAGGTAACAGTGATCATAATATGATTGAATTTTACATTCATTTTGAGTGAGAAACAAGGGTGTCCAAAAATAGTATTTTAAACTTAAATAAGGGCAGTTATGAGGGCACGAAAGCAGAGCTAGCTCAAGTGAAGTGGCAAATGAGGTTAAAGGATAGGTCAATGGAAGTTCAGTGGCAGGCATTTAAAAGAGTATTTCAGAATACACAGAAAATATACATTCCAATGAGAAAGAAAAATCCACCATCTGTGGTTAACTAAAAAAGTTAAAGACAGTATCAAACTTAAAGAAAAAGCATATAATTACACAAAAACGGGTGGCAGAGCAGAAGATTGGAAAGAATATAAAGAACAGCAAAGAATGACAAAAATATTAATAAGGAGGAAAAAGTTAGAGTTTGAGAGAAAGCTAGCTAGTAATATAAAGACAGACAGTAAGAGTTTCTACAGATAATAAAATAAGGAAATTACCTCAACAAAGGTAATTGCAATCAACAAAGTTAGCCTTGGTCTTACAGAAAGTGCATCTGGGGAATTGATAATGAAAAGCAAGCAGATGAATTAAACAGGTATTTTCCTTCGGTCTTTACTATACAGGATACAAATAAACGTCCTGGAAATAGCTGTAAATCAGGAAATGGAAGGGAGGGAGGAACTTGGAAAATTACAATCACCAGGGAAGTGGTATTGAGCAAATTGTTGGGGCTGTGGGTTGACAGATCTCCAGGCCCGGGTGGATTTCACCCCAAGGGCTTGAAAGAAGTGGCTAGTGAGATAGTTGATGCACTGGTTTTAATTTTTTCAAAATTTCCTAGATTCAGGGAAGGTTCCATTAGATTAGAAAATAGCAAATATAACCTCTTTATTCAAAAAGGGAGTGAGACAGAAAGCAGGAATCTATAGGCCAGTTAGCCTAACATCTGTCATAGAGAAAATGTTAGAAGCTATTATTAAAGATCTTATAGCAGGGCACTTAGAAAAAAATCAAGGCAATCAAGCAGAATCAACACGGTTTTGTAAAAGGGAAATCATGTTTAACCAAATTATTGGGGTTCTTTGAAGGAGTCATATGTGCTGTGGATAAAGGGGAACTGATGGATATACTGTACTTAGATTTCCAGAAGGCATTTGATAAAGCGCCACATCAAAAGTTTATTGCAGAAAATAAAAGCTCATGGTGTAGGGGGTAATATATTGGCATGGATAGAAAATTAGCTAGATAACAGGTAGCAGAGAGTTGGCATAAATGGGTCTTTTTCTGGTAGGTAGGATGTGACAAATGGTGTGCCATAGGGATCAGTGCTGGGGTCTCAACTTTTTACAATTTATATAAATGACTTGGACGAAGGGACTGAAGGAATGGTTGCTAAAATTGCTGATGACACAGAAAGGTAGAAAAGTCATTTGTGAAGCAGACGTATGGAGGCTGCAAAGTGACACAGATAGGTAAAGTAAGTGGGCAAAGGTCTTACAAATGAAGTATAATGTGGGAAAATGTGAAATCTTCATTTTGGCAGCAAGAGTTGAAAAGATTATCTAAATGGTGAAAAATTGAGGAGCTCCGAAATTCAGAGGGATCTGGGTGTCCTAGTGCATGAATCACAAAAGGTTAGTATGCAGATACAGCAAGTAATTAGGAAAGCTAATACAAATTATTTGAGGGGAATTGATTACAAAAGTAGGGAGGTTATGTTTCAGTTGTACAGGGCATTGGTGAGACCACATCTGGAGTGCTGTGTACAGTACTGGTCTCCTTATTCAAAGAAAGATGTACATGCATTAGAAGCAGCTCAGAGAAGGTTTAATAGACTAATACCAGGAATGGGCGGGTTGTCTTGTGAGGAAAGGCTGGATAGGTTAGGCTTGTATCCACTGGAATTTAGAAGAGGTGACTTAATTGAAACCTTTAAGATCCTGATGGGTCTTGACAGGGTGGATGTGAAGAGGATGTTTCCTCTTGTGGGAGAATCTAGAACTAGGGCTCACAGTTTAAAAATAAAGGGTCACTCATTTAAGGCAGGGATGAGGAGAAATTTTTTCGGAGGGTTGAGTCTTTGGAACTCTCTTCCTGAAAAGGCAGTGGAAGCAGAGTCTTTTGAATATTTTTAAGGCAGAGCTAGATAGATCCTCTATTATCAAGAGAGTGAAAAGGTTATCGGGGGTAGGCATGAATGTGGGGTTGAGGTTCCATTCAGATCAGCCATGATCTCAGTGAATGGCAGAGTAGGCTCGAGGGGCCAAGTGGCCTAGTCCTGCTCTTATTCGTATGTTCATATGTACATAGGATATTCAAGACAGAGATCAATAGATTTCTAGATATTAAAGATATCAAGGGATATTGGGAAACTACAAGTAAATGGCATCAAAGCACAAGATAAGCCACGATCTAGCTGAATGGAGGAATAGGCTTGAAAGGTTGAATGGCCTACTCCTGCTCCTATGTTGTTAACCTTCTAATGCTGAAACAACAATGCTCCCTAATGAGCCACAGCCACACTGAATTTTTTTTTTTTTACATGATAAAATTAAAAGGACATACTGGCCATTTTGGCTTATAATTTTTTTCCTTAAGAGACCAATATTACTGCAACACAAGAACTGGTATCACTTCATAATCCAGTAATTGTGTTTGAAATGCAAACATTAATGAAACAGGTTTTATCACACACTAAATTAATCATACAGTGAGTAAATCGTAGCTGAAACTCATGTACAATTAGGACAAATATGGATTTGTCACATTGTTTTAAACAGGTGATTAATAAAACAAGCCAAAATTTTTGTTTCCACTTATGTCTCTCAAAGGAGATCTCTTTGCCCTTTGAACTATTCAGTTATACACAATTGTGACCAGAAAAAGTACCTCATTGACAGTCTTTATCCATAGCTGATAAAAACATAAGATATAGGAGCAAGAGTAGGTCATTTGGGCCTTTAAGCCTTCTCCACCATTTTAATACGATCATGCCTTCTACATCAACTGCACTCTATCCCCATAATCTTTAATTCCCTTAGAGCTCAAAAATCTTATCGATCTGTCTTGAATACACTCCAACTGAGCATCCACTGCTCTCAGGGGTAGGGAATTCTAAAAGTTCACTACCCTCTGAATGAAGGAATTTCTCATTATCTCTGTGCTAAATGATCAATTCCTCACCCAAAGAGCTCCTAGTTCAGACACTGCAGCCAAGGGAAACTGGACTCTCAGCATCTATCCTGTCAAGCCCTCAGAATCTTACAAGATCATCTCTTATTCTCCTAGACTCCAGAGAATACAAGCACACTCTATTCAACCTCTGCATAAAAGGACAGTCCTCTCATCCCACAAACCAATCTAATGTGCATTTAAGACCAAAATTGAGAAATTGGGATTGGTGCCACCTGTTCTTTGGGCAACACATGTGCCCTTAGAATTTCAAAATGGCATTTGCAGCACACGCACACATTTGTGGGGTGAATCACGCTGGTGCCATAATGAAAAGGGCATTAATACACACACAGTCAACATCCATTGGAAGTACGCATAGCAGACAGATCATAATTTCAGGAGTGTCATTTTGGAGTCCAACGCTTCAGCTTAGTCCTCTCTCAACTTTGCACAGCTGGACATGTTCAGTTGCAGGGAGAACCTCATACCAGTGGCACTTAAAAGGATCAAGGACATATGGATTATTTGTTGATTGATTTCTTCTGGTTATTGCTTCAATTCCACAAGCATTTGGTGCTTTCTATAGTTGTTTTAAGTTGCAAAAATCTATAAGGATTGATGTGACAGGTACTGAAGGACTTTTGTCTTCTTCAAGGCATCTACACAAAACAACTGCTCCCAGACTATTCCCTTTGGAATGCAGCATCACTTGGATAATGAACAGAGGTCACACAGGGCAGGACAAGCAGCCAGTAGATGGAGGAAGTAGGGAACAAGGTCTTTCAGCAAAGACCATATCCACAGAGTGTTAAGGGATCTATTCACCAACCTGAACCTCAAGTGAAGAACTGAGAGAGAGAGAGAGAGAGAGAGAGATGTCTGCACTTCAGTAAGGACAGCCTCACTGAAATCTGCCACTTGTTGGAGTCACAACTGCCAACTTAGTGGTTGTGAAGGTAACTACAGTAATGAATGTTTTTGCACTTGGCTCCTTCCAGGTTGGAGCTGGAAATATTTGCAACATCTCAGCTTGCCATCCACTGCTGCAAAAGGTCACTGAGGCTCTCTAATCAAATGAAAGAATTACATTTCATTCTCTTTGCACACATCTTCACTATGATTACAGGCTTGCCCAAGTGCAGGGTGCCATTGAATGCACAAACATCACTTTGTGAGCAATATATGTCAATACTGCCCTATACTCGACCAAAAAAGGATTCCATTCCCTCAGCTTCCAGTTAATGTGCGACCATAGGCAGTGTATCATACAAGTCTAATATCTAATATTCTGGTATCAGTCACGATGCCTATGTTCTGTACTGCAGGATGGTGTTGGACTCCTCTATGCTGCTTAATATTGACTGCAGACTGACTGGCAGGCTTCCTAATTCACAAGCGTTTTGTTGTCCGTCTCCAGCAGTGTTCTTTGAAGGCTGCCCCACTTAAGTGCTCATCTGAGTCCTTTGCAGCTGAACTCATGTGGATCCTCACTCACTGAGTTGATGAACTGGCACCTGGACTATCCTTGCCCCCTGCCCAAGCTGCAGACTACACCTCCTCACTATTGCACCGTGTGCAGATCCCCCTTCTATGCTATGCTCTAAATTACATGACGTCAGTACCTCAGCTGATGACTGCAATTATAAAATCAAGTGAATTTGCAGAGCTCAGAATCCATCTTGTTCAGCATGGAAGTGGTCATCAGCTCCGATTGCAAACTTGTGGACCCAAAGGATGCACCAGCATCAGCTAGCTGATGTTGCAGCTTTCATTGCAGTGCAAGCAGCAGCCACCCAAATGTCTTAATGGTATTTCTCCACTACCTAGTCAGGTTGTGCTTCTTTGTTATTTGGAAGGCACAAGGGTAAGATTGTGGCACAGGGGAGGTGCAGAAATAAGAGATACAAGCTTATAAATTAGGCAAAACAAAAACACCTGGAAAAACTCAGCGGGTCTGACAGCATCTGCGGAGAGGAACACAGTTAACGTTTCGAGTCCGTATGACTCTTCAACAGAACTAAGGAAAAATAGAAAAAAGGTGAAATATAAACTGGTTTTGGGGGAGGTGGGACAGGTAGAGCTGGATAGAGGGCCAGTGATAGGTGGAGATAACCAAAGATATAATAGACAAAAGGACAAAGAGGTGTTGAAGGTGGTGATATTATGTAAGGAATGTGATAACAGGTGACATTAAGGGTAGAAAGCAGGACGAGCAAGGTACAGATAGTCCTAGTGGGGTGGGGTGGGGGGAAGGGATCGAAATAGGCTAAAAGGCAGAGATAAAACCATGGATGGAAATACATTTAAAAATAATGGAAAAAGGTGGGAAAAGAAAAATCTATATAAATTATTGGAAAAGGGGGGGGGATCTGAAAGGGGGTGGGGATGGAGGAGAGAAATCATGATCTAAAATTGTTGATTAAAATTGTCAACAATTTTAGATCATGAACTCTCTCCTCCATCCCACCCCCTTTCTGATTCCCCTTTTTTCCAATAATTTATATAGATTGTGCAATTTGTTTGGGTGATTTAGGCGTCACGGTTGACTAGCTGACTGTATATGGAACCTGTGAGATGTGGATGTGAGGTTTGCAAAGTATGAGAGGGTACTGTTAAATATATGAATGTTAGGTACAAGGCCTAATTGACGAAGGTTGTTGACAGGCAAGCAATGGGGGTGGGGGTGATGAATTTAGTAGTGGCTGAAGCTATTGGTGCAGCTGATGGGATCTGGCAGGGAAGATGCATTCACTGACCCGGACAGCTCGTGAGGTCATTGATCTTCTTGTGACAGTGCATCCATGTCCACGGGGCTTGACTCCTGATATTGACCCTTATGGCTAACTGGTTCCACTGCGTTCTAAGTGGATGGCTGGTGGGCCTTTCGGTCCCTGGCGAGTGCAGGATCTCTCTACTTCCAATCCCACCGCCCCTCCACCGTGTCAAATTCTGTAATATTTTAGACACAGCCAATTTACATTATTGTTATGTAGTCACAACATATTTTGTTTGGGATTGGATCCAAAACTGAGCAGCCAGCCATTCATTGTAAGCAGAATCTAAAGTCATTACTAGAATCACTTTCATACTGCAAAACATAAATCAGTTTCAGAAGTCTCTTACACTATGAGCTTAAAAAAAAGTATAAATTACATTGCTGCACAGCAGTTCTTTAAACTGCTAATATACTTCCAACATTGACAACTAGTTCGAAAGCAGTACATGGTAATTAGAAAAGCTGTCCAACTTTCTTCACAGAACCAGATAGTTCCAGAGAAATCAATCCAAATTCAAAATGCAAAACAAAAAAAAAATTCCTGCTGCTTGGTAACCTCCTTCTTAAGCAGTCTCAGGATTGAGGGTGCCTCTGAAGCTCTTCCTCTGCCCTCCTGGGGCTCGCTTGCCGTGTCGAAGCTCCGAGTAGAGCACTTGCTTCTGGAGTCTTGTCAGGCATGTGGATGATGTGGCCCAACCTGCAGAGCTGATCAAACATGGTCAATGCTTCGATGCTAGGGATGTTGGCCTGAGCAACAACACTGATGTTGATGTGCATATCCTGCCAATGGATTTACAGGATCTTGCAGAGGCAGCACTGGCGGTACTTCTCCAGAGTTTTGGAGGTACCTGCTGTTTATAGTTCATGCTTCTGACCCACAGGACAGCGGGTATCACTACTGCTCTGTAGCCCATGAACTTGGTGCTGGGTTTGAGGTCCTGGTCTTCAAACAATCTTCATGTGGCCAAAGGCTGCACTGGCACACTAAAGGCGGTGTTGAACCTCGTCAATGTCTGCCCTTGTTGACAGAAGGCTTCCAAGGTATGGAGAGCAGTCCATGTTGCCAAAGGCCTTGTCATCGATTTTGATAATGGGAGGGAATGGGGGTGTGAGGAAGTTTGTAGAGGACCTGTGTCTTAGAGGTTGAGTGTAAGGCCTATGCTCTCGTACACGAAGGATTATGGTAAATGTGTTGACAATGGCTTGGAGCTCAGCATGCGAGTGTGCGCAGACAGACAAGCATCATCTGCATACCATAGATCAATAACAGAGGATGGGATAACCTTGGATCTGGTTGCAGGAAGCGGAGGTTGAACTGATTCCCACTTGTTCCGTAGTTTAGCTCCACTCTAGCAAGGTGCTTGCTGAAGGAGATGGAGCAATACAGCAAGATCGAGAAGAGTGTCGGTGCAGTGACAGCCTTCCTTGTCCCTGGTCCGAATGTGGATTGGGTTTGTGGTGGATCTGTTGGTCAAGATCACTGCTTGCATGCCATCATGGAGCAGGCGAAGGATGGTGACAAACCTTTGAGAACAGCTGAAATTGAAGAGGATGCTCCATAATCCTCCGCGGTTGACAGTGTCAAAGGCTTTTGTAAGGTCAAAAGCAGCCACGTACAAGGGCTGGTGCTATTCTCTGCATTCCTGTTGCAGTTGCCTCACGGTGAAGATCATGTCTGTTGTGCCCCATAGTGGGCGGAATTCACATTGCAACTCGAAGGAGCCCTTTCTCGAAGATGCCGTAATCATGACCATCTGAGATTTCCTGGCATGCTCTCCTCCTTCCAGATAAGGGAGATGAGGCCATGTACTCGTGCCAACAGTACTCCATCTACTCCCAATGCCTTATTGTTCTTCAGCTGTTGAATGGCCTTTTTTACCTCATGCTGGGTTGGGGCTGTGCTGAGATGATGATGGGTAACATGCTGTGGGATGGAGTCGAGGACACTCACGTTGAAGACAAAGTCTCTGTTAAGATGATCTTTGAAGTGCTCCTTCCAGTGGGTGCTCACTGCCTGTCCTTGATGAGCACCTCTCCATTCTTGGCCAGCAGTGGAGTGGGGCCTTGAGCGCTTGGGCCATAGGTGGTCTTGACTGCATTAAAGAAACCTTGCACGTCATGATTATCAGCTAACTGTTGGATCCCCTGCACTTTCTCGATCCACTCTGTTCTTTAGGTTGAGTATTTTTTGCTGGAAGGCTGTTCAGTCTTCAGCCATCTGTAGAGATGCTTGTTTGCTCGAGTTGGGTTGCAGTTTCAGGTTCAAAAATGCCTTGCGCTTGCAGCTTATCAGCTTCTGGATCTTCTGCTCATTCTCATCAAACCAGCTTTGGTGTTTCCTGGTCGAATGACCAAGCGTCTCTTTGCAGGTGCTAATTATGGAGGCCTTGAGGGCAGACCAGGCACTGTGGACACTGTGCAGCTCTGGGTCACCAGGAGTCGCCATGTTGGCAGTGAGATGTTAGCTAAATAGGGCTCTTTCATCAGGGTCTTTGAGTGCCTCATGATTTTCCTGTGGAATCGTTTCTGTTGCCGGTACTGCTTTGGGACTAGATTGATGTTGATGACAGAGCGAATTAGGCAGTCTGTCCAGCAGTTGTCAGATCCCGTCATGGCGCAAGTGATACACATGTCCTTGTGGTCCTTCACTTGGACAATGATGTAGTAAAGCAGGTGCCAGTGCTTGCAGTGAGGGTGTTGCCATGAGGCCTTGTGCTTGCCTCTCTGATGGAACAAGGCATTGGCTATGACAATTCTAGGCATTTTGTCAGGAGCAAGGTACTGTTGGTGTTGAATTTCCCTAACCCCTCCCTGACAATTAAACTTCCCCAGATGTCTGTGTTCTTCCCAACTCTGGCGTTGAACTCACGAAGGTGGATCAGCTTATCAACAGTTGGGACTCGGGCCAGGGATTACTCTTTGGACTCATCTGTAGCATCCAGTGTTGGGGCGAAGGCAGAGAGGACTGTAGCGTATTGGTTCTTGGCTAGGGCGAGCCAAAGGCTCATTATCCTGCAAGGGGTGCCTTTGAGACAGCCAACTAGTTAGTTTTTAATGGTGAAGCCAACCCTGCAGAGGCGGTGATCTTCTACTGGTTTACCTTTCCACAAGTTGCAACCACCACCTTGTTCCTTGAGCTGGCCTCGTGTGGCAATGGCAACATGTCCAAGCTCCTGGGTAAAGAACGCAGTACGCCGTTCTGGTCTGTCACTGTTGGGGTTGTCCCTGAGGGTCCTTACGGTTCAGATCCCGAACTTCATTTTAAGGGGGTGGAAGACGCTTGTGCACGAATTCTTTTAATGTGGGGTGGCCGTTGCACACCAGCTACCACATGGGCTTGATGGAGCAAGGCCTTGGTCCAGTGGCAAGGGGGTCCGAGATGACTGGAGACCAGTCTGCGTTGTGTGGGCCTAGGACATACATATTCCTACTGTCCTCTTTTCTCCTTCTCACGGGACCTCTCTCCCTGGGATTCATAAAGAGTGGTGGCGGATGTGTGATGTCTCTATTGGCCCGTGTTGCGCTACTCCGGGCAGTAACCATCATGTGGTGATTCCTGCCTCTGGCTCCTCACCCGCTCTTTTGGGTAGTGATTGCTGTCTCCAGGCCCTCTTTTTGCCTGCTCTTCTAGACGATGGTTACTGCCTCCAGGTCAGGTACAATAGGCCAAAATACCATGATACTGAAGGCCTGCAGCATTTGCCTTGCCAACCCATTAACCTTTAACCAAACCTTTTCCTACTTAAATAGCTTCCACCTCTTCATTTCAAAAGCAGAATTTGAAAGTCTATAGTTAAAAATTCAAATTTAATAACTAACGCACTAAGGGCACCTCAAAATTGGGGTCACACAACAATTAGGAGTTCTACATTGCAGAAATAGGGAGAAGTGCTGCAGGTCTTTAGTATCATGGTATTTTGGCCTATTGTACCTGACCTGGAGACAGAATGTTAAAGCTCTAACATTCTTAAAAGCTCTAAAAATCCAGACATTGATGAACAGGGAACTAATGCAAGCTAGCAAGCATAGTAGTGATAGATGAACTGGGCTTGCTGTGAATTAGGATACAGGCAAAGTTTTATATGATCTTGAATTTCTAAAAGGGTGGAAGGTGAAAGGCCTTTCAGGAAAACAATGGAATACTCAAGGCTGGAGATAACAGAAATATAGATGAGGGTATCAACAGCATATGGGCTGAGCTCAGGTGGAGATGGGCAGTATTATAGAGATAATAGGTAGTCATTGTGACATACTGACTATGGGGTTGGAAGCAACAATGTGTCTCTTCAACCAATCATATTGAAGAACCCTTACCAAGGCACGTAAAAGCTAAACCAGGAAGTACAAGGTAAATATTTAATTAAATGTAAAATAATTTATAGAGTGAGGGGGTGGGTTAAAAATCAAATTTCCAACAGTAATTAATTAAAATCTGAAGAAATTTCTAAAAATTCATTTTCCGTGCCAGAGGTTCTTTGGTAGAAATAAAGAATTTGTGGGCTGTAATGTTATCCTGAACTGGCCCTCAAATTCTGCTCAAGAGTAGTTTTAGGAATTGCTTCTATACAATGATGACCTCAGCTACCAATTCCCTTTGCATGCCAATTTCAGGATCCACCATACACTGAGAGTTTCCTATTGCGCAAAATTGTAGAAAGAAAGAAACAAACAAAAAGAAAAAATTGCATTTATAAAGCACATTTCATGATTAAATGATGGCTAAAAGTACTTTACAACAGTGATTGCACCTCAGAAGTACTTTATTGGTAGTAATGTAGGAAAGGCAGCAGCCAATTTACACATAGCAAGCTCCCAGAAGCAATGTGATAATAATCAGATAACCTGTTGGTAGAATATTGGACGTGACAACTCCCCTGCTATTCTTCGAAATAATGTATGGGATATTTCACATTGACCCAAGGGGACAGGTAGGCCTCTGTTTAATGTCTCACCCAAAAGACATCATCTCCGACAGGACAGCACTCCCTTAATACCACACTGAAGCATCAGCCTTGATTTTAATGCTCAAGTCCTGGAGTGGGACTTGAACTCAACCTCGTGACTCAGAGGCGAGAGTGCTACCAACTGAGCTATGACTGACATAGCTAAAAAGGGGTAGTAAATCCATTTTGATATAGTGGAACTCTTTGCACAATAAACAAGCTTTGGGAACATATGACAATCAAAAAGATTGTCTGAAACTTTAAAATGCCAGATGGTATAGAACCCATTCTCATAAGCTCACAAAACCAAAACTACCCTCCGTCCCCAACCAAATTCCAGGGACCAAGCTTATTCGACAGTATTGTTTTCAAATGTGTGCACACACAGCGTACCTAGTACTTCAATGTATTCCTCTGCAAAGTGACTATGAAATATGTAAATGCTTAAAGGAAAATTAATTTTTAAAAATATCACTGTGAAGTGATCTATGGGCTGTGTGTGACTGTTCTAACTATTACACTAACTACAAATATGAAGGAGAAATCAAAAAAACGTTCATTTAACACAGTGTGAGAGTCGCTAGGCACCAATGTTGCAATGCTGAGACTTCTTAATAATAGCCTGGATTTTACATTGAGAATAACAGTGAATTTATTAGCACTCGTTTTTTTTTAAAGAGTAAATTAGACAACGTCCGCAGATGTGCAGTTAAGTGCAGAAATTCAGAAGCTGCTATCAGAATTACCCTGCTCCTCCACAGGCTGCATTAAAACAGTGCTTCAAGGGGTTTGGCATTGAAATCTATGCAAAAGGTGTAAAGTTACTTTACTTACCCACTAAACACACCTGGAAAAATTAGGGCTGGCCCTAATTCAGGTGCAAGTGATTTTTCATAATGGCATAAGTTAGTTACTTCCAAACAACCTCTCTAAATTTGCAAAATTACATTTTCCATGCCAAAGTGTGGAATCACACATCTTCAGAATTGAATTAGATTTAGAGATCTAAAAAAAGAAAATTAGTCTGATTCATTGAGGAAATAAAAGCCCATGGTGTTAGAGGCAAGGTACTAGCATGGATAGAAGATTGGCTGTCTGGCAGGAGGCAGAGAGTGGGGGTAAGGGGGTCCTTCTCAGGATGGCAGCCGGTGACTAGTGGAGTTCCGCAGGGGTCAGTGTTGGGACACAACTTTTCACTTTATACATTAATGATCTAGGTGAAAGAATTGGGGGCATCCTGGCTAAGTTTGCAGATGATACAAAGATAGGTGGAGGGACAGGTAGTATTGAGAAGGCGGGAAGGCTGCAGAAGGATTTGGACAGGTTAGGAGAATGGACAAAGAAGTGGCAGATGGAATACAACGTGGGGAAGTGTGAGGTCATGCACTTTGGTAGGAAGAATAGAGGCATAGACTATTTTCTAAATGGGGAGAGAATTCAGAAATCTGGAGTGCAAAGGGACTTGGGAGTCCTAGTTCAGGATTCTCTTAAGGTTAACTTGCAGGTTGAGTTGGTAGTTAGGAAGGCAAATGCAATATTGGCATTTATTTCGAGAGGACTAGAATATAAAAGCAGGGATGTGCTGCTGAGGCTTTATAAGGCACTGGTCAGACCACATTTAGAATATTGAGAGCAATTTTGGGCCCCGTATCTCAGGAAGGATGTTCTGGCCCTGGAGAGGGTCCAGAGGAGGTTCATGAGAATGATCCCAGGAATGAAAGGCTTAACATATGAGGAACATTTGAGGATTCTGGGTCTATATTCGATGGAGTTTAGAAATATATGGGGGGGATCTGATTGAAACTTACAGAATACTGAAAGGCCTGGATAGAGTGGACGTGGGGAAGATGTTTACATTAGTAGGAGAGACTAGGACCCGAGGGCACAGCTTCAGAGTAAAGGGAAGACCTTTTAGAACAGAGATGAGGAGAAACTTTTTTAGCCAGAGAATGGTGAATCTATGGAATTCATTGCCACAGAAAGCTGTGGAGGCCAGGTCATTGAGTGTATTTAAGACCGAGATAGATAGGTTCTTGATTGGTAAGGGGATCAAAGGTTATGGGGAGAAAGAGGGAGAATGGGGTTGAGAAACTTATCAGCCATGATTGAATGGCGGAGCAGACACGATGGGCTGAATGGCCTAATTTCTGCTCCTATGTCTAATGGTCTTATGAAATATGCCCGTGCTTGCTCTGCTCGTACCACCACAGATCACCCGTGGAAGCCAGTGTGCTCCAAATGATTTTTAGGAACAAGTTTCTGCTCAAAAACCTGCAAAAAGTCCATGGGCAGCTGTCAGCATAATGAACGGCAAGTGCTGCTACTTTGCCACTGACCGCAAAATGTGGTCCAGTATGTCCACATTAAAACTTCAGCTCTGATACGATACACTGCCACTGTAGCTTCCAATATTGCAATTACTGGCTGTGTGAACCCTGTGTCAGGGTTGGAACCATCAGCATTAAAGTGATAGCAACATAACAATTTCATATTACAGCATTTGCTGTTGATTGTTATTGGACACGCAAGGGTGCAATAGTGTTATGATTGTTTTGGGATTGTGACAGAACATGCTTTTTAATTTTACATAATTTGTACACTGTATAAAAATATATCTTACTTCCATAAATATTTTCACACTTACCAATTAATATTTGGCCACATTTCATTGCAGCACTGCCATGGACCAAACTGTGTACAACAAGTCGCTCTTCAGTTTTCATTTGTGTGTCTGTCAATCTGTCCGAGTGCTTTCCTGCCACTGGGTTTTTCCTTGAAGGCTGGTGAATAATCCCCACAAAAGCCTCCAAAAGCTTTTTCCCTTTGTCTAATGATTTGTCACTTATTTTATTCGGATTAATATAAACATACACATTCTTATAAGATAACTGAACTGAAACTCCAACTTTGGGATTTGTCTGGTGCTTTAATATTGAAGCAGGTCCTGGTAGCTGACTACTTCTCTGTTCAATGTCTTTGTTGGAAACATCTTTGCTGCAAGAATGTGTACACCTTGCTTTTTTCTTTTTTAAAACATTAGCAAGCTTTTTAAGTTTGTGTTCATGTTTGCAAATCCCTTTAGGTTTATGATCAGTAATGACCTCTGCTTCGTTCTCACTAAATCTGACATGATTGATCAAAGGTGCAGAAATCGAATTCGCTTGGATCAGAACATCTTCCTCGCTTTCACTCAACTCCAGGTAGAAGAGCTCACCATTTCTCTGCACATCATCCAGCCACTCTGGTTCAAGATTGCTGCAAAAAAAAAAAAGCGACAGAGGTGAATACAGAGGAATATGAGGAGAACACCAAAGTCCTCAGTGGGCAGCTGCAGCCCGATTTGTTGGGATTCTTCAGAGTTCCTGGTCTGGTTCATAATGGGCTGTATAAATCGGGTGTCTGTAGCTGAGAGAAAAAAAACTACAGAACACCAATCTGAGTTTCAGTTTTCCCTTAGCAACACCATAAACAGCATACGCAATCATTCACAAAAGCGAATTCTGTTGAACAGCTTCACAATCACCCTCAAAAACAGCATTATTCAACAAATACTTTGCCCTGTAATTTGTTCTGCATCATTAGCATCTCTAACTCACTCCCAGTGTTGCCGGCAGTCACTCTGCAAGTCTTAAGTGGCTTGCAGATAAACAAAAGTAAAGTCCTCATCATTCAAATGGCATATAAAGACATATAATGCTTATCTAAATTGGCCTTCAAAATGACTGCATAACACTTTTTTGATAATTGCTACCATTATAAATACAACTGTACTAAATGCAAGGGAACAGTAAGCGGATTCTCTTTTTATATTGTGATCAGACAGGGTAGTCAGGGAACTGGGGCAAGGGGGTGAGGGGGGCGCAGTCAGGCGGAGGTCCCTACCATCTACAGGGTATCCTATTATTTAAATTCTTATGAACATATGAATGAGGCAGAGGCCATTCGGCCCCTTGAGCCTGCTCCGCCATTTAATATCATGGCTGATCTGATAGTAACCTCATATCTGCATCCTGCCTACCCCTATACCTATCATCCCCTTCCTTACCAAGGATCTACCCACCTCTGCCTTAAAAATATTCAAAGACTCGACTTCCACCACCTTTTCAGGAAGAGTTCCAAAGACTCACGGCCCTCAAAAAAATTTGCCTCATCTCAGTTTTAAATGTGCGACCCCTTTTTTTTTAAAGGGGCCCCTAGTTCTAGATTCTACAAGAGGAAATATCCGCTACATGTCCACCCTATCAAGTCCCCTCAGGATCTTATGTGTTTCAGTCAAGTCACCTCTTACTCTTCTAAACTCCAGCGGATACAAGCCTAGTCTGTCCAACTTTTCCTCATAAGACAACCCACCCATTCCAGATACGAGTCTAGTAAACCTTCTCTGAACTGCTTCCAATTCATTTACATTCTTCCTTAAATAAGGAGACCAATAAATGTGTACAGTACTCCAAATGTGATCTCACTAGTGCTATGTGTAAATGAAGCATAACCTCCCTACTTTTGTAGTCAATCCCTTTGCAATAAATGATAACATTTTATTAGCTTGCCTTACTAATTTTTTTTTAGGAAAAAAAAACTTTCCTAACCTTTTCAGATTCCCTTCATCTCCTTTATTGTTTATTCACTTAGTGTGTGCCTTTTACTTCAATTTATGCTCATCTATTCATTCATCAATGGTGTGTCTCATTATTGGTTAGTTTGTACATGTTTTTCAAAACAGAATATATTTCTTCTGAATACCTTTTATAAGATTAGTCACTGCTGTTCTGTGTCGATACATTTTCCAGTTTACTTTGGTCAACTGCATATAATTAGTAATAAATTTGGAAAAAAGGACTTCCTGTCATCTCACTTATGTCTCTCTCATTATCTTAAACCTTATTGTGTTATATTGGAAGCAGTCTGTGTCTATGGTGGTGAGGGCAAGGAGACTGAAATAGCAGCATATTTTCAGTCAATCTAAGTGGAGCCTGGACAACCATTCTTGTAAACAATCGTTAAAAGCAATTAAAAGTTTCCAGACCAGGACAGGCATTTCTTTTTATATAATCGCTTTGTACTTTGTATTCAATAGAACATGAAAACATTCTATTTCTGCATTAGTACTCAAGTGAAACATTTTACAGATTTCACTGTAAAAAATTCATGGCAAATTATTTACACTTTGTCTAGCTGCAATATCATCTGCAGCACACACAGGCATGCTACCAAGGTATTAACACCTAAACATAGAATGTAAATTTATATCTGCAGATCTGTTTTAATCAGTTCAGTTTACAGAACCAAGACTTAGAAACAGGTTTAGTATGTTCTGAAGATCAATGTACTTTACACAGTATTGATGGTAGAATCATAAATTTAACAGATTAATTTTTTTAACTAACAAATCAGTAGAGGTTACAACACCAACATACAGTACCACAGATGTATGTTCACACACGATTGTTCACTTGCTGCTGAATTACAAATCTTAACCACGGCACGGAGGAGAAATTTTAAGCAGAAGCCCAATGTGGCCTCTAAAAGGGGAACATTGGCAGAGGTTTGAGAAAAGGTCATTCCATCTCCAACTGAACAAGACTAATTTAGGAATACACATTTTTAAAGAAAAACAACTTTCCCTCTATTCTGCACCAATACAAAAAATTAAAAAGAAAACACACCCCACCCCCATTAGAAATGAAACAATGAAAAACATTGCATTTTAGACAGTTTGAGCAATTCCACCTAACTGCAAGAAAAGAAGTTGGAACAGGGGAAGGGAACTCAGGAGAATATGGAGATAAGTCTTTAGACCAAGAAAAACATTGCAGCAATATCTTATTCCCAACTACTTTTGAACTTCCTGCAGCCAACACTGTGACGAGTAGCTCACCTCCTGGCTCCCCAAAGCCCATCCACCATCTACAAGGCACAAGTCAGGAGTGTGATGGAATCCTCCCCACTTGCCTGGATGATTGCAGCTCCCACAAAACTCGAAGCTTGACACCGTCCAGGACAAAGCAGCCCGCTTGATTGGCACCATATCCATAAACATTCACTCCTTCCACCACCGATGCACAGTAGCAGCAGGATGCTACATAATGCATTGCAGGAATTCACAAAGACTCCTTCGATAGCACCTTCTAAACCCACAACTGCTACCATCCAGAAGTACAAAGGCAGCAGATGGATGGGAACACCACCAGCTGGAAGTTCCCCTCCAAGTCACTCACCATCCTGACTTTGAAACATATCATCGTTCCTCCACTGTCACTGGGTCAAAATCCTGGAACTCCCTAACAGCACTGTGGGTGTACTTACACTACATGGACTACAACGGTTGAAGGAGGCAGCTCACCACCACCTTCTCAGGCAACTAGGGATGGGCAGTAAATGCTGGCCCATGTGAGAGAACAGTAATCCTTTGGTTTTTTTTTCCCCTCCGTGAGAAAGCCATATGGTGTCGATTCGTTGGGTCATCTATACTGGTAGATTAGAAATATAATCTGTCCCTCCAGTCAATGGCAATCAGGTGGTCTGCTGCTACAATATATTATACAAATCATACAATCAGGATTTAAAACTAAAGATATAATAATTTTATAATATTGTAATTATTTGTTAGAATTAGTATTTTAAAAGTTACCATTTGATCCACAGGTTGCAACATTAGACCTTAGAGATTAGCCAGTCCTTTCTGAATAGTTCTCTTTTAAAAGATAAGACAACTTCTGTTAAGGAACTCATCCTACTGGGACAAAAAAAAGAGGGAAGCATACATTTGTGGGGTTTTTGTGACTCTTAATTGCAGTTCCTATATTTAATACCCCTTTTGGTCTTGCAAAGTACCAAAAGATTAACTCCACAAACCTCTGTGGTCATCTAGAAACAAGCAATGGAAATAATAAAAGGGGAGATATACTATGTGCGATTTGTAGCCACTACTTCAGAAATGTTCTTATGTCTACTACCACGGGAACAAAATATTTGTTTCATGTCTCTGCCATTTCCTTATTCACCCTTATTATTTCTCCTGTCACTGCCTAATAAACACATTCTCACTACCTCTTCTTTTATACATTCAGTTATACGATCTGTTTTTATGCCTCTTGGTAGTTTACTTCCATATTCTATTTTCTCTCCATTGATCTCTTAGTCATCCTTTGATGAATTTTAAAATCCCCCAATCCTCAGGCTTTTTGGCAATGTTATAAGCCTCTTTCTTCAGTTGAACTCTATCTTTAACTTCTCATTAGTCACAATTGGACAATTTTTCCCCATGTCTTTTTTTCTTTAAAGGGATTGTTTATTTATTTCAAATTATGAATTAATTCTTTAAAACGTTTGCACTGCTTATCTACCTTCACATTTTGTAATTTAGTTTCCTAACCCACTTTAGCCAATTCGCTCCTCATGGCTATGTAGTTTGCCTTGTTCAGATTTAGGACCCAAGTTTTGGACTTAATCAAATCACTCAAGTGCATTTTAAAATTCTAGCATTTTTCTGATCCACTCAATTTTACTCAAATTGCTACCCTGCTTTATGGCATTGACATTTTTCTTGCTGCTTTCCTCAATCTTCCCTCCCCACCTGCATTAGTTTCAAACCATATTTATGCCCTAGCTATTGGATTCTCGAGGATAAAAACAAAAAACTGCGGATGCTGGAAATCCAAAACAAAAACAAATACCTGAAAAAACTCAGCAGGTCAGGCAGCATCGGCGGAGAAGAGCAAAGTTGACATTTCGAGTCCTCATGGCCCTTCAACAGAACTAAGTAGAAATAGGTTCTACTTAGTTCTGTTGAAGGGTCATGAGGACTTGAAATGTCAACTTTGCTCTTCTCTGCCGATGCTGCCAGACCTGCTGAGTTTTTCCAAGTATTTCGGATTCTCGAGGACACTGGTCCAAGCCTGGTCCCAATGAAACAGCTCCCTCTTTCTATAGTACTGGTGCCAGTGTCCCATGAATCTAAACCACTGCTTCCCAACACCACTCTTTCAGCCACGCATTCAACCTTTCAATCTGTCAGTCACACATGGCTCAGTCAAATATCCAGAGATTAGTTGTGAGGATCTGCATTTTAATTTCAACCCTAGTTTAAGTTCTTTCAGCAGAGTCTCATTCCTAGTTCTAGCTATGCAATGGGTTCCAACATAAGACCATAACAATTGTTTCCTCCCCCTCAAAGTTATTCTCTGGCCTGAACTAATGCCATTAACCTGGCACCAGGCAAGTGACAACCTTCTCAACTCCCAGTTCCGGCTGCAGAAGACAGTTTCTATCCCTCTGGCTATACGGTCTTTACCACTACCACATGCTTTTTCACTGCCTAATCTTGAATGGCTTCTTGTGCCATGGCACTTCATTCTAGTTTTTCTTTTGTACCACAATTAAAAAGCATCAAGTAAACAAAATAGATTCACTATTTCTCTTGCCTGTGGAATTCCAAATGTTTCACCAAAATTCTCTTTTAACACACCAGTCCTGTTGTACACAATCACTTACTGAACCAGTGTTGGTGAAGCATGCAAACTGCATGTTTTTCTATAGTTATCTGACTGCTACCATCTTCCCCAGGTTATTCACACATTCATCCCAGCAACTTTCCAAAGACCTGCACTGACTCTAAATGCAAATGTTTTGCCACCTAATATACATCAAAAATGTTTCTCCCCCCATGATTTACCCATGACTTTCAGAGTTTTAAATTATACCACTTTAAGTGTATAGTCACTATTTGTGCTGTTCAAATCATGCATGTGTACAATAATTATGAATAAAAGACAAAACAATGTTTTATTGCATTGCTCTTTTCAGATGGTAACTTTTTAAATAATTTTAATCTTAATGGTGTTTATCTTGGTCATTTGCCAAGCATATTTGCACCTTTAGTAGCCCTATTTTATTCACCGTTATGTTCTGAGCTGCATTTCATTAATTTAGATATGATAACCTGTTTATTTGTAGCATTGTTTGACTTACTTATTTCTACCATTCAATTTGCTCAGATTATAAAGTAAACTGTGTGAGGTTTAGTGTTTGCAACTCTCTTGCTGGATAGAAGTGTAGTGCAAATCATAAAGTGGTTTCTGAAGGTCAAAAAAAAATGCCAAGAGGTCCAATGCAGAGCTAATAATTATTTAATGCACAGATGTCAGCTTCTCAGAAGGTTCAAATCATGCTTCAGAGGCTTGACAATATAACCTAAACTGGCACTTCAGCGCTACACTGGGGCAATGCTGCGCTGTTGAAGATGCTCTCAGATTAGATTAGCTCTCATCTAACGTTCAGGTGGGTGTGATAGATCCCATGGCACTATTTGAAGAATAGAAAGAGGGAGTTCTCTAAGCCAACAATTAAACCTCAACCAAAAACAAAGATTTGGTAATTTTGTTGTTGTTTTTGGAACCTTACTGTGAGCAAAGTGATTATAGTATTTCCTCATGTTGCAACAGTTACTACACTTCTAAAGCTATGTAATTGGGATGTCCTGAGTTTATGAAAAATCTCTATACTGTTATAAAGCATGGCTTTATATCAAAAATGACTATTTACCAACTGAAAACTACTGGAATTTTAAAAGACTGAAACATACAAATTAGAAGGTCATTTGGCCCCTCAAGCTTTCGCCACCAATTGATAAGCTCATGGCTGATCAAGATTGTGGCCTCTACTTTTCTGTCTACCTCCATACCCTTCTGAGTCCCTCGTCAGTCAAGAATCCACTCAACTCAGCCTTAAAACGTTCAATGACCCTGCCTCCATGACTCTCTGGGACAAGAGAATTCCACAGACTAATGACCTTCAAAAAACACTCATGACCATCTTAAATGGAAGACCAGCCTTCCATTGATTTGAAGCAGCAGTTTTTAGGATAGCTGAATATTTGCATTACTGTACCTCATATTTTAAAGCCATTAAAACGGAGTCAAACTGTCTAGAAAACCCCATCAGAAACAATCACCTTGAAGGAGTGTGAATAGGTCATCACCTAACCCATTTGCAAAGCATCCAGATAATCACCTGGGTACTCAGCTGTTTGGGGGCCAAACATTAGGCATAAATCAGTTCAGACAATGAACTCTGGTTGAGAAAGGAATACATCCAGCCATAATCCAAATCATGTAAACCATGAACTTGGAATCTACTAGCCCTGATCATGTTTGGCTAACTGGTCAGCTGGAGAGGGAGGATCAAGGGGCAAGCCAACTAACCCTCTTGTATTTAAGAAACTGCTTTTCTCTAGGCCACAGAACAGAAGCAGAAGAGATGTGGAAGAGACAGGACCCCTGACCCGAATGGGACACTCTCCCTCTCTATACAGCCTGGAAAGTTTGAGCCCTGTCTGTTCGACCATCCAGATACCACAGGCAGCATTTTACAAATTAGCCCAGCAGCTGCTGACTCCATGAAAACAGAGATAAATTGTCTGTCCACATCTCTTAAACTGCTTGAATGTCAAATCCTGTGGGATCACTGAGCCCAGCCAAGTCCTCAAACTACAAGATCCATAACTGAATAACTTTTATTGGACTTAAAAAAAAACCGCCTAATCCATCCTCCCACTCTAACTTATTTGTGTTTGTGTGAACCTTTAAGTGCATGAAAGTTGGAGAGTTTTTATTATTTTCATTTAGACTGACTGTTAAAGGACAACAAATACTATTCAACTTTCTTTCGAAAAACCTATTTTTGCGTGTCTTTTACAGTCACAACACGTAAACAGTTAGACATTCACTGAATTGGTAAGCATATCCTTTGTTAAAAAACCCGTGGTGGTCAAAACGAGGAGCTGGAAAAGAGGGGAACCATTCCACTCTCCTCATCTAATTGGAACAATAAATCTATAAGCTTTCTTTTTCACTTATAAAAGCAGGAGAAATGAAGAGTCAGAAATTCCCTAAGATTTTAAATATTAGAGGACACAAAACCAGCAAAATGTCAAAGTTAGATTTGAGTATAGCTAAAAAAGAGACTTGTCGAAGCTTTTTGCCTTGCACTCATCAGGACACTTCGCATGAATATCAATATAAAGGGACAACAACAATTTATACTGTATGCGAAGAGAGTGCTGATTAATTGGTAGAGGCATTGTCATGGAGAATGCACCAGTGATGGTGACTGATAGCTAACTGCCAAGCATTGCTGAAATTTAAACCAGGCAGCTTGGCAATTAACTGTCACCTTCACTGGTGCTTTCTCCATGGCAACGCCTCTACCAATCAGCACGCCCTTCACATAGTTGTTTTCCCCTTAAATTGGTATTCTTGAAGTGTTCCCATAAGTGCAAGATGAAAGTCTTCGACATGTCTTTTTTTCCAAGCAATACTCAGGTTCTGTACTACCGAACAACTAAAGTTAGATTTCATTATTTGAAGAAAATGTGTTAAACAGCCATGAAACAAATTCCTCCATGTGACAAGGATGCTAATTAATAGTTGGATCTGGTTCGAGTTCAACGCCATCAGTAGCGCAAGAAAAGATCCTCAATTCCTCAGCAAGTCAGCAACAAATGCAACATTTTCAATTCAAAATGATTTTCAGAAAGATAATCGTATTTCTTCATCTACTATGACGTGGCAAAAGTGAAAATGTGCCAAGAAAAGCAGCAATTGCATATTAATAAATTGTTATCCATGGTTAGCATTTATACAATCCATATATCTTAAACATGCAACTAGTGGTTCCAAATAAATAGCACGTTTTGAAAGGAACACACTGAAAACAAAGGGTGGATGATGGCTCAGAGTTGAATCCCTGCGTGATGCAGAGATCAGAAAAAGATCATCCTTGCAAACATAAGAACATGGAACAGGAGTAGGTAATTTATCACTTTGACCTTGGTCTAGTATGAGAACGGTTGTAGCACCAGAAGGAGGCCATTCAGCTCATTGTGTCTCTTCCAGCTCTCTGCAACAACTACTCTGATCATCCCATTTGCCTGCCCTATTCATGAAGCCCAGTAATTTTTCTCTAATCAGGTGTTTATTCAATTTCCTTCTGCAAGCCACGATTGAATCTGCCTTGACCTCTAGGGTAGTGCATTCCAGAGCCTAACTACTTGCTATGTAAAACAGTTCTTCCTCATGTCTCTATTGCTTCTCTTGTCAGTAGTCTTAAACTGGTGTCCTCTGGTTCTCGGCCCTTCCGCCAATAGGAAGAATTTTGCCCCTCTGCTCAGTCTAGACCCTACAGGATTTTGAACACCACTGTCAAATCATCTTTCAATCTTCTCTCAGCAGAAGAGCCCAGCTTCTCCAATCTATCCACTTAACTGTAGTCTCACACCCCTGGAACCATCCTTGTAAACCTTTTCTCTAAAGCCTTCAGATCCTTCCTAAAATGCGGTGTCCAGAATAGGACACAATATTCTGATCGAGGCCAAATCAGTGTTCTATAAAGGTTCATCATAATGTTGTTTTTGTACTCAGTCTCTTTTACCAAAGCCCAGGGTGCCTTTTTGACCAACTTCTCAACCTGCCTTGCCACCTTCAATGATTCGTGCCAACATACCTCCACATCTGTTTGTGTACCATTATAATTGTACCCGTTATTTTATATTGCCTCCCCTTGTTCTTCCTACTAAATGTATCACATCACAATTCTCTGCATTAAATTTCATCTGCCACCTGTCCGTCCATTCCAACAGCCTATATGTTTGCTTGAAGTTTATCACTATCCTCCCCACACAATTCACAATGCTTCTATGTTTTTTATCATCTGCAAATTTTGAAATTGTGCCTAGTACACCCAAATCTGTATTATTTATATTTATAGTTTTTGATTGGTTGCTTTTTCCACATAGTAACTTGCACCAGGCAGTGGATAAAACTGAATACTTACTGCCTCAAACTTCCACCACTAATATTGAAGGTTAAAAACAAAGCAGCGCCTCTGACCCTCAGCATCAAATTCCCACTTGCACCAAATTGCTGACTTCAGCTCACTTAGCATTGTACTCTTTCACAATCATCGTCAGCAAGCCTTGCTGCAACAAACTCTTGACACAGGCCACTTGTGACATGCTATGTAAATAAATACACTATGATTCTCGGAATTTGACTGAAGGTGAACAGAAATGTAAAGCTCTTCCCTTTCTTGACATTTTTGATTGTTACCTAGGTCTGTTACCTAGGAAAGAAAAACTTAAGTATCAGAATTTCAGAACGCTCATGTTGCAGTTATTAGTTTCCAAAACTGACACTAGTGACAGTGCTATGGATAAGCTGAATGGCATTATGATCCTAGGTGTTAAATCACTGAAGCAAGTATGGAATTAGATCAAACAGCCCGAAGATAGCACCATGAAAATATTTTTTCGGATTCAAGATCTCCAGTTAAGGCTGACCATCCTACAAATGATGGTCATAAATTGTCTGAATTCTGATGCTTCACTAATTAATTGTGTCAGCATGGCTCTGTTAGTGGCACACTTGCCTCAGAGTCCAAAGATTGTGGGGTCAAGTTCCACTGCATGACTTAAAGCACAAAAATCTAGGCTGACATCTCAATGTGGCACTAAGGGAGTGCTGCAATGTTGAAGGTGCCTTCTTTCAGATAAGACTATTGGGGAGGGTTTAAACTAACTTGGCAGGTATGTGGTATCTAGGAAGAAATGTCAGAGAGGAATACCACAGTGCATAGATTAGAGAGAGATAGCTAGCACTAGAGTAGGAAATAGTTGTTATTAGGTGGGGTCAGAGTAAGGGAGAAAGTAATAAAGTCTAAATCATGGTTAATGTGCATGGACGTCTCATGGAGTCATAGACAGAGTCATAGAGGTCTACAGCACAGAAAAAGGCCCTTCGGCCCATCAAGTCTGCGCCAGTCAAACAAGTACCAAACTATTCTAATTCCATTTTCCAGCACTAGGCCAATAGCCTTGTATGCCATCGCATTGCAAGTGCACATTCAAATACTTCTTAAATGTTATGAGGGTTTCTGCCTCTACCACTCTTTCAGGCAGAGAGTTCCAGATTCTCACCACCCTCTGGGTGAAAAAATTCTTCCTCACATCCTCTCTAAACCTCCTTAAATCTATGCCCCCTGGTTATTGATCCCTCCACTAAGGGGAAAAGTTCCTTCTTGTCTACCCTATCAAAGCCCCTCAATTTTATGCACCTCAAATCTCCTCTGCGCCAGGGAAAATAACTCCAGTCTAACCAATCTCTCCTCATAACTAAAACTCTCCAGCCCAGGAAACATCCTGGTAAATCTCCTCTGCACTCTCTCTAATGCAATCACATCCTTCCTATAAAGCGGATTCCAGACATGCATGCAATGCTCTAGCTGTGGCCTATACAGTTCCAGCATAACCTCCCTGCTCTTATATTCTATGCCTCGGCTAATAAAGGCAAGTATCCCATACGCCTTCTTAACCACCTTATCTACCTGTCCCGCTACCTTAAGGGACCGGCGGACATGCACACCAAGGTCCCTCTGATCCTTGGTACTTCCCAGGATCCTCCCATTCATGTATTCCTGTGTTTTGTTTGTCCTGCCCAAGAGCATCACCTCACACTTATCTAGATTAAATTCCATTTGACATTGATCAGCCCATCTGACCAGCTCGTCTATATCCTCCTGTAATCTAAGGCTATCCTCCTCACTAGTTAACACCCCACCAATTTTTGTGTCATCCACGAACTTACTGATCAACCCTCTTACGTTCAAGTCTAAATCGTTTATATATACCACAAACAGCAAGGGGCCCAACACCGACCCCTGTGGAACCCCAATGGACACAGGCATCCAGTCACAAAAACACCCCTCGACCATCACCGTCTGCTTCCTGCCACTTAGCCAGTTCTGGATCCAATTTGCCAAATTGCCTTGGATCCCATGGGCTCTTACCTTTGTTATCAGTCTCCCATGTGTGACCTTAACAAAAGCCTTGTTGAAGTCCAAGCAGACTATGTCAAATGCATTGCCCTCATCTACTTACCTGTCACCTCTTCGAAAAATTCAATCAAATTGGTCAGACATGACCTCCCCTTAACGAAATCATGCTGACTGTCCATGATTAATCTCTGCCTCTCCAAATGTAGATTAATTCTGTCCCTCAGAATTGCTTCCAATAGTTTCCCTGCCACTGAGGTTAGGCTGACTGGCCTGTAGTTCCCTGGTTTATCCCTTCCTCCCTTCTTGAATTAAGATTGGCTGTCCTCCAGCACCTCCCCTGTGGCCAGAGAGGTATTGAAAATTATTGCCAGCACCCCTGCTATCTCCTCCCTTGCCTCACTCAACAGCCTGGGATACATTTCATCCAGGCCTGGAGATTTATCTACTTTTAAGCCTGTCAGGCCACTTAGAACTGCCTCCCTTTCTATGCTATTTTATTTAATTATATCACAGTCCTTCTGCCAGATTTCCATAACCATGTCGTCCCTCTCACTTGTGAACACTGACACAAAGTATTCATTTAGAACCCTACCTACATCTTCTGGCTCCAAACACAAATTACCACTATGGTCCTTAATAGGCCCTACTCTTTCCCTAGTTATCCTCTTACTCTTAATGTATTTGTAAAATAACTTTGGATTTTCCTTTCTTTTTACCTGGCAATGTTTTTTCATACCCTTTTGCTCTCCTAATTTTCTTTTTAAGTTCCCCCCCTCAACATTCTATAATCCTCTAGGGCTTCTGTTAGTTTAAGCACTCTGTATCTGCCATAAGCCTCCCTTTTTCTCTTCATCCAATTCTGTATATCCCTCGACATCCAGCGTCCCTATTTCTTTCTCGAATGAGTCCCACTGCTCTAACACAGATTTACCTAAAAGTAAAAACAAAAAAACTGCGGATGCTGGAAATCCAAAACAAAAACAGAATTACCTGGAAAAACTCAGCAGGTCTGGCAGCATCGGCGGAGAAGAAAAGAGTTGACGTTTCGAGTCCTCATGTTCTGTCGAAGGGTCATGAGGACTCGAAACGTCAACTCTTTTCTTCTCCGCCGATGCTGCCAGACCTGCTGAGTTTTTCCAGGTAATTCTGTTTTTACCTAAAAGTAGCTGTTTCCAGTCTAAATCATAACCGATCTTGTTAAAATCAGCCTTCCCCACCATTTAGAACTCTGATTTATAGCCCATCCTTGCCCTTCTCCATAACAATTTTGAATCTAACGGAGTTATGATCACTATCTGCAAATGTTCCCCCACTGATACCTCTGACACTTGCCCGACTTCAATCCCTAAAATTAAGTCCAGGACTGCTACCTCTCTTGTAGGACCTTCTCAGTTCTGGCTTAAAAAGCTCTCCTGGATGTATTTTAAGAATTCCGCTCCCTCTAAACCTATCATACTAGAACTAACCCAGTTAATGTTGGGGAAGTTGAAATCCCGCATTACTACTACACAATTATTTTTACACTTCTCTGAAATTTGCCTACATATCTGCTTTTCTATTTCTCTCTGACTGTTTGGGGGCCTATCGTACACTCCCAGCAATGTGATTGCTCCTTATTTGTTTTTCAGTTCTACCCATATAGCTTCATTTGTGGAGCCTTCTAATATGTCATCTGTGAAGGCACAGAGTGTGGTTAATAAGATTAGTGATCTACAAGCACAAATTGACATGTGGAAATTTGATGGGTTGTGGCTACAACAGAGGCCTGGCTCAAAGAAGGGCAGGACTGGGTGTTAAATATTCCTGGATACAAGGCATTCAGGAAAGATAGGAAAGGAAGGGGGTGAGCGAGCGTGAGGGAGCGAGCGAGCGTGAGGGGGAGAGAGAGGGAGCGTGAGGGGGAGCGAGAGGGAGCGGGAGGGGGAGCGAGAGGGAGCGGGAGGGGGAGCGAGAGGGAGCGGGAGGGAGAGCGAGAGGGAGCGGGAGGGAGAGCGAGAGGGAGAGGGAGCGAGAGCGAGAGGGAGCGGGAGCGAGAGCGAGAGCGAGAGCGAGAGCGAGAGCGAGAGCGAGAGGGAGCGGGAGCGAGAGCGAGAGCGAGAGCGAGAGGGAGCGGGAGCGAGAGCGAGAGCGAGAGGGAGCGAGAGCGAGAGCGAGAGGGAGCGGGAGCGAGAGCGAGAGCGAGAGGGAGCGGGAGCGAGAGCGAGAGCGAGAGGGAGAGGGAGCGAGAGCGAGAGGGAGCGGGAGCGAGAGCGAGAGCGAGAGGGAGCGGGAGCGAGAGCGAGAGGGAGCGGGAGCGAGAGCGAGAGGGAGCGGGAGCGAGAGCGAGAGCGAGAGGGAGCGGGAGCGAGAGCGAGAGGGAGCGGGAGCGAGAGAGAGAGGGAGCGGGAGCGAGAGAGAGAGGGAGCGGGAGCGAGAGAGAGAGGGAGCGGGAGCGAGAGAGAGAGGGAGCGGGAGCGAGAGAGAGAGGGAGCGGGAGCGAGAGAGAGAGGGAGCGGGAGCGAGAGAGAGAGGGAGCGGGAGCGAGAGCGAGAGGGAGCGGGAGCGAGAGCGAGAGCGAGAGGGAGCGGGAGCGAGAGCGAGAGCGAGAGCGAGAGCGAGAGGGAGCGGGAGCGAGAGCGAGAGCGAGAGGGAGCGGGAGCGAGAGCGAGAGCGAGAGCGAGCGGGAGCGAGAGCGAGAGCGAGAGGGAGCGAGAGCGAGAGCGAGAGGGAGCGGGAGCGAGAGCGAGAGGGAGCGGGAGCGAGAGCGAGAGCGAGAGGGAGAGGGAGCGAGAGCGAGAGGGAGCGGGAGCGAGAGCGAGAGGGAGCGGGAGCGAGAGCGAGAGCGAGAGGGAGCGGGAGCGAGAGCGAGAGGGAGCGGGAGCGAGAGCGAGAGGGAGCGGGAGCGAGAGCGAGAGGGAGCGGGAGCGAGAGCGAGAGGGAGCGGGAGCGAGAGCGAGAGGGAGCGGGAGCGAGAGCGAGAGGGAGCGGGAGCGAGAGCGAGAGGGAGCGGGAGCGAGAGCGAGAGGGAGCGGGAGCGAGAGAGAGAGGGAGCGGGAGCGAGAGAGAGAGGGAGCGGGAGCGAGAGAGAGAGGGAGCGGGAGCGAGAGAGAGAGGGAGCGGGAGCGAGAGAGAGAGGGAGCGGGAGCGAGAGAGAGAGGGAGCGGGAGCGAGAGAGAGAGGGAGCGGGAGCGAGAGAGAGAGGGAGCGGGAGCGAGAGAGAGAGGGAGCGGGAGCGAGAGAGAGAGGGAGCGGGAGCGAGAGAGAGAGGGAGCGGGAGCGAGAGAGAGAGGGAGCGGGAGCGAGAGAGAGAGGGAGCGGGAGCGAGAGAGAGAGGGAGCGGGAGCGAGAGAGAGAGGGAGCGGGAGCGAGAGAGAGAGGGAGCGGGAGCGAGAGAGAGAGGGAGCGGGAGCGAGAGAGAGAGGGAGCGGGAGCGAGAGAGAGAGGGAGCGGGAGCGAGAGAGAGAGGGAGCGGGAGCGAGAGAGAGAGGGAGCGGGAGCGAGAGAGAGAGGGAGCGGGAGCGAGAGAGAGAGGGAGCGGGAGCGAGAGAGAGAGGGAGCGGGAGCGAGAGAGAGAGGGAGCGGGAGCGAGAGAGAGAGGGAGCGGGAGCGAGAGAGAGAGGGAGCGGGAGCGAGAGAGAGAGGGAGCGGGAGCGAGAGAGAGAGGGAGCGGGAGCGAGAGAGAGAGGGAGCGGGAGCGAGAGAGAGAGGGAGCGGGAGCGAGAGAGAGAGGGAGCGGGAGCGAGAGAGAGAGGGAGCGGGAGCGAGAGAGAGAGGGAGCGGGAGCGAGAGAGAGAGGGAGCGGGAGCGAGAGAGAGAGGGAGCGGGAGCGAGAGAGAGAGGGAGCGGGAGCGAGAGAGAGAGGGAGCGGGAGCGAGAGAGAGAGGGAGCGGGAGCGAGAGAGAGAGGGAGCGGGAGCGAGAGAGAGAGGGAGCGGGAGCGAGAGAGAGAGGGAGCGGGAGCGAGAGAGAGAGGGAGCGGGAGCGAGAGAGAGAGGGAGCGGGAGCGAGAGAGAGAGGGAGCGGGAGCGAGAGAGAGAGGGAGCGGGAGCGAGAGAGAGAGGGAGCGGGAGCGAGAGAGAGAGGGAGCGGGAGCGAGAGAGAGAGGGAGCGGGAGCGAGAGAGAGAGGGAGCGGGAGCGAGAGAGAGAGGGAGCGGGAGCGAGAGAGAGAGGGAGCGGGAGCGAGAGAGAGAGGGAGCGGGAGCGAGAGAGAGAGGGAGCGGGAGCGAGAGAGAGAGGGAGCGGGAGCGAGAGAGAGAGGGAGCGGGAGCGAGAGAGAGAGGGAGCGGGAGCGAGAGAGAGAGGGAGCGGGAGCGAGAGAGAGAGGGAGCGGGAGCGAGAGAGAGAGGGAGCGGGAGCGAGAGAGAGAGGGAGCGGGAGCGAGAGAGAGAGGGAGCGGGAGCGAGAGAGAGAGGGAGCGGGAGCGAGAGAGAGAGGGAGCGGGAGCGAGAGAGAGAGGGAGCGGGAGCGAGAGAGAGAGGGAGCGGGAGCGAGAGAGAGAGGGAGCGGGAGCGAGAGAGAGAGGGAGCGGGAGCGAGAGAGAGAGGGAGCGGGAGCGAGAGAGAGAGGGAGCGGGAGCGAGAGAGAGAGGGAGCGGGAGCGAGAGAGAGAGGGAGCGGGAGCGAGAGAGAGAGGGAGCGGGAGCGAGAGAGAGAGGGAGCGGGAGCGAGAGAGAGAGGGAGCGGGAGCGAGAGAGAGAGAGAGAGGGAGCGGGAGCGAGAGAGAGAGGGAGCGGGAGCGGGAGCGAGAGAGAGAGGGAGCGGGAGCGGAAGCGAGAGAGAGAGGGAGCGGGAGCGGAAGCGAGAGAGAGAGGGAGCGGGAGCGAGAGAGAGAGAGGGAGCGGGAGCGAGAGAGAGAGAGGGAGCGGGAGCGAGAGAGAGAGAGGGAGCGGGAGCGAGAGAGAGAGGGAGCGGGAGCGAGAGAGAGAGGGAGCGGGAGCGAGAGAGAGAGAGGGAGCGGGAGCGAGAGAGAGAGAGGGAGCGGGAGCGAGAGAGAGAGGGAGCGGGAGCGAGAGAGAGAGGGAGCGGGAGCGAGAGAGAGAGGGAGCGAGAGAGAGAGGGAGCGGGAGCGAGAGAGAGAGGGAGCGGGAGCGAGAGAGAGAGGGAGCGGGAGCGAGAGAGAGAGGGAGCGAGAGAGAGAGGGAGAGGGAGCGAGAGAGAGAGGGAGCGGGAGCGAGAGAGAGAGGGAGCGGGAGCGAGAGAGAGAGGGAGCGGGAGCGAGAGAGAGAGGGAGCGGGAGCGAGAGAGAGAGGGAGCGGGAGCGAGAGAGAGAGGGAGCGGGAGCGAGAGAGAGAGGGAGCGGGAGCGAGAGAGAGAGGGAGCGGGAGCGAGAGAGAGAGGGAGCGGGAGCGAGAGAGAGAGGGAGCGGGAGCGAGAGAGAGAGGGAGCGGGAGCGAGAGAGAGAGGGAGCGGGAGCGAGAGAGAGAGGGAGCGGGAGCGAGAGAGAGAGGGAGCGGGAGCGAGAGAGAGAGGGAGCGGGAGCGAGAGAGAGAGGGAGCGGGAGCGAGAGAGAGAGGGAGCGGGAGCGAGAGAGAGAGGGAGCGGGAGCGAGAGAGAGAGGGAGCGGGAGCGAGAGAGAGAGGGAGCGGGAGCGAGAGAGAGAGGGAGCGGGAGCGAGAGAGAGAGGGAGCGGGAGCGAGAGAGAGAGGGAGCGGGAGCGAGAGAGAGAGGGAGCGGGAGCGAGAGAGAGAGGGAGCGGGAGCGAGAGAGAGAGGGAGCGGGAGCGAGAGAGAGAGGGAGCGGGAGCGAGAGAGAGAGGGAGCGGGAGCGAGAGAGAGAGGGAGCGGGAGCGAGAGAGAGAGGGAGCGGGAGCGAGAGAGAGAGGGAGCGGGAGCGAGAGAGGGAGCGGGAGCGAGAGAGAGAGGGAGCGGGAGCGAGAGAGAGAGGGAGCGGGAGCGAGAGAGAGAGGGAGCGGGAGCGAGAGAGAGAGGGAGCGGGAGCGAGAGAGAGAGGGAGCGGGAGCGAGAGAGAGAGGGAGCGGGAGCGAGAGAGAGAGGGAGCGGGAGCGAGAGAGAGAGGGAGCGGGAGCGAGAGAGAGAGGGAGCGGGAGCGAGAGAGAGAGGGAGCGGGAGCGAGAGAGAGAGGGAGCGGGAGCGAGAGAGAGAGGGAGCGGGAGCGAGAGAGAGAGGGAGCGGGAGCGAGAGAGAGAGGGAGCGGGAGCGAGAGAGAGAGGGAGCGGGAGCGAGAGAGAGAGGGAGCGGGAGCGAGAGAGAGAGGGAGCGGGAGCGAGAGAGAGAGGGAGCGGGAGCGAGAGAGAGAGGGAGCGGGAGCGAGAGAGAGAGGGAGCGGGAGCGAGAGAGAGAGGGAGCGGGAGCGAGAGAGAGAGGGAGCGGGAGCGAGAGAGAGAGGGAGCGGGAGCGAGAGAGAGAGGGAGCGGGAGCGAGAGAGAGAGGGAGCGGGAGCGAGAGAGAGAGGGAGCGGGAGCGAGAGAGAGAGGGAGCGGGAGCGAGAGAGAGAGGGAGCGGGAGCGAGAGAGAGAGGGAGCGGGAGCGAGAGCGAGAGGGAGCGGGAGCGAGAGCGAGAGAGAGAGGGAGCGGGAGCGAGAGAGAGAGAGGGAGCGGGAGCGAGAGAGAGAGAGGGAGCGGGAGCGAGAGAGAGAGGGAGCGGGAGCGAGAGAGAGAGAGAGCGGGAGCGAGAGAGAGAGGGAGCGGGAGCGAGAGAGAAAGGGAGCGGGAGCGAGAGAGAGAGGGAGCGGGAGCGAGAGAGAGAGGGAGCGGGAGCGAGAGAGAGAGGGAGCGGGAGCGAGAGAGAGAGGGAGCGGGAGCGAGAGAGAGAGGGAGCGGGAGCGAGAGAGAGAGGGAGCGAGAGAGAGAGGGAGCGGGAGCGAGAGAGAGAGGGAGCGGGAGCGAGAGAGAGAGGGAGCGGGAGCGAGAGAGAGAGGGAGCGGGAGCGAGAGAGAGAGGGAGCGGGAGCGAGAGAGAGAGGGAGCGGGAGCGAGAGCGAGAGGGAGCGGGAGCGAGAGAGAGAGGGAGCGAGAGAGAGAGGGAGCGGGAGCGAGAGAGAGAGGGAGCGGGAGCGAGAGAGAGAGGGAGCGGGAGCGAGAGAGAGAGGGAGCGGGAGCGAGAGAGAGAGGGAGCGGGAGCGAGAGAGAGAGGGAGCGGGAGCGAGAGAGAGAGGGAGCGGGAGCGAGAGAGAGAGGGAGCGGGAGCGAGAGAGAGAGGGAGCGGGAGCGAGAGAGAGAGGGAGCGGGAGCGAGAGAGAGAGGGAGCGGGAGCGAGAGAGAGAGGGAGCGGGAGCGAGAGAGAGAGGGAGCGGGAGCGAGAGAGAGAGGGAGCGGGAGCGAGAGAGAGAGGGAGCGGGAGCGAGAGAGAGAGGGAGCGGGAGCGAGAGAGAGAGGGAGCGGGAGCGAGAGAGAGAGGGAGCGGGAGCGAGAGAGAGAGGGAGCGGGAGCGAGAGAGAGAGGGAGCGGGAGCGAGAGAGAGAGGGAGCGGGAGCGAGAGAGAGAGGGAGCGGGAGCGAGAGAGAGAGGGAGCGGGAGCGAGAGAGAGAGGGAGCGGGAGCGAGAGAGAGAGGGAGCGGGAGCGAGAGAGAGAGGGAGCGGGAGCGAGAGAGAGAGGGAGCGGGAGCGAGAGAGAGAGGGAGCGGGAGCGAGAGAGAGAGGGAGCGGGAGCGAGAGAGAGAGGGAGCGGGAGCGAGAGAGAGAGGGAGCGGGAGCGAGAGAGAGAGGGAGCGGGAGCGAGAGAGAGAGGGAGCGGGAGCGAGAGAGAGAGGGAGCGGGAGCGAGAGGGAGAGGGAGCGGGAGCGAGAGAGAGAGGGAGCGGGAGCGAGAGGGAGAGGGAGCGGGAGCGAGAGGGAGAGGGAGCGGGAGCGAGAGGGAGAGGGAGCGGGAGCGAGAGGGAGAGGGAGCGGGAGCGAGAGGGAGAGGGAGCGGGAGCGAGAGGGAGAGGGAGCGGGAGCGAGAGGGAGAGGGAGAGGGAGCGGGAGCGAGAGGGAGCGGGAGCGAGAGGGAGCGGGAGCGGGAGCGAGAGGGAGCGGGAGCGGGAGCGAGAGGGAGCGGGAGCGAGAGCGAGAGGGAGCGGGAGCGAGAGAGAGAGGGAGCGGGAGCGAGAGCGAGAGCGAGAGGGAGCGGGAGCGAGAGCGAGAGGGAGCGGGAGCGAGAGCGAGATGGAGCGGGAGCGAGAGCGAGAGGGAGCGGGAGCGAGAGCGAGAGGGAGCGGGAGCGAGAGCGAGAGGGAGCGGGAGCGAGAGCGAGAGGGAGCGGGAGCGGGAGCGAGAGCGAGCGGGAGCGGGAGCGAGAGGGAGCGGGAGCAAGAGAGAGAGGGAGCGGGAGCGAGAGAGAGAGGGAGCGGGAGCGAGAGGGAGCGGGAGCGAGCGGGAGCGAGCGGGAGCGAGAGGGAGCGGGAGCGAGCGGGAGCGAGCGGGAGCGAGAGCGAGAGGGAGCGGGAGCGAGAGCGAGAGGGAGCGGGAGCGAGAGCGAGAGGGAGCGGGAGCGGGAGCGAGAGCGAGAGGGAGCGGGAGCGGGAGCGAGAGCGAGAGGGAGCGGGAGCGAGAGCGAGAGGGAGCGAGAGCGAGAGGGAGCGGGAGCGAGAGCGAGAGGGAGCGGGAGCGAGAGCGAGAGGGAGCGGGAGCGGGAGCGAGAGCGAGAGGGAGCGGGAGCGAGAGCGAGAGGGAGCGGGAGCGAGAGCGAGAGGGAGCGGGAGCGAGAGCGAGAGGGAGCGAGAGCGAGAGGGAGCGGGAGCGAGAGAGAGAGGGAGCGGGAGCGAGAGAGAGGGAGCGGGAGCGAGAGAGAGAGGGAGCGGGAGCGAGAGAGAGAGGGAGCGGGAGCGAGAGAGAGAGGGAGCGGGAGCGAGAGAGAGAGGGAGCGGGAGCGAGAGAGAGAGGGAGCGGGAGCGAGAGAGAGAGGGAGCGGGAGCGAGAGAGAGAGGGAGCGGGAGCGAGAGAGAGAGGGAGCGGGAGCGAGAGAGAGAGGGAGCGGGAGCGAGAGAGAGAGGGAGCGGGAGCGAGAGAGAGAGGGAGCGGGAGCGAGAGAGAGAGGGAGCGGGAGCGAGAGAGAGAGGGAGCGGGAGCGAGAGAGAGAGGGAGCGGGAGCGAGAGAGAGAGGGAGCGGGAGCGAGAGAGAGAGGGAGCGGGAGCGAGAGAGAGAGGGAGCGGGAGCGAGAGAGAGAGGGAGCGGGAGCGAGAGAGAGAGGGAGCGGGAGCGAGAGAGAGAGGGAGCGGGAGCGAGAGAGAGAGGGAGCGGGAGCGAGAGAGAGAGGGAGCGGGAGCGAGAGAGAGAGGGAGCGGGAGCGAGAGAGAGAGGGAGCGGGAGCGAGAGAGAGAGGGAGCGGGAGCGAGAGAGAGAGGGAGCGGGAGCGAGAGAGAGAGGGAGCGGGAGCGAGAGAGAGAGGGAGCGGGAGCGAGAGAGAGAGGGAGCGGGAGCGAGAGAGAGAGGGAGCGGGAGCGAGAGAGAGAGGGAGCGGGAGCGAGAGCGAGCGGGAGCGAGCGGGAGCGAGCGGGAGCGAGAGGGAGCGAGAGGGAGCGAGAGGGAGCGAGAGGGAGCGAGAGGGAGCGGGAGCGAGAGGGAGCGAGAGGGAGCGGGAGCGAGAGGGAGCGAGAGCGAGAGGGAGCGGGAGCGAGAGAGAGCGGGAGCGAGAGAGAGCGGGAGCGAGAGAGAGAGGGAGCGGGAGCGAGAGAGAGAGGGAGCGGGAGCGAGAGAGAGAGGGAGCGGGAGCGAGAGAGAGAGGGAGCGGGAGCGAGAGAGAGAGGGAGCGGGAGCGAGAGAGAGAGGGAGCGGGAGCGAGAGAGAGAGGGAGCGGGAGCGAGAGAGAGAGGGAGCGGGAGCGAGAGAGAGAGGGAGCGGGAGCGAGAGAGAGAGGGAGCGGGAGCGAGAGAGAGAGGGAGCGGGAGCGAGAGAGAGAGGGAGCGGGAGCGAGAGAGAGAGGGAGCGGGAGCGAGAGAGAGAGGGAGCGGGAGCGAGAGTGAGAGGGAGCGGGAGCGAGAGTGAGAGGGAGCGGGAGCGAGAGAGAGAGGGAGCGGGAGCGAGAGAGAGAGGGAGCGGGAGCGAGAGAGAGAGGGAGCGGGAGCGAGAGAGAGAGGGAGCGGGAGCGAGAGAGAGAGGGAGCGGGAGCGAGAGAGAGAGGGAGCGGGAGCGAGAGAGAGAGGGAGCGGGAGCGAGAGAGAGAGGGAGCGGGAGCGAGAGAGAGAGGGAGCGGGAGCGAGAGAGAGAGGGAGCGGGAGCGAGAGAGAGAGGGAGCGGGAGCGAGAGAGAGAGGGAGCGGGAGCGAGAGAGAGAGGGAGCGGGAGCGAGAGAGAGAGGGAGCGGGAGCGAGAGAGAGAGGGAGCGGGAGCGAGAGAGAGAGCGAGCGGGAGCGAGAGAGAGAGCGAGCGGGAGCGAGAGAGAGAGCGAGCGGGAGCGAGAGAGGGAGCGGGAGCGAGAGAGGGAGCGGGAGCGAGAGAGGGAGCGGGAGCGAGAGAGGGAGCGGGAGCGAGAGAGGGAGCGGGAGCGAGAGAGGGAGCGGGAGCGAGAGAGCGAGCGGGAGCGAGAGAGCGAGCGGGAGCGAGAGAGCGAGCGGGAGCGAGAGAGCGAGCGGGAGCGAGAGAGCGAGCGGGAGCGAGAGAGCGAGCGGGAGCGAGAGAGCGAGCGGGAGCGAGAGAGCGAGCGGGAGCGAGAGAGCGAGCGGGAGCGAGAGCGAGCGGGAGCGAGAGAGCGAGCGGGAGCGAGAGAGCGAGCGGGAGCGAGAGAGCGAGCGGGAGCGAGAGAGAGAGCGGGAGCGAGAGAGAGAGCGGGAGCGAGAGAGAGAGCGGGAGCGAGAGAGAGAGCGGGAGCGAGAGAGAGAGCGGGAGCGAGAGAGAGAGCGGGAGCGAGAGAGAGAGCGGGAGCGAGAGAGAGAGCGGGAGCGAGAGAGAGAGCGAGAGCGGGAGCAAGAGAGAGAGCGGGAGCAAGAGCGGGAGCGAGAGAGGGAGCGAGAGAGGGAGCGAGAGAGGGAGCGAGAGAGGGAGCGAGAGAGGGAGCGGGAGCGAGAGAGAGAGCGGGAGCGAGAGAGGGAGCGAGAGAGGGAGCGGGAGCGAGAGAGCGAGAAAGAGAGCGAGAAAGAGAGCGAGAAAGAGAGCGAGAAAGAGAGCGAGAAAGAGAGCGAGAAAGAGAGCGAGAAAGAGGAGCGAGAAAGAGAGCGAGAAAGAGAGCGAGAAAGAGAGCGAGAAAGAGAGCGAGAAAGAGAGCGAGAAAGAGAGCGAGAAAGAGAGCGAGAAAGAGAGCGAGAAAGAGAGCGAGAAAGAGAGCGAGAAAGAGAGCGAGAAAGAGAGCGAGAAAGAGAGCGAGAAAGAGAGCGAGAAAGAGAGCGAGAAAGAGAGCGAGAAAGAGAGCGAGAAAGAGAGCGAGAAAGAGAGCGAGAAAGAGAGCGAGAAAGAGAGCGAGAAAGAGAGCGAGAAAGAGAGCGAGAAAGAGAGCGAGAAAGAGAGCGAGAAAGAGAGCGAGAAAGAGAGCGAGAAAGAGAGCGAGAAAGAGAGCGAGAAAGAGAGCGAGAAAGAGAGCGAGAAAGAGAGCGAGAAAGAGAGCGAGAAAGAGAGCGAGAAAGAGAGCGAGAAAGAGAGCGAGAAAGAGAGCGAGAAAGAGAGCGAGAAAGAGAGCGAGAAAGAGAGCGAGAAAGAGAGCGAGAAAGAGAGCGAGAAAGAGAGCGAGAAAGAGAGCGAGAAAGAGAGCGAGAAAGAGAGCGAGAAAGAGAGCGAGAAAGAGAGCGCGAGAGCGCGAGAGAGCGAGAGAGCGAGAGCGCGAGAGAGCGAGAGCGCGAGAGCGCGAGAGAGCGAGAGCGCGAGAGCGCGAGAGAGCGAGAGCGCGAGAGCGCGAGAGCGCGAGAGCGCGAGAGAGCGAGAGCGCGAGAGCGCGAGAGAGCGAGTGCGCGAGAGAGCGAGTGCGCGAGAGAGCGAGTGCGCGAGAGAGCGAGAGAGCGAGAGAGCGAGAGAGCGAGAGAGCGAGAGCGCGAGAGAGCGAGAGCGCGAGAGCGAGAGAGCGAGAGAGCGAGAGAGCGAGAGAGCGAGAGAGCGAGAGAGCGAGAGAGCGAGAGAGCGAGAGAGCGAGAGAGCGAGAGAGCGCGAGAGCGCGAGAGCGCGAGAGCGAGAGAGCGAGAGAGCGAGAGAGCGAGAGAGCGAGAGCGCGAGAGAGAGCGCGAGAGAGAGCGCGAGAGAGAGCGCGAGAGAGAGCGCGAGAGAGAGAGCGCGAGAGAGAGAGCGCGAGAGAGAGAGCGCGAGAGAGAGCGCGAGAGAGAGAGCGCGAGAGAGAGCGCGAGAGAGAGAGCGCGAGAGAGAGAGCGCGAGAGAGAGCGCGAGAGAGAGCGCGAGAGAGAGAGCGCGAGAGAGAGAGAGCGCGAGAGAGAGCGCGAGAGCGAGAGCGCGAGAGAGAGAGCGCGAGAGCGAGAGCGCGAGAGCGAGAGAGCGAGAAAGAGAGCGAGAGAGCGAGAGAGCGCGAGAGCGAGAGAGCGAGAGAGCGAGAGAGCGAGAGAGCGAGAGAGCGAGAGAGCGAGAGAGCGAGAGAGCGCGAGAGCGCGAGAGCGCGAGAGCGAGAGCGCGAGCGAGAGCGCGAGCGAGAGCGCGAGCGAGAGCGCGAGCGAGAGCGCGAGCGAGAGCGCGAGCGAGAGCGCGAGCGAGAGCGCGAGAGCGAGAGCGCGAGAGAGAGAGCGCGAGAGAGAGAGCGCGAGAGAGAGAGCGAGAGCGCGAGAGAGACGAGAGCGAGAGAGAGACGAGAGCGAGAGCGAGAGCGAGAGAGCGAGTGAGAGAGCGAGCGAGAGAGAGAGCGAGAGCGAGAGAGAGAGAGAGAGAGAGAGAGAGAGCGAGATCATATCCCAGAGGGGTCAAGGACAGAATCTATATGGCTAGAACTAAGGAACAAAAGGTGCAATTACATTAGTTGGTGGCCTAGAGACTACACTAGGCAGTGGAAAGAATCTGGAGGGACAAGTTTGCAAGAATTATAGAGTGGTTATAATGTAGGGCTTTAGTTATCCAAATGTAGACTGGGTAGTAATAGCGTGGAGGGCAAAGAGGGGCAAGAGTTCCTAGGGGGTGCTCAGGAAAATTTTCTATAGCAGTATGTTTCCAGTCCAACAAGAGGAGACACTGTTAGGCCTGGTTCTTGGGAATGAAGCAAGTTATTGGGTCAAATATCAGTAGAACATTTAGTGGGCAGAGATCATTGTATCATAGGATTTAGGTAGGCTATGGAAAAGGACAAAGAAAAATCTAGAGTAACAATAATTAACTGGAGGAAAGCCAGCTTTAATGGGGCAAGAATGGATCTGGGCTGAATGAATTAGAATCAAAGGTTCGCAGGAAAAACAGTTCCTGAACAATGTGCTACCTTCAACAAGGAGACAGTTCGGGCACAGTCAAGGTATATTCCCTCAAAGGGAAAGGTAGGGGAAACAAATCCCTGTATGACAAAAGAGATAGAGATCAAGGTGTAGAAGAGGAAAAAAAAAGTGCTTATGACAGATATCAAGTGGATAAAACAGTGGAGAACCAGGCAGAATATAGAAGGTTGAACAGAAAAAACAAATGAAAGGAGCAAAGAGGGAGTTTGAAAAGAGACTGGCAGCTAACAAAGGGAATCACAAAGTCTTCTATAGGCAGGTAAACAGTAAAGGATGGTAAAGGGAGGAATAGGGCCAATTAGGGACCAAAAAGGGGGATTTGCACATGAAGACGGGAAATAGCTTTGGTAATAAATGTCTTGTGTCTGTCTTTACCAAGGAAGATGATGCTACCCAGGCCATGGTGAAAGAGAAGGTAATTAATACAATAGAACTTAAAATTGATAAGGAGGAGGTATTAGATAGGCTGTCTATACGCCAGAGATGCATCCAAGGATACTAAGGGAAGGGAGAGTGGAAATTGAAGGGGTAGTGTCCATAATTTTCCAATCTTCCTTAGACTCAGGAGTGGTGCCAGAGGACTGGAGAATTGCAAACATTACATCCTTTTTTTGAACAAGAGTGTAAAGATAAGCCCAGCAAATACATGCCAGTTTAACTTCAGTGGTGGGGAAGCTTCCAGAAATAATAATTTGGGACAAAATTAATAGTCAGGTTAGTTAAGGAAATCTAGCATGGATCTGTTAAGGGAAAATAGTATTTAACAAACTTGCTGATATTTTTTGAAGTAACAGAGAAGGTTGATGAGGGCAATGCTGTTGATGTGATGTACATGGATTTCCAAAAGGCATTGGATTTATACCACACAACAGACCTATGAGCAAAGTTATAGCTCATGGAATAAAAGGGACAGTAGCAACATGGATGCGAGATTGACTGAGTGACAGGAAACAGTAGAGGTTAATGGGTGTTTTTCATGCTGGAGGAAGGTTGGCAGTAGACTTCCCCATGGGTCAGTGTTGGGACCTTTGTTCTTCATAATATATATTAGTGACCTACATCTTGGTGTACAGGGCACAGTTTCAAAGTTTGCAGATAACAGGAAACTTGGAAGCATCGTGAACTGTGAGGAAGACAGTGTAGAACTTCAAAAAGGACAAAGAACAAGATGGTCAAATGGGCGGTGGCAGATGAAGTGGAGTGGAAAAACGTGATGGGATTCATTTTGGTAGGAGGAACGTGCATAGGCAATTTACAACAAAGGATACAACTTTAAAGAGGGCGCAAGAGCAGAGGAACCTGGGTACACAAGTCATTGAAAGTGACAGGACAGGTTGAGTGTGCAGTTAATAAAGCATACAGTATCCTAGGCTTTATTAACAGGGGCATAGAGTACCAGAGCAAGGAGGTTATGTTGAAGGTGCACAAAACACTGGTTTTGCCTCAGCTGGAGCATTATATCCAGTTCTGGGCATTGCACACTAGGAAAGGTGTGAAGGCATTGGAAAGAGTGCAGAAGAGATTCACGAGAATGGTTTCAGGGATGGGGAAACTTCAGTTATGAAGATAGAGTGGAGAAGTTGGGGCTGTTTTCCTTGGAGAGGAGGTTGAGAGGAGATTTGATAGAGGTACTCAAAATCATGAGGCATCCGGACAGAGTAGATAGGGAAAAACCATTCCCACTCATGAAGGTTTGAGAACAAGAAGACACAGATTTAAAGTAATTGACAAAAGAAGCAAAAGCAACAAGAATAAAACTTCATGTGAGTGGTTAAGGTCTGGAAAGCAGTGCCTGAGAGAGCGTGGTGGAGGCAGGTTCAATCAAAGCATTTAATTATCTGAAAAGGAAGAACGTACAGGGTTACGAGAAGAAAAAGGCACTAGGTTAATTGCTCATTCGAAGAACCAGTGCAGAAACAATAGGCTAAATGGCCTCCTGTGTTGTAACAATTCTGTAAGACATTAAACAGTCCTCTCAGCCGAATGTAGACGATTCCATAGCATTATTTTGAAGAGTCGAGTAGCTATCTCGTTTCTACTCAAGGTTTATCCTTCAATCAACACCATCAAATTATCTGGTCTTTACAACATTGCTATTTGCAAATAACAAGCGCTTACAAATTGGCTGTGTTTCCTACATTACAACAGTGACTATATTTCAAAAGTACTTTATTGGCAGTGAACTACTTTGATATGTCCTGTGATTGTGAAAGATAAGTATTTCTTTCTTTAATAACAATGAGCCTAAGATAGCCTTGGTGAACTACAGAACCAACAGTCTATCTCCTTAACCAATTAAAATTTATGGATACAGAAAGGAACAGAACAAACAGAGGAAATAGGGTGTATAAGAGTCAAATTAGACACTAAGAAATACAGTGAAAGAAAAATTGGAATGAGAGAAAGACATAAGAAAAAAGAGAATTTAAAATTGTAAAAATTCTGGAAACTTTGGGTGTAAGACTGCAGTTTCAAATATTCCTTTTTCTGTGTAGCCAAGATTGTGTTTTATGTCAGGATCATAAATCACCCCCATAACATGAAATAGCAGTCCTGTCTTTTAGCGGTAAATCTAATCCATATCGACAAAGCAAATCCAGCAATTTCATGACACTCATGGGGAGGTTAAAAACCCAAGATCCCATTTTTACGTGGTTAACAGTGGAGTGACACAAATAATCCAGTGTTTTATCCTGGCTCGCAAACTCCCAGCGTGTATGTTCCTCACTACAAATTTGTATAACGGCATGCGCCATAAATTCAATTATTTTTCTAACAAACTCTGGACTTTCAAACCCAGGGCTTTTTCTGCATTACTAAACTACTGTCAAAACTTTACATTTTGCACCAACAGGAACTTGATAACAATTTCCATTAGCAAAATTATGAGATTAGATTACCACCATGGATAATACTTTTATCAGGGAGTATGATTTACCAGAAGACACTTTGTATACCCCAGTCCTCATTACAAATAATATTGGCACTGTACATCTACTTTTCTAGCTAAGAACATACTACTAGTCAAATCAATAAATACGTTAGGATGCCCGGTAATTCTGTAAATTAGTGATCACCAACCAAAATATTGCTAATAGATACACCAGAGCTATTTAACTTTTTGCAGTTAGAGACTATGCAGTTGTCAAGTAACAAAATGATATTGGGAACTTGCACGGTGCCTGCTGCGGCTTGTGAGTACGCGCTTCCGGATAATCTCCACTCTTTCTGCAGGCTAACAATACCGTCATCACGCCCGGGCTGGCATGCAGCCAGCGCCGCGCTACAACTCCGCACTTACTCGGAGGAGCACGAGTCGGTGTCGGTGGTGAGCGCACCGGACGATGTTGACCCCGTCTCAGCCTCACTCTCCGGACCTCCATCCTCCAGGGTGCAAGGGGTCTCGTAGCTCCGCTCTCGGGAGATGCTCGCACCCCTGCTCAGCCCCGCATCCCGGTAAGACATCGCCTCACTGTAATGCTCCTTCACTCTTCCAGCAGCAACATCCCGGTCAACTACCTCCCGCCCTCACCCTTACTGCCGCCATGTTGTTAGCATCCGGGGGTCCTTTGCCTGTCACGTGATCGGCGGCCGCCTGTCGCTATTGGTTCCTCTTCGGTAGCCATAGAAACGAGAGAAGCTGTTAAACTGAGCGAATGTAATCAGTAAATTTAATTGCGTGGATGATATTTAGTTGTTGCTGGTCGTGAGCACGGACAATAATTTTAAATATTAAGTTTACAGAATTAAGTATTACAATCTTCATCGAAACCACGAAAAGTGTGAGGCGCCAGTTTAAGGCAGTCTAAAACCAACCTTAATACAGGCATGGCCCAATCCATAATATTTACCTCAGACAACAGTACCCTGGCAATAAACATGGCAGAAGTGTTATTCTTAAACTTCTGAGATATCCTAGATTGTACACCTAAAGGCATCTTAAAAAGGTACATTTATAGTAATAGTTTACCATTAGAGAGAAAGGCAATTTCGTTTTGCACTAATACTAAATACTAATCGCATCTTAAGACCCGGAATGATTCGGAAGCGAAGCTGAGTAAAAGCAGGCGGGATGATTTTGCTTTACTCCAAAATCTGACGGAATTCATCTGCATTTGTGAACTTTGGGTCAGCAGGGATATAAATGACATCGCATTAACATTACATACAGTTGTAATGTTAGACACCAGTAGAATCCAATTATGTTAACAGCATTGAAACTTAGTAAACAGACAGAGGCTATTGCTGCTTAGGACACGGATTTCTAGGATACCAATGTGCAATCACGTTGTCAACATGGTTAATGACATCTTGAAGATTGAAAGCAACAAAGTGCTCTCGTTGTTTACAAGTTGTCTCCCCGTTCATTTCTATCTACAATAATATTAAAAGTCGTATGTTTTTGCAAATTTCCTATGTACAAAGACTTGCTCTCCGTTGCAAAAACAAAAATATCTGGAAAAACTCAGCAGGTGTGACAGCGTCTGTGGAGAGGAAGACAGAGTTAACATTTCGAGCCCGTATGACTCATCAGAACTGATGACGAGTCATACGGACTCGAAATGTAAACTGTCTTTCTCTCCACAGACGCTGTCACACCTGCTGAGTTTTTCCAGCTATTTTAGTTTCTGATTTCTAGCATCCGCAGTATTTTGCTTTAATCTTACTCTCCGTTGTCTTGTTTCAACTTACTGTCATTATAAATTCCTATGCAGTATACACACAAACTGGAAACTGCTTATCAAAACTTGGCATTGCAAACATATAATCTCACCATTGGTGGTACTATCACACTTCACTTTTGTATCTCTCAGCTCATTAGCCTGCATTGTAGAGAAATATCTTATGAATAATCTTATAATTGCAGGCCTTGGTCCAACTATACCCTGACATCTAACCCTAGGGCAACTAGGACTGGATTCCTAGTGTGCAATGCCATTGGAGATTAAAGAGTGTAGGTTTTACATCTATTTGTCCATCACACCTCTGTCCTCATACAAATGTGTGTCATACAGTCACGGAATAGGTATGCTGCCAAGTGGTTATGGTAGTAGACTAGTAGCACAGATGTTATGAATTTAGATCTCACCTTGACAAGTTATGAAAAAAAAATCAAGACTCAATAATTTTGGGCTGGGACAAATTAAAACGATCATGGAAGCTGCCAGACTGTTGCAAAACTGAATTGATGTACTAGTGTCCTTCTGGAAAGGGGTTTACAGCTTCCACATTATCTGACCTACCCTGACTCTTAACATCCTCATGCTAGTAAATATTGCCTGTCACGCAAATCCCATGAACAAATAAAAAATAACTCAAATTTACTATGCATAAAACAGCACCAAATCACAACTGAACTGTTAAGGAATGTACCAAATGTGAGTGGCAAGCAGAAACAATATTAAATCATGATATTCATGAAAAGCTGTGATTCAAAAATGGGCAGCCAGCAACATCTACCAATATAAAAGGAATAAAGGTGAATTAATAAAATCACTATTCTTTTCTTACAAATAAATGGCTTAACTGTATTAAGTATCTTGCAGAGATATATAATAAAAAGGAAAAAATACAAGTAAGAACAAAAATAAAGCATTCAAAATTTAGACTGGAAATTGCAGAAGCTGGACCACAATCTGTCAATCCTCCTTAAATATGGAAGTGATGGCAGATGACTGAAGGATTGTGAATGTTACTCCCATATTGAAATAAAAGGAGAAGGATAAACTGGCAACTACAGGCCAGTCAGCCTAACATTAGTGATGGGGAAGCTACCTTTAGAGACAATGATCTGGACAAAGTTAATTGGCATTTGGGGGGAAAAAACCTGTAAATAAATGAAAACAAGCATTGATTTTTAAAAGACAAATCCTGTCTGACTAACTAGATAGAGTTCTTCGATGGCATAATGGAGTGGGTTGATGAGGTTATTGTGGTTGATGTTTCTTCATGGGATGAGTGTGTTACTGGCAAGGCTAGCATTTATTGCTCATCCATAATTATCTTCGAGATGTACTGGGGTGCTACATTCTTCAACTGCTACAGTACATGTGGTGTAGGTACACTCAGTGCTGTTGGGGAAGGAGTTCCAGGATTTTGACCCAGCTATAGCGAAGGAATGATAGTATAGTTCCAAGTCAGGATGTTGAGTGACTTGTAGGGGAACTTGCAGGTGGGTGCTGCCCTTTTCCTGCTAGATGGTAGAGGTCGCAGGTTTGGGAGGTGCTGTCAAAGGAACCTTTGAAAGTCTATTTACACAGCAACTTGCCAAGGGCATTTAATAAAATACAATATTAACAAATTTGAAGTCCATCATTAAAAGTGACAATAACAGCATGAATACAAAATTGGCTAAGGGACAGAAAGCAGAGGGTAGTGCTGAACCATTGTTTTTCAGACTGGAGGGAAGTATATGCTGTAGCCATGTCTCTTAGGGCTTGTATGCTAGAACCACTAATCTTTTTTAAAAAAAAAACTGACCTGGGCATAATTTCAGAATTTACAGATTGTCATGAAATTCAGAAAGCCACTGAGGAGGATAGTAAAAGGCTTCAGGATTATAAACTGGTGAACTGGGCAGGCATGACAGATGAAATGTACATAGAAATGTGAAGTGATTCATTTTGGTAGGAAGAATGAGGAGAAACATTATAATCTAAATTTTAAAGGGGTGTGGGAACAGAGACACATGGAGGTGTACATCTACAAATTTTTGAACGTGACAGAACAAATTGAGAAGGCTGTTAAAAGGCTTATTGGATGCTTGGCTTTATGAAAAAAGAGGCAGAGCACAAAAGGAAGGAAATTATGCTAAATATTTATAAAAACCTGGTTATGGAGCATTGCAGTCAATACTGGGCACCACGCTTTAGGAAAGATGTCAAAGCTTTAGAGAGAATGCAGAGGAGATTTACTAGAATGGTACCAAGGAGGAGAGACTACAGTTATGTGGAGAAATTTGAGAAGCTAGAATTGTTCTCCTTATAGCAGAGAAGGTTAAGGGGATGTTTGATTGAGGTATTCAAGGGAAGAAGAGTTTCTTATTTATTCTGTTTCTAATGGCAAAAGGGTCATTAACCCAAAAACACAATTAAGGTTATTGGGAAAAAAAATTCAGAGGCAGCATGAGGAAAAATATTTTTACTCTGCAAATTATGGGGATCTGCAGTACATTTTCTGAAAGAATCGAATCTGTTTCCTTCACTATCTTTCAAAAAGGGAATTGGATAAACACTTGAAGTGAAAGAATTTGCAGGGCTGTGGGGAAAGAGCAGGGGAGTGGAAGTAATTCAAGACAGTTCTTTCAAATAACCAGCAGAGGTACAATTGATCGAATGGCCGTCTTTTGTGCTGTATCATTTTATCCTATCAGTACATCAGCCCACCCAAGTTTATCCAATACATTAATACATTGCAATGGTATCTTGTACATCAACCCACAATAAGATCCTTTGGCCAGATTTATTGTCCATTTTGTGTTACTGTCTAATGTTTTGTCTTCACAGCAATACAATGTATAGAGTATAAAGGCCCAATTATAAAGCAGATTTTGTATCAATTTGATGTCTTATAAATAATTACAATGACACACAAAATGGAGACAATTATTGCAAGTTTAATGCTGTGCATGCCTTACAGTAACAAACTTTAGAAAGTTCCCAGGACTGCCTTAGAACATTTTGAAGTTACCAAATAGTGGGTAGTCCTATCAACATTTTGTAAATATTAAGAATTTCACCAGCATTTGGATACTTCCAAATGATGCAACTCTAATAAAAAGACAAGTAGAGTGAGAGTGGTTCACTGCATCACTGGTCCATGCCACTCAAAGAAAAGGTATTGGAAACAGTCAACCAATATGTGCACAACAGGGCCTCAAACAGTAAATGTGAATAAAAGACCAGTTAATCTTTCTTTGCTGGTGTATGTTGAGGGAAGAATGTTGGCAGGAAAGCAGAACTACTTTTTCCTCTTGGAACAGTGCCATGGAATCTAATCTGCCCACCTGAGCAGGCAAATGGGGCCTCGTTTCATCTAAAGGACAGCCCGTCTGACAGAACATTGTTTCCCCAAGTGTAACAGCCTAAGTTATATACTCCAGTGCTCAAGAACAAAATGTTCTAGGCTTGGTTAGCATCTTATTCCCATGCCCAAATCTTGGGCATTTTTCCATTGCAGAAAATACCATCAAACCAATGTTTACTTAGCAAAAGTTAATGCCTTCCTAGATTTTTGTCTGCATAGAAACATGTCAGAATCAGCAACATTATTAAAGGACAGCAATCTAATCAAGGCAACTATCTCCAATCACCAAGGTATAATTAACCAAACAGCGTGCAGATCACTCTGACCCGAAATAATGCATCTCCCAGACACCTTTTATTACGTCCTGTACCTTTATTTCTAAATTGTAGCTTTCCATAATGATCAACCTTAAAATGAACATAATGATTGGTCGCAAAAACAATTGATAATGAAATAATTTATCCAAAAGTAAAGCTAAACGTTTTAACATGAAAATGTAAAATAAATGCGAGTATAAAAGGTGACCGTCGAACGGGAAGTTTCGGAATTTAATGCAACTATGATTGTTCACATCATTCAAAAGAAATCTTAGAAACGATTCCTATTTAAAGGAAGGAGAAAGCCAAATTTGTTGATGCGAACTCCGATAATCTCGCATTTAATGTGGACCTTTACACAGATGCCAAAAGAAAAGAAAGGAAAAATATATTTCCCCGAGTATAAGTGCTCAGTGCAATTTGTTGTTGCCAAATAAACATTATCTCAGGATCTTTAAACAGATCTGTAAAATTGGCTAGCTGAATTTGATTCAAGTGGTAATCACTATCATTATGGATATAAGGCGCCAAAATGTTGAAACGTTGAACTGAACATAATCCAAATCCCACCTCTACAAAAAAAAAATCAAACTCTGCACCTGCCCTGTAATTCACTGAACCAAAGTATACCCAGGCTAGCGGAATGAAATTGACTACGGGTGATGGAGTACCAGAATTCACAACCCGCAATAATCTTTGTAATCTCTCAATAAATATAAACGACACATCTCAGTTCCCTACCAGAACAGTAGATTTTCCGTTCCAACCTCATGCGAAAAGATTTCAAATCAAGTGTCCAAATCGCCCCAAACACAGTAAAAGTTCACTTGGAATTAAAAGCTCCTTATACTTAACCTCTGCTACTTCGTCTTCTTATTCTGCTACATGGTAGGGATATGCATTAAAATTTTAAACTACTTTGTTACTTAAGAATAGCGAGGTTTATCACAATTAACCCGCTTGTTTGTCTATTTAACATTTGAATTTAAATTATAGAGAATATTGGAAATTTATTTTTTCAGCCGTTTGGGGGAAGCCATCTCAGTAAAAGGTTCACTCAATTGCTGAAGCACAGTAAGAGTGAAACGTTTGCAAAGAGAGGGTGTTGCTGTGGAAGACTTCTGAGCCCCTAAATTCTCAGGCATATCGTTTAAATAGAACCTGTAAACGGAGAAGTTGCAATCACAATAGTTATAGCACAGAAGCAGGCTATTGGCATTCTGTCCCTGCAGACCTCTGCAAGAGCAACTCCCCTGTCTTTCCCCATTGCCCTGCACATTTTTTTTCCTTAGGTGCTCATCCAATTAATCAGTAAAGTGATAATCTTTTAAATGAAAACCAAATCAACAAAATTGGGATAAATCAGGCACAGCCCCTAATTCAGGTCAGCTGTAAAACCAAGGACAAAAATTTAAAGGAACCTTACAAACTTTAAATCAAATCAGTAAAGTGATGGAAGGGGTAATCAACAGTGATATCAAGTGGCACTTGCTTAGCAATAACCTGCTCACTGACACCCAGTTTGGGTTCTGCCAGATAAAAACAAAAAAACTGTGGATGCTGGAAATCCAAAACAAAAACAGAATTAGCTGGAAAAACTCAGCAGGTCTGGCAGCATCGGCGGAGAAGAAAAGAGTTGACGTTTCGAGTCCTCATGGCCCTTCAACAGAACTAGGTGAATCCAAGGAAGGGGTGAAATATAAGCTGGTTTAAGGGGTGGGGGGGGGTGGGAGGGGAGTGTGGTTATAGGGACAAACAAGCAGTGATAGAAGCAGATCATCAAAAGATGTCACAGACAACAGAACAAAAGAACACATAGGTGTTAAAGTTGGTCATATTATCTAAACGAATGTGCTAATTAAGAATGGATGGTAGGGCACTCAAGGTATAGCTCTAGTGGGGTGGGGGAGCATAAAAGATTTAATAATATTTAAAAACAATGGAAATAAGTGGGTAATGAAAAATCTATATAAATTATTTGGAAAAAACAAAAGGAAGGGGGAAGAAACAGAAAGGGGATGGAGGAGGGAGCTCAAGACCTAAAGTTGTTGAATTCAATATTCAGTCTGGAAGGCTGTAAAGTGCCTAGTCAGAAGATGAGGTGTTGTTCCTCCAGTTTGCGTTGGGCTTCACTGGAACAATGCAGCAAGCCAAGGACAGACATGTGGGCAAGAGAGCAGGGTGGGGTGCTAAAATGGCAAGCGACAGGGAGGTTTGGGTCATTCTTGCGGACAGACCACAGGTTGTGCAAAGCGGTCGCCCAGTTTACGTTTGGTCTCTCCAGTGTAGAGGAGACCACATTGGGAGCAACGAATGCAGTAGACTAAGTTGGGGGAAATGCAAGTGAAATGCAGGTCTGTCCGCAAGAATGACCCAAACCTCCCTGTCGCTTACCATTTTAACACTCCACCCTGCTCTCTTGCCCACATGTCTACCCTTGGCTTGCTGCATTGTTCCAGTGAAGCCCAACGCAAACTGGAGGAACAACACCTCATCTTCCGACTAGGCACTTTACAGCCTTCCGGACTGAATATTGAATTCAACAACTTTAGGTCTTGAGCTCCCTCCTCCATCCCCATTCCCCTTTCTGTTTCTTCCCCCTTCCTTTTGTTTTTTCCAATAAATTATACAGATTTCTTTTCCCCCCTATTTCCATTATTTTAAAATATTAAATCTTTTATGCTCCCCCCACCCCCACTAGAGCTATACCTGGAGTGCCCTACCATCCATTCTTAATTAGCACATTTGTTTAGATAATATCACCAACTTTAACACCTATGTGTTCTTTTGTTCTGCTGTCTGTGACATCTTTTGATGATCTGCTTCTATCACTGCTTGTTTGTCCCTACACACACACACACACACACACACACACACACACACACACACACACACACACACACCTTAAACCTTAAACCAGCTTATATTTCACCCCTTCCCTGGATTCACCTAGTTCTGTTGAAGGGTCATGAGGACTCGAAACGTCAACTCTTTTCTTCTCCACTGATGCTACCAGACCTGCTGAGTTTTTCCAGGTAATTGTTTTTGTTTTGGGTTCTACCAGGGCCACTCAGCTCCTGACCTCACTGCAGCTTTGGTTAAAACATGGACAAAAAAGAACTGAACTCCCGAGGTGACGTGAGAGTGACTGCCTTTGACAGCAAGGCAGCATTTGACAGTGTGGGGCATCAAGGAACCTGAGCAAAACTGGAGTAATTGTGAATCAGGAGGAAAACTCTGCTGGTTGGAGTCATGCCTAGCACAAAGAAAGGTGGTTGTGGTTGTTGGAGGTCAGTCATCTCAGCAGGAGTTCCTCAGGGTAGTGTTTTCAGCCCAACCATTCAGCTGCTTCATCAATGAGCTTCCTTCCATCATATGGTCAGAAGTGGGGATGTTCGCTGAAGATTGCACAACGTTCAGCAACATTCGTGGCTCCTCAGATACTGAAACAAATGTCATGTCCAAATGCAGCAGGAACTGGACAACATCCAGGCTTGGGCTGACAAATGGCAAGTAACATTCGTGCCACACACAAGTGTCAGGCAATGACCATCTCCAACAAGAGAGAATTCAACCATAGCCCCTTGATGTTCAATGGCATTACCATCACTGAATCCTCCACTATCAACATCCTGGGCATTACCATTGAGCAGAAACTGAACTGGACTAGCCATACTGGTGGCATACATGGACTGGTGGCTACAAGGGCAGGTCAGAGGCTAGGAATCATGCAATGAGTTACTCACCCCCTGACTCCCCAAAGCCTATCCACCATCTACTAGGCACAAGTCAGGAAGGTGATGGAATATTTCCCACTTGCCTGGATAATCACAGCTTCCACAACACTCAAGAAGCTCAACACCATCCAGGACAAAGCAGCCTGCTTGATTGGCACCACATCCACAAATATTCACTCCCTCCACCACCGATGCACTGTAGCAGCAGTGGTTGTATCATCTACAAGATGCACTGCAGGAATTCACCAAGGCTCCTTCGACAGCACCTTCCAAACCCACAACCACTACCATCTAGAAGGACAAGGGCAGCAGATAGATGGGAACACCACCACCTGGAAGTTCCCCTCCAAGTCACTCACCATCCTGACTTGGAAATATATCGCCTTTCCTTCACTGTCACTGGGTCAAAATCCTGGAACTCCCTTCCTAACAGCACTGTGGGTGTGCTACACCAAATGGACTGCAGCGGTTCAAGAAGGTAGCTCACCACCACCTTCTCAAGGGCAACTAGGGATAGGCAATAAATACTGCCCCAGCCAGCGAAGCCTGCATCCAGTGGATGAATTTTTTTTTAAATTCCCTTTGGAAAGCCAGGATTGTATCAGTCTCCCCCACACTCTCAGGTAGTGCTTTCCTGATACCAAACTCACTGTAAACAAAGATTTTCCTCATGTTGGTTCTTTGCCAATCTTAAATTAATGTGTCCCCTCTGGTTCGGGACTCTTGTGCAAATGGAAATAATTTCTTTACATTTACTCTGTCTAGACCCTTCATGACTTTGAACAATTCTCTTGCACCTTTCAACCTTTTGTAAGAAGAACAGCTCCAGCTTCTCCAATCTATCCAGGTAACTGAAGTTCCTCCCTCATCCATGAAACCTGTCTCCTATTATTTTTCGACACCCTCCCTAAAGGTTTTCACACCTTATCTAAAGTGCAATGCCCAGAATTGGATGCAGTGCTCCAGCTGAGGTCGAACCAGAGCGTTCCTTTAAAAAGGTTAATCAGAAATTCAAAATACCTCAACTCAATTGTCAGTGAGTAAATAGTGTACTAAGTGTGGTTAAAATATCGAAAAAGAACATATTTTCTGAAAGTAAGTCTTTTAACTGAAGTTATGCGAGTTGTTTGCACCAAGGCAACAGGCTCTTTCCCCCTACTATATAAAACAAATTATGCATCGTGCCATATTTTATAAACCGTTGTAATCATTGTAATTACATTTATCTTAACCTTGAGGTTGACTTGGGTTCTTTAAATAAGCTTTTGTGTGCCATTAAATGAGATTAATGGCGGCAGGTCTAGGATTTCAAATTCTTAATTTTGTTTGAGTTCTGATTCATAAGTGTGTCTTTATGGCGCTATGTATTCTGTTAGCTCCTTCGGCTCGATTAGACATTCTTCTCGAACCACACAGTTTGCTGGATTGACTTGGGAATTGAGTCAACGGTAAAAAATCAGTACAACAGTACAATATGACCTGGTATTTAAATAAAAACAGGCCCGAAACCCGCTGTGTTCTCTGTGAAATCTCACGTTTGTTGTTTAAATTACTCCAGGCATGCATTATATTACATTAAAAAAAATAATCAAACAGAGCCGATCTCAACTGTCATTTTGGGGGAAGGGCAAAATATTTTGGATTATTTGAAAAGTGACCCAACTCTCAGACTCAGTCATCCGAAATTCATCAACTGGATCGATCAGATTTTTAACGAGTTGGAAGTTTTACAGTTCTTAATTCCCCATGTTTATTGAACAGTCCAGATCTTAGAAAAGACTAAGGACAGAGCTGACAGATTTCTAGGAAATTCCGGAAACCTAAAATCCACTAACCAAATTTTCTCGGATTTAAGATGATTGCCAATTATAATTTAACTTAATGTTCTCAAGACTAGTATAAATGTTTTCACCCAAAGCCCCCCCAAGTCATGATGTACCCTTCAAATTATATTTGGGAAAATCATGGAAACCGAGGCAGGTTTAACGTTTCCGACATAAAAGATTTCCATTAGGTGCTACCCTTCATCATGCTCACCTGTGAACAATGATACTCTCAACTGAATCCAACTCATCCAGACTTCTTGCGGGTTTAGAGATACCGTATCTCCCAACATTGAACATCATTCCCTTCAGGTCACATTTCACTTGAACGCTTATTTTCCACTAAGCAATATTACTTTAGTAATATGCAGCTCCCGAGGTTGGGTCAGACTGTGCTATTTAGTAAACAGCGCAAGGCGAATTGCTGATTTACAACTTGGCGAGTTTGCAACTTCAGTCATTCTAGCAGAGCCTTTACATTGCGTCTCATGTCCTTCAGAGATTCCAGGGCGGATCATTTCTTACCCGAAAACGTGTCAACGAGCATTTTTCTTACAGTTTCTCTTATTCAAGCGAATAAAAGCTTCCTCTCGCCCGTGTGAGGTTAAAACTCAACTGCCAATCATCTAGAGACGACCCTCCCCCCAAATTTCTTTGAAAATCGAGCCACGATATAAAGCGTACCGACTGCCGGAAAGCTCGCGAAACGTAGCTGACTAAATCGCCGTCTCCAATGAAGCAGGTGGGAACCGCCAGTAACTCCACTCGTCAAGCCACATCCCCGAGGGTCCTAATGCCCGATTATCTCCTGAGGACCGTGACTACTCTCGGATCATTGCTGAATCATCAGCATTCAACAAAACTGAGACATATAAATGCTTATTGAAATTATTGCAATTAATGTAATTGCTCATTTGCTTACTCTGTTGAAAGTTAGTTATCAAAAAGATGGAAAGTAAAACAAAAACAAATGGTTAAATTGAGCAGCCCCTAAAAGGTATATGAGAATAGCAGGCACGATTAATCTATACCTTTGATTGATTGTAATGCCAACTTTGTAGTGCCTGCTACGATTTGAACGATTTCTGTATGCAGCCAGGGCTAACTGCACTGTTGATTGGCTGCACACATCAGCAGGGGGCCTGTAGTATATTGTGGTAACCGAGCATTTTGTTGTATTGCCCTCTCTGTTGGATAGGTGTAACATTAAGTTAGTTCACTAAGGCTACCTACAATGGAACATGTATGTGTTAGTCTTAACGCAATACGAAACAGAAAGATGACGACCGGGCTGGGCGGAATTTTCTTTTATGTTTAATTTGAAAATTAAGAACTGAAGGATACTGTGATGTATCTGTGGAACTCATAAAGTTGATTTTGAGGAAGAGAGCAATTTGAAAGATTGTTTCATGTGCACATCATATTCAGGTACATAGTGAATGGCATTGAAGATACATTTGGGGACAATGGGGAAAGTCAGCTCTAACAAAGAGGACCAGTATAATTTGAAATGAAGGTTACTCATTTGGCTGAAAACAAATTAAATAGGAGATAAGGATAAAGTAAACGTTTTCCTCACCATGCTGGGTGTCTAACCAATCTTGTCCATAAGATCCCAGTACTATGGACTATTCTGAAATTAAGGAGATTCTGGACTTGTACTATGACAGGACTAAGAATGAGATTGCACTGAGCGTTGCATATGGTGAAAGGAAGCCAATACCAAGAAGAGGCTGTTGCAGATTACATTCTCAAATTAAAGAAATTCTCTCATCACCATGGAAATTAACCTCAGAGACATGGTTGTAGGAGGACCAAACAACAATAAAACCCAGGCCAAGCTTTTGGGCCAAGGCAATAAACTGACATGGCAGGAGGCCTGTGAGGAGGCCACAGCCATGGAAATGGCAGGAAGAGATATGGCAGAAAGAGATATCTGCAAATTACAAGGGAGCTCTTTTCTGAGCTGGCAGGGAAAGTCCGCTGTATTTCAGTGGGATCCAGGCCATGGCAACCAAGTTCACAGTCTCAGAATTTGAAATTTAGATGCTACCATTGCCATGGTAGCCACCAACCATTCAAATGCCTCCATTCCCAGTCAAAGTGCAATGCCTGTCAGAAGGTTGGTCAGATCCAGATGGCATGCAAGGTTAGAGGAAACAGTAATGCTCCAGGTTGTGGTAAAGCTCCAGGTTGCATCCATGTATCTGATCAAGGCGCTGGTAGATCTAAAGCTAGTTCAGGAGTCCAGAAATCCTCAAATGTGCATCTGATAGATGTAGAAACAGAAGTTGATGCTATTGAGCAGGAAGATTAAGAGTTGCACACAGTCAGAGGGGAAGAAAAGCAGCACATGGAAGTTGAGAGTATTAGGCCTGAAGATACAGTTCCAGTACCCATAGTGGAAGTGAAAATCAGAGATTCATAACTTACTTTCACCATTAATACAGCTGCAGCCGTATCTGTTACTTCAGAAAGAGAACACAAAGATCTGAGTCACATTCCCTTATGCAAAACTGGGGTGAAGCTAACTAGTTATTCCAATAACAATATTCCAGTGTTAGATCATTAGTATTAGGGTGGAATATGATGGTACATCCTATTATTTGTCAATGGTAGTAGTAAAAGGGAACAAAGACTCACGGATGGGAAGGAATCGGCTTGAGAAAATACAATTACAATGCACCAAGTTATTTACAGTAGAGATCAGTAAGAGTACACTTGACATTGAGCAAGGCTAAGAAAGCACAAAGTGATCTTTGAGCAAAGAGGAACAAATTATAAAATTAGGCATCACAAGGCCGAAGTCAAGATAAAGACAGCTGACACCTTGCAAGGCTAGGCCAGTACCTCATGCATAGTTAGAAGCAGTAAAGAGCTGAATAGGTTAAGAAGAACGGGGCAATTAAGAGAGTGAAGAGCAGTGAATGGGTTGGACTCATTGTGGTAGTTCAAAAAGCAGGCAAGTCGATTCAGATTATAAACAAATGGTAAATAAGGAGATCAAGAATGATACCCACTGCCTACCAGTGAATATTTGTATTCTAATTTAGCCAATGGAAAGGTGTTCAGTAAGATAGATTTGTCAAATGAATATTTGCAATTAGAATTAACTGACAAGAGCAAGGAACCATTCATACACAGAAAGGGTTGTACCAGTATGAAATGTTACCATTGTCCACACAGTGTTCCAGAGGGTTATGGATTGGGTAATAAGTTGAATGAAAGGAGCGTGCAGCCTCTTAGTTGACATTCTAATTAGCAGTAAGAGCACATTGTAAGTTTGAACAAAGTTCTAGATCGATGCAAGAGAATGGAATCAAAGGTAAAAAGCACTGGTGTTGCTTCATGGTGTCAAGTGTAACATACCTAGGTCACCAAATAGATGGTGAAGGCGTCCACCCAATGCAGGGGAATGTTAAGGAGATTTTGAAATCAAAGGGACCAGATAATAAAGAACTTAGAATATTCATTGGAATTGTGTGTTATTCTAAGTTCATCCCCAACTTAGATAATACATTTGGTCCACTGCGTCAGTTTCTCAAAGATGGAATAGATTGGGAGTGGTCTGTGGACTGTCAAAAAGCATTTGAAGAAGTGAAAGAAGTACTGACTACCGATGCTGTTTTTACCCACTATGATCCCAAGAAAAAATGGGCTTTAGTATATGATGCCTCACCACAGGGGTTAGGTGTGATGTTACCTCACATATGGAAGATGATGTGGAGAAGCCTGTTGCATATGTTTCACGTACTTTAACTAAGTTAGAGCAAAATTACTCAAAAGTCAAGAAAGAGGCATTAGGGATCATATATGATGTTACTAAGTTCCACAAATACTTGTATGGTAGGAAGTTCACTTTGTTAACAGACCACCGAGCCCTTACCTCCATATTTGGTTTAAATAAGGGGGTACCACCCCGAGTGGCAGCATGGCTTCAGTGATGAATGTTGTTTTTGATGGCCCATCAGTATCATATTAGGGTTTGTAAGTCAGCAGATCATTCAAATGCTGGCTCTCTTTTGAGATTTCCTGTGAAGATGGGAATCTATAGCCACTGAGTTACCTGTGTATTACATTACATACACAAATGACATGCCAGTATCTGCTAAAGAAACTTGCAAGGATATGGTGCTCAGTAAAGTGCTCAATTATATCATGAATGGCTTGCCTAGAGAGTGTGATGATGAAAAATTGCAGGTGTATTTCACATGTAGAAATTAACTGAGTGTAGATCAAGGCTGTCTCCTATGGTGTTTAAGAGTCATTATTCCACCAAGCTTTATAGAGACATTGTTAGAGGAACTCCATCAAGAGCACACAGGGATAGTCCATATGAAATCAGTAGCAAGAAGCTATTTTTGGTATCCAAAGGTGCATAGAGATATTGAAGAGTTGGTGAAAAGTTGTGAGGTATATCACAGAATGATAAATGATCCAACCAAGGTCCCTTTCATTCCATGATCAAACACAATAAAACCGTGGGAATGAGTGTACATGTCGATTTCTTTGGAAGGGAAAGAGTACCCTGTTTTGGTCAATAGCTCTACTAAGTGGACAAATGTTGAGTGTCCATTAGCATGTGCCAAAACTATTGAGGTTTTGTGAGGTTGATTTGCAGTTAATCGGCTGCCAGAGGTGTTGGTGTCAGATAATTACCTACAGTTTACGTCAGAAGAGTTTGAAATATTACTGATTAGAAATGAAGTCAAACATCTTTGAATACTACTCTATCACCCAGTGTTGATTGGTGTTGCAGAAAAAAGTGTACAGATTATGAAGAGGCCTTTCCAGAAGTATTTGCTAGGTGACATCTAGGCAGCAGTTTCCATGTTCTCTTCAACACAGGCTAGACAATTTTCTGTTCTCTTACAGACTCTGCAGTCTATAACAAATTCTTTACCTTACGAGTTAGTGTTTAAACATGCTCCTGGGACAAGATTTTGTTTCCTTAAGCCTGACATCAATAGCAAAGTAAGAGAAAAGCAAGAAAAACAAGGTGAGTCATGACACACCAAACTTATAGAATTCAGTGCTGGCCAGAAGGTCATGGTGAAAAACCATTGGAGTGAAAAGGAGAGGTATGTGATTGGAGCTGTTGTAAAGTGATGAGGTGCATTCAAATATACAGTGAATATAGGAGAGAGACTCCATCAGTGTCATATAGATCATTTGCTTGAAAAAGAAAATCTGACAAAGGGAGAGGAGAGGATACCTCTAATAGCCCAGATTTCTCCTACAGCCCAAAGTGAAAGTCAGAAAGAAACTAGAAGTCTGCTGTTATTACAGAATCCACTGGTAAAGCATAGTGAGTCAGTGTCTTTGATTAAGACAAATCAATCAATATCACAGTCCCAACCATTAAGTACAGTTAGTAGTCAAAGTCAAAATTCAGATTTGACACACTCATTGATGTTGGGAGAGCAGGGTCAAGCTAATGGAAATGGAAGGAGATACCCAAAGATACAGAAAAAGAAAGAATCCACATAGCTTAACTGAAAGTGTGTAGGAAGGAAGAAGAAAAAAGTTGTTTTTTTCATTATTTCTTGTCAAATTATAATATTTTTGTTAAACACATACTGATGTAATTGGTTATGATTACAGTAAAAAAGAACTGCCAAGAAAAAGGCTCAGGATGAAACATTGGCAAACAATGAGCCAAGGACATGCCTGTGGGCAAAGCACACAGAAATGAAGGAATATTGCTTTTACAAAATGTTTGTTATTTTATAAATGAAACACCTTTGTGGAAAACTTGAGTTGAAAATTTGAAAATGGAGGCAAATAATTATAAATTGAGGTGTAAACAAGGGTATTACTGAGAAATTTGTTCAAAATTATATGAACAAGTAACAATAAGTGCTATGTGATTTTTTTTTCTAGATTTCAAAATTATAAACATAAGCTTTATCTATAAACAGGAACTTTCATTGCAGCTTGATACTGCCTTAGCTCTGATGGTTTGCTGTTTTATGAAATGAAGGAATCTGTAGATAAACCAAAATATAAGGCAAAACAACTTTGAACTGAAGTAATACAAATTTAAAATGAACCAATCAACTGCAAGAAATTTGATTTTGTTTTTAAGTATTAGACAAGTGGAATAAATTTGCCTTTGATTGTGAATAGGAAGTGTGGTAGTAAATGTAACATGAAATGTGACATGTTCCACAGGAAATGCATGTGTCATTATTATAATAATGTTAGTGTATGTCTTGTGTTATTTATAGGGAGGATATGTTGGTACCAAGAGAAAGGGAGATCTTTTGGTTTCGCACCTATCCCAAATGAAAGATACTGGTATTTTGTAGTGGTGAGAACTGGGGAGATCCTGGCTTTGGCAGCTGTGGAAGGGGCTTTATGGGACTTGGCAGCATTGAGGAAAGAGGACTTCTTGAGATTTGGCAGCAATAGAGAAGGGGGTACTTTGGGTTCAGTAATAGTGGAGGAAGAGCAGGTCTTGGGGTTTGGTATTGTGAAACATTGCAGCTGCATAATTGAATTGTTGCATAATTAGTTGATTTGGAATTCTCAGTCATAAACAAAAGAATTACAGCTGGTATAAATTGACCATCTTTCTGAGATAGATCCAGAAGTAAAATATAAAAACAGTTTTGATTTACTTAAAAGGCTTCTTATAACAAATCATTTTGGAAACGCAGTCAAATACTATTAAAGCTTGGCAAAGATATGCTTTAACATTTATACTGATAAACGTGCACTTTGAGTACAACCATTACTTATGGTTTCTAAGTGGGAACAAAGGACAGCACAGATGGTGTAAACACTATTTAGTTCACATTCCTTACTAAGAACTTTGCATAATTTGAATTACAATTAATACATTTTGAATCACACTAGCATGCAATCTAATTTGTATTTGGCCGGCCAGGTGGAAGGCATTTAAATTGTGGTGGGCCAAATCTGAATATGAACCAAACAATTGTAAATATGCCACAAATTTGTTTAATCCAGGCATGATGCCATTGACACAGGAAATGTATCAGACAGGACGTGTGGATGGTAGATGCAATATTTTTGAAAGATGGAAACTGGTTGTAGTGAAGCAAAATTATTTACCAAACCCAGTAATGGCCTATTTAAAGTACTTTTACCTTGAAGAAGTTAGCAGATGCATAGTCCTCTCCAGCTGGCAACAATACAAATATAAATGACTTCTGGAATTTTAATGGGTTACAGACCTAGATTATTGTAAGTACCACTATCTGCCACTGTATTAAACGCGTCTGGTTTTGACCTGCTCAAAGTCAGGAGCAAATTCTATATTATTGCATCATTTGCCAAGATGATTTCTAGTTTCCAGATACAAAGAATTGATATTGAGGTCCACCCTGCAAAATTTTCGATTGTTTTCATTGTATCTCAAGGACCTTAAGACAAACATATGCTGTTCATGGGTTATTTTACTAATTTATTTAGCCTATTTTATATTTTCCTGCATATTGGCTCAGATCTTCCCGTCTCATGATTGTTGGAGACTGGATGTACGATCCAAGTTGCGTGTGGAGCTTGTGGAAGTTCTGATGGGCTGACCTCCGTGCAAAATCTGAACTTCCAATGCACAATCCCCTGCTCCCCAGGGTCCTCTGTAAAAGTCTGTGGCTCTGAGCTGGAATCTGAGACTTTGGACAGTCCTGTAGGATTGACTAGTTACCTAGGAAATATTAGACAGAAAAATCCTGGTCTAACTCATGGGTAACTTCAGAACTGACCCTCCAATCACTCACACTGACCCTGCCTGACTCTCCTCTCCACCCACCTACTCCAACTCCCCCTCTAACCCAGACTACACCCCGACCTGACCCAACTACACCCCCCCACTGACCATGCTGACCCCCAAGAACCTCTTAGCCCAACCTGACCAACCCCCGACCAGACCTGACTACCCCTAACCACCCGATTACTCCCCGACGCAACCTGACTAGCCCCCTAACTGACTACACCTCCTGATCTAACCTGACTAGCTCACTACCTGTAAACTCTCCTGACTCAACTTGATTGCCATCCACGCACTTGCCACCCAACCCACCTGCCACCTCACCCAACTGTCAGCCCCCACCAACTTACCTCATCCACCCTACCCAGTTACCTCACCCGCCCTTAACCATTTACCTCACCCAGCTACCCACCCAAACATTTTACCCATTCACGAACATTCATTCATTCACCATTCGCTAATATTTACTCTGGACATTTAAATTTACCATAAGGCAGAAAAAAGGGGAGGGGGAGTGTCTTCAACATAGAAAATAAGAGCAGGAATAGGCCATTCATCCTTTCGAGCCTGCTCTGCCATTCATTATGATCATGACTGATCATCCAACTCAATAGCCTGCTCCCGCTTTCTCCCCATATCCTTTGATCCCTTTCTCCCCAAGAACTATATCTAACTCCTTCTTGAAAACATACAATGTTTTGGCCTCAACTACTTTCTGTGGTAAGCTCACCACTCTCTGGGTGAAGAAATTTCTCCTCATCTCAGTCCTAAATGATCTACCCCGTATCCTCAGACTGTGCCCCCTGGTCCTGGACTCCCCCACCATCAGGAACATCCTTCCTGCATCTACCTTGTCTAGTCCTGTTATAAATTTATACGTTTCTATGAGACCCCCCCTCATTCTTCTGAACTCTAGCGAATATAATCCTAACTGACTCAATCTCTCCTCATATGTCAGGCCTGCCATCCCAGGGATCAGTCTGGTAAACCTTCACTGCACTCCCTCTATAGCAAGAACATCCTTCTTCAGCTGAGGAGACCAAAACTGCAGAAACTATTCCAGGTGTGGTCTCACCAAGGCCCGGTATAATTGCAGCAAGGCATCCCTGCTGCTGTGCTCGAATCTTCTCGCTATGAAGGCAAATATACCATTTGCCTTTTTTACCACCTGCTGCACCTGCATGCTTACCTTCAGCGACCAGTGTACGAGGACACCCCGGTCCCATTGTATATTCCCCCCTTTTCAATTCATAGCCATTCAGATAATAATCTGCCTTCCTGTTTTTGCTACCAAAGTGGATATCCTCACTATTATCCAATTATACTGCATCTGCTATGCATTTGCCCACTCACTCAGCTTGTCCAAATCACACTGAAGCATCTCTGCATCCCCCTCACAGCTCACCCTCCCTCCCAGCCTTGTGTCATCTGCAAATTTGGAGATATTACATTTAGTTCCCTCATCTAAATCATTAATATATATTGTGAATAGCTGGGGTCCCAGCACCAATCCCTGCAGTACCCCACCAGTCACTGCCTGCCATTCGGAAAAAGACTCGTTTATTCCTACTTTTGGTTACCTGTCTGCCAACCAGTTTTCTATCCATCTCAATAAATTACCCCCAATCCCATGCACTTTAATTTTACATGCCAATCTCTTATGTGGGACTTTGTCGAAAGCCTTCTGAAAGTCCAAATAAACCACATCCACTGACTTCCCCTCATCAATTCTACTAGTTACATCCTTGAAAAATTCCAGTAGATTTGTCAAGCATGATTTCCGCTTCATAAATCCATGCTGACTCGGTTTAATTCTGCCACTGTTCTCCAAGTGCTGAGCTATTAAATCTTTTATAATAGACTCAGAATTTTCCCCACTATCGACGTCAGGCTGAGTGGTCTATAATTCCCTTTTTTCTCTCTACCCCGCTTTTTAAATAGTGGGGTTACATTAGCTACCCTCCAATCTGTAGGAACTGTTCCAGAGTCTATAGAATTTTGGAAGAGGACCACCAATGCATCCACTATTTCTAGGGCTACTTCCTTAAGTACTCTGGGATTATCAGGCCCTGGGGATTTATTGGCCTTCAATTCCATCAATTTCTCCAATACCATTTCCATACTAATACCGATTTCTTTCAGCTCCTCCCTCTTACTAAACCCTGTGTACCCTAACATTTCTGGTATGTTATTTGTGTCCTCCTTTGTGAAGACAGAGCCAAAGTATGTATTTAGTTGGTCAGCCATTTCTTTGTTCCCCATTATAAATTCCCCTGTTTCTGGCTGTAAGGGACCTACATTTGCCTTCACCAGTCTTTTACTCTTCACATACCTATAGAAACTTGTACAGTCAGTTTTTATGTTCCCCGCAAGCTTACTCTCATACTCTATTTTCCCCTTCTTAAATAATGCCTTGGTCCTCCTTTGCTGAATTCTAAAGTGCTCCCAATCCCCAGGTCTGTTGTTTTTTCTGGCCAATTTGTGTGCCTCTTCCTTGCATCTAATACTATCTCTAATTTCCCTTGTAAACCATGGTTTGGCCACCTTTCCCATTTTACTTTTGTGCAAGACAGGAATAAACAATTCTTGCAGTTCACCCATGCGGTCTTTGAACATTTGCCATTGCCTATCCACCATTATCCCTTTGAGTAACGTTTCCCAATCCATCATAGCCAACTCGCGCCTCCTACCATTGTAGTTTCCTTTATTAAGATTCAGGACCCTAGTCTCAGAATCAACTACGTCACTCTCCACCTTGATAAAGAATTCTATCATATAATGGTCGCTCATCCCCAAGGGGCCTCGCACAACTAGATTGCCAATTATTCCTTTCTTGTTACACAACACCCAGTCTAGGATAGCTTGTTCTCTTGTTGGTTCCTCAACGTATTCGTCCAGAAAACCATCCTGTATAACTCCAGGAATTGCTCCTCTCTACGGTATTGTTACTAATTTGATTTTCCCAATCTATATGCAGATTAAAGTCACCCATAATTACAGATGTTCCTTTATTACATGCATCTCTAATTTCCTCTTTAATGCCATTCCCAACATCGCCACTACATTTTGGGGGTCTATATACAACACCCGCTAACATTTTTTGCCCCTTAGTTTTTCTCAACTCTACCCATACAGATTCCACATCGTCAGAACTAATAACTTTCCTCACTACTGCGTTAATTTCCTCTTTAACCAGCAATGCAATTCCACCGCCTTTCCCTTTTTGTCTGTCTTTCCTAAATACTGAATACTCCTGGATGTTCAGTTCCCATCCCTGGTCACTCTGCAGCCATGTCTCCGTAATCCCGACTATATCATACCTGTTTATATCTATTTGCGCGGTTAATTCATCCACTTTATTGTGAATGCTCCTCGCATTAAGGCACAAAGCCTTAAGATTTGTATTTTTAACATTACTTGTCACGTTCCCCTATTTTTCACTGAGGCCCTGTTTGATTTTTGCCCTTGATTTCTCTGCCTATCACTTTTCTTATTCCCCTTTCTGTCTTTTGTTCTTGTCCTTGATTCCCCCTCCTCTGATTCCTTGCATAGGTTCCCATCCCCCTGCCATTTCAGCTTAAACCCTCCCCAACCACTCTAGCAAATATTCCCTCTAGGACATCAGTCCCAGTCCTGCCCAGGCATAACCCGTCCAGTTTGTACTGGTCCCACCTGCCCCAGAACCAGTCCCAGTGTCCCAGGAATCTGAAAGCCTCCCCCTCACACCATCTCTTCAGCCACGCATTCATCCGTTATATCCTGCTATTTCTACTCTGACTAGCATGTGGCACTGGTAGTAATCCTGAGACCACTACCTTTTGGGTTCTACTTTTCAACTTACTTCCTAACTCCCTATATTCTGCTTTTAGGACCTCATCCCTCTTTTTTACCTATGTCGTTTGTACCAATGTGTAGCACGACCACTGGCTGTTCACCCTCCCCCTTCAGAATGTCCTGTAGCCGCTCTGAGACATCCTTAACTCTAGCAGCAGGGAGGCATCATACCATCCTGGAGTCTTGTTTGCAGTCACACAAATGCCTATCTATTCCCCTTACATTTGAATTCCCTATAACTATTGCATTCCCATGCTTTTTACTCCTCCCCTGTGCAGCAGAGCCAACCATGGTGCAACAAATTTGGCTGTTGCTGCTTTCCCCTGAGGGGCCATTCCCCACAACAGTATCCAAAGCAGTATATCTGTTTTGCAGGGGAATAGCCAAAGGAGATTCCTGCACTGCCTGCCTAGTGGTCACCCATTCCCTTCCTGCCTGTGGACGCTTAGCCTGCGGTGTGACCACCTCTCTATATGTGCTATCCACGATACTCTCCACCTCACAGATGCTCCACAGTGTCCCCAGCCACCGCTCCAGCTGTAGCTCCCGGGCTTCCGGGAGCTACAGCTGGAGACACTTCCTGCATACATGCTGGTCCCAGGCACTGGAAATGTTCCTGGCTTCCCACATAGGGCAGGAGGAGCACACCACGGTTTTGAGCTCTCCTGCCATGACTTACTCTTTTAAATTAAGTTAAACCTTTTGGAAGATACTTAATATCAAATAATATCAATTACTCTAGGGCCCTTCTTCCCTGCTCCTTGTTGTTACAGAATATAGCCCTTACAAACGATGAACCACAAAATAAGACCTTAAAAACTATAAACAATAACAGTAGTAAATACTTACCTGACCGTACTCATGATTGTCAAAGGATCACCTCATTCCCTCCTCACCTCCTCCCTCAGTCACCAAACACCAACTTAAGCACTCTACTGCAGCCCAAAGCAACATTCCAGTGCAGTCTTCTGTGCTGATTTCCTTCCCAGGTCTCTGCACTGATATCTGTGCTGAGCAAGTTCCTCTGGCTGCTACATTGAAAGTCAGACGCTGTTAAACATAACCAGGTAATGCCCAGTTTTCTGACTGATCACTATTGGATGCAGTGGTTCTGACACTGATTGGAGGATTTGAGACAGTACAATATTGCTACAACACCTTTCCTCATTTATATATGTGTAGGTTGTGGGTCTCCATCTTAGGACCAGATCATTATGTTAATCAGGATTTTCAGCATATGAAAGTTATCTGCCTCTGTTTGATTGCCTCTGTCCTGGGACAAAAGTAATTTAAATACATTTACATTAGTTGTTTGTCATTGCCTCATACTTAAAGTTGGCAACAAATATACATTGTAAATAAGGTGATGCACTTATCTTCAAGTATAATGTCAATCACCTAATGCAAATTATTTGCACTTCTTCTTGGAGAGCTAGCAATGTTTCAGTCTTCAATGTGAGCATCAGAGTGATTTGCTATTAAAAACAGAGGGGAATAAAAAGCTTTGCCTCCAGCAGTTTATAAGGTCAAAGTGTTCCTTTGCAGTTTTGTTACTCTGGCCTGGAGGTTATAAAGACTTTGAATAAGTGTGGCTACCATTCCCTAGCTAGGAGGGCATTCATGCGATTCTGGCAATGCCAGATTGTAACTGAGTCCTAAGGTCTATAAGTGTTATGTCTTCTGGTTCCTCTAAGTTTGAAATAATCACACTTCTAGACTCAAAATGCTGGAGTTTCTTCAAGTATATTTCTTACAGTTCTCCCTGTGGCTGGCGGAATGATATGTTGTTGTTTGGAGCTGACTGCAGTGCAGTAGTAACTGTGGCATCCTAGATGTACATTCACATAACAATTAGTTCCTAGCTCTTTATGAATAAATAATATTATAACATTCCTCTTTCTTTAAAAAAAATGCCTCTAAATCAATATAATTGTTCCAGTCATTAACTTATATATATAATATCTATATAAATATATATATATATAAAATATCTAACTAAAGGAGATTAACAATAAACTGTTATAATTAAATTGAACACCTTTAGAGCTTGTTATAACTTGTTTTTTCAAAACATTATTCAGGCTATCGCCTAGGTGGTAGGATGTGGTGCCTGCAACTTGTAGATTTGGCATTCTTCACTCTCAGTGAGGATTTGGCATTATGCATGTTATAGGGTGTTGAATATTGTTCAGTTGGTCTTAATGAAGTCTTCGTAGTCTTAAGTAGGTTAACTGTATGTATTTATTAATCACAAGAACTATGTACATATATGCAGTAAAGGGTTCAAGCTAGGAGCTGTCTCCATGCTTGCTTGTGCTCATGGCTCTATCCAACACTAGACTGACTCCTAAATGTGGGTCATATCCTCTCTTATATCACTATGTGGGCAGTACTGCCTTCAGTCCTATGTTAACCTGATATGTGCCAGATCCTTATACTACACCACCCCCAGTCTTTATACAATGTATTTCAAGTTATTTTAGTTTACCCCTATGTATTTAGATTGTTATTACGACCCCATCTCCCCCCTTCAAGTCTCTGAGTTCATAGGTTCAGGTGATCTGGAGGCCTTATAACCCTTCCATATCTCATTCACACTACTGTCAGAGGAGTGGCAGGCTCTATAGTTGCAGGTAAACTCTGTTGATTTGGAGGTTGTTCTGGCATATGGATATCTTTTCGTCTTCTTTTTCCATTCTATGCTCTTTGTCGATTTGGCAGCTGCGGTGATAGGTGGTTGTTGTGTGTCCTGTTTCCTGCAGGGTGGACAAATGTTGTGCTCATCTACATGTCATTTTTTTCTCTTCTTCCTTTGTCATGTGGGTCATTGTGATGTCTTCTGTGATGGAAAATGGCCATTCCTGTTATGAGGATGTGATTTCTTAGAAAGCTCACCTTTGTGTTTGGCTGTGTGGTGTGCTATTTAGTAATGGACAGCTGCTATTTGGTTCCAGCATCATTTGTAGTACTGTCAAGCTAGCTGGGAGTTGCAGTGTTTGCCCTGTGGTTGCAGTGTTGACCTCATCAATAGTTGTCGGAACCAAAGGTTTATTATCTTCTGGTTGTTGGTTGCTCTCTTGTCTATCCTCAACTGGAGACATTGTGGTAACCATTTAAGTGGTTGGCTGCTCTGACCAATGAGGGCTTTCTGGCACCTGTAACAAAAATGCACAAACCTGCTCTGCAAAGAGAGAACACGTTTCAGAGCTGAAGTCCCAGTCAGGATACTCTTTCTTGTTTCAGCTCTTGAGAAGATACAGTCCTGTGTAATTTACAATAGTGGTTGTCTTGACATCTTCTGACATATTGAGGAGATTCACAGGCATCTCTGCTCAAGAGAGAAAAAGAATGGTTATGGATGTTGTGCATCAGCTCTAAGAATTCTTTGCCGCCATACCTTAGTGGCTCCTGAATCGTGCCTATGACTGGAAGTTGGATTCCTCCGGACCCATTGAGTGGTGTGTCTGTTGTTCGAAGCCAGAGGTCTCTCAGCCATGGTTCTTTGTCCGATAGAACTGTAAGACTGGTTCCCATGTCCAGTTTAAAGTTTGTGAGATGCCTGTTAACTGAAATGTCTGCATTCCAAAATGAAAATCAAGGATCTTATACCTCATCCAAGAAGCAATGCTGTGTGTCCTCTTGGTGTGCAATCTCACACTCATGAATCATCTTTGAGTTTTCTGTGCATTTAGATGCTTTGGCCTTGCACAGTTTGCCAAAATATCGAATTCTGTTGCATTGAAAGCATTGAGCTAAAATTGCAGTTCATTGATCTTACCTGTGGGTGTGTTTTGTTTCACAGGACTAGCATGGTCATTCTGCTGGTTGGTTAGGGAATTGCTTCCCTGGGCCTGGGTTGTGCCTGTTTCTGTTCTGTTTAACTAATGGACTGTGGGGTTTCCTTTGTACCATGGTTTACTTTCTCCCCTTAAAATAGACCTGCGCCGCACATGGAGTTCACAATGCCTAACAATCTGGATAGCTTTTTCCTGGCTTAGATCTTCGTTCGCTTGCAGCATGTCTGAGACTGTGTTCTCTACTAATCCTACAACTATTCTATCCCTGATAAGTTCAGATTTTGGGTCTCTGTATTTGCAGCCTTCAGCCATCCTGTATAGATCATTAATGAATGAGTTGACAGGTTCTCCTGGCTGCTGGAGGATTTTGTTACTTCTTAGGTTGAAATAAACATCAAATAATTTTAGTACTTCTTATTTAGCAGATGATTCGTTGATTCCTTGTCCAGAAATTATATTGTCTGCTATTGAGCCTACTGAGTAAAGCAATGTGTTAACTTGTTGAACTCCTGTCTTTTTATAAGCAATCATGTACAGTCAATTCCCACAGTTCGCGGACGTTCCGTTCCCCTGAGATCTCATGAAGGGTGAAATTGTGAACGGCGAGCACAAGAAAACAAAAACAATTTAAAATATTTCAATTACAGAATACAATTTACAAGTAGTACAATTTATAAATCATAGCATATTATTGTACAGCCCATTGAAGATAATTTTACTGAAGAAATTGTTTGTCAACACAAGAAAACATGAACAATTTAAAACTTGTCCATTACAGAATACAGGACGTACCTGTCGTACAATTTACAAATTACAGTACTGTACAGTACAGGTACCGTACTTTACTTGTAAGTGGAGGAATGGGTGACTTGGCTGATGCAGGCATTGATGTGGATAATTCGGATGAGAAGAACAACGTTATTGTTGACTGCTTTGCCTTTTGTTTTTCAATTTTGTAAAGTTCTCTGTAAGGATCAATAGCTGTGTCAATTGCTCTACAAAAGTTGATGTCTCTTTCCATGCTTGTATCATGGTCTGTTGCCTGTTTTTTCAAATCTTTGGCTGACCTTATGGGATCTGCCATCATTTTGGTTGTGAACTGAGCCTTCTTAGGCTCTTCTTCTTGCTCCAGCTCCTGTCTAGGCTCATTTAATCTCATCGGTTCAACCAATTCTTCCGTAGAGAGTCCTCTTGATGAGATTGAAGCAACTCATCCACTTCAGCTGTGGTGATGTCTTCGAATCCCTCCTCTCCAACTTGTTTTGTTAAGTCAACAATCCACCCCTCCATCACTTTCACATGGTCCATCTCCGATAATTCCCTTTCCTTTCTTGACCTCTCTGTCTCAATTTCTGGTGATAGACTGTCCACCAATATTCATTACAAGCCTACCAACTCCCACAGCTACCTCAACTACAGCTCCTCACACCCTGCTTCCTGTAAGGACTCCATCTCATTCTCTCAGTTCCTTCACCTCCGTCACATCTGTTCTGATGCTGCCACCTTCCAAAACAGCATTTCTGACATGTCTTCCTTCTTCCTTAACCACGGTTTCCCACCCACTGTGGTTGACAGGGCCCACAACCGTGTCCAACCCATTTCCCTTGCCTCTGCTCTCACACCTTCCTCTCTCTCCCAGAACAATGATAGGAGCCCTCTTGTCCCCACTTTTCACCCCACTGGCCTCTGCATTCAAAGGATCATCTTCCACCAACTCCAGCAAGATGCCAACACCAAACACATCTTCCCTTCACCCCAAATGTCGGCATTCCGCAGGGATCGTTCCCTCCGGGGGACACCCTGGTCCACTTCTCCATCACCCCCAACACCTCAACCCCTTCCCATGCAATTGCAGAAGGTACAACACCTGCCCCTTTATCTCCTCGCTCGTCACCGTCCAAGGGCCCAAATACTCCTTTCAAGTGAAGCAGCGCTTCACTTGCATTTCCCTCAATTTAGTCTACTGCATGCGCTGCTCCCAATGTGGTCTCCTCTACATTGGAAAGACCAAACGCAGACTAGGTGACCGCTTTGCAAAATGCCTTCGCTCTATCCAAAAGCATGACTCAGACCTCCCTGTCACTTGCCATTTCAACACACCACCCTGCTCACATGTCCACATGTCCATCCTTGGCCTGCTGCAATACTCCAGTGAAGCTCAACACAAACTGGAGGAACAGCACCTCATCTTTCGATTAGGCACTTTAAAGCCTTCCGGACTTAACATTGAGTTCAACAACTTCAGACCATGAGTTCTCTCCTCCATTCTCACTCCTTTTTTATTCCCTTTTTTCAATATTCATTTTTATTTTTAAATTTTTATATATTTCTTTCCACTTACTTTTTTTATTATTATTATTTTTAAAATTTATTTTCATTTTTATTCATTGTTTTATCCCCAGTTTTTAGCCTATTTTCAATCTTTTTTCCCACCACCGCATCCCCCCCCTACCCACCCCATGAGGGCCATCGATCACTTGCACATGTTGTTCTTTCCAGAGTGCTTACCCTTGTCTGGCTGTTATCACATTCTGCTTTCTATCCTTAATTTCACCATTAGCATCTCCTTTAGCCCACACTACCATCAACACTCCTTTGACCTTTTATTTATGACACCTTTGGCAATCTCTCCTTTGCCTCTACCTATCGCTGGCTTTCTATCCAGCTTCACCCCCCCCACCCACCCCCCCACCCCCCCCCACCCCCACTTAAACAGTATAAATTTCACCACATTTTTACTTAGCTTAGCTCTGAAGAAGAGTCATACGGACTTGAAACGTTAACTCTGTCTTTCTCTCCACAGATGCTGTCAGACCTGTTGAGTTTTCCTGCATTTTTTGTTTTTGTTTCAGATTTCCAGCATCCGTAGTATTTTGCTTGAATCCTGGCCACTTCAGCTTCCACACTGGGGAACCCTGTGAAATCATTCAGGCCAAACTTTTTCCTGCAGGCATTTATGGTTGAAGCTCTAACTTAATCCCATGAGTCCTTAATTATGTCTACTGCTATGAGGATATTGAATTGCTTCCAGAAATCATGGACTGTGGTTGAAGGGTCTGCTTCCAGAAGATGAAGGATGTGGCTGAAGCTTTGTCCAGTGCAGTAAGCCTTGAATGAAGCAATGACTCCCTGGCCCATTGGTTGGATAAATATGGTCGTATTTGGGGGCAAAAACTAAATTTCAACATCTGGATGGTTCTCAGTGAGAGAATGTGGATGCCCAGGTGCAGCAATGAGGATTAGTAGGACCTTGAAAAACAGGTTCTTTTCCCTCAGATAAATGCGTAACTTTGGCTGAAAGCAATTGGCAAACTTGTCTTCAAAGAGTGTCATCTGCAAATTTAGCTACCATGCCTTTGCTCCCCTCATCTAAATCATTGATGTAAATTGTAAAAGGTTGAGGCCCCGGCACAGACCCCTGCATGACTCCACTCGTCACATCCTGCCAATCAGACAAAGACCCATTTATGTACACTCTTTGTTTTCTGCCAGCCAGCCAATCTTCTATCCACGTTAATACGTTACCTCCTACACCATAAGCTTTCATTTTCTGCAATAACCTGTCAAATCCTTCTAGAAATCCAAGTGCAGTATGTCTACAGGTTCCCTTTTATCCAGAGCACATGTTACTCCTTCAAAGAACTCTAATAAATTGGTTAAACATGATTTCTCTTTCACAAAACCATGCTGACTCTTCCCCATTGCCTTGACTTTTTCTAAATGCCCAGCTATAACTTTTTTAATGATCAACCCTAACACCTTGTCTACGACAGATGTCAAGCTAACTGGCCTATAGTTTCCTGTTTTTTGTCTCCCTCCTTTCTTGAATACAGGGGTTATATTTGCTACTTTCCAATCTGATGGAACTCTTCCAGAATCTAGGGGATTTTGGAAAATTAACCCCAACGCATCTACTGCCTCATTAGCCACCTCTTTTAAGATCCTAGGACGAAGTCCATCTGGACCCGACGACTTGTCAGCCTGCTGCTGCATCAGTTTGCCTAGTACTACTTCCCTAGTGATTGTAATTTTACCAAGTTCCACCTCCTGATTTACAGCTATTACTGGAATCTTTTTTGCATCCTCTATCGTGAAGACAGGAGCAAAATATTTGTTCGTTTCATCAACCTTTTTATCTACTATTAACTCCCCATTGTCACTCTCTAGAGGACCAAATCTCACTTTACTTACTCTTTTCCTATTTAAATACCCGTAGAAACTCTTGCTATCCATTTTTACATTTTTAGCTAGTTTCCTGATACTCTAATTTCTTTCTCCTGATTAATCTTTTAGTCATTCTCCACCGTTCTTTATATTCTGACCAATCATCTGACCTGCCACTCATCTTTGCACACTTATATGCTTTTTCCTTAAGCTTCATGCTTTCCCTAACTTATTTAGTTAACCACGGATGGTGGGTTCTCCCTTTAGAATTTTTCTTTATAATGAATATACTTATTCTGAGTATTCTGAAATATCCCCTTAAATATCGGCCGCTGCTTCTCTGTTGATCTATCCCCTAGCCTAGTATCCCAGCTCACTTCAACTAGCTCAGCTTTCATGCCCACATAGTTGCCCTTATTTAAGTTTAAAATACTAGTCTTAGACCCACTCTTCTCCATTTCAAACTGGATGTAATATTCAATCATATTTTGGTTACTGCTATGTAGAGATGCCTTTACTCTAATGTCATTAATTAATCCTTTCACATTACACAATACCAAGTCTCAACTCATCTGTTTTCTGGTTGGTTCCGGGCTTGCTGCTCTCAGAAACTATCTCAAGCTTGAAAAGGGTGTCAGTCACCTCCTCATGCATTTATATGTGGCTGATTGTGAGATTTTGCAGAGGTCCCCAGTGAAGCCCTGGAATTATCAGCTGGCAAAAACTCTGGACCATAACTTCCTCGGAGTGGCAATCGGCATTGGATTGCCACTTTGTGCCCAATTACATTTGTGGATTTTCTTTGGTGCTTGTCTCACCTGACCTTCCGACTCAGGCTGGGCAATTCCAGGCAGTGCAGCTCGTCCCCGATGCCCAGTGTCGAAGTCCAGCTCCTTTCAACTGAAGGAGAACATGCCCCCTTTTTTTTACAGCATTAGTTGCCATAAAACAGGTAAGCTAAATGCTACATTGAACTTGACAGGCCAGCAGGAAGGTAAGTGTCTAAGGTAAGTAGATAGGATTTGGGGAGTGTGGGAGATCAGGGGTTGGCGGAAAATAGGCGGGAAAGGGTGTTGGAGGTTGGGGGTAGGGGAGGTTGGAGGTCGGAGTGGGTCAGAGGTCGGGGGGATTAGGGGTCGGGTTGGAGGTTGGGGAGTCTGGTCAGGGGGTGGGGCTGGTTCGGGTCTGCAAGGGCTGGTTGGGTCAGGGGTAGGTCGGGCTTGTGGGGCGTCGGGTTGGGTCGAGGGCGGGTCAGGTCGGGTCGGGGGGTTGAGAGTCCAGTCCTTGGTGTGGGGGAGGAGTCCCGTGTGGGAGGGGGGAATCCCATGGAGTTCAGGAGATGGGGGGTACCGTGGGGGATGGTTATTCCTGGGGTGAGGGTATTCCGGGGTAGTCCCATGGGAGGTCCGGGGTACTCGGGGAGTCCCAAGTAGAGGGGTGGGTCTGGTTCCTTACAATAGTAAAGAAGAGAAGTTAGAAGAGGTTTTACTTTTAACTTTTTCTGAGTAACTATTGGTGTAACCATATCGGAACCATCTGAAGTTCACAATTTAAATCGTATTTTCAGGTGGTTCCCAGCGCATGGTAATTGCCCAGGGAATGTTTGTACCTCTGGGCAATTGCCATGCAAACCCTGACCTGTGAAGTTCTGAGAGGGATTCCCTAGCGCAGCTTTGGGGTTACCCTACCCCCCCACAATCCCACACCGGGGAGCTCGGAAGTTACAGCCTGTTGAGTGCAGTGGCAACCTTGAGAGCTACCAACATTGGATGGCCTCCAAGTCCATATGGCATCAGAGTTCCACGGAGAATATGGCAAATATGAGCTGCCACATTCCTCGACAAGCAAAGGCATCTGTGGCACTGTCTTTCGCTCATCTCGAGTTATGAGTTGCATCTTCTGTGGACCCTTTCTCAAGCCAAATATCTCCATGGATTTGGTACCTCCTCGTCAGCATCTGGGTTTTCTAGGGGTCCTGCTGACTCTTGTTCCTTGGGCTGACGGTATTCCCTGAGCTGTGCCAAATGGCAATGGGTCCTTCTTCTCCTCACTCATGTCAAAGCTATCAAGAAGGCAGCCTTGCCTGCAGCCTGCATTCTCCATTCCTCCTTGTATCTGTGAAGAATTGGTTTGAGACATCATTGCACCTTCCCCTTGAATGCTCCCTCACCATCTCCAAGGCACGAAGCCAGTGTGAAGCCTTCAGCTTGACCTCAGTCTATGGCATCCCCAGGCCACCCCTCGCAGCTGAAGCACATCCTAAAGGTTCACATGTGGCTGAGCGTTCCCCTCCAACATGACTGTGCATTAACAAAGTGGGCCTTGATCAGGGTGCCTACACACATGTGCTGTAACCCTCAGTCAGGCCACTGTCACCTTGTCTCCATTAGTCTAGACACTAGCTTAGCCTTGTACTAATGTCGCAACTGTAAGCATTGTGCCCCGCAAGCCACAACCATTAAAATAAGGATATTGAGACTTGTAATTCACATATATCTTCTGTCCAGCTGCCGTGGCCCTTGGTTGTTTGATCGTCTTTCCCTTTTCACATGCCTCTGTCAAGGACAGGTGGCCAACCAAACCAACTCAAATGTAGCCCCAAACCTTAATGGATTGGTGCATGAATGCGCACCATGTATAAAGGTACAGTACCCCTTCAATAGTCATTTGACTCACAGCAACAGTACTCTGCTGAGCCTTGTTCTCCATATCTTGAGCAGATAATTATTAAGGTGCCCCTTCAATCATCCTAAAATTGTAGTCAAGAACTCCTCCCACATGCCTTGAGATCCTTCCCCTATCATTTTTTTCATACTTGTTTTTCGAACTACATCATTATTGTCTAAAGGCGAAGATGCTGTTGCTAACTTTTGTGAGTGCCAACAATACTTTCCAACCTTCCCCTGTCATCCACAAATTTCCTCCCATTCTCCACCATAGTCACAGCCTCCTAATCCCCGTCCCTACTGTAACTATTCAGCCTCCACCATTACCCTTGCCCCCGTCATTTGTGCGCATTGTTATCCCTGTTCTTCCCCCTGTTCTCTTCAATGCTAATGTCCCCGTGCTATTTGTTGATCTTAGCCATCCCTTTCCCGAGGCTAGCTGCATCCTCACTTTCAGAGAACCACCTCATGAGACCATACATTACTCCCCCAAGACACTGAATTTGCTGACCTAGTGATTCGAGATGCTTCCCATCAATGTAACTGTGCCCTCTGCGTTCCAGTACTATGACTCCAACCCCCAGGGCCAAATGTCTTAGTTCACTAACCATGCCCTACACATCATTCTGTGCATGACTGTCACTGCCTAGAGAAGCCTTCCCCTGCTCAAGACCAGGACCAAGACAGGCATGCAGAGCCCTCTTACATGGCCCACACCGCCCCAGGACAATTTGCTCTCTCTCCCCTCGGCACCGTTGCCTCAATCCCAGGATAATCTGCTCTCTCTCCCCCTGACAGTGTAGCCTCAGCCCCAGGACAATCTGCTCTCTCTCCCCCTGATGATGTAGCCTCAGGCCCAGGACAATCTACTCACTCTTCCCCTGCCAGCATAGCCTCAGCCCAGGGACAATCTGTTCCCTCTCTCCCGCTGATGATGTAGACTCAGCCCAGGGACAATCTGTTCTCTCTCTCCCCTCAGCAGCACGGGTTCAGCCCCAGGACAATCTGCTCTCTCTCCCCTGACACTGTAGCCTCAGCCCCAGGACAATCTGCTCTCTCTCCCCCCGACAGTGTGGCCTCAGCCCCAGGACAATCTGCTCTCTCTCCCCCTGGTGATGTAGCCTCAGCCCCAGGACAATCTGCTCTCTCTCCCCCCGACAGTGTGGCCTCAGCCCCAGGACAGTCTCTCATTCCCCCATGGAGAGTCTTGCCCCAGGACAGCTTTTCATTACTCCATTTTGTTCTTTTACTCCCATCCCCCCCAGTCACGCTTCTGTCTCCCCTCCTTCGCTCTGGTGTTGCCTCATGGGCATCAACCTTGACACAGAATCGGAGAAGCACTGGAATATCACAGCACTACTGTTAAAAGTAGGTGAAAGCAGCATCTACATATGTCAAAGTCGTTGATGAGGTGAGGCTCGCCATGTGCAAGCCACTTATAGACGGTTCAAGTATTTGTTGGCAGGCCACTTAATTTGGAGGGGGAATGTGATCCCAGTGAGTTTGCCTTTTAATGAGCATTCATGAGATGCAAATGAATGCAAATGTAATTCCCAGCATAGACAACGGAAAAGTCGACCTTTAACCTGTCAACAAAGTCAGGAGAACAAAATTCGAAACTGATTCCTCAATGATGGGAAACTGATTTTTGCAAACAGTCCAAATTTTGTGCTCCTGCCTGCCACACTTTTCACCACTGAAGATAGTGAAAAATCCTGCCCCTAGAGTTGATGGACAATTTCAAAATTTGCAGGTGATACAAACCTTGAAAGTAATGTGAACTGTGAGAAGGATGAGCAGGCTGGTGGAATGGGCAGACATGTGGCAGATGAAACTTAATGTATAGAAATATAAAGTGAAACATTTTGATAGGAAGAACTAGGAAAATAAACTATTGGGTACAATTCCAAAGAGGAAGCAGGAACAGAGGAATTTGGGGTCTATGTGCACAAATCAGTGAAAGTGCCAAGGCAGGTTGAGAAAGTACTGTAGTTAAAAAGGCATCCAAAATCCTGGGCTTGATAAATAGGGGCATAGAGTACAAAAACAAGGAAGTTATGATGAACCTTTATAAAACACAATTGCAGGAGCATTGTGTCCAATTCTGGGCACATTACTTTAGGAAGGATGTGAAGGCTTTAGAGATGTGCAGGAAAGGCTTATGAGAATGGTTCCAGTGATGAGGGACTTTACTTTGACGATCGATTGGAAAAACTGGGGCTGTTCTCCTTACAAAAGAACAGATCGAGAGGAGATTTGATAGAGGTGTTCAAAATCATAAAGGGACTAGATACAATAGATGGAGGGAAACTATTCCCTTTGGTGGAGGTGTTGAGAACCAGAGGACGGATTTAAGGTGATTGGCAAAAAAATCAAAGGCTAAATGAGGAAAACATTTTTCATGCAGAGAGTGGTTAGGATATGGAATGCACTGCATGAGAAGGTGGTGGAGGCAAATTCAATTGTGGCATTTAAAGGGAATTGGATAAGCACCAGAAGATAAGAAATTTGCAGAGTTACAAGGGAAGGGTGGGGCCAGCAGAATTTTTTTGCAGAGAGCCAGCAGGGACTTGATGGGCTGAATGGCCTCCTTTTATGTTGTAATAATTCTATGATTCTGTAATACACAAATAAAATCTCATTCAAATGATCCTGAACTTTTATTTGATTGAACAAATTGTGATTTTTCAGATGCACCAGCACACTTCATCGCTCACAACTTATTAGGTAAGCATGTTTTCCAATCATAATTATTTCCCTGAGAACTGAAATTTTCTTTACATCTATAAAATACAATCTATTTTTCTGTTGGCTGAACTTTATATCTTTCCTTTCAGGAACATGTTATTATGGACTAATGTTGGAGATAAATGACTTTAAAATTATGCTGGAGTTCTCCCACTCTGGCAGAATATTCAGGAAAATTTTGTAAATTAGCTGCCAATATCCTGCCAAACAGCTGAAAACATAGATGTAAAGTAACATATTCTATGGCGCTGGATATCCTTCAAAGTCTTCAAAATTCATGATAGTCTCCTAATATCAGAGTAAATGCTTTTCTATAAATCACCAATGCTGATCAACAAATAAACTGCAAAACCATGAGTTTCATTGTAAGTCTCAATATTTTATGAATAAAATAAAAACAGCTGCAAATATTTTGCCCAATGTTAATTTTGATCAAGATTGATCATATTTTTGTACAGACTTAATGCAAGTCAGCATTTATTAAGGCATTAAGGCATTAAACATATGATTCAGGAAATTAGACCTTTGCTTTCTAAATCCACCTTCTTATACATGGAGACCAAAATGTATAGACAATACGCTACTTCCTGTAATCCACTGTGCTAAATGTTTGTACAATGTAGCTGGTACATAACAAAGTCTGAATGGAGGCATTTACTAAATGATGTTGTTCTTCACAACGTGTTCTATTTACTGTCCTTAATACATTTATACTGAGTGATTACAAATATCAAAAAATGATACGTTTTTGACCATCTATGCTTTTTTCTAAAATTGAAGAAATTTAGTGGAAACTGTGGTATCACCTTCTTGCTGTTATTATACACAGAAATTGTAAAAATTCCTAAGGCACAGCTAACACAAAGTTTTGGTATGACATTTATTAGCAGTTAATGGAGTGCGGTATGGTTAGGTTCAGATGCCTCACAATGCTTTAAGGTTGAGGTGTTACAATACTTGTGCTTTTTTAGTGAGCCCTGCAGGAAGTCCCTACTCCAACATCTCTGACATTAATTTGGAACTTATTCAGGGCTAAGGTGCCAACTGGTATCTGAATTATGTTCTCAAGGTTGAATGCTATATTCAAATATGATCTGTTAACACCTTAAACCAGTGCAAAGTATGGATGTGATTATATTTTGTTTTCAATTAGACTGTTTCACATCAGAGGAAATAAAATCTATATTGTCGACAAGGGCATCAAATGTGAAAGACTTACTAATGGAGGATGAGCCTGTGAGTCCCATCTACATTGATAACTGCCAAAGTATCTCTCTTATATGGATGAAATCTATGTACACATACAACTGACACCATCAAAACGCAAATTAAGTTTGGGTTTCAGTGGTTTACAACTTTGAAAATAATTTTAAAATAATTCAACAACTAACAAAGATTTGCAATGATTTCCAGGTCACGATGATGTTATCAGGATTACTATTTCACCCAAATAGAGAAAATGCAAGTTCATTAGCCTAGCAACCCATTAGGAGATCAAGGTTTAGCAAAATAAATTACAACACCTTTTGGCTTAGGAACTGCACAACCTTTCCTATTAAATGGACTTGTTCTAATGCTGTTCTTATCCTGAAACCTATCAATAGTTATTCCATGTGGTGAATTCACCTTTAATGTTTCATATATGCCCTGCAGGTTTGAAAATGCAAACATTATTTCTACTTATGTATACATTTGTAAGTTCCATTCTGCGGATTGTGAAAACAAGCAATGAGCAAGATACAGGATTCTTTGAAAAATAATTCACTGAGTAAACAAAGTTATACCAATCAATCCTCATGGTTCAAATTACATCATCAAAAGCTTTGTTGTGGATATCTTAGCCCTTTACCCATACATATGGGTGCCGTGAGCACAATTGGAACACATAGCTATTTTCAATGCATAGTTAGAGAACAATGCTCACTGTAGAACAATTTTTGTATAAATTGTAGAGCAGTCTTTGCCCAAGTCCACTCTCTCTGTATAGAAGGACTAAAATCAGGTGCTAAAATGTTCAACTGTGAAAGACGGCACTTGCATCAACAGTTCAGCCCAGTAAATAATTGCAATTGTCGGAATATGGAAATAACCCTATTACACTTAGCTGGCTGCATCATATTTGCAAAAAAGAACCTGCAGAGTCTACCTATGCTGAACCTCATGGAATTTCATAATGTCCAGTTCTACAGTATTAGTTTTGTTTACTTGACTTGTGAAAAGACCAGATAGCTGTACAATGGGCCAGACAGCACTTAATTAAAACTAATAATATGAGGAAGATAGAGCATGCCGCAGCACTGGATGATGGAGGGGAGGGCTTTACTTGTGCCCTGAATTTTATTAGGGTAATGCTTCACATGGGAGGTGAAAATTAATGTAGTAGTGTGCTTATAAAAATGACCCACCCCAATGTTTACTGGCCTACCCTCGCAGTGGTTTTCAGGTGAAGCACAGGTGCAAATGCATAATTAGTACAGTAATAGCAGCAGATTGACGCTACTCATGTCCACGAAGAACCTCAATCCACATTTTTCTTTTAATATTTGCAGCTTTGCTGTATGACGGTAATGCATCTTTATATTTTTTTTCTGAAACAGGATGAGTTTTCTTAAATAAAGATATTTGTGCTTCCATTTTGATGACGGGAAATCTGATCCAATGGTATAGTTTCCGCGCTGTTACTCAGATGATGCACAGCTCATTCGTTGTGTTTAATTCATGCTCCTTCCGTGGCTCAATGAGGTAGAAAAACTCCATCAAATTCAGTTTAATACCCCTGTTGAACGGGTTATGAAAGTGGCCATTTTCATCATAAAGATAACTGTATCTCTTCTGGTTCATATGTTCATTTATTGTTATGTTAATTGTAGCTGTATAGAACTGTAAACAATAACAAATTAAATATCCGTCATCAGTAAGTAAAGTGCAAAATAATTCTTGACAAGTTTTTAAAGCCTATCTCTCCTGAATTATATAAATACATCATTTATTGCAATTTAATTCCTTTTGTCAATGATTTTTGAAACGATCAGACTAAATGCACAGCTCAAATTACTGTGCCTGTATAAATGGAGATAGTAAAAGAGCATATTGCAGATTTTATTTGCATCCTGGTGGTTATGTGTCCATCAGAATAACAATAATAATGGAAAAATGATTAGTTTCCATTTTGCACCCAATAACGTCAATGTCTATTCTTAGTTTAGAATTAATATAAATAGATGCAGTTGAGAGCTTCACTGGCAAAACTCAATAATGAAAACAACATTTTAGTTTTGCGCCTTTTATTTATGATCCTTAATCTATAGTTGGAGAGGCAAGAAAAACTGAGAGACAAAGGAATTAAATTAGCAAGAGTCAGAAAACAATGGAGAAAGATATAAATAGAAAAATAGCAAAAGCCAAAGAGAAAGGAGAACAGATTTGGTTATTACTAAGTAATCAGTATACCAAGTGTTTTTTTGCAATTTGTAACAAAACCAGGGTGAGGATTTTTTGGATGGCAGGGTTTCCCACTCTGCCACCTGAAGAGTTAGCAGAAAATGTATCCCGGCTGATACTGGCTGCCAAGGAGCATTAATTGGCTGGAGGTGGGACTTCCTCCCTTTACTCAGCAGGAAGACCCACCTCACAGAGCTGCCGGCCAATCTGATAATCCAGGGAGGAAGACAAATTTTGGGGTTGCGGAGGGGTGCCTAATGTTGAAAGGAACCCATTGATAGAGGCAAGAGTAGGGTGATTTTCTGAGCTTTACCCCACCCTTAAACTCCTCCTGCTTGGCTCAAAATTGAGGCCTGGGTAGGAAACGTCCCTTAAGTGGTCATTTATTGACCTTGCCCTCAATAGGGGCAAGGGTGGGCAGGCTGGCATAGGCCTTGCTCATCTCAACATAAAATTGTGGACAGGCTGGGGCAAGTGGAGAGCCGTGGGAAGGCCATCTGGTGAATTTTAAGCACCCCCCCCCCCACCCCCACCACCCCCGCCACCCCACTTGCAAATCCACTGGTGGGGACGTTAACATTTTGCTCCCAGTTTTCTAAGTATAGTTAAGGGCTAATGTACAAGTAACAGATTCAAATCAGATCACATCCAGTAACAAATATATTCTGCAAAGAATTTAGACATAATCTGAAGCTAGTTATTTGACCTACACCATTAAATAATGAGAACATAATGGGTGCTACAAGGAGATATCCCCAACAAATACATCACATAGGGGAGAACTTTTAGCGGTCAGGCAGGTGCATGCCTGACCCGAACGAGCATAAAATGACGCGTGATGACGTTGGGCAAGCATCCCGACGTCATTGCGCACTCGTGTGATATTTCCGTTGGCGGATGTGCGCCAGAGTTGGCAGCGTGTCCGCTACAATTAAAAGGCCTATTAAAGCCATTGAAAGGGTAATTGAAAGAAATTTTTCGCTGCCTGTCCAACTTTACGGTGGGCGGGATGGTGAAAAGGCTGAGCAGCCTTTGCATTTTTCAGGAAACCTCATCCATGGGCGGGATGAGGTTTCCTCCAGCAAATAAAAATAAAATAAAAAATTTTAAATTTCATTTATAACACGTAACATGACAGAGTCGCATGAGGGGATATGTTTTATAACATTTTAGAAATGTTTAGGCATCTTGAGAATTATTTCTTCTCTCATGGCTTCAATAGTCTAATGTTTTAAATAAATTAAGTATTAATTACATGAAATTTATAGCACAGTTACAGACCATTCAGCGCAACTGCTCTATGCTGGCATTTATGCTCCACATGTGCCTCTTCCCACCTTACTTCATCCAACCCTATTAGCATATCCTTTGATTCATATCTCCCTCAGTGCGGCAGCACATTTCACATTCTAAACACTCTCAATTAATTGTGGGGTCGCACAGCTTTAAAAAATGTTGACAGCTGCAGTATTTTAAATAAGTAATTCTTCTGCATTGTTTGCTCCCATCTTCATATTCCTATAATTAATGACAATACCTAACTGAGGAGCATTCTTTCAGGCCTCTCTAACTGGTCTCTATAATGTGTGTTGGATTGCCAGGAGTCAGCTCTCCTCTGGTGCTTCATCCTTCTCTGTCTGTGTGCAAAATATCTCACCCATGCTGAGCTCCTACAATTATTTCTGAACCATGCCAAGAGTTTAGTTTATGAAAAATATAGAGCATCTATCTATTTTTGAAATGATCCCTGCTGGAAAGTACGTGGGAAAGATCAATGATGGCCAGATTGGCAGCCATAATAATCCTGCTTCAAAGGAGGAAGAATGATAATAGGAGAGAATTAATAAAAGAAACACTGTAATCTGATAGACAGGAACAGTACATACATATGTGCAGGTCATTATTGCTGAACTGACAGCAATGCTGGACAGGAAGATGAAGCCGATTCCAATGAATATGCTGCGACCCATCTCATTAAACCAGTCCCAAGCAAGGTAGACTCCCATCACACTATTAAGGCACATTGTAGCTAAGAAGCCCAAAAAATAAACCCTGTAAAAATAACCACAAAAAATGTTTGTGAGTAATATTCAAAATATGAACTTTAAGTATGTGTATTGCATCCTGTTCTGACAGGGGTGAAACAATATGAACCTCTCTCTCCTAGGCTTTTTTCTTCTTTATCCTCAATCACTCCATGTGATAGCAAATTCCACATTCTCAGCATTCACTGAGTAAGTTTCTGTTTAATTCTTTCCTCAATTTATTAGTAACTACTATTTATGATGACTATTTTTTGGCTATCATGATTTGAAAGATCTGTATTAGCTCACCTGTCAGCCTCCTCTTTGGTAGATAAAAGACGACCAGTCTGTAATTGTTTCCAAGTGGTCATAAGCATTCAGCTCTGGTGTCACCCTTGTAATTCCTCTTTGATCCTTCTCTAGCGCGTCTATATTCTTGCTGTAATAGGGAGATCAGAGCTTGTGCAATGTTCTATGTGTGGTCTACCCAAGATTCTACATAAATTTATCATAACTTCTCTGCTTTGAGCCCCAGTGCTTTGTTTGCATTTTTATGGCTTTGTTAACCTGGTTTGCTACTTTTAATGACTTGTGAGTCTCAATTCCCAGATCATTTAGTTCCTGTACCAGATTTATGTTCCAAGTTATATGGGGCCTTATTATTCCTCCTACCAACATGCACAACCTCACACTTACCAATATTGAAATTAATTTGTCATTTATTCTGCCAATTTATTAATGCCTTATTATATTTTTTCACTCTTCCCCAGTATTAACAATAACCCTCAATTTGGTGTTACAGGCATCTGCAAATTTTGAAATTGAGCTTCCTTTTTCCAAATCTAAGTTGTTTATGTAAGTGCTTAGCAGCTGTAGTCTCAGCACTGATCCTTGTGCAACACTGCCTCCCATCTCCTGCCAGTCTGAGTAACTACACTTAAAACCGTGGACCAAATTTTTGTCTGGGCTTGGAGGCACATTTGTGCACAAATGGCCACAGTTAGTTCCTTTTCGGAGGAAATCCAACTTTCCCCTGCATTCCCGACCTCACACCATTTTCTTCTGGCCGTTTTGCAGGTTGGGAATACCTAGGGCTGGATTTTACTGTCGGCGGGTGGGGGCAGGGCCCACTCGCCGACGTGTAAAACGATGCGCGGTGACGTTGGGCAGAACTCCCACGTCACCACGCCCCATTTAAATTTTCAGGAAGGCGGGGGCACAGCAAAATCAGCTGCACGCCCGCCACATGTCAATAGCCAATTGAAGCCATTGACAGATCAATTAAAGTGATTAATGGACCTGCCCATCCAACCTTAAGGTTGGCGGGTCGGCCAGGAGCCCTGGCAGCAAATAGAAAAAACATGAAACCTCATCCACAGGCGGGGTGAAATTTCATGTAGGGTTTTAAAAATTTTAATAAAGTTTTTTTGGAAATTATGAACGTGTCCCAACTCATGTGACACTATCAAATGAGGGGACATGTTAGGGAAATTTTATTTTTCTATTTTGAGCTTTTTCACATTTGCAGCTGATCTCCCTGAGGCTGCACTTAGCCTCAAGGAGATGAATGTGCTCTTTCGTGTGTATGCGCGAAACAGCGCACTCTCGATTTTAGGATTCCCCCTCACCTGCCTGTACAGGGAGCGCATAGCGCTTCCCTGTGGACGTCACGCTGGGTGGGCCTTAATTGGCCCGCCCACGTAAAATGGTGCTGCACCTCCAATCGGGAGCGCCGATCGGAAGCGCACCCGCCCATCAACTTCCCCCCCGAGGGGGCCTGCTCGCCGACGCGAAAATGACGTGGGATGACGGCGGGAATCCCTGATTTCATCCCGCCCCATTTAAATCTTCAGGAAGACAGGGCACAGCCAAATCAGCTGCGGGCCCGCTGACCTGTCAATGGCTAATTGAGGCCATTGACAGGATCATTAAAACAATTAAAGGACCTGCCCGTCCAACTTTAAGGCTGGCGGGCAGGCCAGGAGCCCCAGCGGGCTTCTGAAAAAACATGAAACCTCATCCTCTGGTGGGATGAGGTTTCATGTCAGTTTTCAACAAGTTTATTAGAGTTTTTGTGCAATTTATTAACATGTCCCATCTCGTGTGACATTATCACAAGAGGGACATGTTAATGATTTTAAATTTTTCTATTTTTAAAGTTTGAAAACCTTTCAGCCATCTCCCTGAGGCAGCACTTAGCCTCAGGGAGATGTGCGCTCTTTCGTGCGTATGTGTGAAAGAGCGCACTCTCACATTTGGGGAATCCCCCGCCCACCCCCCCCCTCACCCAAACAGGAAGCACATAGCGTTTCCCACTGGGCGTCACGCTGGGCGGGCCTTAATTGGCCCGCCCACTTAAAATGGTGGCGGGGCCTGCTTCTCCGGTGGGGATCAGCTCCCTGCCCGCCGGAGATTGGGTCGGGCCTGCCCGCCCAACAGGCACAAATTTCAGCCCCGAGAGTGCAAAATGCATATGCGCCCCACTGAGATCAGGTTCCCCATTTAAAATGGTGGGTGGTGAAAATCGAATTTCTTCCACATACCATTTTCATCTGGTTTTGGAAGCCCATTAAAAGCATGCCAGCTTTGAGAATTCATGAAGAAAATGGAAAGCCAGCTGAGGAGTCGGGAATATTCAGAAGGTAAGTATAAAGTGTTTTCACACCTTCAAGTGTTACTACTAGGTGCTTTGTTGTAATGTAGATGTGTTTTTAATGCAGTGATTCATCATAGTGAGCTGCCCTTTAAAGGTAAATGACCCCTACATTGATCAGGTTTTTGTATTTATTCACATGCATTACTGTGCTTTTCCAATGGAGAAAGCACTATATTGCAGTGAAAAATGTTACAAAATGTCCATCACCCTGTGCTGTCGTCTTTTCTAATGTGATTTAAATGGCTCTCGCTGATAAAAAATGCTTTTGACTCTTGAAAAAAATCCAACCACCTGTTCCATTACATTCTGGTTTTGACAAAAAAAAAGCACTTGAAAAATCTAACCACCTGCTCCCATATGTTGATTGGCTAGCACTCTGCTTTGAAATTGAAATGTGCACCTCATGTTCTTTCTTTCCCAGAGATCAGTCTGTTGTTTGGGCATCTGTGGTCATTATCAATGCTTGACTGAGTCCCAAATGCTAATGGGTTTCAGCATAGTAGGTATTCTATCCATCTAAGAATGAGTGACAGTCTCAAGAACTTATAACAGCAGATTGTTGCTTTGATGTGGTTTCTGGTTATAAGTATTACAAGGTTTTTTCACATAGCAGAATACATTTTTTTCTCATAATCAGTTATATGGAGGCTTTTATTCGATGGTCAGAGATTTATTTTTTCCTAATGAATGTAAAATATTTTCCATTGATATTGCATGAAATTTGAGAACTGTGCATAGTGCCTACTGGGTGAGTGGCTATGGAGGATATATGGGATCATAGAGGTTGCATGGGGTGGTATGGATAATCTGAGGGGGCATGGAGGATACATGGGAGCATCAAAGTGACATGGGGTGGCATGGTTGATCTGAGGGGGCTTGGAGGATATATTGGGGCATGGAATTGGCATCGGGTGGCATGAATGATCTAAAGGGGCGTAGCGGGTGCATGAAAGGCATAGAGGTGGTATGAGGTGGCATGGGTGAACTAAGGGGGTATGGAAGATACACTGGGGCCCTACAGATTGAATAGGGTGGCATGGGTGATCTAAATGGGCTTGGACTGGCTTGGGAGTGGGGGTGTGAGGGAGGTGAGGGATGAGGTTTAGGAGGCCTTAAAACACTGTTGGGAGCTGGTGTTAGAGAACTGAGGCAGGCCTTCTAGCTGGCCTGCCTCCTCACCCACACCTCCCACACACTGGTTCGTGGCTTGCAAACTGTACTGTGAATCTGGCCCCAGTTCCAAAAAATAGAGTGTGATGTCACACATGGGTCAGGTGTGTAGTTTGTGAGTGATGAAAGTTCGCAGGTCGGGTTTTCTCAAGCCCAGAGGAAGATTTGGCCCCTAATCTCTGTTTTTTGTTTTGTACCTAGTTTGTTATCCATTCTGCTGCTTGCCTCCTGGATCCATATGTCCTAACCTTAAGTCATGAACCTACCTTACTGAAAATCCAAGTGCATTACATCTGCTGGATTACTCTTATCTACTCTTTCTATTACCCCTTTGATGAATTCAATAACATTGGGTCCGTGTGCTGACTATTCTGTATTATGTTTTTGGTTTATGGAAGTTTTTCGATTGTACCTGTGGGTAAAGATAACTGGTTTATAATTCCCTGGACTTATTCTATCTCCATTTTCACATAACATTAGCTGTCTTACAATCCTCTGGAACTATTGCCGTTTCAAATGATGTTTTGTATAAGTGTAAAACCGTGCCTCTACTGACTCTTCCCTAGCTTCTTTTAATATGTGTAGATATAAACTTTCTGGACAAGGGATTTTAACCCCTCTAAAGTTTGACTAGTTCATTGATAATCTCTCCCTTTTCAATCATGAATATTTGGCATGTTTTTAAATCTTTTCTTCTAAAGCTATGTCCATCCAATTACTCTTTTTGGTAAATACTGAGGCAATGGAGTTACTCAATGTTTCTGCCATTTATCTGTCATGACCTATGAGCCTGTGAGTTGATCTTGTGCATCCTTTAATGGCTCTCCCCATATCTTGTTTCTTCTTTTGTTTATTTATGTGTCTGTAGAATAATTTACCATGTCTTTTATATTCCTTGATAATTTCATTTCATAATTCCCCTTTTTTCCCTTTTCCTTAGACTTCTTTCCGAACCTCTTTGTACTCCCTTTTATCATCCTCTCAATCATTGCCTCTGCACTTTGTGTTTGTCTTGTCCTTTAGTTTTAATTTTGTGCTTACCTCTTTATGCATTCACGATATTTCATTATGGATAGTTTCTTCTTGCTTTTTTAGCACATTATATTCTCCTGAACTGAATCGATTACCTTTAAAATATTTCCCACTGCTGTTCAATCTCTTAGTTTTTTTTTCCAGTTTATCTTCCTTTCTTCCATTTTCATCCCAACAAAATTAAGTTTTCTCCATAGAAGAAACTTCAGGGGCAGAATTTTTCGTCCCGCGGGTGGCATGCGCCCAGCCCGAACGGAATAAAATAGTGCGTGATGACATTGGGTGAGTGTCCCGATGTTATCATGTGCCCTTGCGCGATATTTCACTCGGCCAAAGCACTCAGCTGCCGGAGTGGCACCTGGCATTAATTAAATGGCCACTTGAGACCCTTAACAGTCCAATTTACTGTGATTTTTCCTTGTCCGTGCAATTTTCTGCTCATCACACAGGCAAAACGGGCAGGCGCTCAGCCAACATTTTCACAAGGGCAGGATTAAAAAGGGTCAACTGCATTGCCAGTGTGAGTAGTGAGGAGTTTTGGAGATAGTTTGCAGCTGGTTGCTTACAGGTACTTTGTTCAGGGTTCATTCTTAGCATTTCAAGGCCTCAGTTCAGGACTCCTTGCTGTCTGCCAGGGTCCCGGAGGATTCAAATCTTGTGAACCCTTCCAGGTATCAGACAGCCTTCCCTTACCCTGATAATGGGGATTGTGGTCTCTGCTGGAGGGACCTCCTCTGAGGTGGAAGAGAGGGGCAGAAGGAAGAGGAGGCCACATGTCCCTATGCAGCTTCCAGGGAAGGGACCTGTGGGAGGAGAGGTGCAGACACAAAGGGTGCAGGGTCAGCAGGTAGTCCAAGGTGGAAGGGGCCACAGAAGACACCACTATCCTGCTGCCAGGGTTTACAGGCAGTGATGCAATATATCCGGGGTGCAATGCTGAAGGAGGCTCCATCTCTCAAGGGAGACTGTGACCTCCATTTGCCAGATGATTGGGTCTGAGATCAGCTCCGACTGTGTGGATTGACACACCATGCCAGTGGCTCTGAAGGTCACAGTTATCCTCAACTTTTATGCCTCTGGCTCTTTCCAGGGCTCAGAAGAGGATCCCAGTCAGCTGTCCACAGTTGCATCAAGCTGGTGACAGAAGCTCTGTTCAGGCGGGTATTGACTTTAATTCATTTCCATTTGGACGAGGCCAGCCAGGCTGAGCGAGCCAGAGGCTTTGCAGCAATTGCTGGGTTTCCCCGCATCCAGGGTGCCTTCAACTGCACACATGTGGCCATCAAGATGCCAGCGGGTCTGCAAGGTACCTTTGTCAACAGGAAGGGCTTCCACTCCATGAATGTGCAGATAGTGTGTGACCACAGGATGCAGATTCTGCAAATCTGTGCAAGGGACCCAGGCAGCTCCCATAATACATACATCCTGAGACACTCACAGGTGCTGAGGCTCTTCAGTGCTCCAGCCTGACTGGATGGATGGCTGCTGGGTGACAAGGGCTATCTGTTGAAGAGGTGGCTCATGATGCATCTCCACCACCCAAATACAGAGGCTGAGCAGTGTTACAATATGAGTCATGGCTTCACAAGGACGGTGGTAGAGAGGACCATTGGTCTCCTCAAAATGCACTTCCAATGCCTGGACCATTCAGGGGGAGCACTACAATACCCTCCAGAGCAGGTGTCACTGATCGCTGGTTGCATGCTGCGCTCTTCACAATCTGGCACTGGCAAGGGGGGACTGACTGGAGGAAGAGGATATTGATGCAGCTGCACAGGCCACAGATGATGAATCCAGTGGTGAGTCGCAGGTGAGCACAGTGAGGAGAATGCTGAAGGCATGGAGCCAGACCTCGGTAACCTCCAGGGAGGCAGGGACACCATGAATGCCTTGATCCAATGCTCCTTCAGCTAGGCTGCCAAAGATTATCTTCAAATGCATACCAGGGCTGCCGCCCCCATCCTGGATGTCTGAAAGAACCCTTTCATTTGAACACAAAGAACACTCACTGCAATAAAGTTCAGAGCCACCTACATCCAGCATTAGATATTGACATTCCCCACACCAATGAAATAAAAAGGTGAAGCATACTCAGGCCATGATGACAAAAACACAATTCATGTCTTTTTGACAATTCAATAATCTTAACAGAAATGTTTATGGTATTCAGCATTGGATCAGTATACATAAAGTTAACAAAAATGAACATAAAATCATCCGCGGTCCCCCTTGTGCTCATGGTCCTTTAACTTGCGTTGCGACTGCTACGTCTAGGTGCTCCCCCCGTCACTGGCACCAGCATTGGAGGCAGCCTGCTGACTCTGCTGACTTGTTTGCCTTGATGACCTCAGCGGTTGTTCTCTGGCCAGCGAATCCTGTGCTGGCCCCGCCTGGGATGGAGCGGCCAGCGCCACGCCTAGCATCTCCCGAGTCATTGCAGCCTCATCAGATGCCATGGTCACTGGCGGAGGGGTGGAGGTGCTGCTGCCTTCATCCAGAGTGCCCTGAGAAGAGCCCACAGAGACAACAGGCAGCACATGCGCCAATGTGAGGTTGCTGTGGGCCTCCCTGCACACCATTGATGGAGGGGCACTTAGCTGCGATACTGGGTGGCCCATCCATCTCCCACACTGACACTGAACACCTGAGGCCATTGCCTGTGTGAGGGCTTTCAGGTCTGAGCACAACCCCAGGAACCCTTCATTTTGTCCCTGGATGCCTCTCCATGAGAGTCGCCACTCCCTCAATGGAGGAGGCAGTGCGCTCTGCCATGACAGTCAACACAGTGCTCACGCTCCACATGGACTCCTCCATCTTAGAGACCATGGCATGCAGATCCTCATGGAGCTCCGCCAGATTCTCCTGCACATCTCGCTGGACATCCAGCATCTGCCGCTTAATGGATGATTCCAGAAGGCCTTAATTGGCCTGCCAACGTGAAACGCAGTGGTCAGTTTTGTGGCCGCTCACGGGCCTGCCCTACGAAGGGAAAATCCTGCCCGAAGGAAAAACATCTTTACCCAGAGAACTATTAGAATGTGGAACTTGCTACTACAAGTTATGATTGAGCTGAATAGCATATATGTAGTAAAAGAGAAACTAGATAATAACATGAGGGGAAAAGGAATAGGAGGAAATAATAGATTTAGCTGAAGTAGGATGGGAGGAGGCTCATGTTAGCTTAAACACTGGCAAAGGCTTGTTTCTGTGCTGTAAATTCTACGCTATCCTATGCAAAGGGGCTGAAGCCCATTCAGTTTTTCCTGATAATAACTTCCTCTGGGCTGAATGTTACGCCCCATGGTGATGGCATGACAGGCGGGGATCGCAAAATTGAGTGCCTTGGCAACGACATTGTGCCCATCCCTAAATACTGGCCACTTAAGTGTGTCCTTCCACTGCTGATGAGATTTTATCTGCAGAGCTGACGCCAACTGCCCAAGCTGCCAAGTTAAACCTACCGTTTAGTGGCCATGCCAGGGCAGTGCCTCCTGTTCTGGCACTCTGCGCCAAATGGAGGCTCCCTCCAAGCTATTCTGCCCTCCCATGTTTCTCTGGCCCTGGCGAGACCACGGACTAACCTTTGTCTAGGCTCCTGGCTCCTCTTCTCCAGGTGACTGCCTGCAGCTCCAGCAGTGGCCATTGAAGCTCATGGCGTTGCTTGGATAAGAGAGCTGCCAGCCATTTGATTGACTGGCAGCTCTGGGAGGTGGGACATTCTCTCCAATGGGGGTAGAATGCCTGCCTCAAGCCAATTAAACATTTGATGGTCATTAAATAGCTGCAAGGTGAGCAGTCCAGGTGCAGGCGGGCTCTCCTCCGACTTTTACGCTGGGGAGGGGGTCAAGGTTCCCACCACCACATAAAATTCAACACACTCAGTTCTGATATCATCTTTGTAAATCTTTTTTGCACTTTTTACATAGCATCATTATTCTTTTTTGTAACATGGAGAACAGAACTATACACAGTATGGCAGATGATTGGTACAAAGTTTACCAGCAAAACTTTGCACTGTCTTTTTGAATTTTTTTCAGTTGAAGATTAAAAAGAAATTATATCCAAAAAGAAAGCATTAGTATAAATAAATGATAAAGGGGTTCTGAAATGTATTTGCTGTAGGTTAATTAGTATTTGAACTTAATAGGTAGTCTATCAAAATTAGCTACCATTAGCTAGATAGCTATTTAATAGCAAAATAAAAATTTTCAAAAAAATTCAGTCGTTAGCCAGATGAAAGAGTCTCAAGATCAAAGTCCAAAAACTGTATTTTGAATCATATGTTTATTTTTGAGTTGGTTTATTCATCACATGGACATCAAAGAGTTCTTTATACAACCTCCTATCTCTCCCCACCTGTCCGCACACCGCGCCACCACCAGCACCACCATAATTTTAATATCTGCTCTCTATGGAACAATCAGGCTGATATCATAAGCTGTGAGAGTAAGATCTGAATTTTCAAAGGTCAGCTTTGGGATCAAAGGCAGGTGGGCTGGCCACATGGTGCCACTGGCCATTGTGTCGGTGTGGAACCAAAGCCATTTTCAGAGAGGCCAGGGTGGGTCACAAATGATTACTAGCCCATCATTGGTGTGGGTAGCCCACCAAAAGACTGGGGTGGAGGGGGTGGGGAGGAGGGGCACGTTTAAACCTGTGAGGGAACCCCCTCCACCTATCATGACCATTGGCCCACAGATGTGGCTGCTAGTTGTCCGGTGGAGTGGTTGTCCTTCCATTATCATGGCCAGGCAGCTGTGGCCGTTTTAAAAATATACATGACTTACTTGGCCTTCTTCCTCTTGCTCGCGACCTTCAGCTCTGGATGGTAGGGCTGCCGATTTGTGAGTGCTGGAGGGCCTCCCATTGGCCGTCCAGCCTAGGGAGCCCACCTGACATACCTAATTGGATGGTGAGCCTGCTCCCTGGCCTTTAATTAGCCATATCTTTAAAAATAGAGGTGGGCATGTCTGGAGCTTGCCTTGTGGGGCAGGGACCCAGGACTCGTTTCCATGTTTTCACTAACATTGACCCCCATCACCCTTGAAAGAAAATTCAGCCCTAAAAATTCAGAACTTCATTATCCCCTGAATCCTAAGATTTTTGGGTATATTAACTACTGGCAGACTGCATCTGCCTGCTGCCTGACAGTGCTGACGGCAGGCCCTGTGAGGGCCCAGTCGCTGTAGCATCAGGTTGGTGGGCAGTGCATGGAGGTTGAGCACCCCGGGTAGCTGGGCCAGGGTAGGGCGGAGGAAGGTGGGAGTGGGGAGGGTTCCGATGTTGGTAGGGGGTCCTGGAGCAGCATTGGCCCGGGCTGATTTTGTGGAACCTGGAGGCATACCAAATTGGAAAAGAAAGGTTGTCAAAAAAGAGCAAGGGGATGGAGGGCAGAGAGGAAGAAATATGGAACAGGGAGCAGATGACTAAAGGGGAGGAGGGTAGGAAGAGAAAAGTAATACTGTTCTGTTTTTCATTCAGAGCCATCTTTTTAAGAAAAGAAAACCAAATATTGCAAATAACCAAACTTATATACGTTACATTTTACACTTATAAAATATTATACACATTTCAAAAGTATGATTGAAATGAAGGTCACTGTACCGGTTTCTGTAGCCAACATCATTATAGATGTAAGGGCAGTAATGGTCAAAGTAGCCCACACAGCGGTTAGTTACATGACAGTGCTTGGACCGAAGAGGCTTCACAAGGTGGCAAGTATGGCAAAGTCTGCTTAGAGGGTTCTTTCCCTGTTTCCATTCATCAGAGTAAACTGCCTGAAAATATAAATGTCAGTAATCACACCATCATTGATAGAAACTACAAACTAAATCAACAAATTCTGTAAATACATAGCATGTCCATCAGCATCTATAAAAAGCAACATATTAACATTTTGCACTTAACATCCTTCCTCAGAACACTACAACTTGCCTTTTCTATTCACAAATGCTGTTGAACCTGCTGTGTGCTTCCAGCATTTTGTTTTTGTTTCAGACTTTCAACATTTGTAGTTCTTTTCTTTGATAGAAAATAAAAACAATGTTCATTTTTTTGTATTGGCAGACTTTTAAAAAAATCAACTAAGTTAACTTAGAATGACATTGAATTACGACATAGAACACGATGTATATTTAATTTAAAGATACAGTAAACTTTGTGTTATCTGGCACTCCACCAAACTGAATTCTCTCGTAACTGGAATTTCTGAGAGCTTGATTTTTTAAAAAAAATTTCAGTGTTCATATAATGCTTTATTTAAATAAAATTTAACAGTAATAACAATAGATTGTAAGTCTGCAAAAGTTGTTTTTTGGCTTTACATCGAAATTAAAGTATTGGGTCAGTTTTGGTTATTCTGCCGGAACAAGGCTATACCACTCGGAGCAACTATCAGTGAGACTGATGGCTTGATGTTTTAAAAGCTAGTCTGAAGGTTGTGGTGTCATTCATGGTGTCAGCTTGGTCTTCAGTTGTGATGGTTTTACTGTGATGTCTTGCCATGCTAGGATCCTTGACTGCCTAGCTGCTTCCCCTCTCCCCCCAAACCCTCAAAGACAAAGCAGCACCTTGCCTTGTGTCTGGAGAAACATAGCTCCCTGTTAACCCGCATTTTTGATTAACCGATACTGCCCATCCCTGAGCATGCTGGATGACAAAGATTTTGCTGTAGTTTCAAATCACCTTCACCCATCAAATCATTCAGCACTATAGGGCGGAATTGTTTGAGCCCGCTGGGGGGTGGCGTGATAGGTCGCATGCATGGAAAGTATGGCGTGAAGGCAGGTCGCGATCGTCCGCTCAGCCCGCCGACGGTGGGCCACATTTCCTGCCATCGTCAGTGGGGAGCTAATTGCAATACGTTAGCGTATAATTAAAAGGCCATCCCACCAGGCTCTTGGAATCCCGCCGTATCGTCTGTCCATGTTGGCGGGAAAGCACGCCGATGTGTTTCACAACAGCACGCAGGCAATGTGCACTTGGCGGCCTTCACTTTGGAGGAGCTGAGGTGAGTAAGCTGCAGCGTTCTCCACAGCTCACCCATTTTTTACTGGCCTCGGGGGTGCTGGAGTGGGGGTGGTGGCAACTAATCCCTGGCCCTGGAGGTGACTGCTGAAGGGGTGCGGATGGTGTCCGGGGGCACGACTGCTGAGGGGTTGGGGGTGGGGGTGGTGTTGGTGGTGACTGGGACTAAGTTGGGGGTAAGCCTCAAAGGTGACTCCTGGGGGGCGGGGTGGGGTGGGGGGGTCAAGTGATGCCCTGGCGCTGCATCCCGCGCACAGGAATCGAGCTGGGGGGTGCAGAGTAAGCGAGGGGAGTGGCCAAGCATTAGGGGCACCTGCTTAACCTGACCGTGCCTCTGCAACTAAGGCATATCAGGCGCAGCCACAGTGATATGATTGGGGTCAGGCTCCTAGCCTTCCCACCATGCAAGCAATGTGGAGGCACCAAAGAGCCAACAAGCACTCCATACCTTACAACTCCTGCCTGTGATGACTTTGGCGGGCATCCTCTGGAGGGCCAAGACTTGGAAGGCCCTGGCCTGCTTTTGGGTTCCTGCTGTGTGGCAGTGGCACCTTCCTCGGCCTGTGAAGCTGGATCTGCGGAGGTCACAGGAAGATAGGATTCGGATGGGCCAGTCACTCCCAGAATCACCTGGGTGTATGGCCCCGGAGAGTGTGCCTGCTGATCCTCCACCCTATGGGTGCCTTAGGGCCCCGGGCTGACTCCATGAGTGGAAGGGGTATCTGGAATGAGATCAAGCTGCCTAGTACCCCTCTCATGTACACACTGTTGGAGGCCAACTATGGCATCAGCGACGGAATTAGCGCAGCGATGGAGTTAGCACAGCAATGCAGGAGTGACATCCTGGACCGAGGTCTCCATGGAGGCCACCATCTTGCCAGTGTTGACCTCGGTGCATTGCAATGCCAGCGCTATCACCTCAGCCTGAAGATGGACGGACTCCTCCATCGTGTCTTGCAATCTGAGGAATGCAGCGGACTCCTGATGTTCCTGAGCTTGCCTTTGCAGCTCCAGCAGCTGTGACATGACCGAGTGCAGAGGGTTGACATCTGACTCAGACTCAGCAATGTTCTGGCCTCCAGCAGTCCTCTGCGTGCCGGGGACCTGGGAAGTCCCTGCCTCCGCCTGCTGTGGACCAGAAAGTGTGATGTGCTCATCAGGTTGTGATCCTGGGGCTACTCCAAAGCTAGGTCCCACTGAGGTGTGTGTCTCTGCGCTAGTGAAGGATGTGGGTGAGCACTGTGAAAGGATTTAAGGAAGAGTGCCTTCAGGTTCCTCTTCAGAGGTTTCTTCAGGGCTTGATTGGAGGCCCTGGGTCATGGACACAGTCGGCTGTTTGGCAGATGTGCCTGTGAAAGCAAGGAGAGATAATTAGTGCATGGCAATGACCTGTGAAACAGGATACATCACTCACGGCATGGTTGTCTGATGGATGTTGCATTGTTGGATCCTCACTTGGTAGAGCAGCGCCAACCTCACCGTCAGCTTAGGGCAGGTCCTGGTCATCACTGCCCAGCTGGATGGCTCTGTTTTCGAATTCTGTCAGAACTTTGATTTCCGGCATCCCTCCAACTGTCTGCGATCTTTCCTTCCTGTTGTGTGCCAGTTTGTCCTGCATGGATTGAGGTGGGGAGAGTGTATCAGGATGCCTGCTGGGCCAGATGATAAGTATGGGATGAGGACAATGATGGTGTGTGAGAAAGAGTGAATGGTGCTGTCCCTTGAACTGGCAGTGAGTGAGGGCCCTGTGAGTCTGTGAGTTGGGAGTGATGAAAAGAGTGACTTACCCTAGCGGAACGGAGGAGATCATTCATCCGTTTGCGGCAATGGGTGGCTGTCCTCCTCTGCAGGGCATTTGCACTGACCACCGCTGCCACCACCTCCCAAGCTGGGTAGGTGACATTGCCGCCCATCCTGTGGCCAGAGCTGGGGTACAGCAAATCCTATTGGCCTCCACGGCATCCAGCAGTTGCTCAAGGGACCGGTTGTTGAAGCGGGGGGCTGCAGTCTTCTTTCCTTTGCTGGCCTTGTCTCTCGGATAGTGGTGGTGAGCTGGTGGCGATGAGCGCTTTGCTGGTGGCTGCCTTTTAAAGATGGCCACTGGCGTGATGTAACAGTGGGGTGATGGTGAGCGGGCGAATGAGAGCCCGCCTGCCATGTTTTCCAGGAATGCATAAATAATAAGTCGGGCTCAGGAAGATACGGCATGAAAACCCGCCATTTTTGTTGGCGGTTAGGACTCCACTTTACACGCCCGCTACCGCACTTAGTGCAATTCTGGGAAAATTCCGCCCATTTAGTAAAGATGATGAGAGCACCAACATGTGGTGATATAGAGTAATTGCACTTGGCTGGTTTATATGATTGCTCACTGCAAAATTCCCAATCTCAACAGTACTGCTGTAGAGACATTCTGAGCAAATGTTTTTTTAATTCTTTTCATGGGATGTGGGTGTCGCTGACTAGGCCAGCATTTGTCACCCATCTATACTTGCCCTTGAACTGAGTGACATGCTAGGCTTTTACATGGACACTTAAGAGTCAGTCACATTGCTGTGGATCAGGAGTCACATGCAGTCCAGATCATGGCAGATTTCCTTCCTAAAGGACATTAGTGAACCAGAATGGGTTTTTACAACAATCGCTGACAGTTTCATGGCCACCATTACTGAGACTAGTTTTCAATTCCAAAATTTTTTAATTAATTAATTGGATTTAAATTTGACCAGCTACTATGGTGGGATGCCGCTAAGGTATAAGCTTGAGGCTCTAGATTAGCAGTCCAATGATATTACCACTACACCACACTCTTTCACAGATAAAGAGGAAACAATATAAAGAGAACTCCTCACAGTTTCTTTTTTTTGTAGCCAGAATAAGGCCTAGACTAAAGTCTGGGAACAGGTTGTTGTAGAAACCTAGGCCTGAATTTTACATTTTGAGGTCGGGTGTAACACATGTAAAATTGCGCGAAATGACACTGGGCGGGTGTCCCGACGTCACTGAGCACGCGAGTAATATTGAGATTGGTGGGCGCGTGCGGGAGTTGGAGCCGCGCTTGCCGACAATTAAAGGGCTAATTAAGGCCCTTAAAAACCCTATCGACTGAGATTTATCATTGCCCGTGAGATTTTGTGCTCATGGCATGGGCAGGCGGGCACACGTTTTTATCAAATTGTCATCCAAGGGTGGGGTGAAAGGCCCTTGGGCCACAAGCACTTTCATTTTATTTGTGATTTTGCTGCTGTCATATTTCTGAGTTTTGCCAGATTTCCTTTTCATTGCCCTGGCTTTCTAAGCTGGTTCACCTATAAACCTGTGCCAACATTCTAACAAAATAGTCTGTACAAACCATGGGGGAACATGGTTGGTTTGAGAAAAATATTGGCCTTGAAAATCCATGGCCTTTTGGCATATTGCCACTGCAATTATATGGGATGGGGGTGGGGGTGGGGTGGGGGTGGAGTTGGAGGTGGCGTTGAGCTGAGGGTAGGGGCTCTTTGAACGACAGACTCCCCATGACCTAAGCCTTCATTATGACTCAGCATACAGATACTGCAGGTTTATCATCGGAGGTGTCTCAACTGATCTAGCACTACATGTGGAATATGACCAAGTCCCTGCATAATTAAAAACAGTATTTTTAAAATGGATTCCCCAGCAAAAGTGAACAACTGCACTTCGCTTGCAGCCTCCAGTACCCCCTCCCTCACTTAGCCACCCCGCCATGACTCTAGCCTTAGCTGTGCTACCTCAGCCAGGCAGTCCAGAGCTGCTGCAATAGCAGAAGCCAGATGCAGCCTTGATGGCATTGGTATCTACCATGTTGGAGCATTCTGCTCTTTGTAGTTCAGTAGGTTCTGGGTTCCAATCCCACTCCAGAGAGTTGAGCACGTGGGCTTGCAGTCCTGAGAGACTGCTTTACTGTCTGTGGTGCCAGTGTTTAGGTGGGATGTTAATCTGAGACCACGTCTACCCTCTCAGATGGATGTAAAAGACCTGACATTGTTGTCCATGTGACCTTGTTGTGCGCAAATTGGCTGGCTGCCACATTCTCCACATTATAGCAGATAGGGACTCTGGGAAGTCCTAAAGTCATGAAAGGTGCTGGAGAAATGCTTATTCATTATTTTTTCTTTCTTCGCTGATGTAAGTAGATGAAATGAACCCCTGCTCCAACTCTTTCCCCCTTTCCTCCACCCAAAGCTTCCTCACAGCTTCCACAAAATTTAATTGGATCAGTGACAGATGCTGGGCATGACCTGTACATTTTTAAGGCATATTTCACAGCTACTATATACAAATACATTAAGTCAGTGAAAGTTTTAGTCAGGATCAGTTCATAGCCAAAATGTTGCAGTATTAACAACAAATTCGTGTCCATGTTGTAGGACCTATCTGTTTTTCCACTGGAAGTTTAACTGAAGTTGAAGAAAATCATGGGGGATACCATTGGACTTGGCACCCGACTTGTTCCCACCCCTCCCCGCAGTATCAGGCCAACTGGAAGATGCGTTTCACACTGGGTGGGCCTTAATTGGCTAACCAGCATGAAACCATGTTGAGAATGCGATCTCGCCCAGGAATAGATTCTACATCTGGGTGTTGTGTCCTGAAGTGATGTGCGGAGTACTTCATAAACTTTGGAAGGCCTATATGAACAAGTTATTGGAAGGACATGGGACTTCTATGGCCCGAGAAGAAGTGTGAGTGGCTGTTCCTTATTGGAGACATGTAAGGATGAGGTTGGAATCATGTAAGGATGAGGTTTTCTCTGGCTTTCCTATATCTACCACTATCACTCTGGCCATAGGCAACAGGCAGATGTTCTGATGCCTCTTCCTCAACCTCCTCATCATTATCGTCCTCAGCAGGAGAGGCTTGTGCTTCTTCTTCCTCAGGGTTCAAAGTCTCACCTCTTTGCATTGCCAGGCTGTGCAATGTGCAACACACAACGATACGCGAGACCCTCGCTGGTTCATCTTGTAGATCTCCCCCTGACTGGTCAAGGCAATGGAAGCGCATCATGAGAAGACCAATGCATTGCTCTATTATGACCCTTATGACTCATTGTGAGGGTTCGTGATGGGGGTCATCAGCCAAGTCTGGAGAGGGTAACCCCTGAAACTGACGATCCATCCATTCAGCTGTGGATGTGGGATGAACAAATGTGACACCTACAAGTTATGAAACACATTGGTGTCGTGGCTGCTGTCTTGATATCATGTGCACAACTGCATAAGGTGTATCCTGTGGTCACATACAATCTGCATGTTGAGCTAATTAAAGCCCTGCCTATTTATGAATGCCACCAGCTGGTCTGATGAAGCTTTGGTGGTCACAGGGGTGCAGTCAATGACACCCTGCATATGTGGAAAACTAGCCATGGCAGTGAATCCCATGGACCTCTCAGCCTGGCTGTATCTGATAAAGTCACCTGCACTTTAAAGGGTGTATTGGTGACCTCCTTTATGTAGTGGTGAGTGGCTGCCTGGTAGATTCCATGCATCACCAGTTGAATCCTGGAAGAATCCCAAGGCATAGAAATTGAAAGCTGTGGCATCAGGTGGTCTCTTTATCTCCTTGGGTACAGGTTGTCCTGCATTTATATAGAGGTCAGTGACAATCTCCCTGGAGAGGTGTAGTCTCCTTTGGCAATGCCTCTGGCGTCTGCAGGTAATTCATCTTTGTCTGGTAGACGCTGAGATTTACCAGGAGCCTCTGTCTACCTCTCGTTACCTCTCCCCTGCTGCCTGGCCTCCTGCCCTTTGGCAGCCTCCTGTTGCTGCTATTGGGGATCTTCATTGGTGGTTCTGCAGCACAGTACTCTGCCTCATGGCACATCCCTTCCAGAGTCTGTGGATGCAGCAGGACTAGGTGGATGATTCCCATTCAGATATCTCTCTCACTTTACTTACAGACAGGCTTCAAGGTGTGCTTGCCTCTGCTTTTCAGATGCACGGTGCCACTTTAAGGTTCTACCTCTCAGATCCTCAGATGTAAGCTTCCTGTATGAAACTCCACCCCTGAACTCATCTTTGCCTAGAAGGGGTTTGCACAGATCATACCTCTGCCCTGGAACTCATTCTTCTGGAAGCTAAATCCATTCTCAGTGAGTCAGAAAAGGCCTTTGAAAACTGCCAGGTTTCACTGGGTGGGTTTCTGGGGCACAGGAGACCCATGCGAATTGCGTTAAATTCGTGAGCCACCATTAAATTTCAATGAGATTCATGCAAATTTTCTTTAAGTGGGTCATTAACAATCTTAATTGCCTGGTCGCCACTAGTGGGTGGCATTCCCACATTGCCCCCTTTCCACCATGCACTTAACAGCGCACAATTTCCCACCATCGGGAATTGAATGGGAGTCCTCCCACGGGATTCTCCGGACCCAGCCACCATTTTGCTTTCTCCAATGGGCTTTACTAAATTCCCCCATTAGGTCAGATGACCAAAAGCTTGAGGTATGTTTGAAGGAGTCTCAAAAAGGACTCAAGTAATTTTACCCCTTTGTTCTTCTGCATCTACCCTCTAGAATCTTTATATCATTGTAAACTCCTCTTGTAGTCACCAATTAGCCTTCTAAACTTAAAAAAGTACAAACCAAGGTTACACAATCTGTCCCCATAATTTAAGCTTTTAAGCCTTGGTACCATCCTGGTGAATCTAAATTCTACCCCTACAAAAGTCAATACTTCTTTCCTGAGGTTTCATGCTCATGTGCAGTTCTTCAGATAGGGTCTTACCAAAGCTCTGGACAACTGAAGCATTGCTCCCTCATTTTTGTACCCCAGCTCCCATGAGATATGGGGGACTCCATACCTCTCCCTGGCAACAGTCTGAGATTAAGCCACTCTGTTCACAACCTTGGTATCATATTTGACCCTGAAATGAACATCCAACCACATATTTGTGTCATTGCTAAGACCGCCTATTACCACCTCTGTAACATTTTACCCCGTCTCAACTCATTGACCTCTATAACATTGTTTCATTTTACCCCTGTCTTGACTTATATGCCGCTGAAACCCTCTTTCATGCGCGTGGAGGAGGAGTTCGTGGCATCGAGTGGGTGGAGGGGCCCACGCTGGGTTTTGGCACCAGACCGGAGGCCCCGAGCCACAGGCCCCAGACCGGAGGCCCTGGACCCTAGGCCCCAGTTCACGGTTCCTCTCCAATTGTCTCAGAGCCCATCTGCAGCAAAGTTGAAAAAGAGCTATGTCGTCTCAGAAAGCTCAACGGACAGAGAAGCAAAGATTGGAAATTCACAGCATGAAGAGTCCCAGGACATTTCCGTGTGTGAAAAAAACAAAGAGTGACATCACAGGAAAACTGTAAGTTCATTGGTTGGTAAGCAACTGCTAGTTTGAACTACCTATTCTAAGTTGATTTCAGATTAAAGGTGATACTGGGGCCCAGGACCAGAGGTTTAACACTTCAGCTTCAACTCAGCAGAGAGAGCAAGTTCCAGTTGATTTTAAAAAGTATATTTTGAATCTCTATTCTAACTTGCTTTCAGATTAAAGTAAATAGGATAAATATTTTACACATTGATAAACTAAAGACCAGTCAGAAATTTAAAAACAAATTGAAAAGCTAATTAAATAACATAGAGATGCAGGGCCAGGCGATGTGTTGTAGCTGCATGACGTGGGAGCTGGTGGATCCCATTGTGGATCTTAGTGACCGCATCTGTAGCAAATGTTGGTTGCTTGAGGAACTCCAGCTCAGAGTTGATGAGCTGGAGTCTGAGCTTCAGATACTGTGACACATCAGGGAGGGGGAGAGTTACCTGGACTCTGTGTTTCAGGAGACAGTCACACCCCTCAGATTAACTACCTTAAATTTGGCCAAAGGTCAGGGACAGGAGGGTGTGACTATGAGTGAGGCAGGTAGAGGGATCCAGGAAGTAGTACTGCCCTTATTCAACAGGTTTGAGATTCTTGCTCCCTGTGTGGACAAGAGCGGGGACTGTAGGGAGGATGAGTAAACTGACCATAGCACCGTGGTACAGGGAGCCATTCAAGTGGGGGGAGAAAAGAGAAATGTAGTTGTAATTGGGGATAGTATAGTTAGGGGGATAGATACAGTTCTCTGTAGCCAGGATCAAGAGTCCTGAAGGCTGTGTTGCCTACCTGGTGCCAGGGTTAAGGACATCTCATCTGGGCTGCAGAGGAACTTGGAGTGGGAGGGGAAAGATCCAGTTGTTGTTGTCCACGTAGGTACCAATGATATAGGTAGAATGAGGAAAGAGGTTCTGCTGAGGGAATATGAGCAGCTAGGGGCTAAATTAAAAAGCAGATCCAAAAAGTTAATAATCTCCAGATAACTACCTGAGCCATGAGCTAATTGGCACAGGGTTAATAAGATTAAAGAGGTAAATGCATGGCTCAAAGATTGGTGTGGGAGAAATGGATTTGAATTCATGGGACATTGGCACCAGCACTGGGGAAAGAGCGAGCTATTCCATTCGGATGCGCTCCACTTGAATCAGGCTGGGCCCAGTGTCCTGGCGAATCGCATAACTAGGGTTGTAAATAGGACTTTAAACTAAATATTGGGGGGAGGGTTCCATTGCATGGAAATATAAAAAATCAAAGTTTAAGGAGAGGGTAAGAGTGCAGGTTAGTGACGAGGCTGATTGTTATCAAAAAGTGAAAGGATGGGACAGTTTGTGAATGCCATATTGCACCAAAGAATCATAAGAGTGGGGAAAATTGCCAATAGGGCAAACTTAAAGGCTTTGTAACTGAATGCGCATAGCATTTGGAATACAACTAATGAGTTAACAGCGCAAATAGAGATAAATAGATATGAGCATGTAAGAAAGGCATGGCAATAATCATGGATGATTTTAATATGCATATAGACTGGACTAATCAAATTGGCAAGGATAGCCTTGAAGGAGAGCTCATACAGCATATTAGAGCAATTGCTGAGCCGTGGTTACAGGGAGAACAGGTTTGGGAGTTGAATATCCAAGGGTACTCAGTGTTTCGGTAGGATAGGCAGGAAGGAAAAGGAGGTGGTGTAGCTTTGTTCGTAAAGGAAGAGATCAGTGCTATAGTGAGGGATGATATAGGCACTGGAGAGCAAGACGTAGAGTCAGTCTGGGTAGAAATAAGAAATAGCAAGGGAAAGAAGTCCCTGGTGAGAGTAATCTATAGGTCCCCAAATAGTAGTTCAGCAGTAGGGCACAGTATAAACCAGGAAATACTGGGAGCATGTAAGAAAGGCATGACAATAATCATGGATTATTTTAATATGCATATAGACTGGACTAATCAAATTGGCAAGGATAGCCTTGGGGGAGAGCTCATACAGTGTATTAGAGATTATTTCTTGGAGCAATATGTTGTGGAACCAACTAGGGAGCAGGCTATTCTGGATTTGGTTTTGTGTAATGAGATGGGATTAATTAATGATCTCACAGTAAAGGATCCTCTAGGGAAGAGTGATCACAGCATGCTAGATTTTCAAATTCAGTTTGAGAGCGAAAATCTTGAGTCTCACACTAGTGTTCTGGAGTTAAACAAAGGTAATTATATAGGCATGAGGGCAGATTTGGCCCTAGTGGACTGGTCAGGAAGACTTCAATGTTGGACAGTTGATGAACAGTGGCAGATATTTAAGGAGATATTCAATTCCTCCCAAGTAAAATATATTCCAAAGAGGAAGAAAGATGGTAAGAGGGGGAAAAGTATCCATGGCTAAGCAAGAGAGTTAAAGATAACATACAGGCAAAAACCAAGGCATACCAAATTGCAAAGATCAGTGGCAGGCTGGGAGATTGGGAAACTTAAAGATCAGCAAAGGGTTTCTAAAAAAATAATAAAAAGAGCAAAGGTACTATGAAAGAAAACTAGCAGAAAATGTAAGAACTGATAGCAAAAGCTTCTACAAGTATATAAAAGGAAAGACTGTAGCTAAAGTGAATGTTGGTCCCTTGGAGGATGAGACTGGGGAGTTAATAGTGGGGAACTCAGAAATGGCAGAGACGCTTAATCAATATTTTGCCTCATTTTTCACAGTGGAGGACACTAGTTCCAACCCAATAGTAACAGGTAGTGCAGAGGGTATAGAGAAGGAGGAACCTAGATCAATCACCATCACTAGAGAAAAAGTACTGAGCAATCTATTGAGATTAAAGGATGACAAGTCCCCATGACCTAATGGCCTACATCCCAGGGTCTTAAAGGAAGTGGCAGCGGAGATAGTGGATGCATTGGCTATAATATTCCAAAATTTCCCTGGATTCTGGAAAGGTTCCAGTGGATTGGAACATAACACCCTTATTCAAAAAGGGGGGGAGGCAGAAAGTAGGAAACTGAACCAGTTAGTTTAACGTCTGTCATTGGGAAATTGTTGGAATCCATTATTGAGGAAGTAGTAATGGGGCATTTGAAAAGTCAAAATGCAATCCATCAGAGTCAGCATGGATTTATGAAAAGTAAATCTCATTTGACTAATTTGCTAGAGTTCTTTGAAGATGTAACAAGCAAAGTGGATAATGGGGATCCTGTAGATGTGGTATATCTGGACTTCCAGAAGGCCTTTGATAAGGTGCAGCACAAAAGATTAATACACAAGATAAGATCACATGGAGTTAGGGGTAATATATTAGCTTGGATAGAGGATTGGCTAATCAACAGAAAGCAGAGAGTCGGGATAAATGGGTCTTTTTCTGGATGGCAAGCTGTAACTAGTGGGATGCCGTAGTGTTCGGTCCTTGGGCCCCAACTACTTACTTATATTAATGACTTGGATTTAGGGATAGAAGGTGCTTTAGCTAAATTTGCAGATGACACCAAAATAGGTGGGAAAGTAAGTTGCAATGAAGAAATAAGGAATTTACAAATGGATATGGACAGGTTAGGTGAATGGGCCAAAATTTGGCAGATGATTAACGTGGATAAGTGTGAGGTTATCCATTTTGTTCAGAAGAATAAAAAAGGCGACTTATTATTTAAATGGAAAGAAACTTCAGAATGCTTCAGTGCAGAGGGATCTGGGTGTCCTCGTGCATGAATTGCTAAAAACTAGTATGCAGGTACAGCAGGTAATAAGGAAGCAAATGAAATTTTGGCATCTATTACTAAAGGAATAGAGTATAAAAATAGGGAAGTGTTGTTGCAACTGTACAAGGCATTGGTGAGACCGCACCTGGAGTACTGTGCACAGTTTTGGTCCCCTTACTTGAGGAAGGATGTAGTTGCATTGGAGGCAGTTCAGAGAAGGTTCACTAGATTGATTTCAGAGATGTGGGGCTTGTCTTATGAGGAGAGATTGAGCAGTTTAGGTCTATACTCGCTAGAGTTTAGAAGGATGAGAGGAGATCGAATTGAGGTATATAGGATGCTAAAGAGGATAGACAAAGTAGATGTGGAGCATATGTTTCCCCTTGTGGGGCATTCTAGAACGAGAGGCCATAGTTTTAGGCTAAGGGGTGGTAGATTTAAATCAGAGATGAGGACGATTACTTTTCTCAAAGGATCGTCAATCTGTAGAATTCACTACCTCAGAGTGCGGTGGACGCCGGGATGCTGAATAAATTTAAGGAGGAGATAGACAGATTTTAAATTAATAACGAGTTGAATGGTTTGTGGGGAGAAGGAGGGAAATTGGAGTTGAGGCCGAAATGAGATCAGCCATGATTGTATTGAATGGTGGGGCAGGCTTGAGGGGCTGAATTGCCTACTCCTGCTCCTAGTTCTTATGTTCTTACGTAAGTGTCCTAATTTGCACCAAGTCCTGTTCACCTATCATCCCTGTGCTCGCTGACCTACACTGGCTCCCAGTCAAGCAACACCTTGATTTTAAAATTGTCACACCCATGGATTGTACCTATACTTTTTAAAACAACAAAGAGAATGGATAATCTGCATTGTAAATAAATGAGTCCAGGGGGAGTCAGGTGACCTCCCTCCTTGTCTGCAAATGTACATGAAACTGCCCAAGGCTGGAAGTAGCCTGCTTGCCTGGTCAGAACTTTAAAATGTAAACAACATTTTGGAACACTCCTTTGAGAAGACATTAAAACAGCAACAGTTTTCTCCTGTGGACTTAACAGCTTCGATTGTCTAAATGCCTACAGAAGCTGGCCACTGAAGGAGTGTGAGGAAAAACCTATCACAAGGAGATGAAAATGGCCGAGTTTAAAACCCCATTGCTAATGTCGACAGGACCATCTGTGTGGCCAATGGGTGCAGCAATGCTTTGGTCCCCTGATAGAAATCAACTTGTGATAAGAAACACTTTATTAGCACATTTTGAAAGAAGCCTCGATGGCTCAATTTTTCTGTTTTTATATTTGCATTTGCAGAGAGGCCACTTTGCTTTGTATCTGCTTTGCGAAGGAGCCTTAAATCAGCATCCAAGGTACGAGGAACTAAAATCAATTGAAGTCTAACTAGACAGATGAGCACCTAAGAAGAAAATTTTAAGAATAATTTGAAGAAACTTCAGCACAGACTTGGAAGTTGTGGAATCCACCAGAGCGAGTGGAAGTCCATTGCAAGACGCCTGAAGAAACTGCTGCAGTTTTAAAGGTCGTTTTAAAAAAGGAAACTTAAGGACCAGTGGATAATAAACAGCAGTACCAGTGAAATGCAACACAGGTTGTGAGTACAACCCTTCTAAGCTTTTTGGAAATACTGAATTCTGAGTTTTTATAAGAACCCTAAACTCAAAGGTAAATAGCTTCAAACACTCATTTTAAATAAGGAGGGCAGATATCATCCCAAATTAAAACACAGCTATAACCAGGTATCCAAGCCCATTGCATTGCAGGTCACTACAAAAAACACTCTGTACCTGCATTGATACATTTGTTACAAAATACAGCACCTGCAAAGTTTATTCAAAGATCTGCCCAGCAACAACTCACAAAAAGCAGAGGGGAGTCAACTGTACCCTAGCAACTGCAGCCTGAGTAAAAAAGGTTACTGCCTTAAAGCGGCAGCATATTTAAAATGGTAAATACAAGAAGAAGAAAACGGCTATGGATAGCAAATTATACTTTGCTGTTGGGGATTTGAAATAAACTGGCGTGAGGACAGAGTGAGAGTTCCAGCAAGAGTCGGCGATTTATAAAATAACTGGTGCAAGGACAGGATTAGAGTTAATTAACATTTTATTGTGTTTACTAAAATTCCAATTTTGGTTTAGTAAATAGATAAGTTGAGACATGGCAGGGCTGCTCATACCCATTGAGTGCATATCCTGTACCATCTGGGGACTCCAGGATGCTACCCATGTCCCGGACAACTACATGGACAGAAAGTGCCACTGATTGGAAAAGCTTGAGCGCCGTATATTGGGAACTCGAGGAACAGCTGATGGCATTGAAAAGCATTCTTGAGGATGAGAGTTGGGTGGATAACATGTTTCAGAAGGTGGTCACCCCGCAGCTTAAGAAAGAGCAGGCAGAGAGACAAGAAAGGAAAGGCAGGTAATGCAGCAGACCCCTGGGGACATCCCACTTTTTAACAGGTACTCAGCTCTGAGTACCAGTGTGGGAGAGGGTTCCTCTGGAGAGAGCAGCGAGAGTCGTGACCAGAGCACCATGGGTGGCTCAAGGGAGGAGAAAAGAGAGGAGAGCAGTAGTGGTAGGGTATTCTATAGTTAGGGGAACAAACAGGTGCTTCTGTGGTCGCGGATGTAATTCCGGGATGGTATGTTGCCTCCCTGATGCAAGGGTCATACACATCATTGAGCGGCTTCAGAGCATTCTGGAGGGTGAGGGTTCACAGCCAGAGGTTGTGGTTCATGTTGGTACCAACTATATAAGTAGCAAAAGAGATAAGGCCCTGCAGGCAGAGTTCAGAGAGTTAGGAAAGAGACTAGCAAGTAGGACCTCAAAGGTAGTAATCTCCAAATATCTTCCAAGGGCACATGCTAGCGAGTGTGGCAATAGAGAAATACACCAGATGAATCTGTGGCTGCAGAGAGGGAGGGAGGGTTCAGATTTCTGGGGCTTTGGGACTGGTTTTGGGGAAGGTGAGATCTGTAGAAGCCAGACGGTCTATATGTGAATAGGACCAGGATGAATGTCCTGGCAGTGAGATTTTCTAGTGTTGTTGAGGAAGGTTTAAAATAGATTGGCAAGGGGGTGGGAACCCTGAGGGCAGATTCAGATAGGATAAATACAAAGCAGGGAGCGGGAGACAGAAAATTAGTGGGTGGCTCTGAAAGACAGAAAAAGCAAAGGTTAAACAGTTTACAACACAGTAAGTTGGCAATGTTAAAAGTTATTTAAATCCAAGGAGCTGAGGGTACAGATAGACACACGGCAGCACAATAACATCACTATAACAGAAACTTGGCTTAAAGAGGGGCAAAAATGGCAGCTTAGCATTCCTGGATATAGTGTTTTCAGGCAGAGAGGGGATAAAAAAGCTGGGGGTGTAGGTTGGTTAAAGAATCAATTATAGCTATGAGGAGGGATGATATACTAAATGAATCATCAAATGAGGCCATATGGATTGAGTTCAGGAATAAAAAGGGGGCAGCCACACTACTAGGAGTGTATTATAGACCCCCAAATAGTGAGAGGGAGGTAGAAGAGCAAATGTGTAGGCAAACTTCTGAGTGCAATAACGATAGGGCAATAATAGTTGGGGACTTCAACCACCCTAATATTGACTGGGATACGAACAGTGTAATAGGCACAGAGGACACAAAATTCTTCAACTGTATTCAAGAAAACTTTTTTAGCCAGCATGTAACAAGCCCAATGAGAAGAAGTGCAATTCTAGATTTAGTATTAGGAAATGAAGTTGGGCGACTGGATAATGTAACAGTGGGTGACCATTTTGGAGATAGTGACCATAATACAATTAGATTTAATATAATTATGGAAAAGGATGAAGATAGAACAGGAGTGAAAGTTCTAAATTGGGGAAAGACAAATTTTACGAAGCTGTGAGGTGATCTGGTGAAAGTGGACTAGTTGCAGCTACTTGAAGGGAAATCTGTGACAGACCAGTGCAAGGCATTCAAAAGTGAGATTCTACAGGCACAGTGTAGACATGTCCCACAAAGAAAAAGGGTAGTACTGCCAAATCTAGAACCCCCTGGTTATCTAGAAGTATACAAGGTAAGATAAAACAGAAAAAGAAAGCTTATGACAAAAAAACTTAACACGCAGAAAGCCGAGAGGAGTAGAGAAAGTACAGGGATGAAGTAAAAAAGGTAATTAGGAAAGCAAAGAAAGGAAATTAAAAAATATTGGCAGTTAAAATAAAAAAAAACCCAAAGATGTTTTAGCAGCACATTAAAAGCAAGAGAATAACTAAGCAAAGGGTAGGGCCGATCCAAGATGTATATGGTAACTTGTGCTCTGATGCTGAAGATGTGGACAGGGTCCTCAATGAGTACTTTGTCTCTGTCTTCACTAAGCAGATATTCTAGTTAAAAAGGAGAGTGTGAAATACTAAGCATAGTGAGAGAGGATGTAATGGAGGGACTGACATCGTTGAAGGTGGATAAGTCACCAAGGTCAGATGGATTGTATCCCAGGCTGTCAAAGGAAGCCAGGGAGGAAATAGCGGATTCTCGGAGGATAATTTACTAATCTTCACTAGATACAAGCGAGGTACCATTATTTAAAAAGGGTGCAAGGGATAAACCAAATAATTATAGGCCGGTCAGTTTGACTTTGGTAGTGGGAAAATTATTAGAATCAATTCTGAGACCAGGATAAACTGTCACTTAGAAAGGAATGGATTAATCAGGGATAGTTGGCATGGTTTTGTTAGGGGAAGGCCGTGTCTTACTAATTTAATCAAAATTTTTGAGCAAGTAACAAGGAGGATTGATGAGGGTAGTGTAGTGGATGTTGTCTACATGGATTTTAGTAAGGCATTTGACAAGGTCCCACATGGCAGACTGGTCAGAAAAGTAAAAGCCCATGGGATACAGGGGAATGTGGCGAGTTGGATTCAGAATTGGATCAGTGACTGAAAACAAAGGGTAATGGTTGATGGGTGTTTTTGCGAATGGAACACAATGTCCAGTGGCGGTCCACAGGGTTCAGTGTTGGGTCCCTTGCTGTTTGTTGCATAAATTAATAATTTGGACTTAAATGTGAGAGGCATGATTGGGAAATTTGCAGATGAACCAAAAATTGACCGTGTAGTTGATAGTGAAAAGGGTAGCTGTTGTCTCCAGAATGATATCAATGGTTTGGTTGAGTGGGCGGAAAAGTGGCAGATGGAATTCAATCCAGAAAAGTGTGAGGTAATGCAAACAAAGCTAGGGAATACACAATAAATGGGAGGATATTGGGAGGGATAGAGAAAGTGAGAGACCTTGGTGTGCATGTCCACAGGTGCCTGAAGGTGTCAGGACAGGTAGATAAGGTGGTAAAGAAAGCATTTAGAATTCTTTCCTTTGTTGGATGAGGTGTAGAATACAAAAGCAGGGATGTAATGATGGAACTGTGTAAAACGCTGGTTAGGCCACAGCTGGAATTTTATGTACACTTCTGGTTGTGGTGAAGTCGTGGCGAACTGAGGAGGCTGAGGGGTGATCAGATTGAGGTGTATAAGATTATGAGGGGCCTAGATAGAGTAGACAGGGATGCCCTGTTTCTCCTAGCAGAGAGGTCAATTACCAGGGGTAGAGATTTAAGGTGATTGTTGGAAGGATCAGAGGGGACATGAGGAAAAACTTCTTCACCCAGAGGGTGGTGGGTGTTTGGAATTCACTGCCTGGTTTGGTGGTGGAGGCAGAATCCCTCAACTCATTTAAAAGGCACCTGGATCAGCGCCTAAAGTGCTGTAACCTGCAAGGCTATGGACCAGGTGCTGGAAGATGGGATTCAAATGGGCAACTAGTCTTTTTATTTTCTTTTTTTCTTTTTTGGCTGGTGCAGATACAATGGACTGAATGACCACTTTCTGTGCTGTAACTTTTCTATGGTTCTATGTCAGTCAATCTGGGAGACAAAGGGCAGAATCGTCCAGTCATTGGGCGGGGGAGGGGGAACAAATGGCGAGAAAACCAAATATCGGTTTCACGCTGCCATGAAACAGTTTGCGATCGTCTGCTGCACATGTCAATGGCGGGCTGCGTTTGCTGCTGTCGCATATCAGGAACCTAATTTCAATGCTTTAACATCTCATGATAAGCCCTGCTCACCGGAATCATCCTCCCACGTCAAATTTACCGCCTCATCGGTGTGACTTCAGAACGGCGTGCTTCATGGCTGCCTTTAATATGTGTGCACCTGGCAACCTGAACTTTGAGAGGAATTCGGAGGTGCGTGCACACAACCTTGTGCATTGCTTGCGAGCATCGCCTGTAAGACAACAAGGAAGAGGTGCCGTGCATTCGCGGGGGGTGGGGGGTGGGGGTTGGGGGGGCACAGACAAGTCGCTTTTTCTCTGATGGCATTCAGTGGAGTGCCGAGGCAAGGGCTCCAGTGCAGGTCAGGCCAGAGTGGGGTAATGGGCAACAAGGCAGCACAGACTGATGGAAGTACTCAAGCGAATGCTGGGCAGGGTGAGGGGGGCGGGGAGCGGGATTTGTGGTGAGGGAAGTGGCCATGCGCTTGGAAAAGCTTGTCAAAAGTGATCATTCTTCCACAGTTGAGACTGTTCAGCTGCAGCTCCATTGACATGCTTGGAGTCAGGTCTCTGAAGATTTTCTGCCCACTCATGCAATGCAAAAGCATGGAAGTGCCACTAAATGCTCCAGAACATTTCACCCCTCAGGTGCAGATGGCAAATTAATGTGTGTTTTGGGGGCAGCAGAACAATTGGCCGACTGGGCAAGTTGTAGAATTCCCTTGCGAAAGGTGGCCATGGCGCAGTCACTTGTAATCCCTTGTAATGTCTTTATTAAAGTTTGGACAAGTATCCATCATGGTTCAAGTTAACAGCGCAGCCTTGCAGTGTGGGTTAGGAGAATGCTTGCACGTGAGCTGAGAGCACAGTATGCAGCCCAGAGGCCAAAGCTGCCGCCAATTGGTCGTGGAGTGGGATTGCCACGGCTGGGGTTATGGACAGCCATTGAGTGCACTACACACTGGCCATCCAAGTGGTGGCCAGCACTCTCCTGCATGCGTAGAGAGGCCTTCAGACTTAACGAAGCAAGGTTCTTAGGACACATATGCTAACCCATGTGTTTCTCTCTTTGATCCTGCAGGAGGAGAGGGTCAGGATCATGGAGCCTGGTGATTTAGCGGTATGCCTCATAGCTTACAGAGAGCAGAGTAGAGAAAGAAGGGTGTGGCAGAGGCACCTAGCTTGGCAAAGGGAGGAGCACCTCCCTCAATATGAAGGGGTGGCAGGGCCTGCTGCACACGCAGCTGAAGATCCAGAGAGAGCCATCGCTCATAGGCACCTCACTAGACCCAGGGTCTATAGACAGCGCTTGTCATTCCTGCAGATATCTGAGCACCTACGTCGCCGAAGACTGTGTGTGTCCAGGGATCTGATCAGTCACATATGCCACCTGCTGCAGGATTTGGCACCACAGGGACATGGAGAGCATTCACTGCCAGTGGCTGTGAAACTGACTGGTGCGCTCAATTTTTACGCCAATGGCTCCTTCCAGGGCTCCCCAGGTGACTTGTGTAGTTTCTCACAAGCCTCTATGCACAAGTGTATCCACGATGTCATGGACACCATCTTCGTGAAGGCGCAGAACTTTGTGAATTTCACCCGGGATTTGGAAAGCCAGGAAGCAAGAGCACAGGGACTTGTGCAGATCTCTGGTTTTCCACAGGTGCAGGTTGTCATTGACTGCACTCACCTGATACTTACATCTCCGTGGTAACATGCAGTCAGCTATGTCAACTGCAAGAGCTTCCACTTGCTGAATGTCCAGCTAGTGTGCGACCACGACAAACACATCCTACAGGTCTGTGCACGATTCCCAGGGAGTGTCCACACCTCCTAAATCCTTAGCAGGTCTCAGATCCCTGACATCTTCCAGGATCCAGAGAGGCTGCAGGGCTGCCTCCTCGGGGACAAGGGCTACCCACAGAGGACGTGGCTGATGACATGCAATGAGGATACTCCATAGATTTTCATATTGCCTATGTGAATGTCTCACTCCTGTCTGGCCAAGGGCAGCTCGCTTGCACGCTGTGATCATGGTCATATCATGGAGATGCAGCCATGAAACTTTAAATGCATCTGATCTGTTGTCAGCCTTCAGCACCTGAGCCCTTCAGGAACACAGTGTCACTGGTTATAGATGCTGAAGAGATGGCAGGCCAGCCTCACCTCAAAGGTGCTGACAGCAGACAGAGAGAATGATGGAACTCTGTGACGCCTGCCCACGACATTCTGGCAGTAATGACAAGCACCATCAAGGTGCAGACATCACTAACGTGCCCAATGAATGTGAAGTTGGACCTTAACTTTGGTCTGAAGGTTACACACAGCACAGGGAAGAGGCCTTGGACAGAGACACCTGCCTTTATCTTGTGCAGGAATCAAGGTTTCACATCTGAGTGACACAAACACTGCTCATCATAAGAAGGAGCCATGGGCAAGGAGACATTCTTGGGAGTTTATTTACAATAGTGGACATTATATACAAGTGATTAGCACCCATGCCCACAATGTGCAACTACATCTTAACTTTCCTAACCCTGCCGCTACATTTTGGTGCTCCCTCGACATCCACAATGGAGATGGAGGCAGCCTGCTGACTGCTACGCCCTGTCTGTGATAACCTTGGCGGGCGACCTCTGGCAGGCCGAGATGTGGAAGGCCCCAGCCCGCTTCGGCTGTCCTGATGTGGGCCAGCTGCACCCTCCTCGGCCTGTTCACCTGGCGGGGACATTTCCGGTGTCACCTGGGCAGATGGCCAGGGATGTTGAGTTGCTTGTCCTCCTCCCTATGGGTGCTTGATGGCCCCTGGCTGATTCCTTGAGGAGAAGGTGAAGCTGGAGAGAGGTCGAGATGCCCTGCACCCCCCTCGCGTTGACATTGTTGGAAGCTAACTATGGCATCAGTGATGGGGTTGAGCCCACGCAGCAGTGCAGGACAGATGTCCTGGACCAAGGTCTCCATGGCAGCTGCCATCCTACCTGTGTTGACCTTGGTGCATTGGCACACTGGCGCTATAAACTCAGACTGGAGACATACGGACTCCTTCATCGTGCCTTGCAATCTGAGGAGTGCAGCAGGCATTCCTTCCTGATATTCCTGAGCTTGCCTTTGCAGATCCAGCACTTAAGGAATGACCGAGTCTGGAGGCTCCTCATCTGACTTGGACTCAGTAGATTTCTGGCCTCCAGCAGTCCTCCAAGTGCTGGAAACCTGGGAAGCCCCTGCTGCTGCCTGCTGTGGATCAGACAATGTGATGTGCTCGTGGACCCCCTCGGCTGCTTCCCAGATGCTCCTGCAAAAGTAAGAGATAATTAGTATGTGGTAGGGGACAGGGGAACTCACTCACAGCATGATTATCTGATGGATGTTGAACTGTTGGATCCTCACTTGTCTGAGCACCGCCGAACTCACCATCAGCACAGGACAGGTCCAGATCATCGCCAGCCAGCTGAATGACTCTGTTTTCAAAGCCTGTGAGGACCTTGATGTCGGGCATTCCTCCACCAGTCTGTGACCTCTCCCTTTTGTTGTGTGCTAAATGTCCCTGCATTATTACAGATGGAGGAAATGTAAGCAGGATGCCTGCCAGGCCAGATGAGAAGGATGCCTGGTATGTGTGATGGTGGGTGGTGCCATGGACGGAACGAGGACATCATCCACAGGGCAGTTGAAGGTGTGTATGAGAGAGTGAATGGTGATGTCCCTTGAACTGGCAATGAGTGAGATCCCTGTGGATGTGTGATGGGTTTATGAGTGTGTGAGTTGAGAATGATGAGGAGAGTGACTTAGCCTTACCTTGGCGGAACGGAGGACATCATTCAACCTCTTTCCGCACTGGGTTGCTGGGTGGTTAACTAAAGAAGTTAAGGAAAGCATCAAACTTAAGGAAAAAGCATTCTATTTCACAAAGGTGAGCTGCAGGACAGATGATTGGACAGAATATAAAGAACGGCAGAGAATGGCTAAAAGGTTAATCAGGAGAAAGAAATTAGAGTATGAGAGGAAGATAGCTAGAAATGTAAAAATGGATAACAAGAGCTTCTACAGGTACTTAAAAAGGAAAAGAATAAGTAAAGTGAGTGTTGGTCCTCTAAAGAGTGATAATGGGGAGTTAATAGTAGATAATATGGAAATGGCGGAATGAACAAATATTTTGCTTCTGTGTTCACTATAGAGCTTACAAAAAACATTCCAGTAATAGCTGCAAATCAGGTAGTGAACTTGAGAAAGGAACTTAGTGAAATTGAAATCACTAGGGAAATGGTACTGAGCAAATTGATGGAGCTGTGAGCTGGCAAGTCTCTGGGTCCCGAAGGACTACATCCTAGGGTCTTAAAAGAGGTTGCTAAGGTAGTCGATGCACTGGTGTTAATTTTCCAAAATTTGCTAGATTCTGGAAAGATTCCACCCAATTGGAAAGTAGTAGTAAATATAAAAGGATGTTATGCTTCAATTATACAGAGCATTGTTGAAGGGCAGGAGGTAGAAAACAGGAAACGATAGGCCAGATAGCTTGACATCTGACGTGGGGAAGTTATTAGAAATGATCATTAAGGAGGTTATAGCTGTGCACTTAGAAGACCCCAAGGCAATTGGGAAGAGTCAGCATGGTTTTGTGAAAGGAAAATCATGTTTAACCAATTTATTGGAGTTTTTGAAGGAGTAACATGTGCAGTGGATAAAGGGGAGCCTGTAGCCTGCAGTTGGATTTCCAGAAGGCATTTGATATGGTGCCACATCAAATATTATTATGGTAAATAAAAGCGCATGAGGTAGTGGGCAACATATCAGCATGGGTAGAAGATTGGCTGGCTGGCGGAAAGCAAGAGTATGCATAAATGGGTCTTTTTCTGATTGACAGGATGTAATGAGTGGATTCCCACAGGGATCAGTACTTTGACCTCAACTTTTTACGATTTACATCAATGACTTAGATGAGGGAAGTGAAGACATGGTAACTAAATTTGCAAATGACGCAACGATAGGTAGGAAAGTATATTGTGAAGAAGAAGTTGCAGATAGATATAAATAGGTTGAGTGGGCAAAGATCTGGCAAATGGAGTTTAATGTGGGAAAATGTGAAGTTGTTCACTTTGGCAAGAAGAACAAAAAAGTAGAGTTTTACTTAAATGGAGAACGACTGCACAATTCTGAGGTGCAGAGGGATCTAGGTGTTCTAGTACATGAGTCACAAGAAGTTAATATGCAGGCACAGCAAGTAATTAAGAAGGCTAATGGAATGCTATCCTTTATTATGAGAGGGATTGAACATAAAAGGATGTTATGCTTCAGTTATACAAGGTACTGGTGAGACTGCACCTCAAATACTGTGTGCAGTTTTGGTTTCCTTATTTAAGGAAGTATGTAAATGCATCGGAGGTGGCTCAAAGAAGGTTTACTAGATTGATACCTGGAATGAGTGCGTTGTCTTATGAGGAAAGGTTGGACAGGCTGGGCTTCTTTCCACTGGAGTTTAGAAGAGTGAGGGGTGATTTGATTGAAGTATACAAGATCCTGAATGGCCTTGAAAAGGTGGATGTCAAAAGAATATTTCCTCTTGTGGGTGAGTCCAGCACTAGGGGGCGCAGTTTTAAAATTAGGGGTGTCCCTATTAGGACAGAGATGAGGAGATTTTTTTTTCTCACAGAGGGTTGTGTGACTTTGGAACTCTCTGCCTCAGAAGATGGTGGAGGTGAAGTTATTGAATATTTTTAAGGCTGAGGTAGATAGATTCTTGTTAGGTAAGGGAATCAAAGGTTATCAGGGTTAGATGAGAATTTAGAAATCGAAACACAAGAAGATCAGCCATGATCTTATTGAATGGCAAAGCAGGCTCGAGGGGCTGAATGGTCTACTCCTGTTCCTATTTCATATGTTCTTCGCTACAGGAGTTTGACTACAACTTCAACTGGAGTTAAGTTAGAAACCTGCTATTGCAGAGAGTAAGCCACTGTGAATTCATTGCCAGAAACTTCCAACCTCCATTTTCTTCAGTGAACCAAAGGAAAATCATCAGGCCTGCAACATTTGCAGCTTCCATCGCTAAAGACAAGAGTAATAGTAACTTTTGGACTCTTTAAAAAGCTAAGTGCATGCTTCCTTTTTTGTAATCACCTTTTCAGGTGTGTGGGTGTGTCTTGTGTGCATGTATGAGTGGATAGTCTTATGATTGCATCTAGGTTTTGAGAAATAAATATTTATTCTTATCTTTTTTTCAATTTATGAGAAAACCTGTCTTGTCTCTGTTCTTGAGAGCCACAGCACTCAAAAGGATTAAAACTCTTCTTTTTTCAAACACATCTTGTTGCAGTCAGTCGAGAGGTGAGAAAAAGAGGAACCATCCTGCCATCTCTGCGCTTTCCATAACAAAATTCTCATTCTTATTTTCAAATCCCTCTATGGGCTCACCTATTTCTATTTCTTTAATCTCCAACTCTACAACCCTCCTCTGCACTCATCCAATTCTGGCCTTTTAAGCATCATCAATTTTAATCGCACCATTGTTGGTGGCCATGACTTCAGTTGCCTGTGCCCTAAGCTCTGGAATTCCCTCCATGGACCTCTCTGCTTCTCTACCTTGCTTTCCTTTGTTGAGAAACTTTTTAAAACCTATCTCTTTGACTAAGCTTTTGGGCTGGGATTTTATGTTTAAAAATTGGTACTGCTGCACATGTGTAAAATCCAGCGTGATGACATTGCAACACAAACTCGAGTCAATATCCCAGTTTCATGTAATATGCTAGGCAGGCGGGTGCTGAAATCAGCAGCCCACCCACCATTTTTAGAAAAATCATTAATGGGCAATTGTGCTTGTTAAAAAGCCAATTGACTTGAATGTTAACGCTGCCCACACCTTAATACAGTTGGCATGGGCAGGCAGGCGGGAGCGGGGTGTCCATCTGAGGTGAGGTGAAAAAGCAGGAAGCGAGGGTGAGGGTACATCCTTTGAAGGATGCCCTGTGCACATTGGGGGCACCCCCCGAAGATGATACCTTCCCCTTTGTGCACCCCCACCTGGCCTCCAAAACCAGCCCTCTCGCCACTGCACCCCCGACAGGATCCCCGATCCTCCCCCACCCAAAATTCTGGACTTACCTGAAACTGGGACCAACTGCTCTCTTCATTGTAGGACTAGTACCCACTATTGAGTTCTGGTGCTTATTGAATTCTGACAGAGCTGGACTGCTAGAGCTACCGGCTAATCAGGTTTGCAGGCAGCTCTCTAGGGCAGGACTTTCTCCCACTGAGGGGTGGAAGTCCCACTCTCTGTTTGTTTAGCCCACAGTGTGTTTTGCTGCTTTGCCGCCTCTTTTATAGTCGATTTTTTGTGACCGATTTTTGTAATTGTGGGGGGGGGGGTGGGGGGGGTGGTGGTGGTGGGCGGTGAGTAATGTACACCCTCGACCATAAAATTCAACCCTGTCTTCTAACCTAATATCTCTATGTGGCTCAGTATCATGTTCTGTTTTACAATGCTCCTATGAAGCACCTTGTGACATTATAATATGTTAAAGGTGCTATATGAATATAAGTTGCTTGTACCTGTAAACTAGTTTTTAGTGATCTGTGCACTTGAACGCATTTGCGCCTTTGCTCCTCCACAGCTTCTGATCCCACACCATTCAGAGAATATTCTGATTCTTCTTTCTGAAAACAAAGTGGATGACCTCACATACACCCACATTGAACTACATTTGACATACTATTGCCTACCCACTTAATTAGTCTAAGACACACTGGACCTTATTGCTCGCACCTATATAATTTACTGTACTTCCTATCCGGATTTTCGCGGAGTCTTCCTTTAAAAATTACGGGCAGTACCTGGATGCGGAAGTTCTGCCTCTATTTCTGACAGGTCCCATTTTTGCCGGTAGGGGGAAGGGGGTGGGGTGTGAGTCACACAGGAGGGATACCTGAACTCAGCAAGGCCATTTGAACTTAGTGCTGAGTTCAAAGACCTCATTTTCATTGTTTCGTTGAGTCTTAATCATGTGGTCGTCACAATTTTATGGTGTGGACGTAAATGCTCTTGAAGGACAGATGAAATATGTTTAACTGTCATGATCTGAAGTTTTTCAAATGCTCCCATCATTAAAGTGTAAAAACAAATCTGGCTGCAACTGTTAGTGATTTAAAAAAAAAACTTCTGTTTGAATGCTTGATTGACTGGCCAGCTGGTGTAACATCAGTTCAGACAGTTTCAATAGAGTTCTTTGTTGACATTGACCTAAAGACTTTTCATTATGAATGATTGGCTGAGTTTCAAAGGCTAGAATGATGTCAGCAGTGTGTTCTGAGTTCAATGTTTGACTGACAGCTTAAAAGGCTATTCATGGATTAGGCACATGAACAGAAATTTGTTTGTTTTTATAAAAGATTAACCACTTGAGATTAAAAGCTTTGGTGCTTCCATGGGTGGGTTTTTTTCACAATCAAGTCCATGTAGTGAGAGCTGTCATAGACGCTTAGAGGTTTTTTCATCTCTATATAGCTCCTGAGATCTGCCCATAGTGAATACTGGATGAGTTGGCTTGAGGGTATGAGAGTCCATGGGAGGGAGGGGAGTGAGGGGGTGTTAGGACTGAGGGCTAGAGGGCCTAATACCTTCTGAAATGACTGGGACCAAGTCCCAGCGAACTGAGGCAGGCGTTCTAACCAGCTTGCCTTGGCACCTGCCCATCCCCGTGTCTTCCCAGTTTCTGTTTCAGGGGCTGATGGGCCCGATTTTAGCCCACAGCTTTTCCCGCAGAGTGAAAATCTCACTATTTGTGGTACATTTTTACCAAGGTGGATCAGTGAGTCGGGAAATTTCGTGATTCGAGGTACCCACCTCAGTAGCTAAAACCTGGCCCTTATGTCATCTACAAACATTCTGCCTCGATTCTGCCTCCAAATCATTAATACATATGATGAATCTAAGGTCCTAGCACAGATTCCAGGGTAACACTACTTGTCAAATTTCACCAAACAAACAAACATTATTTCATTTCTACTCTGTCTCTTACTTCACAATCAATTACCAATCCATGTAGTAAGATTGCTGCAATTCCTAGCACTTTATTTTTGCTAAAAATTGCTTTATCAAATGCCTTCTGGAAATTGAAAAAAGCCAATATCCTTTGAAACTCCCTTGTTCGCTATGCTCTTGACTGCCTCAAAAAAAACTTGTTAGTCAGATTTGGCCTTCCTTGCAATTATTTAAAAAAAAGCATTCTGCACTTATAGAATATGAATGTATTTCATGCCTTGGATTGGGGTGGGGGAGCTGCATAAATAAAATGAGAAAATTTAAACCTTGTCATTTTGTCAGGAGGCTTGGACCAACTCTGAGTCAGAAGCTCTGAGGAGATATATCTGGCAAACTTGTGTATTAGGAATCACAGCAAATGCTCTGCTGCTGCTGACTTGAGAACTGAAGGACAGCAACACCTTCACAGGAATGACAGCAATAAAAAAGACAAAATAGCTACTGAATAATTCACTAAATAATTTAAAATCGACATTTGTAAACTTATATATGATCAATTGGATTTATAATGATGGATTTAGAATAATTATTCATAATTTCATCAAAGCAAACAGAAATGCTGGTGTGGTGTGAGAGCTTAAATGTGATGGAGTGGATGTTAGGTGTAAACAGTGAACCAGAAATCCATTGGAGTAAATTATAGTCCACAAATGGTTTGCATGATGGACTGAGGTTTGTGGTTTCTGGGAATGGCAGATTCTCAAGGGGCCTTTATATTATGGTCCATAATATGGTTCTCTGTTCTATTGTGATTCAATTACTTGAAGCAAATTGCATTAAAAGATTGTCGTGAAATACGGGATCTGAATTCTCTCCCATTGTTGGGAGTTTTGGATGCTTCTGGGGGGAAGGGCTACTGGTTAGTGATTAACTGTAGGTTGCTACTGAACAACAGCATAACACAAATAATAGATTATAAAGGTCATGATTTGGTTCTAAAGGCTGAAAACACTATGGGTTTATACTTCAGATAAATCCAGAAGTATGGAAATAGACTTAAAAATAAACCCCTAGACTTTGTAGGATTGCGCTGTACTGTTATGTAGCTATGTTCTGTTCGGCCCTGTAACTCTGATGGGTGGCCTTTAACTTTGTTTTTATTGTAAATAGTTTTTGATTACTAATAAAATTAATTCAATAAAAAGTAAAATTGAATTTTAAAGATCATATAATAAACAATTTGTGCTTAAGTTTGGAGCTTCCCATAATTCTTGTACCGATTGAAAGTTGATCATTTAAAATGTTCCTTTAAGATACATTTTAAATAAGACCCAATTTGAAGTATTGTATCATCACCAGGTCAGAGGTTTGACTCATGGTTTGCATAGAGTTATTTGGTCTCATATCAGCTTAGCAGGTGACAACTGGTCTCAAGGCCCTGAGCTGGGGAGGGGAGAAATCCAGTCAAGCCACCTGCTCCTGATCTCAGTCTAATAATATGGGCATTAAAATGTGCATGTGTGGACGGTGACAGCTGATCATCTTTGCTGTGATGCCTGCCACAGTCAAATAGCCTATGACTCTTACTTTTGGGGCACATACATGAATATTGGCCAGTATCCAGAGGGTTGTGGAAATTTACCCCAACAAGATCTCAACATATTCTTCAGAAGGGAAAAACTTGAAAACATTGACAGGTTCAGATGCTTTATGAGATGTTTTGCACTGATGCTAGAATTTTCAAGGAGTTGAAAATAGCTGAACTCAATGCACTATTGTCCTGAATCCATATACTAGGTCCTTATGACTCTTCAAATGTATGTTTGGAAAATAAGACATGTGTATACAAATAACGTGGTGCCAGCTTGGAAAGTAAAAATGATTTAATATCAACCTGAAATAGTAAATTTTGCAGTGTTAAATTTGAGAATTGACATGTGAAACTCTTCAATCACTGAACTTACGGACTGAAAAATGAAACTGCAACTTTACTGTATTTTTTATTTGGTACTAAGCTGTTACTGTAGCCTGAAACTGTTAAGATACAATTTCTGCAGTTTTCACAATGAGGGTGAATGAGTTTAATTGGTATTTACTAGTCAGGTTGACTCATTCATTTGAGCTGCAATGACATTTGAGAATCCATTATTAAAGATCTTTATAGAACATCAAGGTTGAGCTGTATGAGACAGACTGGCACCAAATGATCCTTAAATGAGTGTTAAAGACCCTTAGAAGTGAAATACTGGGTCATCATCCAGCTACATTTCTATCTGGTATGTTTGCAGACATCAGCAATATTTTACTGCTATTCAAAATATAAAATTATAAAGTTTATATATTCTTTTTATATTTGATATTTTCATTAGCTAGTTGTCTACTTGACAATTGTCTAATTGTATTTTTAATCTCTTTCCTCAGTTCATCGTATTCTGATTTGTCATTCTCTTTTTATTGTTTACATCCTTTGCTTATGCCTTTTTCTACAGATTCACCTCTATCCTGAAGTCTTTACTTTTCTATGACATCACAACCTTGACCTGCTTGTTCTTATTTTTCATGGAATATATTTCTCCTGAACTCTATTGAGCTCCCTTTTAGATATCGCCTACTGTTGTTCTAATTTTTTTGTCTGTTAATAGTTTTCTCCTTTATTTTCCTTAGCTTTTCCCTTTGCGATTCCGGTACATTTCACCATTGAGCTTTGGCATCTGCAAAGCCACATGCATGGTATCTATGATTCCTTGCGCCATGGAGAAGCCTTATGTCCTGGCAGAGTCATGAACCTGCTCCTCCTGCTTCTGTCTGTTTAGAGAGAAGTTAGTGAAGTCCTCTCTCCTGACATACAGAGCCTCTGTGACCTCCCAGATGCAGTGACGGATGGTGAACTGTGAAATGTTTGCTCTGTTGTCTGCTCTGGCCTGGAACTGTTGAAAATATTCAGGGGCATGATCATCTTGATGGCTGCTGGCAGCACGTCATTGTCCTGTTCTGAAGCTGTATGTCTGGCTCCAAAGGGTAACACATTTCTTGACTACATACTTGATAAAACACAGCCACCAAAAACACTGCTACTGGCCTAAGTCCAAGTAGGAGAAGTGCTCCCTGAAGACCCTGGGTGGGTAAGGTCTCCTGCCAAGAGCCTGTTTCATTTTCTCTCTTAAGAGCAGCTTGTCTTCTCTACTGCCTCTGCTCCAGCCCAAGGAGAACTGCAAATGTAGCCCCATAACTGGGAGCAAGCAATGTACTCAGAGGCCTTTTAGAAACACACAATGCAAACCCAATGTCCCTGCAGACTTAATCAACTTTTTACAACTCCACCAACAACCCATTACTTAATTCCATTAACTCAACAAGAGCAAGTAGATAATAAAAAGAATAAAAGAATAATAAAAATAATAATAAAAAATAAATAAAAAGAAACTAACCTGCAAGTTGGACAGTGATGCCTTTAAATAGGACTGGTAGGGAATTCCCTCATGCTGCTGAATCCATGATCCAGAGCTAATGTTGAAGAAAGAGATTTAACTGGAGCAGGGGTTCAAAATTGCAGGTGTCAAAGCAGCGTTAGACCTTGATTGATGGCGTGACCTTCCCACTCTGCATACTGACAGCCTGACAGCTCAAGCAGCCAACACAAAGATTCTCAACAGCATGTTCAGTGCGGAGCATACTGTAAGTGGTCAGAGGCGACACTAATGCCAGAGCTACTTGTGCCAGGGTGTTGAATTTTGCTGCCATGGTGTTTTGTTTCTGATTTACACAGCTTTTTAAAAATATTTGTTATTGGGATGTGAGCATTGTTGCCAAGTCCAGCATTTATTGCCCATCCCTAATTGTTCATAAGATCATAAGACATAGGAGCAGGAGTAGGCCATTCAGCTTATCAAGCCTGCTCCACCATTCAGTAAGATCATGTCTGATCTGATTTTAGCCTTAACTCCACTTTTCCGCCTATCCCCCATAATCCTTGATGCTCTTGTCAATCAAAAATCTCTCTAGCCAGCCTTGAATATATTCAATGACCCAGCGTCCAATGCTCTCTGCAGAAGAGAATTCCAAAAACTAACAACCCTCTAAGAGAAGAAATTCCTCCTCATCTCTGTCTTAAATGGGAAATGCCTTATTTTTAAACCGTGCCCCCAGTTCTAGAATCCTCCACAAGAGTTAACATCCTCTCAGCATCTATCCTTTTAAGCCCCCTCAGAATCTTGTATGTATCAATAAAATCACCTCTTATTCTTCTAAATTCCAATCAGTATAGGCCCAACATTTCTCATAAGACAACACTTTCATCCCAGGAATCAGTCTAGTGAACCTTCTCTGAAGGTTCTAATGTAAGTATATCCTTCCTTAACTAAGGAGATCAAAACTGTACACCATACTCCAGGTGTGGTCTCACCAATAACCTGTACAATTGTAGCAAGACTTCCCTACTTTTATACTTCATTCCCATTGCAATAAAGGCCAACATTCCATTTGCCTTCCCAGTTACTTGCTGTAACTGCTTTTTGTGATTCATGTACATGGACACCCAGATCCCTTTATACTGCAGCATTCTGCAGTCTCTCTACATTTAAATAATATTCTGCTTTTATACTCTACCTGCCAAAGTGGACAACCTTGCATTTTCCCACATTATACTCCACCTGCCAAATTTTTGCCCACTCACTTAATCTATCTATATTGTTTTGCAGATTTTTTGTATCCTTCTCACAACTTACTTTCCTACTTATCTTTGTATCACCAGCAAATCTGGCTACAATAAAATTCATTAATATCAATCGTAAATAATTGAGGCCCCAGCACTGATCTCTTTGGCACTCCACTAGTTACAGTTTGCCACCTGAAAATGACCCATTTATCCTCACTTTGTTTCCTATTAGTTAGCCAGTCCTCTACCCATGCTAACATATCATCCCCAAAACCATGAGCATTTATCTTTTGCAGTAATGTTTTATGTGTCATCTTAGTGAATGCCTTTTGGAAATCTAACTACATCTACTGATTCTCCTTTATCCACTTTGCTTGTTACATCCTCAAAGAGCTCTAATAAATTTGTCAAACGTGATTTCCCTTCCACAAAACTATGTTGAGACTGCCTGGTTTTATTATGATTTCCTAAATGTCCTGCTACTTGAACAGAGTGGCTTGCTAGGCCATTTCAGAAGGCAGTTAAGAGTCAACCACATTGTTGTGGGTCTGGGATTACATGTAGGCAAGAACAGCGGATTTCCTCCCATGAAGGATATTAGTGAACCAGATGGGCTTTTATGACAATCTGGCAGTTTCATGGTCACCACTACTGAGACCAGCATTTTATTCCAGATTTATTAATTAATTGAATTTAAATTCCCTCTGATGCCATGCTGGGATTTGAACTCATGTATAAAAACAAAAAACTGCGGATGCTGGAAATCCAAAGCAATCCGCAAGCATGACCCAGACCTCCCTGTCACTTGCCATTTCAACACTCCACCCTGCTCTCTTGCCCACGTCTGTCCTTGGCTTGCTGCATTGTTCCAGTGAAGCTCAATGCAAACTGGAGGAACAGCATCTCATCTGACGACTAGGCACTTTACAGCCTTCCGGACTGAATATTGAGTTCAACAATTTTAGATCTTGAACTTTCTCCTCCATCCCCACCCCTTTGCTGTTTCTTCCCCCTCCTTTTTGTTTTTTTCCAATAATTTATATAGATATTTTCTTTTCCCACCTATTTCCATTATTTTTAAATGTATTTCCACCATTGTTTATTTTAACCTTTTAGTATTCCCCCACCCCCACTAGAGCTATCTGTACCTTATCTGTCCTGTCTTATAATCTTAATTAGCACATTCCTTTAGATAATATCACCACCTTCAACACCTCTTTGTTCTTTTGTTTGTGACAGCTTTTGGTTATCTCCACCTATCATTGGCTGCTTGTCCCAACAAAATCCACCCCCCCCCTTTAAACCAGCTAATATTTCACCTCTTTCCTAACTTTACTTAGTTCTGTTGAAGGGTCATGAGGACGCGAAACGGCAACTGTACTCTTCTCCGCCAATGCTGCCAGACCTGCTGAGTTTTTCCAGGTATTTCTGTTTCTGTTTTTGTTTTGAACTCATGTCTCTGAAGCATCAGTCCAGACCTCTGGGTTACTTGTCCAGTAACATTACCACTATGCTTCCAGCTCCACCACTCACTGGTTTGCTGACTCCTCAGGCTTTATTGATTTTTTCCATAAGCCTTTAGCAGCTCCTCATTAGAAGCTATTAACCTGCTTCTTCATATGTGATTTACATGTTGCATACCGTTTGCATATGTTTTGTTTCCACTTTATGTATGGTAAGCTGAAGTTAACTGCAAGAGATTTACACACACATATGCTGTGGCAGTATACAGGCAAACTACACAGTAGGTGCAACATTTGTATGTTAACATTTCTCCTGCAGTGTTGTTCACAGTGAATCTGAGGTTATTTTATAGGAAGGGGCACAGGGGTAGGATGTATGGGTTGCATTCGGAATTGCATAGAAAGATGTTATAAGAGGTCACTTCAGAGGCTGTAAAATATTTATTTTATTAATTGGTTCCTGGAAATCAGGTATTTTCCTCACCGACTACAGGTAGATAAATATATACCACGGTTAAATAAGTCCGTGTTAGCATATAAATTTAAGATAGAACTCTTTATTGTTTATTTTTTCAATTATATGTATGGTAATAGCAAGAAATGCATAAAACTTCGGATAAAACTACTTAATCTTTCCTTTGTTGCAAAATATCTATGGCATTGTACCGAGCGTTACTAAATGGTTCTGCCTTCACCATTGGCGGGATTTTCCGGCCCTGTTGCAGGTGGGACCCGCCGCGGGCGAAGCAGTGCCCCAGCCAGAAGCCCTTTAACTCGCGGCGGGACCAGAAGATCGCGGCAGTAGGGCGGGTGCAGAAAATCCCGCTGCATGACTTTTAATCAGCACATCCCTGCTAGATCATACAATGCCTAAGTTCAAAATTGAAAGTTTTGTCACATGCAGAATATATTGAATATAGGAACAATATTTTTTTTCAGGAAAATACCCCAGTGAAAAATTGAAAAAGCTCATGTTTTACCTTGTTTTCATGTTTTATAGAAAAAAAAACAAATTGCAGGTAATTTTCGCCTTCCTGGGTGGGGAGTAATCAGGCAATCTGATGGAATGAATTGCTTTGCTGCATCTCCCATGCCATTGCTCATGATATACTGTTTCGGAAGGACTGAAGTATTATCCTCTATAACGTGGCACGTATTACTTTGTTTCTAAGGTAGAGCTATATCCTTTTAAGCCTGCACAGTCAGATTGTTCCGTAATCACTGGCCCAGGCCAAAATGTAATCATTTTTGCCCAAAAGATCGTCCCAGATTTGCACTAATGCAGTAGCAGGCGGGAAAAAGTACGTTTGACCTGTTGGCCATAATGGTGGCTTTTCACGCTGTATCATCCCAATCCCGCCTCATTAATCCCAGGAAACACACCATTTCGATGGCGGGCAGCCTCCGAATCGTCCGCCACACCATCATCTTGCCGCTTCCTCAGGCTGGGCGCCATATTTAAAGTGCAGCCACGCACAAACCTCTCAATGCTCGTAGCCCAGGACTGCTGCACAGAAGGCATGGTCCCGAAAGGCAAGAAGACAGCAGCCTCCCGGTTTAATGATGCGTCCCTCGAGTGCCTTTTGGACACCATGGAGGCCCTCCGTCATGTCCTCTACCCAGCTCTGGCCCCAGGAGGAGCAGCAAAATTACCAATCTGGTTTTGGAGGAGGTGGCAGCAGTCGTCAATGCCAGCAACTTGCAAAAGAGGGCAGCCATCCAGTGCCATAAGAATATGAATGATCTCCTCCATTCTGCCAGGGTAAGTCACTCTTCTCGTCACTCTCAACCCACACACTCACAAACCCATCACACATCCACAGTGCCCTCGCTCACTGTCAGTTCAAGGAACATCACCATTCACTCTCTCACAAGCACCTTCATTGTCCTCATCCCATCCATGGAACCACTCACCACTCACACATGCCAGGCATACTTAACATCAGGCCTGGCATGTGTCCCGCTTACACTCTCTCCACCTGTATTCATGCAGGACAAGCTGACACACAATAAGAGGGAGAGGTCGCAGACTAGTGGAGGAATGCCCGACATCAAGGTCCTAACAGACTTTGAAAATCGAATCATCCAGCTGGCTGGCAAAGGTCTGGACCAGTCCTGTGCTGACGGTGAGGTCAGTGGTGCTCAACCAGGTGAGGATCCAGCAACATCCATCAGGCAACCATGCTGTGACTGATGTGTCCTGTTTCACAGGCCACTGCCATGCACTAATTATCTCTCCTTGCTTTCGCAGGCACATCTAAAAAACAGCCAAGAGAATCCATGGCCCAGGGCCTCCAAAAAAGCCCTGAAGACAACTCAGAAGAGGAATCTGATGATACCCCCATTGAAGACCCATCACAATGCTCACCCACATCCTCCACCAGTGCAGAGACACACGCTTGATGGGACCTAGTTCTTGAGTAGCCTTGGGACCACAATCTGGTGAGCACATCGCACTGTCTGATCCACAGCATTAGCTGCAGGAACTTCCCAGGTTTCCAGCCCACGGGCACCCATAGACAGAAGGATCAGCAGGTGCGCATTCCAAGTGACTCTGGGAGTGTCTGGCCCACCCAAATCCCCTTTTTTTGTGACCCCAGCAGCTCCAGTTCCACAGGTCGAGGAGGGTGCCACTGCCACACAGCAGGACCCCGAAAGCAGGCTGGGGCCCTCCATGTCTCAGTCCTCCAGAGGACACCAGCCAAGGTCATTACAGACAAGGCACTGCAGTCAGCAGGCTGCCTCCACCTCCACTGCGGATGTCTGGGGAGCACCAAGATGTAGCGGCAGGGCTAGGAAGGTTAAGAAGATGTAGCTGCACAGCCTGGGCATGGGTGCTAATCACTTGTACATAATGTTCACTATTGTAAATAAGCTCCCAAGATGTCTCCCTGCCTATGGCTCCTTGTTCTGATAAGTAGATGTGAAACCTTGGTTCCTGCGCAAGATAAAGGCAGGTGTCCCTGTCCAGGGCCTTTTCCTGTGCAGTGTGTAACTTTCAGACCAAAATGATGGTCTGGCTTCATATTCACTGGACACATTACTGATACCTGCACCTCGATGGTGCTTGTCATTGCTGGCAGAATGTTGTGGGCAGGTGTCACAGAGTTCCATCATTCTCTCTGTGTGCTCTCAGTACCTTTGAGGTGGGGGCTGGCCTCCCATCTCTTCAGCATCTGTGACCGGTGACACTGTGCTCCTGAAGGGGTGAGGTACTGAAGGCTGACAAAAGATCAGGTGCATTTAAAATTTCACCACTGCACCTCCATGATATGACCCTGATCACAGAGCGCAAGCAAGCTGCCCTCAGTCAGACAGGAGTCAGGCATTCATGTAGGCAATGTGAAGATCTGTGGAGTGTCCTCACTGCATGTCATCATCATCCTCTTGGAATCTAGCAACTATTAGGGCCTCTGCTGTGGATCCATGACAGGAGCCTTATCACAGAGAGTATGTGTGCAGCCATCAACCAGACTGGAGTTAAACATTCAGGGATGCAACGTGAGGATCTATGGTGTCTCCTCGGTACATGTCATCATCATCCTCTATGAATCTAGCAGTTATCAGAACCTCCCAAGCGCGCCTGCCTCGTCTGGCCAGTGCGATGGCTTCATTATCGCCATCCTCACCTTCATTGTATCTTCGAGTCTCGTTGTACCTTTGCTGTGCTGCAGCCTGAGGCTGCTGTACGGGTGTCATCAGCTGTGTCCTCTGCGGGTACCCCCTGTCCCCAAGGAGCCATCCCTGCAGCCACTGTGGACCTTAGAAGATGTCAGGGATCTGTGACCTATTGGGGATGTAGGAGTCATGGACACTGCCTGAAAATCATGCGCAGACCTGCAGGATGCGTTTGTGTCGCACACCAGCTGAACATTCAGCGAGTGGAAGCCTTTGTGGTTGACATAGTTGACCACTTGTTGCCACGGAGATCTGAGAGTAAGTGCAGTTGATGGCACCCTGCACCTGTGGAAAACCTGAGATCGGGACAAATCCCAGCGCTCTTGTATCCTGGCTTTCCCAGTCCCGGGCAAAATGCACAGTTGTGTGCCTTCGTGAAGATGGCATCCATGACCTCACGGATGCATTTGTGGCTGGTGGTTTGCAATATCCCACAGAGGTCACCTGTGGAATCCTGAAAGGAGCCACTGGCATAGAAATTGAGTGCTGCAGCCACTGGCAGTGGATGCCCTCTATGTCCCCTAGGCACCAAATCCTGCAGCAGGTGGCAGAGGTGACCAACCAATTTCCTGGACATATGCAGTCTTTGGCCACACTGGTTCTCGGTCATCTGCAGAAATGAAAGGCGACGCCTAAAGACCCTGGGTCTAGCTAGGTACTGACCAATGACAGCTCGCTGTGGCTCTTCAGCAGCGTGCATGGGAGCCCCATCTTCCTGAGGGTGCTGCTTCTCCCTCTGGCCAGCCAGGCACCTCCGTCACTCTCCTCCTTCATCTCCGCTCTCTGTAAGCCAACGAGTCATACAGCTAGGACACCAAGCTCCACGCTTCTAATATACTCCTCCTGTAGGATGAAAGAGAGAGACGTGGGTTAGCTCGGGTGTTCTAAGAACCTCTCTTGGTTAAGTCTGAAGGCCCGTTAATGCATGCAAGAGAGTGCTGGCCAACACTTGGATGGCCAGAGTTTAGTGCGCTGCACAGCTGCCCGAAACCCCACCAAACTTCACCCCACTCCACCTGACTGATTGGCGGCAGCTTTGCTCACTGGACTGCATGCTGTGCTCTCAGCTCAGGCGCAGGCATTCTCCTAACCCACACTGCAAGGCTGCACTGTTAGCTTGAACCATTGGGGGTATTGGTCCAAACCTGGAAGATGACATTGCAAGGGGCTGTGATTCCTCCACCAGTGACTGCTCCATGGCCAGCTTTGAATAGATTGTACAACTTGCGCAGTTGTCCAATTGTCCTGCAGTCCACTAAAACACTCATTAGTTTGCTGTCTGTGCTCAAGGGGTGAAGAGCTCCGGAGTATTTGGTGGCACTTTCAGGTCTCTGCGTTGCTTGAGTAGGCAGATAAGCTAGGGGACCAACTCCAAGCATGTCAATGTGCCAGCACCTGAACTGCCTCAGCTGTTGAGGAATAGTCACTTTATACAAGGTTTCCCTAATGCGTGGCCATTTCCCTCCCCCAACTCCTGCATGTGCTTAGGCACTACCATTAACTGCAGTGCAGCCCTTGCCCCCCCATCCCCAACTCGCCTCAACTGCAGTGCAGTCCTTGCCCCCCCCAACTCACCTCAATCGCAGGGCAGTCCTTGCCCCCACCAACTCGCCTCACAGGGAAACCCTCGCCCAGGCACTGCACTGTCAGCCAGCCACCTTGCCTGTGATCTTGCCTGAATGTGTGGCGAGGCAACCTTGAAGTCCAACAGACGACTCTTGCAAGCGCTATACGACATTACTGTGCACTCACCTCCGAGTTCCCCTCGAAGTGTACTTAAAATCACAAACCGTGACATTCCTTGGATATAAACAGTTGGTGAAGACAGCCCTGGGAATTCTCTGCAAGATACAATTTCCTTGGCACCGAAGAAAGGTGCATGCCCTATAAATGCTGTTGTGAAACACATTGGCATGATTTGCACTCGGGTGCTCCAGCAAGGTGGGATGATTCCGGTGAGCTGGGCTTGTTATGATACGCAGATGTATTACAATGAAGTTCCCAAAGCCCGAATGCAGGAAATGCAGCCTGCTATTGACAGGCGGAGCAGACGATTGCAAGCATGTTTCACGATGGCATGAAACTGATTTTTGGCCTTCCCACCAAATTGTCCGCTCATGCCCGCCATGATGCCAGCCATCAATGGGAGCGGACGATTCCACCCATAGATTGGAAAGTGTTTGTAAATTGTGAGATGTAGCCAGCATGAAGTTACTGACTTTCTTTCCCTTTTTAAGAAGTATAATTCGGCAGGCCAACCATGGTAAATTGAATGATTTGTTGTTTTAAAACAATAGCAATATTACACAATGGAATTCACAATGTTAGTACCTGGATTTAAGTTGCCTGCAATTTTTAGTTCACAAAGTTTAATTGTAATAACTAAACATATCCCAAGGTTGCTCAGAATATATTGTTGTTTGGCCAGGGAGCTTTGGAAGTTGTGTGTTGGCTCAGATTCAGGTTGCAGCTGAGAATCAATCAGAATTTTAAGATTTGTTTTCACCAGCCAGAAAGTGAGATTCATTTTACATTTTGAATAATAGATGTATCAATACTTAACTCACCCCCTCCCCATCACTTTCATATTGCACCAAACATAATTACTGAAAATATAAAATATGCTTCATATATTTACAGAAAACTTGCTTCTGGTCTGCGTGGATACAGATATTTACTGTACTTAAAATCACAAACCGTGACATTCCTTGGATATAAACAGTTGGTGAAGACAGCCCTGGAAATTCCCTGCAAGATACAATTTCCTTGGCACCGAAGAAAGGTTGGGAGTTATACCTGCTTAAGAGCATGATCGTATTCTTCACTGTCTCTCAGAAGGAAACCAGGATCCATCAGGGAAGCTTTTAGAAATAGATACCACATCAGTGCATTGCTGATCAAGAAGGTGATATGGAAGCTCAATAGCCTGTTGAAGGAGATCGAGACAATCTGTGCAATAGAATAGACAGCAACTGAAGTCATTAGTGACAGAGTAATGAATTTGTCTTGGATAGGTATGTAATCTAATACCTACCGCATTGTCTTTTGGACAGACTGAGAGACTTTCCAATCCAGGATAGAGAAAAAAATATATTTTTGTGGGATTAAAATTATAAAGTGGTGTAGTTCATATTTTCTATGTGTATTGATGATTTAATATCTATTCTAACAATTACTTTTCCATTCGCAGGATCTCTGTCAATTTTTATTAATTATAAAAGACATTGGTTTGACAGGTCAGTAAAATGTGGATAAATTTTGACTTAGACCATAGGTTAAATCTACAGAAGAGCTCAACTGGATCTTTATCCTAATTTTTAATTGCAATATTTTATTGACGTGCAAGTCATATAGAATAATGTCCTGCATAATTGCTGAAGAGATTATAGCAGGACAGGTTTCAGAAGCGCATTATCACACAAGGTTGGGAAGAAACATTTGAGTTGGGCATCGAATGAGTACATATCACCAGTTGGAAGGCCAAAACCATCTTCAGGTTCGAGGTTCATTAACAATGTTTTGGTGAACTGTACAGGTCAAATGTGAGATCTGCTACAGCTTACTAGCCTGTTCAGGAGCACAATCAACCGTCTACTATACAGTCAACTAACAGGTAAGGGTTGGGATGGGTGACGGCTGGGGGTTACATTTCACTTTATTTTTTAAGTTTATGTAATTGAAATAGCTTAACATTTTTAGATTCTACACAAAACCCTTGTAGGAGGTGATTTTCATGAGGAATAGGAAAAGTGTTTAAAGTTGGTTGTGATCCCGGCTTCATGAATGAAGTATGAAACAGTCAAATCTGAAATACCATAAGCCATGTCACTGTATGAATCAAAATGTCTTTTCTACATAGCATATATCTTATTAGGTCTTGCTTCTTAATGTTTTATATATGGATAATTTCCTTCCTTATTTTAATTATGTGTAGCCTTGGCTTAGTGGTAGCATTCTTGCCTTTCAGCCATGGGTTCAAATCCCATTATTGATGATCATGTCAATATATTTAATTGACAACACTATACTGAGATATCCATGCCAATAGATCTAAGAGGCATTGGGAAGGAAACCTTCCAACGGTCACAGGTATTAGCAAAATATGATGTTGATCATATCATCTTGTATTAAAAAGCAATTTCTTGTAGGGTATTGAACACATTGCTGAACTCTAGCTGGCTGTCACTTTAGCATACCTACATTTACTGACCTGTGTAAAATAAGTAGGGTAACCCCATAACAGCAAACAGCCATAAAAGAAAAGAATCGGTCCTTTAGATTTTCCAGGTGGGCCAAAGACCAATGAACTGCAAAGAATTAGAGAAAGTGAATGAGATCACTGGCACTAAATGTAGAATTGACATTCTCTTGAACTGGGCTTTGAGGGATTGAATTTCTAGAAAAATGTATCTACAACAGTAAATATAGAGAATACACCTATGATTTTTTAAACTACCTTGAATAATACCTTGTTGAATGCTGTATTTACAAATACAGCAGCCAGTCCAGATCACAATGATAGCTAATTTGTTGTTTCCTGGTGAAGGCAGGAAACTGTAACTGGGGCCTGAATTTTCAGCCTGGCGGGTGGACCCCATCGGCGGGCCCGGGATTGGCCAGGAAACAGACCGCCGGCTGCGATTGGCCCCCGAGCTGAAACACGTGCTGAAAAGCTCAGCATTGCTGGGGTGGGGCGGGCGGGAGGATGGCAGACAATGATGTTATCGCGGGCGCAGGCCAACACTGACAGAAAGCTCCCTGGAGGCAGAGAGCTGCCTCAGGGAGCTGAAGACCTGAAAAAGCAAAAATAAAGGTTTCAAAAGCAGAAAAAAGTGTCTATGCATCATAATCAATCACCTAAAAATTGAGCTAATGAAAATGCTGTATGTGGAAATTTATTTATATTTTATTTCTTCATGGAAATCTGATCCTGCCCATGGATGAGGTTTGATGAAAATTGCAAAAGCTGTCTGGCTGATTCGCTCGTCCGCCAACCGTAAGGTTGGATGGGCAATGAAAAATCAGAGTCAACTGCACCATTAATGGGCTTAACTGCTCTCTTAATTGTTGGCGGGCGTGCTTCCAACTTTTGTGTGTGTCCGCCCACCGAAATATTGCGCGAGCACTGGAGAACATCCGGCCCCTCGCCTGACATCATTTTGCGCTATTTAACACCCTATTAGGTCGGGTGCGCGTCCACCCGTGAGGGATGGGGGTCCACCTGTAAGGGTCTGTTTCCATGGGAAACTGATTAAAGTCCTGATTTTCATATGGGGAGCCCTACATTGATAAGGAGATGTTTTCCTGTCTCATTAGAACCAGTGGGGGTGTGAATGGAAGTGGGTCAGATCCAATGTGGGTCTTATTTAGATTCTCCAAATGCAGCCACCACTGGGGTTGCTGGCTGCCTTGAAGAAGAGAACAATGGATTGTGCTAAAACCTTCCACTGATTCAAAGGGAGGTGAGATGACTCAAGAGAGCTGGAGACTAGAGGAAGGACTGCCCTTTGCTTAATTGACATGGACCTGAATATCATATTGGAAGCAGTGAGGGAGAGAAGGGAAGTCTTTTCCCCAGAGGTTAGCTGGAGGAGCCAACCATCTGAACTAAGCAGAAATGACTTGAGATTTCTACTGCTATGAGTGACAGAAGTGAGACAAGGAGAACTTGGATCCAGTGTGGAAAAAGGTTTAACAACCTCATATATTCCGGCAAAGTGACCTAACCCTCTGTACAAGTTTTAGGGCTTGCCCCCTCCAGCAGCCACAACACCTGAGGAGCCTCAGAGCGCCTGCTGGTCCTAAACATGGGAGGGGTGTATGCCAGAGCCATTACTGACCCCTCAGAATGGCTCACAGCCAGACAGCTGCTGAGGACCTGCCATCGCCACTAAGCATGCAGCTCCTACTGGATTGGGGTAGATGACATTGGACACAGAAGACAACAGTGCCTTATCCTGCTTTCTTTTGTCTTTTCAGGAGCAACGCACGCACAACACGAAGGAGAGGGCCCAGACGGGAGGATTGGTACTCTTCCTCCATCAACACTCATAGGCCAGGCTGCATTGGAGATGGTCATGATAGTGGATGAGGAGGCAATTGGGCCCGGTGAAACCAGAGCTCCCGGTGCACCTGGAGATTACAGAAGGCTAAATGCTCATTAATGGGGTGCAGAGCACTCCCACCTCATCCAACAGGGTGTTGTACACTGAAAAACATTGTGTAGCCTCAGCACTGCATAGGGTTTCCATTCTCCTAGGCTACTCAGAATAACAGAATCACACAGTGCAGAAGAGGCCCTTCGGCCCATCGAGTCTGCACCGACACGTGAGAAACACCTGACCTGCCTACCTAACCCCATTTACCAGCACTTGGCCCATAGCCTTGAATGTTATGACGTGTCAAGTGCTCATCCAGGTACTTTTAAAGGATGTGAGGCAACCCGCCTCCACCACCCTCCCAGGCAGTGCATTCCAGACCGTCACCACCCTCTGGGTAAAAAGGTTTTTCCTCACATCTCCCCTAAACCACCTGCTCCTCACCTTGAACTTCTTTCCCCTCGTGACTGATCCTTCACCTAAGGGGAACAGCTGCTCCCTATCCACCCTGTCCATGCCCCTCATATTGTACATGATCAGGTTGCCCCTCAGTCTTCTCTGCTCCAAAGAAAACAACCCAAGTCTATCCAACCTCTCTTCATAACTTAAAATGTTTTATCCCAGGCAACATCCTGGTGAATCTCCTCTGCACCCCCTCCAGTGTAATCACATCGTTCCTATAATGTGGCGACCAGAACTGCACACAGAACTCCAGCTGTGTCCTCACCAAGATTCTACACAACTCCAACATGATCTCCCTACTTTTGTAATCTACGCCTCGATTGATAAAAGCAAATGTCCCACATACCTTTTTCACCACCCCACTAACATGCCCCTCCGCCTTCAGAGATCTATGGACACAAACTCCAAGGTACCTTTGTTCTTCAGAACTTCCTAGTGTCATGCCATTCATTGAATATTTCCTGGTCAAATTACTCCTTCCAAAGTGTATCACCTCACACTTTTCAGGGTTAAATTCCATCTACCACTTATCTGCCCATTTGACCATCCTGTCTATATCTTCCTGTAGCCCAAGACAGTCAACCTCACTGTTAACCACCCATCTAGTCATCTTTTCTTGTGTCTCCCACAGGTGCTGATACCCAACTGAAGTCACCCTTTCCCTCGACCTTTGCAGTAAATGAGCTGCATGAGGCTGAAGAAGAACCACCATCACACCTTAAGAATGCACCATCCACCAGCGTAAATACTCTCACTTTGGTAGATCCTCACTTGTGTGTAGCTATGGTAGCACAAGATGACGATCACAGCACTATTGGGCATGAGGAGGTGCCAAAGGTTGAGGGAGCTATGGTCAGCACTCCTCAGAGCGTGGAAGACAGACATAGCCCTGCTCCAGTGGGCAAAGGTGCAGGGCCTCAGGAGTCACTGGAAAGATGGCTCAATCTTGAAATTCAGCAGGAGCTGTGCTCCGGCACATCAGAGTTCTCTGAGGCAGTTTGGGGGCTTTGGCAAAGGTTGGAGCAGTCCATCCAGCCATCAAGGCTCAGGACTATGTGTTTATGAGATTCTCCATTGAGAGAATGCTAACCTGTTAGAGAGCCATATGGGGCATCATTCTGAGTAGATGCAGGGACTGTGCACTGATGTCCATGAGATACATGAAATGCTGGGTAACATGGACTTGTCCAGCGCACTGATAGCACAGTGATCCTTGGAAGGGGATACAAGTGGTGCTCCAGCTTGCATGCTCCAGGAGGCATCCAGCATGCCTAGCAAGGGATAAGGATGCCATGAAGGAGGGTGAGGGTGCCACCTCTCACGAGGTCTTATCCTTGATCTCCTTGGCTCCTCTGACTGAGGACCCATCTGTTCAGCAGATTATCCTGGAAGGGCAAGGCATCTTAAAAATTTAGGCAACAAATGAAGCTAGTCATTCCATGCTGCTACTGTGCATTTTCCACTAACAGGATGCTGCCTTTAAGCCAAAAAGACATTGAGTAATGGGGTATATAAATTTTGTGATGCCAGGTATGTAGGCTGTATGTCCCAACAACTGGTGAGTCGTATCAAACAGCACATCTTCTTGGCTGTTCGCAGTTGTTAGAGCACTGACTGTACTCAACCAGCCTGTGTTTGCAAAACTCAGAACATAATGTTTAACATTACATGTGATTTTGCAATCGGACAGCACTTGTTGAATACTCCCAAGTGTGCTAAGAATTACACTAACAAGAATTATACTAAGATAACCAGTCAGACTCATAATGTAGCTCACTTACGCTTGCTAAAAGCTACATATATTCATGTGCAGGGACCTTTTCTCTGCAGGCAAAAGGAATATGTCCAGGCCTTGCATCTTTTTTGAATTAAACAAAAACATGTGGGAACAATAGTTTGCTGGTGCATTCTCATGGCAATGCTTTGACCAGAGTTGACTTGTCAACCAATCAGCACCCTTTTCTCATGCAGTATAAATTGTTGCTCCTTTTGAAATTTGACATTCTTGTCTCTGTATTGATGAGTGCAAGATAAAAAGCTTCAACATGTCTCTTTTTCCAGCAATACTCAAGTTCTGTACTACCAAGAGACCATCTAATACATTTGTCAGGCATGATTTCCCTTTCATAAAACCATGTTGACTCTGCCTGATTGCATTATGATTTTCTAAATGGCCAGCTACTACCTCTTTAATACTGGATTCTAGCATTTTCCCTATGACAGGTGTTAGGCTAACTGGCCTATAGAAAGAAGGAAACTGCATCCCTACTTTCTTGAACAGAGGTGTTACAACTGTGATTTTCCAATCCACTGGCACCTTTCCAGAATCTAAAGAATTTTGGGAGATTACAACTAATGCATCCACTAGCTCTGCAGCCACTTTTTTTAAGACCCTCAGAATCAGAACATCAGGTCCAGGGGACTTGTCAGTCTTAAGTGCCATTAATATTTCCATTACTTTATCTCTGATGATAGTGATTGTTTTAACTTTCTCCCTGCCTTATGCCTCTTGATTTTCAACTATTCTTGGGATGCTTTTTGTGTCTTCTACTGTGAAGACAAATACAAAATACAAAGCCTCTGCCATTTCTAAGTTTCCCATTATTAATTCCCCAGTCTCATCCTCTGAGGGACCAATGTTCACTTTAGCTATGCTTTTCCTCTTTATATATGTGTAGAAGCTTGCTGGTTCTTGCTGGTTCTCTCTCGTAATCTAATTTCTCCCTCAATTTTTTTAGTCATCCTTTACTGGTTTCTAAAATTCTCTAAATTTTCTGCCATAGAACCAATCTTAGCAGCATCATATGCCTTTTCTTTCAATTTGATACCACCCTTTGTTAGCCGTGAATGATACATCCTTCTGGTGGAGTCTTTCTTCCTTAACAAAATATATCTTTGTTGAGAGTTATGAAATATCTCCATAAATGTCTGCCACCGCATCTCCACCTTCTCATCTTTTAACCTATTTGCCCAGTCTACTTTAGCCAACTCTGTCTTCATACCCTTGTATGTTTAAGACACTAGTCATAGACCCACATTTCCCACACTCACACTTATTATGAAATTATGATTACTCTTGCCTAGAGGATTCTTAATTAATTCTGAGACATTACACATTACCAAGTCCCTGGTAGGTACTAGAACATATTTTTCTAAGAAACTAGCCCAAAAACACCCTTTGAACTCCAGCCTCCAGGCTATCAGTGCCAACGTGATTTCTCCAATCGATGTGAAGATTAAAGTCACCCACAATTATTACAGTACCTTTCTTGTAAACCCTGATTATTTCTTGATGTTTATTCTGTCCTACTGTGTAGCTACCATGAGAGAGCAGAGATACTACACCCACCAGTGACTTTTTTCCTTTGCTATTTCTTATCTCCACCCAAACTGATTCTAAATCCTGATCTTCTGAACCAAGATCATTTCATACTGTACTGATCTCATATTTTATTAACAGAGCTACCCTACCTTCTTATCCATTCCTCCTGTCCTTCTGAAATCTCAAATACCCTTGAATATTCAGGTCCTCACAACTTGCTTACCTAGCTATCTTCAGCAAATTCAGCTACAATACAGTCGGTCCCTCATCCAAGTCATTAGTATAGGAGAACAGACAGGCTGCTTAGCCACTTGTACCCGGCACATCATGACTGAAGTCTCAGAACTTGCTCCATTGTTACAAGTTCTTGGTTTCACATAAGACAGTTCCATTGTCCCCCTGTAACATAATCTCAGACTATCTCCTTGACATTGTATACAGTGAAGTGTCTGCAGAGCCCATTTGTTCCTCCAATATCCCCTTGACCAACCCCCTCCTAGCTAACCACTTATCTGAGTGCTGGGACTAATCTTACAGGGCCATGGCAGCCAACTCCTGCTGCCCTAAATCCCACTCCTGCCCATCTGCCAGCAAGTTAAAGTTAAAATAAGATGTTACGGAAGGCCATACGGTTGCCAATGGGTTAAAATAATAATTTTTATCCCCGATTAAACCTCACCCAAAGCAACCGCCTGATAATTTTATTAAATTAAATTTAATGACAATTTTATTTCCTTTTTTTTAAACAGTGCTTCATCTCCCTGAGGATTGAAGCGCTCTATCGCTCGCATGTGTGGAGATCGCGCTCGGCCCGCTCGCCCTCCTCCCCCCGACTGCACAGGCAGCGCTGAGTGCTGCCGCTCACATTCCACGCTGGGCGGGCCTTAATTGGCCCACCAGCGTGAAATCACCGTGCAGAGCCGATCGTGGGCAGCACCCCTGCCGAGCATACCCGCCACGGACAAAATGTTGCCCCGGGTGTATTTCTATGGAGGTTCTCCTGATTGTCTGCCATAACTTTTGTGAAAGAGCCATGCAAACCCTGGAAAAAGCCGTGTTCTTGGGATCACCACCTACAATGGATGCAAGGGAGAACCCCCATGGAAATTCACACCAAATGTATAAGAAAGCGGTAGACTCTATTTTCTAGTCATAACATTCCCAACATTCCTAGTAAGGAAAGCTCAATCTTAAATGCTGACCTAGGTAAGAACCTCTGTGGAAAAGATATTTCTTTTTAACCCAGTGTTTTATTCCTAGAGGCAATTCCTATACCAAGGCTCACAAGCTCATCATTTAGCTCCCACACATTCAAGGTTCATTCTTGATGAGTTAGGCAATAAAACGGTCACTCCAGATTTTCTTCTTACTTATAATTAGCCAAATTTCATGAGAATTTCCCTTGCTGGGCTAATCTGACTCACCTTTCAATTTCTACTGAGCCATAGCTTCTGCTGTCTTAACAAGCATTTACCACCTTCTGCAATTCCATGGGAAGGTGTCGTGGGAAGGGGATGAGATGTTGGGGGTGGTGGAGGAGTGGACCAGGATGTTCGAGAGGTTCAGAACCATCAACCCTTTTGAGGGAGAATCTGTGGAGGTAAACAATGTGCATAGAAGGAAGTTGCTTTGTTTTGTGAAAAAGCAAGTTCACAATATAATGGGTTATATAATAATTTCATAATATAACACCCCCAATACCTCATCCGCTTCCCATGGTACCTTCCCATGCAATCGCAGAAGGTACAACACATGCCCCTTTACCTCCTCCCTCCTCACTGTCCAAGGGCCCAAACACTCAGGTGAAGCAGCGCTTCACTTGCACCTCCTACAATATGTTCTACTGCATTCGCTGCTCCCAATGTGGTCTCCTCTACATCAGAGGGACCAAACACAGACTGGGTGACTGCTTTATGGAACACTTTTGGTTTATCCGCAAGCATGACCCAGACCTTCCTGTTGCTTGCTATTTCAACACACCATCCTGCTCTCATGCCCACATGTCCCCCCTTGGCTGCAATATTCCAGTGAAGCTCAACGCAAACTGGAGGAACAGCACCTCATCTTCCGATTAGGCACTTAACAGCCTTCCAGACTGAACACTGAGTTCAACAACTTCAGACCATGAACTCTCTCCACATCTTCACCCCTTTTTAAATCCCTTTTTAAAAAAATATTTTTATTTTTGATTTACTTATTTTTATTCATTTTATTCATTGTCTTATTCCCCCTTTTCCATCCTTTTCCCCCAAGCACGGCCTCCTCCCCCATCCCAACCCCTAATGGACCATCTGTTACTTGTTCCATGTTGTTCTTTCACAGAGTGCTGACCCTTGTTCTGCTATTCACACATTCTGCTTTCTTATCTTTATGCCACTATCAGCACCTTCTTCGTTCCTACTTCTCTTTAGCTCTGAAGAAGTCATACAGGCTAAATGCTGAGTTTTTCTAGCATTTTCTGTTTCTGTTTCTACCTTTATAGATCCTGGTTTAAAAAGTAATTTTTAGGTTTCAAACATTCCTTTCCTTAGCCATTAATATCTGTGTGTAATGGTATTTCAGTTATACAAATTATTAGATTAGTTGAATATTTTAGGATAGTTAGAAAGCATTTACAATAGATGACATACAATTCAGAATTATTTGTGAGCATTAAGAATCACCTTGTGCATTATCAGATAATCTTGTGCACCAAGATCAATAACATTCTGGCTACCTTTGGCTCATTTTAATAAAACATTACCCTGACTTTGCTTTTCTAGCTTTACTCTGACTTTACTCTCTATAAAGGTCACAGCAGCATCTCCCATAATCACTACAGCATGCAGCTGCAGGGCGTTACAGAGGGCTCTTGACTGTGCAGCAGTTCAGTGAAACTTGCAAAGTAGCAAAATCAGGCATGGGATTGTGTTTAGCCTTTGTAAGCACTTTCCCTCCATTGCTTTTCCCTCCCCCCATTATATTATGAACTTGCTTTTTCACAAAACAAAGCAACATCTTCCTATGCACATTGTTTTCCTCCGCAGATTCTCCTTCAAAAGGGCTGCTGGTTCTGAACCACTTTTCTCCTGACATCTTATATCTCTTCATGCACAAAACAAAAACGTGCACTGCTTCTCAGTCCTACTGCACAGGTCTGTTGTTAATGTCACCATGGGCTTCGTTACAAAGATGGCTGTTTTCCAGTAATTTATGTTGAGACGGCAAATATTCTTTTAAATGTCACATTGCCAGAGTATTTAACTCTAGATATTTCATCACCGCTCAATGTAACACATGTTTCTGAGGCTGTGCCTTGAGAGTATTGTGTACTATGTAAATAAGATAAATTATGCAACTGAATTGTTTTACTTTACCTCCAGTTAAACTTTGGGATCAGACTTTTTGATTGACTGATCGTATTTTCTAAATATACAACGATATCTTTAAACTGGTGGCCTCTTGCAAGTTTTAGAGGTGTGTTCCCACTTTTATCCTCAGTTTCTAATTCTACTCCATTCTGCAATGTGAAAGAAAAATAATTTAAGGATTTACAAGCAAAGGCGACAATGATCCAACAAAAAATAAGTAACTTTTGAACACAGTGGCTTAGTGGTGATGGGGGGAGATGGTGATACACTGGTAATGGGGGTGATGGTGGTACTATCACTGTACTAGTAATCTAGAGACTGAGGCTAATGCTTTGGGAACATGGGTTCAAATCTCACTGTGGCAGCAGGTGGAATTTAAATTCAATTGATGAATCTGGAATGTAAAGCTAATTACAGCAATGGTAACCATACCAGCTATCATTGTTGTCTAAACTCGTGTGGTTCACTAATGTTCTTCTGAGAAATTTGCCATCCTTACCCAGTGTGGCTTGCATGTGATTCCAGACCTAAGCAATGTGGTTGACTCTTAACTGGCCTAGGAAGTCGCTCAGTTCAAGGGCATGGGCAATAAATGCTGGCCTTGCCAGCAACATCCACATCCCATGAGAGAATAAAGAAATTATAATTAAAATTCAATTTTTAATAAGTCATCTCAATACTAATTTTCCATTTGTGTTTTTGCACAGGCTTTGCAATATTTCTGCCTGCATTTGGGAAAGCAAGACAGTTTTGAGGGTCACAGCTGGGCTCTGAGGTGTTTAACGTTACACACATGACAAGTTTTAGTGTAGGTAAACACTGAATTATATGTAATGACATATAAATGTATTTAAACTAACAAATGTTAGCCAAAATGGAAATAACATTTAAGACTGATTCCTGCTGCAGGCATTTAGCTGTAGTATTGTAGTATTTCATGACATACTCAAAACTGATTGCCGCCAATGTAAACAAGAAGGAATGGTACCTGCCAGGATCCATACTCCAGATATAATGTAATACTCCCATTGAACAAGCCACAGTATCTGTTCACACCAGTCTCTTAAGACACAATCCACTGCGTAAGTCAATAATTTTTCCATTTCACAAACCACTATCCTTACAATCTTGAATTATGTGATAGGTTTTCTTAATTTCAGTGTATTTAGAATCCTAATGGGGATCATGTATGCTAAATATGTACGCACCCTCCAGGAAACAGAATTGAAGTCAGTGGTGAAAGAAAAAGATATGATTTTTGCCAAGATTCATGTCAAATGCAGTGAGGCTATAGCCAAAGCAAATAGGTTGTATTCACAGGATGACTCATTGCAAACAAAGAATGCCATTTCGTCTTTGCACAAGACCTCGATTAAGGCTCAGTTAGAATACAAGTGGCGGAATTCTCCCATCCGGGACTAAGTCCCGAGGTGGGGATGGGGAAGGGGGTGGGACTGTTTCCTGCTGTGGAGGCCACTGGGAATGCACGCTGTATCACGTGACCTGGGCCTCATTAATTATGCAGTCGGGGATTTTCTGACATTTCGTGCCATGAGGCAGGCTGGATGTCTCGTGCTCTGCCATCATATCTGGGCACCATTTTTAAAAGGACAACACTGGCCCACTGCTGAAGAAAGAAGATGGTCCTCCTGAAGAAAGAAGATGGTCCTCCTGAAGAAAGAAGATGGACCTCCAGGAAAACTCTGAAGCTGGAAGATGGACCTCCTCAAAAGGCACTGAAGTTGGAAGATCCACCTGATAGGTGTTCCCCCACCCACTGCTGCATCTTCCAGGGTCCATGGTCACTGGAGGTCTCCATGCTGAACTCCGGAGGCAGCCTAGACCTTATTCAGGTAAGTCCTAATATGTGCACGCCACATTGGTCCAGATGTGTACTGGACCGGTGTGATCTCCTGCCGGTGGCGTGGTTGTTTAGGCATGGAGGGATGATTCTGGTCGGGCCTTCAACTACACCCCATTAACGGGATGCAAATTAGTTCTACGCTGGCCTCTGTTGGGCATTGTGACCCACCATGGCTAGCAGTAGTGGAAGACCCCGCCGTCATTTTACGCCGGTGTAAAACTGATTTTTGGACCTCCTGCCACATTGTTCCTACCTCCCCACCACCCCCCCGCCCCAACACTAGGCATTAAAGCTGCCGTGGGGGGCATGAGAGAATTCTGCCCTAGGTTAATTCCCAATCTAAAAATTTTAGCTATACTTATAGGGTCTGTATCCTGATAAGATATGTTTACAAAAGTGTAGACCCGGGTAATTTGATCAAGATTTATAGAACAATGAAGAGACTAGACTGGACTTATTATTTCAACTGGACAACTTAGACAGGCCCAGGGAGCATGCATACTCATTATGTAATAGCACAACTAGATTAGATGCTAGGTAGTTCTTCATTTTCCAGAGAATAGAGGACCTCTGGAACAGGTTACCGGCTAATGCTAATTCATTGTATTCCTTCAGCAGAGAGCTAGAACCTGTTTCTGGCTGGGATGGCGATCATCACAGACAGGAGGTATTTAGCCTGTAACTTAAATCAGAGTCATAAATCTGGGCTTGATTGCCATAAACAGGTTGGAGAGAAATTTTCCAGATTTTTTTCCCTCGAATGGCAGTGTTTTATCTTTGCATTTTCCTGGAGATTACCTGCCTTTGGTAGGATAGGAAATGACTATATTGTGATTAATAAGGCATCACAACTATATGGCAATAGGTTGTTTGATGGACTAGCTTTCCTGCTACCATTTTCAAATGTCTGTAATTAATGCTCTATTAAAGTCAGGGGCAAACTGTTGTGAGACAGTAATAAGTGTCAGGAATTATACTCTAGGTATAAGCAATGCTACAGGAGACCTGTAGGAATATGGGGTAGTTGAATTAATGGGGTATTTAATTATATCTTTAATATGCTTGAGACAAAATGTGGAGAAGCGAAAGACGATTTGTGTTAATGTGAGAGTCAGTAGACTGTCAAACCAATGTAGAGGTTTAAACTTAGGAAATATTAACCTGAGGAAATGTGCTAAATGGGACATACTGGCCAGAATTTTCCAGCCCGTCCTGGCAGCAGGATCCTCTGTACCTGCCAATGTGAACAGAAATTTCAATGGCTCGCCGGCCCTGCCACGGGGGCTGGAAAATTCTGGCCACTGTCTCTACTGCAAAAAGGGTCACATTTGGGTCTCTAGTAAAAGATTCAAAAACAAGATATGTAAGACAAAGTTGCAATGTCCTGAACTGGTAATACTAAGGTAGTGATGCATCAAACTGATCTTCAAGGTTGAGATGTTACCAAATACGGAATAAAGATAAGATTTGAATGGGTGTAAAGATATGGAAGAACTGAGACTCTGCACTTACTTCTTCTGTAGACTGACTTACTGTCAGCAGAAGACATCAAGAAACAGCGCCCTGCAAATGGGCTTTTGTGGTCTGGGATTCCTAACCTGACCAGCTGTATTATATCGACTTTGTTAAGTATAAGTATTGTTGTGTCTTCATGCTTAATACTTAATAAACTTGCCTGATATCTGAACAAGTCACTTGTGCCTGTATTAAGTCCGTGTACAGTCACGAATATAGGTCCACTAATGAGTCATTTTACCATTCTTGCAGATCTCTACTGAAATGAGGGAATATATAAGCTACTGGGATTGGATCAGATACACCCAAAGATGCTAAGGGAAGTAAGCATGGAAATTGCTGAGACACGGGTCATAATCTTCCAACTCTCCTTAGATAGTGGGGTAGGGCAAGAGGACTAGAAAATTGCAAATGTTGCACCCTTGTTTGAAAAGGTTGTAAGGCTAAGCCCAGCAACTACTGGCCAGTCAGTTTAACCTTAGTGGTGAAAAGCTTTTAGAAACATTGACCCGGCATAAAAATAACAGTCGTTTTAACAAAATGATTAACTAAGGAAAGCCAGCACTGATTTGTTAAAGCAAATCATGTTTAACTAACTTGATTGAATCTTTTGATGAGGTAAGAGAAGATTGACGAGGGTAATGTGGTTGACTGGTTTACATGGACTTCCAAAAGGTGTTTGATAAAGTACCACATAACATGCTTGTCAGAAAACTTAATGCCCATGGAACAAAAAGAACAGCGGCAACATGGATACAGAGTTGACTGAGTGGCAGAAAACAGCTTAATGTTGAATGGTTGTTTCTCAAACAGGAGCAAGGTATGTAGTGGAGTTCCCCTTGGGTTGGTATTAGGACTGCTGCTTTTCTTGATCTATATTAATGATCTTGATTTGGGTGTGCAGGACTTAATTTTATAATTTACAGATTGACACAAAATATGGAAGTGTTGTGAACTGTGAGGAGGATAGTGATGGACTTCAAGAGCACATAGACTGGTGGAATTGGCAGACATGTGGCAGATGAAATTTAACGAAGAGAAGCGTGAAGTGAGACATTTTGGTAGGAGGAATGAGAAGAAGCGATATAAAATAAAGGATACAATTGTAAAGGCTATACAGGAGTAAATGGACCTGGGAGTATATGTGCACAAATTATTGAAAATGGCAGGGCAGGTTGAGAAAGCGGTTAATAAAGCATACAACATCCTCAGTTTTATCACTAGGGGCATAGAGTACAAAGGCAAGGAAGGTATGGTGAAACTTTATAATACACTGGTTTGGACTTGATTGGAATATTGTATACAAGTCTAGGCACCAGTCTTTGGGAAGGACGTGATGGCATTAGAGAGGGTGCAGAAAATATCTACGAGAATGTTTCCAGGGTTAGGGAACTTCAGTTACATGGATAGATTGAATATGCTGGGGCTTTTCTCCTTAGAAAAGGCTGAGAAGACATGTGATAGGGGTGTTCAAAATCTTGAGGGGTCCAGACAGAGTAGATAGGGGGAAACTGTTTTCATTGGCAGAAGGGTTGCGAACCAGGGGACACCAATATAAGGTGAATGGCAAAAGAACCAAAGGCGGCACGAGGAAAACATGGGGCAGAATTTTCTGCCTGTTGGGTGGGCGAGCCTGACCCAATCTCCGGTGGGCAGGGAGCCGATCCCCGCCGGAGAAGAGGGCCCCACTGCCATTTTACGTGGGCGGGCCAATTAAGGCCCGCCCAGTGTGACGCCCGGCGGGAAGCACTATGCGCTTCCTGTGTGGATGGAGGGGGGGGGATTCCCCAAAAGTGAGAGTGCACTCTTTCACGCATGCGCACGACGGAGCGTACATCTCCCTGAGGATAAGTGCTGCCTCAGGGACATCACTTCCACTACTAAACATATGAAAATTAGAAAAAAAAAAATTCCTTAACATGTCCCCCTCATGTGACACATGAGATGGGACATGTTCATAATTTACATTATAAGTTTGTTAGACTTTTAAAATCCCAACATGAAACCTTATCCCGCCGGTGGATGAGATTTCATGTTTTCACCATTCCCCGCCGGAGCTCCTGGCCAACCCGCCAACCTTAAGGTTGAACGGGCAGGTCCTTTAATTGTTTCAATGATCCTGTCAATGGCCTCAATTGGCCATTGATAGGTCGGTAGGCCCGCAACTGATTTGGCTGTGCCCCCGCCTTCCTGAATATTTAAATGGGGCGGGATGACGTCAGGGGTTCCGCCTGCGTCACCGCATGTCATTTTATGTGTCGGCGAGCCGGCCCCACCCCCTGCTCGCCGACGGCAAAATTCTGCCCGTGGTTACGCTGCAAGTGGCTAGGATTAAGAACTCACTTTCTGAGAGTCTGGTGGAGGCATACTCAATCCTGGTTTTTAAAAGGGAATATAAAATTAGATGTATTTACATATAAATTAAAATTATATGTATTACATATAAATTAAGACCATAGGACTTCATCTAGGGTCTTAAAAGAAGTGGCTGCTGAGACAGTTGTAATTTTTCAAAATTCCCTAGATTTTGGAATGGTCCCATCAGATTGGAAAATAGTGAATGTAACTCCACTATTCATGAAAGGAGGGAGACAGAAAGCAGGAGACTACCGGCCAAATAGCTCAACATCTGTCATAGGAAAAATACTGGAATCTATTATTAAGGAGGTTATTGCAGGGCATTTAGAAAATCTCAATGCAACCAAGCAGAGTCAACATGGTTTTATAAGAGGGAAATTGTGTTTGACTAATTTATATTCTCCCTGAAAATATTTTCAGGGCTATGAGGAAAAGGCAGGGGTGTGACATGAATATAATGAGCTGAATGGCCTCCTTTTGTGCTGTACTAATGCTATGATTATCTAACAGTTGAAATTATGTTCAAAATTAATCATGTATTTGTTCTGATGGATTTTTTTTAAGGAACTGCCCTTTGATTATATCACAATACCATTCAGAGTATCACATACAAGGTACAATGAGAATGACTTGCTGATAACCCTGAAGACTAATCTTGTATTAATGATCTTTCTAGATTATAAAGTTGTGCACTAAAAATCTCTTGAAAACTGTTTCACAGCTTGAATTTCAAGTTTTGAATGCATGAAAATTTATAATTTCTTGCAAAGAAGTGAAAACTGAAGACCAATACTGATTTTGCACAAGCAATAGATGCATCTACTAGAGCAGTCAAAAATATTTAATCAACAAGTAGTAAACTTCAAATTTTGCCCATAGATCAAAACAGTATTGGCATTGCATTCAACCTTCCTGTTTTCATCAGAGAAAGACCAATCACCAAGGAAAAGGGACAGAGAAGATTATTACAACTAAAAGCTGACAAGTCCCCAGGTCCTGATGGACTTCATCTAGGGTCTTAAAAGAAGTGGCTGCTGAGACAGTAAATACATTGGTTGTAGTTTTCCAAAATTCCCTAGATTCTGGAATGGTCCCATCAGATTGGAAAATAGTGAATGTAACTCCACTATTCATGAAAGGAGGGAGACAGAAAGCAGGAAACTGCAGGCCAATTAGCTTAATATTTGTCATAGGAAAAATGTTGGAATTTATTATTAAGGAGATTAATGCAGGGCATTTAGAAAATCTCAATGCAACCAAGCAGAGTCAACATGGTTTTAGGAAAGGGAAATTGTGTTTGACTAATTTATTAGAGTTCTTTAAGGAAGTAACAAACAATGTGGATAAAGGGGAACCTGTAGATGTGTACTTATATTTCCAGAAGACATTTGATAAAGTGCCACATCAAAGGTTACTACACAAGGTAAGAGCTCATGGTGCAGAGGGTAACATATTAGCAGACTTGGATGATTCGTTAGCTAACAGGAAACAGAGAGTGGGCATAAATGAGTCATTTTGGGTTGACAAGATGAAACACGTGTAGTACACACAGACAGTGCAACGGGCCTCAACTACTTACAATCCATATCAATGACTTGGATGAAGGAACTGAATGTATGGTTGCTAAATATGCTGATGACACAAAGGTTGGAAACTAAGTTGTGAAGACTTGCCAACGACGCCCGCATCCCATAAAAGAATTTTTAAAAAGTGGACATAAGGAGTCTGCAAAGGGACATAGATAGGTTAACTGAGTGGGCAAGAATTTGGCAGATGGTATATAATGTAGGAAAATGTGAAATTGTCCACTTTGGCAGGAAGAATACAAAAGCAGCATATTATTTAAATGGAGAGAGACTGCAGAACTCAGTGATGCGGAGTAATCTAGGGGCTGAAATATCCGGTCGGTGAGCGGGGGCGGGGCCCACTCACCAATGCGTAAAATGATGCACAGTGACATTGGGCAGGTGTTCTGATATCACCGTGTGTCACTTAGATTTTCAGTTTGGTGGGGGCGCAGCTGACTTGGCTGGGCACCCACCGAACTGTCAAAGGCCTATTAAGGCCTGTTAAAAACTAATTTAAACAATTAAATGAGCTGCTCATCTAACCTTAAGGTTGGCGGGCAGGCGAAGAGCCCAGACGGCCTTCGCATTTATCATGGAACCTCATCCATGGGCAGGATGAGGTTTCATGAAGTGTTTAAAAACTCAATAAAATTTTTTTTACAAAATCATTGATATGTCCCATGACATGACACTGTCACATGAGGGGACATCTTTTAAAAGTTTTCAAATATTTTATTTAGAAATTTTAAACGTAAACAAATCTCCCTGAGGCACCTTATTTCTGCGCTTTTCGTGCACATGCGTGAAAGAGCACATTCCCGATTCAGGGAATCCCTGCCCACACAGGGAGCGCTCAGCACTCCCAGGCGAGCCTTAATTGGCCTGCCCATGTAAAATGGTGGCGAATCGGGTTCGCGCTCGCTCTCATCCACCCCTGCACAACCCCCCCCCTCCTTCCTGATGGGGTTCAAAATTCAGCCCTAGGTGTCCTAGTACATTTTATATATTTGTTCATGGGATATGGGCGTTACTGGCTGGGCTAGCATTTATTGCCCATCCCTAATTGCCCTTGAGAACTGAGTGGCTTGCTAGGCCATTTCAGAGGGCATTTAAGAGTGAACCACATTGCTGTGGGTCTAGAGTCACATGCAGGCCAGGCCAGGTAAGGACAGCAGGTTTCCTCCCTTAAAGGACATTAGTGAACCAGATGGGTTTTTACAACAATCAACAATGGTTTCATAATCATCATTAGACTTTTAATTTTCCAGATTCTTTTACTGAATTCAAATTTCACCGTCTGCTGTGGTGAGATTCAAACCTGGCTTCCCAGAGCATTACCCTGGGTATGTGGATTACTAGTCCAGTGACAATACCACTACACCACCACCTCCCCAAATCACAATGAATCACAAAAAGTTAGTATGCAGGTACAGCAAGTAATTAGGAAGGCAAATGGAATGTTGTTGTTTATTGCAAGTGTTGGGTCCTAATGACATGAAAAGAAATCCAAAACTTTATTCTTTTTCCATTTAAAAAAGGGCTTTCTGCTGAACCAAAAATGGCTGCTACAAGTCACAAGACCACAGGATTGATCCTTTGTTGTAGAAGCTACCAACAGGAGTTACAAGAACAAAATAATTCCTCTGTCAGCCTATGGAATCTCATACCCATTGTACAGACCCCTGATAATCAACAAAAGCAGAGGCAGTGCAGACAAACTGGCTCCCCAATCTCAACTATCACAAAAGAGAGGGACTGAAACTCATTATACTGGAAGAGATGCTAATAGCCACTTCGTCTCTCACTCTCTCCCTCACCGAAGGGTGAACAATGGAATTCTGGCCGGGAGCACAGAAACTGATTGCTAAACTGCAGCTAACCATTAATGGGCCATGTCACATGACCCACACCTCTGGCCTTTTGTTTTAACATTTACATCTTTGGCCTCACAGGCCAAGAACTTCAGGCTGAACAATAGCTTGCTCCTTTGAAGCTTGTCTTTGCTGGAAGATTTCCTATCATCACCTGCAGAACTGACCCAGTGTCTGTGTACCAACTTCATCTTGCGGTATTAGCACCAACTGTAAAAAGAACTCTACAGCTCTGGTATTCAGCCAGCTGAACTTGAGCTCTTATGTGAAATTACTCCTCAATGGACTTTGACTCTGAACTCTGGAAATCAAGTGCACTAATACTCCTTTCTGTGATTCTTGTACTGTTACTATCCATAGTTGTAAAACTCCTTTTTGCTATCCCACCCCTCCTTACTCTGTGGCCAAGATTTTCCAGCCCTGTCGTGGGCAGGACCTGCCGGTGGCAAGGCGGTGCCCCAGCCAGAAGTCCATTGACTTGTGGTAGGACCGGAATATCGCAGCGGTGGGCAGGTATGGAAAATCTTGCTGTGTGTATGTGTGGTTAAGTGGGAAGTTGCAAACACTCCTCCCCTGGGTTTTGAATGTGAAATAAACTAACCTTCTGGGTTAATCATAATGCAGGTTTGCTGTGAGTTGTTAGTAAATTGGATCACATAAGCCGAGGGTTTGGGAAAATATGCCACAGCCTACTTAAAAAATAATTCAAAACACCTTCTGCTTATAAGTAGTTGGTGAGGGGAAAGAAGTAAATGTGAGGATGTTCTGCTAAGTTGTGGAGGGCCTTGGTGAGCCCACATCTGGAGTACTGTGTACAGTTTTGGTCTCCTTATTTAAGAAAGGACATGATTGCATTTGAAGCAGTTCAGAGAAGGTTCATTTCACTGATTCCTGGGATGGTGGGATGTGGGGGCAGTGTTATCTTATGAGGAAAGTTTGGACATGTTGCACCTGTAACCATCTGAGAATGAGGTAATCTTATTGAAACATACAGGTTTCTGAGGGAACTTGACTGGGTGGATGCTGAAAAGATGTTTCCCCTTGTGGGAGAGACTAGAACTAGGGGGCATAAATAAGGGATCTCCCATTTAAGAAGGACATGAGCAAATTTTTCTCTCAGATGGTCATGAGTCTGTTGAACTCTCTTTCCCAGAGAGTAGTGGAGGCAGGGTCATTGAATATTTTTAAGGCAGAGAGAGGTAGTTTCTTGATTAACAAGGGTGTCAAAGGGTATTGGGGGTCGGCAGGAAAAGTGGAATTGAAGCCACAATCAGATCAGCCATGAATGGCAGAGCAGGCTCGAGGGGTCAAATCGCCTACTCCTGCTCTTAATTTGTACATTTGTACGCTTTGCAGGGGTATTTAAAATTCAATGGCATTTCAAATCTTGACGAAGAGATAAGTATGCTGGATGATGCAATGGCAATACAAGAAGATAGAGTGTCTCAGCTAATTGATAACCTAAAAGGGAGACTTCTTGCACCTGAATAGATAGGCCCAAGGTAATCTAATATTGGGAGTCACAATCATTATCACTGAACAGGTGAGCTGTGGACACCCAATGAGTGCCCCCAAGAAGCATGTCAGAGACTAGGGGTGGAATCATCCCAGATTTGCACTAATAGCGGTAGCGGGCATGAAAAGCGATGTTTTACCTGCTGGCTGCAATGACGAATTTTCAAGGCACGTCGTCTCCTTCCCAGTGCCTTCTGCCTCATTAATAACGTGTTCATGGGAAACACACTGGATCGCTTGCAGGAGGGCTCAGATTTGCCCGCCATGCCGTGACCTCAACGCTTCCTCGCTCCAGGCGCTATATTTAAAGCGCACCAGAGCGCAGCCTACTTCATGTGTACAGACCAGAACTGCTCCAGCAGATGGGTGGCCCTGAAAGCAAAGATGATGGTAGCTAATCTATTCAGTGGCGCCTCTGTGAGGTGCCTGTTGGACACAGTGGAAGACTGCTGCGAACTCCTCTACCCTCACACTGGCTGCAGGAGCTCCACCAGAGTCACCAATCCAGCCTGGGAGGCAGTGGCAGTCAGCGCCAACGGAACACAGAGGAGGTCAGCCATCCAGTGCAGCAAGAGGATGAATACTCTCATCTGTTCCGCCAGGCTAAGTCAACCACCTCATCAATCCCCCTCGAATCTGCTCCACCATTTTCAACTCATAAATCCATCATACATCCACAGAGATTTCACATCTCAAGGGACAAACCACTAACTCTCACACACCCCCACATCTCCATCAGGCTCATATCCTCTGGGGCTTGTGTTCTCATCCTGCCCATGGCTCTGCTCGCCATTCCACATATTCTTATCATCTACCATGGCATGCGTCCTGCTCATACTGTCTCCATCTGTTTTCATGCAGGAGAAGCTGGCTCACAACAGGAGGGAGAGGTCCGAGACAGGGGATAGAGTGATCGACATTAGGCCCCTCACTCACTATGAGGAGTGTGCCATTGCGCTGACTGGTGAGGACATGGACCGTGCCTGTGATGACAATGAGATCAGCAGCAATGACCCATGCGAGGATCCTGCACAAGAGCATCCCTCTCTTTGACTCTGCTGTCTTGCACTAATTACCTCAACCAGTTTCCCTACTATTCCTTCTTACTTATTTCTCGCAGAAAGGCATTATTTGCTTTTAAAATTCAAATTCAAAAGCAATCAAATTAGAATGTGGAAAGAAGCTGCCTATTTTTTTCTTTGTATACCACTGTCTATTTCTCTTGGAGCATGTATCAGAGAGATGTTAAAAATTAGAATTACATGACATGCTTGTAAGTGACCAGCATTGATCTTTTCAGTTAAAAACACACTGGAGATAATTTGTTGGCTTTAAACCTCAGTTGGTCTATTCTGAGGAGTGAAGTAGCATGAAATGAAGACACAATAGTGCTGATTTTGGTTCACTGTGGTCATTCAATGAGCGGCAGGCATTATGATCGCACCGCTCGTCTGACTGCAGTTGCAAGAGGCCTGGAACATTTCACTGGTCAAGCCTTTAGCATACAGCAAGCAAAATAAGAGATGGACCTTCTGAGGAATTGGGAAGGACAGGAAATCAGCAGGACACTACACCAAACTGGCTGACAGTACAGACCAGAAGGAGGGCAGATGATTTGGCAGTTGGGGTAAAGTAAACCTAGACCTTGCAGGGATGCAGCGGTTCAGAATATTTTGTGGGTCCAGGAGGAGCACTTCGAAAAATATGCGTCACTTCTGGAGTGGCCTGCTGCAGTCCCTTTGAGAGCCAATGTATATCTTCCGCCCCAGGTAACAATGGGTGGGGTGTGCATGCCCCAATAATTGTTCCATGAAAATCATGCTGGGGTGCTATATCAGGTGTAGAACCACAATTTAAATATTTTAATAAAACCCTTAACAGGAACAGGTGGAAGTGCTGGTTGCCCATTTCAAAGTCTGCTTGAAAATCAAGTTGAGCAGGCCTCAGGTGGCTGAAGGGCAGGACTTAATTATTAAAAGTTTTGTTTGCCTACTGCTCTGTTTTCTAATGTAAGCAATTCAACTCAGTTCTCTTTCTCTCATTCACACCTCTCTGTATCACTTCTTCTTTGGGGAGAGGTGGAGACTCGTCGTCAGGGGATTGGGGCTCAAGTGAGGGTAAGAAAGGGAGTCTGGGAAATGAGGTGGGCATAAGAATCTGCGTTTTATGATAGTGCACTATCATAAAAGTTTCCAATTAGAGTAAGCAACACTAACTCTACTTCAGGAATGATATATTTGACTCAGAGGCATATAGCAAAGATTCACTAGAATTATACTGGATTTAAAGTGATAAAATATTCTGACATGTGCATAAATGTTGTCTGTATTTCCTTGAGAAGATTGAGGTGTTATTTAGTTGAGCTTTTTAAAACCATGAAGGGATTTTTTAGCATGGTTGTAAGGAAACTATTTCCTCTGGTGGGGGAATTCAGAACAAAGGGCACAATCTTAAAATTATAGCTTTTTCATGCAAAGGATAATGGAAATCCTGAACTCTCACCCCCAAAAGGCTGTGGCTGCTGGATCAATTGAAATTCTCAAGGCTGAGCTTGATAGATTCTTATTACATAAAGCTGTCAAAGGATATGGATCAAAGGCAGGTAAATGAAGTTGAGGTACAAATCAGCCATAATCTGATTGATGGAACAAGGCTTGCGCCTACTCCTGTTCCTATAAAGATTGGATAGACTCAAGTGTTCCAGCTTGGAAAGAATGCATTTAAGAGGTAATTTTAAAGAAGATTTATGGGTATTGGAAAAATTAATCTGGATCTTAGAGCTAAACAAAGCTCTAAGTAGCTCATTAATAGTGACTCACTGGGCTGTCTAACTTGTAGATTGGGCTATATTAGATCAAGCATAAAATGGAGGCTTAACGAAGGCAAGAATCAATGTAATTGCATAACCCTCCATGTATTTTACATCACGGATCAACAATGTTACAGTACAGACCCAGTTCCACATTAACTGCTGGAATATTTTCTTGGGAGAATGGTTGGACTACAAGCTGACAAAAAAAATCCTGTAATAGTTAGATGTACTGATTTCTAAAAGATAATCAACAACATTTCTTAATAAGTTACAGATTTATTTTCATTATAATAGTAAATGCCGGATGATACCTATCTGGTTCGAATGAGGACGGCTATCCTTGGTTCTTGTTCATGTTCAATTCTCAATTCCTTCATTTTTATGCTGGTCACCATTTTCAATGAAGCTGCCTAATTAAAGTAATGCATGCACAATTCTGCAATTATAAGTGATACACTTCCAACCAGAAATGGGTGAACAATTATCAATATTTAATATAGGCTTACCTCAGGACTTGAGGCACCACTAAACCAAGACATGCCTCAGATCTTAAATGCTAAAAAACTGGTGGGATTGAATCACTAACTTTGCCGATTTTTTTTTTCAAATTTGAATGTTATAATATCTTCTATTGCAAGATTCATTTTTTTTTTTTTACGAACAGATACTAAATCATGTTATTGCATGTCCTTCCATCAGATGCAATGACCTAAACTTGACCAAACCTTTGAAATAGCACACTGAGAAGGTTTTACCGAGCTACAACACAGGAAGTGTTTCTATCCTTCTCACTTACCTGCTCACAGAGCAGCTGGACTGTAAGGAGATCTCCACTAAGGACAGCTAAATGCAACGGTGTCTGGAAAACAAAGATGCACACAGCAGTTTAATTTACCTGAGAATTTGCTGCTCTTGAAATTTTTTTTACTGTTTTAAACTAAGTTTGTTTTTTGCCAGCCCACAGAGAACCTCCCCAACCACTAAACCAGGCTTTCTTGGGTCCTATGCACTCTGCAGCATTGCCCTGCATTGATTGACCTCCCCTCCCCCTCTGATGACTGCCCCAGAATTCCATTTTCAGAGGGAGATAAATTTCAATACTTTGAAATTTTCAATGTTGGCATCCTACATATTTCAAACAAATCACTTTAGACAAACAACAGATTTCTGTTTAAAGTGCCCATAATGCAGGTAATGCATCACTACGTTTAAGTATGTAACAACATTTCTAATAAGGTATAAATTTTCGCCTATGACACATTATGGACTGGATTTTCGTGGAGTTGGGGAGACTCCACAGACCTTTAAAAATAAGATCTGGGGCCCGATATTGCGATGCCTGGCGCCATCAAATTTCACAAGCACAGGAAAAGGGGGCAAACTGGTGCAGGTTGCGAGCCCGCATTATGCACCCCCGACCTGGCTGGCACCATAGCAGGGACAGGCATCCCCTAGGCCTCTACAATTTTCGTGCAGTTGGGTCAGCTTTTCAAGGAATGGTGGTTCACTGGCCCTCAGAGGTACTGTGAACCATAGTCCAAATGAGGGAACCATTTGAAAGGTAAGTTCAAAAGGTCTTACCCATGCCCACTTGCCAACCTATGCCCCTCCACTCACCCCACCATGGCCCCTCATATCCAACATGCCAACCTATGCCTCTCAATCCACATGGCCCTTCATACCCTCCATGGCAATCTATGCCCCTCTTCTCACTTCTCATGGCTCCTCAAACCTTACATGCCAACTTATGGCACTTCACCCATTATACACTCTGTACAGAACCAACGAACTCTATAGTAAAATAGCACGTATGGAAACGTTTTTTAAAAAATCATTCATTCATAACTTTCTACTTTCTTAAAAAGACCTCCTGTAAAGCCCTATAAAAGTGTCAATCATACAGACCTTTAAAGCATCAATAGCAGAAACTACAAGCATTTGATACCTCTTTATCTTGTGTAAATAAACATTGTGCAATGGACAGAATAGGTCACAGAGACAGATCTGTCAATCAAGCAATATTTTTCCTTGGGCACAGCTGTTTCAAGGCTAATGAGGTGGAATCTTTTGCTCTTGTTTGCAGCAAGCGTGTTCGGTGGCGTGAGCGGAAAATATTGCGAGATGTCCTAGTCTCGTTTCCTGGTGACGTAAATCCAGGATGTGATTGTCCCCTCCCTCCCTCAATGGCGGACGCGTTTCCTGCCATCCAATGCTGGGAACTTAATTTTAATGCATTTGCATCTCATTATTATGCCCAGGCGTAGTAATCACCCCACACCCGCGCCCCCCCAATCAAATTTAGTTTCCGGCTGGCTTTCAGTGCAGTGCTGGGGGGGGGGGGGGGGGGGGGGGGGGGGGAGGGTGCAAGGCAGCACAGACTAATGGGAAGTACACAATACACAAGCACATGCCGGGCGGTGGAAGGGAAGGTGGTGGGGGGGCGATGGAGGGTGAGAGAAGCGGCCATGCACTTGGAAAAGCTTGTCAAAAGTGAACATTCTTCCACAGCTGAGACTTGCATTGACATGCTTGGAGTCGGGCCTCTGAAGCATTTCTGCCCACTCAAGCAACATAAAAGCATGAATGTGCCACCAAATGCTCCAGAACTCTTCACCCCTCGGACGCAGACTGCAATTTAATGTGCGTTTTAGGAGGCTGAAGAACAATTGGACAACTGGGCAAGTTGTAGAAACCCCTTGCAAAAGGTGGGCATGGAACAGTCACTGATTGAGGTGCTCAGAGCCCCTTGCAATGTATTTATTCAGGTTTGGACCTGTCTGCTCCATGGTTTAAACTAACAGTGCAGCCTTGCAGTGCAGGTTAGGAAAATACCTGCACCTGAGCTGAGTGCACAGCATGCAGTCCGGTGGCTGAAACCGCCGCCAATTGGTCAAGTGGAATGAGGCGGAGGTGGATGGGGTTTCGGACAGCCATGAAGCGCACTAAACACTGGCCATCCAAGTAGTGGCCAGCGCTCTCCAGCATGCATGAAGATCCTTGAGATGCAGCCGGAGCTGGAGACTTAACTAAGAGAAGTCCCAAGGAGACAAATGCTAACCCTCACATCTCTTTCTTTGATACTGCAGCAGGAGAACATCAAGATCATGCAGCCTGGAGATCTAGCTGTATGCCTCATGGCTTACAGAGAGCAGGGAAGAAGGGAAAGATTGCAACAGTAGCACCTGGCTCGGCAAAGGGAAAAGCACCACCCTCAAGATGAAGGGGCGGCAGGGCCTGCTCTGGACGCAGCTAAGATTCACAGTGAATCACCACTTGTAGGCGCCTCGCTAGCCCCAAGGCCTATAGATGACGCTTGTCATTCCTGCAGATGAGTGAAAACCAGTGTCGTCAAAGACTGCGCATGTCCAGGGAACTGGTCACTCACAGATGCTACCTTCTGCAGGATGTGGTGCCACGCGGACTTGGAGGGCATCCACTGCCAGTGGCAGTGAAAATGACTGCAGCACTCAATTTGTATGGCAGTGGTTCCTTCCAGGGCTCCACAGGTGACCTTTGTGGGATGTCACAAGCCTCCACCCACAAGTGCACCCAGGAGATCACAGATGCAATCTTTGGAAAAGCACATAACTTTGTAAATTTTGATTGGGATCAGGCAAGCCAGGAAGCAAAAGTGCTGGATTTGTGAAGATGTTTGGTTTTCCACAGAATGCTACAGGTGCAGGGTGCCATTGACTGCACTCATGTGGCACTTAGATCTCTGTGGTGACAAGCAGTCCAGTACGTCAACTACAAGGGCTTCCACTCGCTGAATATTCAGCTGGTCTGCAACTACAACACATCCATCATGCAGGTCTGCACACGATAACCCGGACCCAGAGGCTGCAGGGTTAGCTCCTCAGGGGCAAGGGTTACCCACAGAGGACGCGGCTAATGACGCCTGTGCAGTGGCTTCAAACTGCAGCAGAGAAACAGTATAATGAGGTTCATGCTGCAACCTGGACTTTGGTGGACCACAGGATTGGTATCTAGAAATTAGGTTCTGGTGCCTCAACAGGTTTGGTGGAGCGTTCCATTATAGACCCCCAGAGGGTGTCATCCATCATTGTGGCTTGCTGCGTATTACACAACCTGGCACTGAAACAGGGGGGTAGACCTGGTTGAGGAGGAAATAAAAGAGCTGCATGTCTGCTCCAATGAGGAGGACATCGAAGGGGATGAGGATAATGAAGTCCTAGAAGGTGAGGATGTCAGCTATGAGGCCATCGCACTGTCCAGACAAGGCAGGTGTGCTCATGAGGCTACTATATTTGTGGAGGATGATGATGAGATGCAGTGAGGACACACGTGACATTCTCACATTGCATCTGTGAATGTCTGACACCTGTCTGGATAATAGCAGTGCACATACCCTCTGTGATCAGGCTCATGACATGGAGAAGCAGCGGGGCCCTAATAGTCGTAAGATTCCAGGGGGATGATGACGGGATGCACTGAGGACACTCGATAGATTTTCACATTGCATCTGTGTATGTCTGACTTCTGTCTGGCTGAGGACAGTTCACTTGCGCTCTGTGATCAGGGTCATATCATGGAGACACAGCCGTGAAACTTTAAATGCATCAGATCCTTTGTCAGCCTTCATCACCTGTTCTTTTCAGGACCACACCATTACAGACACAGATGCTGAAGAGATGGCGGGGACAGCCCCACCTCAAAGGTGCTGAGAGCACAGAGAGAATGACAGAACTCTGTGAAGCCCGCCTATGACATTCTGGCAGCAATGACAAGCCAATTGAGGTGCAGATATCACTGATGTGCCAAATGTGAAGCCGGACAATCACTTTGGTCTGAAGGCTACACACTGCACAGGGAAAAGGCCCTGGACTGAGACATCTGCCTTTATCTTGTACAGGAACCAAGGTTTCACATCTGAGTGACAGGAGCACTGCTCATCATAACAAGGAGTCATAGACAAGGAGACATTGTCGGGAGTTTATTTATAATAGTGAACATTATGTATAAGTGATTAACAACCGTGCCTAAGCTGTGCAATTACATCTTCTTATCCTTCCTAACCCTGCCACTATGTCTTGATGCTCTCCCGACATCCACAGTGGAGGTGGAGGCAGCCTGCTGACTGCTATGCCCTGTCTGTGATGACCTTGGCGGGGGTCCTCTGCAGGGCTAAGACCTGGAGGGCCCCAGCCTGCTTAGGGTACTGTGGTATAGCAGTGGCATCCTCCTTGGCCTGCAGAGCTAGAGCTGCTGGGGTCACAAGACGAGGTGAATCGGATGGCCCAGACACTCCTGGAGTCACCTGGGTGGATGGTCCCTGGGTGTGCACCTGCTGATCCTCCTCCCTATGGGTGCCCGAGGGCTCCTGGCTGAACCCTTGAAAGGAAGGGGCAGCTGGGATGAGGTTGAGATGCTCTAACCCCCTCCTGATTGACACTGATGGATGCCAGCAAGTGCTTCAGCGATGGAGTGCAGCTCCTGCAGCAGTGCAGGACCAATGTCCTAGACCAAGGTCTCCATGATGACCACTATCCTACCAATGTTGACCTTGGTGTGTTGGTATAACAGCACTATTACCTCAGACTGAAGGTGGCTGGACTCCTCCATCGTGGTTTGGATATGCATGAAACATTTTCTGATTTTCTGATTTTCATCCTAGAGGTGGGCTGCGGATGTCAGGAAATTTCCCGGCTTGGCATGCCTGCCTTGGTAGAAAGTGCCTGAATGATGAGAAGGATGAGTTACCCTGGTCAAACAGAGGAGATCATTCATCCTCTTGCAGCACTGGGCGGCTGTCCTCTTTTGGAGGACGTTGGTGCTCACCACTACCGCCACCACCTCCCATGCTGGATTGGTGAGCTTAGTGGCTGCTCTTTGTCCACAGTCGGTGTAGAGAAGTTCGTGGTGGGCTTCCACTGCATCCAGTAGGCGCCCCAGAGAGGCGTCACTAAATTTGGGGGCTGCCATCTTCTTTGCTTTCAGGCTGCGCTCTGGTGCACTTTAAATATGGCGCCCACAGCGAGGAAGCACTGAGGTCACAGTGTTTTGAGCAAATCCGAGCCAGCCCACTAGCAATCCGGCGTGTTTCTTGTGTATGCATTATTAATGAGGTGGGATGCATCGGGAAGTAGATATGGCGTGAAAACCCGCCATTGCGGCTGGTGGGAAAAATATTTTTTTACACGCCCGCCGCCACTGCACTTAGCGCAGTTCAGGGAAAACTTCGGCCATAGTGTCTGTGCTCTCAGCCAAGCCTCATTATGAACAAAGTCCCAGAGCACTGAGGTGGCCCTTTTAACCAGCCCGCCTTGGCACCCTGGCAACCCTTGTGGCTGCCTCTGAACTCTTTCCTAGGACAGTTGTGTTATCCAGTTATCACCCACCCCCGGAACGGAAATCCTGCCTTTGCAGGCATTTTCTCCCAAGGCAAGCGTGCCAAGTTGGGAAATTTTCTGATGCCCACGACCCACCTCTAGGATGAAAATCCGGCTCTATAATTGTGGTTAGAACAGCTACAGAGCATGATCCCTGCCACTTTGCATAAAGGGATCATTGCCAGGATGGATTTGTTTAAGATAAAGCTGTAAATTACCAGGCCAGGAACAGGGATTGTCTTGTCATACCACTTACACTTAGCTGTCCTGATTCCCCATTATAAAAGAAAATGTTGCATGCATATCCAGGCCAATTTTCATGTTCAGCCGTCAGCTGATTGTATTTCATAATCCAAATCACCATTTTGCACTTAGTGTCTGTTTCAAATGTGTTGAAAGTAGGTCCCCATTAATAATTAAGAGGGCCCTTTGGTGCCATATAATTGGATGTCTTAAAATAACATGTATTCTGTGCAGAATGTGGATCTGCAACCCGAGTTTTAAGTTTTATCAGATAGGCTCGTGAGAAAATAAGTCATTGTATCAATTATATTGGTTTGCCAGACGACAAGGGGAAAAAATAATTCCAAATAATAGTGTGTACTTTTCTATGTCTATTTGCTTGTGTTTGGATATGCGCAAGGCATGTTTTCATACAAATAATTTATAGCCTGCATTATCCCACATTATCTTGAAGAAAACGTAAACTTTAATGTCAAGTTTAATGTAACTCTTCTGGCAATAAACTAACACTAACCAACGGACAGCTTATTTTACACCCTCTCATTTTACTTTCCATCTGACAGGATGTAAAGTCGACAGCTAATCTGATCCAGTTAGCTTCTTGCTGTGCTGACATGGTGGTCTTATGCTATGCAACATTCGCATTTGAACACTCAATGGAGTTGTATGAAACTCCTCTGTGTTTTAACAGAGTTAGATGCCCTGCTTAAAATAAAATGTGTTAATTCCTCCACTGATAAAGTAGGTAGAAGAAATTCATTCCAGCACATCAAACATTGTATGGTAGAAAGCAATTTCATTATTTACTTTCATTATCTGTGGATAGATTGTTTTATTATTTGAGCCCTTACAATATTTTTGTAGATTTTTTACTATTACTTCGGATAACTTACTGACAAGTAAAATTACAAGAAAATGAGAGGTTGGGGTCAATGAGGTTTGAACAGATGTTTAATGTGTGCTATTCTCAATTAAAGTTATATTTTAAATGTTTTTACAGTTTACGATTAACACTGCTGTGATAAAGCTACGTCTTAAAACATTTCAATAGCTTTATTAATGCTTCATTTTGCATTGCAGTACATAAGCTGAAAACTTACAAAACTGACTGATCCAGAGAAACTGCCTTTTCCTTGTACAGTCTTAGATTTAATAACACTGCACTTGAAAACATCACCTATTCTCTAGGCATGAAATAGGATTCTATTTTTAATAAACCTTGGGCTTGCATGCCAATGGCAAACAGCTGTGTGCAAAACCTTCTGTTGAACTGGCTGCTCTGAACATTTTTCTAAGGTAAAGGACTTGGGCAACTAACAGCATCATTCTGTACATTGAGCATTTGCATTTAAAGTTAAATTGATTAACTCGACCCTTACCGATAGAGAGTTGAAACTAAAATATTTTTGTGTTAAATGCCTGTATCTGTTGAAATCATATTTTACATGAAATCCACAAGATCCTAAGTGAAAAAGAATGTTTCTTACATTTCACGTGCGGATAAAGATCTTTATTAAGCAAATGTCAATAAATGGATTGAACGTTGGTAGCTTTATTTCACAGAATCTCAGAACCTCCAGTATTGAAGCATTCTCTCATAATTACTGAACTATGAAACCATTCATAATTTGTTAATTGTGTCCCATTAGATGAAGGTCATAATCTATGCTCTGAAACTCATACATAGGCCATGTGCCAGTTAGGTTTCCGTTTATGTGGTGTCAGTGGACATGTCTGACATATTGTACATCAAAGCCCATAAATCAACCCCTTCAGTGTCCGGTGGGAACGGAAGCGGAACTAAAAAGGAATCCTTGGTCTGACCAATCCCAGACAGCAAGTTGAAACAGGAGAGACTAATTTCATCATTGCAGTAAGGTGAGACCAAGGGCATTAATGCCTGCCATTCTTAAATTAGCATAGCAGAAACACAGATACTGTCATGCTGCAGTTTTCTAGAGCTTCTTTTGGCCAGGACCATTTTAACCACCAGGCAGCAAAATTTTTAGCTTAACAGCCTCTTTCAGATAACTAATGGCACTCATATTAAAACACGTCAGTGCAGTGATCAAATAGTTTGCATACACATGTTAAATATAAATCTATTCCCAAAATAAATAAAAGCAAACTGTTTATGAACAAAATAGATTTTTAGCTCAACACATAAAGTACATTTCAGCAAAAAAGTGGGTGTAAAAAGCCTGCTTTGTTACCTGAGCAATGTTGTGGGATTAGTTCCATTACTTTGCAAACACATGATGACCAAGCATCTCCACCAGCCTCCGCATTCAAAGGATCATCCTCCGCCATTTCCGCCAACTCCAGCGTGATGCCACCACCAAAAACATCTTCTCTTCACCTCCCCTGGCGGCATTCCGCAGGGATCGTTGCCTCCGGAACACCCTGGTCCACTCCTCCATCACTCCCTACACCTCAACCCCCTCCGACGGCACCTTCCCATGCAACCGCAGAAGGTGCAACACCTCCCCCTTTACTTCCCCTCTCCCCGTCCAAGGGCCCAAGCACTCCTTTCAAGTGAAGCAGCATTTCACTTGCACGTCCCTCAATTTGGTCTACTGCATTCATTGCTCCCAATGTGGTTCCTCTACATTGGAGAGACCAAACGCAGACTGGGTGACCGCTTTGCAGAACATGTTTGGTCTGTCCGCAAGCATTACCCAGACCTCCCTGTCGCTTGCCTGCTCTCATGCCCACATGTCCGTCCTTGGTCTGCTGCAATGTTCCACTGAAGCTTAACGCAAACTGGAGGAACAGCACCTCATCTTCCAACCGGACTGATTATTGAGTTCAACAATTTTAGATCATGAACTCTCTCCTCCATCCCCACCCCCTTTCCGATCCCCCCTTTTTTCCAATAATTTATATAGATTTGTCTTTTCCCACCTATTTCCATTATTTTTAAATGTATTTCCATCCATTGCTTTATCTCTACCTTTTAGCCTTTTTTGATTCCTTCACCCCACCCCACCCCTACTAGGGCTATCTGTACCTTGCTTGTCCTGCTTTCTACCCTCAATTAGCACATTCCTTAGATAATATCACCACCTTCAAAACCTCTTTATCCTTTTGTCTGTAACATCTTTTGGTTATCTCCACCTATCACTGGTCCTCTATCCAGCTCTACTTGTCCCACCCCCCCCTTAAACCAGCTTATATTTCACCTCTTCTATTTTTACTTCGTTCTGTTGAAGGGTCATTTGGACTCGAAACGTTAACTGTGTTCCTCTCCGCAGATGCTGCCAGACCTGCTGAGTTTTTCCAGGTATTTTTGTTTTTGTTTTGTGACCAAGCATTCATTTGAACTGACACCATCAAATTCCTTCAACACACCACAGGTTATGTACGCTCTCAGCAGAAAGTTTAGGTTGACAATAAAGATTTAGCATTCAAAGCACATGGCAGGTTTTATTTTGAAATCTAAATTGTACAATGCTAACCTTCATGCCAAGGCTGTCAATGATATATGAGATTTAAACACTGACATGAGAACTGATTTGTGAACATCTGGTGTAGATTTCAAACCTTTTCTTTCTAACACAAATCCTTCTGTTCCTGTTGTAAAATGTCTGTCTCAAAGTCTGAACCTCAAATCTAAGCCTTAAATCAGGTTTTAAAGTTTCAGTTTAAATATCACATTATGTTTTCCTTCTTGCTGGCATAGAGTGGACCTTTCCTAGTTAAAGAAGGCAATTTTACTTATGTTCTGCAAGCAGTTTGTAGCTGTCCCTGTCTGCTCTCGGCAAACCACTGACTTTTTCCACAGACATCCTTGCCATCTGGCAACTGGCCTGAGTGATTGTTATACAAATGTGACCCATGATTGATTTGCTCAATATTTGTTAACATCAAATCTTTCAGTGCAGTTTACATATTGCAATCAATATTGCTGTATAAGAGGCCAAAAAGCCTATCTCAGGTGGCCACTGATTTAACAGAAACAGGAAGGGAAGCTTTGAGTTTAATCTAACTGCTCTGCCCCATCAAAAATACTTCATTTAATTTGCCTAAAAGTTATATTTCAAGCACAATGGGCAATAAATTGACCTCGTTGGAGCCTAATTTTTCGGTGGTGTAGGTGCCCCTTGAGCTCCAAAGTGGTTTCCATGACATCCATGCATATTTGATGCAAAATTTGGTCAGAAGTTCTGAAGAAGTCATACGGACTCGAAACGTTAACTCTGTCTTTCTCTCCACAAATGCTGTCAGACTTGCTGAGATTTTCCAGCAATTTTTGTTTTTGTTTCAGGTTTCCAGCATCCGCGGAATTTTGCTTTTATCTTTGGTCAGATGCTGCCTTGATGTCAAAGACAGTCATGCTCAGCTCACCTCTGGAATTCAGCTCTTCTGTCCATGTTTGGACTAAGGCTGTAATAAATCTAGAGCTGAGTGGCCCTGGCAGAACTCAAGCTGAAAATTGATGAGTAGGCTATTGGTGTATAAGTGTTGCTTCATAGCACTGTTGATGATGCCTTCCATCACTTTTCAGATGACTAAGAGTAAAATGATGGGGTGGTAATTGGCTAGATTGGATTTATCCTGCTTTTTGTGGGTAGGACATACCTGAGCAATTCTCCACGTTGTTGGGTAGATACCAGTGTTGTAGTTGCAGTGGATTAGCTTGGCTAGGAGCATGGCTAATTCTGAGGCACAAGTCTTCAGTATAACAGTCGATGTTGTCAGGGCCCTTAGCTTTTGCTGTATCCAGTGTATTCAGCCTTTTCCTGAGTCAAATTGGCTGAAGACTGGCATCTGTGATGCTGGGGACCTTAGAAGGAGGCTGTGATGGATCATCCACTCAGCACTTCTTGCTGAAAGTGTTTGCAAATGCTTCAGTCTTTTCTTTTGCACTGATGTGTTATGCCCCTGTCATTGTGGATGGGGATATTTTTGGAGTCTCCTCCTCCTGTTAACTGTTTAATTATCCATCACTATTCATGACTAGATGTGGCAGGACCACATCTTTTGTTACCTCCCCCAAAAATTCAATCTTGTTAGGCAGACAGAACCTTTCCTTGACAAATCCATGCTGACTGCCCTTAATTAATCCTTGCCTTTCTAAATTACATAAGATGTACAGCACCAAATGAGACTATTTGGCCCAATCAATCAAACCTCCTTTTTTATTTATTCTTTCATAGAATGTGAGCGTCACTGGAAAGGCCAGCATTTGTTACCTATGTCTAATTACCTTGAACCGAGTGGCTTACTAGGCCATTGCAGGGGTTAGTTAACAGTCAACCACATTGCTGTGTGCCTGGAGTCACATTTGGCCAGACCAAATAAAGATTGTTGACTCTAACTTTATATTCCAGATTTATTAACTGAACTTAAATGTACCAGCTGCTGTAGTGGAATTTGAACAAGTGTCCCCAGATCAGTAGCCTGGGCCTCTGGATTACTAGTCCAGTGACATTACCACTACACCACTATCTCCTCCCATCTTTTCTTGTCTAAGTCTATCATTGTAACCCTCTATTATCTTCTCCCTCATATGCTTGTCAGCTTCTCCTTAAATGCATCTATACTATTCATTTGAATCACTCGCTGTGGTAGCAAGTTTCACATTCTCATCATTCCTTGGGTAAGGAGGTACCTTCAGAATTCCCAATCAGATTTTTTGGTGACTAACTTACATTGATGGCCTCTAGTTATGCTCTTCCCTACAACAGGAAACATTCCATCTGTACCAGCTCTATCAAAACCTTTCATAATGTTACATATCTCTATCATATCACCCCTCAGCCTTCTTTTTCCAAGAGAAAAGAAACTCAGCCTGTGAATTCTTTCCTGACATGTATAACTACACATTTCTGGTATCATCTTTGTAAATCTTCTCTGCACCCTCTTCAGTGTCTCTGGCAGGAATCTTCCATCTGGTGGTGATAGGTTATCGAGGGTAGAGGAGATGCAGATTTCAGGTTACTATCAGATCAGCCATGATTTTATTACATGGCGAAGCAGGCTTTAGGGGCTGAATGACTACTCCTGCTCCTTCTTCGTATGTATGTTCGCATGGAGTCCAAGTTTGGTGGTGGGCGCGGAAGTGAGAGTGATTTCTGCTGGGGGGGGAGGTGGGGAAATAGCTGACCACATGCGATCTTGCGCTGTTCAGCTCATTACATATGCATGAGCTCACCAATTCTCACAGTGGGGGTGGACAGTAAATCTCCCTCCCCTCTGTTAACTCGTGGTGTCAAAGGTTCGGCGCCCTGTTTAAAGGACACCCGGACAGCTATTCACTCCCTGCAGGTCAGGAGCAGCAGTCTGGATGTCATTCAAGATTCTGCTAAGACCAGAATGTCATAGAAAAAATAATGTGTAGCCCCCACAGTTCAGCAAAGCATCCCTGCAGACTTTTCTCGCAGTCACTGACAAGGCGGGAGGTGTAGTTTCCCAGGGATGGCAGCAGGAGGCCCTCTCTCTCTGACTACTGCGGCCTGGACGGAGGTTGTAGCAGAGGTTAGGGCCTGTGGGACCCACAAGAGAGCTGCCCAGCAGTGTAGAAAAAGGATGAACTATCTGCTGCGCTCTGCCAGGGTAAGTGGCATAGTCTACTCACTGCAAAACGACACTCATAAGAGCATCAGGCAGTGTAGGTGTGCGAGTGCTCAGGGATTTCAGGCAGGAGTTTATGTTGCAGGACTCAGCAGCAGTTGGGACATGTGTACTGAACATGTGCCAGCCACTTCATGCTCTCAATGTTCTATCTGCTGCAGGACATCTTGCTTGTTAATCACTTACTGGGAAGTGTTCAGGAGCTGGCATAGGCATGCATGATCCTAAAGTGCTCATTCAGCCATAGGGATGATCATAAATCCTTCTGTCTTTCTGTAGGACAAAAACTCGCACAACAGAAGGGAGTGGTCCAAGACAAGAGGAGGACTGCCCGACATCTGAGTCCTCACCCCATTTGTGGAGGAGGCCACAGAACGAGCCGGGAGGAGCAGGACCATGCCTGTGCTGAAGGTGAGATAGGACTCTCCCGGGAAGCCAGTGAGGATGCCTTCAGTCTGCAGTTATCAAATGCGTCCACAGAGTGAGACTTTGCTTTAATAAGGGAGCCTGCTTAGGCATCCACTAAATGTTTCTTTTCTCCATTCCAAGCACCAGCAAGAAAAGGGGAGGCCTGCAAGGGAGACCAACCATCAAACCAGCCCAACCCAACCTCTGACAATGATGTCTAAGAAGCCTCAAAGGGTGCACCACCACTGCTTTCACCAGCACCCTCCACTAGCACAAAGACATTCACCACAGTGGCTGCATGACCTAGAGTAGTTCGGGGTCACAATCTGGTGAGCACATAGCTGACACGGGTCCACAGCTGGTGGAGGCAGTGATAGCTCAGGCCTTTGACACTCAGAGGACTGCTGGAGATCAAGCTCCTGTTCAGCCCCATGCAGGTAACGAGCCTCCTGACTCGGCTATAAGAGACCTGTTAGAGATACAGAGACATGCAGGAGAACATCAGGCAGAGATGCTACAGGCCATACACAGACTGGGTCCAAGGCTGGAAGAGTCTGTCTACATTCTGCCTCCTGTTATGCTCCAGCATGGAAATGGTGACAGCTCCGGGGAGACCCAGGTCCAGCAGAATATGTTGTGGCTGCCGGATATGCACTTGGACATGCACTACGTAGGTCTAGTCATAGATGCAATGCAGCAGCAGCTAGGCGAAACAGGGATGAGGCACCGCAACCTCCCTCCAGGTGCCCTTCTCCTCAAGGAGTCAGGGAGGTGCCATCAGACACTCACAGGGAGGAGGAGTGCCAGCAAAGCACCCAGGGGTTTTATCCCAGGGCACTCCAAGGGTGCCCTGCCACTCCACCCCTCCTGCCAGTGACCCCATTGTCTCCAGAAGGTCAGGCTGAAGAGGCTGTACCTGCATTTGTGCAGGAAACCCTTAGCAGGCCAGAGGCCTTGAAGCCTTTGGGCCCACCAAAGTCACCATAGTCAACAGGTTGCCTCCACCTCAGCTGTGGATGTTGGGGCTGCACCTAGACATGGTAGTAGGAAAAGAAAGACAAAGAAGCTTTGAAGGCATACAGGTGTACAACCATTGTATCTAATTTTGACACGTAAGTGTATGTTTAATTGTTCTGTGTTCAGGTTTGCTGTATTCTCATGATGCTGCTAGTTGCTGCGATGGTCACAGTGAATTAAGGGCATTGCACTTCATTTCGATTATGTGGTTCTACAGATACACCATTTATTGTCTCACATCATCAGTAGTGTCATCACTGAGTATTTGGACAGGGGTATGTTTCAGTCTTGGCCAACATTTGTGACTGTGTGACCTAGGCACTCATTAGGCAACTCAACAGGTATTGCTCACCCAGTTTGGAGCCCTTTTTGGAATGCTGTCTGCGCAACGTTTTCAGTCATCATTGCAGGTTCTGTTGGTGTCCTGATGTGAGATATGAGGAGGATGTAAAGAGGGCTCAAGAGGAATTAGACAGGTTAAGTGAGTGGCCAGGAACAGGACAGATGGAGTATGAGGGTCAAAAGTGTGAGGCTCTCCACTATGGTCTGAGGAATAGAATACCAGAGTCTTTCCTAGATGGTGTGATAATGAGAAGTGTGCACCTGGCTGTCCTTGTTCAAAAGTAACTGTGAGCTAACATGCAAGTTCCCGACCTTGCTGGGATCTCGATGTTATGAGCTGCTGTGTGGGCTTCACCATAAAGAGCAGAACACAACTGAGCATGGCTCTCATCCAGTTACCTCATGACTTTTAGGGTGTCCCTTTAGTCAGCTAATTATGCTTACCTTGAACACCACCCACCCCAAAAAGACCCTCCCCCCCACTTCAAAGGATCACACTTTCAGAGCTACTGTGTTTTTGAGGAGACATTTAAAAATTGTGCACATCACATTTCAAACATACTCCATCACCATCTACCCTCTCCCTGTCGCCCACCAACTTCCTCCCCTGCTCACCCTTGACCTACCCAAAATAACAATTTCTCTCCCCTCTTTCACTCTTCAACCTCCTACCGTTAGCCTTGAACCTCTAACTATTTTGTACTATGTTGTACAAACAACATTGCTTCCCTCCCTTCTGAGCCTACACCCATTACCATCCCCATGCCCACCTGGGTCTTGATCCTGTTATCTGAGCCACCTGTTTTTGTCCATTTCCATGACTCCTCCCATGAAACTTTCAGCTACCTCACTATTACCTTGGACCTGCCACCCTAACGCATTCCACTCCCCATCTCACTGTGACTGTTTCCTCTGCTTCCAATTACCCTCAGTTCAGCCCCCAGGACCTAAGCATACAGAGTACCAATCCCACCCTCTAGAAAGATCTCTCTCCCACCGTCCTTGCCTGGAAACCTCCCCCACCCAAGCACAGGACCCTCAGACTCAACAAGTAAGGCCCTTCCCTCCATGCAACATCGCTGCACCTTCGCAGCCTTTCTGCCTGCTCCGGACAATCTGTCTTCCTTCGCCGGACAGTCTGTCTCCTTGCCCCGGACAGCCTGTCATCTTCCCTGGACAGCCTCCCACCCTTCCCTGCTGGTCTTTCCCCATCCTTCCCTGCTGGTCCTTCCTCCACCCTTAGCCCCATCCTTCCCTTCCCTACTGGTCCTCCTCCCCTGCCTGGTCCTTCTGCCTTGGTCCTGTCTCTACCCTGCTCTACCCTTCTCCCCTTAGCCTGCTTCCCTTGTTCAGCCTCCACTCCACCCTTCTCCACTGGTCCTGCCTCCCATGTCAAGCCTTTGCGCAGCTTGACCTGCCAGCAACCGATTTGAATCAAAAGGCTGAAATTTGTGAGCAGTCCTCAGGAAAACCCATACAGTGGCTACTCACTTCAAAGTCATGGAAGAAGTCAACCTCGCCAGGTGCATGCCACTTATATGCAGTCGTCAATGCGAACGTTCTAATTTCTGACCGGCTGGGAACTTCATTTGGAGGGGGAGTTTAATTCTGGCAAGCTGGACTTCTAATGAGCATGTATGACTTGCTAATGCATGCAAAAGGGCTTCCTGGCGTTGTTCATCAGGAAGCACAGCCCACCTTTAAAAGCCCGAGAACATAACTGTAAAAGTTCACCCCGCCGCTGGCAAACTGATTTTTGGCCTCACACCAAATTAAGGTCCCTTGCCCACCAAGCTTCCTGCTGCTGGGGGCCCGGAAGATTCCACCCTCTATATTCTTCTTATAATATGGCTACCAAAACTGCATGTAGTACTCGTAAGTGTAGTCTAACCACTGTTCAATAGAGGTTTAGTATAACTTCCCTACTTTTCAATTCTATCCTTCTAGAAATAAAGCCTCAGGTTTTTTTTTTAATGGCCTTGCTAACCTGTGGCACAACTTTCAGTGATTGGTGTATTTGAACTGTGAGATTCTTTTGTTCCTTTACTCTACCTAGACTCGCACCTTCCAGGTAATAAGTGACTAAGTACTTTTAACAAATACTTAGTAATAGGTACTTTTCCTACCAAAATGTACTACATCACATTTATCTGTTGAACTTCATTTCTAATTATTTGCCCATTCTGCAAGTTTAGTAATGTCCTCCTGTATTTTGTTGCCGTCATCTACAGTATTGACTATACACCTCCCCCACAAACCCCACAATTTGATGTCGTCCACAAATTTAAGAATTGTGTTTTTGATTACTAAGTCCAACTCATTAATGCAAATTGTGAACAGAAATTCTTAAAAACTTCTTAATTTTTTTTGGTAGCTATTAAGGATAAACTATTTCCAGTGACAGAAGGTTTGGTAGCCAGAAGGCACAGGTTTAAGATGATAAGCAAAGGAACTAGAGGTGACAAGAAGATTTTTAAAAAATTAATACTGTCCTTCAGAGCTTTTTCCAATAATTTGTCCATCATCAAGATTAGACTGACTGGACAGATCTTACTACCTCTGAGATCCTGCTTATTAATTTATTTCCTAGCTCCCTAAAATGTGCTTGCAGACCTTTTCCCTCTTTCTACCTATCATTGGTGAACCACAGTGTTCGGCTGATCACCCTTCCTCTTCAGGTCATTCTGCAGCTGTTCAGTGACATTGACCCTGGCACCATTGAGGTAACATGCAATCCTGGAATCATGCCTGCGGCCACAGATATGCCTATCTGTTCCCTAACTATTGTACCCCCTGTCACTTGCTCTTTTGACCTTCTTCCTCCCTCTATGTACAGCTGAGCCACCCATGATGTTATTGACTTTGCTCTGATTGTATTCCCCAGAGGAACCCTCACCCTTAACCATTTTTCATAACTGAGTACCGGTTAAAGAGCGAGATGCGCTCAGGAGACTCTTGCACAACCTGCCCAGTTCTTCTTGTCTGCCTGGCAGTTATCAGTTTCTTCCTGACACTCGCACTCCACCACCTCCGAGCTCTCTGATTCTTGAACTAATTGATCAAATGCTAAAAATACTAGACACACAAAAAGTAGTATATAGATACTTAACTTATATACTTGCTTCTCCCACGTTGGTGTTTGTAGAGCTTGCTAACATTGATAATCTATGTGTTCCCAAATGAAGAATACCTCCTTAGGTGAGATACTGGAAGGTGGTCTGCAACCTATGGGACGTAACTTGTAAATTTTGAGAGGAAGTGAATGTGGTGGTGGTGGTGCTGGGGTAGGGGATGGGAGGTGCTTAAAAAAAATCTTACCTGACCAAAGCCATCCAGTTGCCTAGGATTGAAGCCAGAATATATCAGCAGGCAAGTTAACTCGCAGTGCCCTATGAAAAAATAAGAACATGGAGGAAAAGGGACAAAGTGAGTGGGACTATTTATTATTGCACAACCAATTCAAGCTCTATTTCAGGATTTTACCAGAACCACATGCAAATTATTTTACCAGGGACCGGTTATGACTGGGAGTCTGTCATCTCTTTCAGATCAAAGCATGCACAAAGCACAATACTTTGATGGTTAACATGATGGAAAAACACTTTTATATTAGGAACTATGTAGTGTGGAGTACAAATTCAAAACCCATCCTTTCTTATGTTTATGTATAAAAGCAGAGGCAGTCTGTTTGAAGTTCAGCCTCAGATCATAAACCCAAAGGTGCATCTGAACAGCTGTCACACTGACCACTGAAGCGCTGGCATAAGGGGTTTTCTAGAATAGGAAGAGAATGTTAGGAGGGTCATTGGCCAGAAGACACAGGTTTAAGATATTTAACAAAACATCCAGAGGAAAATGGGGAGAATATTTTATATGTAGCAAGTTGTTACAATCTGGGATATAATTCCTGAGAGGATGGTCAAAGTAGATTCATTACTAATGTTGAAAAGGGAATTGGATACATACTTAAATGGGAGTTATTTGCAGGGCTTTGGGAAAGAGCAGGGAAGTGGGTGAAATTATACAGGTCTTTCAAAGAGTCTGCACAGACACAATGGGTCAAATAGCCTCCTTCTGTGCTGCATGACCCTATGATTGTGAAATCAACAACAGCCAATTCCATACCTACACATAAAGAAGGTGAATGACATGTTTAGGTTATTTATCCACAACCAGAAATATTGGCCTGAATGTTCCCATTGGTGATTTGGGGGCGGGGCCCCCTCACCGATGGGAGGAACCCCCAATGTCATCCCGGTCCCTTTAAATTATTAGGAAGGTGGGCAGACAGCAAAATCAGCTGTCCACCCACCGACCTGTTAATGGCAAATTGAGGCCATTACAGAGTAATTAAGATAATTAAAGACCCTGCCTGTCCAGCCTTAAGGTTGGTGGGCAGGCCAGGAGCCCAACGGGCATCTGATAATACATGAAACCTCATCCACTGGCGGGATGAGGTTTCATGTCTGTTTTAAAAAACTTCAATGCATTATGTGATATTTATTAACATGTCCCATCTTGTGTGACATTGTTACATGAGGGGGACATGTTAATAATTTTAAAATTTTTCTATTTTTAAAGTTTTCTGGACTGTCAGTGATCTCCCTGAGACAGCACTTAGTCTCAGGGAGCAGTGCGCTCTTTCGCGCACATGAGCACACTTTGACAGCTTCCCCCAACCCCCTTAATTAATTGGCCACCAAGGGGAAAATTCTGCCCATAAAGGCTCCTAATGCAAAAGCACATAAGATGACCTGGTATCTACCTTGGTAATTTAAAGTCATCGCAGGGATGAATCAAAGAACATGGGGGGAGAAGTTAATTTATGTAGCATCATTAGCAGGCTTGCGATGATTCACTCAGTTAGGCTATGCTGTGGACCACTACCTGCATAGCCTGGACAATGGTCTTCAATAACATTTACGTCATGGCGACATTGTGGCCACTGAATGTCTCCCCTGCTGACATCATGATGTAGCTTTGGATTATGGCATCAGACCACAGGGAGCCTCATCTTAATGCTCCTGTCAACATGAGCATGGGACAGGCTTGATGGCCATTTCCTGCCAATTATTGTATAAATTGGCTGGTATAATATGTAATGGCTGAGTTGGCCAATGTGTGGATTAGATTAACACTGATAGCACAGGGTTAATCCGCATTCCGGCTGAGGCAGACTCAGGGCTCGCCACCTCAACCTACCCATGGTAAAAAAAGTCATAGCACTTTGCCATAGCTCAGCAAATAATCATCAAGGACCTGCCTTAAGACAGTGAGCTCAAGAAGAATAATATGTATTATTTGAAACAGAGGTTAGTCTGGGTTCGAAACACAGGCCAATTTCTTCCCTGCAGACAGGTCATAATCAACAATTATGAGACTTTCGGATGGCTGGTACCTTAAAAGACAAGAGCAACAAGGGTATGCCCGTTATATACCAAAATATAAACTTGTGCAAAAGTGAGTATAGATTGGATTATAATACTATAAGAATTAACTTAATTAACAGCAACAAAGCTAGCTTTGTAGTAAAACACTAAGGGCAGGATTTTTAGGTTGGTGTGCGGGTGTGATTGGCAGGCCTGGGAGTAGCCAGGGAATGGACCGCCACCCGCGATGGGCCCCCGGCTGCAATTTCACACGGGTTGGCCAATTAACGGCCAGCCAGTGTGAAGCGCTTGGTGAAATGCTCAGCGCTGCCAGGGTGGGGGGTGGGTGGGGGTGGGGGTGGTGAGAGGAGGGTGGGCACTAATGTAATTGTGGGTGTGGGCGAGCACTGAATGAAAGTTCCCTGAAGGCAGAGAGCTGCCTCAGCGAGCTGAAGACTTTAAAAGTATTACATTTTAAAATCAGAACAAAACGTCCAAGCATCACAAACAGTCACCTGAACATCTGTGCATAGATTTTTTTTTATTTAATAAGGGAAAGCTCATCCCGCTCTTGGATGAGGTTTCATGAAAAATGCAAAGGCTGCCTGGCCGATTCACCCATCTGCCAACCGTGAGGTTGGACAGACCATGAAAAATGAGGGACAATTATAACGTTAATGGGCTTGATTGCCCTCTTAATTGTTGGCGGGCCCGCTTCCGACTTTCACATACACTCACCGACTGAAGTATCCCGTGAGTGAGGGATGATGTTGGGGTGCTTGCCGGACATCATCACATGCTATTTTACGCTTGAGCGGGTCAGGCGCGTGCCTGCATGCCAACTTAAAAATTCGCCCTAAGAAACTTTGGGGGAAAAATTGGATACCCTGAAAAAAAGGATGAGGGATTGCAATGCTTGATTAACCCCTGTCTCTTCTTTCTGATACAGGCAGCACACAAACTTCGTGCTGCCTGCTCATTTATATGATTGTAGCGTGCAGGCAGCCCTAAATGTCCTATTGATTGGCTGCACATCTCAGCAGGGAGTCCAAATTCATGCAAGGAAGCATTATTTAAAGCTAGCTGTACTAATTAAAGCCAGACCGCACTCTTAAAGGGGATGTGCATTCTGGTTGCAGCAGGTGCTGGAAGTGGCTGGGGGAGAGTGCCAAGCAGGAGAACACCAAATAATGGCACAACAGTTCAGAGAGCATGCTCCAAGGTTCTCCAATGCAGCATTGTAGCCCATGGTGCAGAAAGTGAACAGGATGAGCGAGGTCCTCCATTCTCAGGGGACCAGGGGAACCTCCAGACAGACACTGCAGAGACAGTGGGAGCGGACAACCACCGTGATCAAAGCCAGCTGCGTAGCCCTGAGGGCCTAGATGCAGAATCACAAGAAGTTCAATGAACTCACACAAGCTGTCAAGATCAGTGAATGCATTTCGAAATGCCACACCCTTACTAATGCGTCACTAGCTTCGTACTGTTCAATTTAGCAACTCCCTTCACTCACCTGCCAGCAATCTCTTACCAACTACGACTCATAACCCCACATTCATAGGCCAGGATTTGGCCCTTATCGGGTGGGCTGTGGGGGGGGGGGGGGCGGGGGGGGTGTGTGTGTGTGTGTGTGTGTGTGTGTGGTGGTGGTGGGTGGAGGTGTGGAGGAGAGGTCAGGAAGCCGACTGCCGCCCACGATCGGGGCCAGACCGCGATTTCACGCGTGCTGCAGCGCTCAGTGTGCTGCCTGTGTGTGGGGGGAGGAGGGTGAGCAGGGAATTTTGCACAGGAAAAGCTCCCTGAGGCACAGAGCCCCCTCAGGGGCCTGAAGATATAAAAAATCAAGAATAAAGATTTAAAAAAATGTTATAAAACCTGTCCCCTCACGTGATTCTGTCATATGAGCAGGGACATGTTACTAATGAAAAGTTAAAACTTCTATTTTATTTTTATTTGCTGTTGGAAACCTCATCCACAGGCAGGATGAGGTTTCCTAAAAAATGCAATGGCCGCCTGGCCTTTTTGCCTGCCTGCCTGTAAGGTTGGACAGGCAGCGAAAAATTACATTTAATTGGTACTTTAATTGCCTTAAAAGGCCTGCTAACTGTCGATGGGCACACGGTCGACTCCTGCGTGCGCCCGCTGACCGAAATATCGTGTGATGATCGTGCGTCATTTTACGCTCGTTCGGGTCAGGCACGCGCCTTCCCAATGTGGTAAAACTTCTGGTCATAATTTTACCTCACCTTCACTTAGCGCAGCTGCAAACCTCACACCCACATGTTATTGCTTGCACACTGTGTCAGCTATTCAATTATGATTGGCACCTCTCCCAAACAGATTGTACCATGCTCACTGACACACTTTCCTCTCTCCGGTAGAAGGTGGTGCACAACTGCAGTCAGCAGCACTTAACAAACAGGGACAGGCATGGCTGCATGTCCTTACCTTGTTGGGACAGACAGTGCAGCCATGACTGAATCTGTGGCTATTGGTGAAATAATCATGGAATGCTCATGCCTCGTCCTCTTTCTCACATTCATACTTCCTCCCTCACTACACAATCTCTTCTGATTTACAAGCTCCAGATGGTCTAAGCAGGCAAGTCTTGCTTTCTCCCCTCCTCTCACCACAGCATCATCCTTGTGCCCTTCTCCTTTCAGATACCCATGAGCTACAATTTGGCCAGGTAGTGGTTCAGGAGCAAGAGGGTGAAAAAGAGACTGACGATGAAAAAACATTGCCACTCGATCTGATAGATTGTTGGGTTACTGAGACACCCTGCGAGGCCCTTCGCATTTTGGGATCTACAACCATGATGGCTACAGTCTGAACTTGCTGAGATTGCATGACCTCAGTCTGAGCTTCCGCTGCAGAACTCAAATGTTGGGTTGGTTTCTGCTTGTGCTGCAATAAAAGCTGAGGCACGGCCATCAGACACTGCATCGTGGGTGGTCCACACTTGTAATAATGGAATTAGCCACCAGTTCAACAATGGGAAGGATGTGCTCCAGCTCTGCACAAAGCCCTGTGCAAGATTGACGTTGGATGCCTTCATGCTGCTTGACAGCGACTACAGGCTTTCTGGTAGGTTTCCCAATGCACCAAACATTTCTTGGCTTGTCAGCTCAAATATTGGCAATGCGTGTACTTTAGAGGGTAGCTTTGATCTGGTGAAGTTTCAGGTACTAGAGACTTGCAGGCAAGGCAGTGCAGAGGTTAAGGTAGTGCAGGTGCCTGCTCGGCTAAGTTCTGCTGCAGAAGACTCAGATGAGGACTTTGATGGGGCAGTGTCCAGAAAAAGGCCAATGGATGTGTGCACAGAAATGCCACACACCCACCAACCCCCAAAACAGGACCCCCTCCAAAAGCCCCAGAGGACTCCCTCCACAACCCTGACCCCCCCACAGGCGCTCCCCAACTAAACCCCCAATCCCACATGGGACCCCCTACCTACCACGGGTACCCCCCACTGCTCACCCCTCCCCTCCCACTGACCAACCTCGACCACCTGACCCCCTGCTGACCACCTGACCTCCCTGCTGACCACCCCCCACTGATCACCCCCCCTACTGACTACCCAACCTCCCCACCAACCACCCCCCTCACTGACCACCCCCGAACACCTGACCCACTCACTGACCATCTGAACCCCACCGCCCATTGACCGCCTGACACTTCCACTGACCATCCCACACTGACCACCCTCCCCCACTGACCACCTGACCTCCCCCACAGGCCACAAGCCACTGATTATTCGACCCCCACCCCAATGACCATTTGACCCCCCCGACTGACCTCCCGAGCCCCCCCACTGACCACCCTGCACTGACCACCTGACCGCTCCCACTGACCACCCCCAGTGATCACCCCCCACTGATCACCCAACCCTCCCACTGACCACCTGACTCCCCCCACCAACTAATCCCCTGACCCCTTGATCTACTGACCCCCCATGGCCCCCCTCCACCCCTGAATCCTGTTCACTTACCTTACAAACTTACCTTCTACCTGAACCCTTAAAGTGGCTGGCCCTTTAAACTTACCTGCTTTATGGCAGCTAGTGCTGTAAAAAGGGTGTGTGGCTTCCTTACCTTCGACTCAGCTGCCCTCAACACAAGGCCTCAGGAACCCACTGAATAGTTCTCACCATGCCCAAGTCAGAGGGTCGAGTGAGAAAGGAGTGGGTGGACTTCGTGATAAAAAACTAGCAGCAGAGCAGCAATTCGACTCTGGTTGCCACTCCACAGAAGTTATGGGCCATTAACTCTCTTTCTCTCTCCACAGACGGTGCCAGACCAACTAAATTTTTCCAGCACTTCCTGTTTTTATTTCTGTTTTCCAGCATCCGCAGTGTATTGCTTTTATTTTAGTTGGTCATGTTTGTTGGAGGCCAATTATCTTAGCTCCACGACCAGGCTGCAGTATTTCCTCACGGCAGTGTCATAGGGCCAACCACCTTCAGCTGCTACATCATAAGGTCAGAAATGGGTATGGTCACTGATGATTGCACAGTGTTCAGTTCCATTCACACCTCCTCAGATATTGAAGAGAGAAGTGCCGGGCAGTGATCATCTCCAACATCTCCCCTCAGCATTCAACAACATTAACATTAATGAATCCCCCCCCACTATCAATATTGTGGCGTCACCATTGACCAGAATATGAACTGGACCTGCCACATAAATACTGTGACTCTCCAAAACCCATCCACCATCTACAAAGTACAATTCAGGAGTGTGATGAAATACTCTCCACTTATCTGGTTGAGTACAGGTTCAACAACACTTAAGAAGCTTGATACCATTCAGGACAAAGGAACCACCTTGAATGGCATCCCATCCATCATCTTAAACATTCACTCCCTCCACCACCATTACACTGTGGCAGCCGTGTGAACCGTCTGGAAGAAGCACTGCAGTAACTTGCCAAAGCTGATTTGACAGCCCCTTCCAAATCTGTAACCTCTACTGTCTAGAACAACAAGGGCTGCAGATGCCTGGGAACAGCACCATCTGTAAGTTCTGCTCCAAGTCACACTCTATATATTGTCATTCCTTCAATGTTACTGGGTGAAAATCATGGAACTCCCTCCTTAACAGCACTAACAATCTTCCTTCTAATTCTTTTGTGGAGGGCACAGGCAATTTATTGAAGTGCACAGCCCCTTTAAACTTTTTTTGCGCTGCTGCTCACGTGAGATAATTTAAAAGGGCCTGTCTGTTGTGTGGCCTGCACATTGGTGAAGCCGGCTATCCTGGTAAGCCACATGCTTGCTCCACCTGCCTCTCTCTGGCAGGAGAGAAATGAAATGTATTCAGCTCTCTTTGTATGCAGAGCCGCAGTGACTTCTCTCATGAAACAGTGAACAGCAACTGAGAGATTGTGGAAATATCACCTGCTCCATCCTGGAAGGAGCCTTAGCCCCAAAAATTAATTGCCATGATGACCTTCACAGCCACTGACAATGCCCTGCTCTGAAACTGCATTTCTGCCTGAAACATTTAAGTGAGCAGCTCCTTATTGAAGCGGATACATCATACACGCGGTTACTTGCTGAGGCTGGAGAATTGTTCCCTGAACACTCTGGGTGGATATATCCTCTTCCTGAGAGCCCTTCTCCCCCTTCTCTTCTCTCTCTTTAAGCAGCTTGTCCTCCTCCTCTCTGTCTCTACTGATTCTTCCTGACATGCAGGTCAAGAGGGATATAAAATACTGCATCCCTGACTAGGAGCAAGGGGTTTGAGCAGAGCCCTTGGAGTTAGAAACTAAGACCTTCATTATGTGCCACAGCACTCACTGTGGACTTCAGCTACTTTAAATAGCAGAACAAATGAGCAAATCTTCCTAGTATCTCAGCAGCAGCCAGTAGAAACCAATCAGCAACTAACCTGAAAGTATTTGATGATTCTTTGGGGGGGCGAGGGGGACTTGGGGGGTTGGGTGTTAAGGGCAGGGATACTTCCTGCTGGTGAATGATTGTTTAGCTCTACAAGGTTAAGAGAAGGCATTAGCAGGAGCATTCAGGTCAAAATGGCACCACTAGAGTCACACTGACTGATGTGACTACTCTGCTTACTTTTGATGCATGCTCCTAGCGGCTCCGCTCATGCCCCACCCAAAATGGAGTCAAGCGTGGCCCACTCTGGAAGTGTGTGCAAGTGGTGTGAGCGCCATTTTGGTAATGGGACAACACCTGTAGTGCTGAAAATATGCACGCTCCACAATCAAATGTGCCCGTGAAATGATAAGACAATTGAAGTGCTGCACCGGAGAGACAGGCTCCAATTGTGGCCTAATGGGATAGGCATAAACAGAGAAACCTTGGAGAGGTAAGAGATGAGGCCTATTGTCCTTACTGATCCAGACAAACTATTTGTACAACTGTACAGACAAAGGGAATTGCACATGGTGCCATGGTCACTTCACATCCTGTGACCAAATGTCGGTACATTACGAAACATAAGAAATAGGAGCAGGAGCAGACCATGCAGTCCCTTAAGCCTCTATCATTCAATAAGATCACGGCTGATCTTTGACAACTCTGCCTTCCTGCCCAATCCCTGTATTCTTTGATTTCCCTGGGACTGATTCTTCGGCTTGGTGAGTGGGGGCGGGGCCTGCTCGCTGAGGTGTAAAACGATGTGCAGTGACGTCGGGGGTGCGTCCTGACATCACTGCTTGTCATTCCGATTTTCAGTCCGGCAGTCAATCACCGGGATTGGCTGCGCGCCTGCCGAACTGTCAAAGGCCTATTAAGGCCATTTAAATAACAATTAAACTAATAAACTGAGCTGCCCGTTCAACCGTAAGGTTCGCGGGCAGGCAAAGAGCCCAGGAGGCCTTTGCATTTTTCATGGAGCCTCATCCACGGTGGGGGATGAGGTTTAATGAAGGGTCTATAAATTAAATAAATCTTTTCATTAAAGTTTGTAGACATGTCCCAGCTCATGTCACTGTCACATGAGGGGACATGTCTTAAATTTTTTTTCCTTTCTTTATATTAAAATCTTTGGAATTTAAACTAATCTCCCTGAGGCAGCTTTATGCTTCAAGGAGCGCTCAGCACTTCTGGGTGCGCGTCACGCTGGGCAGGCCTTAATTGGCCCGCCCATTTAAGATGGCAGCATGGACCTGATTGGGTCCGTGTCCGCCCACGCACAATCCCCCCCCCCCCCACCTCAATGAATGAGCATCCACAACCCTGTGGGTAGTGAGTTCCAAAGATCCACAACCCTCTGAGTGAAGAGGAGGCATAAAAGTTTTGAATGTACAGAATCACAGAATGGTTATGGTGCAGAAGGAGGCAATTCGACCTATTGTGCTTGCACTGGCTCTTTGAAGGAACAATTTACCTAGTGCCACTCCCTGACCTTCTCCCAGTAGCCTTGCACATTCTTCCTTTTCAGATAATAATCCAATTCTCTTTTAAATGCCTGAATTGGACAGCCTCCACCACGCTTTCAGCCCATGCATTCCAGATCCCAGCCACTTGCTGCATGGAGAAGTTTATCCTCATGTCCCCATTTCTTCTTTTTCCCACTACATTAATTGCGTGTCCCCTTGTTCTTGACCCTTCCAGCAAAAGGAACAGTTACTCCCTATCTACTCTGTCTGGAGCCCTCTTGATTTTGTATACCTCTATCAAATCTCTTCTTAACCTTCTCCTCTCAAGGAAAACAGTTCCAACCTCTCCAATCTAACTATATAACTGAAGTTTCTCATACCTAGAACCATTTTTCTGAACCTTTTCTGCACTCTCTCTAATGTCTTCATATCTCTCCTAAAGCATGGTGCCCAGAACTGGACACAAAACTCCAGTTAAGGCTAAACCAGTGTTCTACGCAAGTTTAACATAACATCCTTGCTTTTGTGCTCTATATCTCTGTAATAAAGCTTAAAATGCTGCATGCTTTATTAACCATGCTCTCAGCCTGTCCTGCTGCCTTCAATGACTTATGCACATAGATGCCTGGTTCTCTCCATGTTATTCCTACCAAAATGAATCACATCACACTTCTCTGCATTAAATGTGAGCTCAGGTGTAAGCTGAAAAAAAGATACCAAGGATCCATTCAGCGGCTGACCTGTAAGTAACGAGGACATATATCTATTGCGCATTTACCACCACTGATGTTTCAATATAGCATAAAGGACAGAAAATATGCGAATCTTAGAGCCCTTAATAAAATAGTAAAGCCGCTGGCACTAGACGCTTCGATCTAATATTTAAAAAGATCAACCTGAGTAGCTTACACTGAGAAACTGAAGTTAGACTGTAATCTTTCTGTCAGTGTGGCATAAGGATCACGCTGCACCAAATGCAGAGTGTGCAATATAATTACTCTATCGACGAATACAGTATTGACAGGTAAAGCAGTCCTGTCTTACAGCTGTCTCTATTACACAAGCACTGCAGACTTGTGGGACTGAATCACTGCCTGAGTAAGCATTCCTTTTAAAACTAATGTTCCCACAGACAAGGTGCCCTTGACTGGCACCTATTTTATTTCAACTGCTTAGCTAGGTGAAGCTGACATTCCATGTGATGTCACCTTCTCTAACTGTGCTGCACAAGAACAAAAATCCAAAAAACAACAAATAAAAAACAAGGTAATGCTTGGAGAAGCCAAAACAAAGCACTGCCAATGCTGGAAACCCGAAATAAAAGCAGAAAATGCCGGAAACACTCGATCAGCCAATCAGTCAGGATCTGCGGAGAAAGGAATAGAGTTTAAGTTTCAGATCAATGACCTTTCGTCAGAACTGGAAGATGTTAGGGATTAACAATTCTTAAAGCAAGGGCAGAGTCAGGGAGAATGGTGGGTAGGGGTTGGGTGGTCGCCAACATGGGGGCAAGAAAAGCACAACAGTGAAGGTCTGTGATAGGGTAGAGTGCAGGAGTGATTAAACAACAAAGGGATGATAGTTAAGACAAAACGGGGTGGTAATAGGACAAGTAAGAGAAGCAAAAGGTGGGTCTAGAAGAGATTAGAACAGGATTACAGAGGGGAAGAGAGGCATGGGGCTGAATTTCACACTGGGGGCAAGGTCCTCATCCTGGCCTAAAAGTCAGGGGTGAGCCCACCTCCAGTCATTTAATGGCCGTGGGGTTGTTAATTGGCTTGAGGCGAGATTTCTGTCCCAATCGGGGAGGAAGTCCCGCTTCTGAGAGCTGCTGGCTAATCAAATTGTCGGCAGTGCTATGGTCCGAGCAGCACCTCTGGGAGCGGTGGCAACATCTGGGATTGCAGCAAGTCCCAGAGGGAAGCGTGCTGTGATGGAGCCAGACTTGAAGGTAAGCCTGGGGTCTAACCAGAGCCAGGCTGGCAGGCCCCAGTGAGCAGTTGGGGGGCAGGGGCGGGGGGGATGTGTGTGTGGATATGGTACAGGGAGGGGGAAACACAGGTGGGGTGTGGAATATCTTGTGTGCGGCCTTCATTTGACATCCCATTTTGCCCGGCACCCAGTCCACCAGGTTTCACTGGGTAGGCAGCACATTTGGCGCTGGCCTCTTCCCGCTGGGGGGAAAATACTAGCAATGGCAGGAGGAAGCCCTTAAGTGGCCACTGATTGGCCACTTAAAGGCCTCAATTGGCCTATCGACAAACGGGACTACTGATGCCTCTCCTGTTGCTGATATAGCTGTAGACAGGTGGGTAGGCACTGGTAATGGTGCTGCTAGCATGGTGCACAATTTTACAGCCTCCCTTCCTCCTGCTATCCAATACCCAATGCGGAGGCATAAGATTCAGCCCGTGGAAAAGGCTCCCATGGTTTGTAAAAGTGGCACAGAAAGATGAGTGGATCCCAGGGGTGTGGACTACCCCACCGGCCATATACCAATAAGGAACTTTCACCTCAAGCACCCACCCAGCCTCCCCATCACTCTCAGTGGCTGTGGTACAACCATCTTCCATTAACAACACCTGCTGTCTGTGAAAAGAAAAGCGCGGGTTATGATCTAACACTTACAAAGGGCTGGTAAGCAGAAGGGAATGAGGGAAATCATATGTTTTTATGCTTCAAGCAAATAGAAAAAAATTGAAATAATCTAAATGTCAGATGACAAACTGCAAAAAGGACACCTTAAATTGTTTATATTCCATATGTGGTGCAATATAAGGGATCTGTGATTCCTGTGTAAAAAGCAGTGAAATAAATTAGAAGTAACATTCACACCACACAAATGCCAGGCAATGACCACCTCCAACAAGAGAGAATCTAACCATCTGCCCTTGACATTCAATGACATTACCATCACTGAATCCCCCCCACTATCAACATCCTGGGGTTTATCATTGACTAGAAATTGAACTGGGCCAATCATATAAATACTATGGTTACAAAAGTAGGTCACAGACTGGGAATTCTGCGGTGAGTAACTCACCTCCTGTCAGGAGTGTGATGGAATACTCTACACTTGTCTGGATGAATGCGGCCCCAGCAACACTCAAGGAGCTCGACACCATCCAGGACAAAGCAGCCCTCTTGATCAGCACCCCATCCACCAACTTAAACACTTACTCCCTAACTGCAAATGAAGGACCATCTACTAGATACACTGCAGCAACTCATCAAGCCTCCTTCGACAGCACCTTCCAAACCCGTGACCTCCACCACCTAGAAGGACAAGAGCAGCAGATGCATAGGAACACAACGACCTGCAAGTTGCCCTCCAAGCCACACACCATCCTGATTTGGAAATATATCGCCGTTCCTTCGCTGACACTGGGTCAAAATCCCGGAACTCCCTCCCTAACATCACTGTGGGTGTACCTACACCAGGTGGACTGCAGTGGTTCAGGAAAGTGGCTCACCACCATCTTCTCAAGGGCAATTAGGGATGGGCAATAAATGCTGGCCTAGCCAGCTTCACCCACATCCCATGAAAGAATTTTAAGAAGTGCTGCAGTGGAAATCTCAGTTGACTGCTGGATCCTACCATCTGTTGCTGTCCACAATAAAGTCAGCCACTGGCAAAACAAACAGGAATACAATAGAAACGTTTTACTCCTGTCTCATATTTGTGGTTTGCTGCCACTAACACTTCACTCTACATAAAAAGTTTATTTAAACATAATCCACTAAATATGTACAAAAATAATTGACAACATATCAGAACAATATTCTGTGGTTAAAGGCCAAACTGTAATTTGAGATTCTATAGTAAAATGAAAATAGATTTTAAAGGTATAGCTGTACAGAAAGAGAGGAGACCTGCCCCAACTCGCCAAACGTTACCACCAACTGGGCTGGAGGGTGTTTAAAATCCACCCATTGTTATTTATCTTGTCCATATTCTTTAGGATCCTGTGCTTCAGTAAAAATGTAGCAATCTATTTTAGTACCTTTAGTAGTACAAGAATATATCATATTGAATATGAATATCTTGCTTAGCATTTTATTATTGCTATTAGAATCTAGGAAGAAATAAGGAGCGGGAGGAGTCATTTAGTCAATCAAACCATCCCACAGGCCATTTATGCACAGTCCTTTTTACCACAGACTCTGCTTGTCAAATTAAAACTCCTGAGGGAACTTTGCTTGTGATTCAGTTAGTAAAAGCCTTGCCTATGTGAGCCATCCAGACAAGAAAGTTGCAGATTTAATTCTCAGTCTATGTTGAGTTAGTTGATCTCAGTTTTCAGAATTAGGAACACAGGAGGAGGCTATTTGGCCCATCACATCTGTTGTGTGGAAGAGTTAACTAATTTGTTCCACACCCCTTACTCTTCCCTTTCAAATATTTATTCAATTCCCTTCTGAAGCAGCTATTGTATCTTCTTTCACCATCCTTTCTGGCAGCACATCCAGCTCATAATAATTTATGCATACATTTTTTTCTACGTGTCGCCTTAGGTTCTTTTGCTATTAGCCACAAATGTCTGTCCTCTAATTACCCACCCAACCGTCACTGGAAACAGTTTCTCTTCATTTACTCGATGAATGTTTTTGAATTGAGATAGCCTCAATAGCCCTGTCGTAAATCAGTCACGGTGCCTGCCCTTAGTTGCTCTCTGATGACCTGTGGCCTGAATTTTTAGCGTGGCGCAGGGATGCGATTGGCAGGTCTGGAAGTGAATGTGAATTCCACCTCTGTCTGTGAATGGCTCCTGACCTCGATTTCACGCCGGCTGACCAATTAACTGCTGGCCAGCGTGAAATGTGCGTGAAAATGTGTTCAGCATTGCTGGCGGAGGGATGGAGGAGGAAAAGGGTGGGCGCCAGGACCAATGAGGGCGCAGGTGGGGGCTTTGAAACTTGGTAGGGAGCTCCCTGCTGACGATAGATATTGAGGAGCCTCAGGGAGCTGCATTAACATTCTGTGGGTTTCACTGCATCAAGACGACATTCTGGTGTTACTGTCAGCGTTGTGGCATCTGAACCTGTAGCCCATGCCAGGCGGGATGGAAATGCTTGTAGCTGGTTTGCCACCACCCCACCCATGCCCCCTCCCCTTCCAATGATTGCCTGTGGGTTCTAATTGAGGCAATGTGCGCCCACTGCGAGATTTTGCTGCTGCGAGACGGTACGAAGAGACCACCTCACCCAAGAAGGCCTGGATGGAGGTGGCAGTCCAGGTGAGCGGGCATGATGTTGTTCGCCATTCATGGTTCCAGTGCAGAAAAAGGGTCAATGACCTTCTGCGCTCTGCCAGGGTGAGTACTGACTCCATTTGGAACTGTGGATATGTGGGTGGCAGGACTTGTTGGTGCTCATGGGTGTAAAATGCAAAGCCTAAAATGGCACATCCCCCTGTAGTGATTGTAAGTAAAACCTTTCATACTGTTTTGGGGACAGATTGTACAGATGAATCAGTCCTAAGTGCGGGTAATCTTAGGGGAGGAGCTTTCTAGCCTTGGTCTTGGTACAAGTATGTAGTTTCATCAGGAGCTCTGTAAATAAAGTTTACTGTTTCTAACAAGAAACCTGTCCGATATACAAAGTTTGTTACAATTTGCTTCGAGGATAAATAGCTCCGATATTGCACCTTGCCTCGCGAATGTGAGTATTTTGATTTTCCAGGGAAGAAAGAAAAGTATACTCACCAGTCATGCCACCTTTGGCAGAATTGACCTGTATGACTTGTCCATGGAAAACTGGAGTCAGTACATAGAGCACTTAGGTTTCTATTTTGTGGCGAATGAAATAATCATGGAGGAGAAACAGAAAGCAAATCTTCTAAGTGTCTGCGGGAGAAAGACATACAACCTCATCCATATTCTGATGGCCCCAAATGCGCCAAACTCCAGATCCTTTAATGAGCTAGTAGACCTTGTGAAGGCACATTTTCAGCCTAAGCCATCGGTGATCATGCAAAGATTTAAGTTCAGCTCTAGAGTAAGGGTGAGTCAATCGCAATGTATATTGCGAAGTTAAAACAGTTGACTGAGCACCGTGACTTCAGAGGCATGTCTAAATGACATGTTGCGAGATCGTTTGGTTTGTGGCGTACATGACGACGCCATTCAGCGCCGTTTACTTGCAGAAGTTAATACAGACCTGAAGCGCCATGGAGATAGTGCTAGCAATGGAGAGTGCTGAGAGGGACTCGCGGGCTTTGCAGAGTGTGCAACACAGCACCGTTCTTCAGTTGGAGTGGGAAACTACTGCCAGGCGTGGAGCTAAAAGCAGGGAGACGACAGTGGGACACGGTCCCCACCATTCGAAAAATGAAAAGTAGTACCAGAAGCATCGCACCAGCGATTCAGAACTTAAATTGTCACCGATGTGAGGGTAATCATATACTTGAAACCTGCAGATTTAAAGAGGCAGAATGCCACCATTGTCTCAAAAAGGCCATGTTGTAAAACAATGCAGGGTGAAATCAAGACAGCCCATTCAGACAGCAGGCCAAGGTCATTAAAGTGTACAATGTAGATGAACCAGAAGCCGCTGGTACTGATATCCACTTCCTATACAATCTTAATGCAAGGGAAACTGAACCAATCACTGTTATCCTTCAAGTAAATGGGAAGCCACTAGTCATGGACATTGACACAAGAGCATTGACCACAGTGGTGAGAGAACACATCTTTAAATACCTCAGCGAAAGTACCCAGCCATTGAATCTGGAGCAAGCCATGGCTCAGCTGAAGACGTACACTGGAGAGGCAATGCAGGTGAAAGGCATTATCTCTGTACCTGTATTCTACTGGCAACAGACAGCTCAGCTGCCTGTAATTGTTGTAACAGGTGAAGGACCTAGCCTTCCGGGCTGTGATCGGTTGAAAGGAATTAAACTCAGAAATTTTTCAAGTCAGAACAGGAAAAAAATCCTGAGTTGACAAAGGAATATGATGGTGTCTTTTAGAACGAGATAAAAGAACTGGAGGGCTTTCACACGATGCAAGGGTCCCTCAGGTTCCATGAAAAGAAGTGAATTGAATAAAGCGCCACTCTGAACCAACTGAAGAAACAGTTGACAAAAAAACTCAAGAGGAAACCAAAAGATACAAAAAAGAGACAGAAGAACTGAAGAATCAGTTGATTGAGACAAAAGAGGCATTAGAAGGAAAAGTCATGGAACTTTCCAAGATGTGAATGGGTCAACCCCAAACTGAACAAAGTTAAGATTTCACCAGAGAGAAATTTGGCCAACTGCGAAATCAAAATAAAGGACAAAACAAAACTCTGTAATAAACACAAGAAGGGAAAAACAGAAATCAAATCTGAAAGGCCCATAAGATATGTCTCCAGACCCCTCTCTGCAGCTGAGAAGGTTACTCACAACTTGAAAAAGAAGGCTTATCTGTAATATTTGGGGTAAGGAAATTCCATCAAAATTTGCATGGTCGACATTTCACCATAGTGTCAGTTCACAAGCCACTAATGGGTTGATTTAGTGAAGGTGAAGCAATTCCGCTGATAGCCTCTGTCAGAATTCAAAGATGGTCTTTGATTTTGTTGGCGTATGAGGACACCTCTATGCACCATCCGGGTGTGCATATAGCAAATGCAGAAGCCCGCAGTTGTCTTCCTTTGCCAAATACCGTTACACATCCTCCATTGCTTCAAGAAGTTGTACTTGTGTTGAATTTCCTGGATTCCTCGCCAGTCTGTGTGAAGCAGATAAAGAACTGGACAAACGGGGTCCAATTTTATCAAGAGTCTGAGAACTAGTAATGCAAGGATGGTCAAATGCACAAGTCTCTGAAGAGTTAAAACCATTTATGCCTGTAAATCTGAATTAAGTTGTCAAGATGAAATCTTGTAATGGGGAGCAAGAGTTGCCATCCCTTCACAAGGAAGAGAACCACTCTTGACCAGAGCTTCATATCCAGGCATTTTGAAAACGAAGATGCTCGCACAAAGTTATATCTGGTGGCTAGGTATAGACATTGATATAGAAAAAATGGTTAAACACTGTCTCCAGTGTCATCAACAACAGAAGTTGCCCGTTTCAGCTCCACCACATCCATGGGAGTGGCCTGGTCAACTCTGGGTTAGACTACATACAGACTACATAAATCCAATTTTAGGTACCATGCTTTTAGTGGTCATCGACGTGCATTCTAAATAGATGGATGTGAATGAAGTGAGATCACCTACATTGTGTGCAACTATTCAAAAGCTGTGCCAATGTTTTAGTGTACATGGCATACCAGAAGTCATTGTTTCAGATAATGGTACTGTCTTCACTAAGTCTGAATTCCAGAGATTCATGAAACGAAATGGGATTATACATGTCAGAACAGCACCACATCATCCCTTATCCAATGAGCTAGCAGAAAGGGCAGTACAAACTTTTAAAACAGGCACTAAGAAATTATCCAAAGGAAGGTTAGAAACACAAATTTCAAGATTTCTTCTCAACTATCACATGACTCCTCATGCAACTACAGATTCAACACTCTGAATTACTAATGAAACACCGCCTTCGAACAAGATTGAGCCTGGTTTTCCCTAACTTAGAGGGGAAAGTGGAGTTGTCAGAAAGTGAATCCATGATGTTCACATTAAAGATCGAAAATTTACTGTGGGAGAGAGAGTTTTTGTGAGAAACCTAGTTGGGTTCCTGGCATAATCATTTCTGAAACAGGACCATCGTGATATCAAGTAGAAGTGGAAAACAGGATTGTTAGGAAACATGTGGTTCATCTAAGAAGTAGAGAAACACCCCAACAACCAGTTACTCTACCTGAAATTGAACCTTTGATCCCTGAGGTACCAGATCAACACAGAACAGACATACTTGATGTCTGTTGAAGTAAATAATTCTTAACTGCCATTGTTTAAGGATGTCCCTGATGCTGCAATTCCTGATCAAGTCGATCCAGTGGAAGAATCTCAAGTTGTAGAGTTGTGTCGCTCTACCTGAATCAGAAAACCACCTCAAAGACTTAATCTATGAGCTGTATTTATTTGTATATGTTATGGGTTAAGATCTCTGTCTTCATCCTTCAATGAGTACCCCCCCCCACCCACCTTGTCAGAGTCAGACTGTGCATTGTGCACAGACAACAACAATAAGGGAAACGTGCTCAGGAGGATATTGAAGTGACCCCACAGTGTGGTCCAGGCAGTGAAACCTCACCTTGAGTAGGCCTGCAGTCCTCTCAAATACTGCCCTTGTGGAGGCAAACTGCAATTATAGCTCTCCTCAGCTCCTGTCCTTGAACCTAAATGTTCAGGGCCACTGTGACCTTAAGAGCCCCTGTCATCAGGTGCCCGTCTATACAGTGAGAGGTGATCTTTGGACCAATCATCTCGCATAGGGAGGAGATAGTCTCCCTGGAGAGGCGGGGCCTCTTCAGCACTGAACCTCAGACATGTTTAGGTAGCAGGAGTGCTGCCTGTCGACACTGCCTGCTGGATAATGGTGCCTTCTCTGGACCCTTCTGTCTTGCACTTCCTGCTGGCCCTGCATCCCTTCTGGCTGCGCCTCCTGATCCATGGGTCCCACTCTGGGACGCAGCCTGAGGGCAACTGGCCTCCTCTGCCTTTATGGCCCTCTCCTCCTCTTCTGAGGGGGTCCCTCCTGCAGAGTAGACAATCCCCATTTTTAAAAAAGACGATTGCACAGGATAGCGCAGTGAGGGGACCTCTCGGCAGAAAGCCTCTACAAATGCTGAGAAATCAAAGAGCTCTCCAGAACCCAGAAAAAAATGAGAGAAGCTCTCTGTAAACCAACCTCAACCAACTTGCATCAAAACTCCTACCTACTCACCTGGTCAAGAACCTGTGTGCCTTTTATCCTATCCTGGATATAGAAATCATGAAAAATGTGACAGCCGCCTGGCCGAGTGGTCCATGCGCCAGCTGTAAAAGTGCACGGGCTACTCAAAATCTGAGATAATTGCTGTTTAAATGGCCTTAATTTACCCTTTAACTGTCGGTCGGCCGCTTTGCACGCCTGCCGACTGAAATCTCACGAGGTGGCTCAATAAGTTGGGGACCCCCTCCCGATGTCATCGCGTGCCATTTCGCCAAGGATTAGGGCTGCCACACGTCCACTCCGCGAGCACTGCAAAATTCAGGCCTGAGTGTGGGTATCAGGCCTGAAGAGGGTGGATGAGGGCACCAGCAGCAGGTTTTAAGTAAGTGAATGCGACCTTGCTAATTGGTAAAGAAAAGGTGCAAAAGTTTGCTGAGACCACTTAGTGATTTCCACTACTGATCATTGCTCATCTCCTACCTTGCCTCAGCTAATCTGCAGCTGAATCCCTTACCTACATCACTGTTACCTCTCAACTTGATAATTCCAATGTTCTCTTGGCTCATATCCCATTTTCCATCTTTCATATACTTAAGTTCCTCAAAACTCTGCAGCCTAGACCCTAACTTGCATTAAGTCCTATTCACCCATTACCTGTGCTTGCTGGCCTACACTGGGCTCCAAATCCAGCAATACCTTGATCTTAAAATTCTCACCCTCCTTTTTATTCCTGCTAAAGCCTTGCCCCTAACTATCCCTGTCACCTCCTCCAGCCCAACAGCCCACCAGGTTCTCCATGCTCCTCCAATTCTGACCTTCTATGCATCCCTGATTTGAATCACTCCACTATTGGCAGCTGTGCCTTTAGCTGCTTAGACCTGAAATTCTCTCCTGAAACTCCCTGCCTCATTACCTCTCACTCCTTCTTCAAGATGCTTCTTAAAGCCTACCTGTCCTGTTATGTCCTTATGTGGATTCTATTTTATTAGACAGCACTCCTGTGAAGCATTTTGGGAGATTTTACTATATTAAAGATGCTATATAATACAAGTTATTGTTGTTATTCAGTGATCTGAAGGATTGTGCTTACCGGAAGATGATAGCAGGATAGGACTGCCAATCTCACAGCAGATTTTCAGAACTTTACGAGTATTGTTCAAAGTGCCTCCAGTTGAAAAAACATAGGCCTGAATTTTATGCATGTTATGCACATGTGATGGGTGGGCCCAGGATCGGATGTGTTATCCCCTCCTGCTTGCAATCGCAAAACATGGACGCGATTTCATGCTGGCTCAGCGCTGTGGTGGAGGCGGGAGTGTGGTGGGTGACGGGTCCAATGTTAACCTGGAGAGGGTATTTAAAAGAGCACAGGCAGCTCCCTGAAGGCTGCCAGAAGTTGGGGAGGAGCCTCAAGGAGCTGTCACTGAGCGAGTGCAAGATCGTGTGCGTGGCAGGACGATGGCCTCAACACCCACTGGCCACGCCAGATCGAACGGCAATGTTGGTGGGCACTCTGCTCCCAGCTCTCTGATGAGTACCTGCGTGCACTAGTGAAGACAGTGAGTGCCTAACGTGACATACTACTGCTGCAGGATGGCAAGAGGAGGCCACCCCATCAGACAAAGAAGGCCTGGACAGAGGTAGCTACCCAATGAGTGGGCATGATGTCGTGCACCATACATGGATCCAGTGCCAGAAATGATTATGATCTTCTGCACTCCGCAAGGGTGAGTACCAACTTGGCATGGAACTGTGTACGGATGTCTTGGAGGGTGGCTGTATTTTATGGTGGTCAGGGTTGTGAGATGCAGCAGTGCCAAATAGCCCTGTACATGCCAAGGCTAGGAGATATGTCCACTTGCCTTGTGTATATAGAAGGGTGAGGTGTTAATCTAACGGGCACCTCAACTTTCATCTCCTTGGGGTGGGGGAAATGAGATTGGGATGGTGTGGCAGGTAGAATGTGCACTAATGAATGCACTTTTGTCTGTACAGAAGAGTGGCCATAATGCGCTGGAGTGCACATGAATGGATGGTGGAGTCCCCAACATATTGATATTTTCCAAGTTTGAAGTGGACACCCTGGACATGGCATATAAGCATGTCGCAGAAAGACAGTGGTCTCGGATGCTCTTGCAAGTGGAAGTTTACGGCACTACAAACACAAGAGGGGTTGTCATGGGTGACATTACTTCAGTTAAAACGTGTTCTATGTTCAAATTTTGTCAACATGATTACCATTTAAAGATGTTATTATGTTTCATGGTCTGAGTGTGCTTTATGTTTCTTGTAGGTGTTGGGCATGGGAATGGTTTGTGACAGACGGGTAGGGCTGCAAACTTTATTTCAGAGATGGTTAGCTGCCATAGAGGGTCACAGGATGGCCTCATCAGGAATGTTCAGTCAGGAGGCGTCACCCTTGCCCTCACTTTAAAGCCATGCCTTGGATGCCTAGCTGAATGAACGGAGTATCAAGGTTTCCCTGGTCTCTCTGCCTCCACAAAGTTTATCATTTCTGCAGCCACATTCTCACCCTGGGTCTCCTCCAACAACTCATCAAACCCATCAGTTCAGTCATCCTCTGTGGCCTGGGCAGCTGCCTCACTGTCTTCATCTTTCAAAAGGTTGACCCTGACAGAGCCAAATTGTGCAGAGCGCAGCACACAATGACAGTAAGTGAGACGCGCTCTGGAGGGTATTGCAGTGCACCCCCGATCAATTCAGGCAGTGAAACCTCATCTCGAGCATAGCTTTGATTGTACCTGTTCTCCGCTCCTGTCCTTGGGTGTCAGAGTGGCATCTTGAGTCACCCTTTTCAAGGGATAGCCTTTGTCACTCAGGAGCCAACTAGCCAATCGAGCTAGAGCAATGAAGAGCCTTTGCGCCTTGGAGTGTCATAGGATGTACGTATGCATCATGGGAGCTGCCCGTATACTTGGTGCAGACCTGCAAAATCTGTGTCCTGTGGTCGCAAACAATCTGAACATTGATGGAGTGGAAGCCTTTTCTGTTGGCAAAGGCACCCAGCTCACCCGCTGGTGCCTTTATGGCCATATGAGTAGAATCTATGGCACCCTGGATAAGGGGCAACTCAGCAATTGCAGTGAAGCCTCTGGCTCGTTCAGCCTGGCTGCCTTCGTTGGTCTGGAAATGAAGTTCATCACCCGTCCGAACGGGGCATCAGTGACTGGCTTGAGGCAGTTGTGGGCAGCAGATTGGGAAATACCACATAGATCTCCCGCTGACCCTTGGAAGGAACTGGAGTCAAAAAAGTTAAGGGCCACTGTCACCTTAAGAGCCACTGGCAACAGGTGGCCACCAACACAGTTTGAGGCAATCTCTGGGCCAATTTCGTGTGGTGAATGGCGGTCACTCCTTCGAGAGGTGCAACCTCCTTCGGCACTGGAGCTCCGACATGTTCAGGTAGCTGGAGCACGGCCTGTAGACTCTCGCTGCAGGATAATGGCATCTTCTGCGGACCCTTCTGCCTTGCACTTCCTGCTGGCCTTGCACCCCATGCAGCTGCACCCCTTTCCACAGGTCATTCTCTGGGACGCTGCCTGCTGACACCAGCGCTCTTCTTCCTTTTGGCCCTCTCCTGCTCTTCAGAGGAGGTCCCACCAGCAGAGAAGACAATCCCCATTTGCTGGAATACAGATGGCACAAGATGGTGCCCTGAAGGGTGCAGTGGGCAGAAAGCCTCTAAGAAAGCCTGTAAGCTAAAGAGAAAAACCACCTGCAACCAACCCTTACCTAAACTCCTACCTACTCACATGGCCACAGCTCTGGTTGACTTTTACCCCGCCCTGGACTGAGTTTCACTTAAAAATGGGATGGCTGCCTGGCCGTGTGGCCCATGCACCAACTGTATAATTGTACAAGCCACGTAAAAATTCAATCAATTGCTTTTTTAATGGGCTTAATTGCCCGTCTAATTGTCGGCAGACACGCTTCCCACTCCCATGCCCGCCTGCTGACTGTAATATGGCGTGATGGTGCAATGACATTGGAACACACGCGCCTGACGTTTTCTTGCAAGATTTCATGCACAGTCGGGTTGGCTGCGCGCCTGATCCTGCAATGTAAAATCCTGGCCATCGGAAAGTGATTCCAATCAATCACTTACCAGCTCATTTTTAAATGTCACCAACCAACTTCAGATTTTTACTTTGAAACCTTTTTTGCAAGCAGTAACAATTCTCCATAGAGCCTCAGATTTTTACTTCAGATTATTTCATATTACCTCCTTGTCTTCTGCTTAGAAAAACACCATTTTGTCTAATCTCTGCTTTGCCTGCATAACCATAATTCAGCCTATTTCCATTAGTTTTTGCATTTTGGCTGCCAAACACCCAACTCCATTGCTTCCAACTCCTTGTTATTGCTGTCTCTTCTCAGGCTTTTTCTCCTACTTCTCCCTCCACCACCCACTCCCCCCTACCCCCACCTCCCGCCACCCCATGGTACTTCTGGTCTCGCCTCATTCTCCTCTGGTACTTACTTCTATTTTGAGTATCTCACTCAGCTGTTCCACTCCACTTACCTCTCCTTTAAGTATAAATTGTATATCATCCCAGCTCAACTTTCTCCCCATGATATCCTCTTTCCTTTTCTCCCTCAGTTTCTGTATTGAACTACTTGATATCGTCAGTGATTTCAAACTTCATCTTCACTCCTCTTTCTTCCCTTTATTAGAATTTACTGTTCTCCTGTCCTCTAAAAAAACATTCCCTCCATATAAAGTATGGTCAGCCCCTTAACTTGATATCTGTTGTGGTCTCTCAGTTCCTGTAATTTCAGTCAATGACAAGGCAATCTCCAACTACTTCCTTGTCTCCATAAGCACCTACCCCTATTCAAAGCAACCTCCTTCTATATCTGTCTTAGAAAGGCTCTGCAGCCGTAGATATAAAATGTTTATCTGCAGCTGTTGATGTGCTCAACAACTTTCTCACTATGCACTCCCCCCCACCACTTTTGATATCCTCACCCCCAGAAAAATTTCTACTCTCTTACATCTCAGTGTTTCCCTCCAATATGGCCCCCATCTTTGCACTCTCAAGTCTAAAGGATGAAAAACTTCAGGACAATGATGGAATACTCTCCACTTGCCTGGATGAGTGCAGCACCAACAACACTCAAATAACTCAACACCATCCAGGACAAAACAGCCTGCTTGATTGGCACCTCATCCACCACCTTCAACATTCACTTCTTCCACTACCGACGCATAGTGGCAGCAGTGTATACTACCTACACGATGCACTGTAGTAACTCACCAAGGCTCCTGCAACAGCACCTTCCAATTCCGCAACCTCTGCCACCTAGAAGGACAAGGCAGCAGATACATGCAAACACTACCGCATGCAAGTTCCTCTCCAAGACACATAGCATCTTGACTTGGAATGATACCACTGTTGCTGGGTCAAAATCCTGGAACTCCCTCCCTAACAGCACTGTGGGTGTACCTACACCTCATGGACTGCAGCGGTTCAAGAAGGTGGCTCACCAACACCTTCTCAAGGGCAATTAGGGATGAGCAGTAAATGCTGGCCTTGTCAGCCATACCCACATTCTGTGAATGAATAAATTTTTAAAAATAGTGAACATTTTTGCCACAAAACTGAATTAGCCATCCATCACTAGAGCTGGCTAGAGCACATCAAACCCTATTGGTCCTTGCTTTTGTCTGCCAAAACCATCCATTGCTCAAGGATCATTCTGGAGATCAAAGATAACCCCCAGGTTCTTTCTGACCATAGCCACCTCCATATGCCTGTCCCCATTGTCCCACTCCCAACAATTGCAAGTAGCTCATAAATTACTTCCCACTAAATAGAGACCATCTGTTTAGCTGCCACTGCCCCTCTGACCCCTTCAGATTGTCTACCCAGCCAGAACTTACTTATCTCTTTTTATGTTCTCTATCATCTCCTCCATGGAAAGAATTTTACAAGTCGGCAAGTGGGGGAAGGGCCCGCTTGCCGACATGTAAAATGACGCATGGCGATGTCAGGGGGAATTCCTGATGTCACTGTGCCCGATTTAAATTTTCAGGAAGGTGGGAGCGCAGCCAAATCAGCCGCATGCCCGCCGACTTGTCGATGGCCAATTGAAGCCATTGACAGGGTGAATTAAGTAATGAAAAGACCTGCCCGTCCAACCTTAAGGCTGGCGTTCAGGCCAGGAGCCCTGGTGGGAACTAGAATCTCATCCACAAGCGGGATGAGGTTTCATGTAGGCTTTAAAAAATTTTAATAAAGATTTTGTAAAAATTATGGACATGTCCCCTCATGTGACATTGTCACATAAGGGCACATGTAAGGGAAATTTTATTTTTCTATTTTTGTCTTTTTTACATTCACAGCCTCAGGGAGATGAGTGTGCTCTTTTGTGCGCATGCGCTAAAGAGTGCACTCTCGATTTTGGGAATCCCCCCCCCGCCCGCACAGGGAGCGCATTGCGCTTCCGTGTGGCTGTCATGCTGGGCGGACCTTAATTGGCCTGCCCATGTAAAAAGGCAGCACGCCTCCAATCGGGCGTGCTGATTGGAAGCACGCTCATATGCACCCCCCCCATCAACATCCCCCCCCCCGACGGCAGAAAAATTCAGTCCCATTTCTGTGATCTCATCTCATCCCATCCATGATTTAAGGTGAATAGACAAAGAACCAAAGGTGACATAAGGACAAACCCCTTTACAGAACAACTCATTATAATCTGGAATGCACTGCCTGAGCAAGTGGTGGGGGCAGTTTGAATTGTGGCTTCAAAGGAGAATTAGTAATTATCTGAAGAAAGAAAACTTGTCGGGCGACAGGGCTAGGGCAGTTAAGTTGCTCTTGCAAAATCTAGCATGGATGCCTTGGGCTGAATATCTTCCTTCTGTCCTGTAACCATTCTATGTTTCTAAGATTCTCTTCTATGAGGCCCATCTTCTGCTCTCTTGACCCCATTCCCACTAAACTCCTGACCACCCAATTTCCATACCTCTCCCCATACTAACTGAGAATGTAAGCGGTTCCTTCTCTTGTTGTACTCTCCCCTCTCTTTCAAAGCTGCTATCATCACACCCTCTCCAAAACAACCGCTCAAAATCTCAGAGTTTGAAACTACTGCAGCTCCCTTTTCTGTTCAAAGTCCTTGGAAATGTTGCTGCCTCTCAAACCCTTGTCCATTTCTCCTGCAGCTCTCTTTTTGAATATCTCCAAATCAAGCTTCTTCCTCTCTCATAGCATTGGAACAGCCCTAACCTAAGTCACAACTGACAGTCTCTGTGACTGTGACCATGTTGCATAATCCCTCCACAACCTCCTCGATATCTTTGTATTTACCTGTCAACACAACTAACTATCCCTACTGAACTAAATACAAACTTTCTGAATCAGAGTAAATGTGAGTGATCACTGAAGTATTCAAACTGGCTTTCACAATCTGAAGAAAAGCCTTGGGCTGGTTACATGGTAACTATCTTATTGTTCTCTGCCAGGTTGGCCAATAATTACTGAATTTCTGAATGCATGTTACCTATGTACATTAGGGATGGCGGGACTGTCCTATGAAGAGAGATTGGGGAAACTGGGCCTGTATCCTCTAGAGTTTCAAAGATGAGAGGTGATCATTAAAACCTACAAAATACTTGAAGAGATAGACAAGGTAGATGCAGGTAAGATGTTTCTCCAGGTTGGGCAGTCTAGAACCGGGGGGCACAATTTCAAAATAAGGGGGAAGCCACTTGGACTGAGATGAGAATTTTTTTTTTACTCAGAGGGTTGTGAATCTTTGGAATTCTCTACCCCAGAGGGCTGTGGAAGCTCAGTCATTGAGTATGTTTAAAGTAGAGATTGACAGATTTCCAAATACCAATGACATAAAGGGATATGGGGATAGTGTGGAAAAAGGTATTGAAATGGATGATCAGCCATGATCGTATTGAAAGGTGGAGCAGGATCAATTGGCTGAATGGCCTACTCCTGCTCCTATGTTTCTATTGGGAACGGCTCAAGCACCAATTTATGATTGATTCGTCTGCCATCATTCCTTAAAATGTGCCTTTCTTCCTCTTCTTCCTTCAGGCAATTTCTTATTCATATCCAAGCTTTACCTTTAATTCCTGTTGTTATAAGCCCTTAATGATAAATTTTGCCAAAGTTCTGGAGCTCAATACACACTGGACTGAATTCTACCCTGGGAATCTGCCAGAAATGGATCAGGAGAGTGGGCTGCAAATTAGGCAAAATCCAGGAGTGAAGTTGCTCTCTGCCTCACTGTCCAAACTGGATTTTCTTCAATTTGTCACAACCTCCCTGGTCTGTTCAATGAAATGGTGGTGGGGGTGGGTTTGGGCCTGGATCCTTGGTGGTTGGGAGGTGAGGCCTTTAATGTCAGGTGTCCCCTCCTGTGACACGGCTCTAATGGGCAATGGGAGAATGTTTCTTTTGCAGCAAAATTGAATGAATCAGGTAAAGGCCAGCAAAGAGGGCCCTCTCCCAGGTGACATCAGACAGCTGATGTGAGAGCTCTTCTGGTCATACCTTGTTAAAGTGGGAGAAGGGTGTTTTAAGGTTCTACGTATGCTATGATGGTTGGATCGCTACTTAATACTCTCCGTCACCAGAGTGCAATGTAAAGTGTTAATTGTGCATTTATTAATTTTAAATGAATTGTGTTGTTGCCTAAGGGAACAAAATAGAGAATGGTTCAAATGTTCAATCTGAAATCCAGTGCCAGTGTCACTTCCCACCATATGGTACATGATGAATTTGTTTGTGGCTTCCCCTATGGAGACTGAACAGTATAACTCACCTCTGCTGAATTGCCTTGAAGAGGGTTTGGAGGTCAGTCTCATTGCAACTATGTCCTCTCAAGACTTTTTGCAATGCCTTCTTTGGATGCCTCTGCTAGATCCTTGACTTCGAAGACATTCTTGAAACATGTGGCAATAATCACATAAGCCATGCATTACTGCCTCTTGACAGTCAATCACTTTTCAACTTAGCTGTTGCTCCTCCAACCTGAATTTGCTTTTTAAAAGCTGCAGCCTAAATTTCAAGCACCCCGCTGCCCAGTATTCTCACTTTAGAGAACCACTAGTCGACATTTAAATTAGCTGAGGCTGTAAATTACAGTGGCATCAGCATTGCAGAGCATCAATGGGTGCAATTCTCATCTCAAAATCGCCACGGGGAATTTTGGGATCCTGTTTTCCTTAAGCCTGACACATTTTTAAACCAGATGTTCACTGCAAGGAACAGGATGCTGCTGAACAAAGATTGTTCTAGATTGTAAATTTCAAAGCCACAGAAAAGGATTGATTAGGGAACAGTTAAAAATAGAAAGTGTCAAGAGTTACAATTAAATAGTCAGATAGCAATGTACTTATGTCATCCTGGAACAAAAACGCACATGTGGTTTACATTGTGACAAAACTCAACTCTCCATTGCAGTGAGACTTCATTAAATCCAAATTCAAAATATGCCCCGACCCTCATCATGATTCAAATCATAACTATCAGAATATTGCATGAAGATTTGCATTGACATTTATTTGTATAAATTGTAAAAGATGAAGTATGGTTTGGGCATATTGGGATCAGTTTTCCCATGAGTTTTGGATCTGTGCCGAGGGAATCAAGTTGGGTAATGAATCCAGATGCCCTTGTTAGTGTGAGGCCCAGCTGTTTTAAGTTCAGGCCATATTATCATGCGCTTGGTAAATTGTCTGGCAGTGGAACATCTGCCAACTCGTCATGTAATTTCTGGCAAAATCTGGGAGCATTATTTAGATTGATTTAAAGTGATGTTGCAATCATCTACTTTCTAAACTTTGGCTACTTTAAATTATGAATCTGCTGGAGTTTTCAGATGGTTACAAGGAGAGGAAAACTGGTCCAGGTTATCTGATATAAAAACAGAAAGTGTTGGAAAAACTCAGCAAGGCTGGCAGCATCTATGGAGAGAGAAACAGAGTTAAAGTTCCAAATTCAATATGACTCTTCTTCAGTGCCAGCTTATTTGATGCCTTCTGGAGATGTTACTGTCTGAAGTGAGGGCCAAGCAGGGTGAGCTTTTCCCTCAAAGTGGGAAGAAGGTTCTGAACGTTGTTGAAGAAACCCACCAAAGGTCACCAGCAACAGCAAGTGATTCTTTGAGCTTATAAGGATAATAAAGCACATCCTCTCACTTCCCCAGAATTTAGAGTAGTTTATCACAACCCCAGGCCACCTATCACAAGGGAACACTTTACCACCTCTCATTCTTACTCTTAGCACAAACCTATCTGCTGCTTGCTGCCTTCAGTGCTTTCACTAATGGCACGTTCTTTTCACTTGTTCTTAATTTTACAACCTGAAACTCTTTCCAGGCCCCTTCCTCAATTCACACTCAGGTCAATTACTTCCCAATGAAAACTTTCCCATTCTCCTAGCACCACACTTCTCCACCTCTCAGCAGATGCACTAGGAGCTGCACACATGCACACTTTCATTCTCAGTAGCCATTTAAAGCTCTCTTCTTTCTGCTGAAGACAGAACACAACAGAAGCGAGACAGATAAGATTCATTGAGGAACACCATCACCTAAATGGAGCTGAAGACAATTGAAATCTGGAGCATAGCAAGAGCTGACAGCATTGCAGATGGCGAAGTTGGTGGCTCCTTGGAGCACGGCAACAGATTATCAGTTGTACCCCACCATGAACCAGGGCAATTGCACCTTGACACAAGTTCAAGGCATGAGTCAGCCTGCACAAATGCTCAACCTCTCAATGCAATTCTGGCTCTTGTCCTTCTCATCTTTATTCAAGTTCCCTCGCAACAGCAAAATTCAGATCAGAATTGAGCAGTGGCTGAGGCTCGTGGTGCAATTGTTAAGAAATGGCATTTGAAGATGCACTTACTGATCTTAAATACTCGTGTGAGGTCATTGAACTTCTTGTGGCACTGCATCCAGGTCCTCAGGGCTTGTCTCCTAGCATTAACATCTACGACTATCCGCTTCCAATGTCTTTTCACCATGTGCATGAAGGGCCTCCTTCCCCTCCCCACAAGATAGAGGACATCTCTCCTTGTTTCCACCTCCTCCACCAAGGCCTCCAGTGCAGTGCCAGAGATGCTCAGTGCTCTTCCATGTTCAGCTGTTTATCTCTCCTTCCCAGGTCAGATTCAGTTCACGAGGAACTCCCAGCACCTGCTTCAGCCACAATGCACATTCCCTTTAAACACTGCAAGCTAACTTTAAGTAATGCTAACAACCATAGATTTTGGGACACCTGCTGATATGTGCAGCCAATCAACAGTGTGGTTAGCACTGGCTGCGATCTCTCGGAAATCATCATAATAAGCAGGCAGCATGAAGTTGTTGTAGGCTTGGCCTAACTAGCCAAGTGGTTATGGTACTGGGTTTGTAACCCCAAGATCAAGAGTTCAAATCTCACAATGGCAAACGATGAAGTTGTTGCGCTATTTGCAATACATTGAATGGGTGAGGGGTAACTGTGCATCCTGATACTTACACTGATTTTGGGGGCTATCCAATTAGGTCTCAAACAATTTCTATTTAGCTTCTTTATTGCACCAAACCAATAACTTAGTGCTAGAGGTATAGTAAAGTGCCAAGCTCTGATAAATTAGCTTCACTATAATAAAAACAGAAAATGTTGGAAGTATGTGCAGAACAATGATTGAGTGGAAAGCCTTTGGGGGTGATTTTCGGCATTGCATTCAGGTGCTAATAAGCCTCCCTGTAGCCAAGGTAGGATCATGAACTGGAGCAAGAACAAAAAATGCTGGAAAAACTCAGCAGGTCTGGCAGCATTTGCAGAAAGAGAAACAGAGTTAACATTTCGAGCCCGTGTGACTCTTCTTCAGAGCTGAAGCTCTTTTGTTTTTGTTCCGATTTCCAGCATCTGGAGTATTTTGCTTTCATAAGCTGCAGTGCTGGGTTAGCCAGTGTTTAACACAAGGCACCATCTTGGTAAAGGAATCAGAGCCTGTGCTAGGAATGGCAGCCCAGAAGGGGATAATTACTACTTAAAGTGCATGTTAGCACTCACTAAGGAGGCTGTAGGGAACCTTAAAGGCTAGCACTTCACATAAAAGCCTCTTCCAACAACAGCCAGTGGTTGAAATTCAAGCACAGCCTAAAGGGATATGCATCATTTCATGTTCATTTACTGCTGAAACTCTGAAGAGAACCTCTGAAACATGTTGGGAGGCTTCTTGGGATACATTTTCAAAACTTCACCAACACTCTCACAAAATTTATTCCGCAAATTCTCCTGGACTTACATAATGTAATGCTGTGTTACTGTACTGTTACAGATGGGGGGGGGGGTTTAATTTAGAACAGCCCTGATTTTTCCTCTCACTACCCGTCTGTAAACAGAAAGACGTTTTTGATTTCTGATTTTCTGTGGCGTAGTTTTTCCAACCCTTCTGTTTGGAGTGATCCAATTAATAACCCCACAGCAAACTTGAGGTAAGGTAAAATAAGCGAGTTGGTTTAAACACAGGGAAAGTTTTCACAATGCTCCCTTTACACTCATTCAATAAAAGTGGGATAGGGGAAAGAAAAGGGTACAGGGCAAAACCATGATAAAAATATGAGTTAAGGTTTCATGCGAGTCCAGAGCCCAGAATCAACAGTCAAATGGCATATTCATTCAGGGGGTAGCAGGCTGAAATAGTTGCAGGGAGATCCGTCTTTCCAGAAGCAATGACTTCCCTGGTGGAAGAAGGCACATAGAGATAAATGAGTCTAACAGGTACAGATACAGGAGTTCCGATGTTCCAGTAGCTCACAGTGTAGATTAGGGCCAGGCAATATACCCGGACAAAGCTGTTTCTGCTACTACCTGTAAAATGGTAGATTGCTTCAGTTCAATTCCACACGGCAATATTACAGGTACTAACAGCTTGGGGAAGATCATGTGACATACCTCCAACTTCTTCTCCTGGGTTTTGGATAAAGGATATATTTTTCCAGGTCTGGAATCGTGAGAGGTTTAATAGAGGAGTCAAGGTCCCCTTTTGTCCTTGCAGACAAATAATCTCCACTGTCCACAGCTCTGCCTTAGAATCGCAAAGGGGGTTGATGCATTTCTTTGGAATTTGATTTTCTGCAGTCATAGGGGGCATTAAAGCCTCTTTAAAAGATTACAAGGGCCCTGCTAGTTTCTGAAAGTTAGAAATTCCTCTGGTATGAGTCATGGCTGGTCAGGCATGTCAGGGTAAAGTCTGTCCATTTTAAAAACTAAAATAACAACTTTATGAAGTAGACGGGTTGACATATATATATATATTGTTTTTTTTCCCTTCCTGTCCTCTGATGGGACAGTACTTTATTGGACACTTTTATAGGATTGACCAAGAGAAAGCTTGGTCATGGGCATTCTACAGGAAAGAGAGCAAGAAAGGTGAGGTGTCATCCTGCAGGTACAGGACATCTCTCCTCTTCTGGGGCTACCTTCACCTGGACCACCAGTGCTGCATTCGAAGACCTGTACAACCTTTCCCTTGGTCCCTGTGTCATCCTGCAATGTGCTGCTGTGTGTCAGCCAACAAACTCCACACCTTCAGTGGAAGGAGGTGTGAGAAGTCCACATACGCTGCTCTGTGAAAATGTGCTGAAATCAGCATTTGAGCGCTAAACCTGCAGGTGTATGGTTTAGCACCTCTTGGCAAGTTCAAATTATGGTAATCAGCATTTAGAACCAAAATTACTTGTTAAATCCAGACTTTAGGTAGGCATATATTATTAGCACAGTACTCACTTAGCACGTATTTTCACCCTTTGGCCAAAATAACCTTCTTTCTGCTGATGAAAATTCTATGATTGACATAAAGATCTCTGATGCTCAGGTGGAGTTCAGGTGTGAGTGAACTCTCTTGCCTATGAAAGCTAGCGGTCCTTCCCAATTGATGCCCTCATTCCACAGAAAAAGTGATAAAGATGTGGATCCTTGCAAACATTGATATGTGCACACTGTAGATTTCCTGAAATAGGAAAGTCTCTTCATGGTGCAGTATCCATGACTGATTGGAAGAGGAGTCCTTGGTATTGTGTGCAGGTCACTGTGTAGCAGATGACACACCTCTCTGTGTGGTACCACAGATGACAAAGTTAGGTTCCCTCCAATATGTTCAGATACATGTAAAGGATATGCAGAGGGTGAGATGGTGAAAAGTGTGGCCAAAGCATACCAAACATCATCACATACGGATCTGTTGTCTCTGCACAAGTCCCAAAAAAATACCCACCCTAGCTTCTTTGTGAGGTGCGATGTCAAACCAACAGAACCAAGAATAACAAAGCAAAGTGACAGTGAGGAAGAGAAATAATATGGAGGACTAACATAGGTAGTGCATGGAGCAACATCCAGCAAAGGACAACGAGAAATAAATGACTAATTGAAAATCTACATTCTTCCTTAAAGCAGCCTACGTCAGCAGTGCAATTCCTTGTCCTCCCTTGTATTGAGTTTTACAGGCAAGATTCTGTGTAGTTCAGCTGTGTAGTTCACTCTTGTCCGGCTGACTTCAGTATTTATATTGGGCTCGCCGGGAGAGCAGCTTAATATTTTGGCCTCAAATCACCCGTTAGAACATAAGATACCTCCAAATTAAATGTGCAGACTTGCACCTACTGTCTGCAAGGCTCTGCACAGTTTGTCCCAAGAGTAAATGAATGCCATAACTGCATAGCTAGAAACTTTTCATAAAGGTGAAATAATGGACCGGGACCTCTGCTGAATGGCAATCACTGTCTGATTATTTACCTTAGTCTGAAGCTGCACATTTCTTGCCAGGAGTTCCATCCCGGGCCTGGTGAGAAATGTGCAGCACAGCAGCTCTGAACTCTATCCAGTGCAGGGCAGCAGTGTTGGGGGAAGTGAAGTCACGCCCCCTTTTTATGGCACTAGCTGCCGTAAACCAGGCAAGTTTAAATGTCACAGCCACTTTGAGAAGCCAGGGAGAAGGTTAATTGTGTAAATTAAGTAGATGAGAGGATAGTGTAGTTGGGGGAGGAGGTTTCAGGTGATCAAAGGGAGTGTGTGATCAGGATTGGGTGGGTGGTTGGGGGTCGGGGTTGGGAGGGTGGTCAGTGGGGATGTGGATAGTCAGGGGTTGGGAGGGTAGTCAGGGGTGTGGATGGTTTAGGGAGTGGTCAAGGGATGGGGGTTACTCAAGTCAGAGGGCAATAGTATAAGTATCCAGGAGTTACAAATGGTTTTAATCCTTCTAACCTTTCCTGGGTAACTGTTTTGCAAAGAGAGTTGGAACCATCTGAGGTCTCCGATTTAAATCAGAGTTTCGGATGGTTCCCTGTGCAAGATAATTGCTCATTGGAAGTTTTAACTTCCCAGGCAATTCCCATGCAGTTCTTGCCTGGGGACTTCCAGGGGCTGGGGGTGGTGGTAGGGGATGGTCCCCCAATGCATCTTCTGGGGTGCTTCCAGGGTCTGACCACAGCACCACCCCCCCCCCCCCCCCCACCGCCTTCCCAGAGCTAATGTCTACATTACAATTTCAGATAAACCTGTAAAACATTCCTGTGCTAGTGTTCCAGTGTAATTTCAGGGCCCCAATAACAGGTAGCTAGAGGTGTAAAAGCTATTGATGTCTTCATGCAGAACTAAAGGCAGATACGATAAATCATTGATCATTTTTTGTGTAAATGGGGCTTCGTGGCCACCTTCAAGAGGGCAGTGCTTTTGTGGTGTCTTTTGATGGTCTCAATGTGGAGGACATTAGGAATGTTATTTTAGCAAATACATGCAATTTTATCATTCACTGGTGTGAACTAACAGTGCCTAGGACTGTGAAAATAGCATTAATTAATGTGTAATTGATTTTCTTGATATAAACAGTAATACTTGAAGGATGGTCTAGAAGAAAGGACAAGCAATGCATAGTATTCAGCCCTTGAACACATAAAGAACTTATTGAAAATTCCCTAAAAATTAGAAGAAATATTTCTCCTTAATACTGCAGTGCATAGTCATAGGAATCTGACATTTTAAGTAGTTAAAACCCTGAAATGGCATTTGTTTCACACCATTCACAATTCAGATAACGAATGCTTGCACTAATTCAATCGGATTAGTATCCTTCTTCCTGGATGTTGATCCAAAATAGTCAGCCATTAAATAACTTGATATCAGTCAAGTACAAAGGATGGATAAGTGAGGTAGAAGATTACAGGAAAGCAATTTATATCATTTGATACTTGAACATGTGCAACATGTGATCAGGGGTATCATTCTGAGAAAGCATAGAAGAACAAAATGCATTCCACATGTAATACTGTTATATATCAACGCGTTGAAACACTCAAGTTCTTGATCAAAATATTATCTATTTCATTTTCTATCACATTATTTGAAAATTAATATAATTATATGAGGCAAGATTAGAATTCAAAAGATAGCTTAACCTCAAACAGACCGTGTTTATCCCTCTTCGGAAAGAGTATAGTCAGTACTTGTTAATCAAACAACTGACAAGATTAGAATTCAAAAGATAGCTGAATCTGAGGAACCCCTGTGGGGAAATAAGTAATATTCCATAATACTTAAGGGAAATAATTGCAATTTTCAAATTTGTCTTGATGTTTGATTACCACTAGTTACCAGTTAATACAGTTGCATGACTTTAGAATTGTGCAAAAGTATTTAAAACAAAATGTATTAAGGCTAGGCCAAAGCAGCATGATTAGCTGGGCATCTGACAACATGCAGAAATCCATCACTACTCTTAAGGTTTATCCAAACCAAATTATGCAGAAATCTATCTAGACAGACTTTCTGTTTGCCTGGTATGGAATATACTCTTTCTCTCCAAAAGGATACAATCTGCTTCTCCAAGAGCAGTGTGATCTTAAACACAACTTGACAAGAGCTAAGACTTAGGGATCCCGGCATGTGTGGTGTTATGGTAGGATTTAACCATTTAAATCCACAAAACCTACAGTGTACAGAGTGCTGGTAAACATCCTGCTGCTTGTCGAGCCTGGACCAACCCACTCATTAAGGCTTTCATTTGCAGTATTTTCTGGAGCCAAGTGGGAAGAAAGCCAGTCCTCTGTGACAAGCTTGTATATCTATTTCCTATCAATGAGTCAGACTAGCTGGTCAATCATCAGTGGAGCCCTGGGATATGCCAGGCCTGTCCCACTCACTGGATTATTCAGTCTGCTATAAAAAGTGGACATGCCTCAAATCTTGAGTTGCTCAGGATGTCATCTTGGAACTGACTTAACCTCAAACAGACCCTGTTTATCCCTCTCCGGAAAGAGTATAGTTAGTACTTGTTAATCAAACAACTGACAAATTAGGTTCTGAAGAAAGGCCAACAAACTGAACCATTAACCCTCTCCTTCCTCAATCCACAGATGCTGTCCGACCTTCGAAATGTTTCTAGCATTTCCTGTTTTATTTCAGTTTTCCAGCATCTGCAATACTTTTCTTTTTGTTTGACAAGCAAAGTTGATTGAAGATGGGTCTCGCAGATAGCAGAAATCATTACTTTCACACAAAGGACGTTGTGAGCAGCATGATATTGTGAGAAAGTGTTGTCACCATCTTCCCAATCACAGTATAGACACACACATTTGATGGAGGTGTAAAGCCTCAGCAGCAACCCCTGAAACAACCCACTCACTGTAGGCATTGAACCTTGGCTATAAAGTGCATGCTCTGATGTTTGGCTTTCAGGTCATGCCTTCCAGCCTCATTATCAGCTGTTCAATAGGACAGTCTAAGTGCTAGTGTGTCAGAGGGGAAAATGACTGATCGATCCATTCATATCCTATTTCACACATATTGATCCATCCCGCAACCTGGCCGGAAAGACGCCAGCCTAATCTATGACCGGTCCTAACTTTCACATTCCAGTGACCATTCCTAAGCTGTCACTGCCATTCAATGTGGATGTCAGAGCAAAAGTAGAACAAATTACAAAGTGATGAGGTAAAGCAAAAGCATACTTTGACAAGCAAATGTGCAAGGGAACTACGAGCTAAAGTTAGAAATTTGGTGGAAGAATCAATCCAGAATAACTCTTCACCTCGATGTTATAGATATTCATGTCCAAAGTCATGCACTAGGTTTATGCAACATCAATTGCTGAATCCAGCTTCTTATGCAAAGGGCATTAGTAAAGAACACTGTCTGGTGTTAGGTTAACTCCTCTTCCAGAGTGATAGGTTGGTAAAGGCTTGAACCTTCCCTCGCTCCTTCTTTGTTTACTTTTTTCTGAGTCCACACCCAGGCTTATCCAATCAAGCACAGAGAGCACAAACGGCAAACAAATTCACATAATGAAATACAGCCCAAATGGACACCATATTTTTTCCTCCTTGTAAAACTAAAGAACTTATTTTTAATTAAACCATCCTGAACAACAAGCACATATACATCGAGTTTTTTTCTAAGACTTCAGCTTATCCGTTTTCCCCAAATACAGCAATAGTCTTTGAGATATAAAGGTGTCTGATAGCAATGAATTTGAGATTGTGATCCTGCATGATCAACTCAATGAGGCGGATGAACATCAGCTATGACTTTATTGAATGGCGGAGCAGGCTCGAGGGGTTGAGTGGCCTACTCCTGCTCCTAATTCATATTTTCATATGTATGTTAACAACATCACAGTCACTGATTGGAAATGGAAATGTATCCTCATATCACTGTCCTTGAAATATCCTGGTCTGCTCACTATGAAGTGTCTCACGATTCACTTAGTGTTGTCATCCAAAAGATAAATATTGGCACTGAGCAACCGCTTGATCTGCTTTGGTCTTGCTAGCAATGATGCAAGTTTGTGGTCACAATTTGGCCATTTGATGGGAGCCCAATCTCCAACTTAAAAATCGTGGTGCCCTTGCATCTTTTTGCTTGTTAAAGTATGCTTTTGCTTTACCTTGTCGCTTTGTGATTTCTTCTGCTTTTGCTCTGACATCCTCATTGAATGGCAGTGACAGCTTAAGAACAGTCAGTGGCATGTAAAAGTTGGGACCGGTTATAGGTTTGGCTGGTGTCTTTCCGGTCCGAGTGTGGGATGGATCAATATGTGTGAAGTAGGATATGAATGGATTGTTCAATTGTTTTCCCCTCTGACATATTAGCTCTCAGACTGTCTTTTATCATCCTGTTGAATTGTTTATTGTTACTAATTCAGTTAAGGGTTGTATTGCAATGTCAGATGGTGGTGAATTCCATTGCTTGCTAGGAACTCTGTGAACTGACTAGAAACAAACTGCGGTCCATTGTCTATAGCGATAGTCTCCGGCAAAGCCCAATTTGTAAACAATTTCGGGAAGATGGTGATGTCGTGGTGATGTCATAGTAATCCAGAGACACAGACTAATGCTCTGACAATATATTTTAAGCTAGTCTCAGTAATGCTAACCATTAAACTATCATTGATTGTTGTAAAAACCCATCTGGTTCACTAATGGCCTTTAGGGAAGGAAATCTGCCATCCTTACATGGTCTGAACTACTTGTGATTCCAGACCCACCACAATGTGGTTGACTCTTAACTGCCCTCTGAAATGACCTCACAAGCCACTCAGTTCAAGAGCAATTAGGGATGGGCAACAAATGCTGGCCTTGCCAGTGATGCCTACATCCCATTAAAGAATAAATAAAACTTGTCTAGAATGCCAATGACTGAAGTGGTGTTTATGGAAATTGTTGTAGCGTTTCTGACCATTTACAATGTAGATCATGAATAACAACCAAAAAATGTTGATTCCTAAGAGCTGCTTGCATTTCTCCAAAAATATCTACTTGGAGTTGTTGCCATGGTTGTGTTGGCCATGGGATCGGTTGTAGATATGGTTTATTAGATTTTTCACTGCATGTACAAGCTATGCAGTTTCTCATGAACTCTTCTATGCAGCAATCTATTGCTGGCCATCAGGATATCTGACAGGATTGTTGCTTCATATTAACAATAGCCATATGTTCTTCATGGGCGAGATGCAATACACGTTGCTGTAGCACTTTTGGGATATCTGCATGCAATACAGTTGTCATCAAAAATGTGAGTTCATTACATACTCTCTAGTACAGGACCAATTCTTCTTCTATTTCGCGAGACTGCTCAGTATTAGGTGTTGGCTTACTTTCCGCAGTATGTTGTCTGTCAGCAATTCTGCCTTTAGCTCCTTTTGCGTAACAAGATTCACAGTCACGTGTGAATCGTGCGATCACATTTATCGCAATACACTTCAACATTGCTAAACTTGTCTGTGATAGCAGAGTGGTTAAACAGGTTAGCTAGTTGGTTGTGTGAACCTACAAGATACTCAACCTTGAAGTTGAACAGATGAAGAAGAAATGACAATCTATAGATGTGTAGTGCTCAAAGAACAGATCGTGACGTGGCTAATAATGTGGTCAGCACTAGGTGATCAATGTGAAGAACGAACTTTTTACTGAGGAGATACGTGTCAATGTTCGCAAGCGTGAATGCCGACTAATGCTTTCTGCTCTCCAGTAGAGTATTTGCATTCAATTTTCGACAAACGGCATGAGGCATAAGCGATTGGTCTTTTGCTTCCTTCAATGTACTGAGATTACTGCTCCAATCGCATTTTATGATGCTTCTGTTGTGGCTTATGTTTCTGCATGTGGGCTGAAATGTGCGAGGACTGGAGGAGATGCTACCTTTGCCTTTAGTGTATTAAATGCTGTGAAATTGTCCACTCTCATTGTGCATCTTTGTGCAGTAGCTTCCAAAGGGGCTCTCCCATCTCTGAGTACTTAGGAATGAATTTTTGATAAAAGCTGGTAGTACCGGGGAACAATGCCGACACTTTTCATTAAACAGGGTTGAAGTGCATGAATAGCTTTGATGTTGTTGTGTTTAGGCTTTACTCCAGCTGCTGTCACTCTGTACCCCAGAAAGTTAATTTCAAATGCTGTGAATGTGTATTTGTCCTTGTGGAGCACCAAATTGTGTTGTGCGAGTTGAGTGAACACCGCTGTTAACTGCAGAATATGTTCTACTTTGTCCTTTCCATGGACAATGATACTGTCAAGTAGGTTGAGCATCCCCTCAACATCTGGCAAGACTGAAGAAATTATCTTTTGGAACGTGTTCTGCGGTACTGAAGCACACCATCATGTGTAACAAATGCTGTAAGATATCAGCTTTGCTCTGCTAGTAGTATCTGAAGATGGCTCCATTGCATATTGAGCATTGTGAAGACTGCAGTTATGAAGTGATGCCGATAGTTTTTGGATCATAGCAAGTGGACATTTGTCTGGAATGACAGCTTTCTTGACTGCCTTAAAGTTGGTCTTAGTTTGCCATTTTTGTGCCATACAATGACTAGGTTCAGTATCCATGGTGATAAGTCGATTTGCTCAATGATGCAGTTTTGAACTCAAAGACTGCAGTGTTTCTTAGAGGAATGTCTTCATTGAACTGACTGTAATATTGCTGCGTGTAGAGAGAGTCCCTCAGTGCAGAGGTCACATGACTACAACAAGCCAGATAGGACATCTAGTAATGTAGCATTTCAAACTCAAACATCCCCCTTTTCATAACAAACAAGAGACACAAACCTTCCCTTTTACCTAGCAAACATAAGACCCAAACATCTCCCTTTTTCTAATGAACAGAAGACAAATTTGCTTTCATGATCATGTGTAACTGTGAGCTACACGAGTTACCACTCTACACCCACTGTTTTCATGCATTAACAACTGTTTGTTCTTCTAGTCAGTCTCTGCACCTGCATGGCATACATAGGGTGGAATTTTCCATGCCTTTTGGCATCGGGCATCATGGCAGGTGTGCCAACAACATCATGAAACCAGTTTGCAATCGTCCACTGAACCTGTCAACGGCGGGCCACATTTCCAACCACCACATGTCGGGAACTTCATTTTAATACATCTGCATATCATTATAAGCCCTGCTTTCTGGAATCATTCCCTCCCCCCAAAGCTGGATCATCCAAGCATGTCGTTGTGATTGCACACCGATGTGTTTCACAACTGAACATAAATGGCATGCACTTGACAAGCTGCAGGTCACTCAGGACTTTGAGACTTGTTTGTCTACCTTGTTTCGGGCAGTACTCGTGGTCATCAGCGCCAGGGTTCGCAGGCAGCACCACATCATTTTTGCAGGGGCTCATGGGCAAGTATCTATTTACGAGAGCAGGCGTGAGGCTGGGGTTGCTTTTCAATGGCTACAGGGCTATGGCTCCTTTGCGGAAGGGAGAAAAGTGGCCGCAGGCAAAGGAAAAGGCTGCAGGGCAAGGGCATTACTGGGGAAAGGGGTATCCCAGGGTTTATGTGTGGGGGCACATGTTGATCTGTGTAAGTAGCCTCAAGAAGATGAGGGCTGATGAGACAGTCAGTCTACAGGGGAGATGAGGCCAGATGGAAATGTGAGGGTGTGTGTGAGAGAGTGAGTGGTGATGTCCCTTGAACTGGCAGTGAGATGCCAGTGAAACTGTGATGGCCTTGTGAGTATGTGAGTTTAAAGTGATGAGATGGTTGCCTTACCCTGGTGGCACGTTCATTCATCCTTTTTCTGCATTAGATGGCGAACTTCTTCTGTGCAGTGTTGGCACTGACCACCTCTGCCACCGCCTGCCAAGCCGGAGTGGAGACACTGATGGGGCTCCTGCCGCCAGGAGGTGATGGCGTGACAGGCAGACACACAGATTTTAAAAGGCTCAGGCAAGGTGACACACAATACCCTGAACCAGTTGATGCCTGCCATCGTAATAGCACGTTTTCTGGGAACGCATGATTAATGAGGCAAGATTGGGATGATACAGCATGAAAAGCCACCATTGAGGCTGCTGGGTAAAACGTTCTTTTTATCGCCTGCTACCGCACTTAGTGCAAAACTGGACAATTCCGCCCATAGTCTTTAAATCTATCAGGAAGATATAATAATTCTCATAATGTTACTGGAATTTATTGTAAAATAGTGGTATCTGTGTGGTACGTGTCTGTGTGTGTGTGTGAGACTTAATTGGATTAAAGGCAACTGGCCTGAAGACTTTGATGTAAATATGGTAAACATGGGGGAAGTTTAGAATGTGAGGTGTAAAAGGACATTTGCATTTTTAAATAAACCAGGCTAGATTGTTTTCAAAGGAAGGGTGAAATGTGTCACCTAGCCAGGTGAAGTTTAAAATGTGTGTTTATTTTTCCCAAAGATTACTGGTAAAACTTAGGGCTAAGAGAGATTTTTATTATCAGAAAGGTAAAGTCTGAAGACATAGTGAAACAATGGGAATTTGCATTCAAAGGGGAAAATATGTACAAAGGAGTGAAGGCTGTGTGTAAGGTAGGCATTTTTAAGATCTAACCACTGTGAAAAGCCTTCATCATCTATGCCTCAAGCTGCTGTTTTCAAAAAACTGAAGTTAAGAAAATCCACTTTGCATTCAACCGGTTCAGGGTATTGTGTGTCACCTTGCCTGAGCCTTTTAAAATCTGTCTGTCTTACTGTTGCCTTAATGAAAGTGTAACTGGGAGTCAAATTAAGTAGGGGATTTAGGAGTTATCATAGTTGTAATTTATAGATCTATGCATGTGTTTAAAATAATTTCTTATATTAATAAACATTTAATCTAGTTTTGTAAAAACCTAGAAGACTTGGTGGTCTTATTACTACCGAATTCAAGGCACGCGTCTCGAAATATATACAATTGGAAAACAAGCTGTGGCAGTTGTTTCAAGTTTCCCTTTGGGATTTGAACAACTCAGCATTTACCATTGGCTGTGCCATAACAAGATCATGCAGGTCTCTTATTGGTATGCGTGCGTGTTCCACTGGCTGTTCATCTGGGTGATGCTCCTTGTCTGGGCAGTGTTGTTCCCGTGGCACTTGTTGCTGTGGGAACTGTTGTTGTTCCATTGGCATTGTTGGGGACAAGTGGACCTCTAGAATTGATGGTAGTTCTGTACTCAGCACAGCTGGTGAGATCCCATCTTCCTGACCGGCTGATTGCTGTGAAGGAACAGGTTTACTAATTGTCCATATGTGCCTTCAGTTGCACTAGGAATATTTGGTCGTTCCCTTCCACAACTTTTCTACACATGTCTAGTCGTCATGTGGGCTGACTCCTGTTGAGAGCATTTTGAAAGTCTGTACCCTGACTGGCTCTCCAATCTCAGCTCTGGCAATGGTTTGGCAGTCTTGTCAAACTGAAATTTGGTTTTCTGTTGTTTCACCTTGATTTTTTCATTCACACCTGTTACTACTTCTGGGTTCAGTAGCTTTTTTGCTATTGAAAGTGTAGTTTGAGTGCAGCGTGACATTAGTCTTTGGACTGGACTACTTTCCATGCCTTCAGTCGGCATGTTTCTCCATTCGAGGATTGCCTTGTATGCATTTGTGCTATATCTGGTTGATTTCTTGATGATTCCTTCAGCGATTTTCATTGCCACCTCAGCCTCTCCATTGGACTGGGGATAGTGTGGACATGAAGTATAGTGTTGAATTTCCTAATCCTTTGTGAAGTGGCTGGATTCTTCACTCGTGAACTGAGGGCCATTGTCACTCATCACACTGTCTGGAATGCTGTAAGGACTGAAGTGTGCTTTCAGGCATTCTATTATTTCTCCCGTTGTCTCTGAAGTCAGCTGATCTAACTCCCAGTAATCAGAATAGTAATGTACAGTGACAAGATAATCAGTTCCTGCTATCGTGAAGAGGTTTACTTGCCACTTCTTCCATGGTCTGTCTGGGATATCATGCATCATCAATGGTTCTCTAGCTTGTTTAGCTTAGTGCTCATTATAAGCACCACACTGGCCAATGTGATCTTTAATTTCATTGCTCATGTTTGGCCAGCAAAGTACTTCTATTGTCTTTCTCAGATGGATGTGTTTCAGCATCTCCCCTCTCATCTTCTGAAGGGTGGTGACTCTATTTCCTTTGTACAAGATGCCATCTTGGACTATCAATTCATATCAGTAAGTCCAATATGCTCTTGTGACCACAGTTGTGTCCTTGATGGTCTCAGGCCAAACTTTCATCACTACTTCTTGCAGCACTTGGAGATTTACATCTTGTTGGGTCATTCGCTTGATTTGAGCAAGATGCTTTTCTGTCAGATTCAATGTCTCTGCTGGGTTGATGACTTTCATAGTATGTCGAGCTACTGCTTCACGTTGAATCTGGAAGATTTCACATTCTGTTGTAGCACCCTCAACTTTTTTCATGGGGAGTGTTGCTCACAATAGCATGTCAATGATGTACATCAGTTTCCCTTGCTTGTATGTCACATCCAGATGATATCTCTGTAAACAAAGTAACATTCTTTGCAGATGCTTTGAAGCAGATAGTTGGAGTTTGAGAAAAATGCTTCAAAGTGGCTTGTGGTTAGACTCCACTGTTACTTTGTCTCTCCCAAGCAGGTGTTGATGAAAATACTCACAGGCAAAAACCATAGCCAGGCACTCTTTCTTAATCTAAGCATAGCATTGTTCAGTTTGCTTAAGTGCCCTGGATGCAAATGCGACTAGTTGTCCTTGCTGCATCATAGTTGCTCCCAGGCCCAGTCATTCATGTCACACTGCAAAATAATTTTAGCATTGATGTCATAGTACATCAGCACTGGCGTTGTCGTCACTGGTTGTTTGATTTTAGTGAACACCGTTTCTTGTTCTATGTCCCAATACCAGTGCACATCCTTGGCAGTGAACTCGTGTAATGGTTCACACTCCGACGATAAATTAGGTAAATGTTTTGCAAAATAGTTCATGACATCAATAAATCGTTGCACTGCTTTCACATCTGTTGGTCACTGCATAGCTGCTACTGCTCTCACCTTGTCAGGATCCGGGTGAAGACATTTTGCTCTCAGTACATGACCTACATTCTTGACTTGAGGCATCTTCAATTGTAATTTTTTCTTGTTCAGCTTCACGTTCATCTGGCAAGCTCTCGCTAGCTGTCGTATTAAATTTGGATTATGGTCAGCTATGGCTTCTTCCATTGTGTCTCCATTTCCATAGGTTAGTAGATCATTCAAATGGCTTCCACTCTGGGAAGATCACTATCTCACGCTGTCTGCATTGACACTCTTCTGGAACCGTGGAAATGCCAAATGACATGCACAACCATCTGTATCTCCTGAATGGCATCCAGAATGTAGTTAGAAAGCTGCTGCTTTCATCCAACTTCACATGCCAGTAACCAAGCTTTACATCTAGGGTAGTAAAGATCTTTCTTGGCAAGTTGTGGTAAAATTCCTTCGATGGTTGGCATGGGGTAGGGAGATCTCTTTAGCACTTTAGTTAGATCCTTAGGTCTAAACATACTCTGCTACGAATGCAGTCTGTGGGAATTGTCACTATCTTGATTATTCCATTCTTTCCAGCTCTTCGTTCTTGTTTTTAGGCTTGTCTTGAGGGCAGCTGGAACTCTTCTCAGCAGATGCTGAATTGGTCTTACACTCTCATCTGCTTCTAGATAATATTCTCCTGGTAGATATCCAAACCCTGTAAACACATCTTTGTACTCCTCTAGGATCTGTTTGCAGTCAATGGTATTATGTGCTGCGACAAATTGTAAATCTCTGTTGACATGTTTAAGATTACCAGTCAAAGCTTTAGACTTGGTCCATCTGAGATAAGTAGCTGTTGTGTACCACCTTTGATATGGACTCCATATCTTCATTCTTGCCACTGCATTGGGCTCTCAGACAAATTTGTCCTATTGCTTAGAGTATCATGCCACCACAGAGCTTCAACCTTCATTTTGAGGACTTCATTTTTGGATTTTCATGTTGAGCCACTTGCACGGGTCATGATGTCACATGGCTCACCAGTGTCTATCTGGCACTTCTTGTTCACTTGAGACTCTCCTTCTGTGGTCATCATTGTAACAGTCACAAACTATTTATCACCTATAGACTTGACTGAGCCAACCTGTTATATGGTGTATGGTGTATAGACTCTTCTGCTGATTTCTCTCCAGTGGCCATCTTTATAGGCTTGTTTTGCTTTTGTCTAGCCAAATGCTTATGTGAAGTTAAAGCACTGTTTTCCTCAAACTGGGCAATCCTTCTTTTCCTTTATGTGATGTCCTCCACAGCATTTGCATTCTGCCCCTTGTCTGTGATTGTCTGCCCTTTCAGCCTGGGATGTCTCTCAGCATACTGGTCCGTTCTGCCATACATGTGCTCTATCTGATGTTTACAACCTCCGCATTTCTGCACACGTTTATCATTTACTTCAGAGTAGGTTTCTCCTTTTTCAGTAGATTTGTACTCACTGAGGGATCTCTTACACCTAACACAATTCTATCTTTAATGAGATCATCTTTTAGTCCCCCAAACTCACATGACTCTGCAAGCTGTGTTACTGCAGACACGTAATGATCAATGGGCTCCTTTTCACCTTGAGCTCTAGTGTTGAATATATAGAGTTCATAAGTTACATTCATTTGGGGTTCAAAGCATGCCTTCAAGGCTTTCGAAATCTCTGTCATCTGTTTCCTTTGTTCATTGGATTAATTTAGGATGGAATACAATTTGTAGCAATCCCCCCGCAGCAGTGTTAGAAGTGTGGTTATTCGTACCAGCTCTGGCTTGTTAATTAAATCTGTTGCAATCCCATAGTTTTGCCATTGTAAGTGAAAGAAAAACTGCCAGTTCTTCCACATATCGCCTTTCATTTCTACGTGAGCATGGAGAGAAAAATTTATAGCAATTTTAACCCACCCTGTATTTTTCCATTCTGACACTATGTTTCGAGGTCAACGACAGCAGTGTTGCTTAAAGGAATGTCTTCATTAAATGGATTGTAAGATGGCTGCATGCAGAAAGAGTTGCTCATGGCAGAGGTCACATGACTAGAGCAAACCAGATAGGACATGTAGTAATGCATTTCAAACCCAAACAGATACCGTCTGCTCCTAGCTGTTTCAGTTCCTGTGATAAGTTGACATGGATTGCAAACGGCATCCATCTCAAATTTTGCAAAACTGGTGGAATTGATGTGTCGACATTAGGAGCATGACTGTACACCTTAATCTCCCCAAATTTAGTAAATAAGGAAGGATACTGTTGTGTTTAGCCTGCGTTCATCGATGATATAATGTGCGCTCTGGTGGAGTATTCAAGTTTGAATCCAAGCCTATTGGAAAAGTTAAATCCCATAATGCTTCTAGCTTTAGCTACATAGAACATGAACCTGTTTAGGATGATGTTTTTGTAACATGCTGCATCTGTGATTGTTCCCAAAACTAGAATAATTGAGTCATCTTAAGCTTGAAGAGTGTCTGTCGCAGGACTGATGGAAAGTTGCATCCACCGGTGGTAGAGTTTGTCACACAAATTTGATACTTTCGCACCAATGTCAATGAGAAGTGACACTGAAATACCTGTGATCTTGACTGAGCAATCCTTAAAATAACCTGGTGCTTTATTGTTCATAATGGTTTACACATGCTTTATCCACTCTCAGGAACAGACTCCTCTACATGTCAAACTGATGAAGTCCTCTTCTTTGAGATACATGCCTTTGCGAAGTGATTCCACTTTAAGCATGAGTTACACTTTTTCCCCTCAAGCTGGACATGGTGTTGTAAATTGATGAGCACTTTTATAATTTAGGCATAATTTTGAGGGCATTTGATGCATGGGGCATGTGCTGATGAGACTGCTGAGGTCCCTTCGTAACCCTTGCACTTGAGCTGGTTGAGCAAGCAGTGTCTGAGGGTACATATCTGTGTAATCTCTTCAAATAAAACATAGAAGATTAGATTTTGACTGCCAAGGTTATGCCTTTTCCAAGGTTAAATTATCCTCCAAGAGGAAGCGCTCCTGAAATTGTGGAACTGAATTAATTGGTCACAAATTAGTTCATTGGTTAGTGCGCCAAATTTACATGTCGAAGCTAATTCCCGCAACACTGTCAGGTACTGTTTTTGCTCAAACACAGAACAATCGAACACGACCATGTTCATCTTGGATCTTTGTTTCTAATTCCCGCAACACTGTTTTATGGGCTCACCATCTCCCTGACATCTCTGGTGGAATGTATATTATTCGATCGTCACACTTTCTTTGGCCCAAAGTATTTTTCGAGAACACTTACTGCCATGTCAAAGGTAGACGTGTCTTTTGTGAGTTGCTCAAATATTCGCTGGCCTTCTGCTCTGAGACAATGTATGAGTATTGCCTTCTTTCAGAATGCTGCCACATCCAGACTGGTCATCCCTGCAGTGAGCATGGTGGATCTCCCGGCGAAGAAAAGAAAGGTGCAGAAGGAGGTAAATTTAAACTTTTCTCCATCATCCTCACTGTCAATTTCTTGTACATTTTATATCTTGGAGCGATGCAGAGTTGACTCTAGTTTCTACATGTTTTATTTAGAGTGCTTTAAAATGCCTGCTCCACGCTTACAACTTTAGCTTCCAGCTCCTTCTACAGTTTGTTTACTTTTTTCCTGAATCCACACTCAGGCTCACCAATCAAACACAGTGAGCATCAACAGTAAATAGACTCACATAATCAAACACAGAACAATCAAACACGACCTTGTTCATCTTGGATCTTTGTTTCTAAAACACTACTCATTTATCGTTATCCAGACTAAGATTTCAGTGGTGGCCAATGTTCTGTAAGTAGGCTTCTTGGCATGCAACCTTAAGCTCAGTCTGAAACAGGAGCTCTTCCCTTGAAATTGGCTGTCTCCAGATACAGAAACTAGAATGGGGGGTGAGCACATGAGATGGAGCACCAGTAAATGAGAGAGTGGAATAGAAAATAATCACAGAGCAGAGAAAGACGTGAATTAACAGAAAGCTCAGTTAATTGAGGTTGTGACAGATTCTGTATAATAATTCCATTTGGGGCACATGAAAGAACAACAAATGATGACCCACTGCCGTGAGATTCACACAGGCGGTGAAATATTCCAGATTATTTTAAAATATTTTCTTTGCTCACATAGCAAATTTGCACAAAGGCAGCTAAAGCTATGCTTGAATTGAATTATGATCTAGACATTGAAAAGCACACCAGTGTTCCGTGCTGGTCACAAAGACGTGAGGATGATAGTCAAGTATTAGAAGCAGTGCCAGGGAGGGCCACTTGGCTGAACCATGGTTTTAGAGATCTGAGTTACCAGGAGAGATTGGAAAAATGTGCACTTTCAAACCTTGCCAGGATGCATCCAAGAAATGAGATAATACATGGATATAAGATGGCAAATGGCATGGAAAAGGTGAATCTAGAAAATTATTTTATATTAAATTGTGTGTGCATCCGGGGCAAAGTGTAAACTTAGCTCAGGTCAGGAAATTCTTCATATGAAGAGTGGTTAATAAATGGGTGGATTACCAGATATAGTAATGGAGGTGAAAACCCTTCGAGTCATCTAAGAGTCAATTGTATGATGCAGTGGGGGGACTTCAGCGTCTTTGAGGCTGGGTAAACTAAGATGGACTCAATGTTCCTCCTCACCCATAGTTATTTTGTGAGTTTCTGAGGAACAATTAAATAACAGCAAGTGGAAGGATGCAGATCTAATTCTTGTTCTTGGACTACCCTTGGGCAGAATTTAACAGGTGGCAGGACTTCCTGCTGCTCCACTGAAAAATTTGGTGGTACTCGCCCTCACTCCAGTTGGTTAGCCTGCAGCCATTTAATGCTCTAAGAGTGTTAATGGGTTGGAGACGGGCCTTTTCTCCCCATCTGAGGAAGAAGTCCTACCTCCGAGAACTGCAGCCAAACTGATTGGTCAGCAGCTCTTTCATCCTAGCAGTGCCACCGGGAGCAATGGCCACTGCTGGGGCCTGCATTCAGTCACAGAAAGCAAAGAGCTGTTGCAATGTTTTCATGTAGGAATCGCGGCAAACTTGTGCATAGACATCTCCCACAATCAGCAATTTGATAATGACCAGATAATCTGTTATTTATTTGCGATGCTCACTGAAGGATAAATATTGGCCAGGACACCAGGGTTAATTCTCCTGCTTTTCTTTAAAATAGTGCCCCGAGACCTCTTACCCCCACTTGAGAGGATGGACGGGTCCTCAATTTAATGTCACATCTGAAAGAAGGCATCTGTGACAGTGCAGAACTCCCTCAATACTGCATTGCAATATCAGATTTCTGTGCTCAAGTCCTGGAAGACCCACAACATTTTGCCTTAGAGGTGAGAGTGGTACCAACTGAGCCACATCTGACACTTAAAACGTAATTCAAAATTAGCACATTTCTGTTCACTTGCTGCTGAAAGTTTGAAGGGGAATTTTGAATTAGGAAACTTTTTGGGGCACTTTGTCATGACTTCACCTACATTCTAGCAGCAATTACTCTGGGAATTATCTGAGGAATTTACCTAAAAACAGTAAGCTCTGTGCTACTGAAAAGATACTGGGACATTATCATCTCAAAGACACAAAGCAGGTGCCATCAGACAATCCAGTTAAAGAAACAAGGAGACCATCACAGCAAATGGCCCTAGACAACAGCCAGCACGCAAACAAACATCAACAACAGCTAAGGGGAAAATGGATCTTATCACATGCACATTGACTTGAGATTCAGAGACATCACACTGGGATGGGGTCCATTGTTTCCGTTGTGGAAACAACATTGAGAGCTCCAGAGCTTGAGCAGCAGCTGGAGGCACTGAGGTGCATCTGCAAGGCTGAGAGTTTTGTGGATAGCACGTTTTTAGATGTGGTCACCCCACAGCTTACAGAAGTGCAGACAGGGAGGGAATGGGTGACCATCAGTTAGAAGAAAGATGTCAGGCAGGTAGTCAGGAAATCCCCAGGTTGCATCTCGCTCGAGAACCGTTTTTCTGTGTTGGAAAACAGTGAGTGACAGTTCCTCTGGGGAGTGCAGCCACGCTTATGGCACTGTGAGTGGTTCAGCTGCACAGGGGGGGAGGAAAAAGAGGGGAGAGCAATAGTGGTAGGAGGCTCGATAGTAAGGGGAACAGATAGGCGTTTCTGTGGCCGTATACGTAACTCCAGGATGATGTGTTGCCTCCCTGGTGCCAGGGTCAAGGATGTCACTGAACGGCTGCAGGGCATTCTAAAGGGGGAGGGCAAACAGACAGCGATCATGGTACATATTGGTACCAACGACATAGGTAGAAAGGGGCATAAGGTCCTGCAAGCAGAATTTAGGGAGCTAGGAAGCAGATTAAAAAACAGGACCTCAAAGGTACTAAGCTCTGGATTACTTCAGGTGCCACGCATTAGTGAGTATAGAAGTAGGAGGTTAGTCCAGATAAATGCGTGGCTGGAGAGATGGTGCAGAAGGAAGAGCTTTAGATTTCTGGGACATTGGGACTGTTTCTGTGGGAGGTGGGACCTGTACAAGGTGGACGGATTGTACCTGAACCGGAATGGGACCAACATCATTACGGGGAGGTTTGCTAGTGCTGTTGGGGAGGGTTTAAACTAACTTGGCAGGGGGATGGGATCCTATTAGGTGGTTCAGCAGAGGGAGAAGCACAGCCAAAATTAGAAGAGAGAGCAAATGAGTCCGGAAGGCATAGAAATTATAGGCCAGTTAAGGAACAAGGGAATTTGGCAAAGTTGGATGGTATTTATTTTAATGCAAGGAGTCTGATGAATAAGGCAGATGAGTTGAGGGTGCAAATTAACACAAGAAAGTATAATGTTATTGCTGCCACAGAGACATGGTTGAGGGAGGGTCAGGATTGGCAGCTCAATATTCCAGGATATAGGGTCTTCAGGCGAGGCAGGGAAGGAGGTAAAAGAGAAGGGGGTATCGCAATATTGATCAAGAAATCAGTTACAGCAGTAAGGAGGGATGACATCTTAGAAGGGTCCTCAAATGAAGCCATATGGGTAGAACATAAAAACAAAAAAGGAGCAATCACATTGCTGGGAGTGTACTGTAGGCCACCATACAGTCAGAGAGAAATAGAAGAGCAGATATGTAGGCAAATTTCAGAGAAGTATAAAAATAATAGGGTAGTAATAGTGGGGGATTTCAACTTCCCCAACATTAACTGGGTTAGTCATACTGTGATAGGTTTAGAGGGAGCGGATTTCTTAAAATGCTTCCAGGAGAGTTTTTTAAGCCAGTACATAGAAGGTACTACAAGAGAGGGGATGGTCCCGGACTTAATTTTAGGGAATGAAGGTGGGAAGGTGGTAGAGGAATCAGTGGGGGAGCATTTTGCAGATAGTGATCATAACTCCGTTAGATTCAAGGCTGTCATGGAAAAGGACAAGGATAGACAAGAAATCAGAATTCTTAATTGGTGGAAGGCCGATTTTAATAAGATCAGATATGATTTGGCCAGAGTGGACTAGGAGCAGCTATTTTTAGATAAATCTGCGTCAGAGCAGAGGGACTCATTCAAGAAGGAAACAGGGAGAGTACAGGGCCAACATATTCCAATAAAGATAAAGGGTGGGACCAACAAATCCAGGGAACCCTGGATATTGAGGGATATACAGGGTTGGATAAAGAGAAAAGGGGAAGCTTATGGCGGATACCGAGGGCTCAAAACAGTGGAAGCCCTAGAGGAGTACAGAATGTGTAGTGGGGAACTTAAAAAAGGAAAATAGGAGAGCAAAATAAGGGCATGAAAAAACATTGGCAGGTAAAATAAAGGAAAATCCAAAGTTATCATATGAGTACATTAAGAGTAAGAGGATAACTAGGGAATGATTAGGGCCCATTACCATAGTGGTAATTTGTGAGTAGAGCCGGAAGACGTAGATAGGGTTCTAAATGAATACTTTGTGTTGGTGTTCACAAGTGAGAGGGACGACGTGGGTATGGAAATCAGGCAGAAGGATTTTGATATATTTGAAGAAATTAGCATAGAAAGGGAGGAGATTCTAAGTGGTCTGGCAGGCTTAAAAGTAGATAAATCTCCAGGCCCGGATGAAATGTATCCCAGGCTGTTGAGTGAGGTATGGGAGGAGATAGCAGGGGCGCTGGCAATAATTTTCAATTCCTTTCTGGCCACAGGAGAGGTACCAGAGGACTGGAGGACAGCCAATGTGGTACCGTTATTCAAGAAGGGAGGAAGGGATAAACCAGGGAACTATGACCTTGGGAAGTACCGAGGATCAGACGGACCTTGGTGTGCATGTCCACTGGTCCCTTAATGTAGCAGGATAGGTAGATCAGATGGTTAAGAAGGCATATACTTGCTTTTATTAGCCGAGGCATAGAATATAAGAGCAGGGAGGTTATGCTGGAACTGTATAAAACGGTGGTTAGGCCACAGCTAGAGTATTGCGTGCAGTTCTGGAATCCACATTATAGGAAGGATGTGATTGTACTAGAGAGAGTGCAGAGGAGATTTACCAGGATGTTGCCTGGGCTGGAGAGTTTTAGTTGTGAGGAGAGATTGAATAGACTAGGGTTATTTTCCCTGGAGCAGAGGAGATTGAGGGGGGACATGATTGAGGTGTATAAAATTATGAGGGGCATAGATAGGGTAGACAGGAAGGAACTTCTCCTCTTGGTGGGAGGAATCAATAACCGGGAGCATAGATTTAAAGTAAGGGGCAGGAGGCTTAGAGGGGATGTGAGGAAGAATTTTTTCACAGAGGGTGGTGGGAATCTGGATCTCACAGCCTGAAAGGATTGTTGAGGCAGAAACATAACATTTAAGAAGTATTTGGATGTGCACTTGCGATGCCATGGCTTACAAGGCTATGGGCCTAGTGCTGGAAAATGGGATTAGAATAGTTAAGTACTTGTTTGAACGGCACAGACTTGATGGGCCAAAGGGTCTTTTTCTGTGCTGTGGACATCTATTACTCTATGAATGGGTTGTCTGAACCAAAGTAGGAACCAGGCTAAAGAGATTAAGGGGTGCTAAGCACCAACCATCCAAACAGAATGTGCTCCAGGAAATGTACTGGAGCATCAGGAATGGTCAACCTGATTCATGGGCCTACAGCTTGCACTGGAACGACCAGCCGTGTGGGGAGTCGTAAGTATCAGCCAGATCCACGGATTTTAGGCTGAGAATTAAGGATAACTTTAAGGGTAGTAACTAAATCCTGAAAGGGAGTTTGTGTTGGACCGAGTAAGTTTTGGGGCAGAAACGTGGGGTTTTGTCCGTGGTTCTACTTTCAGTGGAGTTTTATAAATGAGTTTGTGGTTTAGAGTGTTGTGCGGCGTCATTACAATAGTTTAGAGCTCCTGCATTGGGGCAGTGGAGGTGTTCTGTCAATAAATTTGTGATTGAGCCTAAACCCCTGTGCCCCTGTGAGTTTGTCCTCCATAAAATCCTAAAGTCAAGAACCAACACTAAGGGTAAACAAGCACTGATCGAACCCTTAATATGTATAGTGACCACGGCAGGACTTTAAGGCTAAGGACAAATTATGGACGGGGCTAAGAGCAAGAAACCTTCAATGGAGCAGAGGATTTCCGAGTATGTAGGAGGTAAATTGAACTTTTCTGCATCGTGGGCAGAGGAGTTGATGAGTGCTGCCTGCCCAGAGGAGTGGGCGGGTAGTAGTTCACACAAGAAATCAAAAGAAAAAGCAGTTTGGCTGCTCTCTACGCAGAGACATATTTTAGCAGCGAAACTTAAGAAAGTGCAGGAGGAAAAGGAGGAGAGGGAGAACAGGGAAAACAATAGGGAGGCCGTGGTGGATCAGCTGGCAGCAGAATTAAGAAGCGAAAGACAGGAGAGGAGAGCGCAGGAGGAGGCTTCAAGGAGCACAGTAGAATCTTTGCAATGCCAGGTTACAGAAAGTAAGAGGGAATGCCAGACTCAACGGGAACAAATTGCCAGGAAGCTGGAGAGAGCTGGCAAGGCTGAGGGGCAGCTGAAAGATGTCAAGACAGTTGACAAGGTAGTGCAGAGCCAGGCACACGAAGAGGCGGAACATGGACCCTGTACAGAAAAGATCCGGAAGCTGACCCTAGCATTAGCCGGGGCCAGAGGTATGGCTAACCTCATGGCACCAGGTGGTATAGACAGGGATGACGTGGGGAAAGAGTCGATGATGGGGTTCAGTATAGCAAGAGTCGGCTGGCTCCTGAAGCACCTGGTCCCACTAATACTGATGTGCCCTCTGCGACAGCAGAAGTTTGGCCCACCTTCAGTAGGTGGTGGTCCGGCACCTTTGCAAAGTGATTATGTTGTCCCGTATCTCACCCTCCATTTGCAGGAGATGCTAGCTAACACGCCAAAGTTAAAACCCCGGAGGAGATGCCACTGTCCACTTCGCGAATATCGAACAGATAGGGGGAATTAGCAACTGTGATGAGGACGAGGTGAAAAGGCTGATCTTGTTCTCCCTGGATGGGAAGTTATATCAGAGTTTATCGGCAGCTACTAAGGTGGGGGCGTGGAAATGTGAATGGGTTGAAGGATGAGATTTTGATTGCATTGGGACGAGCTCAGGGCAGCCATTTTTGCAAGTCAAACAGACCCGGCAGCTAGTGGGGGAGGCATCAAACGCGTTTGCAGACAGGTTACGGCGTCTGTATCTGAAGGCTACAGGAGGCAACCAGGGTTGGTTACAACTAGCAGGGCCTGCTAGAAACCATTGACTGAGGACCCTGATAGCCCATTACCTGTCACGGATTAGAACAATGGCAGAGTCATGGTTTGACCCTGAGGGCCTGACGAATACAGAGGCAGGGGTATTGAGAAAACTGACCCGAGCATTTAAAGCTGATGTGGGGGGATGTGGGGGAGCTCAAACAGAAGGGTAACGTGCATGCGATGAAGGAAGCAGAAGGGAATGAAAGCAGGGAGGGTCTAACACTGACAGAGCAAGTTTTAATTGTGGGAAGGCAGGACACCGGATCAAGGAGTATCGGTTTCCATTACTGGCCACAGGGGAGAGTTTAGTAGTAAACCAGGAAGAGATGGAGTTCCCCAGGGTCGAAGCTGTGGAAAGCAGAGGTGGAGCCTCAGTGAAGGGAAGCAAAGAGGGAGAAGGCAAATGACCCAGTAAAGATTCTGGTAACCGGATTACAGCAGGTCATAGGCATGGGACAGGGGAAATGAGGCACCACTGTAAGCAGTGAGTAGCCCAGCGACCCCTCCCAACAAATAAGCTGTGCTCAGCCCGAGCATGTGTGCCCACTCAGATGTGACGAATGGGGGAGGCCCTGTGTAGAAAAGAGGGTGCAAGATGTTAGGAGGGATTATCTGTGGATAGCAGAATGCCCAGCATAGTCGCCCACGCGGCCAACCCAACCACTTCTCCCTGGTCGAGTGGGACTCCGTTTAGGTTAATGGGCTTCACAGGAAAAGAGCAGGCTTGCACCATATCAAACCCCTTATTGATAGAGTTAGGACCCCTTGCCACAAAGTGGAAATGTGTCCTGATGAAATGGGAACAGGCAGACAAGGGGTCCTGGGGGCCAACTTCATGCTGTCCCACCATGTCATTGTAGACATGAAAAAGCACTGTCTATGGGGAGCAGTGGACTCAGGCGAGTCAGAAGAGGTTTGTGTCGTTCCCAAGGACGACAAGATGAAGGGTAGTGCCTGCTCCAAGCAGCCAAGAGGCAGCTACAATTTGGATCAATTAGTCCAGAACACCCCGGCCGCTTATCGGAATTGTGTACGAGACAATCTCGCTGTATTCGCCACCCACAGGCATGGCTGCGGTAGGGTAGCAGGGGCAGAGGTGAGGATACAGGGAGATCCGATGTCGCAACCTCAGAAGCAGTACAGTTTCCCCAGGGAAGCGAAGAGGGGCCTGGAAATAGCATTAAACTCCTTGGTGGAGCAGGGGGCACTGCGAACGATAGTAACCTATGTAAACTCTCCCCTGTGGCCAGTTAGGAAGCCCGAACAGTAGTGGAGGGCCACGGTGAACTATCAGGTACTCAACATGAACATCCCCGCCTGGGCACCCACTGTAGCAGCAATGGTGGATTTAATAGGGAATATCCCTACGTAGTTGACAACCTTCACCGTATTAGACATACCAATGGGTTTTGGTCCATTGGATTAAGACGGAAGACCAATACAAATTCTCGTTCACGTTTAAGGGGCAACAGTATACTTGGACGTGCCTCCTGCAAGGGTTTCACAACAACACCTTAATCTTCCACTAGTGCATGGCCGACACCTTGAAGGGTTTCAGCCAGCTGGGACAGCTAGTGGATGACTTGTTACTGATCTCGGGTGGCTCAGAGGATCATGGGCCCCAAATGGACAAGCTGTTGAAGCTCTTAAAGGAAATGGGGTTCAAGGTGGACCCCAAGAAAGCCCAAATAGGACAGGAAGTGGTGCAGTTTTTGGGACTTATGATCGGAGCAGGGCAGAGGGCTATAGATGAGGCAAAGGGAAGAGCAGTACAGGAACTACCTGCCCCAAAGGACTTGTCTGGGGTGGGTATTTTCTGGGCATTACAGGGTACTGCCAGGATTTTCATCGAAGGTTTCACGGCCACAGTGCCTCCTCTGCTTAGGCTCCTTAGGAAAGGGGTAGACTGGGAATGGGACGAAAGTTGCCAGGAGGCATTTGCCCGCCTGAAAGAGAATCGTCAAACTTCCCCCGCACTGGGAGCAATAACTGGGGACGCAGATTTTGGAGGTATTTGTATTTGGAGGTAGCGGCCACCGAGGATAGCTTGAGTACAGTGTTGCTCCAGGAGTGGCACGACAGGCTAAGGCCAGTGGCTTATGCCTCCCGAGTCCTGACAGAGGTCGAGAGGGGTTATCCAAACTGCGAACATCACATCACCACTGGGGGCCCTGGAGTGTTTTCAGTCCTTTACGGGGGCGTCTCTAATGGCCCTGTTGACCTGTCATACCCTGACATAAATGCTGCTGGACGGCAGAATAAAAGATGGGACAGTGAGCAGCTGCCGCATCGCTCGCTGGACACTGTTGCTTTCCCAAATTAAATTGAGGGTGGAAAAACTGGCGGAACCGAAGTTAGCCCTCAACCTGCTATCCCCGGGGACAAAGCATGTGTGCTCAGTGGAAGGGTGTTGGACATAGATGTGGGGTTCCGAGCCAGGGAACAACCGACAGGGAGAGACATACGCATGGATGGGTCCAGCTCGGTAACAAACGGGGACCGTAGGATGGGGTGTGGGATTTATGACCAGGAGACAGGAATAGAGAAGGCCGTAAACTCCCTGCCACACTGAATGTGCAGCAGGCCGTGCTGGCAGCTGTAGTTTATGTGGTCACACACCCTGAAAAATTCCCAACCCCTACACCATATGCTCAGATTCAATGTTCACATGTGATTCCTGCATTGAATATGTGGTGATATGGGCCTGACGAGGATTCAAGTCTGCAGACGGGAAGCCCGCTGCAAAAAATGTTACTGGATGTCACAGGCAACAGAGGGGAGTATTATATCCAGAAAGTGAAGGCGCATTCCAGAACAGAACCCAAACGGGTAGGCAATGAAAAGGCTGATGAGCTAGCAAGGAAGGGGGCTAGAGACGGAGCATCATGGGGCCCATACCCATTTGGAGCAGAGGCCGCTTTAAGGGGTTGGGAGGGCCCATGGACTTTAAATCTGCCCCCCGACCTGACTCAGGTCCAAGCGCAGGATACGGTGCTGAGAACTGTAATTAAGAAAAAGGGAGAGCAAGAACCTACTGAGGGTCCTCATGGAGCGGTCGATGTGATGGTTAAGGAAAGGATGCTGTTCAAGGGGGGAAAACTGGGCTGTGCCCACCCAGTACCAGGAGGAGTTCATGCAACTAGCCCACGGGGGCCCGGGGGCTGGACATCCCAGACCGGAGACGACCCGGAAGAGATTAGAGAAGGCAGGTTGGTGGCCCCATCTCAGGGAAGAGGTAAAGGAATGCTGCAATAGGTGGTTAGTGCGCACTGCATACAATCCAGATCCCCGCTGCAGTAAAAGCCTCACAGGGACACAGCAGAAAGGTGGAAGGACCCTGGCAATCCATACAGGTGAACTTCATCGGGTCACTGCCCACCTCTGAATCAGGCAACAAATATTGCCTCGTGCTGGGGGACATTTTTTCTAAGTGGGTAGAAGCCTTCTCTTGCCGGGCAGCCACAGCATTAACTACCGTCAGAATCCTGGTCCAGGACATATTCTCCCGATGGGGACTGCCTCAGGTAGTGGAGTCCGACCAGGGGAGCCACGTCATGGGACACGTCATGCTGGCCACCCTGAAGCTATTGGGTATTCAAGAGAAATTGCTTGTGGCCCGCAACCCCGAGTCATTGGGTATAGTTGAAAGAATGAACTGGACCCTGAAGGAAAGGCTCAGGAAGGAGGTAGGAGAGCACCCGAAGAAGTAGGAAGAGATCCTGCTGCTCGTTCTAATGAGCATCAGGGCTGGCCTCTCTAAGAGCACAGGGCACTCTCCGCATGAACTGATGACAGGGAGGGCAATTCAGGCCCCAACTCAAGTACTAGTGCCAGTCCTGACTGAAACCCAAACGAGGGAGGTCACCCGGGATAAGTTTGCGAAGGACCTATACGAGACCCTGAAGGAAATACACTTGGAGGCAGCAAATAATATGCGGAGCCAACACCAGAGAAACAAACTGCTGTTAGAACCAAACAAGGTGCAGGAGTGGAAGGCAGGGGACCAGGTCATGGTGAGAAATTATGCCTGGGTAGGGGCATTCAAACCACTACATCTGGGGCCGTATAGTATCGTGGATAAGACAAGCCCGATGGTGTATGCAGTGCAGCTGCCAAAGAAGGAAAAATGGTTCCAGATCAACTGGAGTAAACTGTATGACCCCGGGGAAAAGACAGTAAAAGAAACCAGGGCTCAGGGAACGATCATGAGCCTGATGAATACGAGTCCTTCCCCTATGATCTGGGATGATGAGGAGGACAGACAGCAGCGCGGTAAGGAGGAGCAGTCGGACACCCCAACCCAGGGTGCCCTGGACACCTCGCCATACATCAACTCCGAGCCGCAAGAGACCCTACCCTGAAGGGAGAATGCAGTAGCAGGTACACACTGTTTAAAATTTGTACATAATCAAAGGCTGTGGAGGGAGGACCCTTCACATAGAGCAGTGCTATTTTCTTTTTGTCTTTTTTCTGTAGAGACAAATTGGATCCAAGGACACAAAATGGGATGCGCCCTGTGGCTGAGCATGGTAGTAATCTTGGTTGGAGCCAGACAGACAGAGCCGAGAGACACCGAGATGTCCTTCACCTACGGGTGTATGGGAGGGGGCCGGACCCATCATAATACAGTGGGAAAAACCACAGGGACATTGACAGGATAAACATATATTCCCACAAGGGAATGTGGCCAGGTTGGTTGGGGTCAAATCTGACCAAATACTCCAACTCCACCAGCTACCAGTTTGGTGAGACATGCCCTGCCCAAGATTAAATATTAGAGCTGGTGAGGTACGGGTGGAAAAGGGAAGGCGAGTGTGCCTGGAGTGTCGGGGAAACATCTCAGTGGGATGGTGGTCATGCTTACGAAAGACACATAGGAGTAAGGCCGATGTATTCGGGGACTGGGAGAGACTGGGAAACGACTCATTCAGACAAGTTACCAGGACAAAGGGGGGGTACCACATTGTGCTGGGGCAAATGGTGGGAGGAGGAGCAAGGAATACATTTATATGTGTGGGGGGATCTGAACACAAATGCCACAAGGGGGCAGCCATTGCCTTCAAACGCCAATGCCAGGACTCCAGATCTGGACTGGATTGGACTCAGAGTTTAGACTCTTAGTGGTCCTGGATTCCCCAAATGCCGTCAGTGCCACCGAAATGGTAGTAGTTGACTGGAAGCCTCCACAGAGGGCTCCATAGGCCCAAGTCACGGAAGTCAGGTATCCCGTAATAACACCTGGACCCAGGAACAGGTTAGTGTTATTTCCGACAGGGAAGGTAGTGTACCATGATGTGCATTACGAGATAGTCCTGGTTTCCTCAATTTTACGGAGGTGTGACCTCCCCAGTGATGCCCAGTAGAGACAGAAAGGTTGTACAAGAAGCTATTAAAGGAAACGTTGCAACAATTCTATGACCTGGATCAGGTACGACCTGGGGACAAAATTCGGGAGAGTTTGTACAAATTGCATAGTAGCCGACACTCCAACTCAGGAAGAGAAAAGAAGGGATTAATAAATGATGCTGCTACTGTATTTAATAGAGAGACGTCACTAATCAATAGCCTAGATAGTGCCCAACTCCAGCTGTAGGTCAATACCCTGCAGAATCAGTTGAAAAGAATACTAGGGGCGAGCAACGAGATTTAAGGGCAAGAGTTACGAGAAAACCAAGTTATGATAATTTGCCTGAAGGAAATAATAGCTGAGCTGGAAATCCATGCCCAGACAATAAACAAACTGATCAGGGAGGGCCGGAATATGTCAGACCGAGCCACCCAGAACGATGCGTGCATTATGTACAGTGCTTGGTTGCTAAGTGATGCTTCAGTAATCTGGAAGATTTGAGACAGGGTCGTGTACCATCATGGATCAAGAACAAACGCTTAACCTCTTGAACCCATGCCAGCTGTGGTTGGCTTTTGAAGCATACCCAGTCCCGATTGACTATGGCCAGTATAATCTAAGCTATAATGGGAGTGGTTCTCAGTATGCCAGTAATGGGCCAGCCACAGCAACTGGCGCCTGTATACCGGATGGAGAATGTTGGGGTCATTAGAAATGGGGAACACGTGCAGCATCAAAAAGCCCCTCCATATGTAGTCAAATAGGGGAGCTCTATGTCTGGCACAGACTTAAAAGGGTGCCAGGAAAGGAGGGCACATGTGGTGTTATGCCCAAATCACCTGAATGAATTCAATTGGCCACTGTGTGGGTTTGAATCAGAAAGCACACGATCCATCAAACGCACTATGGAGGTGATGGCCTAGGACCATGTTCCATCTCAGGTGGCGTATGAGGGCAACGGGACATACTGGGTTACCACCAGTGTGAGTCAGCATAGGATACACATTAATACATGGTGCCCTATTCAGGACCCGACTTTCTGTTTTAAACCCCCGCTGGAAGTCGAGATTTCACAAGTAAGGATAATCCCTGTCTGGAATCATGCTGTGATGAATCTTCCAGTAGACAGGGCCCTCCCAAACCTCCAAGATTACGTAGCTCATTTTGGATATGATATTCCACCACTCCCTGAGCACCTCACAAAATTAGTAAAGGGGGTGGAATTGTCTCAAAAACACTATTACGCTCATGAACAGAGAAACAGAGACACGGGGAATGAAATCAGAGAAATAGCATCCCCACTTTGGTGGGATCGTGGTCTCAACATTGAAATACCCTCTTGGATCAGAATTGCATCACATGTGTTAGTCATCGTACAGTTAATCATGATGTTGTACATATTAGCTTTGTCTTGTAAGCTGAGGCGTAAAACCAAAAGGCAAAACCTGGGGAAGTGGTTAAGAAGGGATTTGCCAGAGGACTCTAGGGTACAGGCAGTCATCTGACTGAGGCTTGCAATTCCCAGTATTGCAGGTGAAGATTTGTCATCAGAAGTAATATCTCTAGTGTTTGGGAATGTAGGATCGTAATCCCCTCCAACTGGACTTTATTGAATACAAAAACCCCAAAGACTTCGTTTCATGGACATAAACACTACAAAACAAAACAGGCCAAACTTCAACATAGAGGCAGACTGTACTGCAAGGGGTTAATCTTCAAACATGTCAAAACCAAAACCAAATCGATACTGTGTAAAGATACTGGGACATTATCACCTCAACGACACAAAGCAGGTGCCATCAGACAATCCAGTTAAAGAAACTGAGAGACCATCACAGCAAATGGCCCTAGACAACAGCCATCACACAAACAAACATCAACAACAGCTAAGGAGAAATGGATCTTATCACATGCACATTAACTTGAGATCCAGAGGGATCACACAAGGATGGGGTCCATTGTTCCAGTCGTGAAAACAACATTGCGATGAATGGGTTGTCTGAACCAAGGCAAGAACCAGACTAAAGAGATTAAGGGGTACTAGGCACCGACCATCCAAACAGAATGTGCTCCAGGAAATGTACTTTGATACTAGAAACAAGATTCGTAATAAGAAGTCCAAGGCCGTGGGGTCTGGAACTGTGGTCACCAAGGAGGATCAGGAATGGTCAGCCTGATTCACGGACTTACAGCTTGCACTGGAATGACCAGCCGTGTGGGGAGTTGTAAGCATCAGCCAGATCCGCGGATTTGGGGGCTGAGAATTAAGGATAACCTTAAATCCTAAAACGAGGTTTGAGTTGGACGGGGTAATTTTTGGGGCAGAAACATGGGACTTTATCTGTGGTTCTACTTTTCAGTGGAGTTTTATAAATGAGTTTGTGGTTTAGAGTGTTGTGCGGCATCATTACACTAGTTTAGAGCTCTTGTATTAGGGGCAGTGGGGGTATTCTGTCAATAAATAAGCCTGTGGTTGAACCTAAACCCCTGTGCCCCTGTGAGTATGTCCTCAATAAAATCCTAAAGTCAAGAACCAATAGTAAGGGTAAACAAACACTGATCGAACCCCTTACACTACTCAAGGCGCCTACCAGGAGTCACCAGGTGAAAAAGAAAGCTCGAACACTGGCATCTTGCAAAAAAGAATGGCAGGAAGACATGAAGCCAGGCAGAGCTGCAGGAGGGTGAAAAAGACCCCTTTGGCTCAGCAGGTACAGGACCTCGCTCTTCTTCTGGACTCATCCGCCAGGACCTTCAGTGCAGTGTCTGAAAACCTATTCACCCTCTCGCTCAGCCCCTGAGCATTCCTGTCAGTCAGCACACACCACACCTTAGTGGAAGTGGGTGAGTGCAGCCCACTTATGTTTCTCCACAAAAAATGCATCTAATCAGCATTGGAGTGCTTAATCTGCAGGTGTCTATTTTAGTTAATCAACAATTAGAAGCAAAATTGAGCGCCAAAACCAGACTTCCAAGCTGGTGTGTCAAATTAGCTCAGCACCCATTTAGTGCTTGTTTGCACTCTTTCATCAAAATAGCCCCAAATGCTTTTTTAGTGGATCATTTTAAAGTCTTCATTCCATTACCTAAATTTTTACAATAATGTCTACATTTTAACTTGTCTGCATTTTAAACTGTGCACTTTAGAATAAAATGCAATGGCACAAATAAAATTAATTTCAAAAATCGATGTGCAGTTGAATGGCTTGCCTTGTCTGATTAAAAGATGACCAAAAGATGCCTTTTAACTATGTTCCTCTGTTGGATGTATTAGCTCTGGTCCAAAAATGGTTTTGTGGGGGTAGCACACTCTATTGTACTGTGAGAAAAATAACTCGCATTTATAAAATACCTTTCACGGCCTGAAATGTGGTAATTCAAATGTTGCAACCAATCTGCGCAAAGCAAGCCCCCGTAAATAGCAATGAATAAATGACCAAATAAACTGTTTTCATATAGTCATAGAGGTCTACAGCACAGAAAAAGGCCCTTTGGCACATCAAGTCTGCACCGGTCAAACTATTCTAATCCCATTTCCAGCACCAGGCCCATAGCCTTGTAAGCCATGGCATCGCAAGTGCACATCCAAATACTTCTTAAATGTTATGAAGGTTTCTGCCTTCACCACTCTTTCAGGCAGTGAGTTCCAGATTCCCACCACCCTCTGGGTGAAAAAATTCTTCCTTACATTTCCTCTAAACCTCTTGCCCCTTACTTTAAATCTATGCCCCCTGGTTATTGATCCCACCAAGGGGAAAAGTTCCTTCCTGTCAACCCGATCTATGTCCTTCATAATTTTATACACCTCAGTCCTGCCCCTCCCCAACCCCCTCAATCTCCTCTGCTCCAGGGAAAATAACCCCAGTTTATCCAATCTCTCCTCATAATTAAAACCCTCCAGCCCAGGCACATCTCTAGTGCGAACGCATCCTTCCTATAATGTGGATTCCAGAACTCATTGCATTGGAAGAGGCAAGATAAATATTGGTCAGAACATCAGGTGAACTCCTCTGCTTTTCTTCAAATCATGTTGTAGGGTCTTTTATATCCACTTGTGAAAATAGATGGCACCTCTGTTAGTACTACCAGTGGCACAGCGTAAATCTGAGTGACTAATGGTGGTTTGTAGATTGATTCAAATAGGCGTGTACTTGAAGCAACCGATTTTCCCAAGGTTGTTATTTTTTATTGCTTCGGATACTGATTTGGATGAGTGCAAAAAATGGAAAACTCCAAGTGAGTAAATAAGGAATCAGTGGCAGCCTTCCGTCTCCTAGGGTGATGGTTAGCACCGTGTTTTCCCTGGGCCCTCATATTGGCCAGCTGACCTTCTTGTTTCTGTTCGCCTCTTCCAGTGCCCTTCCAAATAGTCAGCCTCCAAAGGTTATGGCTGTCAGCAACTGTCTCCCAGTTGTCAGTGCCATTATCCGCCATCTTCATATCTTGTTTGCAAAGGTATGGGCGCCCAGGAAGTCATGACCCAGTGGCCAGTTCAATATACAGAACATCTTTGGGTTTATGGCTCTCATCCATCCAATGAATATTGCTAAGCATGCACAGACATTGTTGGCTTAGCAATGAGTCTATGCTGATGGAATTAGCATGCTCCAGGACCTCTGAGTTGGTGACTTTGTCCTGCCAAGAGATGCCAAGGATAGGTCTGAGACAGCGAAGGTGGAAACTGTTCCGCATTTTCTCCTGTTTAAAATATATTGTCCAGGTCTTACCACTGTAGAGTATCTGCTAAAGATGCAGACTTGCAGTTCAGTCTTCTCAGTCAGGTTGCTGTTATTCCACACTCTCTTACTCAGATTGAGCACAACAGCTGCAGCTTTTACAATGCATCAAGTGACAGATTACACTTATTGTGCAGCCCAGATATGTGAAGCTATCACCAGCCACCAACGTCACATTGTCAATGCTGATAGATGACGATATTCTGGACTATGACATTTGTCTTCCTGATGGCTGATGGTCAAACCAAACTCTTTACAGGTGTGAGAGTCTGTCCACTTGCCACAGCAGCTGTTCCTCAGTATGGAATGTCCAAGTAAGGAATATGAAACTAAAAATGTGACAAACAAAAATGATGGGACAGCAAGATGTAGGCAGCAGTGTACAGGAAAATGGGGACCCAATTCTTTGGCTGATGGCTACTGGAGTGGAGGAAGTGCTGCGTGAGGTAAAGTTAAAGAGGTAAAGGAGATTGCCCTCCATGCAACTCCATGTGTCATTTCCATAGGTCAGAATTACAGTATGCATAGGAGGTGCAGCAACAATTCAGGGTGCAGCTGCTTGTTAGTGTCACTGGTTGTGTTGGTTCTGTGTTACATGATAGCAGCAGGTGTCCCTGCAGTAAACTGCACAATTCTTCAACTGGCTGTCTGTTGACCTAATCCCTGTGAAGACAATTCTACATGGTTACTGGACACCCGAGAGATGGTTGATGAAATGTTAAATAAGAACAGAAAATGTTGGAAAAACTCAGCAAGTCTGGCAGCATCTGTGGGGAGAGAAACAGAGTTAATGTTTTGAGTTCATATGACTGAAGAAGTTACTTCAGACTTCCAGCATCCGCAGTATTTAGCTTTTAGCTTTGTTGGTGGGTTCATCAATGAAGGTACAGCAGTTAATGAATGCCTTGGCATGCTTTCTTACATGTGACATGAATGACAACATAATGTATTGTGCTTGAATTGCTTGTATTCAAAAGTAGCTAGTTAGGCATTCCCATATCTTAGTGATGCTATTGGGTATGCTCTCTCAACTTTCTTTAAACACGATAATCACTGTCAAAGTAGTGTGCGTTCACCTCTACAGTAATGGTTGTGCGGATACTGAAGTATGGGTGTAGAGAACCCCTCATGCAGTCGGACCTGTTTAGCATTCCTTCATTGGTCCTTCCTCACAAAACCTCAAATAAGCATTGAGATAATTATTAATACTAGAAGTAGTGGCAAAGATAAAATATGACTACAATTGGCACAAAGAGCATATGAGCTACCAGGAAAACAAAAGAAAATGGTTGAGAAATGTCAGAAATACACTTAGCTTAACATTACTGTCTCCTTTCTGTGACCTTCTGTATTCTTAATGTTGCATACCTTGGACTTCCATTTATACCTGAAGTCTGGCATGCCAGAAATTTGGGAAATGGCATGCCAGAGGTTCCTGCCCTATTCAAGGTGAGCATATCTGATACTGCTAGTCCTGTATCCCTTGGAAACTACACTTCAGTGAAAAATAGACCATTCTGTGGAACTGAACTCCTGCCCATACCTGATTTTTATGGGTAGAATGAGTGGCCAGGAGTAGAGTTTCCAGGCTGTAGTGCCGACATCAAGCCCTCACTTTATCTGACTGAGCTGAGTAAAGCTCCCCCTACTGTTGCATCAACAATGCACCTTAACTGTAATCTCAAATAGGACCCACTAACATACAGTGGGATTTTTCAAAATTTCCTCACACCTACCAGTCTTATGTTTCTCCATACAAGACTGCTAAATTATTGCTGATTTTTACAGCACTGATGGTTCTATACTGTCGGCCTCCACAAAACAAAAAGCTGACATTTGTATTATACTTGGAGCATTGGTGCAAACCAGTTTCAGTTTGCACCTGCACTATAGCTGCAGAGTAACTGTAGTTTAAGAATGTATAAACTAATTTAATGTAACATCTTCACAGCTAGTAAAAAGATTAAACATTTTCAACACATAAAAAATAATTTCTATTATGGGGCCCAATAAAGCATTGAGGCTCTTAGTTGAAATTCAATCATGTTGATGGGTTCTATTCTGTGATTTGAAAGACAAATAATTAGAATTGCGTAATGCAAATACACTTGTGGCATGGTTTATACCACATGGTTTATACAAGCATTGTGGATGATGACTGAATTAGATTCAAGAAGCGCTACTTTAAATTTTTCACATAATTTTTTAATCATGTATTGTTTGCCAACAAAAACACATCTTTGTCTTTTAGTTAAACAGGACTGTATGTGTATTGGATACTAACCAGGCGCATGCCCTGCCTCTGCAAACTGGCCTGGTTGGTATCCAATTAATATGTGTGTGAGAAGCATTTACAGCAGGCAAGACATTGTACTTGTTAACAAACTCTTTGCAACCAAACAAGGAAGTTTCTGATACATGGCTACCAAGAGATACAGTAAAAGAAACTCTGAAAATTAGCAACATTTACTGTTGCAAAGAATGTGGACATTTTATTTTTGTTTTTTTAATCAGATGAGTTCTTATTCCTCCAATGCAGGTTGTTTGTCTTGCGGGGCACGTATTTATATACAGTAGTGTCTCAAACCCAGCTGTCCAAAAAACCCCCGTTGTCCAAAAACTGGACATTTTTAGAATGTGCCATGCATTGATTTTAAACTTACCTGGACAATTCGATTAGGTGCTGCATTGGTGCAGTGTAACACCTGACTAGTTATCCCCTTTGGCACTTGTGCATCGGTTTATTCCCGTGCTTAGAGCAACCCTTGACCCCACCTGACCTAACTTGACCTGAACTGCCCATGGCCTGGACAGCCCAACCCAAAGTCTGGCAAGATTTAAATCTGTCAGAGCCTCAGTCCCAAGGTTGCTGGTTTTGAAACACTGCACCTATTCTCTGTAACTGCATTGCACATATACAGTTTAGACCTATCATCCTACTAATCTGCAAATACCTCAAGCTGTTAATACTAACAAATCTTAGTGTCTTCATTGAAAATTTATCCCCCAATTTAACAATGGGATTAGAAGACTTCACTGTCAGCCAGACTTCTCTCAGATGCAGTCTCAACTTGTTTTAGTTCAGCAGTTGAGCTACCCATGACTTCATTATCTATTCACACTTCGGAAAGTTCTATGACTTTTGCTTTTAAAAGCTCTTTTGCTTTGAAGAGGAGATGTTACACTCTCCGAACCCGCAACAACCATAGAGACTCAGGCTTCCTTTTAAATGGTTTTATTCAAGCATATGCAAGGCTGCCACAATCATTCCTAAGAATGAAGACCCAGCTCCCTGATTGATTACATTTCACTACTTTTCTACTTTTTCTTATCATAACACATTTTAAAACATCCAATTGGTAACCGACACACCGGTTCCGTTATCTCTATCCTATTGAGTACATAAACACGTGATTTTGCTAACCAATTATTCTAAAGGATGTATACGTAATTATATTATCCAATCAAAATTAAAACAAGTACACAAAGACCTCGGTTCTCACAGCTCAAGACTGTTTGTGTTTCATCAAATCCCCCTCTTTGTCCATTGTTCTTCTTCCCATATTTATGCTAAAACCATCTGCCCCTTCCCTATCTGACAGAGGAGTACACTTAACCTAATTTATGTTATACTTTTGTCTCCAGTCTGACTCTCAAGGTTGTGCAATGTTCATCTGGTAATCTTCAACTCTTAATATGTTTAGCAGCCATGTCTGCCTGGAGATTTTAGGGGTTTTTCAGTAAATTCTTAATGTATTCTCTTTTAGCATTTTTAATTTCCCCCTAACAAGCTTCATTTAACTGATTCTTCAGCTCTTCTGTCTCCTTCGTGTATCCGTTGGCTTCCTCCTGGAAACTTGAGCACAGCTGCGTCTTCCCTGCCAGCTGGTTCTTCAGTTTGTTCAGGGAGGTGTTAAATTCTTCCTGTTTCTCTTTGTACTTTTCCTGAGACACAAACTTCTACTTGAGGGAATCTTGTAATGTGTGAAGGTCTTTCAACAGGTTTTCCTTTTCTTTGCAAAACTCACTCACTTCATCTTGAACTCTGTCATGCTGAAGAGTCTCTCTGGGTTTCTTTTATTGTTCTTCCATGTCGTTGTTTAAGACACTCTTCATTTCTTCAGGTTGTTGAATCCTTAAGCACTCCTTTGTCATCCTGTTCCTGTTTGTGGACTCTCCAGGCTCTTTCTGAAATACCTTGCTTTGTTCCTTTTTCAAGACAGGAATTCTTCCAGTTTCCTTTTGAAATCTCACTGGTCAGTCAAAATTAGTTCCCCTCTTCGAATTTCGACCTATAATGCTTGGTCTTCTGCCTTCTATTACCATCACTGGTAGTTGTTCCGATTGGTGTTTATAATGAACAATTGCTCTGGTGATATCTTTTACTTCACCTGGATTTCTTCACCTGTGTATGTTTTCAACTTGGCAGATGTTTGTTCCAAATTTAATTGTTGATCGACTTTATTTAAATTCGAAAGTGTGTTCTCCTATTACAGTGGATGACATTACTGAAAAGGATCTGCGCTCAGAAGATCAAGAAGTGGAATTTGTATCAGTGGAGATTAGGAAGAGTCAGGAAATGTTGGTGGGTGTAGCTTATAGCCCTCCAAAATAGTTATACTGTTGGACAGAGCTTTAAACAAGAAATGATTGGAGCGTGTAACAAAGGCAAAGTAATAATTGTGGGGGCTTTAATATTCATATAGATTAGGACAATCAAATTGGAAAGGATGGTCTAGAAAATGAGTTTGTAGAATGTTTTTGCGACAGTTTCCTGGAACAATACATTGTGGAACCGACTAGGGAAAAAGTTATTTTAGCTCTAGCATTATGTAATGAGGGAGGGTTAATCAGTAATGTCATAGTAAAAGATCTGCTGGGAAATAGTGATCATGATGCAATTGAATTCCATGTTAAGTTTGAAAGTGACATACTCCAGTCCCAAATAAAAATCTTCAATTTAAACAAAGCCAATTACTTGTACATGAGAGGAGAACTAGCCAAGGTTGATGGGGTAAATAGACTAAAAGGTGTGGCAGTAAATAAACAGTGGGAAACATTTAAAGAAGCAATTCAAAATGTTCAACAAAAATACATTTCATCAAAAAAAAATCAGCAACAAAAACCCATCATAGCTCATTCAGGAAGGTTAGGACAGGTTTAGAGGGGATGTGAGGAAGAATTTTTTCACCCAGAGGGCTGTGGGAATCTGGAGCTCACTGCCTGGAAGGGTGGTAGAGGCAGAAACTTTCATAACATTTAAGAAGTATTTGGATGTGCACTTGCGATGCCATGGCATACAAGGCTATGGGCCTAGTTCTGGAAAATGGTATTAAAATAATTAGGTACTTGTTTGACCGGCGCAGACTCGATGGGCCGAAGGGCTTTTTCTGTGCTGCAGACCTCTATGACTCTAAGTAGGTAAACAAAGTTCAAACAGGTCAAATCAATGTGTAATGTGCTTAAGTGCAACTGAGTTATTTGAACTCTGTTGTCTGAGCCTTCAGGTCATTTTGGACTATAGGCTACTTTGTAATTTCTTTCTAATTTTCTTCCTTAGAAACACACCCTTACCTTGAAATGATATGAGCGATTTGCTAACAGGCCCCTCTAGTTCACACCATTCTTGGCCTAGCAAGTATAAGAGCGGGATGAGGCTAATTATTTTTCTCTCCTTTGAGAGGAAGCAGTAGCATGATTAGATTAATTTGTAAACTTATTAGATGAAAGTTTGAACCCGCTGCTGGTTTTGTACCTTGGTGCTACAATGTGCTGTGCAATTGGGCTTTTTCTATTTTTAAAATAGTTTCTTATATTTATTCCTTCTTTCTCCAAATCTGCTTCCTGCCCTTAGTTGACCTTTCATTATCCAGAAGCTGGTGGAGTAAGCATATTCTATCTGCTTCCTCATTGTCAGCTGACATCCTGCCTATAAACCAGGAGAAGCCCAGGTCTGAATGTCAGCAGAAGTTACCTGGTCTCTTGGTTCATGCAACAGTGAAAAAGATGCCATATGTCACCAATCCAGCTTTGTGTGTTCTTGAGTCATAACAGCTACATAGATTGATGTAAAGACTTGTGTCAATTGTTCTTTACAAGCTAACCTGTGTGAGAAAACCTTTTCGTTTCAAAAGAAAAACCCTCACATATCATTGACTAAATAAAATCCAGGTCTTACTTTTAATCTACGATTTAAAAAGTGAGTAATACATCTAAACGGCATCAAAAAGATTGTACTGTAATACAATATATAAAGAAAATGGACACAGGTTCACAGCTGACCTGATCATGGTTAGATGCATAAATAGATTACTGCTTATTGACTATGAATGGGCAAAAAATCTAACCCAGGGTGTCTGATGATAGCACCAACATTTATCTGATTGGTTGTGCATTGCTCTTATTTCATGAAAATGTTAAAAATTATTCATTACAGAGTTGCATTAAGTCTCGTATATAATAGTTTATTTCCAGAGTACAATGAGATTTATCCACAAAGGAAAACCTCAAAGTTTTCACCCATTTACATTGCAGTAACAAAATTGTGAAAACTCACCTTTAAATGATGCCCAGTGCAATGCATTGTCACCTTCACTGTCACACGCTTGCAGTCTGGCTCCTTTCCCCATCAGGTAGCAACAGAGGGCAATGTGTCCGCATTGTGAAGCTATTATTAAAGGAGTGCATCCTCTCTTGTCCCTCTCATCCACTGAAACTCCAGCTTGCAGTAGGACGTCTATGACACTGATCAGTCCTTTGACCGCTGCCCAGTGAATAGGTCGCTGTGCCGATTCAGAGCGGCTGGGGAGATTCGCGGGAAGCTTTAAGTCTAACAAGTATCTGAGAAGAGATATGGATCCACTGAGAGCTACCCAATGCAGAAGTGTGTGTCCTTTCTCATCGTACTGACACAGAAGCTCCACATCTCCCTTCTCGACTAGCGTCTGCAGTTCTGTCAGATTTCTACAGGAAAATAAGTAAAATACAACATTCTTATAAGAGTAACAGTAATAACTTATGCAGTTCGCACAATGATTCTAACATTAATTATTGCAATTAATAACTATACATTAATGAACGAAAACGATTACGGGGAAATAAGTTTTAATTCTGGTCTTACTTCCTTAAATCTTCACTTTTTTCATTAAATGTTTCAGAACGACCTGGTTTATTTATAAAGGAAGTTTCTTAATCAACGTGTGCTTTCTCCAAATGTAACAGTAAAACGTTATCATATAGAAATATATAAAAGGACTGCGTAGTTCCGGTGAGGGCGAGAAAAAAAAAGTCAGAGAAACAATGTAAACACAGAAAGGGGATTGGGAAATGGGGGTGGGATAAACGAAGGAGAAGAAAATCAAAACATGCGATGCAAGCCGCCACTCACCCCGTTACCAGAGCAGGGATGATGTGTTGCCAGTGCCCATGCCCCAGTCTTTGACCCCCTCCAACAAGTTGCGCTTTGCAGCCTCTCCGGGATCCTTGCTGTCTGGATCCGAGACTGAGCTCAGAGGAAAGAGCCGCCACCATCTCCAGAACTTGTCCTAGTTGTGCACCCAATGAGTGGGGCATTAAGTACTCGGGCCGGCTCCTCCTCCTCCTGCAGTCACAGTCCAGCTCCATGTGTGTGACCAGTGTCATTTACTGAAGTGCCCCAAGTGCCACTGTCCCCACCCATTCATCGCTCTGCAAAGGCGCTCGGGCAGCCAGCCGCGCCGTTGCAACTTTAGGGACTAATAACCAACAAACAACCCAATCATTTGGTCCCACAGCCGAACTATGGCCGAAGTACTGCCTTAAATGCTTGACATGATCAGGTCTGGGTAGCAATGTGCTTAAATTAATATCGGCAAATACTCAGGGAGAACTATTTGTGGTGGTGGAAATCTGGGAACGATAAATGGAGCCGCCCTCTTCTGGTGACAGGGGGTTGCACACATGGCAAAGAGATGGTCCCAGCTCTTGAGTTCCGTCTATTTTACAGAACTATAGAAAGTAAAGAAACAGGACATGGAGCCAATTAACTCTGTGGCGCTGTTTTTCTGCTCATGAACCGCCTAGTATAAGTCTTTCGCCTTCAAGTTATATATTTCAGCATTCCTGTTTTGAAAACAGGAGTTTTAAGTTCAATGCTATAGAAAGGTTGTGAGGGAACAAAGAGGGTACAGTGCAGTCATTAAAATGCCGCCTGCCTTAAGGAATTACAAATGGGTTTTAAGCAAGTGTAGAGGCAGGGAAAGGGAGTGGGGAGAACAATAGGGAAGGATTGTTGTAGGGTTGAAGGCAAGAGTGACTAAATGACAGAATGGATGATGGTGAAAATCAAAAGGGGATGATAGCGCAAAGAAACTGCAGGAGGTGTAAATGGCAACGGCAGAATCCACCACCAGCTGTCTGAAAAAAGTAGGAGCAGTGGTTATGAGCTGAAGTTATTTTCAATTTAAAGGTGAGTCCAGAAGGCTGGCTAAAGTGCCTAATTGGGAGGGGAGGTGCTGTTCCCCAAGCTTCTGTTGAGCTTTATTGGAACAATGTAAGAGGCTGAGGCCAGATAGGGACAGAGAATTAAAATAGCAAGCTATGAAATGGGTCTGGCTTGGAGACTGAACAGAGGTGCTCAGCAAAGTGATCACCCAATCTGCGTTTGGTCTGCACAACACACAGGAGACTGCACCGTGAGCAGCAAACACTAAACTGAAAGAAGTACAAATAAATAACTGCTTCACATGCAAGGAGCTTTTGGGGCCTTGGTTGGTGGGAAGGGAAATGGGAAAATGGCAGGTATTGCATCCCCTGCGCTTGCAAAAGAAAGTGCTGTAGGAAGGAGAGCAGTTTGGAGTGACTGATGAGTGAGCTAGGAAGCTGTGGAGGGAATGGCCCCTTTGGAATGCCGAAAGGAGAGGCCAAGATGTGTTTGGGGTGACATTATGCGGGAAGTGGTAGAAATGGCAGTTGATATTCTGTTAGTGAGATAAAAGGTGAGGACAAAGAAGATCCTATTATAGTTTTAGGAGATCAGTTATTGGGTAAACAACAGAAGGTCATCGGAGTTGTTCAAAAAGTGATTTAATGCCATTCAGGACCAGTTTATACCCCAAGGGACAAGAACTCTACTTATCAAAAAAAGCCATGGATGACTAAAGAGTAAAGGGACAATAGAAAACAAAAAAAAAATTCAACAAATCGCACAGATTCTGGTGAATGGAGAATATGCAAAGAACAGCAAAGGATTGTAAAATAGATGGCAAGAGCTATAAAAAGCAAGTATGAAAAGAAACTTGCAAGGAAAGGATACCAAAATCAACACAAAATATTTTTTCAATTCTTTTAGTAAAAAGAGAGGGCTCTTGAATGATGTAGGCCCCTGAAAACTGATAATAGTGATAATGTCAATGAAAATAAGGAAATGACAACCTGCTGAATAATTACTTTGTGTCCGTATTTACAATTGAGAGAGCTCAGCACGCTGGACATCCCAAGGAAACTAATATTGAATCAGTGTCCGGCACTTACCAAAATTAACATAAGCAAAATAACAATATGAAGAAAAAAATAGCATTAAAGGTGAACAAATCCCGGGGACTTGATGGTTTACATCCCAGGTTTTTAAAACTGGGTGAGAACATTGCAGAGGCCCTAACTTTAATCTTCCAAAGTTTTCTTGGCTTGGGAATCGTTCCTTTGGATTGGAAATTTGTGCATGCCACTTTGTTATTTAAGAATGCAAGAGAGGGAAACCAATTATAGTTAATCTGGCATGGGGTGAGGTTAGGACATGGGGAACAAAGGTGTCGGTTTGAGGTTGGGAGGAAGGAGGGAGTACAGGGGTGGAAGGGGAATGGGAAGAAGTTGGCAACTGGGGAGCTAGCAGTAAGAGGAGTGTAAGGTGTAAGGGAAGTAGTTCAGAGGTGGGGAAGGAGTGCAGAGAAGGGGTGAATCCATGGGAGCGAGGAGTGCGAAGAGGAGAGAGAGTCCAGGGGAAGGAAAGAATGCGGAGAGGGGACGGAGTTTGTTGGGGGGAAGGAGTGTGGAGAGGGGAGGGAGTAAGGGTGGAGGAAGCAGTTGGGAAGGGGGAAGGAGTAAGGCTGAAGGAAGAAGTAAGGGTGTCTGAAGGAGTCAGGAAAGGGGAAGGACTAGGCAGGGGTAGTCCAGGGTGGGGGAAGGGGTCACAAGGGGTGGAAGGGGTTCAAAGGGGAGAAAGAATTGGGAGGGAGTATGTCCAGGTGAATGTGCGAGGGAGAGCTCTGGTGAGTCCATGGCTGCCTTTTGGGGGGTGAACTGAGGGTGGCTGTGGTATGAAGGAATGGTGAGAATGACCGAGGGCAGAGTGAGGTGGTTGGGTGGGAGGGTGAAGGTTCAACGGTAGTGGTAGAAGGGACAGCGAGCGTGGCCGGTGAGGACTCAGAGGTAGATACGGACTCTGGGGATGGGAAGGAGGAAGTTGGGGAGGTGAATGTGGATGGGGATGGAGGGATTTTCGGGAAGGAAGGGAATGTGCATGTTCACCTGGACATCCCGGAAGGAAAAGAGTTGTGGCTGTTAGGTCACAGAAGGGAGGTGGAAGGCGATGCCGCCGGGGGTCAACAGCGATTGGGGGAAAGGAAATGTGTGACTGGGGGAGGGGAAAAGATGGGGGAGTGAATGAAAAACTGAATTACCACTGTCTAAATTGAAAGTGAAACTAGTGTCATGTTGAGCGAGATCAGGTACTGAGTGAGAGTCTGATCAGTGGGTGGGCGGAGATGCAGATCAGCTCACATGGACAACTGAAAGTGAACCCCCAGCAGGCAGCATTGAAAATGCTCAGGACATTGAGATATGTGTGATACGGGAAGGATCTATGTGCGGGGGAGAGTGCTTGCATGAGGATCTGAAAGGCCCTGCCACACATACACTTCTCTCTCCAGAATCATTCGTTGCCAGCTGTTCCCTCTATGGTCGCAGAGGACGAGGTTGAAGTGCTCACAGGCAAAGGGGACTCAGAGGGAGAGGACAGCCTCCGACATACCTGAGTAGATGACCCAGGGGTGTCCAACTGCTGCTTCTCCTCCTTTCGGAAGCCTGGGGGCCGTGGCCTGACTCCTTGAGGGAAAGGAGCACCTGGAGGGGTTTTAAGATGCCCTTTTTCTCTCTCGCGTTGCCACTGCAGGAACTCACCATGGCTCCTGTGATGGAGGGCAGGTCTGCACTGATCTCAGTGTTCTGCTGGACCAGGGTCTCCATGGCGTCCTCCATCTTTCCCATGGAGATCTCCATACAGGCACATGTGGGCACTACTTCATCAGAGAGCAGGCAGATGTACTCCTTCAACTCACGAGCAACTCTCTTGAGGGCTTCCAACAGCTCTTCTGGATGTTCCCATTCCTTCTGCTGACTCTGCAGGATGAGTTGGAAAGCCAAATCCAGAGGCTCATCATCTGACTCGGACCTCATATATGCTGGGGAGCCCGGCTGAACCTGCTTCCTCCTGCTGCAGACACATGTCCTTGCGATGACCACCAGATTTGAACCTGGGTCTGCTCTAGATCTATGTCCCACCGACTGTGTGCCTGTGCACTGGTGGAGGGTGTGGGTAACCCTGTGACTGGTCTTTCAGACTGCCTACTTCCAGCTCTTCAATGAAGGAGGTGTCCTCTTGTCTGGAGGTGAGGACGTGGATGGAGCTGAGGGACTGGCTGGCTGAGGGTCCCTTGGCAGAGCTCCCTGTGAACTAAAGTAGAGATAATTAGTGCATGGCAGCAGAGTCAAAAGCAGGAGAGAGACCCCTCACGTTTGCATTGAGAGAGAGATGATGTAGTGCAGGATCCTCAGGAGGGTGTTGCCGACCTCACCATCACCGTAGGTACGGCTCATGTCTTCTCCAGTCAGTGCGATGGCACACTCCTCAAAGTGAGTGAGGGGCCCAGTGTGGGTCACTCCATGCCCGGCCTGGGACCTCTCGCTGCTGATGTGAGCAGGCATGGAAACAGATGGAGAAAGTGTGAGCAGGACACCTGGCACTGGATGGAATGTTTGTGTGGTGACTGGGGACATGGACAGGATGAGGATGTGGCTCGAGACGATATGAGCCTGATGGAGATGTGAGGGTATGTGTGAGAGTTAGTGGTGTTGTCCCTTGAGGTGTGAGATCCCTGTGGATGTGTGAAGTTTTTTTTAGTGTGAGTTGAGAGAGATGAAAAGAGTGACTTACTCTAGTGGAACGGATGAGACAATTCACCCTGTAGTGGCACTGGGTGGCTGTCCTCTTTTGCAGGGCATTGGTACTGACCCCCGCTGCCACCACCTCTCATGCTGGATTGGTGATGCCGCTGCCCTTCCTGCGGTGAGAGTGGAGGAAGAGGACAGCACGGCAGATCTCCACAATGTCAAAAGGTGCTCGAGGGACGCATCACTAAACCGGGGGGCTGCAGTCTTTTTGTCTTTTGGGTCCACCCTGTCTTCCGAGCAGCAGTCCTGGGCTGGAAGCACTGAGAGGTGTGCATGTGGCTGCACTTTAAATGCGGCAACAGATGTGATGAAGCAGCGAGGCAATGGTGCGGTAGGAGAATGCGAGCCTGCCTGCAATCGAAATGGCGTGTTTCCCAGGAATGCATAATTAATGCTGCGGGTTTGGGACAATATGGCTTGAAAAGCCGCCATTGCGGCCGGTGTGTAAAACGTCATTTTCCCTGCCGGCTACTGCACTTAGTGCAAATCTGGGATGATTCCACCCCTAGTCCTTCAAACTCCGCTTTCTCAACTCTCTCCTTGTAATGGTAGAGTGAAAGGAATCGGCTCAGGGCTCAGATCGTGCTTTGGGCTTTTGGTTTTCTGTCATGAAAAGACAAACAAGAAAATAAATAAGGAGGAAGGGGAGGGGGAGCAGGATCAGAGAGAGAAATGTGTGTAATGACAAAGGGTTCAGCTGGTGCCTTCACTACATGATAGTTTCTCAGTGAGAGAAAAAAACCTGATTAACATCCAAATTTTGGGATTGCTGGAACCCATCTAATTCACTCCCATTATAAAGTAAGGTCACTGTTCGTGATTTCACCCTTTGCAAGAATTCTTGGGAACGTAACTCCTGTGAATGGTGGGACTTTACTGTATCTATCCCCTTATCCGATCCTTTCGACCTTTGCTAGGGCATTCAAATCTTCATGGAAAATATTGGCATCTCAAATTATCCCAGACAATCTTACCAGAGTTGTTGAATGTGTAAATGACTCAATGCCCAAATGAAGCAATACTGAACAATAGTTGTAAATAGGTGTACTTGGCCTACTTCTCCTAAGCCGGATAATGTAGCTTCAAACCTCAGGATATGAATTATAAATATTGCAAAAGAAGTACTGAACTGCCCAGAAGGGGTACAAACATGATCTTACCTTGTGCACTACTGACTTGGCTATCCATCAGATGTACCTGCCAATGAAGTTTCTCCCTTCCCCTTGGCCAGTAATCCAAAAATTCCTTCCAGTCCTCATCCTACCCCTGAACTTATGGGCAGAATTGTCCGGTCTGTTGGTGCTGGGTGTCATGGCGGTGGGGGTGGGGGGCGGGGGGGAGGGGAGGGGGGGCGGTGGTGGTGGTGGTGTGGACAATATGGCGAGAAGGCCAAAAATTGCTTTCACGCCATTGTGAAAGCAGTTTGCGATTGTCCGCTGCACCTGTCAATGGCAGGCTGCATTTCCCACTGCCACGCGTCAGGAACCTAATTTCAATACTTTAGCACCTCATTATAAGTCCTGCTCGCCAGAATCATCCCCCCCACGCTGAATCATCTGGGCACGTCGATGTGATTGCACGATTGTAGATGGGCGACGTGCACCTGTCGAGCTGAACTTCAAGGGAAACTCGGAGGTGAGTGCACACAACCTTGTGCAGTGCTCGCAAGCATTGCCCGTAGGACATCAAGGGAGAGGTGCTGTGCATTCGTGGGGTGTGGGGGGTGGGGGGGGGAGTGGGGGGTGGGATGGGGGGTGGTGGTGGGGGTGGGGGGGTATCGGGGGAAGGGGGGCTGTGTGTGGGCACAGGCAAGTTGCTTTTTCTCAGCTGGCGTTCAGTGAGGTGCCGGGACAAGGACTCCAGTGTGGGTCAGGCCCGTGAGGGTCGGAGGGGGGCAAGGCAGCACAGACTAAAGGAAGTACACAAGCATATGCCGGGGGAGGTGGGGAGGAGGGTGGTGGTGAGGTAAATGGCCATGCACCTGGAAAAGCTTGTCCAAAGTGAGCATTCTTCGGCAGCTGATGCTGTTCAGCTGCAGATCCATTGAAATGCTTGGAGTTGGGCCTCTGAAGCTTTTCTTCCCACTCAAGTAGTGTAAAAGCGTGAAAGTGCTGCCAGATGCTCCAGAACTTTTCACCCCTTGGGCACAGAATGCAAATTAATGTGCATTTTAGGGAGCAGCAGAACAATTGGCCGACTAGGCAAATTGTACAATCCCCTTGCGAAAGGTGGCCATGGAGCAGTCACTGGTGGAGGCAATCACAGCCCCTTGCAATACCTTTATTAAGGTTTGGACCAGTCTTCCCCATGGTTCAAGCTAACAGCGCAGCCTTGCAGTGCGGGTCAGGAGAATGCCTGCGCCTGAGCTGAGGGCACAGCATTCAGTCCAATAGGCGAAGCGGCCACCAATCAGTCAAGTGGAGTGGGGCAGTGATGGGTGGGGTTTCAGACAGCCAGTGAGCACTATACATCCAAATGGTGGCCACACTCCCCTGCATTGGTGAAGGGGCCTTCAAACTTAACCAAGAGAGGCTCTCAGGACACCTGTGCTAAACCACGCATTTCTCTCTTTGATCCTGCAGGAGAACATCAGCATTATGGAGTCTGGTGATTTAACAGTATACCTCATGGCTTACAGAGACCAGAGAAGAAGAAGAAGAGAGCAGTGGAGGTGCCTGGCTCGGCAAAGGGAGGAGCACCACCCTCAAGATGAAGGGGCAGCAGGGCTTGCTGCACACGCGGCTGAAGATCCACAGAGAGCCTTCGCTCATAGGTGCTTCGCTAGACCCAGGATCTATAGATGGTGCTTGTCATTCCTGCAAATGCCTGAGAACCAGTGTTGCCGAAGGCTGCACATGAACATATGCCACCTGCTGCAGGATTTGGCGTTACAGGGACATAGAGGCCACCTACTGCCAATGGCTGTGAAAGTAACCATGGCACTCAATTTTTATGCCAGTGGCTCCTCCCAGTGCTCCACAGGTGACCTGTGTGGTATCTCGCAAGGCTTCTCGCACAAGTATATCCAGGAGGTCACGGATGCCATCTTTGCAAAGGCACAGAATTTTGTGCATTTTGACTGGGTTCAGGAAAGCCAGGAAGCAAGAGCACTAGGATTTGCACAGATCTCTGGTTTTCCACAGATGCAGGTGCCATCAACTGCACTCACATGGTGCTTAGATATCCCTGGCAACAAGCATTCAGCTATCTCAACCATAAGGGCTTCTATTTGCTGAATGTTCAGCTGGTGTGCGACCACCGCAAACACAACCTACAGGTCTGCACATGATTCCCAAGGAGTGTCGATGACTCCTACATCCTCAGCAGTCCTCAGATCCCTGGAATCTTCCAGGGTCCAGAGAGGCTGCAGGGCCGGCTCCTCAGGGACAAGGGCTATTCACAGAGGACGTGGCTGATGATGCCTGTGCAGCGGCCTCAGGCTGCAGTAGAGCGACGGTATAACGAGGCTCATGCTGCAACCCAGACTTTGGTGAAGCAAACGGTAGGCATTTTGGAAATGTGGTTCTGATGCCTTGACAGGTCCGGTGAAGCACTGCAAAACAGTCCCCAGAGGGTGTCGTGCATCATTGTTGCTTGCTGTGCACTCACAACCTGGCACTGCAACGGGGGAGGACCTGGCTGAGGAGGAGATGGAAGAGCTGATGAGGAGGATGTCAAAGGGGATGACGGTGATGAGGTCCTCAAAGGTGAGGGTGCTGGCGATGAGGCCATTGCACAGGCCAGATGAGGCAGGCATGCTCAGGAGGCCCTCATAGCTGCAAGATTCGTGGAGGATGATGACAAGGTGCAGTGAGGACAGTCCTGATGTCCTCACCTTGCATCTGTGAACTCCTGTGTTGACTCCTTTGTGGCTGATTTTTATAATTCATTCATGGGATGTGGGCATCGCTGGCTGGGCCAGCATTTATTGCCCATCCCTAATTGCCCTTGAGAAGATGGTGGTGAACTGCATTCTTGAACTTCTGCAGTCCATGTGGTGTAGGTTGATCTGGAGTGCTGTTAGGGAGGGCGTTCCAGGACTTTGACTCAGTGACAGTGAAGGAATGGCAACAAAGTTCCAAGTCAGGGTGGTGAGTGGCTTGGAGGAGTTCTTGCAGTGCATCCTGTAGATGGTACGCACTGCTGCTACTGTGTGTTGGTGGTGGAGGGAGTGAATGTTTGTGGATGGAGTACCAATCAAGTGGGCTGCTTTGTCCTGGATGGTGCCAAGCTTTTTGAGTGTTGTTGGAGCTGCACTCATCCAGGCAAGTGGGGAGTATTCCACTGACCTGTGCCATGTAGACAGGCTTCGGGAAATCAGGAGATGAGTTACATGCCACAGGATTCCTAGTCTCTGACCTGCTCTTGCAGCCACAGTATTTATATGGCTGGTCCAATTCAGTTTCTGGTCATTGGTAACCCCCAGGATGATGTTAGTGGGGGATTCAGTGATGGTAATGCCATTGAATGTCAAGGGGTGATAGTCAGATTCTCTCTTGTTGGAGATGGCCATTGCCTGGCACTTTGTGGCATGAATGTTACTTGCCACTTGTCAGCCCAAGCCTGGATACTGTCCAGGTCTGGCTGCATTTGGACATGGACAGCTTTAGTATCTGAGGAGTCATGAATGGTGCTGAACATTGTGCAATCCTCAGCAAACATCCTTATTTCTGACCTTATGATGGAAGGAAGGTCATTGATGAAGCAGTGGAGATGGTTGGGCCTAGGACACTACCCTGAGGAACTCCTCCAACGATGTCCTGGAGCTGAGATGATTGACCTCCAATAACCACAACCATCCTCCTTTGTGCTAGGTATGACTCCAACCAGTGGAGCGTTCTCCCTCTGATTCCCATTAACTCTAGTTTTGCTAGGGCTCCTTGATGCCACACTCGGTCAAATGCTGCTTTGATGTCAAGGGCAGTCACTCTCATCTCACCTATGGAATTCTGCTTTTTTGTCCATGTTTGAACAAAGGCTGTTCTGAGGACAGGAGCTGAATGACACTGGTGGAATCCAATCTGAGCATCTGTGAGCAGGTTAGAAACATAGAAACATAGAAACTAGGAGCAGGAGTAGGCCATTTTGCCCTTCTAGCCTGCTCCACCATTCATTATGATCATGGCTGATCATCCAACTCAATAGCCTGCTCCCGTTTTCTCCCCACACTCTTTGATCCCTTTTGCCCCAAGAGCTATATCTAACTTCTTCTTGAAAACATACAATGTTTTGGTCTCAACTACTTTCTGTGGTGACAAATTCCACAGGCTCACCACTCTCTGGGTGAAGAAATTCCTCCTCATCTCAGTCCTAAATGGTCTACCCCGTATCCTCAGACTGTGACCCCTGGTTCTGGACTCCCCCACCATCGGGAACATCCTTCCTGCATCTACCCTGTCTAGTCCTGTTAGAATTTTATAGGTTTCTATGAGATCCCCCCTTATTCTTCTGAACTTCAGCGAATATAATCCTAATCGACTCAATCTCTCCTCATATGTCAGTCCCGCCATCCCAGGAATCAGTCGGGTAAACCTTTGCTGCACTCCCTCTATAGCAAGTACATCCTTCCTCAGATAAGGGGACCAAAACTGCACACAATATTCCAGGTGTGGTCTCACCAAGGCCCTGTACAATTGCAGCAAGACATCCCTGCTCCTGTACTCGAATCCTCTTGCAATGAAGGCCAACATACCATTTGCCTTCTTTACCGCCTGCTGCACCTGCATGCTTACCTTCAGCGACTGGTGTACACCCATGTCTCATTGCACATTCCTCTCTCTCAATTTATAGCCATTCAGATAATAATCGGCCTTCCTGTTTTTGCTACCAAAATGGATATCCTCACATTTATCTACATTATACTGCATCTGCCATGCATTTGCCCACTTACTCAGCTTGTCCAAATCCCAACTGAAGCATCTCTGCATCTTCCTCACAGCTCATGCTCCCACCCAGCTTTGTGTCATCTGCAAATTTTGGAGATATTACATTTAATTCCCTCATCTAAATCATTAATATATTGTGAAAAACTGGGGTCCCAGCAATAATCCCTGCTAGGCTAGTGCCACTTGATTGAACTGTTGATGACCCCTTCCATTACTTTACTGATGATCAAGAATAGACTGATGGGGCAGTAATTGGCTGGGTTGGATTTGTCCTGCTTTTTGCTTACAGGACATACCTGGACAATTTTCCACATAGCCGGGTAGATGCCAGTGTTGTAGCTGTACTAGAACAGTTTGGCTAGGGATGCAGCAAATTTTGGAGCACAAGTCTTCAGTAATATGGCCTCAATATTGTCAGGGCCCATAGCCTTTGCAGTATTCAGTGCCTTCAGCCGTTTCTTGATATTACGTGGAGTGAATCGAATTGGCCGAAGACATCTGTGATGCTGGGGACCTCCGGAGGAGGCCGAAATGGATCATCCACTCGGCGCTTCTGCCTGACAATTGAATTAGATGCTACAGCCTTATCTTTTGCACTGATGTGCTGGGCTCCTCCTTGAGGATGGGGATATTTGTGGAGCCTCCTCCTCCAGCGAGTTGGTTTTATCAGGCAGTCTGACTTCCAATAACATTTCAATGTCAGAATTATCCTGCATTCATAAAGATGGAGACAAATGTCCCACTTCTCATTTCTGAGATTTCTGCCTCTGCGATTCATAGCCAGTGCATTGCTTTGTTGACTTCAGAACTCAGAATACTTGTGAAAAATTTGGTTCACAGTCATGTCCTCAGCATTATGTTCTGTGTGATTTGAGTTTTATTTTAAACATTTTTAGCAATTAATCTTTGAGTAAATAAGGGATTTTTCTTTTTATATTTTGTTTCTCTGGGTAATATATAGCACATTGTAAACAGCAATAGAAACACTGCACTCAAACACCAGAAATATGTCTGTGTGAAGGAACTTGACCTCTATGGGTCAACTTTTAAAAAACAATTTATTGGATACTTCAGAAGCTCAAAGGTATTTTGAGTAGCATTATTGAACATTTAACCAAAACAAATTTAGACAGTTATTTGGTTGCATGTTTCATAGTTAAAACAGTATTTTAAAATGCTTGTTAATTAAACCAAACTTCTTTATGTCCCAATAATTGCCTCAAAACTATTAGTAAGTAATGAAATGTTGGTAATTAGGGCCTGATTTTAAAAGGACAGTTCGGAAATATTATGTCTACAGAATGGCAGGGCATAGACTTCCAATGAGGGATTGAATGAACCTCCGAAATTACACTGTGGAATACCATTGCAAAGATGTTTGATATGTTTATCTTATATTCTCCACTGTGGTGCATTAGCAGAAGCATCTAGCTGCTTAAAATAAATTTGTTAACAGTAAACCAACCAATAAAATAATTTCAAATTGAAATGTTAAGCATTTACAAGCTAATATGCTATAAAGTAATTTTGAAGTCTAAGGTTTAATTTTTGAAACATTTTTAGAAAGATTAAACAAAGCTAGCTTATGTATTTTGATTAAATATTAAAAATCATCAAAGGAAACTAATTAAATCAACTCTTAAATTCAGTACTACACTTGGTAAACTCATCTGCAACTCATCTCCGAATCACCGCTCATGCTAAACAAGAATAATTGGAACTGACTTGAAACAGAAAGCTCATCTTTGTAAATCAGTTGTTACCTTTCATCAGAAACATCAAGAACCACTTTTATTGTTTGTGCCCATTATCAGCCAATGGAAGTTAAAATCCAGGAAATGAAGTTACATATATTTAGCCTCAGTAGCTGTATCATTATTTACTCCGGCCATGTTCAGTAATAAATACTGTATACTGACAACTCTCTCACCTTGCTTTCTCTTCTTGTTAAGTAAATTTAGTTGTACTATCATTAGTGTATTTATAGTACGCATTTTAAAAAAAGGTACAATTTTTACCCTTTAACCTCTTCCCTCCTCTCTTGAAGGTGTCAGCTGATGTTGGTGTAAAGTTCCACAGGCACTTTGCTTTCTATGGTATCTTTTTTAAATGACTTCTTTAGTTGCATGTTTAGACAATGAGATTCAGTAAGCTATTTGATTGTGAGTACGTCACAGCTGAGCTTGATCTGACCTGACCACTCATTTCTTAGCGGGATTCATTTTATATTGATCAGAAGCCCAAAATCTGTTTAATTTTGTTCTTCCCCACACAGTCCTGCCCACACCATAGCCCAGTAGTTTTGATGTCTATTGTGTTGGTCATATGGCTGAGATTAGCTAAATCAGCAAAGACTGAGGATAAAAGCTGGAACCTTCTTGTTGAATACGGATCAGCTCTAAACTATATAGCTCGCTTAGGAGCTGAGCTATCTGCATTAGTGGTAGAGTTAGGGTCTTTTCTGTTTATTGGAGTTAAATTATGAAATGAGTCTTCCAAACCTGTTATTGGTATGTGTAAAGTTTATCACTTTTAAGCTTATAGCACCCTCTGTTGCATATTTAGTGAATAACAAGTCAACTCTCACAAAAATAAAAGATATACACAATGGCGCTTTACATTTCAATCTGAAATTATTTTACCAGTTGGTTTACTGTTAACAATTTTATTTTAAGCAGCTAGGTGCTTCTGCTAATGTACCACAGTGAAGAATATAAGACAAACGTATCAAACATTCCTCCTATTCCCTTCACTCTTGAAGCAGGAGGAGATCTTCAAGCTTGAATTCTTCTCTGATAAATTATGTGGATCTACATGCTGATCTGCTTTTTTTTTGCCTGCTAAGGCCAATCTGTGTAAAGTAAATAGGTTAACATCTCCACCAGCATAACAGAAAAGGAATTTCAAATAAGTACATTAAAGGTCCATACACTAACATCCCTGAGGGCCTTAACTTTTGAATAGTTAAGAGATTGATCCCATCTCTCTTTCTCTCTACCAGCCTCCAAATAAGCAGAATTGGGAAATGGTCCCAATCAATGCAGAACTGCTCTCTGTGCTGTTGGTCTCTTCCCTCCTCCTGGCACTCCTGTGGCTGGACAGACAGCAGTTCTTGGGTGTCTAAATGCAGAAACTCAAAACAGTAAAGTTGGTTGGAGGGAAAGGGAATGAGGTGGGAAGCAGGAGTTCCATTGTCACAGCTTGTCATTGTGCAGATAGCAAAATGGGAGTGAGATGGGAGTTGAGAAGAGACATAAGGGAGAAAGATCCCATCATCCTCAATGTTCTTGGTGAGGTTGGATGCTATGGACCCTGTCAGAGTTGGCACCATATTGCAGAGAACCATTTCCTTTGTAGAGCTCAGGGGATGCAGGTGTCCTTGTCCCCTGCCAGCTCTGTCCTGCTCATTTCTTTTGTGTGTCATCTTGTCCTGCAAGAGGGAGAACTGAATATGTTTGTGTAGCAGTGTGTTTGAGTGATGTGCCTGCCATAGCTAAATAGCTACATGTATTTGAAGGCAGCAAGAGGTGGGTGTGAGGCTGGCAGCATTGATAGGTGTATGAGGTGAGGTTGAGTATCTGGAAGTTAGGCATATGTCTTGAATGCCAGGGAATGTTGCTGGGTCAATAACGGGAATGTGGTGCATTGAGCAGTGTGAGACGTTGAAGATGTGATGGGTAAGAGATGTCATGTGACGATGCATTCACCATATTGACTACTCACATGAGGTCTTTAGACCTCTTGTGCCACTGACATGGGGTCCTCTGATTCAGGTTCTGGCAGTTGACTTCCCTGGACAGCTGCTCCCACTCCCTTCTCAGAGTGGCCCTTGATGGTGTCCTGACCTTCCAGAGAACAAGGCATCTCTCCTGTCCACTGAATCACTAATGCCTCCAGTACTGCATCTGTCAGTCTTAATCCCTCTGCCTATCAGTTCAGTTGGCAAGAATTTCCACTGCAGCAATCTTTCACGTAAAACTTCCCTATGAGAGGGGGCCTGCCTTCAAGAGAGAGCAGGTTGCCTGTTCCAAGTGGTCAGCAACAATGCTGGTGGGGTCCTCCTGCTTTGTGCAGAGCTCAAGTTGTGTTGAGAAGGAGGGAGAGCAGCATTGAAGGCGCACCAGCTAGCGCTAAAGTCATCCATATGTAGTGGATAGACAAAGTTGGTGTCTTAACTTCCTCGATATGATCGGGCATGGGCAGATGGCAAATCACAGACCCCGCACCAGAAATTGGGGCAGATAAATTTCTAGCACACAGTCTTTACACTGTCTTTGACTTGGAAGCATAGATATCAAATGCAGGCAATGCACAGCCTCTCATGTGGTGCAGGTGGTGGCAACATTGGAACACAATGCGGGAGGTATGCCATGGTATGACGAATAGCCTGACGACTATATAGATAAATACAATCTTGAGGTCAGGAAAAGGCTCAAAGAGCACTTGTCACTTCTGGAATAGCAGCAAAGATTGAATTTATAGACGACCTGAAGAACACTCTAGCTCAGGGCTTTCAAATATTTAATTGGGACTAGTTGGCTAGCTCTCATGCAGAATATTAGCCCAAGCTTTGCCCATTCTAAGCATTAGCAGGTACGAATGCCACTATTTAAAAAAAAATGGTGACAATGAGCCTATTTCAGTGCAGCACAGGAAGTAGCTTCTGACTGGTGCCCATTGGCACTTCATACGGAAGCAACATGTCACTGGGAAAAAAAAACAACTTGCGTTTAAATGCCTTTCTAGTGCCTTTCATGACCTCAGGTCTTCTCAAAATGCTTCACCATCAATGAAATATTTTTGAAGTGTGCTCACTGTAGTAATGTCGGGAAACATGGCAGCCAGTGAATGTGTTCTACCATATTCACAAAACAGGGGAGCAGCTGTGGAGGATGATGTCATCTCTTAAGGAAGCTGTTAAGTTAAAGTCTAATTAACAATTCCATTTACCAGACAGATATTACCTAAATATGCAGTCACAAAGTATTGCCTGTTAACATGTTCCACATGCTGCTGGCCCATTCCAAACTAGCACAGCACCTGATAGCTCTTGCATTGCTAATCGCACACACCTAGGGGATCAACAGGGAGTCTAATATTGTTACTGCCTAGCACTACTTGAAGCTAGCTTACAATACTTACAGTTAACCTGTACCCCTTAAAGGAGAGGTATACTGTGGCTGGAGTAGATGCCACAAGTGAATGTGACCTGTGGAAGAGTGAAGATTGGCTGATCATGGGAGAGAAAATTTTCAGCTGCTGTACTGGAAGTTCTGGTGGAGGAGAGGTAAAGGAGGAGGGATGGCTAAGTTGGGAAGGATGTCCTCCAGGCCCATGATGAGAAGGCAGTAGGAACAGATCACCATGAAGGTCATTGCCAAACTATGAGCCCAAGGACCTGGATACAGAGATAAAAACAAAAAAACTGCGGATGCTGGAAATCCGAAACAAAAACAGAATTACCTGGAAAAACTCAGCAGGTCCGGCAGCATCGGCGGAGAAGAAAAGAGTTGACGTTTCGAGTCCTCATGACCCAAGGTCTTTCGAAGGGTCGTGAGGACTCGAAACGTCAACTCTTTTCTTCTCCGCCGATGCTGCCGGACCTGCTGAGTTTTTCCAGGAAATTCTGTTTTTGACCTGGATACAGTGCTGGATGAAGTTTAATGATCTCAGACAAGTGGTCAAGACCAGTGAATGTATCTTCAAATGCAATATCCTACCAACTTCATCAGTATCCTCAGCTCAATGCCTCATCACCCCCATCACTCACTCAACAATTATCTTCAACAATCAGAACTCAAACCCTATCATTCAGATGCTTTACCTCTCCCTCACTCTCACAGATTTAGCCCTATTGCAAGCCTTATACCCACATCACCCAGCTTATACATAATGGCAGCTATTCAACTATGGCAGTCTCAGCACCCAATCAGATTTCACAACATTCACTGATACACTTCCCTCTCTCTTGCAGAGGAGGTGATGCCCAATTGGAGGCAACAGGAACTGACTGAAGGTGGGGTGGGGATGGGAGATGCGCCTGCATGTTCTGATTACCAAGGAGGAGTCAGTGCCGGCCGTTGCTGAGGTTGTGGCTGCCTGTGGAGCTGAAGTCAGTGAAGATGATGGTATCCTTATATCTAATTCTTCTTCCCATATCCCAGTTCTCCATTATCCCCCAGTCTATTCTGACTTACAAGCTGTAGATGATAAAAGCATGCATTTTTTACTTTCTCCTCTTCCCTCAAAATACAATCACTGTCCCTTTTTCATTTCAGTTACTCAAAAACTGCCATCTGCCCAGGCAGAGGTGGAAGAGCAGGAAGACAGTGAAGATGAAGACACAACTTCACTCGATTTTACAGCCCACCAGTTCAGAAACTGACATCATGCATAATTTAGATGAAAGCATTGGAGGTGGGATCTGCACAGGGTGAGACACCAGGGTGAGGCACTGCAGCCAGGATAGGTACCAGCTTACTGGACCGTGAGTTGCACATGAGTTTTGTTGCAGAGGGCTCAGATGAAGATGCTTGGGAGGCCTACCAGAAAGCCTGTGTTGAATGTCAAGGAGCATGGAGGACTCTGCCATGAACTTGGCACAGGGCATTGTGGAGAGCTTGGTTTAAACCTTTTCAGCTTGACATAGGTGTCCACCTCCATCATCATAACTGTGAACCCAACCATGATGTTGCATCTGATGGCCGATGTCTCAGCTTCCATTGCAACTAAAATAGCAGCGGCCCAATGTCTGCGTGCTGCAGTGGATGTTCAAACTGCTGCCATCTTGGCCTGTATACCAGCATTCAAAGGGGACTCCCAGGGCATCATATTAGACGAGCAACCTGTTCTCCAACTGATTAATAGGATTCTTGAGGTGTCACTCCAGAAAGTGACAGGCACTTCATGGGGCGCAATCTGCTGTCCTTTTAGGATGACAGCATTCCAGCTGCTACCTCACCTGTGCCCTTGCCAATCAACCAGTTCAGACAGCTACTTTTTATTCCGAGAGGATGCAGTCTTAAACTAGGCCTTCTTGGCTCAGAGCTGCTTGGTAATCTTCCAAGACCATCTGCAGTCTCCTCAATTAAATGTCTACAGCCTTCAATTAGCTAAGCTACAGTCACTGGCATAGTACCTTGCAGGAACACTAGGACAGAGGCAACCACACAGGGCTAGGGAGAGAAATTATGGGCCCTGGTGCTTCTCCTTTTTCTGGATCCTTTATTCCCCACACCTCCCCCACTTCCCCCACTGAACTGTCCCCCTCAATTATGCATGATATATTTCCTTTTTTCAAGATTTACCAATCAATTCACCAATCTGCAGTGTTAGTTTGTGTGCGTCCTATAGGTGATCCCAATGCGACTATTAAATAAACCAGAGAGTACAAATTTTACTTTGTCAGCATCGCACAATATTGTTAATTTGACAGGAAAAAGTCCTATTAGTTATCTATAATACTGTGCAGATGATAACACTGATTTCAGTGACTGCCTCAGCCCTCATTAATAAGTTCTGCACATTGCACCATATGAACATGGTGACAGTAAATTCATATTTGGGGGAAATATTCAATACGTGCAACCCTGATGAACTGCGCACGATATTTTCCATCCCGCAGAAGAATTCGAAGGCTTTCTCCTGCCTGGGTACATGATATTATTCAATAATTGGATTTTACTTTATCAGTAATCTCATAGGGTAGAGTGATCAAATGACTCCTGAGCAATAAAGTGGAATGATTAAACAACATAGGTCTGCACTGTCAGTGAGAAGCATTTGAGTCCTCGGGTGTCTCTGCGCGGCAGAACTTTAAGAGGCCGGAGGACAAAGACTGAATGGTTCACAGTTGTATCTGTGTTTTCTTGATCAGCAAGTCTGAAGATGCTACTGATTGCTGCTCCTCACTACGATATATTTTCAATATCTACTATGCAACAAACTTTATCACTGTATTTTATTCCTCAAAAAGCTCATAAAAGCACCAAGATAGAGTGGGATAATAGGTAAGTAGGCAAAAGGACAAGATTGAAGTCAATGGAAAAGATTCTTGAGAATCATGTAAAACAGGTTACTGATTCACCATGAGCCCATTCCGTACTCCTGTTCTGGCAATCTTACCCCAAAAGCCTGCTCTCAGTAAACTTCCATTGGCAACAAAAACGGAACTCCAACCATGATCCACCTTCTGTTTGCAAAATAATTATGGATGACAAATGCCATCTAACCCAGCTCATTTCATCCATCCAGAATTGGATACGATCATATGAATTAGGAGCAGGAATAGGCTATTCGGCCCCTCGAGCCTGCTCTGCCATTTGATAACATTGCCTACATTATACCAGTGACTACAACTCAGAAGTATTTAATTGGTTGTAAATTGATTTGGGACATTGTGAAAGGTGCTGTATACATGTAGGTTTTGTCTTTCTTTCATTACATCTGCGTGCATTAGGCAGACTGACTATAGCAGTAGTGAAGTTGAAGGCACAATGCTGATTCTCTCAGGATTATTAATCACAGAACAATCAACTGATGTTAGGAAAGTGGCAAAGAAATCACTACATTTACAAAACAGTTCAAATTTGTAGCTAATGCAGCCTTACCATTCTGACTTCTCCGGTGCCAACCCTTAATATACCATAAATGGCATCTGCTACTTTTGCACTAATGACATTATCCTCAGGATTTATCAATCAGACATCTACCAGCAGCTTATCAAAAATGTAGATTGAATTGGTGTTCCGAATTTTTCAGAGAAGAATGATACAAGGGACATCAATTCAGCACGGTCTAAACTCAAGAACTGGATTGTTTCACCTTCCCCCAGAAACTGTCATACAAATTGTGTTGTACAGTATGAATTTGGGGAGGGGGTGGCATAGTGGTAATGTCACTGGACTAGTAATCCAGAGGCCCAGGCTAAGGCTCTGGGGACAGGGGTTTGAATCCCACCACAGCAGCTGGTGGAATTTCAATTCAGTTAATAAATGTGGAATTAAGAAAAAGAGAGCTAGTCCCAGTAATAATGACTGTGAAATCATTGTCGATTGTCATAAAAACCCATCTCGTTCAATAATGTCCTTTAGGGAAGGAAATCTGCCATCCTTACCTGGTTTGGTCTACACATGAATCCAGACTCACAGCAATGTGGTTGACTCTTAGATGCCCTCTGAAATGGCCTAACAAGCCACTCAGTTTCCTCGAACCACTACAAAGCCTACAAAAATGAACGAAATGGGACTAATCACCCGGCATCGACCTAGGCACCAGAAGTAACAAACTCAGCTCTGTTGACCCTGCAAAGCCCTCCTTACTAACATCTGGAGGCTTGTGCCAAAATTGGGAGAGCTGTCTCACAGACTAGTCAAGCAACAGTCTGACATAGTCATCCTCATGGAATCATACCTTATAGAAAATGTCTCAGACATCACCATACCTGGGTATGCCCTGTCCCAATAATAAGGCAGACCTGCCAGAGACGGTGGCAAAGGAGTTGCCCTGGGAATTCGCAACATCAACTCTGGACCCCATGAAATCACATGGCATCAGGCCAAACATGGGCAAGAAAACCTCCTGCTGATTACTAGCAGAAACCTCCTGCTGATTACTACCTACCGCCTGGCCCCCACAGGTGATGAATCAGCACTCCTCCATGTTGAACACTACTTGGAGGAAGCACTGAGGGTGGCAAGGGTGCAGAATATACTCTGGCTGGAGGACTTCAATGTCCATCACCAAGAGTGGCTCAGTAGCACCACATCTGACTGAACTGGCTGAGTCTGTTGGACTGGGTCTGTGGCAAGTGGTGAGAGAGCCAACAAGAAGTAAAAGCCTACTTGACCTCACCCTCACTAATCTATCTGTCGCAGATTGCACCTGTCCATGACAGTATTGGTAGGGGTGACCACATCACTGTCCTTGTGGAGATGAAGTCCAATCTTCACATTGAGGATACCCTCCACCATGTCAAGTTGGATAGATTGCAAACAGATCTTGCAACTCTAAACTGGGCATCCATGAGGCACTTTGTACCATCAGCAGCAGGGGAATTGTATACAACCGCAATCTGTAACCTCATGGCCCGGTATATCATCCACTTTACCATTACCATCAAGCCGGAGATCAAACCTGATTCATTGAAGAATGCAGGAGGGCATGCCAGGAGCAGCACCACCTAAAAATGAGGTGTCTACTTGGTGAAGCTACAGCACAGGACTACTTGGATGGATGATCAGCTATGATCATAATGAATAGTGGAGCAGGCTTGAAGGGCCAATGGCCTACTTCTGCTCCTATTTTCTATGTATGTTTCTATGTAGGAGGCTCCACAAATATCCCCATCCTCTATTATGGAGGAGCCCAGCACATCAGTGCAAAGGACAAGGATGAAGCATTTGCAATTTGCAACAATCTTCAGCCAGAAGTGCCGAGTGAATAGTCCATCTTGGCCTCCTCCTGAGGTCCCCAGCATCACAGATGCCAGTTGGCTATGAGCCCTGACAAAATTCCAGCAGTAGTATTGAAGACTGGTGCACCATAACTAGCTGCACCCTTTGCCAAACTGTTCCAGTTCAGCTACAGCACTGGCATCTACCTGGCAATGTGAAAAACTGCCCAGGTATGTTCTGTCTATAAAAAGTAGGAAAAATCCAACCCAGCCAATTACCATACCATCAGTCTACTCTTGATCATCAGTAACGTAATGGAAGGGATCATCGACAGTGCTATTAAGCGACACTTACTCAGCAATTACCTGCTCACTGACGCCCAGTTTGGGTTGCGCCAGGGCCACTCAGCTTCTGATCTCATTACAGCCTTAGTCTAAACATGGGCAAAAGAGCTGAACTCAAAAGAGGTGAGGTGAAAGTGACTGTCCCTACAATCAAGGCAGCATTTGACCAACTGTAGCATCAAGGAGCCCTAGAAAAATTGGAGTCAATGGGAATCAGGGGGAAAACTCTCTGCTGGCTGGAGTCATAATTAGTCCAAAGGAAGATGGTTTTGGTTGTTGGAGGTCAATCATCTCAGTTCCAGGCCACCACTGCAGGAGTTCCTCAGGGTAGTGTCCTAGGCCCAACCATCTGCAGCTGTATCATGAATGACCTTCCTTCCATCATAATGTCAGAAGCGGGGATGTTTGCTGATGATTGCACAATGTTCAGCACCATTTGCGACTCCTCATATACTGAAGCAGTCCGTGCCCATATGCAGCAGGACCCGGACAACATTCATGCTTGGGTTGATAAATAGCAATTAACATTTGCGCCACACAAGTGCCAGGCAATGGCCATCTCTAACAAGAGAGAATCCAACCATCTCCCCTTGACATTCAATGGCATTATCATCACTGAATCCCCCACTATCAACATCCTGGGATTACGACCAGAAACTGAACTGGCCCAGCCATATAAATGCTGTGGTTACAAGAGCAGGTCAGAGGCTGGGAATTCTGTGGAGAATAGCTCACCTGACTCCCCAAAACCCGACCATCCTACAAGTCAGGAATGTGATATAACAATCTCCGGTTGCCTAGATGCGTGCAGCACCAACAACACACAAGCTCGACACCACCCAAGACAAAGCAGCCCACTTGATTACTTCCAATCCACCACCCTCAATAACCACTCCCTCCACCACTGATGCAGTGGCACCTTCCAAACCTGCAACCGCTACCACCTAGAAGGACAAGAGCAGCAGATAGATGGGAACACCACCACCTGCAATTTCCCCTCCAAGTCACAAACCTTCCTGACCTGGAATATATTGCTGTTTCTTCACTGTTGCTGGATCAAAATCCTGGAACTGACTCCCTAAAAGCACTGTGGCTGTACCTACATTATATCAATTATAGCTGCTCAAGAAAACGGCTCACCACCACTTCCTCAAGGGCAATTAGGGAAGGGCAATAAAAATGCTGGCATAGCCAGTGGTGCCCAAGTCCTGTTAAAGAATAAAAAATGCTGTGAAATTACAGCCTGAAATGGAAAAACATAATTGATAAGTAAGAAACTCCAACAGTAAAAAAAAATGACATCCCCACCCCAAGCTCCCCCACTGCCACCCCACCTCCCCAACACCCCAACTTGTCCCCACCCCTCCAATAACCCCAAAGCCTCCCCACCCTTTGAGTAGCCCCCAGCTTCTGCCCCACCCCCTCCAACACCATCCAATCTCTAGCCCACCTAGCCTCCACCCCTCCAACAGACCCCCAACCTCTCAACAGTCCCAAACCTCTCCCCACTCGTCCAACAGCCCCCAACTTCCTATCACCCCCTCCAACAGCCTCCAACATCCTCTCACTCCTCCAATGGCCCCAAACCACCCCTACCCCTCCAAAAGCCCTCAACCCCCACCCCCACCCCTCCAACAGCACCCAACCTCCCCCAATATCTCTACCCTGCCAGCAATCCAATTGGCTCAAAAATAGAGATCTTTCAAGCAAGCACACTCTCAGTTGCTGCTGCTGCTGCTACTGGCCTTTGGGCAGCTTCGTGGTTTTCTGGCAGGCTTTTCAAAAAAAAATTGGAACCATGAAGCAGCTGGAAGGCCAGAAGCAGCAGGTGCAGCAACTCTGCGAAACTGGCCTGACACACCGGCTTTAAAAAAATCGTAACTCTTAGGATGATGGTTCTGATTTTTTTAAGCCTGTCTTTCAGGCCTGAAGCTCTGGCTGCTCAGTATGGATGACTTGAGGACTCCATTTAAAACACCAAGCCCCGGCTCCCCTCTAACCCCCGGGTCCCGGCGTTTGGCACCATCTGCAGCCCCCTCTCCCAGGCCCTGCATGCACAAGACAGGCACAAGGGTAAATAGTTCTGTTTTGTATGTGTTACGTTGTTAGATTAACTTGGAAAAGGCACTAAGAGAATACACAAGGCTGTTACTTTCATTTTGTAAGCAATAAGGCATGATTTATTTTATAATTTTGGATTGCAATGTGTATTTTGTGCTGTCTTTTTTCTTTTTGCATTGTGGGCAAGAAGACAATTTAATGGTCAATGTTGGAGGGGAGGTAAGAAGAGTGAACTATTGGTGAATGAAGAATTCAGATTGAAGTTACTGGTATCTTTCCAAAATTATTTGTTCACACAGAGCTTGGGCAGAAAGAGCGGTAGAGGTTACAACTTCCTTTCTTCTTCATTGTCTTTCTTTGCCTTCTCCTACTCGTGCTCATGCTCCTCAGCTTGTTCCTTGATATGTGGTGGCAGGTGCTATTCCCTGGTGATAAGCAGTGCACCATGGCAAATCTTGAGGCCAGCTCTGGCATGTACTGCAGTGCTCCTCCAGAGCAGTGCAGGCAGAGTTGTTGCTTCATGACATCAATTGTCTGCTCTATCAGATTGCTTGTCACAGCATGATTCTCATTGTATGTGCATGGGTTGCACCGGGGTCATTAGTTATGCCATCAGTGCTTCTGGCCCAGTAGCAATCATTCGGTTCGTCATGGTGATTGAAATATAGCTGACACAGAGGACTGCTGCAGAATGAACACATCATGACTGCTGCTAGGATACCAAGCATTGATCCGCTGGCTATGGTCACTCACCAGCTGCAGGTTCAGGAACTTGTCAGAGTTGACATGAGGCTCACGCATGGCAATGTGCATGCAGTAAATGACACCCTGCACCATGGGGAAGTCTGCGTCCTAGTGCCCACTCTGTTGGCTTCTCTCTAGCATGAGGGAGTGAGATGAAGCTGCCTCCCTTTGCATAGAAAGCCTCAGTGCTGTCCCTTACAAAGCAGTACAGTGCCCTGTAAATTGTGAGCTGTTGTTAATATATCCAGCAGTAGCCTGCAAGGAGCTAGACGCATAGAAGATAAGAGCCACAGTCGCTTTGGCAGCCACTGGCAACGTAGTCCTTTCTCTTCTTTGAGGGGAGTTGTGGCTGCAGCAGCTGGCAAATTTCAGTGATATCCTTAGTGTGGAGCAGACTTCTCAAACATTGGTTATTGCTGAAGTTCAAATAGCAGAATTGCTCCCCAAACATACTCTATAGTATGGCCTCATGCTGAGAACTCTTCTCCCCTTCGTCCTGCCTTTTCTAGCAGCTTGGCTTGGCCTGTGTGGCCTCTGCTCATTTTATATCTAAAATCATTGTTATACTACCAACCTGCCTGACATATGGTCATTTATTAACATACGAACATACAAAAAAAACTGTTCATCTAGGCTTTCCCATAAAATTGTGATGCCTTTTAATGCGCGTTAAAGGCTTTTCTACCTACCTGTGTCTTTGTAATCTCCTTTGAAGAGGCAAAACAAATGATAAAAAACAATGATTAATTAATGGAAAAAAAATCTGAAAGTTCCTTTCTGACCTTCTTCAAGGCAAATCAAATGAGCTCAGGAGACAACACTGATTATGTTTTGTGTTACTTTGGTACTTACCTCTTTAATCTCTGACCCAGTCAGAAATGGGTCCAGCTTTCTTTTAAAAGTATATAACAAATTAGCGCTAACCACATCAGTGGGCAACTTATTCCATAGGTCTGCTTTTCTCTGGGAAAATAAAATCCACCTCACACCTAGCCTAGTCCTACCCTCGTGTAATTTCTAAACATGGCCAGTGGTCCTTTCCAGCTACCTAATTCGAAAATAAATGTCAGTATGGATACAATTTAGTTGCTTCATTAGGTAATAGATCTTGATGAAATGGCCCATGTCTGCATTTCTCTGAAATATATAAAAGCATCTCTTTAGCTTACTTGGGTAGCATAGATGCTTTAGATAAGAATTCATCTTGTAGCCCTCATTTGAACCTTTTCCAAATCCTCATTAATACCCACCAAATTGAATGGGCTGTGAGCAACCAAATGATTGCCCTCAACGGCACCTCTACTTCTGGAGCATTTAGTAGTGGGATGACATTTAGCAGACATGTCATTCTGTACTTGATACTTAGAGATAAAGGAAATTGAAATGCTGACCTCGTTTGTTTTATATGTGTATGGGCAATAAAACATGGTAAAAATGGTGCTATTAAGTTAAACACAACTCCCAAGGAGGCGAATTCACAGGACAGCAGGGCTGCTAGATGTGGATTATATTTTAGAATTAATAGTTGGACCTGCGAAAAATAGTTTGGCATTAGACGCTGATTGCTCTTGCAACATCTCAAATTACTTAAATTCTGCTGGGGCCATTGCTGATGAATTACACTTGTGAGGTGAGAGGTTGTCATCTTGACTAGAAGCTGGGACTGATGTCAGGTTTTTAAGGAGCAAGAGACAGGCAGACAGGGGAGTGCTGAGGGAATGTTGAAATAAGAGGAGGTTAAGTTGTAGGCTGCAATCCAGGATGCAGATATTTAAATTAATTAAGATATGGCGAAATAAAAACAAGAAGTGCTGGAAACACTTAGCAGGTCAGGCAGCATCTGTGGAGAGAAAAAAAAATGGAGTTAATGGTTCAGGTTGGTGTCCTTTCATCAGAACTGGGTAATATTAGAAATGTATTAGGTTTTAAATAAGTGAAAGGGGCGAGGGTGGAAAAAGAATAAAAAGGAAGGTCTGCGCTTGGGTGGAAGGCGGGAGATATTGAAAGACACAAGAGTTGATTGTGCAGGACTAAAGGGAGTGGTAATGGGATAAGTTAAAGAAACAATATGGCCATGATTTTACTGGACCCCAGGAGGAAGGGTGGGAGGCGTAGGAGCCAGTAAAATCGTAGGGAGCCGGTCGAATCGACTCCTTGATATGGTCCTGTGGTTGGGGCATTTTATTGAGGGAGGGACTAGGTGCGGAGAGGCTGCCCCGCTCTAAGGAGATGAGCAGCTGATTTACCTAATTAAAGGTCCAATTCTGGGCCATTTTATGGTCACATCGGTATTTTACCAATGGCAGCACGAGACCCATCGTCTGGGGAAAACGCCAGCCAAATGGAAGTGGCCTCCATACGACAGTTGATGGAGAAAGGCTCCATAGACCAATGAAGAGGCTGTGGGAAGGCAGCACCTGTGACCCCAGTGACCTCTCGAAAGGAGCTTGCCCTCCAATTCTCGGCCTCATGAATTTTAAAAACTTTTGTTTAACTTACCTCTCAAAGGCTCCAGGTCTCCTGCATTCCTCAGCAGTGACCACCTCTCCTGGTGGCTCAATTGAGGCTTCAGGAACCTACCTGCCAGCTTTAATTAGGAGACCACCTATAGTAAAATTGCTGAGCAAGTCCTGCTGTTGGCAAGAGCAGGCTTGGGGCCCGCTTTTTACCTCAATATCGGGGTCTTGACACCCCTCATAAAATTCAGCCCAGTGTGTCTAGAGGAGGTGTGAATGGCAGAACGAGGAACAGCTACTTTTCAGAAACAAAAACAAGGGTAAAGCAAGACTGAAACTGAAACCTGAAAGCAAAAGGAAACCAAATAGGGACAGAGATTATGGTCTGAAATTGCTGACTCAGTGTTGAGCTCGGGAAGCTGTTGAGTGCTTAATTGAAAGATGAGGGTCTGTTCTTCGAGCTTATGTTGAACTTCATTGGAGCAATGCAGGAGGCCAAGGACAGAGACGTTAGTATGAGAAGAAGGTGAAGAAATAAAATGACAGGCCACTGGAAGCTTGAAGTCATGCTTGTGGACTAAATGGAAACGTTCTGCAAAGTGGTCACTCAATTTGCATTTGGTCTCCCCAATGATAAAGCAGATCACATTATGAGCAGTGAATACAGTATACCAAATGAAAAGAAGTGCAAGTAAATCACTGTTTCACTTGGAAGGAGTATTTGGGGCCTTGGTCTACGTAGTAATTGTAAATTAAACCTTTCATACTGCTATGGAGATCATGTGACTGTATAGACAAATCAGCCCTAAGTGTGAATAATCATAGGGGCGGAGTTTTCTAGCCTTGGTCTTGGAACAAGCATGTAGCTTCATCAGGAGCTCTGTAAATAAAGTTTACTGTTTCTCACAAGAAACTTGCCCTGCATTCCAAGTTTATGACAATTGGTGACAAGGATAAATAGCTGCACTTCGCCTCTTGACTGTGAGTATTTTGGTTTTTAAGGGAAGAGAAAAAAATATACTCATCAGCAATGTCTCTCTTTGGCAGAATTGACCTGTACGATTCAACCATCGAGGACTGGAATCAGTACATAGAGCATCTAGGTTTCTACTTTGTGCTGAACAAAATAACTGCAGAGCAGCAACAGAAAGCAACCCCCCTAAGTGTTGTGGGAGCAAAACGTATAACCTAATCCATAGTCTGATGGCTCTGAATGCGCCAAATTGCAGATCCCTCACCGAGCTAGCAGACACATTTTTAGCCTAAACCACTGGTGATCAAGCAAAAAATTCAAAATCAACTCTAGAGTAAGGGCTTCTGGTGAGTCGATTGTAATGTACATTGTGAAGTTAACGGAGCACTGTGACTTCAGTGAAGCTCTAAATGACATGTTGCGAGATCGTTTGTTTTACAGTGTACATGATGATACCTTTCAGCACCGGTTATTTGTAGAAGTCAATATAGACCTGAAGCACACCATGGAGAGAGTGCTAGCAATGGAAGGTGCTGAGAGGGACTTGCAGATTTTGCAGAGTGTGCAACATGGGGCCGTTCTGCAGTTACGGCAGGAACCTACTGCTGGGCATGGTGCAAAAACCTGGGGGGCTACTGCGAAGTGGGACACGGTCCTGCCACTAAAAATGCAAAAAGAAATTCTGGAAGCAGCTCACCAATAATTCCAATATTAAAGTGTTATCGATGTGGGGATGATCAAGTACCCAAAACCTGCAGATTTAAAGAGGCAGAATGCTACTCCTGTTACAGAAAATGGCATGTTGAAAAACAGTACAGGTCATGATCAAACCATTCGCTTCTGTGGAGATTATAAATTAATTGTGAAGAAAACTGCAAAATTAGACAAATACCTGATCCCAAAGATTGAAGATCTGTACGCTAAACTTGCAGGAGGAAGATCCTACACTAAACTGGACATGAGCCATGCATACCAATAGCTAGAGCTGAACAACACGTCAAGAGGTTATGTCACCATAAACACACACAAGGACCTGTACCAATATACATGCCTACCCTTTGGTGTGTCATCTGCCTGTGCAATTTTCCAAAGAACCATGGAAAGCTCACGACAAGATACCTAGATAGCACCCTAATCACAGGATCCATGAAGCAGAACCTTTTGCCAACCTAGAAGAGGTTCTGAAGAGCTCTTTGGAGGCTGGAGTTCATTTAAAAAAAAAAGTGCACTTTCCAAGCAACTGAAGTCATGTACTTGAGTCATCGAGTGGATGTCCAAGGGTTGTATCCATTAGAGGAGAAAATCAGAGCAATCAAGGAAGCGCCCTCTCCTATCAACATCACTGAGCTCAAGTCTTTTTTGGGCATGTTAAATTATTACGGTCAATTCTTGCTAATCTATGTGCAATGTGCAAAGAAGAACCACAGATGGTTCTGGAAGGCACAGCAAGAGGAAGCCTTCGTAAAAGTCAAGAAGCTTTTACACTCATCATGTCTGCTAGCACACTATGACCTGTCTAAGGAATTGATACTCACTTGTGATGCAGTATTGTCCACAAGGTGGAGGATGGATCTGAAAGGTCAACAGGGTATGTATCCAGAAACCTTTCTGCAGCTGAGAAAAGTTACTCACAAATTTTAAAAGAAAGCTAATCTATCATTTTGGAGTAATGAAGTTCCATCAATATTTAGATGGTTGGCACTTCACCATAGTGTCAGATCACAAGCCACTGTTGGGTTTGCTTAGTTAAGATAAGGCAATCTTACCAATAGCCTCTGCTAGAATTCAAAGATGGGCTTTAATTTTGTCGGCATATAAGTACACTTTTATGCACCATCCAGGTGTGCATATAACAAGTGCAGACACCCTCATTCATCTTCCTTTGCCAGATAGCATGCTCCAGTACATCAAGAGATGGTAGTTGTGTTGAATTTCCTGGACACCTCACTAGTTTGTGTGAAACAGATAAAGAATTGGACAAACCAGGATCCAGTTTTATCATGAGTCTGTGAACAGGTGTTGCAAGGATGGTCAAATACACAAGTCTTTGAAGAATTAAAACCATTCTATGCCCATAAATCTGAACTGAGTTGTCAAGATGCTATCTTGTTATGGGGAGCAAGAGTCATTATCCCTTTGCAAGGAAGAAAACCACTGTTACGATCCCCAGCTAAGGTTACCCCTGGATGAGCCTGATCCCAGGGTGGAACCTAGCTTGATAGATCCTAATTTTTATTTGTTTGTTTAGATACGTGGAGAATAGCTGCTGAACAGAGTCACAGGAGTCAGCTGAAGAACTTTGAACAAAAGAATAAAACATTTATTCAACAAGAAAAGATGAACTATATTGCAACACTCCTTCACCCACAACTCTACCTTTACAGATATATGCAGATTTGTAAGGATAACACAAATTGCAAAAGCTATCTTATTCTCTAATGTCCATAGTAAGTACACAATCTATGTACCAATAGGCACCCTGTGGTCAGACACACCACACTCTAAAGCCAAATGACAGATGTCACCTGAACTAGATGCAATGGGTCTTTCCTCAACTCCCCCCAGATGCTTGTTACACCGTGAGCCAACCATTCTCACCGCACTCCATCTTTCATATGAGGGCTTGCAATCTCCACTCTGCAATATCTCACTTTGGAATCTTCTCCCAAGCCAATGCTTTCTCTCAGACACCTTCCACAAGCGTTCATCTCCAGGGTTTTGAACTCTCCTTTAAATGCTCCTCTTCCCTGCGTCACCATATGCATTCAAGCTGTCTTCCACGCACTCTCTCTCTATTTCATCAACTCAGTGTTAACAGTACATGGCAAAGAGTTACAGACCTTCAGCTGTCTCTTGGACCTTCTTGCCTCTTGTAAGCTGTTCTCGCTTTAAGTCTGCTTTCTGCAGCTTTTGTCTCTTTAGATCTGAAGTTTGGAGCCTTTATCTCTGCCACTCACTCTTAACTTCACTTAACTGGACATTTTCCAGGTTTTTGTCCTTCCTTTGACTTGAAGGTCTTCTTTGGACTATCCCTTTTTCCACTCCCCTGGATTTTTGGGGTTTTCCTTGGCTGGGACTGGCTCTCTGAACCCTTTGCTCCAGTCTCTCCTGGCAGCAACTTTTAACAGACAGCTGAACACCAACAGCCTCTAAAACAAAACTGCTGTTTCTCTTCTTGTATGTGTGTGTCTGTGGGAAGGACTTGCCTCTCTGGGCCCCTGTTGCTAGGCAACAGTCTGATCATTCTACCCTTGTATATTTACCTTCTCTTCAGGGGTCATAAACTTCCTCATTAGAAATGAAAGCACCTTTTCAAAATGAAACTAAAGCTCCATTTGACCTTTCTTAACACACTGATACAGAAATACAAATCAAACTTAAACTTTAAAGCTAAAAATTCCTAACAATTACAAATACAAATATAATTTACTTAAACTATCTCTATTTCCTAACAACCACTATTGACAGAGCTTCATAGTGCACATCCTGGTATTTCGAAAATGAAAATGCTCTTACAAAGTTATTTCTGGTGGCCAGGTATAGACAGGGATATAGAAAAAATGGTGCAACAATGTCTCCAGTCTCAGCAACAACAGAAGTTGCCCATTTCAGCTCTATTGCATCTGTGGGAGTGGCCTGGCTGACCCCGGCTTAGACTACATATTGACTGTGTAGGTCCATTTCTAAGTTTCATGTCTCTTGTGATCATCAACGCACATTCAAAGTGGATGGATGTGTAACAAGTGAAATCACCTACATGCACCAATGTTTTAGTGTACATGGCCTACCAGAAGTTATTGTGCCAGACAATGGTAAGGCTTTCACTAGCACTGAATTCCAAAGATTCATGAACCTAAATGGGATTAAACACTTCAGAACAGCACCATATCATCCCTGATTCAATGAATTAGCAGAAAGAGCAGAGCAAACCTTTAAAACAGGCATGAAGAAACTATTTGAGGGAGCGTTAGAAACACCGATTTCAAGATTTCTGTTCAACTATTGCACAACCCCTCGGGCAACCACATGCTCAACACCTTCTGAATTACGAATGAAGCATTGACTTTGTACAAGATTGAATCTAGTATTCACCTAACTTAGAGAGGAAGGTGGGGAAAAATCAGAGTAGTCAGAAAGTGAATCATGATGTTCACAATAAAGGACAAGAATTTACTGCAGGAGAGACAGTTTTTTACAAAATTTTGCTACTGGACCAAATGAGTTCCTGGTACAATTGTCATTGAAACAGGACCGTTATCATATCGAGTGGAATGGAAAACAGGATTATTAGGAAACACTTGGATCACCTAAGAAATCGAGGTGCACTCCAACAACCAGTTACTCCATCTGAATTCGAAGTTGAAACTTTAATCTCTGAGGTGCCAGATTGACAAAGAATAGACGTACCTGATGTCTCTGTTGAAGTAAATAATTCCGGACTGCCACTGTCTAAAGATATCCCTGATGCTGCAGTTCCTGGTCAAGTTGATCCCATGGAAGAATCTCAAGTTGTAGAATTGAGTCGCTCTCCTGAATCAGAAAACCACCTCAAAGACTAAATCTATAACTGCATGAACTGTGTATATTTGTATATGATATGGGTTAAGATGTTTTTGTAACTAAGAGTGGTAAAACAAAATTAAGGGGGGCAGAAGGTAATAATTGTAAGTAAAACCTTTCATACTGTTATAGGATCATGTGACTGTATAGACCAATCAGCCCTAAGCTTGGGTAATCTTAGGGGCAGAATTATCTAGCCTTTGTCTTGGAACAAGCATGTAGCTTCACCAGGAGCTCTGTAAATAAAGTTTACTGTTTCTTACAAGCAACAAGCCCTGCATTCCAAGTTTATTACAGTCAGTGAGGAGAGAGAAGGTAAAAGGGGAGGTATTGCATTTCCTGTGCTTGCATGGATAGGTGCTGTGAGAACAGGAGGAGTTGTTGGGCATGATTGAGGAGTGGACCAGGTGTCACTGGAAGTCCCTTTGGAACACTGAAAGGGGAGGGGAAGATGTGTTAGGGGATGGCATCATGCTGGAGGTGGCAGAAATGACAGAGGATGATCCATTGAATTGGAATCTGGTGGGATAGAAGGTGAGGACAAGGGGAACACCATCATGGGTCTGGGAGAGAGGGGAACGGTTGAAAGCAGAATTCCAGGTAATGGGATGGACATAGTCGAGGCCCCCATCGACCATCGTGGGAGTAAATCCTCAGTTGAGAAAAAGGGAAAACATATAAGGAGTGCTAGTACGGAAGGTTGTATTATCAGAACAGATATGACAGACATGGTGAAACTGGGAGAATGGAATGGAGTCAGTACCCTACAGGAAGCAAGGTGCAAGCAAGCATAGTTGAGGTAGTTGTGAGAGTCAGTGGTTTTATTGTGAATATTCATTGACCACCTATCTCCAGAAATAGAGACAGAGAAGTCAAGGAAGGGAAGGGAAAAGTCAAAAATGTACTATGTGAGGTTGAGAAAAAGGTGAAAATTGAAAGCAAACAGTGGGATTTTCTGCACCCAACCACCGTGATCTTCTAGTCCCACTGCAAGTCAATGGACTTCTGGCTGGGGCGCCGCCTCGCCACTGCAGAATTAAGAAGTTTTATTTAAAAGAATGAATTTTTACTGACAAGATCTTTCACATCCTCAGGATTGGCAAAGCATTGCAGAAATGGAGGATTGCTTTTGAAATACAATCACATTATTGTGTATGTAAATGTGGCAGCCAAGTTGTGTATAGCAAGGTCTCAAAAATAGCAAATGAAGAATCAGATAAACTGTTTGCGTTGGGAAGAATTGTTAGCCAGGACACAGCGGAACTCCTGGCTCTTCAAATATTGTCATGAAATTCTTTATGACAAGCAGAACAGGCAGGTTGTGACTTGATTTACCCCAAAAACGCCCCTTTCACAATGAAGTACTGCCCTTAAGTGTCAGCCTACATGATGCTCTTAAGTCTAAAGTTTAAAGTTACAACTTTCTGACTCAGAGCTCAGAGGATTATCACCGAGACATGCTAACATTTAAAAAGAAATTACTATAATTATTTCAAATTAGAACAAAAGGATCAAAATTTCTGCACTTCAGAGTTGTCTGCATTAGAGGACAAATGCATAAGGGGCTAAAATGGGTTGTGTAACACCATTTATTTTTGGCATAATGTGGCAACGTAATGCTTGAAAATTGGGTCCAAGATGTGCATGTGGATTTCTGATGGCGCAGGATGCCAATTTGGTCAAGGGGTTTGTCTGCGCACTGCTCATCACTGCTGGCAGTATGCAAAGCAGGTGGATTATGATATCAATCAGTGTGATTTGATGCCAATGCAGCCATTTTTATTAACCAGCCTACACCCTTAACATTGCACAGCTGAACTCACATTAAATTTTATGAAGGACCCTCCCACCAGTGCTATTCAAAGTTACTGGATTATTTTTCCTGGCTGTTCGTGCAATTGTACACATTTTTAGATCTTTCCTATTCTTGACTGAACTTTGAATAGTCTACAGGAAGTGGTGTGATGGATGTTGAAGTACTTTCCTGTTCGTTTAAAAGTTTGTGCTGAAGCAAGTTGCTTACAGACTTGGTGGGGCTTCCTCTTGGAATTCAACATAAATGGGAGAATGAAGAGAGGCTATGCAGCAGGGGGATAAACAGCTAGAAGAGGGAGGAGAGGAGAGCTCACAGCAGGAAGTCATAGCCACTGAGGATCTTCAGGGAAAAATCCTCTGACATCAACTTCAGCAAGGACCACTATATAAGATCTATTTGCTTCAGAAAAGTGGTTGTGTCTAAAATCTGTTAAATGCTGTAGTGATGACTCCAACCTCAAAGCAGGGTAAGGACAGCACTGGATATGGTTGTCATGGTTAAATATCTGCCATTGCGTACAAGGCTGAGGTATAGCATATGAATTGAAGGGTTGAGTACTGATTTATAGGGATTGTTAGAGTGATTGGTGTGTAGTGAATTGAGCATTGGAGGCTAGTGATGCAATTAGTTGAATATGCCATTTGAATATAAACTCACTTTCCTTGACAATTGGTGTCAGATTGTTAAACTACTTATGCATCAATTTATTTTGGAGTAGCACACCTGCCATTGGGTCTCTATCGCTACTTCTTTCCACTGTCTCCTGAGCATAGACTTGCTGTCAAACTGTGGATATAGCATATCTCTCCTTCTTTCCATGTCTGAAAATCTTGGTACTGTCTCACTCATTCAGCCATTTTTCAAAGTATTTCAGCCCAGTTTCACCTTTCAAAAGAAATCCCACCACTTCTTGTAGAAACAATGCACCTCCCCTTTAAGATATGCAGACTGTCTTTAGGTTGCACTAGCCCGTTGCGATGTCAGGTCTCCCTCTTAATGTGTGAAGACTATGAACAGCATCGTTGGTAGTGCTGGCTACACATGGAAATCATTTAAAATAACAGGTAGTACAAATTTAACATGATTTGGTAGGACATTATGTTTTAATATGTGCACTAACCTCTATTTGAATGATTAATATCTATGCTATAGCAGTAGACAAAGGAATGTTGTACAAAAACAGTTGGCATTTATCCAGTGATATTGAAATTACTTCTAAAATATCAAGTAGATATTACAGCATTATCATTGGCTTGGGAGCATTAAGATGAAGGAACCCTGCTTATTTATAAATTCATATATCACAGCTCAATAAAAACCTGTCAAAAATGAATAGTTAGAATAGAAGTTGGTAAGAGGTTTGAAGATTTATCTAACAACAGGGTAAATGGGCAGTATAGTGTGTTAGGACATTGTCATTTCACCTCTGGACCCAAGTCCACAATATCCTAGACTGATGGGAGCAATGTTTCCTGTTGCTAGCTGTGAAATTAGTTTGGGCAGTTCTAATTTAGTTAATAGTGAACATAGGCTCATGACATAAAGCTGCTTCTAATTTAGCACCAAATAGCAATCTCACTTAAAGAGGCCACAAGGATGGCTGATGTAGGAAATGGGAATAAACCTCAGGGGAAGCCTTTTTTGAAGGTGGGATCAATTGCTGGGGCAGATAAGAGTAAACTTTATTCTGTAACCAACTTATGCTGTACCTGACCTGGGTATGCTTTTTGCTGACTGCCTAAAATTGGAAAATATTTCAATCCCCAGTGCATTGAACAACATAAAATTCAGATAGAAAAGAACATTCAGTAACAGTTTGACATCTTGGTAAAGGGAAAACACGGACTATGTCTATTGAAATATCAATACATTTCCCCGTTGGCATGTACTTATAGGCACACATGTGTAGCTGTCAAGGTTAGACAATTGCCAAAACACTCAATTTTTAGTAGGGGAGCAGTAAGATTGATTACAAATACAAGGACATGAATAGAGCTGCATTTATTTTTTTGCATTGAGTCACAAGAACTGTGACCTTTTTGCTGAATACAAGTAAGGACTTGACAGGTCTGTGCATGGACATGTTTAAGATTAAGAAGATGATTTATCACCTTTCTTTTCTAAAACTAAACTATTCATTAAGAACACATGTAAACTCACTCGGGAGCTTATGTTTATCTGACATTTTCAACAGGAACTATGAAATTGCCTTCGTGAATTGTATTGGAGTCCCCTGAATAGGCTGTAATCCACATCATTACACTGTGTAGCTGTTTATGTTTTGTTCTCAATTACAATTACTATGACAATTAAAATCTTGACAAGGCAATGGTTTCAGCAGATCCCATGTCTGCATTGAAGTTAATGCCATAAAATGAAAATGGTGAATGTGTACAGGCAATCAGAAGCAAACAACTGAGCTTGAACTGTTGTCTTTTTCTTTTATTAGGATTTTTTACATTAGTCTCCTTCCCATATCCCCATTCATTTGGCTTTTGCACATGTGCTCCTTTTATTCAATAGGTCATAAGTATATCTAGTTCATGTACACACACACACTCAAAATGGAATCAAGTTAAATGGGTTTATATCCATTAAACATGAACATCTGTGTTGGTATTCCTACACAACAATATTCTTGAATACTGATGCTGTCCTTGAGGAGTTTCTTCTAACTCTCTTCTCCGACTCTGGACAAGATATAAGTACAAGCCTGGTAGATAATTTCTCATCTCTTTTTACACTCCAGATCCTGGAACTACCTTCCTAACAATTCTTTGCATGCATCTTCAACAGAAAGAATGGATCAGTTGCAGGGGGAAATAAGGGGAGGGCACCATATGATGGCTTGCCAGCCAGGTTCTAATCCCTTGATATAATCAAGTTTGAGAAACATAGGATCCTCTATCTCTCATTGAACGCAGACGTGCATCCTAGCCACCCTCAAGAATGCAATGTCCTTAAACCCCCTTCAGCCATAAATGATTATCAATGATGTGTCAAACCCTTGCAAGTCATCATCTGGCTACACAGTCCCAAAAACATGACTAAACAACACACAAATAAAGCTATCAAAACTGTATATTTATAAATAACAGTTGAATGCCATCGATGGTTTGATACTGATGTCACCATTGTGCCATCACAATGTCTTATGCTTTCTCTAACTATGCTTTGGTGCAACTCCAACATTTGCTGCTAAGGTGGAGGTAGCTGCTCAGTGCTCTGCCCCGTTGCCTAAGATGACTATCTTCTGGTGGCCTAGAAGGCTGCATCCTGTTGAGGGTCTCCTGCAATGGTGCAGATGTACAATGCTCGGCCTCACCCTGAGGGCACTGGGGTCACAGGCAGAGGGGATGTGCCCTGAGATGACATCCCTGAGGTGGCTGGCTGGCACTCCTCCCTGTCAGTGCATGAAGGTATCTCCCTGACTCCAGGAGGAGAAGGGCACCAGGAGATCCAAGTGCTTTGTTCTCCTCTCATCTAGCCACCTAGCTAAACAGCCCTTAGCCAGAGCGATGGAATGCAGATCAAAGTGCACACCCAATAACCACTGAGTGTTCTGCTGGACTTGATTCTCCATGGTGGTTGCCACCCTCTCTGTTGAGGAAGCCAAGCACTCACATGTCTGAAACATGGCTGAATACATGGCTTGAATGGACTTTTCCCTATCCGTGTAAGGCTGTGCATAGCCTTCAGCATCTCTGCCAGATCTTCCCATGCCTTTGTCTGCAACTCCACAAGTTTCTTGTGCCGTGACCAGAGGCCCATCGTCAGCATGGGGCTCAGCATGGGCCTGATTTCTAATAATGCTCCAACTGTCAGGTTCCTCAAGCACCACAGCTTCAATCAGCTGTTGCGACATGTGTGTGATGTGCTCACCAAATTGTGACCCTGAGCTTAATTGCGAGTGTGTTTTCACCAAGGTGACTGTCTCTGCATTGGTGGAGGGTGTGGGGGAAGGAGGTGACTGCGCATTCTCTGAATCTTCGGCGTCATCATCCTTAGAGGTGGAGTTCTGGCTTGCTGCCAACTGATATGGCTGTGTCCCTGGAATGCCAGAACCTACAGTGGAGAAGAAAAACAATTAGAGAAATATTAAGCAGCATCTCTATTCCCACTGCTGTATCATGCATGTCTCCTGTATGCTCAGTGTTCAACACCAGGCTGGAGGCTTTCTCACTCTGCTGTCTAGGCCCTCCTGCTTCACTGCCCGTGATTGTACAGTCGCCCTGCACCTCAGCCAGTTCCACTGCTTCCTCCTCTGCAGGGGTCAATATCCTGATATTTGGGACTCCTCCACCTATCTTCACCCGTTCTCTGGTATTATGCGCTAATTTGTCCTGCAGCCAAACAGAAGGATTGATTGTCTTCCCATTGGGCAACCAAACCCTTCACGAGCATGTAGCCCTATGATAGCTCATGGCCACTCACTAGTAAGTGGTCCACACATGCATTGTCCTGCAGCTTACACAACTAAGTCTGCATGAACTTGCTCCCACTCACTCGGGCCTCATGTTACATCTGGTGCTGAGGCTTTTAGAATGCAAATTCCCACCTGGCATACCTCTCTACCTGCACATATACATTTCGTGATGCCCTCATGAAAGCCAGTTTGCTGAAACAACACTATGCCACTTACCCTGGAGGAGTGTGGGAGGTCATTGACCTTTTTTCAGCACTGGTAGGTGTGCCTGCGGGCCTTGCAGCTGCTAACCTTTGCTGCGATCTCTGTCCAGGCTGCCTTGGTCAGGCGGGAGGGTGCCATTGCTGGGGACTAACACCTCCCATCATTCCAGGGTGGCCTGGAGGAGAACCTGCAGGAAGGCATCTCTGAATCATGGGGTCCACAAGTTGTTTGCTCCGAGACATCTCTCAGTACTTTTAGGAGATGGCAGCAGTGTCCGAGGTCCAAATGTGGTGCTGCTGGCTTGCAAGGAATAGATGCCTGTCCTGATGTCATTTATAAGTGGCGCCTGGACCTTCAACCCTGTGAGTTGACGGGGGGGTCATTGACTTCCTGCCCGGCGCTTCCGCACAATTGGCTGGGCCCTGAGCCTCTCCATATCTAAATTGGCTGGCTGCCACTGTGATTGTGCATGGCCATCCTTTCCCCAAGCGAGAGGAAGTCCCGCACATTTCCGGATCCGCTTTCAGGATCCTCGCTGCTTGAACAGAATTCTGTCCTTACTTTTCATGGCGTATGCCACCTCCTTATTCTTCCGACCAAAATGTATTACCTCAAATCCCATCTGCGTTGAACTTCAATTGCCAATTATGTGCCCAGCCTGCTAGTTTATTGATGTCATCCTTTTTTCAGTTCTCTTTATTATTTACAACCCCCAATTTTCTGCCATCTGCAAATTTTGAAAATCTTCTTCCAATTTACCAGCACAAATTGTTTATGTGAATGGTGAACAACAGTGGTTCCAGAACTGATCCTTGTGGAACACCACTGCCCATGATTTGCAATCTGAGTTTCAACCATCAACCCTGATTTGTAGCCAGCTTGCTATTAATATTTTCTTTCCAAATATGGTGCTTTTCCTCCTTCCTATGTTTGAACTGTATTAAAATTGCACACTCTCCTAACTTTCATTGTACCTCAAAATTGTGAGATTCCCTTTTCGCTCTCCTCCCCATTTGTTCTGCATTTCTCCTTCCTCAATCTACATTGATTGTTTCCTCTTCTCTTCCTTGAAAGGGAGAGAAAACCAAAGGAGAAAACAGAATTGAGGCCATCCAAGCAATGGTGAAAACCCTTTATTCACACTGCAGACCCTATAAGCCATGGCTCAGCTGGCATCACTCTCACACCTGAATCAGAAGGCTTTAGGTTCGCACTACAGTGCAATAATGAGGGAGTGCTGCACTGGTGGCTGTGCTGCCTTTCTGGTGACTTATTAAACCGAGACGCCTTCTGTCCTCAAAGATAGACCGAAGAGATCCCATTGCACCATTTTGTAGAGGAGCAGGGGATCATACCTGGTGTCTTAGCCAATTTTTTATCCTGCAATCAGCATCACAAAGTCATCTTATCCAGGTATTATCACATTGTTATTTGTGGGAGCTTGCTTTGCACAAATTGGCTCCTATGTTTCTTATGTTACAACAGTGACTACACTTTAGAAGTATTTCATTAGCTGTAAGTGCTGTAAGGAGATCCTATGGCACTATAGAAATACAAGTCCTTCTTTCTATAGACTGAATAGACAATTTTCCCAACTGTGAGGGACGTTGAAATGGATCCACCTTTATCTCTATCTATTGTTTTATCTTGTTTCCTAGAAAATGAAAATGGGAGAATTATCAGGAATTACTTTCTCAGTCAAAACAGCAGGATGGAGCATTGCAAAGGCAGCTGGATGTGAGTTTGAAATGTCCCATTTGAGTCTCCTGACAAATGCAAGAAAATTAGGCCTGCACTGACCTACAAAGTACTGGGGTAAAAGTAATACATGATGCATTTAAAGATATAAAGATGCAGATACACTGATGTGTGAAAATGTACCAACACTAACTGGGTTTTATGCTCATTTTGTGGTGCTCTGCGTTATGACAAAGTGGGAGCCCTGCCAAGATTATGTCAACTAGTGCTGAATTCTACTACGGGTCAATGCTGCTGGTGAGTCAGTCTGTTATTTAGGAATTTGATATGGCAATGAGTTCTATGTAGAACAATTTATCTGGAAGAAGACCACTGGTACAGTGTCCAATTACCTACTTATTTCCCATATGACCCCTTTTGTACGTGGCTGCTGGCATGGGTGCATGGAAGCAGTTACAGCAGTGTAACTGATGAGCTGAAGTGTTGAGGATTGGGGTTAGAAAATGAGTGTGGTCAGGATTGTAGTGGGGGGATTGGGGAGGGGAGCCTGAAGTAGAGGAGGCCCAAGGTTTCTTTATGTGGGCAGGCAGACCACTCCTGCTTCCCTTGGACCACAAGGATATGTTTAAAAAAATATATTTTTTCAACTTGCATGCGCACTGATCCTCCTTGTGGATCCTTTGCTGAGTGTAATGTGCAATTTTTAGTTAAATGTGCATTAAGTTTTGAATCACATCATTGTACCCTGATATTTAAAAGGCATGTGTGTTAAAATGGCAGGGGTAAAGCACATCTTCAGTGCAGCATCTAGCACCCAAGTACCATTTTAAGTTTCAATGGCCTCCTCCACGGTACTGCCAAGTACAAGAGCTGCTGGCCTCTGATTGGCTGGCAGCTCTTGGTGGGCGATATGTTATCTTCTGGGGTCTTCAGTCAGGAGGAGGACCTGCCAATGTCTACTCAACTGCCTGATGGGCAGGAAAGACGGTGAGCCTTCCTCCTCAAGTGTCAGTGAGACAGCGAGTGTCTCATTGCTTTTTCAGACAATGTGCGAGACACCCACCAAGAACAGACGGTTCAACCAAATATTCCAGGTGTAGGCTCTGCAAAGTTAAACCAGAAAAGTGGAAAACAGAACACTGGAGAGTCAGGGGGTGGCGGTGGCAGAAAGATTAATAGGGGCGAGCCAGTTAAGCTAAACCTAAGGGAAAACAAGAAGGAAAAAGACATGTAGCAAGAAGCTGAGTAAGTGAGTTTCTGTCAGTCAGTGGCCTCACTGAGATTAGATTGGGGTAATATTTCTGTTGCTAAAGAACAGAATTATTTTAAGGAATTTGTTCATAAGCAGAACTGTTGCATGGTTCCAAATGACATCACAAAGTGCTGGGGCACAGATTCACAGCTGAGATTCTTCACACTTTTAGCTCTCAATATCTCAACTATCAGGAGAAAATGAAGCAAATGAACCTTAAAACATTAAAATTCTACTTCATAGTCTGTTAAAAATGTAAAGGCAATTGTTTTGTAGATCTGTATTCAAGCATTTGGGGTAGTTTTGAAATTCACCAAAAGCTATTTCAATTTGATACTTAATGAGTTAAGAAGGCTACAGACCGGAGAGGAGTTCCAAAGTGCTGCTTTATTTAAAATGTCAATCTTTTAGAATGTAATAGCATTCCTGAAGCACATTCAAAATCAAGGCAAGAGTTTGCCATTCTCTTTGGAGCGAGACACAGATCTGCTGGTGGAGGGATATCTGGGGCGTGGTGAATATTTTAACAGATTTTCATACATCAGTGTATCAGCATCTTTATATCTTTAAATGCACCATGTATTACTTTTACCCCAGTACTTTGTAGGTCAGTGCAGGCCTAACTTTCTTGCATTTGTCAGGAGACTCAAATGGGACATTTCACACTCATATTCAGCGGCCTTTGGAATGCTCCATTCTGCTGTTTTGATTGTGAAAGTAATTCCTGATAATTCTTCCAATTTAATTTTCTAGGAAACAAGATAAAACAATAGATAGAGATAAAGGTGGATCCATTTCAACATCCCTCACAGTTGGGAAACTGTGTCTATTCAATCTATAGAAAGAAGGACTTGTATTTATATAGTGCCTTTCATAGCCACAGGATCTCCTACAGCACTTATAGCTAATGACGTACTTTTGAAGTGTAGTCACTGTTGTAACATAGGAAACATAGGAGCCAATTTGTGCACAGCAAGCTCCCACAAATAACCATGTGATAATATCCAGACTTTGTGATGCTGATACAATCTTCTTTATTTATTTTTGTTTCTACATTCCCTGATTTCTATCAATTTCACTGCTGCACGTGGCTATGTCCCGACTGAGTAAAATCTCCAGTATAAGCCCTAAAGGTTCCAGCTTACATTGGTAGCATAGCACTGATGCTACAGCCAGACTCTGCAGCGAGCTCCTGGCCAAGATCTGCATGCCCTTAGCGCCCGGTTTTCTGCCCCTAAATATAAGTGGACAGAAAAACCGGGTACAGCAACATCCTGTCGTTTGCACCTTCCTGGTTTGCGTTCTCATACTTGCGCTTTGTGCTCTGTACACCACTTCACCCATTGCTTGAGCAATGTTCGGTTATCCGTGGTTCATGTTGAGATGGCTTCTCTTTCTGCATCACAAATGGCCAGTTCTCACCTTGACCAGAGGGGCTGCCAATATGTCAGGGCTGGAGGGCCTCTGTTTGATCCTCCAGCCATCAGGAAGCCTTCCCGCCATCCTTAATTGGATTTTTTTTTGTTGTTTTGCCCCTTCACCGTTTTGCTCCTTGTCTGGTTCCCTCAGGGATGCTCTCAGCTCCCACCACTTGTTCACCTTCCTGCTCGGTGGCCGGATCGGTGCCTGGTGCTGGTTCGTTGGCTGCATTCCTGGGCTGCCCACTCAGCCTCCAGCCGCCGCTTCCTTTGGAGGCTTTCCTCTGGCTGGCACTGCCCTTCCTCCACCTACCTGGCTTTTTCTTCTTCTTCTTCTTCTTCACCCTGGCCGGGCTCCTCTTCATCTTCTGCTTGTGGCGCCTTCAACACCCTCCCTTCCCCAACCCCACCCGGCTCTCCCCAACACCCACAGCTGCTCTGTGATCCTCACTGCGGAATTCCTCCCTGCCATTAATTAGTCTGGCCCTTTGAAAAACTGGGTGGGCGTGTCAGGAACACAACGTGCTGGGATGAGACCTTGAACTGAACTGGCGGACAGCTTCCCGAACCCGAACTGAAAATCCGGGCCATATTCTCAGCATATTTAAAACATTTTTTTTATATATGTCCAGGCAAAATAGCTAATTGTCATTTGTGTTGACACCATTGTGATGAAATAATGCTCAAATCCTTTGGGCTTTCCCGCCATCCAAAAATATCATCTACCAAAAGATCTTTCATTGAAGCTAATACTGTGTCCAATTCAATTTGAAATCTTCACTGATGTAAATTGATCAGAGGCTCCCCTGTCTGTTGTGTACAGGTACTACACCACAATGCTGCCCAAACCAATGCTATCCGCACATGGCTGGTACTGATCTAACTCAGTCCTATTCAAAAACATGTTCCCTGTTCATGATTTAGCCATTTGTGAGATTTTGTGGGGGCGAAACCCCCATGAATGGCAGGACTTTACTGTATTGTGAACCTGTGCACTTGTGGTGGGCATGCCCTGTGATCACTGCTCTGTGCAAGGATTGCCTTCCTGACTATGGAATCAGGCTTATGTCTGCAGGAGTTTGGGATATGCTTGAAAGTCAAATCTCCGAGTGAGAAAGAAAACAACCAATCACAAACTACAGTGTGTTAATTGAATCCTGCTGATTGGCTCATTCTTTTAGATACTAAAACAAAATGCAGCCAGTGAACAAGCAGAAACCACCACAAAACCAATCAAATTGCTGACTGTTGTCCAAAATATTCTGAGATATTATGGATCACAATCTGTTCCTCCGTAGGTGCAAGTGGAGGTGATGAATGATTTCAAAAGAAAATTGGATAGGTACTTGTGGGAAATGTACTTGCAGGGCTATGGGGATAAAGCGGGGTAATGGGACTGATTGGATTGTTCTATAGAGAGCTGGGCATGCACTTGGTGGGCCTAGTGGGCTCCTTCTGTACCATAATGATTCTATGGGTGGAAAAAACCTGCACCCGTTGGTGCCGGGCATCATGGCGGGTGGGGGAACACAATATTGCAGGAACACCAAAAATCAGTTTCACACCATCGTAACACCAATTACCCATCATCTGCTCCACTGTCCAACATCGAGAATGTAATTTTGTTAGGAAATAGAGATAGTTTGAGTAAGTTTATATAGGTATTTGTAGGTGTTAGGAATGAGTTTTAACTTTAAAGTTTAAGTTTAATTTGTATTTCTGTATTTGTGTGTTAAGGAAGGTCAAATTGAGTTTTAGTTTCACTTTAAAAAGGTGCCTGCAGTTCTAATGAGGTTTTTATGACTGTTGCAGCTAAGGTAACAAACAAGAGTAGAAGAATTGGGCTGTTGCTTAGCAACAAGGGTCCAGAGGGGCAGGCCCCTCCCACAGACACACACACAAAAGCTAGAAACAGCAGTTTGTTTAGGAAGCTATTGGAATTCAACTGGTTTTGAAAATAGCTGCCAGAGAAGCAGCCTAGAAGGGGCAGAAAGCCAGCTCCAACCTAAAGTTGGTTGAAAATAGCTGCCAGAGAGAGACTGGAGCATGAGGGACAGATAGCTAATCCCAAACTAAGGAAAAGACGCAAAAATCCAGGGGAGTGGATCAGGGGAAAGTCCCAAGAAGACCTTCCAGTCAAAGGAAGGACAGGAACCTGGAAAAGGTCCTGTTGAGTGAAGGGCAGAGAAAGGCTCCAAGCTTCAAGTTTAAAGCTTCAATCTCGAAGAGATAAAGGCTTGAGAAGAGGCAAAAAGATCCAAAGAGACAACTGAAGTCTGTAACTATTTGCAATGGGCATGTGATGCAGTGGTACTGTTGACAGCTGAGTCATTGAGAATGCGTGGAAGACAGCTTGAATGCATGTGGTGACCCAAGGAAGAGGAACATCGGAGGGAGAGTTTGAAACCCTGGAGGTGAACCCTTGCGGTAGGTGTATGAGAGACAAGATTCCAAAGCGAGTTCTTGGAGAGTGGAGATTGGAAGCCCTTGTGTAAAAGACAGAGTTCAGTGAAACTGTTTGGCTCACAGTGTAACAAATGTCAGGGGGGAGTTGAGCAGAGATCCATCAGGTTGAGGTGGCATCTGTCACTTGGTTTCAGAGTGTGGTGTGTCTGATCACAGGGTGCCTGTTGGTTTATATGGAATGTGTATTTACTGTGAACATTAGAGTATACGATAACTTTTGTAACTTATCCTTACAAATTTGTATATATCTTTAAAGGTACAGTTGTGGATGAAGGAGCATTATAATATAGTTCATCTTTTCTTGTTCAATATATGTTTTATTCTTTTGTTAAAATTTCATCAGCTGACTTTGGTGACTATTCAGTAACTACTCTCCACATATCTAAATAAGCAAATAAAAGTTTGGATCTATCAAGCTGGGTTCCACCCTGGGATCAGGCTTGTCCAGGGGTAACCTCCGCTGGGGATCCTAACAATTTCAATGCATTTACATCTCATCAACTCGCCTGCCTGCCGGAATCATTCCATGGGATTTACCTCCCATGTCGGTATGACTTCAGAATGACGTGATTCACAACAGCATTTAAAAGGCATGCACCTGGCGAGCTGATTTTCAAGGGGACCTCGGAGGTGAGTGCACACTAACATTGCACAGTGCTTGCAAGGGTCACCCATTCAACTTCAAGGAAGAGACACCGTGGATTCAGGCGAGGGCACCAGGCAAGTTCCTTTCTCCCGGCTGACTGACAGTGCGGTGCTGGGGCAAGGGCTGCACTGTGATTGGGGTGAGGCATTGGGGGCAAGGCAGTATGGTCTGATGGTAGTGCACAAGCACGTGGGGGGGCGGGAAGGGAGGGAAGACAGTTCAGGCGCAGCTACATTGACATGCTTGGAGTCAGGCCTCTAGTTTCTCTGCCCTCTCAAACAATACCGAGGCATGAAAGTGCGACCAAATGCTCCTGAACTTTTCACCCTTTGGGCACAGACTGAAAATTAATGAGCATTTCAGGGGGCTGCAGAACAATTGGGCCACTGGGCAAGTTGTAAAATCTCATTGCGAAAGCTGGCCATGGAGCAGTCACTGGTGGAGGTGCTCACAGCCCCTTGCAATGTCATCATTCAGGTTTGGACCAGTCTTCTCATGGTTCAAGCTACCATGCAGCCTTGCAATGTGGGTTAAGAGAATGCCTGCGCCTGAGCTGAGAGCACAGCATTCAGTCCAGTGGTCAGGCACAGCGGGGAGGAGGTGCGTGCGGCTTCAGGCAGGCATGTAGTGCACTAAATTCTGGCCAACCGAGTGGTAGCCAGCACTCTCTGGAATGCATTAAGGAGCTGAAGCCACACACATAACCATGAGAGGTGCCTAGGAGACCAATGCTAACCCATATGTCACTCTCTTTCATCCTGCAGGAGGAGTACATCAGGAACATGGAACCCTGGGCTAGTTATATGCCTCATGGCTTACAGGGAGAAGAGAGCAACAGAGGCGCCTGGCTGGGTAGAGGGAGGAGCAGCATCCTCAAGAAGGGGCAGGTGGGGTTCCTATGTGCACCGCTGAAGATCCACAATGAGTCGTTGCTGGTCGGCACCCAGCTAGACCCAGGGTCTTCAGACGGCACTTGTTATTCCTGCAGATAATCGAGAACCAGTGTTGCTGAGGACTGTGCATGTCCAGGGAAATAGTCGGTCACATATGCCACTGCTGCAGGATTTGGTGCCACGGAGATAGCCAGTGGGGATGAAAGTGACCGTGGCACTCAATTATTATGCCAGTGGCTCCTTCCAGGGCTCCACAGGTGGCCTCTGCAGGATCTCCCAACCTTCAACACCCAAATGCATCAAGAAGGTCATGGACGCCATATTTGCGAAGTCACACAACTTTGTGCATTGGCTGGGATCAGGCAAGCTAGGCAGTAGAGTTTGCAGAGATCTCTGGTTTTCTACGTGTACAGGGAACCATTGACTACACTCATGTGGCACTTAGATCTCTGTGGCAGCAAGCAATGCAGTATGTTAACCTCAAGGCCTTCCACTTGCTGAATGTTCAACTGGTCTGTGACTGCAGCAAATGCATCCTGCAGGTCTATCTGCATTTGATTTCTTGGGAGTGTGCATGACTCCTACATTCTCAGTAGGTCTCAGATCCCTGGCATCTTTCAGGGTCCAGAGAGGCTGCAGCATTGGCTCCTTAGGGACAAGGGCTACTTGCAGAAGATGTGACTGATGATGCCCATGTGGCGGCCTCCCTGTGTAACAGAGAGATGGTACAACGAGGCTTATGCTGCAACTTGCACTTTTTGGTGGAGCAAACCATTGGGATGTTGAAAATAGGTTCCAGTGCAGGACTGGTCTGCAATACAGTTCCTAGAGGGTGTCATGCATCATTGTTGCCTGCTGTGCCCCTCACAACCTGTTGCTGCAATGGGGGTGGGGGGGGAGGAGCTGCATGTTGTCTCTAATGAGGAGGACCATTGACAGGGATGAGAGTGGTGAGGTCCTCAAAGGTGAGGATGACGGTGATGAGGCCATCGCATTGTCCAGATGAGACAGGCACGCTCAGGAGGCCCTCATAGCTGCCATATTCATGGAGGATGGTGACAACATGTGGTGAGGACACTCCATAATCCTCACATTGCACCTGTGAACCTTTGACTCCTGTCTGGCTGATGGCAGAGCACATACCCTCTGTGATAAGGCTCCTGTCATGGAGATGCAGCGGATGCCCATAGTCCCGACATTCCAGGAGGATGATGACAGGCAGTGGGGAGACTGCATTGATCCTCACATAGCTTATGTGAATGTCTGACTCCTGTCTGGCTGATGGCACCTCGCTTGCGCTCTGTGAACAGGGTAACAGGGTCATATCATGGAGATGCAGTGGAGAAACTTTAACTTCTCCTGATCCTATTGCATCCTTTGTGAGCTGAACCCTTCAGGACCTCACTGTCACCGGACACAGATGCTGATGAGATGGGGGTGCCAGCCACACCTTAACGGTGCTGGGAGCACACAGAGAGAATGACGGAACTCTGTGCCGGAGGCCCGGGACATTCTGGCAGCAATAATAAGCCCCATCAAGGTGCAGGCATGACTGATGCGCCCTGTTACTGTGATGGTGCACCATCAGTATGCTGGGAAGGCTGCAGAAGAGGCCCTGGACTGCGACACTTGCTTTGGTCTTGTGCAGGAACCAAGCTTTCGCTTCAGACTGACACAAGCGCTGCTTACCATAATAAGGAGCCACAGACAGGGTGATATTGTTCGGAGTTTATTTACAATAGTCAACATTATGTAAAAGCGATTAATGCCTGTGCCCACATGGTGAAGCTACATTTTCTTGTCCTTTCTAATTGTGCTGTTCTTTCTTGGTGCTCCCTCAACATCCACAGTAGAGTTGGAGGCAGCCTGCTGACTGCTATGCCCTGTCTGATGACCTTGGCCAGCATCCTCTGGATGGCCGAGACCTGGAGGGCACCGGCCTGTTTTTGGGGTCCTGCTGTGTTGCAGTGGCACCCTCCTCAGCCTGTGGAGCTGCAGCTGCTGCAGTCACAGGAATAGGGGATTCGGATGGGCCAGAAACTCCTGGAGTCACCTGGATGGATGGCCCTCGGGGGACATCAGTTGATCCTGTTCCTCATAGGTGCCCGAGGACCCCGGTTAACTCCTTGAGGAGAAGGGGTAGCTGGAGTGAGATTGAGCTGCCCTTCACCCCACTTGTGTCGACACTGTTGGAGGCCAACTATGGCTTCAGCGATTGAGTTCAGCCCACGCAGCAGTGCAGGACCAATGTCCAGGGCCAAGGTCTCCATGGCGGCATCAATCTACTAGTGGTGACCTCGGTGATTTGGCATGACTGCGCTATCACCTCAGATTGAAGGCAGATAGAGTCCTCCATCATGCCTTCCTGATGTTCCTGAGCTTGCTTGTGCAATGACCGAGTCCAGAGGCTCGTCATCTGACTCGGACTCAGCAGATTTCTAGCCTCCAGCAATCCTCTGAGTGCCAGAGACCTGGGAAGTCCCTATCACTGCCTGCTGTGGATCAGACAATGTAATGTGCTCACCAGATTGTGACCCCGAGGCTACTCTAGAACTGGGTTTCACCGAGGTGTGTGTCTCTGCGCTGGTGGAGGGTGTGGGTGAGCGCTGTGATGGGTCTTCAGATAGGGTGCTATCAGATTCTTCTTCTGAGGTGTCTTTGGGACTTGAGTTGACAGCCTGGATTGTGGACCCCTTTGGCTGCTTCCTAGATGCGCCTGTGAAAGCAAAGAGGGATAATGAGTGATGGCAGGGGACTGCAGAACAGGGGAACTGACACACAGCATGATTGTATGATAGATGTTGCACTGCTGTATCCTCACTTGGTTGAGCACTGCTGACTTCACCGTCAGCACAGGAACAGTCCAGATCCTCGCTAGCCAGCTGGATGACTCTATTTTCAAAATCTGTGAGGACCTTGATGTCAGGCATTCCTCCACCAGTCTGCGACCCCTCCCTTTTGTTGTGTGCCTCCTTGTCCTGCATGACAGATGGAGAGTGTAGGCAAGATGTCTGCCAGGCCAGATAAGGTGGATGCCTGGCATGTGTGGGTAGTGAGTGGTGCCACGGATGGGATGAGGACACGATCCTCAGGGTGTGTGTGTTTCTGTGTGTGTGTGTGTGTGTGTGTGTGTGTGTGTGTGTGTGTGTGTGTGTGTGTGTGTGTGTGTGTGTGTGTGTGTGTGTGTCCATGTGTCTGTGTGTCTGTGTGTGATTCCTGTGGATGTGTGGGCTTGTGAGTGTATGAGAGTGATGTGAAAAATGACTTACCCTGGTGCAACGGAGATCATCATTCATCCTCTTTTTGTACTGGGTGGCTGTCCTCTTTGTATGGTATTGGCGCTGATCACCACTGCCACTGTGTCCCATGCCAGATTGGTGACCTTGCTTGTTGGTCTTTGTCCAGAGCGGTGGCATCCTAGAGAGGCATCACTAAATTTGGGGGCTGCCGTCTTCTTTGCTTTTGGGGCCATCTGATGCCTGGAGCAGCCCTGGTCTGTAAACGTGAAGTAGGCTGCGCTCTGGTGTGTTTTAAATATGGTGCCCAGAGTGAGGAAGCGCTGAGGTCATGGCGTGTTGGGCAAATTCAAGCTCACCCACCAGCGATCCAGCGTGTTCCCTGTGAATGCATAATTAATAAGTCAGGATGCACTGGGAATGGGACGATATGGTGTGCACTGCAGCCAATGGGTAAAGTGTCCTGCTTCCCACCTGCTACCGCAGTTGTGCAATTCTGCACTATGACTCTATGACCATCAAAACGTAACTGATTGTGTAAGAAATGCGTGATTAATTAAACCTATGTGCAAGAAAAATCACAAAATTTACATGTAAGCTCACTTACCCTTTTTTCCAACAGCTTCAAACAACACCTCGCTGCCTCCACAACCTCCAAGGAACACTTCCCTCTCAAAGTTCTTTTGTTTGCCTTCTGCTCTATTTTTGGAGCTTTAATGCATGGACGGGGCCTTGCATCCTGAACATGTGCCCTTCAAAACCTCTCTATGTTCTCTTGTGCCCCTCAGTATCCCTCTCTTTTGGCCTCGCATAAAACATCTTTGGATTGCCACAATGGATAAAACGTTTCCAGATGTACCTGGCCTGTTTTGTTCATTTTTGCATACTTGGCCTGCAGTGGTGTGGCCCCAGTTTTGGATCCCACCGTGAAGAGGAATGGTTATCCAGGTAGATGTGGTTGGTTAGCACCAGCGTGCATTTTTTTGACATTCTCCACTCACCGGGGTTCCTGAACATGAGGGAAGTCTGACTCAGCCCCTCACGAAAGAGTTCCTCAGTCACATCTGCAAAGTAGCTAAATGTCAGCCGGGGCTCCATGGTAGTTACTTGCCTCTAACTCGGAGGGATTTAGGTTGGAGTCCCACTCTATGACTTGTGCACAGAACTTAGGCTGACATTGCACTCAGGGCAGTTGTTAAGTCAAAGCCCTTTTATGGTGGATGTAAAAGAAGCATGACACTATAAGAGCAAGAGAGGGAGTTTTCTTGGCCTTCTGGCTGACATTTAACCCTCAGCCAATACCACCAAAACAGATTAACTTCTTATTTAGCCCTTGGCTGTTTCAAGAGATCACCCTATGTCCTCTACAGCTATTTTGTCTTCATCTGTATCGGTTGCTTAATTTTGCCTTTCCTCAGTTTAAACCACATTGCCTGCCTCCACAACAAAGACAAAAAATGCTGGAAAAACTCAGCAGGTCTGACAGCATCTGTGGAGAGAAAGACAGAGTTAACATTTTGAATCCGTATAACTCTTCTTCAGAGCTTGGGGAGTAGAAATGTGGTGAAAACTATACTCTTTAAGGGAGGTGGAGCAGGTGAAGCTGGATAGAAGGCCAGCGATAGGTGGAGGCAAAGGAGAGATTGCGAAAGATGTCATAAATAAAAAGTCAAAGGATTGTTAATAGTGGTGGCAATGGCTAAAGGATGTGCTAATGGTGACATTAAGAGTGGGAAGCAGAATGTGATAATGGCCGGACCAGGGTAAGCACTCTGGAAAGTGACAGATGGCCCTAGAGGGGGTGGGGTGGGGGGAGGGGACAGTGATGGGAACAAGCGTCGAAAAGGCTAAAAGCTGGGGATAAAACATTGAATAAAAATTAAAATAAATTTTAAAAATAGTAATAATGAAAATAAATGCCTTCCTCCACCTCTTGCTTTTATCATGAATCTGTAGTTTGCCTTTGAAAATATCATAAATTTCATAACAATTTTCTTTTTGTATGCTCCCTCCCTATTTTTCTCTGCTTTTGCTGTATCTATCCTGCCTTTGGACTTTTCTCCCATTTTTCCCCTCTTCCAACCCTAAGTTTTCTCCTGTTCATCCTTCCCTTCATTTTTTTTCTCCCTATGTCAAAGTCCTTCAATCTTTCTCTTCCCTGCCTTGCTCTCGGTCAATACAGTGGCCACGTGTGCATGTTTTTTCAAGAACATTGCAGCTTCACTGCTCATTAAGTTTATTTTGATTGTAATATATTCTTTTGGTCCAGCTTTCTTTTAAAGAAACCGCAATAGGCATGCATTTTTTTTCTTGCAGGTGAAGAGCCAAGGTACATAGTGCGGGACACCATCAGGGTTTAAAAAGTACTGGAGGGATGAAGTAAATCTAGAAGCAGTGATTATGGTATACCCGCCTTGGATTTTCAAAGCTCAAAAGTTGTAAAAGGGAAGAAAAATTGAGGGAGGTATTGAGTTCCAAAGGATTAAGGACCTGAATGGGGAAGCACGTAGTGATTTGGGAACGGAACGTTTTGTGCACCTAAATTGGGAACTTGGTGCAAGTGGGAATTCTCTGGCAAGTACTTCTTAAATTGCAATTTAGATTAACATTCAGATTCCGAAGATTCAGTGAAGGTTAAGGACATTTCCTCATGGCTGGAGTGGGAGTGGGAGGGGGAGGACCTAATGATTGTGGCCCACATAGAGACCAATGGCATAGGTAGAAAATAATAATATTCTGAGAGAGTTTGGGGAGTTAGGGTCCAAATTAAACGCATAACCTCAAAGGTGACAATCTCTGTATTGTTACTGGAGCTACACATCAATTAGCATAGGGTCAAGCAGATTAAAGAATTAAATGTGTGACTCAAAGAGTGGTGTGGGAAGAAGGGGTTTCGATACTTGGGACATTGGCATCAGCACTCAGGAAATAGGGAGCTATTCCATTGGGGTGGGCTCCACTTAAACCAGATTGGGACCAATGTCCTGGTGAATCATCTAACTAGGGCTGTTGTTGGGGCTTTAAACTAATGGGAGTGGCAGAGGGTTTGGGTGAAAGCAGTTTTAGAAATCAAAAGAGAAGAATGGAGGTAATAGAACAATGTAGCCATGTGGGTAAAAAAGGGGCAGAAAGTTTAACAGCAATAATGCATCAGCGAGTAAAGTCCATGCAGGGAGTAATCATAAAAAAAATTAAGTGTTCTTTGTCTGAAGGTGTAAAGCATCTCAATAAGGTAGATAAACCAATGGCACAAATAGAGATAAATGGTTTAGATCTAATTGCCATTTTAGAATGGCTAAGGTTGGGAAATAAATATTTCAGGTTACACAACTTTTTGTAAAGCCAGTCAGGAAGGAAAAGGAGAAGACCATCCCTGATAGTAAGGGATGACATAAGGCATTAGTGAGAAGGCTTCTTGGCTCAGAGGATCAGGAAGTAGAATTGGTATAGTTAGAGATTAAGAATAACAACAGCCAGAAAATGCTGGTGTAAGTAGTTTATAGGGTCCCTAACAGTAGTTATATCTTTGGACATTAAACAAGAAGTTATTGCAGCTTTTAACAAAGGAAATGCAATAATTATCTGGGACTTCATATAGACTGGACCAATCAAACTGTCAAAGGCAGTCTTGAAGGTGAATTTGTAGAATGCTTTCATGACAGTTTCTTGGAGCAATATGTTGTGGAAACAACTAGGCATAAAGCTATTTTAGATTTTGTATTACACAGTGATTCAGGGTTAATTAGTAATCTCGTAGTAAAAGATCTGCTAGGAAATAGTGATTGTAATACAATTAACTTCCATATTAAGTTTGAAAGCGACATACTCTAATCACAAACAAGAATCTTAAAGTTTAAAAACAAAGGCAATTACATGTGTATGAAGGGAGAGTTGGAAAAAGTTGCTTGAGTGAATAAACTAAAAGGTGTGATGGTAAATAAACGGAGGCAAATGTTTAAAGAAGCAATTCAAAATGTTCAACAAAAATACATTCCACCAAAAAAAGAAAAAAATGTAAGAAAGATCCATCTGTTGCTTACTAAAGAGGTTAAAATGGCATTAGATTAAAAGAAGAAGCTTATAATGTTGCAAAGAATAAATCTGAGGATTAGGAGAAACCAGCAAAGGTTGATCAAAAAGTTGATAAAAAAGGGAAAAAATAGAATATGTGAGTAAAATATATATAAACTATAAATATAAAGCCAGATTGTAAGATCTTTTATAAGTATATTAAAAGGAGGAGAGTAGCTAAAGAAAACATTGGTCTCTTAAAATCCAGGAGAAATTATCATGGGGAATGAGGAAATAGCAGAGACATTGAACAAATATTTTGTATTTATCTTCACAAGAGAAGTCACAAGCTATATACCAGAAATAGAACATAACCTAGGAGCTTACAAGAATGAAGAAATTATAATAATTAATATCAGAAGAGATAAAGTACTGAAGTAACTAAAGGGACTAATATCCAACAAAGCCCCAGGACTTGATGGCCTACATCCTAAGGTTCTAAAAGAGAAAGCTCCAGAGATAGTGGATGTGCTGATTATGATTTTCCCAAATTTCTTAGATTCTGGAATGGTCCTAGCAGATTAGAAACTAACAAATGTAACACCACTATTCAAGAAAGGAGGGAGAGAGAAAACACGGAACTATAGGCCAGTTAGCTTAATATCAGACACCAGGAAAGTGCTGGAATCCATTATTAAGGAACTTAAATTAGTTTTTTGAGGATAACTAGTAGGGTAGATAAAGGGGAACCAGTAGATGTAGTGTACTTGGATTTATGAAAGGTATTTGATAAGGTGCTACACAAAAGGTTAATAGGCAAGATAAGGGCTCATGGCTTTGCAGGGAATAAATAGCACGGAGAGATGATTGGTTAAAGGGCAGGAAGCAAAAAGTAGGAATAAATGGGGCATTTTAAGTTGGCATGCTGTGATGAGTGGAGTTCCATAAGGATCAGTGCTGGGACCTGAGCTATTTATAATCTACATTAGGCAGGAGTAATGTATCTAATTTTGCTGATTATAGCAAGGTGGGAATGTAAGCTATGAGGATGACACAGAGGCTGAAAAGAGATATAGACAGGTTAAATGAATGGGCAATTTAGTGGCAATGGAGCATAATTTGGAGAAGTGTGACATTCACTTGGGTTGTAAGATTGAAAAAAACATATTATTTTTTAAAAGGTATGTGTTATGATGTGGCAGGCGGTATTTGCTAGGCTGACCAAATCCAGAAGCTGGCCACACTATCACAACAATTTCACAATTTGTATTTAATAGGTGAAGGCTTGTGCACTGAAGTCAGAAGTAATGAGTCTGCTGCCACTTTTAGGGATTTTAAAGATTAAATTAAAACATTTATTAACAAAAGAAGAACAAACTTAAACACAAACAAGGGGCAGAAGTTTTAGGTTGGCATGTGGGCGTGTGCCCAACCTGATCAGACGCTGGAATCGCATGGGATGATGTTGGGTGAGCGTCCTGATGTTATCCCATGCTCGTGCAATGTTTTGGTCAGCAGACATGCGCAAAAGTCAGAAGTGTGCCTGCCGACAATTAAGAGACCTATTTAGGTCATTAAAGTTGTGATTGTCTCTGATTTTTCATGGTCTGTTCAACCTCATGGTTGGCAGATGTGCAAATTGGCCAGGTGGACTTTGCATTTTCCATGAAACCCCATCCAAGGATGGGATGAGGTTTCTGTTGTTAAATAAAAAAAAAATCTATGGACAGCACTTTTATCATGTATATGTTTAGGTGACTAATTGTGATGTGTGGACATGTTTTTTCCTGAGTTTACAAACTTTATTTAACTATTTTCAAGTCTTCAGCTCCCGGAGGCAGCTCTCTGCCTTCGGGGAGCTTTCATTTAGTGCTCTCCTGTGCTTAGGTTAGTACCCGCTCCCACCCTGGCAGCGCTGAACATTTCAGTGCATGCTTCATGCTGTGTTATCAATCAATGGCCAGCCAGCGTGAAATCGTGGTTGGGGGCTGGTTGCGGGCAGCGGTCTGTTCCCTGGCCAATCCTGGGCTCACCCATCATGTCCATCCGGCGACCTAAAAATCCTGCCCAAGTTTACAGTTACACAGTTATATCAGTTCCCAAAATTTGTACTTAACCAGACTCCCAACTATGCACCCCCTTTAAGGCAACAGTCCAAATAGATTCCAATTTTATAAAGTCATCCAGCAATATTACCACAAGCACCCACTGGACAATGGACTTCCAGAGGCTTTTAACACAACTTTGGTTACTGGAAAAGCAAACTTCTGCAGGGCAGCTATAGGCTTTCCTAAGTCTGTTTCACACAGGGCAGCATTTTCCCCCCCCATCAGGGGGGCTATGTGGGTGAGGGTGCAGGTGGACAGATTCCCGATTGGCGCCTCCAATTGGGGGTGCGCTGCCATTTTATGTGGGTGAGCCAGTTAAGGCCCGCCCAGCGTAACGTCTGCCCGGAAGTGCTGTGTGCTTACTGTGTGGGCAGTGGGGGGGGAGTTCCCTGAGCTGGGAGTGCGCTCTTTCGCCACTGTCACATGAGCAGGGACATATCAGTTACTTTTTTAAAAAAAAATTTATATCCCTCATGAAACCTCATCCCACCCATGGATGAGGTTTCATATTTTTTCTGAAGGCCACCTGGGCTCTTCACCTGCCCGCTAACCTTAAGAGAGACATGCCCGACATCAGCCTGCGTCGTTTTACGTGTCGGCAAGCGGGCCCTGCCCCCGCTCACTGATCAGAAAATGAAGCCCAGAGTCACCTTTTAAGATCACACACGGCCACACCTCACACAGCCTTCCATCCTTCTTTAAATATATTTCATCTGTAAATCCCAATGTTTCCACTTGCCTTTAGAAGTTACTTTTCCCAGAATATAAAAATCTTTCATGTTCTCATTATGGCCAGCACTTTTGGGAAAAATCAACGTAATAACCTTGCCTTATTTATCTTGCCAGTTGTGAACATTCTACATGTCCTTTTGAAAATCAAAAACTTCTCCACTTAACTAAAAATGCAAATTTCATTTGCACCGTATCTGCTGACCTCACCCTAGCATTACTCATCTCCATTCCAAATGCTTATTTTACACCTCACTTCTTTGATAATTTAAACCTTGCAGTCTAATCATCTCTAGTTTAATTAAATTAGCCCCATGCACAGAACCATAGACCCACACACACATAAGCCCGCTTTAAAATATCCCGCAATAGTATTAGGAACAATATGATAGTTTCCTGCCAGTATGAAACTTCTAAATGTTGATGTTCAGAGTGATTGGGTGCACTCATACAAGGAACCCAGAAACTTAGTATGTATTCATGTTAGCCTTTTTGTTATTAATTTATGGGATGTGGGCGTTGCTGGCTAGGCCAGAATTTATTGCCCATCCCTAATTGCCATTGAGAAGGTGTTGATGGGCTTCCCTCTTGAACTTCTGCAGTCCATGTTGTGTAGGTACACCCACAGTGATGTTAGGAAGGGAGTTCCAGGATGTTGACCCAGCGACAGTGCAGGAACGGTGATATATTTCCAAGTCAGGATGGTGAGTGGCTTGGAGAGAAACTTCCAGGTGGTGGTGTTTCCATGCCCTTGCTGCCCCTTGTCCTTCTGGATGGTTGCAGTTGTGGGTTTGGAAGGTGTTGCCTAAGGAATTGCTTTGATGAGGTTCTGCAGGGCATCTTGTAGATGGTACACACTGCTGCTACTATGGGCTAATGGTAGAGGGACTGAATGTAAGTGGAAGGGTGCCAATCAAGTGGGCTGCTTTGTCCTGGATGGTGTCAAGCTTTTAAGTGCTGTTGATGCTGCACTCAGCCAGGCAAGTGGGGAGTATTCCATCACACTCCTGACTTGTGCCTTGTAGATGGTGGACAGGACTTTGGGGTGTCAGGAGGTGAGTTACTCGCAGCAGGATTCTTAGCCTCTGACCTGCTCTTGTAGCCACAGTATTTATATAGCTAGCCCAGTTCAGTTTCTGGTCAATGGTAACCCCCACGATGTTGATAATGGGGGATTCAGTGATGGTAATGCCATTGAATGTCAAAGGGATTAGAGGAGTAGAATAAAGAAGTCTTGGTAAAATTGTATGGGGCTTTGGTGAGAACATACCTTGAATACTGTATGCAGTTTTGGTCTCCATATAAGGAAGGAGATACTTGAATTAGAGGCAGTACAGCAAAAGTTCAGTAGATTGTCCCTGGGATAAGGCAGTTGTCTTATGATGAGACGCTGAGTAAATTGGGTCTATATTCTCTGGAGTTTAGAAGAATGAAAGGTGATCTCATTGAAACATACAAGATTCTGAAGGGGATTGACAGGGTAGACACTATATAATGTTGTTTCTTGAGCTGGGTAATCTAGAATGTGGAGGCATAGTCTCTGGATAAGGGGATGATCATTTATGACTGAGATGAGGAGAAATTTCTTCGCCCAAAGGGTTGTGAATCTTTGAAATCCTGCTCTACCTCAGAGGGTTGTGGATGCTCCATTATTAAATATATTTAAGGCTGACATAGGCAGATTTTTGGTCTCTCTGCAAATCAAGTGATATAGGAAGCAGGCGGAAAAGTGGAGTTGAAGCCCAAGATCAGCCATAATTGTACTGAATGACAGAGCAGATTTGTTGGGCTCTGTGGTCTACTTCAGCTCCTACTTCTTATGTTCATTTCTGAGAATCAGGTAATTGCTCCCATTATATCCCAACTAGTAAAACTAACTCTGTTATCTTCAAGAAATATTGTGCACAATTCAATGATCCTCCTGTCTAGGGAGTCATGGTGCAAGGGAATGTGTTTGCATATTGACCTGCAACACTGTGGTGCCAATTCCCCAAAGCTTGCTCTCTTTTGTCATACATCCCTATGGGAGCATAGAATTGCTGAATTTACCAAAGTTTCTTTATACACATCAAAATGTTAAACATTGTGCAGGTTGAAGGAGCAGCACATGCTTCAGCTCAAATACCATTGGGTAGATTTTAACTTTTGAGCTAATGACCAGTGGTACATGCTAAATGACTGCCCTTTCCAGTAGGGCAGAGGCCAACAGGACTCACTGAAATAGTGTTATGAATGGGGGAAGAGATGGTAGGATAGGTCAAGAACAGAAAAATGACAGTTTTTCTCATTGGGTTTTAAAAAGAAGGATAAATGTTCGTTACGCAGTATGCAGCATGTATTCACAACAGCGCCCATACACACACACACACACACAAACTGTAATGACATGGCGGATGATGTGTGCCAGGCATATCAAATTGCGAGGGAAACTTGATCACGCGGTCACAACTGTTTTGCAATTTGTATTTTATTTCGAGATGCGTGCCTGGAATTCAGAAGTAAGGAGACTACTGTGACATGAGAGGTTTTTGGAAAACTAAATTAAACATTTATTAACAAAATAAAAGATTTCAAGCACACACATAGGTCTGCACATTACTACTATAATAACTCCTAAAACCACTAATTAGTCTGACTCCCAGTTACACCTCCGTTAAGGCAACAGTAGCAAAATGAATAGATTTAAACAGACCCATGCAAAGCAACACAATACCCTAGATAGTCACATTTAAAATGAGTTTTCTCAGCTCCGGTTTCTGTAGACATCAACCTATTGCACAGAGGCTGGAAGCTTTTCACACTTGTGTTAGGTCTTAGGAAGCCTTCTCCCTTACATATAACCTCACCTCCTTTATACTGGTTTTAATGCAAATTCCATTGTCCCCATATGTTTTTGCAACTTTACTTTTCTCATAATATAAATCTTTCATATTACTAATTTTATCAGTAACCTTTGGGGAAAAATAAACACACTGCTTAGCTTAGCTTCTTCTGGCCAAGTGTAACATCTGACCCAAAACCTCCAGACCAGCTGTCTCCAATTCAATTAAATCCCCCCCCCCACACACATACACACACAGAAACTAATCCAAACCTCACCATTAACCCACATTTACAATAAATCACAATAATATTATGAAAGTTATTACATTTTCATGACAGAAACACACACAAAAAAGTGATTACAATTGAGGTAGCATGCACTTAGGTATTAAAAGTCCAAAATTTAACTGTCGTACATGCTTCTTGCAAATGTAAATGCCATCCTCAATTCAAAAGCAACACTGGACATAGGAACATTGTCAGAGAGGTATCAAGAGGAAATACAATGTATGATGCCATTGTGTCTACTTTCATTATGCCCACCCACATCTGGGCAGAGTATGCAATGGCCTGTGCCACTTTTGGCAAAAAAATCCACAAGCAGGGGTGATTGTCAGGGAATTGTTGGAATAACTCCCTGCCTCTAATGCCAAACTCACTGGCAATAGCCACCCCTAATCAGTTGAACAAGAATGGAAGATCATTGACATTGTACCGTGAGATCAAAACTCAATGTCAGGAAGAGGGGAAAACCTTGTCCTTATTTTTATGGAACAAATGTAAAAAAAGTGCATGGAGAGGAAAAGGCCCAGGCCCACCCAAGTCCATTTGTCCATAGAACACTAACGATTAGCTCTATCAAGGACTATACACAATCCTTTTAATCTCATACGAAGGAATTTTGCAAAATTGCTCCTAGACATCCCTCTCCTGTGTGGAACTCCACAATGCCTAACCATAAATCACACATCATTCATTTATTCATTTTCGACTGGCTGCCTTCCTCAGTATGACAGCTCTGAGGTCCCGGCAGTTCAGGAACTATCATGTTCCACATGGCATTCAGTCTTTGCTGATTGTACTTATCCTTAAAATCTTGAACTGTGCATTGACAATTTAATTAAAATGAAACTAACAAAATAAGGGCACAGAAACCTTGGGGTGACCTCACTACTGTGACCTCTGCCACAAATAAGAAAGCTGTCTTCAAAATGGATTGGGTTTGAAACATAAATTTTGGCAGGTATGCCTTTTCAGTTATGAAATTTTCTGCAGGGAGAAAACAGCTATGGGGCTCCGCACTTTCAAAAAAAAGTGCTCTACAAATCCTGGAGATTTACAGCAACAATAAACTCCTGGCTATTGATGCTGTGGACTGTGTATATGAATCTTTCTCTTTGTGGACAGAGTTTTATTGGACCGTGCAAGCCACATCTGTAGAAGAGCCAATGTATTTGACATTTACTTTGACAAATATTTCGAAAATATGTTGAAGACAATATACTATGTGTTCTAATGGCCACGTGTAACCTTGTCTGTTGTAGCAATGGAAAATCCACATGAGGGGGTAGAGATTTCCTTGGGCATTTGTAAACGAGCTCTTTGTACTCAAATTTTTGATTTAGCCAGAAATATTGAACAGAGGAAATCTTTTCCTACGCTTAACACAAAAAAATCATTAATTTTTAGATTGCCATTTCCAGGAAAACAACTGTCTTCCTGGAGCAATTGGTTTAGCAAATTTTTAGGTCAAACATTGTGAGGCAGATAGAGGTACTGATATTAAAGCAATAAATGTACCCAAATGTCTGGAGTAACATTATAAATAAAAAAAATAAATAAACTGACTAACTTGGCTCATCCTGTCTTCTTTGCCCTCCCTTCTATTCACCGCTTCTTCTTTTTAATTCAATTCACTATTTTCTATCCAACCAAACTTTTCAAGTTTTTTTTTAAAGTTCCTTGCTTTCTCCTAACTTTAACTATCAATTTTAGAGAGGATGTACAACTTTTAAAAAGATTAGTTTATGATTGGCTAAATACGCCTCCAAAGATTTTTTATTTCAAGCCCATTGAAAACTCAAACACTGACATGATTGCATAATACACACGTCCAGGTAATCTCTGATGCATGAAAACGATAGCCAAAAATCCCTGTAACTGGCCAAGGAATGATGCCTGCCATTGCTTACACTTGCTTATGCCAATATAATCCCAATGCTATTTTACACATCAAGTTGCTGGAAATCCAGCACAGGGCATTTGTGATCTGAGAGAGGAGGGCAAGCAACTGTATGCCTTCAGTATATCTTCAAAAAATGCCCATCTTTTCAAATAGTTTCTAACAATTAAAACCTAAAATTCCACAATTGAAAAAATAATGATCAGTACCAGGAAAGTTGGCTGGCAGTAATTAACACTTATCACATTATTAGGAGGGTACATAGAATTGAAATGACTTGACTTAATTATTCGGAAGATTTTAGTTATTCTCCAGCATGCAAAAACGTAGCTTCATGCTCCTCAATGTATTCCAATGGAGAACTATTCAGCGAGATGTGGTTTCTGCAAAGCTATTGGCAGAACAGTGAATCTCTGAGAACAACTTCTTGATTTTCACATTTAAATGCACATCTGCCCTCACCTGAAGGTATTGTGGCAGTTTGATACACTTCAGAGGGCAGGTAAGAGTTGACCATTGGAGTCACATGGAAGTCAGGCTGGGTAAGAACGGCAAGTTTCCATCCTCAAAGGACACTAGCAAACCTGTGGGATTTTTTGTGACAATCCAACAGCTTCAGTTTGGACAATCAAACCAAGTTGTTAATGGGTATGAGCCCACAGCACAAAATTGTCCCTATTTGACACCGATTAGAAAACTCATTCAGAGAGACCACAGGATAAGTGGGTTGGGAAAAAGACAAATGCTACCCAAGTGCAGTAGGGGATGCTCTTGGATTTGTGGTTGAGTCACTTTCTTGTGATAAAAGCAACAATATTTTGTATTTAACTGTGCTGTACTTGACAAGTCAATGCTGAATGCTGACACCAGGTTCCCAAAAAGGAAAGCGCATGAATTCTCCAGAACAAATGGCAACCCACACTAAACCCATAAAATTTTGAGTCATCCTCTAAACCCAAAATTCATTAAGAGGTAAAATAGCAAGTGCCCAGCAAATGTCACTGGAAGTAGGAGCTATGGGAGACTGGACTGAGAGCATGTTTAAGTAGAACAATGAAAAACAGAATAAAATTTGAATTAAATAAAAGCAGAATATTAGGGGTTATGAAGCAAATAGAAATGTGAATATTAGCACAAATCTGCACTGTGTATGATTTATCAGATTCTGACAGGCTGTCCTCCGGGGAGGGTGAAAGAAGAAAAAACTGTTAGCTGACCGACATTTTTACAATACTGATTTATTACTCTTGGTGAAGGATGTAGGCCAACTTTTAAAATACGATTTGTCTCTTACTGGCAATTTAAGAAAGCAGAGCATTTGCTTGGTCAAAGCCTGACATCAGATAAATGTTATCCAAGCACAACTCTCAGAAAAGTGTGATAGAGCCAAATACGTCAGATGTGCACAGTAAAATTTTACTGCAGCCAAACTCAACTTGCAGTGAAAGAAAAAGCCCTCTCCCTATTCATTTATCATAGAACTGAATGGAATAACACTCCCATTTTAATTAAATTACTATTTAATAATAAAACAAGCTGAACTTCACGCTGCACAGGAGGACGTCTTCTTTGTTTTTTTTGGAACTCTATTCCAGTAACTTTTTGGCCAGATTCACATTTTATAATTCTACTTTGACTCTTTTTTTAGTCCCAAATTAATAATCTTTCTATGAGCTAATTTTCCTCACCCCAAATCAATGCTTACCGCAGCTTTCCTTTAATCGTTATGTCAAGTTGCCTGGATAACTTGTTCACTTGATTGTCCACAACAATCTAATTCCTTTAATCTGTCCTGCTGCCTTGAACAACAGATCTTCTTTGTTGTGTAAATATTGACCCAGCTCAGCTTTCACTGAGTGATTCCAGATTCTTGATAAACTTCAATTTAATGCACAGGGAAATTGAGTGCTCAAAATAGAATTTTCTCCCCACCTACTTAGAATGGCTATGTATTGTGGCATGGAGTGATGAGTAACTTTCCTTTGTTACCAAATCACATTGTCACCCTACCTGCTTTTGGGAGAAATTATGGACTGGATCTTTTGGTGTGCTGAGGTCACTGCCAACCCTCTCAAACAAAAAGGCCAGGGGTAATCCTGACCCAGTAGGCTGCTCATTATATACGGTAGGATTTCTGCCCATGTTTCTGGATGATGTCCCACCTCTGAGAGCTGCTGTCCAAGCAAATGGCACCAGCTCTTTGGTCCCAGTGGCACCACCTAGAGCAATGGCCACTGCTTGGGGTCCTCATCCAGGTGCTATGGAGCTGGAGTTAAAGGTAAGTAGGTGGTGTCTCATCAAGGCCAGGCTGGCCAGCCCTGTCAAGGGGTGTGGGTGTATCTCTGTTGGGTTCAGGAAGCCCATTTAGAAGACACAGCCACCCATCCCTTGCACACAATCAGCCCCTGAATGCTTGGCGTGAGCCTCTCCTGTTGCTTGGTTCAATCCCAGCAGTGGCAGGATGAGGCCCTTAAGTGGCCATTAATTGGGCACTTAAAGGCCTAATTGACTGGCAGGTGAGCTGGCCCCTTGATTGCTCCCCTGCCACAGGTTAAATTGCAATGCGTGTGGGGGCACGTGGGTAGTTGGGCACATGCCCATGGCATTTTATGGGCTGCCTGCTTTCCAATCCACCACCGGGGGCCTGTAAAATGCAGCCCTATATTTGCAGCCAGGAACTCTGTATGGTTTCATCTGTGTGACAGTATTGTTGGATAAACATGTAGTAGAATGAGAAGATGGTAGGTGCAAGGATGCTTGCACAATCAACATCACTCGTTCGTATAAATCGATCCCCAAACACTTAATGACATCGAAGTCGTGGATTTTCACCAGTCTTCTGTGCTGCCATTTGTTTTCCAGTTAAAATTGATAAATAGTGGAATTAGATTTCCTTCAGCATGGGGAACTATGGGAATCTTGGATCTCTAACTATGTTTTGGAGCATAATCAGATAGAAAAGTAAATAGAAGTGAGCCATAGACGGGGGTTGTGGGCATCAAGTGTGTCTAAACTATCAGTCTTGGCTCAGTGATAGCACTCTTGATTCTGAGTCAGAAGATTGTGGATTCAAACCACACTCTAAAGACTTGAGCATATAATCTGGGTTGACAACTCAGTGTATTGCTGGTCTGTACTATTGGTGATGCTGTTCTTTAGGTGAGACATTAAAACAAGGCCCTGTCCAGCTTCTGAATATCTTCTAAAAGATAATATGGTGCTGTTTACAGGAGAACATTGGACTCCTTTTGTCCTGGCCAATATTTATCACTCAACCAACACGGCTAAAACTGACCACTTATCATGTTGTGGGATTTTGCTGTATGCAAATTGGCTACCATTACAATAGTGACCACACTTCAAAAGTACTTCATTGACTGTGAGGTTATGAAAGACATATGAAGTTTTTTAAAAAATAATTGAATATCTGCACTCCAGAATTACTTATATAATATAAAAATGCAAAGAGCTGGTTGGCCATATGCTTAATTCTGAAAGTCACCAGAGGACCATTGGCTGCTCCCCTATTAGGGCAAGGCAATTAGTGGCGAGTTTAACCTGAGGTGCACTACACCTCAGGTGAGGTGCAAGGTTGAGCCTTCATAGATGGCCTCAGCCAGTATGGGAATTGAACCCACAATGTTGATATCACAAACCAGCTGTCCAGCCAATTGAGCTAACCAACCTCTTCACTCTACTGAGTACCTGATCTTAGCTTCACTGCATGGGAAGTGGATGCTTGGGGTTTCCCCAAAGAATGAAGGGAAAATGGACACATAGCTGGTGATGCATGATTTTCCTGCCAATTGGCCAAAAGCCGTGGCTTGGAGTAAGCTAATCCTCCCTTCCCACTGAATGCACAAAGTGCATTGCTGCATTGCTCGAAGGAGACTGCTCTGAGGAGAAAGTGGAGGTGGGGAAAGAATATAAATATCCTTAACATCGATGAGGTGTATATCCACATCACAGTGATTAATAAGCAGAAAAATTCTAATTATTATTCATTCAAGGCATTTTCTTTTCCAAAATTTCTAAGGTCCTGTTTTTTAAAATAAATCTTTACATGTGGGAATGCCGTGACAGCTTGTGTGATATGGTTGTTTGCCCCTTGAGTACATGTGGTATGTTGATCTATTTTAATAGGTGATAGGAAATACTGGTACTTCTGTGTTATAATAGGGTTCAAAATAAAATATAGGTTGCAGGCCATCTATGCTGATGGCAAATGGCATGGTATACAGATTACATTTATCTGTTGCTTATCCATAAAATGTCTATACACACTCATACCTATATAAATGGCTCTGAGCTGTACTTAGATGAGCAATCCTCATAGTGACCTTCATATTATAGAATTTCAGGTTGGTGGAATTAGAGCTACTCTGTTACAAAAGATAAAATACATTTTTCTGGTCCCAAATTTGACATAGGCTGGTCCCCAGTAAAATAAAACGGACAAGTAGAAATCTAAGAACTTGTGTCAGTTCCAAACCATTGCTTTACTTATTTCATCCTCCAATTAATTCCAGAATGAAAATATGGCTAGGCTCAAAATTTGGAGTGCTGTGTTTGCCTGCAGTTGAGAGCTTCAGTTTGAGGTTGGTGACTGAGGGAGTTTAAGGGTTAAGTTAAGGGTTAGATTCTACCTAATGTCTAAACTTCCTTTAATTTAGCAGTTAACTAAAAGTTGCTTTTAGGGTTGAAAGAAGTTGAGTTTTAGACCAGAGAGGAGAGGCCAGCAAGAGCGGTATAAAATGGCATGAGAAACAGAGGCTGAGACTGGAGACTGAGACCCATTTGTTCCCCTTACTATTGAGGAGAGGTATACCCACAGGACCTTCAGGCGGTGGAGTTTGAAGCGACGTCACGGTTCAAAAAGTGACGCGATGCAGGGGAGGCAGCTGATTGGTAAGTAAGGTCAGGTGAGTACTTCTACTTCTACTTTTTCTACTAATTAAACTGCTGCAGTCCATTAGCTTAAACAAAATACTGTGAGGACTTTGGACTGAAGTGGGAGTGTTTGGAGTGGAATAAGGCCCCTGGCATAGTTATTATTCTTTAAAGGGAATAACTAATGAGCTTAATCTAAAGGGAAGTCATGGCAGCAGAGCTCGCATCCATGATATGCTCCTCCTGCACTATGTGGGAAGCATGGACACTTTCAATGTCCCTGGTGACCATGTGTGCAGGAAGTGTGTCCAGCTGCAGCTACTGGCTAACTGTATTTCGGGGCTGGAGCTGGAGCTGCAGGTGGATTCACTGGGAAGCATCCATGATGTTGAGATTGTCATGGACAGCACGTTCAGTGAGGTGGTCACACCGCAGGTAAAGATTGAACAGGCAGAAAGTGGATGGGTGACCACCAGGCAGAGTAGAGGAAGGCAGGTAGTGCTGTCTCCTTCTCTAACAGATATACCATTTTGGATGCTGTTGGGGGAGACCACTTCTCAGCGGAAAACAGGAGCTAAGTCCATGGCACCATGGGTGGCTCTGCTGCACAAGAAGGGAGAAAGAAGAGTGGTAGGGCTATAGTGATAGGGGATTCAATAGTAAGGGCAACAGACAGGTGTTTCTGCAGCTGCAAAAGAGACCCCAGAATGGTATGTTGCCTCCCTGGTGCCAGGGGCAAGGATGTCTCGGAGAGACTGCAGGGCATTCTAAGGGGGGAGGGCAAACAGCCAGTGGTCGTGATACATATTGGTACCAACGACACAGATAAAGAAAGGGTTGAGATCCAACAAGCTGAATATAGGGAGTTAGGATGTAAATTAAAGAGTAGGACCTCAAAGATAGTAATCTCAGGATTACTACCAGTGCCACATGCTAGTGAGAGTAGAAATAACAGGGTATATCGGATGAATACATGGCTGAAGAAATGGTGTAGAGGGGAGGGATTCAGATTCCTGGGACACTGGACCAGTTTTGGGGAAGGTGGGAGCAGTACAAACAGGGTGGGTTGCATCTGGGCGAGACCGGGACCAATATCCTCACTGGGGGTGGGGCTGGGGTGGTATTTGCCAGTGCTGTTGTGGAGGGTTTAAACTAGAATCTCATGGGGATGGGAACCTGAGCAGGGAGACAGAGGAGGGGGAAACAAGAATAGAAACAAAAGACAGAAAAGTAAGAAGCAAAAGTGGAAGTCAGAAAAAGCAAGGGTGAAAAACACATGGCGTCATAGTGCAAAATAAAGCTAAAATGACTAACAAGGTTAAAAAGACAAGTCTAAAGGTATTGTGTCTTAATGCATGGAGCATTTGCAATAAGGTAGATGAATTAACAGTGCAAATAGATATAAACAGTTATAATATAGTTGCAATTATGGAGACATGACTGCAGGGTGGCCAAGGATGGGAACTGAATATCCAGGGGTATTCAATATTTAGGGAAAACAGACAAATAGGGAAAGGAGGTAGGATAGCACTGTTAGCAAAGGAGGAAATCAATGCAATAGTGAGGAAGGATATTAGCTTGGGAAATCATGATGTGGAGTCTGTTTGTGTGGAGATAAGAAACACTAAGGGGCAGAAAATGTTGGTGGGGGTTGTCTATGGGCCCCCAAACAGTAACAGAGATGTAAGGGAAGGCATTAAACAGGACATTAGAGATGCATGCAATAAGGGTACAACTGTAATCATGGGTGACTTTAATCTACATAAAGATTGGACAAACCAAACTAGCAATAAAACTGTGGAGGAGGGTTTCCTGGAGTGTGTACGTGATGGTTTTTTAGACCAGTACGTTGAGGAACCAACTAGTGAACAGGCTATCCTAGACTGGGTATTGTGCAATTAGAAAGAATTAATTAACAATCTTGTTGTGCGGGACCCCTTGGGGAAGAGCGACCATAAAATGATAGAATTGTCCATAAAGATGGAGAGTGAAGAAGTTGAATCTGAAACAAGGGTCCTGAATCTAAATAAAGGGAACTACGAGGGTATGAGGTGTGAATTGGCAATGATGGATTGTGGAACCTTATTAAAAGGATTGACAGTGAATAGGCAATGGCTAATATTTAAGGAACAAATGCATGAATTACAACAATTATTCATTACTGTCTGGCGCAAAAATAAAACAGGAAAGGTGGCTCAACCATGGATTACAAAAGAAATTAGGGATAGTATTAGATCCAAAGAGGAGACATATAAAATTGCCAGAAAAAGCAGCAAGCCTGAGGATTGGGAGCAGTTTAGAATTCAGCAAAAGTGGCCAAAAAAATTGATCAAGAAGGGGAAAATGGAGTATGACAGTAAACTAGCAGGGAACATAAAAACTGACTGTAAAAGCTTCTATAAGTATGTGAAGAGAAAAAGATTAGCAAAGACAAATATAGGTTCCTTACAGTCAGAAACAGGGGGAAATTATAATGAGGAGCAAAGAAATGGCAGAAGAATTGAACACATATTTTGGTTCTGTCTTCACAAAAGAGGACACAAATAATTTCCCAGAAATATTTGTGATCCAAGGGTCTAGTGAGGGGGAGGAATTGAAGAAAATCAGTATTAGTAAAAAAAAGGTGGTAGAGAAATTAATTGGGTTAAAGGCTGAAAAATCTCAAGGGCCTGATAATCTACATCCCAGAGTACTAAAGGAAGTGGCCCTGGAAATATTGGATGCATTGGTGGTCATCTTCCAAAACTCGATAGACTCTGGAGCAGTTCCTACAGATTTGAGGGTGGCAAATGTAACCCCACTATTTAAAAAAAGGAGGGAGAGAAAAAACAGTGAATTACAGACCAGTTAGCCTAACATCAATAGTGGGGAAATGCTAGAGTCTATTATAAAAGACGTGGCAACAGAACACTTGGGCCAGAAATTTCCCCCTGTTGGGGGGAGTTGTGTGGGGGCGGGCGTGAAACCGACCAGCGCCCCTGATCAGGGACATGCCGCCATTTGACGTGGGCGGGTCGATTAAGGCCTGCCCAGTATGATGCTCGCCTGGAAGCGCTGAGCGCTCCCTTTGCGAGCGGGCGGGGGGTTCCCTGAGAGGTTCCCTGCGCTCTTTTGCGCATGCGCGAGATAGACCACAGAGATCTCCCCTCAGGGAGATTTGTTTCAGTGCTAAAGTTTTAAAGAAAGGTTTTAAACACTTTTAAATCATGTGCGCATATGTGACACTATCGCATGAGCTGGGACATGTCAAAGAATAAATGTATAAATTTTTATTTGATTTTAAAACACTTCATGAAACCTCAACCCGCCCGTGGATAAGGTTTCACGAAAAATGCGAAGGCTGCCCGGGCTCTTTGCCTGCCCTCCAATCTTAAGGTTGGACGGGTAGCTGATTAAATTGAATTAATTAGGTTTTAAATGGCCTTAATAGGTGGCTGTGTGCCAGCCAAACTGAAAATCTAAATGACATGCAGTGACGTTGGCACGCCCACCTGACATCACCACGCGTCATTTTACACGTCAGTGAGTGAGCCCCACCCCCGCTTGCCAATGGGAAAATTCTTCCCTTGGAAACTATTAATATGATTAGACAAAGTCAGTATGGGTTTATGAAAGAGAAATCATGCTTAATTAATCTACTGGAGTTTTTTGAGGATGTAACCAGTAGAATAGATAAGGGAGAACAAGTGGATGTGGTGTATTTGGATTTCAAGAAGGCTTTTGATAAGGGCTCTTATAAGAAGCTAGTGGCAAAATTAAAGTCCATGGGATTGGGGGTAATATACTGGCAAGGATTGAGAATTGGTTGACAGACCGGAAACAGAGAGTGGGAATAAATGGGTCTTTTTCTGGGTGGCAGGCTGCGAATGGTGGTGTGCCGCAGGCATCAGTGCTTGGGGCCCCAGCTATTCACAATATATATAAATGACTTGAATGAGGAAACCAAATGCAATATTTCCAGGTTTCCTGATGACACAAAACTGGGCAGGGCTATGAGTTGTGAGGAGGATGCAAGGAGGCTTCAGGGCGATTTGGACAAGTTTGTGTCGGTGGGCAAACACATGGCAGATGCAGTGTAATGTGGATAAATGTGAAGTTATACGCTTTGGCGTGAAAAACAGAAAGGCAGAGTATTATTTAAAAGTGATATATTGGGAAATGTGGATGTACAAGGGATCTGGGTGTCCTTGTACACTAGTCAATGAAAGTAAACAGGCAGGTGCAGCAAGCAATTAGAGGATTTGAGTTCAGAAGTAGGGATGTCTTACTGCAATTACACAAGGCCTCGGTGAGATCACACCTGGAGTATTGTGTGCAGTCTTGGTCTCCCTACCTAAGAAAGGATATACTTGCCATGGAGGGAGTGCAGCAAAGGTTCACTAGGCTGATACTGGGGATGGCAGGACTGTCGTATGAGGAGAGATTGGTTCAACTGGGCCTGTATTCTCTAGAGTTTGGAAGAATGAGAGGGGATCTGATTGAAATGTATACAATTCTAACAGGGCTAGACAAACTAGATGCAGGGAGAATGTTTCTCCTGGTTGGGGAGTCTAGAACCAGGGGCCACAGTCTCAGAATATGGGGCAGGTCATTTAGGACTGAGATGAGGAAAAATTCCTTCACTCAGAGGGTGGTCAACCTGTGGAATTCCCTACCACAGAAGGCTGTGGAGGCCAGTCACTGAGTATATTTACGAAAGAAATTGATACTTTTTTTGGATATTAGGGGCATCAAGGGGTATGGAGAGAAAGCGGGAATATGGCATTGAGATAGAGGATTAACCATGATCATATTGACTTGCGGAGCAGGCTTGAAGGGCCGAATGGCCTACTCCTGCTCCTAGTTTCTTTGTTTCTACGTTTCCATTTTACTGGTAGATGAAAAAAAACAGTAAAAGCGATTTTACCAAGTATTGACCTAGAAAACATTAAGTCCTACTGCAATCTTATGTAAGATAATTCTTTGAAGTCTCTATTAATGATCCCTCCTGCTGTGTATTACGCTCGTTTTACCTTTAAATACTATGCCACTACACTAATCAGTTGCATCGAACAATGCCTACAAACTATAACATAGCCTACCATTTGAACAAGGACACCAAGATATGCACATATTAAAAAAAGAAAGAACTTACACTTATACAGGGCCTTCATGTCCGTGGTATGTTGAAAGCTGATAAAAATAATGGATTGTTTTGAAGTGGTATCCATTGTTATAATATAGGAAAATATCTATACTCATATACACAAACAGTTTCAAGCTCATCAGTGAAAGAATCTCTCTATTTTCCACCAAATATCAGCATCTAATCATTTTGAATTGGGTGATTACTCATATTTCTTTGGACTTAAAAGTCTAATTTTAACAAAGAAAGCCTTGGCCACAATGATTGCTCACTGTCTATTCCATGGTGTTTGATATGTGGTTAACTCTTTAACTCAAGTGACCTCCAAAGATTCGCAGAAAATGTAAGTTCAGTCATCAGCTCACCAAGATTGTCCACAAATGGCATGACAGGGAATATCATTGAAATTGCAAAAGCACTCCTTGAAAAACATGAACTCAACATTAACTATTACCCTTCTGAACTCATCAATTTTAAAGGCTATTTAGCAGCCAAACTATGACACTCCCTATAGCAGGCTGACTTGTGAAATTAAGGATGAAACAAAGCAAATCATGTAATAGAGGTTTTACCTGAGGAAAGCTAGAGAGTTGCAGCTTAATTTGCTTGCAGAAGAAGATGGTGTCAGAGCTTAGCCAACAGGATTGTTAGAATCATCTCTTTAAAATGGATTTAAAATTTTAAAATAGGTAATAACCTTGCAGTATTTGGAATTCTGTTTTTTTTTAAAAAGGATCTTAAATTCACCTGGGAACTGTCAAGAAGCAGGCCTCTTCCAAAAAAAATCACCTGACCTATATGGTACTTGAGAAGGAGTTGTTTGTTTTGACCAGCAAAGCGCTTTAATTAATGAAAAGCTGGAAGACAAAAAGGCAATCACATGGCAGGGGCAAACTTTACATTTGAACCTGTGGTTTTGTCTTCAGTCTTGTTGGGGAAAGGCTAAGAACAGAAGGCTACCCTGACTAGCTCTCTCTCCCTCTCTGCTTTATAAAACCGTGTGTGGTTCTTGACCTGTAACCAGATAATCCTCATCTGAGTGTAGTTTGTCTGCTAAGAACAAACATCTGACTCTGACAGCAAGGACAAACCAAGTATACAAGGGTTGTAATTGGATTCTATTTCATCAGTAATCTCACAGGGTAGAGTGATCAAATGACTCCTGAGCAACAAAGTAGAATGATTAAACAACATAGGTCTGCACTGTCAGTGAGAAGCATTTGAGTCCTCAGGTGTCTCTGTGCGACACGACTTTTAAGAGGCCAGAGGACAAAGACTGAATGCTTCACAATTGTATCTGTGTTTTCTTGATCAACAAATCTAAGACTCTGCTGATTGCTGCTTCTCACTACAATATATTTTCAATATCTACTGTGCAACACTATGAAGTCAAGGGAAATGACTCTTGAGAATCATGTGCAGTGTAAAACGGGTTACTGATTCACCATGAGCCCATTACACATTCCTGTCCTGGCAATCTCACCCCACAAGGCCAGCTCACAGTAAACTTCCATTAGCGACAAAATAAACAGAACTCCAGCCATGAATCTACTCTCTGTTCGCAAAATAATTATGGATAACAAAGGCCATTTAACCTAGTTCATTTCACCCATCCTAGAATGACATACAAACATACATATTAGGAACAGGTGCCTGCTCCATCATTTGATAAAAGCAAAATACTGTGGATGCTGGAAATCTGAAACAAAAACAAAAATAGCTGGAAAAACTCAGCAGGTCTGACAGCATCTGCGGAGAGGAACACAGTTAACATTTCGAGTCCATATGACTCTTCATCCACCATTTGATAACATTGCCTACATTATACCAGTGACTACAATTCAAAATTGCTTAATTGACTGTAAAGTGATTTGGGACACTGTGAAAGGTGCTGTACAAATGTAGGTTTTGTTTTCCTTTCATTACACCTGCATGCAATAGGCAGAGTGACAGCAGCAATGGTGAAATTGGAGGCCCAATGCTGATTCTGTAAGGATAATTATCAAAGAGCAACCAACTGATGTTAGGAAAGTGGCTGCAAAGAAACCATTGCATTTACAAAACAATTCAACTCTGTAGCTAACCTCCCCTCAACCCCTGTCTAACTGCCACCCAAACTGCTCTCCAACCTACTGCCAACCTCCCCATCAATGCCCCTTCTAACCCCCCACCCAACACCCAACCCCTCTCAACCTTCTCTCCAACATCTCCTCAAATACCCTCTAAAACCTATCCCCCAGTCCTCCCTCCAACCCCCCCCAAAACCCTACAACCTCCCCCACCCCCTCCAACCCCCTACTCTCATCCTCACCCTCCCCCAACCTGCCTCTAATCTCCATCTGAACCCCCCGACCTCCCCTCCAAACCCCATTCTAAATTCCACCCCCATTTTCCCTCTAACCTTCCCCCTCAACCCCCCTCCAAACACCCCTAACCTTGACCTGATACTGATAGGCCATCTTTAAAAAAATCCGAACTCTCAGCCTGATAGGTTTTGTTTTAAGAATGTCTTTCAGGTCTGCAGCTCTGGCTGCTCAGTGTGGACAATGAGAAGCTCTGTTTGCAACACTGAGCCTGGGCGCACCACCCCCCACCCTCCAGACCGCGGGCCCTGGTGTATGGCATTGTCTATACCAACCCCCATCTCCCGAGCACTGCCTCCTGAAGACAAACACAAAGGTCAGGATTTTTAGCTCTTCTTGACTTGAACGAGTGTAAAATGACGCATGATGATGTCTGGCCAGCATCCTGACATCATTGCACACTCGCACGATATTTCATTTGATGGGCACGCGCAGGAGTCGGCAGCACGCCCACTGACAATTAAAAGGCCTGTTAAAGCCATTAAAGTAATAATTGAATTAAATTTTTCACTGCCCGCCCAACCTTATGGTTGGCGGGCAGGCGAAAAGGCCAAGCGGCCTATGCATTTTTTGTGAAACCTCAACCATGGGCGGGAGGAGGTTTTCATTGATCATTAAAAAGAAACATTTTTGTATTAATTTCTAACATATCCCTGTTCATGTGACAGAGTCACATGAGGGGACATGTCTTTTAATGCCTTAAATTTCTTTATTTTTATTTTTTTTTATATCTTTATCTCCCTGAGGCAGCTCTGTGCTTCAGGGAGCTTTTCCTGTGCGCACCCACATGCATGCACAAAGTTCTCTGTTTGCCCTCCTTGCCAACCCCCACAGGCAGCCTGCAGTGCATGCTTCACGCTGGCAGGCCTTAACTTACCCACCAGTGTGAAATCGTGGTCGGGCCCCGATTGCAGACGGCGGTCAGCTTCCTGACCTCCCCTACTCAACCCCGCTGAACCCGTCCGACAAGGGCAAAATCCTGGCCAAAATAATTGTTCAGTTGCTCTGCCATTTCCTTATTCTCCATCACAAATTCTCCTGTTTCTCCCAACTCTGCCTGTAATCGATTCACAATTGGCCTTGCTAATCTTTTCCTTTTCTCATGCCTAAAGAAGCTTTTATGGTCCACCTTTATGTTTCATGCTAGCTTGCATTGATATTATCCTTTCCCTTTCTTTATCAGTTTCTAAGTCCTCCGTTGCTGGATTCTAAATTGTTCCCAATCCTCAGGCCCACCACTTTTTCTGGCAACCTTAAAAGCCACTTCCTTTGATCTAATGCAATCTTTAACTTATTTTGTTGGCCACTTTTGATTCATTTTTCCTGTTGGATCTTTGTGTCTTAGAGGAACATATATTTGTTGTTGACCACATAATACTTCTGTAAATACCAGCCTTTGTTTGTCTACTATCACATTTTTTAGTGTATATTCCCAATCCGCCATAGCCAACTTGCTCGTCATACCTCATCTCCTTTGTTCAGGTATAAGGACCTAGTCTGAGGTTGGAGTCATCCCAGATTTGCACTAAGTGTGGTAGCCAGTGGGTAAAATGACATTTTTCCTGCCGGCCTCAATGGCGGCTTCTCACACTGTATCATCCCAAACCCACCACATTAAATATGCATTTCTGGGAAACATGCCATTTCCATGGCGGGTGGACTCTCATTCGTCCACCACACCATCACCTCACTGCTTCATCATGACAGGCGCCACATTTAAAGTGCAGCCACGCGCGCACCTTTCAGTCTTTCCAGCCTAGGACTGCTGCATGGAACTCAGGATGGCCCCGAAAAGCAAAAATACTGAAGCCTCCTGCTTCCCTCGAGCCTTTTGAATGCCGTGGGGGCCCACCATGATATCCTCTACCCCAACTCTGGCTGGGGGATGGGCAGCTGCATCACCAATCTAGCAAGAGAGGCAGTGGCAGTGGTGGTCAGCGCCAATGACCCTTTCTAAGTACGCGCGAGGACCAATTGATGTGCATGTATCTGTGCTGGTGGAGGGTAGCCTTGTAACGGTGCTGGCTCTGATGTCTCGGATGCTTGAGGTGCTCCCGGTGATACAACAGTACTTTGGTGCTCGTCCTCTTCAACTGACCCTGTGAAGACACAAGAAGGAGTTATAAGAAATAAAAACAGAAAATGCTGGAAAAACTCAGCTGGCCTGGCAGTATCTGTGGAGAAAGAAACAGAGGTTTCGCTCTCCACAGATGCTGCCAGACCTGCGGAGTTTTTTGCAGCATTTTCTGTTTTTATTTCAGATTACCAGCATCCGCAGTATTTTGCTTTTATCAATGAGTTATAAGAACTAGCCTGTGACAGTAGGAGCCTCTGCTGACCTGAGATTTCCCAATACATCTAAGTCGTTATCATGCTGTCAAAAGGAGAGGAGTGCACTCCACCCCAATCATCTACACAATTCCAAATCTTTTCACCCCCTTCTCCAGGTACGAGCATCCCTGCGTCCTCCACTAGGTCCTATGGGGCCACCCTGGCAATTTCCATCGCTGTATCCTCATGTCAGACAAGATAGTGAACTGGGGCACTCCTCCTCCAGTGCGGGCCCTCTCCCACGAATTATGTGCCCTCTTCTCCTGCAAGTATGAGAGAGAGAAAGAGAGAGAGAGAGGTAAGGCACTGCTGGTGCCCCTGATCAGTGCCAGCAGCTCATTTACATAAGAAATTGCATGCATCAGTGCTGCCAGTTTCCCAACAGCATTAGGGCTCTGGGCATTGCTGAGAGGTCAGTAAGTATCCTGGGCATACATTTTTCCCATGTTAAGGAGCACCATGCACCCTCAGGCTCCTCAGCTAGTGTGTCTGCTGGAGGTTGAATACCCTTGAGCTCATCATAAGCTTCTTGGTTTGCAGTCACCTTGCCAGATTAAAGAAAGTGATTGAATCCCTTGCGGCACTGCACTCAGTTCCTCTGTGCTACACCTCTGCTATTCACAGTTTCTGCCACCTCCAGTCAGGCCTACTTTGTTTGGTTGGGTGGCCTTCTCCTCTCCCTCACAGTCTCCTGTAGCACCTCAGGGTCAGCACTCGTGAAGCATGCTGTAGCCCTGCCCTGGCTGCCAGGTCTCTGCCTCTCTCCTTGTTGTATTGGAGCTTGCATACTGATTCTGAATAGCTGTCACAGTAATGGCTGCCAATAATAAATATCTGGAGCCAATAAATGCCTAATTAGTGGCAGATTTGTGCTGTAAACCACATCCAACAGGAACTAGGCTTAGACTTTCCAAAGACAGAACCATGACAATGATAAACTCTTGTTATTTACATAGCTTAAAATGGAAGGAACAAGTGTACTTCAAAGCAAACTTGCACATAATAGGAATGGTGATGGAAGCACTTTGTGCCTTTGGCACACAATAATTTATCTTCATCAGAAATCTGTTAGTACCAAAATACTCAGCCCTGAATATATTCAATAACCCACTCTCAATTGCTCTCTGGAGTACAGAATCCCAAAGATTAATGAATTTTTAAAGAGGAAATTCCTCCTCACCTCCATCCTGAATGGGAGTTGAGAAAGAGTGCCATGTAAATACTTTGGGGTTGGAGCTGGTGCAGAAAGCAGGGAGTACTTCTCTGCATTTACCTAGGAGTTCTTGGTGCAGACACTGACACCTAGGGCGGAATTTTACGGCAGTGGGATTTTACGTTCCGCCGATGTCAATGGAGCTTAGAATGGCCACCAGTTTAGAATAGAATCCCCACCCGGGTGAGGCCGTAAATCTCAGGCCTGGACTTTTACACTGTTTGTCTGGTGGCTGCAACTAAAATTACATCAGGAGATTGGGAGAAACCACATGGAAAGTCAGGGTCTGGACATCTTAAATGGAAAGCATTCTATTCCCCATGAGGTAAGTGATGAGGGAGGTGAGGGATGGAGATGCTGAGTGAAGATGGTAAGGTTGTTGATCATTGAAGTGGGGTGAGTGATGATGATAATGGTGAGTAAAGGTGATAAGCTAAGTGATTATGGTGGTGAGGTGAATAATGATGTTAGGAAGAAATGTCTCAAGGTGAAAACATTTTTCAAAAGCAGAGTTTAATTTTTTTGTCTGGTTACTTTATAAATGCAATTTAAAACAAGTGTGGAAGGGAAGAGCAGAGAGAGAGAGATGACATGCTCAGAACTCTCTAGTTGATGCCTCTATTCTTTCATGAGGATGGAAAGGGTCCACCAGGCTTCAAATTTATAGTAGAGAATTAAACTTTCCACTGCTGATGTTTCATTGCTTCTGTAATTAGTGCAGGGTGTTTCTATAGAGTGGAGCCCTACACTGATAGGGTGGAATTTAATCCAGGAGAGCCAGCAAGAGCACTGCACTGCTTCATTTGGGGAAGCTTTGCCATATTAAGTGCCAGTCAGGCACTTACATGGCCAGCAGTGAGCTGAAATTGAAATTGACCAATGTTGTGTATGAATTTCAGTGCCAGTGTGGTGCCAGGTACATAGGCCGTACATCCTAATGATTGGCTGTTTGAATTAAACAGCAGTTCCTTTGGTTGCTGATAATAGGCAGAATACAGACCGGACTCAAACAATCTGCACTTATAAAATCTAAAACAAAAATTCCTCTATGAGATGTGATTCTGCAATTGGGCAGCATTAGCTGAACAATGCTGAGTGCGCTGATAGCTGCACCAACAACCAATTTAAGATAATCTGTCGAGCTGGTAACATGGCTCATTTATGTTTGCTAGAAATGACATGCATTCATATGCAGGGACTATTCTCTGCAAACAAAAGGATATTTTCAAGCCTTGCACCTTTTTTGAATTACCCAGGAGCTTGAGGAGCCTATAGTTCCCCATCGTTTTCTCCAAGGCAACACCTCAACCAATCGGTGTCGACTTGCCAACCAGTTAGCACTCTTTTCTCCAATAAATTGTTGTGATCGTTTGAAATTTGGAATTCTTGTGTTTGTCCTAATGAGTGCAAGATGAAAGGCTTTGGCAACATGTCTCTCTTTTCAGCAATATTCTGGTTTTGTACTACCAAGCACCAATCTACAATAAGTTAAAATAAAATGTAGTCACCGCTGCCAGACTGTCATTGTGGAGGAGTTTCCCCTCCACAGGACAGCCTGGCTGCAGCTTTGGCTCTATGGTTATCGTGACTCTGGCGGTGTGGGGGTGGGGGAGGGGTGCTTAACTTTAATGATGGTGTGCTGGACCCCAAGGTCTCCCACCTTGGGGCCACCTCTATTCATCAGCTGGATTTCATCCTCAACTGGGGCCCACATGCTGGCTGGAAAATTCAAGCCTATGTTGGGAGAGTGGCTTTAATGGGCCTTTTAATTGGCTTAAACAGCTACTTGTTGCTTGCGGGCAGGTAGCTGTCATGCCCCCTTGAAGCAGCCTTTTGCAAAATGGCCCTCCGCCAGGAACTTGCCGGTAAACTGACATGCTGCTTTCCAATAACAACTTTACAGCCTGCCCAACTCCAGTTCCATCTCCTCAGCCCAAGGAAAATCCAGCTCATTATTTCCACAATAGTGTTAGATAGAAAATGCCAGCATATTTAACAAGTAATGATGAAGGAATAGAGATATGAATCAATATTAAGATGGTGGGCTATTAGTTTACAAATTGATGGTATTCCCACAACATTGTTACTTTTGTTCTTGTCAGTGATAATCAGAAAAGAAAATGCTATTGTATTAATCTTGGTTTGTTACTGCAATGCATCCTGTAGATCGCACATACTGCAGCTACATTATACAGGTAGTGAAGGGGTTAAAATTCTGTGCAATGGATGAGGCATAGCTCAAATGAAGATCACCGTCATGGATCGTGTTGAGCTGCTTGAGGAAACGGTCAGTATTCAATTACACTTCTGATATGAGTCATGTTGCTAATGGCGAGGCTTTGAGGGCCTCAGGAGACGAGCCATTCATTACAGAGTACCCTGTCTCTGTGTTGCCCATGTGGGTAAAGTAATGATAAAGCTTAAAGCAAAATACTGCAGATGCTGGAAATCTGAAACAAAAACAGAAAATTCTGGAAAAACTCAGCAGGTCTGACAGCATCTGTGGCGAGAGAAAAACAAAGTTAATATTTCAAGTCCATATGACCCTTCCTCAGAGCTGAAGAGAAGTGGAAATGTGATGAAATTTATACTGTTTAAGGGGGGGTGGAGCAGATGGAGGAGGACAGAAGGCCAGTGATAGGTGGAGACCAAGGAGGGATTGACAAATGAACTAAAGGACAAAGGGATTGTTAATGGTAGTGGTTAGTGCTAAATAAAAGGTGCTAATAGTGGCATAAAGGTAAGAAAGCAGAATGTGATAATGGCAGAAAAAGGGTAGCATTGTGTGAAAGAACATCATGGAACAAGAAACAGGAGACCCTATAGGGGATGGGTGGGGGAAAGGGGCGGTGGTGGGGAAAAAAAGGGATAGAAAATGGGATAAAAAAGGGGATAAAACTATGGATAAATAAATAAAAATAAAAATAAAACAAGTGGATAAAAAAATAGAAATTAATGTAGAAGAAAGGGGATAAAAAATGGGGGTGAGGATGGAGGAGAGAGTTCCTGGTCTGAAGTTGTTGAACACAATGTTAAGTCCGGAAGGCAGTAAAGTGCCTAATCGGAGGGTGAGGTGCTGTTCCTCCAGTTTGCTTTGGGCTTCACTGGAACATTGCAGCAGGCCAAGGATGGACATGTGGGTGTGAGAGCAGGGTGGAGTGTTGAAATGGCAAGTGACAGGGAGGTCTGGGTCATGCTTGCGGACAGACTGGAGGTGTTCCGCAAAGCGGTTACACAGTTTGTGTTTGGTCTCCTCAATATGGAGGAGACCACATTGGGCATAGCGGATGCAGTAGACTAAATTGAAGGAGGTGCAAGTGAAATGCTGCTTCACCTGAAAGGAGTATTTGGGTGGTGAGGAGGGAGGAGGTAAAGGGGCAGGTGTTGCACTTTCTGTGATTGCATGGGAAGGTGCTGTGGGAAGGAGTGAGGTGGTTGGGGTGATGGAGGAGTGGACTCGGGTATCCCGGAGGGAACAGTCCTACAGAATGCTGACAGGGGGCGGGGGGGGGCGGTGAGAAGCGTCATGCTGGAGTTGGCGGAAATGGCAGAAGATGACCCTTTGAATGCGGTCTGGTGGGGTGAAAAGTGAGGACAAAGGGGACCCTATCATGGTTCCGTGAGGCAGTGGAAGATGCAAGGGCAGAGATGCGGGAGATGGGTTGGACACAGCTGAGGGCCCTGTCAACCACAGTGAGGGGGAAACCTCGGGGAAACCTCCTTAACCATCACATTTCCACTTCTCTTCAGCTCTGAAGAAAGGTCATACGGACTTGGAACATTGGGCAACATTTTCCCGTCGTCAGGGGAATGTGTGGGAGTGGGCATGGGTGGACGGGTTCCCAACTGGCACCCCTGGTTGGGGGCACGCTGCCATGTTACATGACGTCCGTTCTGAAGCGCTATGCACTCCTTGTGGGCAGGGTTGATTCCCTGAGCATACGCGCGAAATAGGGCACAGATCTCCCTGAGGCAAAGTGCCGCCTCAGGGAGATTGGTGGAAATTGTAAAATTTTTTGGAAGTGTACAAAAACAATTCCTGACATGTCCCCTCATTTGACACTCACATGAGCTGGGATATATCAATTTATTTTATTTCAACATTTTCTAAACATTTTAAATCCCTCATGAAACCTCATCCTCCCCGTGGATGAGGTTTCATGTTTTCTCTGAAGGCCGCCTGGGCTCCCGGCCTGCCCACCAACCTTAAGGTTGGATGAACAGGTCCATTAATTGGTTTAATTACTTTTTTAAAGGCCTTAAGTGGCCATTGACAGTGCGGCGGGTGTACAGCTGACTTGGCTGTGCACCCGCCGAACTGAAAATCTAAATGAGGTCCAGATGTCACCCCGCGTCATTTTACACGTCGGCGAGTGAGGACCGGAAGCTGCAGTCCATTAACTTTGTTTTTCTCTCTCCACAGATGCTGTCAGACTTGCTGAGTTTTTCCAGCCTTTCCTGCTTTAGTTATTGATAAGGCTGGTTCAGTTCAGCTTTTGGTGAATGGTGACCCCACAAGATGGTGCCGGGCTTAGTGATGATTATGTTGTTAAAGGCCAAAATGAGGTGGCTGAGCTTTGTCTTGATTAAGATGGTCATTACCTGGCACTTATATTTCATGAATGTTACTGACCACCGGTCAGCCCAGGAAACTTATTGATGAAGCAGCTGAAGATGATTGGAACAAGGATGCTTCCCTGAGGAACTCTGGCAGTGATGTCCTCGCTAACCCTGTTTTCTTCGCATGCCATAATTCATGTTTAGTGGACCTGCAGCAATACACCCAGTATTTAATCTTAGAGATCAGGCATCTTACAAAGAATGCAGCCTAGTAATTAATCATAAAAAAATGAAATGTTAGTTCCATTAGACATCCTAATTAGGCATGTAAATACTAAAATAACATTCAGTACAGAATCCAGCTTTGGAATTCACAAATTGGAGTGCTTTCACAGAGGAGGGCCAACCTCTCCTTGTGTGTGGTGCGAAAGAAGGGCAAACCCCATCTACGGGCCAGTAAAACAATCCTCATATTAACAGAGGGTTCAGTGGGAATTATATGGGAAATCAACGTCGTTTCTGCAACCTGCTGTCCTCAGAGAATATGCAACAGATGTTATCTGGTTTGAAGAAAAGAACCAAGAAAAGGAATATCAATCACTGCCACTTATTTCAGACTGCTATATATGGGCATGATTGTCAATTACTTTACATTGCTATATAAGGGCATGGGTGCCACTTGCATTGCATTAGTACAAATATCCATCTGAGGAACGTGCAGCTAATTGCTATGTTTGCCTGGATAGTTTCATAGGAGTATTTGTAGCAAATTGGATTTTTGCTGTTTTGCCTTAGCTAGATGTTTTTTTAATTTATTGCAGAAGAACTTAGGAGCTCTTTGGGGAGAAATTCAACTCGCACTGTAGCATAAAATGGACGATATTGTTAATCATTTGCTGGAGGCAAAGCACAAGAAGCAGTTTCAATTTTAACTCTGGATAAGAATCTGGTTGTAGGGGCAGAAGTGGGCGATGATCTGCTTGGCACGTCCCGTCTCCCAAGTGTGAAACCTCAAAATTTAACTCTCGGACCTTATCTGAATACCCTGACATGGGTGACTAGACAATGGGAATGATGTTAATATCCCAGATACTGAAGCAGTCTGTGTCTGTAAGCAACAAGACTTGGACAATATTCAGGCTTTGGCAGCTAAGTGACAAGCAGTATTTGTGCCACACAAGTGCCAGGCAATGACGATCTTCAACAAAAGAGAATCTGACTGTCTCCCCTTGATGTTCAACAGCATTACCATCACTGAACCCCCACTATCAACATCCTGGGGATTACCATTGATCAGAAACTTAACCATATAAATACTGCAGCTACAAGAGTAGGTCAGAGGTTGGAAATTCTGTGGCAAACAACTAATTTCCTAGCTCCCAAAGCTTGCCCCACCAAAAGGCATAAGTCAGGAGGGTGATGGAATATTCCCCACTTACCTGGATGGGTGCAGTTCCAACAATACCAAGAATCTCAATACCATCCAAACAAAGAAAGAGCAGGACTAGTCCACTCAGCCCTTCAAGCCTGCTCCGCCATCAATAAGGTCATGGCTGATCTGATTGTAACCTCCTGCCTACTCCTGATAACCTTTCACCCCCTTGTTAATCAAGAATCTATCTAGCCCTGCCTTAAAAATATTCAAAGATTCTGCTTTTACTGACTTTTGAGGAAGACAGTTCCAAAGACTCATTCTCCTCATTTTTGTCTTAATGAGTGACCCCTTATTTTTAAACCATGACGCCCTAGTTCTAGATTCTCCCACATCCTCTTGACATCCACTCTGTCAAGATGCCTCAAGATCTTAAAGGTTTTGATCAAGTCACCTCGCCAGTGAACTTCAGTAAATACAAGCCTAACCTGCCCAACCTTTCCTCATAAGACAACTTACCCATTCCTGGTATTAGTCTAGTAAACCTTCTCTGAACTCCTTCTAATGCGTCTACATCTTTCCTTAAATAAGGAGACCAATAATGTACATAGTACTCCAGATGTGGTCTCACCAGTGCTCTGTACAACTGAAGCATAACCTCCTTACTTTTGTATTCAATTTCCTCTCACAAATAATGACATTCTATTATCTTTCCTAATTACCTGCTGCACCTGCATACTAACCTTTTGTGATTCATGCACCAGGACACCCAGATCCCTCTGAATCTCAGAGCTCCACAATCTCTCACCATTTAGATAATATGCTTCTTTTTATTCTTCCTGCCAAAATTGACTATTTCACATTTTCCCACATTATACTCCATTTGCCAGGTCTTTAACCGATCTATGTCACCTTGCAGTCTCCTTATGTCCTCCTCAGAACCCACTTTCCTACCTATCTTTGTGTCATCAGCTAATTTGGCAATCATACCATCCGTCCCTTCATCTAAATCATTTGTATAAATTGTAAAAAATTGAGGCCCCAGAACTGATTCCTGTGGCACGCCACTTGTTACACCCAACAACCAGAAAAAGACCCATTTATACCAACTCTCTGGAGAGAATCTTCTGTTTGGTGAGTGGGGAAGGGGCCTGCTAGCTGACGTGTAAAATGATGCAGGGTGATGTTGGCCACGTGTGCCTATGTCACCCTGTGTCATTTAGACTTTCAGTTTGGTGGGCGCGCAGCTGAATTGGCTGTGCACCCGCTGAACTGTCAAAGGCCTATTAAAGTAATTAACATGATTAATGGACCTGCCTGTCCAACCTTAAGGTCAGCAGGCAGGCCGGGAGCCCTGGCGAGCTTCAGAAAAAGCATTAAACCTCATCCACGGAAATTAAAATTTTTATAAAATGTTTAAATAAAAGAAATTGACATGTCCCAGCTCATGTGACAGTGGCACATGAGTGGACATGTCAGTAATTTTTTTCCCCTTCTTTATTGAAACTTTCAAACCTGAGCCGATCTCTCTGAGGCAGCACTTTGCCTCAGGGAGATCTGTGCACTCTTCCATAATCGTGTGTGAAAGAGCGCTGTTCCGGCTCAGGGAATCCCCGCACCCGCCCCCCCACCCCCCACCTCACCTGCACAAGGAGCGCATAGTGCTTCCTGGCGCACATCATACTGGGCAGGCCTTGATTGGCCCACCTACGTAAAATGGCGGTGCGCCCCCTACCAGGGGCACCGATCGGGTACCTGCCTGCTCCCACACAACCCCCCCGATGGGGGGATGATCCTGCCCTCTGGTTCCTGTTAGCTAGCTAATCCTCTATCCATGCCAATATATTACCTCCCTACATCAAGAGCTTTTATTTTCTGCAATAACCTTTGATGTTGCACCTTATCAAATGCCTTCTAGAAATCTAAGTACAGTACATCCACTGGTTCCCCTTTATCCACAGCACACTACTCCTTCAAAGATCTCCAATAAGTTGGGTAATTTCCCTTTCACAAAACCATGTTGACTTTGCCTGGTTGCTTTAAACTCTTCTAAGTGCCCTCTATAACATCTTTAATAATAGCTTCTAACATTTCCTCTATGACAGATATTAAGCTAACTGGCTTGTAGTTTCCTACTTTCTGTCTCCCTCTCTTTTTGAATAAAGGAGTTACATTTTCTACAAAACAGCCCACATTATTGGCACCCATCTACCAGCCTAAACATTTACTCTATCCACCGCTGGTGTACTGTGGCAGCAATTGCACTGCAGCATCTCACCAAGGCAATGTCCAAAACCTGCGACTTCTACCTGGATTAGGTGCATGAAGTAGCATCACCTGCAAGGAATGGGCAATATACACTGGCCTTGCCAGTGATGTCCACATCCTATGAACAAATAAAAATAAAGGCAGGATAAAATTTCAGCAGGGGTCAGACCACCTGGATGAATCCACGGAAATGGTCCTCGCCAAAGTAGGTGCTGTTGGACTCAATTCTATATTTTACATGATCCACAGCTTTTGAAGCAAGCACAAATGCAGACCGACACATATTGGAGGGTTTTAGTGAGTTTGAGAGGTGTTTACATTTTTAGGATTTTTAATTTTTTTTCTCTCTAGATTTGTGACCATCCAACAGCACCAGCTCATTCCTTCTGGAATTTGTCCTTTCTTAAAAGAAAATGATGACACAGGCATTTTTAAATGTATTATTGTTGCAAATGGCAGTATAGATTGTGTTTTGTAGGATAGTATGATCATGTATGTGTGTATGTATGCATATGCTCTCTGGATATCTCGGTACATTTGTAGCATGCCCAGGGATTGAACTGAGAAGCCTCTTTGCATAATAACTGCATAATGGCTTTAGCTTCTGTTGTCACATAATGGAAATTGGCTCTGGAAGGCAGCAAAACAACAATACATCAGACTGTGACTTAGGTTTTATAGTTATTTGAGATAGTCTGAGTAACTGTCGCACAAACAATGCGTCTGAGTCATTGATTATATGTGAAGAAGGTAATATGATTAAAGCTTTTTCCCAACAAGAATTAAAAAAAAAATTATATTTATGTCTTTAGGGCTTTATATCTAGAGGGCTAGAATACAAAGGGATAGAAGTTATACTTCAACTATACAAAGGCCTGGTTATAGACCAGACCTGGAGTAGTGTCTTCAGCTTTGGGCATCACATCTAAGGAAAGATTCATTGACCTTGGAGAGATCACAGTGTAGATCTGTAAAGAACCTGATGAACCTAATTGAATCTTTTGAAAGGTGACTACAGTAGTGTAAAGGGCTGTGGATGGTACATGTGTGGACATTGATAAGGCATTTGATGAAATCGTTCATAAGAGACACTCAATCGCTCAAGTTTAAGATCGTGGGATTATATGCAAAATATTGACCTGATCTGGAAATTGGTTGAGTGACAGGAGACAGAGAGCAGGGCTAATGTGCAGGTACTCTATCTGGCAGGATGTAACTTGTGGTGTCCCACAGGGATCTGTGTTGGTGCCTGAACTTTTCACTTGCTGGAATCATTTGCCCTGCATGAGGAGAGGAAGGAGGTGGCGGGCCTGAAAATTTGGAGGGTTGGTGTTGGGACCAATACCTGACACCTTCCCACTTCCACCGAAGTAAATTCTGGGTGGGAGGGCCCATGGTCGGCCTTCCTGCCCCGCCTGCATTTCAGTCCCTTAAGTGACCAATTAACATTCGCTTAAGTGTCTCTTCTCACCTTTGCAACAATCTTCCCAGCTCCAGGTGGGCCTGCCAATAGGCAGCCTGGTAAAATGTAGGGGTGGGGGATGGGGACAGTGTCCCTCGATTTGCACTAACCTGTGAATGATGAAGGGCATAGACATGGGGAAGGGCAGTGGCCACTGACAGCACCCCCTTGCCCTTGCTGCCGACCCCCAAGGCCCCCCTCTCCCTGTTGGCCCCACCCTGCGAGACTCCCCCGCAAACAGCACTTACCTTTTTCCTGGGTCGCTCCTCGACCCAGGGACTCTGGGGGGTGTTGTTCCTGCAGCAGCCACCAAGTGGAAGAGCTACCAGCCTCTGATTGGCCAGCAGCTCTTGGTGGGCGGGAGGTTGCCTTCCGTGCTTGAAGGCTGCCGCTGTCCACTGAACTGCTTGATGGATGGAAAATATGGTGAGCCTTTCTCCTCAGAGCCAGTGCAGGTGTCTTGCTGCTTTTTCAGGCAGCGCGCAGGACACCTACCAAGAACGGAAGATTCCGCCCACTGTAGTTATTAATGACATAGGTGATGGAATAGAAAGCACATATCTAAGTTTGCTGATGACAAAAAACATGGCACTATTGTAGGCAGTGTAGATGGAAGAATAAATTACAGGGGGATATTATCAGATAACGTGAATGAGCAAAACTGTGGCAAATGGATTTCAATATAAGCAAATGTGAGCTCCTCCCTTTGGACCCAAAAAGGATAATTGAAACAGAGAGCTTTTCAAATGGTGAAAACCTAGAAAAGTGGAGGTCCAAAGAGACTTTGGAGGGTGCGCATGAATAGATCATTAAAATGTCACAAACAAGCAAAGAAAATAATATAAGAGGCTAATTTTACTGGTTTTCCTATCTGGATGACTAGAATACAAAAGGGTAGAAGTTAAGCTTCAGCCATCCAAGCTGACCACAACTGGAGTGTTGTGAGCAGTTTTGGGCACCAAACCTTTGGTAGGATATATTAGCGTTGGAGGGAGTGCAGTTTTGATTTACCAGAATGAGCCTGGACTCCAAGGGCAGGGTTCTTGGATTGTTGGGTGGGCACGGTGGGCAGGCCCGGGAGTGGCCAGGAAACAGACTGCTGCCCACGATTGGCCCCTGACCGCGATTCACTGACCAGCCAGTGTGAAAGGCGCGCTGAATCGTTCAGTGCTGCTGGGGTGGGGGGCGGGAAGAGGGTGAGCGCTGATGTCAGCGAGGGCACGGTGGGGGGGGGGGGGTGGGGAGCACGCAATGAAAGCACCCTGAAGGCAGAGAGCTGCCTCGGGGAGCTGAAGAGTTTAAAAAACAAAATAAAGATTATGAAATTCTGAAAGCAATGTCCCCACATAGGAGTCACTCACCTGAACATAGAGATAACAAAAATCCTGTCAAAACATCTTTATCTTTTTTCAAATTAATCTTGGAAACCTCAACCTGCCCCAGGAACACAAAGGCTGTCTGGCCAATTCGCCCACCAGACAAACGTGAAAAATCACTCTTAATACATACATTAATGGCCTTAACAGGCCTCTTGATTGTTGGCGGGCGCGTTGCTGACTCTTGTGCTTGCCCGCCAACTAAAATATCGCCTGAGTGCGCGATGACATTGGGACGCTCGCCCGACGTCATTTTTTGCCCGATCGGGTGGTGCGCGCTCCTGCGGGAATTAAAATTCTGCCCCAAGGTTTAAATTAAAAGGCGAGATTACACAGACAAGGCTGCTTTCACTGCAACTTAGAAGGTTAAGGGATGATTTGATTGAAGTTTCAAGATATTATGGTGACCTGATAAGATTAATGAAACGATGCCTGCTGTTTGAGGAATTTAGGACCAACCTATTAGGACCAAATCTTTCAGGAGCGAAATTTGGAAACACTTCGACACACAAATATTGGGAGAAGTTTGAAATGTTTTTCCACAAAAGGTTGTTGAAGCTAGGACAATTATTAATTTTAAATTACATTTATAGTTTTTGTTAACCAAAGGTATTAATGGATATAGGACAAAGGGTGGTATATGGAACTAGGTGACAGATCAGCCATGATCTCATTGAATGACAGAACCGACACAAGGATCTAAATGGAATGCTTCTGTTCCCATGTCTATGCAACATTTAAAACTTTTAAAAACAAGAAAATACATTAGGCCAAAATATTTGTAACTTCTTTCACCAATATTTTTTTTGCCAATGATCTTTGGTGATTATCAGCAAAGGAAATTGTTCCTTGAATTAATTCTACTCATGCTCCATATGAAAGCTAAGCAACATAGAAGACACAGGCAATGAAAAGGTCTGCCTATCAGGCCAGAAAAATCAAAGGATTACCTGGATTTAACAGTTAGGTGAACTGAAGCTTCGGGGTGGACCATTTTTGACATCTGACTGCAATTGGAAAACAAAACTCCGTGTGGTTAGAATAAAATCAGCATATAAAGTAACCCCTGAACTTCAAAGAAATCATAATTTAATGACTTGGGATGAAAGGCTTATTATGGCTAAGAGCCAAATGGTCTGTTTCCAAAACTTGTCACAGTTTTTCAAAGAAGTACTTGGACTCCATCTTGAGGAGATCAGACACACACATGCACACAATTCAGTATGTGGAAGAAAGCAAAATACTGCAGTTGCTGGAAATCTGAAATAGAATCAGAAAATGCTGGAAATACTCAGTCGGTCAGGCAGCATTTATGGAGAGAGAAACAAAGTTTTCGTTTCAGGTCAGTAACCTTTCATCAGAACTGTTCTGGCGACTATTACCATTATTTTCTGATTTAATTTCAATATGTGACTGATATAGATTTACTCCTTAAAAGTACCTGCAGGTGGCAGTGTGATAGATATTTTCATTGTGAAAGGTATCATTTTCTGACAGCACAGAACAGTTAAATGAAAATAATAATTTTTCCAAGTAATTTTATTCATTTAATCATTCTATTCTTTTAATAATGTTAATTGTTATATCAAATTTGACCAGAAACCAGCAATTAAATGCAACCTGAATTGCAATTCCAGCTTTGTTAAAACATTCACAAGGTTGTTATGAATAACTAAAAATGCAATTTGCTTTATTACAATATACACATTACAGTACAGCGCAGAAAATCTCATTGAAATGACTCTTAAAATATCTTTAAAAGGGCATAACATTTTGTTAAAGAGGACCTATGAAAACAGACCACACAATGCTTTAATAGATAATCATTGTTTAAAAGCAGTTAATAGATTTAGCATTGCAAAGCTTGAACACTGGGGCAGTTTACACCTGAATGACAAGGTTGTCACATTGATTTACAGATCTGTTTGACCTGTAGCACCTGGTGAGATGTAAAAAAGAGTCTGAAGCAAATCGATTATTAAGTAATTTTCACATCCAGATAAAAATGCTTGTAAGGTGAGCTTAACTTGTTAATTGGCAAAAAAAGAATTTGATGAAGAAGCACAACATGTATCTATTGAATTATATTTTGTGTTTTTGATGCCTTCATTAAATTTGTATACGAAGCTTTCAGCCTCTCTGAAATATATTTGATATTTTTGACCAGAGCTGTGACTCTTGAGCTGAGTTTGGATTGGACATTCTGAGCATGAGCGATATGCTTAATTTGCCAGAATTCATGAATAATTTTAATTCTTTGCTCTGGTGGAATATAATAGCAGTTACTACTCAGATGCTTCTCAAAATTAATGGAAGGAAAACCAGAGGATAAATTTTAAAACTTTTATTCAAGTAAAATGTACATTGTTTTTTCTAATAAGAAAGGTTTGCTTTGTAAATAGGTTGTGTGTGGGTGTGTATGCAAAATGCACCCCTTGCAGCTTTTGGTCTATGTTCTATAAACTTTAGAAAGTGCATTAAGCTCAGCAATAAACGGTGCCTTTCCTCATTGTAATTGGCTTCATTTTTTCCAAGTTGTTTGTAAATTATAAAGCAAGCCACCTTTAATTGTATCACCAGATGTTCTTTCAATGCAACTGGTGACAGTGTAAAAATTCTAGTTACCAATACTGTGAAGCATCAAACTAAGACATAAGCTAATGTTTTTCCACATTTTTTTCCCCAGAAAGGAGAGTGAGAGGTAGATTTTGACATCCTGTGACAATGTAAAGAAGGTGATAGTGAACCGGCAGCTCAAGTTACAACCCTCCCAATGTTCATTTCCATTGAAATTAAATAAACACATATTTGGATAGAAATTCCACTTTCAATACTGAAGGGGCAGAGGTGGTTGGTGTCATATACCAGCGGAATATTGAACGAGCAGTGCCCTTTCAATACCATTGTCTGACTGTCTGTAATGACCATATTGAAATTACTGTAATATTCATTGATTGTACTGAAGCATCTCGTGATCCATGTGTAAAAGTTGAATCTGATTGTACTTTTTGTGATGGCCATTTAGAAATGTTTTGTAATGTTCTTCCAGATATTTTATGAATGAAGTATTTTTTTTAAAAAGAGCTTTGTGGTGCAGCTGTGAATTGCTCATCAGCTGACCAGTTTGATGCCTCTCGCTACCACCTGGGAGGATGAAGTGGTAGGAAGGTTTAGATCAGTGGTCACTTTCACTTCCCCTGATACTGGAGGCTGTATCATCTTTTTCAGTCTAGTTCCAGCTGCTGCCATGGATCTGGGATCGTTTCCCTGTTGAGGTGCAGGCTTCTTATGTACTGTTTTCCATTGAGATACAGGTACTTCAGGAGCACTTCAACTGGAATGGGTTGGAGTATAATCTCAAGGTCCATCTCCAAAGACTTGAACCTCCTGGGACATAGCCCTTTTGTTGTTCTTGCTCCTACTCTTCCAAGGTATCGAATAAAACAATACTTGATGCTGCAAATTTGTGGCTGCGCTCATAATAAGTCTAATCTTTGACCAGTTCTGTGTAATAACTTTTGACTACTTCCTTTGATGCACTATCAGCAACTTCAGCAACTAAAAATGGGAATCAAATAAATTCTAAGGACACTTATATGTTAACTCTTGAAAAATAATCATTTAACAAGCAAAAAAAAAAAATTGAACTGTGTGCCAGTGCATCACTCCTGTTTACTGCTACCACCAACTCACGGAGTCTGAGCAAAAGTTAGTATCCCTGAATTTCTCGTAACTTGCTGCTGTAATTTCAGTGGTAGAAATTCCAGAGATATGGAATAAATGACCAGAGGTTGCTATTTGTGTCATGTTTCTGTTAGTTCTGCAGATCTTCTGCCAAAGTTACGAAGGTAGATCAGGCCAACCACTCTTGACCAGCTATTAACAGCAACAAAATGGTTTTACCTTACATGCTTATAGCAAATTAAATTGCTCAGTGGAAAAGATTATGCTGCACTCCACTCTTTCTGCCAATATGTCACTTATTTTTGGAATTTCTGAGTTACTTAAGTGCAACTACCCCATCAGAAAGGGGAGAACAAAAGGAAAATACAACCTTCATTCATTGCTGTCTCAGAATAGATAGATTAAATTTGAAATTAAGAGTTAGAATAGTTGATTACAGATAGTCTGGCACTTAATGTTTGTAGTAATAAGTCAAGCAAAATTAATTACCTTTTATTTCCTTGTATTGATTCCAGTTGCTGCTACAGTCATTTAGTTATGACTTTTGTTGTCACTAGAGAGCGCTGTAACATAGCAAATCAGTTTGCAAAAATCAAATGCTCCAGTGACTGTAGAAGCTAACTGAATGGCCTCACTGATTTGTAGCAATTCAGAATGCCTCTCTGAAGGCGAAACTTCACTTTGTAAACAATAAAGCAGGTTTTTAAAAATCTTCTTGAGGGGTGAGGTGATAAAACTGGTACAATCTTTCAAAGTTTTAGTTTTCTGGATTGAACAGTCCGATGTACCAAAGTTTTCTGCTCTAAAGATAGCTCATTAAAATCACTGTTGGAGATAGGAATAGTCCTTCCATGGCTGTAAAGGCTATCTGGTTGGTGCATGAGGGAGTACTTGTGTACAGGACGTTTTGACTGCAGTTCTTCAGTGGCTATGGAAATATCATCTGTGGAACATTACTGATCATGTTGGATGCTGTAGATTGCAATGTCAGTCACACAACTTGGCATTTTACTTCAATTACTTTCCCGGGTCAGGGAAAATTTCCATCCATGATAATAAAAATTGTAGTTTGTTGCAATAGATTGATCTGAACAGGCTGTTTGAATAATTATGAAGGAAGAGAAAAGCCAATAGTTTAGAAATAAGTAAAAAAAAAGAATTTTTATTTATATAGCAACTTTCACAATCTCGTGATGTCCCAAAAGTGCTTCATGACCGGAGAAGTGCTTTGGAAGTCTAGTCACTGCTGTAATATAAGGAACCATGGCAGCTAATTCACACATCGCAAGATTGCACAGCATCGAGATCAATGGCCAGGTAATCTATTTTAGTGATGTTGGTCAAGGGATAAATGTTAATCAGGGTACCAGGAGAACTCTACCACAAGGAGAACGGCATTGCTCTTCAAAGTGTACCACATGAGGCCTTGGTTCAACACCTAATCTGAAGGACAGCATCTCCGATAACACAGCATTTTCTTGAAACTGTCTTGAAGTGTCAGGTTGATTGCTTTGTTCCAGCAGCATGATCACCAATATAATGCATAGGAAAGTGTGATTGGAAACTGCAATGTGGCGCATGGGTCTCACCATTTGTTTCACGGCTTTCAGAAAGCTAATTCTAATATCATAAGCCTGAATAGAAAACTGATAAGTTATCTATTTTGGACAAAGATTGCATGCTGTGCATAGCACTGCTGTTTCTGGTGTTGTTAAAATTTTGGAAATACTACAATGGCGAATGTGCTTTTTAGCTGGAGGTACTACATTCTAATATTACTGAAATAATTGCCAAGAATGGTTCAAAAAGAAGTGCAAACAATCCAAAGCATCTATTAAGCAAGACAAGAAATCAGTATTTGCAAGTGTCTGTTAGGGAAAGTATGTACATATAAAGATTTTTGTTGAATGCCGGTTCATTTGCTTCAAGTTAATAATAAGGAAATTCCTCATTTGCAGGCATTTATAGGCAATGTTGGTGTGGATGAATTGGGAAGAGAGTGGGGCTGAGGCCTTGCAATTATTTATTTTCCTTTATTAACATCAAGCTGGTTTGTTTATCCTGAAATAGAATTTTTAGAATGTTCCCAGCAGAGATGGAGACCATTCAGCCTGTCATGTCAGTGCTGGCTCTCTGAAGGAGCAATTCACCTAGTGCTACTCCCCGACACATGCTTCCTTTTCAGGTAATAATCCAATTCCCTCTTGAATGCCTCGATTGAAAACTGCCTCCTCCACACCTCTCAGGCAGTGCATTCCAGATCCTAACCACTCGCTGTGTGGATTTTTTTTTCTTATGCCACTAATGCTAATTCTTTTTCCAATTACTTTTAATCTGTGCCCTCTGGTTTTTTTATCCTTCCACCAATGAGAACAGGTTCTCTCTGTACTTTGTCCAGATTCCTCATGATTTTGAATACCTCAATCAAATTTTCTCTCAACCTTATTTTCTCCAAGGAAACAGTCCCAACTTCTCCAATCTATCTACATAATGGAAGTTCCTCATCCCTGGAGCCATTCACATGAATCTTTTCTGCACCCTCTCTAATGTTTTCACATCTTTCCTAAATTGTGGCTCTCAGAGCCAGATACAATATTCCAGTTGAGGCTGAACCAGTGTTTTATATTTTAATATAACTTCCTTGCTTTTGTACTCCATGTCCTTATTAATAAAACCTAGGACACTTTATGCATTATTAACCATGCCCTTAACTTGTTCTGCCACCTTCAATGATTTATGCACATGTGCATCCGGGTTCCTCTGCTCCTGAACCTCCTTTAGGATTGTACCCTTTAGTACCTCTACCACCTAGAAGGACAAGGGCAGCAGGTGCATGGGGACACCACCACCTGCTAGTTCCCTTCCAAGCCACAGGCCATCCTTTCTTGGAACTGCACCACTGTTCCTTCACTATAGCAGGGTCAACATCCTGGAACTCCCTCCCTAACAGTACTTTGGGTGTACCTACACCACATGGACTACAGCAGTTCAAGAAGGCAGCTCACCACCACCTTCTCAAGGACAATTAGGCTTGGGGAATAAATGATGGCGGAGCCACAGTGTCCACCGCCCATGAAAAAATAAAAATAATCTTGTTTCTCTACGATCTTTCTATCAAAATGAATCACTTCATACTTCTCTGCATTAAATTTCATCGGCCACTTGTCCACCCATTCTACCTGCCCGTCTTTGTCCTTTGGAAGTTCCACATTATCCGCATCACAGTTCATGATACTTCCAAATTTCGTCTTGTCCATAAATTTTGAAATTGTGACCTGTACACCAAGGCCTAGATCATTAATATATGGCGGGAGGGGCTGTAATTTTCCGCCTATTGTTTCAGTTGCAGTTCCACTGAGGTTTGGTCCCACAGCCGTAATCTGAACATGTTACTAAGTGCTGTGGTGTTTGTTTGTGGGCAGGCATAAATAGTATTAGAAATGGTTCCAGGAAAAATAGCTTGACTTACAACTGTGCACGGATTCCATTTATGTATTTCAGTTTAACCCAACTTTTCTAGTTCGTTGCCAACGTCAACAGAAACATCTCCAGAAACTCTGGAAGTGTTTTTTGGGCTGACTTTGGACACATATTTATTGAAAAGCGTGACAAGTTATCAGATAGCATGGTGTAAATACACCTAGACACGAATAGTCTGTGCAAATCAAAGGACAATACAGTAAAATCATATGTTTCCTTATCTGGCATTGCCAGTAGGACTATCAGCCAAAATGGGAATTAAACCAATAGATAGGATCATAGTTTAAAACAACTGCGCTCTAAAATAAAAACACAATTATTTAGTGATGTGTTGCTACCTCCTAAATTTATGCTAAAACAAAACATATGGTTAATGAACATGTCAGGTATACGTTTACTGTGGAAATAAGATGGGCACAGAATTTTGTTCTTATTCCTTATACTTAGCCTGTAAGGAGAAAAGAAGGTAAACCTTCAACTTTGTGAAAAGGATAATTGTTTTTGTATGTTCCAACTTGCAGAAAAACAATCCAAGTACAAGGTCCCTTTTAATAATCTCTGACTTTTCACATGTACAGCATGCAATTGACAATGGGAGCTAGGTGAAACCATTTAAATGGCTCAAATTGTCTTCATCTCAGTTGTTTACAATGCCAACAATGGATTTATGAACATGCTGTAAAGAGTGCAATTGTGGCTCTCATCAAAGGTCTTCTCATTCTTGCTCTCTGTGAACATCTGTCTGTCAATCACTATTTGTCCCTAATTTTGAAGAGTTGGTGCGAGATAGGTAACAGGAGTGTGCCATCATTCTAAGAACAATTTATACATCATTTTAGCTAATTATGCATGCATGCTTTAAGCATTACCCAAATATTATGTGAATCTAATGATGATGCTAAATGTGACAGCTCACCTCAGGGAAATTAACGATTCTACACAAATGCACAAACAATATGAAAACACAATGGCCACTAGGTGGAAATAGTGCACTAATTGTTAAAATATTTTAATGTATTGATTTTAAAAGGTTACATTTGTCAATCAAAATGATAAGAATAAACTTTTCTTTGGTTTTTGGCTTCAAAGACTTAAAATGTGGCTAAAATATGAAGCCGAATACATTTGACACAGGGAATGTAAGGGCATATATGATGGGATCAAAAAGGCAACAGGCCCATCAGCAAGAAAACAGCTCCATTGAGAACAAAGGCAGGGGAGGACATCACCAATTGCAGTAAACAGTTGGAGAAATGGGTGGAACCTTGAGTTGCACTCTACAGAGAACAAAGGTCACTGAGAAAGCTCTGGACAATATAGAGAGGCTACCTGTCATGAAAGAGTTGGATATCGAATTCCCAGTGGAGGAGTTGCTTGCTTGCCCTTGACTAAGCTCCAGGTGATGATGTTATACTGCCTGAACTAATCAAGCACAGGATAGCAGCACTCCAGCAGCATCAGCACAAAATTCTGTTGGAGGGAGGGAGCAGTGCCTTAGGAGATGTGTTATGTAAAGATCTTGACCCTGTACAAGAGCAAGGATGACTGCAAAGATTGCAACAACTATTGAGGCATCTGCCTGCTGAACATTGTGAGGAAAGTATTCACCCATGTTGTCTTTGTCAGAAACATAGAAACACAGAAAATAGGAACAGGAGTGGCCATTCGGCCCTTTGAGCCCGCTCCGCCATTCAATATGATCATGGCTGATCCTCTATTGCAACGCCATACTCCCACTCTCTCCTCATACCCCTTGACACCTTTAGAGTCTAGAAATCTATCTATTTCCTTCTTAAATATATTCAGTGACTTGGTCTCCACAGCCTTCCGTGGTAGAGAATTCCACAGTTCACCACCCTCTGAGTGAAGACGTTTCTTCTCATCTCAGTCCTAAATGGCCTACCCCATATTCTGAGACTGTGACCCCTTGTTCTAGAAACCCAGAGCAAACATCATCCTTGCATCTATCCTGCCCTGTCAGAAGTTTATACTCTCTTTCTTCTAAACTCTTGTGAATACAGACCTAGTCGACCCGATCTCTCCTCATATGACAATCCTGCCATCCCAGAAATCAGTCTGTTGAACCTTTGCTACACTCCCTCTATGGCAAGTATATCCTTTCTTAGGTAAGGAGACCAAAACTGCGCACAATACTCCAGGTGTGGTCTCACCAAGGCCTTGTAAAGCTGCAGTAAGACATCCCTACTTCTGAACTTAAATCCTCTTGCAATGAAGGCCAACATACCACTTACCTTCCTAATTGCTTGCTGCACCTGCATGTTTGCTTTCAGTGACTTGTGTACCAAGGCACCTAGATCCCTTTCTACAACAACATTTCCCAGCCTATCATCATTTAAATAATACTCTGCTATTCTACTTTTCCTGTCAAAGTGGATAACTTCACACTTATCCACATTACACTGCATCTGTCATGTATTTGGCCACTCATTCAACTTGTTTAAATTGCCTTGAAGCCTCTTAACATTCCCCTCACCACTCACATTCTCACCTAGTTTTGTGTTGTCGACAAACTTGGAAATTTTGGGCAGAATTTTGCCCTTGATGGGCGGGTGGGCCCCACTGGCTCGGTGGCGGGTGGGCAGCCGATCACTTCCTGTGTGGGTGGGGAGGGATTCCCCAACAGTCAAAGTGCACTCTTTCGAGCATGCGCGCAAAACAGCGCACAGCTCCCTGAGACTAACTTCTGTCTCAGGGAGAACGCTGAAAGTTTTATAAACTTAAAAAGTAGAAAAATAAACAAATTATTAACATGTCCACACGAGATGGGACATGTTAATAAATATCACATAAAGTTTATTAAAGTTTTTTAAAACAGACATGAAACTTCATCCCGCCAGTGGATGCTTGGGCCCATGCATTGATCCCTGCGGTAGCCCACTGGTCACTGCCTGCCACTCCGAAAAAGACCCATTTATTCCTACTCTCTGTTTCCTGTCTGTGAACTAATTCTTAATCCATGCCAATATATTACCCCAAATCCCATGTACTTTAATTTAGCACAGTAACTTCCTATGTGAGAATTTATCAAAAGCTTTCTGAAAATCCAAATACACCAAATCCATTGGTTCTCCCATATCTATTCTGCTAGTTACATCCTCAAAAAACTCCAGCTGGTTTGTCAAACATGATTTTCCTTTCATAAATCCACGTTAACTTTGTCTAATCCCGTTGATATTTTCTAAGTGCCCTGTTAACAAATCCTTTATAATAGACTCTAGTATTTTTCCTCCTACTAATGTTAGGCTAATCGATCTGTAATTCACTGTTTTCTCCCTCCCTCCTTTTTTAAATAGTGGGGTTACATTTGGCACGCTCCAATTTTCCAGGATTGTTCCAGAATCGATAGAATTTTGGGACGTGACAACCAATGCATCCACTATCACCATGGCCACTTCCTTTAGTACACTAGAATGTAGATTACCAGGCCCTGGGGATTTATTAGCTTTCAATCCCATTAATTTCTCCAGCACTATCATTTTTTTAGCAATACTAATTTCCTTCAATTTTTCCTTCTTACTCAACCCTTGGTTCCCTAGTATTTCTGGGAAGTTATTTGTGTCTTCCTCTGTGAAGTAGTTGTTCCATTCCCTTGTTCTCTATTATAAATTCTCCCGGTTTGGACTGCAAGGAATTTACATTTGTCTTCACTAATCCTTTTCTTTTTATATACTTCTAGAAGCTTTTATAGCAGCTTTTATGTTCCTTGCAAGTTTATTCTCATATTCTATTTTTCCCCTCTTAATCTATCTCTTGGTCCTCCTTTGCTGAATTCTAAACTGCTCCCAATCCTCAGGCTTGCTACTTTTTCTAGCAACTTTATATGACTCCACTTTGGATCTAATGCTATCCTTAATTTCTTTTGTTAGTTATGGTTGGGCTGCTTTTACTGATGTGTTTTAGTGCCAGAAAGGAATTTATAACTGTTGTAATGCATGCATTCATTCCTTAAATATTAGCCATTGCCTATCCACCATCATGCCTTTTAATAAAGTAGCCCAATCTATTGGAGCCAATTCACACCTCATACCTTCATACATTCCTTTGTTTAGATTCAGGACCCTAGTTTCGGATTGGACTACTTCACTTTCCATTCTAATGAAGATATCTATCGTTATGGTCACAGTTCCCTACAGGGCTCTGCGCAACAAATTAATTAATTAACCCCTTCTCAATGAACAATTCCAAATCTAGGAAAGCCTATTCCCTGATTGGTTCATCGACGTACTGGTCTAAAAAACCATCTGGTACACACTCCAGGAATTCATCTGCCACAGTATTATTGCTAATTTGGTTAGCCCAGTCTATATGTAAATTAAAGTCACCCATGATTACTGAAGCACATTTGTTACATGCACCTCTAATTTCCTGTTTAATGCCACCCCCTTCTTGCCACTACTGTTTGGAGGTCTATAGATAACTCCCACTAATGTTGTTCCCGCCTTGTTGCTTCTTAGCTCCACCCAGACTGATTCTCCATCTAGATTTTCTGAGCCAATATCCTCTCTTGTTCTTACACTGATTTCATCCTTAACTAACAATGCCACACCACCTCCTTTTCTTTTTGCCTGTCCTTCCTAAATACCAAATACCCTTGGTTATTCAGTTCCCAGCCTTGGTCACCCTGCAGCCATGTCTCCATAATCAGTCATATCGTACCCCTTTATATATATTTGCACTGTTAATTCATCATCCTTGTTGCGAATGCTTTGTGCATTCAGATACAGTGCCTTTAGGCTTGTCTCTTTAACACTTTTACACATTTTTTTGTACAATGGCCCTATTTGCTGCTAGTCCTTGTTTCTTCTACCTTCTACTTTTGCTTTCCACTTATCTGTCTTTTATTTCTATCTTTGTTTCCCTCTTGTGTCTCCTCACTCAGGTTCTCATCTCCCTGCCAATCTAGCTTAAACCCTCCCCACAGCACTAGTGAATACCCCTGCGAGGATATTGGTCCCAGTCCTTTTGGGGTACAACCCGTCCAGCTTGTACAGGTCCCATCTTCCCCAGAATCAGTCCCAATGCCTCAGGAATCTAAATCCCTCCCTCCTACACCATCTTTCCACCCATGCATTCGTCTAGTCTATTCTCCTATTCCTGACATCGCTAGCATATGGCACTGGGAGTAATCCTGAGATTATTACCTTTGATGTCCTGCTTTTTAAATTACTTCCTAACTCCCTATATTCTGCTTTCAAGATCTCATCCTTCTTTATGTCATTGGTACTGATATGGACCACGACCTCTGGCTGTTCACCCCCCACTTCTGAATGTCCTGCAGCTGCTCAATGACATCCTTGACCCTGGCACCAGGGAGACAATATACCATCCTGGTGTCATGTCTGCAGCTGCAGAAATGTCTGTCTGTTCCCCTTAGAATAAAATACCCTATTAATATTGCTCTCCCACTCTCTTTTGTTCCCCAACCACTCCGGCCCCCCTCACAACTGCCCACTCCATGCAGCTGAGCCATTCATGGTGCCACGGACTTGGCAGTTGCTGCGTTCCCCTGAGAAACCATCACCCCCAGCAGTATCCAAAACGGAAAATCCGTTAGAGAGGGAGACAAACACAGGGGACTCCTGCACTTCCTGCCTAGTGCTTTTACTCTGTCTGGCAGTCACCAATTCCCTTTCTGCCTTTGCATTCTTTACCTGCAGTGTTACCACCTCACTGTATATGCTATGCATGAAGATCTCAGCCTTGTGGATTCTCCAAAATGTCACCAGTTGCAGCTACTCGAAAGCCACATTTCAGAGTTGGAGCTGCATCTGGAGACACTTCCTGCTCACGTGGCTGCCCTGGACACCGGAAATGTCCCTGACTTCCCACATCACACAGGAGGAGCATTCCTTGTGGCTGAGCTGCCTTGTCATGACTTATTCTTAAATTACTCTCTTTACTTTTACTTCCTCTAGTTTAAGGAATATTAAATATATACTAGGGACCTTATCGCTTATACTTTAAATGCTACTTAATCTAAACTAAAGGCCAACTTTTACTTTAAAGTCTGAACAGTAGAGCTTACTCAGCGGGTCCTACTTAGCAAGATTGCTGCCCCTCTCGTGCTGGCTCCCGGTCCCACTCTGGTCTCGGGCCTGGTCCCCCTCGCTCTTTAAGGCTGCTGTTCCTTTCCCATTATCAAATGCCAAAAGCAAAAGCAAAGGAGTACCTCTTTCCCTCCTCCCCTAACTCCCTTAATCACCCAACTCCCAGCACATTATTCTAAGTTGTACTCAAGTACTAAGTCGCACTAAGTTGGCTGGGTTTACATGCTCCTAAGACAAAGTCTATCTGACCTAGTCACAGAGGAACCAGTTTTAACTGCTTCCTTAGTTAACCAAGCCCAAGCTTGGAGAATCCACAAGGCTGAGATCTTCATGCATAGCATATACAGTGAGGTGGTAACACTGCAGGTAAAGAATGCAAAGTCAGAAAGGGAATTGGTGACTGCCAGACAGAGTAAAAGCACTAGGCAGGTAGTGCAGGAGTACTCTGGGTTTGTCTCCCTCTCTAACAGATTTCATTTTGGATACTGCTGGGGGAGATGATTTCTCAGGGGAATGTGGCAACTGTTCACCCAGTGGAGACCTTGTTAAAATGCAGCTTAAGGCTGGGAACTTTAGAATTTAAACTGAAGATTCCAGTTAAACATTAACTACAAACAACATTAGATTTTTACAAAAAGATTTTTAAAAATTAAGACTCCTTATTCACCGTCCACCAGCACTGTGCGAATCTTGGCTGAATACACCTACCCTGAATCCCAGTGTAGTTTCAGAACTGGAAGATGTACACTCAACATGATTTCCTCAGTCCATTGATGCTTTGAACAAAGGAGACCACTATATATTGTCTTGACTGATCTTACCCCGGCACTTGCCCGTGTGAATACCCATTTAGGTTGCTGAAGAAAATTGGCTGCCTGCCAAAGCTGCTCAGTTTTATTCTTCCATAGGATGTGGACATTCACTGACAGGGCCAGCATTTGTTGCCCATCCCTAATTGCCTTTGAATGGCTTGCTGGGCCATTTCAGAGAGCAGTTAAGAGTCAATCACATTGCTGTGGGTCTGGACTTACATGTAGGCCAGACCAGGTAAGGACAGCAGATCTCCTTCCCCAAAGGGCATTAGTGAACCAGATGGGTTTTTACAATGGTCAATGATAGTTCCACAGTCACTATTACTGAGGCTAGCTTTCATTTCCAGACTTTCATTAACTGAATTTAAATTCCACCAGCTGCTGTAGTTGGATTTGAACCCAGGCTCAGAGCAATAGCCTAGGCCTCTGGATTACTAGTCCAGTGACATTACCATTATACCACTGTCTCATCTAGCCATAATCTGCTCTTCCCATGACAGGATGGGTAAGGTCAGCTATAACAGGGCAACATTGGAACTCTTTGAGATCCACAGTGGGGTCATGCATGGTTCTGTTCTGGCATTGACACTCTTTGGCATATTGTTCTCTTTGCTGCTGTCATTTATTTTCAGTTCATCTACAAAGAGTGTCTACTTACATAGCAGAACTGATGGAACGCTGTTCAGCATTGCCTGCCTGAGATCTTAGACAAAACTGTGCCAAGACCTCATCAGAGAATTGACCTATGCTGATGATGCTGCACCAGCATTCCGCACCAAGGGGCACCATCAGCAGAAAATGGACAGACTCTGTCATGTCCATAAAGAGTTTTGTTTGACCAGGAAAAGCAGTGCCATGGTCCAGGATGTTGCCACATTGCCATCAATCAGCATTGACAAAGTGATGCTGGAGATTGTTGATAGCTTCACACATCTAGCCTCTGCAATCACCAGCATTCTGTCACTTGATGCTGAAATCAATATATTCATAGCAAAAGCTGCAGCTGTTATGACCAAGTTGAGTAAGAGAGAGTGGAACAACAACAACCTGACTGAGAACACCAAACTGCGAGTCTACCAAGCTTGCTTCCTCCTCTATAGTAGTGAGACCTGGACAATATATGTTATGCAGGAGACATATCCTCAGCATCTTGCAGGACAAAGTCACCAACTCAGAATGCCTGGAGCATGCTAATTCCATTACCATACATTCATTACTGAATAACAGTATCTTCACTGACTTGGCCACATTCATCGGATGGATGATGGCTGTACACCCAAAGACCTTCTTTACAGTGAACTGACCACTGGGTCATAACCAGCTGTACATCTATTCCTCAGCTACAAGGACACCTGCAAGCAAGATATGAAGATGGCAGACATTGAACCAGATAGCTGGGAGACAAATGCCGACAGCTGTGACATCTGGAGGCAGACTGTCTGGAGGGGCATTGGAAGAGGTGAAGAGGAACAGTAAGCTCAGCTGGCTGAGAAGAGGGCTCAGGGAAAACAAATGGCCCAGAGGTCAGCAAATTGCGCACATTCTCAGCTCACTGTCTTCCTCTGCATCAAAGTGGCAGAGACTGCCATGCCAGATGGAGTTCCTGAGCCATACCAGGTTTAACACAGGATTGACCACCAAGCCACAAACCATCATCTCACAAGACAGAAGGCTGCCAAAGATGAAGCCAAATGCAAAAGTACAAGTTTTGTACAAAAGTTCAATTAAATGTTCAACGCAACTCAAAATACCCCAAGTTCTTATTAATAGTTACTTGTATACATAAAATAGCTGCACAGAAAGCTGGTTTATACAATGGTAAGAGCTGCCACTATTTTAAATTGTCTTCCATAGTTTTCAATAAACCTGCAGCCACTCAGGGTCCCAAGAATCAGATACTTTGACAGGAATTAGATCGCCTATGGACCAACAGTCATCTGGTACTTGTTAAGGTAAATAATAGAACCATTTAGTTGAATTGTCTAGCTTCAATGGGTTTACAAACCTTTTTTCTAAACCTTTTCAAAAGTTTGCAAAAGCAAATTTACTATTCACGACAATGGAGTAATTGCCCTAATACCTTGAAATACAGCTGGAGCCTGGAAAACATTCTCAGTTTATTTGGGCATGAATTTCAAATCACTAGACTGATGCTAAAGAGCTCAAGTGGAAATCAGTGTGAGTAGGAATGTGGCCCATGTTTCCTGCAGCCAATGATGGTCACTCTTGGGACCCAAAAAAGTTCTGGATGTTGGCAGCATGTCATTGGCTGCAGGAGTACTGCACACATGCTGTCAACAGTGTTGAGGTCAATGTAAAATTCTTGAAAGTTTTTTTTTCTGCATGGAATAAGAAAATTATGAAATAATTGCCTTCATGCACTAGTTAAGTGTGAGGCAAGCTATTGTGGAAGTAAGAATGTGACTGCCTTGCGTAAATGTGAGGCCTATCTCTTAATGCTTACACTTTGATGGAATAGTGTTCATTTGTGGCTTGTATCTTTCACTGCATGTTAAGAAGTTTCTGTATTTACAGCATATTCAGATGCTACTCTACTCACACTCATTCACCAATTATCCTATGATGTCTTATTTTAGATGAAAGGCCAAGAACCATTATGGAGGAAAGCATCATAGTTGAAAAGAGTAGGAGGAAAAGCAAGATAAATCAAAAGCACTAATAGAGACAAGACGAGTTGTGATTGTGAAATTAATTGGAGCCTAGAGCAAAGAGAAGGACAAGCTTTCCTTACTATCTTGTCTGAATAATGTGCAGTCAGACATGAAAGCTAAAACTAATATTCAGAAATAATTTACAAGCAAGATCTAAGAGTTATTTTATATGATCTGTGAGTTTAACCATAATTCAAGGATAATTCCTAATCCCATGGACTGCTATTCCACTCATATATAAATCTGTGAATTTCAGTTAATTGAAGACTTGTTTAGGAAAATTACCTTACCACCTGTAAACACAGGGAGGGGGAGCTTTAATCCATAAGAACAGGATGCTGAGGGATAAAATTTAAAAAATTTCAATCTTGACATATGCCTAACTTGTCCACTTCCAAATTTAACAGGGGCTGATTGGAGGCTGTGCCTCTAATCCACTCATGGGTCAATCAGTAAAATGCAGGGGTCAAAATGGTTTTTTTTCGGGGGCTCTTCTTGAGATTTTATTGAGGGCTACTTTTTGGGTTTCAGGAGCTCCGTTTTTCATTCTTATAATTCTTTTTTTACGTTATGCAGTCATGTAGTAACATTACCTTCTGTATTAGTAATGTTTTTTTTCAGGGTTTCCTTCTTTAGATAGAAAAGATAGCACAGATACCAAATATATTTAACTTGGAATCTATAAATAAGATGTTGTTGTTAATTTATACTCATACTCCGGGCAGAATATTACACTTGGCGGGATGACATTGGGCGTACATCCCGATGTTATCGTGCAGTCTTGCAATATTTCGTTCAGCAGGCGTGCGCTGTAGTCGGCTGCGCGCCCACCAATAATTAAAAGGCCTATTAAGGCCACTAACAATCTAATTAAATTCAAATTAATGCTGCCCATCCAATACCATGCTTTTCACAATGGACATTGAAAATCTGTACACAAATATAGAAACAAACAGAAGTATGCTGGCTGTCCAAAATATCTTTAATAAATTTCCTCAGCCTGATAGACCAGACGAAGCTATAATCCAGTTACCACATTTAGGTTTAACAAAAAATGACTTTGATTTTAATAATGAATTTTATCTGTAAATCAAAGGCACAGCTATAGGTAAGAAATTTGCCCCAGACCTGTGCAAACATAAATATGGCACAGTGGGGGAAGAGAGTGCATTTTGAAAGTGTCCCAGGCTCCCTATGTGCCACTATAGATATTTGTGTTGACATATGGGGCATTTGGACTCTCACTGAGGCAGAGTTGGAAGAATTCATCAATATCCTCAATAATCATAAACTAAAAGCCACACGACACAAGGAAAATGTTAATTTGCTAAACATTACAGTATTTAAATTGACAGAGGAAAGCAACAGGCATAAATTAGCTACAAACGCTTTTCTCAAAATAACTGACACACACTTCTACACACAAAAAGCCATCGCCCTAAACATATCTTCCACAGACTGGTGAGATCACAGCTAATGTGTTTTCATCGCATATGCACAAAGCCGGAAGATGTTAACCAGGCAATTACTACCTTTTTTATTGCATTATGACATAGAAGAAAGGCAAAAAGATTCCTCAGACATATCCGGCTGGATTCTCATCCTGGAGCTGGAGAGTGGGAGTTGGGAAAGTTCCCACCTCGGGAGAAATGTCTGCAAACGTGGGATTTTTGTTCCAGTGGCAGGGCGGGAGGTAAATGGGATCGGGCCTGTTGAACCCTGGAAAGGGTTCGGAGTCAGCCATGGCCATTCTGTGATCTCCAACTCTGCTCACCCCTGATCTGCTACTCCCTGCTCTGATTCCCTATTTAGAAGGTACATGTCAGCTGTGGCTCAGCTGGTACCATTATTGCCTCTGAATAACTAGGTTTTGGGTTCAACTCTTTCAAGTACAAACCCATTTCCATCTGTTTCAGACAAAGTTACATTGTTTCATAGTTTGCCATTGTGAGATTTGACCTCTTGATCTTGGGGTTACAAACCCAGTACCATAACCACTTGGCTATTTAGGCCAAGCAGGTTTTGGGTTCAAGTCTCACTCCAGGGCTTGAGCACAAAAATAAAGATTGACACTCCAGTGCAGTATTGAGGAAGTTGGAGTGTTGCACTATTGGAGGTGCAGTCTTTCAGGTGAGATGTTAAACCATGGTCCCATCTGCTTGCTCAGGTGGATATTAGAGATCCCATGGTACTATTTCGAAGAAGAGCAGGGTGTCCTGTCTAACTTTATCCTTTTCTATTTTCTCCTTTATTAGGGATTCCATTATTTTTCTTACTACTGATATTCAGCTTTTAGTGTCCTGGATATATTCTGTGTTCCTTCTTAAATGTAGGTAGAATGTTAGCTATTCAAGGGATTTTCTGGTCTCACCCGCTGTGGGACTGGAAATTCCAGTCCAAAGTCAATGGACCTTTTGCTGGTCTGTCAAACTTTCTGTCCTACCAACAATAATTCCTGCGGTGGGCGGGACAGGGAAATCACACCCTACAGGTTTATATAATAAATTGTTAAACATGTCAGATAGTTCCTCTGATTCTTTTAAAATATAGGTTGTAATCCCTCTGGACCTGGAAATTCACCCTTAAGTTTGGTTCATTTATTTAGTATTTCTTCTATTTTGTTTTAAATGTGGTTATATCATTTCTATTCTCATCTTCCATGTCAAATCCACCTGATCTGTCTCCCTGATAGTTACTGAGACAAAATAATTATTTACCATTTCAGCCATTTTGCTATTGCTGATTTATCCTGACCATCCCTTAATGACTCTCTTCCCATATGGACTTGCTTTTTAAAAAAATTATTTCTCCAGAACATTTTAGTATTTTGTTTTACGTTGTTGATTATTTAATTTTATAGTTCAGCTTTGCCTTCTTAATTGATTTTTGACATCTATTCTCTTTGTATTCTCCCTTGTCATGCACTCCTCCTTTATCAATCTACTTAATGTACACCTCATTCCTTACCCTCAATTTTTCCCTTATGCTTTTACTTGTCGACGGTGTTTCATTATTGTTTATCTTGTTCTTGTTTTTAGCAGAATATTTTTCAGTCCTATGTTGAATGCAGTCTTAGATGTTCCCCATTGGCAGCTTGTTCTGCACCATTGCTTGGCAATACTGTTGTCCGTTCTATTTTCCCAAGTTCTAGCCACAGACACTCAAAATCAACTTTTCTTTAGTCTCTTGCTCTGCTCTTTGTAATGCTTATGTCCTTTTCAATTATTATCCTAGACATTAAGGTTGCTATTGCCTAGATGGTTTCCTACATTCACTTCTTTTATTTGCTCTTGTTCATTCCCCATTACCAGATCATGTATTTAGATTTTCAGAAGGCTTTTGATAAGGTACCACACAGGACGTTAGTAAGCAAATTTAGAGCGCATGGGATTGGGGTAATATACTGGTATGGATTGAGAATTGGTTAACAGACAGAAGGCAGAGAGTAGGAATAAACGGGTCATTCTCAGGATGACAGGCTGTTACTAATGGGGTATTGCAAGGATCAGTGTTAGGGCTACAGCTGTTTACAATCTATGTAAATGATTTGGATGTGGGGACAAATTGTAATATTTCCAAATTTGCTGATGACACAAAACTAGGTGGGAATGTAAGTTGTGAGGAGGATGAAGGAGACTTCAAGCGGACTTGGCTAGGCTAAGTGAATGGGCAAGAATATGGCACATGGAATGTAATGTGAATACGTGTGAAGTTATCCACTTTGGTAGAAAAAACAGAAAGAATATTTCTTAAATGGTGAGAGGTTGCGAAGCGTTGGTATCCAAAGGGACCTGAGTGTCCTTGTTCATGAGTCACTAAAAGCTAGCATGCAAGTTCAACAATCAATCAGGAAGGCAAATGGTACGTTGGTCTTCATTGCAAGGGGATTTGAGTTCAAAAGTAAAGATGTCTTGCTGCAATTGTAAAGAGCCTTGGTGAGACTACTCCCAGAGTATTGTGTACAGTTTTAGTCTCCTTATGTAAGGAAGAATATACTTGCCATAGTGGGAGTGCAATGGTGAGTCACCAAACTAATCCCTGGGATGGCGGGGTTGTCATATGAGGAGAAATTGAGGAAACTGGGCTTGTATTCTCTAGAGTTTCAAAGAATGAGAGGTTATCTCTTTGAGACTTACAAAATACTAACAGGGCGTGACAGGGTGGATGTTGACAGGATGTTTCTCAGGCTGATGAGTCTAAAACTGGGGGACGTTATCTCAGGATAAAGGGTAGGCCATTTCAGACTAAGATGAGGAGGAATTTCGTCACTCTGAGGGTGGTGAATCTTTGGAATTCTCTATCCTAGAGAACTGTGGAAGTGCAATCATTGAGCATGTTCAAGACAGAAATCAATGGATTTCTGGAGACTACTGACATCAAGGGATATGGAAATAACACAGGAAAGTGGCATTGAGGTAGATGATCAGCCATGATCTAATCGAATGGCGGATCAGGCTTGATGGGCTGAATGGCCTACTCCCCACCTTCCCTTGTTTGGCTTCTTACATACAAAGTTAGAAAAGAATCCTGTTCATGTTGAAAAAACTCCAGTCCTTTATCCCCTTTTCCTACCTATTTTGACCAAGTTATTTGGTCATGATTATTATTCTATGTTTATTATTCATTTCCCTAATTTTTTTAGCATATTTTTCTTCCACCTCCGTCCCACTGTTAGGTGGTTTGTAGCTTAACCCTATTAATGTGATTAATCCTTTTTTCTCTATCCATATGCATTCTATTTCTACCTTACTGATAGCTGCATTAATTTTTCTACTGGTATTAGGTTATCACTAATAAATATAGCTGGTCCAATGGTCCTTTTCCTCTATTCTATCTTTTCAAAATATATTATACTCTCTAATGTTTAATTCCCAGTCCTGATTTTTCTATATCCATGACTCAGTAATCCCGACCATATTTGCTTCCTTTGTGTTAGTACCCCCAGTCCATCAGTTTTATTACAGACAGTCATTTTTAATAGAAGCTTTTCTCCCTTTGTTTTCAGCCATCTAGTTGCGCTCCTGTTTATTTCCGGAAACTCCTGGCCCGTTAGCTTATCATCTGTCATCAGGAAAATGTTAGAAGCTATTATTAAAGATGTTGTAGCAGAGGACTTAGATAAATTAAAGGTAATCAGGCAGAATCAACATGCTTTTGTGAGAGGGAAATCATGTTTAACCAATTTAGTGGAGTTCTTTGGAGAAGTGACATGTGCTGTGGATAAAGGGGAACCAGTGTATGTGCTGTACATAGATTTCCAGAAGGCATTTGATAAGGTAACTTTAGAACTGCGACCTTGGTTTAAAAAACTCTATACAAAAAAGCTGTCTCATGGAAGAGCCTCACTACAGCAGTGACATTGTGACCACTGTGGGCCACTATCACTTCTACATGTTGACAAGCTCAGATGAGTATTTTGTTTCAAACTGTGGTTAAAACCAATGAACCAAATGAACTGTTCCAAAAGGATAGCCTGAACAAAGACAGTAATATAATTCAAATGCAGATAGGGAGAGGATGGTTTTCTTAAAACACTGACAAGGTATCTAACATTTTCCAAAATTCTCTGAATTGGAAAATAGCAAATGTAACACATTGATTCAAAAATGTAGGGAGATAGAAAGCAGGAAACTACAGGCCTGTTAGCTTGACATCTGTCATAGGGAAAATTTTGGAGGCTACTATTTAAGATGTTATGGCAGGGCACTTAGAAAACAATTCAAACCACGAGTCAACATAGTTTAACCAATTTCTTAAAGTTTTTTGAAGGAGTTACCTGTGCTGTGGATATAGGGGAACCAATAGATGTACTGTACTTAGATTTTGAGAAGGCATTTGATAAGGTGCCACATCAAAGGTTATTGAGGAAAATAAAAGCTCATGGTGTAGGTGGTAATGTATTGGCATGGTTAGAAGATTGGCTGGCTAACAAGAAACAGAGAATAGGCATAAATGGATCATTTTCCAGTCAGCAAGATGTAATGAGTACCACAGGGATCAGTGCTGGGGCCTCAATATTTTACAATTTATATAAATGGTTTGGATGAAGGGAGCAAAGGTATGGTTGTCAAATTCGCTGATGGCACAAAGATAGGTAGGTAAGTAAGTTGTGACGAGGACATAAAGTAGCTACTTAGGGATATAGATAGGTTAAGAGAGTGGGCAAAGACCTGGAAATTGAGTATAATGTGAAAAAATGTGAAATTGTCCATTTTGGCAGGAAGAATTAATAAGAAGCATATTATCTAAATGGTGAGAAATTGCAGAGTTCTGAGATTCAAAGGGATCTGGGTGTCCCAGTGCATGAATCACAAAAGGTTAGTATGTAGGTACAGCAAGAAATTAGGAAAGCTAATAGAATGTTATTGTTTATTGCAAGGGGAATTGGATACAAAAGTAGGGGGGTTATGCTTCAGTTATACAGGGCATTGGTGAGATCATGTCTGGAGTACTGTGTACAGTATTGGTATCCTTATTTAAAGAAGGACGAAAATGTGTTAGAAGCAGGTCAGACAAGGTTTAAGAGACTAATAACTGGAATGGGTGGGTTGTTTTTCGAGGAAAGGTTGGACAGGCTATGCTTTTATCCACTGGAGTTTAGAAGAGTAAGAGGCAACTTGAATGAAATATATAAAATCCTGAGGGGTCATGACAGAGTAGATGTGGAAAGGATGTTTCCTCTTGTGGGAGAATCTAGAACTAGGGGCTCCTGTTTAAAAATAAGGAATTGCCCATTTATGACAGCTGAAGACAATTTTTTTCTTTCAGAGGATCATGAATCTTTGCAACTCTCTTCCTCAAAAGGAGGTGGAAGCAGAGTCTTTGAATGTTTTTAAGGCAGAGCTAGATAGATCCTTGATAAGCAAGGGGGCAAAAGGTTATCAGGGGATGGTGGGAATGTGGGGTTAAGGTTTCAATCAGCTCAGCCATGATCTTATTGAATGGCGGAGCAGACTTGAGGGGCCTTGTCCTGCTCCGAATTTGCATGTTCATTTGTGTCAACCCAGAGACTGAACGTGCATGTAGATACAGAAATACTTCATTAGGTCTTGCAGCACATGAATGAATAATATGTGCTCCTGTGTCTTAGAGGGTGACATCTAATGTTGTGGCATCAGCACTGAGCTGTGACCCTTGTGAGTGTGAAAGCACACTTCTGGGATGCATTATGTTCACTGCAACCAAGTCAAATTGTAAATGGCTGCTGACAGTGTCATATGCTGGTGGCAAAGACTGCACAATGTGCAGTTGACTCACTGTGCTGCCTTTCACATTGCCCAGGCATCACATGCAGCATTGTGTGCAGACCTTTCTAATGCTGATACCTTTGTGATCCCTGAGGGTTACTAGCCCCAGGTTGAAAGATGAGCTTGCATGAGATGTGTACATTTGGAAAGGACCTCCTTGGAAAGGATCACTTCCATGCCTCTTAGAGTCAGGTGAAATGTGCACTTGTCAGCTTGCGTGGATCTTACTTCTCCTAGAACCTGGTGGCATCAGCATGTCATGGGCACATCTTCTGTGTTGTGTCTCTGCCATGGCATCCTCACATGGGAAGCTTCCATCCTGGCCCTCATTCCCTGGCCCACTTCCCTTATACATTTATGCATGGAGGGCTGAGGTATGTATAGGTCCCCAGTGGATCCCCAGAATGAGCCACTTGCAAAAAACTTGAGTGCGGCAGTCACCTTTACTGCCATTTGCAAGAGATGGTCTCCCAGTCCACGCAACATCAGGTCCTCCTTAAGGAAGTGGCAGATGTGAGCCACCAGATCCCTTGACAACCGAAGGTGTCTGCAGCAATTCCTCTCGGTCATCTCCAAATATGAATGTCTTCTTCGGTACACCCTAGGTTGCGCCAGTTGCTCCTGTGGGATGGGTCTCACCTCCTCAGCCTCTGGGTCCTCCTGGGGCCCCCCTGGACTACTCATCTCAGGCTGAAGGTCTTTGCGAGGCCCTGCCAGATGGTGACAGGTCTTTCTCCTTATGCAGAGCGCAGATATCAAGAAGGCGGCATTGTCTGCAGCCTCCATTCTGCACTCCTCCTTCTTCCTGGGGACAGATAGTCCAAACACATGAATGAAGTTTAGCAAGGATCAACCTCCCACTCCAGGGCTGAAATACAGTGTGAAGTCCTTGGGCTGCGTTCATTTGATATGTGCCATTCCCAGTTCCACCCTTGCACCTGAGGAGCTAACTCAAGGGTCATAGGTGTCTATTAATCCCCCCCAGCAACTTGACAGTGAAGTCACAAATAGGATTGGAGAGGGTCAGCCACATGATTTCAGACTCAACCAAGACTCTGTCAGGCTGCTGCATTTAGACTGAGTTCGCCCCTGCTTTGTGTTTTTGCAATCTTTGGAAGCCTTGTGCCCTGAAAACCGTGTCTATTGCACAATTCTATGTGCAGGGTCTCACTGACCATCTTGCATATGGCATATCCCCAACCCCCATACTCACTTAATGGTGTGATCCCTCTTTCCTTCTCACATTCCTCTGACTGTAACAGGTTCAATGACACCAATTCAAATGTGACACCAAGCCCTTGTGTATGATCGTGCCAAAATGCACCATTTAGGATTGCCAATTCATTGCCTTTTCAGTAAATCTTCATTACTGTTTTCAGCTGAACATGGATCTCATTGCTCTCGTGCAAAAAATTGGGGGCCCCTTGAATGGGCCCATGAGTCCAGCTGTTGACTTCTCCAATACATTCTCTGACCCCTTACCTGACAATTTTTTTCTCAGGGTCTTTTTTAACTCGGTCATTCCATCTGGCCATCAGAAACAAGTCTCTCTGCGCACAGAGAAGCCTTGCCTGTGCCCCACAACAGTCTCTCAGAGTAGAGTGCGGCCCTACTTGTGCCTCACAACAGTCTCTCAGGGTGGAGAGCAGCCCTGCCTGCACCTTACAACAGTCTCTCAGGGTACAGAGCAGCCCTGCCTGTGTCCCACAACAGTCTCACCGGGTACACTCTGCCTGTGCCCCACAACAGTCTCACCGGGTACACCCTGCCTGTGCCCCACAATAGTCTCTCCAGGTACAGAGCAGCCCTACCTGTTCCCCACAACAGTCTCACCGGGTACACCCTGCCTGTGCCCCACAACAGTCTCACCAGGTACACCCTGCCTGTGCCCCACAACAGTCTCTCCGAGCACAGAGCAGCCCTACCTGTGCCCCACAACAGTCTCTCCAGGTACAGAGCAGCCCTACCTGTGCCCCACAACAGTCTCTCCAGGTACAGAGCAGCCCTACCTGTGCCCCACAACAGTCTCTCCAGGTACAGAGCAGCCCTACCTGTGCCCCACAACAGTCTCTCCAGGTACAGAGCAGCCCTACCTGTGCCCCACAACAGTCTCTCCAGGTACAGAGCAGCCCTGCCTGTGCCCCACAACAGTCTCTCCGGGTACAGAGCAGCCCTGCCTGTGCTCCACAACTGTTTCTCCAGGTACAGAGCAGCCCTGCCTACACCTCACAACAGTCTCTTCGGGTATATGCCGCCCCACCAGCCCACCCCATTCTGTTCTCACCTGAGAGAGCAGCTTTGCCAGCAGTCAAGAGTCGGAGCAGTGGTGAGGGATGGCAGGAGCGCAGTGAACGGTGGGCGAGCTCTACGTATAGACACCTCAAAATCATGAGTTAAGTGAAAGTTGGCAAGTGCATGCCACTTTTAACCAGTCTAGATCAGATGGGTCTAATTATCCACTGACATAGCACAAAGTTAGAAGGGAGAATGTGATTCTGGTGAGTTGTGATTTTAATGAGTATTCATGACATGCTAATACATGCAGATAAGATTCCGACATGGATCAATGGGAAAGTTGACCCGTCATTAGGCCGCCATGAAAGTTCTGAGGGGAAAATTCCGACTTGTTTTCCTGCTGGCAGATATCCAACTTTTGGCCTCATGCCCAATTTTGCATTCCCAGCCAACCACGATTCCCGCCACTGGCGGGAGCGGAAAATGTCGCCGTTAGGTGATGTCACAACTTGCTGTTCAATGTGGTAATTTAACTTTATTAACTTAATTTCTTTACTCCACTTCTCATTCAAAGTAATTGTATTAACCTTAAAGTGTGAACTTTCCAAAGGGCTATGCATGTCTTTCCCTACTTACACAACATTAAGCTGCTGCTAGTTTAATCTATTTATTAGTTCATAAAGACAACCATTACAACTAAGATTCCTATTGATTCTGATAAGTGTAGCCCTCTACACTCTCTGTACATAGCATCCAGACAGGATGTTGGGGGAAGGTGATAGGAAAAAGAAAAGGAGCCAGGAATTTCAAGCAGTCAGGCTGGAAGCCTATTAAGCTTCAAAGTCGCCAAATTTCAGGGGATTGGCATGTATTTTATGACTAAGGCTTGGAGTCCTGAATAGCATGTCGCTTTCCATGTGTGAGGGGAAAGAATATCAAGGAGCATGCAGAAGATTGGATCCACAGCCAATGGCCATAGTTCATGTGGAACTGAATGGTGTTCATAATACTGAAGGAGTCTTGGACAGGAAACATGAAGAGCCAAGGGAAAATAAAATCAAGGCTGATATTCTCAGGGATATTGCCTGTGTAGCACACAAAGTCAGACAAGCAGAGAAAACTAAGAAGAGCTAAGGGCAAATATATGTAAAGACTGGCAATTATACAATGACAAAAGAAAGGTTATCATTAACACATCGAAACAGGAGAATAGTTTGAAATTGAATTAGGCTACTTGGGGATGAAGAAGCCAATTTTAGAGTAATTTTCCCACTTCACCCACAAATCACATCCTCCTTCTCCCCCTCCTCCCCCATTCCAATAACTGATCTCTCCCTCCAGTTAAAAACGGACACTTTCTCCCTCTCCAAAGCCCATGTTGCTGACATTCTGCTGTAGAGTGGCCAAGTTGTGCTAAGAATGATAGAATTGATCTGCAGACTCTTCTTGGGTGGAAACATTAAGTTTATTTACAATGTACTCAGCAGCAACTACGCGTGTGTTTTCAACTCCAACTCTATCTCTAAGCTGACTGTTGAGGTAGCTTGCACCACCTGTTTGGTTACTACAGATCATGTGATCTTGCCTAACAAGTATTATCCTTAAAGGTACATTACACACTAAATAAAATCATAATTACTACATTCCTCCCCCTTTAATTCGGCTATATATATTATATTTACAAGTACATATTTTACAAGCCAACATAATATTTATATTGGGTAAAGAACTTACAAGTTCAGTCTTTCAGGTGGTTTCCTGGTACGCGTGGAATGTTGCAGCTCCACAACTTCAGATTCTTTGTCAGGAACCTCCTCTTCCAGAGTTGCCTGAACATCAGGTGCTTCGTTGGGCACTTGCAGTTCTGTATCCTCCAATCTTACAGGAACATCAGACATGCTAGTCCTGGGTTGAGCATCCTCAACAGGAAATGCAGACCTGGCATGATCACTGGTAGGTCCAAATCTTGGTGATTTGTCTCTCTGTCCTTTAAATGGTCCACGTGTTTACAGATGATCCGGCCTTCCACCTCCACACGGTAAGATAGAGGTCTAGTCACCACACTTATTTCGCCCGCTAACCACTTTGTCCTTCCCCGAAGTTTTTCATGTATAGTCGCTCACCCACGGTAAATTTCCTCTCATGACTATGCCAGTTGTGTCTAGTTTTCTGGCTTCCCTGACTCCTTTCCACCTTCCCCTCTAAATTCAGCATTATTAAGCTCAATCTCATCATGAGACAGCGTTTCAACAATAACTCTGCAGGTGTGACACCTATTGTTGTGTGAGGGGTAGTCCTGTAATGTAATGGTTGCCAAGGAATCTCCAGTTAGCTTTTACATGCCTGCCTTGAACGTTTGAACTGCCCTTTCAACCAGTCGGTTTGAGGATGTGTAGTGTGGTGCAGTTTTCACATGAGTGATACCATTGAGGCTGAAAAACCGTTGAAACTTAGCACTCATAAATGCTGTGCCGTTATTGGAAACGACTATTTCTGGTAGTCTGAATAGCAAAAATCTGACATAGTTTCTCAATTGTAGCAGCCGATGTTGGTGACTTCACCTCATATACGTCCAACCATTTTGAATGGGCATTGACAATGAGCAGAAACATTATTCCCAGGAAACGTCCAACGTAGCCAATGTGTAACTGCACCCAGGGTCTATCTGGCTACTCCCATGGGTGTAATGGAGCTGTCACTGGCAACATTTGCAGTTGCTGACATTGTACACAGTGCTTTACTAAACTCTCTATTTTGCCATCCATCCCAGGACACCACAGGGCTCCATTCAGGAAGTTCCTGAATGGGCACTGTGTAGTTCAATTAAAAGTGGCTCCCTTCCCTTTGGAGGAACTATCACTCATGCTCCCCACAATAAGATGCCATCTGGGCTGGTTATTTCATGTCTTCTGTTGAAGTATGGTTTCATTTTGTCAGATACAGGCTCCTGTGACCAACCATGTAGCACTTGGTCTCACACCTGAGATGGGACTGGGTCCCGACCTGTCCAGTCACTGATCAGTTGAGCACATACTGGCGAGGAATCTAAAAAAATTAACAGTAAAACAAGTTACTGTGGAACTGAGATGTGCTCATCATTTTCTTGTAATGGCAAAAGATTAAAGGCATTGGCGTTTGCAATTTGATTGCCAGGCCTATGTATGAAAGTGTATTTGTATGTTGCCAGAATTAAAGCTCTATTAGTATTTCTCTATCTTCTTTCTACGTGCCTTCTTCTTTCCAGTGCAGACTTTAATCTCGGCCTTCTTTTTAACTTCACTATTGGCCAGACTTCTCTCAGATGCAAGCTCAACTTGTCTGAGCTCAGTGGCTGAGTCTCCCAAAATTTCATTATCTGTCTGCTTCTTGGAAAATTCTGTGACTTTTGCTTCCAAAGCCTCTTTTTTGTATTTGTTTGCTACCTCCTGGAAAACTGAGCATTGTTGTGCCTTCTCTGCCAACTCATTCTTCAGTTTGTTCAGAGAAGTGCTGAATTCTTTCTGTTTCTTTTCCAGAGATACAAACATTGATCTGAGGGGATCTTGTAATGTGTGAAGATTATTCAAGAGGTTTTCATTTTCCCTTCGAAGGTTGCTCACCTTATCTCAAATTCTGTCATCAAGCAGGGTGTCCTCGAGTTCCTTCTGATGTTCTTCCAGGTTTTGGCTTAAGACAGCCTGCATTTCTTCAGCTTGTTGAGTCCTTACACACTCCTTTTTATAGACTGGAACGCTTCCAGCTTCCTTTTGGAATCTCAGTGGCCAATCAAGTTTGATTTCCCTTAGCCAATTTTGCCCGAGAAGGCTTGGTCCTCTGCCTCTCAATACTAACACTGGTAGTTTTGCTGATTGGCTTCCATAATGGACAGTCACTCTGCTTATGCCTTTTACTTATATGTCTTTACCTGTATATGTTTTTAGCTTAGCATCTGTTTCTTCTAAACATAATTGATGTTCACCATTATTCAAACATTTGAAGGTTTGTTCCCCAATTACTGTAGTGGAAGCTCACATGTCCACTTCCATTCTAACAGATTTGCCATTTACTTTCACTGTGACAAATATTGGTTCTGTCTTTCCAACTTTCAGATTAAACAATGAATAAATGTCTGAATTTGTTGTTTCAGGCTCTTCTACATTGTAGATGTCATTGGGCTTCTTCTTTTGTTTTCAAGCCTGCTTGAATCTTTCCTTGCACTGCCTCATCAGATGTTCTTTTCTATGACAATTGTAGCATTTGATTTTTTTAAACTGCCAATCGCTAAAAGACTGATTGTTTCCACCTCTATTAAAATTATTCTTCAATTTCACTGCTAAGTTATTGTTCTTTATTCTTCAGCTGGTGGGGGCTGTTTCCTGCTTCTCAGTAGAGTTTCACTTTTTCGTGCTTCTTTCGACTGAGGTTTCCCATCCGATGTGGAGGATGGCACCATTTTGCGCACCTTGTGTTGCTTTTGAATCTCTTACTGCACTTTTATGGCCAGCGCTATCTCTAGTACCTTCTTAAAATCCAGATTCACTTTGGACAATAATCTTTTCTGAATAGTGTCCTCGTTCACTCTTTCACATGTCGTTCAGAGTCCAAACTCACAATGTTCTGTAGCTGCTTCAAATTTGCCATGAAGTGCACAATTGTCTCACCCAGGGCTCTATTTCGCGAATTAAACCTGAACCTCTGCATCATGACTGAGAGCTTTTGTTGAAAATGACCCTTCATGAGGTTCACCAATTCATCGAGATTCTTTGAATCTGGGGCACTGTGTGCTGTCAAACTTCGAATCAAGCTGTAGGTTTTGCTCCCACAAGTACTCAAGAGGATCGCTCACCTCTTCTCTTCCCCCATAATCTTATTTGGGTGATAAAAGAATATGAGGCATTCTATGTATTGAGACCAAACATCTGTGGCAGTTTCAAAAGGATCAATTCTCCCAAATTGTGGCATTTTGAGAGAGGATAACTTCTTCAATTCTAATGGAGCTTACTACTTACAATCACTAGGCAAGGTGCAGTGCCGATTTCTTTTTAACTTGATTTCTTCTGTTCAATTCTGTTTTATTCTTGTTGCCAGTTTGTTGTAGGGTGGCTGGGTTGTGCTATTAATGACAGAGTTGATCATAGAGTGGAAACATTAAGTTTTTTGCAATATACCCAGCAGCAACTACACATGTGCTTTCAACTCCAACTCTATCTCCACACTGACTGCTGAGGTAGCCCATGCTATTCTCTTCAACACAAAAACAGAATTACCTGGAAAAACTCAGCAGGTCTGGCAGCATCGGCGGAGAAGAAAAGAGTTGACGTTTCGAGTCCTCATGACCCTTCGACAGAACTTGAGTTCGAGTCCAGGAAAGAGCTGAAATATAAGCTGGTTTAAGGTGTGTGTGTGGGGGGCGGAGAGATAGAGAGACAGAGAGGTGGAGGGGGTTGGTGTGGTTGTAGCGACAAACAAGCAGTGATAGAAGCAGATCATCAAAAGATGTCAACAACAATAGTACAATAGAACACATAGGTGTTAAAGTTAAAGTTGGTGATATTATCTAAACGAATGTGCTAATTAAGAATGGATGGTAGGGCACTCAAGGTATAGCTCTAGTGGGTTTTTTTTTTATATTTTATATAATGGAAATAGGTGGGAAAAGGAAAATCTTTATAATTTATTGGGAAAAAAAAAAAGAAGGGGGTAACAGAAAGGGGGTGGGGATGGGGGAGGGGACTCACGACCTAAAGTTGTTGAATTCAATATTCAGTCCGGAAGGCTGTAAAGTCCCTAGTCGGAAGATGAGGTGTTGTTCCTCCAGTTTGCGTTGGGCTTCACTGGAACAATGCAGCAAGCCAAGGACAGACATGTGGGCAAGAGAGCAGGGTGGAGTGTTAAAATGGCAAGCGACAGGGAGGTTTGGGTCATTCTTGCGGACAGACCGCAGGTGTTCTGCAAAGCGGTCGCCCAGTTTACGTTTGGTCTCTCCAATGTAGAGGAGACCACATTGGGAGCAACGAATGCAGTAGACTAAGTTGGGGGAAATGCAAGTGAAATGCTGCTTCACTTGAAAGGAGTGTTTGGGTCCTTGGACGGTGAGGAGAGAGGAAGTGAAGGGGCAGGTGTTGCATCTTTTGCGTGGGCAAGGGGTTGTGCCATAGGAGGGGGTTGAGGAGTAGGGGGTGATGGAGGAGTGGACCAGGGTGTCCCGGAGGGAGCGATCCCTACGGAATGCCGATAAGGGGGGTGAAGGGAAGATGTGTTTGGTAGTGGCATCATGCTGGAGTTGGCGGAAATGGCGGAGGATGATCCTTTGAATGCGGAGGCTGGTGGGGTGATAAGTGAGGACAAGGGGGACCCTATCATGTTTCTGGGAGGGAGGAGAAGGAGTGAGGGCGGATGCGCGGGAGATGGGCCGGACACGGTTGAGGGCCCTGTCAACGACTGTGGGTGGAAAACCTCGGTTAAGGAAGAAGGAGGACATGTCAGAGGAACTGTTTTTGAATGTAGCATCATCGGAACAGATGCGACGGAGGCGAAGGAACTGAGAGAATGGGATGGAGTCCTTACAGGAAGTGGGGTGTGAGGAGCTGTAGTCGAGATAGCTGTGGGTGTCGGTGGGTTTGTAATGGATATTGGTGGACAGTCTATCACCAGAGATTGAGACAGAGAGGTCAAGGAAGGGAAGGGAAGTGTCAGAGATGGACCACGTGAAAATGATGGAGGGGTGGAGATTGGAAGCAAAATTAATAAATTTTTCCAAGTCCTGACGAGAGCATGAAGCAGCACCGAAATAATCATCGATGTACCGGAGAAAGAGTTGTGGAAGGGGGCCGGAGTAGGACTGCAACAAGGAATGTTCCACATACCCCATAAAGAGACAGGCATAGCTGGGGCCCATGCGGGTACCCATAGCCACACCTTTTATTTGGAGGAAGTGAGAGGAGTTGAAGGAGAAATTGTTCAGCGTGAGAACAAGTTCAGCCAGACGGAGGAGAGTAGTGGTGGATGGGGATTGTTCTGGCCTCTGTTCGAGGAAGAAGCTAAGGGCCCTCAGACCATCCTGGTGGGGGATGGAGGTGTAGAGGGATTGGACGTCCATGGTGAAGAGGAAGCGGTAGGGGCCAGGGAACTGGAAATTGTTGATGTGACGTAAGGTGTCAGAGGAATCACGGATGTAGGTGGGAAGGGACTGGACAAGGGGAGAGAGAAGGGAGTCAAGATAACGAGAAATGAGTTCTGTGGGGCAGGAGCAAGCTGAGACGATCGGTCTACCGGGGCAGTTCTGTTTGTGGAGTTTGGGTAGGAGATAGAAGCGGGCCGTCCGAGGTTGGGCAACTATCAGGTTGGAAGCTGTGGGAGGGAGATCCCCAGAGGAGATGAGGTCAGTGACAGTCCTGGAAACAATGGCTTGATGTTCAGTGGTGGGGTCATGGTCCAGGGAGAGGTAGGAGGAAGTGTCTGCGAGTTGACGCTCAGCCTCCGCGTGGTAGAGGTCAGTGCGCCAGACAACAACAGCACCACCCTTGTCAGCGGGTTTGATGACAATGTCAGGGTTGGACCTGAGAGAATGGAGTGCAGTAAGTTCAGAGAGAGACAGGTTAGAATGGGTGAGAGGAGCAGAGAAATTGAGACGACTAATGTCGCGCCGACAGTTCTCAATGAAAAGATCGAGAGAAGGTAAGAATCCAGAGGGAGGGGTCCAGGTGGAGGGAGAATATTGAAGATGGGTAAAAGGATCCGTTGAACTGGGAGAGGACTCCCAGTGAAGCCCAACGCAAACTGGAGGAACAACACCTCATCTTCCGACTAGGGACTTTACAGCCTTCCGGACTGAATATTGAATTCAACAACTTTAGGTCGTGAGTCCCCTCCCCCATCCCCACCCCCTTTCTGTTACCCCCTTCTTTTTTTTTCCCAATAAATTATAGAGATTTTCCTTTTCCCACCTATTTCCATTATATAAAATATAAAAAAAAACCCACTAGAGCTATACCTTGAGTGCCCTACCATCCATTCTTAATTAGCACATTCGTTTAGATAATATCACCAACTTTAACTTTAACACCTATGTGTTCTATTGTACTATTGTTGTTGACATCTTTTGATGATCTGCTTCTATCACTGCTTGTTTGTCGCTACAACCACACCAACCCCCTCCACCTCTCTGTCTCTCTATCTCTCCGCCCCCCACACACACACCTTAAACCAGCTTATATTTCAGCTCTTTCCTGGACTCGAACTCAAGTTCTGTCGAAAGGTCATGAGGACTCGAAACGTCAACTCTTTTCTTCTCCGCCGATGCTGCCAGACCTGCTGAGTTTTTCCAGGTAATTCTGTTTTTGTTTTGGATTTCCAGCATCCGCAGTTTTTTTGTTTTTATCTCATGCTATTCTCTTATTGGTTACTACAGGTCATGTGATCTTGCATAACACATTATTCTTAAAGGTACATTGCACACTAAATAAAACCATAATTACAACACATTCCCTCCTCCAAATTGCTGGGGACGGTCCCCAAGGGTCCCTGGCTGCAGTCTTCTGCCTCTGGTTTTCCCTTCCAGATAGGCCAGGCTGTCAATTTGATCAGTGGCTGGATGGCAAAAAACAAAAACATGATTATGACTTGTTGCCATTAAGTTTGACAGGAATTCTGCATCCTTAGCTTTGCTTTTTTTAGCCTACCTTACCTTCCTGAAAATATCAGAGCCAATGGTGGGAATGTTATGGCCTCCCCAGAACTGGCTGGCAGACAGAAGGGGGGTAAAAATGGGGCTGTGCCTGTTGCCTACCCACTTCACTAGTATGTTACCAGTGGCGGGTGAAGCATGGGCATTCCACTAGCCTGTGGTCATTTGAGACCCTTATGTCTCCAATTAATGGCCACCTAAGGGCCTTCCCTCACTGCCACTGGTAGTTTACCAGTGGCCGCATATGCACAGGCCAAATGGAGAGGCCTCCAGGTAAACCCTGATGGCTCTGTTCCTGGCTAAGAGATGGGTCAGGTAAGTTGCCTCCTGTTCGGGCACCCTGTGCCCAATGGTGACTCTCCTCCACAATCCTCCCCACCCCCACCTGCTCCCCCTCCACCCTTCAGGACCCAGCACTCCCCGCCTCCATTGCTGGGGTCTGTCAGCCTGCCATTTAATTGCCTCCTATTTACCCCTTAATGTTGATCTCTTTCCTTTATTCTGCTCCTTTTTAAAGTTGTCCATCTGAAAGATTCACCAGTTCTGATGAAGGGTTCACAGCTGAAAACACTAACCTGTCTACAAGTGCTGTCTAACCTCCTTAGAGTTTTATATATTTTCTGTTATTGTTTCTTCTAATGGGAGTTTTGCTGTTGTTACAGACGGTGTCTGGGTAAAGATTGAGGGGGAGAAATTCATTCAAGCAGTGCCAGCTTTAGCAGTGATACTTGGGTCAGGCAGTGCTGCAGGCCGCTACCTGCATGCCCACTTTAGGTCCTGCATTGGTATCAGGGAGTTAGGCCGCATGGGCTGCAAACTGTGGCACTGCTTGTCCTTAGGAAAATCACCATGAGCTGAATGGATTTGTCTCCCTTAAGCTCTCACCAGTGCTATTCACTGTGACAACAAATAGAATCTAATGTCTGCATTGTCACAACCACCTTCTTTCCTGTACTGAGATCTTACTAAATGTGGGTGGCATCAGCTGTTTTTGAAATGAACATTGTACTATTTGAACAGTTATTTTTAGATGTGATGCAATTGGCCATAGATCTGTAAATAGATTGTATTCGTTGTTTTGAATCTCTTATACAGACAAGGGGCAGAATTTTACGCCTTGCGGGCGGACGCGTGCCTGACCTGATTGGGCGTAAAATAGCGTGAGATGTCGGGCAAGCGTCCTGGCATCATCCCGCACGCCTGCAATCTTCAGGTCGGTGGGCGCATGGGGACGTCGGAGCCATGCCCGCCATTAATTAAGAGGGCGCTTAGGCCATTAAAAACCCAACTGAGCCTGATTTTATGTTGCCCATACGATTTTGTGCTCATCGCACAGGCAAAACGGGCAGGCGGGCCGTCCACATTTTGCAAACTGTCATCCAAGGGCGGGATAAAAAGGGTCAGCAGCATTGCCAGTGTGAGTAGTGAGGAGTTTAGGAGATAGTTTGCTGCCGGTTGCTTATTTGAACATCTCTGTTCTAAGCTTCAGTCTTAGCATTTCTAGACTTCATTTCAGGACTCATTGGTGTTCAAGGCCTCTGGAGGATTTTTACCATGTGGACCCTTCCAGGCATCAGACAGCCTTCTGTTAACCTGGTAATGGGGATTGTACTATCCACTGGTGGTACCTCCTCTAAGGAGGAAGAGAGGGGCAGAAGGGAGAGGAGGCCAGGTGCCCCAATGCAGCTTCCAGGGGAGCGACCTGTGGAAGGAGAGGCACAGGTACAAGGTGCGCAGGGCCAACAGGAAATCCAAGGCGAAAGGGGCTGCAGAAGACATCACTATCCCGCTGCCAGGGTTTACAGGTGATGATGCAGCTACCTCAATATGTCTGAAGGAGACTCCGCCTCTCCAGGGAGACTGTAACCTCCAATTGTCAGATGATTGAGCCTGAGATTGGCTCCAACTGTGTGGGTGGTCACCCCATGCCAGTGGCTCTGAAGGTCACAGTGGCCCTCAACTTCTATGCCTCCAGCTCTTTCCAGGGTTCAGTGGGGGATCTGTGTGGAGTCCCACAATCAGCTGTCCACAGTTGCGTCAAGCTGATGACAGAAGCTCTGTTCAGACGGGTGGTGACTTTTATCCATTTCTGTATGGACGAGGCCAGCCAGGCTGAGCGAGTCTGAGGCTTTGCAACGATTGCTGGGTTCCCCGTGTCCATGGTGCCATCAACTGCACACATGTGGCCATCAAGGCGCCAGTGGGTCAGCTGGGTGTCTTTGTCAACAGGAAGGGATTCCACTTGATGATTGCCCAGATAGTGTGTGACCACAGGATGCAGATTCTGCAAGTCTGTGCAAGGTACCCTGGCAGCTCCCATGACATTTATATCCTCAGACACCCCCAGGTGCTGAGGTTATTCAGTGCTCCAGCCCGACTGGATGGATGGCTGCTGGGTGACTAGGGCTACCTGTTGAAAAGGTGTCTTATGATGCCTGTCCACCATCCAAGAACAGAGGCAGAGCAGTGTTATAATAGGAGTCATACCTCCACAAGGGTAGTGATAGAGAGGACCATAGGTCTTCTGAAGATGCGTTTCTGATGCCTGGACCTTTCGGGAGGTGCACTACAATACCTCCCACAGCAGGTGTCACTGATCATGGTTGCATGCTGCACTCTCCAAAATCTGGCACTGGCAAGGGGGGACCCGCTGGAGGAAGAGGATCTTGAGGCAGCTTCACAGGCCACAGAAGATGAATCCAGTAGTGAGTCAGAAGAGGAGCACAGTGATGAGAGCACTGAGGGCATGGAGGCAGGTCTCTGTAACCACCAGAGAGGCAGGAACACCAGGGATGCCTTGATCCAACGCTCCTTCAGCCAGGCTGCCAAAGATCTGCTTCCAGTTCATGCTAGGGCAGCCGCCTCCATCCTGGATGTCTGAAATAACCCTTTCATTTGAACCCAAAGTGCCTGTGCAATAAGGTTTAGAGCCACTCGCATTCAGCATTAGATACTGGCGTACCCTGCACCAAAAAAACAAAAAGGTGAAGCATACTCAGTCCATTGCGACAAAAACAAAATTTATCTCATTTTAACGATCCAAAAAATTTAACAGCACCTTCTCTGGTCTTCAACCCCAGACCAGCAAACATAAACAAAACATTATACAACAGAAGATCACCCGTGACCAGTCCCTCTTGTGCTCATGATGCCTTAAACCTATGTTTGCGAGTGTTACATCTTGATGCCCCCCCTTGCTGGCAGTGGCATTGGAGGCAGCCTGCTGACTCTGGTGTCTTTTTGTTGACCTTGGCAGTTGTCCTTTGGCTAGAGGAGCCTGTGCTGGCCCTGCCTGGGAGGGAGAGGCCAGTGCCATGGCTGGCATCTCCCCAGTCTTCACAGCCTCATCAGATGTCATGGTCACTGGCAGAGGGGAAGAGGAGCTTCTGCCCTCATCCGGAGCTCCCCGAGAGGAGCACACAGAGACAACAAGCAGCTTATGCTCCATCATGACGTCGCTCTGGACCTCCTTGCTCGCTATTGATGGAGGAGCACCTAGCTGGGATACTGGGTGCCTCATCCATCTCCCACACTGATACTGACTACCTGATATCATTACCTATGTGAGGGCTTGTAAGTCCGAGCGCAACCCCAGGAACCCCTGATTCTGTCCCTGGAGCTGCCTCTCCATGAGAGTTGCACTCTTTCAATAGAGGGGGCAGTGCACTCGGATATGAGGGTCAACGCAGTGTTCATGCTCCGCATGGACTTCTCCACCACAGAGACCACGGCACGCATACTCTCATGGATCTCCACCAGATCCTCCTGCACACCCTGCTGGACATCCAGCATCTGCCACCTAATGGATGACTCTGGAGTCTCATCATCTGCCTTCGATTGAGCATTGTCCTGGTCTCCAGCAATCCTCCGACTGCTGGCGCTCTGGGTACTCTCTGCCTCCACCTGCTCCTCAAGTGAGTGTGAAGTGCCCTCACCGCTGTGCTCCGACATTCTAGCCAATGATCTAATGCCAACCGAGGTGCTGGTGTCTGCACTGGCACCTGGTTCAGAGAGCAGGTGTGATGCAGGTACAGTGGAAACCCTGTGGTCCTTTGGCATGAGGTGTGGTTCTTCAGGATCCTGTGCTTGAGTGCATGCTGGCGAATCTAAGGGTGAACAACAGCATGTTTAAGTCATCACACTGTCACTGTGCATGCCAGGGACCCTGGTGAGACAATGGAGATCTGCATCACGGTGCCATCGTCTTTCAATGATCAATGGGCAATCCAGTTTTGAGGCTCCCAGCAATGATGAGATTACTTAAGAATGTTTGCACCATCCGAAACTCTCACCTCTGTGCACTGCAGCCTTGCCTTTGTCTTACACCCCAGCCTCTCTGCGGCCGGTTGACCGAGGTGTCTGGTGTGCCATGCTCATATCTGGTTAGGATTAGGAGGTTTGCGAATTCTCAATGTTGTTATGGGTCATCCTCTCCTGAAAGGACAGAGAAGCATTGATTAGTCCACTCTCTACCAAATAACGGCCAGCCAGCGTGAAGCGCACGCTGAGAAGCTCAGCACTGCCGGGCTGGGGGCGGGAGGAGGGCGGGCGCTGACGTCACTGTGAGTGCGGGCCAGCCCTGAGAGAAAGCTCCCTGAAGGCAGAGAGCTGCCTCAGGGAGCTGAAGACCTGAAAAAGCAAAAATAAAGGTTTCAGAAGCTGAAAGAAAGTGTCCATGCATCGTTATAAATCACCTGAAAATTTAGCTCCTGAAAATGCTGTGCACAGAAATTTCTTTATATTTCATTTAATCACGGAAACCTCATCCCGCCAGTGGATGAGATTTGATGAAAAATGTAAAGGCCGCCTGGCCGATTTGCCCATCTGCCACCCTTAAGATTGGACAGGCAATGAAAAATTGCAGACAATTATGCCATTAATGGGCTTAATTGCCCTCTCATTGTCGGTGGGCACACTTCCGCACGCTCCTGTGATGGAAATATCGCGCAAATTCACACTGGATTGGGGCGGGCGCCTGCACGTCCAATTAGCATAAAATTCTGCACGTAATTCCCCTTTTTAACCTTCGATTCTGATCATTACATCTGCTTATATTATGATTACAAGCTGCTGTGGAAAACTTTATCCTTGGGCGTGCTGATTTCTTCCCAAGAGAAATTTCCTTCTCTTAATTTTTTTTATGTTTGTTATTCATTGTAATATGAATTTCTTTAGTTCTCTGGTTTCCACTCAAATAAATTTATTTCTTCCTTCCTGTCAAGTTAAATCATTGCTTTTCATTTTTCCCAGGTTCTCTTTAATTGAAAATATTACCAATTCCTAATTTCTTCAAAAGGTTTTGAGCCAAGTTTCAAGCCAAGTATCAGCTTGTTTTATACTAGGTTACTGTAATATATTCCAACAGCCAGTTTCCCCACCCTAAGTCCAGCAGAACAAGGTTAAATTTCCTTCTTTGGTTCCTCCTGATGAACTTCATGGATGTATGCAACCAAACAAGGAAGAAAGATTTACATTTACATGTCCTCCCACTGTACCACTAACTTCTGATCTAATTTATACCAAGCTCTGGTTTATGCCTCATTCTGGGCAAAACAGTACATTTCTTAACATAGGTCTTTAACAAGAACTTCAGATGCCATTAAAAATCATGTTTTTCTGACTGCTCTCATCTCATTTGCAGTGCTTGTAATGGAAGCAAAGTCTGATACAAAAATAACATGATATAGCTCCTACAGAGTCTCCCTGGGATTCTTGGCTGAGGAATTGAAGTGATTATGGTGTAGGTCTTATGTTAACTCTCAAAGCCACATAGCAAATCTAAGCATCACTAGACATGTATTCTTCTGTGTCGATTTGACAGCAGTAGGTTAGGGAAGTGCAGGAAAGATAAGGAATTGTCTGCAACTAACTTCACATTGGTCTTGCTGCTCACTTGTTTTCCTAGTGACTTAAAGGAAGATGATTACTTACTAAGAACTTTAAATTCTTAAATAAATCTAATCACAGATTATGTACTCCTACTTGCTAAATTTATAATTCCTTAATGGTGGATGATTAAGTGATGAGTAATCGTTTCAACTACCGGTGAAGGTTAAACCCTCACTTAAACTGTATTGTGGAGCATCCAGTCATCCCAATGTTCTATCACCAATTTAGCAACACTTAAGGTGCTTGAAAAAATGCTCAGATATTGTATTTCATTGATAAGTTCTAAAAATGCAGAACACACTATCTGGAGCAACAACTGAAAACGATACTTCCCTTCAGCTGTTCAGACAGATACCTTCATGCAACAGAAATAAAAGTTTGGTTTCCTTTTACTTTAAGGGAACTTTTCTCTTTCCCTCCATTTTCTCCCTTTGTTATTAACCCTTTATAGGTCACTTGTCTCTTTTGTCTAACAATCCTTTCCATCTACTGAGGTCACACTTCAGCGAATCTCCAGGAGCCTTGTAACACTGCCCCAATGGAGAATCATCATTTGATATCAGAATTTTGTGTGTTGAAGATCCACTTCAGAAACTTGCTTACTTAATCTAGATTGACACTTCAGTGCAGGAATGAGATACTGCTGCAATGTTTGGGTTGCTGCCTCTTAAGACCCCATTTTGAAACGCAGAGAAGTTCTCAACATTGTTACAGCTTTAAAATTTTGTCTTTTTAATTGTCCAAAAATATTTTTGGAACTTTCCCAATGAAATGTTACTTCAGGATCTTGTAGCTTTTGTTCCTCCAAGACATCCTGTGTAGGATGCTTTCATGTGACAGGACAACTGTCTGCTCCATGTGCTGTACTTAACTCCATGTGCTGTACAACTTTATGATGCTTGTGAGAATAATGTGGACTGAAACAAATGTCTATTTTTGGTATGAAATAAAATCCATCCACACAAAGGTATAACATTCAGAACACGCTTTGACACCATTTTGTCTTTACATGTGAAACAATTTGTTGTTTAGCTATGAAAGGTTCAAAATGTGTACAATGACAATCTGTGCAGTTTTACAATCCCAAAAGCCTCCTTAGGTAGGAGTAATTTCTGATTTAATGAATTAAAATCTAGAGACAAGGAACTAACTGTAAAGGCTCAGCCAAAGATCTTGGTAAAAAAATGTCAGGTTTAAGCCGTAGAAAGTGTAATTTCTTTAATTAAAAGGGTTCCTGATTTTCAAGTTAATACAGATAAAAGAATTACAGACAGACATAAAAGAGAAAACATGAGAGAGAGAGAGAGAGAGGAGAAAGATTATACAGTATACCTTTAAGAACGTGAGCATGCTTCTGTATGCATCACTAGTTGGGAATGATGTGTATATAGAATGCTCCAGTTTTAGTTTCACTTTTGCTGTAAGCAGCAAAGCGAGCAGTAGCTCCTAATGCCTGCAAGCTTTACAACAATATGCCTAATCTTAATAAAGGGGAGACGATGGCATACTGGGTCCAGTAATCCAGATGTCCAGGGTAATGATCCAGGGACCTGGATTCAAATCCCACAGTGGTGAAATTTAAATTCCATAAAAACCTGGAATTAAAAGTCTAATGATGACTGTGAAACCATTGTTGATTGCCAAAAAAATCCATCTGGTTCACTAATGCCCCTTAGGGAAGGAAATCTGCCATCCTCACCTTGCCTGGCCTACATATGACTCCAGACCCACAACAATGTGGTTGACTTTGAAAGCCACTCATTTGTATAAAACTGCTAAAAACAAGTCAATAAGGAATGAAACCGGACAGACCGCCCAGCATCGACCCAGGCACCAGAAATGACAACAGAAAACTCAACCCTTTCGACCCTGCAAAGTTCTTCTTACTAACATCTGGGGGCTTATTTGCTGTATAAGACACAAGGCCTGACATAGTCATACCCAGGGAATCATTCCTTACAGATAATGTCCCAGACACCACCATCACCATGATAAAAGCAAAATACTATGGATGCTGGAAATCAGAAATAAAAAAAAAATGTTTTTACAGAAGAAGAGTCACACAGACTTGAATCATTAACTCTGTTTCTCTTTCCACAGATGCTGCCAGACCTGCTGAGTTTTTCCAGCATTTTCTGTTTTTATACCATCTTCACCATCCCTGGGTGGTGTCCTGTTCCACCAGCAGGACAGACCCAGCAGAGGTGGCGACACAGTGGTATACAGTCGGGAAGGAGTTGCCCTGGGAGTCCTTACCATCGACTCCGGACTCCATAAAATCTCATGGCATCAGGTCAAACATTGACAAGGAAACCTCATGCTGATCACCACGTACCGTCCCCCTCTCAGCTGATGAATCACTGCTCCTCCATGTTGAATACCACTTGGAGGAAGTGCTGAGTGTGGCAAGGGCGCAGAATGTACTCTGGGTGGGGAACTTAAATGTCCATCATTAAGAGTGGCTCAGTAGTACCACTACAGACCGAGCTAGCCGGGTCTAAAGGATGCAGCTGCTAGACTGGGTCAGGAGCAGGTGGTGAGGAAATCAACAAGAGGGAAAAGCATACTTGACCTCATCCTCACCAACTTGCCTGCTGCAGAAGCATCTGTGCATGACAGTATCAGTAGGAGTGACCACTGCACAGTCCTTGTGGAGATGAAGTCCCGTTTTCACATTGAGGATATTCTCCATCATGTTGTGTGGCACTACCACCATACTAAATGAGATAGGTTTCAAACCGGTCTAGCAGCTCACGACTGGGCATCCATGAGGTGCTGTGGGCCATCAGCAGCAGCAGAATTGTACTCAAACACAATCTGTAACCTCATGGCCCAACATAACCCCATCTCTACCATTACCATCAAGTCAGGGGATCAACCCTGGTTCAATGAAGAGTGCAGGAGGACATGCCAGGAGCAGCACCAGGCACACCTAAAAATGTGGTGCCAAGCTGGTGAAGCAATAAAACAAGACTACTCGTGTGCCAAACAGCATAAGCAGCATGCGATAGACAGAGTTAAGCGATTCCACAACCAACGGATCAGATCTAAGCTCTGCAGTCCTGCCACATCCAGTTATGAATGGTGGTGGACAATTAAACAATTCACTGGAGGAGTAGGCTCCACAAATATCCCCATCCCCTACGATGAGAGAGCCCAGCACGTCAGTGCAAATGATAAAGCTGAAGCATTTGCAACAATCTTCAATCAGAAATACTGAGTGCATTTCCATCTCTGCCTCCTCCAGAGGTCCCCAGCATCACAGATGCCAGTCATCAGTCAATTTGAGTAAATCCATGCGATATCAGAAAATGGCTGAAGGCACTGGATACTGCAAAGGCTATGGACCCTGACAACATTCTGGCAGTAGTATTGAAGATTTGTGCTCCTGAACTTGCCGTGCCCCTATCCAAGCTGTTCCGGTATAGCTACAACACTGGCAACTACCTGGCTATGTGGAAAATTGCCCAGGTATGTCCTGTAAACAAAAAGCAGGAAAAATCCAACCCAGCCTATACCGCCCCAACAGTCTACTCTCGATCATTAGTAAAGTGATGGAAGGGGTCATCAACAGTGCTATCAAGCGGCATTAGCTTAGCAACAACCTGCTCACCGACCTCAGTTTGAGTTCTGCCAAGGTCACTCAGCTCCTGACCTCTTTACAGCCTTGGTTCAAACATGGACAAAAGAGCTGAACTCCAGAGGTGAGATGAGAGTGACTGCCCTTGACATCAAGGCCGTATTTGACCAAGTGTGGCATCAAGGAGCCCGAGCAAAGGTGACGGCAGCCCCCAAATTTAGTGAAGCCTCTCTGGGGTGCCTGTTGGACGCAGTGGAAGGCCATCGTGATGTCCTCTACCCCAATTCTGGCTGCTGGAGGTCCAGCAGAGTCACCAACTTGGCCTGGGAGGTGGTCAGTGCCACTGGAGCACAGAGAAGATCAGCCATCCAGTGCAGGAAGAGGATGAATGCTCTCATCCATTCCGCCAGGTAAGTCAACCACCTCATCACTCTCAACTCACACACTCACAAACCCATCACATATCCACAGGGCTCTCACACCTCAAGGGACAACACCACCAACTCTCACACACATCCTCACATCTCCATCAGGCTCAAATCTTCTGGAGCTTGCGTCCTTACCCTGTCCATGGCTCTGCTCATCCCACAAACATTCCATGCAATGCCATGCATCCTGCTCACACTGTCTCCATCTGGCTCACTAATGTCCTTTAGGGATGGAAATCTGCTGTCCTTACCCAGTCTGGTCTACATGCGACTCCAGATCCACAGCAATGTGGTTGATTCTTAAGTACCGTCTTAAGGGCAATTGGGGATGGGCAATAAATGCTGGCCTAGCCAGCGACACCCACAACCCATGAACGAACAAAAGAAAACACTCTCCATCTATTTTCATGCAGAAGAAGCCGGCTCACAACAGCAGGGAGAGGTCCCAGACTGTGGGTGGAGTGGCCCACTTTAGGCCCTGCACTCACTTTGAGTAGCTTGCCATCGTGCTGACTGGTGAGGACGTGGATCGTGCCTGCGGCAACACCGATGTGGCGATGAACACCTACGTGAGGATCCTGCACCACATTCTCCCTCTCTCAATGCAACTGCGAGTGCTTTCTCTCCTGTTTTTGACTCTGCTGCCATGCACTAATTATTGGTTCACAGGGAGCTCTGCCAAGTGACCGACACCCTCAGCCAGACAGTCCCTCAGCTCCATCCATGTTCTTACCAACAGCCAAGAGGACACCTCCTCCATTGAAGAGCTGGAAATAAGCAGCCTGGAAGACCCGTCACAGCACTTACCCACATCCTCCACCAGCACAGAGACACACACCTCTGTGGAACCTAAACCTAGAGCAGGCTCAGGTTCATAGTCTGGTCGTCACTGCATGGACATGTGTCTGCAGCAGGAGGAGGCAGGTTCAGCTGAGCTCCCCGGCACTCGGAGGACTGCTGGGGAAGAGGCATCTGTGAGGTCTTAAACAGGGGATAAGCCTCTGGATTTGGCCTTCCAACTCATCATGGAGAGTCAGCAGATTGCGGTGGGATATCACATAGAGCTGTTGGAAGCCCTGAACAGGGTGGCATGCGGGTTGGAGGAGTGGGTCCGTCTGCTCTCTGATGAAGTGGTGCCCACATGTGCATGCATGGAGGTCCCCATGCAAAGGATGGTGAATTCCATGGGGACCCTTTTCCAGCAGAATGCAGAGATGTGCGCAGACATGCACTCCGTCATGGTAGCCATGGGTGACTTCCTGCAGTGGCAACGTGAGAGGGAAGAAGGGCACCTCAAGGAGTAAGGCCTGGGCCGCTCGGCACCCGAAGGGAGGAGGAGTGACAGCTAGGCACCCCTGGGTCATCAACTCAGAAATCGCAGAGGTTGTCCACTCCCTCCAAGCCCCTTTTGCCTGTGATACCCTCAACCTTGTCCTCTGTCAACACAGAGGGAGTAACTGGCCCACCAGAGGACTGCCAAAGCAAGCCGAGCCCTCATGGCCTCGGCTCTCTAGTGGACACTCGCCAAAGTCATCAGAGGCAACAGGTCCAACCATTGCACAGACTGTCTCTACTCCTGCTGCAGATGTCAGGGCAGCACCTAGAAGAAGTGGCAGGCCTAGAAAAGTAACAAAATCCTGATCACAAGTGATTGCACGGGTGAACACATCTTGTCACTTTATAATCTGAAAATATATTCACTTTCACTGAATAATGTATAATGGTATCTTTCAGCTTGATTAACAGGTTTTGTGAGCCCTCCCACTGCATCCCCCAATGGCCCCCCCCATCACTAGCAGTTCAGTTGCACGCAGCCAGACCATGAGTGATTCTGGAGGGAGAAGTGTGTGTGTGGCACAGCCTTTCGGAACCTCACGCAAGCCTCTCCCACGCAGGTGGAGCCTTCTCCATCACATTCATCTCAGTGTCCTGAGCATTTTCAATGCTGTTTAAAGGGGTTCTCTTTCAGTTGTCCATCTGAGCTGACCTGAATCTCTGCCCACCCACTGATCACAATCCCATGCAGCACCTGTGCCCACCCAACACAAGGCTCCGCTCACTTTCAATTTTGACAACATGGGCTTAGCCATGTATCTTGTCAGCTCCCCCATCCTTTCCCCGTTCCCTGTCACCCTTGTTCTTTCCCCCATCACAGTCTACCCCCACTGGCGTCACCTTCCAACTCCCCACCGTCACCTACCAACCCGAACCCTTGTCGTTCCAGGATGTCCAGGTGAATGTGCACATTCCCTACCTTCCTGAGAACCCCACCCTCATCCACATTGACCTCCCCAACCTCCTCCTTCTCAACCAAGGGTCTGTTTCTGCCTCCGAGTCCCCACCAATTACTCTCGCTGTCCCTTCTACCACTACCAACACACGCTCACACCCTACTGGCTCCCTCTGCCCCCCTCTCACACTCACCATTCCCTCCTACCATGTCCACCCTCAGCTTGCTCCCCAGGAAGCAGTCATTGACTCTACAGACCCCTCCCTTGCACCTTCACCTGGACATCCCCCAACCCTTACACCCTCCTCCAGCCTTACTCCCTCCTCCATGCTTGCTCCCTCCTGCACCCTTACTCGTTTCTCCTCCCGGACACTTTCCCCCCTCCAAACTCCCTCCTCGCCTGGACACATTAACCCCTCTGAACTCCCTCCTACACCCCCACCCCCCCCCACCCCCCCCGGACATCTACCCCCCTCCAAACTCCCTCTTCCTCCTGGACACCTACACTTCCCACCCCGCTCCCAACTCCCTCCTCCCCCGGAACATCTACCTCTCTCCGAACTCCCTCCCTTACACCTTCCTCCCCCCTTACACCTACTTCCCCACTTCCTGCATTCTGCCCTGTTACACCCTCCTCCCCGTACTCCCTTCTCCCCCTCCCAACTTCACCCATCCAACACCTTTGTCCCCCACTCACGACCTCATCCCCCCGACAGCTTTAACACCCCGCCTCCCAACATGTCCCCCTCCCACCCCCCCATCGACACACCTTCCTCTCCCCGTCCCACCTATACCTTCCTCTCCCACTCACACAGTAAGCCTTCTTCTCCCCCCACCTCGCAGATCATCCATAGCAACCCATGGCCAAGACCTTGAAGTTCTGAAGCACGCCTGAAGCATCACCGGAGACCTCTCACCTTCCAAGAGCTGCTTCGCGGCACATCCATGTGAATGGGAATCCACCTAGCATGCAATGCACATGTTCCTCCAGGGTCCGGTTGCTGTAGGGCTCTAGCATCTTCTTCCCCTCGGATGTCTGCGATCTGAGCAAGGCCCTAAAGGTAAGTCCCGACTTCTGCACGTCTCGCTTGTCAAGACACATTCTGGGCTGGTGTGTTTTCTCACCGGCGTAATGGTAAACCGGGTGTTGGGTTACGAGTCCGGTTGGGTCTTACTTTGTATCCCATTAGCGGGATGCAAATCGGGCTCATGCTGGCCTCCAGTGGGATTTGTGTTCCGCGATGGCGGATACCATCGGATGTCCCCCGCTGTGATTTCACATCGGTGTGAAACCAATTTCTGCCCCTCACACCATATTGCGCCCCCAGCACCCCCCCCCACCCCCCAGTCTGCCATGACGCCCGCCACCAACAGGACTGGACAATTGCACCCACGGAGTTGATTGTCAAATTTAGCCATGGTAAAAAAATACAAAACATCAAATTTAAAGAATGTTTAAATTCCTTGAACAGTTCTGCTGCTTGCTTCAGAAACTCAAACTGAAACTCCAAGGTGTTGGCTATTTTAATTCCTGCAGTACGCTTGTCAGTCTGAAGAATCTTGCAATGTATTTTTCTAAAATTCTAGATTCCTGCTGAAATATGTAGCAACAAATAGTTTGTTATCTGGCTCTTTGTGCAATTACACTCTGAGGGTGAAAATCACCTTTGGTGGGGATGTAAAATAAGCAATACTGGTTTAGACATGTGTCACACATCCAGCTTAACAGATAGACACATGCATAAAGGTTGTTATTGTACCAGAATGCTCTTAACTCAGAGACCCCTATTCAACCTCTAGCTTTGCAGTAGGCAGAGGGGTGTGTGTGGGAAGGCTAACTCATTCTTGAGAGAGTGAGGTGGCTAGAATGAATCTAATATATATTCTTCTGTCTGTCTCCATCAACAGCCTACGAATTAACTTTAATATATGATGAAGTGCCCATGGCTGACTCACATGCCTCGCTGAACAGAGAACATAAGATATATGTGTGTAAGGGAAGGACCCAGTTTGCAACACAAAGGGCCAGATTTTCCTGTAAAATGGGGTAAACCCGACCTGCGCACTTTTGACCCTTCCAAAATGCACAGCTGACCCATGTGTGACTTGCCCAGGGTTTTTGGTCTTTACACACAGGGGTAAGGTTTGGTTTGTGAACCGCTGTGGAGTTTGTGAGGAGCGTAGAATAGAAGTGGTCTGCTTAGAATGCTTGCTTTGGTTCTCCAATACAGCATCGCAGCTTCCCACATCATTTAAAGGCCCCGTAAACCTCATCCCTCATCCATACCGATGCCACCCATCTTCCCTCAGGTACCTCGCCCTCTCACCACCCCCCACCCCATTGCCTCCTCACACCACTCATGTGACTCCATACCACTTCAGGTCATCCATACTACCCCCATGCCACTTCATCCCTGATCCATCCCTTTCCCCCTCTGATCACCCATGTCATCTCACATCTCTACCAACTCCCATGTCATCCTATGCCCCTTTATATTGCCTATGCCACCTCCATGCCCCTCCATACTACCCCATGCCACTTCATCCCTGATCCATTCCATTTCCCCCTCTGATCACCCATGCCATCTCACATCTCTACAGACTCCCATGTTATCCTATGCCCCTTTATATTGCCTATGCCACCTCCATGCCCCCTCTGTACCTTCCATAGTCACTTACCTAGTATCCACTATGTACAGTGCTCAGGAGCTACGCAATAGCAATGAGAATTATTTTAAACTCATTGGGAAATAATTAAACCTATAAAAATCTAATAAAACCCTGAATTCAAACACACCGTTATTGATACTGGGGTAAAAGACCCAGTGAAAAAATGTCATCCTCTAAGTGCTAAATAGGTTTGTAAATAAACACAATAAAGATATATTCTGTTATTACAGCTTCTTGAAAGTGTCAGTCATTCTTGAATCAATGGACCACCTGCTGGGCTGAAGCCAATTTCAGCCAATTTTTAAATCAGCTAAACATTCATAATAGCAGTAGCTGTCATAACAAACACTTCTAGCTACATTATCTGAAACTGACAGAACAGAATGGTTCCAATTTTTATTTCAAAGCCTGTCAATCAGTGGAGAAGAGCAGGTGCAGAGATTTTTTTTCAACTTTTAAAAGCAGTTTTTTTTTATAACAGCCTTTGCTTTCAGTTGATTTAAATCAGCACAAAGCATAACAGCAAAGGCTGGCAGCACATTTTTTTTTGCATTTTTAATGCATTATGATACTTTCTTCATTTGAAAAATCACTGCAATGCATGAGAACACTTACACAATGGTGCTCAACGTAAGCATCAAGTTATCTTTGCAGGAAAGATCCCCATGATGAATCGTTGCATTAAAAACACATCTGCATTTCAATAAAGCATTTAATAGTGACATTTGAAGGTGCCAAAAACATTTTATATTTATCTTTCAGAATGTTCCCAACTCCTCAGCAGGCTTCACCCAGTGGTCACAAACTCTTGAAGGAGGTGTGTTTTTTAAGCGCTTCCAAAAACCCACAGTAACACACGAAAATTATAAATAGGAGGAAATAGCAATTTTCCTGTGGTTCCCACAATGGGGGCTCTGACCTCAGAAGGACTGCATATGCATTTTGCACCCGAGACTTCCTAACCTGCAAAAAGGCCACACACAAATGGTTGTGGGGCTGGGAAGGCAACGGGAAATTGTGTTCCGGCAAAAAAAAACTGCTAAGCTCAGCTTTTTGTAACCTGCTTCCCACCTCCATTAGGAGACGAAAATCCCTCCCAAATGTCCTGAACTTTAGTACCAAGAAGCTAAACCAATTGAGAAAACCCGAAACTCAAATTAGAATTTATCTTCAGAACATCCGAGTCACATCTAAATCAATAATATTTCCCTTTTTTATTGTATTGTGCTTACTGAATGGTGAAAGAAGAGTAACATTCTGACAGATTTTGTCCATGTCTGCCTCTGCTATCTAAGGGTAGAAATAATATATTTTTGAACTCTAACTGAATAAACCAACCTATGAAATACAGCAGCACACACGAATGCAAATGGTCTACACTTGACATTGTTGTTGTTTCATGCTCTGCTGCTAAGAACAGGCTACCTATATGCAAAGAGAGACAAGAAAGAATGGAAAACTCAGGATAATATAAATGTTAGCAATGGGAAATATTTGAATTGGAAGATGTGAAACTGGAGTGTCCCCTCCCACCTTCACTGTTTTGAACTGAAAGGAGATTTGTTTTCTTTTAATTGAATCTGAATACAATTCAACGTTATTAAAAAGGAACTGTGATAAACCAAAGGGAGGGAACAAGAAGGGTAAGTGTGGTACAGGCAGCACAGTCAACTATCTTTTGTGCTATTGTTCACTGCACGGTATTAATCCTCTGTGTTCACAAAGCAGCCTAGTTTAACCATAGTGCCTTGCTGCTGCAGGTGCATATGAGTACCATGAAGGGATGATTTTTTAGAGACGCATCACATGAGAAGGAAACACATTACCTGAAAGGGTGGTGGAGGAAGAAACTCTCACTACATTTAAAAGTACTTGGATGTCTACTTGAATAGCTGTGACCTGCAGGGCTACAGACTGAGTGCAGTAATGTGGGATTAGGATGGGTGGCTCTTTTCCAACTAGCATGGATCTGATGGGCTGAGTTGTCTCTTTCTGTGTCTTAAAGTTTCTATGTACAGACCTCTGGAACCTTGCAATAGTAAAGGGAATATTTTAAACTAATTGGAAAAAGATTAAACCTCTAAAAATCTAATAGATCTCTGAATTCAAAGACATTATTATTGATAATGGAGAAAAAAAATTGCAACAGTGCAAAAATAAAAGTAATCCTTTAAGTGCTAAATAGGTTTGTAAACAAATTAAAAAAAATCAAAGGCATATTCTGTTATTACAGCTTCTCAAAACTGTCAATCATTCTTGGGTCAATGAACCAGTTGTAAAATGTGGTCCCATGTAAATTGATATAATGTGATGACCTGCCCCTTTTAGAACTTGACTGGAAAAGTATTGATTTTTCATACATGGTGGTTTATACAGAAGTAACATAGCAAAATAGCGAAACACATTTCTTATTGACTGTTAACCATAAGGAATATATAAATACATTCTTGCAAATAAGAAAAATTTGTCACAAAGAGGAATGCATTTAATTGTAATAAAAGAAAGGTTTGCATTTATTTAGCATTTTTCATAATCACTGAATGTCTCAGTCTCATTATAGCCACTGAAATACTGAATTTGACTGAACAATGTTTGTAGATAATGAAAGTGGCCGATTTTTAGATATCTAACTCTATGGCCTGAATTTTCGTGCAGTTAGAGGCTCAGCAGAGGCCTGAATTGGTAACTTCCACCCCAAGCTCGGCCTCCACCATTTTCACAGGTTTGGGGGAATGGCAGAGGGCTATAAACTTCACATGTGTGGTTCATGGAGGCAGCTGCCCACGTAAGTTAGCAGCTGCCTTCACTCCTGTATGATTTTGGTGAGGTAGCTGTTTGAAATCTGAAGTGTGTGGATTAGACCTGGGAGGAGCAGGTCAGAGCCTTGTGGATTTGTTTGGATAGCAAGGATACCCTTTTGAAAGGGAAGGGACCATGTTGGATATGGTCCCAGGACACCTTTGGGGGAAATTAGGTGCCCTTTGGGATTATTAAATTTAGACATGAATATGCATTAAAGGTGCATAAACTGTCAACGAACTGTCAAGACATCAAAGAACCATCAAAGCTGTCAAAGAATGGTCAAGCTGTCAAGGAACTTTCAAATCTGTCAATGAACTGTCAAAACACATTGGAACTGTCAAAGCTCATTGAAACTGTCAAAGCTATCAAGAGGTTTATCTCTGCTGGCCTATAAATTTAAACCAAAATGTATGGCGTTAAAAAAAATACTTTCTATTCCACTCTGTTGACATAAACCTGAGGGTTATCATTATAGGCTTTGTGCTGCAGGATTGATTTGGAACCCTAGGCCATGATTTTCAATTTCCATCAGCATCGTGCATGTTTAGTGGCATGAGTGGACAATATGGCGTGATTGGTTTCATGATGGCTTGAAACCAGTTTGCGATCATCCGCTCAACCCGCCGATGGCTGGCCACATTTCCTGCCATTGGACGTCAGGAACCTCATTGTAATACATCTGCATATCATTATTAGGCCTGCCTGCCGGAATCGTCCCCCCTAACTGGATCGTCTGCCCACGCTAGTGGGAAAATACGCCGATGTAATTCACAACAGGACATAAGCGAAGTGTGCCTGCCGGGCTGCACTTCACTCGGGACTTCAAGGTTTGTTTGCCTATCTTGCTTCGGTCAGTGCTCACAGTCATCAGCAACAGGCTTCACAGACAGCACCACATCACTTTTAGGGGGGCTAACGGCAGGTCCCTACCTACCAGATCAGCCATACATAGGTGGTTTTCAATGGCTGCAGGGCTAGGTCTTGCTTGGTGAAGGGGGCAAAGTGGCTTCAGGCAGGGGAAGAGGCTGCAGGGAGGGGGCTGTCCTGGGGAAGGCAGGTAACCTAGGGTGTGTGTGGGGGCACATGTTGATCTGTGCAAGTGGCCTCAAGATGTTGAGAGTTGAGGAGGCATTCTCCAGATGAAATGAAGCTAGATTGACATGTGAGAGAGAGTGAGTGGTGATGTCCCTTAAGCTGGCAATGAGTGAGATGCCAGTGAATGTGTGATAGGCTTGAGTGTATGAGTTTAGAGTGATGAGATGGTCGCCTTATCCTGGCTGCACAGATGAGATCATTCATCCCCTAACTGCATTGGATGGCCGACCTCTTCTGTGCAGCATTGGCACTGACAACCACTGTCACCGCCTCCCAAGCCTGGTTGGTCACACTGCTGTCTATCCTGTGACTAGAGTGGGTGTACAGGACATCGCGGTGGGCCTCCACAGCATTCAAAGGGCGCTTCAGTGATGCATCACTAAACCTGGGGCCTGCAGTCTTTTTGCCTTTTGTGGACATCTTCTCTACACTAGTCCTGGCTGGAAGCACTGAGATAGATGCATGCGCCTGGACTTTAAATATGGCATCCAGTGTGATGAAGTGGTGAGGTGATGGCGTTGCGGGCGAATAGAAGCCTGCCGGCCATTGAAACGGCATGCTTCCCAGGAATGCATAAGTAATGCAATGGGTTTGGGACGATGCAGTCTGAAAACCCGTCACTGCAGCTGGTGGGTAAAATGTTGTTTTACCCACCCGCTACTGCACTTGGTGCAAATCTGGGATGATTCCGCCCCTAATGTTATCAAAATTGGGCGCCGGTGAACAGTTTGATTGACAGCTCCAAGTGGTTATATAATAGAAATTTTTTTTAATAAGAGATTAAATGATTAAGCATAATGTTTGCTTCATAAGAGATTAGCTGAAGGAATTTCAATGTATTGAATGTTTTTTTTATCAATGAAAGTGTCTTTTGAAACAGTGACATCATCTGTACGCACACTATTTTATGTCAGCATGGCTCCTGATGTTTACCTTAGCAGTAGATGTGAGGTGACTGGATCATGGAGGGGTTAAGGGCAGAGGATGGTGGGTGACGGGCATGGGTTGGCATGGAAAGCATGAGGGGTTGGGCAGTGGCTGGGGGGTATGAATTGGCATAGGTTGGCATAGATAGAGCATGGGGAGTGTGTGGGGAAGTGAGAGGCATGAGGGGTGAGAGCTGGAGGGCTGTTTCTCGTTTTATTAATTTTTTTTTAATAGCTTCAACAAAGTGCTGGGGCACCGATGAAAGCCTTTTGCGCCACCCACCTCCGCAATCGGCTGCTTCCGTATTTGTTCTGGGTCACCTGGCCTGACTCCCAGGGAACCTTGCCATCCTAGAATGAAAATTCCACCTTCTGGGGAACTTTCTCCCAGGTTCGGTTTTATGGAGCTGTGAATTGTCCAAACTTTGTGTCCCTGGCCCGAGAGCGAAAATTCAGGCCTGTGTGTCAATAGACATAAAGCATATTTTAGGACATAAAAATCACAGTGAATGCTGCCAAACCAAACAGCATGAAAACTACTTTTGGATCTGTGTGCTTAAAATGAGAATCTCATAAGGTGGCAACCGTGTAAAGATGCTTGCCATTCCTGTTTTTATAATTTGCGATTTCCCACAAAGATCAGAAACAATTGTACTGATGAGAGAGCCAGTTTGTTTCATCTAGCTCATTCTTCTATAGACAACTGCAGTCCCTTATATAACAGCATCAAACTACCAGAGTTTTTGCTTTCACTGCTCATTTCGAAGACCATTCCAGACATTGATAGTTTTTTTATGTGCCATCTTGATTAACCTTTTCAATTTATTTTTCTAAGTATGAATAATAGTTAATTCCGTGAGCAAGAAGTTGAGTCAATAACTGTAACTTGAGTGTGGCTCAAGAAGGTGTCCAAAACTAGAGAGTATCTGCTGATACAAAGAGTATTCGCAAATAGATAACATTGCAAACACCCTGTAAAAGTTGGGAATTTGGTGTAAGTAGATATTTGATGCAAGGGGGAAGGAGGTGCCACTTTTTCCCTCCAGGTTGTAGTGTTACAGGTAAATATTTAAACTAAGATTAAGTGATTAGTTTAAAGACAAAAACTGATAAGCTAAGTTGATTAAATTGTCACGACTCACTGGGGATAGTGCGCTGAAATATCAAGCCCCACTGTTCCCCAAGCCGCGATAAAAGTGAAAAGTTTGACCGAATCACCAGATTGCCCCAATTCTAACTAACTGTTTAATTTAGGTTAACAGAATACAAGCACCACAGGTTTGTAAACTTAATAAGTAAATAACTGTTTATTGAACAAATTGTCATTAACCATTGGCAAAAGAAAGAATTATGAACTGCCAATTTTTAACTCCATACCCTAAACTCTATCCTTCTTAAATCCCTATACACACACACACAAGACACATAAGACACACCAAAACATGGATTTTAAGGGTGGGATAAAACAGTTCAATAGCCCCAATTCTGGGGTACAAGATGCGATGGGTTGATTTTGATCGATGTCTTCCAAATTCCTTTCAGTTCTTGTTGATGATATGAGGTGGGTCTTCCAGCACTTCCAGTATTTAGTTCACTGGTTGAGCACTTGCCTTTCAATGTCTCTAATGGTGATTTTCTCCTTTGCCTTTTGACAGGGGTTTTCAGAGAGAGAGCAGGTTATAGAGAAGAAAAGCCAGCTAGCTTTTATTGTGGAATTACTGGAATCTTTCACACAGGAGAAAGAGGTTTTAGGTCTTGTTCCTTTCAGGCTAGGGGCTATTTTCTGCTGCACTGCTCTCACACAAAACCTGGTCACCCATTCAGGAGCCAATTAAAATATTGTTGCCAGGCAGCTCCCTTGGCCCTGGACTCCTTTCAGGCACCATCCTGTCTTTCAGGGAACACTCTATTCCAGGACTGCAACATTGTATATATATCTTATCCTGTTCCAGTGGACATGTCATTCAACCTGCAACCATTGTAATTTTAACCCACAGTCCAACAGAAATAAAAAGATATGTTCCTTACAAAATGCACAGACTATTTAACTGACCTAATGACATGATGGTACCGGGGGCCATTCAGGTGTGGGGGGTGATAGGGGGGGAGGGGGGAATGAAAAGGAATGTGGTAGTGATAGGGGACAGGAGAGCATGGTCAGGAGAATAGGTACTGTCCTCCACAACTGTGACCAGAAGTTCCAAAGGTTGTGTTGGCTGCCTGGTGCCAAGGTTAAAGACATTTCAAGTTTAAGGACAGCAGTGCTTCTCAGTGTTTGTCTCAGTGGGAGGTCTTTATTGAACTGGCATAAGGTGTCTGCTTACAGAGAAACTCATGGCATAGTCACATACTATTGAAAGCCAGATGTGACATCAGGCTGATTATATTTCAAAATCCAAACAAAAAATATCATCTTATGGTTGGAGAGAGTAGCAAACTGGAGGTTTGGTTCATGTAGGAAGCAACAATATAGGTAGAAAGAGGACCGAGCTACTGCTGAGGGAGATTCAGGAGCTAGGCAGTGAATTAATAAGCAGAATCTCAAAGGTAATAGCTATGGGTAAATTTGTTTAGGGTTATACATATCAGAGAGTTGAAAGTGTGGTTCAAAGGGTGGTATGGGAGACAGGAGTTTTGATTCGTGGAGCATTGGCATCAGTGCTGAGGAAAGAGGGAGTTATTTTTTTGTAATGGGCTCCACTTAAACCAGGCTGGGACCAGTGTCCTTGTAAATTATCTAAAGTCCGTAGCTAGGACTTTAAATTAACAAATGTAGGGGGAGGATTCAAGTGAGAAGAAGTTTATGAACTGCACAAAGTAAGTCAAGGCCAGAAAGCAGTGCGCTGATTGGGTAAAGATAAGCAGAGTGTGGCTAGAAGGGACAAAAAAGTCAGAAAAAAATGGAGAAGGTGGGCTGTAACCCTGATAATAGGGATGACATAATGACATTAGTGAGAAAGGATCATGGCTCAGAAGATCAGGAAGTAGAATCAATATGGACAGCAATAAGAAATAACAAATGCCAGAAAACACTAGGGGGGGTTAGTTTATAGGTTCCCTAATAAAAACTATATTTTTGTACAGAGTGTTACTCAAGAAGTATGAGGAGTTGTATCAAAGACAGTGCAATAATCATAGCGGATTTTAATTTTCACAGGGACAAATCAATTGGTTGAAAGTGAGTTAATGGAATGCATTCAAGACAGTTTCCTAGAAAAATACATTGTGGATTTAACCCATGTAAAAGCAGAAAGGGTAATTAGGTAGATGGAAAAGGCTTTAATCCAGTAAGATGAGGGTGTTGGGGGTTTGGAGTGGGAGGGAGAAATGTAAGAGAAATGTAAGCAGCCTAAATGTAAACAAAACAGAGCATGTGAGCATAGGAAAGATTAAAATAAGGGAGGACATTGATGGCAAGGGAATAAGTAGAGTTATGGTGCAGGAGTCTCAAAGATTGTTAAACATTAATTAAAGGAAAAACCTATTAAAAATAAATTAAAATATTTGTTCAGCAGTGCACACAGTGTCCATAATAAAACAGGAGAGCTGGAGGCAGTCATGCATTGGGAGGAACAAGGCATAGTAGGGATTATTGAGACACAGGGCAGAATCATCCCAGGTTTGCGCAAAGTGCAGCAGTGGGCGGGTAAAATGACACTTTACTCATCGATTGCAATGGCGTCTTTTCACGCCGTATCATCCCAAACCCGCTGCAATAATTATGCATTCCCGGGATATACGCCCTTTCCATGGTGGGTGTACTCTCACTCCCCCACCATGCTGGGTGCCATATTTAAAGTGTAGCTGCGCACACACCTCTCAGTGCTTCCAGCCTACGACTGCTGCATTGAAGACATGGCCCTGATAGGCAAAAAGACTGCAGGCCCCAGCTTGAATGATGCATCCCTTGAGCGCCTTTTGGACACTGCTGCTTTCACCTTTGTTGTGGATTTCCGGGGAGCAACAAGACATAGTGGCAGGGTTAGGAAAGTTAAGAAGATGTAGTTGGACAACCTGGGCATGGGTATTAATCACTTTTACATAATGTTCACTTTTGTCATTAAACGCTGCCCACCATCGATGGGATGAGCGCATGATCGCAAACTGATTTCACGACATTGTGAAACTGATTTTCAGTGTTCTTGCCATATTGTCTGCTCATACCACTGAACATGCCCGACGTCAGCGGGCATGGAAAATGCCGCCCATGGGAGTTGCCAGTGATTTTGGGGGCAGATAAATCCAATGGGTAGTCTTCCCATTGCCTAGCCACCCATCTCTGGCCTGTCTGAAATTTTTAGGGGGAGGCATGGGTGGCATGGGTGGCATGCCTGCCCTCCCCATCCTCTCGCCCCATCACTGAGATCCCTGACCCCAGACTTACCTGGTGTCCTCGGCATGGTGGGATTGTCTGTAGTCCTGGCAGTGGGCACAACTTTGGACTGGAGCTGCTGGGAATACAGAGATGCTGAGCAATCGGATTGGCTGGCAGCTCTCTAAGTTGAGACACTTGCCAGAGAAAGGGGCGAAAGTCTTGCCTCAAAACAATTAACACTGGTCCCAGCACTAAATTGCTGTGGGGCAGCCATCATGATAATTGGTGGGCACCCCCCCACCCCATTGATATTTTAATCAGTGGGGGAAGGGACTGTGGTAGCCTGTAAAATGTTATACCCTTGGCCACAGAAGAATTGGGTATTAAACATTGCAGGGTTTAGCATATTTAGGAAAGATAGAGTGGAGAATAGTGGGAGGTGGAGTAGCTGTGCTTATTAAGGATATTGTAATGGCAGTAGAAAAAGGGATGCAGCTTTCAGCAAGACAAAATAGAATCCATATGGATATAGATAAGAGTTAATAAAGGTTCAGTCACAATAATAGTTGTAGTTGAGAGACCACCTAATAGTGGAAGGGAGGTAGAGGAAGAAATATGCAGACAAATTAGGGAATTGAGTAAGAACATAGAATAATAACGAATCAATTATCCCTATTTCTTGGACAAGAGAGGTAGTTAAATGGGGAAAAGGGAATGGAGGTCCTATAATGTGCATTGGACTCCTTTCTTATCCAATATATAAAAAACTCAGCAGCTCTTGGATCTTGTTTTGAGGAATGAACCAAAGTACATAAGAGAAGTAAAAGTCGGGGAACATCAAAGCAATAGTGACAGGATATAGGGTCTTCAGGTGAGACAGGGTAGGAGGTAAAAGAGAAGGGGGTATCGCAATATTGAGCAAGGAATCAATTACAGCAGTAAGGAGAGATGACATCTTAGAAGGCTCCTCAAATGAAGCCAAATGGGTAGAACTTAAAAACAAAAAAGGAGCAATCACATTGCTGGGAGTGTACTATAGGCCCTCAAACAGTCAGAGAGAAATAGAAGAGCAGATGTGTAGGCAAATTTCAGAGAAGTGTAAAAATAATAGGGTAGTAATACTTCCCAACATTAACTGGGTTAATCATAATGTGATAGGTTTAGAGGGAGCAGAATTCTTAAAATGCATCCAGGAGTGCTTTTTAAGCCAGTATGTAGAAGGTCCTACAAGAGTGGGGAAGATCCTGGACTTAATTTTAGGGATTGAAGTCGGATAAGTGGTAGAGGTATCACTGGGGGAGCATTTTGCAGATAGAGATCACAACTCCGTTAGATTCAAAGTTGTTATGGAAAAGGACAAGGATGGGCCAGAAATCAGAGTTCTAAATTGGGGGAAGGCCGATTTTAATAAGACCAGATATGATTTGGCCAGAGTGGACTGGGAGCAATACGTTTAGGTAAATCTGGGTCAGAGCAGTGGGACTCATTCAAGAAGGAAATAGGGAGAGTACAAGGCCAACATATTCCAGTAAAGACAAAGGTTGGGACCAACAAATCCAGGGAACCCTGGATGTCGAGGGATATAAAGGATTGGACAAAGAGAAAAAGGGAGGCTTGTGGCAGATACTGATGGCTCAAAACAGCAGAAGCCCCAGAGGAATATAGAACGTGTAGGGGGGAACTTAAAAAGGAAATTAGAAGAACAAAAAGGGGGCATGAACAAACATTAACAGGTAAAATAAAGGAAAATCCAAAGTTACTTTACAAGTGCTTTAAGAGTAAGAGGATAACTAGGAAAAGAGTAGGGCCCACTAAAGACCATAGTGGTAATTTGTGTGTGGAGCCGGAAGACGTAGGTAGGGTTCTAAACGAACACTTTATGTCAGTATTCACAAGTTAGAGGGATGATGTGGGTATGGAAATCAGGCAGAAGGACTGTAATATAATTAAATAAATTAGCACAGAAAAGGAGGAGGCTCTAAGTGGTCTGGCAGGCTTAAAAGTAGATAAATCTCCAGGCCTGGATGAAGTGTATCCCAGTCTGTTGGGTGAGGCAAGGGAGGAGATAGCAGGGGTGCTGGCAATAATTTTCAATACCTCTCTGGCCACAGGAGAGGTGCCAGAGGACTGGAGGACAGCCAATGTGTTACTGTTATTCAAGAAGGGAGGAAGGGATAAACCAGGGAACTACAGGCCAGTCAGTCTAACCTCAGTGGTGGGGAAACTATTGGAAACAATTCTGAGGGACAGAATTAATCTACACTTGGAGAGGCAGGGATTAATCAAGGACAGTCTGCATGGTTTTGTTAAGGGGAGGTCATGTCTGCCCAATTTGATTGAATTTTTTGAAAAGGTAACCAGGTGTGTAGATGAGGGCAATGCATTTGACGTAGTCTACTTGGGCTTCAGCAAGGCTTTTGATAAGGTCCCGCATGGGAGACTGATAACGAAGGTAAGAGCCCATGGGATCCAAGGCAATTTGGCAAATGGGATCCAGAATTGGCTGAGTGGCAGGGAGCAGAGGGTAATGGTCGAGGGGTGTTTTTGTGACTGGATGCCTGTGTCCAGTGGGGTTCCACAGGGATCAGTGTTGGGCCCCTTGCTGTTTGTGGTATATACAAATGATTTAGACTTGAATGTAGGAGGGTTAATTGCGGATGACACAAAAATTGGTGGGGTGGTAAATAGTGAGGAGGATAGCCTTAGATTACAGGAGGATATAGATGGGCTGGTCAGATGGGCTGATCAGTGTCAAGCGGGATTTAATCCGGATAAGTGTGAGGTGATGCATTTGGGCAGGACAAACAAGGCACTGGAATACACGATGAATGATAGGACCCTGCGAAGTACCGAGGATCAGAAGGACATTGGTGTACATGTCCACCGGTCCCTTAAGGTAGTGGGACAGGTAGATAAGAAGGCATATGGGATACTTGCCTTTATTAGCCGAGGCATAGAATATAAGAGCAGGGAGGTTATTCTGGAACTGTATAAAACGCTGGTTAACTGGTTAAAACAGCTAGAGTGTTGTGTGCAGTTCCAGAATCCACATTATAGGAAGGATGTGATTGCACTAGAGAGAGTGCAGAGGAGATTTACCAGCATGTTGCCTGGGCTGGAGAGTTTTACTTATGAGGAGAGATTGGATAAACTGGGGCTATTTTCCCTGGAGCAGAGGAGATTGAGGGGGGGTGGTGGGGTACATGATTGAGGTGTATAAAATTATGAGGGGCATAGATAGGGTAGACAGGAAGGAACTTTTCCCCTTGGTGGAGGGATAAATAACCAGGGTGCATAGATTTAAGGTAAGGGGCAGGAGGTTTAGAGGAAGAATTTTTTTCACCCAAAGGGTGGTGGGAATCTGGAGCTCACTGCCTGAAAGGGTGGTTGAGGTGGAAACCCTCATAACATTTAAGAAGTATTTGGATGCGCACTTGGGATGCCATGGCATACAAGGCTATGGGCCTAGTGCTGGAAAATGGGATTAGAATAGTTAGGTACTTGTTTGACTGGTGCAGACTCGATGGGCCAAAGGGCCTTTTTCTGTGCTGTAGACCTCTATGACTCTATGACTCTACGAGTGACCATAATATAATATGCTTTAAAATGATGGCAGAGAAGGACATAAGTATGTTGAAACCCGATTAGTAGATTGAAGAAAAGCTGATTTTGAGGGGCTGAGAATACAACTATGGAAATCAAAATAGGCAACCATAATGACAAATAACAATACACAACAACTGTGGGAAACATTTAAAACGATGATTAACATGGTGCAGAAAAAATACTTTCCACTATAAGAGAAGAACAAATTAAACACTAGTGAGGCTGCATGGATGTATAGTGACATAATGGAAAAAATGAGGGTTTGGAAAGAGGCATACGTTAAGCATATAGATAGCAAAGGAGTGCATGCCAAGAGAGAAATTGGAGGGATTAGGAGAGAAGTAAAAAACAAAATTAGGAAGGCAAAGAGGAACTATGAAATTAAATTATCATGCAACATAAAACAAAGTAGTAAAATATTTTCCAGGAACATTAATATGAAAAGGAAGGCTGTGATGGGAATAGGACCATTAAAGGATAGACAGGAAAATAGCCCAGGCAATGATAGAGAGATGGCAGAAACATTAAATAACTATTTTGTTCTGGTATTTACCAGAGAGAGTGAACAGGTAGATATAATAATGAACGATGAGGTGAGCAAAGAGACAAGAGGATTTAATATAAAAAAGAAAGGAATGTATTGAATAAACTAATCAAACTCAAATAGGAAAAAGCCTTTATCTGGATAGATTACATCCACACATTTAAAAATAATCTAGGGAAGAGATAGCACAGGTGTTATTACACACATTTAATAATTTATTAGAAAAAGATGTACTGCCAGAAGACTGGTGGATAGCTAATATAATTCCTATATTTAAGAAGGGGGACAGAATATGTCCAGTGCATTATAGACCAGTGGTGGTAGGGTATGGTGGTAGGGTACATAATGGAATTCCTCTAAAGAAGAGAATAGAAGAACATGCAGAAACAAAAAATATAATAATGAATAGTCAGCATAAATTTCAAAAGATAGTATCTTATTTGATCAATCTTCTTGAGATTTTTGAGGAGGTAACAGCTGTTATAAAATGGATTCTTTAGATGTCTCAATGATGAGATCTTGAGACTTGTATACTTAAACATGAACCCTTTATTGTTAATCTTTAACTATTTACAGATTCCAGATTACTGTCATGCATAGTGCTGTTACCCCCATGCATGCTGGTTCCAGAATGTTCTTTTTAGACTATTCTCTCAGTCTAATATCATGTAACTCCATGCAACAAACCGTGGCCAGTGCTATTCTCCAGTCCCATGTTAACACAAAAGGCTAGTAGGCAAGTACAGCAAGTAATTAGGAAAGCTAATAGAATGTTATCATTTATTGCAAGGGGAATTGAAGACAAATGTAGGGAGTTATGCTTCAGTTGTACAGGGCACTAGTGAGACCTCATTTGGAGTGCTGTCTACGGTATTGGTCACCTTATTTAAAGAAGGATGTAAATGTGTTGGAAGCATTCAGAGAAGGTTTACCAGACTAATACCCGGAATTGGTGGGTTGTCACATGAGGAAAGGTTGGACAGATTAGTCTTGTATGTGCTGGAATTTAGAAGAGTAAGAGGTGACTTGATTGAAACATATAAGATCCTGAGGGGTCTTGACAAGGTGGATATGGAGAGGGTGTTTCCTCTTGTAGAAGAATCTAGAACTAGGGGTCACTGTTTAAAAATAAAGGGTCACCCATTTGAAACAGAGTTGAGGTGACATATTTTTTCACTCAGAGGGTCATGAGTCTTTGTACTCTGTTCCTGAAAAGGTGGTGGAAGCAGGGTCTTTGAACATTTTTAAGACAGAGGTGGAAAGATTCTTGGTAAGCAAGGTTCAAAGATTCTTGGCAATGGGTAGGATGCAGATTTCAACTTACTATCAGATCAGCCATGATCTTATTAAATGGCGGAGCAGGCTTGAGGGGCTGAATGGCCTACTCCTCTCCTTGTTGGTATGTTTGTATGTTGTGAATCTTTGTAATTCTCTACCGCGTAGAGCTGCTTACTTGTTGAGCATATTCAAGGCTGAGATCAATATACTTTTGGGCTCTCGTGGAATCAAGGGATATGAGATTGGATAGGCAAGTGGAGTTGAGGTCAAGGGTCAGCCATGATCTTATTAAATATTGTAGTAAGCTGGAAGAGCCATATGGCATACTCCTGCTACTCTTGTGCTCTTTTGTTCAAAGATACTTATTTGGCTTTGAAGCATTTTGGGGTAACCTAGCATTGTGAAAGATGCTACAAAGATGTATGTTAGTTCTTTCTTTATTTCTGAATCCAGAGCTTATATGTAGATCAGCAATAGCAGAAGCTCCAGCACAGACCCCTAGAGCATTCAACTTAATTCATCTCGCCAGCCCAACAGCACTCACCTAACCACCACCACCACCTGCTTTCTTTCTTGCAGTTAATGCTTTATCTGCCTTACCTTGGACACCTTACTGTCTTTAAGCAGGATTCCTTTGGTTTCCCACATGCACTGCATGATTGAAGTTTTCAGTATATATCCGGGATGTCACTCACAAAAAATTAAGAAGGGTGAGCAGGCAGTATCTCCTCCTTCTGAAATGAGATAGGCTTTCATTAATTAGGTTTTACATGAACACCACTTGGAGGAAGCATTGAGGGTGGCAAGGGCGCAGAATGTACTCTGGGTGGGGGACTTCAATGTCCATCATCAAGAGTGGCTCAGTAGCACCAATGCAGCTGAGCTAGATGAGTCCTAAAGTACATAACTGCTGGACTGGGTCTTCGGCAGATGGTGAGGGAACCAACAAGAGGGAAAAACATACTTGACCTCATCCTCACCAACCTGCCTGCCGCAGATGCATCTGTCCATGACCACCGCACAGTCCTTGTGGAGACGAAATCCCACCTTCGTATTGACGATACACTCCATCATGTTGTGTGGCACTACTACTGTGCTAGATGGAATAGATTTTGAGCAGATCTAGCAACTCAAGACTAAGCAGCCACGAGGCGCTGTGAACTATCAGCAGCAGCAGAATCGTACTCAACCATCTGTAACCTCAGGGCCCAGCATATCCCCCACTCTACCATTACCACCAAGCCAGGGGATCAACCCTGGTTCAATGAAGAGTGCAGGAGGTCATGCCAGGAGCAGCACCAGGCATGCCTACAAATGACGTGTCAACCTGGTGAAGCTGCAACACAGTCTACTTGCATGGCAAACAGTCATGAATGGTGTTAGACAATGAAACAACTCACTGAAGAAGGAGGTTCCACAAATATCTCCACCGTCAATGCTGGGGGAGCCCAGAACATCAGTGCAAAAGATAAAGCTGAAGCATTTGCAAGAATATTCAGCCAGAAGTGCCAAATGGATGATCCATCTCGGCCTTCTCCGGAGGTCCCAGCATCACAGTCTTCAACCAGTCTTCACCCAATTCGATTCATTCCATGTGATATCAAGAAATGGCTGAGGGCACTGGATACTGCAAAGTCTATGGGTGCTGACAATATTCCGGCAATAGTACTGAAGACCTGTGCTCAAGAACCTGCCATGCCCCAGACAAGCTGTTCCAGTTCAGCTACAACACTGGCATCTACTAGGCAATTTGGAAAATTGCCCAGGTATGTGCTGTACACAAAAAGCAGGACAAATCCAACTCAGCCAATTAGCACCCCCATCTGTCTATTTTCGATCATTAGTAAAGTGATGGAAGGGGTCATCAACAGTGCCATCAAGTGACACTTGCCTTGCAATAACTTGCTCAATGACGCTCTGTTTGGGTTCCGTCAGGCCACTCAGCTCCTGACCTCATTATAGCCTTGGTTCAAACATGGACAAAAGAGCTGAATTCCAGAGGTGAGGTGAGAGTGACTGCCCTTGACACCAAGGCAGCATTTGACTGAGTGTGGTATCAAAGAGGCCTAGCAAAGCTGCAGTCAATGCGAATCAGGTGGAAAACTCTCCGCTGGTTGGAGTCATACCATGCACAAAGGATATGGTTGTGGTTGTTGGAAGTCAATCATCTCAGTTCCAAGATGTCACAGCAGGAGTTCCTCAAGGTAGTGTCCTAGGCCCAACCATCTTCAGTTGCTTCATCAATCACCTTCCTTCCATCATTAGGTCAGAAGTGGAGATGTTCGCTGATGATTGCACAATATTCTGCACCATTCACGATTCCTCAGATACTGAAGCAGTCCATGTCCAAATGCAACAAAACCTGGATAGGCTTGGGTTGATAAGTGGCAAGTAACATTTGTGCCACAGAAGTGACAGGCAATGACCATCTCCAACAAGAGAGAATCTAATTGTCACCCCTTGACATTCAATGGCATTAATATCACTGGATCCCCCACTATCAAAATCCTGGGGGTTACCATTTACCTCCCAAACCCACGACCCCTACCATCTAGAAGGACAATGCCAGCAGACACATGCAAGCACCACCAATTGGAAGTTCTCCTAGAAGCCACTCACAATCCTGATTATGAAGTTTGTTGCTGTTCCTACACCGTCGCTGGGTCAAAATCCTGAACTCCCTTACTAACAGCATTATGGGTGTATCTACATCACGTGGACTGCAGCGGTTCAAGGGAGCAGCTCACCGCCACCTTTTCAAGGACAATTAGGGGTGGGCAATAAATGTTGGCCTAGCCAATGGTGCCGAAATTCCGTAAATGAATTAAAAAACTTGCTTAAATATTACCTTTCTGGACTATCAAACACATGAGGTTGTAACTTCCTCAGAGTGGCAATCAGCATCTGGTTGCCACTCGGTGCCAACTTACCTACGCTAAATTTCTTACGTACCTGTCGTGCCCGACCTTCCAACCCAGGCTGGGCGAGATCCAGGCGGCACAGCTGCCTCCGCAGTCCAGCTTTGAAGTCCAGCACCGTCAAATTGAAGGAGGTAATGTCCCCTTTTTTCCGGCACTAGCTACCATAAAGCAGGTAAGTTTAAAGACCAGGGAGAAGGTAAGATTCTAAAGCAAGTGAAAAAGATTTGTGGATGGGGATATTTGGATGGGGGGAGGGGTCTGACATCGGAGGTTGGTGTGGGGGAAGCTGGACATCGAGAAGGGGGGGTGCATGCTGGCCAGATATTTGCTGGGGGCTGGAGGGGCACGGGTGGGGAGTAGACATTTGGAGGGATATGGGTTGGGGGGTTGGACATCGGAGGAGTCTAGGTGGGTCAGACATCAGGAGAGGACGCACTGGGCCGGACATTCTTGGGGGTGAGGGATTTGGACATTGGGAGGGCTGTGGTGCGTTGGACATTGGGAGGGGGTGAGGAGTTGGTTCAGGGGGTAAGAGTTGGGCCCGCAAGGAGTGGCGGTGGAGGATGTTGGGCGGAGACCTGTGTAGGTGGAGGGAATCCCATGGGGGTCAGTGGGTGAGGAACGTGGGGCGGGGTGGTTAGTTAGGGGTGGTGGAGTCTGTTGGGTTGGGTGGGGGGGTGGGGGGGGTCAGGGCTATGGGGGAGTCCTATGGGTGGAGGGAATCCCATGGAAGTCAGTGGGTGGGGAGTACAGTAGGGTGGGGTGCTTAGTCAGGGGTGGGGAAGCCCCTTGGGGGGGAGTCAGGGCTGTGGGGGAGTCCCGTAGGGGTCAGCGGGTGAGGAATGTGGGGCAGATTGGTTAGTCAGGGGTGAAGGAGTCCCGTGGGGGGATCGGCCTGGGTTTTTACAATACTTACCCAGAAGTTAGAAGATGATTTAATTCTTCTAACTTTTTTCGGGTAACTATTAGTATGACCCTGGAGGAACCATCCAAAGTTTGTGATTTAAACTGCATTTTTGGATGGTTCACAGCGCAGAGCAGGCAGCGCAATTGTCCAGAGGAAGTGTGCACTTCTGGGCAATTGCCGTGCAAACCCTTAGCTGGGAACTTCCCAGAGGGATTCCCCAGCCTATCTTTTGGGTTCCCCTCAAATCCGATGCTGGGAAACTCGGAGGATAGGGCCCATACAATGTAAGAAAATGATCTTTTGAGTATAAATGTAAGATTCACAAAAGTAGGACAACATAACCATTGAGGAGTGTGAGGAATACTTCACACACATTTTTAAATTAAGATAAGTTTCCATAATGTTACTGGACCCGCAGCTGCTGCTTCATTGCGCTGTTTTTCTTGGAGTAACTCGTTTTACTGGCATAACTAGGGCAAAAGATTCCAGAATTTTATGTGCGAATTGCTTCAGAGCAAATTGAGTTTCCCAATCCTTTGCACTGCTGTTAAAAACATTGCACTAGACAAGATCCTTCCCACAAAACAGGCCATTCTCCATCAGGGCGACTTAATCACCATTAAGAATTTACTGCCAACTCCACTTGTTTACAGGTCTTCAAGGACACATCAGCATTTAATCTAGAAATTTTGGGCACAAGGTACAATTTGAATAGTTTCAAATGTCTTTTTAAAATTTACTAAGGAGCTATTTCAACCTAGCTAGAAAATAGCTTTGCGTACTTTAAAAGTTACCCGTTGGCAATTTGAGGGCGGGGCCCGGTTGCCGAGGGGAAAGTGACGCGGGATGACGTCAGGAGGAACCCCCGACATCATCCCGGTCCATTTAAATATTCAGGAAGGCGGGCGGACAGCGAAATCAGCTGTCCTCCCGCTGACCTGTCAATGGCCAATTGAGGCCATTGACGGGATAATTAAGGTAGTTAAATTCCCTGCCCATCCAACCTTAAGGTTGGCGGGCAGGCCAGGAGCCCCAGTGGGCTTCTGATAATACATGAAACTTCATCTGCCGGCGGGATGAGGTTTCATGTCCGTTTTTAAAAACTTTAATAAAGTTTATGTCCTTTTTATTAACATGTCCCATCTCATGTGACATTGTCACATGAGGGGGACATGTTAATAATTTTTATATTTTTCTATTTTTAAAGTTTTTTTGGAATGTCAGTAATCTCCCTGAGGCAGCACTTAGTCAACTTTGATAGATGGGGAATCCCTCCCCGCAACACAAGAAGTGCATAGTGCTTTCCATTGGGCAGCCAGCTGGGCGGGCCTTAATTGGCCTGCCCACTCAAAATGGCGGCGGGCCCCGTTTCAGCGCGGAGTTCAGCTGCCTGCCCGCCACCGAGCCGGTGGGGCCCGCCCGCCCACCAAGGGCAAAATTCTGCCCATTGTCATTAATTTCAAATCAGGTCACTCACAAGTGGTGGATTGACACTGTGATTTAAAAGGCTTATTTTTTGACATAAACCAACTTTCAGCTGTATTGATCAAACCTTACCAATATAACAGTTTTAAATACATCGAGGAATATCTGGTTAAGTGTCATTTCTTTTTAAATCGAACAAGTACATTGCAGAATTTGTGTTCAGCAATATGGAAGTGAGTTTGAACAGCATCTCAGAGTGATGGTAGTGGGAGGTGGGGGACAGGAAATCACTTTTCAAAGTGGCTGTAATTCTGGGTGCAATTTGCAGCGGAATCACTGATTACACCAAAGTGGAACTTCTACCTCCTGCTGTTTTTAGATGGAGAGAAGTGATTCTTTTGAAACCTACTGGAATTGGGATCTGTCCCCCAAGTTCTAAATTGGCATTGAGTATCGGAAATGTTAACACTCCTGAGCCAGGCAGTGAGGAGGATCATAGGTTTGAATAGTGCTCCACTCAAGCCTCAACCTGAGTTGCATTGAGAAAGAAGAAACTGAGGAAAAAGCTCCTGTGTGTCCCTGAAAGCGAATTTTACCTGGGTTTTTCCTAACCATCCATTGTGGCCGCTGACACAAGGAATTGCTGAGAAGCAGCTGTGCAGCCATTTACTTCGCTGCAAAGAATCAGGGCCAATAAATGAAAAATAAAATGGCCAAACATACTTAGCATAATACCATAATGGATAAGTGAAAGGCAGAAATATTTCCAATTTTATAAATAGTTTAATATTATCTATGCAAATCTATTAGTAATAAGCAGTTCCATTTATAACAGCGATATACCAATCAAAGAATAATTGCATTTTCCTGGTGGCCATATCAGTAGTCGCTTTCGTCTCACAAACTAAAGCATTTAATAACTGAAGGTTTGCACACCTGTATGCAAGCCCTTTCACACCAATAATAACATACAGAGTGCCAACCTAACTGATGTAGTAAGAGTATCACTCCCTAGCATTCAGAGCTTGCTGTTATTTTGAAATGTTATTAGAGTTTTTTAACATTCCATTGAGTCACAGACAAAAAATATTCAAGCCAAGAAATATTTGAGGCTGAGTTAATCAGTTAATCGCTGTTCAGGAAATTTTCATGATGTTGACTATTCAACTCTGGATAGAAATGAGACATGATTCACATGAAGTACTGGAGAGCACTAAAGTCCTATCTATGATTTTTATATTTTCCATTAAGACTAAACTTAAAAAGAAATGGGCAGTTAGCTCTAAATTTGAAGAATTCTTGGACCACAGGAGCATTATAAATAGACTTTACTGTTGAAAGACATGAAAAAATAATTTTATATTCATTTGCGTTCCAGACTGTAACTCACCAATTGCAATAAAAAAATGTCATCACCCTTTATACTGCATTTTCCAAACAGTGCAGCATGTTTCTCAGAGGTACAATTTTTAAAATTACAGTTTTATATTTTTACAAGTGTTACTAGAGATACTTTACCTTGTTACTTTATTTGTTACTAGCAAAGTAAAGTAAAGAAAAAGTAACAAATAATGAAGTGCTGAGGAATGTGAATGAACAAAAATTTTGCTGAATATAATTAGGAAAAAGACAGGGAGACAGGGCAGGACACATGTTAGGAAATGGACTAGTAAGGGACATTATGGAGGGAAGATTTTGGGGAAAAAGAAGAAGAGGAAGAGAATATCAATGCTGGATGGCTTGAAAATTGAAGGAAGTTAGTGGAAAACGAGACACGGAGAAGACAATGAACCCAGGGCCTGCCTTCAGACAGAGCATACATAATGATGATGACTTGAGATACATCTGTCCAAGCTCAAGGATTTTACAAAGCAAGCTGAAGTAGGGTTGAAACAGTATTCAGCCCTCATTTACATTGTAGAGTGATAAAATACAGTCAGAATTCCCTGTTGGCTTAATGGAAAATGCACCTCCTGGGGCAGAATTTCACCCATGTTGGGCAGGCTTGGTGGGGTGGGCGAGGGCGGTCGGGAAGCTGACCACTGCCCGCAATCGGGGCCGGAATGCCAATTAAGGCCCACCCAGTGTGAAACGCAAGCTTCAGCACTCAGTGCTGCCTCTGAGGGCAGGGAGGGGAGGGGGTGGGGCTGAGTGCGAGCCGGGCGAGTGCGGATACCATTTGCAAATCGCCCTGAGATGAAGAGGTGTGATAAAAAAATAATAAAGGAAATGAAAACGTAATGAAACATCCCCTCATGAGACTCTGTCACATGAGTAGGGACATGTTATTAAAGTTTTTATTTGCTTTTGGAAACCTCATCCTGCCTGTGGATGAGGTTTCAAAAAAAAAGTGCAAAGGCCGCTTGGCCTTTTCACCTGGGTTGGACGGGCAGCGAAAACCTGCTAGCAAAATTGCAGTGGGATGGGCAGATGTGGGCTGGCAGCAGGTCGGGTGCCACTGCCATGGCAACTAATTTTATGCCCTGCCATCCTGCTCCTGGGGCCGGGGGCCTTAAAATTCTGTCTGACAATGACCCTGGATTGGAAGCATATGTGGTGGATGTCAGGGAAGGAGGAGTTTGGACTTGACTGCAAAACTCTGGGCTGAATTTTGCCCTTGTCGAGTGGGAGCAACGGGTGGGCCCGGGAGCAGTCAGGAAACTGACCACTGCCCGCGATCGAGCCCTGTCTGCGATTTCACGCTGGCTGGCTAATTAACGGCCAGCTAGCGTGAACTCCTCGCTGCAACGCTGAGCGCTGCTGGGGTGGGGGTGGGGTGGGGGGGGGGGGGGGTGCGGGGGATGGGGTGGGTGGGGGGTGGTTGGTGAGCATGTGGATGCACACACTGAAACCTCCCTGAAGGCACAGAGCTGCCTCAGGGGGCTGAAAATTTATAACAGGAAAAATAAAGATTTAACAAATAAGGTGAACATGTCCCCTTACATGACTCTGTCACGTGAGCAGGGACATGTTATAAGTGAGAGTTAAACATTTTTATTTTATTCCTAATTCCTGTTGGAAATCTTATCCTGCCTGTGGAGGAGGTTTTATCAAAAATCCAAAGGCCACTTGGCCTTTTTGCCCGCCTGCCAACTGAATGGTTGGACGGGCAGTGAAAAATCTTGTTTAATTAATTGATCAAGGGCCTTATCAGGCCTCATAATTGTTGGCAGGCACGTTGCTGCAGAGCGAAATATTGCAAGAGTGCCCGATGATGTCAGGATGCTTGCCCTACATCATCGCGCGCTATTTTACTCTCGTTCGGTTCAGGCCCGTGCTCACCCGACGAGAGAAAATTCTGCCCTCTGTGTGGATTAATAACCTGTCTAGGTTCACACGTGAAGAATGGGGGGCTTGGAGGAGGGGCTGAGGTACTGTATGGACACTCATTTATGTTTCTTTATTTATTTCTCCCAGTTATTTTTTTAAGATAAGTTTATGTTCCTCTCCACATCATGAACTACTGTAGGGGGTGTTGGTGTGTATCAGCTTCACCTCTGACTTCTGAGTGGTTTGAATCGCTCCCACTCGCTGGGTTCTAGACCTTGGACTTATTTGGGGGTTAGGACAAGGTGCAGCAGACAACTGGTTTTGGTGCAAGAATAAAACTGAGTTTATTGAAGTCACAAATGAACTTATAATTTAGGATTACACTGAGATTATACAGACCTACAAAGTACACTTATTTAAGAATGGAGAACACACGGCATAACGAGGGAAAATCACACTACTAATCCCCTTACCCTTGTCCCACCCCCAAAACCTAACTAAATTGAACTAGGAGAGGTCAGGGATCATGCTCACCAATCAGGGTTCCTTGACAGTTCGAAATCCAGCCAGGTAAGCCGGTTGCAGTTTTGGGGTACGCTCTTTGTGTCCTCTGGGGCCTGCTGTCCCTATGTGGTCCTGGTCTGTGGAATCTGCGAAGGTTTTTCAGTTGGGTGGAAGGCGCGGTTGTGAGTGATCAATCTTCGTGGAGGGCTGTGGTTGCAGCCTTGTTGTCTTCGGTTGAGCCTGCCAACCTGTGCCCCTCACTGTGATGTTGCCTGTGGACCTGCAAACCTCCAGATCTCCTTCCTCTGCTTGGCTCAGCTACTCCTCTCTGCTTAAACTCTGCTTCAACCATTCCAAAACTGCTCAGCCTCCTGTGTCAGCTCCACCTTCGTAATGGTTGCCCAGCTATACTGTTTTTTCAAATTTTTTTTATCTCAATCCAAATCAAGGTTAGTTCTTTGTCTAATTTTGGTGGGCTTCCCCAGGTGATTGTTGTCTCATTTTTAATGGGCTCTCATGATGTTTTTCGTTGTCTTCCTGTCCCCATAACTAGTCTTGAATTGAAAGCCATTGTATATGTGGAGTATTGATAGGTTCGCATAATTGCATTGATTGCTGCCTTCCTGCCTTAGTGGTTAGTAGCGATTATTTATGCAAGATTTTGGTGGGCTTTAGTTTTGTGTAAGATGAAGTCTTTCTCTGGGTTGATTATTTTAAAGGGAAGAATGCGTATTCAGTCTCCTCTCGTTGTCTGGTTTTAGGCAAAATCCACACTGCACTCAACAAGGCCGGGCATGTCCAGTCCCAGGCCTTTATGGGCCTAGCCTCCTGTCTGCAGGGTTCTAAACTTAACTCAGCAGTTGGATCCTCTGCCATGAAAGTCATATCCTTGTTGATGATATGAAAAATGTGGGAATTTTGAGAACATTTCAGCCCCCCCGTGATACTTAAATCTTGTTTCAAGTATCATACTGGAAAACAAACAAAATTCCTGAACCTTCCCCTGTAATTACCTATCTGAGATCTCATGACACATACATTCCCCATTCTTTAAAATGTGGTGTAAGTATGCATGCATAGGCAAAATACAGTTATTTACATACATCCAAACATTTAGAGGGTCCAACATGTCACTTGGTGCACATACATCTTTATTAAAAGAAAACAACACATAAAAGTCTTTCTTAAAAATAATCAAACAAAAAAAAAACAATCTTTATCCAGGAACACGCAAAGAAATATATGAAAGGTTCAAACAAGTGTATCTCTCTCCAAATTAGCACAATGCTTCTTCCAGGTCCTTTCGTTCTGAAACTCTAGGATTTTGCCTTTTCCCTTGCACTGACAGCACAACAGGTACAACACTATTCCCAGCTGGCAAACCACGAGGATGTGGGAAGCCATTCTGACCCATGAAGAGACCTCTCTATTTTCGAAAATGAGTGGGACTGTGATGCCTTGAATCTCTCCCTCTATCTCGTGTGTTTTCTGTTCCAAAGTATAGAAATACTTTTGTGATAACTCTACAGATTTTAGTGGTTTAGTAAGATGTTCTGGTAGAGGGGGAATTTCGTAACTGAAATGTGTGACAGAGCTCTGCAGGTTGGTAATGTTTTCCCTAACAGTGAGGTGAACAGTAGAGGGATCAGGAATGGGGACAATCTGTTCCTGGGCCACTTGAACTTCTGCCCCGGGTTTAAAACAAAAACTGCTGTCATTTACTGGAAACTGGATGTGCTGTCCAAGCTGGTAGTGGGGCGCACTTGTGGTGACACAATATGTCCCACCCCCTACATATTGTTACCTGTGGGGGAACATGGCCTTGTGCCATTACTTCCATGGTACAGTTTATAGGCCATCTACCAGCAGTTTTAAATCCGCATTGTGATCTGGAATAGGCGTTCAAGTGCTGGGGACACAGTACTATGTGTGCACCCCGGCTCTGGCACCCAGAGGGGTCTGTACCTGTCATCATGTGCTCCCACTTTATGACGTAAGGTGGGACCACTGCGAAACGGACGTGTACACCCCCTTGAATGACTCCAATGTTCTCCACCCTTTTTCCAGTGCAGGTCAGGCTGTCCCACCCATGACTGGCATTCTCACTGCTATACCCAAGATGGTGTGGTTGGAGCGCCCACAATCTACTGGGACAGGGTAGGCTTCAGAGGCTAGGCGGAACTGACACGGGCTTAGTGAATTCTCAAATGGGTTGAGGGCTGTGAGGTGCTTGTTGCTGATCCAGGAGGGGACTAAACTTTGCTTTAAATCCTCCAGGTTGCTGCGGCCCTCACCCAGCAACCATGCCCCGTACAGCACGCTCACCTCATTCTGTGCAGCCTGGTCTGATGCACTCCTATCCTCTCGAATGAGTGCATTCACTGTTTTGGCATGCCTTTCCAACACAGCAATAATCTCCTTTAAATGGACCGTCACGGCCTGGTCCTCGTGTAGCTCTGAGCCTATCACTGTGTTCTCCTCTGTTAAGATTTCTCATAATTGTGTTTTTAACCGTTTATTTGTGTCTGTAATTCTATGTCATCCAGACTGTTTATCACAGAGGATCCTGTATTATACGCTGTTAAAACATCATTCCAGGTTCCCCTTCTTTGTCTCCCTGCATTGCTAAAGTATTCCGTGTGGGTGGTGTACAGTTCTGTTTTGTCTACATTGGCAAAATCAAACTCGTAGAATTTCCTGAACATTTCACTTAACCGGGCCTGGTATAGCTGTTCTGTCTCCTTGGGGCACCACGCAGGTAAGTGTACCTGTGTGAGGTTTAGAATCATGGATGCTATCAAGTAGTGTACCCCCTGGTATAGCACCTTTTCAGTCGGCACTAGTACCAGCCCATTCCCTGGTCCCTTGGTGGTGGCAGGGCACTTCTCCACATGTGTCCTTACTGTCGGGGCCGTGGGCAGGGGCTTTTGGGCATGTGCCACGAGTTCCGTGGCCTTAACTGAGACTGTAGAGGATGGGGTTATGCAAGTGTGTAGGTGGGAATCCCATTCCACCCTCTTCCCCTTGTCCAGCCATGCTGTGGGAAAGATAATGGATACGCCCATGGGGCAGGTCTTCCACGATCCCCACATGCAGATGTAGATTCCCTGTTCCACTTTCCACCACTTGTCCCAGCACACGCTCACCCCGCCATGGTTCCTGATAATTGACTGATGGGTGTCGTTCCCCAGTCACTCCCAATCGGCTGTACCGTCCCCCATGTCTCTGCTCAGCTTCCTGAGCCACCACAACTTCCCAGGGGAATCTGTCCTCTGCAGGTCAGGCACACACACTTCCCCTCAGTGACCCAGATCCGTGTGGCCAGAACCTGTCTGCTGGGTCAGGGGAGGGAGGCCTCCCGTGGGTGAACCCGGTCTGACTGGAGTATTGGATGGAGTTAGATCCCAACCACCCTGGCCATCTTCCCACATGGGAATAGGTACTGATCTCCTCCACGTCACCTTTGCTGCCCCTCGCAGTCACAACCGCTGCTCTCTCCCCTGAGCACCCAGAAATGTGGGAGTCCTCACTGTCACATCACCTCACAGCGGCCATTCCTATCAGGATGAGTAGGAGTATGCCCCCCATCCTATCGAAATCCTTTCTGTAGGGAGAAATAAGAGCATATAGCTAGGTCCTGAACGGATTTGCTGGCTTGGGTAAAGCATCGTCGAGTCTTGCGACTTCGACTCATCACAAACATTCTTAAACAATAATACTTAAACTACCAACCACCTTATTTAAAATTTAACTAAAACACCCAAACTTAACAATTTCAAAATTAAATAACAGAAGCTATGTACATCCACCGCCTGTCCCCGGGCGGCCAGGTTAATCCCTGTTCGGGCTACAGTACACTACTCCCTTCGGTGTGGCCGCCCTGTCCTGTACCTTTGGTCCCTCACAGCCTGCGGCTGCTGGCTGGGGACCTCTGTCCTCAGATCGATCCCTGACTTGAGGGGCTGCCCTTTTAAACTGGGGAGCCGGTGACCATGGTTTCTTTGGCTGTGGCGTTCGTGGGGAGTTTCTAGAGACTCTGTCTGGTGGGGGTTTTCTGGCTGGTGGGTCTTCAACCCGTGCCATTGTCCCCTCTTGTGCGGTCTGTGGAATCTCCACTGTCGCTGGCTGGGGAATTCTATCCTCAGGCTGTACCTCTTCTAAACCTGTGTCGGGGGCAGGTAACTCTCTGCCTTCAGGTCCCACCTCGTCTGAGACCCAGATGAGCGGGGGAGTGTCCCAAATGGTGGGTGGGATGGTCCTTCCCTCAAAACAAGCCACTACACCTGCTTGTGCAGTCTGTGAGTTTGCTCCTGCTGCAGGCTGAGGATTTTTATTCTCAGACTTTGCCCCAACTGGCTGTTCCCTTCTCTCGGATTTAAACAATTTACATTGGTTAATGTGGTCAATCTGAGCAGCTTGTAGAATGGCTTTCAATCCTCTGCACCTGATATTCAAGTACAATTAGATACAGATTAATGTACATTTTACTCTGGTTTGCAAAAATCTACTTCTGCTCTATTTCAAACCTCAACCATCCATTAATCTATGTGACTGTGTCAATTTATGCACAGCTTTTGATGTGGATACTCTTTTTTTATATTCATCCATGGGATGTGGGCATCACTGACTAGGCCAGCATTTATTGCCCATTCCTAATTATCCTTGTTCTGGGGGCATTTAAGAGTCAACCACATTGCTGTGGGTTTGGAGTCACAGACTAGGTAAGTAGATTTCCTTCCTTAAAGGACATTAGTGAACCAGATGGGTTTTTACAACAACTGACAATGGTTTCATGGTCATTTACCATCCTCTGTGGCAGGATTTGAACCCAGCTCCCCAGAGGATTACCCTGGATTACTAGTCCAGCAACAACACCACTATGCCATTGCCTCCCCTTGAAACTGAGCTAACAATGGCTTTCAATTCACAATGCATGTTTCAGAGTCACCAGATAATGGAGACTTTTAAGCAATCATCTGGAATCCTAAGTTGCAGAAATGAGAAGACCACAATTTAACCAAGACTTGCTCCTCTAATATTGAATTCTACAAGTGTAGAAGACAGAGACTTATTGAGCATATTGCATAGAATTTATAGTGGTAGTCAGAAATTAACTGCACCTGGAGGCTCCTGAAATTTCAATTGCTGCTAAGTGGCAATTTGCCGGTCAGCAAAGTTTATTGAATATCACATGCTTATTAATTTTCAGTGGCATGCCTCCAATTGAATGTTATAGAGCAATAGTCTGCAGAAAAAAAAACAGCAGATGTGGAGCATTTATGAGACTTCTGAATAATTTGCATCTGCAGATGTTGAAGTTAAACAGAGGAGAAATCTCTACATAAAGGTCCTACTTCACTAAGGGGAATGGGTAAGTACATTTACTAATTAAATTGGCGTAATGAATTATTCTTGAGCAGTTTCATTTAGAATCATAGAATTTTACAGGATTTTCTTTTATTCACTCCTGGAATGTGGTGTTGCTGGCTGGGCCATCATTTAATGCCCATCCCCAATTGCCCTTGAGAAGGTGGTGGTGAGTTTTTTTTATTCGGGTGTGGGCGTTACTGACTAGGCCAGCATTTATTGCCCACCCCTAACTGCCCTCTTCAGGGAGCATTTAAGAGTCAACCACATTGCTGTGGACCTGGAGTCACATGTAGGCCAGACCAGGTAGAGACAGCAGACTTCCTTCCCTAAAGAACATTAGTGAACCAGGTGAGTTAGCAGTCCATGCAGTGTAGGTATATCCACAGTGTTATTAGGGAGGGAGGTCCAGGAATTTGACCCAGCGAAAGTGAAGGAATGGTGATATATTTCCAAGTCATGATGGTGAGTGGCTTGGAAGGGATCTTCCAGGTGGTGGTGTTCCCATGTATCTGTGGAAGGTGCTTTCTAAGCAGGCTTTGTGAGTTCACCAAATGCAGTCCATCTTGTAGGTGGTAACACACTGCTGCCACAGTGCGTTGGTGGTGGAGGGAGTATATGTTTGTGGATGGGGTGCCAAACAAGTAGGTTGCTGTGTCCTGGATGGTGTCAAGCTTCTTTAGTGCTGTGGGAGCTGTACTCATCCAGGCAAGTGAGGAGTATTCCATCACACTCCTGACTTGTGGATCATGGATAGGATTTAGGGAGTCAGGAGGTAAGATTCTTGTCACAGGCTTCCTAGTCTCTGGCCTGCTCTTGTAGCCACAGTATTTATATGGCTAGTCCAGTTCAGTTTCTGGTCAATGGTAACCCTCAGGATGTTGATAGTGGGGGATTCAGCAATGGTAATGCCATTGAATATCACAGGGCAATGGTTAGATTCTCTTTGCTGGAGGTAGTCATTGCCTGGCACTCCTGTGGTGCAAATGTTACTTGCCACCACAAGCCTGGATATTGTCCAGGACTTGCTGCATTTGGACATGGACTGCTTCAGTACCTGAGGAGTCATGAATGATGATGAACGTTGTGCAATTATCAGCGAACATCCCCACTTCTGATGGAAGGAAGGTCATTAATGAAGCAGCTGAAGATGGTTGGGCTGAGGACACTAACCTGAGAAACTCCTGCATTGATGCCCTGGGACTGAGATGACTGATCTCCAACAACCACAATCTTCTTTTGTGCTAGGTATGACTCCAACCAATGGAGAGTTTTCCCCCTGATTCCAGTTCTGCTAGGTCACCTTGATGTCAAGGGCAGTCATTCTCACCTCACATGATACCGTGGCAGGCAGGTTGGTGAAGGAAAGTCCAGTCTATTTTCCCCTCACCACCTGATGTAGTCCCAGTCATGTCCTTTAGGATTCAGTCAGCACTGGTGCTACCAAGCCACTCTTGGTGATGGACATTAAAGTTCCCCACCCAGAGTGCATTCTGCAATGTTGCCACCCTCAGTGCTTCCTCCAAGTGATCTTCAACATGGAGGAGCACTGATTCATTAGCTGAGGGAGGGTGGTACATGGTAATCAGCAGTAGGTTTCCTTGCCCATGTTTGGCCTGATGGGGTCCCAAGTCAATGTTGAGGACCTCTAGGGCAACTCTCTCTCCACTGTGCCACCACCCGTGCTGGGTCTGTCCTAACAGTAAGGTATGTTTCCATGAATATGGCCATGTCAGTCAGTCAGACTATTGTTTGACTAGTCTGTGAGACAGCTCTCCCAATCTTGGCACAAGCTGTACCGCCTCCCCCCCCCCCCCAAATTAGTGAGGAGGACATTGCAGGCTTGGGTTGCTATTTTCAGGGCTTGAGTCCATCTGGTTCCATTCCTTTTTGACTTTCACACAACTGAATGGCTTGCTAGGCCATTTCAGACAATTGCTGTGGGTCTGGAGTCACATGTAGGCGAGACCAGAGTTGCAACAAATGGTTTCATGGTCATCATTTTCATTGACTTCAAATTTCACCATCTGCCATGGTGGGATTTGAACACAGGTACCCAGAGCATTACCCTGGGTTTCTGGATTACTCTGGACCACTATGCCACTGCCGCCCCCACAGATAGAAGGAGGCCATTTGCCTCATGGTATTTGTGCTGGCTCTCTTGAAGAGCCATCTATTTACTTCCATTCCCTTGCCCTCTCCACATACTCTTTAAAATGTTTATTTCCAAATATTTATTCACTTTCCTTTTGAAAGCTATCATAAATTCTGTCTCCACAGCTGTTTCTGTTTGGGGCTTCCATGCCCTAACAACCTGCCACGTGTAAAACAAAAGTCTCCTAGTGTCTCCTTATGTTTTTTTGGTGATGATCTTGGATGTATACACTTTAGTTATGGACACAACAATAAATGGAAGTGCTTTTTCCCCAACTTACCTAACCATAGCCCCACATAATTTTGAACACCTTTATGAAGTCTTCTCAACCCTGTCCGAGTGAAAAAAGCCTCAATTTCCTGGGCATTCCCCATAAACGGAACTTTTTGTCCTGGTATCATTTTAGTGAATCACTTCTGTGTCATCTGCATGACTTTGACATCTTTCTTAAAGTAAATGCCCAAAACTAGACATATATTCCCATAATGACCTAACCATTGTCATCTATTAACTAACTATAGGTCTGTAATTACTCTGTTTTTGTATTCTTATGCGTATAGTTATAAAATTTAGAATTGTTTTTTACACCTTTATCAATTTTCCTTCCACTTTTTAAGATTTATGCATCTGAACTCCAGTGACTCCTTCCAACTGTTTTTAAAATGTTACCATTTAAAATAAAATTTCCTTTCAATCTAGTCTTTGGTTACCTGCTTTATTCCTTTCTACCTTTTTAAACAAATGTGTTATATTGGCAACCTTTGCCACAACTTCCATATTTGGTTGTTTGAAATAATGTGATCAGTGTCTGTTCCTCTCTGACTTCCCACAGCCATCAGGATTGTTGGCCTTTCCATTCTGATTGCCATTAACTTTTGTAGGACTAATTTATTTTCAGTTGCTTTTCCATGTACGTGTTCCACTCTCTTCTCTTGCACCTTTCAATCCACTATCAAATTCTTCTGAGGAACACAAAGCAAAATGATCTTGGTCGAGAAAAGTAACATTTTTTTAAAGAAGAAGAAATCCAAAATCCTACTGAAAGAATGAAGCCACAAGATTCCACGATTTCAAACAAAATAATTTTGACTATATAAGAGTTAAACAAAGCAAACACTAAATACTAATTTAGGTGACCACCTGTATTCTAAAACCCAGAATCAACAGAAGTTAAACATAAATTAACAGGCAAATTATAAACAATAAATTACACATTGAATGGCAGATACAACTAAGAAGATCTTATAAATCAATAGTCCATTCAGCATATTTGTCTTCAATCTCAGTCACAAAGTCCTTCAAAGCTCTGTCTTTCGCACGAGGAATTTCAGCTCCTTTTCTTCTAGGATTTAGCCTGATCCCCAGTTGACAGCAGCACCTTACCAACCTTCGGGCAGGGTCTTCACCAAGAATGGCACATGCCTGCAGAAGCTCCTCCACTCTGTTTTCGATGGTCTGGGTGAAGTAGATCCACCATTGTTAGCTTCAAGTAACAGAAACAGCTGCAGCAACTGTAAATATGCCTATTTTCAGCTTCTGGATTGAGCCTCTGTCTTTTTCAGCCTCCCTGTTCTGCACCACTGGAATCATCAAAGGAACTTTGATGGCTCCGTGTCCTTTTATATGCTTCAGCCAGTTCCAGACTCCCCAGAAGTTTTGGTTTCAATCTCAATTTCAGTATTGGTTTCCATAGAAACTGGAAGGGTCAATTTCTTTTCAAGGTTTCCATTTTCAGTTTTCCTTTTCAGTCAGGGTCTTCTACATTTCAAAGCACAGATTCCATCAGAATACTCATTTAAGATCTTCATCTCAATTAGATTTCTCTGTTTTGTCTCTGTTCAGCCTTAGATTTTCTTTAAATATTCTAGATCTCTTTATAAAACCCTTAACTATTTTCTTTTATATTCTCTGTCACCCTCTTTTCATACTCTTATGGAGGAACCTTACCAACTTTGGCATTTTTTTCCCTTTGTTACCAAAAGCATTTCCCCACCTCACTGATGTTGGTTAGCCGCAGGGCTTAGCAAACTGATGGGAGGCAGCCAATTAGCAGGGCAATTACGGATGGTGGGGTGGTTCCTGAGACAGGAGGCCCAATCAGAAGGCCTGGCGCTCTGGATGGCCGGTAGCTCCATTGTGAGAAGTAGGCACTGCTGAGGCTGTTGGGGCACCAAGAAGGTGCTTTAAAATGAAGGCATTCCCTGAAACCTTCAGAAAATTTGAAAATAAAGCATGGGCACAGTTATCAGGCCAACATTGTGGAGTGGGAGTCCCTCCATCATATTTCTTGTGCTGTAGTCTTCCCATTCCAGCAGCTCTGTGATGGGGGAATTGATAGAAGGTGTGAGTGGCGTCCCCCCACCACCCCCCCTCCCCTTCCCAGCCTCAATTGGCCTAACTGGCTACCAGGCAGGTAGCTGTCACTCTATTGACCTTACCTCTGGCAAGATTGTTTGGAGCTGGGATCACATTGGAAGTTGACCTGAAATGCTATTTTGAAATTTTGCTCCTATCCTGCCTCCAATGCTGTCTCAGCAGGGCTGATAATATTCTGCATTCTGTCTTTCTAGTTTGTTTGATTCCCATCTATATTTTTTGTACTTTGCTTGAATTTCTTTTGCATTTTAGATCTATATTTGATATGCGCCTCATTTTTATGTGCCAGTTTAATTTTAATTTTCTATATACCTGAGGAACTGCAGCTGTAAAACCACCTACATCCTCTTTACATGTTGCAGTATGTCTAATTGATAATCATCTCCATTGTTTGTCTGCTGACTTGTCTACTTTTCTTTCCAGTTTATCACAGCTAGTGCCATTTTTGCATCATTGACATTTGCTTTTTTCCAGTCACTGCTTTATCTTTGACTTTTTCCTCTCCATTTCAATTTTTATATCAAACTGTATAATGTTAACATCACTAATTCTTAGACTACCCCTAGCCTTCATTATGGAATTGTTATGGCACAGGAGAAGGTCAGCGCTCTGCAAAAGTAACTCAGCTAGTCCTGCTGCCTCGCCCTCTCCCCTTATCCCTGCTATGTCTTTCTTTTCAGGAGCTTAGTCAATTCCCTTTTCAAAGCCATGATTGAATTTGCAACCACCACACTCTTCAGGTCATGCATTCCAGATCCTAAGCACTCACTGTGTCAAAAAACTTTTCATCATGTTGGTTGTTTTGCTAATCACCTTAAATCTGTGTCCTTTGGTACTAGACGCTTCCACTAATGGGAACAGTATCTCTGCATCTACTCTGTTTACATCTCTCATGATTTTGAACAATTCTATCAAATCTTCTCTCAACCTTCTCTTCAAGGAGAACAATGCCAGCTTCTCCCACGTATCCATGTAATTGAAGTCACTCATCCCTGGAAACATTCTTGTAAATCTTTGCTGAACCCTCTCTAAAGCACTAGAACTATATCCATCTCTCCATCTCAAAATGCTGATCTAGAAAGTTGTGTTGGACACATTGTAGAAAGGCATCCCCTTTCTTGCTGTGAGGACAATGGTCACACAGTTCCCTTCCTTATTAATTTTCTCTGTTTGTGGCTGTTCATCTCCTGCAATGTGTGATTTATAGAGCCATTCATTGACATTGTACTTAGCTAATGCTCAAGTTCAGATACCTTGAACTTGAGTAGAGGAGTCAGAGACTCTTCCTGAATATAATCATTCCAGATGCGCAGAAGTTCCAGGACATCACACAGGCACTATTAATAATGTGCATCATCTACCCCAAATACTAAACTAATCTCTTATTAACGTAATAACAACAACTTAGTGATTTGGTTCCTCTGATATAGTTGTAAGTTTAAAAATGTCAAAATCAGTAATAAACATGATGGAGCTTGAATAATGAGTTTAATCCAACAATGAATACTCTTCCTTAATAGACAATCAGAAAGAAGTTAGTTATATGCCAAGCACTAGAGATCATGAAATACAAAAACAGTTAATCATTCTAAACTGTGATAAGATGTTAGAAATCCTTTCCCCTCACAAGGCTGTTAGAAATTGAACACCCGCCTTAGTGCACTGCGAAACAGAAATGGTTTTTAATAACCTTTAGGCAATGGTTGAACAATGTTCAGCAGAGCAATAAACTGCAGTGCTGCTTTGGAGTAGATGACCAGTTCCTACCGAGGTCTCAGGGCTCAAGGTTGCCTACAAGACTACGAGAAGTCACTCAACAGCTATGCCCTTACATGTGTTCTATATGTACTATTGTGTCCACATCTAACAATCAACTCTTAATTGCAATATATTTTTCATTGGAGATCATGTGGGATGCCTTCCATGTGCTCCCCTCTCTCGTGAAAGTACCATGCTCTTAGACCAAAACAAATTAGTCATATTTCATAGTTGCCAACTGTCCACTTTTGGATTGGACTGTAGGCTTTCTCAACTCGCGACCATGCTGTTCACATATGGTCATCCTCAATAAATGTTTTCCACCCTTCTGCTCAACATATTCCATTAACTTCACTCAAAGGTCTCTTCTTTTCCTCCTTGCAGGAGAAGAGAGCACAAAACAAGGCAGAGGCTAAGAACTGTAGGTAGCCTTCCAGTCATCTCTCAACTGAGAGCTGCAGAGGAGGAAGTGCTGGATGTTAGTGGAATCTCAGCTTGTTTGGATGTGAGAGTTTGAGGTCTTCCAGACACCTGGTGAGAGAATTAAATATCAGACAGCCACATGACATACAACACTCATGTTAGCAACGAATGAAGAATTATCATGTGCATAATGATCATTTGTAACATTCTTAAATTGACTATTCTAATTCATATCTTTAATCTCCCACATAGCTTTCAAGTATCCCATAGCAGGTGATTGAGGAATATGATGACGACACCTCAAAGGGAACATCACATGTCCTTCCTTAAGTAAGGAGACCAAAACTGTACACAATATTCCAGGTGCAGTCTACCAATGCCCTGCACAATTGTAGCAAGGCTTCCCTACTTTCATGCACCATCCCCCTTGCTATAAAGGCCGATAACCCATTTGCCTTCCTCATTACCTGCTGTACCTTTTGCAATTCATGTACAAGGACACCCAGATCCCTCCTGTACCTAGCATTCTGTAGTCTCGCTCCATTTAGATAAATTTCTGTTTTTCTATTCTTCCTGACAAAGTGGACAACCTCACATTTTCCCACATTATATTCCACTTACCAATGTTTTGTCTTGCCCACTCACTTAACCTATCTATCCCTTCGCAGGTTTTTTGTATCTTTCTCACAATTTCCTACCTATCTTTTATCATCATCAAATTTGGCTATAATACAGTAATCCAAATCATTAATGTAGTCTGTAAATAGCCGAGGCCCCAGCATTGATCCATGTGGCACTCCACTAGTTACAGTTTGCCAATCTGAAAATGATCCATTTATCCCAACTTTCTGTTTCTTGTTAGTTAGCCAATCCTCTATCCATGATAATTTATCAATCCAAAGGGAGACAGGGACAGCATTGGAGTGTCTGGGTTGAAGATTGCAGGATACTCCAACGGGACACAGTTGCTAAAGTTCGGATGCTGTTGATGAAGAGGATGCCTTTGACGCAGCAGCAAAGAATGTGTGATGTGCTGGTAGGTGTTCCAGCTGCAATATGTATGCTTGGACAGAGATTGGAGGAGCCCATCTCAAGCATGAATGCTATGGTATTGCTAGTCTTTGCAATTATAATTTGTTCATGGACAGAGTGACCATTTGCATGGAACATCAAATACGACAATTAAATGAGTGCATGCAGGCCCTCACCAATGGCTTGTACACTGTGAATGTCACCTTAAATAGGATGCATGATACCCTAACTTTGGCCTTTCATCAGCCGCCTGGTCTGCAGCCATGAGTTCTCCAGCTCTAAGAACTTAAGAAATAGGAACTAAAGTAGGCCAGTTGGTATTTCAAGCTTTCTTTGCTGTTCCATTAGATTATTGCTCATATTCTACCTGAACTCCACCTTCCTGCACAAGCCCCATTTCCCTTGGTTCCCTTAGTACCCCAAAATCAATCAATCTTTGTTTGAAATCTATTCAATAACAGGGCATCCACAGGTCTTTGAGGTATAGGATTCCAAAGATTTGCAACTCTTTGAGTAAGAAATTTCTCCTAATGTCAGTCATAAATGGTTGACCCCCTTATTCTGAGGTTGTGACCCATGTTCTAGATGTTTCAGTCAGGGAAATATATTCTCAGCACTTATCCTACCAAGCCCCATAAGAATTTTTAATGATCACCTCTCATTCTTCTGAACTCCAGGGAATATAGATCTGGTCTACTCAATATCTCCTCCTAGGACAATCCTCTCATCCCAGGAAGAAATATAGTGAACCTTTGTTGCACTAGGACAGGAATGTCTTTCCTTGGGTAAAGAGACAAAAGCTGCACACAGTAACCCCAATGTGCCATCATCAGTGCATTGTATAATTATAATAAAACTTATTTGCTCTTATGCTCCAATTGTTTTGTAACAACAGCTAACACAACATTTGTGTTCCTAATTTCTTGCTTTACCTACATGTTAACTTTGTGATTCATGTATCAGGATAGAGAGGCCCATCTGAATGCAAATATTTCCCAATTTCTCACCATTCAAAAAATATTCTACATTTTTATTTTTCCTACCAAAGCAGATAACTTCATATTTTGGCACATTGGATTCCATCTGCCATGTTCTTGCCCATTCACCCAATCTATCTATATCCCTCTGCAACCTTTTTGTGTTCTCCACTGCTGACTTTCTTGTCTAACTTTGTATTGTCAGCAAACTTGGATACGTTGGACTCTGTCCCCTCATCTGAGCCATTAATAGAGATTGTAAATAGCTGCAGTCCAAGCAGCGATCCTGTGGTCAATGCTGCCACATCTAACTGTAGTAATTATAGTGTTGGGAAATGTAGGACTGTAGCTTAAAGAATAATCCTGTGTGGTAAGATCACATGATCTGTGTAAACCAATGTGTTAGCAGTATGGGGAACCTCTACAGGAGAGTTCTTGTTTAGTTATGGAGTTTGATGTAACATGTGTAGTTGCTGCTGCTTTCTTCTAAATAAAGTTAAATGTGTCCACTAAGAAAAGTTGTCTGGAAGATCAACTCTATAACAAACTGGTGATAAGGATAAACCAGAGTCAGTGCTGTACCTTGCCCAGCAATTGTGAGTATCTAAGTTCATTTGAAAGAAAAGAAGATATACTCATCCAAAATGCCACAGTTTGGCAGAATCAATCTCTTTGAGACAGTCACAGACAATTGGTCTCAATATATAGAACGGCTTGTGTTCTACTTTCAAGCCAATGAAATTACGGGGGAGGAAAAGAGGAGAGCAATTCTCCTGAGTATTTGTGGGAGCAAGATCTTCGGTTTAGTTTGATGCTTGATTGTCCCCAGTGTCCCAAATTCGAAGACTTTCAGTGAATTAGTAGACCTCGTTAAGGGACACTTTCAACCCAAGCCTTTAGTCACAATGTTCAGGTTCAATTCACAGAACAGAGCCCTACAGGAGACCATTGCTACCTACGTGGCGAAATTAAACAGAATATTGTGTTTTCAGTGAAATGCTAAATAACATGATCAGAGATTGTTTAGTATATGGCGTGCAGGAAGGCACTTCAGCGAAGATTGCTGGCTAAAGTGAATCTTGAATTTAAGAAAGCATTTGAAATTGTGCTGGTGATGGAATGTGTTGTAAGGGATTCACAAGCGATTCAAGGGCCGCAAAATGGCGCTGTTCTCCTACCTGGGCAAGAAAAGTCAGCTGAAAGTGGCGCAAAAAGCCGCAACTCCACTGTGAAGCGGGAATCAGCCCCTGCTAACCGCAAAATGAGAGGAAACAGCTTAGCAACTAAACCAAAAACTAACTTTCATCGACATGGAAACAATCATTCTTCTAACGATTGGTAATTTAAAAAAGTAAAATGTTACTTTATCGCAGAAGTGAACACATAATGAAGCAGTGCAAAGCGAGATTTAAACAGGCCTCCAAAAACAACAAACAAAGTCCAATGAAGTCTATAGTGTAGAAGAGCCAGAAACAACCAATTCTGACATTTATTCATTATTCAGCATGAAAGTTGGGAATACCGAGCCAATATTTGTTAAATGCAAGTGAATAGTAAACCATTAAAAATGGAAGTAGACACAGGTGCGTCTACTACTGTAATAGGAGAACACACCTTCAGATATTAAATAAAGATGATTAGCAATTAAATTTGGAACAAATGTACACAGACGAAGAAATCCAAGTAAAAGGTATCACCAGAGCAACTGTTCTTTATAGAAACCAATTGGCAAAGCAACCAGTGATGGTGGTAGAAGGTGAAGGACCAAGCCTTCTAAGGCATGATTGGTTGAAGGAGATTAAATTAAACTGGTTCGAAACCTTCCTGTTGCGAGCAGGTGGACTACCAGAGCTGCTAAAAAAAAATGACACCTTCTTCAAGGATGAACTGGGAAAAATCCAAGGCCTACAGGCTAAGATTTATGTGGACCCAGAAGCAACCTCTTGCTTCTTGAAAACAAGACCAGTGCCTGAGAGTTGACCCTGGGCTGAACTGGCTTGAGAAGCTGGGTGTCATAAAAGCGGTTCAGTCCTCAGAGTGGGCAGCTCCATAGTCCCTATCCTTAAACTAGATCTGTCCAGATCTGTGGGGACTATAAACTAGTGGTCAACAGAGCAAAAAGAGGAGAATTAAGTGCTAAATATTCCTGAATACAAGGCGTTGAAGAAAGAGAAGGAAGGAAATAAAGTAGGAGGGGGATTGATTAAGAAGGATATTGCAGTTTTAAGGAGAGATGGTGTCCTGGAGTAATCAAGGACAGAATCTATTTGGTAATGTTAAGAAGCAAGAGAGATGCCATTAATTACACTTCTGGGCATATTCTACAGGCTACCAACCCATTGGTAAAATATAGAGGGCTAACTGCAAGGAGATTACAGAAAGGTGCAAAAACGTTAGAGCAGTAATAACATGATGTAATAACATGGACTGGGATAGTAATAGTGTAAATAGCAGAGAAGAAGAGTTTCTGAAATGTCTTCAGGAGAATTTTCTCATAAGTAGATTCCTGGCCCAATGAGGACAGAGAAATTGGTGAATCTGGTTGTGAGGAATGAAGTGGGTCAGATGGATCAAATGTCAATAGGGGAATGTTTAGGGAACAGTGATCATAGTATAATAAGGTTTAGATTAGTTATTGAAAAGGATAAGGAACAATATCTAGCAAAAATACTTACCTAGAGGAGGCCCAATTCCAGTGAGTTGAGGACAGATCTGGCACCAGTAAATTGGAATCAAAAATGGTCAGATAAAACTATAATGGAAGAATAGGCTACCATCAAAGGGGAGATGGTTTGGATACAGCTGAGATACATTTCCTTGAGGGGCAATGGTAGGCAAAACAAAACTAGAGCTCCTTGGATACAAAAGACATGGGGCTGAATTTTCCACTCCCATTGGCGGCAGGTGAGTTTGGTGTCATAAGCGGACAATATGGCAAGAAGGCCAAAAATCAGTTTTACGCTGTTGTGAAACAGGTTTCCAACTGTCCACTCTGCCCATCAAAGGCAGGCTGCGTTTCCCACCGCCGCATGCCGGGAACGTAATTCCAATACTTTAGTCTCTCAATATAAGCCCTGCTTGCTGGAATCATCTCCCAACGCTGGATTATCCGGGCAGGTCAGCATGATTGCATGCCGATGTGTTTCACAACAGTACATAAGCGATAAGCACCTGACAAGCTGCATTTCACTCGGGAATTCGAGGTTTGTTTGCTTACCTTGCTTCAGGCAGCACTTGCAGTCATCAGCGCCAGGCTTCACAGGCAGCACCACATCACTTTTAGAGGGGCTCACAGGCAGGTTTCTACCTGCCAGATCAGCCATAAGGCGGGGATGGCTTTTCAATGGCTGCAGGACTAGGGCTTGCTTGGGGAAGGGGGAGAAGTGGCCTCAGGCAAGGGAACAGGTAGCAGGGTGAGGAAGGGGAGTATCCCTGGATGTGTGCATGGGTACATGTTGATCTGTGCTAGTGGCCTCAAGATGGTGAGGGCTGAAGAGGCAGTCTCCAGAGGAGATGAGGCCAGATGGAGATGTGAGGGTGTGTGAGAGAAAGTGAGTGGTGATGTCCCTTGAGCTGGCAGTGAGTGAGATGCCAGTGAATGTGTGAGTTTAAAGTGATGAGATGGTTGCCTTGCCCTGGTGGCATGGATGAGTTCATTCATCCTCTTTCTGCACTGGATGACCAACTTCTTCTGTGTAATGTTGGCACTGACCACCACTGCCACTGCCTCCCAAGCCGGAGTGGTGAGATTGCTGGACCTCCTGTGGCCAGATTGGGGGTGGAGGACTTCACGGCAGATCTCCAAAAGGCATTCCAGTGACTGGTCACTGAACTCTCCTTGGCTTTCAGGGCCATGTCTTCACTGGAGCAGTCCTGGGCTGCAAGCATTGAGAACTGTGTGGACAGCTGCTGTTTAGATATGGCACCTTGCATGGGGAAAGGGTGAGGCAATAGCATGGCAGGTGACGCAGAGGGACAGCGTGTTTCCTGTTACTGCATAATTAATGAGGTGCCACCAGTGGGCAAATCATCGTTTTTCATGCCCGCTACTGCACTTCTGTGTGAAATTCTGGGGTGATTCCGCACATGGTGTAAGATGAGCAGAAAAAGGTTGCCCACGTCAGATGATGAGATGATGAGACGTGATGACAAATGCGAAACAGGCTGAATATAATGAGTTCCAAGGGGAAGTGAAAGAGGAAATAGTGCACGTGAGACAAGGAAAAAGTAGGAGAAGAGAATAGCACGTAACATAAGAGGGAATCCAAATGTCTCCTATAGGCATATAAATTGTAAAAGGATACTAAGAAGCGAGGTGAGGCCAATCAAGACCAAAAAGGGAATCTGCTCATGGAGAGAGAGGCATGGCTGAGGTATTAAACAAATACTTTGCATATGTCATTACCAGGGAAGAAGATGCTGTCAAAGTCTTGGTATTAGAGAAAGCTAAAAAATGATCAAGAGGAGGTATTAGAAAGGCTGGCTGTACTTCAAGTTGATAAGTCACCAGGACTCAATTGGATGCATCTGAGGATGCTGAGGGAGCAGAGTTACTGGCCATAATTTTCTGATCCTCATTAGATGTTTTTGCCAAAACTGGAAAATTACAAATGTTATATCCTTGTTAGAAAAAGGGTGTAAAGATAAACCGGGCAACTACAGGCCAGTCAGTTTAATCCTGGTGATGAGAAACCTTTTACAAACAATAATTCTGGACAAAATTTGAAGTCACTTGGTCAAGGGTGTATTAATTAATGATAACCAGCACTGATTTAGTGAAGGAAAATCATGTTCAACTAATAAGATTGAGTTTTTGATGGGGTAACAGAGAGGGTTGATGAGAGTAATGCTGTTGATGTGTTGCATGTGGACTTCCAAAAGGGACAAATAATAGGCTTGTCAGCAAATTTGAAGCCCATGGGATAAATAGGACAGTGGCATTATGGTTATAAAGTTGGCTGAGTTGACAGGAAACAGAGAGTAGTGATGACTGCCAGTAGCGATGAACAGTTATTTTCATACTGGAAGTGGGCATACAGTGGCTTTCTCCAGGGGTCAGTATTTGTACCAAAGCTTTCCTTGATTTATATCAATGACTTAAACTTGGATGTACAGGAAACAACCTCAAAATTTGCAGATGGTGCAAAACTTGGAAATATTGTGAATTGTGAGGAGAATAGTGATAGACTTCAAAAAGACATGGGCAGATTGGTGGAATGGACAGACATGTGGCAGATGAAATTTAATGTAGAGGAGTGTGAAGTGATATATTTTGGTAGGAAGAATGATGAGAGACATTATCAACTAAAGCGTACAATTCTAAAAGGAACAGATGGATCTGGTATATGTTTATAAGTTGCTGGCTGAGTAAGTGGTTGAAAAAGCAGACAGGATCCTGGACTTCATAAATAGAGGCATCATGTACAAAAGCAAGGAATTTATGATAAAACCTTTATAAAATACATGTTTCAGCCTCAACTGGAGTATTGTGTCCAATACCCTGACACTGCAGGATGTGAGGGCTTTAAAGAAGGTGCAGAAAAGATTTACAAGAATAGTGCGAGGGTTGAGAGGCTTCAGTTATGTGGATCTTTAGAGAACAAAATATTGAGATGAGATTTGATAGAGGTGTTCAAAATCATGAGGTGTCTAGACACAGTAGTTAGGAAGAAACTGTTTCCATTGGCAGAATGCCTTGAGAACCAAAGGACACCGATATAAGGTGATTGGCAAAAGAACCAAGGGCAACATAAGGAAAAACCTTTTCACATAGCGCATTGTTAGGATTTGGAATACACTGCCTGAGAGGGTGCTGGTTCAATTGTAGCTTTCAAAAATAGATAAGCACCTGAAGGGAAAAAATAATACAGGACTATGGGGAAAGGGTTTGTTAGTGTGACTAGCTAACTATCTTTTTCAGAGAGCTGGCAAGAATCCGACGGGCCAAATGACCTCCTTCTGTGCCATAACCATTATATCATTTATTCTGTGATTCTCTGTTGCTCCTCCTGCAGGTGCTGTTAATGTGGCTCCTGGTGCTGGTGGTATTGTAGTTGCTCCTGTTGTTCCTGATTAGAGGTTCATGCTTTATCTGTGTAAGTTGCTCCCAAGCTACATTGAAGGGAAGGTCAGATCAAGGTGAGCAAAGCTCATGATAGGTGAAAGAACTTCCAAAAAGTTAGAAATCACCTGTAAAGCAGTGAAATCAGGGTCTCAAAAAGAATGCTGTGAGCACAAGCCTTTCACATAGGCAAGCCAGCAGCTATGCAATTTCACTTTTTAATGGCTTTCCAGCCTGTCAGTTTAATTGATTAATGAGTCCCTACGGTGTTCTCACCTTGCTGACCCTGGTGAGTTCCACGCATTTCAGGAAACCCCTGTGCTGGTGGTTAAAGCCAGATTTTATGGTTAAATACTCAATTAATAGACTATTTAAATATTTAAACCAGTGGCCCGACTGCTCCACAGGGGTTTCTGCTCGCCTCAGCAAACACCCTGGCAAAATCTAGAAGTGGATGAGATCATGTTGAGTTTCTGACCTGCTGACACTTCTTAAAGCTTTAATCCCCACCTGCAACTTCTCTTGGCAGATAGAATTCTGTTCTATGCATTCCTGGGGAAGAACATTGCACTGAAGATTGCACTCATTTTTAAAACTGTCTTAGCCCTGCAGCCTCACAATCCTTTATTATAGAACACTTACATTAAATCTCACTAGACTGCCTCTGCCTTCTGTAAAGGATAGCATTCAAAAGGAATTTGGACCACTTAGCTAAGGAATGGCATATGCTTTTAATATGGATATAAATGTAAGAACGCACTTCTGAAAATTTGTACAGAATGTTCCTTTTAAAATTGCTATTTTAGTCCCATTGCTTGAGTCTATGCCATCAACTGTGGTAACAAGGAAATGGGTCACAGCCATTTGTGCTCTGTGATCTCTGTCAATCAACGTCTGGTGCAGGATGGATTACCTCAAACACAGAGCTCCAGATTTTCACCACTCCGTCGTGGTGATAAAGTGGAAATAGCTGAAAATCCTAAGTCCCACTTCCGAATAAGGCAATTCCCATTTTCTCGGGAGCAGGAATGGAGGTGGGCATGTTTTGTGCATGCACGTTTTATGGAGGTAGCTGGCCATTTAAATCATCATCTACCTCCACTGAAGTGGGATCTTGGTAGTTTTGGACTGTGAACACTTAAGTGTGCAGATTATACTTGGTAAGAGCAGGTTTGAACTTTGTGGATTCGTTTGGATAGCCAGGGTACCCCTTTTGGATATGGTCTTGGGACACCTTTGGGGGAGGTCAGATGCCTTTTGGTGTATGTCAGGTGTTCCATGGGATAGCTCAGGTGTCCTTTGGCGGAGGTAAAGTGCCCTTTGGAATTGTTAAAAGTAGACATCAATGTGTATAAAAAGTGCAAAAACTCATTACTGTCAAGCTCATTGGACCTGTCAATTGACCTGTCAAAATCAACTGTCAAAGCTGTCATGAGCATATGTCAAAGGGGGATGTCAAGCTGTCATGAGCACCTGTCAAAGAGGGATGTCAAACTGTCATGAGTACCCGTCAAAGGGATCTGTCAAAACTGTCAGAACCGCCTGTCAAACAGAGCTGTAAAGCTGTCAAGGCTTTTAAAAGTCATACACTTTAAATATTTGAAAAAAAATGTCTGGAGTGTTAAGGAAATGATTGCTTGACATAAGCCTGAGGGCTTCCATTTTTAATCTAGTGCTGCATGACTGATTTCACAACCATCCATTATCACAGTAGGGTGCTTACCATTTCACAGTTTGATTGACAGCTACAGGTAGTTAAATACTCTCTTATGTGGGATGAATTCTAATGCTTGTTGTTATAAGGGATTGTGCACTTGAATGAAATGTTTATTGTTATCATGCTGTATTTAGTTGAAGGAATGTAAATGTAATAAATGGGTTTTTATGAATGAGAGTGATTTTTCAATATGGTGAAGTTTGCAATAAATAATTAGGTCTGAATTTTGCACTCGTCAGGCATGCGGGATCAGTGGGCCTGGAAGTGGATGCAAAATGCTCTTCCACCTGCATTCGGCCCCCAACCACAATCTTACACTGGCTGACCAATTAATGGCTAGCCAGTGTGAAATGCACCCGGAGGAAGTCTCAGCACTGTCATTGGGGCAGGAAGAAGAGGGGGCGGTGATGTCACCACGGGCGCGGGTGAGCACTTTGAGAGAGCTCCCTGAAGGCAGATAGTTGCCTCAGGGAGCTGCAGTCCTCCAAATAAGAAAATAAAGCCCAAAAATGCTGCAAAAAATGTCCATGCAGCACAATCAAGCACCTGACAGCAGCCTCATTAAAAAAAGTCCTCAGTCATTTAAAAAATTTTTTAAAATCCCAATGGAGATTTCATCCCGCCCTTGAATGAGATTTCATCAAAAATGTAAAGCCTGCCTGGCTGATTGGTCCGTCCGCCAACCATAAGGTTGGAAGGGCCGTGAAAATTTGCAGACAGTTGCACCACTGGGGTTACTTGCCCACTTAATTGTCAGCGGGCGCTCTTCCGATTTTTGCGCGTGTCCACTGAGTGAAATATCGCGTGAGTGCGTGATGACATCAGGATGCTTGCCCGACATCATCTCACGCAATTTCATGTCCGTTCGGGTCAGGGTTAGAACTTTTTTTCATATCTCATCTCTGCATGGGTCCTGAGGTCTGCCATGGTGGATACAAAGTGATTTGGCATGGTAGGTGTAAGAGCAGACGGTGGTGGGCATGGGTTGGCATGAGATGGCACTAAGTTGGCATAAGGGATATAAAGGGCCATGGGGGTGTGTGGAGGGCCATAGGATGGTATGGTGCATGTGAGGGGCCAGTGGGGGAGTAGGATAGGTGGAGGGACACAGATTGACATGGAGGATGTGAGGGGCCATAGCAATTGCTTAAGGGGGGCATACTTTGGCATGGGGGTCATGAGGGTGAGTAGAGAGGCATCAGTTGGCATGGAGGATATGAAGGACCATTGGGGTGGATGGAGGGGCAGAGCTTGACGTGGCAGGCTTAAGATGACATGGGTTGGCATGGATGGGAAATGGGGCCTGTGTGGGGGATGAGGGATGAGGACTGCTGGGTTGTTTCATGTATTATTCCTTTTCTTTATATTTTGGACGTGGTGCTGGATCTCCGAGGCAGGCCTTCGGCCAGTCCACCATCGTACCTGGCATCCTCCTCAGTATTTCTGGATTCACTCACCCCAGCTTCTAATCCAGCCCGGATGGAAAATCTGATGTCTGGGCTGCCATTTTTAAAGGTGGGGTTTGCAGAGCCAGGAATTCTCTGCGCACCCAACCCAGGAGCGAAAAACTAGACCAGAGGCTCTGATTTTAAGTCCCCTTGTCTGGCGAAAATTGGGTGGACCAGTTAAAATAAGAGCAATGACTTTGCTGCTGTGGTCTGGCTGACTTCCCACTGGGGCCCAATGTTAACCTGCTCTTTTGAACAGGTGAAGACACCAGGGGAAAGGCAGCAGGGATCCTGCTTTAAATGTGCAGATTTGGTTTGATGACAGAATTGGGACTTGATTGCACTTTAGTCTGAGGCTTGACAGAGGAGCAGTGCAGGCTTCCGCGCTCGATCAAACCTACCAGGAGCTGGATTGTGAGTCAGAAATTGATGGAAGTGGCTATTAAATCAACTAAGCCTCAATGCCTCCGTTATTTCCAGGTGCACTACATGAACCACTCTCCTGCCCCCTTCCCATTAAAATCAGGGCCAGAGTTTCTGTGGATTAATCTCACTCCGATCTTTTACAGATCCATTACTTAAACAAACATTGAACTGCCTGTGACATTAAGTGCAAATATTCTTAGAGCTTGTACTTTTCCAAATAGGCTAAGCCAGAGCAGCCGTGAATGTATTTATGCACAGTGCTGTCCAGCATGAAGCTGGCACTTACCACCAGTCAATGTCTGAGTCAGCCAGATGAGCACATTGCTGGTTTTTAAATTGCTTTGTGGAACATATGAAGAATGTTTGGACTAATCACTTAAGCAGGGAGAATCAATCTGAATATGATTGTTAATAAGCTTCATCTCAATATTTAGCAAACTTAGTTTCACCTCCAATATAGGGGTGACAAATGGATCTATTAGCACCGGAAGCATGTGAATTAGAGCAACTGAGACAGTCTTGTGTACAGAAAAGCAAACTGAATTGCAGAATGTGATTCCAAAACATTACTAAAAAATTCTGAACTCCAGCGTCATAGAAATGAATCAGACTTATCATTTCGTGTTAGCTGCAGCTCAGGGGTAGCACTCTACCTCTGAGGCATAAAAATTACAGGTTCATGTTCTATTCCAAAGAAGTGCAAAATCTAGGTGATACTTCACTGCAGTATTGAGGAAGTGCTGCTCTGGCAAAGATGTCATTTTTGGATGAGGTGCTAAACTGAAGCTGCATCTTCCCACTCAGGTGGGTATATATTACTACATTTTAAAAGTACCTTTTTGGATACAGAGTGTTTTGAGAGGTCCTGAGGTAGTCAATGGTGCTACACAAATAACCTCTATTTTATTCAGTGACCTTAAAACATGGGCCTTGATCACAAAGCTTTATTCAGGGGTATCTTCCCGTTTTTTTGTTTGCATTATCAGTTTTCTTGGCACCTTGTCAGTTTTGAAGGGATAAAACACTGTTTTCTAAGTTATGATTCTTTCTGGTATTTTATTAGCAGTAAGACATTCTGGAGATAAAATTTGGCCTTCTGGTAGTCTTCCATCATGTAATATTATATACGAATATTGTAAATCTCAGTTCATCCCCATGGCTCAGATTTTCAGACAGAATAAAGCCTATGGAAGAATTCCCCAATGCTTATCAATTTCAAGTGCCTCTCAAGTCTGGGCTACTTTGATCCATGATCAAAGGCATATAAGTAGAAGTTGTTGCAAAAATTGCTGATGAGCAGTTACTCACACGTGGCCTACATTCTATGTACCTGCTAATACCTTGATCAAACAGTATTTTAACAGTAATTAATATTTAGAGCAAAGCCCCTGTAACTTTATCAGTTTCAAAGTCAATCATTTTGGCATGGTGTCACAGAGAATTTGTCTACTATTCTTCATTTTGAAACTTGCTCAGAGAACACAGTTTCTTTTTTAAATCATTCTATTTCAAAACTATGAAACCAGGCAGTATGGTTCCATTTTGCCAAGTTAAGTTTTCATAGATGTAGACCTTTCCTTGAGAAAGCAAGGAGGAAATGGAGACCCTTTGTAGCATCTTACTTCAGGAGAACTTATTATGCAGATAAGTGATTGTAGGGCTGAACTTTCGTAACTGTGTGGAGGCGGATTTTGAGGTGATAGGGTCGCCAACAGGAAACAATGGGGGGCTCCCCAAATCATTCCTGCCTCCTTTTCCAAGGTTGGACTGGGATTGCCTGCCTACGCCATGGAGGCAGGCAGTCAATTAGAGTAATTAAGTCCACACTTGGGGGCTATTGTGCGATGATGCTGGTATCTTCCCACCATTGGACTGTGGCCCCCCCCACCACCATCCTTGCCATGTGTGAAGGCTGCTGGCTCGATCCAGGTAGATTCCCAATGGCAGGCTGGGTGGCTGTCGGAGCCTGAGGCTCCATGCCCCAGTGACAGCCCCAAAGGATGTAAGGCCGCAGCCATGTCCATTACTACACCGACAGAGGGGTTTCCCCACCACTTCAAGGACTCTACTGCCTTCAGGCCTCTTTATTTGAGAATGCAGCTACTCGGCACCTCCCCATTTCCTGGTGGATGCTAACCTGCCATTTCTGTGGCACCTCTGTTTGGGCCTCCAAGCCTCGGGAACTTGTCTGCTGTCCTTAACAGGGCAGTGAGTACAGAGACCTCCAATTAGGAAGCCACCATCTGGAGTGCTGCGTTGGCAAGTGTGCTGAGGACATGTGCAGACTCAGCACCCACATATGGGGAAAAATTTTCCCCCGTCGGAGGGGGAGGGGGGACATGCAGGAGTGGGCGCAAGCAGACGTGCCCCCGATCGGCACCCCCATGGGGGGTGCGCTGCCATTTTATGTGGGTGGGCCAGTTAAGGCCCAACGTGGTGTCCGCCAGGAAGCGCTATGCACTTCCTGTGCGGGTGGGTGGGGGATTCCCTCAACCGGGAGTATGCTCTTTTGCACATGTGCACGAAAGAGCACAGAGATCTCCCTGAGGCTAAGTGCTGCCTCAGGGAGATCAGCTCTGAATTAAAACTTGTAATACAAATGATAGAAAAATTCCCCTGACATTTCTCCTCATGTGACACTAACACATGAGTTGGGCATGTCCATAACTTTTACTAAAAGCTTTATTAAAAATTTAAATACCTTCATGAAACCTCATCCCACCCATGGATGAGGCTTCATGCTTTTTCTGAAGCCCACCAAGGCTCCCTGGCCTGCCTGCCAACCTTACGGTTGGACGGGCAGGTCCATTAATGACTTTAATTTCAATGGCCTCAGTAGGCTGTTGACAGGTTGGCAGCGCCACTGATGTGGCTGCACCCCCGCTGACCTGAAAATGGAAATGACGCAGGTTGATGTCGGGAGTTCTGCCTGTCACCATCCCGCGTCGTTTTATGCGTTGGTGAGCGGGCTCCACCCTCCCGCTCGCCGACCGGAAGATCCTGCCCATGGGCCTGATGTTGAGGTCCCGACAATGCCAGAAATTTCAGCCCATAATTTCCACAGTCCTTGGGTAAAATGATATTTGAACGGAACAAAAAAGAGCAATGCCTCAATTTCCAGATTTTACACTTATTTGCGATCGCAATTACTTATAAAATTTAGATGTGCTTACACGAGTTTTGGAAATGAAGTAAATTGGGTTTAAGTGACAGAACTTTGGATCAATGGTTACACACAATGGGTGGAATTTAGTGCGCTCCCCCCAAGATGACTTTGGAAGCAAGGGCCATTTGATCAAGCGGAAGAATATCGGGTGGGGACCTGCCAGATTCCCACCTCCACCCTGATTAAATCCGTGGCGGAAAGATTGATGGACAGCTTTCCCACCTCACCATCAAATGAGGCCTTTAAAGGGGCAATTACCCCGCCTGGGGGTGGGTTCCTGATTGGTAGGCACTCAGTGCCTGATTGATGGACTCGGCATTGGGAAGGGGGATGCCCGCTGAGAGCCACCCCCTGCCCTTGCTGCCGACTCCATCTCACCCTCTCTTGCAACTCCCACCTTGCAGCCTCCATGCAGCCCTCACTTCCCTGTGGCCTGGGGCACTCACTGATTGTGGGCCCATGGTGGGTGCATTGCCAGCAGCTGCCACCACTCTCTTTGGTGCTGCCTGCAATAGACAACTGCCAGCCTCTGATTGGCCAGCAGTTCTTGCCACCCCCGCCCCCCCACCAACCCCCCAGTGGTCTTTGGTCCCAGGGAAGGCCCACCGTTGACCACTTAAAATGGTGGGACTTCCCCAAAGGAAGTGACATGGGGTTCTGGCCAGGTCTTCAGCCAGTGGGCGAGACCCTTGTTGCCTGGGTTAAATACTACCCAATGTGTGGACCTCTCTAAGCAATATGCAAATACAGCAGTGAGATCTAGCTTGCCTATAATTACTTGTACCTACTTGTTGCAAAAATGTTAAAATTCTTTTGTATATCTTCAATTTTCATTTCAATGAATAAAGTCAATAGATTAAAATGTGAAACATTGGGCAAAGTTGTCCCAGATTTGCACAAAGTGTGGTAGCAGGGGGAGGAAAGCCATTTTACCTGCCGACCGCAATGGTGAATTTTCAAGCTGTATCGTCTCATTCCCGGTGCGTACCGTATCATTAATAATGCATTCATGGGAAACACTCAGGATCGCTGGCGCCAAAAGCAAAGAAGACAGCAACCCCCAAATTTAGTGATGCCTCTCTGGAGTATCTGCTGGACACAGTGGAAGGTCGGCCATGATATCCTCTAGCCCCACTCTGGCTGCAGGAGGTACACCAGAGTCACTGGCCTGGGAGATGGTGGCAGCGGTCGCAAGCACCACTGGAGCTCAGAGGAGGCCAGCCATCCAGTGCAGGAAGAGGATGAATGCTCTCATTTATTCCGCCAGGGAAAGTCAACCACCTCATCACTCTCAACTCACACACTCACAAACCCATCACACATCCACAGGGATCTCATGCCTGAAGGAACAACACCACTAACTCTCACACACACCCTCACATCTCCACCATTTTTATCCTCTGGCGCTCGCGTCTTTATCGTGTCCAAGGCTCTGCTCACCACACAAACATTCCATGCAGTGCCATGTGTCCTGCTCATACTCTGTCCAGCTGTTTTCATGCAGAAGAAGCTGGCTCACCACAGCAGGGAGAGATCCAAGACCAGGGGTGGAGTGGCCCACATTAGGCCCCTCACTCACTTTGTGGAGTGTGCCATTGCGCTGACTGGTGAGGCTGTGGACCACACTTGCTGCGATGGTGAGGTCAGCGGTGAACACCTTCGTGAAGATCCTGTACAACATCATCCCTCTCTCAATGCAACTGCAAGTGCTCTCTCTCCTGCTTTTGACTCTGCTGCCATGCACTAATTATCTCTACTTTGGTTCACAGGGAGCTCTGCCAAGGGTCCTACACCCTCAGCCAGCCAGTCTCTCAGCTCCATCTATGTCCTCACCTCCAGCCAAGAGGATGCCTCCCCCATTGAAGAGCTGGAAATAAGCAGCCTGGAAGTCACAGCGCTTACCCACACCCTCAACCAGCGCAGAGAGACACACCTCGGTGGGGCATAGATCTAGAGCAGGCTCGGGTTCACAATCTGGTGATCATCGCACGGACATCGCATCAGGAGGAGGCTGGTTCAGCCGAGCTCCCCGGCACTCAGAGGACTGCTGGGGAAGAGGCATCTGTGAGGTCTGAGACAGATGATGAGCTTCTGGAAATGGCCTTCATGGAGAGTCAGCAAAAAGGTGGGGGAACACCACACAGAGCTGTTGGAAACCCTCAAGAGAGTGGCTTGCGAGTTGAAGGAGTGAATCCGCCTGCCCCCGATGAAGCGGTGCCCACATGGGAAGGATGGCAGATGCCATGGAAACCCTGGTCTAGCAGAACGCAGAGATGTGTGCAGACCTGCCCTCCATCATGGCAGCAATAGGTTGGTTCCTGCAATGGCAACACGAGAGGGAAAGCGGACACCTTGACGTCCCTCCAGGTGCTCCTTCCCCTCAAGGAGTCAGGCTGAGGCCCTCGGGCACCTGAAGGAAGGAAGAGCAGCAGCTGGACCACCCGGGTCATCCACTTAGGAATTTCAGAGGCTGTCCTCTTCCTCCAAGTCCCCTTTGCCTGTGAGCCCCTAAACCCTGTCCTCTGTCACCAGAGAGGGAGCAGCTGGTCCACAGGAGGACAGCCAAAGCAAGCACCAAGGTCTCAGCTCTCCAGAGAACACACGCTGAAGTCATCAGAGGCAACAAGGCCAACCATCGCACAGGCTGTCTCCACCCCTGCTGCAATTTCAGGGCAGTTACTAGAAGAAGTGGTAGGCCTAGAAAAGTTAAGCATTTCTGATCATAAGTGGTTGCACGGGTGAACACATCTTTCACTTTATAATCTGTAAGTATGTTCACTTTCACTGGATAATGTGTAATGTTGTCTTTCAGCTTCATTGACAAGCTTTGTGAGTCTTCCCACTGTATCCTCCCCAACTAGCAGTTCAGCTGCATACAGCCAAACCCTGGAGGGATAAGTGTGTGTGTGGCAGGGCCTTTCGGAATCTCATGCAAGCCTCTCCCACACACACGGAGCCTTCATCCATCACACTCGCCTCACTGTCCTGAGCATTTGCTGGAGTTCTCTTTCAGTTGTCCAGCTGAGCTGACCTGCATCTCCACCCACCCACTGTTCACACTCCTATGCAGCACCAATGTCTGTCCAATATAGGGCTCCGATCACTTTTGATTTCGACAACGATGGTCATAGTCAAGTTTTTGATCGGCTTCCCCATCCTTTCCCCTGCTCCAGTCATCCATGTTCTTTCCTCCAACACTTTTGACCCCCCCGTTATCACCTTCCACCTCCTCACCATTACCTAGCAACCCGAACCCTTGTCTTTCCAGGATGCCCAGGTGAACGTACATGTTCCCTACCTTCCTGAGAATCCCACCCCCATCCACATGGACCTCTCCAACCTCCTCCTTCCCACCCACAGGGTACGTGCCTGCCTCAGAGTCCCCATCAACCACCCTCGCCACCCCTACTACTGATACTGTTGCACCCTCGCCCTCCTATCCTGCTGTCTCACTCTGCCCTCTGTCATTCTCACCATTCCCTCCGACCACACCCACCTTTAGTTCGTTCCCCAGGAGATAGTCATTGACTCCACAGACCCCTCCCTTGCACATTCCCCTGGACATCCCCCACCCTTTACTCCCTCCTCTACCCTTACTCCCTCCTCCCATCAGATACCTTCCCCCTTCCGAACTCCCTCCTCCCCCTAGACACCTTCCTCCTTTTGAACTCCCTCCTCCCCCTGGGCACCTGCCTCCCTCTGAACTCCGCCCCCCCCGACACATTCCTCCCCCTGGAGACCTTCCATCCTCCGAGCTCCTTCCTCTTATGAACTCCTTTCCCTTACCAATCCACTCCATTGCACCTTCCTTCCCCCTTACACCTATCTCTCCACTTGCCGCATTTTCCCCCCTTACATCCTCCTCCCCCAACTGTACTCCCTCCTCCCCCCCAATCTCACCACTCCCTGACACCTTTGACCCCCACACCCAACCTCATGCCCTCGGCGCCTTTGTTTCCCCCTCCCCACAATCTCACGCCACCACCACCCTGCCCCCCCACCCCCCACCACCGGTACACCTTCCTCTCCCAGTCATGCCTGAAACTTCCTCCCCCACACTCTCCCCCACTCCAATACACGTTCCTCTCCCACTAACAGCTTGACCTTCCTCATCCCCCACTCGCTGATCAACTGTAGCAGCCCAAGGCCAAGACCGTGATGTTCCGAAGCAGACCTGAGACATCAACGGAGTCCTCCCACCTTCCATGAGCTGCTTCTTGGCAGAGCTATGTGCATGAGGATCCACCCAGCATGCGATGCACATGTTCCTCCAGGGTCTGGTACCTGTAGAGCTCCAGCAACTTCTGCTCCTCGGATGTCTGTGGCCTGAGCAAGGCCCTAACGATAAGTCCCGACTTCAGCACATCACACCTGTCCAGACGTGCTCTGGGTCAGGGTGTCTTCCCACCTGCGTAACAGTTAAGTCTGGTGTCTGGGCATGATTGTGGTTGGGCCTTACTTTGCATCCCATTACCAAGGGATGCAAATCGGGTTCATGCCAGCTTCCAGCTGGATTGGCATTCCGCCATGGCAGACACCGTCGGATGATCCCATTGTGTTTCACGCCAGCGTGAAACTGATTTTTGGCCTTCTCCCCATATTGTCCCCCAGTGCCTGCCATGACGCCCACCAGAACGGGGCCAGAAAATCCCCAAAATTTCTCTGGAATAAAATGAAAGGAATTTATAGTTAAGCACCTATCATTGATAGTGCTTACTACTGTTGTTTTAAAAGAAACCCTTCAGGCTATGGACCTGAATGCTTTTGCATAGAGGCCTCATTTGGGTAAATAATGATTTTTGTATTATGGTGGGCTGGAATTGCCCACAGGGACTATTAGTTTACCTACTGAAATCAATCTCATTTGGACATACACAAAATCTAAATACTGTTGGACAAAATCAGCAGTATTTTGAAACCCAAGTGCCACTACATAAAATTTTATAATAATTTAGTGGAAATAATAACACATTTGTGTGTTTATATTTTATGAAGCTGTTTTTAATGATTTCGCTGCTACTTTTCCATTATTAATGCCCAATGGTTGATTTGTTATTTCAGCCTTTTCTGATCTGCATGAAGCTGATTGGCATCTTACTTTCCCAAAAGGAGCTGAGCTTGGTTGAAGCCTTGAATAGGAGGGGCGAGGTCAAAGGAGAAGATGAGGCAGTGGAGGGGAGGTGGAAAGTTAATAGTAGGGAAGGGAGACAAAGGCAAAATGTTAAACATAAAGAAGTGAATAAATCCTATACAGAACGAAAAAAAAATATTTTGGAAGGTCATAATTATGTATTCCTGCAGCATAATGGATGGTAAATTCAAAAACTTGGAAGCTCCCTTATCCATCCCAATTATTTTTGTGTTCCTAGTTTTCTCTGTTTCATCTTCAACTTAAGCTTCCCTCTTTCTCTTCCCTTTTGCTTCTTTTTCTCATCTTTTCTTGTTTTCTTTCCTTGTTCTTTTCTTTCTCTTTCGCCTCCTTCCTTTTTGGTGGGTGGGTGGGAGAGGGAGCAATAGAGAGATTGTGGTGAATGGAGTAAAAGAGGAAGAAGCCGACAATAGCTACAGTCAGCATTTTCTATTGGGGTTATGGGGAAAATGAATCCTGTAGCCTTCAGTGCCTACCTTGCCAAACCATCTGCTAGTCACCTCCTTATCCCCCAACTTTTTAATCATAATATTGCCCCTACTCGTTCCTATCATTTGTCATACTTTCCCCTTTGACCCGTTCATTCAAGTGATGTACCTGCTCTTCCCCTCACTGTTCTGTCACTCAGTTCACCATTATCTACTGCCACCTTGTGAGCTTCAGGTGACAACCAGGCACCTTGTTGCAGCGTATTGGTTCTAAAGGGGCTAGAAACTGTGCAACATGAGTTAGAACTTGAAGTGAGATGTGAACCTTGGGGGTGGGCACTGGGGGTGGTGGGGGAGAGTAGAGGGGTGATGAGAGTGCATGGAGGAGCTGGTGGTGGCCTGAATTTTTTTTTGGGGAGTCCAGCAGAAATAGTTACACGACCCCTAAGTGAGAAAGAAGGTACTGCTGGATCTGGTTCTTGGGAATGATGTGGGCCAAGTGGATCAAGTGTCGGCAGGATAATATTTAGGGGACAATGATTATTGTATCATAAGGTTTAGGCTGACTGCAAACTGACAAAGAAAAATCCAGAGTAAGAGTAATTAATTGTGAGAAAGCCAACTTTAATTAATAAGAATAGATGTGGGTTGAGTTAATTGGAGCCAAAGTTTGGCAGGAAAACAGTAGCTGAACAATGGGCTACCTTCAAAGAAAAGATAGTTTGGGCAGAGTCAAGGCATATTCCCTCAAAAAGCAAAGGTAGGGCAAACAAAGCCAGAACTCCCTGGGTGACAGAAGAGATAGAAATTAAGATAAAGAAGATAGAGTGCTTATGAACGATGTCAGGTAGAAAATACAATTGAGAACCAGGCTGAAGGGAGAATGTTCAGAGAGGAGGTGTAAAAGCAAATAAGAGAAGCAAAGAGCGAGTTTGAAAACAGACTGGCAGCTAACATAAAAGCGAATCCCAAAGTCTTTTATTGGCATATAAATAGTAAAATGGTTGTAAAAGGGGGAGTACGGCTGATTAGGGACTGAAAAGGGGATTTATGCATGGAGGCAGAGGGCATAGTTGAGGTATTAAATGAATACTTTACATGTCTTTACTGAGGAAGAAGATGCTACCCAAGCTGTGGTGAAAGAGGGGGTAATTCAGAAACTGGAAGGGTTTAAAATTGATGAGTAGGAGGTACTGGTTAGGCTGTCTGTACTTAAAGTTGATAAGGCACCAGGGCCGGATGAGATACATCCATGGATACTGAGGGAAGTGAGAGTGTAAATTGCAGGGGCACTGGCCATAATTTTTCAGTCTTCCTTAGACTCAGGGTGGCGCCAGAAGACTGCAGAATTGCAAATGTTACACCCTTGTTCCAAGAAAGATATAAAGATAAACCCATCAAGAGTCATATGGACAATTGTGGGTTAATTAAGGAAAGCCAGCATTTCAAACCTGGCTTTCTTGTTTGATGGCTCACAAACCTCCAGACCAGCTGTCTCCAATTCAGTTAACCCCCCCCCACACACAGAGATATACACAGAGTGAAACTAATTCAAATCCCACTATTAACTCACTTTTACAATAGATCACAATAATATTATGAAAATTATTATATTTTCATAACACCCCTCTCCTTACAAAGAAATGAACTGTCATAATTTAAAAAGATAGCTTCATTTTCTTAACCTATTTTATACTACCTCCTATACTTATCTATACACTCACACTATTACATTACCAGATGCATGCATAATCTGTAGATTAAATGGTTGCAGTAATAAACTCTATCTGAGCAGCCTTGTGCCCCTGTCTTGAAACTTGTCCAGATACTTCAAAGGATTGTGGTCTGTATAAACAATTGTTTCTGACAAATTGTTTGCAATGTAAATCTCAAAATGCTAACACCAGACCCAGAGTCTCCTTTTCGATCGTTGAATATCTTCTCTGTTATACATTCAACTTCTGTGAAAAATACCCAATTGGTTTCTCAATTCCAGTTTCATCTTCTTGTAACAGCTCGGCCCCAATGCCTACATTGCTTGTGTCAGTGGCCAACTTAAATTGTTGGCATAAATGCATACTGCCAAAACTGATGCCGTAGTCAATACTGTTTTAAAACTGTCAAATGCATTCTGACACTCCTATGTCCATTGAAACTTCTTGTTCTTTGTTAATAGTTCAGTCAATGGAGCAAACACATTACTAAAATTTGGTGCAAATTTCTGGTATAGCCCACTCATGCCCAGAAATCTCAAAATTTCTCGCTTTGTTGTAGGCACAGGGAAGTCTGCGATAGTCTTGGCTTTCACGTCTCTTGAAGCCACCTTACCATGTCCAATGACATGGACTAGATATGTAACTTGCACTTTTGCAAATTCACTTTCAGCTAATTCATCACCAAATTAGTTTCTTGTAGTTGATTAAATAATTCCTCCCTTGTTTGACTGAAAACTATTAAGTTGTCAATATAAATTGCCCAGTCACTCAGTCCTTCAATTACTTCAATAAATTCAATTGACTGCCACTTCTCTTCCAGGAATGCCTACCTTGAAGAAGTACTGCTCTTCTCTCTAACAGGATTCTGCTTGTCTCTTTTGCCCTGTTCACCTTCATTGCTTTCCATTTCTCTCCTGGTGTTTGACAAGGTGTTTACTAAAACTTGCTTTCACAGCCATATTTCCTTCCTCAGTGACTGCCTCTGTCTCCAACTTACCCCATGTGGATTCCAACTGAAGTTCCATCGCTCATGTTTCAAACACACCCAGGATTACAGGTATCTCCGGGACACACAATGTTCCTCGGACGGCTGTTCTCGTTGCATCCTGAGATCCACACTCAGTGCCATGCACCACCATATGAACACACTCGACCTCTCCCTCCAGCAGCATCGACTCACCCTATCTCTAAGCTGTCCTTACCCCCAGTTTCATTTTATTCTTCATCTCATCCGGTGCCTCAACAAGAAACTTTGTCTCTTTCTTTCAGGTGCAAGCTCCAGCAACTCATCCAGGACTCTCCACCCCTGCCCATCCCTCTGACCCCATTCTGTCTTCCAATTCCAGCCCCGGTCATGTATTCACCTTACCCCCTGACCTTCCCCTCTCTGATGCTGAATGTTCAGTGCTTAGCAAAGAACTCAGTTTCCTACCCTTACGCCCTCACTTCAATGAATTTCAGGCTCAGCATGATGCTGAACTCTTCTTCTGCTGCCTTCATCTCTGTGCTCACTTCTTTTGGCAGCAGTCCTCTCCCTGTTTAACGGATCCTTTTGCCCGTCTCCAATATTCTCCCTCCACCTGGACCCCTCCCTCTGGATTCTTACCTGCTCTTGATCTTTTCATTGAGGACTGTCGGCGTGAGATCAGTCGTCTCAATTTCTCTGCGCCTCTCACCCACTCTAACCTGTCTCTTTCTGAAATTGCTGCACTCTGTTCTCTCAGGTCCAACCCTGACTTCGTCATCAAACCTGCTGACAAAGGTGGTGCTGTTGTTGTCTGGTGCACTGACCTCTATCTCTCAGAGGCTGAGCGTCAACTCGTAGACACTTCCTCATACCTCCCCCTGGAACATGACCCCACCACTGAACATCAAGCCATTGTTTCCAGGACTGTCACTGACCTCATCTCCTCTGGAGATCTTCCCTCCACAGCTTCCAACCTCATCGACTCCCAACCTCGAACGGCCCACTTCTACCTCCTATCCAAAATCCATAAACAAGACTGTCCTGGCAGACCGATCGTTTCAACCTGTTCCTGCCTCACGGAACTCATTTCATGCTATCTTGACTTCATTCTCTCTCCCCTTTTCCAGTCTCTTCCACCTACATCTGTGATTCCTCTGAGGTCCTACATCATATCAACAATTTCCAGTTCCCTGGCCCCAATCGCCTCCTCTTCACCATGGACGTCCAATCCCTCTACACCTCCATCCCCCACCAGGATAGTCTGAAGGCTCTCCGCTTCTTCCTCGAACAGAGGCCCGAACAATTCCCATCCACCACTACTCTCCTCTGTCTGGCTGAACTTGTTCTCTTACTGAACAATTTCTCCTTAAACTCGTTTCACTTCCTCCAAAAAGGTGTGGCTATGGGTACCCGTATGGGCCCCAGTTATGCCTGTCTCTTTATGGGGTATGTGGAACATTCCTTGTTCCAGTCCTACTCAGGCCCCCTCCCACAACTCTTTCTCCGGTACATCGATGATTGCTTCGGTGCTGCTTCATGCACTCGTCTGGACTTGGAAAAATTTATTAATTTTGCTTCCAATTTCCACCCCTCCATCATTTTCACATGGTCCATCACTGACAGTTCCCTCCCTTTCCTTGACCTCTCTGTCTCAATTTCTGATGATAGACTGTCCACGAATATTCATTACAAGCCTACCGACTCCCACAGCTACCTCGACTACAGCTCCTCACACCCCGCCTCCTGTAAGGACTCTATCCCATTCTCTCAGTTTCTTCACCTCTGTCGCATCTGCTCTGATGATGCCACTTTCAAAAACAGTTCCTCTGACATGTCTTCTTTCTTCCTTAACCGAGGCTTCCCACCCACGGTGGTTGACAGGGCCCTCAACTGTGTCCAGTCCATCTCCTGCGCATCTGCCCTCACTCCTTCCTCTCCCTCCCAGAACCATGATAGGGCCCCCCTTGTCCTCACTTATCACCCCACCAGCCTCCGCATTCAAAGGATCATCCTCCACCATTTCCGCCAACTCCAGCATGATGCCACCACCAAACACATCTTCCCTTCACCCCCCCGGCAGCATTCTGCAGGGATCATTCCCTCCGGGATGCCCTGGTCCACTCCTCCATCACCCCCTACACCTCAGCCCCCTCCCACGGCACCTTCCCATGCAAGAAGGTGTAACACGTACCATTACTTGTACCTCCTCACCGTCCAAGTGCCCAAACACTCCTTTCAAGTGAAGCAGCATTCCACTTGCACTTCCCTCAATTTAGTCTACTGCATTCGTTGCTCCCAATGCGGTCTCCTCTACACTGGAGAGACCAAACGCAGACTGGGTGACCGCTTTGCAGAACACCTTTGGTCTGTCCGCAAGCATGACCTAGACCTCCCTGTCGCTTGCCATTTCAACACACCACCCTGCTCTCATGCCCACGTGTCCTTCCTTGGCCTGCTGCAATGTTCCAATGAAGCTCAATGCAAACTGGAGGAACAGCACCTCATCTTCTGACTAGGCACTCTACAGCCTTCCGGAATTAACATTGAGTTCATCAACTTCAGATAATGAACTCTCTCCTCCATCCCCACCCCTTTCTGATCCCCCCTTTTCCAATAATTTATAATTTTTAAAATATATTTTTCTTTTCCCATCTATTTTTAAATCTATTTCGATCTATCATTTTATCTTCACCTTTTCGCCCATTTCAATCCCTTCCCCCCCAACCCAACCCCCACTAGGGCCATCTGTCACTTGCTTGTCCTGCTTTCTACCCTTAATGTCACCATTAGCACATTCCTTTAATAATATCACCACAGTCAACACCCCTTTGCCCTTTTGCCTATGACATCTTTGGCAATATCATCTTTGCTTCCACCTATCACTGGCCCTCTATCCAGCTCCACCTATCCCACCCCCCTCAACCAGCTTATATTTCACCACATTTCTATATTTCCGAGTTCTGAAGAAGAGTCATATGGACTTGAAACGTTAACTGTCTTCCTCTCTGCAGATGCTGTCAGGCCTGCTGAGTTTTTCCAGGTATTTTTATTTTTGTTTCAGATTTCCAGCATCCACAGTATTTTGCTTTTACCTTCAATTACTTTGTTTGTCAGTCTTTGAAATGTTGCAGATTCATTTTCCATACCAAACAGCATGACTTTAAACTGATATAGCTCATCTAGCGTCACAAAAGCCGATATCTCCTTTGCTCTCTCTGATAATGGTACTTGCCAATACCCTCTCAGCAAGTTAATCTTTGTGATAGACTTTGATTGTCCCACTTTATCAATGCAATCCTCCAAATACGATATGAATCTGCTTTTATCACTGCATTCACCTTTCGATAATCCACACACAGTCTTTGTGTCCCATCCAGATTTGGTACCATCACAATAGGCAAACTCCAGTTACTACAACTAGAGTCAATGATATCATTTTGAAGCATGAATTCGATTTCTCTCTCTACTTCTGATAACTTTGCCGGATTTAATCTATAAGGATGTAGCCTTATCGAAGATGAAACTTCTACACACACATCATGTACAGCTAAATTTGTCCTCCCCAGCTTATTCCCACAAATAGTTTTGTATGATTGCAATAGCTTCTTCAAATCACTATGACACTTGCCTGAAAGGTAACTCAATATTACATTTAAATTTTCAAGTGCCCCCTCATTATCCAATTTGACTAGAGGAAAATCAATTTCAGAATCCTTCATTTTTACCTCTTTCTCATTATCTAGCACCACTAATACCTCCTTTTTGTCCTCTTCCCTGTCAAAACACTTTTTAAGCCTATTTACATGATACAACCTCTGCTTCTTTCTTCTATCTGGAGTATTTATTTAAACATTTACTTCATTCAGTCTCTTTTCCATCCTGTAATGTCCACTAAACCTTGCCTTTAATGAGTCACCCAGTACTGGTAACAAAGCTAGCATTTTTTCCCCAGCAACAAAACTATGAGCTGTAGCTTTCCTGTCAGCCTTCACTTACATCACTTGCTGTGATATCTTTAAATGTTCCTGAGCTAACTCACATGCTCTTGTTCAATCTTTCTCTGAAGTTTGATACATAATCCAGGAGAGTAATTTCCAAATTTTGACCCACCAATTTCTCATGAATCAATTTCAGTGGTCCCCTTACTTCATGGCCTTAGATTCATTCGAAAGGACTAAATCCAGTTGATGCATTAGGAGCATCCCAAATAATAGATAACAAGAATGGAATCCCCCTATCTCAATCCTATGGCTAGTCCTGACTTTACGTCCTCATCATAGTTTTTAAAGTTTGATGCCGTCTTTCCAAAGCCCCTTATGATTCAGGATGATAGGCTGTTGACTTAAACTGTTTTATCCTCAAACTGTTCATTACTTCTGTAAACAGCTGTGACATGAAGTTCAAACCCTCCTTTAATTGTATTTGTTTCAGTAAACCATATGTTGTAAAAAAAATTAGTCAACTCTTCCACAATTTTCCTTGTTGCAATATTTCTTAAAGGTATTGCTTCAGGAAACCTTTTAGACATGTCTATTAATTTCAGTAAGTACTGATTTCCACTTTTACTCTTAGGGAGGGGTCCCACACAATCAATCATGACACTAGTAAAAGGTTCTTCAAATGCTGGAATCGGAGTTAAAGATGCTGGCTTAATCACTGCTTGAGGTTTCCCTTTCACCAGACATGTTCCACAGAATTTGACTACATCTCTATGCAATCCAGGCCACGAGAACTGTTTTTGTATTTTCTAATTCCTATTTTGTCTTTCTAATTCCTAAATGTTCCCCACAATGGGAATTTCATGAGCTATTCTCGGGATCTCATTTCTATATCCAAATGATATAACAATCTGATGTACTTCTCTTTAGTTTTCATTTGCTGAAGCATGAAATGGTTGTCCCTTTCTCATTAAAAGACTACCCTTAAGGTAAGAACATTCTGGAATATATTCTGCCTCTGTTTTTGAGTAAGCTGTTTGATATACCTGTCTTATTTGCATGCTCTTTTTATGTAACTCTACCAACTACCTTGAGCTAAATACCTCAACTGCATTATCCTCCATTCTTTCTTCCTGAACAATCTTATCAAAAACAGTGTTTTCTAAATGGATTTCAACACCTTCTCCCTGCCTTCTAATTTCCTGTTCTTCCTGTTTCAACCTGTGAGCCTGTGATCTTGTTAACACACAATCTGGAAACAATCCAGGATGCTCCTTCTGCAACACTTCAGTTGTAAACGCTTCTACAGACTACAAACACTTCAACTACCATAGGCATTACCAACATCCGTGACCCAGCTATATCATTACCTAAAATAAATTGAACCCCTGCAATGGGCAATTTTTCTACTACTCCAACAATCACCTCACCTGTTTTCCATTTACTCTTTAAATTTACCTTCCACAATGGAATAGGTTTAACATTTCCATGAACCCCACTTATTATCACCTGTTCCTACAATACTCCCTCTGAACAACAAATATCACTATCCCACAATATTAAGGATTGTGTCTTTTAAAATTTTAACATCTTTACCTGCTCCACCCTGTACACATGGAAACACTTACCCTTCACAGACAAAATCTTTAAACATTTCTGCAACCTGCTCCTCAGAACTCCTTTGGGTGAATAGTGAACACATTCCCACTTCTTTATCTATTGCTGATTCTTCCCGTTTTACCTGTACACAAACCACTGGTTTTTCCTGTGCCTGAACCTCAGAACCCACAGTACTTTTACTTCCAGAACTTTTCTGCATCCCAATAATCCCAATGGATTTTCCCTGTAATTTCCTGTAACACACTGACTTCACGTGTCCAACTTTATTACAATGAAAACACCTCAATATTTGAGTGTCACTTCTACCCTTAGCACCTTTTTTAGCTGAGAAAAGACACCCTGGGAATTTCCAAATAATCCTTCTCTATGCTGACTACCCACCTTTCTTTCACCTTCCCACTTTCTATCCTTCTCAGATTTAAAAGGGTCACCAAATAAATGTTTAGATCTATGAGCTAATTCATAACCATCAGCTATCTCTGCTGCTTGCCTTACCGTTCTAGCTCTCTGTTCCTTCACATGAGTTCTCACTACCAAAGGAATTGAATCTTAAAATTGTTCCAAAAGATTTACTTCTCTAAGAGCTGCAAATGTTGTCTCTATGGGCAGGATTTTTAGGTTTGCGTGTGGGCCTAGGAGCAGCCAGGGAACGGGCTGCCACCCACAATCATCCCCCAACCGCAATTTTATGCCAACTAATGGCCATCCAGCATGAAGGTATGATCAGAGCTGCCTGGGTTAGGGGCTGGAGGAGGGGGTGAGCACTGAAGTCAGCGCGGGAGCGGGGGAGCACTCACAGAAAGCTCCCTACCTCAGGGAGCTGAAGACTTCAAAAGTATCAAATAAACAAAGATTTTTAAAGTCCAGAAAAAACTGTGCACGCAATACAAGCAGTCACCTGAGCATAGACATTATAAAAATTCTGTGCAAAGATTTTTATTTTTTTTAATTTAATAACAGAAACCTCATCCTGCCCTTGGATGGGGTTCCCTGAAAAATGCAAAGGCCGATTCGCCCGCTCACCAACCGTAACATTGGATGGGCAGTGAAAAATCCCAGTTAATTGTGCCGTTAATAGGCTTAATAGCTGTCTTAATTGTTGGCGGGTGCACTTCTGAGTTTAGCGCTTGCCCAACGTCATCACGCACTATTTTATGCTTGAGTGGGTCTGGCACATACCCTGCCCGTTCACCGAAAAATTCTGGCCCATCTTTAATGCCTGTATTTACCGGTCAAAATGACTTTGCTTTACTCTCTCAAACTCAGTATAAGTTTGCCCAGGCTGTTTTCTTATATTCCTAAATTTTTGCTTGTATGCTTCAGGAACCAACTCATATGGCACTAAATGATTTGTTCATTTGGAGAGCTGGTGCAGACAATGGGCTGAATAGCCCCCTTCAGCATTGTAATAATTCTGTGATTCTGTGAATTGTCCACCTGAATCAGAAGGATGTCTCACTAAATTATTTTCATTATTGCATTTATTTATTGTATTATTATTTAGTGAGCCTTCTGAGCTGCTCTGGTAAAGGCCCTGGAAAAATTGGTGGCAAGTGGGATTGGTGCGAGAATGGGCCAATGTGCAGCTCTCTGGCTTTAAGGCTGCTCCCATCCCGTTCCTGCTCAGCTGTCTGAATTAATATTATTATATTTCTCTTACTATTTCTGTCTCGCCATTTTTGTACCTCTCTTTGTCCTTCTATCTCTTACTTTGTTATTCATAGAAGATATATGTTTTATAACTTGTAATACATAGATTAAACATAGATTGAACCCTCTATATATACACAAAGACACACACATACACATTCAATTAATCTGCATTCAGCTAATAGTCATAACTGTATGCAAAAATATCACATCCAGTGTAAATCTTTTGGGGAAGACTCAGCTATTTAAATAAAATCTTTAATAATGTACTTGGGACACGTAAAAGCCAATTCAACTAATAAGTTTAAGCATGCCATTATGAAACATGCAACTTTTTACATTTGTTTGGAAATCTTTGTGTAGTTCCGAAGAAGAGTCATACGGACTTGAAACGTTAACTTCATTTCTTTCTTCACAGATGCTGCCAGACCTACTGAGTTTTTTCAGCACTTTCTGTTGGTATTTCTGATTTTTTCATTTTGTTTACTTTGGATATTTCATTTACTGAGAGAAAAATATAGCAGATGAATTCTTTTTGAGCATTTTGAGTGATTTGTGGTGAAAGAATAACACCGCACCATATGTTCGTGTTTCAGGGAGGTGTGACGGGTAAATTTTAAGACTAACATTGGAACTCCACTGTCCACTGGGATTCCAGGAAATCATAAAGGGTAAGTGTACCAGATAAGTGAAAACATTTTTGAATTGAATTTTCAATAGAAAATGTTTACATAGCGGTTTCATTGGGGTGCACAAGCTATATAAGAATTTTAATATATTAGAGATTATTATAATGCATTTCTTAAGGCCTAGAGTCTATCAAAATACTGGTGATTGTGCCTAACTGATGGGAGCCAATTGCTGATCTGATTCTCTGGGGATCAGGATTCCAATCCAAACAAATTCTGTCGGCCCTACTGCTTCATTAGTTGAGTCAACATCAGAATAAGTTCCCTGGCTTCAATACCTTTTGCGATTCAGGCACTTGGAACATTCCACAATAATGGAGGAACCTTCTTGGGAAAACTAGTAATTTCCTAGTCATTGAGTTTTAATGTTTAGCTCTTCATGAGCTGTTGCTTTTGGCCATTCCTGGACTATTGGTTTCTGGTGAATGAATAAGTCAAATTCTGTTTTTATTATGGGATTTTAGAATCTTTACTGATGTTTTGGGATCACACATTATTCTCACACCCACTGTTCCCTAAAAAAAGAAAATCAGTGGCCTTGGTCATCTTACATTTATTATTCTCATAATCTTAGCCGCTATATAATTGCAAATGCCAATTTATAGCTTAAAAATGCCAGTATGGAATGTGAAATGCAGCAATTTATAAAATTTGCCATGGCCAAATAATTGATTTGCTGATAGTGCCAATGCATTACTGTACCCCCCATTGACTGACACTTGTGGAAAACAAGACTCCATGTCAGCGTAACTTTCAAAAACTCACCCATACACAAATCATGGTTGGTTCAGGGTTCAGGGCAGCCATTTCCAGTGTTATAAAAAAGAGCACCCACCTGCTGTCATGCACTTCACTGCAAACATTTGCCAGACATCTTCCTATTAGTTCACGGACATTTTGGTAGAATTGCAGTAGCAGGAAATCTTTCAGTAACCCTAAGGGTGTATATTGGAAACATCCCTTTTTGAAAATAAGAATCCTTTAAGCAATTGCATCCTGGCTAGAGGAAGAGAAGCATCAGCAACAGATGAAATGAGCACGTGGAGCTGTAATGCAGGGAGACCTAAGAGGACTTACAGACTCCACTTCACAGAAGAGAAGAGCATAAGGACATTGTGCTTCTCCAGGGAGATATATGTCATCTTCTACAACAAAGGCTGTAGCTCCCTGCCACAGTTGGCAGCCAAGATTTCTACAGCCCTCAACATCTCATTGCATTTAAAATAAAAAGAAGAGGAATTTTAATTAAAGCAATCAAATGCAAAGAGGATCAGATCACTGGTCTGGATGATTTGCATTCATGCATTTTTACAAAATCTAAAGAGATAGCAGAAGCATTATTAGAGATAGTCAATAATCCTTAAACAAAAAGTGCAGAATGGAGAACAGGCGGAAAGCTAACACTCTATCTATATTTAAGAAGGGAAATAGAATATGCCTAAGGAACTATGGACTATATCTATGGAAGTAAATAGAGGGCTTTGAAATGTGGATGCCAAAACATATGCTAAATATTCCATATAAGGACCTTAAAAGCAATGAAGAGGTGCTTGAAATTGCAAGAACAACAAGAACTCTAAAAAGTAACATCCAGAAAAGTAAATGTCAGTATTTTTGCCATTTGATCAGAGCTGAAAAGTTGTAGAGGTCTCTTCAAGAGGGCAAAGTGGAGGGCAGAAGACAGAGGAGTCGACCTAGGCATAGTTGGATGTTGGGTGTCACAGATTGGCTGCACACAAGCTACAGTGGATGTGTGAGGATGGCGCAAGACAGATGAGCTTGACAAACCCTTCTGCTAGGGGTAGCTACTGGCAACAGCAGCAACAATAGCCTAATGAATAATATCAGAGTATGCAGAGTCAGGGGACAAGTAGCAGAACGGATAGCAAGCTGGATGCAAGACAGAAAATAGAGAGTAGAGGTAAAGGCTAGCTATTCAAAGTGGCAGAAGACGAAAAGTGGGATCCCACAAAGATCAATTCTGGGAACACTGCGGGTTTACAGTTCATATTAATGATTTAGACTTTGAAATCAAGACACAATTTCTAAATTTGCAGATGACACCAAATTAGTGTGGGGATGGGGTGATATTTAATACTGAGGAGGACTTCAACAAATTATAAGAAGATACTCATAAGCTTCCAGACTGGGCAGATAATTGGAAAATGAATCTCAACACAGGTATGGTATTATATTTTGGTAAGAAAAATTATGAGGTCACATATTACTTGTGTTATGATCCAGTTAGGGATTGTTAACACAAGTAGAAATCTGAACATTTCCTTTTAACTAATAGAACAATGCCACAAGATTTCACTATTTTTTTAACAAAACATAAACTTTCTTGTACATAGAACAAATTAAACAAAGCAAATGCGAGCAAGTTAACATATAGCTTATAACCAAGTATGCTATGCACTCAGGTTTACTTCTTACTTCCTCCAAGAACTGCCTTATAAGACATCAATCTTCTGTAGGGACCACTTATAAGTATGCCATAGACATCTGGAGAATTTTCCTCAGCACCAGCTATTCTCAGAGGTAAAACTTTCATTTACCCTCTGTTGAATGTGGAGGCCTCAGTCCTCTGTTCTGGTTACTTTTCCAGTTCCTTGTTCTGGTTACCTTTCCATTACTTCCAAGCTAATCTGCTGGCTTTTGCAATAAGGCACTGTGAGGCCCACTGTAGATTATCCCATTAGCTTCAAACTAGGCAATCTTCCAGCTTCTGATCCCTCACAAAATTCAAACTGAGATTAAGCCTCACCCACTTTTCATGTGGTCAATGATAAAGTTAATGTTTTACTTTTGGCTAACTTTTCTCAGTGAATTGCAAACCACATGAGGTCCAAGCTGCAACTAGAAACCTCCCCCAGGAAACACCCAGATAAATTGAAACCAAAGAGCCTTCCTGAGCTCCACCTGTCTCCATGATGATGTAATTGGCTCTAAGTTATCCTCAAACCAACCTTTAAGCTAATTATCTTTCAATTACAATTTCTTCAGCTAAGTAAGCTCACCTGCTGTTTTGTAGCTCTATATCCTCTATTCTGACTCTATTAAACAAACATGGGTTAGCTTTCATTCCAACCTATCTGGCGCAGCTCTGTTCTTGCCCCATCAAAGTCAGCTCTCATCCAATTAATTATTCTTACTCTGGATTGCCTATCGTCTTTTTCTACCATCGTCCTAAACCTTACGACACAATGATCACTGTCTCCTAAATGTTCTGCCACTGACACTTGATCTACTTGGCCCATCTAATTTTCCAAGAACCAGGTCCAACAGTGCATCTTTTTTTGTTGGATTGGACACATACTGCTGTAGAAAATTTTCCTGAACACAATCTAGAACTTTTGCCCCTCTCTGCTCTTTACACTACCACTGTCCCAGTCTACATTTGGGTAATTAAAGCCCCCCCATTATATCTACTCTATAATGCTTGCATCTGCCTGCAATTTCCCTGCAGATTTGTTCTTCTACGTCCTTCTCATTAGTTGGTGGTCTATAGACTACACCAAGTAATATAATTGCACCCTTTTTGTTCCTTAGCTCTAGCCAAACTTTATTTTGTCCTTGAACCCTCTGGGGCATCCTCTTTCTCCAGCACTACAATGCTTTCCTTAACCATACTGCCACCCCTCCTCCTTTCCTATCTTTTCTGAACACCTTTTACCCAGGAATATTTAACACTCAGTCCTGCCCTTCCTTCAGCCATGTCCCTGTTATCGTCACAACATCATATTTTCACATGGCAATCTGCGCCTGTAACTCCCCAATCTTATTTATTGTGCTCTGTGGATTCACATACATGCATAGTAACCCTGATTTAGATTTTGTTACTTTCTCGCACACTCCGGCTCCATCTATTAATTTACTATTCTCTAGTTCCAGTGTTATCTGTCTTTCCCAGTATTTTGTGCACCCTGGTATTCCTCTTTAATATTCTCTCCTGGTTCCCTGCCGAGTTAGTTTAAAGCCTTCCCAACAGCACTAGCAATCCGCCCACAAGGAACCAGGCCCAGCTTTGTTCAGGTGCAATCCATCCAGCTTGTACAGGTGCCATCTTCCCCAGAGCCAGTCCCAGTATCCCAGGAATCTAAAGCCCTACCTCCTGCACCATCTTTCTAGCCACACATTCATCTGCCTTATCCTCCTATTTCTGTACTCACTGGTGGTGGCACCAGGAATAATCTGGAGATTACTACATTTGGAGTCCTGCTTGCTAATTTTCTACATAGCTCCCTAAATTCTGATCGCAGAACCACATCCCCCTTCCCACCTAAATCATTGATACCAATGTGGACCATGACCTCTGGTTGTTCGCCTTCCCCCCAGAAGAATGTCCTGCAGCTGCTCTGTGACATCCCTGACCCTGGCAGCAGGGAGGCAACATACCATCCTGGAGTCACGTCACCAGCTAAGGAAATGCCTGTCTGTTCCCCTAACCAATTAATCCCCTATCACTATTGCTTTTCCATTCTTCTTCCTCCCCTCCTGTACAGCCGAACTGCTCATGATGCCACAAACTTGGCTGTGACTGCACTCCTCTGAAGAACCATTGCCCTCACCAGCTTCCAAAATGGAAAACTGATTGGTGAGCGGGAACCCAGGGTACTCCTGCACTACCTGCTTACTTCTCTTGGACTGCCAGGTGGTCACCCATTCCCTCTCTATCTCCAGGCCTTTAAGCTGCGGTGTGACCACCTCTCTGAATGTGCTATCCATGTAGCTCTCAGCCTCGCGGATGTGCCACAGTGACTCCAGCTGCCGGTCGAGCTCTGAATCTCAGAGCTCAAGTTTCTGCAGCTGGCAGCACTTATTGCACATGTGATCATCTAGGACATCGGCAATGTCCATGACTTTGCACATGTTACAGGACACACATTGCACTCAACTGAGCTGCCCTGCCATTTCTTAACACTACTTCCCTAACATTAATTTTATTCTACTTTGGATTATTTATATTACTTTATTATATTGGCCCTAAATTTTCCTTATTCCTGGTGCTTCTCAGTTAAATCCAAGTATAGCTACTTGTTTAAAAGTATTACACTTTTCTAATTTACTCACCAGGTCCTACTTACCAAGACTGCTACTCTTCTTTCTGAGGAAAGGTAGAAAAGGAAAGGACCACCTCCTCCCTCCTCACCAAACTCCCTCAGTCACCTCCGCTCTCGAACTCTCTGCGCTTCTCGTGCTGTTTTTATAGCTCCTCTGCTCTCCCTTAGTGATGCTGACTGCCTGGCTTGGGGTTGTTCTTTTGCACTTTCCTCATGGATCTGGGAAGGAGAGGAAGGGGTGAGAAAAGTGGTGTGGGAGATGGGTTGGACACGGTTGAGGGGGAACACTCCATTCAGGAAAAAGAAGACATGTCAGAAGCACCTTTTTAGAAGGTAGCATCGTCGGGAAAGATGCGACGGAAGTGGAGGAACTGGGAGAATGGTGTGGAGTCCTTACCGGAAGCAGGGTGTGAGAAGATGTAGTCGAGGTAGGTGTAGGGGTCAGTGGGCTTGTAATGAATATTATTGGACAATCCATCACCAGAAATGGAGACAGAGAGGTCAAGGACAGGGATAGCCTTGATATCTTCTGTGCAGTCAATAGCTTTCTTCTTCATTATCAACCATGCAGCCAATTTTTGGATTATTTGCAAACTTCTTCATCAGAGCCCTACAATCATTGGTATATATCACAAAAAGCAAGGAGCCTAGTATTAAGCTCTGTGGGGCCACTGGAGACAGCCGTCCAATCACAAAAGCACCAACCGACTAGTATCCTCCCTGCCTCTAAGCCAATTTTGGATCGAGCTTGCCATTTGTCCTTGGATCCCATGGGCCTTTACTTTCATGACCAGACTGCCACGTGAGACTTATCAAAAGCCTTGCTAAAATCTGTATAAACCATATTAAATGCAGTAGCCTCATCGACCCTTCTTGTTACCATCTCAAAACATTCAATCATGTTGGCCAGTCAGGACCTTCCCTTAATAATGTTGTCTTTGAGTAATCCACGACTTCCTTAAAAAAAAATTTATCCTGTACTTCATAGTTTTTTTCCAATAGATTTTCCACCACTGAGGTTAGGCTGACTGACTTGTAATCACTTGGTCTATCCCTTTCTCCCTTTTTAAACAATGTTACAATGTAAGTTATCCTCTGGCACCATGGGCTGAATTTTGCCGTCGGTGAGCAGGGGGCGGGGCCTGCTCGCCGACGCACAAACTAACGCGGGATGATGTCGGGGGCACCCCTAAAGTCATCCCGCCCCGTTTAAATTTTCAGGAAGGCAGGGGCGCAGCAAAATCAGTTGCGGGCTCGCCGACCTGTCAATGGCCAATTGAGGCCATTGACAGGATCATTAAAACAATTAAAGGATCTGCCCATCCAACCTTAAGGTTGGCGGGCAGGCCAGAAGCCCCAGTGGGGAATAGAAAAAACATGAAACCTCATCTACTGGCGGAATGAGGTTTCATATAGGCATTTAAAAAGTTTAATAAAGTTTTAGAGAAATTTATTAACATGTCCTGTCTCCTGTGACATTGTCACATGAGGGGGACATGTTAAGGAATTTTTTTTCTATTTTTAATATTTGTACAACTTTCAGCGATCTCCCTGAGGCAGCACTTAGCCTCAGGGAGATGTGCGCTCTTTCGTGTGCATGCGTGAAAGAGCGCATTCTCTCATTTGGGGAATCACCCCCGCCTGCACAGGAAGTGCATAGCGCTTCCCGCCGGGTGTCACGCTGGGCGGGCCTTAATTGGCCCGACCACTAAAAATGGTGGTGGGTCCCGTTTCTCTGGCAGGGATCGGCTCCCCGCCCGCCCAGTAGGCAGAAAATTCTGCCCCATGTCTGTAGCCAGAGAAGATTGGAAAACAATGATCAGTGCCTCTGTTATTTCTCCCCTTGCTTGTCTTAGCAGCCTAGGATATATTTTGTTCAAATCTGAAGATCTATCCACTTTCAAAGATATTGAAACCCTTAATACTTCCTCTCTCAGCACATTAATTTCATCCAATATTTCACACACCTCCTTTCTGATTGCAATGTCTGTATCCCTTTCATGAAAAAGGTTTTGCTAGAATAAACACAGAAGAGTGTTTCAACTTGCAGGGAAGTACAAAACCAAGGGTTATCAATATAAGACAGAACATTTAGAATAAGCTTCCTTACCTTAAGACTATATATCTCCCTACCATAGGCAGTCACTGAGGTGCATAGTAGAGGTAGTGGAGACAATATAGGTGAAGGACGGAGAAAGGAATAGAGAGTTATGCTGCTAGAATTAGCTGAGGAAGGTTGAGAGGAAGTTCACGCAAGCAATAAACATGGGCTGGTTGGGCCAAATGACCTGTTTCCACGCTTTATATTTTATGGAAGTCTACGCAATTTTTGCCTCCATCTCCTTTCAGGTGGCAACAGGGGATACAAGCAGAATCAGTCAGTATGCTGTTTATGCTTGCATTAAGCAGGTAACTGGCAATCATTTCATCACATTGCCCAAGGATACCTGATAATCGCAGGCATTCCAAGGCATCGTTAACTTTATACTCATCACAATGCAGGCTCCTGCAAATAAATCTGCTGCCTTGATAAATTGCAATAGCTTTCCATGAGGGAATTCCTGACATGTCATCAATTGTGCAATATGCAACTTTGTGCTTTCTTGATAGTTCTTATGATGTTTTAATTTAGAGGTAATTATTGATTCCCCCTCTCCACTCTTTGCCTTTGCATAGGAAGTGAGACATTGGCTGCTTGGGGACATTTGCACACTTGGTCTCATGACTCTGTTCAGAAACCCCTGCTTGCCGGCTGAACTGCACTGCAGCCAGATCTACCAGTTGACTACAAGCCTCAAAATACATTATAGAATCATAGAGTGATATAGCACAGAAGGAGGCCATTCGGCCATGGTGCCTGTGCTTGCTCTTTGGTAGACCTGTCCAATTATACCCACTCTCTCTTTCCACTTGACCTGTTACTTTCTTCTCTTCAAGTATTTATCCAATTCTCTTTTGAATGTTACTAGTGAATCTGCTTTCACCATCCCTTTAAACAGTGCATTCCAGATCACAACAATTCGCTCTGTCAAGAGATGTTTCCTCAAGTCATCTCTGGTTCTTTGCCAAACATCTTAAATCTCTATCCTCTGGTTACTAACACTTCTGCTATTGGAAATTGTTGCTTTTAATTACTACATTAAAACCACTTATGATGTTAACATCTCTTTCAAACCTCCTCTTAACCTTCTCCGTTCGAAGGAAAATGATCCCAGTTTTTTCCAGCCTCTCCACATAACAAAATTCCCTCAACCTTGGTACCATTCCGTAAATCTCTCTAAGGCCTTGACATCTTGCCTAACTATGATGTCCAGTTGAAGTCTAGTCAGTGTTTTATTATGGTTCAGCATAACTTCCTAATTCTTTTATATGTGCTTTTTTAGCAGCCTCTTCAACCTCTTCAGCTGCCTTCAAAGATTTCAAAGATTTGTACTCAATGTCTGATTTTTCCCGGCACCATGATGGTGAGCTTGGAGGTGATGGTAGTGGAGAAAAAAGAAAATTGATTTGTGGGGGTGTGCTCCCCAATGTGTTCCTGCCACTGGGGTCACTTCCCAAGGATGGTGGGGAATCCACAGAGACAGGCAGCTAATTAAGCTGATTATGGATTAATGAGGTCCAATTTTGTGGGCATGCAGTCATCTTGTTGCTCTCCACGGAGGCAGTCTCTCTGCAGCAGGAGGCTCTAAGTCCCAAAGAGGAGGGCACTGGTAGGAAAGGCTTCACTTCTGGTCTGAACAATGCATCCAGAGGGGCTTCTCCTTTGCTTCAAGTGGCCAAGCGGCTTCCCCCTAATAACTTGAATTTAAATATATACCTCACAGGGCGCTTCCATGTTGAGGTACCTTCGTAGTCTCTGACCTGCCTCAGCAGTGTCCACATCCCCTCTTGGGACTGCCCAGGCTCCAGAGCTGCTGGCAGTTTTTTTGGATCAGCAGCATTGAGAGTCCACCTGCCACCCTTAATAAAATGGTGAGAATGACCAATTAGGAGGCTACCTCTGGGAAGATTGCATTGTTGGGTCTGTGGCTGGCAAGCGTGAGCTCGGGATCTGCATTTGGCCCCAACATTGGGGGTCCAGAGACCATGGGAAAATCCAGCCCATTATGGCTCTATTTATAAAACCCAGGGTCCCATCTGCTTTATGAACTGCTCCCTTAATCAGTCCTGCTACCTTCAGAGATTTGTGTACATATACCCCCAGGTTTGTTTGTTTCTGAACCCACTCTAATTAATTAATATTGTAGCATTCAGCTCATATTGCTTCTCCTTATCCCTCCAGCCAAATTTATAATTTCACGCTTCTCTGCATTAAGTTTCAACTGCCATGGACTGAATAATATGTTCCCACCCGACACAGAAATGATCCATGCTGACCTGCCCTGCAGCCATAAAGCTCTGTGGGGTGGACTAATGACAGCCGAGTGGGATTTCTACCCTTCATTTGGCATGGGTAGAAGGGAGGGGGCTTTACCTAAGTGGGGGCTGCCCCACGATGGGCAAAGGGCAGCCCCTGAAGAGCACCCTCCCCCTTCCTCCCTGCTCTTTACGCACTTGAGTTAAAAATTGTGCTTCCTGCTCCCACCCTGCTGCCCACGCCAAACATTTTATGGAGTGGGCAGCATTTTATCAGGGTCAACTGGCTTGATTACAGGCCTCATTGACCCTTAGTTATTCATTTAAATATAGTGGGTTCGGTGCCCTCCCCCCCACCCCTGTATTATAGTGGTGAGTTCAGGGGTGGGCGGAAAGGTGATGGGATGGACGTCAACCATACTTTATACACCCCTCCATGGGAAACATGCCCACTGGGGGCACATAAGATCCAGCCCCATGTGTCTGCAAAATTTACTAGTCTGTCAATGTTCTTCTGAAGTCCGTTACGATCCTAATCTTTGTTTACTATGGGCAGCCCCGCCTGCTCCCGCTGAGCCCACCCGCCATATGAAAAATCTTGCCCTATATTTCTGAATTTCATATTGTCTGCAAGCTTTGAAAAAATGGGAAGCAAGGAAATGCCAGTAACTTTGAATGAATATTTTGCATCCGTCTTCATGGTAGAAGACACAAAAGCATCCCGAGAATAGTTGAACAACAAGGCTCAAAAGGGTGAGAAGAACTTAAAACAATCATTATCACCATAGAAAAAGTACTCAAAAAACTAAAGAACTAAAGGCTGCCAAGTCCTCTGGACCTGCTGGCCTGCATGTTAAAGTCTAAAACAAGTGCCTGAAAGATAGTAGATGCACTGGTTGTAATCTTCCAGAAGTCCCTAGATTCTGGAAAAGACCCGGTGGATTGGAAAATAGCAAATGTAACTCCTCTATTCAAGAGAGGAGGGAGACAGAAAGTAGGAAACTACACCACGGTTAGCTGAAGGTCTGAAATTGGGAAAATGCTGGAATCCATTATTAAGGGAGCGGAAGCGGGACATGTAGAAAATCTTAATACAATCAAGCAAAGTCAAATTGGTTTCATGAAAGGGACATTTCTTTCTAAAATTCATTAGCGTTCTTTGAGGATGTAACAAATAAGGTGGATAGAGGGGAACCAGTAGTGTAGTGTATTTGGATTTCCAAAAGCATTTGATAAGGTACCAGCATAAAAGGTAACGCACAGGATAAGAACTCATATATTAGTATGGATGGAGGATTGGCTAACTAACAGGAAACATAGGGTCAGGATAATTGCGTTATTTTCAGGTTGGTAAATTGTAACCAGTGGAGTGCCACAGTGATCAGTGTTGAGGCCTCAACTATTTACAATCTGTATAAAAGTAAATAACTTGTATGAAGGGACTGAGTGTACTGTAGTCAAATCTGCTGATGATACAAAGCGGTAGCAAGTTGTAAAGAGGACACAAAGAGTCTGCAAAGGGATATAGAAGGTTAAGTGATTTGCAGATTGAGTATATTGTGGGAAAATATGAAGTTGTCCATTTTGGCATGAAGAATAGAAAAAAAAGAATATTAATTAAATGAAGAAATATTGCAGAGTGCTGCCATACAGAGAGATCTGGATGTGCTCATAAGTGAATCACAAAAGCTAGCATGGAAGTACAGCATGTAATTAGGAAGGTAAACGGAATGTTGGCCTTTATTGCAAGAGGGTTGGTGTATAAAAGTAGGATGGTGTATAAAAGCAGGTATCTTGCTATAACTGTACAGGACATTGGTGAGACAATACCTGGAGTACCGTGTACAGTTTTGGCCTCCTTGCTTAATTCAGGATATACTTCCATTGGAAGCAGTTCAGAGATTGTTCAGTAGGCTGATTCCTGGGATGAAGGGATTGTCTTATGAAGAAAGGCCGAGCAATTGGAGTTTAGAAGAATAAGAAGTGATCTTATTGAAACACATTCAATTCTGAGGGGACTTGACAGGGGGAATCTAAAACTAAGGGGGACTGTTTCAAATTAAGGGATCTCCCATTTAAGATGGAAATGAGCAGGAATTTCATCACTCAGAGGGTCCTTCATTTTTGGAATTCTCTTCACCAGAGAGCAGTGGAAGCTGAGTCATTGAATTTACTCAAGGTTACGTTGGATAGATTTTTGACAAGGGAGTCAAGATTTATGGGGGCAAGCTGGAAAGTAGAGTTAAGGTCCCAATCAGATAAACCATGATCTTATTGAATAGCAGAGCAGGTTTGAGGGACCAAATGGCCTGCACCTACTCCTATTTCTTATGTTCTTATGTTTCCTAGCCTATATTAGGATAATTAAGGTTCCTTCTTAACACTACTCTGTAATTCTTGCATCTTTCTGTAATTTGCCTGAAAATGTGTCCCTTTGTCTCCAAACTATTTGGTGTCCTCTAATTCTAACCCAATGGTCTCTGTCTTTTACCCCTCAACTACCTCATCCCTCTCCAGTGCTATAATAGTTTCTTCGTCCAAAATTTATCTTCCCTCTCCAGTTTTTCCTTCCCTACCTTTTCAAAATATCTTGTAATCAGGAATATACCATTCCTAATCCTCCTCTTTTAAAAGGATTCTCTTCTCACCACTATATCATAATCCCATGTGGTGACTTGTGTCTGCAGCTCACCACCTTATTTATCATGATCTGATCATTTATATACATACCCAACTTGGACAGAGACACATGTTCTCCCTGTGTGATCCCTTTGATTTCTGAACCTTTCTTTACTCTCATGCTATTTGCCTCTTCCAATCTCCTGTGCACATTTTCCCACCTCTCTAAAGTTCTATCCTGGTGCACTTGCCCCAGTGGACTGCTCAAGCAATGGTTCCATTGTCTGGGCAGGTCTAATGGTTCCACAGCACTAAGGAAAGAAAGGAAAGTGAAGAAAGAAGGGGTGGTAGTGACAGTTTGATCAAAGAAGCTATTTCCTGAGTTATCCTTTCCACTTACTCATGCTCCTACAGTACATCAAAGAAAGAGACTCCATATCATTGTTCAATGTGTGCTACACAACTTTGTTCTGCAACACATGGAGCCGCTATTGGATTAGGGCTTAGAACCAGATGATGAAGATGATGCAAATAACATTGTGGCAAAGAATTTGGGATGGCTCCAATGCAGAAAGCAGCCAGAGCTCTTCCACAGCAGCTGATTGCAGAGCACTTCAGCTGAACAATCCCTGCTCCACTGTATCACTGCCAGTACTTCCAATCAATTACTTCTATCCAAACACCAGGGTTGATTTACTAGTCACTTGATTTTGCACAGTCACCAGCTATTACAAGAATACACTTCATAAAAAGAATGCAAATAGTTTAAAATTTTACTGGTTTACAAAATGTCTGCAAACTAATTATTACTGTCTTGTGATCCTATAATAACTTTCGTAAGTGTTCTCTTAACTATTCTACTACTTTTATGAGGTGTTTACCTCAGAAGAAATAGTTTTCCTGTATCCACGGGCTAAATTTCACTGCAAGGCCTCAGGTTCCTCCATGGGGGCTGGAAGTGGGAGCTGCTACTGATTGACTGGTTGAGATTGACTGGCCACAAGTGATTTTCCAGCTGCCAGCTAATTAAGGGTTGGAAAACATGGGGGGCTGACCACGAATGGAGCGGAGGCAGCATCAGGTCATACTTTGGCAGGTAATGATGCCATATTTAAAGGGCTGCCATCGTTCACTATCATGGGAATTGCAGGGCATCTACAGTAGGAAAGGAAATTGGCAGAGAAAAAGGAAGTAGGTAGCTTTTCAGGTTGGGCTTCAGCAGGCTGGGCTGGCTGGTTGAGTGGCACCAGCAAGGGCACTGCTGGAGAGGCTGACAGGTAAGCAAGTATGTCTTCCTAAGATCAGGCAGCAGTTCTTCTGATGTGATGTACTTGTAACTTCAGCTGCTGTAAATCACTATCACCTCAAGCAGGGTTGATGTAGTAGCCCTATGACCTGTATTCAGTCTACAGCAACAAATGGTAGGTGTCAGACATGTATACATCTCGTCCTAGTTAATATTAGGTGGAATTTTCCCTGAATTGCACAAGGTACGATGGCAGGCGTGAATAAAGACGTTTTTCCCGCTGGCTGCAAGGGTGGATTTTTGTGCTATCTCATCCACTTCCCACCTAATTAATTATGCAGACACGGGAAATATGACATCTCGCTGGTGGGCGGCCTCTTAATCGCCCACCATGCCATTACCTAACCATTTCCTCACTCTGGGTGCCATACCTAAACTGCAGCCGTGCACACAGTTCTCAATTCTTGCAGCCCAGGACTGCTCCAGTGAAGTCATGGCCCCAAAGGCCAAGAAGAGTTCAGTGACTTGGTGGGCCTTTTGGAGACTTGCTATGATGTCTTCCACCCCCACTCTGGCCACAGATGGTCCAGCAATCTCACCACTCCAGCTTGGGAGGCAGTGGCAGTGGTGGTCAGTGCCAATGCTGTACAAAACAGGTTGGCCATGCACTGCAGAAAGTGGATGAATGATCTCATCCATGCAGCCAGGTGTGGCAACCATCTCATCACTCTAAACTCACACACTCAAGCCCATCACACATTCACTGGCATCTCACTTGCTGCCAGCTCAAGGGTCATCACCACCCACTTTCCCTCACACAAACCCTCACATGTCCATCTGGCCTCATCTCCTCTGGAGCCTGCCTCCTCAGCCCTCACCATCTTGAGGCCACTTGCACAAATCAACATGTGCCCCACACACAACCTGGGATACCCCCCTTCCGCAGTACAGCCCTCACCCTGCAGCCTCTTCCCTTGCCTGAGGCCACCTCCCCTTTCCCCAACCAAGCGCTCACCCTGCAGCCGTTGGAAAACCGCCCCTACCTTACAGCTGGGCTGGTAAGTAGAGATCTGCCCACGAGCCTCCTTAAAAGTGATGCGGTGCTGCTGAGGACCACCAGTGCTGCCTGAAGCAAGGTAGGCTAATGAAGCCTGAAGTCTTGAGCGAAGTACATATTGCTAGGTGCACGTTGCTTATGTGTCGTTGTGAAACACGTCAGCGTGCAATCACGCTGATGTGAGCTCATGTTCAGTATTGGGGGATGATTCTAGTGAGCAGGGCTTATACTGAAATGCTAAAGTAATCAAATTAGGTTCCCGGCTTTTGGCGGTGGGAAATGCGGCCCTCCACTGACAGTCAAAGTGGACAATTGCAAACTGGTTTTACGACCACATGAAACTGATTTTTGCGATCTCTCGATATTTTCCACTCCCACCCGCTGTGATGCCCGGTGCAAGCAGGAGCGGAAAATCCCAGCCATTGTTTGTATATGGTCTTATCTTCAACGAAGAACCCACATCGTTGTTGCACCAATCCTTGTCATGTGATTAGTACGTTTATGTCAAATAGGAAAACGTAACATGGCAGAAGCATGGTTTTTGAAGATTTCATTGAGCTGTATACAAACATTAACCCTTCATAAGCAGCTGAGAAGAATTGGTGTGCAATTGAAACAACCATAAAGTACTAACCATGTGACTGTGATTCTGTACCCCTGGAGGAATCCCCAAAACTGTACTTTTGTCTGGAATCACACAACACACCAGCCAGCAAGCACTGGGTCCCGGTAAGACTGTTGAAATTTGGGAGAGCTTAAATAGTATATGTCTACCTGCTACAAAGTCTGCGCAAGAACAGAAACTAAACAGCAGACTCCAGGTAGTCTAGCTTTAAGCTGAATTCCCCAGATGGGAGAGCTCCTTTCACAGATCCACAGGTGACCTCTGTGGGATCTCTCAAACCTCCACCCACAAATGCATCCATGAGGTCACGGATGCCATCTTTGCGAGGGCACACAACTTTACGCATTTCGCCTGGGACCAGGACAGCCAAGATATAAGAGTGATTGCATTTGCCCAGATCTTGGGTTTTCCACAGCGCAGGGTGTGATTGACTGCACTCATGTGGTGCTCAGATCTCCATCACAACACGCAGTGAACTACATCAACAGCATGGGGTTCCATTCACTGAATGTGTAACTGGTGTGCGACCACCAGAAATGCATTCTGTAGGTGTGCGCACAGTTTCCAGGGAGTGTACACGACACTTACATCCTCAGTCGTTCACAGATCCCTGAAGTCTTCCATGGTCCACAGAGGCTGCAGGGATGGCTTCTCAGGGACAAGGGCTACCAGCAGAGGCCGTGGCTGATGGCACCCATCTGGCGGCCTCAGACTGCAGCAGAGCGACGGTATAACAAGGCTCATACTGCAATTTGCAACTTGGTGGAGCAGACCACCGAGAGATGCTGTAAATGAGGTTCTGGTGCTTGGACTGGTCTGCTGGAGCCCTGCAATTCAGGCCACAGAGGGTGCCAAGCATCATTGTTGTCTGCTGCGCCCTTTACAAGCTGGCGCTCCAACGGGGAAAAGAGCTGGCTGAGGAGCAGATGGAGCTGCACGTCTCCTCTGATGAGGAAGATGTTGACGGGGATGAGGCCCCGGCACTGGCTAGACAAGGCAGGCGTGCTCGGGAGGCCCTCATAGCTGCTAGATTTGTGGAGGATGATGAAAACATGCAGTGAGGTGACCCCATTGTTCCTCACATCACATTTGTGAATGTTTGACTTGAGTCTGGCTTATGGCCAGATACCCTCTGTGAGAACGCTCCTGTCATGGAGGTGCAGTGGAGGCCCTAATAGTCACTCGATTGCAGGAACATGATGGCAACATACAGTGAGAACACTCCATAAATCTTCACATGGCCTCTGAGAATGTCTCACTCCTGTCTGGCTGAGGACAGTTCACTTGTGCTCCGTGACCAGGCTCATATCATGGAGACACAGACATGAAAATTTAGAGGCATCTTTTTCTTTGTCCGCCTTCAGCACCTGAGCCCTTCAGGATCTGGAGCACAGCATCAGTGTTCACAGATGCTGAAGAGATGGAGGCCAGCCCCTTCTTAAATGTGCTGAGAGCACACAAAAGAATGATGGAACTCTGTGGTGCCTGCCCACTACATTCTGGCAGCAATGACCAGCTCCGCCGAGGTGCAGGCATCAGTAATGTGTCCAGGGAATGTGAGGCTGGACCATCACTGTGGTCTGAAGGCTGCACAGAGCACAGGGAATAGGCCCTGGACTGAGACACCTGCCTTTATCTTGTGCAGAAAGGTTTCACATCTGAGTAACAAGAGAACTGCTCATCAGAACAAGGAGCCAGAGGGCAGAATTTTTGCCCTCATTGGGCGGGCTCAGCAGGGGCGGGCGGGAGCAGCTCGTCACTGGCCGGCAAGGGCTGAGCAGGGGTCGAGTCCTGTTGGCCGCTGGGTCTAATGGTGACCCGGCGGCTGGTTTAAAAACAGCCCAGGCAGCCCCAGAAAGGCTGCCAGGGAAGGACGTCTGTCTGCCGTTGTAAAGATGGACTCGAGTGTGGCCACAAACACCAGGCAGATGGGCAGGTTAGATGGGCACTAGGCCCCCCCCACCCCCCCGCCCCCATTTTTCTAATGAGTGCCTTGCTGCCCTCCTGGAGGAGGTGGCTGCCAGAAGGGACATCCTTGTCCCTGGAGAAAGGAAGAGGAGGCTACCGCACCTCCCAAGAAGGCAATGGGAGGAGGCGAAGGCGTAGTGGTGTTGTCACTGGACTAGTAATCCAGGGACCCGGGGTGATGCTCTGGGGACCTGGGTCCGAATCCCACCACGTCAGATGGTAGAATTTGAATTCAATAAAAACCTGGAATTAAAAGTCCAATGGTGACCATGAAAGCATTGTCGATTGTTGTAAAAACCCATCTGGTTCACTAATGTCCTTTAGGGAAGGAAATCCGTTGTCCTTACCTGGTCTGGCCTACATGTGACTGAAATCCTAACAAGCCACTCAGTTGCAACAAACTGTTACAAAGACACAAAAAAAAGGAATGAAACTGGATGGATCACCCTGCATTGACCTAGGCACCGGAAATGACAACAGCAATTGCAGCCCTATCGACCCTGCAAAGTCCTCCTGACTAACATCTGGGTGCTAGTGGCAAAATTGGAAGAGCTATCTCACAGGCTAGTCAAGCAACACCCTGACATAGTTATACTCACTGAATCATATCCGACAGATAATGTCCCAGACATCACCATCAACATCCTTGGGTATGTCCTGTCCCACCGGCAGGGCAGACCCAGCAGAGGTGACGGCACAGTGGTATACAGTTGGGAGGGATTTGCCCTGGGAGTCCTCAACATTGACTCATGGCATTAGGTCAAACAGGGGCAAGGAAACCTATGCTTATTATCATGCACCGCCATCCCTCAATTGATGAATCCATGTTGAACATCACTTGGAGGAAGCACTGAGGGTGGAAAGGGCACAGAATGTACTCTAGGTGTGGGACTTCAATGTCCATCACCGAGAGTGGCTCGGTATCATCACTGCTGGCCGAGTCCCAAATGACATAGTTGCTAGAGTGCATCTGCAGCAGGTGGTGAGAGAACCAACAAGAGGGAAAAACATACTTGACCTCATCCTCACCAACCTGCCTGTTGCAGATGCATCTGTCCATGACAGTATTGGTAAGAGTGACCACTGCACAGCCGTTGTGGAGTCAAAGTCCTGCCTTCACACTGAGGTTACCCTCCATTGTGTTGTGTGGCCCTACCACTGTGCTAAATGGGATAGGTTTTGAACAGATCTAGCAACTCAAGACTGGGTAGCCATGAGGTGCTGTGGACCATCAGCAGCAGCAGAATTATACTCGAACACAACCTGTAACCTCATGGCCCGGTATATCCCTCACTCTACCATTACCATCAAGCTAGGGGATCAACCATGGTTCAATGAAGAGTGCAGGGAGGCATGCCAGGAGAAGCATCAGGCATACCTAAAAATGAGGTGTCAACCAGGTGAAACTAAAAAACAGGATTATTTGTGTGCCAAACAGCATAAGCAGCAAGTGATGGACAGATCTAAGTGATCCCACAACCAATGGATCAGATCTAAGCTCTGCAGTCCTGCCACGTCCAGTTGTGAATGGTGGTGGACAATTAAACAACTCACTGGATGAGGTGGCTCCACAAATATCCTCATCCTCAATGATGGCGGAGCCCAACACAGCAGTGCAAAAGATAAGGCTGAAGCATTCACAACAATCTTCAGCCAGAATTGCTGAGTGGATGATCCACCTTGGCCTCCTCCAAGGGTCCCCAGCATCATAGATGCCAGCCTTCAGCCAATTCAATTCACTCCACGTGATATCAAGAAATGGTTGAAGGCACTGGATACTGCAAAGGCTATGGGCCCTGACAATATTCCAGCAATAGTACTGAAGACTTGTGCTCCAGAATTTGCCACGCCCCTAGCCAAGCTTTTCCAGTACAGCTACAACACTGGCATCTACCTGGCTATGTGGAAAATTGCCCAGGTATGTCCTGTACACAAAAAGCAGGACAATTTCAACCCAACCAGTTGCTGCCCTGTTAGTCTGCTCTTGATCATCAATGAAGTAATGGTAGGAGTCATCAACAGTGCTATTAAGTGGCACTTGCTTATCAATATCCTGCTCACTGATGCCCAGTTTGGGTTCCGCCAGGGCCACTCAGCTCCTTACCTTATTACAGCCTTCGTTCAAACATGGACAAAAGAACTGAACTCCCAAGGTGAGGTGAGAGTGACTGCCTTTGACAGCAAGGCAGCATTTGACTGAGTGTGGCATCAAGGAGCTCTAGCAAAACTGGAGTCAATAGGAATCAGGGGAAAACTCTCCACTGGTTGCAGTCATACCTAGCACAAAGGAAGATGGTTGTGATTGTTGGAGGTCAGTCATCTCAGCTCCAGAACATCACTGCAGGAGTTCCTCAGGGTAATGTCCCAGGCCCAACCATCTTCAGCTGCTTCATCAATGAACTTCCTTCCATCAGAAGGTCAGAAGTGGGGATGTTCACTGATGATTGCACAATGTTCAGCACCATTCGCGACTCCTCAGATACTGAAGTCCAAATACAGCAAGACCTGAACAATACCCAGGCTTGGGCTGACAAGCAGCAAGTAACATTCATGCCATGCAAGTATCAGGCAATGACCATCTCCAACAAGAGAGAATCCAACCATCGCCCCTTGATGATCAATGGCATTGCCAACACTGAATCCCCCACTATCAACATCCTGGGGGCTTACCATTGACCAGAAACTGAACTGGACTAGCCATATAAAGACTGTGGTTACAAGAGCAGGTCTTGCAATGAGAAACTCACCTCCTGACTCCCCAAAGCCTGTCCACCATCTACAAGGCACAAGTCAGGGGTGTGACGGAATACTCCCCCAGTTGCCTGGAAGAATGCAGGTCCTACAACAATGAAGAAGCTGGACACCGTCCAGGACAAAGCAGTCCGCTTGATTGGCACCACATCCACAAACATTCACTCCCTCCACCAGCAATGCACAGGAGCAGCAGTCTGTACCACCTAGAAGATGCACTGTAGGAGTTCATCAAGGCTCCATCGACAGCACCTTCCAAACCCCTGGCCACTACCATCTAGAAGGACAAGGGCAGCAGATACATGGGAACACCACCAACTGGAAGTTCCTCACCAAGTCACTCACCATCTTGACTTGGAAATATATCACTGTTCCTTCACTGTCGCTGGGTCAAAATTCTGGAATTCCCTTCCTAACAGCACTGGAGGTATACCTACACCACATGGACTGCAGCGGTTCAAGAAGGCAGCTCACCATCACCTTCTCAAGGGCAACTAGGGATGGGCAATAAATGCTGGCCCAGCCAGCGAAGCCCACATCCCATGAATGAATAAAAAAAAACGGAGGTGGCAGCCCATGTGAGCAGCCATGACATAGTGTGGCACACCTGGATGCGGTGCCGGAAGTGCTTCAATGACCTGCTGTGTTCAGGAAGGGTGAGTACTGTGTAAGCAAAACTGATCAATGTACATAACGTGGAAGAACCAGAAACCATTAATTCCGATGTTTATTCTCAATTTAATGCTAATGTAGGGAAAAAAGAGCCAATCATTGTAATTCTGCAGGTCAATGGAAAACCTTTGATTATGGAAGTGGATACTGATGCATCAACCACTGTAGTAGGGGAGCACACATTCAAATATTTAAAACAAGGGTACTCAACAATTGAATATGGAGCAGACTTCAGCCAAATTGAAAACGTACACTAGTGAAGCCATACAAGTGAAAGTTATTATCACTGTACCTGTTTATTACAAGCACCAGATAGCACAGCTTCCTGTGACTGTAGTGGAAGGTGAAGGACCAAGCCTCCTAGGTTGTAATTGGTTGAGGGAAATTAATCTTGATTGGCCAGTGAGGTTTGAAAATGAAGCAGGAAGTGTTCCTGAGTTGGGAAAGGAACAAGGCAACTTCAGAATGAGCCTGGAGAGCCAAAGGAGCTTAACAGGATACAAAAGGAGAGTGTAGCCATTCAGCATCCTGAGGCAATGATGACTGTCTTAAACAGCACCATGGAAGAACAGCAGGAGAAACTCAAGGTGACTCTGCTGAATTACAAAATTCAAGATGAAGCAAGTGATCTTTGCAAAGAAAAGGAAAACCTGTTGAAAGACCTTCACACACTACAGGGATCCCTCAGGTCAAAGCTTGTACCACTGGAAAATTACAAGGAGATTCAGAATGAATTTAATGTCACTCTGAACAAGCTGAAGAACCAGTTGGCAGAGAAGATGCAGCAATGTTCAAGATTCCAGGAGGAAGCCAAAAGATACAAGAAGGAGGCAGAAGAGCTGAAGAATCAGCTGAGTGAAACAAATGAAGCATCAGAAGGAAAAGTCATGGAACTTTCCAAAATGCAAGTGGGTGATGAAAGCCATGTGTAGCTCAACCCCTGATCTGAACCAAGCTGAGATTTCGCCTGAGAGAAGTCTGGCCGACTGTGAAGTCAAAATGAAGGATGAGACTAAACTCTGCAGTAGACAGAAGGAGACAAGATGGAGGATGATTCAGAAAAGACAATAGGTGGCATTGTCCCAGATTTGCACTAAATGCGGTAGTGGGCAGGAAAAACGACATTTTACCCACCAGCTGCAATGGCGGCTTTTCATGCCGTATTGTCCCAAACCTACTACATTAATTATTCATCCCTGGGATACATGCTGTTTCGATGGTGGATGGGCTCCGATTCGTCTGCCACACTGTCACCTTGCTGCTTCATCACAACAGGCACTACATTTAAAGTACGGCTGCGCTCAGTTCTTCCAGCCCAGGACTGCAACAAAGAAGACATGGCCCCGAAAGGCAAGAAGATTGCAGCCCTTGAGTGCCTTTTGAATGTTGTGGAGGCCCACTGTGATGTCCTCTACCTGTGCTCTGGCCCAGGAGTAACAGCTACATTACCACTCTGGCTTGGTCAGTGATGGCAGGGGTGGTCAGTGCCAATGCTGCACAGAAGAGGTTGGCCATTCAATACAGATAGAGGATGAATGATCTCATCCATGCAGCCAGGGTATGGCAACCATCTCATCACCCTAAACTCACACACTTAAGCCTATCACACATTACTGGCATCTCACTCACTGCCAGCTCAAGGGACGTCACCACCCACTCTCACACACATACCTTCACATGTCCATCTGGCCTCATCTCCTCTAGAGACTGCCTCCTCAGCCCTCACCATCTTGAGGCCACATGCACAGATCAACATTTACTCCCACACAAAAACTGGGATACCCTCCTTCCGCAGTACAGCCCTCATCCTTCAGCCTCTTGCCCTGCCTGAGGCTACTTCTCCCCCTTCCCCAAGCAAGCCCTAGCCCTGCACCCATTGAAAAGCCACCCATATGTGGCTTATCTGGTAGGTAGAGACCTGCCCTGAGACCCCTAAAAGTGATGTGGTGCTGTCTGTGAAGCCTGGTGTTGAAGACTGCAAGTGCTGCCTTAAGCAAGGTAGGTAAACAAAGCTTCCAGCCCCAAGTGAAGTGCAGCCTGCCGAATGCATGCCTTATATGTGCTGTTGTGAAACACGGCGGTGTATTTTACTGCTGATGTGGGCAGACGATACAGCTGGGGGTGGGGGAGGAGGGGGGTGGTAGGGGGGTGGTGGGTGAGTCTGGTGGGCTGGCCTTATAGTGATATGTTGATATATTACAATGATGTTCCTGACACGTGATGGCTGACGGGCTGAGCACACAACAGTAAACTAGTTTCACAATGTCGTGAAACCGATTTTTGGTCTTCTCGCCATTTTGTCCACTCACACCACTGAATACGCCTGACACCAGCAGGCATGGAATATCCCAGCCAATGGTACTGCATTTACTAGAGCTGAATTTCAAAGATTCATGAGCCTAAATGGTATCAAACATGTAAAGACAGCACCGTATCATCTGTCGTCTAACGGATTGGCCGAGGGAGCAGTACAAACTTTTAAAGTTGGGATGAAAAAATTATCAGGAGGATCGTTGGAGACTAAACTTTTATGTTTCCTGTTTCACTATAGACCAACCTCCTGCACTACTACAGGTTCAACACCTTCAGAATTACTTATGAAGTGCTGCCTTCGTACAAGATTAAACCTGGCACTTACCAATTTGGAGAAGGTAGAGAACAGTCAAGGCAATCAAAAAGTGACTCATGATTTGCATAATCAAGAGTGAGAATTTACTGTTGGTGAACAGTGTTTGTACAAAACTTCAATGGTGGATTGAGTTGGTTACCTGGTGTAATATTTTCTGTGACCGGACTGTAGTCATACCATGTAGAGGTGGAGGGCTGGATCACCTGAAAACACGTGGATCATTTGAGAAGAAGGGAGATACCCCAACAAACCGATATTCTACTTGTAACCATTGTAAAACCTGTGGTCCCCACTGTGATTGATCAATCGAGGATAGACATACCAGGTGCCTCTGTTGAAGTGGATAACACTGAACTGCCTGTGCCTAAGGAGGTACCTGATGTTGCTGCGGGCCCAGAAAATGAATATTCAGTAAGAGCTTCTAAAGTCGTAGAGCTACGACCGTCCTCTTGGATCAGGAAACCACCTGGGAGGTTGAACTTATAGTTTCATAACCTGTGTGTATAATTGTAATGCCACAAATGTAGTTGTTCTTATAAATACGAATTGTAAGAAACAAATTAAAAGGGGAGGAATGTAGTAACTGTAGCTTTAAGGAATGTAGTGACTAGCTTTAAGAGATACTATGTAGTATCATGTGACAGTATGAACGAATCGGCCTTAAGCGCGGGGAACCTTAGGAGTGGAGGTTGTGTCTATTTGTGAATCTTGATGGAAGCATGTGACTACTGCTGAAGCCCCGTAAATAAAGTTCACTGTTTCTTATGAGAAGCCTGTCTGGAAAATCAACTCCATAATAAGCACCCTAACCAGCATTCAGAAAATGTACAACAGTTTCCAACAAAGATCACCATATCTAAGTCTGGACGGAAAAGGAAACCGCCGATACATTTCAGAGACTTGTAAATTTATTGCTTTGTATAATGGTTTATTCAGGCACAATGTTATTTTAATTTTGCTGTTGTGTAAATCATTTGACTCTTTAAAGGTACACCTTTAATTCAGAAAAAGGAGGATGCTGAGATATGATGTACATGTACATTTAAGGGGTGTACTTTAGCCTGCTGACAATCACTACCACCTCAGCAGGATGTGATGTAGTAACCCCATGACTTGCATTCAGTCTACAGCAGCAGTTGATAGGAGTCAGACATGTATAATTAGCCTATAGTACACGTGATTTATATATAGTCTTATCTTCAAATAAAGAACCCACGTTATTCTACCAATCCTTGTCAAGTGATTGGTACATTTCTGTCAAATAGAAGAAAGTAACAGCAAATGCCTCTCCCATTAAGCCAAGTCCACTCTCTTGGGGCATCACCTCAGCACCTCTAGAGGTATGCTTGAGAACAGAGTGTAGGAGTGGTGCAATGACCTGGAAGCACCTTTCATCAGTGACATCAAAACTAAGATGGCAGTCTTCTTAGCTTCATCATGGAAGGTTGCATTGTGGAATTTATTGAGCAGGCTACTTTTAGTCCATGTTGGATGGAATGGACTTCATCAAGCCATGAGCCAAGTTGGAGCTGGCTTCCACCAAGTTCTGTGACAAGCTGGAGAGGTTCTTACTACACTTAGAAGTTCCCAGTATGTGCCCATCAGATTTCTTTCATAGTTTGTGCCCTCAAAGCCTGAATCTGAGGGGGCAATCATCCCAAATTTGCACTAAATGCAATAGTGGGCAGGAAGTTTTTCCTGCCGGCTGCAATGGTGGCTTTTTGTGTCATATCATTCCAATCCCACCTTATTAATCATACATTCCCAGGAAACGCGCCATTTCGATGGTGGACAGACTCCGTTTCGCCCGCCACACCATCACCTTGCTGCTTCCTCACACCAGATGTTATATTTAAAGTGTATCTGTGCATACACCTCTCAGTGTTTCCAGCCCAGGGCTGCTGCTCAGAAGACATGGCCATGAAAGGCAAAACAACTGCAGCTCCCTGATTTAATGACACATCCCTGGAATGCCTTTTGGATACTGTGGAGGCCTGCCACAGTGTCTTCTACCTACACTCTGGATGAAGACCAGCAATCGAGGTCTCCAATCTAGTGTGGGAGGCTATGGCAGTGATAGTCAGCACCAATGCCCTGCAAAAAGGACAGCCACCCAGTGCCACAAGGCGATGAATGGCCTCATCTGTTCCACCAGGGTAAGTCACTCTTCTTATCACTCTCAACTCAAATGTTCATAAACCCATCACACATCCACAGGGATCTCACATCTCAAGGGACAACACCACTAACTTTCACATACGCCATCACATCTACATCAGGCTCATATCCTCTGGAGCTTGTGTCCTTACACCATGATTCCGCTGACCACACAAACATTTCACACAGTGCCATGTGTCCTGCTTGTAGTCTCTCTACTTGTTTTCATGCAGGAGAAGCTGGCTCAAAGCTGCAGGTACAGGTCCCAGACCAGGGGTGGAGTGGCCCACATTAGGCCCCTCACTCACTTTGAGGAGTGTGCGATAGAGCATACTGGTGAGGGCATGGACCGTGTTTACGGTGATGGTGAGGTCAGCAGCGAACAGCCATGTGAAGGTCCTGCACCACATCATCCCACCCTCAATAAAACTGTGAGCGCTCTCTCTCCTGCTTTTGACTATGCTGCCATGCACTAATTATCTCTACTTTTCAACTCCATCCATGCCCTCAACTCCAGCCAAGAGGACAACTCCCCCATTGAAGAGCTGGAAATAAGCAGCCTGGAAGACCTGTCACAGTGCTTATTCACACCCTCCACCAGCGCAGAGACACGTACCTCAGTGGGGTTTAAACCTAGAGCAGACTTGGGTTCACAATCGGTGGTCACCGCATGGGCACGTGTCCGCAGCAGGAGGAGGCAGGTTCAGCTGAGCTCATTGGTATTCAGAGGACTACTGGGGACGAGGCATCTGTGAGGTCTGAGTCTGATGTCGAGCCTCTGGGATTTGGCCTTCCAACTGATCGTGGAGAGTAAGTAGAAGGTGGGAGAACATCACACAGAGCAGTTGGAAGCCCTCAACGTAGTGGCATGCGAGTTGGAGGAGTGTGCCCACCTGCTGTCTGATGAAGTGGTACCCACATATGCATGTATGGCGGTCTCAGTGGGAAGGATGGCAGTCGCCACAGAGGCTCTGGTCCAGTAGAATGTAGAGGTGCACGCAGACCTGCACTCCATCGCAGGAGTCATGGGTGAGTTCCTGCAGTGGCAACGCAAGAGGGAAACAGGGCACCTCGATGTCCTTCCAGGTGTTCCTTCCCCTCAAGGAGTTAGGCCAGGCCCAAAGGGAGGAGTTGCAGCAGCTGGACATCCCTGGGTCATTTGTTCAGAAATCTCAGGAGCTGTCTGCTCCCTCCGAGTCCTCTTTGCCTGTGACCCCATCAACCTCACTGTTTATCACCGAAGAGAGAGCAGTTGGTCCAAAGGAAGACAGTCAAAGCAAGCCGGGGTTCCCAAGGCCTTGGTTCTCCAGAGGACCCACACCAAAGGCATCAGAAGCAACAGGGCCAACCATTGCACAGGCTGTCTCCACCCCTGCTGTGGATGTCAGGGTAGCACCTAGAAGAAGTGGTTGGCCTAGAAAAGTTAAGAAATTCTGATCACAAGTGGTTGCACGAGTGAACACATTTTGTCACTCTATAATCTGAAAATATCTTTACTTTCACTGAATAATGTGTAATGGTGTCTTTCAGCGTCATTTACAGGCCACGTGAGTCATCTCCCTGCCATCCCCACCCACCCACTAGCAGTTCAGTTGCACACAGCCAGACCACAGGTGATTTTGGTGGGAGAGGTGTTTGTGTGGCAGGTCCTTTCAGAGCATCGTGAAAGCACTCACCCATGCACATGGATCCTTCCCCCATCACATTTATTTCAATGTCCTGAGCATTTTTAATGCTGCCTGCTGGGGTTCGTTTTCAGTTGTCTATCTGAGCTGACCTGTATCTCTGCCCAGCCACTGATCACACTCCCATGAGACACCTATTCCTGCTCACCATGAGTCTCCTTCCACTCTCAGATTTGTAAGCATGTTGCGTCTAACATTTTGATTCAGATGCCTCGCCCTTTCCCCTCCGCCAGTCGCCCATGTACTTTCCCCCATCACTGTCGACCCTCCTGACATCATACTCCACCTCCCCAATGTCACCACCAGCCACAACCCTTGTCTTTCCAGGATGTTCAGGTGAGCATGGATGTTCCCTACCTTCCTGGCAATCCCACCCCCATCCACATAAACCTCCCTGACCTCCTCCTTCCCACCCCCAGGGTGCATGTCTGCCTCCGAGTTCCCAACAACCACCCTCACTGCCCCTTCTACCAATACCCTCACACCCTCACCCTCCCACCCTACTGCCTCACTCACTCTGCCCTCAGTCATTCTCACCATTCCCTCCTATAATGCCCACCCTCAGTTCACTCCCCAGGAGGCAGTCATCGATTCCACAGGCCCCTCTCTTGCATGTTCAGCTGGACATCCCCCCTCCAGATTCCTTTCTCTTTGGAACTCCTCCCCCCTTGGACTCCTCCCCCCCCAGATTCCTCCTCCCCTTAGTCCTTCCCTCTTCCTGACTCCTTCCTCCAGCCTTACTCCTCCCTCCACCATTACTCTTTCCCTTTCTAGACTCGTCCTCCACCCTTACTTCTTCCTCCTTACTCCTTCCCTTCTCTGGACTCATCCCTCCCCTCCACTTCATCGGACTCCTTCCTCCCCTTGTACTCCTTCCCCTCTCCAGACGCCTTCCTCCCCCCGACTCCTTCCTCCTCCAGACTCCTACCTCTCTCTGGACTCCTACCTCCCTCTGTACACCTTCCCCTCTCTGGTCTCCTTGCCATTCTGAACTCCTTCCCCTAAACCTTTTTCCCACTTACGCCTACCTCCCCAGTTACCGTATTCTCCCCCGTTTCCCCCTCCTCTGCATGTACCCCCTCCCTCCCCCCAACTTCACCACCTTGACACCTTCGTTCTCCCCTCCCAACCTCACTCCCTCCCCACCCCCTATACACCTTCATCTCCCAGTCAAACCTAGACTTTCCTCTCCCAACCTCCGGTACATCTTGCGCTCCCACTCACAGCTGGACCTTCCTCTCCACCCCTCGACGATCATCCATGACAGACGATGGCCAAAACACTGAAGTCCCAATGCAGACCTCAACTGTGATTTTCCACCTTCCGTGAGCTACTTCGTAGAGGAGACATGTCCATGTGAATTCACCCAGCATGTGATGGATGTTCCTCTAGGGTCCTGTTGCTGTCAGGCTCCAGCATATTCTGTTCCTTGGATGTTCGCGATATGAACAAGGCCCTCACACTTGTCAAGACATATTGTATACCGATGTGTTTTCCCCTCAACGTGAGCAGTTAATTTGACATGGGGGGGAGGGGTTGATTCTAGCAAGCTGGGCTTATAATGACGTGCATGGGCAAAGCGGATGTCTGCAAAATTGTTTCACGGTGGCGTGAAACTGATGTTTGGCCTTTCTGCCATATTGTCTGATCATGCCCGCCATGACGCCCAACATTAACGGCCACAGAAAATTCTGCCCTGAGTCCTCTGCCTTTATGTGAGCTGCCATCTGTGGCATTTTGTGCCTCTGTTCTAGTTCTTGTGCACTTTTGCCTGGTGAGCTACCATGTGCAGATACCTTCTGTAACCTAGCCTCCATTGTCCATGTGGTGTCAGTATCATAGCTAGTGCTTGCAGAAATGAAATCCAGTAATGGTGCATCTTCAGGACTTCTTTTCTCCATTGGATGTCAGCAGCTTAAATTAAAGACGTGGGCGAGTTATGTGAGGGAGAGAAGAGAGAAAGAAATGGGTGTTGGACAAAATTACCAGTTACTTGGACAAATGTGGATCAATTCAACCAAGCCAACATGGATTTGTTGAGGGCAAACCATGTTTAACTAACTTGCTTGAGTTTTTTGATGATGTAACAGAGGGGTGATGAGGGTAATGAGATTGACATGGTTTATGTCGACTTCCAAAGGGCATTTGATAAAATACCACATCTCAAGTTGGTCCGTGAAGTTGAAGGCCATGGAATAAAAGGGACAATGGCAGCATGGATATGAAATTAGCTGAGTGACTGGGAACAAAGAATAGTGCTGAACGGTTGTTTTACAGACTGGAGGCAGGTCTATAGTGGGGTTCCCCAGCGGTCAGTGTTAGAAACTCTGCTCTTCTTGATATATGTTAATGATCTAGACTTGGGTGTACAGGGCACAATTTCAAAATCTGTGGATGATACAAAAGTTGGAAGTATTGTGAACTGTGAGGAGGACAGTGATGATCTTCAAGAGAATATAGACAGGCTGGTGCTAGGAGTGGACAAGTGGCAGATGAAATTTAATACAGAGAAATGTGAAGTGATTCATTTTGGGAAGAAGAATGAGAAGAGGCAATATAAAATAAGGCATGCAGTTCCAAAGTTGGTGCAGGAGCAGAGGAACTTGGGGCTATATGTGCACATGTCATTGAAAGCAGCAGGGTATGTTGAGAAAGCAGTTAGTAAAGCATATGGAATTCCAGGCTTTATAAATAGGGACATAGAGTACAAAAGCAAGGAAGTTATGATAAACCTGTATTAAACTCTGGTTTGGCCTCAGCTGGAGTATTGTGTCCAGTTTTGGGCACCGTACTTCAGGAAGGGCGCAAAGGCATTAGCTAAGATGCAGAAAAGATCCACAAGATTGGTTCTAAGGATGGGGAATTTAGTTCTATGGATAGGCAGGAGAAGCTAGTGCTGTTCTTCTTGGAGAAGAGGAGATTAAGAAGAGATTTGATAGAGGTGTTCAAAATCATAAGGGTTCTGGATAGTGCACATTGGGAGAAACTGACCTTGTTGGAAGGATCAAGAACCTGAGGAGACTGATTTAAGATGATTGGAAAAAGAAGCAACTGTGACATGAGAAAAACATTTTTATGCAGCCAGTGGTATGGATCTGGAATGCATTGCCTGAGAGTGTGCTGGAGATAGATTCAATCGAGGACTTCAGAAAAGAATTGGATAATCAACTGGAGAGAAAAGACTCGCAGAGCTACAAGGGGATGGCGGGGGAGTGGAACTAGGGGAGTTGCTGTTGTAGAGAGCCAACCTGGACATGATAGGTCAAATGGGCTCCTTCTGTGCTGCAGCCATTCTATGATTCAATGATCCTATGAAAGCTTCTGCAACTTCTCATGCAGTGTGTGGGGTAAGGGAGAAGTCAGAATAAGCAAAGAAGATTAGGCATAAAGAAACACTGCACGGTGCCTTTTCTCTCCAGGATACTCACGTCAAGGGATGAAAGGCTGTTCAGGTGGGATCTTCCATTTCAGGTGCCAGCTGCTGTCTGATATTTTGTGTAATCTTCTCCTGCAGGAACACGTGAGGTGTGTTGTGAAGTTTTTGGAGGATTTAGCTGTCAGGGTGGAATGCCTGTGTTTTGAAGTGAGTTGTGGGAAAGTAAGTTTGTAATAGTAATGAGCGTGTGAGGATGAGGAGAAGGATGCTTAGCAAACTGTGGTGCAGTAATTATAGGGCAATAAAGGATAGTGGGAAAGGACTGTCTTGAGTGTTAATAGTATAATTAATGAGGATGTAAACGGTGCAGCTATGATCATAAAAATATAATAGCATTCTTCTTACCTCAACAACACTAGTGAGATCACTGATTTTGTTTTCCGGAACTGCAGCCACTCGTACAATGCTCCCGAGATACTTAGCATTCTCTTCTCACTGCCATGTGGACAGCTACAGCAAGCAAGGAAAATTCCCCTCCTGTCAGCTGCCTGCATCAAGGCCTTTAGTGCAACAATAGAGAATCTTGATACCTGTTCACTCCCTCCTTCAGCCATTTATTACTCAAATTGGTCTTGGGTATCTTAAGCCTCCTCTTTGAGAGTTGCTGACCTCCTGGGTGCTGGAAATCTGAAGCCTCTTGGACATCCAACATAGGGTCCCCACATTGCTGCATACCTAAATGATTAAAGTTATCAGGAAACAACAGCATTAGTATGCTGCCTGCATTGACCTTAGCTGGCACTTGCAGAATATAAGTCAACCATGAGCTTAGAGAACAGTGCTCAAAGACTATTTGATGACAACAGCATTATAGATTACAGTAATATAGGTTTTAATGGGAGAAAGTTAGAACACTGCATGCCGTTTTTAAGCACAATGAAAGTTCTTGACCATTGCATTCCTATCCCTCCATCTTTAAACTTGTGAAAAGCTAAGCTATTTACGTGAATTCCTGTTTCACAATAATCAATCTGTGGAAGTTGTTGGCTATGTAAGAAGCTTTGTGCTGTCCGTAATACAGCAGTGGGACTTTTCAGATTTTTGCCATTCACTTTGACAGTGGTAAGTGATTGGGTGACTAGTTGCAATTTCAAACAAAATTGCTTTAGACAAACATCAATGCAAAGCTGTAGTATAATAACAAAACACTGGAGGTGCTGGAAATCTGAAACAAAACAGAACATGCTGGACACACACAACAGGTCTGTCAGCATCTGTGATGAAAACAAGCATGTTTAAACTCCTGAGGCAAATGCCTTTTTAGAATGCAAAGAATAAGAAGTAGGCAGAATCTTATTCCCAACAGATAAAGGGGGAAGGGAAATATTTCCGTGTCCTTACCTATTTACATATCCTTTGCTTCTTCAATGTCTTAATGCTTGTGCTTATTACTTGATTGAGCTGTGACATAATTCCATTCATGTTTCATCTGTTTGTCTGTATGTATATATGTATATATTTATTTTTATATTTGAATAAAATATCACCCTCCACTTTCACCAGTAATTTACTCTTTAGCTCCAACACTGTCACTTTGACAGACATTTATGCATGCAAGGAGAGTTTCCACTCAGCTTCCGCTGGAGTTATGGCAGTGGGTTGGGAGAAGCCCTGAGGCAATACCCAACCAATATGTCCGTCTACATTCAGAACTTAAACTTCACAGGTGCTGACTGAGTGACTGTATGTTTGCAGCATTTTCTGTTTAAGAATAACACGAGAGCCAGGCTGATTATCGGACTGCAGATTGCACTAAAAACTAAAGATCTGGTGGAGTCCACAGGAATGAGGTAATCTCACATGCACTAAAGTCTAATGCAAAGCCAAGTGTATGAGTACCAAGGCAGTCAATTGAACCAGCTGAGGACTTTTTAAACTTAATTATGTATATTCTTTATGTTAGGAGAGAGTAGACCTAGTTGGGTCTCTCCTAACATTAAAATTTAACTGACATTCAGAAGCTAGTGAGCAGAGTTCCATTGTCACCGAATATGAGCAACACCGGGCTGTCAAATCCACATCGCTAATGATCTGACACTCATATGTTTAATGTAACTGACCCCTAATAGTAACCCGTTATGGCTTTAAATGTTATTTTGATTTGATTTGCTTCACCAGTGAAGATAGTTTCACAGTCTGCCTGTGATATTTTCTATTCTTTTAGTCCCTCATTAAGTCTGCTATTCAAATGGCAGAGTATCACATAAGTCATAGCATTTGATCGCACAAGCACATTCTAAATTTTATTTTCTGAGATTCTTTTGCCTTTGGAGGTAGACCCTTTGCTGAATTGTAAGAAGAGAGTCTTTGTATCTTTGGTTTGTTTTTTAGGTCCAGTATTTGGGTTTGCAGGAGTTTAAAGTAATGAGTCATTACTGTTCTGTGTCAGTCCACTATAAAATTGCTTGTGTACCCATTCCTCCTTAGGGAAGAGAATATGGTTCTCAGTTCATTTTCACACAGTTTGTTTTAGTTAGACATATGTGGAAGATTCATTCAATCAAAATAAATGCCATGCAGTTCTCTTTAATAGGCAGGCTCAAATTGTCCATAAATAGGCCTGTTTGTTGGCTTTTTACATATTGCTGTCGTAAGATCACAAGAAATAGGCACAGGAATAGGTCACTTAGCCCCTCAAGCTTGCTCTGCCATTCAGTAAGATCATGGTTGACCAGACTGTGGTCTTAAGTCCACTTTCCTGCCTGCCCCTCATAAACCTTGACTCCCTTGTGGATCAAACATCTATCCAACTCAACCTCGAATGTTCAATAACTCAGCTTTCACTGCTCTCTTGGGTAGAGAATTCCAAAGATTAATAACCCTCATTCTTACATGGGAGGCCCATTAATTTGAAATTGTGCCCTGAGCTCTAGGTTCCCACACAGGGGAAACATTCTCTCAGCATCTAATCTGCAAGTCCCTTCAGAATATTGCATGTTTCAATAAGATCACCTCACACCCTTCTAAGTATCAATGAATATAGGCCCAAGTTGCTCAACCTTTCCTCATAAGACAACCCCTTCATCCCAGGAGTCACCCTAGTGAACCTTCTCTGAACTGCTTCCAATACAAATATATCCCTCCTAAATAAGGAGACCAAAACTGTGCATAGTACTCTAGGTGCGGTCTCGTCAATGCCTGGTATAGTTGTAGCAACACTTCCCAACATTTATATTTTATCACCCTTGCAATAAAAGCCAAAGTTCCGTTTACTTTACCAGAAGGGGGCACATGAGGAGACAGGTGACTATGTCGGAATGAGACGGAGACTGAGTGAGTAGCAAATTAGATTCACGTATTAAGATCTGGTAAGTCCTTTTCAGGTTTTAACTATAGATTAAGAATCAAGATCTGACAAAGTACTAACCTTCAAATAAGTTAGGTTAGCTTGTTAAACAGAGAACTGCCTGGAGTGGGAGTTATCTGTCAATCACTTGAAAGCAGTTGGTTCAAGTGGTGTTAATTACTGTAGCAGGAAGCTAAACTAGCTAGTGACTCATCAGAGGACCTATAAAAGAACAGGCTTTTCAAACCACATGATCAGTAAGGGGCATGTGAGGAAGCAAGAAACTATACCTGAGTGAGATGGAGACTATAGCGAATTAGGTTCATGTGGGAATTCGGTGCACAGGGCAAAGTGGTGTAGCATACATAGGAATTATTTAAAGTTAATTAAGTGAGCAATTAAATTAAGTTAACTAAATTACATAAGTGACAATGGCAGGACAGGTGTTATATTGCAACTGTGGAATGTGGGGCCTTTTGATGCTGAGGCAATCCATGACAAACACATCTGCAGGAAGTGCAAGCAGCTTGAGGAATTACGGATCAGGATTATTCATCTGGAATCTGAACTGCAGACACAGGCAGTTAATGGAACTGAGCAGACAGTAGAGGAGGAGCCTCAAACTTTGCAATTATCAAACAGGTTTAAAGTGCTCACAACCTGTGTAGATGAAAGCGAGGTCTGCAAGATGGATGAGCAGGCTGGCCATGGCATCATGGTACAGGTAGCTGTTCAAGCGAGGGGAGCAAACAGGAATGTAGTGGTAGTAGGGTACAGTATAGTGAGGGGGATTGACACTGTTCTCTGCAGCAAAGAGCAAGAGTCCAGAAGGCTGTGTTGCCTGCCCAGTGCCAAGGTTCAGGACATCTGCTAAGGGCTAGAGAGGAACCTGCAGCGGGAGGGGGAGGATCTAGTGTCGTGGTCCATGTAGGTACCAACAACATAGGCAGGACAAGGAATGTGGCTCTGCATAGTCAGTATGAGAAGCAGGGTACCAAATTAAGAAGCAGAACTTCAAAGGTAATGATCTCTGGATTATTACCTGAGCCATGTACAAATTGGCACAGGGTAAATAAGATTAGGGAGATAATGCATGGTTCAAAGACTGGTGCGGGAGAAGTGGGCTCTCATTCATGGGGCACTGGCACCAGTACTGGGGAACGTGGGGGCTGTACCGTTGGGATGGTCTACACCAGAGACATGCTGGAACATGTGTTTTTGCGAGTCACATAACTAGGGAAGTAGAGAACTAAACAAGGAGCATGAGGATTCAAAGCAGGAGACCATCATAGTAATATGGGTATGAGGGTCATAGAATTGCAGGAAGGAACAGAGAGATAAAACCTAAGAATACACAATAGTCAACTCCAGATGTTACAAAGATAACAAGAAGACAAAACTAAAGGCCCTGTATCTGATAGCACGTAGCATTCATAACAAAGGAAATGAATAGATAGTACACATTGAAGTAAATAAATATGATCTGATAGCCATTACTGGGAGGTGGCTGTGGAATGACAAGGATTGGGTCCTGAATATTGAGGGGTATATGAAATTCAAGAAGAATAGGAAGCTGGTAAAAGTGAAGGTGCAGCATTGTTGATCAAGGATGGCATTGGTACAATAGTTAGAGGTGATCTTGGTTCAGGAGATCAGGATATAGAATTGGTTTGGGTGGAGATGAGGAATAGCAGGGGAAAGAAGTCACTAGTGGGAGTGGTCCACAGGGCCCCTAACAGTAACCACAATGTAGGACAAAGTGTACAAGAAGAAATATTGGATGCTTTTGATAAAGGGTCAGCAATAATCATGAATGATTTTAATCCCCAGATAAACTGGAAAAATCAGATTGGCAGCAGTAACCTGGATGAAGAGTTCATAGAATGGTTTGAGATGGCAGCACATTCTGGAACCAACCAGAGAGCAAGTTATATTAGATTTGGTATTGTGTAATGTGACAGAATTAATTCATGATCTCAGAGTGAAGGCACCCCTAGGTATCAGTGACCACAATATGATTGAATTTTACATCCAGTTTGAAAGGGAGAAGAGTGGGTCCAAGACTAGTACTTAAAACTTAAATATAGGCAATTATGTGGGCATGAAAGATGAGTTAGCTGACATGAACTGGGATACTAGGCGAGGGGATACATCAAAAGAGAAGCAGTGGCAGACATTTAAGGGGGTATTTCAGAATACTCAGAATAAGTGTATTCTTACTATAACGAAAAAAATTAAGGGGAGGACCCATCATCCATGGTTAATTAAATAAGTTAAGGAAAGCATCAAACTTAAGGAAAAAGCTTATAATTGTGCAAAGATGAGTGGCAGGTCAGGTGATTGGTCAGAATATAAAGAATAGCAGAGAATGACTAAAAGGTTAATCAGGGGAAAGAAAGTAGAGTATGAGAGGAAGTTGTCCAGAAATGTAAAAATGGACAGCAAGAGTTTCTATATGTATTTAAGAAGGAAAAGAGTAAGTAAAGCGAGAGTTGGTCCTCTAGAGAGTGACAGTCGGGAGTTAATAGATAATAAGGAAATGGTGGATGAAATGAACAAATACTTTGCTTCTGTCTTCACTTTAGAGGATACAAAAAACATTCCAGTAATAGCTGTAAATCAGGAGGTGGAAGGGAGAGGGGAGCTTGGTGAAATTACAGTCACTAGGGAAGCAGTACTGAGCCAACTGGTGTGGCCTGATGAACCTCCGGGTCCTGATAGACTTCATGCCAGGGTCTTAAAAGAGGCTGCTAATGAAGCAGTAGATGCTTTGGTGTTAATTTTCCAAAATCTGCTAGTTTCGGAACATGCGAACATACAAAATAGGAGCAGAAGTAGGCCATTTGGCCCCTTGAGTCTGCTCCGCCATTCAATAAGATCATGGCTGATCTGTTTGTGTGTTGAATTCCACATTCCCATCTACCCCGATAACTTTTGATTTCCTTGCCTAACAAAAATTTACCTATCTCTGCCTTAATATTAAATGACTTCACCTCCACTGCCTTCTGAGGCAGAGAGTTCCAAAGTCGCACAACCCTCTGAGAGAAAAGATTTCTCCTCATCTCTGTCCTAAAAAGGCAACCTCTCATTTTAAAACAGTGCCCCCTAGTTCTGGACTCACTCACCAGAGGAAGTATCCTTTCCACATTCATAGATAGATTCTTAACAACACAAAAACAGAATTACCTGGAAAAACTCAGCAGGTCTGGCAGCATCAGCGGAGAAGAAAAATGTTGACATTTCAAGTCCTCATGTCCCTTCAACAGAACTGAGTCAGATGGAAATTATTCAAATAAATTTATTCTGTAATTTTTTTGTCTAACCTTCTTGCATGCATCCAAAAATATTCATTTCATTTTCCAACATCATTTCCAATAAAGCTATTGATGAAAAATAAAATGGGCATAGATGTAGGTGGAGATCGAGCATTGCTTGATTCTATTCCATTTTCTAGTTGAGTTCCCCAGTTTTATGTCCTCAAACTGAGAAAGTCTGATCAAATATATATCCACTCCAATTGGATATTATTCTAAGATCCAACTGTATAAACAATGACAAACAGGATAAGATTGCCTCATCTATCCAGCCTGTCCCCCAAAATTGTGATACCTTGTATATTACTATATAAAATACTCTCCAACCCAATCAAGACCATGTGATGTCCTGAACGAGGTAGATAAAAACCCAGGCCAATTTGGGAAAAAAAACCTGAGAAATTCCTCATCAATCTCCACCGCCCCCCCACCCCATGATGTCTACTGCACAGGCCAACACCATGTTTCGGGGGTTCACTAGTCACTGGGAAAAAAATCACTTCCCGACATCTAACCTAGATCTGACCATGTACAGCTCTGGTCCTCCCTAACCCATTTAAGTGGAACAGCCTGTCAACTGGACATAATCTATTCGCTTCATCATCTTATAACTCTCAACCTGATCACCCCTAAGCCTATGCTTCTTAAAGTGCAGGGTCCCAGCTGGTTAATTTACCTTGGTAACTAAGATGCTTTGAACTAGGAATTAATTAATGGGCAGAATCATCCCAGATGCGGTAGTGGGTGGGAAAAACGTTGTTTAACCCGCAAAGGCGGGTTTTTGAGCGATATTGTCCCATACCTGTCGCTTTCCGCCTCATTAATAATGCATTCCCGGGAAACGCAGCAGATTGCTGGCGGGGTGGCCTCTGATTCACCCGCCCCGCCTTTACCTCAAGCTTTCAGTAATCCTGGCGCCATATTTAAAGGTCGCCCCTGCACAGATCTAGCACCTTTAAGGAGTCGGAAGTTGCTAGAGAGTCATGGCTGCCAAAGGGAGGAATTATGACACTTCCCTCTGGCACCTACTGGATGCCGTGGAGGCCCACTGTGAAGTCCTTGACCCCCGCCCTGGGCCAAGACCAGCAATCAAGGTCACCAATCCAGCATGAGAGGCAGTGGTCAGTGCCAACACCCTGCAAAAGAGGACAACCACTCGGTGCTGAAAGAGGATGAATGATCTCTTCCGTTCCGCTAGGGTAAGTCACTCTTCTTATCACTCTCAACTCACACACTCACAAACCCATCACACATCCACAGGGATCTCACTGCCAGCTGAAGGGACATCACCATTCACTCTTCCACACACACCTTCATCTGCTCCGCAGATAGTGTCCTCATCCCATTCATGGTACCACTCACCACCCACACATGCCAGGCAGTCTTCTCATCTGGCCTGCCAAGTATCCTGCTTACACTCTCTCCACCTGTATTCATGCAGGACAAGCTGGCACACAACAAAAGGGAGAGGTTGCAGACTGGTGGAGGAATGCCTGGCATCAATATCCTCACAGACTTTGAGAATACAGTCATCCAGCTGACCCATGATGATCTGGACCGTTCCTGTGCTGATGGTGATGTCGGTGGCGCTCAACCAAGTGAGGATCCAGCAGTCCAACATCCATCAGACAACCATGCTTAGAGTGAGTTCCCCTATTCCACAGTCACCTGCCATGCACTAATTATCTCTCCTTGCTTCTGCAGGGACATCTTGGAAGCAGCTGAGGGGGTCCACGAGCTAGGTCCTTGACTCAAACCTCGAAGACATCTTGGAAGAAGAATCTGATGACATCCTAATTGAAGACCCATTACACCAGTACAGAGACACACACTTTGGTAGGACCTAGTTCTAGGGTAGCCTCAGGGTCAGAATCTGGTGAGCACATTGCACTTTCTGATCCACAGCAGGCGGAGACAGGGACTTCCCAGGTTTCCTGCACTCAGAGGACTGCTGGATGCCAAACGTCTGTTGAGTCTGAGTTAAATGAGGAGTCTCTGGACTCAGTCATACCTCAGTTGCTGTAGCTGCAAGGGCAAGCTCAGGAACATCAGGAAGGGATGTCCACTGCACTCCTCAGATTGCAACACACAATGGAGGAGTCCGTCCATCTTCAGCCTGAGGTGATAACACCGGCATGCCAATGCATCAAGGTAGGATGGCAGCCGCCATCGAGACCTTGGTCCAGGACATTGGTCCTGCACTACTGTGCAGGCTCAACTCCATCACTGATGCCATAGTTGGCCTCCAACAGTGTCAACGTGAGAGGGGTCAGGAGCAACGCAATCTCACTCCAGCTTTCCCTTAACCACAAGGAGTCAGCCAGGGGCCCTCAGGCATCCACAGGGAGGAGGATCACCAGGTACACAACCCGGGACCATCCACCCAGGTGAGTCCAGGAATATCCGGCCCATCTGCATCCTCTTCCTGTGACCCTAGCAGCTCCAGCTCCACAGAATGAGGAGGATGCCACTACCACACAGCAGGACACCAAAAGCAGGCCAGGGCCCTCTACATCTTGGCCCTTTAGAGGATGCCTGCCAAGGGTATCATAGACAGGGCGTAGCAGTCAGCAGGCTGCCTCCACTTCTGTTGTGGATATCGGGGGAGCACAAAGATGTACCGGCAGGGTTAGGAAAGTTAAGAAGATGTAGTTGCACAGCCTGGGTATTGGTGTTAATCACTTGTATGTAATGTTCACTATTGTAAATAAACTCCCAAGAATATCTCCCTGCCTTTGGCTCCTTGTTATAATGAGCAATGTTCGTGTTACACAGGTATGAAATCTTGGTTCCTGCACAAGATAAAGGCAGGTGTCTCAGTCCTTCCCTGTGCAGTGTGTAACTTTCGGAACAAAGTGATAGTCCAACTTTACCCTCACTCGACACATTAGTGATGTCTGCATCTCGATAGTGCTTGTCATTGCTGCCGGAATGTCGTGGGCAGGCATCACAGAGTTCGGTCATTCTCTCTGTGTGCTCTCAGCACCTTTGAGGTGGGGCTGGCCTCCCTTCTCTTCAGCGTCTGTGACTGGTGACACTGTGCTCCTGAAACGATCAGGTGCATTTAAAGTTTCATGGCTACATCTCCATGATATGACCCTGATCGCAGAGTGTAAGCAAGGGGCCCTCAGCCAGACAGGAGTCAGACATTCATAGAGGCAATGTGAAGATCTATGGAGTCCTCACTGCTAGTTGTCACCATGCTCCTGGAATCTAATGATCATTAGGGCCTCCGCTGAGTCTCCATGACATGAGCCTGAGCACTGAGGGTACGTGCGCTGCCATCAGCCACACAGGAGTCAAATGTTCACAGATGCAAGATGAGGACATTAGGACTATCCTCACTGCATCTCACCATCATCCTCCACGAGTCTTGTGGCTATGAGGGCCTCCTGAGCACGTCTGCCTCATCTGGCCAGTGCAATGGCCTCATCATCGGCATCTTCGGCTTCGAGGACCTCATCACCGTCATCCCCTTGGACATCCTCTTATTGAAGAAGATGTGAGCTCTTCCATCTCCTCCTCAGCCAGGTTCTCCCCCGTTGCAGTGCCAGGTTGTGGAGTGCGCAGCAAGTGACGATGATGTGTGACACAGTCTGGGGACTGTATTGCAGTTCTCCACCGGACCTGTCAAGGCATTGGAAGCTCATTTTCAAGATGCCAATTGTTTGCTTCACCAAAGTCCTGATCGTGGCATGTGCCTCGTTATTCTGTCGCTCTGCTGCAGTCTAAGGCTGCTGCACGGGTGTCATCAGCCATGTCCTCTGTGTGTAGTCCTTCTCCCCGAGGAGCTTAACCAGCAGCCTCTGTGGACCCTGTAAGATGTCAGGGATCTGAGACCTGCTCTGGATGTAGGAGTTATGGACAATCCCTGGGAATTATGCGCAGACCTGTAGGATGCATTTGTGGTGGTTGCACACCAGCTGAACATTCAGCTCTTGTGATTGACGGAGTTGACTGCTTGTTGCCATGGAGGTCTAAGCAGCACATGAGTGCAATTGATGGCATCCTGCAACTGTGGGAAATCAGAGATCTGCGCAAATCCCAGCACTTTTGCTTCCTGGCTTCCCTGATCCCAGGCGAAATGCACAAAATTCTGTGACTTTACGAAGATGGCATCCCTGACGCTCTGGATACACTTGTTAGTGGAGGCTTGCAAGATCCCGCACAGGTCCCCTGTGGATACGGGTCAGTGCTACGAAGAAAATGACATGCAGGGAGTGAAAGAGAAATTATTGGCAGTCCTCGGAAAGAAAAACAAACATTTTTTTTTCCCTTTTCCACTTTCTCCTCACACATCATGTAACTCTTTGCTGTATTGCTTTGTGCTTTTTGCCCTTTATCTGATTCAGCTTGGAGGGGAGAAGTAGCAGGAGTGAATGTGACTGCACCCGGAAGATGGTGAATAAAACAACATAATAGAATACTAACTATTCCTGTTACTTAAAGATAACATTGGTGGATCTGTACATTCCAGGTTGTGGTAAGCAGATTTGAGGAGGCTCTGCAGACATGTGCCATTTTTGGTGAAGACAATGCCCATGGAAATCGGGTTGGTCGTGCATTGCTGTCATTTGGGGATCAAGCTAAATCCCAGATGAGGAGCTGAAATTCTTTGACAAACTATCATCCCAATCCCACCTCCTTAATTATGCAGCCACAGAAAACACATCATCTCACTGGAGGGTGGCCTCTGAATTGCCCACCACGCTATTACATTGCCATTTCCTTACTCCGGGTGCCATATCTAAACTGCAGCTGCCCACACAGTTCTCAATGTTTGTAGCCCAGGACTGCTCCAGTGAAGACATGGCCCTGAAATCCAAGAAGAATTCAGTGACCCTAAAATGCCCTGTGAAAGCCTGGTGTGATGTTTTCCGCTCCTTCTCTGACCGCAGGAGATCCAGCAATCTCATCATTCCAGCTTTGGAGGCAGTGGCAGTGGTGGCCCATACCAACACTGGACATAAGAGGTTGACCATCCCGTGCAGAAAGAGAATGAGTGATCTCATCCATGTCACCAAGGTAAGGCAATGATCTCATCACTCTAAACTCACAAACTCACAAGGCCATCATACATTCACTAGCATCTCACTCACTGCCAGCTCAAGGGACATCACCACTCATTCTTTCACAGACACCCTCACATCTCCATCTGGTCCATCTCTTCTGGAAACTTCCTCCTCAGCCCTCACCATCTTGAGGCCACTTGCACAGATCAACACGTGCCCCCACACACACCCTGGGATAGCCTCCTTTCCCAGCACTGCCTTCACCATGCAGCCTCTTCCCATGCCTGAGGACACATCTCCCCTTCCCCTGTAGCTGTTGAAAAGCCACCCCTGCCATATGACTGGCCTGAATGATGTAGGTCATGATGTAACAGTGACATCAGCAGTCATGTGCTAGGCACTTGGGAGAGAGTCTGCACTCATGAGAGACATACCTATTCTGTAACCTATCTTATATATGATAATAATGAACCAGTTTAAAATAACTACCTGAGTAAGACGATAGTCACTCCAGCTAAGCCACACAACCAGTATACTAAACATTTACTTCCAAAAATTGAAAAGGAAAGCAAAATTAATGTTAAAATAATAAAGAGAGTGCTGGGAAGAGGAGAACAGAAGGGAAAAGGGTCACTGTTTGAGCAAAGTTCCATGTTTATTTTGTTTATTTTTACTTAAAATTATGTTTTAAGTTTATATTTTCGGTGCTTAACACCATTTCAATTTATGCATTAGGATACTGAAGCCCGTGACTGTCCAGACCAGGGAGGCAGGGGCCTAGATTTTCTGACTGAATTCACTTTAAATGTTTAGCCTCAGACAAATATTTGGAAAATCTAGGCTCAAGATTCCCTGGAGCTAGCAATGGTCTCAAGTTTAAAAGGCAGAACTGTTGTTATCCTGAGTAAAGTGGATTGCTAAATGTGTGAATCACTCCAATAATGGTCTGAACCAAAACTTGCACTAAATCCAAACTGACATGTACAGCAAACAACCCATCAACTTTCAGAAGCATGAATTAGTCTTAAATGAATGTGAGCATGTTGAATGTTGAACATCCTTCAGGGAAAAGATTTATAGCGAGTGAGGAAAGAAAGTATTCAAGTCCATTGGTGTCTAAAGGTCCTTGAGAAATGCTGTGAAGTGATAGCTAGAGCAAATGGAGACTCAGAGTGCATTTATAGGATAAGTGACTCTGAGACAAAATGTACTACTTAGCCCTTGTACATGGTCTTGCCAGGCCTCATGGAATACCATGTCCAGTGGCTGGGGTTGGGATGGTGGTATAGTGGTAATACCACTGGAATAATAATCCAGAGGCTCAGGTTAATACAATGGGGACATGGGTTCAAACTCCTCCATGGCAATTGGTGTAAGTTAAATTAACTTAATAAAACCTGGAATTGAATGTTAGTCTCAGTATTGGTGACCATGAAGTTATCATCAATTGTTGTAAAAACCCACCTGCTTCACTAATGTCCTTTAGGAAAAGAAATTTGCTGGCCCACATGTGACACCAGAGCCACAGTAATGTGGTTGACTCTGAAATGGCCTTGAAAACATCTCAACTCAAGGGCAATCGGGGATTGGAAACAACAGTTGGCCTTGCCAGTAATGCCCACATTCCATCAAAGAATTTTTAAAAAAGTTTGCATCTCCTCACATGGTGGCGAGATATTGAGATTTTGGAAATGTGGGGAATTAATTGGCGGGAATTGTCTGGCCCCATTGGCGTTGGGAGTCATGACGGGTGGGCGGGCCGGCGACGGGGGACAATATGGTGAGAAAATAGGTTTCACGTTGTCATGAAACCAGTTTGTGATCATCCGCTCCATCCGTCAATGGCGGGTTGCATTTCCCACCCATGCACGCCAGAAACCTAATTTCAATACTTTAGCATCTCATTATAAGCCCTGGAAAAACTCAGCAGGTCTGGCAGCATCTGCAGAGAGGAACACAGTTAACGTTTCGAGTCCGTATGACTCTTCAACAGAACTAAGGAAAAATAGAAAAGAGGTGAAATATAAGCTGGTTTGAGGTGGGGGGGGGGGGGGTTGGTGGGGTGGGACAGGTAGAGCTGGAGCTGGATAGAGGGCCAGTGATAGGTGGAGATAACCAAAAGATGTCATAGACAAAAGGACAAAGAGGTGTTGAAGGTGGTGATATTACCTAAGGAATGTGCTAGTTAAGGGTAGAAAGCAGGACAAGCAAGATACAGATAGCCCTGGTGGGGTGGGGTGGGGTGAAGGGAAGGGATCGAAATAGGCTAAAGGGTAGAGAAAAGAAGAGAGCAAAGGAGGAGCCTGGCTTGGCAAAGGGAGGAGCACCTTCCTCAAGATGAAGGTGCAGCAGGCCCTGCTGCACACGCAGCTGAAGATCCATGGAAAGCTGTCGCTCATAGGTGCCTCACTAGACCCAAGGGCTATAGAGAGTGTCATTCCTGCAGATGACTGAGAATCAGTGTTGCTGAAGATGGCGCATGTCTAGGGAACTGGTCGGTAACGTATGTTTTATGTCTTGGGTCAGAGTTCTTTGGCCAACCGAACTCTATCTGCACGCCTTCCTATGTTCTCCTCAATTTCTGCTTGCAATCAATAACGGAGAGAGACTGATGAAAGAATAAACAATGATGGATTATTGAGACATAGGGCAGAGCACCAGATCATACGTGCTCACTCAGAAATCTCCAGAGCTAGACTTACGGTTCCCAGTTTCCTGTGTGTATAGTGATTAATCAGTGCTGTCACACGATCAGTGCACATACATTCTCTTAAAGGGACAGGGTACCTCACTTTACCACATTCCCCCCGCCCCCTTTTACTTAGAAGTACAGCTAACAAGCTTAAAACACATTAACTATTTACACAATAACTATTTATAGGTCAAGTCTCTCAGGAGGCTTTCTTTAACGAATTGAGTGTCGTAGCCCAACAACCTGTGTTTCTGAGACTTCCTTTTCAGGTGCAGTTGCCCACTATGTCCCTCTGTTTCAGACCTTCCATTTGTTCCACCACCTTAGTTTTTCCAGAGGAGTGGCAGAAACTCTGGGCTGGATTTTCAGCTGCTGGGAAGGTCTGGAATGGGCGATTTGAAAATCACATTCCTGGAAAGCGACACTGGATCTTGATGCCTCTGGGATGCCCTCCAATTTTCAAAGTGTAGGCGATGGGGAGAGTGTTGGGAACCTGCTTGCTGCCAATGATAGGCCTGTTACATTCCTTGAGGAGCTTGTTAATGGGCCGGGAGGGTGAGAATGGAATTTTCAATGTGGAAATCAGGGAACGTGAACAGTCTGACGCACGTTAGTGCATAGCTGTTGGAATCATGTCACCTGAGAAGTCTTGTGCCGGATCATCTGCTTTACCTCTCATTTGACCATGTGGCCACTTTCATGTGTGTTTAGGCTGCTGGTCCTCCAAGGTGCTGCCTCCTCTCTTCTGCAAGGCAGCAGCAGGCCCATCATAGCTAGAGGCAATTCCTAGAAATTCCCAGCTGATATATCGAGCTAGGAGCAGGCTCTGTGGTGCAGTATACAAACTGTTGTGCCCTTGATAAAGTGCGTCAACATATCCATGCCACTTTGGAGATTAATTGTAGCACCTTCTTAACTGCACCTCCCCAAATCGTCACTCCAGCTGAGATTGAACAGTTGCGCTCAGACCAGGATTTGATCTGGTACCATCTTGGCTGCATGGCTCAGGACCAGACTGTGTGGTATCAAGCTACAAATTTAAACGTGCTCATTGAAAAAGATTAAAATAGTGTTTTCAGAGATTGAGCGATGTAGTACTGGGGAGTAAGTACATTCGGAAAGTAACCCCAGACACCACAGCTGAATAAACTAAGCCACCATTGAATTGAATATTATAAAAAAAACATCATTTACTGCTCGATGTCAGTATACAAACGCTATTGGTGTATGTACAGTGGAGTTCTGTTATATGCAACATGGCAGGACCACAAAGAAATTACTAATAGCCAGATTTGTACCTGTGCTATAATTAACTGTAAATAGCAACAGTTAGGACTAGATTTTACCAGCAATCCAGAGACTGGCTGGGAGGCAGGGGGCCTGTAAAATGGTGAGAGAAGGCAAGGGATTGAAGGGTGGAGTGCCGATTATCTTCCCATCTCCACACCATTTTACTAGCGAGAAGAAGGTGGAGAACAGCCCTCCTGCTGAAAGGACCTTTGAGCCACTTAAGTGCCCTCTTTCTGTCACTGCTGGCATTTACCAGCTGTGTGGGTGAGGGGGTGGGAAGTGGGGTTACCTCTGCTGTATGAGGTTCCTAGTGGTCGAAGTGGTTCTTCATAGTCAGGCACACTTTGGTCCAAGGAGGGGTCGCCCGGCAGCAATGGCTGCCCTCGTGGCAATCACTCCGCCCTTACTTATCATCAGCCTCCTCGACGTGGCCTGCCTGACTTACCTGGTAGGAAGGGTGGCGTGTTTCCATGGTGTCCTCTTCTTCCAGCGGCAGTCCCAGCAGTACCCAATGCTCCCGGAGGTGCTGCTGAAGCTGCTGAGCTGGCAGCCCTCCGATTGGCTGGCTCGTCCTGGGGGTGGGCAGTTTAAAGGGACAGCAGCCCAATGGCAACAATTAATTACTTGCCTGCTGCCCAAAAGATGTGGCCTGGCTCCTGGAAATGGCCGAAATGGGGTTATTCCTGACTTTCAAGCCCATCATCCAGATCCCCCATGTGACAGTAAAATTCTGCTCTTTGGTTAGGATTTTCTGCCCTGGGCCTAAGTCCTGTGTCGGGGGCGGGAAGCGAGAGAATTGTCCACCACGGAGACCAATGGGATATCGTGCCATATCACCCGACGCTGGGCTCACTAATTATGCAGCCAGATGTTTCTCGACATTGTTCTCGGTGGGTTGGGCAGGAAGTCACGCACCTTGCCATCATATCCAGGTACCATTTTTAAAAGACGTCCTGACAGCTACTTCTTTATCGCACTCTTAACTATGGACCAGGACATGGACAGCAGAACCCAAGGAGCATTGGCACCCAGATTCAGCAACGCTTCACTGGAAGTGCTGCTGAATGCAGTGGAGGAGAGGAGGGACTTTCTGTGCCTGAGGGATGGAAGGAGAGAATGAATAACTGCATGGGCTGCCTCCAACATCGCACCGAGCATGACCCTTAGGTTTCTATGTCCAGAGAGTAAGCATGGTTCCTTGCTGGATGGACTCACCAATCCTGCATGGGAGGCAGTCGCCAGGGTGGTGAGTGCCAACTGCATTCACCAGAGGACAGCCCGACAGTGCAGGAAAAAGGATGAATGAACTCATCTGTGCCGCCAGGGTAAATTAATCCTCCACTCCACATATTTACCTTACTGAATGGGAACTGGGACATGGGCCTGAGTGGCAAGGCCAACTTCTCTGCTGCCCATTCATAAAAGCACGGCTCAACATGATGCGATTGCGCCTCATAGTCCCACTGCAATCCATGAAGTCTGCAGGTAGAGAGGCGACTGTAGGTCTTTGACTGTGCTCATATTGTGTTGGGTGGGGTTGGCATAGAGGGTGCCAGCATTCGCTGCTGATGCCATGCCTCTGTCTGCTTTATCCTTCTACCTGCATGAGATCACTGCTCTGGAGGGTGCTGCTGAAGATCACTTGCAGACTAGCTGCAAGTGCATCTTTCACTCAGTACACAGTAGCCAGTGGGTTGTTGGTGAAGACTGGCAGAATGTGAACTCTGCCTGCACCCCAATTACTCTCAAACCACCTTCTCTCCTTGCACGACAAGTTAATACACAACAAGCACGAGAGTGGGAGGACGGAAGAGTGCATGGCTGAACTCTGGCATCTCACACCATTCGAAGAGTGGGCTACCGAGTTGGCAGGGGAGGTTCAGGACCGTTCTTTTGCAGATGGTGAAGTTGGCATCTGGCCTCCATCCAGCAATGAACCATGCTTACTTTCTGGACATAGAAACCTAAGGGTCATGCTCGGTGCCATGTTGGAGGCAGCTCATGCAGTTATTCATTCTCTCCTCTTTCGATTACAGGTACCAGCAAGGAGAGGCTAAGACCTGACCCTGAAGCTGAGTCTAACACCAGCTCCACCCCGCAGAGGAGCAAAGAGGATGAGAACGACAAAGACACTGCACCTGTAGACCTATCAGCGCAGTCACCTGCAGCCTCCACCAGCCCAGAGAGGCACACCTCAGTGGGTACTACATCTAGTTCAGAAAGCATCTCACACCCTGGTGGTCACCTCACAGACACGTGTCGGCAGCAGGAGGAGGCATTGACAGCCAGGGTCACTGACACTCAGAGGACGGCTTGGGAAGAGATTTCTGCTAAGCCTGAGTCAGATGATGAGTCTCTGGGAGCGGACCTAGACAAGATGCTGAAAATGCAGTGAGAGGCAGAGAACATCAGATAGAGGTGTAGGAGGCGCTCAACAGAGTAGCGCTCGAGGCAGGGGAGTCTGTCCGCCTGTTAGCTGATGAAGTGGTACTGGAATGGGCTCACATTGATGTCTCCATGGGGAGGGTGGTGGATGCCATATAGAACCTTCTCCAGCAGAACATCAGTTTCTGCCAGAGATGCGCGCAGACCCGTGCTCCACCACTGTAGCCATGCGTGAGCTTTCGTAATGGCTACGCGAGAGGGACATGGGGCGCCTTGATCTCCCTCCAGATGCCCCTTTCCATCAAGGAGTCAGAAAGAGGCCCTCAGACACCCAAAGTAAGGAGGAGCATCAGGCAAACACCTCAGAAACCACCACTCTGGACTCTTCGAAGATGCCTGACCGTTCTGACTCCCCTTTGTCTGGGGGCCCAGCAGTTCCAGCCTCTGGGACTGCCGAGTGTGCACCTGCCCCAGACCTGGACACCCAAAATAAGCCAGGCCTCCAGGCTCCAGAGGATGCCCACCAAAGTCAAAGACAACAGGGCATGAGCAGACTGCCTCCACCCCTGCTGTGGTTGTTGGGGGAGCACCCCAAAGATCCGCATGTCAATTTGTCTCCCCTGTAATAACTCTAACCGCCCCTTCAGTCATCATCGCAGGACCCTCATCCTCCCTCCCTACCACATATGATTGTTCCCTATAACTGTGACTATTCCATCATACCACCAATTCTCTCGCTTTGCCCCCCAGGATTCTTCAACTGATAACATAGACCCCTTCCTTTGAAGCCTCTCCCTGACCTCATGTTCCCCTTATCCACCTGCATGCCCACCCGCCGCCCTCCCCCCCAATACTCACAGTCCCTTGTCCACCTACAACCCCCCCATCCACTCAGGTTGTCCTTGTCCACCCGCAACCCCCATCTATGGCCCCATTCTTTCCCCACTGCCCTTCCTTGGGACCTGTTCCATTCCCCCACTCCACCCATCCAAGACCCCCACAAGACTTCCCTCTTGCCCCACCACTTTTGGCATGCAAACCCACCCCACCCCTTTGTGCCTCTCTTCCCCTTCTTCTCTGCACCCCTACCCACCCTCCCCACCCACCAAAGGCCCTCATCGCACACCATTATCTGCTATAGCTGTACACCCGCTGCTGGATGCTCCACTTTGTCAAGCACCACTTGCTACGCGAGGCTCCAACTGCAGCTCCTGCTCCAACATCGAGAAGCTCCAACTGCAGCTCCCAGTTCCAACATTGACTCCAGTCTCCATTGATTGGACGGGATGGTGGGGGGAGTGTGGGAAATTCTGGTCGGGTGTTCTTTTGAATCCCGACATGAGATGCAAAATGGCTTCCTGAAGGCCTTTGGCAGAAATGGTGATCCACCATTATCCTGCCATGATGGTTGGGACTGCAAGTTCCCGCTGTAAATTTCCTACCTTTGGAAAACCAATTTTTCAGTTCCCACTGTATTGTCTGCATCTGCCGGCCGTGAATTCTCCATTTGAGGGAGAGGACGATGTTGCCCTTGGAGTCAGCAATTCCCATAAACTGTATCAGGAAATGTCTTGAATTTTCTCTTCAGGTTTACAGATATGTAGAAATGATAGTGCACATATGTGTGTATATTGACCTAGAAATTCAGATGCATGTATGTGTCAAAGAATACAGTCTCTGTGTGTAAATGGTGAGTCCTGGTTCATCCCTGATATTTCAATGGAGCGAGAAACCTGTTCAGACCTGTCAGCAATTTGTGACTGAATTGGGGGTGCAGCAATGGCTGGGATGGGTGTGATTGGTGGCTTGGATGAGAATGGCCCAAGTTTGTTAAATGTTCTTTTGGTCATCTTATCTCCTCATTCGATAAGCATGGGGGCCTTCCTCTTCGTCAGTGCCACTTCATGCTGTGCATGTTCAACAGTTAGCAAGCAATAATTTGTTCATATCTCTCTAGAAAATTGGTTTGCAAGAAGTGCTGGATTATAATTAAATAACATTTTGCTGTTAGTATGATCGGAACACAAACTCCTGATCCCATCACAACTACCTACTCCAATATGGTGGGCGGCACGTATCCAGCTCATAAAGACTGCATTCTTCCTGCCTACCTGAGAGTTAGGAGACAATGTTGGTTCGAGAAACAGGTGCTGCATGGTCAAAGTTCTAGGCCATTATCTTTGAATGGGCTGTAAACATGACACCTATCAACAATACATTTAAATAAATGAAAAGTCTTTCTTTAAATCCAGTAAATGTTTTTTTAAAGTAAGATTTTCTCCCATTCTCCTAATTGAGTATCTGTCTACCCTGCCCAACCTCTGCCAATGGAGCAGATGGGCGGATTGTGATCCCAGGTCTCGGCCAACTCTCCTCTTCTGCTGCTAGATGGAACACCTCTTCATTTTTTCTCTCTACTGAGATCTGTCTGGCAGCTTCCATCAACGGCATAGTTGAGATTCAGGATGAATCATAAAGCAATTCTGCATCTACCATATCCTGATTCTGTGAGTTCTGCAATTAATTCTTACATTTTAATTTCTATATGTAACAACATTTTCCAGAGGGCTTCATAGGGGAGAAGTGGGAAAGAATGATGGATGATGGGAAGTGGCAGAGAAATAAAAGCAGAAGAGCTGAATGGAGGTAAGACCAAACCCTGTACTTTTTAAAAAAATATATATATAGAAAATTCTAATTGCTATCTCTAAAAATTTCAAACTAGGCAAAGACTGAAACTGGCTGAATCTATGTCTGTGACCCCAAACAAAAGATACTATTTGGCAATATCGGGGAAACTCACACAACGTTATCCCTGAAGAGTCACGAAGGACCCCCTGTGGGCTGCGCAGAGCAAATTCAAAGAGAGCTATACAAAGGGCCCCTGCATTTCATAACTCAGTCTGGCCAACAGGAGTCTGCTAAAACAAAGAGTCCCATGATCTTCCTTTCAATTCTTAATGATTGAGACATTTAACAAACTCGATGACCCAGGCAAGGGTGTGGAGAGGTGCGAATCATGTGACATGAGCCTCTGGCTGTAGAACCAGTAATATTACCTTGCTGGACTGCAAAGTTTCAGTCTGCCATTTTACTGTCTGACTAGCAGCTTCACAGACAAGGAGCTCGGGCCCAGGTAGGACACCTGGCCCCATCTATGCTGCTTCTGCTGGAAATTCTATACCATTGCTTAAATGATCTGTACGGAATGCTGAGGGGGGTGGGGGGGCGGGTTGAAGGGAAGATACGTTTGGTGGTGGCATCTTGATGGAGTTGGCAGAAATGGCGGAGGATGATCCTTTGAATGTGGAGGCTGGTGGGGTGAAAAGTGAGGGCAATGGGGACCCTATCATGGTCCTGGGAGGAAAAGGAAGGTGTGAGGGCAGAGGCGCGGGAGATGGGTTGGACACGGTTGAGGGCCCTGTCAACCACAGTGGGCATGAAACCTTGATTAAGGAAGAACGAAGACATATCTGAAGCACCATTTTGGAAAGTGGCATCATCAGAACAGATGTGATGGAGGCGAAGGAACTGAGAGAATGGGAAGGAGTCTTTACAGGAAGCAGGGTGTGAGGAACTGTAGTCAAGGTAGCTGTGGGAGTCTGTGGGCTTGCAGTGAATATTGGTGGACAGTCTATCACCAGAAATTGAGACAGAGAAGTCAAGGAAGCGAAGGGAAGTGTCAGAGATGGGCTATGTGAAGGTGATAGAGGGGTGGAAATTGGAAGCAAAATTGATCAACTTTTTCAGGTCCAGACAAGAGTATGAAATGGCACCAAAATAGTCATCGATGTACCGAAAAAAGGTTGTGTGAGGGGACCTGAGTAGGACTGGAACAAGGAATGTTCCATGTACCCCATAAAGAGACAGGCATAACTGGGGCCCATGCGGGTACCCATAGCCACACCTTTTATTCGGAGGAAGTGAGATAAGTTAAAGGAGAAATCATTCAGTGTGAGAACAAGTTTAGCCAGACAGAGGAAAGTGGTGGTGGATGGGAATTGTTCGGGCCTCTGTTCAAGGAAGAAGCGGAGAACCCTCAGGCCATCCTGGTGGGGGATGGAGGTGTAGAGGGATTGGACATCCATGGCGAAGAGAAGGTGGTTAGGGCCAGGAAACTGGAAATTGTTGATATGCTGTAGGGTATCAGAAGAATCATGGATGTAGGTGGGAAGAGACTGGACAAGGGGAGAGAGAACAGAGTCAAGAAAAGAAGAAATGAGTTCTGTGGGGCAGGAGCAGGCTGATACGATCAGTCTATCAGGACAGTACTGTTTGTGGATTTTGGGGAGGAGGTAGAAGCGGGCTGTCTGAGATTGGGAGACTATGAGGTTGGAAGCTGTGGAGGGAAGATCTCCAGGGGAGATGAGGTCAGTGACAGTCCTAGAAACAATGGCTTGATGGTCCAGGGGAAGGTAGGAGGAAGTGTCTGAAAGCTGGTGCTCAGCCTCTGAGAGGTAGAGGTAAGTACGTCAGACAACAACAGCACCACCATTGTCAGCAGGTTTGATAACAAAGTCAGGGTTGGACCTGAGAGAATGGAATGCAGCAAGCTCAGAAGGAGACAGGTTAGAATGGGTGAGAGGAGTGGAGAAATTGAGACGATGATGTCATGCCGACAGTTCTCAATGAAAAGATCAAGAGCGGGTAAGAGTCCAAGGGGAGGAGTCCAGGTGGAGGGAGAATACTGGAGGTGGGTGAAAGGATCCATAGAACGCAGGGAGGACTCCTGCCCAAAGAAGTGAGCATGGAGACAGAGGTGGTGGAAGAAAGAGTTCAGCATGATGCCGAGCCCAAAATTCATTGAGATGAGGGCGTTAGGGTATGAAACTGAATCCTTTGCTAAGCACTGAATGTTCAGCATCAGAGAGGGGAAGGTCAGAGAGTATGGTGAATACACAGCAAGGGATTAGAAGACAGGGGGTCAGAGGAATGGGAAGGTGTGGAGGGTCCTGGATGGGCGTTGATATCAATGAGTTGTTGGAGTTTGCTGGCGAGAGAGGTTGAGTGTGTTCATATAGTGGCACATGGCACTGAGTGTGGATCCCAGGATGCGGCGAGAACAACCGTCCGAGGAGCATTGTATGTCCCAGAGATACCTGTAATCCCGTGTTGATTCAAAACATGAGGGATGGAACTTCAGTTGGAATCCACGTGGAATAAGTCGGAGATGTAGACAGTCACTGTGAAAGCGAGTTTTAGTAAACACCTTGTCAAACACCAGGAGAGAAATGGAAAGCAAATGAAGGTGAACAGGTCAAAAGAGACAAATGGAAATCCTGTCGGAAAGAAGAGCAGTACTTCTTCAAGGTAGGCATTCCTTGAAGAGAAGTGGCAGTGAATTACTGCAAAAGCAAAATACTGCAGATGTTGGAAACCTGAAATAAAAACAGAAAATGTTGGAATCCTTTGAGTAACCCTTTGAGTTCATTCTATTCAAGATTGCTGTGGGGTTATTAATAGAAAATTAGATCACACCAAAACTGAGGGATTGGGAAATACGCCATTGTTTATCAAGGGGGAAGCAAATCAAAAATACCTTTCTGTTTACGGACAGGTGGTGAGAGGAGAAATTAGTGCAGTTTAAATTATCTCCCTTCTGTCCATAACAGTGGTGAAAAGGGTAAGATAGTAAAGAATCTTTTAGAGAGACAAAGTGGTTTAGAAAGAGAACTTTGGAGTCCAAGGACCTGATGGCTGAGGTGCTGTGCTACTGATGGTGAAATGGAGGGAAGGAAGGGGAAAAGGGATACAAAACTGACCAAAATTCAAAAATTACATTATGTGAGCTGGGAAATTGGGCTGGACAGGATTACAGAGTGGGGGCCATTGAAGGCTTTGCTTTAATCTTTGAACTAATTTCTAAATATCTCAGTGACTAAACCACATGCATTTTAAAAGCTAATAAAATTTTATGACTAAACAGTAATTTCTATAAAATAAATGACTTGAGTCCAGGCCAAAAATTTGTGAAGCAGCCTGAATGGAACATTGTCCAAAAATACTCAGTTTTTATTTGCAAGCCTCAGGCATAGTGTACATTTTAATTTTTTTTTTGCGGAAACTACTACAAACTTTGCAAAAATGAGGTATGTTTCAAAGGATATTGTTTGAAGATGGATGTCAATAATTAAAAGAAAAGATCTAAATTTTAAAATGCAGGTTTAAGTTTTACGTCAGTCTGCCTAATAGATTGCAATGCTCAATTCAGTATGCCAATCTGTTTCGAATGATTGCTGTGAAATTTATACTGAATGCTACCAATCGTGTTTAGAGTTTGTTGATAGTAGTCCATGACCCTTGTCATTTCTTAGACAAGGTCAAGCTGTTGAGGTCAAAGTCTGAGACTGTTAGGCATAAATAAAAATACATTTAGCGTCTGCTGCTGATTCTGTCTGATCCATGAAGGACTTTTGGAATATTGAGGTCTTTCATGGGACATGCAGACTGATGCAGTCTTTGTTTTAGTAAAGCTAACAGAAACACCAACAGTTTATAGAAGAAAAATCATGAAGTTGAAGATGTCTTATTAGGGTCACTGACATTCTTGTGTCCATATGGTTTTTATCTTATTATTTGTAAACATATTTGGCAATTTTCTTTAAGGAGCATAAACATAAGAATTTATTTGCATAATTTACCACATAAAAAGTGTCAGAGTCTTGATTCGTACAGTGAATTGGTGTTTAAAAATGGAGGGTTTTTGTATTTTCAATGCTTATATGATTTATTGTTTGATTCAAAGCTACACCTGTTTAATGTGCTTGATTTAAAAACAGCTGTATGTTAATGTGTTGCAGCCGAGAAAGGCAGCATTCAAATGATGCAAGTTTAATAGCAGAAGGTGCAACATATCAAATGAATCCTTGTGAAACAGACCTCCAGGGTAAGTATGATGGCTGTACTCCAGTAAAGAGAACAAATGTTAAATCTTTGTTTCGAAGCCAAATCTTAACCGCATATATATCACCAAGATGTAGTTTTTTTTTCTCTGTCTAAGTTCACATAAGTTTCGATTCAGGGTCTACATGGTTATAGGGTGGGTGGCAATGAGTTTTTATATGTGATGGTATTCTGAATGATTTTATATAGCAATTGATCTGGAAAATCTTGGGGCCCTGTTCTGCAGTATTAGTGCAGCTGAGTGGAACCCTTGTCCAAGGCTGAAGAAGACTTCCTAAATTCCAGTGACTGGGATATTTGCATAGCCAGAGCTGTTCTTCCCTTCCAACATGGAGGAAAGTCCTTTAGAAGACCAGCTGTGCCAAGGAAAATTTTATTTTTAATTCTTTGGCTCCTGCTGGATCTACACTAATAAGGAGGTCATTGCTTTCCCCTAGCAGAGGTTCTGGCCCTTTAGAAGTTCTCAAGGGGACTTAGATCAAGGCTACAGTTGTGTGAATTCCACACAGATATTCCATGTTTGTAAAGGGAGGAATTTCCTGAGAAAACCTGGAAACTCTCCTTAGCTGTTTTCTTTGAAATTGGGCGGAGGGTGAAAGATTTGTCCATGACTCCCATGACTGGAATTTCTAGGCACAATTGAGATTTAACCTATTTTACATTTCCCACCCATCCTTCATCACCTCCCCTCTACCCCATCCCTTCACTCCAACCCCTATCCTTCCTCGCCCCCCAACTCTCCCACCCTGCCATAATTCCTAGGGCATAGCTGCTACCTATACCCTTTCCAGCGCAAGGAATGGGCAATCATGTGCATTCATGTCATTAATCTATAACCATGAAGGAACTTTAATAATGGAATAAACACGGGATTTCAAATGTCCACTCCTCATCAAATCAAGTCATCTATAAGAGGAGACAAAATATTTTCATTGTTTAAATAAAAGCTAATATATCTGTCTTTTATCTGCTTATATTATTTTAAAGGCAAAGATTGGTGCCTCTCTTGTTCATTTGACTGACTGTTCAGCCAGTATCATCTTCCAGCAAACTGGTCTGTGACCATCATGGGCCCCATGCTCTTCTTACTCTCCCAATGACTTGATTCGTTCTTTTCAATAAAGCATCACATACTGATCTGATTTGAACTTGGAAATCACATGAACTGTGGGCTCTGGGATTTGGTAGATTTCCTTTTTTCTAATAATAACAGGCATTTTTGACACCATAGCTGCTTTATTCTAATTGGGTGCCCCCTTGGGGGCCTTAGCCTGCTACTTAAGCTCTCCTTGGCTTAATGTAAGTGTGCTAGCTTTTAATATGTTAAACTGAGAATATAGATATTCAGATTGAAGTTGAAAGCAGAGGATAACGTAGAACATCAAGCCACCAATTCTAAATACAAATGGCAGTATCTTGAACTCTCTCACCTCGAGGGTGCGTTACATTCTCCCTTAATGTTTAGGACGGGAAGTTCTATTAATCAACAATAGTGCCATTTCTTTCATTTTGGTTAGCTGAAGCCCATCTTTTCACTGTGATCCTTTCCTGTAGAACAACATTAGGGGATTCTGGTAAGCATTTGCTAGGGGATTAACTTTGTGCTTCTGAGTGCCACTAATATGCAGATAAATACTGCGTGATTGTAGAACCCTCCAGTGATTTCACTTGTGTTGCCATTGGGCAATGAAAAGATAAGGACCCAGAAATATGATTGTGCCACATACATTTTACAGGTACAAAATGGTGGCCTTAGGGTCCAATACGGTGGCTGGCACATGCCAGCTCATTCCATGTTGAAACAGTGCTGTCTATCATATTGGATTGGGCAGCCTCATATTGTGGGCTTCCCAGGGTCTGAGCTGCTGCAAATTTTGTCCACAAAAAATATCCTGGCATCTTTCTGAATAAGAGAAATTTCACTTCCTCAATGTCCAGCATTTTTTTGCAACCAAAAGCACACATGCAGATCTGTGGCCAGTTTTCTGACATCAAGCATAATTCATTCATCCTGCACAAACCCTCTGTGCCACCTTCTGTGTGATGGCAGAGAGGTGCTACATACTCCACCTGAAATGAAGGAGACTGGCAGAGGTGACCATTTGGTGTGAAGGGAAAGTATAGAAGAAATGGCTGGCAAAAACAGATGCTGCTCATCATCCAGTTAGTGATAAGAATAAAAAAGGAAAAAAAGATCCTTGATGGCCAGTACACTTTCTTCCACAGGGGACAGAGTGTGCAGGGGATTCGGCCTTCTCCAATCATTACTTGTTGCCATATGCTACGCATGATCCATTCCTGCGGTAAACAAGGGTGTGTGCTGGTGACATCCTTGTGAGATGTTTAGAGAATGTGCCTGTCATGGAGGAATAGTTTGTATGTTGTGTGTACGATGTGGAGAAGTGAGGGCTGCAGTTGTGATGAAAGTAGGTGTGGCAGAGTGCGAAAGTAGGTCGTGGAGTGAAGTGTGGTTCAACCATTATAGGAGAGTGAAGGGAAGTGGGGGAGAGGACTGTTTGGAGTAGTGTGATTGCATTGTGTGTGCAATCGATGTGAGATCTAAGATTGCTATCTTGACAACTCTGGATGTCATTAAATTTTATCCTGCATTGCACCCATGTCCCAGGAGCTAAGGACTGGGCATTAACCTCTTCTGCAACCTGCTCCCATTGGCTGGGGAAAAGTTGCATGGAGGAAGGGCTTCCTGCCTGGCAGGGGGAACAAGCTTTCCCTACTCCCTATTGTCCACTGTCCAGCAGCTTCAGATAATCTGGGTGCTGATCCGTACAGACTTTTCTCTTTTCAGAGGTTTCAATTCTGCCTACACCAAGGTGCACCTCCTTTAAGAATTGTTGTCTACCTTTAAGTCGTGGAAGTCAAGACCGATTTTACGCCACCACAAATAGGCAGACAATGACTAACGGGGGTAGAGTATAATAAACTGGCAGCACAAATTTCACATGGGCCAGAATTTTACATCCTGCAGGCAGATGTGCACCCGACCCGTCCAGCTGTGAAATAGTGTGAGATGATGTTTGGAGAGGGCTGCAATATCATCGTGCACTCGTGCGATATCGCGCTTGGCGGCCGTGCACAGCAGTCAGAAGTGCACCCACTGACAATTAAGCGGGCAATTAAGCCCATTAAGGAGGCAGTTGAAAGCCATTTTTGTTGTTTAGTTTATTCTGTGGAGGGCTACAGCTCTCTGAGGCAGCTGTCTGCTTCGGGGAGCACACCTGAAGTGCTCACCAGACCTGCAGTGACATTGGCACCTGCCCTCTTCCTGTTCCCACCAGCAATGTTGAGCCTTTCTCAGTATGCATTTCATGCTGGCCAGCTGTTAACTGGTCAACCAGCATGAAATCACGGCTGGGGGTCGCTCGTGGTCAGAGGCCCGTTTCCCATCTGCTCCCAGGCGCACGCCCGACGAGCGAAAAATTCAGGTCATGATCTGAGCACCCTGCCCTCTGCACGCTCTCAGACTCAATTGAGTTGCTATGTTGTTTTACATGGGTCTGTTTGCATTTAATTGTCTTTTTTATGCTTTCCTCCCTCTGGCGTTTATTTGTAGGACATTTTCTGCATTATTTGCCCAGAATGTTTTTCCGTTAATGTCTCCCATCCCTGGGAATTGATTTGGGAACATTGGACCTGTTGGACGAGGAAGGATCAAGTTCCATCTTATTTTCTATCATCATAGTAGTCGCATGGTACGACTATAATAGAGGTGTTGATTAATCATAGAAGTCACTCTCAGTTAGCATACAATAGATCCAGAAATGTCAAAAACCTCAGTGGTGAAGAACTACATGTCTAAAGTTAACTTTAACATGCTAAACCTGTCACATGCCATGTCTCAATTTGCTCAGAATGTGAAATTTGTGCTGCCAGTTTATCTTATACTCTACCCCTGTTATTCATTGTCTGCCTGCCTATTTGTGGTGTTATTGTGGTTTTGTCCCAGTTATCCCAGAATGTTAATTTCTGAAAGAAATCTATCTAATTTTCATTTGAAAGAATCGATGCTAACTGGTTTCACAGGCCCCCTGATGAGTTTGTCATGTAGATTTATTTACTTTGTTATATAGATTGATGTGCTTACTGTTTCCACAGGTTAGTTTTTAATTTACCCCATTGAAGTGTGGGCTTTGTCCTCTGGGTCTACTGTTCTGGATAAGGTGAAAGACATTTCCATGGTCTACATTATCTGCTCCCTTTAGAATTCTAAGATCACCTTTCAGTTTTCTCTTTGCCTGGGAGAACATGTCCAATTACATAATCATTCCCGTAACACAATCACTCCATCTCCTGCATAAATCATTCTGGCCGCTCTCTTCTGCACCCTTTCAATACCGGTAATATCCTATTTGTACTGGGACAACCAGAACTGTACAAAGTATTCTAAGTGCAGATGCACCAGTGATTCATAAATTGCTTCACTATTTTGACTCAATATTGACCTCTTTATAAACTCCAACGTTTGACTTTCTTCAAGCACTGCATGAGTTATTCCTGCATTAATATTTTTCATGTGTGTTTTCTTGGTTGTGCTTTCCATTATATTTTTGCTGTTTGGTTTTGTTTCCTCCTACCATTTGAAATTGGGCTCCTGAACTTGTTTGCACTGACTGAATGGTACCAGCTCTCGTGCTGTGCGTAAAGGTGCATGTGCAAGATTGAATGACGAGTAAAAGTGGGGGAAATCTGTATGCAATGGAAAAAGGCATCATAATGGAGAAAAGAGGGAAGAAAATGGCAGGGTAAAGAATAATGACCTATGAGATAGGAACAATGTATACATGTAATTGAGAGAACTAGAAAGCTCAACGGAGACAATTTTTGATTGAAGAGAAAAACAGGAGGAAGGTCTAAGTGAGTTTTAGGAAGTGTAGGTATCTACTGGAACTTGAATAGATTTTTCAGAGAGAATACTTCTGGGATAAATGAGATAGAAATGTGAGCAAAATAGGATTAGAAATTATTTATAAACTGACAGATTTCAGTTTAAGTTCTAAAGCGTTAGGTTCAAGAAAAGTTATGGTAGATTGAAATTTAGTTTTAAATCTTTAGATGATTTGTTTGGTTTTGTGTCTGGTTTATTTATTAGAGGATTTTCATCATTTCACATCAAGAGTTCGATTTATTTTTGTTGGAACCAATTGAAAAGGAGGAGAACCTAAGTGTGCTGTTGGCAAACAGGAAATACATGCAGTCGCAGAGTTTTTATAAAAGAGAATGGTTAAAATGTTAGTTGTTTCCGAGGAGTCAGGACAATAATAATTGGAAAAAGTGTAGGTTAACTTGATAAAGTAGGAGTGAGAGAAAGAAAGAAAAACAAAGCCGAAAGCTTGAAGGCAGCGACTAAGCTGGAAGAATGAACGAGCAGAAATGAAAGGCTGTATTTTTGTAGTTTACATTTTCATTTCCCCTGCATGTGCTGATGTTTTGCTCCTCTCCTAGCAGAAGTTTATTTTTCTTGGTTTATCTGTTATGGTCTATGCAGTGTGTGGGAGTTTACTGCTAATCTCTTGCTGCTCTGGGTCATTCTGTGGAAAGTAGTACGACCACTGCTGCTAATGACCACAACCATTGTGTCCAGAAACAAACTTCGTTCTTAAATGAGATTTATTTTCCTCATTATTGACTTTCGGTGAGTTTTCATTGTTTAAATTTAAATTCTGGGAATACAGATCTCCCATGGACGGTGCCCTGTAAGATAGGATAGCCCAAGGAATTGAGTTTCCGTAGGTCTGAACTTTTCCCTTGTCAGGCGCATGCGATTGGCGGACCCGGGAGTGGTCGGGAAATGGGTCCCTGACTGCGATCGGCCCCAGACTGCGATTTCACAGCCAATTAACAGTCAGCCAGCTCCAAACACGTGCTGAAAAACTCAGCGCTGCCGGTGGGGGCAGGAAGAGGGCAGGCACTGACATCACCGCGGGCGTGGATGAACACTTCCACTGAGCTCCCCAGAAGGCAGGGGGCTGCAGGCCTGCAAATAATAAAAAAAACACAAAAAAGCTGCAAAAAATGTCCATACAGCACATTCAAGCAGCTGAAAGCGTACCTCATAAAAATGCTGTCCCCAGATATTTCTTTTTATTTTATTTCCTACCGGAGATTTCATCCCGCCCTTGAATGTGGTTTCATCAAAAATGTAATGGCCGCCTGGCCAATTGGCTCATCTGCCAACTGTAAGGTTGGATGTGCCACAAAAAAAAATCACTGACAATTGTGCCGTTAATGGGCTTAATTGCCTGCTTAATTATTGGCAAGCGCACTCCCAATTGCTGCACGCGTCCACCGAGCGAAATATCACTGCAGTGCGCGATGACGTTGGGACACTTGTTCGGGTGTTGTCTTGTGTGATTTTATGCCTGTTCAGGTCAGGTGCGCGCCCACCCATGGAACGTAAAATTCTGCCCATAGTAACTCAAAGGTTTGATGGATAAATAACCAATCTGCCACTTTGACATTCTTATAAAATAACTGGCATTAATATAGTGCGTTAATCATATTAAAATGCCCTGAGGCACTTCACAGGAGTGGAATCAGGCAAAAATTGACAAAAGGCCCAAGGCACTTAGATAAGAATTTGGATCTTTGTGGAGTTAAATTATGTCCTGATCCCATTGCATAGGAGCAAAGGAACAGGAGCCCCATAAGCATGCTTAGATCATGGTGGACCTGCACCTCAACTCCATTTATCTGCCTTTGCTGCATATCCTTTGATACCCTTACCTAACAAAAATTATCTGTCTTAGTATTGAAAGCACCAGTTTTCCTAACATCCACAACCTTTGACAATAGTGAGCTTCAGATTTTCACTACCCTTTCTATGAAAAAGTGCTTCCTAATTTTGCTCTTGAAAGGCCTAGCTCCAATTTTAAGATTACGCATGTAACATTCAGCTTGTAGTGCCCATTCTTTCAGTGCATGGGTACCATTTTGGTTGCAAAACACCATTTGCACTGAGCATGCACACCTCTGGTGCAGGCCACACTGAATGCTATTTTGGCCATGATATTAGCCTAGGCATTAGGAACATGTGCTGTTTAACAATGCATATTGTCAGTCTGTATGTAACACTGATTTGGCTCTATTGTTTCCATTTTCAACCTCAATGCACCTTAACCTTGCACAGCTGAACATGCATTCAGCATCAGGTATGACCCCCTCACCATCGCTATTTAAAGGGAACATCAATTATCTTTAGCTTAGTTGTTGATTGATTTCTACTGGCTACTGAGTGAGTAGATGTGTTTGTAGTTTGTACTGCTTCTTAAAGTTACTTAAATTTTCCCTGATTGTTAATTAGTCCCAACTGGTTCCTGAGTGTGACCTTCTGTGGCTGGCTTTTTTGGCCAGTAGCAAGGAACAGAGTGAAAAAGTGATAATCACATTGTAATGACTTGATAGAGGGGACAGGTTTCAACAAGAAACAGATAAACTTTATTAGTGACAGTTTTTGAGATGCTACATGCTCAATCAGGACTCTTGTCAGGGAGCCCCACCCGCTGGATTGCCCACGCTTAGGGCCCATTGGTCGGAGCCTCTCTGAACATCAAGTGATCCCTGATGGATAGCAGGAGAGGCTATACCTTCAGTTACTACATTTCCTCTCCCTTTAGGTTTTTACAATTTCTATTTACCGGAAAACATTTGAATATCCAACAACATATACATATATATAACTTCAGGTGATTGAAGATCAAGTCTCTGAGGTGCTCTCCTTATATGACTAGAACGGCATAGCTCTGATTTGATGTTAATCACAGGTGGAATAGTTGGTTGTTGGAATGTCTCTGTCGCATGAATGTGATCCACGTGCTTATGAATGATTCTATCTTTCACTTGTACTTGAAAAGATAATGGACCGGTCTCTGAGACAATGGTTCCAGGAACCCAACAAGGTCCACCTCAGAAATTTTGCACGAATACCATGTTACCTACACTGTGCGAGCTTTGCAGTGTATATCGTGGTTCAATTTTTGATTACTCTGACTCTGCTGTACCTTCCCCCCCTAAATTTGGAAACACCAGGCTTAACTGTGTACGTCGGCACCATTTCATCAATAATTTAGTTGGTGTTGAACCAAATGTGGTGTTGTACAATGACTGAGAAGAAAACAGGAAAGTCGAGATCCTAGAGAACCTTCTGATAATCTTTACATACCAGACTTGAAAGTTTGTACAGCTCTCGCAGCTAAACTATTCAATGAGGGATGGTAAGGGGCTGTTTACATATGTCTGATTTCATTCAGATTCACGAATTTCTGAAAATCTGTGCTTGTAAAGACTGTACCATTATCAGAAACGACAATTTCAGGTGGGCCATGAATGCTAAAACTGTGACGCAGCTTCTCAATAGTTGCGCTCGGTGTTGGTGATTTGACTTCATATACATTCATCCATTTAGAATGTGCAGCTACAATCAACAGAAGCATGGTACCTAAGAATGGTCCTACATAATTGATATGTAGTCTAACCCAGGGTCAACCAGGCCACTCCCACGTATGTAGGGAGCTGAAGCAGGCAACTTCTGTTGTTGCTGACAATGGAGACATTGCTTTCATGACCATGCTTTCAATGTCACTGTCAATGCCTGACCACCAGACATTGCTTCACGCAAGCATTTTCATCTTTGATAGGCCTGGATGCGCACTGTGGAGCTCTGTCAAGAGTGGTTCTTGGCCTTGTGAAGGGACGACATAGCTTAATCCCCACAACAAAATTCCATCTTGACAGCTTAACTCTGTTTTTCTGACATGGAGTGGTCTCAAATCTTCCGATACAGGCGAATTTGACTATCCTTGCAAAACAAAGTCTCTAACTTTTGACAATATTGGATCTCTGTTCATCCACTTTCTAATTTACGTCACACACATGGGTGAAGGATTCAAGAAATTCAGTAATAGCGCTATCTCTTGTGGAACAGGAGCATGTACAATACTATCTGGTAACAGGAGATGTCTGAATGCATCCGCGTTTGCAATGTGTAAGCCAGGGTGGCACATAAAAGTATAGTCATATGCAGATAATATCAGAGCCCAATGTTGTATTTCTTGCTGATGCTATTGGTGGAATGGCCTTATTCTCACTGAATAAATCCATTAATGGTTTATGGTCTGACAGAATGGTAAAATGTCATCCATGCAGGTACTGGTGGAATTTCTTCGCTCTGAATACCATCAATAAGCCTCCCTTTTCTAGCTGGGAATAGCCCTTCTCGGCTGTGGAGAGGGTCATTGAGCCATAGCCAATGGGCCTTTCTGATCCATTTCCCATTCTATGTGATAACACAGTTCCCACATCATAAGAAGAGGCATCACATGTTAATACCAACTCTTTTTCAATGGGTTGTAGTGCACCAATAAACACAACAAATGCAATAGTTTCTTTACTTTCACAAAGGCTTCTTCCTGTTGTGAATTCAACAGTGATTCTTATTTAACGATAAGTGTAATGGTGCCAACACAGTTTATAAGTTAGGCAAGAGGCAGCTATATTAATTGATCATACCCAGGAAGGACTTGAGTTCGGTTACATTGGACGGTGAGGATACATTTTCATTGCCTGACCTTTCTCTTCTATCGGGTGCAAACTCATGGTGTCCACCCTGTGACCCAGGTAAGTAACATCTGGTGCTTGAAATGTGCATTTTTCCTTCTTTAACCATACGCCAGCTTCCATGAACCTTCTTAACACCTCCTCCAGGTTGGCCTAGTATTCAGTCTCGGTTGACTCTGTGATCAGAACATCATCTAGGTAAGCTATCATTCGGGGAAGTCCTTACAAAAGTTGTTCTCTGGAAGATAGCACATGCAGACGATAATCCAAAGAGTAGGTGAGTGTACTGATAAAGACCCTTGTGTGTGTTAATAGTCACGCATTCTCACGACGTGCTATCCAGTTCTAATTGTTGGTAGGCATTGCTCATATTCAATTTTGTATAGGATTTGCCTCCTTCCAGCTTTGCATTTAAGTCATCTATCCTTGGAATGGGGTACTTGTCTAGTTTTGCTGCCTTATTTACGGTCAATTTATAGTCCCCACAAACGCGTATGGTTTGGCCAGGTTTAACCTCTGGAACAATGGGTGCTGCCCATTCCGAGAACTGGACAGGTTGGATGATGCCCAGCTTTTCTAACCGGCACAATTCTACATCCACCTTTTCCTTCAATGCAAAAGGCACAGGTCTGGCCTTAAAGAAATGTGGTGTCACCTGAGGATCTACATGTATCCTGGCCTGCACGCCTTTCAACTTCCTTAATTCATCCCGAAATGCCATGTTGTATTTCCTTATCAGCTCAGGAACTCCTCCTGTTTTCAGGTGAAATATCTCAGACCAGTCAAGCTTGATCTTCTGTAATAAGTCTCGGCCTAAAAGACTGGGTCCTTCTCCTTTCACTATTACCACAGGCAGCTGGGCTGTCTGTTGCCTGTAAGACACTGGTACTTTGGCAATGCCCTTTACCTGAATAGATTCTCCCATGTATGTCTTTAATTTAGCAGTTGTCTGCTCCAGGTTTATTGGCTGTCTGCCTTCATTAAGGTATTTGAAAGTTTGCTCTCCTACCACTGTAGTTGAGGCACCTTATCACCTCCATTATTAGTGGCTTCTCAGTAACTTGGATTGTGACAGTGATAGGTTCGGTTTTTACAGGAGTTACGTTACACAGGGAATAAATGCTGGTGTTGGCAGCTTCAGGTTCTGCTGTATTTTTAAATTCAATCCTGTTGGTTTGCTGGCTTATGGGCTGTTTTGACTTTGCCCTGCATTGCCTTACTACGTGACCTTTCTTATAGCAGTAATGGCATTCTGCCTCCTTGAATTTACAGGTGTCCGGTCAGTGGTCACCTCCATGTCTGTAACAAATTAACCTTGGAGTCACTGCTGAAGTGTTTCTACTTGGCCTTTTCATGTTTCTAACAGCAGACATTGCATCTCACTTCGATGCTGTGGGTCTGGTTTTTGTGCCATGCTCAGTGGTAGGTTCCTGCCCCACATGAAGAACAGCGCCATGTTGTATATGTTGCAAAGCCTGTGAGTCTCTCACAGCACTTTCTGTGGCAAGGAAGATTTCTAGAGTGTGCTTAAAGTCGATGTCAACTTCGGTGAGTAAGCGGCGCCGAGTGGCATCATCCTTAACTCCACAAATTAATCAGTCCCCCAGCATCTCATTTAATGTGTCCCCGAAGTCGCAGTGTCTGTCAACTGCATAAGATTCGCTACATAGGTTGCGATGGACTCTCCCGGGGCCCTAACTCTGGAATTAAATTTAAAATGCTGCATTATTACGGATGGCTTCAGCTGGAAATGTGTTTTCATGAGGTCCCCTAATTCATGATAGGACTTAGAATTGGATGCGTTCAGGGCTGTCAGGTTATGAATGAGATTAAATGTCTCACTGCCACACACACTCAAAAGGATGGATTTTTGCTTTTCTTCCACGGTAATTTCATTTGCTACGAAATAAAATCCGAGGTGCTCTACATGCTGGCTCCAGTCTTCCATAATCGCATCATAAGGATCGATTCTGCCAAAGAGCATGGCTGGTGAGTAGTCTTTTCTTTTCCTTAAGATTCAATGTACTCATGGTAACAAGGCAAGGTGCAGCGTCAGAGCTATTTTACCCTCATTGCCAAATGTAATCACTTGATGGAGTGGACAGGTTTCAACAAGAAACAGAAACTTTATTGCAGAGAGCTTTTCAGGTGCAACATGCTCGATCAGGACTCTCGTCAGGAAGCCCCACCCCCAAGCCCTGGATTGCCCGTGATTAGGGCTCATTGGTCGGAATGTCCCAGAACATCACGTGACTCCTGATAGACAGCAGGAGAGGCTACACAGATCCTGCCATTAAGTTCCGCAGCATCTTTGCATTCCTGGATTTCGAGCAGGTTGGACTGCACCCTCACAACTGCATCTACAGCAGGGATGCACATACCTCTCTTAGGCAGAGAATTTCTGCATGTGGAGATTCTTATTCCCAAAAGAAACTGGATGAGCAGAATTGATGGCATCATTAAGTTATGAGAATACCTGACTAACTGTAACATTGGACACTTCCTTGGGAATGGTACAGTCAGTGTATGTAATGCTTTGAGTGACATTTCATAGAAGAATGCAAACCAAGGTCGTCAGCATTGCCAACCAAGCAACAATGGTAAGAAATTGTCTACATCGTAGAGTGAGCTGTACTACCTGTTGCTAGGATACTTGTAGTTACTATCTAATGTGGAACTATCTTATCCAGTGACAGTAATGATCAGCTGTCACAGCCATTGAGGAGGTTTACTGGGATTTTACTAGGGATGAAGGACTGAGGTAGAAGAAGTTGGAAAAGCTCGGACTGTTGTCCTTGTAATGGAGTGGGTTAACAGGTGGCCTGATAGAGGTTTTCATGATGATGAGAGGTTTAGACGAGTAGTCCGAGAAGAATTATTTCCTCTGGCGAGGGGGGGGGAGGGGAGGGGGTGGGGGACTGGAGTGGGGGTGGTGCGGTGGTTACTAACCAGATTTTACATTATTGGGGTAAAGATTTAGAGGGGCTGTATGGATAAATGTTGCAAATCAGAGTTGTCTGGATCTGGAACACTCTACCTGAAAAGGTGATGGAAGCTGATCCCATAAATAATTTTAAAAGGGAGCTGGACAGATACTTGAAGTTGAGCACCTCGCAGGAATATGGACACCATATGGGACTCAACATGACTCTTCTTTCAAAGATCCAATAGAGTCACAATGGGCTGAATGGCCTCCTTCTATGCTGTGTGTTCCAAGAATATTTCTGTAACTTTTAGTCATGTGACAAAATTGGCCTATGGAATGATTATGTGGAGTGGCAAGAACTGCAACCCTCCTCCAAATATCTCATGTAGCACCATCTCTACTTCAGTAATCTTGGAAGAGACAACCAGATGCTGGATTCAAAGAGTTCGTTATAATTGCCTTTATCCCCACAAATCTCACTTGCACACAATATTCCATCCCAACAATAGGCTACTTTCCTTGTAGCTGTCCAAACCTGCACTTGGGGCTATAAACAAACAACTATACAAATAAACTGACCAAACCAAATTGAATGGTATTTGTACATTAGTATTCTGGCAAGATTTGCACCAGCTCTTAACCTTTTAGAATTGACTTACAGCAGCATGTTGAAACCTGTCTGCCATAGTTCAGCTGACAGTTAGAATCTTCTGGGTTCAAGTCCCACTCCGGAGAATTGAGCATAAAAATCTAGGCTGGCACTCCAGTACAGTACTGAGGAAGTGCTGCATTGTTGGGCGTTCTGTCTTTCTGATTAAGATGTTAAAGTCCCAGGTGCTCTCTAAGGAGAATGTAAAAGATCCCATGGTCCTAATTTAAAGAAGAGCAGGTGAGTTCTCCACAGTATCCTAGTCAATATTTGTCTCTTAATCAGCATCACAAAAACAGACTATCACATTGCTTCTTGTGGGTGTTTGCTGTGTGCAAATTGGCTGCCACATTTCTTACATTACATAATTTCAAAAGTACTTCATTGGCTATAAGCAATTCGGATTTACTAAAGTCTTGGAATACGCTATATAAAGGCAAGTCTTTCTTTCTTTCATTCATTGCAAATATATTCATTGCATTTTAATATTTATTTTCACCGGTTCCAGTTTTTGATCTCCCTCCACCAAACACTGTCCCTGAGAATAATACAAATAGACAATTTATTCCCAAGCTTTTGCTGATTTTCAGGGTAAGAGAAGTGTAAAATTACTGTAGGTGATTTACCCTCATTTTCTGTGAGGATTTGCTTAAGGGTGAGAATTCACTGGGGCTGATTTTTGTTCCAGCATTATATACGCTGTAGAATTAAGCTTGACTGAAACTGTATGTGTTCTTAAGTTTGGCAAAGTACATGCTGTGAGTGTGCACCAGATGTGACAAGCATTTTTTATTCAGAACGTGTTCAGACTTTTGTCTTGGATCCTAAAGGTCTGCAACAGTTTAAAGTGGTGATGCTTTTTTAGGCTGCTTTGGGCATGCTGACATTTCTTATCCAATGGTGGCTCTGTGTATTGTCACGTTGCAGAACAAAGTTGTGTGGCATACATACAACAGTAGTTTTATGAGGGACTATATGGATTGTGTTGCAGGAAGTTACCAGACCATCCCCATGTACTGGAATTGTTACTTTTAGGCTCAAATGATCTGTGTACTGTGATGGAATCCCTGGTTTCAAAGCTGGCATTTCTTGAGAGAGACCCGAATTGAAAAGGGAAACTGAGAAAGGAAACTAGCCCTTTCAGTTTCCAAGGAAACTCAGACTGAAACTGAGATGGAAACAAAATCTTCTGGTGAGGCTGAAACTGGTTAAAACCACATAAAGAGCCACCGAGACATCTGAGCTCAGCAGTTGATGATGATTCCAGTGGTGCAGTACAAGCAGGCTGAAAAAGGCGGTTGCTAGAACTGGAAGCTGAAAATAGACAAATACACAGTTACTGCAGCTGTTCCTGTTACTTGAAAATAACATTGGTGGATCTACACATTCCAGATCGTGGTAAACAGAGTTGAGGAGGCTGTGTGTCATTTTTTATGAAGACCATGCCCGTGGAAATTGGGTTGGTTGTGTGCTGCTGTCGTTTGGGGATCAAGCTAAATCCCAGATGAGGAGTGAAATTCTTTCACACCATATTATCCCAATCCCACCTCATTAATTATGCGGCCAGAGGAAACACATCTTCTCGCTGGTGGGCGACCTCTGAATTGCCCACCACGCTATTACATTGCCATTTCCTCACTCTAGGTGCCACATCTAAACTGCAGCTGTTCTCCATGCTTGCAGCCCAAGACCTCTCCAGTGAAGATGTGGCCCTGAAAGCCAAGAAGAGTTCAGTGACCCGTCACTAAAATGCCCTTTGGAAGCCTGCTGGCCGCAGGAGGTCCAGCAATCTCACCACTCCGGCTTGGGAGGCAGTGGCAGTGGTGGTCCTTATTAACGCTGCACAAAAGAGTTTGACCATTCAGTGTAGAAAGAGGATGAATGATCTCATCCATGCTACCAGGGTAAGGTAATGATCTCATCACTCTAAACTCACAAGACCATCATACATTCACTGACATCTCACTCACTGCCAGTTCAAGGGATATCACCACTCAATCTCTTACACACAAATCCTCACATCTCCATCTGGTCTCATCTCCTCTGGGGACTGCCTCCTCAGCCGTCATCATCTTGAGGCCACCTGCATAGATCAATGTGTGCCCCCGCACACACCCTGGCATACTCCCCTTCCTGAGTATGGCCCTCATCCTGCAGCCTCTTCCCTTGCCCGTGGCCACTTCTCCCCCTTCCCCGGGCAAACCCTAGCCCTGTAGCTGTTGAAAAGCCATCCCTGCCTTATGACTGGTCTGGTAGCTAGAGATCTACCTGTGAGCCCCCCTAAAAGTGATGTGTGCTGCCTTCAAAGCATGATGCTGATGACTGTGAGTGCTGACCTAAGCCAGGTAGGCCAACAAACCTCGAAGTTCTGAGCCAAGAGCAGCTCGCAAGGCACACGTTGCTTACGTACTGTTGTGAAACACGTCAGTGTGATCTCATATGATCCAACATGGGGAGATGGTTCCGGCGAGCTGGGTTTACAATGATGCAGATGTATTATAATGAATTTCCCGATGTGCAGCGGGGGGAAATGTGGTCCACCATTGACGGGCAGAGTGGACGATTGCAAACTGGTTTCACAACGTTGTGAAACTGATTTTTGGCCTTCTCGCCATATCGTCCACTCACATGTGCCATGACACCCGACGCCAGCAGGCACGGAAAATTCCGCCAGAGTTTGAAGGACTTTTTGACTGAGATTGATGAAATTTATGCAGAATGGACTGCTGAACCAATGCATAAGATCTGTCATACTTCTATCTGCCATTTAATTTATAGTTTATAATGGACCACAATTTGCCTGTTAATTTATGTTTTATTTAAGTTGATTCTGGGTTTTAGACTATAGGGGGTTAGCTAAAATGGTATTTAGTGTTCACTCTTGTATAGTAAAAATTCTCTTTTAAACCAAGGAATCTTGTGGCTTTATTCTTTCAGTAAATAACTAGAGTTTTGGATTTTTTAAAATAAAAAGTACCAGTTAGTACCAAGATCGCAACAGTAATGATACTTGGATCTGGTTGTAGTACAGTTCAGCTGCTGACCACACTATCCTGAGAGGTCAAGTTAAACTAATATTCCAATTACATAAAAATCCTAGATAGTGTACACCTGAAATGTATTGCTAAATGGGTAATATCATAAACTGTTGTAACCATGTCCTGTTTAATCACAGTTTAATGAGGTATTTTTCCCTCCCTATTATGTGGAAATTGATCCTTTACATTGGAATTCAGGAGAATAATTCCTACAAAAGTCTGGGCAATTAAATTTCTATTGTTTCCTTCGAAATCAAAGAAATTCCTTTTCTGTGTCACCGTATTAAATCTGTGGCAGTTTTTATATGGAATTGTTTTCAACTTGACCTCAAAGCTTTTATGGGAAAGTACAATTTATCAAGCAATTTAATCCTCTTTTAAATTTAAGTTTGAAAGAGTTTCACTGGTGGAAAATGCTAATTTTTACTGGCATACACTCTGCCAAATTCTGGCATGTGGTGGAGATGCAAAGCCCATATCGATGGCCTTATTAATAGACTGTTTCTGCTTACTGTTTCAGCTGGTATTAGTTAATGAAAACATCTTGCAGCCTTTCTTAACCATTACCTTTAAAGGTGCACTGCAAACATTAACAAAGTAGCTTCTTAAAAGATTGATTAATTTTAAATTTACTAAGTTAATTTTTGCTTTATTTATTTCATCTTCTCCTGCATCCCATATATCCAGAATTGGCAAAATTATGATATGGAGCATGTTTTAATATGTCTGCAGTGGTTCATGAATCCATTCACTCAAAAATGTGATGCGATTTTCTATCTACATAAAGATTTGAGAGCACCTCTTGCTCTCTTGCTGCTGCACTCAGCTATTCAGAAGTAATTTATTTGAAAGAAGGCCTCCCCATGGCGAGAAATGAGGGTGATGAATGGGAGGGATCCAGTGACAGATAAATTGGAGCTGTGAATTTAATGTGAACTGTTAAACCCCATAAAGTAATAAAGGAACACTTAGGCACAGAGTGGACATTTATATCTGAGTTTCTTATTAAGTTATGTAGCTTTGCTGTAAAGTTTGCTGGCAAGAAGCTACTCACTCAAACAATTGCCACCCCCTTCTCTGCCCTTTTTCAACTAATAGGTACTCTAATTAGTTTTTGTGAAATTTGTTACCATGTTTCTTCCTATGGCTGGTGCCATATCTATTTCTGTTAAGGTTGGCACTTTAAGTGCATTCTGTCTTTAAATGTTATGTCCAAACCCTAGCTTCTCTGCTGCTACCGCCCCGCCCACCTCCAAACATATTGTAAGGAACGCCTTCGTTCTGTCTGCAAGCATGACCCAGACCTCCCTGTTGCTTGCCATTTCAACACACCACCCTGCTTTCATGCCCACATGTCTGTCCTTGGCCTGCTGCATTGTTCCAGTGAAGCTCAATGCAAACTGGAGGAACAGCACCTCATCTTCCGATTAGGCACTTTACAGCCTTCCGGACTGAATATTGAGTTCAACAATTTTAGATCATGAACTCTCTCCTCCCTTTCTGATCCCCTCCCCCTTTTTTTCTAATGATTTATACATTTTTAAAATATATTTTTCTTTTCCCACCCCTTTCTATTATTATTTTAAAATTTATTTCCATCCATTGTTTTATCTCCACCTTTTAGCCTATTTCGATCCCTTCCCCCTACCCCACCCCCACTAGGGCTATCTGTACCTTGCTCATCCTGCTTTCCACCCTTAATGTCACCATTAGCACATCCTTTAGCTAATATCACCAACATCAACACCCCTTTGTCCTTTTGTCTATGACATCTTTGGCAATCTCTTCTTTGCCTCCACCTATCATTGGCCACCTATCCAGCTCCACCTGTCCCAACCCCCTCTAACAGCTCATATTTTCACCTCATTTCTATTTTTCTTTCGTTCCGATGAAGAGTCATACGGACACGAAACGTTAACTCTGGGCAGAGTTTTGCCCTTGATGGGCGGGCGGGCCCCACCGGCTTGGCGGCGGGCGGGCAGCTAATCGCTGCTGCCAAAACGGGCCCTGGTACCATTTTAAGTGGGTGGGCCAATTAAGGCCCACCCAGCGGGCCGCCCGACAGGAGGCACTATGCACTTCCTGTGCAGGGTGGGGGCGGGTGGAATGAACAAAAACTTTATTAAACATTTTTAAAACCGCTATCAAACCTCATCCCATCACTGGATGAGGTTTGTAAAGAAATCACCTGCCCGTTGGGCCTGTGCGTTGAGCTGAAGTTCGCACGGGCCCCTTAAACTCATCGACAATTGGCAAGTTAAGGCCTTAACGATGCCTTTAATTAATGGCGGGCATGAATCCCGCTGCTTACTGCGCTCACCGACCGAAATACCATGATGCCGCATGCTGACGTTGGGACAATCACACGACATCAAAGCGTGACATTTTAAGCGCTGGCGTGTGGACTCCACTATCCGCACACCAGTGAGAAGATTCTGCCCTCTGCCTTCATCTCCACAGATGCTGTCAGACCTGCTGAGTTTTTCCAGTTATTTTTGTGTTTGTATATTATTTTCCAAGTCTCCAACAGGTATTTCTATCCTATTGTTGGTGGGACTCATGTCCTTATCCAGTTCAGTGCTATACTAAGCATCCTGAAAGTACAAATGGAATCAGCAACTGCAGAGATTAGTGCATAAAACCCCTGTCGCGTTACGATTCCAGAATCAAGTAAGGATGTTCGAAGTTTGGCCTTGGTGAGTCAAGACCAAGTGTAATCCTCAGGTGACATCACAGTTAGTGGATGAGATATAGCTGGGACAGGAAATGCAGATGTAACCCATTGTGTTAAAGTTATTCTGTCCTTATTTTACATTTCTATTATCTATTCCTATTCCTGGATCCAGATTTATGATGGGAATTACTGATGTCAACTTTTTATGCAACAATTACACCATTTCACCAGTGTTGATACGATTGCACCTCAGACTGCCTGTTCCTCAGCCTATATACCAGTGAAACTCCTATGTTCCAACAAACTCTTTGGGCTGAATAATATGAGGGGGGGGGGGGGGTGGTGGGTGGACGTGCCTACCCCCAGAAACAATGTTGGTGTGAAGCCGACCAACAACACGCCGAGCAGCCCCGCAGCCATAAAGCGCTGTGGGGTTTATTAACCAGGGCTGAGTGGGTCTTCTGCCCCTCATTGGTGTGGAGGTCCTGCCCTCTGGAGCTGCCAATCAATCAGATTGGCGGCCAGCTCCATCAGCGCCAGGAAGGCCTCAGTGGCATCTGCCGGGACTACAGGTAAAACAGAGAAAAGATAAGGGACAACCTCCTGCCCAATCTGAACTGGCACTCACTATTTATCATAGTCATATGTTTTGCTGTTATATTCCATCTTAAACTCTTACTAAAGTCAACATCCCAGCATATTGGTTGCAGTTGATCCTGATTGATTAGATAGTCACAATATCAACTGTCTTTTGATTGATTAAAATCACTTCGTTTAGTCTTTGTTCATTATAGCCTCCAAGGAATCCAAACTAGTTTTCCCAAGGAAGATGATTTGTACCAGGTGAAACAGTCTTATTTAAGGCCATTGGAATCTGAGGTTTCAAAGAAAGTTGCATTGATTTGTGTTGTATGGTGAAAGATATTAAGGTCCTGAATTTCCAAAGGGTTTCTTCTGATCTCCCAGTACAACTTTGATGGGAAATTAGCAGAATTCCTGCAATGACTTAAGTTGATCAAATAGTCTGTTTCTTAAGGAGTTCCATCAAACTCCTGCCAATGTTATGGTGGGAGGTCAGGACAACTTCTGCAGAATTTTAAGCCCAAATGTCCACCTTGGAGAATGACTTCCAATGAGTTATCAAATTATTTACATATAAATCAATTGATAAAATAATAATCTATGCATTCATATAGCACCTTTCACATCCTCAGGACATCTCAAAATGCTTCACAACAGTGAAGTGTTTTTGACATGTAGTTAGTATTGCAATGCAAGAATACATGGCTGCTTATTTTTGCAGGCAGTTGAGTTCTGAGGAACAGCTAATATGACCTGATAATTTGTTTTTAGTGATACTCAGAGATGTATATTGGCCCTAATGCTGGAAGAATTCCTCTAGAGTGGAGCTTGAACCATTGATTCAGAGGAGAGAGTACTATCACTGTGCAGGCACATTTGTGATAGAGGAAAGTGAGTTGGACTCTTGATGTATCACCAGAAAATGCATTGTGTGATATAATATTGAACTAAAGCACAAAGATTCCAGTATTGCTCCATGTTCTGCGTTGAGTCAGCCAAGCACAACTGGCATATCTACGAAGATATTAAAGTAAAGTTCAGCAACCCTGAGTTAAGAAAGGTAAATAAAAAATCTCGGTTATCCAAAGATCTCTGATAGAAATATAGATGTATGGGACCATGAGGTGCAAGCAGGATTGAAATCAGTTACGATTCACCCCATGACTAAAAAGCCTTACACTCTCCATTGAGACTTGTCTGGTGAAGAATGGCCACCTGGGTAAAATGCCAAAGAGCTGAGTGTGTCCTTAGAATCTGCGCCTTCACAACAGAAAACAAAATATTGGATACGCAAAAAGAAAGGAAGCAAGCCATATAAAACCGGATAATTTCATGTCTTTCTGCATTATTACTTTGCTTGTCCCACTAGCTTCATTATCGAGTTACACCAAAGTATCTAGTAGCGCAGTGTGAGCTGGTCATAATTTAGCAAGTTTATTAATTCCTTTATCTATTGAAGTTGGCAACTAATCTGAAACTATTCAAAATACATTCAGATAACTTAGCTAAAAGATTTTAAACCAAAAGGCATTCTGGAAAAAAACATAAATCATATAATTGAGGAAATATGTTGATCGTCTAATCTTTTCCCAACAAGCGATTTTTCAACAGCTTTGATGATGTATGGCAAACTTCAGTCTTGGAGAGAGTGAACCTTGTGTCCTCAGGTTAATATTAGAGCTGTCAAAAGAAGCAATTTGCAGAAGCCAACTATTCCCTAATTTAATAGTTGGTCATTTGTCCCTTTAACAAATCTGCTTCTGCTTAAGTCATGGTTTGACGTCTGTGCACTGTTTATCGTGTCTAGGGAACACATCCTGGCTTTTCACACATTATTATGCTGCTAATCCTTCTCTATTTGGTGGAGTAAGTGCCTGGAAAATAAGAATCACATTTTTAACTGTAACATCTGGATGAACCTAAGCTAGAGCCCCAAGTTTGGCCTAGGGTAAATATAAGTTAATTATGTTAATTGAAATGTGGATCAATTTCCTAATGAAATGTGATTAGTAATATTGCTGACCAAAGCCACCAGCCCAGCAATTGTGTAAGGCCACAGAGCTTTGAGATTGCTGGGTTACATAAATGTTTTTGTGTGATTTACAACATGGCAATTTTCAGACCCATTCTGGGCCTCAAGGAGGAGGTGGAGAGCCAAATAAAGCCATTTCTCACAGGAAAAATGGAAAATCAGCAGTTGAGGCATCATGAGGTTTTTTTCGTGTATCTGCTAGTAGTTGGCGTTGGTGTTATCCTAGAAATGGCATCCAACACAGAGGAAAGATGTCACTGACAGAAAATAGCCCAAAAAACATTTTTTTGTAAAGACAACATGCATAAATAATCCTTCCTGCTGGTGAAGTAGCTGCTTGAAGGCTAGAAATACAGGGTTTGCAAAACTGAACACTGAGAAAACATTGGGGTTAAATTGGAAAGCTCCAAAGACGGGTGTTAGGGGGAAGGAAGTAAGTAAGAATTTATGGTAAGGGAGAATTTATTGAAAAGGAGTGAATTACTTAAAATCTCCAGGTGACCAGGGCTACTAAGCACATTGGCAGTTAAAGGTTACCAGATGTACCTTGCACAGCCTTAGGGCCTGCAAACAACAGAAAGGCCTTGGGAGCCAGACTGCAGTCAGAGCATTGACAATAACAACTAAGATTAAGTGTGCTCTTCAACAGATAGGGGAAGAACAGATGGTCCTAGGTTAAATAGGAGGGAAGGTCTCTGCCTGGGTGAAAAATAGGGACATACGATGCATGTACCTGTTACCAGAGATGTCTGTTTAACGTAAACTTATATGTTGAGGAGATCGGAATCTGGAAACTGTTCTTGTACGTGACCAATAATGTATAAATATGTTAAACACTTGTAATTTAGCAGAGTGCTATCTCAAGCTGCATTGAGATGGTTCTCCCCTTGCAATTGCTCGAATAAATGATCGTGACCTGTGCCTGCGACTCCTGTGGTCCGTTTGTCAAAGTGACCACTACACGGGCATAGGGATCGCAATGCGTGATCAACTCACTCCCACTATTTGAAATGCAGGCAGAATGCAGCTTCAAATGGCATGCTAATTAGCATAATTTAGGCATTCAGTCAGCACCAACCAAGCTAACTATACTGTTCATTGGTTGCATGCAATTTCTTAAAGCCTTCTGCACTGCTCCAAGCCTGTAACTCTGAAAGGGCAGCTGCATTGTTGCTGGAGCAGGTGCTGGAAGTCAAGCAGAAAGTGAACCTGACCTGGGAAACAGTGAAATATGGCACAATATTTTCTGTTTTTATTATGGGAGGGAGCAGACCCAAAGGTTTTTCAATGATGCACTGAGGTCTTGCTAGAGGAGGTGGAAGGAAGGAGAAATGTTCTGTATCCACAGAGGACTAGGATACCCTCCAGACACATGGTCAAAAGGCACTGCGACCAGCTAGCCATGAAGTCTAGGCCCAAGAACCTGATTGAACAGCCACAAGATGCTGTGGTCAAAGTCAGTGAATGCATCATCAAATGCCAACTGCACTTCTAGCCTCAACCACTCCTCAATTAACCAGAATCCCATTACTCATCCATCAACAGTCTCTGAGGGCTGAGTTTAATTCCCACCACGACACCCATGCCCCACCCCAGGAGCTGACTGGGATGTGTGGCAGTGGGGGGATGGAGGGGAGGGGCAACGTTTAATTGGGTGGGAAGTCACAGGATGGAGCTCTATTGCTTCCTGACTCCCACTAATTAGATTAGGGATAGGGAAGGCTGAGGCTGGTGTCTGTCTGACTGGCCTTGATGTGGCTGCTCCACTTACCTGGGCTCCGGGGCCTCCATGGTTTCCCCTAATCTGGGCCTCCTGCAGTCCCAGCAGTGGCCATCGCTCCTAGTGGCACTGCTGTGCCTGATCAGCCAGCAGCATTTGGAGGCGGGATCCTCATCCTGAAAAATCCAGGAACACTGACAGCCGGCAAGCAACTGCCTGACTGGATTTCATCCCATCCAGACTCCAGGAAATGGCGAGAATTGACATTGCCATGGGCTTTCTGGCCAGGGCCAACAACGCAGCCATTAAATTCAGTCCTATCAATCAGGACTCATGCCTTCACACACTTAGCAATACGGCAAGCCGCAGGCTCACGTTTAACACTTTGCAAACACTGCCAACTATTCACATCACCTAAATAGATTACACAATACTCACTGACACACTTACCTCTCTCTTGGGACACAAGGTGACACACAACTGGCTGCATCAGGAGCCAACTGGAGGCAGATAGACATGTCTGCATATTCAAACGCCTCTAGAGAAAATGGTGCTGGCCTTTATTATAACAACAATTGCTGAGGCTGTGGCCAGATGATGGCATCATCAAACCTAAATCCTCCTTCTCACACCCCAATTCCCTCTCATTCCACAATCTTTTCCAATTTACAAGTTGCAGATGGTGTAGCATGCACCTCTTACGTACCTGCTCCCCTCATCTCAATCTAACTGTTATGCCTTTTATCTTTTAGATTCCCAAGAATTGTAACCTGCCAGGGAGCTGAGGCCGACCAGGAAGACAGTGAGATGAACCTAAACTATCACTCGATTTCACACCCGCAGCCACCAGCTCAGATACTAACTGTGTGTATCCTAGAGGCTGGCACTGGGACAGGGTTTACATGTGGTCAGACAAGTGTTCTGCAGCCAGGAGAGAGGACTGGGACTTGCTGGAAGACAAAGTGGCACACAAGTTTCACTGCAGAGAATCCAGACAAGCACTTTGATTGTTAAAGAAGGATGTTGGGCATGCACAATGAAATGCTTGGTGCACTAAGTCTGCCAGAAAGTCTACATTCAATGTCAAGGAGCTTGAAGCAATCTGGCACCAACTTAGCAGAGGCTTTGCACGGAGGCTGGAGCCCATCCTTTTCAGAATGGAAGTGGTGCCAATTCTGTTAACACGCTCGTGGACCCAAACCTGATGCAACATTCAAAGGGGTTGCAGTGTGTCACAGCAGTCCAGCAATCTGTCCCCCAACAGATTACCAGGTTTGCTGAGATGCCACCATCGGGAATAACAGTGACTCCATGGGGCACAAACCCGCTGAGTTTTCTCAGGGTGGCAGCATTCGTCCTCCCAATACAGTCACTGTGCCAGTGCCTGTTAGCCAGCCTGCCCAGACTGCTACCACCCATGTTGAGATGGTGTAGTCCAAAGCTGGATGTTCTAGGCTCAGAGCTCGAGGTCATACACTATCTGTAATTTCCCCACTTCCAGGAGCCATGCGTAGCAGATTGTAGAGCAGGCAGACAAGTAAAGATACATGGAGGACAAGCTTGAAGGGATGAATAAGTATGATTACTTCAATTGCATATGGAACATGGCATTATTAACTTATAAATGTGTGTGCATTGTTCATTTTGTAGTGAGTTTTATTTTTTCATTGTGACAAAGAGGACGATGCATTGATCAGTGACAGAGGGAAGGTAAGGAGTGTAAGACACTTGGTGAATGGAGATATGGGCTTGTGGTTACTGGTATCACACACAAATTAGTTGTTGGTAGACAGCTCAGGAAGTGAAGGGCTGTCAAAGTTAAGGCCTCTCTTCCTCCTCTTGGTTGAGGAGTAGGAGGAAGAGGAGAAGGTGGAATTGAATGTATATCATTCTCTGCACCTTTCTCTTTCTTTTCCCACTCCTGCTCACTTTTTAAAAATTCTTTTTCATGGGATGTGGGCACCACTGTCTAGGCCAATATTTTTATTGCCAATCCCTACTTGTCCTTGAGAAGGTGGTGGTGAGCTGCCTTCTTGATCCGCTGCAGTCCAAGTAATGTTGGTACACCCACAGTGCTTTCGAGGAGGGAGTTCTAGGATTTTGATCCAGCAACAGTGAAGGAACAGCGATATAGTTCCAAGTCAGGATGGTGTGTGGCTTGGAGGGGAACTTGCAGGTGGTGGTGTTCCCATGCATCTGCTGACCTTATCCTTCTAGGTCATAGAGGTCACAGGTTTGGAAGGTACTGTCCAAGGAGCGTTAGTGAGTTGCTGCAGTGCATCTTGTAGATGGTGCACACTGCTGCCACTGTGCGTCAATAGTGGATGTTGAAGGTAGTGGATGGGGTGCCAAACAAGGAGGCTGCTTTGCCCTGGATGGTGACAAGCTTCTTGAGTGTTGTTGGGGCTGCACTCATCCAGGCAAATGGGGTGTATGCCATCATACTCCTGACTTGTGCCAGTAGATGGTGGATAGGCGTTGGGGAGGCAGGAGATGAGTTACTGGCCACAGAATTCCCAGCGTCTGACCTGCTCTTGTAGCCACAGTATTTCTATGGTTAGTCAAGTTCAGTTTCTGTCAATGGTAACCCCCAGGATTTAGCAATGATGATGCCATTGAATGTCAAGGGGAGATGGTTGGATTTCCTCTTGTTGGAGGTGATCATTGCCTGGCACTTTTGTATTGCAAATGTTACTTGCCACATAAAAACCCAAGCCCGTTGTTCAGGTTTTGCTGTATATGGACACAGACAGCTTCAGTATCTGAGGAGTCACGAATGGTGCTGAACCTTGTGCAATCATCCACAAACATTCCCACTTCTGACCTGATGATGGGAGGAAGATCATTGATGAAACAAATGAAGATGGTTGGGCCTAGGACACTACCCTGAGGAAATCCTGCAGTGATATCCCGGGACTGAGATAATTGACCTCCAACAACCACCACCATCTTGTGCTAAGTATGACTCCAACCAGTGGAGAGCTTTCTCCCTGATTTCCGGTGACTTCAGTTTTACGAGGGCTCCTTGATGCCACATTCGGTCAAATGCTGCTCTCGCTTCTGTTCCTCAGCTTGCCAGATAGCTAGTGGTAGGGCTGTTTCCTCATGATGTCAATGTTGTCCAACATACAGCAAATCACCATGGTTCTTGAGGACTGTTAGGTCAAATGCTGCAGGACTCCTCCAGAGTGCTCCAGGCACTATAAAATTAGGGGCTATTAACAAGAATACTAATTGTTAAAATCTAATTTTATTATTAGAAATTAACAACTGACCTCGTAATTTACTAACGTGACTTTATTAGATACTTTTCTTGGTAGAATAGTAAAGCAGGAAACTTTGAAATAGAGCATTGTGTAGAAAAAAGGGATTCTGGGAGTTTATGTCAAGTCATAAAGAGATTGCTAACTGCAAAAGGAAAAAACTTGAAGGCTGTCTGTGAAAAACTGCTTCAGTAAGAATAGAATGTAGATGTCTTTCCCTACCAGATGAGGAATTATGGCATGTCAGACCATTGAAATACAGTATTACTCACAAAGGACATGACTTATGTGGCTATTGCCAACCTTACACATTTACATAAGTTATTCCTGGTTGGTTAAGGGAAGCATCCTCTCATGCAGAGCTGAAGATGATTGGGTTGAGGGAGGGGTTAATTCGATAGCAGTTAGAATAAAAGATTCCCTGGGTTTGCCTTCTTTGTGGGGAGAGAAGGACCACCCAGAGTCAAGGGCTGGAATTTTCCGTCCCCATTGCATCAGGCGTGAACGGACAATATGGCGGGAAGATCAAAAATCCATTTCAAGACGTCATGAAACCAGTTTGCGATCGTCCACTCAGCCCATCAATGACGGGCCACGTTTCCCGCCACCGGACATCAGGAACATCATTTTAACACATCTGCATATAGTTATAATCCATGCTCACCGGAATTAAACCCCCACATCAAGTTTATCGCTCACGTCAGCAAGAAAACACACCAGCCCAGAACACGGCTGGACAAGTGCGGCGTGCAGAAGTCGGGACTTACTCTTAGGGCCCTGCTCACATCACGGATGTCCGAGGAGCAGAAGGCCCTGGAGCCTGATGTCTTTCGGGCCCTGGAGGAAAACGTTCATCGCATCCTGGGTGGATTTATATGGACATGGCTCCGCTGCGAAGCAACCCAAGGAAGGCGGAAGGTAACCATTGATGCCTGGGGTCTGCTTCGGGACATCAGCATCTTTGCCCTGGGCTACAGATGATCGTCGAGAGTGTGGAGAGGAAGATCCAGGTTTGACTGGGAGGTGAGGGTGTACTGTGGGAGGGGGGTGGGCTGTGTGGAGGTGGGTGAGGTTGGGAGGGGGAGGGAGTATAAGGGGACGAGGGTGTAATGGGGGAGAATATGGAAACATAGGAGGTAGGTGTAAGGAGGGAGGAAGGTGCAAGGGGAGGAGTTCGGAGGGGAGACGGAGTTCGGAGGGAGGAAGGGGTAAGGGTGGAGGAAGGGGTAAGGGAGGAGTGAATGACCAGGTGAACATGTCAGAGGGGGTCTGTGGAGTCTGGGGAGCAAAGTGATGGTGGGCATGGTAGGGGGGAATGGCGAGTATGGGAGGGGTGCAGAATGAGCCAGAATGGTGGGGTGGGGGGCTGGGGGTGAGGGTGCAATGGTATCGGTATAAGGTACAGCGAGGGTGGTTGGTGGGGTCTTGGAGTCAGACTGGATCCTGGAGGTGGGAAGGAGAAGGTCGGAGAGGTTAACATGGATGTGGGTGGGATTCTCAGGAAGATAGGGAATGTGCATGTTCACCTGGACATCCTGGAAAGAAAAGAGTTCTGGTTGGTGCGTGACTGTGGAGAGGTGGAAGGTGCCAGGGGGGTCAACTGTGATGGGGGAAAGGACATTGGTGACTGGGGAAGGGAAAGGGTGGGAGAATTGAAAAGATACTTAACACCACAAAGCTTCTAAAATCGAAAGTGAGTAGGGCCTCATATTGGGCAGGCACAGGTACTGCATGGGAGTGTGATCAGCAGGTGGGCGGAGATGCAGGTCAGTTCAGCTGTACAACTGAAAGAGAACCCCTGCAGGCAGCATTGAAAATGCTCAGGACAGTAAGATCAGTGTAATGAAGGAAGGCTCCGTGTGTTTGGGAGAGTGCTTGCACAAGGCTCTAAAAGGCCCTGCCACACACGCACTTCTCCCTCTGGAATCACTTGTAGTCCAGCTGCGTGCAGCTGAACTGCTAGTGGGGAGCGGGTACAGGGGGATGACTCGCAAAGTCTGTAAATGAAGCTGAAAGGCACATTATTCTGTGAAAGTAAATATATTTTCAGATTAAAAAGTGGCAAAATGTGTTCACCTGTAGAATCGCTTATGATCAGAAATTCTTAACTTTTCTTGGCCTACCAATTTTTCTAGGTGCTGCCCTGACATCCGCAGCAGTGGTGGGGACAGCTTGTGCAATAATTGGTACTGTTGCCCCTGATGACTTTGGCGTTGATCCTCTGGAGAGCCGGGGCCTTTAGGGCCCCGGCTTGCTTTGGCTGTCCTTCTGTTGGCCAGCTACTCCCTCTACGGTGACAGGACGAGGTTGAGGGCGTCACAGGCAAAGGGGACTTGGAGGGAGCAGACAGCCTCTGAGATTCCTGAATGGATGACCCAGGGATGTCCAGCTGCTGCTCCTCTCTCTTCAAGTGCCTGAGGGCCCAGACCTAACCTCTTGAAGGAAAGGAGCACTGGAGGGACATCGAGGTTCCCTGTTTCCCTCTCTTGTTGCCACTGCAGGAATTCACCCATGGCTACCATGGTGGAGTGCAAGTCTACGTATATCTCCACTTTCTGCTAGGCCAGGGTCTCCATGGCATCCACCATCATTCCCATGGAGACCTCCATATGTGCACACATGGGCACCACTTCATCAAAGAGCAGGCAGAAGCACTCCTCCAACTCTCATGCCACTCTGTTGAGGGCTTCCAACAGCTCTGTGTGATGTCCCCCCACCTTCTGCTGACTCCCCATGATGAGTTGGAAGGCCAAATCAAGAGGCTCATCTTCCATCTAAGACCTCACAGATGCCTCTTCCCCAGCAGTCCTCCGAGTTCCGAGGAACACGACTGAATCTGCCTCCTCCTGATGCAGATATGTGTCTGTGTGGTGACCACCAGATTGTGAACCTAAGCCTGCTCTAGGTCTACATCCCATCGAGGTGTGTGTCTCTGCACTGGTGCAGGGTGTGGGTAAGCGCTGTGACGGGTCTTCCAGGCTGCTTATTTTCAGCTCTTCAATGGAGGAGGTGTCCTCTTCGCTGGAGCTGAAGAACTGGCTGGCTGAGGGTGTCGGTCACTTGGCAGAGCTCCCTGTGAATCAAAGTAGAGATGAGTAATGCATGGCAGCAGAGAGACCACTTACAGTTGTGTTGAGAGAAGGATGATGTGGTGCAGGATCCTTACATGGGTGTTCACTGCCAACCTCACCAGTCAGCGCAACGGCATACTCCTCAAAGCGAATGAGGGGTCTAATGTGGGCCAATCCACCCCCGATTTGGGACCTCTCACTTCTACTTTGAGGCAGTTTCTCCTGCATGAAAACAGATGGAGGGGGTGTGAGCAGGACACATGGCACTGCAAGGCATGTTTGTGTGATGAGCAGAGCCATGGAAGGGATGAGGACGCAAGCTCCAGAGGGTATGAGCCTTATGAAGATGAGAGGGTGTGTGTGAGAGTTAGTGGTGTTTTCCCTTGAGGTGTGAGATCCCTGTGGATGTGTGATGGGTTTGAGAGTGTGTGAGTTGAGAGCAATGAGAAGAGTGACTTACCCTGGTGGAACAGACGAGACCATTCATCCTCTTTTGGCACTGGGTGGCTGTCCTTTTTTGGAGTGCATTGGCGCTGACCACTGCTGCTCTCGCCTCCCATGCTCAATTGGTGATCTTGCTTGCAGGCCTTCACCCAGGGCGGGGATAGAGGACTTCAAGGCGGGCCTCTACTGTATCCAGTAGGCATGTTTCCTCCCTTTGGCAGCCATCAGTTCCTAGCAGCATCCAATCCCTTGAAGAGTGCTAGCTCCGTGCAGGGGTGCCCTTTAAATATGGCGCCTGGTTTACTAAAGGCCTGAAGTGACTCCGGGGCAGGCAAATTATAGGCTACCCTGTCAGCAACCCAGCGTGTTTCCCAGGAGTGGACAATGGATAATATGGGAATGTTATGATACAGTGTGAACAGTCGTCATTACAGCTGGTGGGTAAGACGCCCTTTTATCCCGCTCACTACTACACTTGGTGGAAATCTGGGATGATTCCACCCAAGATCAAACAAGACAAGAGATGAGAGATGAGAGAGAGAGAGAGGGGGAGAGAAGGAGAGACACTCAAGGACCAAAAGACCAAAGCTGTGATAGAAACTATTTTGTTTGTTCTGCCATTCAGTCCTTTACACGTGCGTATATTCCAATTTAAACTGTCAGTCACCACCCAAGTTTGTTGACTTGGTTTATCTGAGAGCTTAATAAACTGGGCCTGACTCAGTAAAATCGATTCACAACAAAGCTCTGCTACCAAGTCTGTTCCTGTCTGTTTCTGGTGCAAAGATCCCCAGAACCTTACACAACGGAATCATTGCTCCAGCGCACCAATGGTCTTCTCTATCACATTTTGTGTGGCAACATAGCTTTCATTGTAGGCATGCAGATAGCTTTTGTCACCCAGTAACCACCATTTGATTTTCTTTTGTGGTTCAAATGCAGAAGCACAGTAGACAGCCGCACAATGAAGGCATCATGACTGCTGCCCGGTTACTGGGTACAACCTGCATGATTCACTGCCTATGGTCACAGACCAGCTAGATGTTGCGGAAGTGGAATTTCTTTCGGGTCCAGTGCATGACAGATTTGACATGCGGCACCCAACAGGTGTTGTGCATTGAGTCCCTGCACCATAGGAACACCTGCAATCAAATTAAATTCTGTGCTCACTCCACCTGCTAGTCTCTTGCAGTAGAGAATGAAAGCTTGTTATCTCTCTTTGAAAAGAGACCTTCAGTGACCTTCCTTTTGCAACAATTGGCAAAAAACAGAGATGCTGCAAATATCTCCGGCTCCAGCCTGGACGAAGCCAGATACATAAAGGTTCATCCCCATTGTCACCTTCACAGCCTTTGGCAATGCCATCCTGACCCTGCTCTAAAGTTGCAGCTATGATTGCAGCAGATGACAGATTTCAGTGAGGACATATGTCAGTGAGATTTTAATGAGAACATATTGTTCCCTGAATACCCTAGCCAGATAGGGCCTTCTGCTGAGAGCTCCACTCTACTCCTCCTCCTCCATCTTATAGCCACTTCACCTTCTCTGCATGACGTCTGCTTATAATTCCAGTCATGTTCTATCCTTGAGGAGAATATTCATTAATGCACCTGTATTTGATTGATGCAGAAGCTTTAGTTGTTCAGCAGCCTCAGAGCATTCCCTGTCGACTTTTGGAATTTGAAACAACTGTGGCAAGCACCAAACACTTGTAGAACCATAGCAGCAGCCAGGAGAAATCTATCAGCTACAAATTCCTTGGTGTGGAATCCTTCCTGATGCTTAATGCAATTTCAACCATTAAGAGAGGACATCAGTTGGAGCTTTGAGCTCCATAATGGCAGCACTGGCATCAAATCAGCATTGCATACTTGCTGGCTTAATATCTGCTTGCTCTGCATACTTCAAGTAGACGTTAACTCATGCACACTAGCACTTTCTGGGGTTGGCAAGGTTCATGGCAGAAGTATGTGCATGTAATGCATGCCATTTTTGTTCCTGAATGGCATCCATGGTAACAAAAAAATGGGCATTTCTGAGCCCAACTTTAAACCCATTTTGCCAAGAGATCATTGTATATTATCTTGTCCAGTATCATTAAAGATAGGCTCAAATGCAATATCCCTTTGACAATGAAAACAACTGTACTCAGTTCAAAGCAGGAGACCTTTTCTTTCTCTTATTCTTTCATGGGATGCGGGCGTCGCTGGCAAGGCCAGCATTTGTTGCCTGTCCCTAATTGCCCTTGAACTGAATAGCTTGCTAGGGTAGTTCAGAAGGCAGTTCAGAGTCAACCACATTACTGAGAGTCTGGAGTCACACATAGGCCAGGCCAGGTAAGGATGGAAGATTTCCTTCCCGAAAGGGCATTGGTGAACCAGTTGGGTTTTTATGACAATCCATGATAGTTTCATGGTTACCACGACTGAAACTAGGTTTACATCCAGATTTATTAGCCCATGTTCCCAGACCATTAGCCTGGGTCTTTGGATTACTAGTCCAGTAGCATTACCACTACACCACCAGATCCCTGACCTAGCAAGTGGAGAAGCTTCATTAACACAAGCGCACAAAGAACCTTCAGCTAAGATTTACAAAATACTTATTGTAAAATTTTCAGGAAACTTAGTCTCAAAATTATCTCTAATATTATGAGAAATGCTGTTCAGTGAGGAGCTAAGCTGTCATGTATTTTACATGTTAACTGGAGCTGGGCCTTTTCAAGTTGCCTTTAGCCCTTGTGCCTTCACAGGTGACTGTTATGGACATGTTGACCAACTGAATCTTGGTTTGGCCGTTCAACTGAGTTCAGTCTGGATGTTCAAAATACACAGCGGCGGTGAGAAGTTCACCAACATTATGTCTGGAAAAATTCAATCATAGGGATGATCAATCTGAGAAAAGTTGCTCTCTCACATAGAAGTGACAGATTCTTTAAGAGCTGCTCCTCCAATCACAGCTATTTCTCTCCCATTCTTGCTGCTGATAGGCTCACTGGTAAGCCTCTCTGCAGCAACCATAGGAAAGCAACAGCCTGTGATTGGAGGAGGAATAAGCAGTGGGAAGATGAGTGGTGGCACTTAGGCTGAGGCCACTGATGCAGTGGTGAGAGGCTGCGAGGGAGATGCTACAGTGCTGGGGAGGCTGCAGTGGGGGAGAGAGGCAGCATGGGAGCAGCTGCAGGTGGAGAGAGGCAGCAAGGGAGCAGCTGCAGGGGGACAGAGGCAGCGAGGGAGCAGCTGCAGGGGGAGATCCAATGAGGGAAAGGTTGCAGGGGGAGAGGCGGCGAAGGGTGAACAAGGCTGCGAGGGGAAGAGGTTGTGAAGTGGGTGAGAAACTGCGAAGGAGGAAGAGGCTGTGAGGAGGTAGAGTCTGCGAAGGGGGGCAAGTGTCTGCAAAATGGAGGAGAAAAGCTGTGGGAGGAGGGGCTGCAAAGGGAGCGAGAGCAATTTTTACACTGTCAACAATGAAATACTCAGCTAACTGGGAGACAGGAAACTGGGCTTTTCACTCCCGGGTCAGGAGCGCAAGTCGGGACAATTCCCAGTTCCAAAACCTGAACCGGGGGGAAAAATGCCCCAAGACTTAAGATTTTCATTCACGGGGGCATGGTTTTCCGGTAATCATGGCAGACAACCCCGGAAACTGTGTGGAGGCTGCCAGGTGCAGAGGTGAGTTGGGTAGAAAGTTCGTCTCAGAGCGCTGGCATGGTGTGAAAGTTTTAAAAGAAAACAATGTAGTATAAAACAGCCCTCTAGCCCTCACCCCTCACACACTCCCCATGCCCCAGCCATGCCAACCCATGCTATCTCATGCCCCCACCCACCCCAATGGCCTCTTATAATCCCCATGCCTAACCCCTCTACCTATCCCCATGCCAACTGATGCCCCTCTAAACATGCCCATGGCCCTTTTTTGCCCCTATTCCAACCTATGCCCTTCTACCCACCCCCATGTCCCTTTATAGCCCCTATGCCAACTTAGTGCCAACTCATGCCCCCACACATCATCTTTTGCCCTTAAACCTACCATGCCAACCCAATCATTATACACCATGTGATGACCTCAGGACCTATGCTGAGATAAGATAAAATAAAGATTGCTAATGACTTCAGTTATAAAAATAAACACTCTTTGATAAAACAAAACCATTCACTACATTTATCTTCCTTTAATCCCTTATAAAAACAAGCATTAGAATTCATATCCCACTTCAAATAATTTACAACCACTTGGAATTGCCAATCAAGCTGTGAACCGAGAGGCACCCCATTTCGATAATGGAAGGTTGTGAAATCAATCATGCAGCTCTAATCCAGTAATGGTAGGCTTTAGGCTTATGTCAACAGTGAGTGTGAAATAGCAAGCATGGATTTTAGCAAACATTGCGCACAGGATTTTTTCAAACATTTAAACAGCAGAAATTTTAAATGCCTTGACAGCTTGATAACTCCTATTGACAGTTCCAATGATCTTATGCACTTTTTACATACATTCATGTCCAATGTTAACAATCCCAAAGGCCATGTTACCTCTCCCAAAGAGCAGCTTACCTCTTCCAAAGGCCACTTGAACTCCCCCAAAGGTGCCCCAGGTCCATATACAAAAAAGTACCTTCTCCCTCCAGGAGAGTGCCCCACTTATCCAAGCAACTATGCAAAGTTTAGACCTGCTCCTACCAGGTCTTATCTGCACATTTCATTTTTCCCACTCCCAGATGATGAAAATCGAACACAACTGGACACTGCTGTTTTATCTGGGCAGTTGTATCCATGAACCACAGATGTGCAATTTGGAACACAATCCCTCATTCCCTCCACCCCCAGCTCCCCCACCACCCCAGCCAAATTCAGGTCTCTGGAGCCATTTCATAATGATGGAGAAACTTTCCTCCTTCACAAAAATTCATGCCTTGTAGTCACTGAGGCAATGAATTCCTTGCAAATGAATGTGAAGTCTCTAGCTTAAGGCTACATAAATTCAGGAGCTACTGCTAATGTATTGAAAAAATTGTTGTGAGTGCTATTATTATGAACACTGTTAACTGCATGCAAAGACATAACATGCTAGAAAAAGTCAGCAGGTCTGGCAGCATCTATGGAGAGAGAAACAGAGTTAATCTTTTGAGTCTGTATGACTCTTCTTCAGAGCTAAAGAGATGTAGAAATGGGATAGATTTTATACTGAGGGGATGGAGCAAGATAGAAGGTCAAGGATAGGTGGGAGCTAAGGACGGATTGACAAATATGTCATGGACACAAGATAAAGGGAGTGTTTTTATATCAGATTTCCAGCATCCAAAGTATTTTGCTTTAATCTTACTGTTACTTGCATGGTTTTATTTCATAAGAAACATTTGAATTTATGTCATCACATCTCAAAGTATTTCACATACTATGAGTTACTTGAGGTGCAGTGACTGTGGTAGAGCTTAACATGGAGCCATTTGCATATACTAAGATCCCAACAGTAATTAACAACTTGTATTATTGTAATGCATTTTATGACCTCAGTACATTCCAGAGTACTTTACAATCAATGAAGTACTGTAGAAGTGTGGTCACTGTTGTAATGAAGGAAATGTAATGAGGTAAATCAACAATTAATTTAGCACAGCCTCGGACTAGGGAGCATAGTCTAAAATTTAGAACCCAATCTCTCAGGAGTAAAATTGGAAAACATTTTTACACATAAAGCTTGGAATTGTCTTCTGCAAACAATAATTGATGCTAGATCAGTTGTAATGCTAAATAAATTGTTAAATTTAAAACTGAGATTAAGATCTGAGATGTAGTAAAAGGGGTAGTAACTGCCTGGTTAAAATCTTTCAGCTTTGTACATATGAGATGAAAATGCATTAGCTGTGACCTCATCAGTCTGCAGAAGGCATGTTTAGGATGATAGCTTTTTGTGTGTAGAAGTGTGTCAGTTATTTTGGGAAAAAAAAACTTTGTTGCTAACTTATGCCTGTTGTTTTCTTGAGCCAATTTAAATACTGTAGTGTATAGGGAATTAATGCTTTCTTTGTGTGTTGTGGCTTTAGGTTTAATGATTATTGAGGATATTGATGAATTCTTCTAATTCTGCTTTTATTTGAGTCCAAATACCCCGTATGTGAACATCAAAACAGAATGTAATGTTACTACATGACTCTATTATCTAATAAGGGAGCTGGTGAGAATGAAAAAGGAGTCCCTGAAAACCAAAAAGTAGCCCCTGAATATCAAAAAGCAGCGCTCGAGAAAATCTGAAGAAGACCTCTTGAAAAAAAAAATGACCCCTGCTGTAGATATGACAGAAAGATAGAACTAGGCCAGAAAAACAAAGCTGAACTGATGTTGTAAGACTGTCAGGCAAGTCAGCAAAGACATTACAAAAGCTTTCAAATGCACTCATCCATTTCCATACCTCGTGGGATTGTCTAGCACTGACTACTCACTGCTCTTGTTGGAAACTCACTAGCCTCCTGTTTTTCCTTTTCATCATTTCCTTTGAATGTGAGCCAGAAACAACCTTTTAAATCAAAACCTTTCTTCTTGCCTCATTTGATTATGTTTTGCATATAGATTTTGATGTTTCTATACATTTGGCTTCATTTTAAACCCAGCTTGTGAAACCCAAAAAAACATCAAGAGTGTTGATTCCTTGTGATGGCACTGCTTGTACCACATGCCCACTTTCTCCTCCTGCCTCTTGAGTTATGTCAGTGCCATTTAACCATCTGTTCCCCTATTGGCACCCAACTGTTAATATAATGGAAGTGGTCTCAGCAGGAATCTTCACCAGTACAGGATATTGTTTATGGTGGGCTTGGGTGGCACAATAAATCTTAAATACTTGCAGGTTTTGGGAAAAGTTCAAACTGCAGTGGACCAAGCATCTCATGAAGCACAAGCCTTCCCTGTGTGGCCGACCTGGTGGGCCACTTCAACACAACGCTGTTGCTGGCTGTTCCAGTGCTTCAGCTTGCCTGAAAAAAAACTAGGATGACAGTTTCCCTTGGAAAATTATTTTTAACTAGTATGTTTTAAAAGCAACATTTCAGTCACAACGTGGATGGTAACACCTTTCATACAATTGTTTTAAGATTATAAATCAATATATAAGCAACAGTTACCATCTAGTCACAGTAACAATATACAGTTGGTTAGTTTACTCTTGTTCAATAATGTTGTTAATTTATGCCTCTCTGCATAAAACATGGTCTGTTAGAATAATCAGGCTGGTGAAAAAAACATTGAAATGAATTGAATTTGTCAGATGAATAAAATTTACTTTTGTGGGTATGGATTTAACAAGATACATCTGTAGAGTTATGTTTCCAGTGGAGTAATGAATTAAGCATTCGTTGTTTAATATCAACCTATATTTGAATGTATTTCTACTGTTCAGATCACTATTCTGTACTAAAAATAACAATTGCTATAAAATGTGGCCCATATTTCACTTGCTGATGAAATATAATTTAAAATTAAATATAGTAACAGCTGCAAAAATCAGACAGTATTGCTTTTCTTGGCCTACAAGAGTTTAATGTTGAACTTACAAAGCTTTCTTTTCCCTAGCTTTATACTCACCGTGTATTGAAAACCCTGAGCTTCAGGTGATTGTTCATGTTTACCAAAGGCCACACATGGATCTTTCATATTCGAAACCTTTATGATCCATATTTCACATATTCCATTATTATTAATCTGAATGACTACAAAGAGTGTATAAGCATCCAAAGAATTTTCAGCCTTCAGAGATTCCCAAATGGTGTGTTCTTAGAAATGGGGGTGTAAAGACAGGGGGCAGTCATTTTGGATGTTCAAGAAGGAATTATTGACAGCAAAATCATTTTGACTTTCTGCATGTGTTTTTTTTTTCCCTCTGGGAGGGTATTTTAACTCTCAGGATGGGCAGGAAAATAAAAATTAGAAATTCTGAAACCTGGTCCCAAACCACCATGAATGGTTTAAGGAAGTGCATTTAGGCATAACCTGTTCAATGAAGGCAGGTCAGTCATTAGTACATGCTAATGAGATAGACTTGAAGCGATTGCGACGAGGATTTTGATTGAACATCTCCGGCACAGGTTTCCAGGGCTCGGGAAACTCACCATGAATGGAGTCGAGATTAGATGGCATTTCATGGTGGTGTTTTAAAATTCTGATTGAGCAACATGAATGAAAGTACAGTGCTTTCTCATGCTTCTCTGGCAATCATTTTGCAGAGAGTTCTTGTGATCATTGATGTATTTCAGGATTTTTAAAATTCATTTACGGGATGTGGGCTTCGCTGGCTAAGTCAACATTTATTGTCTATCCCTAATTGCCCTTGAGAAGGTGGTGGTGAGCTGCCTTCTTGAACCGCTGCAGTCCATGTGGTGTAGGTACGCCCACAGTGCTGTTAGGGAGGGAATTCCAGGATTTTGACCCAGCGACAGTGAAGGAACAGCAATATATTTCCAAGTCAGGATGGTAAATGATTTGGTGGGGCACTTCCAGGTGGTGATGTTCCATTCTATCTGCTGCCCTTGTCCTTCTGGTTGATAGTGGTTGTGGGTTGAAAGGTGCTGTATAAGGAGCCTTGGTGAATTCCTGCAGTACATCTTGTAGATAGTACACACCGTGTACTATCCACTGCCACTGTGCGTCGGTGGAAATTGCATTACTCAGGTGTCCACAAACATAAGGCAGCCAGCTCATGGAGACTGATGTCTCCACTAATGTTATACCTGTTGCAACAGCTGCCACAGAACTCCTGACGCAACAGAGCCGCTGTTACTCCCATTGCTGACCACTCAGCAGCACCCACACTAAACAGTCCTCCTTTTATTGAAATATGACCACCATCCCTAACTTGAAGGGGCTTCCGAAGGTGGCGTTTAATTGGTCACCTCCTTAAGATGGTATCCATCGTCTCGCCACAGGCACTTCCAAGTTCCCGAGCCAAAACGGAGGTTGCCACCGGGATCACAACCCCTGGGAAAACTTGGCCCCATGTCTCTGACTGGATTTCCATGGGTATTTAATGCCATCCATTGCACACACATGGCAATCTGAGGATGACTAGATGAACCAGGAGTCCTTTTTTTCCAACTGCAAAGGATTTCATTCCATCAACGTACAACTTGGTGTGCAACCACAAGAAAAAGTTAATGCAGGTGTGCACCCAGATTATCTCGGAGCTGTTGTGTTGTTTTTATACTCTGACATTCCAGCATTCCAAATTTCTTTTTAACAAGAAACAGAATTAAGGCTGGGTCACAGGGATACTCCTTTCAAACTTGGCTCGTGACATCAATGAAGAACCCCACCAATGAGCTGCATGAATGCCACAATGAGAGCACACATGATGACCAGATGTGACATAGAGCAGCCGTTTGAATGTTGCAGATAACTTTCCGTTGCCATGATAAGTCTGGAAGTGTTCTTCAGTACTCATCAGCGAGGGATATGCTAGTGCTTTGCTGCATCATGCTGTGCAACAGAGAGGATTAGAGGTGAAGAATGACAAGGCATGTGTTAATAATATTCCAAAATATATGACCAAAACATTGAAAAAGAAGAGGGGGAAGGTGAGGAGGATGACGAGCATTTTGAAAATGGGACACCCATTGCCAGACTAGTCGCATACAATTCTGTTAGGGATACTGTAATACGTTGAAGAAGTGCTGCAAAATCATTCTGGGAAAAATAAAGAAAAAAATCCTCCACATGAAGTGGTACAAAAAGTTATATTTTAAGTGCTATTAAACAAAAAGGAAACGTAATAGCATTACAGTGCATGTTGTCTAACACCCATATGCATACCCTGTCTTATTCTGTCATGGAATGTGGGCATCAGTGGCAAGGCCAAACATTTGTTGCCCATCCCCAATTGCCTGTGAACTGAGTGACTTGTCAGGCTATTTAAGAGGGCAATTAAGTGTCCAGATCTGGAGTCACATGGAGGCCAGACCGGTAAGGATGGCAGATTTTCCCCCCAAAAGGACATTAGTGAATTTGATGAGTTTATACAACAATCAGGGGAGACGATGGTGTAATGGTATTGTCACTAGACTAGTACTCCAGATACCCAGGGTAATTCTCCAGGCTCAAAACCCATCACGGCAAATAGTGAAATTTAAATTCAATAAGAAATCTGGAATTAAAATTTTAATGATGACCGTTGTTGTAAATATCCATCTGGTTCACTATTGTCCTTTAGGGAAGGAAATCTGCTCTCCTTATCCTGGTCTGACCTACATATGACACCAGGCCCACAGAATGTGGTTGACTCTGAAGTGCCCTCTGATTGGCTTGCTAGGCCTCTCAGTTCTCAAGGGCAATTAGGGATGAACAGGAAGTGCTGGCCCAGCCAGCGATGCCCACATCCCATGAACGAATAATTTTAAAAAGTCACTATAACTGAGACTCACTTTCAATTCCAGATTTTTAGCAATTGCGTTTAAATTCCCCCAACTGTCTTAATGGGAATTGAAACCCTATCCCCAAAGCATTAGCTTCGGCCTCTGGATTATTACCCCAATAACAATACCACTATGCCACCTTCTCCCCCGAATTTCAGCAGCTGTCTCCTACACTCTCCATCGCTAATGCATAGTGCATCCCTTGTTGCTTCAGCAGAGATAGAGGCATGCTGCTCAGATCCCTGTTCTGACTGTTGGAACACTTTTGACCTACACCCTCTAGGCTTTGGAGCCCCCGAGGGCCCTACCAAGGATGGCTTCACCTGCAATTGTGCAGGGGCAAACTCAGGCATTGGGAGAAAAAGCAGCATGTTGGTTGCTGCCTGAGGAGAGGTCAATGGGTGAGAACTGGGAGTGGTTTAAGTGGAGTTTCACCTCTATGTCTCCTTTGGCACATCCCTCTGCTGGGCCAGCACCATGCCACTCCTACCACTCTGAAGCAGAGCAATTCAGCTTGCTGAAGATCAGTGGCATATTGTAAGGCAACAGATAATATATCTGCCATCCTACTCATGGCCCATTGCCAGGGCCTGCATAGATTCATTTGAGAACAGTGCCTGAAGCTCCACAGAGGCAGCCACTTTTTCCATGGCAGACATTCTTGTGTTTACCTGCAACACCAATCCATGACTGTTGGAACTCGATTCCTCCACCCTCTCCACTACTGCGGTGAGTGCATGTGACAGAATTGATTGCCCTGCATGTCAGCATCTACGTCCAACTGAGCAGAGTATAGAGAGGGCTGTGCCCTGAGACAGCCACTCCACAGCTGTTCCTGCCAACAGTATCCGTTCATGCTCTCTTGTAAGTCATGAACCCCCAGGTGGGGGCCTAACTAATGTCAAAGTGAACCCATTGAAGTGCAAATATTGGTGCTGGTGCGTGACTCTACATTCTGTGATGGTGCTACCTTGGAAGGAATGAGGAATCATTGACATGCATGTTCTCAGGTGCTTGTTCCAGGTGTGAGGCACTGGAAGGGAAAAGAAAGGGATATGGTTTGGTCGTGGCAAAGCCACAATCTTGACAATCATCATACCCAGTCACTTGATTTCCCCAGCAAGGGTCTCTTGTATTATTGTCATTTGCTAAATTCTGCACAACCTGGCACTGCAGAGGTGGGGTGACATTGCATCCAGAGGATTTAGATGAGCCTCACTCCTCAACTGACAAGGAGGATGTAGAGGAGAAGGCAGACGGGGCAGGATGATGAGCCCCTGCAGCACTGAAGGCAAGAGCCATTGAGAGACATGCAAGAGAGGTTTGGGACAATCTCAGTCACATGCTTCACATGATCACAATGCCCTTCCAATGCCTGTGTAATAAAATCTCACTCCCACTATATGGCATCACCTCTTTATATTGCACATCGTTGCCGAGTGCCCAGGCTCTGCACGTGCACTGATACATCCAAAGAGATGACCAGACTTAGCCTGCTCCTTCACTGACAACTCAACTGAGGGTGCAAGGTTGGAAGTGACATCTGACAAGGCAGAAATAACTTCATAAACAATGTACATCAGGAATTGTGACACACATTTATTGGAAGCATAGATCTTAATAAGTGCTAAGTTTAAACACCACGAGACCCCGGTGTATCTCGGCACTCTTCTTATCACACACGAGTGATCCAATCAGGTGCCCTCCCTAGAGTGGATGCAGGCTGCTGATCAGACAGTCCCATGGTCTGGGATGATTTTGGTGACTGTCCAATGACTGCCTGAGGCCTGGATGGCCCCAGCAAACTGTAGGGCTCCCACACTTGTGTAGGAACCCCCAGTCACTGTGACTACTGGAGACGTTGGGTCACTGGCAGTGGGGTGAGAGCCATTGTCTACACGCAGAGTGCCTTGATGGGAGCCCCCAGATGAAGAAGGCAGCCACTCCTCCTCCATCTCAGGGCATAATTGCATCTCCCTGCTTAGCAGAGATGGAGGAGACTCCAGATGCCCTGTCTTCCTCACGTCTTGCACACTGCTGTGTCGTGATCATGGACTGGACGATGGTAGGCAGCTCAGCACTCAGCTCTGGCATCCACTGTGTGGTCTGCGGGATCTGGCTCTTCGTGAGGGACGCCACCCTCTCATTAAGGAAACCACGTGCACACATGCCTGACACATAGCACTCATGTGCAGGATGGGCTCCTCCATCATCAGCATAGACTGCGCATAGCCTCTGGCAACTCCGCCAGATGTTCCCCTACCTCTCATTGTAATTATAACAAGTTCTGTGTGGCCAGAACCAGAGGCCTGTGGAGCTCAGCATGGGCCTGGCTTCCCATAGTTCCCCGTCAGTGGCCTCAGCTGTCACAGTCTCTCTCAGCTGCCAAGTGCTTCTGTGATGTGTTTATCAACTTGTGACCCCGAGTCTAATCGTGAATGCATGCCCACTGATGTGAGAGTCTCTGTGTTGGTGGAGATCGGGGAATGATGTGACGCTACATCCTCGGAGGAATCCTCCTCCTCCGAGATGGACTGTAGGCCCCTGCTCTCAGGGGCTGCCCATCTTTCTAGTGTGTGGAGGCCTGCACAAGAGAACACACAGCTAGGGACTAAGGGTTTCACATCTTCCAATCCATATCCTCTGTGGTTCTGCATTTGTCCAGTGGTGGATACATGAGCTCAAAGCCTCCTCACTCTCTTCGCTCATGCCTCCAGTTTCACCTTTTGCAATTGCCCTGCAATCCAGACAGTTCTAAGATCTCCTCCCCTGCAAGAGTCAGCGTGTGAGTGTCAGCCATTCCACCACCAATCTTGGCCCTTTCCTTATTACTGTAGCCTGTTTCTCCTACAGACAGAAGGAGGAACACTGAGTTTCTACACAAAGACATATGTTGCTGGCATCACTCTGGCCTATGATGGGGGCTCCTGAATGTCCCCTCTCTGCACTTACTATCTAGAGAAATTGAGGGGGAAGGCAAAGATAGCTGGATGCCTGTTGACCAGGTGTCATCATGCATCATCAGGCAGCTATTGTTAGCATTCCATCAGCCCGGCTGATCACTCCCTCCCCATATGGCAAGCCCCAATGAGGAGAATGGTATGTAGGATTCACCCTGGTGGAGGGAAGGAGGTCATTGGCCCATTTGCAGCACTATACCCAGGACCGGGGATGATTCCATAGCTCCTGAGCTCTGCTGCCACCTCCAACCAGACTTCCTTGGTCAGGAGGGAGGGTCTCTTCTTGCCTCTCTTGTGAAGAGTAGCTCCCACTTTTCCCTTGCAGCCTGAAGAACCTGCAGGGAGACATTGCTAAATTGTGAGGCCACCTGGTGTCTTCCCTCCGGCATATTCTGCGGACCATCCTGACCGTCTCCTTGACTGACTGGTTGAGCAGCAATCCTTGCACTCGAATCAGTGATAGTCAGCCCTCAGGTTGTAGGGGCCCCACTGTGGAGCATGCCCCCTCTCAGCATTGCTGCTGTGCTGTTTCCAGTGTTCAAGGCTGGGCTGAATGCAGGTCTGGTGGGCTTTTAAAAATGATACTAGCAGCTGCCTCTGAATCAGGTGACAGCAAGATCTGCACCTCGTGGTCTGCACCCACGACAGCAGTGGGCAGCCCCGAGCCTCCAGGTCCTTATTGGCAAGCTGCCACTTGATCACAAATGACCGGGCACATTTCCTGCATTCAGCAACGGCACCCACTTTCAGATCTACCACTGAAACCCACTCTGCACACATTTGTTTCAGCCCATGATCAATAACTCTCACCAACTCCTTTCAAAACCTCCTAGCCCCTCCAAATTCCATTTTTCTAATGGTCCTTTGTATAGTCACGTTGAGATAGCAACTTTCAGACCATTTCCACTGTCACAGTTTGGAGAAACAAATCCAGGAAGGAGAAATTTAATTACACTATCAAGTTGAAATCAAACATTCCAACCTACAAGCTTTTCCTGGGTTCCACACATGCAATCCCTCTCCCACTGCTCAGAGTCTGCCTTTGCATTAATATCGGTGCCTACGCAGGGCTATGAGAGGGGCAATTTCTAAAGTACTACTTGTTGCTGAAGATTATAATATGAATTCAAAATGTACCTTTAAGTGTTTGGCAAAGCTGCAAATCCATTTCCTTACAAAACACAGGATGCAACAACAATGTGCTCATTGTTCCCGTTATACCATTGTGATGAAAATTCCACGCTTTTGGAGCTAATCTTTGTCCCCAAACAACAAGTTCAGCCTTTAGTTCAGAATATGCCCCTCCAAGTGGTCATCAGAGCCGCTGTCCAATTATACGGCATCTTGCCCAGAAGAGCTACTGGCCCAATCAGAAGGTTCGATGCTGAGCGGCCTCAGAAGTGCTTGGCCATTGCTGAGGCTGCATCACCAGGGATAGCATGCCTCAATGCCGAGACACCCTCAACAACACGCAAATTTCTTTGGGGAAGCCTGGGTTGGACAGGCAGTCCCTCACCACGGGCTTATTACACCAGTGGCATTTTGGGTGTTGGGGTGGCCATTGCTGTCCTTCATGGGGCATAAAGCATCCATGAAGGAGCCCCCCTCCCCACCCGCCCAAGGAACTCTCTGCACAGCCACTATGGTTTAACCAGCTGTCTCCCCACACAGCGGTAGGCCCCTTGGTTGCGAGAAAAATGCTCATAGGGATGAGAAGTGGCCCTCAATTGGGCCATTAAGTGGCTCAAGTTGCTGCCTGATGGGCATTCGCAAGCTCAGGTGCCCATCATTGGCAATATGCCATGGCAGTGGGAAGACATTGGGCTCCCCTCCTGGCACCTCTCTCATTATATTGCCAGTCATCTTCTAGTCCATCTCCAATGGGCCAGGAAAATTCAGCCCTCTGCTTCTTGCACTCTTGAAGTCCAAACCAAGGCTTTCGCCTCTTATCATTCCACATTATTCCCTGTAGATTTCATCAATTTTATACAGCTGTACAAATCACCAAACATGTCCACTAGCTCAGCAACAACTAGTTAATATCATATTATACATTGACTAGTGTCACATTGCCTGCTCCACATATGTCCAGCACATGCTACCTGTGCCAGTTCTAATGCCCTAATGAAAATTACACCAGAAGTGAGCATGCCACCTTAGACCCAAAAGGGCACCTGTAGCATTACAAATACAAGTGACACACAACTGAATTTTGGGGCCATACCATTTATCCTGTCAAATCACTGTGCAGCAGCAGCAACAAACTAAGCAAACAGAATATTAAATTATATTATGAGATCAATTAGATCTAAGTCAAAACATGTAATATTAACAGTCTTAATGCATTGGTTGAGAACTGTGTTCAATTTTGGTCACCAAAAAAAAACATTTAGCTATAAAAGTATTGGAGAAAATATTAATGAGGCTGAGTTTTGGCCTCAAGGGATTGTGTGATTAGAAAACACTGGAGAGAAACCAAAGTTGTTTAGCCTTTTAAGGAACCAACCTGAAGGGGATTTTATAGATAAGATATTAAATATTTGTTTGTTTGTTCATTGTCACCATAGCCTTAGTGGGACCATGGGCATCATTTTGTGTCTTCCCTTCATTCTTCAAGACTCCTCCAGTCCACAAATAAGTTAAACCTGGGGCACCTATTTCAGGGTAGTGAAGACACTAGAACAAGGAGGCAAACATTAAAATTAGTGGAAGAGCAATTTAGAATGTGAGTCAGGAAGAGCTTCTCCATGCAAAGAAAGATCAACATTTCCAAAGTCGTCTAGTGGGGTAGGCTGGCTGGTGGAGATAGAGTCAATCAAGATTCAGTTAGAGGGTATGATTTTATCTCACTGGAGGCCAGAAGTGTGCAATATCTGAATTGCAGTGGCCCCATTACCAATATCCTGGGACCACGATATCATTTCCTATTAATCTACTCGCTTCTGTTTTATACCGTCGCTGAATTTTACTATGCTGAAAAATTAGAGCTTTTCCTCTGCTACACAGAAACAAAGAAGATTGAGTATTAATCATTTATTATATATGGGAATTAATCTGGACCTCTGTACCTGGGATTTTCAATTCCATCGTAAAAGGTATTTATTAAGATTTTTAAATTATTAATAAGGGTGTTGTTTTTATCTTAAATCTGGACCCCAAGTTTTGGTTTCATTTTGTTTACAAAAAGAAATGTAATCTTAATTCTTAGGCTGACTTTTGTTCCCAAATTGTTGTCATATTTTAGTTTTAGTTTTGGAAAAAAAAAGTTTTAGTTGAAAATGTAGTTTTTGCTTTCCATATTTTCATTCTAGCATTTTCAGGAATGTTTTCTCACCACCCACAAGGCCACAGAAATAATAAACCGGGGCTTGAGTGACAACCAAGACATTATTCGTCCATTTCAATTTTTCACATCTGTTTCAAACATTGTGGACTTCTGACCAGTGTTATTTTAGCCTTAGAGATCATTTTGAATTTTAGTTTTTTATATATATATAATAATCTTATTTTATCCTTGGTCTTCACAAGAAATATAATCCTAACTTTAATGACAAAACATCATAATTGTAGCTTACAGCTATTTTCCTCTTCATCATTATCCATGAACACATGACTGTTTGCCAACAGTGGCATTCTGTGTTTTTTCATTCCTGAAATCTTGGTTCCCAACAGAACAGAACTGAAGTTGGCCATCAAAATTTAGGCCACGATAGTAAATTTGGGTCAGTTAGGTTTTTATTTTATGGAAGAGTACACAGCTGAAATCTCATTCTCTGAGGCCTCCAGCACTCTCCACAGGCTCCTTTCTTTGCAGTGCTCAGACCAGCATTAATGAGGGCTTTGAGTGCACTACACCATCATTCCTGGGGAAAAAGATCCATGCTTTCCAGGAGCTGAAAGCCTACCGAACTTTGAAGGGAACTTTTGTGTCAGACGGGGTACTATTAGAATGGTAGCACATGAACATTTAAGATAATCTATCTTGGTCCTTTTAGAGACTAAAATACCCAATAGGATGAGGGTCCCGAGATAATAATTCTTAAACACAATGGAGAATTTTCCCCCTCAGGACTGTTGTTATATGTCTCTCTCTATCTCTGTCTTAGGGTGAATTGGCTTCCACAATCCTTGCGAGTATAATGGAGTGCATGTCATTCCTCTAATTTGATCCCTATTATTTATTGAGTTTATTGAGAAAACAAGCTTAATGGAGTGAAGCAGCTTCACAACATTAGAGTGTGGACATGAACCACTATGACAACCATTTCAATTTGAATACCAATTGTCCAAAACCATGGCAGACGACAAGATGGCGAACATGTCATTTTCCCACTAGCTAACAGATCTGAAAAAAAATCAAGCTACTGTGGCTGAAGTTCAGGATTTGAAACTGGCACCATGGCTGGAACTTTCTGTCCCCGTTGGTGTTGGCAGTCATGGCAGGCATGAACAGACAATATGGTGGGAAGACCATTAACAGTTTCACATCATCGTGAAGCCAGTTTGCGATCATCCGCTCTGCCCATCAATGGCGGGCCATATTTCCCGCCACCAGACATCGGGAATGTCATTTTAATACATCTGCATATAATTATAATCCCTGCCCACCGGAGCTATCCCCCACACTGGATCATCTGGGCATGTCAGTGTTTCACAATTGTACATAAGTGATGTGCACCTGGAGAGCTGAACTTTGCTCAGGACTATGAGGTTTGTTTGCCACCTTGATTCAGCAGCACTCATTGTCATCAGCACAGGGCTTCGCAAACAGCACCACATCACTTTAGGAGGGCTCACAGGCAGGTCTCTACCTACCAGACCAGCCATAAGGCTGGTGTGGCTTTTCAACAGCTGTAGGACTAGGGCATGTTTGGGGAAGGTGGAAAAGAGGTGACAGACAAGGGAAGAGGCTGCAGGGTGAGGCCTGTACTGGGGAAGCGGGGTGTCCCAGGGTGTGTGTGTAGGGGCACATGTTGATCTGTGCAAGTGGCCTTAAGATGGTGAGGCCTAGGGAGGCAGTCTCCAGAGGAGATGAGGCCAGACGGAGATGTGAGGGTACGTGTGAGAGGGTGGGTGGGGTTGTCCCTTGAGCTGGCAGTGAATGACATGCCAGTGAATGTGTGATGGCCTTGTGAATGTATGAGTTTAGAGTGATGAGATGTTTGCCTCACCCTAACGGCACGGATAAGATCATTCATCCTCTTTCTGCACTGGATGGTCAACCTCTTCTGTGCGGTGTTGGCACTGACTACCTCTGCCACCACCTCCCAAGCCGGAATGGAGTGATTGCTGGACCTCCTGCAGCCAGAGCAGAGGTGGAGGACATTACGGTGGGCCTCCAAAAGGCATTCCAGTGACGGGTCACTGAACGCCTTGGCTTTCAGGGCCATGTCTCTACTGGAGCAATCCTGGGCTGCAAGTATTGAGAACTGTGTGCATGGCTGCAGTTTAGATATGTCATCTGGAGTGAGGAAATGGTAAAATGGCGTGGTGGGCAACTCAGAGACTGCCAGCAAGACAGCATGTGGCTGCATAATTAATTAGGCGGGAAAGGGGCAATACGGTATGGAAAGCCGCCATTGTGGCTGGCAGGTTAAACATCCTTTCACCGCCCACTTCTGCACTTAGTGCAAATCTGGGACACTTCCGCCCCATGTGTTTAAATGCTTAAGTCTGCAGAAACATTTCTGTGCAAGGATGAGGCTAGAATCAATCAGTACAGAAACTACCATGAGTAAAGAAAACCATCTATGCCTCCTGTTTCTGCAAATATTCATAATTTGGAAATTCATGGACAAACGTCCTTTGTATGTTGCCACGCAATAAAAAATGTATGTTTGCTAAAAGCTGCAATAACACACTCAGCACTGACAGCATATAGCGAGACCAGTCGTTAACACTTTTACATTGCCAGGCTGTGCCCACCCTCACACAACCTAACAGTTTCACCATTCCCACCCTTTCCCTGCATAAAACCACCCTCCCCCAATGCGCCCCCTCCCCACCAACCCTCCTTCCCCCCCCACTCCAGAGAATAACAGGTTTTATTTCAATGTTTTAAATCAATCCGTGGAATTTCCAAACAGATCAGCAGGGCTATATATAAAAAGACAAACTGGAAACCTAATAGTTAGCTCTTAACGCAGCATTCCACATACCTCCTGGTGAGTTTTATACTTTACTATTTGACTGTGGTAGGTTTCATCTCCAAGTGAAATTTGTTTTGTTGTCAAATTAGGACAACGTCCACAAGACTCTGTTGTCCACAGTGAGCTATATATTAAAAAGTGAAGAACGCTCCACTAAATTTTACAAGCCCAGCAGCAAACTTTAGGACTTGTGTTTCGGACCATATGGAAATGTTTGAAAAGACCTCAGTGAAGCATTCAATCAAGGGACAAGATGATCTGAAACAGGTTTCTATTGTACCCTAAACCCTTCATATGTCCCTTTGGTATGTTGCAACAGGAAAAGTTCAATTTCATTTGGTGAAGGTGGTGTAGAATATCTTTAGAGGATTAATAAAGGTTTTGTTTAGCAAGTTTTTAAAAAAATCATAATTTTTATTACAATTTACAACTTTCTTACGTTTCATGCAATTAATCAGAATAATTGGCTGGAAAGTTGCAGATACCAACCCCATCTTGCAATGGCCATCAATCCAACTTGCGAGGCAAAAAGATATATTTTTAAAGGCAGGCCTATGCAATACTCAGACCAGTGAAAAATTACTTTAAAAATTATATTAAAATGGTTTGAATCTGCTCACAAGAATTCTTTGGAGTAGTTGATAGAGAAGTTATGTTTCCAATAAGAACTTGATCTGTTCCAATCAAGTAGATAATCCATCTACACTGAAAATCTAATGCTGCAGTAACCTCCAAATTTCTATTTCCATGATTTGAATTAATTCTCAAGGAGAATAAATGGCTTTAACTTTGATTACACTTCACATAAATACACTCCCAATTTTTTTTTAGCTGAAATATTGGACTGTATTTTCATGGAGATTCCACGGACCTTTAAAAATGGTAGCCAGGACACGATTCTGTGATTCCCAAACCCATTTCAGGGATTTCCAATTTTTAACAGGTCCTTTTAATGGTGCGGGCCAACACAAGTCACAAGCCCGTACCCTGAGTTCCTGAACTGACTAACTCCATTGAGGGGATAGGTATGTCCTGTCCTAGTCCTCCTCAACTTTCATGGCATTGGGCCAGCTTTTCAAAGAGTAGCAGCTCACAGCACCTCAGGGATATTGTGAACCATAGTCTGCTTGAGGGAACCTTTGGAAAGGTACTCTTTATGCCCCCCATGCCAAAGTATGCCACCTAACCAATCCTTATGGCCCTTCATGCCCTGCATGCCAAGGTATGCCCACACCCACCCGCTATGGCACCTCATGACCCTACTTCAAGGTATTCTCCCCACCCATCAACTTACAGCCCTCATGTTCCCCATGCCACTCCATGCCCATTCACCCACTATACACTGTATAGAACCATTGAACCCTACAGTGACAATAGTATGTGTAAAAAAAACACTTGAAATGTCTTTATCTTGCATAAATAAACATTGTGCAACTGACAGAAGGGATCTGAGACCCAGAGCTGTCAATAAAGCAATGTTTTCCGTGGAGCTCAGGTGTTTTAGTACCTAATGGGTGTCTGAGCTCTCAGCCAAGACTACATAATGAGGCTTGGCTGAAAACACAAAAAAATTAGAGTGCTGAAACAGCTTAGCTCCAAGGAAAATATTGCTTAATTTAAAGCTCTGGCTGAGTGATCAATGCTGTCAATTTCACAATGTTTGTTTACACAAGATAAAGAGGTTTCAAACGCTTGCAGTTACTGCTATTGATACTTTAAACGAACTGGATGATTGTCACTTCTATTGGTCTGTAGTAAAAATGAGATTTTTTAAAGAAAGTTGAATGTTATTTTTAAGGACTGTTTTCTTAAAAGCTTTTTTAAACACATCCTACTGTCACTACTGGGTTCATTGTTCCTATCAGCGTATAGTGGGTGAATGGGCATGGAAGCACCATAGGTTGTTAAAGGAGGCAGAAGGGGCCATAGAGGTGGGTGGGGAGGGGGGGCATGAGGTGACATGGATGGGACATGCAGTGTATACGTAGGGGGGGTGAGGGTGTATGAGGGGTGAGAGTTGGAGGGCCTGTATTCATTATAACTGGGCTGGTGTACCATGGTACGCCTTTTAAACAGTCACCTTGGCACCTGGTAGCCCCTGTGGCTGCCTCCAAATGTTTTCTTGGGTTGACTGGCCCAACGGCAGCCCGCACCTGCCCCTCACAATGAAAATCTCACCCTTGTGGGCACTTTTACCGAGGCGGGAGGTCCAAGCCAGGAATTTTTCTAATTCGCACAACTCACCTCGAGGATGAAAACCCAGCCCATGATAGTTTAACAACAAACCCAATCTTCTAAGAGTCCCACTTAGAACTGTCACATGCATGTCTTCTCCAAGAATCTGGATTGGCTGTATTGTATTAGAAAACAAATTAAATCCCCACGTACTCATTTAAAATCTACTTCTTTTTATTATCAAGGTTATTTAGTATACATGATGGTGTGTGAAGATTATATGTCTTAGCCTGGAATATTCCTTTAGATGGTGAAAGGTTTTTTTAAGCAGCTGTATTATTTCACAGAAACAGTATAAGCAATTTAATTTTCATGCATGCAGTTTTATCGAGTGCCATTAGCATATTTAAATAGTGCATGGAAATTCCTTGTAAGCGGAACTCTGGTAGATCAGGATCTCACCCATTCGTGAACTCCAATGCTGACTTTACCAAAGCTGCAAGGACCGAGGAGAGAGATCAAGAAGAGCAAGCCATCAGAACTGCTGTGCCTCTCTCCCACCTCAGAAGCTGGAAATGTACTTAAAGCTCTCCGAGATGGGACGGAACACACCGGAGCGCCTTCAAATAAGAAACACATCCTGCTCTCAATGACTCCTAGGTTAAGAATTGCTCTAAACATAAGAAAATGCTTTGTAACCCTGATCGTAGGGGGCCTAGGTCCCAAACTAGACATGTATCCCAAGTGGGCCCCATCACTGGCAAGTATTGGTGAGACTCACCCGCTATCTAGGTGTACCATGGAAAAATGGCCTCTTTCACCCGCTTATCTGTCTCGCTAGGGTCTCCACAATCCTCTTCCCAAGTTGTAACGGGCGATTAGAAGAGCCCCTGTGGAAAAATGATAAAAGAAACTGATTTTCTTCAACTGAATAAATTACATTGCGGTAAAATTTCCACAGGATTCCCCTAATCACCAAGCAAAATATAGTGTCTATTCGATGGCTTTATATAATGGTGGAGGTTTATAAATGAAGGGAATGAGAGTTAAAGTAAATGAATGCGAAGCTGCTCAACCTCCTATGTCATTGCATAAGAAGAGTCAGGACCAACTGTAGCCTTCAGGTTAGGCTGGGTTGGAGTGGGTGGTGGATAATTGAGCAAGGGCATGCATTTTAAAGTCAGACTGCCCTTATTTTGATGTACTGCTTCAACATTATACTATTATTTAAAATTAAATAAGAAAACCTACAGAAATTAAGGAAGCAGAGAAATAGGTCTACATTTTAGGTGCCCCCCAGTGGGAATGTTTCCCGGGGGGGTGGGGAGGGGGCAGGTAAAATGGGATGGGTGCCGAATCCCACCACCTTACTGCCCACCCCAGAGCTCATCCCCAAAATACGGGTTGTAGGCGGGTGCCAAAATCAGCAGCCTGCCCACCATATTAAAATGACCAGTTAAGGATGAATTAGGCTTGTTATCAAGCCCATTGACCCTAATAATATGCTGCCCATGGCATAAGACATTTGTGGTGGGCAGCAGGGCAGGAACGGGAAGCCCAATTTTTAACCTGAAATGAGTAAAGGGCAGGAAGCGGAGACTGCCATTTGCCAACCTGGGGTGGTTCCCCCTTAGACTGAACACCCCCTTCAACCCTATCTGCTCCCTCTCTTAAACGCACCCTCCCCCCACCACCACTGCCCCTCTTCCTAATGCTCCCAAATCCTCCTGGCCCAAGACCTAGGACTTACCTGCTCCAGGGATTGCAGGGCCTGAACTCCACTTAAGACTTAATGAAGTGATTTTAATCAATCAAAAGACAGTTGATATTGTGACTATCTAATCAATCAGGATCAACTGCAACCAATATGCTGGGATGTTAACTTTAATAAAAGTTTAAGATGGAATATAACAGACTAGTTATACAGCAGAAACATATGACTGTGATAAGTAGTGAGTGCCAGTTCAGATTGGGCAGGATGGTTGTCCCTCTTATCTTTTCTCTTTTCTTCTTGGTGTCTCATGTCTTCACAACTTATCAAACTACCCAGCAGTGCTAGCATGGCTCTTCCCTTAGGAGTTTCTCTCAATTTCCTACTGCATTGTGGTTTCCCAAAGTCTCAAACTCTACACCCTTCTCAGGGTGGATTGGAATGGGTCATTGACAAGGCCTTTTTGCCCCATAAAGATTTTGAAATACCCTATAGAACATGGAGTTCTTTGTTTAATCCCAGGGCTGAGAAGTCTGCCTTTAATGTCATTCAACTTCCATTAACTTCTTGAGCTTTTGCATGTACCTTCTGCCTTTGATCAATCGCTCTTACCTCATACCTTTCTCAGCGCATCTCAAGCTGCTCTCTCAGGTCAGTTTCATTCTCCCAAGTAACATCCACCTCCAGTCTTCAAAGCTAACTTGCAGGAGTTTCATTAATTTGTGTCTGGCCTATCACCATTTATTTATGGCCAAAGCTGTTCATGAACTGTATATAATGGCTATACAATCTCAATGTTTTAACCAGTCCATCAGTAACTTCCAGTGCTGACTCTGACTTTTTCAAATTTCCTCCCTATTTCCACAAAGAACCCACTCCCAATTCTTTCTAACTACTGCTTTCAACCTTACCTTCCATTCTGAAAGGAATTGTTGCTTCACAACTATCATGCCCTATTGGAGATATGCTCATCTGACTTCTGCACCCACCCGGAGTGCTAAAACAGTGCTGACCAAAGCACAAACAACTTGTTTGATTGTGACAATGATCCACTATCATTCCTTAAACCTCCTCGATCTCTCCACTGCCTTTTACACCACCAATGCTCTATCTTACTCCAAAATCTCTCTTCTGAAATTAACTCAGCGATGGAGGGTGTTCAAGTTCAAAGACTGCAGTGCTTTCTCAGTGTTTGTCTCAGTGACAGGTCTTTATTGAACTGATTGTAAGTTAGCAGCTTGCAGACTATCCCCCCATGGCAGAGGTCACATGACTACAGCAGACCAGCTAGGACATATGATACTGTTGCATTTTAAAACCCAAACATCCCCCTTTTCATAATGAACAAAAGATCAAAATCTGGGGTGGGGATGGGGGTGTGATGGATGGTGGGTGAAGGTACTGCTTGCTTCATATTAAAGGTATGGATGTGAGTAGGAGAATAGGATTAAACTTAAAGCATGTGGGGAGTGAGGGGGAAAGTGGGATTAGACTCAGTATTTGAAAGGGGGTGAGTTAGAATTGGGATTAAATTCTGTTAGTTATTTGTGAGCATTAGAGTGGCACGGGGAGCGTTTCCACTCACCTGAACAGCTAACTCCACACATCTAAGCAGCTAACTGAAGTGACCTTGTGTGCAGTTCTTCACTCAACCATAGGTTTGCTACTGATGGAGGACGGGCTCTGTCTTAAGATACTTCACGCCCACCATTTTCTGCCACTGACTATAAATGGGTGTACATTTACCACATGTCTTCCAACACTTTTTCTCCCATATCTACACAGCCATTTCTGGTATACCCAAGGCTCCATCCTCATCATTTATATGCTACTTCTTGTTAACATCATTCAGAAAACATGGGCCAGGCTCCACATACAGCAACAATACTGAGTTCTACCTTTCTACCTCTTTGATCACTGGCAACAATGTGCAACACTCTCCTGTTCCAGATTAAGAACTGGATGAGCCAAAACATCCACCTGCTTAACGTTACCAAAGCTGAAGTTATGCTCTTTGGCTTCTGCCAACAAATACGTCCTGCAGGCTTAACACTGACGGCTTCCAGACTTTCATCTCTGGCTAGGTCCTGAAATGCAGAATATTTACCCATTATTCAAGCCTGAGCCCAACTTCCTTCCCTAAAGCAAATTTGTTACCATGGCTGAATTGTTTCACTTCCACAATTTTGCCCCATATGCATCCCATAAACCATCCCCCACCTCCACTGCTGACAAGCTAATCAAAGCTGCTATTACCTTCTGTTGACTTCTCCAATGCTTTCATTTCAATCTCCACAAATTACAGTTTATTCAGAAAGCTTCTGCTCTGTACCCTCACTTGATCAAATGCCAGCATTCCCAATGCCCCTGTCCTTACTAAACTCCACTACATCTTGCTGGACTAAGGATCTTTTTTAAAAATTCATTCGTGGAATTTGCAAATTGATAGCAAGGCCAGGATGTATTGTCCATCCCCAACTGCCCTTGAGAAAGTGATGGTAACCTGCCTTCCTCATATTCAAATTCCTCAAAGTCATTCCCAATGCTAATTCAGTTATTGTCTCCAATCATATATCCCCATGTCGATCCTTTGTTCCTCTGACTATGATTTATTTCTCATTCCCTACACACTGCTTTAGTATTGGCAGCCACTCTTTCAGCCATGTCCTTTTCAAGTTGCAAAAGATTTTACTATCCTTGCTTCCTACTTTCAAACGTTTTCTGAAAATCATTTTTGTTCATGCTTTGGTTACCACTCGCCCACCTTTCTGTATCTGCTTTTTAGCCATGTACAGTGTTTACTTACTTTCCTTCACCTTTGAAGTGCCCTGAGACACCCTTCAATGATTCAGGAATGCTTGAGATGGAAGGTTTGGGGCAGTGATTGTAAGGCTTTGATGTGAAAAATGTACTACAAAGATCTGATGTGTCTATCCTGAGTAGGTGAGCAATATGGACCAGGAAGCTTTTGATCTGTGCAGTGTTTGATGAATGTAGGCAGGTTAGTGTAAGCCACAGAGGTTATATTGGGTAATGATTGGTTGTTAATTTTATCTTTTCTGGGGATTGGGATCTCTAAATGAAGATATAATGGAAATTGTGATTTTGTTCTTATTGACAGGGGTTTTGATGGGCTCAAGAATCCTGTTCACCACAAGCAGATCTGCATGCTTTGCCTCCTATATCTTTTGGGTTGTCTGAAAAAACTAACGCGAAAAAAATTTGCATGACAATTATGCTATTTATTGTTTCCACACCATTTCCGCTTGATAATTTAGAACAGTTGTCTTGTAACTTATTGATGCACAGAAGGCTTGTATTATCTCATCCATAAATAATGGTAAGGTCCCAGTAAATCAGAGATTGTTAAATTTGTTGGGGGAAGTGAGATGGCAGGAAACAATGTTTTATTATTTATGAAATACCTCATTCAAAGCATTCATTAATGCTAAGGTAGCAGAATGTAGCTCGATTCACCTGTCTCAATTGTGGGGGATTAAAGAAATAGCAGAAGATGCACGTGTTACAGAGTTTTCAGTGTTGAATTTCTCAAGGCAAAGCGCAAGCAAATATCAAAGCAAATTTCAGATGCCTGATTCTTTATATGCTCCTAATAACAGTGAACAGCCGGAATTTTCTGGCCCCGTCCGCTGGCGGGATCTTCCGGTCCTGTCGAAATCAATGAATTTTGGCTGGCTCGCCACATTTTCTGGCCTGTTAAAATTAACCTGATACAATTTGTCAGGGTTATGTAATGCCAGTTCTAATCTCTTCCAGAACATCGGTCTTCTGGGACACCAGCTTCTTTTTAATTTGCTTTCTTGAGCAATTGCTTTTTGTAAAATAGCCAGTAGGATAAAAGTAACCTGGGCCCTGTTTAAGGCGGCGTATAGTGCTTTCTAATTTTTATGATAAATTTCATGGGGAGGTAGTCCTAAGCACAGGGGATGATTGTGGAACTTCTTGTGGTCTTAAGTCAGATCAAAGAGGTTAGTATCATTGGTTGAGATTTGAGAGGGTTGTGGGGGACTATTTCCAAGAGTATTCCAAATACATGACCCCTAGCTGATAAAACGGTCAGATGATATTTGACTGACGCAAAAACTAAAAATGCCGCATTTAGTACAAAATGGCTGCTTTTAGCATGAGTGCTGACAGAATGGCTGCTGAGTAGTATTTGTAATTGTTTTAAAGATCCTATGACTGAATCTTATCTGTTCTTCTGTATAACCTATACAAACTCTACATTAAGTAATCAAGGGCTGCTTTATGTACCTGTACAAATAATATAAAGGGCTTAGTATTGTTAACCAGCTTTCAGGTCACAATCTGCTGATTACGGAAAAATCCTCCAGCAAATTTTATATCTGACCTGACTGCATCCTTTTGTTAATTGCTTGGCTAGACTGTTTGAAAAACAAATTGAAATATTGGATCGTGAAGATTGTCACACAAGTTCAGTTGAAAAGGTCAAATTTAAGGGACGAGTACTAAATTCAGAAGCACAGCTATTGTCGTTTTTAACTCATTTGGAATGTTAAAACAAAGATTAATTTGGGTGTTTTTCTTCACTGTTAAACTATCAAGTCTCTTTTTGCATAATGTGCGGACACAGGTTTTTTTAAAATCTTAAACTTCATAATCTTGATCTTTATCATGTATTTTCATTTTTTATATAATTTGTGCATGTTATTATTTTTCAGTTAAACACTTCCCTTGTGCCAGCCATTATGAAGACAGCCTTGGACTATGTGTAATCTTGTAAATCTCCCCTCTTTCTCTCAAGCAATGCAGCTCAGTTTGGTAATAAAATGGTTGTGGCCAATGTTTCCCCTAAGTTGTGTGACGGTGACCAAGAAGTTCTCATACAAGGCACACAAGAAAAGAATTAGACATCCTGTACACTTACGTGAATAGACCTCACACAACAAACAAAAGAGGGAATGTTGACTGTGGTTCTTACTGATAGGAGGGAAACTGGTAGCAGTAAACCGAGATAGGAATTCCAGAGCCAAAAACTCAAGAGGAAACCTTATTAGTGCAAATCTTCACCCAACAACAAGAGGTATGTACACAATATAAAGCGTTAATGTCTGTTAAAGTTCAGGGGTTTTATTTATTCATGCAGTTCAGATAATGTTCAGAAGTAATTTTGAATTTGATCTTGCGGCTATTAAAAATTATGGTAGTCCTATGGAACAGTAATTCAGTTAGCTGATGCTTTGGCTATGGAATTGTAAGATAGAGAGTGAACCCACAATTCCTCATTCATTTTGGGCATGTTACATCATTGTGGAACCTTAAACAACGGGATATAGTGTGTCGCTTTCTACCCTATTCCACCCCTTCATAATTTTAAATGCCTTCATCAAACCATCTCTGATCTAATGAAAATAGCTCAATTTTAAACATTTTCTTTGTATTTGTATTTCCAGACAGTGTACTGGAGAACCTGTGCTGTACTCTATCTATTGACAGGTTGGTGTTGGAACTGATACCTGATGTCTTCCCGCCTTCACTGGAATTAAGTTCTAGGTGGGAAGACCCATGGTCGACCTTCCTGTCCCACCTCCACTTGATACCCTTAAGTGGTCAATTAAAGTCGCCTTAAGGGCCTCTTCCTGCCTCTGTTGCAACTTTCCCAGTTCCAGGCTGGCCTGCCGACATGCAGCCTGCACAGCTGGTAAAACTGTATGGGCTGCATATCAGCCGGAGGAGGGACGCTGCGTTATTAAACTGTGAACAATCGAGTGTAGGGACATGGGGCAGAGGAGTGACCACTGCCGTAAAATCCTTTCTTTAGTATGGAGCCCAAAATTGCAAGCAATATTCTAACCTTGTCTTACCAAGGTTTAATATAGGTTCATGTATATAGGATTCCTATAGGATCTTGTCATTTATATTCTGGGTGAAATTTTCTGGTGTGACTCGCTCACTGCCTGAAAAAGTGCCAAGACACCCTGCTGATTCTGTAGATGAAGGCCTGCTGTATCTTCTGCCCAACAGGCAGCTAAGTGGACAGCAGTGGACTTTCCTCCAGACTGAGGACCCCAGAAGACAACTTGCAGCCTGCCAAGAGCTGCTGGCCAATCAGAGGCCAGCAGCTCTTGCACTCCACAGTGCCACAGAGGAGGGCGTGGCTGCTGCCGGAACAACACCACCTGGTGTTCCAGGTTCACGGATTGATCCAGGAACCGGTAAGTACTGTTGTGAGGTAGTGGTGGTCTCACAGTGTAGGGATTGTGGGGATGGGGGGGGCCATGGCAGTCAGCAGCAAGGGAACGGTGGTGGCTACCCCTCTGCCCCATGTCCCTACACTCGATTATTCATTATGTAATAGCCCCATCCTTCCTCCAGTTGATATGCAGCCCATGCGGTTTTACCAGTTGTGCAGGCTGTGTGTCGGCAGGCCAGCCTGGAATTGGGAAGGTTGCAGCAAAGGCAGGAAGAGGCCCTTAAGGAGTCATTAATTGACCACTTAAGGGTCTCAAGTGGAGATGGGACAGGAAGGTTGACCATGGGCCTTCTCACCTAGAACTTACTTCCAGTGAAGGCGGGAAGACATCGGGTATCAGTCCTGACACCAACCTGTCAAATTCTCAGGCCTGCCCGCCTTCTTCCTCACCTCCTGCAGGGGCAGAAGATTCCAGCCTCTGTATCTCTTGCCATTAAAGCCAGTATTCCATTAACATTATGGTGTCACCCACTTGAGGTGCTTCTTTTAATGTCTTGTGAACTTGAACCCCCAAATCCCTCTGCTCATCACCTAGCTTTTCCCTTTCAAAGTATAATTATTAATTGTTTTTACCAAAATGTAGCACCTGACATTTACTACTACTGAATTCCAAATGCCATCAACTTATCAATGGGCTGTGGAGAGAGAGAAAAACAATGGGGGGTGAGCCAGCGAAAGAGGGTCTTGGTTTGTGTACTGGTTTAAATTTTAGTAAGATTGTCAAATCAAACCAGTTAGCTTCAATTTGTGTACCTGGTTTTACTTGAACAAAAATTAACCACTTACACCAGCAAGCCAACTGGTTTGACTTGTCAATTATGTAACTGGTTTAATTGAACGAATATTGCCGTGTCAAACCAATTCACTTCAATTGGTGTAATGTTATTGGCTTAAAAATTTCCAAATCAGACCAGTTGACTCGAACTGGTTTCAATTGAACCAATTTACATGTCAACCAGTTAATATTTCAATTGATTGTAATTAAAATTGGATGAAAACTACAGGTTCCAACTGAGCAAGTGGGAATCCCAATTGAATTTCTGATGAGGCCAGTTGGAATTACAAGTCATTTTGGTTGTTTCCTGCTAAAACCAAAGGCAGGATTCTTCCCCCATTGGGGGGATGTGTGGGAGCAGGCGGGTTCCAGATTGGTGCATCCGGTTGGGAGCATGCCTCCATTTTACATGGGCGGGCCAATTAAGGCCCGCCCAGCGTGACATCCACTCGGAAGCACTCCCTGTGTGGACGGGGGTGGGTTCCCTGAGCCAGGAGTGTGCTCTTTTGCGCACACGCACAAAAGAGCGCACGGATCTCTCTGAAGCAAAGTGCTGCCTCAGGGAAATTGTTGGAAGTTATAAAAATTTTTTAAAGGGTACAAAAATTTTTTTCTGACATGGCTCTTCACATGACACTGTCCCATGAGCTGGGACATGACAATTTTTTTTTTGTTTAACCATTTTGTACACATTTTAAATCCCTCATGAAACCTCATCCCACTCGTGGATGAAGCTTCATGTTTTTTCTGAAGGCCGCCTGGGCTCTTCACCTGCCCGCCAACCTTAAGGTTGGACAGGCAGGTCCATTCATTGGCTGAATTACTTTTCTAAAGGCCTTAAGTGGCCATTGACAGTTCGGTGGACGCACAGCTGACTCGGCAGCGCGCTTGCCGAACTGAAAATCTAAATGATGTGCGGTGACGTCGGGACACACGCCCGACGTCACCCCGCACCATTTAATGTGTCGGCAAGCGGGCCCTGCTGCCACCCACCGACCGGAAGATGCAGCCCCAGATTAATCTGTTCTATCTGGGAACCTCAGGTCTTTCAGGTATCAGTCAAGAGAACCAGTGACTTGTCTTACAATCTTTGGCAAGGGGTTTCAAATATGCCTGTCTATGGATGCACTTCAAAGCAGAACGCATTCAGAACTAGCTATTGTGAAAGGCTGTGCACAAGCAGCTAATGGACTCCTCAGCATATACCGCCTACTCCAACATGATGCTTGAAGCAGTTCATTATGTCCAGATGAATGTATGATGCTCAGAAGGACTTGTTTGAAATAAAAACAAATGTGAAATATTGGGGATGCTGGAAATGCGAACTAAAAACAGAAAATGTTGGGAATACTCAGCAGGTCAGGCAGCATCTGTGGAGAGAGAAACAGAGTTAACGTTTCAGGTAAATTACCTTGCATCAGGATGCTTTTAGTGGGGCTATATAGACTTATGTTGATTCCCTGGGGGCAGGGGGTGCCACGGACCACTACCTGTGTAGCCCATGTGACATGTAGATATCATTGTAGAATGCCGTGTGACCTGCATTGCTACCTGCCCCAGCGAATCAAGCTAGTGTAGCACTGCAAATGAATTTCTTCCCCTTCTGTGTTTGTGATCTGAGCCCTGAAATTCCGCAGGAGTTCCACTTGCCCACGATAACTCCAGAGTTATGGCAGATGACTGGGAGACCCTAGCAAGTTTTCGGAGCTTTTGATGTTTTGGAAGGAGTAATCTCAATTCTAAAGTCTAGACATGATAAGTAGTGTATTGAATGCTATATAATGATCGCAAACATAAAGAATACTGGTATTAATGGTTATCACTGTTGGTTAAAGCCTCACCTTGTTGCCATTTGTGTCTTTCATTTAGTTTTATGACAATGTTATGATACCATTTTCTTTCCCCACTTAGTTTTTCTAATCATGATTGCTGTTCGTTTAGTATGTTTGCAGATATGTGACTGGTAGCTTTGTTAACTTTGACTGATGTAGGTTCAAAATGTGTATGAAGGTCATAATTTCAAGCCCATTACTGCCACAATGTTTGCAAGGAAATAAAACAGAATCTGCATTTCCAGAGCATGGCTCAATGGTAGTGATTGAAGGGTTTATGTGAGGTCAAGGGAGATGGCTGAGCTGTTTTGTCAGCTTTATATTTATTTAAGGTTGACCTTTTGTTTTCAAAATTCGTACATTTAAAAAAATTCTCTGGGGAAGTCACATAAAGGGCACATGTCTCCAGCTGCTAGCACTGAGAGTAGATTAAACTGAGGCTTTCTCTGATGGAGCCTGAAGATTAAGTTAATGACATGATCTCATTCATCCCAAATGCTTGAAATTTGCGCTGTTCACCACAGTAAATCTGGAAAAAAAGGGTTTTTCAGTTCCAGGTTAAGTTTAAATTATTTTTGTCTGGATGCTGGTACAACGCTAACCAGCATCACTTTTTGTTGACTGTCCCCAGTATTCAGTATTCAGCTCATTGAAATAATTATTCTTTGTTGCCAGTACAGCTTTGGCCTTGTACAGGAACCAGTCTAATGGGCGATGTGCATAATCTGATTCATGGATTAAATTTAAAGGGATGCCCGTATTTAAATATGAGTGGTTGCATATCGAGTCAAATATTGTTTCAGCCTCTGGAAGGCTTAAAAATAATGTTCATTTTTTTACTAGCCTTTGTCAGAGGGGGTGAGGTGGAGGGAGGAACATGGTCTGGTAAAAATAAAGTAAAAAATCTTCAGTATGGAGACATAAAATCGATTCTGGACAAATAATAGTGAGGTACAGCATCATAGTCTCTGATTAGAACAAACTTGTACTTAAATAGTGTCCTTAATGTTTCCAGGATGTCACATAGCACTTTACAGCTAATTAATTACTTTTGATGTGCACTGTTATGCAGACTAAAACAAGTGTGTTTTGGTGGTTGAGGGACTGTTGCAAAGACTCTCCTACTCTTCCTCAAACCATGGAATTGTTCCATGCATCTAAAGGAGCCTGAGGGCAATGTTACATCAGGAAGAAGCAATAGTCTCTCATTACTGCTCTGAATTGTTAGCCTAGAGTGGAGCTTGAATTCCCAACCTCCTGACTCAGAGGTGAGAGTGCTACCACCAAGCCAAGACCAACACATATGACAGGCGACCTGGACACGCAGATAAATTTTTGTACCACTCTGAGGATGGGAACCAAGGCGGACAGGGCCCAAAGTCACTGGCGCTGGCTAGCGTGCCAGTTTCCTGACTCATTCCTGGCGTTTCCCCAGGAATATTTCCTCTTAGGGGTGGGTTCAGTCCTGAATCTTGTTTCCTATCCACAGAAGGAAGATTCAGCCCATGAAGTGGATCTGAGGAGGGGTGCCCTATGACATTTCAGCATATCCTCCCTAGAGAAGCAGTGTGCTATTTATGACCAGGCTCAATGCTTTACAATCAACTGCAGAACCAGGTAATGGATCAGGTAGACACCCAAGATTGCGTACTATAATTGAATGTTCAGTTGAAAGCCATGACATTGTTACGTCTTCCAAGAGCACCACACCTCAAGTCTTGGTTCTATGGTGCATAGTACTTTACTGGAGGTATTTTTGACTTTGGGTGATATTGTAAAATGCATGACATTGATTCAGCAACCATTATACATTTCTTCCAATTCTTATTTCCTCAGGTGCAGGCAGACAACTTTGTGATCACTCCAATGCAACTTCTCCTCATCCTCTAATTCCCTGAGAGCAGCAGAGAGATATTCCCAGAGAGATATTCCAACAGTGTGACGGTTGTAAATCAGGGTGCAACACCTTTCAATGGTAGGGAGTGAAAATTTTTAAAAAAGGGAAAAACATAACCTAACGCTTCAAAAACATCAAAATGACAAAGAGATATGTGTTTATTCTTCTTGCAAAATCGATGGCATACAACTTTGAGAGCCCAACTTGGGTTATAGGTGTGTCAATTTTATACAGGGCACAGCCCTGAAAATGGGGAGGATTTTTAAGGGCTTGGAGGCACATTTGAAGGGGGCAGGGCTGGGTAATCATGGAGAAAGAGGTCAATGCTGGTTTCTGAATATACCCCTGCCCCAAGTGCTTTTCCGGGAGGTGGCATTAGTGCTTGGCAACGGTTGGAAGCTAATTACAGCTTATCAGCAGCCAATTAGCAGTAATTTTTGGTGGAAATGAAATTTAATTTGCATTGCATGAGACCTCTGCAGTTCATAAGGCAATGGGAGGCACATGCAGAGTGGGATGTTGGAGTTAGAGGGCTTTAACAAATAAATTAAATCTACCTCATTAAGATACACATCGTCAAGCCTGAGGCCCTTCACAGGCTGAGGCTTGCAATTTCCTTCCAACGTCCTGGAAACTGCGGTGAGGAAAGTGCCGGTGGTGAGGAAGTGGGTGTCATTTCCTCCAGTCATTTCGCTCCTCCATTTTGTCCAGTCCTCCTGTGTCCTGTGTACCCCAGCAGCACTCCCACTGTATACACTGTGATGATGGCCAGCTGGCCACATCATGCACTGACTCACCGTCTCACCTCCACAACCTGCCCACTGCCCCTAATTGAACAGCTAACCTGAAGGCAGCCTCTTAGGCCACCTTAAACAGGGTACCCACCCCTAAAAAATGTAAATGTTGGGGGGGGGTGGGGGTGGTGAGACCTGAAAATGGTCCTGACTGCTAAAACTTTTCAAAATCTGTAAGATTTAGGCCATTGTGTTTCAGCTCAATTGTTAAAAAATGTAGAAGAGGGAATCTCACCTCTATTTGTACACTTTTTTAAACTTATTGCCTGCAACTTACTAAGCTTACAAAAGCACCTTCCCAATTATACAACCTCTGCTACCTAGAAGGGCCAGGGCAGTAAATATATGGGAATACCACCACTTCCAAGTTCCCCTCTAAGCTGCACACCATCCTGAATTAGAACTATACTGCTGTTCCTTCACTCTACCTGGGTCAAAATTTAGGAACACCCTCCCCAGCAGCCCTGTGGGTGTATCTACACCACATGGAATGCAGTGGTTCAAGAAGGTGGCTCACCAATAGGGCAATTACAGATGGGCAACAAATGCTGGTCTTGCCAGCAATGCCAACATCCCAAGAAAGAACAAATAAAAAGACTTTCAGCAAACCAAGTGTCCTTACCCTGCAGTGCTGCTTAGCCAGAAAATATGGGCATTCATTCTTTAAGTCCATTTCTGGTTCTTGCACTCTGTACTGAATTTTTCACTGACCAACCCACACCCATAGTACACATGTACAAAATGCTTGTTGTAGCAAGACATCTACCCTTGTAGTTCCTTGCCTATTGAGAAGCTGAGTTGAGATTTGAAATGGATTCATAACTGAACTGGATGATTTCTTTGCTAAAATACAAATATCCAAATTTTGTCCAACTTGGCCCTCCTTTGTTTTTCAAGTTTACAGGTTTTTTTAACAAAGGAAATTGTTGTACACCAGTGAGGAAATGCAACATGTCCCTCTGCGCATGTGTAGCATTGGCTCCTACACCTCGTCATGATTACCCCAGCCATTGTTGAGGGGCTGATGGCTGGGGCCACAATAATTAAAAGTTAGTGCTTTTCAAAAGAATATATTTCAAAAGTTTAAATCAAATATTACCAGTAAATGTCCCGTGCCTTTGTTTATTGGACATGGACCATTGCATGGAGGAATTGGGTGGGGAGTAGAGGAAGGCCAGTGGATCACTCTCTGGCCAGAGAAGCAGGTGGACTTGAAGAGGGAATGGGTTTAGGTTTAGATTTAGATTTAACAACTGCCATTGAAATTATCCCTTTAACGCAATAAAATGCCCCATGGTGTTTTACAAGTGTTATCTAGCAAAATGTGATACTGGACCACTTAAGGAGATATTAGGCCAGGGGCCAGCATTTTTCTTGGTAAAATTACCGCAGATAAAACTCAGGAGTTCATTCTTACTCTTTTGTTTTTATATTAAAAATAATTGCTGCTACATTCGAAGGATTCACTGGTGCCAGTGGATCCAAATTTTGATATTAATTTCTATTCTCAAATGCAGATAGTATTTGAGGCTTACAAGCTACAAGCCTTGCTTTGGCCTATGAGTGTATTGTTTTGCTGTCAATCATATCAAAGCTCCTGGAGCTGAATTTTACTGGGAGAGGAGGGGTGGGAACGCACTGTTCCTCCCAATGGACCAACTTTTAAAAAGAGCCCCCCCCCACAGCAATAACATGCTGGGTATGGCATAAACAGGCTGGGGGTTGGACTTCTGCCCCTCAGGGGACTACAATTCCTGCCCTTGAGCGTGCCCGCAGCACCAGAACTCTGTAATGGACGCTGACAGGACTGCAAGCATCTGCACAGAGAAGAGTGATGGTGACTGGAGTGAGGTGAGTCCTGGGCTTTTAGGGCGGGAAGGGATTGGACACCCCAGAGAGTTGGGTGAGGGATTTTGGGGGGTGGTGTGGGTTTGGAGGCCAGGTGAGGAGGAACAAAGGTGGTGGGGGGGTGACATCTTGGTATGGTGGGGGTGGTGGTGCCCTGATGCACAGGGCACCTCCTGACTGATGTGCCACCCCTACCTTCCTGTCTTTTCAAAAATCAGTTATAAAAACGGCCTCTGCATTGTGGCCTCCCTCCTGCTGCCCAGTGTTTTATGGCAATGGAGGTGGATTGAGGCCCTTAATTGCCACTTAATTAGGCAGTTAATGGCCTCAGTAGACATGCGTACTTTGCAAAGACCTGGTTTCTCTGGCAGGTGAAGGCTCTGTGGATAGAGAGTAAATCATGTCTTCATGTGATTGCCAAGCCTGTGATGAGAGGCCAGTTGGCCAAACGCCTACAGTTTCACCTGGCTGTGGCTTTTACTTTAGCTTTTTCCGTAGCTGGTACCTTCAAGTTCATAGTAGGTGATTCCAGGAAGACAGCATATGCTGACTGCTATAAGAAATATGATGCCATGAAGGCATTTGAAGCCATGAGGGATGCCGGTGTGTCTGAAAGTGTGAAACCAAAGAAGTAAATCCTTGCAAAGGAAACTTGGAACGAGTGATAGGATTGGTCCTCCAGTACACACTGGGAAATGGAGACAAAAGGATATACTTTGTGCATTCTATACCTGGGGCAGAATCTTGGGCTCAGTGAGCGGGGGCAGGGCTTGCTTGCTGAGGTGTAAAATGACACGCAGTGATGCTGGGCATGTGTCCCGATGTCACCGCGCGCATTTAGATTTTCAGTTTGGTGGGAATGCAGCTGAGTCAGCTGTGCTCCCGCTGAACTGCCAAAGGCCTATTAAGGCTATTTAAAAAGTCAATAAAGCAAATAGCTGAGCCGCCCGTCCAACCTTAAGGTTAAATGCCTTCGCATTTTTCATGGAACCTCATCCACAGGTGGGATGAGGTTTCATTAACGTTTTTAAAGTGTTTGAAAAATTTTTCATAAAATTAATGGACATGTCCCAGCTCATGTGACAGTTTCACATGAGGGGAGATGTCCTTAATTTTTTTTTACTTTTCTTCAATGTTTCATAGGTGAAAGTAATCTCCCTGAGACAGCTCTGTGCCTCAGGAAGATTTCTGAACTCTTTCATGCGCATGCGGGAAAGAGCACACACCCCAACTCAGGCAACCCCACCCCCCCTCCCCCACCAGCCTGCACAGGGAGTGGTCAGCACTTCCAAGTGCGCGTTATGCTGGGCGGGCCTTAACTGGGCTTCCCATGTAAAATGGCGGTGCCCAGCCGATCAGGGGAGCCAATCGGCTGTGTGCCCGCCCCCGCCCCCACCCCCACACAACCACGCCAACGGGGAGAAAATTCTCCCCCTAATGTATAAACAAAACATTTAACTTGCTGACCGTTTTTTTTAAAAAAAAAGGGTGGGCGGCCTAGTGGAAGCCTTACCCAGTCGCTGAAATGGGTTGGAGATGGACGGGAAGGAGGTGGGCTGGCCACTTGATGTATTTTACATACATCTCCCACCGAAAACATACCCGACATGGGGCTGTAAAATCCAGTCCCTGGTGTACGATGTGCCTTGTCCTGTTCCAAAATATGCTCATGCTTGATTGCATTGAAAGGGAAGGCCGCCTGGACTGCATTCTTGGAGCTTTAGTTTGAAGAGTGCTTGCATGGGGTGATTTTTGGACTTCTGATTTGCCACCTGGTTGGGCCTCTTTATTAAGGGTAGCAGATGGCTGACACAGTGATAACTGTGGGAAGCTCCACAAACTCAAGTCTCAGACACCTGGAAAAAAGGCATCCCTTCACAGAAAAATGTTGGAGAGATTTACAATGCAGCAGTTGCCAGCCTATGTCTAAGTGTAATGATTTTGATGTTGAATATGTAATTGTTTTTAAATATGTTTCTGTTGCAAGCTGCCTTTTTAATGTTATGTATGCATGGCTTACTGATAGAACATAACGGAGGTATAAATGATACGTTTTAAATTCATTAAGTGATTTCATTGATTGCTCTTTCCCACTTTGTATCATTGGTAATAACTTGCTGACTGCTGGCTCTTAGTTAGGGGTTTTTGCACCTGCCTGTTACTTGCCAAGTTCTCCGTTGTGATTTAGTGCTGTTTTATAAATGATACTTGAGCCAGGCAAGTGCAAGTATACACACACTTGGCCACACATTGAGCTGTTATATAAGCATGCTAGATACAAGACTTTTTAAATGTACAATAGAGCACTAATTAGTTAGTGATCTAGTAAGGTTCAGCTGAAATGATTAAGATAGTAATTACGTTGCTGTGGCTTCCAACAAATCCAAATTCCAGGTTGCTATCTGTTCTGTGGATTTTAAATTTTAACCACAAATGCACACTAACCTCTGTTTGCTATTTTCCAGGTTGCAAAGGTAACACATTTTCTTACATTATTCTGCTCGAATACCAACACCCTGTTCTTTTTTTGCACAGCTTTTTTTTTTATCAAAGATGAAAACATTGAAGACATGTGGAAAGTTACATTTTCAGATGTTTGAAGGATGAGGCCCAATGATGAAAATAATTCTAAAAGGTTTCTTCTTTAAATTTTTTTTTCTTTTCAGCACAGGAAATAACGTTTATCTCTGCCGATGTGTGTTTATTTTTACAACCTATTCCTTTTCAGTCCAGCTATCTTTAGATCGATTTCCTCTTACTTTTCTGGCTTGTACTTTATTGAAGTTATTTTTCTGATGACATCATCATCCACAAAGCAGTTTGTGTTTCAAAATTATCATTGTCCAGACACCTTTAATTTCAAAACAGTTCCAACTATTTGGCAATGCTACTTCTAAATAAAATAATAGTTCTCCTTTTACCTCACCTTGTATTTTGAATTACATTTTAGCGCACTGGTACCACACATCAGTTCATCTTAGAAGCAAAAATATGGGGCAGGATATTGAGGTTGGCGAGCGGGAGGGTAGCGGGGCCCACACGCCGACACGTAAAATGACGCAGGATGACCTCGGGCGGAACTCCGAATCAGCCGAATCAGCTGTGCGCCCGCCGACCTGTCAACGGCCAATTGAGGCCATTTAAAAGTAATTAAACTTGTTGAAGGACCTGCCCGTCCAACCTTAAGATTGGTGGGCAGGCCGGGAACTCTGGCGGGCTTCGGAAAAAGCATGAAACCCATCCACGGGCCGGATGAGTTTTCATGTAGGTTTTTAAAAATTGAATAAAAGTTTAATTAAAAGTGCTGGACATGTCCCAAATCATGTGACAGTGTCACATGAGAGGACATCAGGGAAATTTTATTTTTCTATATTTAACATTTTTGAATTTGGTGCCAATCTCCCTGAGGCAGAACTTAACTTCAAGGAGATGAGTGCACTCTTTTGTGTGCATGCTTAAGGAATCCCCTCCCCCACCCACACAGGGAGTGCCTAGCACTTCCTGGCGGACACCACGCTGGGCGGGCCTTAATTGGCCTGCCCATGTAAAATGGCTGCGCGCCCCCAATTGAGGGCGCTGATCAGAGGCTCGCTCGCATCCGCCCGCTCCTGCACCTTTTCCCCTCCACCAACGACAAATGCTTCCAGTGGCTCTTGGCACTAATGGTTAACAACAACAACAACTTGTATTCATAAAGCACCTTCAAAATAATAAAATGTCCTAAGGTGTTTCATAGGAGCATTATGAAGCAAAGTGTGATACCGAGCCACATAAGAAGATATTAGGTCAGAGGACAAAATGTTGTTCAAATAGGTAGGTTTTGAAGAGTGTTTCAAAGAAGGAAAACAAGGTAGCGAAGCAGAGAGGTGAAGGGAGGGTCCAAAGCTTGGGGCCTAGGCAACTGAAGGCATGGTCACCAGTGGTGGAGTGATTAAAATCAGGGATGTGCATGAGGCCAGTATTAGAGGAACAAAGACAACTTGGAAGATTGTGCAGTTGGAGGAGATTACAAAGATAGGGAGGGGCAAGGCCATGGAGAGATTTGAAAACAAGGTTGAGAGTTTTAAAATGAAGACATTGCTTGACTGGGAGCCAATGTAGGGCAGCAAGCATAGGAGTGATAGGGGAACGGGACTTGCTGCGAGTTAAAACACAGGCAACAATATTTTTGATGTCCTCAAGTTTACAGAGGGCAGAATGTGGGAGACCATCCAGGAGTGCATGGGAATAGTCAAGTTTAGAGGTAACTCAGTCATGAATGAAAATTTCAACAGCAGATGAGCTGAGGTGGGGTGAAGTAAGGTGATTTTAAGAAACTGGAATTAAGCAGTATCAGTCACAATTAAGTTGATCTATGAAGTATAAAGAATCCCTCAATCTAAAATAAGTATGATCCCTACAATATGAACAGCTAGCTGAAGACTGTTATTACAATGCACATACCAAGATGGGAATGTATCTGTGCAATGCAATGTTCAATCAGTAGGCTCAAGTCATATTGCTGACTGCCCCTCACACTGCATTTGCTATCAAATTAACAGGTATTTTTAAAGTTGAGAGGTTCCCAGTAGATGTATTCCTTTCCTCAACATTAAATGATTGTATTTCAGCACGCAGTAAATTCAAAGCAGCAGTTAACATGAAAGTTGTTAAGTAAAATTCACTCCCTCTGCCTGGATAATCTTTGAATCTGCTCCCATAACAATTAATATATTGCACTATGATTTTATAGAACAACCATTAATATGCTATTGATATTTTAATGAGAAGTTGGGACTGGGTTGATTATAATGGAGCTGCCTTGAGGTCCAGGCATTAGAGATTCATGAAGGCAATGCATTACTAACCGACTTGCAATGTTTTTATTGGAAGTTGCCAACATAGCAGGGCTAAGGTTGGATGCTAAAATGTCTTGGGCCCGAAACTGTGACAAGCCATGGCTTGGACTGTTAGTGTCCCCTTACTCAGAGGACCAGTTGGATCTGTGTCACTAATGAAGGGTATATGGGAACTCCCCATCCATCCACGAGCACCAAAGTTGCTGCTTATGCAGGAGACTAGTGAGGTGCTACAAGGTGACTATTTGGTACCTGTAACTCACCGACAAAATAGTAACAAAGTCCAAAGCTGAAGTGGTTTTGGTCTCTCAGTCACTACTGTTCGGCAGGGACAGCAGAGATATTGTGGCTGTGCAGCATGCAAGCCGAAAATTTCCCTCATTTTAAAATTAATAGAAGGTAGTCAAGATGACCAATAAATTTTACACTAAGCACATCATCTTGTTTAAATGAATATAATTAGCTTCACTTAGAATCCTTTGCATCTGAAAATTGTTGGCAGTAGAAATTTTGGTACAGTTTTTAGTTAAGACACTTAGAATAAGAGGATGTTTAGATTTTAGTCTGCCAGCTGCTGAACAAGTCACATATGCACCATGTGGCTATAAAAGTGAGAGTGTAGTAAAGAGAGCAAATTATCACAGCACTTCTTTCAACTTCAGAAATTGATGTTGCAGCTAATGGAGACATTGCAGTCATTTCCAGTTAAACTCATCAAAATAGATAGGATTAACAGATTTTCACAAATGCAAGGCAAATTATAAGTGAACCAAGCCAATTGTAGAATTACATCACCACAAATAAAGCAGCCATTTTACAGTTTTCAAAGAAACTTTCGTGCAAATGAAAGGCTTTCTGCTCAGTTGGAGGCTGGAAACCCACGAAAGCAGGAAAAAACATATAGTGCTTGTGCTAATCTGTTGCTGGGTAGGAAATGTTTGCCAGGTTCAAAAAAAATGTGCAAGATACAATTTTTTAAAAATTACATTATATTAAATGATTTTGACGAATTACATAGTATTCTTGCATGTATGTAGAAATAATAAATCAGTCCAGTTTTGGATTTTACCATTTCATGCACCACTCATCCATGTGGCTTCTCTGAGTGAGGTCACCATTTTAGTGCCAAATTATGTCATGCAATGGGAAACTTTGTGCTGTGGACCCATGCCCACTAGGATCTGAAGTAAGATTGACCAAATACATTTAATGCATTCTCTTTACAGCTGGCAAAGAGGAGGATTTTATTGTATCAGTCTGGGCTGGAATCAAGCCAAAGTTCCAAAGGTAAAATTAAAGCAATCTATCCAAATCCTTTTGAATTTGGAAAATATATAGGCCCCAAATTTGTTTCCATTTTCCAGTGAAGCTTGATATGAATCTTGCCCTTGACCGCCTGCAAAATTAGGCGGAAGCCATTTCCTTTGTTTTTTTTTACCCCAAATTGATCTGTGCACTGTTAATTTAATGTGGATTAATGGTGCTACCATAGAACCATGGAACCATAGAAAAGTTACAGCACAGAAAGAGGCCATTTGACACATCTTGTCCATTCCAGCCCGAGGACACCCAGATGCCCTTTCTAATCCCACCTTCCCACACCCGGCCCATAACCCTGCAGCTTACAGCACTTTAGGTGCAGATCCAGTTACTTTTTAAAAGAGTTTAAAGTTTCCGCCTCTACCACCAACTTGGGCAATGAATTCCTGACACCCACTACTCTCTGCATAAAAAAGTTCTTCCTCATGTCCCCCTTCTGCCACTTATCTTGAATCTATGTCCCCTGGTTCTAGAATTCTCCATCAAGGGAAACAATTTTATCCTGTCCACTCTATCTATTCCCCTCATAATTTTGTACACCTCAATCAAGTCACCTCTCAGCCTTCTTTGTTCTAAGGAAAATAACTCCAACTTATCCAATCTCTCCATGTAGCTACACTTTTCTAACCCTGGCAACATTCTTGTAAACCTCCTCTGCACTCTCTCCAGAGCTGTTACATCCTTCCTGTAATGTGGTGACCAGAACTGCACACAATACTCCAGTTGTGGCCTCACCAGTGTTTTATACAATTCCAACATTATATCCTTACTTTTATATTCTCTACCTCTGCCAATGAAGGAGAGCATTCCATATGCCTTCTTTTCAACCTTGTCTACTTGAACTGCTGCCTTCAGGGACCTGTGTACTTGTACGCCAAGATCTCTCACTTCATCTACCCCTCTTAGTATATTCCCATTTATTTTGTAATCCCTGTAACTGTTTGACCTCCCCAAATGTATGACCTCATACTTCTCTATGTTAAAATCCATCTGCCACTTTACCGCCCACTCCACCAACCCATCTATATCATTTTGGAGATTATGACTATCCTCTACACTATCCACTACTCGGCCAATCTTTGTGTCACCTGCAAATTTCCCAATCATGCCCCCCATGTTCACGTCCAAATTGTTAATATATAACAGAAACAGCAAGTGTCCCGACACCAAGCCCTGTGGAACACCACTTGAGACAACTTTCCATTTGCAAGCGCATCCATTGACCATTACCCTTTGTTTCCTGTTACAAAGCCAACCTTTTATCCAGTTTGCCACATTCCCCCGAATCCCATGGGCTTTTACTTTCCTAACCAATCTGCAATGTGGGACCTTGTCAAATGCCTTGCTCAAATCCACTTACACAACATCCACTGCACTACCTTCATCAACCCTTCTTGTCACTTCCTCAAAGAATTCAATCAAATTTGACAAATCCATGCTGACCATCCCTGACTAGTCCATGCCTTTCCACATGACAGCATTGAATGCTTCAGTTTTACACTTGCAATGCATTTCAGGTCAGTAAGAATGAAAAATATAAGGTAGACCTACTCTCAAGAAAAGCTCATATATATAGCTCCTCATACTTTGTGCTTTCGAGAAATGCAGTTCAGTAGAGAGGCAAAAGCGAAGCTGTGCCACTTGCTACATGAGGAGCATTGTAGACATTGTGACCTTTTTTATTCATTTGTGGGATGTGAAAATCATTGGCAAGGTCAGCATTTGTTTTTATTCATTCACGGGATCTGGGTGTCGCTGGCTAGGCCAGCATTTTATTGCCCATCTGTAATTGCCCTTGAGGCGGTGGTGGTGAGCCACTTTCTTGAACTGCTGCAGACCATGTGGTGTAGGTATATCCACAGTCCTGTTAGGGAGGGAATTCCAGGATTTTGATGCAGAGACAGTGAAGGAACGGCGGTATAGTTCCAAGTCAGGATGTGTGGCTTGGAGGGGGATTTGCTGGCATCTGCTGCCCTTGTCCTTCTAGGTGGCTAGAGGTTACAAGTTGGGAAGGTGCTGTCGAAGGAGCCTTTGTAACCTGCTGCAGTGCATTTTGTAGATGGTGTGCACTGCTGCCACTGTGCGTCAGTGGTGGAGGGAGTGAATGTTGAAGGTGGTGGATGGTTGTGCCAGTCAAGTGAGCTGCTTTGTCCTGGATGGTGTCGAGCTCATTGAATGTTGGTGGAGCTGCACTCATCCAGGCAAGTGGAGAGTATTCTATCACTCTGCTGACTTGTGCCTTGTAGATGGTGGAGTAAGGAGGTGAGCTACTGACCACAAAATTCCGAGCCTCTGACATGCTCTTGCAAACACAATATTTATGTGGTTATTATTTTACCCATTCCTAATTGTCCTTGAGAAGGTGCTGTTGAGCAGCTGCCTTGAACTGCTGTCCATGTCGTGAAGGTACTTCCACTGTGCTGTTAGGTAGCTAGTTCCAGGATGTTGACTGGGCAACAGTGAAGGAATAGTGATATAGTTTCAAGTAAGGAGATGTGTGACTTACATACCAACATACAAATTAGGAGCAGGAGTAGGCCACTCAGCCCCTCCAGCCTGCTCCACCATTCAATATGATCATGACTGATCTGACTGTAACCTCCTATCTACCCCAATGACGTTTCACCCCCTTGTTTATCAAGAATCTATCTATCTCTTCCTTAAAACATTCAAAGACCCTGATTGAGGAATGGAGTTCCAAAGACTCACTACCCTCTGAGACAAAAAATTTCTCCTCATCTCTACCTTAAATGAGCAACTCCTTATTTGTAAACAGTGGCCCCTAGCTCAAGATTCTCCCACAAGTTGAAACAACCTCTCCACATCCACCCTGTCAAGATCCCTCAGGATCTTAAAGGTTTCAATCAAGTTGCCTCTTACTCTTCTAAATTCCAATGGATACAAACCTAACCTGTCCAGTCTTTCCTCATAAGACACATTTACATCTTTCCTTAAATAAGGAGACCAGTACTGTACACATTACTCCAGATGTGGTCTCACCCGTGCCCAGTATAACTGAAGCATAACCTCCCTACTTTTGTAATCAATTCCCCTCACAACAAATGATAACATTCTATTAGCTTTCCTAATTATCTGCTGTACCTGCATACTAACCTTTTGCGATTCATGCACTAGGACACCCAGATCCCTCTGAACCTCAGTGCTCTGCAACCTCTCACCATTTAGAAAATAAGCTTCCTTTTTATTCTTCCTACCAAAATGAACGATTTCACATTTGCCCACATTATACTCTATTTGCCAGATCTTTGCCCACTCACTTAACCTATCTGTGTCACCTTGTGGCCTCCTTACATTCTCTTCATGATTTACTTTCCTACCTATCTTTATGTCATCAGCAAAGTTAGCCACCATTCCTTCTGTCCTTTCACCAAGTCATTTATATAAATTGTAAAGAGTTGAGGCCCCAGCACTGATTCCTGTGGCACACCACTTGTCACATCCTGCCAACCAGAAAAAGATCCATTTATGCCAACTCTCTGCTTTCTGTTAGCTAACCAATCTTCTATCCATGCCATTAGGTTGCCCCCTACACCATGAGCTTTTATTTTCTACAATAACTTTCGATGTGGAACTTTATCAAATGACTTCTAGAAATCTAAGTATAGTACATTCACCAGTTCCTCTTTATCCACAGCACATGTGACTCCCTGAAAGAGCTCCGTTAAATTGGTTAAACATGATTTCCCTTTTACAAAACCATGTTGACTCTGCCTGATTGCCTTGAATTTTTCTAAGTGCCCTGCTATAACATATTTAATAATAGCTTCTAACATTTTCCCTATGACAAATGTTAGGCTAACTGGCCTATAATTTCTTGATTTTTGTCTCCCTCTCTTTTTGAATAAAGAAATTATATTTGCCATTTTCCAATCTAACAGAACTTTGCCCAAATCTAGGGAATTTTGGAAAGTTAAAACAAGTGCATCATCTATCTCACTAGCCACTTCTTTCAAGACCTTAGGGTAAAATCCACCTGGACCTGGGATTTGTCAGCCTGCAGCCCCAACAATTTGCTCAATGCCACTTCCCTGGTGATTGTAATTTTCCTGAATTTCTCCCTCCCTTTCCATTCCTGATTTACAGCTATTCCTGGGATGTTACTTGTGCCCACTATAATGAAGACTGAAGCAAAATACCTGTTTAATCCATCCACCATCTCCCTACTTTCCATCATCAATTCCCCAGATGCACTCTCTACAGGACCAATGCTCACTTTGTTAACTCTTTTCTTGTTTAAATGTCTATAGAAACTCTAACAATCTGCCCTTATATTGCTAGCTAGCTTTCTCTCATCCTCCAATTCTTCCCTCCTTATTAATCTTTTTGTCATTCTTTGCAATCTTCTGACCTGCCCCCCAATCTTTGCGTAATTATGGTCATGTTGGGCCCCGCTTGCCGACGGGTAAAATGACTTGCGGTGACATCGGACGTGCGTCCTGACGTCACTGCGCGTCATTCCGATCTTCAGTTTGACGGATGCGCACTGGAGTTGGCCATGCACCCGCCGAACTGTCAAAAGCCTATTAAGGCCATTTAAAAACTAATTAAAAGAATTAACAGAGCTGCCCGTCCAACCTTAAGGTTGGCAGGCAGCCGAAGAGCCCAAGCGGCTTTCGCATTTATCATGAAACCTCATCCACGGGTGGGATGAGGTTTCATGAAGGATTTATAAATCAAATAAATTTTTTCATTAAAATTCACTGACATGTCCCAGCTCATGTGACACTATCACATGAGGGGACATGTCTGAAATTTTTTTTTTCTTTAAGTTTGGTACTGCCTTTAACTTTCTTAGTTAACCACGGACGGTGGGGCCTCCTGCCCTCAGAATTTTTCTTTCTTATTGGAATGTATGTATTCTGTGTGTTCTGAAATATCCTTTTAAAAGCCTGCCACTGAACTTCCATTGACATATCTCTTAATTTCATTTGCCAGTTTACTTTACTCTGCTTTCATGCCCTCATAATTGCCCTTATTTAAATTTAAAATACTAGTCTTGGACACACTCGTTTCTCCCTCAAAATGAATGTAAAATTCAGTCATATTATGATCGCTGCTACCGAGGGGGTGCCTTCAGTATGAGGTTATTGATTAATTCTATCTCATTGCTCAATATCAGGTCTAGTATAGCTTGCTCCCTGGTTGGCTCCAAAATGAGCTGTTCTAAGAAACTATCCCAAAAACATTCTATGAACTCCTCATCTACACTACCTTTGCCCATCTGATTTTTCCAGGCTGTATGTAGATTAAAATTCCCCATGATTTTTTTTTATGGTCCAACATTTTTATTACTTCAAACCAAATTATAGGATTCACTCATGTTTACATAGACTTCTGAGGAGGTCCATGTGGAATGTTGGCGCCTGGCCTGAAACCTGGAGGTGGAGTTTGGACCTTCTTGGCCCCTCACGAATGATTTCTTACCACTTTGTTGTGGATGACACAGTAATGCAATTTCACGTACAGCTTGGGCAGCACATTTGCATCAAAGACACTGGCCTCCAAAAAAGCTCGAACTGTAGCAGCCTCCACAATGTTGCAGATGACAAACTTCTTAATGGCTTTGTCTTTGGGGACACGGGGGCACAGTTTGTGTACCTGATGTGCTGGACGTGGCCAGGGCATTTCTTGATACATCCGTTATTCCTTCGCTTCTTAGCTATCTTCAGCATGATTATAGCTGTACCTTTCTGGCAAGCTCCCATTATCTCTTCTTTTATACTGTGCCCTACAGTGTAGTTACAATTAGGGGGCCTGTACACCACTCCCACAATTGTCTTCTTGCCTTTATCGTTCCTCATCCCAACCCACACCACTTCTACATGCTGGTTTCCTGAACATAGGTAATCTCTCTCTAATGTGCTAATACCATCATTAATTAACAGAGCCATCCCTCCAGCTTTTCCTAACTTCCTGTCCTTCCTAAATGTCATAAACTCTTCAATGTTCAAGTCCAAATCTATGTCAGCCTCTGTAATGGCTATCAAATCATACTGATTTCAAATAGATAAAAATATCAGTTCATCTGTTTTGTTTCCAATACTATGTGCGTTTAGATACAGAGCCTTTTAGTTTTGTCCTTTTATTATTCTTGCAGCATCTAGCCTTACCTGTTGATGCACTTTTAGAATTGTATTCTCCGTCCCTCCCTGTAACAGTCTGTTTATCATTTCCCATATTAATACCCCTCTCTCTTGCCTTGTCTCTGTTCTTTGATTTACCACATCTTCCTAAATTTCATCCCTTGCCCCTACTATTCAGTTTAAAACCCTGTCTACTTCCCTAGTTAGGCGGCTTGTGAGGACCCCAGCCCCAGCACAGTTCAGGTGTAGACCATCCCAATGATACAGATCCCACTTTCCCCAATACTAGTGCCAATGCCCCACAAACTGGAACCCACTTCTCCCACACTAGTCTTTGAGCCATGCATTCATTTCTCTAATCTCATTTGTCCTATGCCAATGGCTCAGGTAATAATCCAGAAATTATCACCTTTTGAGGTTCTGCTTCTTAATTTTGGTGCCTAACTCATCATACTGACTATGCAGAGCCTTCTTCCTCATCCTGCCTATGTCACTGATACCGACATGGACCACAACCAGTGGTTCCTCCCCCTCCCACTGCAAGTTCCTCTCCAGCCCTGAGCCGATGTCCCGAACCCTGGCACCAGGCAGGCAACAAAGCTGCCTGGACTCTTGCTCTTTGCTACAGAGAACAGTGTCAAACCTCCTCACTATACTGTCCACTACAACCACTACATTCCTTTTTGTTCCCCCCACTTGGATGGCTTCCTGTACCATGGTGCCATGGTCAGTCAGCTCATCTGTCCTGCAGCCCTCATTATCATCCAAACAAGTTGAGAGAACCTCAAACCTGTTGGGCAATTGCAGAGGCTCACACTACTGCACTCCTGCCCTCTGGGTCTGCTTACCTGCTTCACTCACAGTCACACCCTTCTGTCCCTGGCCACTGACCAAATCAGAAGACCCTTTCCTAAGTGGTGTGACTGCCTCCTGGTATAAAACATCCAGGTAACTTTCACCCTTCCTGTTGTGTTGTGGAGTCTGCAACTCAGCCTCCCACTCAATGACTCTGAGCTGAAGTTCCACAAGCTGCAAACACTTACTGCAGACAGGTTTGCCCTGGATCACAATGTTATCCAGGAGCTCCCACATGCTGCAGCCTTGGCACATCACCTGTCCTGCCACCCATGATGTGTTTTAAATAATCACTTAATTATATTAATCACTTATTTAACGTTGCTTTCTTATATATTTAATTAACTTTACCACCAAATTATGTACTATTTTAAACCTTAGGGATAGAATAGAGCTTACGAACTTACCAGATGCTCACCAGTTAGCTCCTGTCCCTGTATTAGAGCAAGAACCAATTTCTATGGGGTGAGAAAGATTGGAAGGGGAAATGAACAATTCCTCTTACCAAACTCCAAGGGCTGAATTTTCTGGCTGACGTGCGGGTGGCGGAACTCGCACGTCAGCGCTTAAAATGTCGCGCGAGTGTCCCGATGTCAGCGCGTGGCGTTGCGATGTTTAGGTCGGCGGGTGCGCTATGCACACCTGCCATTAATTAAAGGCCTTGTCAAGGCCCTTAAGTCACCAACTGACGCCAATTTTGAGGAGCCTGTGCGAACTTCGGCTCGGCGCATGGGCCCAATGGGCAGGCGGGTAAGTGATTTTTTAACAAACCTCATCCACTGGTGGGATGAGATTTAATTTCGGCTTCAAAAACGTTTAATAAAGTTTTTGTGTACTTTATTAATGTGTCCCACCTCACGTGACATTTTCACATGAGGGGGGACATGTTAATGATTTTTTTATTGTTCTATTTTAGATCTTTTACAGCCTTTCAGCGATCTTCCTGAGGCACCACTTAGCCTCAGGGAGATGTGCGCTCTTTCGTGCGCATGCGTGAAAGAGTGCACTCTTGCAGTTGGGAAATCCCCTCCCCCCTCCCCCCACCCTGCCCACACAGGAAGCGCATAGCGCTTCCCAGTGGGCGTCACGCTGGGCAAGCCTGAATTGGCCCGCCCACTTAAAATGGTGGTGGGGCCCATTTCGGTGGTGGTGATTGGCTGCCCGCCTGCCTGTCAAGGGCAAAATTCAGTCCCAAGTCTTCACTCAGTTAGTCGGCTGCACTGTTTGCAGATGTGGTGTCACCAGTGTCCTGTACAACTGAAGTGTCACCTCTCTACTTTTATATCCAATTCCCCTCACAATAAACAATAACATTCTATTAGCTTTCCTAATTACTTGCTGTAGCTGCATACCAGCCTTTTGTGATTCATGCACTAGGGCACGCAGTTTCATGTGTATCTCAGAGCTCTGCAATCTCTCACCATTTAGATAATATGCTTCTCTTTATTCTTCCTGCCAAAATGAACAATTTCATATTTTCCCGCATTAAACTTCATTTGCCAGATCTTTTCCCACTCACTTAACCTATGTTCCCTTGTAGCCTCCTCTTCACAACTTACTTTCCTTCCTATCTTTGTATCATCAGCAAATTTAGCAACCATACCTTTGGTCCCTTCATCCAAGTCATTGATATAAATTGTAAAAAATTGAGGCCCCAGCACTGATCCCTGTGGCACACGACTTGTTACATCTCACCAACCAGGTGGGACTTGGAGGAATACTTGCAGATGGTGGTGTTCCAATGCACCCTGCTGTTCTTCTCAATGCTAGAGGCCATGGGCTCAGAAGGTGCTGTTCGAGCCTTGCCAAGTTGCTGCAGTGCTTCTTGTACACGGTACATGCTATAATTGTGGGGTGCTATCAGTCAAATGAGTGAATGTTCAAAATACGGGATTGATACCAATTAAGTGGGCTGCTTTTACCTGGATTGTGTTAAGCTTCTTGATTGTTTTTTGTGACTTTTCCAGTTCAGTTTCTGACCAATTGTAACCCACAGAATATTGATGATAGGAATGCCAAGGAGAGTTGGTGAGATTCTCTTTTGTTGGAAATAGTCATTGCCTAGCACTTGTGTAGTGCAATTGCATGCCAATTATCAGCCCAATCTTGACATTTGTCCAGGTGTTGCTGCATATGGATGTGGACTGCTTCAGTATCTGAGGAGTCGTGAATGGTGCTGAACACTGCAGACATCAGCGAACATCCTCACTTCTCACCTTATGATGGAACAAAGGTCATTGGTGAAACAGCTCAAGATGGTTGGGCCTAGAACACTATCTGAGGAACTCCTGCAGCAGCATCCTGGGGCTGAGATGATTGGCTTCAAACACCCACAGCCACCTTCCTTTGTGCCAGAGCATACAGTGTTCCGGCTGTAGCTATAATGATGATCACACTCACCTCTTACGGCATAGGGGCATTTTAGGCAGCCATATGTAGTCTCTAATATGAACCAGGGTGCAGCAAAAGCATGTATTTATCAAATAACTGACATTTGTGAAGATGGATGTTATTTTAAAAATATTTTAGGGAATATGGTGGCATTTTGTAAAGAAGGTTGTGTGTATGTGTTTGTGCCCATGATTAATTTTCTAGGGGGAAGCTTAGTGAGGACAGATTGTCTGTGGGAACTGAGAGATGCAAGGTATAGTAGCTAGATTAATGCGTTTGTAATGAGAGGCCATGGTGAAGTTGAATGTATGAGTAAATAGGTTGGGTTTTAAAATTTGCATTAAGTGATAGGTAGGGACTTGACTTTTCAGCTGTTAAATATCAAAGGGGAGTTTAGAAGTGACAAGGGACTTTTACAATTGAAAAGGCAAGGGAAAGTCATTGAATTTTAATTGACCCAGAATTGGAGGCTATAGGAAAACATAAAAATTTTTTATACTTTGGAAAAGTTGGGTTCAAAGAGGTACCTAGGACAATGGAATCTAAGGTGAAAGGGGAAAAGGATATTTAAGGAAAGATGTTGAGCTCAGTGGGGCACCTCTGTTGGAGCGATGTGCTGAGACCAGATCTGTGTTGGGAGAAGTTGTGAAATTTGTGAATTTGAAGCAGTCATCGAGTTTTCAAGCCGGAGAAATCCTTGTTTTCAGAAAGCTGCCTGTTTCTGAACATTTCTTTTGGATTTCCCCAGCAGAGTGGAAGAGGATGAGATGTTGTGTGGTATACCTTTAGTAAAATGACAGCAGTTTTTTGCCTTGGGTAATATTACTGGATTTTTAATGATTAAAATCAATAAGGGAGTTGTTGCCAAGTAGTTTACTTGTCTGTTTTGACCAAATGGGATTTTTGGGGATGTTTTGTAAAACAATTTTAACTGTGTAACTTTATTCTTGTGTGCTTAAGTTTTTTTTCTTGTTATTAATAAGTCTTTCAATTTTAAAATCCTAAAAGTGTTACTGGGATTCTATCCTTCTGGGATCAGTAGTTCTTTCCCTCATTTCCAAAATACAAAAAAAAAGGTTAAGATCAGTAAGACGGTTCCCTCTGAGATTTGGCTTGCTCAGCAAATAACATCAGCTGTGGTCATTACACACTTTACAGGAAAGCTGGGGAAATAATTCAGTTTGAAATCATGGTAGGGCAGTAGTGAGATACAGAAACAGAGAAGAACAAGCTTGCTGGCTTTTGCAAGGTCAGGATTGAAATCAACCCTGCAAATGCCTACAGATAACCTTCTCAACAGGAAGGTTTTACACTGGCTGAATGCACAGATTGCAAGAAACAATATACAAAAGAATCCTGCACTTTAACACAAGATATCCAGGAAATTGTTGTAATATGTCCATCATTTGAAATGTAATAACCTCCTTAAGTAAATGCTGCATTGGTGCAGCTGTTACTTTTATAGAGTGAAGAGTGTCATGGTATTCAAAGAACAAAATAAAGAAAATCCCATGTGTTAACTTGCCTGCTCTGGTCATGTCATTGAACAGCACCGGTCTCCAGTCCTGGGGATGTTTAAGAGTTCACAGTTGGTGCCAGCGCCACCTCTTGCCACCTGGCACAAGTAATATTTTGGCAGGTTTCCTGGCATGGATATTTAGCAGTCTAAGTCCTGAGCTCAATTTCATCCAGGAGGATTTGCAAATTTGCCACTGGTACATTGTGGTATCATCTTCTCTGCCACTGTGCCATATATGTGCCCCAATTTGCTGGCTTCTGCTAGCTTTTCCTGGGGCAGCTAATCATGAAAAAGTGCTAGTTAAATACCAGCAGTGGGCATGGGCCATATCATCTGAGCAATCTGCCAGGTAAACCCTGACGGGAATGTCTCCTGCCTACTGGAGATGGAGTCCCTCCTACTTGGGCAGCTCATGCCCAACAGAGTGACTTGCTGTTGGCAAAGACCACCTGTGGATGAAGACCCCTAATTGCTCTTAAAACTAAATCGCACTCCCCCTTTGCCAGGGCTTCCCTGACTGGTCCCAGTAATACCGTCTTGCTGACCTACAGACCTTCGCACTAGGCTCCAGCAATCCTGCAGTCTAAGCCACCTGCAGTACCGACAGTGGCTACCGCTCACAGTAGAGCAACTGGTACTGGAGAACTGCCAGCCTCTGATTGGTGGCAGCTTTTGGAGGCAGGATATCTACCCTGAAAACAACAGGGACCCCAATGCTAACCAAGTAAATGTCTGATTGGCATTGAAACAGATGGGGGGAGGGGTTCAGAATGGCAGCTGCGGGTTTTGCCACTGGCTTTCCAGTTGGTGGCCAAACCGACTCCTGCGGGCATTAAGTTCTGCCCTTGGATTCAGATGCTTATCATTCACTTTAAGTAATCCTATGATTCTGTGCAACACCTTTTCTCTACTCAGTGGATTGTTGGGATGTCCTGTTGTGAGCAACACTATATAAATGCAGGTTCTTTCTTTCTGGGGTAGGGGGGTCATGAAGAAGGTGCCCATATAGCCAAGTATTATCACTTCACACTAGGAAGGACCTAACTACTGCAATCAGATCATAAAGTGATTCGATGGGCTCTATATTGCATTAAAACATTTATCTGTTTCCTGCTTTCTCATAGCTCTGAGCTTCTGGGAGCAGTGCTGTTCATTAGCCTAACCTCTGGCGGAAGGAAAGCCTCGTAATCTTCAAGTATTGTCCATTTAATAATGTCAGTAACAATCCAGTTTGCTTTTATTAATAGGAGCAGAAGGAGGCTGATTCCCTTGGCACCCATAATGTTTAGCATTATTAAGCATCAAAGACATCCATCAAGGAATCATAAATTCTTTGCCAAGAGGATCAGCTTTGTATTATTCCCACATAATATGTTTGAGTGCCTGTGACAACTCCACACCTCTAGCAAGAATCAGTTTCCATTAATCCTACTTTAAAGAGGTGTGAAGAGGTCAACGTACCCCATGTATGAACATGAACTGCCATCAACCTTACTCGTGATTCCTTCGCCATTAATGTTCTATTTACCTAGATTTATTTCCCAGAGAGTATCATTAGTATTCATGTCTAGCTTCTGTTTCTATGTCTGTCTTAGACTTTGAAGTGACTTCCTGCCAGTGGCTGGATTGCTTTTGGTATACACTTGAGGCTGTAAGACCACCCTCAATATGTTGCAGCAGAAAATGTTCTAATTCAGTGCATGCTGGATTCTGGGGATTGTCCATTATATTCATTATAACATGTCTGAAGTAAAGGAAATTAATTTTAAAATATCTTTATTGGCCAGATGGACAGTTAAATTTATTCTTGACATAACATCCCTTCAAAGTTCAAAGTTCAGACAAGATCTTCTTATACTCAGTCAGAGTGACACATTCCATGTTCTTTGGTTTTAAATGCCCATGTGTAATAGCAGTACTATAATCCATAGTGTCACTGCAATTCTATTTAATGGAATGTATTCTTCTAGCAATATTAGGGTAGATACTCTGGTTGCGAATGACTGCAAAGAGATCACAGCAATCTACACAGAATTTGCTAATGAGGTTGGTCTTGTAACTTTTGATAGGGGCTCAACTCATTGGGTCAAAATTTGCTGCCAAAAACTGGCAAGGCTAATGCCACTTAATATTATTTGTGGGGAAATGATATAGCAAGTAGAAGCAAGCAGCAGCTGCATGGTTAAATGGCAATATTGAAAAGATGCAAGTTCAAGTTGAGCTGCTCCACTATTGCCGGAAATGCCGTCTTGCCCTTAGTCATCCCATTCTTTTTTCAAATTTCTGCATTGTCCATTAAAACTTGCCTGAGAGAGTTAAAAAGAAACCTGAAAATACTGGAGAAACTCAACAGGTCGGGCAGCATCTGTGGAGAAAGGAACAGACTTAACGTTTCAAATCCATATGACCCTTCTTCATGACAAAATTTAACTTTATAAGTACCCCTTCAACAGTGTGATAAGTATAAATGCCTTGTTATGATCCCCATAAAGACTGATCATTTTTAAAACAATATTTGAATTTTCAGTGACTAACTCAAAGAATCATATGGCAAGATTTCAAGTTTTAAGACTTTTATGGTAATAAATAAACTAAAGGCAACATGGTCTAAACCATGCCAGTCGGCAAGTTATACTTTAAACTACAGAAAAGATCCTCTATTTAACTTTTAAATGACCGAAAAACCCCTCCAGGATTATACTTTATTCTATCCCCTAAGTGGATACTTCAGTCGCCAGAAACTAGCCCAAAACTATTGTCAGGTCCCATTGGCTTGCTTCTGTTTTTTCTTTTTCAACCAGATGATTTCTAATCCCTGAGTTGAATTGCATGGTAAGGGTTGCTCTGGAGATTTCCCCCTCAAGCCAAACTAGGTAAATCTTCCAGGCTTGTTTCATTTCTTACAAGCTTTGTCTCTTCAATCTGAGTGTGAGCACTCACTTGCGTTCTGCATGGTGAACAATAGTGGCTAGTTGCCTTTTTCTCTCTACTCTCTCTCCCTCTTTCTTCTTTCTCAGATTCTTGCAGACTGAACATGTCTGCTTTAGGGATCTGTTAGGAAAGCCTGCAACCTGATCCTATGATGGTTTCCTATGGGCTTCTCTCTTCCCAAAACCATCTGCATGGCAATGTGAATCACAGGGGCCTTGAACCCAGCTAGAAATGCTATTTAGCTATCCTTTAGATCCTCAATACCATTCTATCTTGAAATTAAATAGACAGTTTAAAGTTTTTAGGATGACAAAGGCTGGGACCTGAATATTCAAGAGTACATGACATTTAGGAAGGACAGGTAGTTAGAAGGTGCAGGGGTGCTTCTGTTAATTAAGGATAACATTGGTACAATAGAAAGAAGTGACCTTAGTTCTGTATATCAAGATACAGAATCAGTTTAGGTAAAGATAAGAAATAGCCAAGGTAAAAAGTCACTTGTGTGAGTGGCTTATAGGCCCCCTGACAGTAGCCTCACTGTAGGACGAGGTATACAGGAAGAAGTAATGGGAAGTTGTGAGAAAGGTACGGCGATAATCATGGGTGATTTTAATCCACTTATAGATTCAACAAAACAGATTGGCAAAGGTAGCACGGATGATGAGTTTTTAGTATTTTTGGGACAGTTTTGAAGAGCAGCATGTTTTAGCACCAACCGGAGAGCAGGCTACACCAGATCTACTAATGTTCAATGAGACAGGATTAATTAATGATCTCATAGTGTAAGTAAGTGCCCCTAGGAAGCAGTGGTCATAGTACGATTGAATTTCACATTCAGTTTGAGGGAGCGATGAGTGGACCTAAGGCTAGTGTTTTAAACTTAAATAAGGGCAATGATGAGTACACAAAGTGAACTGGGAAATTAGGTTAAGGGATAGGTCAGTAAAGACTCAGTAGCAAACATTTAAGGAGCTATTACAGAATACTCAGAAAAGATACAATCCAGTGACAAAGAAAGACTTTAAGGCAGGCTTGTCCAACTCACGGCCCACAACCGACCCACCACGTGGCCCCCGCAACAGTTGTTGAAAATGCCGGAAAGGCGGCTCAGTGAGTTTGAAGATTTCTTCAGGGCCCTGCTTCTCCAATCACAGCCAGGTTTTCCCTCATGTTTGATACTGATAGGCTCACTTTTAGCCTATCAGCAGTAAACATGGGAGAAACGCAGGCTGTGATTGGAGGAACAGTGAACACCAACAAACGCGAGTATTTGAAGATAGAGGAAGAGGGAGAGGGAGAGAGAAGCTTTGGAGCGCACGTTCACCATGTTTTCCACTGGCTGCCGGTGCTCTGGCCTGGCTGCGGCCACTTTCCACTGGCTGCCGGTGCTCTGGTCCGGCTTTTTTTACCCAGCTCTCCCCTGGTTCCCCTTGAATTCTCTTGGATCTCGGCCCTCCCCTCAGCAGTCACCCACATTCGGGCGCCGCTAGGCTTCAGGCCTCGCTCCAGCTCTCATCGCACCACAGCCCTAAGCTGATTTCATGAATGATGGCTGTGCGTGCGTGTGTGTGTGTGTTTGTGGGTGGGTGAGCGAGGGGGGGGTGAGTGTGAGGGTGGGTGGGTGAGCATTGGTGCATGAGTGTGAGGGTGGGTGAGCAAGGGTGAGGAAGGGTAGGTGAGTATGAGGGTGGGTGGGTGAGCAAGCAAGGGTGCGTGAGTATGAGGGTAAATGAGGGTGGGTGAGCGAGGGTGAGGAAGGGTGTGTGTGAGGGAGGGTGAGCATGGGTTGTGAGTTTGAGGGTGGGTGAGCAAGTGTGAGTGAGGATGGGTGAGTGAGTGTGTTTGGGGGGTGGGTAAGTGGGGGTGGATAAAGGGTAGGTGAGTATGAGGATGCGACATGAGGGTGAGCAAGTGTGAGGGTGGGTTAGCGAGGGTGTGAGTGCGCACATGCATGTGAGTGAGTTGTGTGCATGCGCACATATGAATGAGTGAGTGTGCGTGTAAGAGAGAGAGGGTGAGTGCATGTGCCTCTGTGTGTGTGTGTCTGTCTGTCTGTCTGTGTCTCTGTCGGGGTGGTGAGAGTGAGGGGAGAGTGTGCGTTTGGCTCACTCTGAGTCTCAGGGTTCTCATTCACCCTCACCTCCATACACCAACATGCACACACAATGTGGGTGAGGGTGGGTGAGCACCCTGAGACTTGACAGAATATTGAGCTCGGCGGCCGGGTGTGTGCCTGACCCCACCGAGCGTAAAAAGCGTCCCAAAGCCATCGTGTAGACCCGTGATATTTCGTTTGGTGGCTGCACGCTGCCAACAATTAAAAGGCCTATTAAGGCCATTAAAAAGGTAATTAAATTCAAATCTACGCTGCCTGTCCAACCTTACGGCTGGCGGGCAGACGAAAACGCCAAGCGGTCTTGGCACTGTTTAGGAAACCTCATCCCCAGGTGGGATGAGGTTCCCTAAAGCAAATAAAAACAAAATAAAAATGTCAAGCTTGAATTAAAAACATGTCCCAGCCCATGTGACAGAGGGGACATGTTTTATGACATTTTCTTCATTAGTTTTTTTGAAATAGTGCTTCACCTCTCTGGGACAGCTCCGGGCCTCAGGGAGATTGAAGCGCTCTTTCGCAAAGTTTGCGCTAGGCCTGCTCACCCTCCTCCCCCCAATCGCACAGGTAGCGCTGAGCACTGCCACTCGCATTCCACGCTGGGCGGGCCTTGATTGACTCGCCTACGTCTAATCGTGGTGCCAATCATGGGTGGCGGCTGGTTTCCTGACCACCGCCGCCGAGCACCCCCTGCCAAGGGCAAAATTCTGCCCTTGGAGTTAGCTGGACACACACACACACACACAAACACACTCTCTCTCTTTCACACTCAAATTGTCGGCTTTATTTGTTGCTCATTTTTTAACTATCAATTTATTTTTGTGATTTTTTTTTGCTCAGTAGGTTGTTTCTTATCTTACCTCAGCTTTTGTTTTGAAATTCATGTTTAATATTTGCCAAACCCCAAATTTCTGAAATTTGCTCATCAGTCCCCCGAGTGTGAGATAAATTGAAATGTGCCCCCACCCCCAACTGGCCACCCACGAGAAAATGTTGGACAAGCCTGCTCTGAGGGAAGGATACACCATCTGAGGCTGACTAAAAAAGGTAAAGATAGTATCAAATTGAAAGAAAAAGTATATAATTCCGCAAAGATGGTTGGCAGGTCAGAAGATTGGACAGAGTATAAAGAACAGCAAAGAATGACTAAAAGGTCAATAAGGTGAGAGAAATTAGAGTATGACAGAAAGCTAGCTAGAAATATAAAAACAGATAGTAAGCATTTCCACAGGTTTTTAAAAAGGAAACAAGTAAAATGAGTTTTGGTCCTCTAGAGTGAGAATGGGGAATTAATAATGGGAAATAAGGAAATAGCGGATGAATTGAACAGGTATTTTGCACCTGTCTTCATTGCAAGGATACAACAACATCCCAGAAATAATTGTGGTTCAGGAGGAGAAAGGGAGGGAAGAACTTAAAACAATTACAATCATCAGGGAAAGGGGACTGAGAAAATTATTAAAACGAATAGCTGACAAGTCCCCACGTCCTGATTGACTTCATCCTAGGGTCTTAAAAGAGGTGGCTGCTCAGATAGTAGATGCATTGTTTTTAATTTTCCAAAATTGCCTAGATTCAGGATAGATTCTATCAGATTGGAAAATAATGAATGTGACTCCTCTGTTCAAGAAAGGAAGGAGATGGAAAGCAGGAAACTACAGGCCAGTTAGCTTAACATTTTCCAAGGAAAATTGTCGGAATCTATTATTAAGGAGTTTATAGCTGGGCACTTAGAATGCAATCAGGCAGATTCAACATGGTTTTGTGAAAGGGAAATCATGCTCAACTAATTTCTTGCTGTTCTTTGAGGAAGTAACAAGCAACATGGATAAAAGGATGTGTTGTATTTAGATCTCCAGAAGGCATTCGACAAGGTGCCACATCAGAGGTTACTACGCAAAATAAGAGCTCATGGTGTAGGGGGTGACATATTAGCATGGATAGAGGATTGGTTAGCTAACAGGAAGCAGAGAGTAGGGATAAATGGGTCATTTTAGGGTTGGAAAGATGTGATGAGTGAAGAGCTGTAAGGATCTGCTGGGGCCTCAACTATTTACAATTTAAATCAATGACTTGGATGAAGGGACAGAATGTATGGTTGCTAAATTTTCTGATGTTACAAAGATAGGTAGGAAAGTAAGTTGTGAAGAGGACTTAAAGAGTCTGCAAAGGGACATACATAAGTGAATGGGCAAAAATTTGGCAGATGGAGTATAATGTGGGAAAATATGAACTTGTCCACTTTGGCATGAAGAATAGAAAAGCAGCATGTTATTTAAATGGAAAGAAATTGCAAAATTATCAGATACAGAAGGATCTGGGTATTCTGGTGCATGGATCAGGAAAAGTTGGTATGCAGGTACAGCAAGTTATTTGGAAGGTAAATGGAATGTTGCCATTTATTGCAAGGGGAATGGAATATAAAAGTAGGGATGTTTTTCTACAGTTGTACAGAGCATTGGTGAGACCATATTTGGTGTTCTGTGTACAATTTCTGACTCCTTATTTAAGGAAGGACATAAATGCATTAGAAGCAGTTCAGAAGAGGTTCACTCGATTGATATCTGGGTTGGTCGGGGGGCGTTATCTTATAAGGAAAGATTGGACAGGCTGCTCCTGTATCTATTGAAGTTTAGAAGATTGAGAGGTGATCTTATTGAAACATATAAGATCCCGTGGGGACTTGACAGGGTGAATGCTGAAAGGATGTTTCCTTTTGTGGGAGAGACTAGAACTAGGGGACATAGTTTAAAAATAAGGAGTCTCCGATTTTGACAGAGATGAGAAAATAAAATTCAGAAGGTCGTGAATCTTTGGAACTGTCTTCCCCTGAGAGTTGTGGAGGTAGGGTCAATGAATATTTTTAAGGCAGAGGTAGATATATTCTTGACTAACAAGGGATTCAAAGGTTATCAGTAGTAGGTGGAATGTGGAGTTGAGGCCAAAATCAGATCAACCATGATCTTATGGAATGGTGGAGCAGGCTCAAGTGGCCGAATGGCCTACTCCTAATTCATATGTTCATGTATGTATAGCCATTTATAAAATTTGACATTCCTAACACATCCCTGTGAGACTTGGAGGCTAAGGGCCAGATTTTTGTGGGGTAACAAGGATTCTGGAGCCATTTAAAAATGGCTGGTGAATCCCAATTCCTGTATTCCCATCCCCATTCCCAGTGCTCCCAAGTTTTCCTGGCACGGGATAAGGGTGTGGGTAGTGAGCCCACACTTGTACTCCTAACTTGGCTGGCTCCATTGTAGTTGTAGGCATTTCCTAGCCCCCTGTAATTTCTCGTGGGGTTGGACCAGCTTCTGGATGACTCATGGTTCCTGCCCTACAGAGGAGTCATGAACCTTCATCTGGATTTGGGAACATTTTGAAAGCTAAATTCAAAAGTCTTACTCATGTCCCCATGCCCATTCCATGGCCCCCATATCCCCTCCATTCCAACCCGGTACCAACTCAAGCCCCCCAGCCACCCCCAATGGCCCCTCATTCCCTCCATGCTAACTCATGGCCATTCCATTCCCATTCATGTAGTATACACTATGCATAGAACCAATGAACCGTAATAGTAACAATGCCAATCGCTTAAAAACACCTATTTATTATTTTTTGAAAAGAAATGTGTTCCTGCAAGCCTATAAAAGTGTCAGTCAGCTTGACCATTAAAGTATCAAGAACAGAAGATTTAAGCACTTGGCACCTTTTTGTTTCATGTAAACAAACATTGAATCATTGACAAATGGGACAGCAGAAAAAATAACTTATATAACCTCATAGAGATGTCAGTTTTCTTTTTAAGCATACCTTCACACACACTTTTTTTTCCCTTTGGGGAATAGTGGTGAAATGATGGAAGGATTCCCAGGCTGATTATGAATCATGTCATGATCACACCTTCTGTGTCCAACAAGTCCTGGCGGAGACTTGAACCCGGGTTTCTGACCTGGGGGTAGGAACTCTACCACTTTGCCATAAGATGTCCCCATGGAGATGCCAATCAAGCAATGTCAACATTTATCTGCACTTGTGTAAACAAACATGATCCTTTTACGAGAGTCTGGGCTATCAGTTCTACTTCTGAGGTCCCAGAGAGCCAACTGATAACAAAGATCCTTCCTTGACTGTTGAGGACATGGATTGGTATCTCATAAGGCTAACGTAATAAAGGAAGACTATTGTCTAAGCACCATTGCTTGATGTAGTCATTTTAGAATGTGCAAACCCCCTTTAAAGTCTGGCGACAAGTGTGCATGTTGACTGCCACATGTGTACAATGCTGAATGATAGCTTTACAAAATTGTTGAGCACCAGGGCACACTCCAATCACCTGGAAAATTATCAGCAGTGCTCTTGATGGCAGATGTTTAAAGCCAGTCACAATGGTTCTTTAACGCTTTGACTGAGGCAATTGAGAACTTCAGCTCCATCAGAGAGTTTCACATATCTAACTGCTGGTCATTGATTTCTTCTCGCTGTAGAGCCCTGGCTGTGCTGTGGTAAGTCCCAGAAATTGAGGCATGATAGCTACTTAACAGAGAGAAGCCACATAAGTCCACTCAATTAGCAGGCACAACCAGACAACCACAACAGTATTGAATTCCCAGGATTTGCTTTGCCTCCCCCAACTTGTTCCTCCTCTTGCAGCTTGTCCTTCTTGGAAATGGGTGTCCAACTTTTCCAGCATGTCAGAAGTTTTATACTTTATTAGATGCTAAACAGTTATCTTTAAAGATATTGCCACTGCTTTCCTGCTTTGATCTTGGTAAGGAGGTGTAATTTTACAAACAGCTGTTCATCTACAGAGAAGGAATTATGCTCCAACTGCCTTCAGGGTTCACCTTTTGTAGCAAACCATTTTCAAAATCTCCTGCTTCCATCTCCTTCATTGGGCCTCTCTAAAGCCTAACTCTTTGTCAGGTCTTTTGCGCCTCCGTCCTAATCCTTTTTTAGAATATTTTAAAATGTATTCTGACCATAAAAATAAGACTAGATCACCCAGGTCACCTTACATTATTTTTCAATGTCAACACCCTTGAATTGACAAAGCCTTATGCCAATTCAATACATGTAAAAAATGTTCTTTTCTTTATTTAGCAACATACCTTCTGGCTCACTGCAAGTAGTGCTATGCAAGAGTTGCTGGTGATGTAAAGAGCTTATATGCTTGCATACCACTTACACATTCTGGTATAGAATGTATAGTTAGTTTGTGCTCCTCTGTAGCTGTTCTGGTGAATCATTTAGTCTTGGTCTGATGGTGACCATTTCAAACCCAAGCCAGAAATAGAGACAAACAGGCAGTATAATATGACCCTTGTTCAACATTTGCTGTGACTTTATTTTGTTGGTTATGCATATGGGACAGAAATATTCTGATAAAATATTTCTGTCAAGAACTTTAAAGGAGTTTCCTACTACAATGACAGTAAAATGTTAATTATGGAATTATTGTCTATTTTCCCTTTCATTACGTGGTGATAATGCCTCAATCTCCAATGTTGTTGAAGAACAAACTCCTAATACATTGCTGTTAATGTTAATTTTCTTTGTGTTCAGAAGTTATGGCAGGTTTATTTTATTTGGCATAGTTCCTGTCTCATACCCATTGATGTGAGTAGCTTATTGATGAAGGAACTTTTAACAGTTTGGTTACCTCTGCACTTTTGGGACCCACAGTCCAGGAATCCAATCTCTCACCTCGACCGAAGGATTTATGATTCTTGTCCAAAACATGATTGAGTTGGCAGTTCTTTTATTATTATTTTTAGATGCCAACACCCTTTAGTATTTTTAAACCCTTGTGCTGTAGGCTTGAATTTTTCCAACTGTGGGTGTTCCATGAAATCAACCTTTCAACGCGGTGCAGATTGGATGAGGTTTTAAATAGTACCAGTTTAATATGCTCATAGAATTTGTGACATTTCTGAAAATAACATTGTATTCTTGTTTGTGAATCGAAACGATTGCTATAATTAGCACTAATTAGTACATCTGCATATCATTTCCAGACCTGAGTTCCTCTGTCTGCCACCACACTGTCTGGGTTTCTTCCTCTACCTTCTGCCTCCCCTTTCCTTTCCCATGTATCTGCCATTCATGCTCACCCTCCCTCTTCCTGGATTTACATGACCTTCTGATCTCTTACTCCATCCATACTCCAACTATATTCCTAGGCTCTCATCTGAATCGCAACATATGAATCGACCCAGCTTACAAACAACCTAATTTTTTCCGGCCCCAAAAGTCATATTTTTACATATAATTGGCGTATTGTACTTGCATTAGCAGTCAGCCTTAATTTTTCACCCCACAAATGCATGATTTACTTACCGGTGCCTTTTAACCGGGCACAAGAGATCAAGAAGGCAATACGGGCTATGTTGCAAAGATATGCGGGAGCTGGCATGCCCACTCTTTGCCTCGGATGCCGATGACATTTCAAAATAGTCAATTCCCACACCCACACGGTAGTTCATGTTAATACTCAGCATATATGTTGACCCCTATATTTGGAGGGATTTTTTGAGCTTTGAAGGTTGACATCTACGGTATTTTAAAAATAAAATTATTCCCCTGGTCTTGGGGAGCCCAAGTCCTGATCACAGTCTGGATTCACAGGTGTTGATGTGATATGTCTGCAGAGATCCAATGTAATACATAATATTTACAGCACAGAAACAGGACCCACACTAATATTTCTGCTCTACATGAAACTGGTTCTACACTTGTTAACTAACCCCATCAGCATAACCTTTTATTCTTTTCTCCCTCCTGTGTTTATCTAGTTTTCCATAAAATGCATCTATGTCAATTCAACAAACCATTTTGTAATCCTCAAGGCCTCTATCAGGCCATCCCTCAGTCTTCTCTTTTCCAGAGGAAGGACCTCCAGTCCGTTCAATTTTCCCTGATACCTTTAACCTCTTGCTTCAAGTATTATTCTGGAAAATCATTTTTGTACCTACACCAGAGCCTCTATATCTTTTTTCATAATGTGGAGACCAGAACTGTTCACAATACTTCAAGCATGTATAACAGAAATTTGGTAAAAGTTTAATGAAGTTTTTCTGCTTTTCAAATCTATTCTTCTAGAAATGAACTCTTGTGCTTTGTTTGCTTTTTTTAAATGAACTTATTAATGTGAATCACTACAGTTGATGATTTGTGTATCCGTACCCTCAGATTTCTATGCTTCTCTATGCCAATTAGACATCTGCTTCCCTTATTCTTCCTACCAAAAGGTTATACCTTGTACTTATCTGTATTGGAATTCATTTGCCAATTACTCACCCAGTCTGAAAACTTATTATTCTCCTGCATTTTGCTGCAGTCCTCCTCTGTATTAGCTCTAGTTTGGTGTCATCTGCAAATTTTGAAATGTGCTTCTGATTCCTGAGTCCAAATCATTTACGTAAATGGTGAAAAACTGTGATCCCAGCACCAAGCCTTATGGAACACCACTTCCCAATATGAGTAACTACCTTTAATCCCTACTCCCTGTGTAATATTTTGTAGGCGGCTTGTGTTTGATTCTGTTGCTTGTCCCCTGACCGCCCCCCACCCCCCCAGACTTTAGTCATGATTCTTCTAAGTGGTACCTTACTGAAGGCCTTTTGAAAACCCAACCATATTACATTTACAGCATTACCCTTATTCATCCCTTCTGTTACTTTTTCAAGCATGACCTTGTCTTTGGAATACATGCTGATTGCTCTTTATTACATTTTCAGTTTCAAACTTCTGATAATCTCTTAGCAGGACCTCCACCCTTTTGTTTTCTATGTTATTGGGTCCAACATGGACCACAAAAGCTGTATTTTCCCAGTATCTATGTCAAAACTATGTCAGGGCCTGGCTGAGGTCCAGGGAATGGGAGCCCTGACTTAGAGAATTGCTAACTCCCTGTTAGAGGTGTCTTTACCTGCACAATCATCTTGGGCACCTCAAATAGATCATCTCTTATTCTTCTAGTATCAAAGGAATACAAACTTAGGGATCAATTTTACCAGCTCTGGCAAATTTCTGGTTGGCAGGATGTCTGGCAAAATGGTGTGGGAATGTGGTGAGTGGCATGCCCATCATCTTCCTGCTGCCATGCCATTTTGCGAGCAGTGGGAAAGATGGAAAGGTAAACTCTGGCAGCTTCCCAATATGCTCTAGAGTGGGGGGTGGGGGGGGGGGCTGTTGGGGGGCGGGTGTTCCTTTCTGGGCACTGTTTGGCTTACAGGCCCCCTGGCTGCATTGGCTGCCCCGCATCTTGCTGGAGCCAGTTTGATTGCTTGACCGGCACCTCCAACCCCACTTACCTGTCTGATTGGGCCAGCAGGCCTTGGGATGGCCTTGTCTTTAATAGGGACAGGAGCCTCACCAGCAGATACTGAGTTGGCTGCCGTCAGCAAGATGTGGCCCTGAGTCCCATTGCCCACCTTCTGCCTTAGTAGCAGCATCTCTGCATCCAACACGAAATCCGGCCCCTAAGTCTATGCAATTTCTCTTCATTATTTAACTCTTTAACCCTGGATTCTGCTGAATCTTAACTGCATCCCTTCAAGGACAATTTATCCTTCTGAGGTGTGGTGCCCAGAACTAAACACCATACTCCTGACATGTTCTAACCAGAGCTTTGTATAATGGCAGCACAGCTTCCACACTGTGTGTTCTGGACTCCATTAGCCTCCATTACCTGTTTAATTTTCTTTTCTACATTTTTGTGAGCTTTTAGTGCTTTCTGTACTTGAATCCTTAAATCTTTCTGCTCCTGAACAGTTCCTAGATTCTCATCATTCAGGAAAAAACCTCTGACCAGTCTAACAGTTTTAAACTATCCATGTAACACAGGCATGATAATGGATTCTCCCATCACTTCATGGAAAAGTGTTCAAAAAAAAAAAGACTGGTTTACAGTCTAGGTTGATGCCATCACGTGTGCTGTTAGGCCAAGCCTTGATCTGCATAACCGACTGCAAATATTGCATACAAAGTCAGTGTTAGAGGGGTGGATGGAGGCATTGGCTTTGTGCCTTGTTTCCTTGTCCTGAAGGCACTTGACTTTGTGCCCCTCAAATGTCGAAATTGCTTGATGACAGAGACTTCTCCATTTGGGTCCTGCATTTAAAATAAAGATTCTAAAGCAGGCATTGATCCAGAATGCGTTGATGGTAGAGGGTCATTTGGACACACCCACTGACTTTATCTGTAGTGTCATGGTAGGTACGTGTACAGCACTGGACAGTGACTGGGATTTTCCGTACCTGCCAACATCAGGCGTGTTCGGTGGCGTGAGCGGACAATATGGCATGACAGCGTGAAACCAGTTCACGATCATCCGCTCGGCCCTCTGATGGTGGGCCGCATCCTCCACCATCGGATGTCGGGAACCTCATTGTAATGCATCAGCATATCATTATTAGGCCTGCCCGCCGGAATCTTTTCCCCCCACCTCTCCTCACTGCACCCTGTTGGATCGTCCACCTACGTTCGTGGGAAAACACGCCGGTGTACAACACATCTTGACAAGTGTGACATGCAAAAGTCGGGACTTACCGCCAGGGCTTTGCTCACATTGCGGACATCCGAGGAGCAGACAATGTTGGAGTCCAACACCAACGGCACACTGGAGGAATGCCCATGGTATGCTGGGTGGATTCTCTTGGACATGGCTGTGCTGTTGGAAGTTGGAAGCTTATGGAAGTTGGAAAGTCACCGTTGATGCTCACAATGGGTGGTGGTCGAGGGGTGGGAAAGGAAAGGCTAGGATCGGCTGGGAGAGGAAGAGGTGTCGGTGGGTGAGGTTGGGAGGGGAGGAGTGAAGGTGTCAGGATGGGGTGGAGGTTGGGGAGGGAGGGAGAACAAGGGGAGCAGGGGGTAACGGGGGACAAGTTGGAACTGGGGAGATAGGTGTAAGGGGATGGAAGGTGCCAGGGAAGGATTGTGGAGAGGGGACGGTGTCTGGGGGGGAGTAAGGGTTGCGGAGAGTGGATGGAGTAAGAGTGGAGGAAGAAGTAAGAGTGGAGGAAGGAGTCAGGAAGGCGGTAGGATTAAGGCTGGAGGAAGAAGTGAGGCTGGAGGAAGAGGTAAGGCTGGAAGAAGGAGTAGGGTGGAGGAGGGTCGAAGGGTGGCAGAAGAGGTAAGGGTGGAGGAAGGAGTCAGGAAGGGGGAAGGTGTAATCTGGGTGGGGGGAGTCCGTGTCTGGAGTGGAGGGCAGGCATGGTAAGGGGTTCTAGGGGGTAAGGGATGCAGAGGGGGGAATGGAGTGCTAAGGGGTAAGGGGTGTCACGGGGTGGGGGGATGATAAGTTGAACATGCACTTGATGGGTCGGATAGATCCATGTCTCCCTCCTGGGCAGTGAACTGAAGGTGGGCGTGGTATGGAGAAAGGGTGAGAATGACTGAGGGCAGAGTGAGGTGGTAGGGTTGGAGGGTGAGTGTTCGATGGTAGTGACAGAAGGGGCGGTGAGGGTGTTTGGTGGGGACCCGGAGGCAGGCATGGACCCTGGGGTTGGGAAGGAGGAGGTGGGGGAGGTAAATGTGGATGAGAGTGAGATTTTTGGGAAGGAAGGGAACGTGCACATTCACCTGGACATCCCCAAAGGGAAAGGGTTAGGGCTGGTAGGTAATGGGGGGGAGGTGGAAGGTGATGCCGGGGGTGGGTTAACTGTGATGGGGAAGAGGAAATGGGTGACTTGGGGAGGGTGAAGGGCAGGGGAGCTAAAGTAAAACTGAATTAGCACCATTCTGTACAAATCGAAAGTGAAATGAGAGTCGAGGTGGGCGAGGTCAGGTGCTGCACGAGAGTGTGATCGGTGGGTGGGTGGAGATGCAGGTCAGCTCAGTTGGACGACTGAAAGTGAATCCCAGCAGGCAGCATTCAAAATGCTCAGGACATTGAGATGAGTGTGAAATGTGAAGGTTCCATGTGTGTGGGAGAGGCTTGCACGAGGCTCTGAAAGGCCCTGCTATATGCACAGTTTTCCCTCCAGAATCACCTGTGTGCCGGCTGCTCACTCTGCGGTGACGGGCCTCCCAGGCTGCTTATTTCCACCTCTTCACTGGAGGAGGAGTCCTCTTGGCTGCAGATGAAGGCGTGGTTGGAGCTGAGGGACTGGCTGGCTTAGGGCGTTGGTCCCTTGGCAGAGCTCCCTGTGAACCAAAATAGAGATAATTAGTGCATGGCAGCAGAGTCAAAAGCAGGAGAGAGAGCACTCAACAATTGCGTTGAGAGAGGGATGATGTGGTGCAGGATCCTCACTTGGGTGTTCACCGCTGACCTCACCGTCACTGCAGGTGCGGTCCACATCCTCACCAGTCAGTGCGATGGCACGCTCCTCAAAATGAGTGAGGGGCATACCGTGGGCCACCCGCCCTCGGACTGGGACCTCGCCTGCTGATATGAGCCAGCTTTGCCTGCATGAAAGGGCATGAAAACAGATGGAGAGAGTGTGAGCAGGACACATGGCACTGCATGGAATGCTTGTGTGGTGAGCAGAGCCATGGATGGGATAAAGACGCGAGCTCCAGAGGATATGAGCCTGATGGAGATGTGAGTGTGTGTGAGAGTTAGTGGCGTTGTTCCTTGAGATGTGAGATTCCTGTAGATGTGTGATGGGTTTGTGAGTGTGTGAGTTGAGAGTGATGAGAAAGGTGAGTTACCCTGGTGGAACAGATCAGACCATTCATCCTGTAGCGGCACTGGGTGGCTGTCCTCTTTTGCAGGGCATTGGCATTGACCACCTCCCAAGCCTGGTTGGTAACGCCCATCCTGCGGCCAGAGCAGGGGTAGAGGGCACCCCGGGGGACTTCCACTGCATCTAAAAGGCGTTCCAGTGATGTGTTGCTAAACCTGGGGCCTGCAGTCTTCTTGCCTTTTGTAGACATCTTCCCGGCAGTAGTTGTGGCCTGGAAGAACTGAGATGTGGTGTGAGCGGCTGCACCTTAAATATGGTGGCAGGTGTGATGATGTGGCGAGGTGATGGTGGGCAGCAAATGAGAACCTGCTCACCATGGAAATGGCGTGTTTCCTGGGAATGCATAAATAGTGTGACGGGTTTGGGACGATACGGCGTGAAAACCCGCCATCGCGGCCGGCAGGTAAAACATCATTTTACCCACCTGCTACCGCACTTAATGCAAATCTGGCACGACACCACCCAGTGTGTCAAATCCTAAATGATCGGCACCACAAGCTCTGCAACAGAAAACCTAGTGGCAGTCACACTGACTGGAATGGAAATTTTGCAGATATCTTGGCTGGTAGAATGGAGTCTCTGGCCCTGTCTGTGTCTCTTTGGCCTCTGTGACTGTAGCTAGATTACAGACAAATATCTCTCAACATTTGAACAATTTGATCTGGGCAGTTTTTCCACTGTTCAATGGCCAGTTGGAGGTATGGCTCAGTACTAGTGGCCTGCAGTGGCAGATAGCCACTGATCCATGATGCCTATTCCCAGAACAGTATTAAATGTATGTGCCTGTCAATCACCTCAGGCGCCTGGACACATTGCAGAAAGGAGCCAGATGCAACGCAGATGAAGTAGAACCTCAGTGTACTGAAAAGAAGGCTACTGCAGTATCTGAAGGTTCCGACAGGAAAGCACTTGCTTGCCAATTTACACCTCTTAGCATTGACGGCATGCCGAGGTGAAGTAGATTAGAGCTGAAGGGTGCACAATTGCAAATGCTAAGAGGAAGCATGATGTTCAAAAGCAGTAAGATAGTGTTAACTGTGGCTCAGAAGCAGCACTTATGCCTCTGAGTCAGAAGATTTTGGAAGTCCATAATGCAGTCTGACACTTCAGTGCAATACTGAGGTGGGGTGCGCTACCGGAGATGTTGTCTTTTGGACGAGGGCCTCTCTGCCTCTCAGGTGGACTTGAAAGGTCCCATGGGAAATTCTCTTTGATGTCTTGGCCTCACCTATCCCTCCGCCAACGTCAGAAAAAAACACCTAGCCATTTCTCTGTTTGTAGAATCTTGCTCTGTGCAAATTGGCAGCTACATTTTCATTTTTACAACAGTAATTGCACAAGTGCTTCATAGGCTGTTTTGGCAAGTAAAAGGTGGGATAGATACTCTTTATTTTCTTTAAAAAAAATGTTTGAACATATGTTATTTGGGCAGACTGGGTTTTGTCAAGGCTAGGGAATTACTGGCATAATGTTTCAGAATGGGAGTTATTTATGAAATTTCTACACAGGAATGATTTACGGTAGTTTCTGGTGAGATTAAGCACAATGACTGAACTTCTTTTTAAGCAGCGACCGCAGGTATTTTTGCCCATAGATGTTGTGTAACTAGCAAATGTTTCTCCTGTGCACCCTTTTCCTCCATAGGGTGTCAGCTGCCCATCATCTTGTTGACCTTGTGCTCCTTTTCCTTCCTTCTCTGTGGCACTTCATTGAATTGAAAAATTACACAGCAAGTAGCAAAGCACCACAACTGAGCCAGCTAATGATAGAAAATGGAGGGAAGTAGTAACTTTCACAGACACTGGATGTGTATTGCCTGTCACAGGGAAGGACTCAAAGGGTGGAATCTTCTGCTCCCGCCATAAGTTCCGTGGCGGAATAAAGAGACTGGATTAATTTGCGTTGCGAAGTGGGACTTTCTTCAATGCATAATCGTGCACTGCCTGGCTCATTAGCTTCACATGTGCGTGTTCCGCGTTGAGTCTCGTGGTAGGGTGGGCAGGATGTTGAGTGCCCTGCCGTCATGTCCGGGCATCATATTTAAAAGGCACTCGGCCAGCCCTTCACTAACAGGGAGAAGGAAAGGATGAGTAGGAGAAAGCAGCAAACCACGGCCTGGGAGGAGGTAGCCAGGGTGTCCAGCTTCCTAGGCTTTCTGGGAGCTGCACTCACCCAGGCAACTGGAGACTCATCCATTGCACTCTTCACTTGTACTATTCATATGGTGGTCAGGTTTTGGGGAAATACAAGCCAGTTAACAGCAACAGAATTAGCAGCCTTCGACCTGTTCTTTCAACATACACGGTCACAATCCATCTGTTGTCTTATGCAGGAGAAGGAAGCCCAAAGCAGGACGGAGGTGATGCCTGAGCTCTGGCCCCTCAAACTACTTGAATAGCAGATGGCGACATCGGCATCCGCCAACCATCTAGTGAGAAACATGCATAATCCATACAACCTCAGAAAATCAAGGCGATTGATGAGTACTAATTTTGAACCAGCCTAGGCAGTCACTCATTCTCTCCTCTCGCCATCCTAGGTGCCAGCAGGAAGAGGATGAGGCCAGCCCCCACACCTGCAGTCAGCCCCAGCCCGCAGGAGACCCTGGAAGAGGACGAGGACAACTTCTCACCTGTAAACTAAGATAAAAAGCAAAATACTGCGGTTACTGGAAATCTGAAACAGAAGCAGAAAATGCTGGAAAAAACTCAGCAGGTCTGACAGCATCTGTGGAGGGAGATACAGAGTTAACATTTCAAGTTCACATGACCCTTCTTCAGAACTGAAGAGAAATGGAAATGTGATGAAATTTATACTCTTTAAGGGGGGGTCGGGCAGGTGGAGCTGGATTGATACCAACGCACATCCAGGACCTTCCACCCCTTTGCGTCTCTCCCTGCTTCACGGATCCTTTCACCCGCCTCCAGTATTCTCCCTCCACCTGCACCCGTCCCTCTGGCCTCTTACCTGCTATCAATCTTTTCATTGAGAACTGTGGGCGTGACATTGACTGTCTCAATTTCTCTGCCCCTCTCACCCACTCTAACCTGTCTTCTTCTGAACTTGCCGCACTCCGTTCTCTCAGGTCTAACCCTGACTTTGTTATCAAACCTGCTGACAAGGGTGGTACTGTTGTTGTCTGGTGCACTGACCTCTACCTCACAGAGGCTGAGTGCCAACTCTTCCTACCTTACCCTGGACCATGACCCCACCACCGAACATCAAGCCATTGTTTCCAGGACCTTCACTGACCTCATCTCCTCTGGAGATCTTCCCTCTCCAGCTTCCAACCTCATAGTCTCCCAACCTTGGACAGCCCGCTTCTACCTCCTTCCCAAAATCCACAGACAGGACTGTCCCAGCAGACTGATCGTGTCAGCCTGTTCGTGCCCCACAGAACTCATTTCTCCTATCTTGACTCCATTCTCTCTCCCCTTGTCCAATCTCTTCCCACCTTATCCACGATTCCTCTGATGCCCTACATCATATCAACAATTTCCAGTTCCCTGGCCCCAACTGCCTCCTCTTCACCATGGACGTCCAATCCCTCTACACCTCCCTCCCCCACCAGGATGGTTTGAGGGCTCTCCGCTTGTTCCTTGAACAGAGCCCTGAACAATCCCCATCCACCACCACTCTCGTCCGTCTGGTGGAATTTGTTCTCTTACTGAACAATTTCTCCTTAAACTTGTCTCACTTCTTCCAAATAAAAGGTGTGGCAATGGGTAGCTGCATGGGTGCCAATTATGCCTGTCTCTTTATGGGTTATGTGGAACATTTCTTGTTCCAGTCCTACTCATGCCCCCTCCCACAGTTCTTTTTTTGGTGCCGCTTCATGCTCTCGTCTGGACCTGGAAAAATTGATCAATTTTACTTCCAGTTTCCACCCCTCCATTACCTTCGCATGGTCCACCTTTGACACTTCCCTTCCCTTCCTTGACCTCTCTATCTCTATTTCTGGTGATAGACTGTCCACCAATATTCATTAAAAGCCCACCGACTCCCACAGGTACCTTGACTACAGCTCCTCACACCCTGCTTCCTGTAAGGACTCTATCACATTCTCTTAGTTCCTTCGCCTCCGTTGCATCTGTTCCGATGATGCCACTTTCCAAAACGGCGCTTCTGACATGTCTTCCTTCTTCCTTAACTAAGGCTCCCCCCCCACGGTAGTTGACAGGGCCCTCATCCGTGTCCGACCCATCTCCCCACCCCTCTGCCCTCACACCTTCCTCTCTCTCCCAGAAACATCATAGGGTCCCCCTTGTCCTCATTTTTCACCCCACCACCCTCCGCATTCAAAGGATCATCCTCCGCATTTTCCGCCAACTCCAGCTTGATGCCCCGTCAAGCATATCTTCCCCTCACCCGCCCTGTCAGCATTCCATAGGGACTGTTCCCTCCGGGACACCCTGGTCCACTCCTCCAGCACCCCCAACACCTCATCCCCTTCCCATGGCACCTTCCCATGCAATTGCAGAAGGTGCAACAGCTGCCCCTTTACCTTCTCCCTCTTCATCATCCAAGGGCCCAAACACTCCTTTCAAGTGAAGCAGCACTTCACTTGCACCTCCTTCAATTTGGTTAATGGCATCTGCTGCTCCCAATGCGGTTTCCTTTACATCGCGGAGATCAAACACAGACTGGGAGACAGTTTTGTGGAACACCTTGGGTCAGTCCTCAAGCATGACCCAGACCTACCAGCCACTTGTCATTTCAACACACCACCCTGCTCCCATGCCCACATGTCCGTCCTTGGCCTGCTGCAATGTTCCAGTGAAGCCCGGTGCAAACTGGAGGAACAGCACCTCATCTTCCAATTAGGTCCTTCACAGCCTTCCGGACTGAATTTTGAGTTCAACAACTTCAGATCATGAACTCTCTTCTCATCCTCACCCCCTTTATCTAATTGCTTTTTTTCTACATACATATTTTTATACACTTACTTTTATTTTCATTCATTTATTCGTGGTTTTATCCCCCTTTTTAAACCCCCTTCTATCCCATTTTCTATCCCCTTTTTTCCCCCACCACTGCTCCCTCTCCCCACCCCATCCCCTACAGGGCCATCTGTTACTTGTTCCATGATGTTCTTTCACATGTTGCGACCCCTGTTCTGCTATTATCACATCTGCTTTCTTATCTTTATGCCACTATCAGCATCTTTTTAAGCATTAACCAGTACCATTAACCCTCCCTTTGTCCTTTAGTTCATGACATCTTTGTCAATCTCCCCTTTGTCCCCACCTATCACTGGCCTTCTATCCAACTCCACCTGCTCCACCCCCGCTTAAACAGTGTAAAGTTCATCACATTTCCACTTCTCTTCAGCTCTGAAGAAGGGTCATACGGAATTGAAATGTTAACTCTGTTTCTCTCTCCACAGATGCTGCAAGACCTGCTGAGCTTTTCCAGCATTTTCAGTTCTTGTCTCACCCGTAGAGCTGTCACAGCTTTCAATTGAACCCTCCACGAGCTCAGAAACACACACTTTGATGGTTCATAGATCTAGTTTAGGCTTAGCCTCACACTCTGGTGTCCACAGCAGGGGGTAACCATGACAGCCAAGGTCTCTGGCGCTTGGAAGACTACTGGAGAGAGGCCCCTGCTAAGTCTGAGTCAGATGGTGAGTCTCTGGAAGCAGTAATGAAAAAGATGCTGGATTATCAGTGAGCATTAGGTGGAAACCCTGGGGATATCCATCCAGGAATCTCCAAGGATGTCCAGGCATTCCCAATCCCCTCTGCCTGTGACATTATCAGCTCCAGCTGCTCAGGTTGAGGAGGGTGCACCTGCGCCTAAGCAGGAACTCCAGAGCATGCCGGGGCCCTCAGAAGACACCCGCCGAAGTCATCACATCCACCTCTGCTGAGGATGCCAGGGAAGCACCTAGACATAGAGGTAGAGGAAGGGAAATTTAAAAATATTGAATGAGCACATGTGGCACAGGTGTTCAATGATTGTAAACACCTTCTGCATTCCCAAGTATATGTTATGTTGTACTTTTTGGGAGTCTCTTGGATTTATTCATGCTGATAGTTATTTTAATGGCCACTTGGACTTCATCCCTTCCAGGGTTGGACCAAGGATGTCTCCCATGGAGATATCGCTCCTTGACAAGGGCGATGACTGCCATGTGCGAGCAGCCTCCCACTCTCAGTATTCAGCTGGTGTCCACTGTCTTTGGGACTCTAGGATAGACCTTATCATAATGGAAAGACTAACCACATGAGCCCTTGTCAGGCAGGTCCATTCCCCCTGGAGGATCGAGGTTTGGAGTCGCAACTTGGCAGCCATTCACCTCCCTCCTTTCCCAATGTCTTCATCCTGGAGCTGCCACAGAAGAGAGATGGCCCCCGAAGCCAAGAAGCATTCAGCCCCCAAATTAGTGATGCCTCATTTGGCTGCCTTGTGGACACTGTGGAGGCCCAGCGGGAGGTGCTGGAGGAGGTCTACAAACCCGACTGACAATATTAGAAAAGCAGGTCCCTTTAAGGGTAAACCAGGACAAGCTTCAAAGTGAATTGACAGCAGCTGATGCTCATTGAAGTCTGTACTTAAGGCCTAAGTTTTGGCCTGGTAAGTGGGATTTTATTTCTGGACAGGGAAAGGATCTAGGAGGGGAGCGAGGAAACTGGTATTTGTACTGAACAGTAGTTTAACAAAACAGTTGTGATTCACAGATTGTCTTCTGCAGCCTGATTTGGCAAATCTATATCCACCTATTAAACATAGTAGCAGAGGATTGACTTTGAACTTTTCAGGTGGGAAGATAAAGAAAACAGAAAGCAAGCCCTGTTTCTGACAAAGACAAAGCTCCCAGTGGCTTTTAAGGTGAAATAGCTGAGTCACACTGCAAGATCACAAACCATTGTTACTCACCAAATTTTTCGGACCTAGAAGGTAATAAACAATTGAGACCAGTGTTCTTATTTCATGGTTTTTACTGTTCTTTTTGTTCTGGGAAGCTGAAATGTCCAAAAACCGGGAGCCAAGTATTTGAAGCAACTCATGAAGCATAGAAGTCCTCGCGATTGAGAGGTGTTTGTAACTACTAATAGATTAGAAGACAGGGTGATATAAGAGGCTAAACTAATAGAGTTACAAAGCTGGAAAGAGTTCAGAGGTTGATGATAGAGGACAACCTATTCTGTCACACAGATGGATTTGTGCAGAGAAGATCCTACCACATGGTACCTATAAGGCCAAGGCTAGGTTGGTAACCAGAGGTTTGGAGGAATGCTTGGGGAAGAGAGAGATCAGAGTAGATTCTCCCACAGCTGGAAGTGTGATTTAGGAGATCTATTTGTCCATTTCAACAACTTATTCTTTGAAATGTAACTCCATAGATATCAAAGCGGCTTTCCTTCAGGATAATCTGCTTGAGAGGGAAGTATTCTTTCAACTTCTGAAAGAAGCACCAAGAATAGAGGGGAAGCTTTGCGAATTGAATCGAATTGTGTTTATGGGTTAAATGCCACTTCTCATGTTTGATATTTTTCAGTAAGGGCAGTTCTGTTAAAGTTAGGGTGTTTACAACTGAATGCGGACCCAGTCATGTCCTATTGGCACTGTCACAGAAAACTTTCGGGCATCTCCATGATGCATGTGGACGATTTCTTTTGTGGTGAGGGGCTCTAATGACTTTGAAGAAAACATTATTAATCAAATTAGAAAAGAATTTAAAATTGGCAGTCAAGCTTCTGGGGCTTTCAAATATATGGGTTTGGAGATTAAGCAGGGTGAGCCAGATGTAATTTTACATCAGCAGTCTCTCTTGGATAATGTCAATCCCATCACAGCTAGCCATACCAGATCCAGGCAGAAAGGTGCGGCTGCTACCAAGGATGAGATGGAACAGCTGAGGAGTCTCGTCGGACAGCTCAATTATTTAGGCACATAGACAAGACCAGATACAAGTTTTGATGTGCTGGAACTATGTCTTGTCATGAAAAATCTGAAAGTATTTTTAGTGATGCCTCACATGCAAACCTTGGTGATGGATTTTCCAGTGCAGGAGGACTCGTGATATTTCTTGTGGGAAATCTTGGTAGAAATGCTATTTAAAAAAGAAACTGAAAGAACAATACCAATAGAATGTTACATAGATAACTGGTCTTTGGGGATAATGGTGGCATAATGGCATTGTGAGTAGACTTGACTGGTATGCCAGAGACCCAGGGTAACAATCTGGAGACCTGGGTTCAAATCTCACCTCTGCAGATGGTGAAATTTGAATTCAATAAAAGATCTGGAATTAAAAGTCTAACGATGACTATGAAACCATTGTCGGTTGTTGTAAAAACCCATCTGGTTCACTAATGTCCTTTAGGGAAGGAAATCTACCATCCTTACCTAGTCTGGCCTACATGTGACTCCAGACCCAGAGCAATGTGGTTGACTCTTTAAAAAATGCCTTCTGAACAAGGGCAATAAATTTGACACCCACAGAAAATGTACATTCTACAAAAAGTGTAAATGAAAAAAGACTAGCCAATTTAAAGCAGCAGATGTTGGAGAGGAAAGAAATCTCTAAGCTGAGCTGAGATGGGTAGATATTAGTCATCAACTATTGGATTGTTTCACTAAGAGGAATACCTTCAAAGAAAAGTTGCTGAAGGTTCTAGAAGAAGGATGTCTTGCTATGTAATTATTTTTTTCCTATATGTTGTAGGGTGGCTGAGTTATATTAGTAATGATAGAATTGATCTGCAGACACTTCTTGTGTGAAAACATTAAATTTATTTACAATACACCCAGCAGCAACTACACGTGTGTCTTCAACTCCAACTCTATCTCTACACTGCTGAGGGAGCCCGCCCTATTCTCTTATCAGTTACTACAGATCATGTGATCTTGCCTAACAAGTATTATTCTTAAAGGTACATTGCACACTAAATAAATCCATAATTACTACTTTCCTCCCCCTTTAACTTGGATTTCCATATTATATTTACAAGTACATATTTTTCAAGACAACATAATAATTATACTGGGTAAGGAATTTACAAGTTCAGTCTTTCAGGTGGTTTCCTGGTACGTCTGGAACGTCGCAGCTCCACAACTTCAGATTCTTTGTCAGGAACCTCCTTTTCCGGAGTTGCCTGAACATCAGGTGCTTCGGTGGGTACTTGCAGTTCTGTATCCTCAACACTACAGGAACGTCAGGCATGTCAGTCCTGGGCTGAGTATCCTCAACAGGTAACGCAGAGCCGGTCATGGTCACTGGTGAAACCGTTTCTTGATGGCTGTCTCTTTCTTCCTTAAATGGTCCTCATATTTACAGATGATCCAGCGTTCCACCTCCATCTGGTAAGATGATGGAGGTCCAGTCACCGCACTTATTTTACCCGGTAACCATTTTGGTCCTTCCCCGAAGTTTCTCACATATACCGGCTCTCCCACGGTAAATTTCCTCTCGCGACTATGCCAGTCATGTCTAGCTTTCTGGCTTCCCTGACCCCTTTCCACCTTCCCCTCTAAATTTGAGATTATTAAGCTCAATCTCATCCTGAGATGGCATTTCAACAATAACTCCACAGGTGTGACATCTGTTGTTGTACGAGGGGTGGTCCTATAATGAAAAAGTAGGATTGCTAGTTTGGTTGCCAAGGAATCACCAGTTAGCTTTCTCATGCCAGCCTTGAACATTTGCCCTGTCGGCTAGTCCGTTTGAGGAAGGGTGGTAGGATGCAGTTTTCACATGAGTGATATCGTTGAGGCTGATAAACCATTGAAACATTTGCGATTCGACTACCAGGCCTATGTACGAAAGTGTATTCCATATGCTGCCAGAATTAAAACCCTATTAGTACTTCTGTATCTTCTTTCTACATGCCTTTATCATTCGAGTGCAGACTTTAATCTCGGCCTTCTTTGTGACTTCACTGTTGGCCAGACTTCTCTCAGATTCAAGCTCAACTTGTCTGAGCTCAGTGGCTGAGTCTCCCAAAATTTCATTATCTGTCTGTTTCTTGGGAAATTCTGTGACCTTTGCTTCCAGAGCCTCGTTGGCTTCACTTAGCTGATTCTACAGCTCTTCCATCTCTTTTTTGTATTGGTTTGCTGCCTCCTGGAAAATTGAATATTTTGTATCTTCTCTGCCAACTCATTCTTCAGTGAAATACTGTCGGCGCGACATTAGTCGTCTCAATTTCTCTGCTCCTCTCACCCATTCTAACCTGTCTCTCTCTGAACTTACTGCACTCCATTCTCTCAGGTCCAACCCTGACATTGTCATCAAACCCGCTGACAAGGGTGGTGCTGTTGTTGTCTGGCGCACTGACCTCTACCTCGCGGAGGCTGAGCGTCAACTCGCAGACACTTCCTCCTACCTCTCCCTGGACCATGACCCCACCACTGAACATCAAGCCACTGTTTCCAGGACTGTCACTGACCTCATCTCCTCTGGGGATCTCCCTCCCACAGCTTCCAACCTGATAGTCACCCAACCTCGGACGGCCCGCTTCTATCTCCTACCCAAAATCCACAAACAGAACTGCCCTGGTAGACCGATCGTCTCAGCTTGCTCCTGCCCCACAGAACTCATTTCTCGTTATCTTGACTCCCTTCTCTCTCCCCTTGTCCAGTCCCTTCCCACCTACATCCGTGATTCCTCTGACACCTTACGTCACATCAACAATTTCCAGTTCCCTGGCCCCTACCGCTTCCTCTTCACCATGGATGTCCAATCCCTCTACACCTCCATCCCCACCAGGATGGTCTGAGGGCCCTTAGCTTCTTCCTCGAACAGAGGCCCGAACAATCCCCATCCACCATTACTCTCCTCCGTCTGGCTGAACTTGTTCTCACGCTGAACAATTTCTCCTTCAACTCCTCTCACTTCCTCCAAATAAAACGTGTGGCTATGGGTACCCGCATGGGCCCCAGCTATGCCTGTCTCTTTATGGGGTATGTGGAACATTCCTTGTTGCAGTCCTACTCCGGCCCCCTTCCACAACTCTTTCTCCGGTACATCGATAATTACTTCGGTGCTGCTTCATGCTCTCGTCAGGACTTGGAAAAATTTATTAATTTTGCTTCCAATCTCCACCCCTCCATCATTTTCACGTGGTCCATCTCTGACACTTCCCTTCCCTTCCTTGACCTCTCTGTCTCAATCTCTGGTGATAGACTGTCCACCAATATCCATTACAAACCCACCGACTCCCACAGCTATCTCGACTACAGCTCCTCACACCCCGCTTCCTGTAAGAACTCTATCCCATTCTCTCAGTTCCTTCGCCTCCGTCGCATCTGTTCCGATGATGCTACATTCAAAAACAGTTCCTCTGACATGTCCTCCTTCTTCCTTAATCGAGGTTTTCCACCCACGGTCGTTGACAGGGCCCTCAACCGTGTCCGGCCCATCTCCCGCGCATCCGCCCTCATGCCTTCTCCTCCCTCCCAGAAACATGATAGGGTCCCCCTTGTCCTCACTTATCACCCCACCAGCCTCCGCATTCAAAGGATCATCCTCCGACATTTCCGCCAACTCCAGCATGATGCCACCACCAAACACATCTTCCTTCACCCCCCTTATCAGCATTCCGTAGGGATCGCTCCCTCCGGGACACCCTGGTCCACTCCTCCATCACCCCCTACTCCTCAACCCCCTCCTATGGCACAACCCCGTGCCCACGCAAAAGATGCAACACCTGCCCCTTCACTTCCTCTCTCCTCACCGTCCAAGGACCCAAACACTCCTTTCAAGTGAAGCAGCATTTCACTTGCATTTCCCCCAACTTAGTCTACTGCATTCGTTGCTCCCAATGTGGTCTCCTCTACATTGGAGAGACCAAACGTAAACTGGGCGACCGCTTTGCAGAACACCTGCGGTCTGTCCGCAAGAATGACCCAAACCTCCCTGTCGCTTGCCATTTTAACACTCCACCCTGCTCTCTTGCCCACATGTCTGTCCTTGGCTTGCTGCATTGTTCCAGTGAAGCCCAACGCAAACTGGAGGAACAACACCTCATCTTCCGACTAGGGACTTTACCGCCTTCCGGACTGAATATTGAATTCAACAACTTTAGGTCGTGAGCTCCCTCCCCCATCCCCACCCCCTTTCTGTTTCCCCCTTCCTTTTTTTTTTCCAATAAATTATAAAGATTTTCCTCTTCCCACCTATTTCCATTATAAAAAAAAACCACTAGAGCTATACCTTGAGTGCCCTACCATCCATTCTTAATTAGCACATTCGTTTAGATAATATCACCAACTTTAACTTTAACACCTATGTGTTCTATTGTACTATTGTCGTTGACATCTTTTGATGATCTGCTTCTATCACTGCTTGTTTGTCCCTACTACCACCCCCCCCACACCTCTCTGTCTCTCTATCTCTCCGCCCCCCACATACACACCTTAAACCAGCTTATATTTCAGCTCTTTCCTGGACTCGAACTCAAGTTCTGTCGAAGGGTCATGAGGACTCGAAACGTCAACTCTTTTCTTCTCCGCCGATGCTGCCAGACCTGCTGAGTTTTTCCAGGTAATTCTGTTTTCATTCTTCAGTTTGTTCAGAAAGGTGCTGAATTCTTTCTGTTTCTCTTCATACTTTTCCAGAGGTACAAACTTTGACCTGAGGGAATCTTGTAATTTGTGAAGGTCTTTCAACAGGTTTTCTTTTTCCCTTTGAAGGTTGCTCACCCCATCTCGAACTCTGTCGTCAAGCAGGGTCTCTTCGAGTTCCTTCCGCTACTCTTCCAGATTTTGGCTTAGGATAGCTTACATTTCTTCAGGTTGTTAAGTCTTTACACACGCTCTTTTTCAAAACAGGAATGCTTCCAGCTTCCTTTTGGAATCCCAGTGGCCACTCATCACCCCTTTTTGTTACCTCATCAAAAAACTCAAGCAAGTTAGTTAAACGCAATTTGCCCTTAACAGGCTTTCCTCAATTAACTCACATTTGCCTAAGTGACTATCAATGTTGTCCTGAATCAGTGTCTCCAAAAGCTTCCCCACCACCAAAGTTAAAGTGACTGGCCTGAAGTTGTTAGACTTAGCTTTATACCTTTTTTTCAACAAGGATGTAACCTTTGTAAATCTCCAGTCCTCCAGCACTAATCCCGAGTCTTAGGAACTTTGGAAAATTATGGCCAGTGCCTTCACAATTCCCACTCTCACTTCCTTCAGTATCCTTGAGCACATCTTAGGGGAGGTGGACTCAGGATAATGCCCAGGGGACCTGAGTTCCAATCCCACCGCAGCAGATGGTGGAATTTGAATTCAATAAAAATCTGAAGTTAAAAGCCTGATGATGACCATGAATCCATTGCTGATTGTCATAAAAACCCATCTGGTTCACTAATGTCCTATGAGGGAATGAAATCTGCTGTCCTTATCTGGTCTAGCCTACGTGTGATTCCAGACCCACAGCATTCTGGTTGACTCTTAAATGCCCTTGTCAGACGGATGGGTAATAAATGCTGTCCACATCCCATGAACAAAAAAAAACTCATCCACTCCTGGTGCCTTATCAACTTTAAGTATAGACAGCATCTCCAAATACTTCTTCCTAATTTTAAGCCCTTCAAGTGTCTGAATTATCTCCTGTTTCACTATGACCTGCTACTATCTATTTCTTTGGTATATACAGATATAAAGCATTCATTTAATACCTCAGCCATGCCCCCTGCCTCCAAGCATAATTCCCCTTTTTTGATCCCGAATCGGTCTCATTCCTCGTCTTAACATCCTTTTAGTATTTATATGCCTATAGAGGGCTTTTGGATTTCCTTTTATGTTAACTGCTAGTCTTTTCTCAGACTCACTCTTTGCTTCTCTCATTTGGTTTCTCAATTCCCCTCTGAGCCTTCTATAGTTGACCTGGGTCTCAATGTGTTACCCACCTGACATCTATCATAAGCACACTTTTCCTGCCTCATCTTAATTTTTATCTCTTTCATTATATAGCGATATCTAGATTTGTTTATCCTACCTTTCTCCACTGTGGAAATTGGCTGTACTTGATCTATCTCTTAGTTAAAGGCAGCCCATTGTTCAGTTACAGTTTTCCCTGCTTATCGTTGATTCTAAAATATCTGGGCCAGATCCATCCTTAACCATTGAAGTTGTCTTTCCCCCAAAGAATTATTCTTACTCTGGCTTGCTCCTTGTCTTTTTCCATCCTCCTCCTCCTTCAGGTACCATGCCCTAAGAGGGCATTGGTGACCATGGACTTTCATTGGATTGTCCATGATTCTGCTTGGCAAAGTACTGCAGAGGTTTGCCATTGCCTTTTGCAGTATGGCTGACCAGGAAACTCTCCTGGTCTTTACCACCTACCTTGAGGCATATTAGAAGGATTTACAGACTGAAAATCAACATACTTGGCCATGTTATGCACAGACATTCCTAAAGTGGGACTTGAACCAGGAGCTTCTGGCCAACAAGCAGGGATGCTATCACTACATCACAAGACCTGCCCCATCCTCTTCCATTTCAAACCTAAACCTTTTGATACAATGATCACTGTCCCCTAAATGTTTGCTTGCTGACACTTGAACCAATTGACCCACGTCAGTCCCAAAAAACAGGTCCAGAAATGCCTTATTTTACATTGGACTGGAAACAAACTGCTGTAGAAAATTTTCCTGAACACACTCAAGGAACACTTGGCCCTCTCTGTCCTTTATACTCGGACTATCCGAGTCTATGTTTGTATAATTAAAACTCCCCCATTATAACTACATTGCAATTCTTGCATTCTCAATTTCCCTGCAAATTTCTTCCTCAATATCTCTCCCAATAGTTGGTGGCCTATAAAACTACACCAAGCAACGTAATTGCACCTTTTTTGCTCCTTAGCTCCAGCCCAATAGATTGTGTTCTTGACCCATTTGGGTCATCCTCCCGGCATTGCAATGTTCTCCTTGATCAATATTGTTACGCTCTACCCCTTTCCAACCTTTCCTATCTTTCCTGAACACCTTGCATCCAAGAATATTTAATACCCAGTCCTGTCCTTCTTTAAGCCAGGTCTCTGTTATTGCCACAATATCAAATTGCCACGTAGCTGTGTCTGCAACTCACTAGTCTTATTCACCACACTCCACACATTCACATCTATGCACTGTAAACCTAATTTTGACTATATTGCTTACCCTGTTATGCTGAACACATCTTACTATTTCCTACTCCAGTTCTATCTGTCCCTCCCAATATTCTCAGCACCTTGATATTTCTCTCTAGTATGACCTTCTGGTTCCCACACCCCTGCCAAGTTAGTTTAAACTCTCCCCAATAGCACCAGCAAATTGCCCCACAAAGAAATTGGTCCCAACTCCTTTTAGGTGCAATGTGTCTGGCCTGTACAGGTCCCTACTCCTTCAGAACTGATTCTAATGTCTCAAGAATTTAAAGTTATCTCTCCTATGTCATCCCTGCATCTGCACATTCATCTGCTCCTACTTCTATACTCTGTGTATGGTACTGGGGATAATCCAAAGATCACTACCTTTGATGTCCTACTTGCTAAGTTCCTACCTAGCTCCCTAAATTCTGACTGCAGGGTCACATCCCCCTATTTACCTATGTTTTTGGTACCAATGTGGACCACGACAGCTGGTTGTTCATCTTCCCACCTCAGGGTGCTCTGCAGGCATTCAATGACATCCTTCACCCTGGCAGCAGGGAAGCAACATGCCATCCTGGATTCACATCCTTGGCCACAAAAACACCTGCCTGCTCTCCTAATTATCAAATTTCTTATCACTATTGGTTTTTTAGTCATCTTCGTGCCCACCCCCTGCACAGCTGAGCTAGCTGTGGATTTGGCTCTGGCTACACTTCGCAGATGAAACATCACTTCCATTAAGATTCAGAACTGAATCCTGTTTGGAGACTGAGATGCATTCTGGAGACTTTTGCACTACTCATTGGTCCTCCTAGACTGCCTGGTGTCACCCATTCTCTCTCTCCCTGCACACTCTTAAGCTGCAGGGTGACCGCATCTATTACAGTGTTATCCACAAAGCTCTTAACTGCACAGATGTGTCTTGGTGACACCAGCTGCTTCTCAAGCCCTGAAACACAGAGCTTGAGCTGCTATAGCTGACAACGCTTCCTACACATATAGTTATCCAGGACACAGGAAATGTCCTGGAGTTCCCACATGGAACTGGATGTGCAACTGGGGTTGAAACTGCCCTGCCATGCGTCCATTCACGAGAAAATAAAACTTTTTGTTTAAAAAAATAAAGACTCACTAGCTATTTGCTTCTCTATTTTGTTGTCACTTAAATATAGGGATGTGAATTGAAATGTTTTACTTGACTCTTATTATATTAAAAACAATTAATTTCCCAGCTCCTTAGGCTAACTTCCTAACTTTGGAGAAAGAGAAACCCAGCTACAATACTCACCAACCAATCAACTCATTGCCTTCCTGTGATGCCATAGTTGGATTTTTTTTTCTCTTTCTAATCAGTGAACCCTGACCTGCGGCACACTCTTCCCAGTCTGCTTCACAGTGAGCCCTGACCGGCTGTGCACTCCTCCAAGTCTGCTTCACAGTGAACCCTGACCTACTGCACACTCCTTTCGGTCTGCTTTACAGTGAACCCTGACCTGCTGCACACTCCTTCCAGTCTGCTTCACAGTGAACCCTGACCGATGAACATATAAAATAAGAGCAGAAGTAGGCCATTCGGGCCTTGAGCCTGCTGCACCATTCATTACGATCATGGCTGATCTGTGTGGGTTTTGAATTTCACATTCCTATCTACCTCCGATAATCTTAGCTTCTTGTTCGGCAAGGGCATCAATCTAGCTCTGTTTTAAAAATATTCAATGACCCCGCTCCACTGCCTTCTGAGGCAGATTGCTCCAAAGCTGCACAACATTCAGAGAAAATAATTCTCCTCATCTCTGTCCTAAAAGGCCCACTACTTCTAGACTCGCCCACATGAGGAAACATCCTTTCCATGTTCACCTTGTCAATACTGTCCAGGATCTTATATACTATCAAGTCACCCCTCACACTTCTGAACTCCAGTAGAAACAAACCCAGTCTGATAACCTTTTTCGCAAAGCAACCCGCTCATTCCAGGTATCAATCTAGTAAACCTTCTCTGAACCACTGTCAATACATTTACATCTTTTCTTAAATAAGTTGACCAAAACTGCACAATATTCAAGATGTGATCTCACCAATGCCCTGTATTTTTAAAATACATTTAGAGGATATCGGCCTCGCTGGTTAGGTCAACATTTATTGCCCATCCCTAATTGCCCTTGAGAAGGTGGTTGTGAGCTACCTGCTTGAACTGCTGCATTCCGTGTGGTATAGGTATGTTCACAGTGTTGTTAAGGAGGGAGTTCCAGGATTTTGACCCAGTGACAATGAAGGGAGGACAATAAACATCCAAGCCAGGACAGTGAGTGGCTTGAAGGGGAACTTGCTGGTGGTGGTGTTCCCATGTGTCTGCTGCCTTTGTCCTTCCAGATGATAGTGGTTGTGGGTTTGAAAGGTGCTGCCTAAGGAGCCTTGGTGAGTTTCTGCAGTGTATGTTGTAGATGTACACACTGCTGCTACTGTGTGTCGGTGATGGAGGGAGTGAATGTGGAAGGGATGCCAATCAAGTGGGGTGCTTTGTCCTGGATGGTGTCAAGCTTCTTGAGTGTTGTTAGAGCTGCACTCCTCCAGGCAAGTGAAGACTATTCCATCACACTCTTGACTTGTGCCTTGTCGCCAGGCTTTAGGAAGTCAGGAGGTGAGTTACTTGCCACAGGATTGCTAGTCTCTGACCTGCTCTTGTACATATGTCTATACAAACAAGGAGCAGGAGTTGGCATTCAGCCCCTTGAGCCTGCTCTGCCATTTAATAAGATCGTGACTGATCTGATAGTAACCTGAAATCTGCATCCCACCTACTGCCGATAATCTATCACCCCCTTGCTTACCAAAAATCTATCCACCTCTGCCTTAAAAATATTCAAAGACCCTGCTTCCACCTCTTTTCAGGAAGAGTTCCATAGACTCTCAACCCTCGGAGTGAAAATTTTTTGCCTCAACTCTGTTTTAAATGGGTTACCCCTTATTTTTTAACAGTGACCCCTGGTTCTAGATTCTTCCACAAGAGGTCACATCCTCTCCACATCCACCCTGTCAAGACCCCTCAGGATCTTATATGTTTCAGTCAAGTTGCCTCTTACTCTTCTAAACTCCAGTGGATAGAAGCCTGGTCTGTCCAACCTTTCTTCAAAAGACAATCCACCCATTCAAGGTATTAATGTACTTGGACTGACCATACAAAGCCATAGAAATACTGTAGCCACAGTATTTATATTGCTCGTCCAGTTCAGTTTCTGCTCAATGGTAACCCCCAGGAAGTTGATAGTGGGGTATTCAGTGATGGTAATGCCATTGAATGTCAAGGGGCATTATATAACTGGAGCATAACATCCTTATTTTTATGTTAAATTCCTCTCGTAATAAAAGCTAGCATTCCATTAGCCTTCTTAATTACTTGCTGTACCTGCATACTAACGTTTTATGATTCATGCACCTAGGTTCCTCTGTGGCTCGGAATTTTGCAGCTATTCTCCATTAGTGTTCCTGCCAAAGTGAACAACTTCACATTTTCCCACATTATACTCCATCTGCCAGATTTTTGCCCATTCACTCAACCTATCTATATCCGTTTGCAACCACGTCTTTTTCACAACTTACTTTCCTACCTATCTTTGTGTCATCTGCAAATTTAGCTATCATGCCTTCACTCCATTCATCTAAGTCATTGGTATAAATTGTAAAGACTTGATGCCCCAGCACAGACAATTGCAGACTTGTTACATCCTGCCAATCAGAAAAAGACCCATTTCTGCATACTCTCTGTTTTCTGCCAGCCAGCCAACCTTCTACCCATGCTAATATGTTACCCCCTATACCACGAGCTTTTATTTTCCACAATAACCTTTGATGTGGCACCTTATCAAATGCCTTCTGGAAATCCAAATACAGCATGTCTACAGGTTCCCCTTCATCCATAGTGCATGTTACGCCTTCAAAGAACTCCAATAAATTTCCCTTTTACAAAGCCATGCTGACTCTTCCTAATTATCTTCAGTTTCTCTAAGTGCCCAACTATAACCTCCTTAATGATTAATTCTAACACCTTCCCCACAACAGATGTCAAGCTAACTGGTCTATAGTTTCCCTTTTTCTGCCTCCCTCCCTCCCTTCTTGAATGGAGGGGATATATTTGCCACTTTCCAGTCAAATGGAACCTTTCCAAAATCTAGAGAATTTTGGAAAATTAGCACCAACGCATCTACTACCTCATTAGCCACCTCTTTTAAGACCCTAGGATGAAGTCCATCAGGACCCAGAGACTTGTTAGCGCAGAGCTCCATCTGTTTGCTTGGTACCACTTCCCTAGCGATTGTATTTTCTCCAAGTTCCCCTCTCCCTTCCACGCCCTGATTTACAGCTATTACTGGAATGTTTTTGTATCCTCTATGGTGAAGACAAAAGCAAAATAGTTGTTTATTTCATCCACCATTTCCTAATTATTTACTATTAACCTCCCAGTCTCATTCTCTAGAGGACCAGCACTCACTTTACTTACTCTTTTCCTTTTTAAATACCTGCAGAAAATCTTGCTGTCTGTTTTTACATTTCTAGCCAGCTTTCTCTCATACTCTAATTTCTTTCTCCTGATTAACTTTTTAGCCGTTCTCTGCCGTTCTTTATATTTTAACCAATCATCTGACCTGCCACTCACCTTTGCGCAGTTAAATGCTTTTTCTTTAAGTTTGATGTGTTCCTTAACTTCTTTAGTTAGTCATGGATGGTGGATGCTTCCTCTAGAATTTTACTTTAAAATTATTCTGAGTATTCTGAAACATCCCATTAAATGTTTGCCACTGCTTCTCTATTGCTCTATCCCCTAACCTAGTTTCCCAGTCACTTCAGCTCCTCAGCTTTCCTGCCCACATAATTGTCCTTATTTAAGTTTAAAATACTAGTCTTAGACCTACTCTTCTCCCTTTCAAACTGGATGTAAAATTTAATCATATGGTGGCTGCTGCTACCTAGGGGTGCCCTTAGTCTGAAGTCATTAATTAATCCTGACACATTACACAATACCAGATCTAATATAACCTGCTCCCTGGTTGGTTCCAGAATATGCTGCTGTTAAAAAAAAACTATCTCAAAACCATTCTAAGAACTCCTCATCCAGGCTTCAACTGCCAATCTGATTTTTCCAGTTTATACATAGATTAAAATCACCCATGATTATTGCCGTCTCTATCACAAGCGCCCAATATTTTTTCTTGTATATTTTATACTAAATTGTGATTACTGTTAGGGGGCCTGTGGACGACTCTGATTAGTCACTTCTTTCCCCTACTAGTCCTCATCTCCACCCAAGCCAATACTTTATCCTGATCTCCTGAACCAAGGTCATCTCTAACAATTACACAAATACTATCCTTGATCAACAGTGCTACCCCTCCACCTTTACCTAGCTTCCTATTCTTCTTGAGTGTCATATGCCCTTCAATATTCAGTATTCTTGTCATCCTGCAACCACGTCTCCATAATGGCTATCAGATCATATTTATTTACTTCAAAGCACGCCTTCAATTCATTTACTTTGTGCATTGCATTCATAAGTGTTTAGTTTTGTCTTTTTGTTATCCTTGTAACATCCAGCCTTGACTACTGGTTTATTCTTCGGTTTTATCTCTCTGCCCCTTCTTGCTATTCTATGATCCTCATTTCCCATATTCATATTATGGTGTCCTGCTTTGAATCTACTCCTTGATTTGCTGCATCTACCCAAGCTTGATCCCTCATTATCCCCTTGTTTAGATTAAAGCCCTCTCTATTTACCTAGTTATGTGGTTCTCAGCAATACTTGTTCCAGTACGGTTCAGGTGTAAACCATCCCAACGGTACAGACCCTACTTTTCCTGGTATTAGTGCCCCACAAACCGTAATCTATTTCTCCCCCACCAGACTTTGAGCCACGCATTCATCTCTCTATTCTTATTTGCCCTGTGCCAATTTCCATGTGGCTCAAGTAATAATCCAGAGATTATTAGCTTTGATAAAAACAAAAAACTGCGGATGCTGCCAGACCTGCTGAGTTTTTCCAGCTCTGAGGTTCTGCTTCTTAATTCGGTACCTAACTTGTCATACAGGCTATGCAGAACCTCCTTCCTTGTTTTGCCTATGTTGTTGGTACTTATGTGCACCACGGCAACTGGATCCTCCCGTTCCTACTGCAAGTTCCTCTCCAGCCCTGAGCAGTTGACCCGAACCCTGGCATCGTTAGGCAACACAGCCTTCTGGACTCTAGTTTTTTGCTCAGACACCTGCTGCATGTTCTTTCCCATCTGCTTCACAGTGATCCTGACATACAAACATATGAACTAGGAACAGGGAACAGGAGTAGGCCATTTCGTCCCTTGAGCCTGCCATTTGGTAAGGTAACGGCTGATTTGATTGTGGCCCCAACATGACTCCCCTGTCTACTCCATAACCTTTCACTTACTTGTCAGTCAAGAATTTATCTGACTCAGCCTTAGAAATATTCAGTGACCCAGCCTCCATTGCTCTCTGGGGAAGAGAATTCCATAGACTACCGAACCTCAGAGAAAAAGTTCTCCCCATCTCCGTCTTAAATGCAAGTCCCCTTATTTAAACTGTCCTAGTTCTTGTCTCTCCCAAAAGGGGAAACATTATCTCGGCACCCAGCCTGTCAAGTCCCCTCTGGATCTTATATGCTTCGATAAGATCACCTCTTATTCTTTGAACTGTCCAACCTGCTCAGTCTTTCCTCATGAGATAACCCCTTCATTCCAGAAAGCTGTCAAATGAACCTTCTCTGAGCTGCTTCTAATGCAATTATATCAGTAAGGGGCGCATGAGGAGAGAGGTGACTACGCTGGAGTGAGACTGAGTGAGTAGTGAATTAGGCTCACATTATAAGTTCTGGTAAGTCCTTTTCAGGTTTAACTATGGGGAGAATTTTCTCCCTGCTGAGCGTGGGCGGGCAGAGAGCCAATCGCTGCCCATGATTGGCTGCGCGCTGTCATTTTACGTGGGCGGGACAATTAAGGCCCGCCCAGCATGACGCACAGCTGATAGTGCTAGCGCTGCCTGTACTTGTCATACAGACTATGCAGAACCTCCTTCCTTGTTTTGCCTATGTTACCTATGTGGACCACGGCAACTGGATCCTCCCCATCATACTGCAAGTTCCTCTCCAGCCCTGAGCAGTTGACCCGAGCCCTGCCAACGGGCAGGCAACACAGCCTTCTGGACTCCAGCTTTTTGCTCAGACACCTGCTGCACGTTCTTTCCCATCTGCTTCACAGTGATCCTGATATACAAACATATGAACTAGGAACAGAGATATGAACTATTAACTTGATTGGCTGCGCGCTGCCATTTTACGTGGGCGGGACAATTAAGGCCCGCCCAGCATGATGCACAGCCGGTAGCACTAGCGCTGCTTGTGCGGGCAGGGTGCGGTGTGGTGAAAGAGGGAGAGTCGAAGCCTGCACTCTTTCACGCATGCATGCGAAGGAGCGTGGAAATCAGTGTCACATGAGCTGGGACATGTTTATGAAATGTGAATAAATTCATTATAGGTTTTATTAAACCCTCAGGAAACCTCATCCTGCCCATGGATGAGGTTTCCTGAAAAATGTGAAGGACGCTTGGGCTCTTCACCTGCCCGCCAACCTTAAGGTTGGACGGGAAGCTTTGATAATTAGTTTAATTGGCTTTTTAATGGCCTTAACAGGACTTTGACAGTTTGGTGGGCACGCAACTGCTTCCGCCTGCTGAACGAAAGACCTGAATGACGCGTGGTGATGTCAGGATGCACAGCTGATGTCACCACACGTTATTTTATGCATTGGTGTGAAAATTCTCCCCTATAGGTTAAGAATAAATATCTGACATAAGTAAGTTAGGCTAACTTGTTAAGCACAGAACTGCCTGGAGTGGCAGTTATCTGTCAATCATCTGAAAGCAGTTGGTTCAAGTGGTGTTAATTACTGTAGCAGGAAGCTAAACCAGCTGGTGACTCATCAGGGGATCTAGAAAAGAGACAGGATTTTCAAACCGTATATCAGTAAGGGGTAGACGAGGAGAGAGGTGACTGCGCTGGAGTGAGTAGTGAATTAGGCTCAGATGGGAATTTGGTGCTTGGAGCAAAGAGGTGTGGTATACCAAGGAATTATTGTAGGTTAGGAACTGGAGCAACTGAGCAGAAATGGACCTGGGTGTAAACCTCAGCTTTGGAGCTGAGTTTGAAAAAAAAAATCGAACAATGACATCTCAGGAAAACCATAAGTTCATTGGTTGGTAAGAAAATACTGTTAGGAAGTGTCTTTAAATAGTTGTAAATTAGAAAAATGTATTATTTTTAAATAAGTAGCTACTTAGATTTGAGTAAGAAACAAGGAATAAGGAGAAGTCAGGGCCATTAACGTAAAGTAATATAAGTAATCCAAGGTAAATAAAGTTAACATAAGGGAGGCAGCTTAGTCTTCTGGAATGCACATCATGTAATATGTGGGAAGTTGTGGACATTACTGGTGACCTAGCCGACCATGTGCAGTAAGTGCTCACGGCTGCAGAAACTTGAGCTCCAGGTTTTGGAGCTCAAGCGATGGCTGGAATCACTGTGGCACATCTGTGCCGCTGAGAGCTATGTGGATGGCACGTTCAGAAAGGATCTGTGATGCTGAGAGCTATGTGGATGGCATGTTCAGAGAGGTGGTCAGACCACAGGTTAGGAGCATGGAGGCAGAAAGGGAATGGGTCACTGCCAGGCAGTCCAAGAGAACAAGGCAGGTAGTTCAGGAGGCCCCTGGGGTCCCGCATGCTAATCAATTTCCATTTTTGAATAAGGTTGAGGGCGTTGGTTCCTCAGGAGTGCAGTCAGAGCCACGTTTGTGGCACCATGAGTGGCTGGTCTATACACGAGGGGAGAAAGAATAAAGGAAGAGCAATAGTTATAAGGGATTCATTAGTTAGGGGAACAGACAGGCGTTTCTGTGGCTGTAGATGTGACCCTCGGGTGGTATGTTGCCTCCCTGGTGCCAGGGCCAAGGACATCACAAGCGGCTGCAGGGCATTCTTCTGGGGGGTGGGTGAACGGCTAGAGGGTGTGGTCCACGTTGGTACCAATGACTTGGGAAGGAAGGGGGATGTGGTCCTACAGACAGAATTTAGGGAGCTAGGAGACAGTGATCAAAAATAGTAATCTCTGGATTGCTCCCAATGCCACGTGCAAGTGAGTACAGAAATAAGAGGATAACACAGATGAATATGTAACTGGAAAGATGGTGTGGGAAGGAGGGCTTTAGATTCCTCGGACACTGGGACTGACTCTGGGGGAGATGGCACCTGTACAAGTCAGATGGGTTGCACCTTAACAAAGCCAGAACTGAGTTCATTTTGGGGCAGTTTGCTAGTGCTGTTGGGAAGGCTTTAAGCTAACTCAGCAAGGGTGCATGAACCAGGAGGATATATTAGAGAGGAATAACAAAGTGCACAAAATATTGAGAGAGACAGATAGCACTAGAATTGAGAATAGTAAGTTTATAGGTAGAGTCAAAGTAAAGGAGAAAGTCATGAAGTCTAAATCAGGGTTATTCAGCATGTATGTGAATGCACAGGGTATAGTAAATAAGATTGGCAAGTTACAGGCTCAGATTGCCTTGCGGAATTATGATGATGTGGCAATAACAGGGACCTAGCTCAAGGAATCGCAGGACAGGGTGTTAAATATTCCTGAATACAAAGTGTTCAGGAAAGGGAAGGAAGAAGAGGAGGAGGCTGGCTGTATTGATTAAGGAGAGCATTGTAGTGCTGGAGAAAAAGAATGTCCCGGGGGTTCAAGGACAGAATCAATTTGGCTAGAGCTGAGGAACAATAAAGGGTGTAATTACATTGCTCAGTGTAGTCTATAGACCGCCTACTAAAGGGAAGGATGTAGTGGAACAAATCTGCAGGGAAATTACAGAGCGGTGCAGACATTATAAAGTAGTTATAATGGGGGACATCAATTACCCAAATATAGACTGGGATAGTGGTAGTGTAAAGGGCAGAGGGGGGCAAGAGTTCCTAGATTTTGTTAAGGAGAATTTTCTACAGCAGCATGTGTCCAGCCCAACAAGGAAGGAGGCGCTGTTAGACCTGATTCTTGTAAATGAAGTGGGCCAAGTAGATTAAGTGTCAATGGGGGATCATTTAGGAGACAGTGATCATTGTAAGGTTTAGGATGATGGTAGAAAAGGACAATGTGCAATCCAGAGTAAGAATAATTAACTAGGGGAGAGCCGACTTCAATGGGTCAAGAACAGAGCGGGGTCAGATAGACTGGAACCAAACGCTGGTGGGAAAAACTAGCTGAACAATGGACTACCTTCAAAGAAGAAATGGTTCAGGCACAGTCAAGGTATATTCCTCAAAAGGGAAAGGTAGGACAAACAAATACTGAGCCCCCTGGATGGAAAAAAGAGATAGAAGTTAAGATAAAGAAAAAAATGTGTGCTCATGACAGATTTCTGGTAGAAAATACAATTGAGAACCAAGAGGAATACAGAAGGTTCAGAAGGGAGGTGAAGAAGCAAATAAGGGAAGTGAAGAGGGATTATGAGAAAAGAGTGGAAGCCAACATAAAGGGAAATCCCAAAGTCTTCTATAGGCACAAAAATAGTAAAAGGGTGGTAAAAGGAGGAGTAGGGCTGATTAGGGACCAAAGAGGAGATTTATACATGGAGGCAGGCAGCATGGCTGAGGTGTTGAGTGAATACTTTGCATCTGCCTTTACCAAGGAAGCTGATGCTACCCAGTCTGTGGTGATGGAGGAGGAAACTCTGGCACTAGAAAGGTTCAAAATTAGTAAGGAGGAGCTATTGGATAAACTGTTGGTACTTAAGGGTGACAAGGCACCGGGTCTGGATGAGATACATCCTAGGATATTTGAAGGAAGTGAGAGTGGAAATTGCAGGGGCATGGCCGTAATCTTTCAGTCTTCCCTAAACTCAGGGGAAGTGCCAGAGGACTGGAGAATTACAAACATTACGCCCTTGTTCAAAAAAAGCTGTAAGGATAAGCCCAGCAATTACAGACCAGTCAGTTTAACTTTGGTGGTGGGGGTGCTTCTAGAATCAGTACTTATTTGGGATAAAACTTATAGTCACATGGAAAAATGTGGGTTGATTGGAAGGACCAGCATGGATTTCTTAAGGGAAAATTGTGTTTAACTAGCTTGCTGGAGTGTTTTGAAGAGGTAACAGAGGGTTGATGAGGGTAATGCTGTTGATGTGATTACATGGTCTTCTAAAAAGGCATTTGATGCAGTGCTACATAACAGACTAGTGAGAAAAATTATAGCTCATGGAATAAAAGGGACAGTATTAAAGTGGATACAAAATGGGCCGAGTAATAGAAAACAGAGTACTGGTTAATGGGTACTTTTTGGGCTGGAGGAAGGTTTGGAGTGGAGTTCCCCAGTGGGTTGATAGTGGAACCCTTGCTTTTCCAGATATATATTAATGATCTAGATCTTGGTGCGCAGGGGACAATTTCAAAGTTTGCGAATGATACAAAACTCAGAAGCATTATAAACTATGAGGAGGACTGTGTAGAATTTCAAAAGAACATAGGCAAGTTGGTGGAGTGGGCAGATAGGTGGCAAATGAAGTTCAAAGCAGAGAAATGTAAGGCAATTCATTTTGGTAGGAAGAACATGGAGAGGCAATATAAAATAAGGGGTGCAACTCTAAAGGGTGCCCAGGAACAGAGGGACCTGGGTGTATATGTGCATAAGTCATTAAAGGTGGCAGGACAGATGGAGCAGTTAATAAAGCATACAGTATCCTAGGCTTTATTAATAGGGGCATAGAGTACAAAAGCAAGGAGGTAATGCTGAACTTGTGTAGGATGCTAGTTAGACCTCAGCTGGAGTATTTTGTACAGTTCTGGGTGCCACACTTTAGGAAGGATGTGACTGCATTGGAGAAAGTGCAGAAGAGGTTTACAAAAATGGTTCCAGGGATGAGAACCTTCAGTTATGAAGATAGATTGGAGAGGTTGGGACTGTTCTCCTTGGAAAGGAGAAGGCTAAGGGGAGATTTGATAGAGATGTTTAATTTCATAAGGGGGCTGGACAGAGTAGATAGGAAGAAAGTGTTCTCACTTGTAAAAGGATTGAGAGCAAGAGGGCATAGCTTTAGTGATTCGCAAAAGAAGCAAACGTGATGTGAGAGAAAAGCTTTTTCACACAGCGAGTGGTTCGGATCTGGAATGCACTGCCTGGAAGTATGGTGCAAGCAGGTTCAATTGAGGCATTCAAGAGGGCATTAGATGATTATTTAAATAGCAACAATGTACAGGGTTACAGGTAAAAGGCAGGAGAATGGCACCGACTCATAATGTTCATTCAAAGAGCCAGTGCAGACATGATGGGTCAAATGGCCTCCTTCTGCACCGTGACAATTCTATGATTCTAAAATTCTGTGATATCCTTGCTCAAGTAAGGTGACCAAAACTGTATACAGTTCTCCAGATGTGTTCTTACCATGCCCTATACAACTGTAGCAAAACATCCCTACTTTTATGTTCCATTCCTGTTGCAGTAACCAACAACATTCGATTTGCCTTCCTAATCAGTTGCTGTACCTGCATTATAACTTTTTGTGATTCATGTAGCAGGATAGCCAGATCCCTCTGTACAGAAGGGTTCTGCAATCCCCCTCCACTTAAATAATATATTGCTGTTTTATTCTTCCTGCCAATATGGACAAGTTCAATTTTTCCCACCTTTTACTCTATCTGCCAAGTTTTTGCCCACTCACTTAACCTATCTTTTACAGAGCCCTATGTCCTCTTCACTACTTACTCTCCTACCTATCAACTTGTTATCAGCAAATTTAACTACTATACATTCCTGTCCCTTCATCCAAGTCATTGATTTGATTATAAATAGTTGAGGCCCCAGCACAGATTCCTGTGGCATCCCATTAGTTACAGCTTGCCAGCCCAAAAAATGACCCACTTATCCCTCCTCTCTGCTTCCTGTTAGCTAACCAATCCTCTATCCATGCTAATATGTCACCCCCTACACCATGAGCTCTTATTTTGCGTAGCGACCTTTGATATGGCACCTTGTCAAATGTTTTCTGGAAATCTAAGTGTAGCACAGCCACAGGTTCCCCTTTATCCATGTTACTTGTTACTTCCTCAAAGAACCCTAATAAATCAGTCAAACATGATTTCCATTTCAGCTGTACATTCCTCCAGGTCTGCTTCACTGTGATCCTATTCTGCTGCAAACTCCTCTGGGTCTGCTTCACAGTGATCATGACCTGCTGTAGGCTCCTCCCGGTCTGCTTCACAGTAATCCTATTCTGCTGCAAACTCCTCCGGGTCTGCTTCACAGTGATCATGACCTGCTGTAGGCTCCTCCCGGTCTGCTTCAGAGTAATCATATTCTGTTGCAAACTCCTCCGGGTCTGCTTCACAGTGATCATGACCTGCTGTAGGCTCCTCCCAGTCTGCTTCACAGTGATTCCAACTTGCTGCAAACTCCTCCTGGTCTGTTTCAGAATGATCCTGACCTGCACATTCCTCCTGGTCGCTTCAAGTGATCCTAACATGTTGCACACCCCTTTGGGTCTGCTTCACAGTGATCCTGACCTGCACATTCCTCTTTGTCTCTGCTAATCAAGGGAATGTCTCCCTCTCAGCCCTCTGACAACTCTGTGTTGCTTTAAGTCTGCTCTGTTGTGTATCCCTTACTCCATGTCTATCTTCCTTTAAGATGTTATTTGAACCTGTCTCTTTGACCAAAAATTTCATCACCCCTTCTAATGTCACTTTCTTTGGCTCAGTGTCAATTTTTGCCTAATTTCATTCCTGTTAAGCACCTAGAGACATTTTACTATGTTAAAGGTGCTGAATAAATGCAAGTTGTTGTTTGTTGTATAGTGATGAACTGCTTAAACAGGATTGTGGCTGCACTCATCTAGAGGACTGTTGACTGTTGCATCTCACTCCTGGCTTGAACCATACAGATGATGGACCGGTTTTGAGCAGTGAGAAGGTAAGGCATCCGCCACAGAATATCCAGAATGTGTCACATTCTTGTAGTTACAATGTCGATTTGTTTTGTCGAGTTCATTTTTTGTCATTGGTGATCTCAAAAATGTTGATGATGGCAGTCTCAATGATAATAATGCCACTGAAGATCAAGGAAAGAAGACTAAGTTAGTTGAATTGAAATCATTAGAGGTCATACTGAAGCTGTATTATAATGACCAGGGTAGAAAGCAGGCAATCACTGATTCAAGATTAGCAAATATGCTAAGAATTATTTCTTTACACAAAGGTGAACAGCAGATGGAATTGTTGGAGATTGAACCCCTTTAAACAAAAAATCTAAATACTATAATGGAAAATATGTAGTGTTAGTATTTTGGAAGGATAAAGTCAGTGTGTCTTCTTTGAAGCTCATCTTATCAGCCTTAGTTTATGCCATAATGTCGGAGTTGAATGTTTATTAAATACTAAATGAACAAAATACACCATTCCTCTGTTTCATATTTAGAGTTTCAAACTGATCAAAACCATTTGGCACTGTTTAGTACAAACCCTCAAGGCTGATTAAAAGTTTACTTAATTTTTTCTTCATGGCCCAGAAGGTGACCCTCACATTCTGCTTGGTGAGTCTAATGCATGTTCCAACTGTTCTCACAGTTAAGTCCAAGCCATTTTTATGCAGGTAATGGATTTTCTATTAGCTATTTCCTGTTATTCTGTGAACCTTTAACTTCCTGTAAGGGCAAAAGCAACATACAGGCACAGGGAGACATCTAGCAAGTATTCAATAAGTTGCTTTGGCATTAAATTGTGACAATCCAGAGCTGAATTATTCTATAGTGTTTGCACAGTGTATATATATAGGTACAATTCCAAATTGGTAAAATATTACTGGAAATTGTTTTTGCTTCTGTTAAGTGTGTATTAAGACAATTGTTATTCAGCCATGTGTAACGTGAATATGCATTCAGTCAGAGTGATTAAGTTGTTATTGCTTTGATAGTTAATTGTATGTGACAATGAATTGATTGCATTTCTCTCCATCACCTTACATTGATACTCATTGAGGGTGGCAAAATATGAAATGTTATCATAATAAATTTGGTATGACATTGAAACTTGCAGCTGGATGCATTAACCAATAAAAACAATATCCATATAATTACTTTTTGGACTTTTCTTCTATCTTATCAAGTCATCAAACATTTACTTAAAGGCTTTTCCAAATGAGGGCAATAATACAAATGTGCTGCACATATGTTGGTAGGAATTACACTGTGCTTATTCTGGTTTTGGCAATGAAAATTTGTCACTAACATTTATTGATTAATTCTGTTTGTCTTTGATTTGATAAAAGAATCTTTGCACCATATTATTTTGCTTTTCCTGCATTATGGACACTAATATGCCATTTACATTCATCCAACACCAACTGACAGTTTCTTAAGCCTTCTTCAGTTACGATCAAGTGATGCTGGTGGAAGACATGTTTGTCCCTGGCATCTCAAATGCAAATATATAGATGTTCCTAAAAGTTGCAGCGATGTTAGATGCTCTAATTATTCCCTGTTACTGATTAACAGGCATTTCTTTTTAACTCCACTTTCCATTTTGAATACCCATTGTGCCCAGAAGGCCACAGAAAAAGAAGAGTAACAGAATATTTTGCAGTAGAACAATATAAAGGAACTTAAATAAAATTTTGAGTGTTTTGTTACAGTAGGAAAAATGAAATCTTTGAAATACTGATGTATGTTAATATTCATATAATGAGCTCAGAGGAAACCCATGCAATGCACATACTAGATCTCTTAAATGGTGAAATGGGGTCCACCACTGAGAACTAATGAGTTTGTCTCTTATTTGCATTGTGAATGATGATTATCAAAGGATAGTTAACCATATGATGATAGCCAGTTTGATGTTACGGCAGAAAATCTAACAGTTGCAATATGCCAGCTTTAAGCAATGGGCTGTCCAGCAATTCTGATTATCTGACTGAACGGTTGGGGGATTGTTGGTCACACAGTGCCCCTCAGAGAGAAGATTACATTGTGTGAATGTCTGATGCTACTCTCTTTTGACTGTGACTTTGAGCCACTACGTCTTTGACATATTCCTTTGATGAAGTAGAAAAAGTCAAGGTCCTTAAAGGAGATTGTAGGTGATCAGAAGGAGAAATGTGGGCAATCAGAAAATATTCCTGAAGCCCAGCAGTCAGTGAAACAGTTCAGCTGGCTATTCCACTCATTACTTTATCTTACTGGGTAGTTAAAATTCCAATTCTTAATTGAAACTTTCTGAACTTGTTCATTTTTTGTTTGTTGGTTCAGTTTTGCAAGGTTCAGAAAAGACATTTGCAGGGTGTTCAGCCCTGGTTTCTCAGGTTTATTGCATGTGATCATACACTAGCAATTTCCCAACTACAAAAACAGTATGTTTACTTGCTAAACATGAGCTTCCTCCCCCTACCACACTTCAGCTTCCAAAAGGACCAGCAGGCCTTAGTGAGCCAGCTGTTCTGAAATGCGTCTGCTCCATTAAACTGGTGCTGTGAGTCTTTAAATCCCTGCACCAATGCAGATGTTCTGCCTCAAACAATGAACTTACTTTAATGGATTCTGACATAAAGTTATCAACTTGAATCTTTAACTCTAGCTGCCTGTCCTCCTGAGTGGTTCCAGCATTTTCTGTTTTTATTTCAGATTCCCAGCATGTGCAATATTTTATCTTTTGCCTCAATAATGCTTATCCACTGCAATAGCGTTTGTCATGGGAGAATTTGGTGTCAATGCTTAAAAAGCCTTCAATGCCGAAAATGTAGCACTACCTGGGGAGGCGATTGTATAGTGGTGTTGTCGCTGGACCAGAGTCCCAGGGTAATGCTGTGAGACCTGGGTTTTAATCCTGCCATGGCAGTTGATAGAATTTGAATTCAATAAAAAAAAAACTGGAATTAAAAGTCTAATGATGACCATGAAACCATTGTCGATTTTTGTAAATACTCATCTGCTTCACTGATGCCCTTTAGGGAAGGAAATCAGCTGTTCTTACTTGGTCTGGCCTACATGTGACTCCAGACCCACAGCAATGTGGTTGACTCTTAAATGCCCTTTGAAAAAGGGCAGTTAAGGATGGGTAATAAATGCTGGCCTAGCCAGCGACGCCCACATCCCATAAACGGATATAGGGAAAAAACCTGATGTACACAATTGCAATGGGTGTACCTTTTGTTTTGTTATTGCATTCTACTCTTGCAGCATTGTCAAGAATTTACCTTTGTGTCTCTTATGCAATTATCCCACGGCAAAAGCTTTGTGGAGGAATGTACTTTGAGATACTTTTTGGAACGCAGAAGAAACAAATTACAGGAACAAGAGAGAACATTGGGCTGTCTCTTCTGGACTTTGAAAAATTTTAGTCAGAGGGACCATTTTCCACTTCTGATCTGCAACAGCAGAGGGATTTCGGGCAAGATCCTGTGTGAGCTTGTCACTTATGAGCCCACCTCTGGGAGCACTGTCCAATTAGGGACGGTACGCGACTTCTAGAGATGGAAGGTGGATACAGTGTGGCTCAGTGTCTGGACAGCCAGCAGCCTTCACAGTGCCATCAGTGAGAATGCTGCTGAGGGATGAGTAGCGCAGCATAATGCATAATGCACCGCATAATGGAGCTGCAATCATCAGTGGGGTGGCTAGCACTGTATCAGTCCCAGCACTACTGGGGATATCAATCTCCAGGAGATCCTTCTGCAATGGCAAACCTATGGCAAGGGAATGCATCATCCTTGCCATTTCTTGCTGGTAAACATTAAAAAGCCTTAAACTCATGCAGCTCTGATCTCCCGCTGTGTAGCCACCTCCTCAGTGATGCTAGGTTCCTGATGTAGTGGGGCCCTGTGCGATAATGGCAAAACTGGCCTTGTGCTGGGAAAATCGCTGAAAATTGATTCCTTAACTATCTTAATTGGCCTAACACAGACGGGCAGTTGCAGACATTGGAGCCAGCTGGTCCTTAGCTAAAGCGGACAGAAGAGGGAACTCATTTGGCAAACCAACCAGACACACATTTTGCTAAATTTGTTTGCCCTCACCCCCAAACCTGTCTCCAAGAACATGGGAAAATTCCCCCCATTAATAGGGAAAACAGAATTGGCTTTTTTAATAACGTGATCATCCCTTTCTCTAATTCATCTAGTTATTGCATTAAGTTTCGCAATAATCTTCGCATATATACAATACAAAGAGAGTTGAGATCATTGTACCTAAATAAACTGTCTGTGTTCATGCCTGCACCTCTGTCTTCATTTATAGCCACTGTTATGTTGGTGACTGTTGAGCTTAGATTCCATTAGAATTGTGTCTGTGAGTTAGCTCCATGTGTTTCCACTATTAAATTTGACTCCCTTATTGTGGCAGCTTATTATTCAAACTGCATTCTAACCTGCTGCTGTTCCATGGCCACATTGCACAGCAGGTCATTGTATTTATATTCCTCATCTGGACTTGGTGCCTTTCCTTGGTTCCAACTGTTACAATCGGTACAAGTCTCAGCACTGTTACTGTGGAGAGTCACTTAGCTTATTCATCCCAGGTCCAGAGCTCCAGGCAGTAAAAATTAGGCATGATTCCAAAGTCAAGTGGTAATTACACAAGGTAACCTTGTATGACAATGATATCCTGCTGTTGGTTTTATTAAACACACTGAAATTGATAGGGAACATTCTAAGTTTAGCTGAAAAATTTGGAATTAATTTGGAATATCACATCAATTGGTCAAAGTGTGATGCTTATTACAAGTTTAGGGTCATTCTTAGTCTCTTGTGTGCAGTCACTTCTATATGCGATCTGAACATCTGCACCAATATTTAACTACATGATAGCATAGCTCAGGGTGTAACAATAAGACCCTCTAGTGATCTGAATTAGATGTTGTAAAGGTTATTTTTTACCTTTTCCACTCGGCAGAAACAGAGAGGACAGGCAGCTATAAATGCCTGTGGGCTTGCTCACCATAGGCTTACTGATCCATCAGGCTCCAATTTTAACCCACTCATCTGAGCAGCTGAGAGGCACAGCTGCCAGAAACCAACGGAGCCCTTTTTTAAATATTCTGATTGGGCTCTCATGGCAACATTTTTACTGGGGCTTGAGAGGGACTGGGAAAGTGGTTGTAGCTTTCCGGTGTGGTTGACCGCATTTTATTTAAGGCTTTCTGAACTTGGGTTTTCTCTTCTTTTCTGTTAGTTCTGATGCAGTTTAATGTCTGATGTGGATCTATTGTGTGTCTGTAATCTGATCCTATGTGGTCTTTTGGATAGAGATGAATGTGTTTCTTGATGGTCTAATAGTGGACATATGCCCAACCTTTGATAATCTGGTGATGTGCCTGCATTAATTTTTGATTGCATTATGTGTGATTGGATGGGATGGGTAAGTTGGGTGGGGTGGGGAGGGGTGCGGTGATGGGGAGCTGTTGTATCATTATTAGTGCTGTAATGGTTAAAAAGGACTCTTTTATTTACAGTGAGATTGCCATTGTCTGTTTGTTGAAATATTCACTATTGTGAATAATTAAACGATTTTGGGAAAATTCTTAATCTAATTCCTGCATTGTGTTTTCCAAAGACTCAGAGTCCCATTAATGCAATCTATATTTTAAAGTTTGCCTTAGCGGATAGGCATATTTATGGATAAGCATCAGCTCCACAGCTAAATAATTACATCTGATCTACAAAGGAGCACATTAATGTTAAAGATGGCTGAATAGTTTGATAGAAGAATGGGATTTCTGAAAAATTGCTTCTGTTTGTTATTGAAGGTAACATCAGTCCTTTAGAAAACCCACATCTAAGTGTTGAAGCCCTGCTTAGCAGGTTGCAGAGCGAACACTTTTCTTGTTTCCAGAATCACTTGAATTGATGGGCTGGGTGATGATAGTCTGCTTCACCCACTGCCACAACAGAGAGATGTGCCTAAGTTACAACTCTACAACTGGAAACTATTGTAAATTGTACATTAATTGTGCTTAATTGTATGCAGGTGGTGGGTATTAACTGGAGATTCACTTGAATATATACACATATATATCTATATCTATATGCGGTTCAAGAAGACAGTTCACCAGCACCTTCTCAAGTGCAACTAGGGATGGGCAATAAATGGTGGCCCAGCCAGCGAAGCCCACATTCCATGAATGAATAAAAACAAAATCTCCAACCAGCGAAGAGTTTTCCCCCGATTTCCATTGACACCAATTTTGATGGGGCTCCTTGATGCCATACTTGGTCAAGTGGGGCCTTGATGTGAAGGGCAGTGACTCTCACCTCAACCTTAAGAGTAATGGCAGCCCAATTCTATAGAAGTCCCTTAAACCCTCTGACACTGGAGGTGATGCTTGAAAAGGTATAAAAGGGAGGGGAATCATAAAATAATTACTGAGTATTTCTTGGATTTGACAATCACTTGGGAATAGTAATGTTATTCTACTGTGGGTGCACCAGTGTAAATTCAAAGGAGCAATGTACAGCCACAATTCACATCCTTATCTGTTAAATGTAACTCAAAGTAATCCCACCTCCATTAGATTACTTGGAATTGGGCATCTCACCGCATTGCTACATATTAAAAAAATATTCTTTGGGTACACATGCACTTCTGCATTCCAAATCCATTTGTGTGTTTAATGCCACTGTTGAAGCAGCTTTTTGGGGAAAAGTTCACAGCAGCAACAGGAGTTCATATTTTATTAATTCCTGGAACTAGTTCTTTTTACTCCATATTTAAATCTTAATTTATTTCATTTTTCTTATGGATTGACTGGGTCAATTGCCAGTTCTAAGTAATTGGCCCATTAGGACCTAAGCAAAGATGAAGTGAAAAAATAAACTATCCAGCTATTGAGTTGCCTCTTGGAAGGTGTACAGACAAAGCCTCCCCTTGGTGATTTTCCCTGACAGCTGTCATGGGGAACTTGATGGATTTTCACTGAGTTGGGATGACTTGGGAGCCCTTCAAAAATGGTGGGCGGGACCCGATTGTGGGATTCCCGACCCTATTCTTGGGGCTTCCAATTTTCAGGAGTGCCTTTTAAGGGTGCTGGTTCTGGTCAAAAACTTGGATTCTGCACTCCTCCATTGTTGGGATAGACATGTCCTAGTCCTCTGCAATTTTCACGGAGTCAGGTAAGCTTTGCAAAGAATCGTGGCTCATGGCACCTCTGAGTTGTCATGAACCATAGTCTGCATGAATGGACCTTTTGAAAGGGAGCCTGCCAGGTTTTCCTATATATGTTATGACCAGACACTTTATTACACCCATGTGCAGGAACAGGAAAATGTGACCTCACGTATCGACTGTAGTAGTTTATTGAGGCTTGCTTCCTTACCTTTCCCCATATGGAATAATGCCCCTCAAGCTATGTAACAGCTTGTGTCTCTCTAACCACGTCTGCATATGGTTGCTTGTGGGCTATGGCTACTGACACACAAATAACAATAGAGGGCACAAAAGGTTGTCCTCATGCCTCACATGCCAAACTATGCCCCCACCCCAAACAATCCCTATGGCTCCTCATGACTCATGCCCAAGCTATGACTCCCAAACAACCCTTATGGCCCTTAGGCTCCCTATGTTAAGCTATGCTCCCCTCCCCTGCCCCCCCAAAAAATACTAAGGCCCCTCATGTTCCCGCATGTCAAACCATGGCACTTCCATGCCCATTCACCCACTATACACTGCACAGAAGTAATGAACTTATAGTGACCATCCTCTTTCAGGTGCCATGCCCTAACAGGGCATTGGCGACCATGGACTTTCATTGGATTGGTCCATGATTATACTTGGCAAAGTACTGCAGTGGTTTGCCATTGCCTTCTGCAGTACGGCTGACCAGGAAACTTTCCTGTCCTAATGCCTGCCATCAGGAATATTGGAAGGATTCACAGGCAGACAATAAACATGTTTGGTGACATTATGAATGTACCTTCTGTGACCATCAAGCAGGGATACTACCACTGTGTCACAAGACCTCCATTAGTGACAGTAGGGTGTGTAAAAATTGCTTTAAAAAAAAATCATTGCAGAGCCAAAGCTTACTGATCTCTTCTGTCAATTGCACAATATTTAATGACACAAGAAAAAGAGGTTTCAAGTAAGAGTAAATCAGCAGATAAGGCTAGACAGTACTAAAATAATAAAAGGACAAAACTAAAGGCTCTATCTAAACGCATGTAGCATTCGAAACAAAAAAGATGAACTGACAGTGCAACTAGAAATAAATAAGTACAATCTGATAATGATTACAAAGACATGGCTACAGGATGACATAGTTTGGGACCTGAATGTTGAAGGATACATGACATTTGGGAAGGACAGTAAGTTAGGAAAAGCTGGAGGTGTGGCTTTTATAATTAACGATGGTATTGGCACATTAGAGAAGGATGACCTAAGTTCAGGAAGCCAGGATGTATAAGCGGTTTGAGTTGAGATGAGGAACGATAAAGGCAAGAAGTCACTTGTCGGAGTGGTGTACAGACCTTCTAATTGTAACTACACCATTGGACAGAGTATAAAAGAAGAGATAATGGGAGGTTGCGGAAAAGTACAGCAATAATCTACATATAGAGGGGAAAAATCAAATGGGCAAAGGTAGCATAGATGAGGGCCAGGATTTTACATCCCATGGGCAGGCGCATGCCTGATCTGTCTGGCTGAGAAATAAAACGAGGTGGCATTGGGCGAGTGTCCCGACGTCATCACACATTTGCGTGATATCTTGCTTGGCGGGTGCGTGCGGCAGTTGGAAGTGCGCCTGCCAAACAGGTTCAAGTAAGAGTAAATCAGCAGATAAGGCTAGACAGTACTAAAATAATAAAAGGACAAAACTTAAAGGCTCTGTATCTAAATGCATGTAACATTCGAAACAAAAAAGATGAACTGATAGTGCAACTAGAAATAAATAAGTACAATCTGATAATGATTACAAAGACATGGTTACAGGATGACATAGTTTGGGACCTGAATGTTGAAGGATACATGACATTTGGGAAGGACAGTAAGTTAGGAAAAGCTGGAGGTATGGCTTTGTTAATTAACGATGGTATTGGCACATTAGAGAAGGATGACCTAAGTTCAGGAAGCCAGGATGTATAAGCGGTTTGAGTTGAGATGAGGAACGCTAAAGGCAAGAAGTCACTTGTCGGAGTGGTGTACAGACCTTCTAATTGTAACTACACCATTGGACAGAGTATAAAAGAAGAGATAATGGGAGGTTGTGGAAAGGTACAGCAATAATCTACATATAGACTGGAAAAATCAGATGGGCAAAGGTAGCATAGATGAGGGCCAGAATTTTACATCCCATGGGCAGGCGCATACCTGATCTGTCTGGCTGAGAAATAAAATGAGGTGGCATTGGGCGAGTGTCCCGATGTCAACGTACACTTGCGTGATATCTTGCTTGGCGGGTGCGTGCGGCAGTTGGAAGTGCGCCTGCCAACAATTAAGCAGGCAATTAAGCCCATCAAGGAGGCAAATTGAAAGCAATTTTTCATGGCCTGTCCATTTTTACGGTTGCCGTCAGGCCAGTTGGTCAGGCGGCCTTTACATTTTTGCTCAAACCTTAATCTAGTGCAGGATGAAATCTCCGTGGGGAAAAAAAATAAAAAGAGATATCTGGGAACTGTTTTTTTTATGAGGAATGCTTTCAAGTGCTTGATTGTGCTGCATGGATATATTTCGTAGCATCTTTGTTGTTTTGTTTATTCCGTGGAGGTCTGCAGCTCCCTAAGGCAGCTACCTGCCTTCAGGAACTCACTGGAAGTGCTCATCAGCACCTGCGGTGACATTGGCGCTCGCCCTCTTCCCACCCCCACTGGCCTTTCTCAGGACACATTTCACACTGGCTGGCCATTAATTGACCAGCCAGCATGAAATCATGGTCGGTGGGGTGGTGGGGGGGGCCTTTTCCTATCCACTCCCGGGCCCTCCGATCATGCGTCACCGGCGAGCAAAAAATTCAGGCCGAGGATTCATAGAATGTTTTTGGGATAGTTTCTTAGAACAGCTTGTTCTGGAGCCAACCAGGGATCAGGCTATATTAGACCTAGTATTGAGTAATGAGGTAGGACTAATTGATGACCTCATAGTGAAGGCACATCTAGGTAGCAGCGATCATAATATGATTGAATCTTACAATCATCTTGAGAGAGAAATTAATGTGTCCAAGACTAGTAATTTAAGGGCAATTGTGAGGGATTGGAAGCAGAGCCCACAGTCTGTGGTTAATTAAAAAAGTTAAAGACAGTAAAGATAAAGCATATAATTATGCAAAGATGAGTGATAGGTTAGAAGATTGGAAAGAATATAAAGAACAGCAAATAATGACATAAAGATTAATAAGGAGGGAAAAATTAGAGGATGAGAGAAAGCTAGCTAGAAATATAAAGGCAGATTGTAAGAATTCCTATAGACATTTAAATAAAAGAGTTAACAAAGTGAACGTTGGCCCTATAGAAATTGCATCTGGGGAATTGATGATGGAAAGTGGGGAGATGGCGGATGAATTAAACAGATATTTTGCTTGGGTCTTCACTATAGAGAACACAATTAACATCCCGGAAATAGCTGTAAATCAGGAAATGGAAGTGAGGGAGGAATTCGTGAAAATTACAATCACCGGGGAAGCTGTATTAAGCAAATTGTTGGGGTTGCGGGCTGACAAATCCCCAGGTCCACATGGACTTCACCCTAAGGTCTTGAAAGAAGTGGCTAGTGAGATAGTTGATGCATTGTTTCTAATTTTCCAAAATTTCCTAGATTCAGGGAAGGTTCCATTAGATTGGAAAATAGCAAATGTAACTCCTGTATTCAAAAGGGGAGGGAGACAGAAAGCAAGAAACTACAGGCCAGTTAGCTTAACATCTGTCATAGGAAAAATGTTAGAAGCTACTATTAAATATGTCATAGCAGGGCACTTAGAAAAACTCAAGGCAATCAGGCAGAGTCAACATGGTTTTGCAAAATGGAAATCATGTTTAACCAATTTATTTGTGTTCATTGAAGAAGCCACATGTGCTGTGGATAAAGGGGAACCAGTAGATGTACTGTACTTAGATTTCCAGAAGGCATTTGATAAAGTGCCACATCAAGGTGGTTGAAGAAAATAAAAGCTCATGGTGTAGGGGGTAACATAATGGCATGGATAGCAGATTAGCTGGCTAACGAAGCAGAGAGTTGGCATAAATGGGTCTTTTTCTGGTTGGCAGGATGTGACAAGTGGTGTGCCACAGGGATCAGTACTGGGTCTCAACTTTTTACAATTGATATAAATGATTTGAGTGAAGGGGCCAAAGGACTGGTTGCTAAATTTGCTGATGACATAAAGATAGGTAGGAAAGTAAATTGTGAAGAGGATGTAAGGAGGCTACAAAGTGACGTAAATTGAGTGGGCAAAGATCTGGCAAATGGAGTATAATGTGGGCAAATATGAAATCGTTCATTTTGGCAGGAAGAATAAAAAAAGCTTATAATCTAAGTGCTGAGAGATTGCAGAGCTTCGAGATTCAGCTGGATCTGGGTGTCCTAGTGCATGAATCACACAAGGTTAGTATGCAGGTACAGCAGATAATTAGGAAAGCTAATAGAATGTTATCATTTGTTGTGAGGGGAATTGATTACAAAAGTAGGGAGGTTATGCTTCAGTTATACAGGACATTGGTGAGACCGCAGCTGGAGTATTGTGTATCATACTTATTTAAAGAATTATGTAAATGCCTTGGAAACAGTTCAGAGTAGGTTTACTAGACTAATACCAGGAATGAGCAAGTTGTCTTATGAGGAAAAGCTGGAGAGGCTAGGCTTGTATCCACTGAAATTGAGAAGAGTAAGAGGCAACTTAATTGAATCCTTTAAGATCCTGAGGGGTCTTGACAGGGTGCATGTGGAGAAGATGTTTCCTCTTCTGGGAGCATCTAGAACTATGGGTCACTGTTTAACAATAAGGGGTCGCTCATTTAAGACAGATGAGAGATTTTCAATCTGAGGGTCATGTGTGTTGGAACTCTCTTCCTCAAAAGGCAGTGGAGGCAGAGTCTTTGAATATTTTTAAGGTAGAGCTAGATAGATTCTTGATTAACAAGTGAGTGACAGGTTATCGGGGTCGGCAGGAATGTGGGGTTGAGGTTACATTCAAATCAGCCATGATCGTATTGAATGGCGGAGCAGGCTTGAGAGGCTGAGTGGCCTGCTTCTAATTTGCATGTTTGTATGTTCTTCCAGTTGATGGTGGCAATACCCAGCATGCATTTGTATGGTGAGGGTGCTGTAGATCTAGCTTCTTTGGAATTTTTGTTTCACCTGTGTCGTTGTGGCTCAGAAATATATGCTGATGCGTGTCTTTTCTCTCTGATGGTCTATGTAGTTGGGAGTCAGCCCCTGACTTCTGCAGGATCAGTGGGAGGCATGTCCTTGGAAGGCTTGTGTGGCTTTCAGGCTTCAGCTTCCCATATAACCAAGGATACTTAATCAAAACCTGAAACAGTAATAAGTTTGAACTCTAGTCCAAATAGTTACTCTTCCAGGCAAAAGTGGCTGAAAATAGCTGCAAAGTGATTTCAACTGTCACCAGATGTCCTTTTAAAATATTAATAGCCAATTATGTAGAAATATTAACATTTCAGCTCTGTAAAGAAAAGCTGTGTGCTAGTTATTAAAATCAGAAATGTTGAAAGATTTAACTTAACTGATGTTGGCAATAATGTTATGGTTCACAGATTGTGAGAATGTTGGACTCAAGCTGGAAAATAATTAGTTATGTGAGGGACTGGGAGTTAAACAAACTAGCAAAGCGGAGTGAGTCTTGGTTGCCTAAGATAGGTGAAGGGGCGTGGGGAGGTTAAATTAGTTAGCCCCCAAAAATGGGCACGGGTTTCACGATGTGTGATTAACCTATGCTGGTTGAGTGGTATGCAGGCAGCACACCAACTCCATGCTGCACACTCATTATAATTTCTGCATGCAACCGGCACTTCCTAGCTGTATGCATTAAGCAGTGGCCCAAAACTGAGCATGGCTAGAGCTACTTAAAGCTAGCCTCTGCCTCTTAAAGGCGGGGAGGACTGTAGCTGCGACAGGGGCTAGGAGTCGTTGTACAGATGAATCTGAAGTAGGAAAGAGTGAAGAATGGATGATAGTAACAGATAGTGGGCAACAAGGATTTTGGATGCTTCACTGTATGTCTTAGTTGAAGAGGTAGATAGGAGAGATGTCCTGTAACCTCTGGGGTTGTGGAGGGGTGGTTGCTAGAGGTCTTTCAGACATCTGTTCAGAAGACAGTGGCAAGTGATAGCAGAGGAAAGCAGTGCCAGGAATATAGCTCCAAGAACATGGATGCTGTGCAGAAAGAAGTTTAATGATCTCACATGAATGCTAAAGATCAGTGAATGCATCTTCAAATGTCATATCCTACCAAATGCATCATTAACCTCAGACACTGCTCAATTCCTTGCACCCCAATCACTCCCTCACCAGCAAACTCTATCAGTTAGAATTCAGCCCTAGCATTCATATGCTTCACCTCACCCTCAGGAGGGTGAGCCATATTTCAAGCCTCAAGCCCACATCCCATAGCTTGCACTCACTGGCAGCTATTTGACCAAGTTGCAGCTATTCAACCATGAAGGAGACAGCACCTAAATAGATTTCATGATGTTCACTCTTGCAGGAGAAAGTGGCTCACATCCAGGGGCAGCAGGAACTAACTGAAGGGGGAGAATTGTGTCTGCATGTCCTAAGCCCCATGGAGGAGCTGGTGCTGGCCATTCTGGGTCAGACCATAATTGAGGCCACAGTCAATGCTGATGCTGATACTGTTGAAGGAGAGTGCGAGAGCAGGATCCAGGGATAGATAATCAGCAGCACGTAGAACCTAACATCACAGGAGAAGCAAAAGGTCATTGGTTGGTGAGAAACAGCTATTAGGGAGTGTCATCAAGTAGCTGAGAATTAGAAAAACACATTCTTTTTAAAAGAAGGGGCTACTTGCGTATAAGTAAGAAACACAAGCAATAGCAAAATAAAGTTGTCGAGGCCAGGTAGAATAAAGTTGCATCGGTAACCAAAGTAAAATGAAGTTAACGCAAGGGAAATAGATTGAAGCCATGCAAGGACAGCTTGATTGGGTGGAATGCGTGTCCTGTAATATATAGGAAGTTGTGGACGCTACCAGTGTCCTAGACGGCTACATGTGCAGGAAGTGTCACCAGCTGCAGAACCTTGAGCTCCGGATTTTGGAGTTTGAGCTGGAGTCACTCTGGCGTTTCTGCAAGGATGGGAGCTCTGTGGATAGCACATTTGGAGAGGCGGTCACACCGCGACTTAGGAGCCTGGAGGCAGAAAATGAATGGGTGGCTGCCAGGTAGCCTAATAAAATTAGGCATGTAGTGCAGGTGCTTCCCTGGGGCCTCCCTCACCAATTCGTTTTCTGCTTTGGATACTGGTGAAGGCGTTGGTTTCTCGGAAAGGTGAAATCAGAGCCCAGTTTGTGGCACCACAGGTGGCTCTGCTGTACAAGAGGGGAGAGGGAAGAGGGAAAGTAATAGGGGATTCATTAGTTATGGGAACAGACAGGCATTTCTGTGGCCATAGATGTGACTCCAGGATGGTATGTTGCTTCCCTGCTGCCAGGGCCAAGGATGTCATGGAACGACTGCAAGACATTCTTCTGGGTGAGGGTGGTCAGTCAGAGATCGTGGTCCACGTTGGTACCAATGACTTAGGTAGGAAAGGGGATGAAGTCCTGAAAGCTGACTTAGGGAGCTAGGAAGGAGATTGAAAAGCAGGATACTTAAAGCAATAATCTTAGGATTACTCCCAGTCCCACCTGCAAGCGAGTATAGAAATAGGAGAATTGAACGAATAAACACATGGCTGAGAAGCTGGTGTAGGAGGGAGGGCATCAGATTTCTGAGGCATTGGGACCGGTTCTGCGGAAGGTGGGACCTGTACAAGATGAACGGTCTATACCTGAACAGGACTGGGACGATTATCCTCACAGGGAGGTTCACTGGTGCTATTTTAAGGGATGGGTTTAATCTAGATTGGCAGGGGGATGGGAACCTGATGGAAAATTCAAAGCAGGGAACGGGAGATAGAGAATTAGGAATGACTCTGAAAGACAGAATCAGCACAAATTGAAAAGTGTACAGCACAGGAATTTGGCAGTGTTAAAATGTATATGTATAAAAGCAAGGATCATAACAAATAAAGCTGATGAGCTGAGGGCACAGATAGACACACGGCAGCATGATATCATCGTTATAATGGAAACTTGGCTTAAGGAGGGGCAAAAATGGCAACTCAACATCCCTGGATATAGTGTTTTCAGGCAGGACACAAAGGGGGATAAAAAAGGTGTAATTAAAGAATCAATTACCACACAGCTTTGAGGAGGGATGAGATACCAACTGAAGCATCAAATGAGTCCATATGGGTTGAGCTCAGAAATAAAAAAAGGGCAGCCACACTGCTAGGAATGTACTATAGACCCCCAAGTAATGGAAGGGAGTTAGAAGAGCAAACATGAGGACAAGTTTCTGAGTGCAATAGCAATGGGGCAGTAATCATTGGGGACTTCATCTACCCTGATATCAGCTGGGATACGAACAATGTGAAGGGCACAGATTGCACAAAATTCTTGAACTGCATTCAAGGGCAGAATTTTGCCCTTGTCTGGCAGGCTCGGCTGGGGTGGGTTGGTGCTGTTGGGAAGCCGACCACTGACGGCTGCCTGCGATCAGGGCTGGACCATGGTTTCACGCTGGGCAGGCCAGTTAAGGCGCGCCCAGTGTGAAACACAAGCGGCAGCGCTCAATGCTGCCTGTGCGGGTGGGGGAGGAGGGTGAGTGGAGAATTCCGCGCATGGAAATCTCCCTGAGGCACAGAGCTGCCTCAGGGGGATGAAGATTTTTATTAATTAGAAATAAAGATTTTAAAAATGTTATAAAGCATGTCCCCTCATGAGACTCTGGCACATGAGTAGGGACATGTTATAAATTAAGTTTAAAAAAAAAATTGTTATTTTTATTTGATGTTGGAAACTCACCCTGCCTGTGGATGAGGTTTCCAAAAAAGTGCAAAGGCTGCTTGGTCTTTGGGGGAAGACAAATGTTACAAAGCTGAGAGGTGAGCTGGCAAGAGTGGACTGGATAGAGCTAATAGAAGGAAAAGCTGTGTCAAATCAGTGGGAGGCATTCAAAGGCGAGTTTCTATGAGCACAGTGTAGACATGTTCCCATAAAGAAAAAGGGTGGTACTGCTAAATCTAGAGCCCCCGGTTATCCAGAAGCATACAGGTCAAGATAAAGCAGTAAAAGAAAGCTATGACAGTCACAAAAGACTTAATACTGTAGAAAGCCTAGGTGAGTATAGAGAGTACAGAGTGAAGTAAAAATGGAAATTAGGAAAAGCAAAGAGACAATAAGAAAATATATTGGCAGGCAAAATCAAAGAAAATCTTAAGATGTTTTACCAGTACATTAAGAGAATAACTAAGGAATAGGTAGGGCCTATCAGAGGTGTACATGGTAACGTGTGGGTTGATGCAGCAGATGTGGGCAGGGTTCTCGATGAGTACTTTGTCTCTGTCTTCACTAAGGAGAGGGATGATGCAGGCATTCTAGTTAAAGAGGAGGAGTGTGAAATATTAGATACAATTAGCATAGTGAGAGAGGAAGTACTGGAGGGACTGGCATCTTTGAAGATGGATAAATTGCCAGGGCCAGATGGATTGTATCCCAGGCTGTTGAAGGAATCCAGGGAGGAATAACAGATGCTCTAATCCTCAATAGACATAGGCAAGGTCCTGGAGGATTAGAGGCCTGCGAACATTGTACCATTATTTAAAAAGGCTGTGAGGAATAGGCCAGGATATTATAGGCCAGTCAGCCTGACTTTGGTGGTGGGCAAATTATTGGAAACAATTCTGAGAGACAGGATAAACTGTCACTTAGAAAGGCAAGGATTGATCAAGGACAGTCAGCATGGTTTTTTAGGGGAAGGTAGTGTCTTATTAACGTAATCAAATTTTTTGAGTAAGTAACAAGGAGGATTGATGAGGGTAGTGTAGTGGATGTTGTCTACATGGATTTCAGTAAGGCATTTGACAAGGTCCCACATGGCAGACTGGTCAGAAAAGTGAGGTCTCATGGGATACAGGGGAAGGTGGTAGGTTGGATCCAAAATTAGCTCAGTGACAGGAAACAAATGGTAATGGTGAATGGATGTTTTTGTGAATGGAAAACGACTTTCAGTGGTGTCCCACAGTGCTCTGTGTTGGCACCCTTGCCATTTTTTGTAAATATTAATGATTTAGACTTAACTGTGGGAGGTACAATTGAGAAATTTGCCGATGACACAAAAATTGACTGTGTCGTTGACAGTGAAGAGGATAGCTGTTGACTCCAGAATTATATCAATGGTTTGGTTGAGTGGATGGAGAGTGGCAAATGGAATTCAATCCTGAAAAGTGTGAGGTAATGAATTTAAGGAGGCTAAACAAAGCAAGGAAACACTCGTTAAACGGGAAGTTATTGAGAGGGGTTGAGGAAGTGAGAGACCTAGGAATGCATGCTCACAGGTCCTTGAAGGTGGCAGGACTGGTGGACTAGCTTGTCAAGAAAGTATATGAAGTGCTTTCCTTTATTGGGCGAGTATTTGAATACAAAAGAAGGGATGTAATGATGGAACTGTATAAAACACTGGTTAGGAATTTTGTGACAGCTCTGGTCACCACATTACAGGAAGGACATAATTGCTCTGGAGACAGTGCAGAGGAGATTTACAAGAATGTTGCCAGGGCTTGAAGATTGCAGCTAAGAGAAGAGGTTGGATAGGGTAGCATAAAGGCAAAATACTGTAGATGCTAGAAATCTGAAACAAAAACAAAAGGTGTTGGAAAAACTCAGCAGGGCTGACAGCATCTGTGGAGAGAAAGACAGGGTAAACGTTTCGAGTCCACATGACTCTTCTTCAAAACTAAAGAGAAGTAAAAATATGGTAAAATATATACTATTTAAGGGGGGGGGGGGTGGTGGGACAGGTGAAGCTGAATAGAAGGCCAGTGATAGGTGGAGGCAAAGGAGAGATTGCAAAAGCTGCCATAAACAAAAGGTCAAAGGGGTGTTGATGGTGGTGATACTGGTTAAAGGAGGTGCTAATGGTGACATTAAGAGTAGAAAGCAAGATGAGCAAGTGACAGATTGCCCTCGTGGGGGTGGGGTGGGGGGAGGGGACAGTGTGGGAGATAAGATCAAAATAGGCTAAAAGGTGGGGACAAAACAATGAATGGAAATAAATTTTTAAAATAAAATAAAAATATGGGGGAAAATATATACATATGAAAATTTAAAAATAAATATTTGTAAAAAAGGGATCAAAAAGGGGAGGGGATGGAGGAGAGAGTTCATGATCTGAAGTTGTTGAATTCAATGTTAAGTCTGGAAGGCTGTAAAGTGCCTAATCGGAAGATGAGGTGCTGTTTCTCCATTTTTCGTTGAGCTTCACTGGAACATTGCAGCAGGCCAAGGATGGACATGTGGGCATGAGAGCAGGATGGTGTGCTGAAATGACAAGCAACAGGAAGGTCTGGGTCATGCTTGCGGACAGACCAAAGGTGTTCCGCAAAGCGGTCACCCAGTCTGCATTTGGTCTCTCCAATGTAGAGGAGGCCGCATTAGGAGCAGCGAATGCAGTAGACCAAATTGAGGGAAGTGCAAGTGAAGCGCTGCTTCACCTGAAAGGAATGTTTGGGCCCTTGGACAGTGAGGATGGGGGAACTAAAAGGGCAGGTGTTGCACCTTCTATGATTGCATGGGAAGGTGCCAGGGAAGGGGATGAGGTGTTGGGAGTGACGGAGGAGTGGACCAGGGTGTCCTGGAGGGAATGGTCCCAATGGGATGCTGACGAGGTGGGGGGAGGGGGTGAAGGGAAGATTTGTTTGGTCGTGGCATCATGCTGGAATGGCGGAGGGTGATCCTTTGAATGTGGAGGGTGGTGGGGTGATAAGTGAGGACAAGGGGGACACTATCATGGTTCTGGGAGGGAGAGGAAGGTGTGAGGGCAGAGGTGCGGCAAATGGGTCAGACATCGTTGAGAGCTCTATCAACCACAGTGGGTGGGAAACCTCGGTTAAGGAAGAAGGAAGACATGTCAGAAGGACCGTTTTGGAAAGTGGCATCATCGGAACAAATGCAGCGGAAGCGAAGGAACTGAGAGAATGGGATGGAGTCCTAACAGAAAGCAGGGTGTGAGGAGCTGGTGCCGAGGTAGCTGTGGAAGTCGGTAAGCTTGTGATGAATATTGGTGGACGGTCAATCACCAGAAACTGAGACAGGGAGGTCAAAGAAGGGAAGTGTCAGAGATGAACCATGTGTAAGTGATGGAGGGGTGAAAATTGGAAGCAAAATTAATAAATTTTTCCAGGTCCAGATGAGAGCATGAAGTGGCACCTAAACAGTCATCAATGTACCAGAGAAAGAGTTGTGGGAGGAGGCCTGCGTAGGACTAGATCAAAGAATTTTCCACATACCCCATAAAGAGACAGACATAACTGGGGCCCATGCGGGTACCCATAGCCACACCTTTTATTTGGAGGAAGTAAGATGAGTTTAAGGAGAAATTGTTCATTGAGAGAACAAGTTCTGCCAGATGGAGAAGACTGGTGGTGGATGGGGATTGTTCGGGCTTCTGTTCAAGGAAGAAGCGGAGAGCCCTCAGACCATCTTGGTAGGGGATGGAGGTGTAGAGGGATTGGATATCCATGGTGAAGAGGAGATGGTTGGGTCCAGGAAACTGGAAATTGTTGAGGTGATGCAGGGCATCAGAGGAATTGCTGATGTAGGTGGGAAGAGACTGGACAAAGGAAGAGAGAACGGAGTCAAGATAGGAAGAAATTAGTTCCATGGGGCAGGAACAGGCTGACACGGTCAGTCTACCGGGAAAGTCCTGTTTGTGGATTTTGGGGAGGAGGTAGAAGTGAGCTGTCCAAGTTTGGGAGAATGAGTTTGGAAGCTGTGGAGGGAAAAGGTCAATGACAGTTCTGGAAACAGTGGCTTGATGTTTGGTGGTGGGGTCATGGTCCAGGGGGAGAGGTAGGAGGAAGCATCTGCGAGTTGGCGCTCAACCTCTGCGAGGTAGATGTCAGTACGTCAGACAACAACAGCACTATTCTTGTCAGCAGGTTTGATAACAAAGTCAGGGTTGGACCTGAGAGAGCAATTTCAGAAGGAGACAAGTTAGTGGGTAAGAGGAGCAGTGAAATTGAGATGGCTGATGTCATGCCGACAGTTATCAATGAAATAGATAGATAGGCTAACATTGTTTTCCTTAAAACAGAGGATGCTAAGGGATGACCTAATTGAGATGTACAAAATTAAGAGGGGGCTAGACAGGAAAGGCTTATTTCCCTTAGCTGAACCATTATTGAAAACAATTCTGACAGGATAAGCTGTCACTTAGAAAGGCAAGGATTGATCAGGGATAGTCAGCATGGGTTTTTTAGGGGAAGATCGTATCTTACTAAGGTAATAGAAATATTTGAGGAAGTAACAAGGAGGATTGATGAGAGCAGTGCAGTGGATGTTGTCTACATGGATTTCAGGAAGGCATTTGACAAGGTCCCACAGTTTGATTGAGTGGACGGAGAAGTGGCAAATGGAATTCAGTCCGGAAAAGTGTGAGGTGATGCATTTGGGGAGGGCAAACAAAGCAAGGGATTGCTTAATAAATGGGAAGTTATTGAGAGGGGTCAAGGAAGTGAGAGACCTTGGAGTGCATGTCCACAGGTCCTTGAAGGTGGCAGGACAGGTGGGCAAGGTGGTCAAGAAAGCATATGGAATGCTTTCCTTTATTAGGTGAGTTATTGAATACAAAAGTCAAAAGGTAATGATGGAATTGTATAAAACACTGGTTAGGCCACAACTGGAATTTTGTGTACAGTTCTGGTCACCACATTATAGTCAGGACATAATTGCTCTGGAAGGAATGCAAAGGAGATTTACAAGAATGTTGCCAGGGCTTGATAATGGCAGCTATGAGGAGAGATTGGATAGGCTAGCATTGTTTTCCTTAGAACAGAGGAGGCTAAGGGGTGACCTAATTGAGGTGTACAAAATTATGACGAGCATAGATAGGTTAGACAAGAAAGACTTGTTTCCATTAGCTGAGGGGTCAATTATCAGGGGCATAGATTTAGTGATTGGTAGAAGGATTAGAGGGGACATGAGGAAAAACCTTTTCATCCAGAGGGTGGTGGGCATCTGGAATTCACTGCCTAAGTTGGTGGTTGAGGCTAAAATGCTCAACTCATATATAAGGCACCTGGATCTGCATCTGAAGTGCTACAACCTGCAAGGCTACGGACCAGGCGCTAGAAGGTGGAATTATAATGAGTGGCTAGAAAGTCTTTTCTCTTTTTGGCTAATGCAGACACGATGGCTTGAATGGCCTCTTTCTGCACCATACCTTCATAGAACCATAGAAAAGTTATTTCCATACCCAATCCTCCTTCATCAACCCCACTTCTCTCATTTCCCACAATCTCCTCTGACTGAGTAGTTGTTGATAATTTAAGCATGGCTTCTTATTTTCTCCTCTCCCCTCACCAGAACACCACCCAGGAACGGCAAGCAGCCCAGGTGGCGATGAAGACACTTCCTCTTCACACTCTCAGCTACCAGCTCAGATATTTCCACTGTGTATATCTTAGAGGATGGCACCGAGGTAGGACTTGCACATGATGAAATGCCAGACATGTGTGGCCAAGGCAGGGGTCAGAGTTGTATAGTTGCCAACTCACTGGGGGTGAGATCACACATGGGTAGTGTGCAGTGGACTGAGATGAGGACTATGATGAGGCAGGTAAAAAAGAACGCTGATGGGCGTATATGACAAAATGTTTGCTGCATTAGGAAGCCTGGCTGAAAGCCTGCAATCAATGAGGGGCATATGGAGTATGCTTGGAGCTCAGTTTTTCCGGCATGGAAGTTGTGGCCAACTGCATGAGCATGTTTATGGATTCAGCCACGCCACAACATTTGATAGCTGATGTCTTGGTTTTCATTGCAGTATGAGCAGCATCCGCCCACTGTCTGAATGCTGCAGTGAAAGCTCAAACTGCTGCCTGAATGGTTCTGTATACCAGTAAGCAAACGGGCTTCCAGACCATCACAGCACTTCTGCAATCTGTTCTCAAATCAAACTGCCCCCTCAGATCCTCTGCAGCCAAAGCCGCAACATTCAATTCCTTCTAGCACTTTTGATAGTGCTACTAGAGTAGATTTGGCTACAAAATGATGTCTGTGACATGCGTGCACACTTTTGATGTGAACTGTGCTGGATGCCATTTTTGATAAGGGCATTAGTTTGGGTACAGAGAACTTTCACTGGAAGTATGCAGAGTAGGTAGATAATGACATCAAGCTGCATGCCACTGTGAGATGTACTTGAACCAAAACAGTTCCTAGTTCCTTAACATGCTTTTGTGTATGACCATAGGCAGCATGTCATGTAGGTCAACACCTGGTAGCCTGGAAGAAGTCATGATGCCCCCATTCTGCAACAGTCTGCTGCGCCATCTCTTTTTTGATTAACTTACAGGATGTGGGTATCGCTGGCTAGTTCAGCATTTAATACCCATTCCTAATTGCTCTTGAGAAGGTGGTGGTGAGCTGCCTTCTTGAACCGCTGCTGTCCCTGTGGTGTAGGTACACCCACAGTGCTATTAGGGAGGGAGTTCCAGGATTTTGACCCAGTAACAGTGAAGGAACGGCAATATATTTCCAAGTCAGAATGGTGAGTGACTTGGAGGGGAACTTCCAGGTGGTGGCGTTCCCATGTATCTGCCACCCTTGTCCTTCTAGATGGTTGTGGTTGTGGGTTTGGAAGGTGCTGCCTAAGGAGCCTTGGCGAGTTTCTACAGTGCATCATGTGGGTGGTACACAATGCTGCCCCTGTGCGTTGATGGTGGAGGGAGTGAATGTTTGTGTATGGGATGCCATCCAAATGAGCTTCTTTGCCCTGGATGCTGTCAAGTTTCTTAAGTGTTGTGAGAGCTGCACTCACCCAGGCATGTGGAGGGTATTCCATCACACACCTGATCTGTGCCTTATAGATGGTGGACAGGTGTTGGAGAGTCAAGGAGTGAGTTACTTGCCGCAGCATTCCTAGCCTCTGACCTGCTGTTGTAGCTACAGTATTTGTGACTAATCCAACTCATTTTCTGGTCAATAGTAACCCCAGGATGTTTGATAGTGGGGGATTCAGCGATGGTAATGCCATTGAACATCAAAGGGTGATGGTTGGATTCTCCATTGTTGGTGATTGTCACTGCCTGGAAATTGTGTGGTACAATTGTTACTTGCTACTTGTCAGCCTTAGCCTGGATATTGTCCAGGTCTTGCTGCATTTGGACATGGACTGCTTCAGTGTCTGGTGAGTTGCGAATGGTGTTGAACATTGTGCAATCATAAGTGAACATCCCCACTTCTGACCTTATGATGGCAGGAAGGTGAAGCAGCTGAAGATAGTTGGGCCTAGGACACTTCCCTGAGGAACTCTTGCGTTGATGTCCTGGAACTGAGATGATTGATCTCCAACAACTGCAACCATCTTCCTTTGTGCTAGGTATGAGTCCAACCATTGGAGAGTTTTCCCCCTGATTCCCATTGAGTCCAGTTTTGCTGGGACTCCTTGATGTTATACTTGGTCAAATGCTGTCTTGATGCCAAGGCAGGCAGTCTCACCTCACCAAAGAGTTCAGCTGTTTTCTCCATGTTTGAACCAAAGCTGTAATGAGGTCAGAACCTGAGTGAACCTGGCGGAACCCAAACTGGGCATCAGTGAGAACGTTATTGCTAAGCAAGTGCTGCTTGATAGCACTATTGGTGACCTCTCCCATCACTGATGGTCGAGAGTAGACTGATGGGGCAGTAATTAGCCTGGTTGGATTTGTCCTGCTTTTTGTGTGCAGGACATACCTGGGTAATTTTCCATATAGCCGGGTAGATGCCAGTGTTGTATCTGTACTGGAACAGCTTGACTAGGGGCGCGGCAAGTTCTGGAGCACAAGCCTTCAGTACCATTACCAGAATGTTGTCAGGGCCCATAGCCTTCAGCCATTTCTTGATATCACGTGGATTGAATCGAATTGGCTGAGGACTGGCATCTGTGATGCTGGGGACCTCCGGAAGAGGCTGAGAATGGATCCACTCAGCACTTCTGGCTGAAGATTGTTGCAAATGCTTCAGTCTCATCTTTTTCACTGATGTGCTGGGCTCCCCCATCAGTGAGGATGGGGATATTTGTGGAGCATCCTTCTTTAGTGAGTTATTTAATTGTCCATCACCATTCACAACTGGATGTGGCAGGACTGCAGAGCTTCGGCCTGATCTATTGGTTGTGGAATGTTGAGGTCTATCACTTGTTTCTTATGCTGTTTAGCATGCAAGTAGTCCTTTATTGTAGCTTCATCACGTTGACACTTCATTTTTAGGTATGCCTGGTCCTGTTCGTGGCATGCCGTCCTGCACTCTTCATTGAACCAGAGTTGATCCCCTAGCTTGGTGGTAATGGTAGAGTGGAGGACATGCTGGGCCCTGAAGTTGCAGATTGTGGTTTTATACAATTCTCCTGCTGCTCATGGCCCACACAGCCCCATAGATGCTCAGTCTTAAGTGGCTTGATCTGTTCAAAATCTATCCCATTTAGTACATTGGTAATGACACACAGCACAATAGAGGATATCCCCAGTGTGAAGACAGGACTTTGTTTCAACAAGGACTGTGCAGTGGTCATTCCTATCAATAGTGTCATGGACAGATGGCTCTGCGGCAGGTAGGTTGGTGAGGATGAGGCTTTTTAAAAAATTCATTCATGGGATGTGGGCTTCGCTGGCTGGGCCAGCACTTATTGCCCATCCCTAGTTGCTCATGAGAAGGTGGTGGTGAGCTGCCTTTTTGAACCGCTGCTGTCCGTGTGGTGTAGATACACCTACAGTGCTGTTAGGAAGGGAGTTCCAGGATCTTGACCCAGCGACAGTGAAGGAACGGTAATATATTTCCAAGTCAGGATGGTGGGTGGCTTGGAGGGAATCTTCCAGGTGGTGGTGTTCCAATCTATCTGCTGCCCTTGTCCTTCTAGATGGTAGCGGTCATGGGTTTGGAAACTGCTGTCTAAGGAGCCTTGGTGAATTCCTGCAGTGCATTTTGTAGATGGTACACACTGCTGCTACTGTGTGTCAGTGGTGGATGGAGTGAATGTTTATGATATGGTGCCAATCAAGCGGCCTGCTTTGTCCTGGACGGTATACAGCTTCTTTTGCGTTGTAGGAGTTGCACTAATCCAGGCAAGTGGGGAGTAATCCATCACACTCCTGACTTGTGTCTTGTAGATGGTGGACAGGCTTTGGGGAGTCAGGAGGCGAGTAACTTGTCGCATGATTCTCAGCCTCTAACCTGCTGTTGTAGCCACAGCATTTATATGGCTATTTTCTGGTCAATGGTAACCCCCCCCAGGACGTTGATAGTGGAAGATTCAGTGATGGTAATGCCATTGAACATCAAGGGACGATGGTTGGATTCTCTCTTGTTGGAGATGGTCATTGCCTGACACTTGTGTGGCGCGAATGTTACTTGCTATTTGTCAGCCCAAGCCTGGATATTGTCCAGGTCTTGCTGCATTTGGACATGCTCTGCTTCAATATCTGGTGAGTCATGAATGGTGTTGAACATTGTGCAATCATCAGCGAACAGTCCCACTTCTGACCTCATGATGGAAGGAAGGTCATTGCTGAACTCCTGCAGTGATGTCCTGGAGCTGATGACTGACCTCCAATAACCACAACCATCTTCCTTTGTACTAGGTATGACCCAAGCAACGGAGAACTTTCCCCCTAATTCCCATTGACTCTAGTTTTGCTGGGGCTCCTTGATGCTACAGTTGATTAAATGCTGCCTTGATGTCAAGGGCAGTCACTCTCACCTCACCTCGGGAGTTCAGCTCTTTCTCCATGTTTGAACCAAGGCTGTAACAAGGTCAGGAGCTGAGTGGCCCTGACGGAACCCAAATTGGGCATCAGTGAGCAGGTTATTGCTAAGCACGTGCTGCTTGATAGCACTGTTGATGACCCCTTCCATTACTTTACTGATGATCGAGGGTAGACTGATGGGGTGGTAATTGGCTGGGTTGGATTTGTCCTGATTTCTATGTACAGGGCATACCTGGGCAATATTCCACATAGCCGGGTAGATGCCAATGTTGTATCTGTACTGGAATAGCTTGGCTAGGGGCACAGCAAGTTCTGGGGCACAAGTCTTCAGTACTATTGCTGGAATGTTGTCATGGCCCATAGCATTTGCAGTATCCAGTGCTTCAGCCGTTTCTTGATATCACGTGGAGTGAATCGAATTGGCTGAAGAATATCTGTGATGTTGGGGTCCTCTGGAGGAGGCCAAGATAGATCATCCACTTGGCACTTCTGGCTGAAGATTGTTGTAACTGCTTCAGCCTTGTCTTTTGCACTGCTGTGCTAGGCTTTTCCATCATTGAGAATGGGGATATTTGTGGAGCAATCTCCTCCAGTGAGTTGTTTAATTGTCCATCACTATTCACAACTGGGTATGGCAGGACTGCAGAGCTTAGATCTGATCTGTTGGTTGTGGCATCGTTTAGCTCTGTCTATTACTTGCTTCTTATGCTGTTTGGCATACAAGTAGTCTTATAGCTTCACCAGGTTGACACCTCATTTTTAGGTATGCCTGGTGCTGCTCCTGGCATGTCCTCCTGCACTCTTCATTGAACCAGGGTTGATCTCCTGGCTTGATGGTAATGGTAGAGTAGGGGATATGCTGGGCCATGAGGTTACAGGTTGTGTTTGAGTACAATTCTGCTGCTGCTGATGGCCCACAGTGCCTCATGGATGCCCAGTCTTGAGTTGCTAGATCTGTTCAAAATTTATCCCATTTAGCATGGTGGTAGTGCTGCACAACACGATGGAGGGTATCCTCAATGTGAAGGTGGGACTTTGTCTCCACAATGACAATGTGGTAGTCACTCCTACTGATACTGTCATGGACAGATGCATCTGCAACAGGCAGGTTAGTGAGGATGAGGTCAAGTATGCTTTTCCCTCTTGTTTGTTCCCTCACCACATGCCGCAGACCCAGTCTAGCAGCTATGTTTTTTAGGACTCGGCCAGCTCGGTCAGTAGTGGTGCTACCGAGCCACTCTTGGTGATGGACATTGGAGTCCCCCATCCAGAGTACATTTTGCACCCTTGCCACCCTCAGTGCTTCCTCCAAGTGGTGTTCAACATGGAGGAGCACTGATTCATCAGCTGACGGAGGCCGGTACATGGTAATCAGTAGCAGGTTTACTTGCCCATGTTTGAGCTGATGCCATGAGACTTCATGGGGTCCAGAGCCGATGTTGAGGACTCCCAGGGCAACTCCCTCCTGACTGTATACCTCTGCCGCCCCCTCTGCTGGGTCTGTCCTGCCGGTGGGACAGGTGTCTGGGTGTCTGATGTCTGGGACGTTTTCTATAAGGTAAGATTCCATGAGTATGACTGTGTCAGGCTGTTGCTTGATTAGTCTGTGAGACTGCTCTCCCACCCCAGATGTTAGCAAGGAGGACTTTGTAGGGTCAACAGGGGGGGGCTGCAATTGCCATTGCTGTTTCCGATGCCTAGGTCGATACCAGGTGGCCCGTCCGGTTTCATTCCTTTTTATTGACTTTTTAGCAGTTTGATACAACTGAATGGCTTGCTTGGCCATTTCAAAGGGCATTTAAGAGTCAACCACATCATTGCATTTGAACCACCATTACAAATCAGACAGTGCCTATTAGGATTCAGTGCTATTCTTTCATGACATGGGCCATGATGCTCGTGTTCAACCCACACACCTCTGGGTAGGATGTATGCAATGTAAGACATCATGAGAGCACAGCCATTGCCACCAGTGACCAGTTGAATAACAGTAGGAGGAGAAGGGGAGGTGGAAGAGAAAAGGAAGAAGCCACAGTACTTTTCTGTCTGAGCTGTCTGTGAACAATTTATCTGACTAAGATAACAGTGAACATAACCCTACTTCCCCATTCACCAACCGTCCCATAACTTATACAAAAGCAAAATACTGGGTATGCTGGAGACCCGAAATAAAAACAGAAAGTGCTGGAAAAACTCAGCAGGTGTGGCAGTATCTGTGGGGAGAGAAACAGAGTTAACATTTTGAGTCCAATATGAATCTTTTCTGAACAGCCAAGGCACCATGCATTTTTGCTGATTTTCCTCCCTCGCCCCTCAACAGTACTCATTGATGATATGGAGACAATGCTTAGTACATGTAAGCACACAAATGTGATTGAGAACATTGTAAGATGCATGGCTCATGGCCCTTCTCCTTTTACATTTGTTTTGCCAGAATGTCAGAGGAGACACTGGTGAAGGAGTTGGGCCAGCAGCACCAAGTTTCAGAGAAGACAAATTCTTTTCCCTGCTGGCCAACGTAACCCTCCCGCCACAATAAGGGAGGCATGGGTGGAAATACCTGCTGGGGAAAGCACAATGGTTGAACACAGAAGATCCTGGATTCAGTGCCAGAAAAGGTTCCACAACCTGCCGCGTTCTGGCAAGGTGAGTTGTTTAGCACACCTACACAGAGGTCGAAGAAGGGTCACATCTGCATGCTGCAGCTAAGGTGCGAGACCTGTCACATGCTTCCACTACAGCATTGAGGGTTGTATGTCCGAGCTGCTCACGTGGGTGTGTACAGTACAGATGTGAATGAGCATTGTGATGCACAGACACATTAAAGATAATTCTCCTTGAAAGCACTATATATCAGCTAACATGAAATCATGTTGACTTTGCAGTTTATTGGGGCCCAAAATGCCAAGGAGATGGCCTGGACTGGGAGTGGCTCAGCGAGGCTGCAGACAATTTGTTTGATTAAGCCGACAGAATGGAAGTAGCTAGAGTGCCTGCCCAGCTGGCTTTCGGTGATGGTGAATTGCCCATGTCAGGTGATAAAGCCACTAGTAAATGCACTTTGGAACATAGCGCTAATGGTGGAAGTAAGGCTGTCAGTTCACTGATCACAAGGGGACATTGGCATGAGAGAGGTTGGGCTGGGTAAGGATGGGGTTGTATCAGAAGGGAAGCGTGAGCATGGTTAAAAGGTAATAGCATGCATCAGAGTGAAGGACTGTGCCTAAATAACTCCTTTGGTGTTTCACACAGGTCCCAGCTGTGTTTGATACCCCCCCACCCCCAGGCCACCTCAGGCATCAGGAGGAGGAAGGGATGTCCAAGGAGGCAGTGTTACATCATACTAGCCCAAACCCCGGCAACTCAGATACCAGCACATGAGAAGGATGTAGCACACGCATAGAGTCAGTGGCAGAGGGTTAAAGTCACTGCACCAGGATGCAGGAGGAAGTGTCAAAGTAAGAGTTATCTATGCACAGATGCCTTAGTGAACAGCAGAAAGAAACGATAATGTTCCAGTGGGCAGGAATGTGGAGCGTCCGCAGTCACTTTTTTGGGCACAGTATTTAGATAAACAGAAGCGGTTGCGTAGGCGCCTGGTAGAGTTCCTGAAGACAATGTGGGTTCAAGCACTGTGGGTGGAGGAGTCCATTGCAGTGATGAACTCCACGTTGTCTTGGGGGTTCATCTGCATGAGCTCTGACCATGAGAGATTGGGTTACACTCATGGAGAGACATATACAGCAGCAACACTTGGAGTGGATGGAAGAGCAATGCATTGATCAGGAAAAGGTGCAAGGCTCACTTAGTAGCCTGGATCAGTCCATTCAGACCACACGTATTGACATTCATGGAATACATGAGAAGCTGCGCACCCTAAACATGCCTCTCAGCTCCTCTGCCACTGATGGCTGAGTGGTTGCTGGAATGGACGACTGCTGCGCACCAGCAGCTAGCCCCATCAACTCCATCCGAAAGCCAACCTAGTTCAGTAGAGATAATCGAGGAGGGTGAACTTCCCAGCACCCTCATCGTCCACCTTCTCCCGGGCTCCTCCACCAGAACCCTCGTCTGCTCCACAGGTGCCATTCACCATGGCTGTCCATGCTGCATCATGGCACTCAGTATTGTGGGCATGGTTTGAGTAGGTGCAAGGTGGCTGCTTTGGCACCTTATTGACAACCATTAACAGTAATGTGAAGGCCCCAGGTTGTGAAGGATTTCTCATGTTATGTGTATGCAATATGTTGAGGCAAATGATTATGACAGTGATAGTTTCTGCCTTATTTATGTAACTGAGTGAAACTCATTGATGTTGCTTTTCTCTCTTGTTGGGAATGGGAATTTCCCTGAGTAACTGTGGCTTTGATTCAAAAGGTTCATTATGGGCAGGATTTTGAATTTGGAATGCAGGCGCGATCGGCAGGCCCTGGAGTGGGTGGGGATCAGATCGTTGCCAGTGATCAACCCCCCAGCGTGATTTCAGGCTAGATGGCCAATTAACAGCCAGCCAGCCAGCGTGAAGTGCGCGCTGATATGATCAGTGCTGCCTGGGATGGGGGTGGAGGAGGGTGAGCACAGAAGTCAGCGCAGACATGGGGGAACACTCATAGAAAGCTCCCTGAAGGCAGAGAGCTGCCTCAGGGAGCTAAAGACTTAAAAGTATCAAATAAAGATTTTTAAATCCAGAAAAAAATGTCCATGCAGCACAAGCAGTCACCTGAGCATAGACATTATAAAAATCCTGTGCATAGATTTTTACTTTTTTAAATTTAATAATGGAAACCTCATCCCGGCCTTGGATGAGATTTCTGGAAAAACGCAAAGGCTGTCTGGCTGCCCATAAGGTTCGATGGGCAATGAAAAATCCCAGTTAATGGCGTTATCAATAGGCTTAATAGCCCTCTTAATTGTCAGTGGGCGCACTTCAAGTTTAGCGCACACCCACCAATTGCAATTTCACGTGAATGCACGATGATGTTGGGATGCTCGCCCGATGTCATCACACGCTATTTTACGCTTGAGCGGGTTGGGTGCATGCCTGCCTGCTCAGCGGAAAATTCTGGCTTATGTGTCAGTTGTTCACCAGGGAGTGCCTGATGGCAAGTGTTAGATCTAAGGACCCTGTGATTCTGTTTTGTACTGGAACGCACCTGGTGGTGATCCCCTCCTGCATAGAATCAGCCCTGGTTACATAAACATGCTTCTCAGCTCCTCTGCCATTCAGTCCTCCCTCAGCCTCCTCTATTTCTGATTCCTGAGAAAGGACAGGGCTTCCTTCTCCTCCTACTCTTCCTCATTACCCTTCTCCTCAGATATTGGTTCTCTGGCTGTGGCATCTTCCTCTTCCAGTTGTAGGCCCCTCCGCTGCACAATGTTGTGCAGTGTACAGCACACCACTACAATTCTGGATACACTTGCAGGGGTGTACTGAAATGCTCCACCTGAGTGATCAAGGCATCTGAAGTGAATTTTGAGAATGCCAATGGCCTGCTCTATTGTACTCTGTGTGACTACATGGCTGCTGTTGTAGTTCAGTTTGGTCTTAGTTTACGGTCACTTAAAAGGGGTCATTAGCCACCTCCTTAAGAGGTACCCTTGAATACTATAGATTTGTATAGGGGCTGAAAAAGCTGATGGAGTTGAGAACTCCTCAGTATGAAGGAGTTGTGGCAGCTTCCTGGAAACCTTGCACAGTCTTGAAGGAAACCTGCTGTGGTCACAAACAACCTGGACATTGAGGGAGTAGAAGGACCTTTGGTTCACAAAGGTGTCTGGTTGTTGACTTGGGGCTTTTACGATGATGTGGGTGCAATTGATTACTCCCTGCACCTGAGGAAAGCCTGCAAATTGTGGCATAGACGTGACTCTCTGCTCCTGAGATGCCAGACCACCAGGGAAATTAGTGTGTTCCCCACATGAGCAAACAGGACATCAGTTGCTGCCTTGATGCAGTTTTGTGCAGCAGACTGCAAGATTCCAAATTGGTCTCCTGCTGACTCTGGAAAGAGCCTGATGCATAAGATTTAGAGCCACGATAACACTTACAGCCATTGGTAGGGCATGAGGATCAACAGACTGTGACTCGAGATGTGGCTGCACCATATCAGAAATGTTGATGAACACTTCTCAGGTTAACCTCACTGCCTTTCACATTGGTTTTCTGTTAGATTGAGGTTAGAGCTCCAAGGTTGGTACACTCTTCCCACAGGGTAAAACCTGTTTGTCATCCTCCTCCTCATCCCCCTCCTTTGTACTGTGTGCAATGCAGCCGCTACCTCATGTCCTGGTGCCCTCCCTCTGGCCTCAGGCTGGTCATGTTTACTTTCCTCTATGGTGCCAAGGTGTTAAGGTGCCATGCCCATGTTGGTTCTTCCTTGGCACAATGTGTAATGCTCCCTTCGCTGGCAATATCTTGTTTCTGTCTCCTGGGTGCCCAAATCAGTAGGGGCAAAACATTTTGAACTGCCAAATGCAGTTGCCCCACCCTCCTCCTCTCTTAGGTTAAAGCCAGGCTCCTGTGAATAATTTTTTTTTTTGCCACTTCAATGGCTTTTGCAGCAACTTTTCTGCATTTTCCAAAAGGGTCCTTGCACTTCTCCAAAAAATTTATCTATCTAAGCCACTTCACAAAGTTTAGACCTGCTCCTACCAGGTCTAATTTGCACAAGTTGTATTCCCCACTCCTAACTGACAAAAATCAGACCTGAATAAAATCTGACCTGAATAAAGTCAGCTGTATTTTTATATGTACAGCCACCTCCGTGAAATGCACGTTCCACCCCCATTCCCCCTCCTGCAAAAATGGTGGGGGCCCTGTTCGGGAGACGGACTTCTGCATTTGGGCCTTTGGCACCATTTTTGTTGTGATGGAGGGGCTCTCAGTCTGTGTGAAAATTCAGGTCTGTGTTTTGTCTACTTGTGCTGCAATGGGAATTGAGGCATTGACCATCAGGTGCTGGATCGAGGTCCAATATGCCAGTGTGTCTGGCTATCACTTCCACATTGGAAAGGATGGGCTCCAAATTCTGTATGAAGGAAAAACCCTGTGCCAAATTGGTGCCATACATTTCCATGCTCCTTGACATTGAACCCAGGCTTTCTGGCAGGCATGCCAAAGCACCAAACATTTCATTGTGCATATTGTTATAATGGCTTCTATTGTGGATTATATTAGGGATTAAGAATGTGGAGTTTTGTTTTCAGTTTAAGCTGAATTGGGGGTTGATTACTTTCAGTTTGGTTTAGTATGGCTGTGTGTGTTTACAAACAATGCTTGAATTTTTGACCCAGCTGAGAGGCTTTTAGAAGCAAGAAAACCCTGAGGTTGCTTTGGAGAAAATTGCTAAGGGTGGAGCTATGGTCAAAAAGGAAAGCTGGTGGGTTTTGGTTTTTTTAGGGGAAAAAATAAGTGTAAGGGAAGCTGACCGGGAAGCTGCAGACATCCGGTCTATTGTGTTTAACCAGAGAACTCAGTTCAGTACGTTTAGAGAGGAAAAGAGGAAGTTCTAGAGAATTGGGTTGGACCAAGTAGTTCTGTAAAGAGAGAAGTCCAGCTGTGGAATAGACACCAAGACAGTGTCTATATGTGTCTGGTGGGTGGCGGTATGTGACTGTCAGCGATATCTATACTTGGATGAGGAAGTCACATTGATGGGGATGCACCATTGGCCTGACCTGTGACCTATGCAGCCAGACCTGGAGGTCAAAAGGAGATGCCTTCCAGATTATAAGTATGTTTAAAAACCTTTCAGTGTGAAAGCCACAGTAAAAAAGATTAAGCTGGGCTAAGTCTATTAGATTGAGTTTAAGGTAGAAGCTCACATTGTTTAAAATCATTACCGTATTTGCTGATTGTACCTATTTAATAATTATTGCTTGTGTTTGTGTTGTTCAAGTTTGTATGGTAAAGATTCTTTTGGTGTTTCAGTTTAATCTTGGAGTCCTGCCGCTTATTTCCTTACCCTCGGTTCTTCCATGCATTACATTTGTAAAATGAATATGGCCTATCAAGCCAGATCCTATCAAGTATCACGCTTGTTCAGTATTCTCATAGCTGGGATCAACATAATACACATCAGCTTTCTTCTGGAGGTCACCCCATCTAAGTGCTTGTTGGTGCCCACTGCAGCCAAACTGATGTGTGACCTCGTCTTCTGGTGATAGCACCTTGCTATCTTTTCCCCATGCCCTGGCTGCACATCAATCATGCCCACATGCTAATCCCTCCTCTATGCTTTCCTCTGAATACAAGCAGAGCCAATATCTGAGCTGCTGGCTGTGAGTGTGAACTAGTGATGGTATTTCCTCTTCATCATTGTCTTCCTGCACTTCCATCTCTTGCTCTTCCAACACTGCCTGGCTGAGTTGCAGCTGTTGGGAATCTGAAAGGAGAAAGGCACTTATGTAAAGTTATGGTGAAGGGAAGGAGGAAAGCACGAGGTCCAAGCCTACACCTGCTTGTAAATCAGAAGTGATTGTGGGATGGTTGGGAAGTCAGATGTGAGAAGGAGGATGAGGTATGAGGATACAGTCATCTTTTCTGGCTTCAGGCCACCTTCCCCCACTTGACCCGGTCCTCAATAATGGCTAGTCCAATGATGAGGAGCAACATCTCCTCCATTGGGGTAAGAACATGAAAGACATGCAGCCTGCTTGCACATCATTGCTTAGCTCCTGCTGTCTTCAGTTGTGTGCCAACTTGTCCTGCAAGAGAGAGGGAAGTGTACCATTGAGTGTACTGCAAACCTGGCTTGTGTGCAAACTATGGCATATGGATGTGAGGGTGAAGTGAAGCTATGAATATGATGTGTGTTTCATAATTGACAGAGATTATTGGCAACTGAATAATGGAGGTATGTGCTGCATTGAGGCTAGTGATGCAGTTGGTGGGATGTGGCATTTGAAAATCAATTCACTGGCCTTGACCATTCATGTGAGATCATTAAACTTATTGTGGCACTGCACTCAGATCTTCAAGGCTTCACTTTTGTCAGTGACCACTACAGCTACCTGCACTCATTGCATTTGCACAGTTATTCTGGAGGGCCTCCTGGACCCCTTTGGATAAACATCTCTCATACTTTCCATCTCCTCCACCAAGGTGTTCAGTGCAGCATTAGAGAAGCTTGACACATATTGTCTGTCCTGTCACTCTTCTTCCTGCTCAGACTCTTTTGCAAACAATTCCAGCACTTGCTCTAGCTAGAATGCACCTCCCCTTTAAGAGGTGTAGGCTGACTTTAAGTAGTTCAGTGGTGCTAGCTAACACACACTTGCGCCCACTGCTGAGGCATGAAGCTACTCAACAGCACATTTAAAGTTGGACTCACGCAGTAGTTATGCAAATTAACAAGCAGCATAAGTTTGGCATGTTGCCTGCATCTTCAGCAACATGCATGGGTTAATACAATTGAAAAAAAATGTATGCATAGCCACAAAAACTTTTAATTTCAGGCTGTACAGGACCACTTTGGACCAAAAGCAATGGAGCCCACCAAAAGTAGGCTAAATGCCTCTCTGCCTGAGATGTTATTTTCTCATCGGGGCCACAGAGTGAAAACTCTGGCCATATGCCATTCTTCACATGAAGTGGGATGAGAATGATGCAGCGGAGAATGTCTATCCCCAGTGGGACTGGAGGAAGCTCTTGTATATCTAGTCTGTTCTGACATTAGGTTTTTCTGCCCGATTTTCCTGTTTGCCTGACTTGTAACTTTCCCACTACTATATTTGTTTAATAATCTAGGTATATGGTTACTGGTCTTTGGTGCTAGTCATCATCGTATCCAGATGTTCAATGACTGGAATTTCTGTGCAGCTGTTACATATCATAATGCAATGATAGTGGAAATGGTACGAATAATTTGAAAACATGCAGATGTGCTGTTACACTCCGGCAATAGAACTATGAAATTCTAGAAAGTAACGGTAAGAGGCTACAAAGTACTATAAAAGTTAACAGATGGCACAGAGTTAGTACAAGGTAGAAACTTAATCTTGCATTCCAAGTGATATCTGCACAACACAAGTCACGCTCTTATAGTTTATCCATGACATTGTCCCCCTTGATTAAATTACTGACTAGTTAATCACTCAAAGCCATAATTTACTCATGGAGTGTTATTTCTCACTTTTTCTTTAGTCAAATATAAATTCCACTCTGTCCTCTGAGGCTACTCAGGCAAGGTTCTTAAACTGTGAGGAAGAGGCTGACTGGTTGCAAATCAATGTCCACTAAAAGACAATAGAACCAGCCTGCTCAGATGATTCTATGCAGCCAATTCCTGTAGTGCATTTAAATGTATAGCACTACCATACTGCTGGCAAAATCAAGTGGACATCAAATTAAATTCATTTTGGGCCTTGAGCCATTTGAAGTGTCAAAGAATGCCTTGAACGGAGGCCCAAACAATCCCCATCCACCACTACCCTCCTCTGCCTGGCTGAATTTGTTCTCTCATTGAACAATTTCTCCTTTAGTTTTTCTCACTTCCTCCAAATAAAAAGTGTTGCCATGGGTACCTGTATGGGCTCTAGTAATGCCTGTCTTTTTGTGGGGTATGTGGAACGTTCCTTGTTCCAGTCCTACTCTGGCCTCCTCCCACAACTCTTTCTGGTATGTCGATGACTCTACTAGTGCCATTTCCTGCTCTTGTCAGGAGCTGGAAAAGTTAATCAATTTTGCTTCCAATTTCCAACTTCTCTCATCTTCACATGATCCATCTCTGACACTTCCCTTCCCGTCCTTGACTTCTCTGTCTCCATTTCTGGGGATAGACTATCTACTAATATTCATTACAAGCCTGCCAACTCCTACAGCTGCCTCGACTACATTCCCTCTCACCCTGTAAGGACTCCATCCCTGTGGTAAATTGGAGTGCTGTGTACCTTTAAGAGAATGTAGATAGTTGACCATGTGACTGTATTGACCAATCGCTGCATAGTGCGGGTTCTTGGGTAACTGTAAGTCTAGAGCTGGAGGTGATTGAAGAAGCACACCTGGGGTTAGTGCTCTGTACTTAGTTCCAATAGTTGTTGCATGTTGCCCTCTCCACAGATGCTGCCAGACCTCCTGAGTTTTTCCAATATTTTCTGTTTTTTTTCAGATCTCCAGCATCCACAGTATTTTGCTTTAATTTAACATAACCTTGCTTTTTCACTCTGTGCCACTATTAATAAAACCTAGGATGTGGAATGCTTTATTAACCATTTTCTCAGTCTGTCCTGCTACCTTCAATGACTTATGCACAGATACAACCACGTCTTTCTGTTCCTACAGCCCCATGAGAGTTGTACACTTTGTTTTATATTGTCTCTCCATGTTCTTCCTACCAAAATGAATCAACTCACATACCACCTTGTTGATTCTAGAATAGCAGAAAGCTATCCTGAACACTCTGGAAATCTACTATCTTTCTGATATGTTCTAGACTGCTTACACCAATCTATATTGTAAAGGACATATCTTTTTATTTCTGTTGGATTGTGGACTAAAATTACAATGGCTGCAGTTGAAAGACATGTTTACTGGAACAGCGTGAGGGATATATACAATGTTGCTGTTCTGGAACAGAGGGTACCCTGAAAGACAGAATAGTACCGAGGGGGAGTTCGATCTAATGGAGAACTGCCTGGCAACAACATTATAATTGGCTCCTAACCAGGTGACAATGGTTTTGTGTGAGAACAGTGCAGCAGAATAGCTCCTAGCCTGAAAGGAACAAGACCTAAAACCTCTATCTCCTATGTGTGTAAGATTCCGATAATTCCACAACAATAGCTAACTGGCTTTTTCTCCTTATATTTCTATAACCTGCTCTCTCTCTCTCTGAATACCTCTGTCAAGAGACAAAGGGGAAAATCACTGTTCGAGACATTGAAAGGCAAGTGCTCAACTGGTGAACTAAATATTGAAAGTGCTGGAAGACCACCTCATGTCATCAATAAGAACTGAAAACAATTTGGAAGGCATCAGTCAAAATCAACCCATCGAACCCTGTACTCTGGAATTTGTGCCATCCTTAAAATCCAAGTTTTTGTGTGTCTTATGCGTCTTGTATATGTATGTGTATAGGGATTTAAGAAGGGGTAGAGTTTAGGTTATTGAGTTAGAAATTAGCAGTTCATATTTCTTTCTTTTGCCACTGGTTAACGACAGTCTGTTCAATAAACAGTTATTTACTTACTAAGTTTACAAACCTGGTGCTTGTATTCTGTTAACATAAATTAAACAGGTAGAATTGGGGCAATCTGGTAGTTTGATCAAACTTTTTCACATTTGTTGTGGCTCGAGGAACAATGGGGTTTGATATTACAGTGCACTATCCCCAGTGAGTCATGACAATATGAAAGTTAAAATCCTCCATCAAAACTAATCTTCCTTTGTTATGTGCTTGTCTAATCTCTGCACTTATACATTGTACCACTTCAAAGCTGCTACCAAGAGGCCAATTTATAGATTTTACTACAATCTTAAATCCTTTTCTATTTCTTAATTCTATCCATAATGTCTTCACTGCTGCTTACCTCTTATAATAATTGGCCCTTTAACTGTCGGTGGGCACAGTTCCGACTCCCATGCGTGCCCGCAGACAATTAAAGGGCCAATTAAGACCATTAAAAAACCTATTGTCCATGATTTTACGCTGCACATGCGATTCCGCATTCATTGCATGGGCAAAATGGGCAGGTGGGCAAGCTGTTTTTAATGAATTGTCATCCAAGGGTGGGATAAAAAGTGTTTGGAACATTGTCATTGTGAGCAGTGAGGAGTTTGAGATTGGTTGCTTAGTGAAACTTGACAGCTTTATCTCTGTTTTAAGTTTGTCTTTGCATTGCTAGCCTTCATTTCAGGACTCATTGATGTCTCCAAGGGCCCTGTAGGATTTATACCATGTAGACCCTTCAAGTCACTAGTTCTCTGGTAATGGAGTTTCTGTACTCCACTGGTGGCAGCTGCTCTGAGGAGGAAGAGGAGGCAGAAGGGAGAGGAGGCCAGGAGTCCATAGGTAGCATCCAAGGGAATGACCTGTGGGAGGAGAGGTGCAGGCACAAAGGGCGCAGGACCAGTAGGGAGTCCAAGGCAGAAGGAGCTGCAGAAAACACCACTATCCTGCTGCCAGGGCTTAGAGGCAGCAATGCTGCTCCCTCAACATGTTAGAGGTGCAGTGCAGTAGGAGGCTCCACCTCTCCAGGAAGACTGTGACCTCCATATGTCAGGTGATTAGGCTGGAGATCATCTCCAACTGTGTGGGTGGCCCCCCCATGCCAATGGCTCTGATGTCACAGTGGCCCTCAATTTCCATGCCCCTAGCTTTTTCCAGGGGTCAGTGGGGGAATCTGTGTGGAGTACCCCAATCAGCTGTCCACAGTTGCCTGAAGCAGGTGATGTTCAGGCAGGTAATGACATTTATTCATTTCTGGATGGACGATGCCAGCCAGAATGAGCTAGCCAGAGGTTTCACTGTAATTGCTGGGTTCCCCCGCATCCAGGGTGCCAACGACTTCACACATGTGGTCATCAAGGCACCAATGGGTGAGCCGGGTGCCTTTGTCAACAGGAAGGGCTTCCACTCCATGAACGTGCAGAAAGCGTGTGATCACAGGATGCTGATCCTGCAAGTATGTGCAAGGTACCCTGACAGTTCCCATGACACATACATTCTTCGCCACTCACAGGTGCCAAGGCTGTTCATGACTCCAGCTCGACTGGATGGATAGCTGCTGGGTGACGAAGGCTATCCATTGAAAGGGTGGCTTTTAACACTTCTTTGGCACCCAAGAGCAGAGGCAGGTGTTACAATAGGAACACGTCTCCACTTGGGCGGTGTTAGAGAGGACCATAGGTCTTCTCAAGATGAGATTCAGGTGCTTGGACCATTCAGGGGGAGCACTACAATACCCTGCAGAGCGCGTGTTAGAGATAGTTGTTGCATGCTGTGCTCTCCATAATCTGGCTCTGGCATGGGAGCACTCTCTGGAGGAAGAGGATCTCAAGGCAGCTGCACAGGCCACATGTAATGATTCCAGTGGTGGATTAGAAGAGAAAGCTGGGGAAGAAAATGGTGAGAATGTGGAGGCAGAGCTCTGGAACCTTCAGGGAGGCAGGGACACCAAGGAGGCGTTAATTCAATGCTCCTTCAGCTAGGCTGCCAAGGTACTGCCTTCACCTCAAGCCAGCCTCCTTATTGGATGTTTAAAATGACCCATTCCATTGAACCCAAAGTCCAATCAGTGCTTGTGCAATAAAGTTTAGAGCCACTCATGTCGTGCATGACATACTGGCCTGCCCTGCACCTACAAAACAAGTGAAGCATACTCAGGTCATTAACACAAAAGCAAAACTTATATAATGTTGGCAATCACAGAAAATGAACATAACAATATAAGGTGTTAATGGTCACACCAGTAAACAAATTAACAAAACATGGCAGAACAGAAGATCACCTGTGAAAAGTGCTTCTTGTGCTCACGGTGTCTTAAACTTATGCATGCGAGTGCTGTGTCTTGGTGACCCCCTCCCTTGCTAGCAGTGGCATTGGAGCCAGCCTGCTGACTGTGCTGTCCTGTTGGCCTTGATGACCTTGGCGGTCTTCTTCTGGCTAGTGGAGCTCATGCTGGCTCCGCCTGGGAGCGAGAGTCCAGCGCCACGGTTGGGCACTCCTCAGTTATCGTGGCCTCATCAGACGTTATTGTCACTGGCAGAGGGGTGGAGGAGCTGCTGCCATCATCCAGAGCACCCTGCGAGGAGCCCTCAGAGACGACAAGCATCTCTTGCGCCAAGGTGAGGTCAGTCTGGACCTCCCCGCTTGCCATTGCTGAACGGGCACCTGGAAGAGATACTAGGTGCCTCATCCATCTCTCACACTGGCAGAGGCCTCCTGAGGTCATTGCCTGGACTTGCAGGGCTGAGCACAGCCTCAGGAACCCCTGATTCTGTTCCTTTTAGCTGCCTCTCCATGAGAGTTGCAGTTCTCTCAATGAAGGAGACAGTGCGCTCGGCCATGAAGATCAACGCGGTACTCATGCTCTGCATGGACTCCTCCATGGCAGAGACCATGGCACGCAAACCCTCAGGAATCTCCATATCGTCACGCGCATCCCAGTGGACATCCAGCATCTACCGCCTAATGGACAATGCCAGAGGCTCGTCATCTGCCTCAGACTCAGCATGGTCCTGGTCTCCAGCAGACCTCCAACTCCCAGCACCCTGGGCACTCTCTGCCTCCACCAGCACCTCAAGGGAGTGTGTTGTGCCCTCCCCACTGTGCACTGACATTGTAGCCGGTGATCTAATGCCTACCAAGGTGCTGGTATCTGTACTGGTGCCTGGTGCAAAGAGGGGGTGTGCTGCAGTTACATCTGATGGCTTTTGGTCCTCCTGTGTCAAGGATTGCTCATTGGGGTCCTGCACACATTGGCTGGATGGCAATTCTAGGGGAGAAAAATGACTTTGTTAGGGCACAGCCGATGGTAAATGCTGAGCTGCTCAAATCCCAAAGGGAAACTTGAAACAACTGCCACAACTGTTTTGCAAGTTGTATAAATTTTGAGATGCGGGCTTGGAATTCGGTAGTAATAATTTCCATAGAGTCTTATAGGTTTCTTACAAAACTAAATTAAACCTTTATTAATAGAAGAAATGATTTGAAGCACATACATAGATCTACAAATTACTATTATGATAACTTCTAAATCCCCTGGTTAATCTAACTCCCAGTTACACACTTTAGTTAAGGCAACCGTAAGGCACGTAGATTTTAAAAGACCCAAGCAAAGTAACACCATACCCTGAACAATCGAATTCAAAGTAAGTTTTCTTAACTTCAGTTCTTGCAGATAGCAGTTTGAGGCTTAAATGCTAGAGGCTTTTCATTCTTGTGTTAGATCTTAGAATTCCTGCCCTTACACACAGCCTTCTCTCCTTTATATATATTTTCTCCTTTGAATGCAAAAGTCCCTTTGTTTCACTATACCTTTGAACTTTACCTCTAATAATAAAAAAATTGCTCATAGTACCAATTTTTACCAATAATCTTTGGGAAAATTAAACACACTCTTTCTCAACTTTTCCTGGCTAGGTGAAACATTTCACCCCCTCCTTTGAATTCAAGCTAGTCTGGTATATTTAAAAATGCAAATGTTCCCTTTACACCTTACATTTCAAACCTAGCTTCTCAGGACAGCTGATTTAAGTCACACACACACACACACTCTCTTTCACACACACTCTCTCACACACACTCTTTTACACACACACTCTCTCATACAAACTCTCACACACTCTCTCTCACACACACTCCCTCTCCTACACACTCTCTCACACTTACACACACTCTCTCTCACACACACACACATACACTATCACACACACATTCTCTCACACAATCTCACACACACATACACACTCACACACATACTCTCACATGCACACACACTATCACACACATATACACACACACACACACACACACAGACACACACACTCTCTCAAACACACACACACACATTCACAAGGAATAATTTGACTGGTGCTTTATCATATCAAAGAGAAGGGAACCATTGAACAGATGCCAGGCATTTTAACACTGTGGGATGCGATACTTTCAAAAAAATTAATGCTGAATGTAAATTTCAGGTACACGAATACAAAGATGATGGACTTTGTCAATTCATTGCAGCCAACTTTCCATCTTTTACCTCCTCTTAGGCCTGGATCTTCTTCAGCCTCAGATCTTCTCTGCTTCTCTAACTTTGAAAAGTGCAGTTCCCTTGACCCTCAAGGGTTGTCCTTGCTAAATTATTGAGTTCTCAGATGAATGACTGGGTTCCTGAACCTCACGCTCAGATTTTTGCCCTCTCATTACCTTTGCTATTTCACCACCTTACATTCAGAACAAGGTGAAAACTTTAGACAATACATTGAGTTCACCTCAGTCAGGTAGTGAAAAAGTGTTAAGAAGAAAAGATGTCTCCAAAAGAGAATGGGACAAGATGAAAGGTGAATGGGGGAAACTGGCAGATACAAGTACCTGTGGTTTATATGTACTTCCTCCAATCTAGCATACCATATTCACTGTTCATGATACAGCACTTCTCCTCAATGTTAGGAAAGATCAAATGGAGATTGGATGACCTCCTTCCTGAATATCTCAGTTCCATTTGCAAGAAAAATTTTGACCACCCCATGAACTCCCACTTTTACTTTAGCTACTACTTTTACTCAAAACTTTCCATTTCAGGACTTCTCCACTATTCCAATCAAGCACAATGTGAACTTCGGGATTAGTGGATCTGATTTCTTATTGTCAGCCAAATGTCCTCTGCTCTGGGCACACTTGTGTTGATTGCGATTAAGCCTGACTACAGTGGATTCCATGATATAAAATGATTAGGGTAAGGGCAGCTGTTTTTCGTTCAATTTGGTGCACATCTTGGCTGGAGGAGCTCCCAGAAGTGTTCCCTTCATGGAGGCACTCCTGAGGAAAGTATCATTTTTTTGGGATCGAAGGAGCTCCTCCTACTCCTACTCATAATAGGAGTTAATGAATTGTGAATGCTGTCTCTTCGGTAGATTGTAGTTGGGAACAACAGATGAAAAAGATCCCCAGACCAAGCAAGAGTGCCAATAGGCGTAGTGATAATGTCACTGAGATAGTAATCCAGAGGCCCAGACCAATCCTTTGGGGACATGGGTTCAAATCCCACCATGGCAGCTGGTGGAATTTAAATTCAACTAATAAAATCTGGAATTGAAAGCTAGTCTCAGTAATGGTAACTATGAAAAAATTGCCAATTGTTGTAAAAACCGATCTGGTTCACTAATGACCTTTAGGGAAGGAAATCTGCCATCTTTACCTGCTCTGGCCCATTTGTGACTTCAGACCCACAGCAATGTGGTTGACTCTTAACTGACTTTTGAAATGGCCTACCAAGCCATTTAGTTCAAGGGCAATTAGAGATGGGCAATAAATTCTGGGCGATGCCCACATCCCATGAAAGAATAAAAAAAAACAAAGTCAGGCAATACCTGTATTATCCATTAAGCACTCAACTCACAGTATTCTGCAATGCAATCCTAAAGCACTAATCTCACCTCTTACTTTTTATACCTCCCAATTCTTCACTCTGAAGCTGCACATCCAATTAACTGGTTACCAAAAGACAAGGACTTCCTTACAATCACACAACTCTGGCATCTTTCCTTATGAACTCACAATTTGGCCCCCATAATTATTTGCATGATTTGCATGTTAAATAGAATGTGGGCTACTCTTTATCAAGAAACCTCTCCTTCATTGTTAGGCACAGTGGGATTGCCCTCACTTGATTCCACTCTTAAACTCTGCCATAACATCTTCGGCAATGCCTTCTACTACCACACCCACACGGCTGCCAATCTAACCTCCCAAGGATCCTTCTCCTCATCTGCTAAATCCTATCCATTGATGACATCATTCAGAGATATGGGGCTGAATTTCTGCCCCTTCACGGGGTCAAGAACAGAGGTAGCTACATAATTTTGTGCCACTGGCTGGTGTGCCAGTTTGCCAGTACCATCCCTGCCCTGGGTAATTTTCCCAAAAGTGGGACTCGGGGCAGAAGGACTACCTGCTCGTAAGCAGTATGTAGCCAATTAAAGTGAGTGAAAGACCAATTAAGGCCAATTATGAAAGGCAGACTGAAACTTTCCAGTTGGCTCGCGAGTCCCTGACATTGTCGGGGATAGGCCAGCTGACTGGAAGTGGCCTCCTGGCAGTAGTCCAAGGGACCTGCACCACAGGCAGGCTTTGAGACCCTCCTTGCCTACCTGGTTATATCTGTAGCCGCAAGCCATCCTGTGGAGGGACTCCTCTTCCACAACGGTGGCCTATGAGGCCATTTTTTATTACAGTTTCTTTAAAGTTATTGAGAGGGCTCCTCAAAATGGAATCACCTCTTTCTTCCTTACCCACAAGCTGCAGCTCCCTCAGTGCTGAAGGGCCTCCTATTGGCCCTCCAGCTTCGAAAGCCCATCCACTGCCCTCATTTGGACAATAAGTGCACCTTCTAGACACTACATGCAGTACTGCCTATCACTTTATATGGCATATGCTTGCCCACTCACATATGCAGTTGCTTTGCATTTTCTTTATTCTTCAGCCTGGCTTTTGATGTCTTAAATTGAAGTCTAAGAGTCATAATCCCCACATTCCATCCAGTCTAAATGTAGATTTCTGCCGACAGCTAGGTGGGCTCTTCAATTAGGAAATATATATAGGGCCTAGTGAGATGTAAAATTTCTTAAAATTCTGAAAGGATTAATTAGGTGCAGTAGCATTAAATAATGTACTAAAAATATAACAGGCAGGCTCACGCAGGCCCACATAGTTAGGAAGTCAGAGCAGAGAGTAAATACTTCAGATCAGGAAGAATTTCTTCTCTCATAAAATCGTTAGTCTTTGGGATTCTCTTCCATAGAGAAGCAGTGGAGGCTGGGTCATTGAATATATTTAAGGCTGAGTTAGATAGATTTTTGATTGACAAGGGTGTCATGAGTTAGGATGGATGCAGGCCGGGAAGTGGATTTTTTAAATTCTTTCATGGGATGCAGATGTCACTGGCAAGGCCAGCATTTGTTGAACTGAATGCTTTGCTAGGCCATTTCAGAGGACAGTTAAAAGTCAATCACATTGCTGTGGGTCTGGTGTGTCATGTAGCTTAGAGGATGGCAGATTTTCTTCCCTTCAGGGCATTATTGAACCAGATAGGATCCCACAACAATTGATGATAATTTCATGGTCACCATGGACTAGCTTACAATTCCAGATTTATTTTATTAATTGAATTTAAATTCTACCAGCTACCATGGTGGGAATAGAACCTGTACACCCAGGGGTTTAGTCTAGGTCATTGGGTTACTAGTCCAGCAACATTACCACCAAGCCACTGTCTCCTAAAAGCTGCAATCAGATCAGCCATGATTTATGGAGTAGTGGTGCAGGCTCAAGGGGCCAAATGGCCTATGCCTATTCCTATTTCTTATGTTCTTATTATCTTCTAATTGGTCAATTTAGTGAAAATCATGGTTGGGTGAATGCTCCCAACACAGTGTCTGGTTGGGACTTCCAATTGACCCCAATCTCAGGGTCCTGAGCCAAAACCCAATATCGTTTCTATGGCGTCAGCTTCCACATGTGTGCCGACAACAACCAGCTCTATTAGTCTACTGACTCTCTCAATCCCTCTACTGTCTATGTGTTTTCAGATTGTTATTCTGACATCTACTCGTGAATAAGTTACTACTTCATCCAGTTAAACATGGGGAAGACTGTAGCCATTCTTTTCAACCACTACCACAAACTCAGTAATCATTCCATTAATTCCATTCTCCTCCCTCAAATCATTTGATGCTGAACCAGGCTGTTAACAGTCTTTGTGCTCTATTCAATCTTAGCTTCTGACGTTTGTTCTCTCCAAGAAAAAGCCCGCCAACTTTCATTTGTGTATTATTGTTTAATTCTGCCCCTACCTCAGGCCCCCTTCTCCAGAAGCCCTCATCCACACTAAGATAAAAGCAAAAAACTGCGGATGCTGGAAATCGAAAACAAAAACAAAAATACCTGGAAAAACTCAGGAGGTCTGGCAGCATCTGTGGAAGGGAGCACAGTTAACATTTTGAGTCCGCATGACTCTTCAACAGAACTAAGGAAAAATAGAAAAGGGGTGACAAAAAGCTGGTTTAAGGGGGTGAGGGTTGGGACAAGAGAGCTGGATAGAGGGCCAGTGATAGGTGGAGATAACCAAAAGATGTCATAGACAAAAGGACAAAGAGCTGCTGAAGGTGGTGATATTATCTATAGGAATGTGCTAATTAAGGGTAGAAAGCAGGACAAGCAAGGTACAGATAGCCCTAGTGGGGGTGGGGTGGGGTGAAGGAATCGAAAAAGGCTAAAAGGTAGAGATAAAACAATGGATGGAAATACATTTAAAAATAATGGAAATAGGTGGGGAAAGAAAAATCTATATAAATTATTGGAAAAAACAAAAAGGAGAGGGAAAAATCAGAAAGGGGGTGGGGATGGAGGAGAGAGTTCATGATCTAAATTTGTTGAACCCAATATTCAGTCCGGAAGGCTGTAAAGTGCCTAATCGGAAGATGAGGTGCTGTTCCTCCAGTTTGCATTGAGCTTCACTGGAACAATGCAGCAAGCCAAGAATGGACATGTGGGCATGAGAGCAGGGTGGAGTGTTGAAATGGCAAGCCACAGGGAGGTCTACACCTCAACCCCCTCCCACGGCACCTTCCCATGCAACCGCAGAAGATGCAATACCTGCCCCTTCACTTCCCCTCTCCTCACTGTCCAAGGGCCCAAATACTCATTTCAAGTGAAGAAGCATTTCACTTGTACTTCCCTCAACTTAGTCTACTGCATTTGTTGCTCCCAATGCGGTTTCCTCTGCATTGGAGAGACCAAACACAGACTGGGTGACCGCTTTGCAGAACACCTTCGTTCTGTCCGCAAGCATTACCCAGACCTCCCTGTCGTTTGCCATTTCAACACACCACCCTGCACTCATGCCCACATGTCCGTCCTTGCCTTGCTGCATTGTTCCAGTGAAGCTCAACGCAAACTGGAGGAACAGCACCTCATCTTCCGACTCGGTACTTTATAGCCTTCCGGACTGAATATTGAGTTCAACAATTTTAGATCATGAACTCTCTCCTCCATCCCCACCGCTTTCTGATTTTTCGCCCTCATTTTTGTTTTTTCCAATAATTTATATAGATTTTTCTTTTCCCACCTATTTCCATTATTTTTAAATGTATTTCCATCCATTGTTCTATCTCTACCTTTTAGCCTTTTATGATTTCTTCACCCCACCCCACCCCACTAGGGCTATCTGTACCTTGCTTGTCCTGCTTTCTACCCTTAATTAGCACATTCCTTTAGATAATATCACCACCTTCAACACCTTTTTGTCCTTTTGTCTGTGACATCTTTTGGTTATCTCCACCTATCACTGGCCCTCTATCCAGCTCTCTTGTCCCAACCCCCCACTTAAACCAGCTTTTTGTCACCCCTTTTCTATTGTTCCTTAATTCTGTTGAAGAGTCATGCGGACTCAAAATGTTAACTGTGCTCCCTTCCACAGATGCTGCCAGACCTGAGTTTTTCCAGGTATTTTTGTTTTTGCCCTCATCCACACCTTTGTCATCTCCAGCCTCAACTATTCCAATGCTTTCCTGGCCACTTTGTCACTTTTCATCCTTTGTAAACTTGAGCTTATCCAAAATCCTGCTGCATAGCTTCCTATAACACACCAAGTCCTGGCCACCTAGTACCTTTACTTTTGCTGGCCAAAACTGGCTGCAGGTTCTCAAAGCTTCAGGTTTAAAATTGTCATTTATGTTTGAATTCTTTTATGATGCCATCCTTCCCTATTTCTGGAACCTGCTGCTGCCCTACAATGACCTGAATTCACTACTGCTGCAATTCTGGCCTTTTGCATATCCCCCCTCCAAGTTGCCTACCATTGGAGATGTCACCATTAGCCACCTTGGCCCTACACTTGGATTGCCTGCCTAAGCTCTTTGACTAAGCATCTCCCTCTCCTCCTCACACCGACCTTTTTTATTAAAGCTTTTAGGTACCCCTACTGATATCTCAGTTTTTGGCTCAGCATCCATTTATTTCTGAATTTGCTTCTCTGAGGCACCTTGAGGTATTTTTTATCTGTTAACACTGCTATATAAATGCAAGTTGTTGTTGCACTGTCTCACTCACCACAAGGAAGAGACCGTCCAACTATCTGGTGTGGAGATCATCAAGAGAGCGGGTGTGCAAAAACCCAGGAAGATAGAGTTTGCCTGTATTCCTTTGTCACTTTTATAAAGATGCCAGGATTATTTTCTTGGAGACAGCCATGGAAAATGGCAGCAAGTGAGGCAGATAGGAGCAAAATACATAGAACGTGAATTTTACCTGTCACTGCTCTTGCACTGCAGCTGTAACGTTGGTGGAATGCCAGAAGCACACTGTTTACATGCATAAGCAAGGAGTTACAAAATAGTTGCTTATTGTATCTTCATTGTATTCCAAAGAGTGTACAGACAATGGATTCATATTGAAGTGTAATCACTGTTGTAAAGTAGGCAAGCATGGCAATCAACTTATACACCTGGCTATTTATTCAGAACAGATTATAGGTGGTTGTGAAGCTCACTTGACTCTCCAGGAGGTTATATCCCTTGTGCCATGTCTGCTGTAATGGCAACATGCACAGGACACAACACATTGTGCTGAAATGAGCAGAGGAAAGAAATGGTTTATTTATATATCTTATTTATATATTCATTATATGTAGTGTATAATATGCATAGTGAGACTTTTTTAATAAGGAGAGACAGTTCACATCTAAATTATGTAACTATGTTAAAGCTTTATGAATTCAGTTGTATCATCCTAATTGGATTGCTTTGTAATGTATAATTTGCTTTAATATTCAACTCACGTTAAGATTCAGTTTGCCATGTTAAAATATTCACCTGAATTGCTCTGTTAAAATAACTTTCTCCATTCATGACAGCTTTTAGAAATAAAGTAACATTTAAAATTCTGGTCTGAATAATGCAAATTCTCAATTTTTTTCAAGTTTCACCCATTCATTGTTTCCTAATTGATCAGGCTGCTCAAATTTAACTTTACTCAGAGTCCTGGCCTTATTTATCAGTAATCTTTTGTCACTGTGTCTTCACCCATCCTTATAACGGACAATGGTGAACTTATTGCACGTATTTTAACCAACTGCTTCTGTTTAGTAATGGTTTTTACATCTTACAAACCAAAACATCTCTTAATTGTCTGCTTCAGATAAATACTGCTACCATGTGGGTGGAAGGTTTATTTTTGTCTACAATGTAAACTGTACTTCACAAGGACATGACAGATCAACATTCAACAGCACAAGACTGAAGGAATTTTGATCTCTCCTATTTGTTCAAATCGGCAATTGTTTTCAAAGAAATGTTACGATTTTTAGATGTCGGCATTTAGAATAAAAGCATTTTCTGTTAGCAAACTACGAAGTCAAAGCCGTATTTTTATGGAATTGTAAAGCAAATTCACATCAGGCAGTACTCTATTAACCGAAATGGCATCAAGTTTGTTTTTTCAATTAATTTAAAGTAACTCCAGATGTAAAGGCACTGCAGGTTTCTGTCAGACTAAATCCAGTGAGTTCTCTTCTAAAAAACAACCTCCTTTTGTGAAAATGTTTCAGGTCCTTCATAGGCTTCTTTATGACTTTCCACAACTAAGCTTTTCCACAGACTGAAGCATTTTTACATGTTCTCTGATTTTTTTTTCACCCCTGCAAAAGACTGGTTTATTTCTGCCGCACATATGTTTACACTTTCTTGTTCCTATGTTTTTAATTATATTGAAATCCTTAGTTGTACACAATCATCCTAATAATCAACTTGTTAAAGGATTGGTGTTGCTGTACTCATGACATTTGGAAGACCGAGTTCCTGGAATCATCCTGAGCAATGTGCTCCAAAAACTGTTGTACAGCAATCTTTTGGCTACCACAGCATTTGCTGCACGCAAGCATTTTACATTTTGTTTTCTTTTGTCTTAGGTATCGTATCCTTTATAGAAAACAATAAACTTGTGGTACCAAGTGCACCAGCGATGCACTTTGAATAATCATTTTACTCTTTATATTATTGCCCCCTCTTCAGTGTATAAACAGACTAATGCCACCAGCAATGCACTTAATAATAGTTACACTGGCCCTTTCAATAACATAAGTTACAATCTGTGCATGTAAAAATATCTATTGAATCTTTTATTTATATCCATTTTTCTATAGTTGTGATTGGTAAGCTAATGGACCAGAGAACTGTCTTTTTTCACACTTGAAATTCAAAAACTGTAATATTATACGAGTGGTATAACAGCGAGTGGTGAGGAATTCCATATGATGTTTGAGTATTAATCCAGAGAAAACTTAACTTCTACAAGAGGCCAAGCACCTAGAGATGATGTAGAAAGTTTAACCAAGTGTGCAGCGTTCACTTGCTTTCTATGACAGGCCACCACTACTTACTGGAACCTGAGGTGTGCATGAGTTATGGGTTTTTTGCACTCCTGAAAGGACTTATTGTGACAAAGGCTCTAATTGAAATCAAGAAATTAACTCCCTTATGAATTATATTCTATAATTTAATTTAACTTTCTGTAGGCTGATAAAGTTAACAATTTCTTATTAAATATTTATGCTGGAGCTGAGTATGGTTTAAATGATATAACATAGAAAATTAAAAAACAGATTGATATAAGTGGAATTAAGTATATTAACTGCACCATGAAGGAGCATTTTGATATGTATGCCACTTGCATATTGTTAATTGAACACTAGATGGACCCTGATGGGTGTAAGTACATTGTAACAATTATACTTCTCCTGTTTCGCTTATTATTCTTCACTTGTTATTCTTTGATGATCCAGCATGGGAGGATGATTCCTGCGAGCTGGGGTTATAATAATATGCAGATGTATTAAAGTGAAGTCCCTGTCGTGAGGCGTCATGGAGGAGAAAATGAAGAGGGCGATTCTTTTGTCCACATGCGGGAGCAAAATGTATGGGCTGATCCGCAGCCTCATGTTACCTCACACCCCCGATACGAAGAATTTCGACGAGTTAATAAACATTGTAATAAAACCACCTGAAGCCAAAGCCTTCAGTCACTATGCAGTGTTTTAAATTCAATTTGAGGAATAGGTTTCCAGGAGAGATAATCGCTGGCTATGTAGCTACTTTAAAGGAATTAATGGAATACTGTGAGTTCAGATCTTCAACTAATGACACGCTGAGAGACCGATTGATATGTGGAATCGGGAACGATGCTATTGAAAAGTGATTGCTATCTGAAACTATTCTATACTTCAGTAAGGCATTAGAATTGGCAGCAGCCATGGAGGGCACTGTTAGAGACTTGGAGGCAATAAAAGATACACAAAATAGCACCGTCCATCTTTTAGGATGGGGAGGGCTGGTAACAAAAGGTGCGAAAACATCGGACTCCGCAGAAAGGTGGGGAACGACCACTATGTACTGACCATTGAAGAACAACAGTACAACAGAGAAAACCCACAACATTAATGAGAGAAATTTGTCCAAGCAGCCTGCAAGTGATCGACAGTTCAGAAATATCAAATGCTTTTTTGTGCTATCGCAATGGTCACATAACGTGGCACTGTCAAGATCGGCTGAGACAGCATTTTAAAAACAAAGGTGGAAATCGCAAAATCTGTCTAGTTGAAGAACTAGGTGAAGCAGAAATCTGAAAGTGGGTAGAACTGAGCCAATCCAGGTAGTCATTAGAGTCAGTGAACAACCCATCAAGATGGAGGCTGATACTGGGGCACCAGTGTCTGTCATAGGAGAACATATGTTCAGGTACTTGAATAAAGGAGTCCATCCTTTAAGTTTGGAAGAATCGTACACTAAATTAAAAACATATATGGGTGAAGAAATAAGTGTGAAAGGGGCAGGTCGAGTCCTGTTGCAGTATGGGATCAGTCTGCAAATTTTCTCCTTATAGTAGTAGCTAGGGCAGGCCCCGGTTTAATTGGGTGCAACTGGCTCAAAAAGATTAAATTGCTATGGGCTGAGGTTTTTCAAATCAGATGAGAAACTTACAGGAACTGTTACAAAAGTACGCTCCCATTTTCAGTGACGAGATAGGAAGGATTCATGGGATCCAAGCCAAAATCTGCGTAGACCCTAATGCAACACCCAGATTTATCAGAGCCAGACCAGTCCCTTATGCTCTACGGGACAAGGTTGAGACCGAGATAAACAGTTGGGTATCTTACAACTAGTGCAATTTTTCGAGTGGGCGGCACCCATAGTACCCGTTTTGAAGCCAGACCAAAGTGTTTGCTTATGTGCTGACTATAAGTTAACTGTAAACAGAGTGACCAAACTTGATAGACACCCGATACTGAAGATTGACAAATTGTATTCAAAATTGGCAGGGGGCATCACATATTCAAAACTCGAAATGAGCCACGCCTACCAGCAGGTAGAGTTGGAAGAAGGCTCTAAGGAATTCGTGACCATCAATACACGTCGAGGATTGCACCAATATACTCGACTACTCTTTGTGCTACTTTCCAGCGTACCATGGAAAATCTGCTTCAGGGATTGCCCCATGTCGTTGTTTATCTGGATGATGTCTTAGTCACTGGACTAAGAAGAACACTGACGAAGAACACTTAGCTAATTTGGAGGGGGTGCTGAAATGCTTCTCACAAGCGAGATAAATGTCTTTCCCAAGCCAAAGAGGTCGTTTACTAGGGCCACAAAGTCGACGCACAGGACCTGTATCCTGCTCTGAGAAACACTACAGAACTAAAGGCCTTCTTAGGCATGATAAACTACTATGGGTGATTTCTCCCAAATCTATCAACCGTATTGGCTCCATTATCCGCATTGCTGAAGAAAAACCATAAATAGATTTGGCAAGCTCTGCACCAGGATGCGTTTCTGAAGGGAAAGCAATTGTTAAGATCATTGACCCTACTGGTCCACTTTGACCCAAAGAACGAATTGATTTTAACTTACGACGCATCTCCTTGTGGAGTAGGGGCTATACTGTCACATCGGATGGCAGATGGCTCCGAATGACCCATTGGTTGTACATCTCGACATCTCGCATGCTCAGTGCTGCAGAACGACGATATTCTCAAATTGAGAAGGAGGGCTTGTCTGTTGTGTTTGGCATTCGAAAATTCCATTGATACCTCCACGGTCGCCATTTTCACATTTTATCCGACCACAAGCCTCTGCTGGGATTATTTGGGGAGAATAAGCGATACCCCCCATTGCATCTGCTCACGTCCAGAGGTGGGCACTGATATTGGCTTATGAATACACTTTTATTCACCGATCGGGAAGCCAGATCGCACATGCTGACACGCTGAACCAGCCTGCCCCTGCCAGGTAACAATGTGAAGGTCCCAATTCCCCAGGAACTTGTCTTAGTGCTAAATTTTCTGGATTCCCCCTGTTCAGGCCAAAAAAATCCGTGAGTGGACAAGCTGAGATTCACTTTTACCTCATTTCCGGGAGCAAGTCTTGAATGGATTCAAAGGCGAGCCAAAGTCTGATGACATGAAGCCCTATTTCAATCACAGATATGGGCTCACCTGTCAGGATGGCATGTTGCTCTGGGGAGCTGACAGGGCAAAGACCATTACTGGCCGAATTACATAGCACTCACCCTGGCATTAGTAGGACGAAGATGCTCGCGCGCAGCTACTTGTGGTGGCCAGAGATGGACGTGGACATCGAAACCCTAGTCAAAAGTTGTCTTCAATGCCAGCAGGTACAGAAGCTACCCCTGTTAGCTCCATTGCACTCCTGGGGATAGCCGGGGTGGCCATGGGTGCGCCTCCGTATCGACTACATGGGGCCCTCCTTAGGCACGATGTTCCTTTTACTAAATGACGCCCATTGCAAGTGCATGGATGTCTACAAAGTCTGGTCACCTACATCTGCTGCTACCATAGATCGTTTGCGACAGAGTTTTGCAGTGCACAGGTTACCAGAGATGCTTGTGTCAGACAACGGGAGTGCCTTTACCAGTGAGGAGTTCCACAGGTTTACAGCTCTCAATGGAATAACTCATATCAAAACCTCGCCTTACCGCCCCGCCTCTAATGGGTTGGCTGAGCGGGCGGTTCAAAGCTGGACAGGGATTCCATCAGCACCAGATTGTCACGGTTCCTGTTCACATACTGCATGAAGCCACAAACGACTGCTGATGTTGCCCCCACTGAATTATTAATGAAGAAACTTCTCCACACCGTCTAACTCTTATCAGGCTGAATTTAGGGGATAGGGTGAAGAGAAGCCAAGAAGCTCAGAAGGCTAGACATGATGGCTATAATCATGAAAGGAATTTCACAATGGGAGACACAGTTCTCACGAAGATCTTTCGAAATGGGCCCAATTAGCTGTTAGGCAAAGGGAGTGCCGTGACAGGACCTCTATCCTATAATGTGTTGGTAAATGGGCCAAATAATTAGACAACACGTGGATCATCCCTGGAAAAGAGAGACGGTTCCACAAGAAGGAATGTTGTCATCATTTGCATTGAGTCTGCATCGCACGTGGAAGAAATGTCACATGATTTGGAAGTACCGGTGGGGCTTGTTGGACCTGAGAGGTTCAAAGATACAAATTTGCCCACTTCCACCCGAGATCCTGGTAGACAGTTGACCCCTGAGAAGGGCGTCTCAGGATAAACAGCCGAGGCTGTTGAGCTATGACATTCGACAGGTCCTATAAAGCCTCCTGAGAGACTTGACTTGTAAATAGTTATTCATGTAAATAATTGGGATGTTGTGATGCTTGTCAATTATACTTTCACGTAAAGGTGGAGGGATATGGCAAAGTGGAGTGCTATGTCCCTTTAAGAGAATGTAGTTAGTTGACCGTATGACTGTATTGACCAATCACTACACAGTGTGGACTTATTGGGTAACTGTAAGTCTAGAGCTGGAGGTGATTGAAGAAGCACACATGGTGTTAGTGCTCTGTTCTTAGTTCCAATAAACCACCAGTGTTTGTTCAATTTATCGGTCTCTCTGCCTATATTGTTTCAAACACCAACTAATGTGTTAATATCAAAGGTGCAGCTAGCATTCGCCAGATAAGGCGAACCTGATAACCAAAAACATAAAGCAAATATAAAAAAGAAATGGGAGAACTGAAGAACCAGCTACCAGAAGCCAAGAAGCTTTAAAAATAGAGACCCCTGATTTTCAAAGAAGCTGGCAGATGAGGAAATGCTAGAAGATTCAACCACAAGAGTTCACCCAAGTTGAGCTCATGCCTGAACCTAGTCTGGCCAATAGGGAAGTTGAAGAGGAAGCTGAGATCAAAGTCAGGGCTGCCAAGAGGAAAACCCATCAAAAGAAGACACATAGGAAGAGAAAGCAAAATTACTAACAAGGCCTTCAAATTATTTTTAAACAACAGGAAACTGATCATTTTGTGTGGCATTTAGCCTTGCCCAACATCCTAATTTTCAGAACCTGCCTGACAGTTGCCTTTCATACTATTAACTAGGAAGGGAGGGGTTGCAGAAGCGCAAGCGATGGGGTCCAAGAGAGTGTGAAAACATGCCTGTTGGAGTCTACACCACAGGTGGAAGGAACTCCTCTTGCTTTGGAAGTACCTGTAAGACCCGTTGAGCTTGAGAGAGTCGGAGAGGCAAACTTACAGGTTTTTACTGGGGAGCCTAGCGGACAGGCAACTTCTGAGAGTGAGGCCTCAGATAAACCATCTGAAGTCGGGAGAACTACAATGGTCGACATGTTTAAAAAAGCCTCCTGAGGAACAGAATTTGTAAATAGTTTATTTATATAAATAGTTAATATATTTTAAAATGCACTTTCAAGTAAAGGGGAGGGATGTGGGAATCTGAGGTGTAACATACTTTAAGAGAATGTGAGCAGGTTGACCACGTGATTGTATGATCCAATAGCTGTGTAGCGCGGGCTACCATGTTAATGTTAATCTACAGTAGGGTCTGGTTGGAGAAGCACACATCACGTCAGTGCTCTGTTGTTTGTGTGAATGAATAGCATGTGCTTCATTTCATATTGGTCTCTGCATCTGCAGTATATTGTAATCGACTCACCTGCCGACAGGTAAGCGTGCAACCGGTTTACGAGTAAAGCGACCCCATAATAGAACATAACAAATAGGATGAAACAATTGCCTGTAATTGTAATTAAGTACAGAGGTTTCTCATTTATGGGCTGAATTTGGTTAGACTAGACCAATAATAAGTAGACCATCAATCAAAGATTTATGAATGTAGTCATGGAAGAGCGCATGACCTAATTCCGTCTGAAATTTGGAACTGAAAAGGCTATACTGGTACATTTTGTGAATGCGAAGCCAATATTTTTTAAGCCCAGAGTGCTTCCCTAAAGAAAAGGATATCAATGGAAGTAGATTGCATGGAGACTAAGGCCATGCTTGAGAAAAAACAGCTATTTAAACTGGACAAGCCTGATTGTGACTGTGGTACAACCTGAAGAGAAAGATTTGGAGACTGTTTCTGGAAATAAAATAAATGAGTCCAGCTCCATGTAAAGCCCTGATGACAATCTATGTGTATGGCTTCATAGAAGAATATTTTCAATCTAGAGAGCAAGAAATCATATGACTGGGAATTTCTCTTTGGTTTTCAGTACGCAGAAACCAAATGGTATATAGCAACTTAGAAGCTTGTGAATTTGTGCTTAGGAAAAAGGGGCCCTGTTTTTTGCCTTCAATACTTGTAATGTTTCACGTAAGCTTGAGGCAGAATTTAAAATTTTATCCATTGATTTATTGCTTTAGTGTGTATAAAAGGGGGGAAAAAAACTTCTAACAAACTAAGAAGTAGATATAAATAATAGAAATAATCTAAGATATGGCAGAGCAGATTGTGTGTCTGGACTTTGATATGTGGGAGTTTGTGGACAGCAAGACTGTTCCAAGCAAACACATCAGCAGTAGAAGTCGCGATTTGAAATCTCGCCTGCTCAGTTATTGAGCTGGAGTGAGAGTTAGAGACACTCTGAGAATTAAGGTGGAGTTTCTAGGCAGTTTGTTCCAGACTTTGGCTGCATCTAGTAAAACGGTGCAGGGTCAGAATGGATTAAGTGTGACCAATAGTATGCAGAGTAAAGAGAACCCAGACAAGATAGAGAACAAGGATCCACAGAAACTGATTCTGTCCAACAGGTACAATGTACTTGCTAACAGTGAGGATGAGGATGAAGATTGTCAGAAGGGCAGCTAGAACATGGACCATGGTACCTTGCAGCAGGAGGCTGTCCAAATGGGGAAGGAAGATGGGGGAAAGGATATTGTGTTACTTGTAGGGGATTCAATAATTGGGGAAATGAGTCGTAGCCTTTATAACTAAGATCAAAAATCCCACATGGTATTGTTACTGCCAGGTTAGGAGGGGTGAGCTGATCCTTCTTTTTGTCCCACTCCTGGATTGGTTATAACAAAGTTTGAATTTTTAAAAATATATGATATTTTTATGCACATTATGATACATTATGCACTTAATTGTGTGTAGCTGGGTGCAAGAATGAGCTAGTCAGATTCCTTGAGTTAAAGAGTAAGGAGTTAGTTTTATTACTAAAATTCACTCAGATAAAGATACAGAAATTATTAACAAAAAAGTTTAAAATGTTTGAATATGTCGAACTTCCCACTAATGCAAAAAATACACACACATCTCCCCCAGGCATGCATGCACAAAAATAAATTAAACTTTACAGAGAATCAGAGCTTAAAATGTGGCCAAATAAAAATGAAAAGTGAAGTCAGAAAAATTATTCACGGATTGTCTGAATGCTTGGCCATAGTTAGAGAGTCACTTTCCATGGTGGCTATTGGTACTTTGGTTTCTCATTGAAGCAGTTGCTCTGTGGTCTTGGCTAGTTGATTCTCTTTTCTCTTGAAGACTGTGGTGTTGAGTTGGAATCCTCCTTTAAGAACTTCTTTGCAGCAATAAGGTCTTCTGGTGGGTTTTCAAACCAGAAACAGGCTCAGCTTTGTTGAGAGAAGTTTCAAAGAGAGAGGGGTTAAGGCTGTTACCCCTTCTGCCCCTGTGGCAGTTTCTGACTATTAGTTCAAATCCAGTATATTTTACACCTAAGAGCTGGATCACGTGACATCTCCCTGGTTTCAATCCAGGGCTTACCTTAGCCATTGTCTCTGAGAGCGTTGTAGGCTCTGTGTCTCCATAAAGTGGCTCATGGCCTTCACAAATGCAACTTAGTAGCTGCCGTAAGCCGGTGTCCTTTCTTGAAACACAAAGGTAGGATTTTACATCCCGCGGGTGGGCGCACACCTAACCCAATCAGGTGTAAAATAATGTGTGATGACATCGGGCGAGTGTCCCGACATCGTCATGCACTTTCACGATATTTTGGTTGGCAGGTACATGGGAGAGTCAGCAGCACGCCACCGACAACCAAAATGCCCTTAATCAATTAATTTATTTCTATCTTTTGCTGCCTGTTCAACTGTTTGGTTGGCTGGTGGGTGAATTGGCCAGGTGGCCTTTGTATTTTTTATGAAACCTCTTCCACGGGCAGGATGAGGTTTCCAACGGTAAATAAAAATCCAATAAAAATTTTGTAACATCATTTTTAATGTATCCCTCTTCATGTGACTGAGTCACACCTGGGGACATGTTTATATCTTTTGTAAAATCTCTATTTGTGTATGTCCAATTCTTCAGCTCCCTGATGCAGCTCTGTGCCTCCCCTGCACATGCACAGACTTCGGTGCTCACCCTCCTCCTGCCTCCTCCCCCCCACCCCAGCAGCACTGAGCTCCTTAGCACACCTTTCACGCTAGCTGGCTGTTGATTGGCCAACCAGCATGAATTCGCAGTTGGGGGCCGATCGCGGGCATTGTATCTTTCCCCGGCCGCTCCCAGGCCTGCCCGACAAATGGAAAACCCTGCCCAAAATGTATATAAGGAACATATAAATATATATGTCCGGCAGATGACATTACAAATTAATATGCTGCATAGCACATCTCCATCATAGTATGTTACCTACCTTAGTCCAGGGTGAAGGGTGTGTGAGCAGACTCGACAGTATATTCCAGAGGAAGGAGAAGGAGCATCCAATTGTTGTGATCCACATTGGGACCAACAACATAGAGTAGAGTAGAGGTCCCGTTAGGATAATACCCGGAGCTAGGAATTAAATTAAAGAATGGGATGTCAAGAGTTATAAACTCTGGATTATCACCCAAACCACGTGATATAAGCATCGGATAGGCAGGTTTGGGAGCTGAAAACATGGCTGGAGGAATGATTTGGAAAATGGGGGTTCCATTCCATGAGGCATTGGGCAGAATTATACCAGATTTGCACTAAGTGCAGTAGCGGGAGGGAAAAAAGACGTTTTATTCCCCAGCTGCAATGGCGGCTTTTCACATTGTATCGTCCCAATCTTGCCTCATTAATGATGCATTCCCACGAACATGCCGTTTCGATGGTGGGCGGGCTATCATTCACCTGCCACGCCATCATTTCGCCGCTTCATCATGCTGGGTGCCATATTTAAAGCGCAGCCGCGCTCACACCTCTCGGTGCATCCAGCCCATGACGGCTGCAAAGAAGCCATGGCCCCAAACGGCAAGAAGACTGCAGCCCCTCAGTTTAATGAGATGTCCCTCGAGCAACCTTTAATGCAATGGAGGCCCGTTGTGATGTCCTGCACCCGGCTCTGGCCACAGGATAGGCAGAAACACTATTAATCCGGCATGGGAGATGGTGGCTGCAGTGATCAGTGCCAGCACCCTACAAAAACGGACAGCCACCCAATGCCAAAAAAGGATGAATGATCCCCTCCGTTCCACCAGGGTAAGTCGCTCTTCTCATCACTCTCAATTCACACGCTCACAAACCCATCACATATCCACAGGAATCTCACTCACTGACAGTTCAATCCCCATTCATTCCCTTACACACACTTTCATTGCCCTCATCTCATCCGTGGGACCACTCACCACCCACACAAGCCAGGCATACTCATCATCTAGCCTGGCAGGCTTCTTGCTTACATTGTCTCCATCCCTATTCGTGCAGGACAAGCTGGCACACAACAAGAGGGAAAGGTCACAGACTTGTGGAGGAATGCTTGAAATCAAGGTCCTCATGGACTTTGAAAACAGAGCCATCCAGCTGGCCAGCGAGGATCTGGACCATTCCTGTACTGATGGTGAGGTCGGCAGTGCTCTACAAAGTGAGGATCCAGCCGTGCAACATCAATCAGACAACCATGCAGTGAGTGATGTGTCCTATTCTGCAGGTCTCTACCATGCACTAATTATCTCTCCTAGCTTTCACAGGCACATCTGGGAAACAACCAATGGAATCCATGACCCAGGGCCTCCAAGTAAGCCCCAAAGACACCTCTGAAGAGGAAGCTGAAGGCACCTTCATTGAAGACCCATCCCTGCGCTCACCCACACTTTCCACCAGCGCAAAGACACACACCTTGGTGGGACCTAGCTTTACAGTAGCCTTGGGATCACAATCTGGTGAGCACATCACACTGATCCACAGCAGGCAGCGGCAGGGACTTCCCAGGTGTCCGGCACTCAGAGGATTGCTGGAAGCCAAAAATTTGCTGAGTCCAAGTCAGATGAGAAGCCTCTGTACTCAGCCATACCTCAGTTGCTGAGCTGCAAAGGCAAGCTCGGGAACATCAGGAAAGGATGTCCGCTGCACTCCTCAGATTGCAAGGCATGATGGAGGAGTCCGTCCGCCTTCAGGCTGAGGTGAGAGCAATGGCATGTCAATGCACCGAGATCAACACTGGTAGGATGGCGGCCGCCATAGAGACCTTGGTGCAGGACAATGCTCCGTCACGGCTGCGTGGGCTAAACTCCAGCACTGATGCCATAGTTGACCTCCAACAGTGTGTACGCGAGAGGGGTGTGGGGAAGCTTGATCTCACTCCAGCTACCCCTTCTCCTCAAAGAGTCAGTTAGTGGCTCTCAGGCACCCATAGGGAGGAGGATCAGCAAGTGCACACCCTGGGCCATCCACCCAGGTGACTCTGGGAGTGTCCAGCCCATCCACATCCTCACTTCTTATGACCCTAGCAGTTCCAGTTCCATAGGCCGAGGAGGGTGCCGCTACCACACAGCTGGACCCTGAACGCAGTCTGGGGTCTTCCAGGTCCTGGCCCTCCAGAGGATGCCTGCCAAGGTCATTGCAGGCAAGGCATGGCTCAGCAGGCTGTTTCCACCTCCACTGTGGCTGTCCAGGGAGCACCAATTTGTAGTGGCACTGTTAGAAAGGTTTAAAAGATATAGTTGAACAGCCAAAGGTGTTAGTCACTTGTACATAATGTTGACGACGGTAAATAAACTCCCAAAAATGACTACTTGCCTATGGCTCCTTGTTCTGTTCAGCAGTGTTTGTGTCATTCGGTTGTGAAACTTTGGTTTCTGCACAAGTTAAAGGTAGGTGTCTCAGTTCAGGGTCTCGTCCCTATGCTTTGTGCAGCCTTTAGACCAAAGCGATGGTCCAACTTCACACTTCCTGGGCACATTATAAGAATATAAGAACATAAGAACAAGGAGCAGGAATAGGCAACTCAGCCCTTCGAGCCTGCCCCGCCATTCAATACAATCATGGCTGATCTCATTTCGGCCTCAATTCCAATTTCCCACCCTCTCCCTTTCAACCCATTACTAATTAAAAATCTTTCTATCTCCTCCTTAAATTTATTCAGCGTCCCAGCATCCACTGCACTCTGAGGTAGTGACTTCTACAGATTCACAACCCTTTGAGAAAAGTAATTCCTCCTCATCTCTGATTTAAATCTACCACCCCCTAAAACTATGGCCTCTCGTTCTAGAATGCCCCACAAAAGGAAACATCCGCTCCACGTCCATTTGGTCTATCCCCTTCAGCATCTTATATACCTCAATTAGATCTCCTCTCATTCTTCTAAACTCTAGCGGGTTTAGGCCTAAGCAGCTCAATTTCTCCTTATAAGACAAGCCCCGCATCTCTGGAATCAATCTAGTGAACCTCCTCGGAACCGCCTCCAATGCAACTACTTCCTTCCTCAAGTAAGGGGACCAAAACTGTGCACAGTACTCCAGGTGCGGTCTCACCAATGACTTGTACAGTTGCAACAGCATTTCCCTATTTTTATAGTCTATTCTTTTAGCAATAAATGCCAAAATTCCATTTGCCTTCCTTATTACCTGCTGTACTTGCATTCTAGCTTTCAGCGATTCATGAATGAGGACACCCAGATCCCTCTGCACTGAAACATTCTGAAGTTTCTCTCCATTTAAATAATAAGTTGCCTTTTTATTCTTCCGACCAAAATGGATAATCTCACACTTATCCACGTTAAACTCCATCTGCCAATTTTTGGCCCATTCACTTAACCTGTCCATTTCTAAATTTCTTATTTCTTCATTGCAACTTACTTTCCCACCTATTTTGGGGTCATCTGCAAATTTAGCTATAGTACCTTCTATCCCTGAATCCAAGTCATTAATATAGATTGTAAATAGTTGGGGCCCAAGGACCGAACCCCTGTGGGCACCCCACTAGTTACACCTTGCCATCCAGAAAAAGACCCATTTATCCTGACTCTCTGCTTTCTGTTGATTAGCCAGTCCTCTATCCAAGCTAATATATTACACTAATTGCTTGTGATCTTATCTTGTGTATTAATCTTTTGTGCGGCACCTTATCAAAGGCCTTCTGGAAGTCTAGATATACTACACCTACAGGATCCCCATTATCCACTTTGCTTGTCACATCTTCAAGGAACTCTAGCAAATTAGTCAAACACGATTTACTCTTTGTAAAACCATGCTGACTCTGATGGATTGCATTTTGACTTCCCAAATGCCCCATTACTACTTCCTTAATAATGGATTCCAACAATTTCCCATTGACAGACGTTAAATCAACTGATCTATGGTTTCCTACTTTCTGCCTCCATTTTTCCAATCCACTGGAACCTTTCCAGAATCCAGGGAATTTTGGAATGTTATAGCCAATGCATCCACTATCTCCGCTGTCACTTCCTTTAAGACCCTGGAATGTAGGGTCCCATTAGGTCCTGGGGACTTGTCACCCTTTAATCCCAATAGTTTGCTCAGTACTTTTTCTCTAGTGATGGTGATTGTTCTAAGTTCCTCCTTCTCCATACCCTCTGCACTACCTGTTACTGTTGGGGTGGTACTAGTGTCCTCCACCGTGAAAACTGAAACAAAACATTGATTAAGCATCTCTGCCATTTCTGCGTTCCCCACTATTAACTCCTCAGTCTCACTCTCCAAGGGACCATCATTCACTTTAGCTAATCTCTTTCCTTTTATATACTTGTAGAAGCTTTTGCTATCAGTTTTTACATTTTGCGCTCGTTTTCTTTCATAATTTACCTTTGCTCTTTTTATTATTTTTTTAATAACCCTTTGTTGATCTTTAAAAGTTTCCCAATCTTTCAGCCTACCACTGACCTTTGCAATTTGGTATGCCTTAGTGTTTGCCTGTATGTTATCTTTAACTTCCTTGCTTAGCCATGGATGCTTCTTCCCCCTCTTACAATCTTTCTTCCACTTTGGAATATATTTTACTTGGGAGGAATTGAATATCTTCTTAAATATCTGCCACTGTTCATCAACTGTCCAACATTGTAGTCTTCCTGCCCAGTCCACTAGGACCAAATCTGCCCTCATGCCTATGTAGTTACCTTTGTTTAACTCCAGAACACTAGTGTGGGACTCAAGTTTCTCACTCTCAAACTGAACTTGGAATTCTAGCATGCTGCTAACATTTCTTCCCTAGAGGATCCTTTACTATGAGATCATTAATTAATCGCATCTCATTACACAAAACCAAATCCAGAATAGCCTGCTCCCTGGTTGGTTCCATAACATATTGCTCCAAGAAACAACCTGTACTACGCTCTATGAACTCTCCCTCAAGGCTACCCTTGCCAGTTCAATTAGTCCAGTCTATATGCATATTAAAATCACCCATGATTATTGCCAGGCCTTTCTTACATGCTCCCAGTATTCCTGGCTTATACTGTGCCCTGTTGCTGAATGACTGTTTGGGGACCTATTAATTACTTTCACCAGGGACTTTTTTCCCTTGCTATCTCTTATTTCTACCCAGACTAACTCTACGTCTTGCTCTCCAGTGCCTATATCATTCCTCACTATAGTATTGATCTCTTCCTTTACTAACAAAGCTACACTATCTCCTTTTCCATCTTGCCTATCCTTCCGAAACACTGAGTACCCTTGGAAGTTTAACTCCCAAACCTGTTCTCCTTGTAACCGTGTCTCAATAATCGCCACTAAATTATACCTATTTATCTCGCTTTGCACTGTTAACTCATTAGTTTTATTCTGAATGCTACGTGGATTCAGATACAAAGCCTTTAAGTTTGCCCTATTGTCCATTTTCCCTACTCTTATATGATTCTTTGGTGCAATATGGCGTTCATACAATCTTTCCCTTCCTTTCACTTTTTGGTAACAATCAGCCTTATCATTAACTTATACTCTTACACTCTCCTTAAACTTTGATTTTTTTATATTTCCATGCAACTGAACCCTGCCCCCCCAATATTTAGCTTAAAGCCCTATCCACAACCCTAGCTCTGTGATTCGCCAGGACACTGGTCCCAGCATGCTTCAAGGGGAGCCCATCTGAATGGAATAGCTCCCTCTTTCCCCAGTACTGGTGCCAATGTCCCATGAATTCGAACCCATTTCTCCCACACTAATCTTTGAGCCATGCATTTACCTCTTTAATCTTATTGACCCTGTGCCAATTAACTCCTGGCTCAGGTAGTTATCCGGAGATTATTAACTTTTTGGATCTGCTTTTTAATTTAGCCTCTAGCTGCTCATGTTCCCTCAGCAGAACCTCTTTCCTCATTCTACCTATATCATTGGTACCTACGTGGACCACGACAACTGGATCTTTCCCCTCCCACTTCAAGTTCCTCTGCAGCCCAGATGAGATATCCTTAACCCTGGCACCGGGTAGGCAACACTGCCTTTGGGACTCTCGATCCTGGCTACAGAGAACAGTATCTATTCCCCTAACTACACTATCCCCGATTACAACTACATTTCTCTTTTCTACCCCCACTTGAATGGCTCCCTGTACCATGGTGCTATGGTTAGTTTGCTCATCCTCCCTACAGCCCCCGTTCTCGTCCACACAGGGAGCAAGAATCTCGAACCTATTGGATAAGGGCAAGGGCTGAGGCTCCTGCAGTGCTCCTTCCTGGATCCCTCTACCTGCCTCACTCATAGTCACACCCTCCTGTCCCTGACCACTGGCCGAATTTAATGTAGTTAATCTAAGGGGTGTGACTGTCTCCTGAAACACAGTGTCCAGGTAACTGTCCCCATCCCAGATGTGTCACAGTGTTCAAAGCTCAGACTCCAGCTCATCAACTCTGAGCTGGAGTTCTTCGAGCAACCAACATTTGCTACAGATGCGGTCACGAGGAACCACAATGGGTCCACCAGCTCCCACATCATGCAGATACAACACATCACCTGGCCCTGCATCTCTATTTTATTTAATTAGCTTTTCAATTTGTTTTTAAATTTCCTACTGGTCTTTAGTTTATCAATCTGTAAAGTATTTCTCCTGTTTACCTTTAATCTGAAAGCAAGTTAGAATAGGGATTCAAAATATACTTTTTAAAATCAACTGGAACTCGCTCTCTCTGCTGAGTTGAAGCTGAAGTGTTAAACCTCTGATCCTGGGCCCTAGTAGTCACCTTCAATCTGAAATCAACTTAGAATAGGTAGTTCAACTAGCAGCTACATAGCAACCAATGAACTTTATTGATGCCTGCACCTCGATGGTGCTTGTCATTGCTGCCAGAATGTTGTGGGCAGGTGTCATAGAGTTCCATCATTCTCTCTGTGTGCTCCCAGCACCTTTAAGGTACAGTTGACCTCCATCTCGTCAGCATCTGTGACCAATGACGTGTGCTCCTGAAGGGGTCAGGTGCTGAAGGCTGACAAAAGATCAGATACATTTAAAGTTTTACAGCTGTGTCTCCATGATGTGACCCTGATCACAGAGCGCAAGCATGCTGCCCTCAGCCAGACAGGAGTTAGACATTCTCAGAGGCTATGTGAAGACCTGTGGAATGTCCTCACTGCATGTCACCATCATCCTTCTGCAATTGAGTGACTATTAGGGCCTCTGCTGTGTCTGCATGAGAGGAGAATTCTCACAGAGGGTATGTACGCTGCCATAAGCCAGACTGGAGTCAAACATTCGCAGAAGCAATGTGAGGATCTATGATGTCTCCTCACTGCATGTCGTCATCAGCTCCCACAAATCTAGCAGCAATAAGGGCCTCCAGAGTGCACCTGCCTGGTCTGGCCAGTGAGATGGTCTCATTGCCACTATCGTTGCCTTTGAGGACCTCCTCTCCCTCATCCCCTTTGACATCCTCCTCATCTGAGGAGACCCCCAGCTCCTCCATCTCCTCCTCAGCCAGCTCCTCTCCCCGTTGCAGTGCCAGGTTGTAAAGGACATAGCAGGCGACGACAATGCATGACACCCTCTATGGACTATATTGCAGGGCTCCACCCAGCTGGTCCAGGTACTGGAACTTAATTTATAGCATCTCAACGGTTTGCTCCACCAAGGTGTGAGTTGCATGAGCCTTGTTATACCGTCGCTCACTGCAGTCTGAGGCCGCAGCGCAGGTGTCATCAGCCACGTCCTCTGTGGGTAGCACTTGTCCCCAAGGAACCATCCCTGCAGCCTCTGAGGACCCAGGAAGATGTCAGGGATCTGAGACCAACTGAGAATGTACAAGTTGTGGACAGTCCCTGGAAACCATGCACAGACCTGAAGGATGCATTTGTGGTGGTTACACACCAGCTGCACATTCAGCGAATGGAAGCCCTTGCAGTTGACATAGTTGACTGCTTGTTGTGTTGGAGATCTGAGCGTCACATGAATGCAGTCGATGGCACCCTGCATCTGTGGGAAACCTGAGATTTGGGCAAATCCAATCACTCTTGCATCCAGGCAAAATACACAAAGTTGTGTGCCTTCGCGAAGATGGCATCTGTGACCTCATGGATGCATTTGTGGATGGGGGCTTGTGAGATCCCACAGAGGTCACCTGTGGAGCCCTGAAAGGAGCCACTGGCATAAAATTGAGTGCCACGTTCACTTCCACAGCCACAGGAAGTGGATGGCCACCATGTCCCTATGGTGCCAAATCCTGCAGCAGTTAGCAGATGTGACTGACCAGTTCCCCAGACATGCTCAGTCTTCTGCAACACTGGCTCTCGGTCACCTGCAGGAATGAAAGGTGGCGTCTATAGACCCTGGGTCTAGCTAGATGCCCACAAGCAATAGCTCGCTATGGCTCTCTGGTGGCATGTGTGGGAGCCCCAGCTGCCCCCTCTTCCTTAGGGTGCTGCTCCTGCCTCTGTCAGGCAGCCAGGCACCTTTGTCACTCTCTTCTCCTTCGTCTCCATTCTCTATAAGCCATGAGGTATACAGCTACTTCCCCAGGCTCCATACTCCTGATGTACTCCTCCTGCAGGATGAAAGAGAGAGACATGCAGGTTAGCTTGGGCCTTCTAAGAATCTCCCTTGGTTAAGTCTGAAGGCCCCTTAACGCATCCCAGAGACTGCTGGCCAACACTTGGATGGCCAGAGTTTAGTGTGCTGCATGGCTGCCTGAAACCGCACCCTCCACCTGACCGATTGGTGGCAGCTTTGCCCATTGGACTGAATGCTGTGCTCTCAGCTCAGGCGCAGGCATTCTCCAAACCCGCACTGCAAGGCTGCACTGTTAGCTTCAACAAAGTGGGAGCCAGGTCCAAACCGGGATGCTGACAATGCAAGGGTCTGTGAGCACCTCCACCAATGACTGCTCCATGGCCAGCTTTAGCAAGGAGATTGTACAATGTGTGCAGTCATCCAACTATTCTGCAGCCCACTAAAACACTCATTACTTTGCAGCCTGTGCCTGAGGGGTGAAAAACCCTGGAGCACTTGGTCGCGCTTTCAGGCCTCTGCATTTCTTGAGTGGGCAGATAAGCGAGAGGCCGAACTCCACACATGTGTAGCTGCATCTGAACTGTCTCAGGTGTGGAGGACTAGTCGCTTTATAGAAGATTTCCCTAATGTGTGGCTACTTCCCTCCCCCAACCCTCGCATGTGCTTGTGCGCCACCACCAACTGCAGTCTGCCCTTGCACCGCCCACCCCCCCCACCAATGCACCTCAACCTTGAAGTCCAGCAGGCGACCCCAGCAAGTGCTGCGCATCATTACTGCACACTCACCTCCAAGTTCCCCATGAAGTGCAGCCCACCAAGTTCATGCCTTATATATACTGTTGTGAAACACATCGGCAAGCAATCACACAAACTTGCTTGGATAATCCAGTGTGGAGTGATGATTCTGGCGAGCTGGGCTTATAATAATATGCTAATGTATCACAAAGAGGTTCCCGGTGTCCGCTGTCGGGAGCTGCGGCCCGCCATTGAAGGGCAGAGCGGACGATTGCAAATTGGTTTCACGACATAGTGAAATTGATTTTTGGCCTTCTCGCCATATTGTCCGCTCATGTTGCCGAACACGCCCGATGCCAGTGGATGCAGAAAATTCTGCCCATTGGCAGTAGCACTGGGACCGTTGGGATGGGCTCCACCCGGACTAGATTAGGACCACGGTCTTAACGGAAAGGATAAATAAGGCCGTCGCAAGAGCTTTAAACCAAGAGCTTTAAATGGGGCTTAGGTGGAAAAGCTAATATAAATAACAGTTTGAAAACAAACAAAAGGGAAGAGAGTAACAGTCAGTAATTGTGTTTTGTGCCTGGCATGTTAGGGAAAACTAAAATAATTAAACTGGGAGAGAGAAATGAGAAACTTGTGAGTAAAACGTTAGAGTAGAAAGACCGGTTAAGTGTGTCCAAATAAGTGATCATTATACATATGCACAGAGCATCAGGAACAAATTGAAGGAGGAGGAAGTTCAATTTGGAGGGTACGATATGGTATTCTCTGGAATTTAGCAGGTTGAGTGTGATTTGATTGAACTTTTCAAGACATTAAGGGGAGCATATAGGGTCGGCAAAGAGAAATCATTTCCACTGGTTGGGGACTCTAAGGCCAGGATTTTGTCCTCGTTGGGCATGCCCGTTTGCCGAGGCATAAAATGACGTGGGGTGATGTCGGGCATGCATCTCGATGTCACCGCGCGCCATTTAGATTTTCTGTTCGGCAGGCGCACAGTTGGCTCTCCAAACTGTCAAAGGCCTATTAAAGCCTGTTAGAAAGCAATTAAGGCAATCAGCTGAGCTGCCCGTCCAACCTTAAGGTTGGCGGGCAGGCGAAGAGCCCAGGCGGCCTTCGCATTTTTCATGGAACCTCATCCACGGCGGGATGAGGTTTCATCAATGATTTAAGATTTTCAGAAAAATTTTTATTAAAATTAATGCACATGTCCCAGCTCATTTAACAGTTTCACATGGGGGGACATGTCATAAAAAATTTTTCAACACTTCATTAAACTGTTTAAACTTAAAACTAATCTCCCTGAGGCACCTCTGTGCCTCAGGGAGATTTCTGCACTCTTTTGAGTGTGTGCATGAAAGAGTGCACTCCTGACTCAGGCAACCCTCTCTCCCTGCCCGCACAGGGAGCGCTCAGCGCTTCCGGGCGCACGCCATGCTGGGCGGGCATTAATTTGCCCACCCATGCAAGATGGCAACGCTGGCCCGCCCCCACACAAACCCCCCCACCCCCCCACAAAGCACTTTTTCATACACAACGTGGTGGAAATTTGGAACTCTCCCAAAAAGGCTGCAGCTGCTGTTCAGTTGAAATTTTCAAGACTGAGTTTGATAGGTTTTTATAAGTTACGTTTAGCAAGATTTATGGAGCAAAGGCAGTAAATTGAGGTACATATCAAGCATGATATGATTGAATGGTGGCGCATGTATGAAGAACTGGCTAGCCTAATCTTGTTCCCATATTACGAAATAAGGGAATCAAGTGATATGGGAATAGGACAGGAGAGTGGAGCTGGGATAGAAGACCTGCCATCATTTTACTGAACGTTGCAGTCGGCTTAAGAGGCTACACGGCCAACTCCTGCTCTTATTTCTTCTGTTCTTATAACCACTGATATTAGTTTGGAAAGAACTAACACGTGTTATTTCCAAACCTTCTAAAGGGTTTTAGTCAAAGAATTAAACAGGTAAGACAAGCATAGTGTAATCGTTACAATTTGCTCACTTTCAGTTAATAATATGCAAGTATCAATGTATCACCATCTCAGAAACAAAATGCTGCAGATCCTGGAAATCAGAATTGAAAACACAAAATGCTGGAAATACTCAGCAGATCAGGCAGCATCAATAGGGAGAGAATATGCGCTAATTTTTCAGATCAATGTCTTCTTCTGAGAACTGGAGAAAGTTAGAAATGTAACAGGTTTTAAACAAGTACAGAGATGGGGAAGGGGTCAGGAGGGGAGTGTAGAACAATAGGGAAGGCCTGTGATAGGATACAAGGCTGCAGTGATTAAATGACAAAAGGGATGATGGCGCAAGATAAAAGGGGGTGGTAATGGGTCAAGAAAAGATGAGTCCAGAGGAGAGGTAAATGACAAAAAAGAATCAGTCCCAGCATCTGCTGTGTGAAAAATAGGTGCGGTGGTTATAATCTGAAATCATTGAACTTAATGTTGAGTTCAAAAGGCTGTAAAATAAAAAAATCGAGAAATGAGGCATTGTCCCTTGGGCTTCCATTGAGCTTCTCTGGAACAGTGCAAGAGCTGAGGACAGAGAGGTAAAAGTAGCAGTGGAGTGCAAAAATAAAATGGTAAGCAACCACAAATTCAAGGTCATGCTTGTGGACTGAACAGAGGTGTTCAGCAAAGTTAACACCCAACAAGCATTTGGTCTCCTCAAAGTGGAGGAGACTGCATCATGAGCAGAAAATACAACATACTAAATTGAAAGGAGTGCACATAATTTACTGTTTCACCTGGAAAGAGTATTTGGGGCCCGACCCCCTTTTCACCATCCATGGTCCAAGTCACATTCTGACTTCTCTGTCTCATTTAACCGTACAGCAGGTTCTGGTAACAGTTCTGCTTTTGCCAATTACATCCCCTCTAGACACAACCTTTTGTTCTTTACTATTCCCATTATCATCCCTTTGTCATTTAACCATTTAACCTCACTGGCCTTGCACCCTATCACAGACCTTCCCTTTTGCTCTTTCTGTCTCTCCTAGTCTGTCGCTGCTTTTTACTTGTTAAAAATGGCTATGTCTCTAACTTATTTCACTACTGATGAAATATCAACGCCCTGAAATATTAACTTCAAAGGTGCTGCCTGGCCTGCTATTTCCAGCATTTTTGTTTTTATATTATTATTCCCCTCAGAATTACAAGGTAAAAATAGTAATTTCTGAAAGAAGGCTGTCTAACAGCCAAAAAACATTAAGGAAAGAAGTTCACAAATACATCTTGCAATAATATAATAAAATAAAAGTTCTCTCTTGATAGTACAACAGCAAGGTTGATTAGTGGAACCGTAATGTAAACCAGGGCACTCATAGCCATTAACAAGTCCAAAAGACTGTGAGGTTTTCTTTACTTTTGTGGAGTAAGGTTGACAATTAAGCAAACTGGGACTAATATCAGAAGCTCTAGATGGTAACTGCTCAGGTTTGGTATCAACACTGTCAGGTTTCACAATTTCCTTTGGAGACTGTACACATAGAAACTTAGGAATATAGGAAAAGGAATAGGCCATTTATCTACTTGAGCCTGTTCTGTCATTCAATTAGATCATGGTTGGTCTGTAATCTAGCTCCATATGTATGCATTTTCCCCATATCCCTTGAGACCTTCAGTAACAAGCATCCATAAATTTCAGATTTAAAATTAACAATATATTTGGCACGATTGCCACTTGTGAAAGAAAGTTCCAAACTTCCACCACCCTTACCATTTGCCCCCGAATACTGAGCCGAAGATTCTGCGCCTGACTTCACTCCTAAATAACCTTTCTCTAACTTTAACAATATGCCCTTATTCTGCATTCCCCCAACAGAAGAAATGGTTTTTTTGGATCGGCTCTATTGCATCCTTTAGCATTTCAAACACCTCAATTAGATTATCCCTCAATGTTATATATTCAAGGGAAAACAAGCTAAATGTTTGCAACATGTCCCCATAATTTAAGCCTTTAAGCACCTAAATTATTCTGGTCATTGTACAGTGTGCTCCCTCTAAGACCAATATATCCTTCCTGAGACGCAGTGCCCAGAACAGCAATATTTCAAATGAGGCCTGAACGAGGCTCCTGAGGTTAACGGAAATAAAAATCGGGATCAATGTAAAACAGGTTGTTGATTTGCATCCACCCATTTTACACTATCACGCAGTAAAAATCTACCCTAAACAACTGAAGCTAACTTCCTCCCCTTTGTATTCCAGCCCCCTTGAGATGAGAGGCCAACATTCCATTAGCTTTTGTACCCGTCTGCTAGCTTTTAATGATCTGTGTGCATGGACACCCAAATTTCTTTGCTGCTCCACAGTTTCTAGTTTCTCATCATTAAGTAATTACTCTGACTTGTGTTCCTTGGATCCAAAGTGGTTGAATTCACATCTCTCCAAATTGAATGCATCTGTTTAAGTCACATTGTAGCTTCTTGCCCCCATCAGCATAGCTTCTTGTGTCTCCTAACTTAGGCCCGAATTTTCACAAAAACAGAAGGGCCCTGCACCTTAACCAAAATGGCACCAGAGCCCTGAATCCAGAACTCCCACCCCTGTTTCTGGCACCCACCATTTTTGCCAAAGGGCAGGGATGTTGGACATATTTCACACATCTGTGGTCCACGGAGGTAATGGCACATTTAAAAGTGCAGTTACCTTCAATCAGAATCAGTTTTTGTCACCCAAGCTTCTGAAACAAGATTTGTGGAATTTACAAATTTGAGGAAAAGATTTAAACCTGCCAGAATTCTTTGGAGTGGTCAGATACCCTTTGGGAGAGGTCAGGTACTCCTTTGCCAGAAATATGTCCCACCCCAAGGTATCCCTTTGGGATTAATAAGAGTAGACATGAATGTGCACAAAAAATGGATAAGACCTAAGGAACTGTAAAGCTGTCAAATCATTTAACCCACTGTTCTTTAAATAAAAGAAAGACAGCCTGCAGTTGTAAAAAATGGTGCTTGCAATTTCAGTAGATGTTTATTGACATATGGTATGATTTCTGCTTGACAATCTATCATTATCACTGTGGGGTATGGGGGTGGGGCTGTAAATTCACACTTTAATTGACAGTTCCAAGTGGTTATGAAGGGATTAAGTATCTTTGATGTGGGGCAATGAATGCAAATTTTTGTTTTAAAGAGGGTTAAGTTCTTGAAGGGATTTAAATGGATTGAATGGGCTTTTATTAATGAAACTGACTTTTCTCAATATAGTGAAATCAGTAATAGATATTTAGAACTACTTTATTTCATCTCACCATGACTCCTGGGGTCTGCCCAGGGTGGATACTGCATGTGTCAGCATGGAAGGTGTAAGGACAAAAGGTGGTGGGTGGAGGGCATGAGTAGGCATGTGGTGGCACAAAATTGACATAGGGGATATAAAGGGCCATGGAGGGTGGGTAGAGGGGTGTATGTTGGCATGGAGGGTATGAGGAGCCATGGGAGGATGGGTGGGAGCAAGAGGTGGCATGAGTTGGCATGGATAGGGCATGGGGAGTGTGTGGAGAGTGAGAGGTTGTGAGGGGTGAGGACCAGAGGGCTGTTTTTTGTATTACTGTTTTTATTACAACTGGGACGAAGTCCCAGAGTACTGAGGCAGGCCTTTTAAATAGCCCGCCTTGCTCTTCGGCAGCCCCTGTAGCTGCTGCTGCAGTGTTTCCGGGGGCGGCCGACCCGACTTCAGTAAACACACCCCACTCCCACGGGAATGAAAATCCAGTGGTGCAGGGCAGTTGCTCCTGAGTCGGGCTTGCAGAGCTGGGAAATCTCCTTGCTCTGTGTACCCAGCTCTGGAGTGAAAATTCAGGCCTTAGTGTCATCTGCAAATATGGATATATAACTCTCTGTTCCTTCATCTCAGCCATTCATATATATGGTATAAAGCTGAAGAACCAGTAAAGATCCCTGTGGAACATCACTCATCACATGCTGCCAATTACAGTACTCCAATCTCCCAACCAATTTCCAACCCACGTCCAAACATTGCTACCAATTCCATGCACTTTTTGCCAGTAATAACTTGGGCAGAATCTTATCAAATGACTCCTGGAAGCCCATATAGATCATATCCATAGGCACTCCTTTAACCACCTTGATAGCGACGTCCTCAAAAAATTCAACCTGATTAGCTGAACATTATTTACCCCGAACAAATCCATGTTCATACTTGTCCAAGTGCTCAGTCAGTCTCTGCTGATAATAACTCCCCCTATTAGGTCACCTCTCAGCCTTTTTACTAGAGAAAGGAACCCAGCTTGGTCAACCCCTCACACTTTCACCATTCAGTCATATCATGTCTGATATGTACCCCAATTTGCTGCTATTGTTGATAGCTAAAAACTAATCCACATAAATATTTGCTCCTTCATTGCCTGTATATACTGAGTCCATCTTTACTGGACCCACATTCCCTTTTACCATTCTCTTTCTGGTCTATATTTATAAAAACGTCTACTGTTAGCTTTGATATCCCTTGTAAGTTTCCTTTCATATTCCCTTTTGCACCTTTTATTACTTTCTTTGTATATTTTTGTTGCTTTTTATAGCCCTCTCAGTCTGCTGGATTTGGTCAGACACAATTTCTAAGGAAAAATGATGCTTAATTACACACCACAGCCCAATTTGAAAGGGAGAATGAGCTACAGCATGTAAATAGAATCTAAACTTGCTTCAAGAAATGATGACCATTACAAGTAAAGAATAGTCCATCTATCCTCTACAGTCAGGTACAAACTTCGTATCCTATGGGTAACACTTCTGTAGTAATGCCTGACCTACAAAAAAGAGGACCTGTTTATTTTTAATTCAGTGCTCTGTTGAGTATAGATCTTGTGAATGGAATGTTTCTCTTTGCAGTTATGTTTAATCTGGCATCCTTGTTCCAAGTGTGTAGCAAAATCCAATTTGCTGTTATTCTGTTATCATGAGCTGCACTTTGCCGCAGTCACTTTTACATGCATAGATATCTTCATGGGCATTATATCTGGACTGTGGTTGTTTTTTGGGTGAAATTCAACTTTGGTGGATCATAAAATGGACAATAGCAAATTGGCTAGCTGCTTCAATGGGAACAGGAATTAGCCATGATGTAACTTAGGCTGCTGATCGCTATTGTCAATTTCATGCAATCGATAAAGTTGAATTTCAGAGTTAACAGGGTGCTATGCAGACAACTATTTTATTTCCTATTCCATGTGAACAACTAAAAGGTAAAAGGTAGCTCCTTTTTCAGGATGGCTTTAAATGCTGGGAATTGGTATCCAGCAGGAAAAGTATTATGACTTTGAGTTCTTGGTCAGAAAGCACATGTCAACTTATGGAAGTGGAAATTGTGGATTTGCTTTAGAGTAATACCACTACATTGTTCCTATTTAATAGATTTAGTGCTACTAATGTGACCTTATGCTACCTACACCAAGTTTGCAAGCAGGTCCTTCAATAGCATGTGCCAACATGTGTTTATGCATTAAATCATCAACCTAGAAAACGCTCAAAGTTGAGAAATCCCTCTGAAACATGCTGACTGTCTCAGCTAAGGTGGCAATTCAAATAGTAACAAAAAACCTGAAATAGAGCCCTGAATAGAGCCTGTGATCAGGACTGCACTTTATGGTGCTCAAATAAGATTTTCACCAGTATTTTGAGATCATGGTTCACAATTTTGTCTATTTGCTTGTGAGAAACAGACCTTGCCCATGACATGAGAACAAGCGGTTATACTGAGAATGCAGTGGGACATGAACTAGTTGGAACTTAATTTGCAGCTATAGCCAAGATATGTGCATGGTGAGTCTAGAAATTTGTGAAGGGGGTTTTACGCAAAGAAGATGCAAGGTGTAATTCCTAGGAGAGTTCTCTGGCATGTGCCCACCCTCTCCCGCCTTCATCAGGAAACTTTGATTTCAGGCACTTGGTGCATTTTCCAGTATTTCAGAAAATACCGTGATTCAGCCTTCAAAGTCAAAAATAATTTATTCTGCAAGGGTTATAGATGCTTAAAATATTAACATAAATTATTGACCCAGCAGACTTGTTGCAGCGACACTTGGGGGCTTCTGTGGAATTATAGGAGAATGTGAGAGTCAGCAGTGCAGGAATTGCCCTGCCACATCCTCGGAAGACACTTACATTTAGGAACAGCATTTATTTTCTTTTGCTTTTTCACACACATTCTGAAAATGTTATTGCGATTTTATTTTCTCCCACTGTTTTTTTCCTTTGAAACAGAGGTTTTATCCTTGATTATTATTATGTGGGAATCACTGGGCCATTTCATGTTTTTATTACTCTGTTCTCAAGTTGTTTAACTTGGTGGGTGTGCAGAGGCTTAAAATGTTGGACTTGTTGATCAGTGGTTAGTTTACATTTCCCATTTTCACAACATTTCCTGTATTTTATCTTAACATGGTTTGCTTTAACTGGCAGGCACTCTTCCAGGTATATGTTTGACTGTTACACATTGCAAAATATTTTCCCTGTAGTTATAAAGTACTGTGCTCACTAAGTCAAAAGAAGATTTAAAAAAAAATCTCTTTACTAGTGTGCTGGGCTGAACCACTTTCGTATTCCTGTGTTCCTACAATTACTTTGCATGTACATACATGTTTGGGTCCTGTGCATGCCCCATACCTGAAATATCACATATGTGCACAAGAAAATCTCAAAGCCTCCTTTTTTAAATTTGTCCGTGGGATATGAGTATCACTGTCCAGACCAGCATTTATTGCCCACCCCTAATTGCCCTTGAGAAGGTGGTGGTGAGCTGCCTTCTTGAACCGCTGCAGTCCATGTGTTATAGGAACACCCACTGTGTTGTTAGGAATTAATGGTGCCCCAGGATTTTGATCTAGCAACCGTGAAGGAATGACAATATAGCTCCAGGTGAGGATGGTATGTGACTTGGAGGGAAACTTGTGCATCTGCTGCCCTTGTCTTTCTAGCTGGTGGAGATCATAGCTCTGGAAGGTGCTGTCAAAGGAGTCTTGATGTGTTACTGCAGTGCATCTTGGAGATGGTATATACTGCTGCCACTTTGCGTCGGTGGTGGAGGGAATGAATGTTTAGGGTGGTGGATGGGTTGCCAATTAAGCGGGCTTCTTTGCCCTGGATGGTGTCTTGAGTGTTGTTGGAGCTGCGCTCATCCAGGCAAGTGGAGAGTTCTGACTTGTGCCTTGTAGGTGGTGGACAGGCTTTTACCTTCTGCAGAATTCCTAGCCTCTGACTTGTTCCTGTAGCCACAGTATTTATATATGACTGATCCAGTTCAGATTCTGATCAATGGTAACACCCAGGGTGTTGATAATGGGGAATTCAGTGATGGTAATGCCATTGGACGTCAAGGAGAGATGGTTAGGTTCTCTCTTGTTAGATGGTCATTGCCTGGCATTTGTGTGGTGCAAATGTTACCTGCTACTTATCAGCCCAAGCCTGGATATTATCCAGCGCTAGCTGCGTGTGAACACAGGGCAAAAAATGAAGGAATGCCACTGATTTCCACCAACAAATAGTTCCATGCTAAAAAGGCTGAGGCCAAGTTGATGGTTGGAAGCTATGTACCCTCGCGCTGTCCTTCCATGATTGAACAGGCACAGAAAAATAGGAGGGAAACAGAGCTTGTAGTGGAAGCAAAGTTTCTGGAATCCCAGAATCTGGAATTAAAAATCAATTTTAAACCCCGATTTTCAAAATTAAATTTTTTTTAATTGGATGCTTTTGATGTGGTCAACCTTTAAATTGATTTGTGTTTTTGTAACCTTTTGGAAACCAAAGCGATTCACACACATGCATTTCTATTCTGGTCCCAAGCTTACCACTCAATTTTAAAATCTTTATAGGAATATCACACTTTCAGCCTATTAAGTATGTTCTGCTCTCCAATCATGGCTGATCTATAGCTCATTTAGCTGCCTTTCGATCCATATGCCATGATACTCTTACTTTTAAAAAAAGCTATCTAAATCCTGAATATCCAAATTAACCCAGCATCCACAGCCTTTTGGGGGAGAGTGTTACAGATATTCACTATCCTTTGTGTGAGAAAGTGCTTCCTTATTTCACTCCTAAATGGCTTAAGTCTAATTTTAAGGTTGTGCCGCCTTGTCTGGACTCTCCTACCAGAGGAAATAGTTTCTCTGTACCTACCCTATGGAATCCCTTTATTTTAAGCACCTTAATTAGATCAGCCCTCAACTTCCTCAGAGAAATACAGTTATGTAATCTGTCTTAATAGTTTAATCCTTTAAGAGTTGGAATGATTCTGATTTATCTGCGTTGCACACCCTGCAAAGCCAACATATCCTTCTTGAGGTGCGGTGCCCAAAGTTGAACACAGTACTCCATTTGGAGTCTGATCAAAACTATGTATAATTCTCTACTTTGTATTTCAACACCTTTGAGGCAATAGCCAGGATCCTATGGTCCCGCGGCAGTGTGTCTCCCCTTGGTGGCTGCGGCGAGCTATTTAAATCTCCATTCAGTTCGGAGGAACTGTAATATCCTGCAGGGCAGGAAGGGCCATATAATCCTGATCCATGTTCCGTTAGCCTTTTAGATTTCGTTTTATACCTGTGCAATACCATTAGTGATCAATGTAATTGGACACCTAAATAGGTTGCCTCTATAGCTCCGAGTCTATTCTGATTTGTCTTCCTTTGATCCAAGGTGGATGACCTCTCAGTTTCCCACATTTAATTACATTTTCTACAGTTTTTGCCCACTCACTTAATCTATCTCCCTATAAGTCATGTTGTGTTTCCATCTGCAAAAAAAACTGATGCCTCCCAAATTAGTGGCGCCTGCAAACTTGAATTGTACAGTTTGTTCTCCCTTCAACCAAATCATTGATATTTTTAATGAAAATAGAGACCCCACTTCAAATCCATGGATAACATCACATGACACATATCACCAATCAGAGAATTTATCCCTACTCTATTTCCTACTTTTCAACTCATGCTCCTTTGACATCGCCTTCTAAACTCGCAACCTCTACCACCTAGAAGGACAAGGACAGCAGGTGCATGGAACACCACCACATGCAAGTTATCCTCCAAGCCACTCACTATCCTGACTTGGAACTGTATTGGTGCTCCTTCATTGCCACTAGGTCAAAATCATGAAACTCCCTTCCTAACAGCACTGGGGTTCCTATAACACATGGGCTGCAGCGGTTTAAGAAGGCAGCTCACCAGCACCTTCTCAAGGACAGCTAGGGAAGGGCAATAATTACTGGCCTAGCCATCAATGTCCAAATCCCAAGGAGGAATAATAAAAGCATGATTATCTCCAATTCTGTTCACTTTTATTTTTGCTAATAATCTTATGTGGAACATAATCAAATGTCCATATAGATGTCCATATAAGCAACAGTCATGGACATTCTCCTATCCAACATCTTAGCAACCTCTTTAAAAATTCAAGTAGCTTATCAAAGTCTATCTTTCAGTAAGTTGTAAACCTACAATGCCAAATCCCAGAGGCTGAAGAAGGCATAAAAATGTCAGAATGTCTTAATTTTAAAGCAGTCCACTCTGCAGTGGGAGCATGAACCGTTAATTAGCCTTGGCCAAGAACAGTACTGCTGTTTGTGGTCTCTATCATTGGATGGCACCCCAGACGTGCCTCTAGTGTTGAGATTGCCTGCTATTGGAAGGCGAAGGACAGGCCCTCCCCTATCCTGGCAAGTCTGTGGGGGTGGGGAAGGGTGGGTCCAAACCAGAGGTCTTGGTGACCACATTCTAGCATTTAAGTAGGGATGCAACCGACATGGATTTCTGGTCTCCTGTGTATAAGCTGCACTTTTTAATATTTATTTATGGGCTTTAAATATTAATTCATCGAATTCTGTAGCATCTTACTGTTTGTGGTTTTAATTTCAGAATTACCCAATTCTGCACGAGTACCTCAGAAACCTTAATTTTAATGTTAAATCAAAACTATGACTGACGCTAAACACATAGCGAACAATAGGAAACCTTGCACAACTGCAACAGTTGTAACTAAAATTCAGTGTTAAATCTGAAACTGGTTCCTTCCATCATGTTCATTGCTTAGTGACAAACTTCAGGGTTAATTGATTTGCGGAGATGAAATGAATCATTTGGTGTTTCTATTTACAGTGCATGTAACTATGGATATCCGTCATGGAAATATAGGAAATTCCAAGAATCTTCAAACTAATTAAGACGAAGGAACATCTGTGAGTATTACTTACAGCCTATAGCATGTAGCTGCCTTGTAACGCATATGGCACTAACACCTAGCATATTTACACACTTCTCTCATTGCAAACGATACAAACATTTATTACTCAACATTGCCTTGTTATGCATAATGTCATGATGAACTTTCCAGGTTAATTATGGTGGCCTAAGAGTGATTAATTGTTTTACTCCACTAACCAGGCACAATATTTGACACTGGTGAAATTATTTTTCTTTTAACTTTATGTGCAAAGCCAAATTTATCCCTGGTGATATTGGAGATTTTAGGAAGGATTAATGTATTTCAGTTAAAGAATGGATGCACATAATTTACTCTTGTGTTTGCTTTGGAGAAAACGCATCATTTGATTGACAAGTGGAAAGAATCATCATCCCACCAAAAGGGTGACATCACAAAATATGAGAACAACAGGGACATTGCCCTGCTGGCTGCTCCCTGCTGCCTTTTTATGCATGGTTTTTCAAAAATGTACAGAAAAGCCTACAGATGAATGTATGTGTGAGAAACAGACTGACTTCAAGGATGAACATTTCTGAAACGACCAGATGTATGCATTGAGGCAGATCATTGCAAAGGCGATGGAATTCTAGCAGTCATGCCTGATAAATGTCACTAACTTTAAACAAGCCTTTGATTCATGGCACTATAAAGCCTGTTTATACATTTATTATTCCCAGTACAAGTATTAACAGTTTTGACAAGGGATGAAAAAGCCTTGTACATGTAGATGCTTTAGATTGGGAATTGTTTTCCATCCTCTTGGGTTTCCACTGTGATTGTGTGTGGCAAGATCTTGGGGTGGCCATCAATTAGGTAATGAATGAGTAGCTGGTAGTTATTTTGTTGAGACCTAAAGAAACTGGGAATAACCAAAATCCTGATTGTGTGATAACTGCTAATTCTATGGCACTGTACTGTTGCCGTGCAGAAACTGGTTCAAACTGTTGTTGGAGGAAAATGTCACCAAAATGTGAAATGAGTGACATGTTAGCAATCACACCTTTGTCATACTTAATGATGGAAAGTAGCTGGTCTGATCAACAATAGCAATGACAACTTGTATTTATATAACCATGTCAATATTTTTAAAAAGTCATGCGGTGCTTCACATTGATGTGAAGACAAAGGCGATTGAACAAAGGAAAACATATATGGCTTGAGTGGGGGGAGCTGTTGGTATGTGACCAAAAGCTTGGCCAAAGGTGTGAGTATTAAAGAACAAGAGGAAGGTGGAGAGGCGTAGGGGTTTAGGGTGAGAATTCCAGAGCTTGAGGTCTAGGTGGTTGTAATAACTTGATGGAGCAGCAGGTTTGATGAAGAAAAGGCTAAATTTTATTTAGGAGACATGTAGAGGTGCTTGCACGCTAGACGTGGTCTCTCTGTTGGAAGTCCTAACCACAGGATTACCCGTGCAATAAGCTTTTTGGTCAAAGCCCCCACAATCGCTTCACATGGTGAGTGATTGACAGGAAGGAGGGACAATGCATCCAGTTGCTGCACTTCCAACTCCTTTAAGTTTCTTACATTTACAATAAAAATAAAGTCAGAAAAACCAGCAAACATTTGTACAGTCTCTGGTGTTTACAAATTAAGCCTCTGAGGCGCTCGGCGGAAACTGTTACTGCGGTGTAGCTTTACCAAAGGAGGTTCCTGAACAGGATTAACGGGATCTGGAGCTGCACTAGGAGATACATCATTGGAACCGGATAGTTCTGTATTTGGCATCTCATTAGATACGTCTAGAATATCAGCTCCAGGACAATCACGTGCCTTTGAAGTATGCGGTGAAACATCAATCACAGGTTGATCTTGCAATCGTTCAGATGTTTCTCTGGCCCTAACATGATTTATGTGTTTACGTACAATTCTATTTTTGACTTGCACTTGAAAAGATAATGGACCAGTCTCTGAAATGAAGGCTCCTGGAGTCCAACAGGGTCCACATCCAAAATTACACATGTACACAGTGTCACCTACATGGAACGTACGAGTCTTATTGTTTAGATTGTGGTTCAATTTTTGATTATTCTAGCTCTGTGTTATTTTCCCTTCTAGATTTGGAAACACCAAGTGTAAATGCATATGCAAATGGGTTTCATCAGTAACTCTGACGGTGTTGAGCCCATAGTAGTATGTGGCGTGCTGTAACTTAGGAGAAATCTGGAAAGGTGAGACTCCTGAGTACCTCCAGATAACTTCTTCATACTAGCTTTAAAGGTCTGGGCAGCTCTTTCAGTGAGACCATTGGATAACGGATGCTAGGGAGCAGTCTTTATGTGCTGGATACTGTTTAGGTCCATGAACCTCTGAAATTCCATGTTGGCGAAAGCTATTCCTTTGTCAGAAACAGTAATCTCTGGTAAACCATGTATGCTGAAGGAATGATGCAGCTTTTCAATAGTTGCGGCTGAAGTTGGCATTTTTACTTCATAGACATCAAGCCATTTTGAATGTGCTTCATTGATTGATATAAACATGGTGCCTAGAACCGGTCCCACATAGTCAATATACAGTCTAACCCAAGGTCAATCAGGCCATTCCCATGGATGAAGAGGAACTGAAACAGATAACTTCTGGTGTTGCTGGCAAAGGGAACAGTATTTAACCATGCTCTCGATGTCACTGTCTATTCCTGGCTACCAGACATAACAACGTGCCAGCATCTTCATCTTTGGTATGCCAAGGTGTGCACTGTGGAGCTCTGCCAAGAGTGACTCTCTACCCTGTGATGGGACCACAACTCTGGTACCCCACAGCAAAATTCCTTCTTCCATTTGATGAGATAGAATTAATTTCACTCCTGAAAGGCCTGGCTCTAATATTGGACTCTGTCCCTGGTCCTAGAGGTCTCAGCCACCAGAAATAGTTATCTTTATCTAACCTCTCTGTTCCTCTTAATATTTTGAAAATTTAAATCAAATCCCCTCTTAACCCGCTAAACTTAGGGAATGCAGCTCCCAGTTTGTATAATCTCTCCTCATAATTTAACCTTTAGAGTCTGGGGACAGGATTTTTCCCTTGTCAGGTGGATGTGGCGGGTGGGCCTGCAAGTGGCTGCAAAACTGATCGCCACCCGCAATCGAGCCCCCACTGCGATTTCACACTGGCGGCTCTGCACTGGCCCGGAAGGGCTGAGTGGGGGCAGGGACCTGTCGGCTGCTGGGTCCAGAGGGCTGAATGAGGGCAGGGGCCTGTCGGCCGCTGAGTCCAAAGGGCTGAGTGAGGTTGTGGGCTTGTCGGCCGCTGGGTCCAAAGGGCTGAGTGAGGGCAGGGGCTTGTCGGCCGCTGGGTCCAATGGTGATCCAGCAGCCAGTTTAAAAGCGGCCTAGGGAGCCCCTGGAAAGCTGCCACGGAGGACGTTTCCTGAGCTGGCACGATGGACCCGAGTGAAGCTGGACACGGCAGGCGGGAGGGTAGGTCGGGTGGGCACTTATTCCCCCCCCACCCCACCACCTCTGCTTCTCTGATGAGTGCGTCACTGTTCTGGAGCAGGTGGCTGCCAGGAGGGACACCTTTGTCCTCAGGGATGGGAGGAGGAGGCCACCGCACCTCACAAAGAGGGCATGGGAGGAGGTGGCAGCGCCAGTCAGCAGCTGTGACCTGGTGCAGCGCTCCTGGGTGCAGTGCCGGAAGTGCTTTAACGACCTGCTGCACACAGGAAGGGTGAGTATCATGTTGGCATGGGTCAGTTCACAGATGTATTAAGGGCTGGCTGCCCCCTCATGGACCTCAGGGGTGTTAGAATCTGAGTGCCAACTGTCAATCACTCCAGAGGGGGTAAGCCCAGGCTGCTTGTACTGAGTACGTTGTGGTTTGAGGGCCACAACTTGGATGTGGCCAGGCTGCAATGTGCTGAAGGTACGGAGTGGACTAATCAATGCTCCTCTGTTGTTTCAAGCGAAGACAGCCCACAAAAATATAGAAAGGTTGCTGACTGGCAGAGGCCCTGCTAGCCTGCTAATCCTTTTGAGGTAAGAACAAGATACTCTGGAGCTTGTAAGCCAGCACACCCCATTAGCAATCAGCCGTGGAGAGGCGGGGGTGCCAGACGAAGGTAAGAGTGTGAGAATTTCAGCTAGTGCAACCATTCCAGTGTAGTCTCTTCACTGATGTGAGCCTCAAACCTGGAGTCCCCATTGATCATTGGAAGGTAAGGGCACCATGATGTACTTCTCCATTGTCTCAGCAGGGTGCCTGGCATGTACAGTGACAGTGTGATAACTTTAACTAATAACGTGTTCTTCTTCTCCCTTTAAGGTTTGCCAGCAGACACTCGCTCTCCAGACCTCGAAGGGCCACTCCTGACACCGGAGGACCACCGGGCATCATTTGCATGTGCATCACACCCACTCTCATGGGAGCTGCCAGGTTATCTTGCACAGACTTGCAGAATCTGCAACCTATGGTTACACACTACCTGCACGTTCATGGAGTGGAATCCCTTCCTGTTGACGAAGGCACCGAGCTCACCCACTGACGCCTTGATGGCCACACGTGTGCAGTCGATGGCACCCTGGACATGTGGGAATCCCAGCAATTGCTGCAAAGCTCATTCAGCTTGGCTGGCCTCGTCTGTATGGTAAAGAATAAAGGTCAGCACCTACCTGAACAAAGGTTCTGTCACCAGCTTGACGCAACTGTGGACAGCTGATTGGAACATCCACACAGATCCCCCACTGAGCCTTGGAAAGAACTGAAGGCATAGAGGTTGAGGGCCACTGTGACTTTCAGAGCGACTAGCATGGGGTGTCTGCTCACACAGCCGGAGCTGATCGTAGGCCCAATCAGCTGACAAATGGAGGTCATGATCTCCCTTGAGAGGTAGAGCTTCCTTTGGCATTGCACCTCACTGAACGAAATATTGCAAGAATGCTCGATGATGTCAGGACACTCACCTGATGTCATCATGCACTATTTTACTCCCGTTCAGGTTGGGCGTGCGCCCGCCTGTGGGATGAAAAATGCTGCCACAGGTGTCTTTCTGGTCATTTACGCTGCACTTCCTCCAAGATCAATATATCCTGCATACTGTGTGGTGTCCAGAACTGTTCACAGCACTCCAGGTGTGATCGATGTTGGACAGGCTGTTTGGCAGCACAGAGGCAAAAGAGGGTCAAGCTGGATGGTGGAGAGATAAAGCTGGGCATCATCAGTTTATGTATAATGAGACAATAGAGGATGTGTTTTGCAGAGTAGTGTGGTTCATCATGTCAAACAATGTAGAGATGCCTAGGAGGAAAAACATAACCACAATCCGATAGGATGCAATTTCCTATTTTGAAATTTATTGGAGAAATGTAATCAGGGAATTGTGGGACATATGGGATTAGATTTAGGAAGCAACAACGCATTCAAAAACTTTGGAGAGGAATCCGAGATCTGTGATCAGATGGTAGTTTGCTAAGAGATCATTGTTGAGGATGGGTTAAGGCTGAGGAAGTGGGAGGTAGGCATTCCTGGATTACGACAAGAATCCTACCCTGCTCCACCCTCTTAGGCTCAGTGATCCCATGGTGATGAGAGCAAACATGGGTTCTGTTGGGGGCCTAAAGTGGAGCCTCATGTTTTTTGTTATTCATTCACAGGATGTGGGCTTTGTGGGCTGAGCCAGCATTCATTGCCCATCCCTAGTTGCCCTTGAGAAGGTGGTAGTGAGCTGCCTTCTTGAACCGCTGTAGTCCATGTGGTGTAGGTACAGCCACAGTGCTGCTAGGAAGGGAGTTCCAGGAATTTGACCCAGCAACAGTGAAGGAACAACGATACATTTCCAAGTCAGGATGCTGAGTGACTTGGAGGGGAACTTCCAGGTGGTGGTGTTCCCATCCATCTGCTGCCCTTGTCCTTCTAGATGGCAGTGGTCGTGGGTTTGGAAGGTGCCGTTGAAGAAGCCTTGCTGAATTCCTGCAGTGCACCTTGTAGATGCTACTGTGCATTGGTGATGGAGAGAGTGAGAGTTTGTGGGTATGGTACCAATCAAGCGGGCTGCTGTGTCCTGGATGTGTCAAGCTTCTTGAGTGTTTTGGGAGCTGCACTCATCCAGGCAAATGAAGTTGCCATATGACAATCATTCCCAAATTGTCCCTTTGCCTCCTGATTTAGTACTGTACTGTTCTTTGTGTTTTGTCATTGGCACTGTAAAATGCTTTACCATCGACTGGGGCGGTGACATGTTGTGATATCAGCAGCATTGTGGAGTTGACGCCTCTGCTGCATACCTGCCTGCCCCAAATTTTAAAATGACCCTCCATCAGCACATGATGGGGATAGGGAGCAGTGCAGCCAATGACCAATATTTATTATCCTTTGGTACTTGCAAGTTAAAGAACATACAAGGGAGGGGTAATAATAACTGAATGAAACAAAAAAAAATCACAGTCTGACATTTTTTTTTCAGAAACCTGACATTATTTGCTCAGCTGCAAATGAACTTTGAGATGCTTGACTGTAAAACCTTCTACAGCCATACTTAACTGTAGAATGCAAACAGAGTAAGAACTGGCTACAACTTAATATTACCAGTTTTAAGTCTCAGTGTGGGAAAACATGTTAAAATAAGTTTCAGTTGACAAATATTTTGATGTATTATTGGACCTAAAACCAGAGAATTGTGATTGTTACATTAAATCCATGCCACATGATTGTCCTGTGCTTTAAATCGGGCGCTGATACTGAGGCTGGCTCATTTAGCTACACTACACAGTTCTCATTAAAGAATCTTTCACAGATAAATCCCATTTTTACGCTTCCTTCTGTTTTGCTCTCTCTATGTGTAAGTTGAGTTCACACAGCGGGACTGCCCTGACCCAAGCCTGATTCATCATATGTTTATTTTGCTAGGTCTCTTGGTAAGCTGGCTTATCAATCCTTCTCAGTCATATTCTGGGAAAGTTGCTGCTGTATTTGGGACAATACAATGCTTATATTGGGGAAACACATGCCCGCAGCGAATTGAGTATATTCTTTATGATACTGTATAAGTTTGACTGATGCTGTTTCTGTGACATAGATCAAGTGGATGCCTTGTGGGAACTGGGTGTAGGCTCAGCTCTTAGTTACAGTGAAGACATTTGCTCTGGTGATTCCATGGTAGATCGAAGCAATGATTCTTCCCAAATGTTCAGCTGGCTTGTTGGACTCAGGTTTCGAGATGGAATGAGGTTGGTACTATTGCCTAGAAAATCAGAAAAACTGCAATCAGATGAGCAGCACTTTTAAAACTCACCCTGATCCTACCAAGAAACAAATCCCGTCAATGATTGTCCCATAATTTTCTGGCATCCATCTTATCATGTATCTCTTCATTGAGGCATTTCCCTTAGTCCTCAGATTCTGTGCTCTGCAAGTTTCTTTGTATTTGTTCATGGGATGTGAGTGTCTCTGGCGAGGCCAGCATTTATAGCCCATCCCTAATTCCCTTGAGTGGATGGTGGTGAGCCGCCATCTTGAAATGGGCAGCCCATTCCTGGCAGTGTGAGCTGATAACGGTGAAGAGAAAGCAATGGGGCAACAGCCTATCTTTTTATCCAATTAAAGATTTAGAGAGATACAGAACAGTGGTGAAAAATGAAATAGGATAAATTATAGGATCAGAGAATGATACAGGGCAGAAGGAGATCCCTTGGCCCATCCTGCCTGTGCCAGCTCTTGGAAAGGGCTATCCAATTAGTTCCAATCCCCTGCTCTTTTTCCATAGATCAGCAAATATTTCCTTTTCAAGTATTTATTCAATTCCCCTTTGAAAATTACCACTGAATCTGCTTCCAGCATTTCAGGTAGTGCATACTTGCTGTGTAATTATTTTCCACTCATGTCACGTCTTGTTCCTTTGCTGATTACCTTGAATCTGCATCCTCTCGGCTGCCATTGGTATCATTAATCCTGGGCTTTGCTGTTCCAGAAGCCTCATGTACTGTCTCTCTCTCTCCAGGGTTTTCTGCAAATTGTGAGAAACATCCTGAAATGTGATGTAGATGAGCCCTGTGGGTTTCCCCCCAATCTCTATCATCACGGTCATCCACATGGATACCATCTCCACCACCCCCACCTAAGATTGGTGCTCTGTAATCATGGCTATTTTGAGAAATGGCACTCTTCCTCTCTTCAACTCCAAGATCCTTATTCTCCCTTATACTCAGTGCTTCACCCAGTAAAAATACTTCTAATTTAGTAACTACTTTCTCCCAGTTGGGTGCCTTTGGGTTGGTGCTTGAGCAGGGGGGATGCCATGATGGAGTTGGTGGGGACATTGCAACAGTTACAGATCTGAAAGTGGGTGTGGATATGGATTTGGAAGTGCCTACATAATTATTGGAGTGGCCAAACCCATCCACGAAGGCAACCCGTGTGATGGGGGTAATTTAGTGGAGCCCGCAGGGGAGAGTAGGATAGTGACTCAGGGAGTCCCTGCATCCAATTCCCGGTGGCGGGAAGACTGACCTGATGTGGGAATCCCATCCCGTGGTGGCAGGATGTCTATTAGGCTCATTAAAGAGCAACCTGAGAGCAATTATCCTTGAGCCTACTGGGATTTAATGTTGGCTCAGGGATTTAACAGGGCTCACATGATTCTCATGAGTCCCCTGGAAGCTGCCAGCAAACCTGAACCTTGAAGAGGGTGAGGATCTCTTGTTCACAAATACTCAGCTTCCAATTGAGGGAGTAGGCATTGGGAAGAGTGAGGGGGATAGGCACTGAAAGTCCTTGCAGCGAGCTCACTTCCTCACCAACCTTGTCGGCAACCCTTTCCCCATGACCTCCATTCTGTCACACTTACCTGTCTCCAGGGATCCAGTGACAATCCCTGGTGAAAGCCTCAGTGCATTGCCGGCAGCAGCCATCACTCTTGGGTAGCTTTCAGGGGAGGGATATTTGCCGAACTGGGGCTTTGATTGAGTAGGAGGCCTGATGCCTAGCCAATTGCACTTAAATAACATGAGCCTTCCAGAGAAAAACGACGTGGGGCTCCCACTGGTTGGAGAACAGTGGGTGGGACCTGTCACCAACACTAAATTCTACCCAATGTCGGGGCAGAAGAGCACTTTTCGCTGTGGATGCAGCAAGATTTACTCTTGAAGTGGCTGACTGTAAGAGCATTGCAATATTTTGAGAAACCACATGAAGCTGGCATTACCTGTTCTGAGCCTTGCTGTGCTTTTACCAAGCTTCATTTGTCACCACATCCCCAATCTCGCTGTCTCCCACAGTTTGTCATTTCTGTCCACCTATTGCCTGTAGATGCAGATTCAGGGCATTGCTCCCAAATTTGCAGCATTTGTGCTGAATCTTTTGCAGGAAGGGAACACAATGTTTAAAAACCTGAGTGGCGTGGCCATACTTTTCCCTGCTTTATGTTCTGGCACCCATGATGGTGAGACATGGAGGTGCATTGTCCCTTTAAATAAATTGTCCTTCAAGGCCAGCAAAACCTCTTGAGGCGCCTGATGCAAGTTGACAGTGATTATGAATTAAAATGGTGATTGATTGTTTACAGCAAGTACCTTGTATGAAACAAGCTTTATGAAACAAATAGTGGCCAAAATCTACTGGCAACCATTCAGACTTAAATTGTTCAACTATGGTTCCTAATGAGGTTCATCTTTAGATTCTTTGATGTCTGCTGAGTAGGGTTCTGGAGCCAGCATTGCTAGATTTCAGCTTGTTCCTTTATTTCCCACACACAGGCATACGATCTTTCAAAGGACTTTTTAACGTGGTCATTAATTTGGTTCTTTTAGGGTGGTTTTTTTCTCACTTGCTCAGTACATTTGCTGAGAGGACCAACATTCAACTTAATAAAGAATCTTCTCCCTTTTCAGGTACCGTGTCCTAAGAGGGCATTTGCAAACATGGACTTAGAATCATAGAACCATAGAAAAGTTATGGTGCAGAAAGAGGCCATTCAGCCCATCGTGTCTGCACCAGCCAAAAAGAGAAAAAAGGAACTAGCCGCTCATTTTAATCCCACTTTCCAGCACCTGGTCCATAGATCAGCATGTTATAACACTTCAGATGCAAATCCAGGTACATTTTAAACAAGTTGAGCATTTCAGCCTCAACCACCAATGTGAATTCCAGAAGTCCATCACCCTCTAGGTGAAAAGGTTTTTCCTCATGTCCCCTCTAATCCTTCTACCAATCACTATAAATCTATACCCCCTGGTAATTGACCCCTCAGCTAATGGAAACAAGTCTTTCCTGTCTAACCTATCTATGCTCGTCATAATTTTGTACACCTCAATTAGGTCACCCCTTAGCCTCCTCTGTTCTAAGGAAAACAATACTAGCCTATCTAATCTCTCCTCATAGCTGCAATTATCAAGCCCTGGCAACATGCTTGTAAATCTCCTTTGCATTCTCTCCTGGGCAATCATGTCCTTACTGTAATGTGGTGACCAGAACTGTACACAAAATTCCAGTTGTGGCCTAACCAGTGTTTTTTACAATTCCATCATTACCTTCCTGCTTTTGTATTCAATAACTCACCTAATAAAGGAAAGCATTCCATATGCTTTCTTGACCACCTTTCCCACTTGTCCTGCCACTGTTAAGGACTTGTGGACATGCACTCCAAGGTCTCTCACTTCCTTGACCCCTCTCAATAACTTCCCATTTATTGAGCATTCCCTTGCTTTGTTTGCCTTCTCCAAATGCATTTCCAGACTGAATTCCATTTGCCACTTCTTTATCCACTCAAGTAAACCATTGATATAATTCTGGAGTCAACAGCTATCCTCTTCACTGTCAACTATACAGCCAAAATTTGTGTCATCTGCAAATTTCCCAATTATGCCTCCCACATTTAAGCCTAAATCATTACTATATACAACAAACAGCAAGGATCCCAACATTAAGCCCGATGGAACACCACTGGAAACCGTTTTCCATTCACAAAAACATCCATCGGCCATTACCATTTGTCTCCTGTCACTGAGCCAATTTTGGATCCAACCTGCCACTTTTCCCTGTATCCCATGAGATGTCACTTTTCTGACTAGTTTGGGACCTTGTCAAATGCCTTGCTGAAATCCATGTAGACAAAATCCACTACACTACCCGCATCAATCCTCCTTGTTACTTCCTCAAAAATTTCTATTACGTTAGTAAGACACGATCTTACCCTAAAAAACCATGCTGACCGTCCCTGATCAATCCTTGCCTTTCTAAGTGACAGTTTACCCTGTGTCTCAGAATTGCTTCCAATAATTTTCCCATCACTGAAGTCAGGCTGACTGGTTTATAATATCCTGGCCTATTCCTCACAGCTTTTAAAAATAATGGTACAATGTTCACAGGCTTCCAATCCTCCGGGAACTCACCTGTATCTAGTGAGGATTAGAAATTGACCCTCGGAGCATCCACTATTTTCTTCCAGGCTTCCTTTAACAGCCTGGGATACAATCCATCTGGCTCTGGTAGTTTATCCACCTTCAAGGATGCTAGTCCCTCCAGTACTTCCTCTGTCACTGCTTATTGTATCTAATATTTCACACTTCTCTTTAACTAGAATGTCTGCATTATCCCTCTCCTTAGTGAAGACAGAGACAAAGTACTGAGTATTGAGAACCCTGCCCACATCTTCTGCATCAACCCACAAGTTACCATGTACATCCATGATAGGCCCTACATTTTCCTTAGTTATTATCTTGCTCTTAATGTAGGATTTCTTTTGATTTTACCTGCCAATACTTTTTTGTATCCTCTCTTCATTTTCCTAATTTCCGTTTTTTACTTCACCCCTCCACTTTCTATATGCCTCTAAGCCTTTTACAGCATTAAGTCTTTTGTAACTGCCATAAGCTTCCTTTTTCTACTTTATCTTGGCCTGTATGCTTCTAGATAACCAGGGAGCTCTAGATTTGGTAGTACCACCCTTTTTCTTTGTGGGGACATGTCTACACTGTGCCCATAGAATCTCACCTTTGAAGGCCTCCCACTCATTTAGCACAGTTTTCCCTTCCAATAGATGTATCCAGACCAGTCTCGCCAGCTCACCTCTCAGCTATGTAAAATTTGTCTTCCCCCAATTTAGAACTTCTACTCCTGTTCCATCTTTGTCCTTTTCCATAATGAAGCCTAAATCTAACTATATTATGATCACTATCTCCAAAATGGTCCTCCACAGCTACTTCACCCACTTGCCCAGCTTCATTTCCTAAGACTAAATTTCTTGTTGGGCTTGTTACATGCTGGCTAAAAGAGTTCTCTTGAATGCAGTTCAAGAATTTTGTGCCCTTTGTGCCCTTCCCATTGTTTGTATCCCAATTGATATTAGGGTACTTGAACTACCTAATAATTACTGCCCTATTGATTTTCCACTCCGACATCTGTCTATATATTTGCTCTTCTAACTTCCTTTCATTGTATGATGTTTGTAGTGCATTCCTAGCAATGTGGCTGTGCATTTTTTATTTTTGAGCTCAACCTATATGGCCCCAGTTGATACTTCATTTGGCATCTCATCCCTCCTCACAGCTGTAATTGAATCTTTAACCAATAATGCTACTTCCCCATCTTTTTATTATCTCCCTCCTCATCCTGCCTGAAAACTTCATATCCAGGGTTGCTGAGCTGCCATTTCTGCTGCTCTTTAAGGTTCCATTATAGCGATGATATCATGCTGCCATTTGTCTATCTGTGCCCTCAGCTCATTGCCTTTATTTACTATGACCCTTGCATTTACATATATACCTTTTAACACTGCCAGATTCCTGTGTCATACACTTTTTAACCTGTGCTGTCAGAGTCTCACTAATTCTCCATCCCCTGTTCCCTGCTCTGAATTTGCTCTTATCCGTTGATACATGGTTATGCTTTGCAAGACACTGCAGTGATTTGCCAATACTTTCTGCAGGTTCTGGCTAATGAGGAGACTCTCCTGCTCTTACCACTTGCCATAGGCATATTGGAAGAGCTTCTGGCTCAGATACGGACACTACCACTGGGCCACAAGACTTCTGGCTACTAAAGAATAATAGGAAGTAAATTATTGCCTCAGATAGCTTTCTTTTTCAATTGATGTATGAAGAAAGCACCAGCAAAAACCACTGGAATAAGTTATCATTTTCATAAGTGAAAGAACATTTACCTTGGACTCCAGAAATTAACTAGCATAGTTCAAAGCAACAGTGATTTTAGAAAACTGATTATTATGATTTCTGCTGTGAGATCATCATTTTGTGGTTTGAGTTGTAATTCCTTTTGTTTATTATCCATTTAGACATTTGTATTTTTGTCAAGCAGGCACCTCCCCTATGCTTTTTTGCGAAACCTCTCATTTACTTGCCATAGGCATGCTGCATCGCAACATGGTGCCAATGGTGCACAATGTCATTGTGTCATACACCCCTAAAACAACAAAAGTTCCTTAAATTACACCTTCGAAATTTCACGTTATTAGTAGAAAAGTGTTCCTTGAAACACAAGAGCAGTTGTAAGGAGGGCTTTTACACACTGGGAGAATAGAAATTCAACTTATACAGCTGCACTTAAATAGAATGCATCACTTGGTTCTCCCATTGTAGCCCCTGTGTAACATTGACTTCCATTGACGTCTATGGAACTAAATGTCAGGCATGGCATATAATGGGCAGTTGATGCAATTTTGTGCTATGAGCCAAGGCAAATATCTACCCCTGAAGATCCGCATCATAAGAAATAAGAGAGATTTAAATGAATTGCAGCCTTCTTTTTCAAAGTTAGCCCCATTTAAAGGAACACCATGTTTAAAAAGTTTCAGAACAAATCTTTATTCAATAGATAGAAGGGCAGTCTGAATGACTTGAGGGTGCCCTTTAAAAGGACTAAATTGGTGTGGGAGTGGGGATGGAAGGGAGTTTCTGGTGAGACCAGGGCTGGGGGGGGATGGGGGTGGGGAATGGTTTGCATTGCGGGAGGGTTGTTGAGGCCTTGTTGGTGGGGAGGGGTACTGATGAGACTGGGGGAAGGGATTTCTTGGTAGTAACTGACAATTAAGCCATTAAGATCTATGTACATGACACTATTTAACAACTGATAGGTGCACTCCCAGAAGGATTTGTAGCCTTTCTACTGCAGTTGTGTAGTCATAAAGGCTGCATTATAAATAATAATCTACCTCATTTCCTTGGTCTAAGGATAAGGAATCAATGACACCATGTTTCAAGGACAGGGTTCTTGTGTGGAGAAATTGGAAATCACACAATTACAAAAAGAAGTCCCTCACAAAATTTCAAATATAATTCACTTATAGTCTGCCTCCTTGACGTTCCTTCATGCTCCTTAACATTCCTCGCTGTTCCCTGACATTTTTTGCTGTGCCTCAATGCTTTTCAATGCTCCTTAATCACTTGTGTGCCCTCACTGTTCTTCAATCTCCTCGATGCTCCTCATTGTTCCTCTCTGCTCCTGAACCTATTCAACAAGGCAAATGACACCAGAGTGTACAGGCTTCTCAAATTCATGAGTGATCTAGGGCCTAGGTTTTTTCCACAATGGGGAGGCTCTCCATCGTGGTGAAAATCCTGGAAATGGCCGAAAATTCTAAGCCCCACCCCCAAACATGGCATGTTCCACTTTCACGGGGCAGGACTGGAGTCAGCTGGGGTTTGCACATTCATGATTCGTGGAGACAGCTAGCCATTTAGATCACCAGCTGCCTCCACTGAAATGGGATTTTGTTAGGCCAGGGGTGTGAAACCCGGAGTGTGCAAATTAGAACAGATAAGAGCAGGTCAGAACTTAGTTGGGTCGTTTGGATAGCCAGGGTACCCCTTTGGAGAAGTAAGATACTCCTTTGGAGTTGGTCCTGGGAGACCTTTGGGAGAGGTACAGCACCCTTTGGGAGAGGTATTGCATCCCTTTGGAGAGTTAAGGCACCCTTCGGGATTGTTAAAAACAACCATGATTATGTGTAAAATGTGTATAAACTTATTGGAACAGTCAAGCTGTCAAAGAACTGTCCAGCTGACAAAGAACTGTCCAGCTGTCAGAGATTGGCAAGCTGACAAAGAACTGTCCAGCTCCCAAAGAACTGTCAAAGCTGTCGAAGGACTGTCAAGCTATTAAAAGAACTGTCAACTGTCAAAACACTGTCCAATTGTCAAAGCACTTTCAAACTGACAAATAACTGTTAAAGGTGTCAAAGTGTCAAAGAACTGTTGAAGGATACTAGATGAGTTGGCTTGCAGGAGTTAAGGGCAAAGGGTGGTGGGAGGGTGGGTGGCTTGGCATAGGTGCTAGAAAGGGCCCTGGGGATGTGGGGGGCATAGGGAGTGTGAGGTACCATGGGGGGTAAGTAGATGGGCATGTGTTGGCTTTGGGTGATGGGGGTTATTTCTGGTGAATAGAGTGGCACAGGTTGACATGGGAGCATAAGGGGCTTTGGGGGTGGGTGGGGGCATGACGTGGCAAGGGTTGGCATGGAAGGAGTATGGGGAGAGTGTGGGAGCTGAGGAGTGAGAGCTGAAGGGCTGTTTCGTGTTTTATTCTTGTTTTTTAATTTAATTCAACACAGTGCTGGAGCACAGAGGCAGGCCTTGCATCCAGCAGCCTCCGCACTTGTTTCGGGGGTGGCGGGCCTGACTTCCCATCCAGCCCCTTGAATGGAAATCCAACCCGCGGGCTGCTATTTTTAAAGGTCGGGTTCACAGAGCTGGGAATTCTCCCATCTCTGCGCATCCAAAGTGGGAGCAAAAGTCTGGCCTAAATATCTGATTCCATTTCTTTGGAACAGATTTGTCCTAATCAACATCCGATAACAGTATGTAAGAATACAATATTCATCATATAGACCATCAACTGGCAGTGCGTCTTGAAGCTGGAAGCATCCCATAAACTCAGATAAGGAGTCAAACTTGAGATCTTGACCGTTCAAGTTCTGATATCTCAGGGAAAACAATGGATTGACAGTTGTCAGACCAAGCAACTTCTCAAGATATGAACCTAGTGCCTAGATGGAATTCATGCAGTTGCTTGTTATTTCTTTTCTTTGGTGATCAGAAAGCTGAGCCAGCATTTGGTAGCCAAAGAAATGATCCAGTGATCTTTTGCAAACAGCTCAGGTGTGGATGTTTGCAGGGACTGTAACTTTTAGTTAACTTCTTCAAACACAGGGAACAAGTTGGCACAGAACATTAGGTAGATGGTGTGAACAATTGTACTGGCACATTCATTATCGTGCTCATGCTGCTCTTCATCGATCATAAGGAGCTACTACTTTGAACAATCTGTGCTGCTGAATTAAAACAAAGCAGGCCATACCTTCAAAATATGCTCCACAGCTTTTCCCCAATGATCGCCAATGTGTTAACGACATGCCTGATGTGGTCAACCCACTCCAGATCAATAGACTCTAAAACTCTTTGAGGCTTTCACATTGTACTGCCGATGAAGAGAAGTGACCATATTATTTTCATTGCTATAACATCTGAGTCAGCATCTAACTCACATAGACCTGCTTTGAAAGCATTGTTGACAATGTGAGCCCACCAACAGCTTTGAAAAGCTTTGGGTTCTTTTCAGGAAGTATTGTGCATGCAATGTGATGATTACATAATTGGGCACTGGTATTATCAACTGAAAAAGTCAAAACTTGTTGGAAGTCTAAACCTTCCTTTTCCAAAGCTATCAGGACTTGATCTGCAATAGCTTTAGCAGATTCAAATGCATGTTCAGTGAAGCAGTTTGGACAAACATCCATCTTTAGACTTTTGCAGTGCAAATCTGTACACAAATAGAGTACATCTTCCTATTCTCTTTCTTAGAGGTGTCCGTTGCATCTGAAGTAAAGAGTGCGGTATGGTGATAACAGTCAAAGTCTTTCAGTTCAGATTCTAAGCCTGATATGCTCAATTTGCTAACTTAACATTTTATAAAGTTATTTGACAAAAGTTTTGGAATATTTTATCCATGAGGGAGCATTTTTGTAATAAAGTTGGTGTACTCGATAGGTTTCTTGTTAGAAACAGTAAACTTTATTTTCAGAGTTCCTGATGAAGCTACATGCTTGAACTAGGTCCACAACTAGAAAACTCTGCCCCTAAGATTACCCACATTCAGGGCTGATTCGTCTGTACAGTCACATGAGCTCCAAACCAGTATGAAAGGTTTTACTTACAATCACTACATTTCTCACCCTTTAATTTTGTTTTACATCTTAATTCGTAACATTAACAAATGTACATAGTACATGCGATTATAGATTAAGTCGCTGAGGTGGTTTTCTAATTCAGTCAGAGGGACGTAGCTTGAACAAAAACAGAATTACCTGGACAAACTCAGCAGGTCTGGCAGCATCGGCGGAGAAGAAAAGAGTTGACGTTTCGAGTCCTCATGACCCTTCAACAGAACAGTAGCTTGAAATTGTTCCACTGGATCAACTTGATCAGGAACTGTGACATCAGGGACATCGTTAGACAAGGGCAGTTCAGAATTGTTTACTTCAACAGAGACATCAGGTATGTCTATTCTATGTTGACCTGGCACCTTAGGGATCAAAGGTTCGACATAAATTTCAGTAACAGGTTATTAGAGTGTCTCTCTGCTTCTTAGATGATCCACATGTTTTCGAACAATCCGGTTTTCCACTTCCACTTGGTATGACAAAGGTCCTGTTTCAGAGAAAATTATACCAGGAACCCATCTAGGTCGATCTGCAAGATTTCGCATGAAAACTGCCTCTCCCATAGTATGAGCAGAATTTTTCACTTGACGTGAAGGCTGTGTCCGACACGCTGGAGTGTAAAATAGCGTGTGATGATGTTGGGTGAGTGTCCTGAAGTCAATGTGCACTCGTGAGATATTTCAGTCAGCGGGCCAATGCGGGTGCCAGAGCCCCGCCTGTCATTAATTAAGAGGTCAGTTAAGACCATTAGTAAGCCAATTGATGCCGTTTTTTGTTGTCGGTGCAATTCTGCACTCATCGCACGGGCAAAACGGGCAGGCGGCTAGCCGACAATTTTAAAAACCTCATCCATGGCCGGGAGAAAAAGGATCAGCAGCATTGTCATTGTGAGTAATGAGCGGTTTGGTAGATAGTTTGCTGCTAATTGCTAATTGGCATATGGCAGCTTCATCTCTGTTTGGGGCTTCATCATCACCATTTCCAGGCTTCATTTCAGGACTCCTTGGTGTCTCCATAGGAGCCTGGAGAATTCAGACTGCGTGCACCCTTCCAGGTATCGGGCAGCCTTCTGTTAACCTGGTAATGGGGTTTGTGGTCTGTGCTGGAGGCACTTCCTCTGAGGAGGAAGAGAGGGGCAGAAGGGAGAGGGGGCCAGGTGTCCCAATGCAGCTTCCAAGGGAGTGACCTGTGGAAGAAGAGGTGCAGCCACAAGGGGTGCAGGGCCAGCAGGTAGTCCAAGGCAACAAGGGCTGCAGAAGACACCATTATCTTGCTGCCAGGGTTCACAGGCGGCAATGCAGCTATCTCAATTTGTCCGGCGTGCAATGCTGAAGGAGGTTCCGCTTCTCAAGGGAGACGGTGGCATCCATCTGTCAGGTGATTAGGTTGGAGATCACCTCCGACTGTGTAGGCCCATACCAGTGGCTCCAAAGGTCACAGTGGCCATCAACTTCTATGCCACCAGCTCTTTCCAGGCCTCAGTGGGGCATCTGTGTGGAGTCTCCCAATCAGCTGTCGAGCTGGTGACAAAAGCTCTGTTCAGGCAGGTACTGACTTTCATTCATTTCTGTACAGACGAGGCCAGCCAGGCTGAGTGAGCCAAAGGCTTTGCTGCTATTGCTGGGCTCCCCTGCGTCCAGGGTGCAAATGACTGCACACACGTGGCCATGAATGTGCCAGTGGGTCAGCCGGGTGCCTTCGTCAACAGGAAAGGATTCCACTCCATGAATGTGCAGATAGTGTGTGACCATAGGATGCAGAGATTCTGCAAGTCTGTGCAAGGTACCCTGGCAGCTCTCATGATTCATACATCCTGAGACATTCCCTGGTGCCAAGGCTCTTCAGTGCTCCAGCCCGACTGGATGGATAGCTGCTGGGTGACAAGGGATATCCCTTGAAAAGGTGGCTTATAATGCCTGTCCGCCACCCAAGAACAGAGGCAGAGCAGCAGTATCACAGGAGCCATGCTTCCACAAGGGCGGGGATAGAGAGAATCATAGGTCTCCTGAAGGTGTGCTTCCAATGTCTGGACCATTCAAGGGGAGCACCACAATACCCCACAGTGCATGCATCACTGATCATGGTTGCATGCTGCACTCTCCACAATTTGGCAAGGGGGAGCCCACTGGAGGAAGAGGATCTTGAGGCAGCTGCAAAGGCCACAGATGATAAATCCTGTAGTGAGTCTGAAGAGGAGCACGGTGAGGAGAATGCTAAGGGTGTGGAGGCAGACCTTTGCAACATCCAGGAAGGCAGGGACACCAGGGATGCTTTGATACAACGCTCCTTCAGCCAGGCTGTCAAACAAGCACTATCACCTAATGCCAGGGCTGCTGCCTCCATCTCCGATATCTGAAATGAACCTTTCCTTTGACTCCAAAATCCACTTAGTGCCTGTGCAATAAAGCTTTGAGCCACCCACATCCAGCATTACATACTGGCACACCCTGCACCACGTTAAATAAAAAAGGTGAAGCATATTCAGGCCATTATGGACAAAAGAAAATTTATCTCATGTTGACAGTCAAAACAAATTAACAGAACCTTCCCTGCTTTTCAACCCCAGACCAGTAAAAATAACTAAAACATTGCACAACAGAAGATCACCGGTGACCAGTCCCTCTTGTGCTCATGGTGACTTAAACTTACATTTGTGAGTGCCAAGTCTTGGCATCGGCATTGGAGACAGCCTGTCTGCTATCTTGATGCCTTGATGACCTTGGCGGTCGGTCTCTGGCCAGTGGAGCCTGTGCTGGCCCTGCCAGGGATAGAGTGGCTAGTTCCAAGGCAGGCATCTCCCCAGTCGTCACAGCTTCATCAGATACTACGGTCACTGGCAGAGGGGCAGAGAAGCTGCTGCTGTCATCCAGAGCACCCTGAGAGGAGCCCGCAGAGACAACAGGCTGCTTATGCGCCAAGGTGAGGTCGCTCTGGACCTCCCTGCTCACCATTGATGGACGGGCACCTAGCGGGGATATTGGGCGCCTCATCCATCTCCCACACTGTCACTGACCACCTGAGGTCAGTGCCTGTGTGAGGGCTTGCAGGTCTGAGCGCAACCCCAGGAACCCCTGATTCTGTTCCTGGAGCTGCCTCTCCACGAGGCTCACCATTTTTTAATGGAGGAGGCAGTGCGCTCGGCTATGTGAGTCAACGCAGTGCTGATGCTCCACATGGACTCCTCCACAACAGAGACCATGGCACGCATACCCTCATGGATCTCTGCCAGCTCTTCCCGCACATCTTGCTGGACATCCAGCATCTGCTGCTTAATGGATGGCTCCAGAAACTCATCATCTGTCTTCGACTGAGCATTGTCCTGGACTCCAGCAATCCTCCGACTTCCAGTGCCCTGAGCACTCTCTGCCTCCGCCTGCACCTCAAGCAAGTGTGAAGTGCCCTCACCAATGTGACCGACATCCTAGGTGAAGATCTAATGCCCACCGAGGTGCTGGTATCTGCACTGGCCCCTGGTTCAGAGAGTGGGTGAGATGCAGGCTGATGTGGAGCCTGGCAGTCCCCTGGCCTTAGGGTGGGTGTTTGGGGTCCTGCAATTGGATGAATGGTGGCAACCCTAAGGGTGAACAACGACATTGGTTTATGTCATCACACTATCACTGTGCATGCCAGGCACCCTGGTGAGACAATGGAGATCTGCAATATGGTGCCATCGTCTTTCAACGATCAATGGGGAGTCCAGTTTTGAGGCTCCCATCAATGATAAGACTACACAAGAATGTTTGCACCATCCGAAACTCTCACCTCTGTGCGCTGCACTCGTACCCTCGTCTGACACCCCTGCCTTTCCGTGACCAGTGGAGCGAGGTGTGTGGTGCCTCTCCAGCTCCAAGGCATCTTGCTCGTATCTGGTTAGGATTAGGAGGCTAGCAGGGCCTCCGTGGGTCCGTGACCCTTCAATGTTGTTATGGGCCGTCTTCTGAAAGGACAGAGGGGCATTGATTAGTCCACTATCTACCTGCAGCGCCATTGCAGCCTGGGCAACCCCACCTGAGAAACACCTCGCAAGGCACATCGGAGTCATGCCCCTCAAGCCACAAGGCACTGAGTCCAAGCAGCCAGGGCCCACCCCCTTGGCTAGCTCTGGCGTCATTGAAAGTTGGCACTCAGATTCTGACAACCCTGAGCTCCACGGGAGGGTGGACGGCCCTTAACAACTCAACACACTGATCCACACCAACAAGGTACTCACCCTTCCTGAGCACAGCAGGTCATTGAACCTCTCGCGGCACTGGACCCATGTGCATCGCACAACATCATGGCCGCTGACCAGCACTGCCACCTCCTCCCAAGCTCATTTTGTAAGGTGCGGTGGCCTCCTCCTTCCAACCGTGGGGACGAGGATATCCTTCCTGGCAGCCACCTTCTCCAGAAGGACCATGAGGCACTAATCAGAAAACCAGGGGTAGGGGGGGCCAAGTGAGTGCCCACCCAATGTGCCCTCCTGCCTGGCGTCTGCAGCCGCATTTGAATACATAATTAATAATCTCCTGCTGACAACACCGAATATGTCTACGTCGCTGGCAGCCTTCCAGGGCCTGACTGTGCTGGTTTTAAACTGGCTGCCGGGTTGTCATTGGACCCGGTGGCTGACAGGCCCCTACCCTCTCCTGCCCCTTCCCAACTATTGGGGACCCACCTTTCACGCATGGTGGGCCTTAATTGGCCCGTTAGCGTGAAATCACAGTCTGGGGCCGATCGCAGGCACTCCCGGCCGCTCCCGGGCCCGCTGACTGTGCCTGCACCTCGAACTCAAAATCCTGCCCTATATTTTTGAGGTTTACTGTGAATATCATGATTTACTTTCTGACTACCCTGGTTCTTCTCTACCTTCCCCTCTAAGTCTGGAAACCCCAGACTCAACCTTGTACGAAGGCAGCATTTCATTAGTAATTAAGATGGTGTTGAACCGATAGTTGCATGAGGAGTCGTGCGATAGTTGAGAAGAAATTATAAAATTCATGTTTCTAATGTTCCTTCGGATAGTTCCTTCATTCCTGTTTTAAAAGTTTGTACTGCTCTTTCTGGTTGGCTGAGGGCTGATATGATGCTGTTTTAATATGTTTAACCCCATTTAAGTTCATGAATCTCTGGAATTCCATACTAATGAAAGCAGTATCGTTATCCAAGACAATAGCTTCTGGTAGGCCATGTACACTAAAACATTGGTGTAGTTTTTCAATAGTTGCACACGATGTAGGTGATCTCACTTCATATACATCCATCCATTTAGAATGCGCGTTGATGACCACTAAAAACATGGTGCCTAAAAACGGACCTACATCATCTATTTTAGGTGAGAGCTGAAACAGGCAATTTCTGTTGTTGCTGACACTGGAGACAGTGTTTAACCATTTTTTCTATATCACTGTCTATACCTGGCCACCAGATATAACTTCACACAAGCATCTTCATTTTTGAAATCCCTGAGTGTGCAATATGCAGCTCTGTAAAGAGTGGTTCTCTTCCTTGCGAAGGAACGATGACTCTTGCTCCCCACAACAAAATTCCATCTTGACCACTTAATTCAGTTTTGTGAGTATAGAATGGTCTTAACTCTTCAGAGACTTGTGCATTCAACCATCCTTGCAATACCTGTTCTCGGATGCTTGATGAAATTGGATCCTGGTTTGTCTAATTCTTTATCTGCTTCACACAGGCTGGCACGGAGTCCAGGAAATTCAACAGAAGTACAACTTCCTGAAGCATTGGAACCTGTGTAATGCTATCTGGCAAAGGAAGATGACTGAGGGCATATGCATTTGCTATATGATATATGGTGCATAAAGGTATACTTACATACCAACAAAATCAAAGCCCATCTTTGAATTCTGCAGAGGCTATCAGTGGAATTGCTTTATTTTCACTAAATAAACCTGTAAGTAGCTTGTGATCTGACACTGTGGCGAAATGTCGACCATGCAAATATTGAATAGGAATTTCTTTACACCAAGTATTATGGATAAACATTCTTTTTCAAGTTGTGAATAACACTTCTCAGCTGCAAAGAAGGTTCTGGAGACATATCCTATTGTCCTTTCGAAACCTCCTTCCATCCTGTGTGACAATACCGCTCCCACACCATAGGGTGATGCATCATGGGTTAATATTAATTATTTTGATGGGTCATAATGTAGTAGCAGACATAATGAGTGTAATAGCTTCTAGATTTTTATGAAGGCTTCTTCTTGTTGCACCTTTCATGACCAACAATGGTTCTTCTTCAATATTTAGTGTAAAGGGGTTAATACTGTAGACAAATTTGGCATGAAGCGACTGTAATAATTTATCATGCCCAAAAAGACTTGAGTTCAGTGACACTGATTGGAGAAGGCGCCTTCTTGATTGCCCTGACTTTCTCCTCTACCGGATGCAACCCCTGGGCACTTGATGACCCAAATAAGTGACTTCAGTCGCTTGGAATGTACACTTCTCTTTTTTCAGTCGTACACCAGCTTCCAAAGATATCCTTAAAATGTCTTCTAGGTTGGCCAAATGTTTGGCTTCCATTGATCCTGTGGTCAGGACATCATCCAGTTACACTAAAACTTGAGGAGTTGTAGTACAACTTGTAGTAGGCTTTCCTTGGCTCTTTGGAAAATTGTGCATACAGATGATACAACAAAGGGTTGGCATGTATATTGGTACAGGCCCTTCTGTATGTTGATGGTTACATGCCCTCTAGATGTGCTGTCCAGCTCTAGCTGTTGGTATGCAAGGCTCATGCCCAATTTGGTGTAGGATTTTCCTCCAGCAAGTTTAGTGTATAGACCTTCAATTCTCAGGATTGGACATTTGTCTAGTTTAGCAGCATTGTTCACAGTTAATTTGTAGTCTCTGTAAATGCGAATAATTTGATCTGGTTTCATCACAGGGACTATGGGCACTGTCCATTCTGAAAATTGGGCTGGCTGGATTATGACTAACTTCTCTGAGCAGCACAATTCTATATTCACCTTCTCCTTTAGGGCCTAAGGCACAGGTCTGGCCTTAAAGAATCGGGGTGTTGCCTCCAAATCTACGTATATTTTTGCTTGTAGGTCTTTTATCTTTCTCAATTCATCACAGAATATGCTGTCATAATTTTTTAACAGCTCAGGAATTCCTCCTGTTCTAACTTGAAAAATTTCTGACCCGTTGATCTTAATTTTTTTTAACCAATCGTGGCCCGGAAGGCTAGGTCCTTCACCTGTTACAACAATTACTGGCAGCTGGGCTGTCTGTTGCCTGGAGGATAAAGGTACAGTGGCGATGCCTTTCACCTGTATCGTGTATTCACCTGTATTCAGCTGAGCCGTGGTTTGCTCCAGATTCAGTGGCTGGGTACCTTCGCTTAGGTACTTAAAGATGTGTTCTCCCACCACTGTGGTTGATGTTCCTAAGTCTACCTCCATGACTAGAGGCTTCCCATTTACTTGAAGGGTAACAGTGATTGGTTCAGTTTTCACTGCCTTGACATTATATAGGGAATAGATATCAGCAGCTTCTGGTTCAGTTATATTGTGCACTTCAATCTTCTTTGTCTGCTGTCTGATTGGCTGCCTTGATTTTGCCCTGCATTGCTTTATTATTTGCCCTTTTTTGCATTCTGCCTCTTTAAATCTGCAGGTTCCCGGTACATGGTTACCCCCAACATCAATAGCAAATTAATTTCTGAATCGCCTGCACTCCTTTTCATTTGTCGAGCGGTAGAAACTGTTTTCCACTTCGCTGTTGTGTCCCCGGTTTTCATGCCCAGCAGTAGGTTCCCACTCCAACTGAAGAATGACGCCACGTTGTATGGTCTGCAAAGCCCCTCTCAGCACTCTCCATTGCTAGCGCTATTTCCATGGTGCGCTTCAGATCAATATTGACTTCTGCAAGTAAACAGCGCTGAATGGTGTCGTCATGCGTGCCACAAGCCAAATAGGAGGATGCTTTGGCCACCCCCATGGACAACAGAGGCCTATGTGTTGCAATTTTCAGGTGGGCCTGCATATGGGAGAGCAGCACACCAGGCTTTTTGAGCAGGGAGAAGCATGCATCTGCAAATGGAAGGATTCTGCCATTTGTAGGAAACTGATTGCAATTTGCTTGTGCAAAGAGGTACATGTGATGAATGCCCCAACCCTCTCCTTGTCTCCAATATTTTTCTGGCATTCTTACAGAGGTAATTGCATTGATGGGCACCTATTCTCAGAGTTTAATCAAGGTAATCAACGCCACTTTCTGAACATTCGTTTTAAAATACAGTCTCCACTGCTTACATAGTTAAAACCAAAAAACAATATAACCAACAAATTTTAAAACAACAGGAAGTCTCCAGTTAGCAACTGACTCTTCTAATTGTTAGCATCTGCATCTAGTAGTGCATCGCTATGGCAGTTGTGCTTTAACAAGGAGCGAACAGCTCAGTGAAATTGCTTAAAGACCCAACTTTTCCTGAAATCAGCATAACTTTTAAATCGTTAAATATAGAATAAGTGCTTACTAAACTGCCCAAAATATTGGCACTAGATATGTTAGAATTGGAGCTTTTGTAATTGATGCCTATGGTAATGGAAAATTGTTTGTGCCTTTTGCCCGATATAGATTGGTGCTCGTGATAAGGATGCACAGTGCAAGCGTTGGGGATTGTTATATGATGTACATGTACCTTCAGTGGGTGTATCTTAAACTGCTGTCAATCACTGCCACCTTTAACAGCACTGTTGCTGTTCCTACAACACATGGACTGCAGCCGTTCAAGAAGGTAGATCACCACTACCTTCTCATGGGCAATTAGGGATGGGCAATAAATGCTGGCCAGCCAGCAACTCCCATGTCCCATGATATAATAAAAAAAATGTGCGGTAGTCCTATGACTCTGAACTCAGTCTACATCAACAGCTTGTAGAAGTCAGATATGTGTATTGAGTCTCTGAGTTAACATTGTCTATATATAGTCTAATCTTCAAATAAAGAACCCACATTATTGTTTTTCTTGTTGAATGATTGGTACATATATGCTGAATAGAAGAAGGTGACAGAGATTGTACCTCATACTTATTTTGAAAGTCTTTGTTCTTTATGAACTTAATATTTACTTCATGAAGCATGATGCAATCTTGCACTTGTTGCATTTTTAACCTTCCTAAATTTCTAATTCAAAGCATCACCTTCCTTTCAGGATTTGTGTCCAAACATAAGAGCCATTTTCTCAACAGCCTCACATTGGATCACACAGCAAAAATAACCTGCAGAAATAATGTCACAGTCTGTACATTGGACATGCCCCTTCCTGCCTCTGATCAGTGCACTGCATTCTTATGATTTGGCCATATTATCCTTGAAACAAAAGTTAATCTGTCCTGGCTTCTCCTTTTGCACCCACAGGAATTATGTGACTTATTCAACCACCATCCGTCTGACATAGGTTTGCACTTCTGATTTGCATAGTTTTTAATTTATCACAGATCAGAGCAGGCCCTATCCATCTATTTCCAAATCTGCCTCTAGTATGGTTGTATCCTGCATCCTATTGTGCGAAGGTTTCTCGGTTGGCTTGCTCTGATCTGTATCGTTATACTTTTTTTGTTTACCTCAGGGCAAGTTTCATGATAAACGTAAATAACTCTAACTTCTACACGGAAATCCATACTCAAATGTACTTCCAACGTGATTCAAGCCACATGATGTGGAGCCATCAAGCACTGAGTATCAGCACATTCTTATTATACAGCTTTTGAGCCCCACATTTTTACTTTTAGTGTTTGCCTTATGAAGTCAATATGTATCAGAGCCTTTGGAAGACTCACTGCTAATGAATTAGTAGCCTCCTTAATGGGTACCCTTTGTCCCTCAGCAGCCAATTATGGACCTGGGGTCTAGGCTGGAATAATTATGGCAGGCATGACTGCCTCAAAATGAATGAGCCATGGCAGCTGCCAGGGAAACATGCATTTACATGCAAGAAGGCCTTGGTGTGATTGTAGGCCACATGCATGTTGATGAGATGAAACTATTTTCTTTACATGAATCTCTCACGCTGATACATTGGTGACTTAATGGTAATGTGTGGAAAGGTTGGCGATGGATGTGAAACCCATTGCTGCGCATTTGTGGGGAAGTTATTGGCCTATAACTTCCATGGTCCCCAGTGTCAGATTTGGGAGGTACCCCAAAGATGCACTGGGGAATCCCTCTTGGAGGTTCCCAGGTAAGGATTTGCACAGCAATTGCCCAGAAATTCACACTTCCTCTGGACAATTGCGCTGTGCTAGGAACCATCCGAAAATGTGGTTTAAGTTGTAAACTTCAGATGGTTCCGCTGGGGTTATACCAATAGTTACCCAGGAAAAGTTAGAATAATTAAAACCTCTTTTAACTTCTGAGTAATTATTGTAAAGACCCAAAATGACACCGTGGGACACCCCCACACACCCCCAACCCGAACTCCCCGGACCTCCAACATCTCCGGAACTCCAACTCCCACCCACCCACTCCAGATCTCGGACTCCACAACCCCTTGACCCTCGGGCCTCCCCCAAACCTCCAACACCGCCCCCGACCTCTGTCCCACCCTCAACCCCTCTGGGGCCTCGGACCCCCCTCAACCTCAGACCCGGCCCCCATTACTTTGAACCTCCCTCCCCCGACCTTGAAACACCCCCCAAACTTCCCCAGAACTCAGAACCCCCCTGGACCTTGGACACCCCCTCCTGACCTCGGATCCTCCCCCAAATCCCCCACACATCCCCCCAGACACCCCCCCAACCCCAACTCCGACACCAACCCCCCGACCCTGACACCCGCTCCGGATTTCCAACTCCCCTCACCTACCTCCCACCCCCCCCACCCCGGATTTCTGACCCCCCCCCAGACTTCTGACCACCCCCCCCACCAGGACATCTGACCCCCCCCTCCTGGACTTCTGCCCAGACATCCTCAAATTGCAAATCCTATGCGCTTACCTTAAACATTTACCTTCCCCATGCCTGTCAATTTCCCTGGCCCTTTAAACCTACCTGCTTTACAGCAGCTAGGACTGTAAAAAAGAGGCATGGCCTCCTTGAATACACTGGAGCTACACTCCACTAGGACCTGTGAGGAGTCTTTCTCTTCTGTTGGCTCTGGCCAACAGAAGTGCCAACGTCATTTTCAAGACCAGATAAGCAGGTGTTTACTCCTAATTTCTGCGGGCCAGCACTTTCCGATGCTAGTCGGAGATTATGGCCCATTGTGTTCCCTCACCAAAACAAAGAGTGCACTGGAGGACAGTTGCTTGAGGAATACCACAGAGGTATGCCACCAACCTCAAGCAGTGAAATTAGACTTCAGAAATTAAACAAAGTTTGGAGAGCTTTAAGCAAGTTTAACAGACCTTTAATCCACCCTTCGCAAGTATTTATGTCTCCTCCAGAAAATTGTGATTCCAACACTGTGGGTTAAGGCCATTGGAGCAATGGAAATTGGGTCTTTGTTTGCACTCAGCGGTCAAATTCTGCTGAGTTTGAGTTTCTCGCCTGCACAATTCACGTCACTCTCCCCTTCCCCTGCTAGCAAAAACTGGGATCTGCCAGAAAGGGAGGCAGGACTTCAGTATCTCCATCCTCTCTGCCATTTTTAACGGGCCCTGAGTCGTTCTGACTCAATAAAAATCCAGGCCAATATGGCTTAATCCTGATCTCAGGGGACCACCCCATGTTATGCCTGATTCACACATCAGTTCTCCTTGTGGTTAACTGAACTCTCACTTAGCTGTTGGGAGACTTTAATTCCACTATCCCCATGGAGTTGATGTGAAAATAGTCTCTATGCTGCTAAAAGTCTGCCCAGCAAATATTGCGGTTATTGCTAACTGATAACAATCTCAGTATCATTTTACATCATGCAATGCAGTTGTTAGAAATATTAGAAAACATTGAAAAAGCACAAAAGTAAATTCCATGTCAGATATGCCACAGTGTCTTGAAGCCAGCCCAATGTTGTTACTCCTGGGCTGACCTTATAATATTCTTGGTATTGTTCAAATAATATGAGCTTTATTGGAACCCCTTTGACTGCTTTGGCCACATCTTCGACGAGGCTGCACGAGAGCTCAAATCATGCTTCATCACTTCCTGTGATGATGATGCACACAGTGTCTGATTAGCATATTAAACATTTAAAATTAACCCATTACACTACATCTCCTTCCAAGTCTCTGCTTCTCCTTTCTATATTGTGAAGATCACACAAACCTCAACTTTAAACTCTGATGTGTTGCAATTCTGAATCTTGTTTTCTTCTCTTAGGCCCTTTTATCTCCTCCCTTCTTTTTACAGGGACAAACATTGTGGCAGTTTCATGTGTCTACCAGAATAGGTCTTCTTCTCCTTTGGAGGGGATTGGGGATTGAATCCTGTGGGTAGTTTCTCAGATTCTGCTGGCAGGAGCGGAATTGATAGATAACCCATTTTCACCAGTCAGGTTGTCACTTGGATTGGTGGATGAAGACAGCATCTCTGGCCAGTTAGGTAGGATAGATGACTGTTCCCACAGGGTAAGAGGCTGCTTCTGTATGGCAACTAATGCATGTCTGTTCTGTCTCACTGTACCCTGATTTGTTAGGATGAGGTAGGACCATGGATTTGGTGTCTGTTAAACCACTTGTCCATAGCGAGATTGGTCTCAGATCCAAACTGGCTCCCCTGGTTGGAGGTCTGGCTGGTTGTGTGCCTTGTGACATTTGTCATTGTTCCACATCTGGCTGGAATGATATTTGCCCCCTTTCTTTCTCAAGTTGCCAAATCACCAGCTTGTACTTGCAACATGAGTGTGTGTTTGGGAGATTAGGGAGTTGAGTTCTTAGTCTTCTTCCCAGGAGGAGTTCACGTGGCGCTGGACCATTCAGCAGTGGAATTGAACGATAGCTCAGAAGTGCGGGTTGAATGTCATCATTCTTCTTCAGTAATGCTTTCACTGAATGTACTCCCTTTCAGTTTCACTGTTGGTTTGAGGGTATCTTCGTGAGCTGGTAGTATGGGCAAATCCATACAATGCCGTGAACTCTGTAAAGTATTCATTGACAAACTGTGGTCCCTTGTCTGAGATTACAAGGTACAAGATTCCATGTGTTGCAAGTATCTCCTTAAACGATCTAATTACTGCTTCAGAAGTGTGACCCTGAGTTGCTTGACTTCGAACCATCTGAAGTAGTCATCCACTTTGATCAAGAACATCTTATCTCTGTGTTCAAAGAGGTCCATCCCAAGATTTCCCATGGTTGTGATGGAAAGGAAGATGAAATCAATGGTTCTCTTGTCTCCTGACGATGAATAGCACAAGTAATACAATTTATCATCATCTCCTTCAGTGACTTAGAGAGGCCTGGCCACCAAATAGAATATCTTACTCTGGCTCAACATTTTGTGATGCCCAAATATCCTTCGTGCAATCACTGTAGTTTTGCAAGTCTCAGAACTCTCGGAATGACCAACCTCGCATCAAAGATTAGTAAATCAGAAACTGCACTGATGTGTCCTCTCTGTGCTTTCTGTCTGTCTGAACATGGGATTGTGTGGCATGTATGCTGTCCATCCTTTGACACAGTACTCTCTGACTTGAGCACCATCATCAGATTTATGTGCATCTCTGATTTTATTCAGTTGATGAGTTGTTGCTGGAAGAGTTGTGGTTATTGCCGTGCAAAGATTTCCACCTCTTCAGCCAGGGCTACCTCACCTTGCGTAGGCCTTGGAATGCGGGGCAAAACTTCTGCTGTATACTGCTGCTTTCCCTTTGCATCAAACACCATCATCCTCAGTCTGAATCGTTGTACTCCTTAAAATTTAAGAGTTTCACTAAGGGCTTATGGTCTGTCTCTATCTTGAAGTGGAGACCAAAAACATAGGGCGGGATTTTCCTGCCCCAACCCTGGCGCACATTGTTCCGGGTGGGATGAGAAAATTTGGAGAGTTGTTAAAAGTCAATAGCGCTCCAAGTTTTGCCATCCAACCCCATATCCACATGATGATGCCTGCCAGTATTGGGGCCGGAAAATCCCAGCCATAATCTGTGAACTTCCCACAGGTCCATGTAGCAGTGAATCGCTGCTTCTTTCTCTATCACTGCGTATCTCTTTTCAGTCTCTGTCAATGAACAGGATGATAGTAAACTGGTCTGCGCCTTCCATCCATCTGTATCTGAAAAAGTACAGCTCCCAACCCTGTAGAAGATGTATCTGCAGTAATGATAATAGGTGAGGTGAGACTGACTGCCCTTGACATCAAGGCAAATGTGGCATCAAGGAGCCCTAGCAAAAGTGGAGTCAACGGGAATTAAGGAGAAACTCTCCACTGGTAAGAGTCATCCCTAGCAGAAAGGGAGATAGTTCTGGTTGTTGGAAGTCATTCATCTTAGTTCCAGGACATCACTGCAGGAATTCCTCAGGGTAGTGTCTGATGCCCAAACATCCTCAGCTGCTTCATCAATGGCCTTCCTTCCATCATAAGGTCAGAAGTGGGGATGTTTGATGATGATTGCGCAATGTTCAGCACCATTTGCAACTCCTTAGATACAGAAGCAGTCCATGTCTGAATGCAGCAAGAGCTGGACAATATCCAGGCTTGGGCTGACAAGTGGCAAGTGACATTTGTGCAACACAAGTACCATGCAATGGCCATTGCTCCTTGACATTCAATGGCATTACCATTGCTGAATCCCCCACTATCAATATCCTGGGAGTTACCATTGATTAGAAACTGAACTAAACTATGCATATAAATACTGTGGCTACAAGAGCAGGTCAGAGGAATAGGAATCTGCAGTGAGTAACTGACCTCCTGACTCCCCAAAGTGTGTCCACCATCTACAAGACACAAGTCAGGAGTGTGATGGAATACCCTCCACTTGCCTGGATGTATGCAGCTCCAACAAAACGCAAGAAGTTTGACACCATCCAATACAAAGCAGTTCACTTGATTGGCATCCCTTCCACAAACACTCACTCCCTCCACCACCAATGAACAGTAGCAGCAGTGTGTACCATCTATAAGATGCACTGCAGAAACACACCAAGGCCCCTAAGACAGCACCTTCCAAACACACCTAGAAGGACAAGGGCAGCAGATATATGGGAATACCACCATTTGGAAGTTCCCCACTAAGCCGCTCACCATTCTGACCTCGAAATATATTGCTGTTTCTTCACTGTTGCTGGATCAAAATCCTGGAACTCCCTCCCTAACAGCACTGTCGGTGTACCTACACCACATGGACTGCAGCGGTTCAAGAAGGCAGCTCACCATCACCTTCTCAAGGACAATTAGTGATGGGGTATAACTGCTGGCCTAGCCAATGATGCCAACATCCCATAAATGAATTTTTAAAAATTCCTGGGTCATAGCGAGCTAAAATATCAGGTGATATCAGCATCTCTTTGATTATCTCAAAAACCTTTTTTGTGCTTCCTCTCAGCACCATGTATTCACCTGTTTCAATAACTGACCTCACTGACAACAGCTAGGTTGGGCAGGAACGTTCCGACTTGGTACATAATACTCATGAATCACTGGATTTCAGTCACCTTCCAAAGGTCTGGAAATTCTTCCATTGCTCTTGTGTTCTACGGATTAACTCTGACATCAGATGCATCCACAATATACCCAAGGAACTTGACAGGCAGCTGACTTGCTAGCACAGGAACCCTGTCTGATTTCTTTTTCAACCCAGCTGAACTATCCTCTTCCCAGCCAAAGGTTGGTTGTTGTTAGTTGTTGCTACATTCCTTCACCCTTTCTGAGATCAGCTGGAAGTGGTAGAGACTGGGGAGGGTTATTAACCACTGAGAAAAAGTAGATTATGGTCCAGTGATTTTTGGATCGTGACCAGAGACCCAGCTCCAGCGCGCCTACTTCCACATTTAACAGAGACATTTTTGGATGCCGCGCTGCAGTTGAGACCTTAATTAGTGCAGGTGAGGGGGTAATATTCATAGCAATGTTCCAAAGAGATGTTGATGATGTCTTTTTGAATTGTATTTTACTATTTTACAAGTAACATGTTTGTTATGATCTCCACAGAAACCTACAATTGTTGAAAAGAGACTCGAATTTCCAGTTGATAACTGAACGAATGACAAAACAAAATTTAATGTTTTAAAACCTTTACTGTAACAACTGCCAAAAGAACCATTTACTAAACACTATTTTATTTTTTGCAGGGAATTTATACTTCAAAGTACAGAGAGGAACGTTTCCCTTCTGCATTTATCACGCATCACACTCTCCACAGAATTACAATCTTTTATCATAAACAGATCACAGTTACTCCCTGCTTCCGATAGATTTCAGTACCACAATTTTGCTGAGTAGTAACTTTGAGGCACTAGCTCCAGGCATTTTCCTCAATATTCAAAGAGTTCCTTAACTTGACCACCAAAAGTAAATCCTATTCTGATGTTTCTTCTTCCCCTGGTCATTCCAGGATGAATGTCCCGGAATACCTAGATGGTTGCAGGATGTGTTTCTTCAAATTGAGACCATTTCCCTCCAATATCTGGCTGTGGTAGCTCACAAAGCCAAGAATCCTCTTCTCTCTGCTGAGCATCATCTGAACCTCTGCTATCTGTCTGTGATTTGTAGGGAAGCCTGTAACCTGATCTCAACAATAGTTTCTTCTGCCCTCTTTGACATGGCAATGTGAAACCTTGCCATTAACCTTGCATCCAGATAGAAAGACTAAATAGCTACCCTTGATCTCAACTCCTTTTTATCTTAGAAGTAAATGGGTAGTTTATATCACAACTGTTAACAATTTGATAACTATAACTGCTTTCTGAAACGTCAAGAGGGTCAGACTCTACTCATTGTAAACTCAGAGACTATTGCCATTGTCACCAAGCATAAATACTTTGCACCTTCTTCTCAGTAAAAAGAAAACTAAGTCTTCCTTTGATCTCTACAATCAAACCATTCAAGCTTACAGTTAGGTAGACCTCAGAACAGGTCATATGATTCCACTTCATTTACCCTAAATTCAATACTACAGTCCCAAAATATAATGATCTTATAAACCTCATAATTGTAAAACCTTTAACTTTAATGTCTCCAATATGGTTTTGCTGTGGCTCGGGAAACTGACCAGTGAAGTGGGGTGAGATTGAATCATAGTTCAGGTGGATATTTAAGCCTGTGATTGTTCCATCTGAATAATAACAATAACTTGTATTTATATGGCACCTTTAGCATGATTAAATGCTCCAAGGTGCTTCACAGAGGCATTATCAAAGAAAATATAACACTGAACCACCTGAGATACTAGGACAGATGACCCAAAGCTTGGTCAAAGAGGTTGGTTTTAAGGAGTGTCTTAAAGGAGGAGAGAGAAGAGAGGCAGGGGGGTTTAGGGATATAATTCTAGTAGGACCAAGGCATGGCCACCAGTGGTGGAGTGATTAAAATCAGGGATGGTTAAGAGACCAGAATTAGAGGAGTGCAGATATCTCAGAGGGTTGTGAGGCTGGAGGAGATTACAGAGAGAGTGAAGGATGAGGCCATGGAGGGATTTGAAAACAAGGATAATAATTTTAAAATTGAGACATTGTTTAATAAAAAATCAGTGTGGATCAGCAAGGATGTAGTGATGGATGATTGGGACTTGCTGCAAGTTATTACATGGGCAGCAGAGCTTTGGATGACTTCAGGTTTCTAAAGGTAGAAAATGGGAGACAGGATGAGAGCGTTTTGCAATCATCAAGTCTAAAGGTAAGAAAAGCATGTCTGAATGCTTTTGGAGCAGATAAGCGGAGGCAGGGCTACATTGAGCGATGTTACACAGTTGGAAGCATGTAGTGTTAGTGATGGCGTGGATGTATGGCTGAAAGCTCATCTCGCGGTGAAATATGACACCAAGATTATAAACATTCTGATTCAATCTCAGGCAGTTGCCAGGGAGTGGGATGGAGTTGGTGGTGAGAAAGTGGTTTGTGGCGGGGACTGAAGACAATGGCTTCAATTTTCCCAATATCTAATTGGAAAACATTTCCATTCATCCAGTACTGGCTGGCAGACGGGGAGCCTGACAACTTAGAAATGTGGGTGGAGAGAGGTGGTGGTTCGGTATCGTTGGCTGTCATGAACATACTGTGGAAGCTGATGTGTTTTCATTTGATGTCACTGAGGAGCAAAATGTAGATGAGAAATAGGATGGGGTCAAGGGTAGAACCACGGTTCACCTTTTGCAGCTGGTGTCTCAGCTCCTTCTGACAAATATTTGGCTGAGAGCACTTGTGCTAACTTTCATAACTTTGGAACCTTTCAAACTGTCATAATCAGGATAGAAGGCACATTAGGTGCATTTGATAACATATCAGATGAGGAAGACCATCACCGCCCACTGCAGACATGATGTCCTGTGAGCTGTGGTGGGATCAGCAGGTGCACAGGAGGGCGATCCGCAGGAGGGAGGTGCATATGGAGATGGTTCAGAGGAGAGGAGCTGAGGTTGCAGGAGGCATTAGCCATGTCACAGGGTTTACACACAGAGGCTCAGCTTTTTTGACATCTCAGAAGAGCAGTGCTTCTGCAGGCTGAGGTTGTCATGTCAGTTGCTGGCAGATACCTGCAGCCAGCTAGAAGAAGGCCTGCTGCTTGCTGGACCTGGTGGCCACACATTACCAGTGGCTATGAAGCTCACCCTCAATCTTTTTACCTCAGACTCTTTCCAGGGCTTTATCAGAGACATATGGATGATCTTGCAGTCCACTGCACATAAATGCATTAGGCAGTTGATGAATGGATTGTTCCATCAGGAACAGGAGAAATGTAAACTTTTCCCATGGTGGCAATAGCCAGAATTAGAAGACACTCCGATTCACCTCTCTGGCTGTATCCGCACAGGTATAGGGTGCCATTGACTGCACATATTTGGCAATTTAAGCACCATCACAGCAAACAGGAGTTTTTATAAATTGCAAGGCATATTGGTCTATCAATGCACAGCTCACGTGCAACCACAAGAAGAATTTCATACAAGTGTGCAACTCAATTCCCTGGGAGCTGTTATGATTTATTCCTATTATTGCTTTTCCAGCCTCAAGGGCTGGCTCTTAGGACACAAGAGGAACTTAGTTCATAACATTTGTGAGGAATCCAAACAATGAGGCATAAGAGCACTAATAGTGGATTCCAGCAATTTCCCTATGACAGATGTTTGGCTAACTGGCCTGCTGTTTCCTGCTTTCAACTTCTTTCCTTTTTTGAATAAAAGTGTTACATTAGCTATTTTCAAATTCACTGGGACCCTTCCAGAATCTAAAGAATTTTGGAAGATTATGACCAATGCCTCTACTATTTCTGCAGCCACTTCTTTTAAGAGCATGGGATACAGGCCATTTGGTCCTGGGGACTTGTCAGTCATTAGGTCCAATAGTTTTCCCAGCACCTTTCCCTGGTGACGGTGATTATTTTAAGTTCCTCCTTTCTGTTCACCACTTGGTTTTCAAGTATCGCTGGGAAGTTTTTTTAGATCTTCTACAGTGAAGACAGATACAAAATGTCTCTGCCATTTGTTTTCCATTGTCAATTCCCCAGACTCACTGGGCAGAATTTTTCATGCCCGCTGGCATTGGGAGTCATGGCAGCCGTAATCCGGCGGGAAGGCCAAATATCGGTTTCACACCGTCATGAACCATGCTTGCAACCGTCCGCTCCTCCCATCAATTGCGGGCTGTGTTTCCCGCCACTGGTCAGGAAATTCATTGTAACACATCTGCATGTACTTATAAGCCGAGCTCACCGGAATCATCCCTCCATGCTGGAGCATCGAAGCACGTTTCCACAACAGCATTTAGAAGGTGTGCAGCTGGCGAGCGGCACTTCGAGGTGAACTTGGAAGTGAGTGCACATTAACATTTAGCAGCACTCGTGAGAGTCGCCTGTTGGACGTCAAGGTTGAGGCACCATGCATTCAGGCGATGACACATGCAGGCAAGGTGCATTTTCCTAGATGTCCGACAGTGTGGTGCCAGGGCAAGGGCTGCCATGTGGTTGAGGTGAGTTGATGGGGGTGGCAAGGGCTGCCTTGCAGTTCAAGCGAGTTGTGGGAGGGGGGTGGTGCTGGGTGGGAGGATGAAAGGGCTGCCCTACTGTTGATGGTGGTGCACAAGCATACAAACATGTGTTGGGGTAGGGGGTGGTGAAGGGTTCTCAAAATTCCCTCATTTTTCATATCATCAACAAGGATATGACGTTTGGACTTTTGTGGCAGAAGACCCAACTGCTGGGTTAGGTATAGAACCCTCCAGACAGGAGGCTAGGACATGAGGAGACAGAATACTCATTCTTCCCTTTAAAGCAATCAACCCAGAGAAAGACTTCATCTTACACAAAACTAAAGCCCATCAAAATCTTGCATAAATAATCGCTACTAACTACTAAGGCAGGAAGGCCGCATCAATGCAATTATGCGAACCTATCAATACTCCACAGATACAATGGCTTTTAGTTCAAGACCAGTTACGGGGACAGGAAGACAATGATAAACATCATGCGAGCCCATTAAAAACAATGAGGCAACAATCACCTGGGGAGGCCCACCAAAATCAGACAAAGAACTAATCTTGATTTGGATTGAGATAAGAAATTTTTAAAAAAAAAGTATAACTGGGCCACCAGTTATGAAGGGGAGGTGGACACAGGAGGGTGAGCAGTTTTTGGAGCAGTTGAAGCAGAGTTTAAGCAGAGTTTAAGCAGGGAGCTGAGCCAAGTGGAGGAAGGAGATCTGGAGGTTTGCAGGCCCGCAGGCAACATCACGGTGATGGGCATGGGGTGGCAGGCTCAACCGAAGACAAGTCTGCAACCGCAGCCCTCCACGAAGACTGACCACCCACAACCGTGCCCTCCACCCAAATGAAGAACCTTCGCAGATTCCACAGACCAGGACCACGTGGGGACAGCAGGCCCCAGAGGACACAAAGAGAATACCCCAAAACTGCAACCAGCTTACCTGGCTGGATTTTGAACTGTCAAGGAATCTTGGTTGGTGAGCATGATCCCTGACCTCTCCTTTAGTTATGTTTGAGGGCTGGGATAAGGGTAAGGGGATTAGTAGCGTGATTTTCCCTCGTTATGCCATGTGTTCCCCATTCTTAACTAAGTGTACTTTGTAAGTCTGTATAATCTTAGTGTAATCCTAATGTCATAAGTTCATTTGTGACTTCAATAAACACAGTCCTTTTCTTGCACCAAAACCAAAGTCTGCTGTACTTTGTCACAACCCCCAAATAAGTCCAAGGTCTAGAACCCAGGGAGTGGGAGCGATTCAGACCGCTCAGAAGTCAGAGGTGAAGCTGACACACACACCACCACCCTCTTCACTGTGATGCATCCCACGTAGCTTCAGCAGAGGCAGAGTAAGGTCACTCGGATCTCTGCTCCTACAGCTGAGACTCTGAGATTTAGAGCCTCTGGGGGCTCCACCAAACGCTGTTCTAACTGCAACTGTGCAGGCAAGGCAGCCTGGTGGGTATTGGCTGAGGGGGTGTGCAATGAGTGAGAAATGGGAGTGCATTGGGTGGAGTTACCACTTCTGTGCCCCCTAACAACAAAAGAAATAGGAGCAAGGATTAGGAATTTGGCCCCTTGAATCTGCTCTACCATTCAATAAGATCATGGTTGATCTGATTATAGCCTCAACCCCACTATCCTGCCTGCCTCATCATAACCATTGACTTCTTTGTGGACCAAAAAATTTGTCTAACTCAGTTTCGAAGAGATTCAATGGCCCAGCCTCCACTGCTCCCTGGGGTATGCAATTCCAAAGATTAATGACCCTCTGAGAAAAGAAACTCCTCCTCACCTCCATCTTAAATGGGAGACTCCTGATTTTTAAACTGTGCCCCCGAGTTCTAGGTTTGCCTACAAGGAGAAATATCCTCGCCACATCAACCCTGTCAAGCCCCCTCAGAACTTGATATGTTCCAATAAGATCACCTTTCATTCTTCGAAACTCCAGTAAGTATAAGTCTGACCTGCTCAACATTTCCTCATAAGACAACCCCTTCATTCCTGCAATCAACCTAGTGAACGTCCTGAACTGCATCTAATGCAAGAATGTCCCTCCTTAAATAAGGAAACCAAAACACTTTGCAGTTCTCTAGCTGTGGCCTGAGCAATCTCCTGTACAGTTGTAGCAAGATTTCCCTAGTTTTACACCTCATCCTCCTTGCAATAAAAGCCAACATTTAATTTGCTTTCCTCATTACTTGCTGTACCTGCAAGTAACCTAACCTATCTATATTCCTTTGCAGACTCTTTATATCCTGCTCACAACTTGTTTTCCTACCTATCTTTGTATCAGCAGCAAATTTGGCTTCAAAATACTCAGTCCCTTCATCCAAGTCAGTAACTTAGATTGTAAATAGTTGAGGTGCTGGAACTGATCCCTCTGGCACACCACTAGTTGCAATTTGCTAACCTGAAAATGAACCATTTATCTCAACTCTCTGTTTCTTGTTAGTTAGCCAATCATCTATCCATGCTGATATATTACCTTGAACACCATTAGCTCTTATCTTGTGCAGTAACCTTTTATGTGGTACCTTATCAAATGTCTTTTGGAAATCCAAATAAACCACATCTACAGGTTTCCCTTTACCCACCCTGCATTTTACGTCCTCAAAAGACTCAAATAAATTTATCAAACACAATTTCCCCTTCATAAAACCATATTAATGCTGCTTGATTGTAGTACGATTTTCTAACTGACCTGCCATTACTTCCTTAATAATTGATTCCAGAATTTTCCCAATGATAAGATGTTAGGCTAACTGGCCTATGGTTTCCTGTTTTCTGCCTCCCTCCTATCTTGAATAATGTGTTACATTTTCCCTTTCACCATCATCACTGTCCTGGCCAGTGCCACTTCGCTCTATTGCAGACCACTTTGGTGGAGATCAATGGCACTAGGCCATGGATAATATATTTGTTATTTTGTTTAAGGCAGCTGACATGGTGGAACCAAAATCTGCATGGGTGTGATCATGGCCTGCTTGGTCTCATTTCACAGTCATACTTGATGCCCCATGGAGGCAAACTACCTCTCCATGGCAATTATTCTCGCAATTCCCTGCTCCACTAATTCCCTAGTGATTGAGTTAGACTCCTCCATCCCCTTCACCATTGCGAGTGACATGTCTGCCAGTGCCTGGATGAGTTGCTTTTTACCTTTAGGACCTTCTCAACAATAGCCCGTGGATTCAGCATCTATGTTCAATTGACCAAAGAGAAGATTTTGCCTCCCGTTGCGGACTCTCCACAGCTGTCCCTGACACTTGTGCCTGCTCGTGCTCACTTGTGAGATGTGAATCACTAGGTGAGAATCCAACTAACCATCTAAGTGGACCCACCAAAATGGAAGTATTGTGTTTGTGGATGGCTGTATGTCCTCTGAAGGAATGAGTTCCTCTGAGGAATCATTCTCATGGGTGTTGTGTAACACTTGCTGTATGCATGAAGGCCCTGGAAAACAAAAGAAAGGGATATGGTTTAGCCAAAGTCACAATCTTGTTAATCACTGACACAGTCTTCTCACAGTTTTGTTACCTATGAAATGAAATCAATTTGTGAGTGTCAGAGATATCTGTAATTTTGACACCGGCTTTCTTTGAGCTCCTTGTCTTTTCATCTTAAATTTAGGGGAAAGCTGATGTATCAGGGTATTCTTCTCTGCACCTGTGAGCTGCACAATTTCAAGATCACATCCACCTCTGCCCTCTCCCTTGCACTTTGCACTCTCTTCTCCCACGGGGTGAAAAAAACAGACCCGTGAGTAAGTGACGATCAGGTACACACCTGATGTATGCAGTGCGTTCAGCCATAATAACTATATGAAACAGGCGCATCACATTGCATAAGGATTGTGGTGATTGGCAATGGTGAATGAATAGTGAAGGAGTCCATGCCTGCATGCAATAAGAACTGGACAGCATTCAGGCTTGAACTGATAACTGGTAAGTGTCACACAATGATCACGTCAAACAAGAGAGAACCTAACCATCTCCCGTTGATATTCAAAGACATTACCATCACTGAATCCCCCCATCATCAATACCTCAAGGTCAACATTTTCCAGAACCTTAATTGGACCAGTAATATAAATACTGTGGCTAGAAGAGCAAGTCTGAGGCTGGGAATTGTGTGGCGAGTAACTCACCTCCTGACTCCCCAAAAACTTGCCCACCAAGCACAAGTTAGGAGTTTGATGGAATACTCTCCATTATCTGGATGAGTGCAGCTCTGACAACACTCAAGAAGTTTGACAGGACAAAGAAGCCATCTTGACTGGCACCCCAACCACTCCTTCCACACAGTCCTGCAGTGGCAGCAGTGTATACCATCTACAAAATGCACCTCAGTAACTTGCCAAGTTTTGACAGCACCTTCCAAACTCATGACTTCTACCACCCAGAAGAACAAGGGCAGCAGACACATTAATACCACCACCTGAAAATGTGGCACACCATCTTTATTTGGAATTCTATCACTATTCCTTCACTGTTGCTGGGTTAAAATCCTGGAACTCGCTCTCTAAAAGCATTGTGGGTCTACTTACACCAGAAGGACTGCAGCTGTTCAAGAAGGAGGCTTTCCATCATTTTATCAAGGGCAATTAGGGATGGACAATAAATGCTGGCCTAGCCAGCAACATCCACATGCCATGAATAAATTTAAAAAATGCAAAATGATAAAATGTGTAGAAAGTGAATGCTGGGTGCTGATAAATGTTGAATGATTTAAGGATGTGATAGATGTGATAGAACATGTTTGGCAAGACAAATTGTGGAGGGGGTAGGGATGCTTTAAAGCATAGGATGTAGGTGAATCAGAAAATGTACTCACCATTCCTGATCTAGTTAGGCCATTAATTAGGCTTCCTGCATTGCATCCAAGACCAGGACTCAATGGTCCCGCTGTTTACCTCCTCAGTTACTATGCCTTACAGTGTCATAGTGTCACAGAGTTTACAGCATGGAAAGAGGCCCTTTGGCCCATTGTGTGTGCGCTGGTCATCAATTCCCTATCTACTCTAACCCCATTTCCCAGCACTTGGCCTGTAGCGTTGTATGCTATTGTGTTTCAAATGTTCATCTAAATGCTTCTTAAATGTCGAGTGTTCCCGCCTCTACCACCCTTTCAGGTAGTAAGTTCCAGATACCCCGCACCCTCTGGGTGAAAAAAATCTTTTCTCAAAACCACTCTAAACCTCCCGCCCCTTGACTTAAATCTACGGCCCCTGGTTACTGACACCTCCACTAAGGGGAAATGATAAAACTTTAAGAAAGTTTCTTTCCATCTACCCTATCTTTGCCCCTCATAATTTTGTACACCTAAGTCAAGTCCTCTCCAGCCTTCTGTGCTCCAAGGAAAACAATCCCAGCCTATCCAATCTCTCTTCATAGCTGAAATGCTCCTGCCCAGGCAACATCCTGGTGAATCTCCTCGACACCCTCTTTAGTGCAATCACATTTTAACCATAGGGTGGTGACCAGAACTGCACACAGTACTCCAGATGTGGCCTAATTAACGTTTTATACAGCTCCATCATAACCTCCCTGCTCTTGTATTCAATGCCCTGGCTAATAAAGACAAGTACCCCATGTGTGTTCTTAACCACCTTATCTACCTGTCCTGCTGCCTTCAAGGATCTATGGCGGTGTGCACCAAGGTCCCTCTGATCTTGGTGAAAGCTGCAGCTTTCTTCATCCCATCGCTGGGGAAAGCTGTGTTTCTCCTGCTCCTGACTGCATCCAGTAGTAATTGTGTGATACTTCACTGAACCTGGGTGCTGCCCTAGCTCTACGTGAATCTATTGTAAACACCTCTTGGTTCCTCCAATTTCCATGTATACATTGTCTCTTTAGATAGAACTGAGATTGCCTCATGTGGGTGTGCATCATGCCTGCTGCACAGCCTGGAGATCTGAAATCTAGAAGTCAACATTTATTGCTTCAATTCAATTAGATTTCAACCAACTGACTTGGCTTTCGGATATCACCTGGAATCTACCCAATTCTTGGAAACTACCTTCAGATTAATATTGAGGTGATTATCGATTCTAACCTGGAAATATAAGTATCATATTGGGAGATATATTTAATCACTGAACCACTAGAGCATACCAAAAAAAAGAAAACTTGTAAAAAGATTGAATTATGCTTTTGTAAACATAAATAAATAATGTTGTAGAATATTAATGATGTTAACTGATAACAATCTCACTATCATATTATATTGTGGAACACATTTATAGCACCTTATAATACACAAGAGGTGATTGTAACTCAAGTTACTTCCCTCCCTGGAGCTTATTGTAACCTGCTCTACTGATCAAGTGACATGTCCATCCAAAGTTAGCCGGGTTTTCTTTAGTAGGTAGACATTTGGGGTCCCGATGATGTCAGCAGGCCTTGACTGTAATTTTAACTTGACAGACTGAGCAGGAAGCCGCAATGGTTTTCCTGCCAGGTGAGGAAACCATTATAGAGGATCAGGGCCAGGAGAGGCCCAAACAGGTTAGCTTTTTATTTGCTGAGTTAGGAGGATCTGGGAGTGTTCCTCTGACCACCACAAAGAAAGCTCAGGCTTTCCTTGCCATGGACCTATCCCCACTTTTGATCCAGAAGCCCCTGTGTGATGAGCGCTGCAGCCAAACTCACTGCCTATAACTTCAGCTCACCAGTAAAACAGCTCAGGCCTCATTTGTGCTATAGCCTAGCAAAGCACAGTCTGTGCCAAAATTGGGGCATACATACCATTGTAGGCATTGAAAAATGACTCCCTGGTCCTTTTCTATTATTTCATGTTGAGAAATGAAATGATTTTGGCCAAGCTTAAAATAATGGCTTTTTCCCTTCAAATTATATTTCGTTTTACTAAAAATTACTTCAAGGACACATCATTCAACATATTCTTGCTGAAAATTAGCATCAAGGGGCAGATCTGATCCTATTTTCCAGTGAAAAAACCATTAGTAACAAATCATTCATTTTAAGCATCTCGACCAAATTTGCTTCCCAAAGTGCCGGCACATGTGTATAATAAGTTGCATCATTCATGCTGAGAGCACAAAGGTTTCCCCCTAAAAGGCAACAAACGAAATGTCTGTCCCCTGGGAAACTGTCAAGAAAGAAAACATATTAGGGGAATGATGTAGCAATCAGATCCATTCATCATTTTACATATGCAACATTACTTTCACTATTGCCTTTCAACAGTTCCCAAATGACAAGAGAATACGAACTAATACCTAATGAGTCTTTATTCTCACCAGGAAGAAAACGAGGGATAGTCTTGTTTAAAGTAAATGGCAATTTGATGAGAATAATTTTGCGATGGCAAGGATTTATATACATCATAATAATAATGCTAGTTATTGATGTTCAAAGTACTTACTGCATGTATTGTAGTTGTGTGCAACGTAGTCATTACATATGGAAGTAAAAGGCAACAACTGGTTATAAACTGTAGTACCTTATCCCACATTATGGCCGGGATTTTATGCACGATCCTCACCTCCCTGGGAGTGTGGTGGGGCCAGCCAAGAGCCCATTGACTTTTGGCAGGATTGGAAGATACCAGCGGTGAGCGGGACCGAAAAATCCCAACCTTTGTTGGGGGTAGAAATTGTTAGTATTTCACTCCAAACTATGAAGCTATCCTATTTACCATGCCACTTGATCAGGAAGGTTTGGCGACCGAAAGGTTTTTTTAGGTGGATTCCTGCATTTCATCTGAGTAGACAAGGAGAGAATATTAATCCAGAAATAATGATTATTTTCCACCAAACCTGGGCCCTAAAGAGCTGCACCAGCAAACTTTCATCTTTCCATTTTCTACTGAAAGTCAATAAGGTGACATTTGTAACAATGTTGCTCCAGCTTTTGGCCTGAATTTTCAGCTTGACGGGTGGGTGTGATTGGCGGGCCTGGGACCAGTCAGGACAGAGATCAGCCCCCAACTGAGATTTCACACTGGCTGGCCAATTAACGGCCAGCCAGGTGAAGCGTGCACTGAAAAACTCAGAGCTGCCAAGATGGGCGAAAGAAGGGTGGGCGATAATGTCAATGTGCGTGCAGGCGAGTGCTGACAGAAAGCTCTCTGAAGGCAGAGAGCTGCCTCAGGGCGATAAAGACCCGAAACCCAGGAAATAAAGTTTGTGAAATCAGAAAAGAAATGCCCAAACATCACAATCTGGCGCCTGAACATATAGATTATAAAAATGTTGCCTACAGATTTCTGTTTTTATTTTATTTAATACCGGAAACCTTGTCCCGCCCTTGGATGAGGTTTGCTGAAAAATGTAAAGGCCGCCTGGCTGATTCGTCCCTTCGCCAACTCTAAGGTTGGACAGGCTGCATAAAATGACAGACAATTTTGCCGTTAATGGGCTTAATTGCCCTCCTAATTGTCGGTGGGGGCATGGAACAGGTGGAAACGCTAAATATTGCGTGAGCGCGGGATGACATTGGGACGTTTGCCCGACGTCATCTCGTGCGATTTTACGCCCAATTGGGTAGGGCGCGCACTCACCCGATTCGGGTAAAATTCAGCCCTTTATAACCAAATGGGTGATGAGTCAGATCAAGCAACAGAAGAAAAATCAGTTCATGGACATTGATAAGTTGACAGGGCAATGCATTTGCATAAATTCCCCAAAGTATCTTCTAAATACACTCCAGTTTTTCTCAAGTAGCTATCCTGAAATCTGTGAATAACCACAGGTAAATAGAGAACGTAATCCTTGGAACTTATTCTCTGAACTCCAAAGTTAATTTGACCAGAAGGGCTGGAAATCAAACACAATTGTCCATGTTATTCAACCCTACATGACTGGAATCATTGCCGCTATTGCAGCATTTGGAAACATCTTCATCCAGAAATGTTGAGCAGATGATCCACCTTGACCTCCTCCTGAGGATCCTGGCATCACAGATGCCAGTCGTCAGCCCATTCAATTCGCTTCACGTGATATCAAGAAATAGCTGAGGGCACTGGACATTGCAAAGGCAATGCGCCCTGACAACATCCCGGCAATAGCACTGAAAGCTTGTGCTCCAGAACTAGCCGCACCTCTAGCCAAGCTATTACGCTTCAGCTACAACGCTGGCATCTACCAGACAATGCAGAAAATTGCGCAGGTACGTGCTGGCCACAAAAGTCAAGGAAAATCCAATCCAGCCAATTACCACCCCATCAGAGTCCTTTCGATCATCAGCAAAGTGGTATCATTAACAGTGCTATCAAGTGGCATTTGCACAGCAATAAGCTGCTCACTAATGCTCAGTTTGGGTTCTGCCAGTGCTACCAGGCTCTTGACCTCATTACAGTCTTGGTCAAAACATGGACAAGAAAGCTGAACTCAAGAGGTGAGATGAGTGTAACTGCCCTTGACAAAAAGGCAGGTTTTGACAGAGTGTGTCATCTGGCAAAATTGAAGTCAATGGGAATCATGGGAAAAACTTTCCACTGGTTGGAGTCATACCTAGTACTAAGAGAGATGATTGTGATTTTTGGAGGCCAGTCATCTCAGTGCCTGAGCATTCCTGTAAGATTTCCCCAGGGTAGTGCACTAAGTCTAAACATCTTCAGGCCTTTATCAATGACCTCCCTTCCGTTATAAGGTCAGAACTGGGGATGCTCATTGATGATTTTTGCAATGTTCACTACCATTCGCAGCTCTTCCGATACTAAAGCGTTTCTTGCCAATATGCCGCAAGACTTGGACAATATGTGGGCTTGGCTGATAAGTGGTAAGTAACATTCATGCCACACAAGTGCCAGGTAATTACTATTGTAATATAAGGATCTGGCAAACACAGGGTTATTGTGGGACTAAGTATAGTACCACCCACACAGTGATGTAAGAAGGCACACGATCCAGTCCTAGGGTCCAGTGTGCTATTGATCAGAGTTGTGTGACGATGTAGACATGGAGATAGCTCCTTGCTTGTACCCTTTACTAAATATGTGCATATAGTTACAAGTAGCTAATAAAGACTTGCCGTTAACCTACTGAGGACTGCAAAGACTTCTTCAAGAAATACAATTTTGTAACCAACACCCCCCCAACAACCATCTCCAACTAGAAACAAAATTAACCACCTTCCCTTGACATTCAATTGCATTATCATCGCTGAACTCCCCACTATCAACATCCTGAAGATTACCATTGACCAGAAACTGAACTGGACCAGCCATATAAATATTGTGGCTACAAGAGCAGGTCAGAGGCTGAGAATTCTGAGGTGAGTGACCCACCTCCTGATTCCCCAAAGCCTGTCCACCATATACAAGGCACAAGTCAGGAGTGTGATAGAATACTCTTCACTTGCCATCCAGGTAAGTGTGGCCCCAACAACAATCAAGAAGTTTGATACCATCTGGGATGAAACAGCCTGCTTCATTGGCACCCCATTCGCCAATGTAAACAATCACTCCTTGCATCACTGACGCACAGTGACAGCAGTGTGTACCACATGTAAGATGCACTGCACAAACACACCAACGCTTCATCGACAGCATCTTCCAACCAGCAACTTTTAACCACCTAGATGGACAAAAGCAGCAGACATGATAGCAAGGAGGTGTGCAACTACAAGGGAAGGTTTCTATCATAGCGAGGGAGGGATCCAATTGTGGAGGCAGATAGACGGTGGCTGGGGGCAGGGAGTGTGCTAGGTGGTGGTCAGGGGGTAGTTGTTGCAAAGGAGTTGTGGGAGCGGACTGATCATGGGAGTTGTGGGGGGGAGCAGCATCATGACCACTCAATAGGAGAACATCACTGATAAGCTTGTTGTGCTTGAAGGAAACAGTCCTGTTCCGCCTGGCTCTCAAAATGTGTTGAAAAGGTTCTTATCTAATGGGCTCAGCCCTTCTCACCGTTTTCACCTGCTGGGTTTTCTGGGGTCTGCGAAACCCAGCCACCTTTAGTTAAAAATAGAATCGCTCTTAAAATGAAGGCACACTGCCTCATTAAAACGTATACATGGGCAGCTCACCTCCTATGAGTGAATTGGTCATCTGCCATGACCCTCTGTTGGTTAAAATTGGAGGTATGTGAGTTTGTGGCTGGCCAAGTTCTTGTTTTGGATTTTTTGGCTCTTTAATCTCCCACTTGAAGCAAACCTCCCTGTTTCTGTGGGTTAAAATTACACCCGATGTGTCTGTATCCAGATGTAGTGATTGTTTTTCTTTTTTTCGTGACAAATCAACCACAAACTGAGAATTATTCCAAACTTGAACACTCTGCAGTTTGGATTACTCTGAATCAGAAATCATGTTAATACCTGACTGCCAACTTTGAAGGAATTAATAATGACTCTGGGGAAAATCATTGGTTTTGTAGATATTCCGGAGTTAACCATTTGCTCAAAAAAAATGGAGATACCATGATCAAATGAGCACAGACTGAGGAAAATAGCAAAAAACATAACTTGAATATTGCCAAAAAGAGAGACATGTTGCGGAAGCTTCTCATCTTGCACCCATCAGGACAAATGCAAGAAAGTCAAATTTCAAACAACCATAATAATTTATATTACAGGAGAAAAGGATGCTGATTGGTCGGCAAGTTGACTCTGATTGGCCAAGGTGTTGCAATTCAGAAAGCAGCAGGGAACTATAGGCTCCCCAAGCTCCGGGGTGATCAAAAAAGGCACAAGATTTGAACATGTTCCTTTTGTTGCAGGGAACAGCCTCTACATATGAATATATGTTGCCTCAAGCAAGTGTAAATAAGCCATGTTGTGAGCTCACTAATTATCTTAAATTGGTTGTTAGTGTAACTATAAGCTTGGAACTTGCCAACCAATCAGCACCCTTTTACTCTGTCAGTTAAATTGTAGTGGCTGTCTGAAATTTTTCATTCTTGCATTTGTCCTGGTGACTGCAAGATGAAAAGCTTCGGCAACATGTCTTTCTTTTTTAACAATATTCAAACTCTGTATGAACAAAAGACCGAAAGAAAATTAAAGGAAAAATGTACCTACGAGATGGATAGAAATCGAAAGGAAGTTAAAAGTGATAATCACTGTGAAAGCAACTTCAAAAACAATGGAGCAGTGGTGGAAGAAAATATACAAACATGAATTAGTATTGGATAGCATGGCCCAGAAACTGACGGAATGGTGCATCTTGCAGTGAGCAACATGAATTGGACTTATGCTTCATCCTTCAGATCGCACTATATTTGTGTTGCATAGTGTTGGAAATGAGAATTATAAAAGTGCAGTGGTGTCATTGAGGTATTTAGGACCTTGTGCTCAATGGTTTATCCTATTTAACCAATCAAATTTATGGATAGAGAAAGAAGCAGAGTGAATGACAGAGAAAGAAATGAATGGGGTGAGTTAGAGCCAAGAAAGAGGAATCAAGAGAGTGAAAGGAAAAGAGTGGATTATGAGAGAAAAAATAAACAGAAAAAGAAAGGGTAAACAGAAAAGGATTTTATAACCCAGTTGTGTTTCGGAATTGTTCTATTGGCCTTTGAAAAGATAGGAATGAAGGAATGGCAGGGTAGGTCAGTGAAGTGTACAAACATTCTTAATCATATTTTGTATCCCACAATTATTTTCTGAAATGAATGTATCTAATTTACATTTCAGAGTGCCAAAACAACTTTGCATCTTAAGAATTATTGGGCCTGATTTTAACCCAATGTAAATGAATGGGTTTTGAGTGAGTTAAAATTTTGTCACATAGCTTCAGACACTAACATGAGATGAGTGTAGTTGGCAAGGCTGGCACAAAAACACTGCCAAGAGAGATTAAGAAGTAATCTCTAGGAGCAATTCACTGTCTGCTGGAGTGAAACACCACAGCTTCATTAATTCCTCTTCTGGGTGTCAAAGGTTGAGTTTTATGTCAAGACCATAAATCATTTCATTAAAAGAGTCCTGATGACATGGAATACCGGCTGGGGGAAGATGAATTTGCATTTAGGGCGCAAATCCAGCAATTTCATGACCTGCAATTCAATGGAGAGGTTCACACCTAAGTTGAAACATTTTTTTTAGTTCTTTTGAGGCTAATGGCAGAGAGGAACAAATGGTCTAGGAATTTGTGGACCTTTAGAACTCCTGGTGTATCTCTTCTTCATCACACATTGGGGATTTTTTTGGAAACTGATAATGGTGGGCACTGCTAATTCTCCATTATCTTTGAGCAATTTCCAGGCCTATGTCTTAGTACTGAAAAATAATTAGTGAAACTATTGTAATAAGCTGAAGAAAGTAAATCTTTTGTGGACAATCTCAACAGTCAGGTGATTTGCAAATTGAGGTAAATAATCTTAATGTCTGTTGCTATGTGAATCTACAATAATCGTCTACTACCGTAAGTATGGGATTGACATTTGCAAATTGAAACCATCCGATTAGAAAATAATGCATCTGCAAGAGCATTTCCTTATGTTCTCCTCACTATACGTTCTGTGACATTAGTTAATGGCTATTCTGCAGGGTGCGTGTATTTTGAAAAAAGTGATGTTCCAGTTGGCTGACACCTTGCAACAATGCATGGTTATTAGAAGAATCCCTGCTGATGTTTAGATCAGAAATACTGGACCAAATGTGTGTTCCTACTTGATGTTACTGATTTGAATGGGGTGTTTATCATTAGAATGCTTGATGCTGCAAGGTGTAATTGCAATCAATCTTTCTTTTAATAACACCATTGCCTTGATTAGTCTCTACAGTAAAACCTTCATGTGAACTCCCTCCCTTGGTATCATTAACCTAACTTATAGCCATCATGTTTTTCATGTCTTGTTATTTTTGTAATGAATCATAACTTGCAGGAAAACACATGTTTTCCATTACATTATGATTCTGAAGGTATAAGTAATGAAATTGAAAAATTGAAGAAAGGGGATTCTAGTTTATTAACACCACATGGCTCTGAGCGGTGTTAACTCTGTTGTTCTTCACAGGTGTTCATCCTGCAATCCCATGCATAACTAACTCAAATAAAGAGATCTGAGACCTGAGCGTGAGTATAGGCTTAACAGAATAATAACTCTTACTTTTTTCTCTTTCACACTCTCTTGAGGTGCCTCTTTTTCTCTCCCTCTCTGAATATATGTACACACACATATGCATATATATATATATATATATATATATATATAAAACATAAGGACTACAAAATTCAGCTTCACGGTTACCGATATTTCGCTTTCAGTGCTAACCATGCCAGACACAATTTGGTGTGGGAGTTAGCATGTTCACGGTGGCTGTGAAGGTCACTATGACCATGGACTTTTATATGCCTTTCCAAAACATATTTGCAACATCTCCCAGTTTACAATGCTTTGTTGTGTAAGAGAAGTTCTATATTGCAAGAGAGCAGAATACGCAATAAATTCTTTCTTACTAGGATGCAAGCATGCAACTTCATGAGGATTGCAGGCTTCCCCATAGTGGAGGTGACCATGACCGCACACTTGTCACTTTGCAAGGTGCTTTAAAGTAGTACAGGCTAGCTTTAAGTGGTACTAGCATTGTACAATATTGTGCCTCTTATTGGGTGGTCAGCTGCTCAGCAGCATGTTTAGCCCTGGCTACATATGGCTATCATGTAAATTATCAGGCAGCAGGAAGTTTGTGTGCTGTCTGCATTGGAAGCAACAGGTGCAGGTTAATATCGATACAGCATCACAATACCTGCTCCTGTGTTCAGGTTATTGCTGTCAATTCTTTTTCCCTCTTGCTCTGAGGGCCAAGAGAGAAACATCCACTCAGCATTTTAAAAAAAAAATTAGTAACAGTGCAATGTTGTACTGCCACTAACTCAACAAGAACAGTTCAAGGTATGTTGAATCACTAGAGAAAATGTAGAAGATGCAGGGGTCATCCAAAGAAGCTATTTAAGGTAATTTGAGTTTGATATGGTAAATAGAGAGAAATTATTTCCTCTGATGGGGGAGTCCAGTACACAGGGCCATAACTTTAAAATTAGAGCAAAGCAGTTGAGAGGCAATGTCAGAGAGTACTTCTTCAGACAAAGGTTAGTGGAAATCTGAAACCTTTTCTCTCAAAAAATGTTGAGACTTGATCAATTGACTGTTTCAAAACAGAGCTTGCTAACTTTTTGTTCAGCAAGGATATTGTTATAGCACCTAGGGAGGTAAGTTAGATACAGATGAGCCGTGGTTTAATCAAACGATAGAATAAGCTTAAGAAGCTGAATGGCCTATTCCTGTTCATAAGTCATGTGAAATTAAATTCCTTTGGAGTTTCCTATTTGTTGTGCTTTTTCTAATATAATGCTTTCATTCAGAAAAGTTTCCGTGGGCGTGCCGAAGAGATTATGTTTTGCTTAAAAGTTTTAAAATTCACATATCTGATTTTACATTGCTTCATATTCTTTCAGTTAGGATAATGTGAAAACATTTTTGAGGTACCAGTTTTCTGAGTTTCACTTAATATTCTCCGTTTCTTCACTTCTTGTCAACTTATGGTTCCGTTAATAAGTGCAGTTAGTCTGGGTTAGCTTACAAAGAGGGAGCAGGAATAAAATAGAAAGAGAGAAAGACAATATCATTCCCCTACATTAAATAGCTTTGGGCAATCTGCCAGTTTCGACATAAAACTATCCATAAAATTTGTCACTGTTGGCAGGATTTTGACATTCTGACTCTGCGATGCCATAAAGATAGGCAGTATGATGAATGAAAAAGTGATGCTAGTGTAGTGGGAGTTGCTGCTCTGAGTTTGGAAGCTATGAACATTGTTAGGGTAAAGTAAAGGATTTTGCGCCCTACTTAGAGCCTACTTGACCGAGAAGTGCCAGATGCCACCACTCAGTGATTTCTTTCTAAAACCAGTTCAAAATTCACAACGATCTTTCACATAATTGCTTTTAGTCAACAGTTCTTTTGCTGAAGGTTTTGAACATGTAATATTGAGGGTTAAAGGAAGTAATGTTACAAATTGATCTCCATCAGCGCTCACACATAAGTTACTTATTTTGAAACAGATCTTAAGCCCTATCAACACCACTGAGCTGGAGGCCGAAGATTTACTAATTTATAATTTCTCTTGAGAAATATTTAATCGCTGCAGGTGATAAATCTCAGCTGAACAATGTCTTTTTTCATGTGATTTTTGATGTTTCACGATGGGAGATGAAAACACATGTAAAAATGTAAGGTATTCATATGCTGGAAAGCCTTAGGAAGTTTTCTTGGCTGACTGGGAAAGATGCTTGTTGGATTTTGACTGGTTATGAGGAAAAATTCTCCTTAGGACCCTTCACCAAGTCATGTTGCCAAAAAATAACCCTGCTGGCAGAATTCTTCTCTGCCAGTTCTTTTTTGCCAGTGGAAAATGTATACATTTAATCATATAATAGCATCAATAATCATAATTATGATGAACTATGAGCCAGAAATTAGACTGTTGACTTTTAAAAAGACACATCTGGAAAATTTCCACAAGGTTAGAAAACTAGCCAGAGCATGTTTCAAATCATCCATGAACCAAACGTTAAAGAGGAATAAGGAAAGAAAAAAGAACATTGGATCCCAAGTTTAGAAGAGAGACATGAAAGACAATTAACGTTTCTACATACGGGTCGCTTAGTGATCCGAGCTAAGGAAAGGAATTATATAGAATGTCCAGGGCTGAATTTTTCCGTCACCGTTGATGTTGGGCGACATGGTGGGTGTGAGTGGAAAATATGGCGAGAAGGCCAAAAATTGGTTTCATGCCGTCCTGAAACCAGCTTGCAATCGTTCTCTCAGCCCGTCAATGGCAGGCTGCGTTTCCCACTGCTGCATATTGGGAACATCATTTTAATACATTTGCATATAATTATAAGCCCTGCTTGCCAGAATCAATCCTCCATGCTGGATCATCCGGGCAAGTCGGTGTGATTACACACCAGTTTGTTTCACAAAACCATTTAAAAGGCGTGCACCCGGCGAGATGAATGCTCTTGCAGCAGCCTCAGAGTGCAGCATCAAGGTACAATGAGGCTCATCCTCGCACTTTGGTGGAGCAAACCATCAGGATGTTGAAAACGACATTCTGGTCCTTGACCGGTCTGGTGGAGCCCTGCAGTATAGCCTGCAGAGGATGTCATGCATCATCGTTGCCTGCTGTGCCCTTCACAACCTGGCACAGCAGTGGGGGAAGGGGTTGTTGGAGGAGGAGATGGAGGAGCTGCACATCTCCTCTGATGTGAAGGACATTGATGAGAATAAGGATGATGAGGTCCTAGAGGGTGAGGAAGATGGCTATGAGGACATTGCATTGTCCAGACAAGGCAGGCATGCTCAGGAGACCCTCATAGCCACTAGATTTGTGGAGAATGATGATGACATGCAGTGAGGAGACTCCACAGATCCTCACATCGCATCTGTGAATCTTTGACTCCTGTCTGGCTGATGGCAGCACAAACACCCTCTGCGATAAGGCCCCTATCATGGTGACGCAATGGATGCCCATAGTCCCTACATTCCAGGAGGATGATGACAACATGCAGTGAGGAGACTCCATAGATCCTCACATAGCTTATGTGAATATCTGACTCCTGTCTGGCTGATGGCAGTTCGCTTGTGCTCTGTGAACAGGGTCATATGGAGATGTAGCAGGGAAAATTTAACTTCTCCTGATTTTATGGCATCTTTTGTGAGCTGAAACCCTGGTGGTGCACCTACACTGTCACCGGACACAGATGCTGATGAGATGGGGGAGGCGGGGGAGAGAGAAAATGATGGAACTCTGTGCTGCCGGCAGCAACGATAAGCCTCATTGAGGTGCAGGCTTGACTGATGTGACCAGTGACAGTGTAGGTGCACCACCAATGTGCTGGGAAGGGTGCACAAAGCACTGAGAGGAGCCCCTGGACTGAGACACATGCCTTTATCTTGTGCAGTGACCAAGGTTTCACATATGAGTGACAATAGCACTGGTCATCAAAACAAGGAGCCATAGGCAAGGAGACATCCTTGGGAGTTTATTTACAAGAGTGAACATTATGTACAAATGATTAACACCTGTGTCCAGGCTGAGCAACTACATCTTCTTAACGCTTGGCCTAAACGGCCAAGTGGTTATGGTACTGGGTTTGTAACCCCAAGATCAAGAGTTCAAATCTCACAATGGCAAACTATGAAACAATGTAACTTCATCTGAAACAGATGGAAACGGGTTTGTACTCGAAAGAGTTTGGTTGTGATGTACTTGAAAGAGTTACATCTTCTTAACGCTTGGCCTAAATAGCCAAGTGGTTATGGTACTGGGTTTGTAACCCCAAATCAAGAGTTCAAATCTCACAATGGCAAACTATGAAACAATGTAACTTCATCTGAAACAGATGGAAACAGGTTTGTACTCGAAAGAGTTACATCTTCTTAACGCTTGGCCTAAATAGTCCAAGTGGTTATGGTACTGGGTTTGTAACCCCAAGATCAAGAGTTCAAATCTCACAATGGCAAACGATGAAACAATGTAACTTCATCTGAAACAGATGGAAACGGGTTTGTACTCAAAAGAGTTACATCTTCTTAACCTTCCTAAACCTGCCGCTATGTCTTGCTGCTCCCCCGACATCCAGAGTGGAGGTGGAGGCAGCCTACTGACTGCTACGCCCTGTCTGTGATGACCTTGACAGGCGTCCTCTGGAGATCTGAGACATGGAGGGCCCCAGCCTGCTTTCGGCGTCCAGCTGTGTGGCAGTGGCACCCTCCTTGGCCTGTGGAGCTGGAGCTGGCGGGTTAAAAGGAAGAGGGGATTTGGATAGGTCGGACACTCCTGGAGTCACCTGGGTGGCTGGCCCCAGAGTGTGCACCTGCTGATCCTCTTCCCAATGGGTGCCCAGGGTCCTGGCTGACTCTTAGAGGAGTGAGATTGAACTGCCACGCACCCCTCTCACCTTGATGCTGTTGGAGGCTAACTATGGCATCAGCAATGGAGTTCAGCCCAGCCAGCAATGCAGGAGCGATGTCCTGGACCAAGGTCTCCATGGCAGCCCTCATGCTATCATTATTGACATTGATGCATTGGCATGTCGGTGCTATCGCCTCAGCCTGAAGGCAGATGGACTCCTCCATCAGGCCTTGCAATCTGAAGAGTGCAGCAGACATCCCTTCCTGGTGTTCTCCATCTTGCCTTTGCAAGCTCCAGCAACTGAGGTATGACTGAGTCCAGAGGCTCCAGATCTGACTCAGACTCAGCAGATGTCTGGCCTCCAGCTGTCACCCAAGTGCTGGAAACCTGGGAAGTTCCTACTACCACCTACTGTGGATCAGATAGTGTGATGTGCTCACCAGATTGTGACCCTGAGACTACTCTAGAACTAGGTCCCACTGAGGTGTGTGTTTCTGCACTGGTGGAGGGTGTGGGTAAGCACTGTGATGGGTCTTCAATGAGGGTATCATCAGATTCTTCTTCCGAGGTGTCTTCGGGGATTGACGCGAGGACCTGGCTCGTGGACCCCCTCGGCTGTTTCTCAAATGTGCCTGGTAAAGCACGGAGAGATAATTAGTGCATGGCAGGGACTGCAGATCAGGAGAAGAGACTCACAGCATGGTTGTCTGATGGATGTTGCACTGCTGGATCCTCACTTGGTTGAGCACCACCGATCTCACCGTCAGCACAGGAATGGTCCAGATCATCGCCGGCCAGCTGGATGGCTCTATTTTCAAAGTCTGTGAGGACCTTGCTGTCAGGCATTCCTCCAATGCCCTGTGACGTCTCTCTCTCTTGTTGTGTGCCAGCTGGTCCTGCATGAGAGATGGAGAGTGTAAGCAGGACGCCTGACAGGCCAGATAAGAAGGATGCCAGGCATGTGTGGGTGGTGAGTGGTGCCATGGATAGGATGAGGACATGATCCACAGGGCAAATGAAGGCATGTGTGAGAGAGTGAATGATGATGCCCCTTGAATTGGCAGTGAGTGAGATCCTGTGATGTGTGATGGACTTGTGAATGTGTGAGTTGAGAGTGAAGAGAAAAGTGACTTACCTTGGCAGAATGGAGGAGATCATTCATCCTCTTTTTGACTGAGTTGCTGTCCTCCTTTGCAGACCATTGGTGCTGACCATCACTGCCACCACCTCCCATACTGAACTGTTGACTTTGCTTGCTGGTCTTCTCTCAGAGTTGGAATAGAAGACTTTGTGGCAGGCCTCCTCTGCATCCAGTAGGTGCTCAAGGAAGGTGCCGCTAAATTTGGGGGCAGCATGTTTCCTCCCTTTGGCAGCCATCAGTTCCCAGCAGCTTCCTATCACTTAAAGAGTGCTAGTTCTGTGCAGGGACAGCCTTTAAATATGGTGACAGGTTTACTGAAGGCTTGAGGTGATGCGGGGTGGGTGAATCAGAAGCCAGTGACCTAGTGTGTTTCCAGGGAATGCATTATCAATGAGGCAGGATGCGCTTGGAATGGGATGATAGGGCGTGTAAAGCCGCCATTGTAGCCGGTGAGTAAAACGCCCTTATTCCTGCCCACTAATGCACTTACTGCAAATCTGGGACGATTCCGTCCACAGCACTGAAACAGATATTCGGCCAAACCAGTTCGTTTATGCTTTACTTGAGTATCTTCCCATCTTTCCTCATCTAAATCCATTATTATAACCCTCTAATCCTTTCTTTCTCATGAGCTTGTCTAACCTCTCCTTAAATGCATTTATAATATTCACCTCAACCACTCCCTGTGGCAGTGAGTTCCACATTCTCATATTCTCTAGATAAAGAAGCTTCTTTTGAATTTCATATATGATTTTTTTTGGTGACTATCTTATATTGCTGGCCTCTGGTTTTGATCTTCCCTACAAATGGAAGCACTGTATCTAGTCTACTCTACCAAAACCTTTGATAACTGTAAATACATTTATTGGATCACTCCTCAAGTGAAAAGAGACTCAATTTGTCCATCCTTTCCTGGTAAGGATGACCTGATAGCTCTCGAATTATAAATCTAAATTGCATCCTCTCCAGTGCTTGTATTTCCATTTTATAATATGGCAATAGGTTTGATACAAGGTTTCATCCGAGTTTAATATAACTTCTCTACTTTTCAATTCCATTGCTCTAACAATAAGCCCAATTGCTTGGCTGCTTTTTTTAAACGGTTTTATTAACTTGCACTGCTATTTTAGTGATTTGTGTATTTTTACTCCCAGATTCCGTTGCTCCTCTACCCCATTTAGATTCTTATTTTCCAAGTCATATATGACCTCCTTATTTTTCTTCTCAAAATGTAATAGTTCACAATTGGCTTTGTTGAAATTCATTTGACAATTATGTGCCCATTCTGAAAACTTAATAATGTCTCCTTGTAATTTGTTTCAATTCTCCTCAGTTTTGACTATTCCCCCAGCTTGTCCTGCATGAACACAGATGGAGAGAGTGGAAGCATGAAACCTGTCATGGCCAGATAAGATGGATGTCTGGCATGTGTGTGGGTGTGAGTGGTGACATAGGTGGGATGAGGATCCACAGGGCAAATGAAGGTGTGTGTAAGAGAGTGAATGGTGATGTCCCTTGAACTGGTAATGAGTGAGATCCCTGTGGATGCATGGTGGACTTGTCTTCAAACTTTGAAATTGCATTTCTGATTCCAAAGACTAAAGACTTAATATAAATTGTAAAATGCAGGACTGATCCCAAGGTATTTCACAGATGTGTAACCAAACATTGAGATAAAGGAGGCATAAGGCCTCCTTAGTTGTCTTTCATGCCTCTCTCCTAAATTTGGGATCCAATGCTCTTTTTTCATTCCTAATTCCTCTCTAATATTTGGTTGATGGATGATTTGAAACATGGTCTGGCTAGTTTTCTAACCTTGTAACCAAAGGCAAACAACTAACTAAAAGCTTTGTCAAAAAGACAGGTTTTAAGGCGCGCCTTAAAGGATGAGAGCGAGGTGGAGAGGCAGGGAATTCAGGGGCCGAATTCTGAGTTTTGAACCTAAATAACAGAAGACATGACCGTCTATGACAGATCGAAGGATGTGGCAATGCATAAGGCCAAAAATGGAGGAATGCAGAGTTCTTGCAAGGTTTTATGGCTGGAGAAAATTATGGAATTTCTGATGTCAGAATGACCTGTGATGCAATTTAATGTTCCAGCGCCGGTCACAAGCAAAGGAAGAGCATGAAGATTTGATAAATGAGGCTTCTACTTGTTGAATAATCCAGGGAAATGTAACCCTGTAAACCTTTTCAGAACCTTACCATTCAGTAACGCTGTTTCCCCCACATTTTATCCCTTTCCCTTGACCTTCCTCTGTAATAAAGACATTTCTGACAACCCCACTCTGAGTCCATCTCAAATTTTGCTCATTGAGTGCAAAGCCCTCACCTCTCCATGATGTCCAAAGGCCTTTGCAGGGAACATAGAGATCTAGTTGCGACTGCCAACCTAACTCTTTCCAACACCATGCTTCCCCGTTTTAGTAATAGCTGTCTTTTGTGCTCAGCGAATTAGTTTTGGTACTTTAATCAAGTGATTCACCTGAGGCAACAGCAGGCAACAGCTGGGTGGTACTGTCAGACTCCAGGGTCAGGGTTTTCAACTCAGCATGTGGGCATGCACCCAACACACAGGAGCCTGAAATAGCGCGCAATATTTCGCTTGGCAGGTGCATGCGGGAGTCAGCAGCCGACAATTAAGAGGGCTTTAAATCCATTAATTAATTAATTAAGCTGAATTTTTCCCTGCCCGTCCAACCTTACGGTTGGCGGGCGGGCGAATAGGCCAAGCAGCCTTTGCATTTTTTGCAAAATCATATCCACGGGCAGGATGAGGTTTTGACCAGTGATTAAAAATAAACTTTTAAGACTCATTTTTAACATATCCCTGCTCATGTGACAGAGTCATGTGATGGGACATGTTTTCCTTTTTTTTTTAATTCTTCATTTGTAATCTTAAAAATCTTCAGCTCCCTGAGGCAATCCTGTGCCTTCAGGGAGCTTTCACTGAACGCACCCCTGTGCATGCACAAACTTCAGCGTTCACACTCCTCCCACCCCCACTGCGTTAGCGTTGAGGCACTGAGTGAGCCTTTCACGCTGGCTGGTCGTTAATTGGTCAGCCAGCCTGAAATCATAGTCGGAGCCTGATAGCAGGAGAGGGTCGGCTTTGTGTCTGCTCCCAGGCCTGCCCACCATGCCTGCCTGACAAGGTAAAAATCCTACCCCTGGGGATACTTCTTGATGTTTATGAATTTGTCTACCAGATGGTGAAAATATAGACCGCAGTTTTCTGTTGCTGTGAGCACAGCCTGCTCATTTTTATTCAACTTCTAGTTAAAGCAAAGAGCTTGAAAGTGGGGCATTAGGATTCTTCTCTGGAGAGAGCCCCAACACCCATGATCTATTCCAATGTTGCCCTTCTCTGTCTCCCCTTTACACTGCCTTTAAGGCTAAGGGCTGTCAGACCCTGTGACCAAAATTGGCAGGGTGGATTGCAAGGTGGAAAGCTTGAGTTACTTCTTCTGTGAACCTGTTCATGTGATCTGCTACAGTACAGCTGATGACCTCTTTTGCACCAATCTGAGGGAGCCTAGGACTGACAACCATGGCATCAGCTGTGAGACCCTGCACAACAGATGAACCTGGAGCTGCCATTCACTGAAAAGATGCCTGTATAGCATTATGGGCATCAGCACTTCATGCATGGAATATGGAGTACTCCATATTTGTTTCCATGGTGCTAGGCTCATCATTCAATGACTACAGCAGACTACCAATCTTTGAAAGCATTTATTTTTTGAATGCAAATTTATAAAGTTTTAGGTTAATTCCCTGTGCAGCTGATTCAAGACAGACACTGCCTCCTCCTTCTTACAATTTCATTTTCTGTTCTTCAATGATCAATGATTCTATCTCAGTGCTCCTCTGTATGGATGTAAGTGGGCCGCTACATGTTAATTCTGGAGGTTTTGGCTGGGCCCCAGACGAGCTGCTTCCTTGAGAGATGCTGTGGAAGACCCACCTTCTGATTGCCTTGGATACATAAAGATGTAGAAAAGAAAACTCATATTAACAGTTCCAAAGAATAGTCATGTTGGACTTGAAACGTGAATCTGTTTCTCCCTCCACAGACGCTGCTGGACCTGCTGAGTTTTTCCAGCTCTTTCTATTTCTTTTTTTCAGATCTCCAGCATCCGCAGTATTTTGCTTTTATTGACAGTTCATGTGTACTCTTTGGCTTATATCACCGCAGTGAACTGAATGGAGAGGTTCTGAATGCTGCACCTTCAGACACATTGACTAGGAAAAGGAGGGGAAAAAAGGAAAGAAATCAAAGAGCCCTCAATGGAGATTTGCCCACTCACTTTACCACCTCCTGCTGCATCTTGCCACCTTAGATTGCTGGAGCCCCATTGCCAGTTCAAATGGGGCCACTCTCTGGATTGCAGCAGGTCCTTGCCCTGTAGATGCGGCCAACGTTCTGTTGAATGCCTTCATGAAGATATGCGTAGCAGCAAATCATACCCACAACATTTGCACATTGTTTATCCCTTGTAATAAGAATGAATAGCAATGTCTGAGTGTGCTACTCTTTCATGTATTAAACCCTTCGAAGGACTGATGTGGTGTCCCTGTGGGTTGTGACCAGGAGGAATGTTTCCCGAATGAGCATGAGTCAAAATATTATATCATTGAACAAAGGACAGTGAGTGACAGGAAACACTAGGGTGTAACCAGAGGAAAAACAAACTATTTTGCATTTGTGCGGATTCACATATGTTTTGCACCCCCTACGGAGGTTTGCGCATTTTTTTATGACGCTATAGCCCTGTCCTTGGCATGGTGCTGCTGCAGCTGATGGTCTTAGCCACCTTTGCCATGCTTTGCTGACCACTGCATTCAGGTTCTTCCATCCATGGTTGGGGAACAGTACATCTCTCCATTTTGCTTCATTTTCAGTAGCAGCTGTTCAATGACTCAGTCATCAAAGCAAATGCGAGCCACCCTCTTTACTGGCATTGTGAAGGATTTAACGCTGTCTTTTCAACTCCTGCCACAGTTCTTCCTCTTTGCAGCTGCCAGTTTATTCCGCAAGTTCACAGAAGCTTCCCTTGAAAGTGTTTCACCCTACTTCCAATGTGTTTGCTCCGGCTCACAGTTCAGTTTCCTCCAGATTCTTGCAAGGGTCCAGATTGTACTTGCTTCTCTAAACATATGCATCCCTTTAGGGCCAGCTGCTTCACTTTTAGTTCCTGGGCTGTCTTCACTGTGTTCAATAGCAGGCTTCAGCATCCATCACTCCAATGCCCAGGAGATGAAAATAGGCCCGAGATAAAATCCGGGAGTGTAGCATTGATATCAAATGCAGTACTATTTTTATGTGTTGTGCTTATTCTCATGGGCACCGGGAAAATCAAAGCTATAATTCCTAACTACCTTTTGGCGTGTTTGCAACCAAGCTCTGCTTACAGTTAAAAAAAGAATGGGTCACAGAACATTGGCAAAAAAAAAGAGCACTCCATAACTTAATAACCCCTAATGTTTCTGCTAAAAATAACAAGGGCGTGACAGTTCACTTATTTACTAATGTTCTTATAAAATAGTGTAGTAGGACCTCATTAGTCACTTGCTTATTTTCTTGAGATTTAGTAATGTTCAGAATAATAAAGGAAATTTTTTTCACAATTTTCTAGCATCTTTGGTTCTAATTTTATTGGATTTGCTTTCAAATTTTGGTGGTAAAAATTAAACACTGAAGAACACTTGAAAAAAACGGGGCTATATATTGGTTTGCCCCTAAAAACAGGCACAGGGATTTTGCTGCCTGCTAATTATAATGATTGCTGAATGCAGCCAGCATTTCCCACACTGTTTGTTGGCTGCATACATCAGCAGGGGCTCAATATCATTGATAACTTGCACTTCTTGAAGATAGCCTGCGCCGCTTAAAGGGGAGGTGCATTGTGGCTGCAGCAGGGAGCCATTAACTGAACCTGACCTGGGAAAAGGAAGAATGGCTGACCGTAGGAGATGGCAGGCATTCAGATTTTCGGATGCTGCATGAGAGGTCTTCATGGAGGAGGTAGAATGAAGGAGCAAAGTCCTGTAATCCCAAGGAGGGCAGAAGGCCCTCCAGATACATGATGAGAAGGCAGTGGAGTTCAGTACCAAGAACCCGGATGCAGTGTTGGAAGAAGTTTAATAACTTCACGCAAGTGGTCAGGCTTAGTGAATGCACCTTTAAATGCCATACTGTACCAACTGCACCACTAGCCTTGGCCACACCTCAATTCACCACAACCCAATTACTTACCGACCAAGAATTTCCCTCATTCAGGCTGCATACCTAACATTCAAGTAATGCATCTCACCTTCACATATTTAACACTGTTGCAAGGCTCACAGCCACACTTCGCAGCCAGGACACACTGCCAGCTATTCAACAATGATGGCCACATCACTCAGGTTCTACGACACTCACTGCCACACTTTGCTGTCTCTCGCAAAGACGACACATGATGGAGGCAGCAGAAGTTAAGTCAGAGCGGGGGAAAGATACACATGTGTGTTCTAATGCCCTATGGAGGAGATGGTTTGGCCATAATGTGAATGGCTGTTGCTGAGCTGAAGATATTGTAGATGATAGTATTCTCATGTGTAACCCTCTTTCTTGCATCCCATTTCTCCTGCATCCCAAACCCCCTTCTGACTTGCAAGCTGCAGATGGTGTAAGCACGCACTTCTTACTTTTTCCTCTCCCATACTCGCAGCCCAACTCTTGTCCCTTTTTCATTAGATACCCAAGAACTGCAGCCTTGCCAAGCAGAGGCAGAAGAGCAGGCAGATAGTGAAGATGAGGGGGCATCATTACTCAATTTAACACTCGAAGCCACCACCTCAGATACTGGCACTGTGCATAATTTAGAGGATAGAGTAGAAGTGAGATTTACACTTTGTGGAACACCAGACACAGGTGCGCTATAGCCAGGGCAGGAGAAAAGAAGAGAGCAGGTGGCAAATCCCAGGAGAGTGAGATTGCACATTAATTCTGCTTCTTGAGCCTAGGACACTACCCTGAGGAACTCCTGCAGTGATGCCCTGGGACTAAGATGATTGACTTCCAACAACCACAACCATCTTCCTTTGTGCTAGGTACGACTCCAGCTAGTGGAGAGTTTCCCCCTGATTCCCATTGACTCCAGTTTTGGTAGGGCTCCTTGTTGCCATACTCGTCAAATGATGCCTTGATTTTAAAGGCAGCCACTCTCACTTCACCTCTTCAGCTCAGCTCTTTTGTCCATGTTTGGACCAAGGCTATAATGAGGTCAGGAGCTCAGTGGCCCTGGCAGAACCCAAAGTGAGCATCAGTGAGCAGGTTATTGCTGAGTAAGTGCTAGCAGTATCGATGACCCCTTCCATCATTTTGCTGATGATCAAGTGTAGACTGATGAGGCAGTAAGTGACCTTTAAGATTCTTCTTAAGGTTTAGCTCTTAAAGTAAGCTTTTAATTACTCATTCTTTGGAAAAGTTGCCAATTTTTATCTAATCATGTTTCTGGGGCATTTTCCTGAATTCAAGGTGCTAACCAAATTCAAATTTTTGTTGTTGAGAGGACAGGGACATGTGCATGTATTCAGAATGAGAAAGAGAGGTGTTGCAGTGTACTCTTTTAATTGTATGCTGAAGGGTGTGATTGGGAGATGAATTGATGAAAATGGTGGGGTGAAAGGTGTGTTGCGAGTCAAGGGGTACATCATGGAATATGTGAGCAGACTTCTACAATGAGAAAGAGAAAGATGTGAAGAAGCTTTTTGACTTGAAAAGTACAAAGGTGCAACGGGTCATTGATCATATGTGGGCATGAGTGTCAATTAGTTTGCATTGGTAACAACGCCTGTCTAAGGAGGTTTCAAGTTGTCAGCCATATTAGCCTGCATACTTTCACAGAAAGGTACTCTGAACTGGTGTCTTGCTGCAGGTAGAGCTCAAAATGGAGTTAATGAGGATATTTCAGAAGTATCAAATCTTATTAGCAGCTGAGGAAAGATTGCTATGACAATCTTTATGCACAGATAAAATGGACTATATTTCATCCTACTATCTTGGAAACATATATATTGTTGTGCACAGTATAGACATGGTTATGTAGCCATTATATCACTCTGTTAATCTTTGGAATTTTCTACCCCAGAGAACTCTGTTTGATTAGTTGTTAAGTATATTCAAGGCAAACTTTTATAGATTTTTGGGTAATAAATGGATTAACAGTTATGGGGATAATGCAAGAAGTTGAGATAGAAAATCAGCCAAAATCTTGTTAAATGGTGGGAAAGGATCAAAAGGCCAATGGCCTGCTCTAGCTCCTATTTCTTATGTTCTTATGTAATTAATTTTCTTTCAATATGTCCAATGGTGGCAGGACAACCTTTGGAGACACATTGACTGGAAATCTAAACACTGCCCAGCAAGGAGTTGAACTTTGAGAAGGTGACAGTCTGCCTGATTTTTTCATCACTTATAGCATCCCTTTACTGTGGTAGTCATTTTCGCAATTGTCACATTCAAAGTAGTACAGCTATCAGATTCAAAGTTGTACCATCCTTAACTTACAACTCCCTTTGTAAAATCTCTTATGAATGCTCCCACTGATAAGGCATCTAGAAATGCATGAGGAACTGTTGTCAAGAGTGAATCCATAGGCCTTGAGCAATGGTTTTTGCACACCAGGTTCAGTGGTTATAATCAATAGTGGCGCAACTGCAGAGAGACAGTAATTGGTTCTCAGGTCATCACCAATTCCTTACCGAACCTTTTAGTCAGCAGGTGACAGAAGAAACATTCTAAAACATGCAGTCCCTCAGCCAAAATAGAAGTACCAATTCCTGACACCTGGTAAGATCTTCTGGTTCTGCAGCACATAGAGATCGGAAAGAAACAGAATTGCAAGCAGGCTCTCCTCTCAGGAAATCTCTCAAGAAACTTCCACTCTAACTCTTTCTAATAAGGTATCACTTATGATCAGATGTCCATAGAGATTTCATGTTTTAAGACTTTTACTGAAACAAAAGACTAAAGACACTATTGACTGAACACTATCTTTGTAGGCAACTTATACTTCAAACGACAAAACAGAACATTCCCTTTTCCCCTTAGCACAGCCAAAAATGCACTTCACAGATATAATTTGCACTGTCCTTTAATTCTTGTGGAACCAGTCCAAGGTAATTATTAGCTGCCAAGGGTTCTTTTCCTTTCTCAGCCTGTGAACTTCTAAACTCAGATCTGTTTTTTACAGTGAGGTCTTTTTCCTTGGAGATTCTTTCTGTAGTGCAAGTTAGGTGAACCTTCCAGACTTCTCATGAATTCGGTCTTTTCAACCTGAGCGTGAGTTCCCACCCATATTCTTGCATGGTGAACCACAAGGTATTGCTGCCTATTGCTGCTCTCCTTCTCCCAGATCCTGGCAGACTAACCTTGTCTGTGAGTTTTCAGAGGTATCTTAGAGCCTTCCCCTCTCAAAACCCATCTCCATGGTAATGTGAATCCCATGAACGATTTTTGCTGATTAGCTATCCTTGAGACCCCAACCCTCTTCCATCTTTGAAGTAAATGGACAATTTAAAACAGAACTGTTTACAACCCAACGTTCTCAACACTTCTAGGACTTAGGAGACTCACAGTTTATTCACTGTGAGTTCACAGGCTGCTGCCATTGTCTCCAAGTGTAAACACATTGCACCTCCTTCCCACTGAAACAATCTGGACCTCTTTCATTCTCTAACGTACAAACCACCCAAGGCTTGTTGTCAGGCAGATTTCAGAACAGGTCATATGACCCGCCTCATTTTAACTTAAATTACACAGTCCCAAAACATAACAATCGTATAACCCTCATAATTGTAATACTTGTCATGAAGCTATTAATGTATATAATGTTATTGGAAATTATTAGTTTTTTAAATAGAGGTTTAGTCTGATTGTATTTTAATTGGATTCAAGCCAGCTAGTCTGGGTGCTTTGTTGTATAGTAGTTTTGAAATGTAAACAGTGAGGTAGAGGTACATTTGTATTTTGGTGAATGGAGCATTCAAGAGTGGGAGTGAAATCTTGCACCCAGCTAGGAGACACCAATCAATGTTTATGTTATGAATAAAATTGGTACTACGAAAGGGGTTTTATTGTTAGAAAAGGTGGAGTTCAAAGGGCCTGATGAGATTTTACATTCAAAGAGAAGCACTGGGTATAACAGAAGGGAGTTTTTGTGTGTGCAGGGCAGAGGCATGTAACATCAAAGCAGCTGTAAGCCTACAACTGTCTGCAAAGGTGAAAGGAACCTCATTTTGAATTTGTATGGTGAAAATGATTTGCCTGGTGTCTGCTTAAAGTCTATGCGCAGAATTTTCTGCCTGTTGGGCGGGCGGAGTGGGAGCCGGTGTGGACCCAATCGGAGCCCCCGATTGGGACTACGCTGCCATTTTATGTGGGTGGGCCAATTAATGCCCACCCAGCATGATGCAGACCCAGAAGCACTGTGCGCTCCGTGTGCGGGCAGGGTATGTGTTGCCTGAGTTGGGAATGTGCTCTTTCACGCAAGTGCGCGAAAGAGTGCAGAAATCTCCCTGAGGCACAAAGGTGCCTCAGAGAGATTAGTTTTAAGCCAAAAGGTTTAGTAAAGTGGCGAGAAAATTTTTATGACATGTCCCTTCATGTGAAACTGTCACGTGAGCTGGGACATGTGAATTAATTTCAATAAAAATTTTTGTCGAAATTTAAAATCATTCATGAAACCTCATCCCGCCTGTGGATGAGGTACCATGAAAAATGCAAAGGCTGCCTGGGCTCTTCGCCTGCCCGCCAACCTTAAGGTTGGACAGACAGCCCCGTTAATTATTTTAATTGAGAGTTAAATGACCTTAATAGACCTTTGAAAGTTTAGTGGGCACGCAGCCGGCTCAGGTGCACGCCCGCCGAACTGAAAGACTGAATGAGTCGCCGTGACGTCGGGATGCATGCCTGATGTCACCACATGTCATTTTACGCCTCGGTGAGTGGGGCCCACCCCTATGAAGATCAGCCCTATGGGTTAATGCCTTAATGGAAATTAGTTTGGGAGTTTGTTAAAAATTTATGATAGCAGTAATTTGTAACCATATGTATATGTTTAACTTGTGTAAATTAATAAATGTCTCATGTAGTTTGATATAAAAACCTCTCGAGAACTGGTGGTTTTATGCCTGAACTTGGAGCTGCATCTCAAACATACCAATTGAAAATATAGGTTATTACAGTTGCTTAAAGTTTCCCTCTGGGATTTTAAATAATAGCCTATACCAACTGTTGTGCCATAAAACACCTGTAAAGCTTAGAAGCATAGTACAAGAGAAAGAGAATTCTATGTTGTTGGGGGAGGCAATGGCATAGTGGTATTGTTGCTGGACTAGTAATCCAGAGACCCAGGGTAATGCTCTGGACCGGCATTTGAATCCTGCCACAGCAAATTCTGGAACTTGAATTCAATAAAAATATGGAATTAAATGTCTAATGATTGTCATGGAACTATTGTTGATTGTTGTAAAAAACACACCTGGTTCACTAATGTCCTTTGAGGAAGGAAATCTGTCCTACATGTGACTCCAGACCCACAGCAATGTGGTTGATGCTGAAATGGCCTAGCAAGCACACAGTTGTATCAAAATGCTACAAAGTCACAAAAGAAGAATGAAATTGGATGGACCACCTGACATAGACCTAGGCACCAGACATGACATCAACAATCTCAGCCCTGTTGATCCTGCAAAGCCCTCCTTACTAACATCTTGGGGCGAGTGCCAAAATTGGGAGAGCGGTCTCACAGACTAGTTAAGCAACAGCCTGACATAGTCATCCTCATGGAATGATACCTTACAGATAATGTCCCAGGCAGCACCATCAGCATCCCTGAGTATGCCCTGTACCACTGGCAGGACAGGCCCAGCAGAGGTGGAATACAGTTGGGAGGAAGTTGCCCTGGGAGTCATCAACATTGTCTCCAGACCCCATGAACAGGTCAAACATGGGCAAAGAATCCTCCTGCTGATCACCATGTACCACCCTTCTTCAGCTGATGAATCAGTACTCCTCCATGTTGAACACCAATTGGAGAAAGCACTGAGGGTGGCAAGGGTGCAGAATGTACTCTGGGTAAGGGATTTCAATGTCCATCATCAGTAGCAACACCGCTGACCGAGCTGGCCGAGTCCTAAATGACATAGCTGTTAGACTGGGTCTGTGGCAGGTGGTGAGGGAACCAACAAGAGGGAAAAACAAACTTGACGTCATCCTCACTAACCTGCCTGTTGCTGATGAATTTGTCCATGACAGTATCAGCAGGAGTGATCATTGCACAGCCATTGTGGAGACAAAGTCCTGCCTTCACATGGAGGATACCCTCCATCGTGTTGTGTGGCACGACTGCCGTGCTGAATGGGATAGATTTTGAACAGATCTAGCAACTCAAGACTGGGCATCCATGAAACACTGTGAGCCATCAGCAGCAGCAGAATTGTACTAGAACACAATCTGTAACCTCATGGCCCAGCATATCCCCCACTCTACCATTACCTTCAAGCCAGAGGATCAACCTTGGTTCAATGAAAAGTGCAGGAGGGCATGTCAGGAGCAGCACCAGGCAAAGCTAAAAATGAGGCGTCAACCTGGTGAAGCTACAACACAGGACTACTTGTGTGTCAAACAGCATAAGCAGCAAGTGATAGATAGGGCTAAGCGATCCCACAACCAACGGATCACATCTAAGCTCTGCAGTCCTGCCACATCCAGTCATGAATGGTGGTGGACAACTAAACAACTCACTGAGGATGGAGGCTCCACAAAAGTCCCCATCCTCAATGATGGAGAATCTCAGCACATTAGTGCAAAAGATAAGGCTGAAGCATTTGCACAATCTTCAGCCAGAAGTGATGAGTGGATGATTCATCTCGGCCACCTCCGGAGGACCCCAGCAGCACAGATACCAGTCTTCAGCCAATTCGATTCTCTCCACTTGATGTCAATAAATGGCTGAAGGCACTGGATACTGCAAAGGATATGGGCCCTGAAAATATTCCAGCAATGGTACTGAAGACTTATGCTCCAGAACTTGCCGCACCCCTAGCCAAGCTATTCCAGTACAGCTACAACACTGGCATCTACCCGGCTATGTGGAAAATTGCCCAGGTATGTCCTGTACACTAAAAGGACAAATCCAACTGGCCAGTTACCACCCCATCAGTCTACTCTCAATCGTCAATAAAGTAATGGAAGGGGTCATCAACAGTGCTATTAAGCAGCACTTGCTTAGCAATAACCTGCTCACTGATGCCCAGTTTGGGTTCTGCTAGGGCCACTCAGCTCCTGACCTCATTACAGCCTTGGCTCAAACATGGACAAAAGAGCTGAACTCTTGAGGGGAGATGAGGGTGACTGCCCTTGACATCAAGGAGCCCTAGCAAAACTGGAGTCAATGAGAATTGGGGGGAAAATCTCCTCTAGTTGGAGTCACATCTAGCAGAAAGGAAGATGGTTGTGGTTGTTTGAGGACAATCATCTCAGCTCCAGGACATCACTGCAGGAATTCCTCAGGGTAATGGCCTAGGCCCAACCATCTTCAGCTGCTTCATTAATGACTTTCCTTCCATCATAAAGTCAGAAGTGGGTTGCTCACTGATGATTGCACAATGTTCAGCACGACTTGCAACTCCTCAGATACTGAAGCAGTCATGTCCAAATGCAGCAAGACCTGGACAATATCCAGTCTTGGGCTGACAAGTGGCACCACACAAGTGTCAGGCAATAACCATCTCCAACAAGAGAGAATCCAACCATCGCCCCTTGATGTTCAATAGCATTACCATCACTGAATTCCCCCACCATCAACATCCTGGGGGTTACCATTGACCAGAAACTGAACTGGACTATCCATAGAAATTCTGTGGCTACAAGAGCAGGTCAGAGGCTAGGAATCAAATAACTCACCCCCTAACTCCCTAAAGCTGTCCTCCATCTACAAAGCACAAGCCAGGAGTGTGATGGAATACTCCCCACTTGCCTGGATGAGTGCAGCTCCCACAACACTCAAGAAGCTTTACACCATCCAGGACAAAGCAGCCCACTTGATTGGCACCACAGTCCACAAACATTCAGTCCCTCCACCACTGCAGGAATTCACCAAGGCTCCTCCGACAGCACCTTCCAAACCCACAACCACTACTAACTAGAAGGACAAGGGCATCAGATACATGGGAACGCCACTATCTGGAGGTTCCCCTCCAAGTGACTCACAATCCTGACTTGGAAATATATCGCCATTCCTTCACTGTCGCTGGGTCAAAATCCTGGAACTCCCTCCCTAGAGCACTGTAGGTGTACCTACACCACATGGACTGCAACGGTTCAAGGAGGCAGCTCACCATCACCTTCTCCAGGGCAACTAGGGATGGGCAATAAATGCTGGCCCAGCCAGCGAAGCCACATACCAGGAATGAATAACAAAAGGATAAAGGACAGCACAGTGCCAATACATGTTAAACACAATGCAAACATACACTTTTATATTGACAACTACAAATGTTTAACACCAAATAAGACTAGTCAATTTTGTTTTACTTAAAATAAAAATAAAAATTTTGGTTTACACATTGCCTTGGAAGAAAAGTGCTTAGAGTTGCTTTTCTCTCAGAGAACAGAGTGGACATTGATTTAAACAAGCCTTTTCATCATGTCAAGGTAACGATTCACAAAGGGCCTGAGATATATGTCACAGAAAAGGCAAAGTGCCTTACACAGTTTTGCTGTCTGAATCCTAGGTAGGTGATACATCAGCGGTACTTAAACTGCATCAGATGGAAGCATGTTCTAAAAGCCTACATCCTATGCTTCCAATCCTCCTGAGCCTTGAACACCTCCTCTTGAACTCTGCCCCTCCTCCTAAACAGCAAAGTATATTTCTATAGTGTTTTTAGCATAATGAAATGTTCCAAGGTGCTTCACAGGAATGTTATAAAGCAACATTTAATACCAAGCCACACAAAATGATATTAAGGCAGGTGGCCAAAACGTGATCAATAATATTGATTTTAAGGAGTGTCTTAAAAGAAGAAAGAGAGTTAGACAGACTGAAAGGTTTAGAATTGGAATTCCAGAGTTCAGGGTCTAGGCAGCTGAAGGCATGGCCACCAATGTAGGAGCTATTAAAATCAGGAATGGTCAGGAGGCCAGAATTGGATGAATGCGGATCTTGGAGGCTTTTGAGGCTTGAAGAGACTACAGAGATAGGGAGGGATTTTAAAATAAGATTAAGAATTTTAAAAATGCGGCTTGCTTGATTGGGAGCCAAGGTTAGTCAGCGAGCACATAGGTAATAGGTGAATGAAACTGTAAGCCCACTGGCCACAGAGTTTTGGATGACTTCAAGTTTATGGAGAGTAGATTGTGGGAGACTGCACAGGAGCGCATTGGTTTCCTTAACCATGTTTGACCTGATGCCATCAAACTCATGGGGCTGGAGTCAATATTGAGGACCCAGGCCACTCCCTCATGACTGTATATCGCTGTGCCATCACCTCTAATGGGGCTACCCTGCAGACGGAACAGGACATACCCAGGGATGGTGATGACAGTATCTGGGACATTGGTTGTATGGTATGATTCGGTGAGTAAGACTATTTCAGGCTGTTTCTTGACTAGACTGTGGGACAGTTCTCTCAGTTTTGACACAATTCCCCGGATGTTAATGAAGAAGATTTTGGCAGGTCGATAGGTAAGGGTCTGCCGTAATCATTTCCAGTGCTTATATCGATGCTGGTTGGTCCAACCAGTTTTGTTCTCATTTGACTTTCCTGTAGCGGTTTGTCAAAAATGAGTAGGTTGCTCGTTCATCTTAGAAGGCAGTTCAGAGTCATCCATATTGCTGTGGTCTGGAGTCACATATTGGCTAGACCAGGTAAGATTTCCTTCTTTGAAGGACATTAGTGAACCAGGTGGGTTTTTATGACAATCTAGAAATTTCATGGTCACCATTAATGAGATTAGCTTTTTATACCAGATTTAGTTAATTAATTAAATTTAAAATCCCCCCAGCTACCATGGTGAGATTTGGACTCATGTTTCTGTGGCATTAAACCGGTCCTCTGGATTGTTAGCCAAATAACATAACCTCTATGCTAAATTTCCTCTGGAAACAAGGACAAAACCAACCTGGACAATTACTGTCCCATCAGTCTACTCTTGATCATCAGCAAAGTGATGGAAGCTGTAATCAATAGTGCTATCAAGCAACACTTACTCAGCAACAAACTATTCACTGGTGCTTAGTTGGGTTCCACCAGGGTCATTCAGCTCCAGACCTCATTACAGCCTTGGTCTAGACATGGACAAAAGAGCTGAATTCCAGAGGTGGGGTAAAAATGGCTGCCTTTGACTTCAAGGCAGCACTTGACTGAGCGTGGTTTCAAGGAGCTCTACCAAAATTGACAACAATGGTAATCAGAGGCAACATTTCTCTGGTTGCAGTAATACCTAGCACAAAGGAAGATGGTTGTTGTTGTTGGAGGCCAATCTTCTCAGCCTCAACTCCAAGGCTCCTTCGACAGCACTTTCCAAACCCATGGTTTCTGTCACCTAGAAGAATAAGAACAGCAGACACATAGGACATGAACAATTGCAAGTTCCCCTCCAAGTCACATACCAGCCTGCCTTGGGACTATATCACTTTTCCTTTATTGTCACTGAGTCAAACTCCTGGAACTCCCTCCCAAATAGCACAATGGCCAGGACCTTTAGGTTGGCGAATGGGGGGCGGGGCCCACTCGCCGACAAGTGAAATGACGCGGGATGGTGTCGGGCGGAACTCCCGATGTCACTGCGCGTCATTTCAATTTTCAGGTCAGCAGGGGCGCAGCCGAATCAGCTGTGCGCCCACCGACCTGTCAACGGCCAATTGAAGCCATTTAAAAAGTAATTAAACTCGTTAAGGTTGGCGGGCAGGCTGAGAGCACTGGCGAGCTTCAGAAAAACCATGAAACCTCATCCACGGCCAGGATGAGGTTTCATGAGGGATTTAAAAAAATTAATAAAGGTTTGATTACAAGTGATGGACCTGCCCCAACTCATGTGACAGTGTCACATGAGGGGACATGTCAGGGAAATTTTATTTTTCCATCTGCATCATTTTTAAATTTGGCACCGATCTCTCTGAGGCAGCACTTAGTCTCAGGGAGATGAGTGCATTCCTTCGTGCTCATGCATGAAAGAGCACACTCTCGGCTCAGGGAATTCCCCCCTGCTCGCACAAGGAGCGCATAGCACTTCCTGGCAGATGTCAGGCTGGGCGGACTTTAATTGGCCTGCCCACTTAAATTGGCAGTGCACCCCCAATAGGGGGTGTCACTTGGAGGTGTGTCCGCATGCACCAGCTCCTGAACCTCCCCCCCCCCAACAGGGGGAAAATTCTTCCCTGCAGCCGTTCAAGAAGGTAGCTCACCAACGCCTTCTCATGGGCAATTAGGGATGTGATTAATGGGCTTTGAAGTCACAACCTTTTGACTTACAATGTAGGTGAGAAAACTAGCACTTTTATGCTTGCACATATTCCAGGCATTGTAATGAAGAAAAGGTGTTCTCCAAACCACTAGCCCAGGGAAGAAGGAGATTAATTATTAAATGAGACTTGTAACCTTCAAACCTTGCTCTCGCTGCCAAACCTATTGGCTTTTAAATGTATTATGAAGCAAAATAACCATGTTTATTTCTTCCACTTAAAACCAGTATTACAGTAATAATAATTACTACAGCTATACTGGAATTCAGTAAGTGGATTCCCATACTTTTTCCATTTTTATTCTTGTTGCTTCAAATGGACCTGTATTCTTCAAGTTACTTGATTTGCACACACGCACCAACCCTTAAAAACAAAGAGGAACAGCATGCTGATCCATGAAGCTACAATGCAAAGTTTCATTCTCATTGGCTAAATGACTTGCTCATTGGAGATCAACCCAGACAATATCTGCAATTCCATTCCTTAGTGCAGTACCACCAAAGGAAATCATTTTGTTTCTGCCTTTGGCTCACAGGAGTTGCCCCTTCAGACTTATTCTACCCTACGTTTTTGTGTAAGTATACAACAATCTGAAGCAAAGCAGAAGGCAACAATATGGGCTGCACACAATTTTCTGAGATGGAGCTGTGGTTCCGGTGTTTTTAGTTTATGTTTTCTTGAGTGTAGTACTGAAAGGGAGACAAGATTGGTTCATGTGTTGTTGGGGAGGCGGTGGGTTGTTGGAGTGGGGCTAACACAGGATCATCTCCTGCCCATAAAACTGCATTCATGCACTGCCCTACATTTTCTGACCAATTACTGAAAATTCTACAGAGAACAATGGCTCATTTTTTAGTGCCAGCACACTGTTAAAGTACTGTGGCTTGGCAGCAAATGTTAGTCATATTTCAACCACATGTATATTGGAAAAAATCAAAAGATAGCAATCTGGCACATTATTCTGTCAACTTCAGGAGTCTTGGTTTTGGGGCCAGATATGGAAATAATTGAAAGCAGGGCTTGCAAGATTTATAGACACATGATGAGGAGTGTGGTTGAATGTGTGCAAATGTGCTGTACTAACAATGTCTAACAAAGCTGTTGGTCATCAATCAAGGTTCTTCTGTTTTTTTTTTAAATAAGCTGGACACTTTCAAAATTAAGTTTCCAAAAATTAAAAAAGTTAAGAAAAGAAGAATATGCTTTAAAGAATATACTTTAAAGTAAGTACCATGTACTTACTGTTCTGAACATGAAGGCAAAATGGCAAGGAACCAGTACTCAACAGCTTGTGTGCTATAGCTCATCAACTGGGATTTTAAAACAGTAGTTATTTTAGGAAAGTGTATCTGCCATGCTTTCTGTGCTATTTCTGTCGCCAGTCACTTCAGTGCGGCACCACAGTTTGCTTGTGCATAGTTCTATAAGTAATAATTGGGCTTTTAAAGGTATGAATTATAGCCATGCAGAATGTGATTATCATAATTTGCTTCTTTGTTATTATCTTGATTTATGTGAGACTTCCTGTGCTGCTTTCAAATTATTTAGTTAAAAAGGGCTGATTTGAATGAATATGTAATCAAGTATATTAAGTGGTTATGTTTTTGCCAATAGACAGCACAGGATTTATAATTAGTAACAGATAAAGCAACATATCCAGTAAAAAATATAAGAGGAAGATGATATTGTAAAGAAGGCCACAATTCTTTTCCTTAATATTTATTTCTAATTTTGATCATATCAATTTGAGCAATTTTACTGCCTTGAAGTGGAACATTTTTCATTAGGGCACCAGATGATGGCATCAAGCACGAAGAGATCAGCAAAGCTGATGCAACAACAACTTTTATTTATATGTCGTCTTTCACATCATAAAACATTCCGAGGCACTTTATAGCAGTGTTACCAAACCAAATTTGGCACCAACACATCTGAACATGTTAATATAGAAGCAAAGTACTGCAGGTACTGAAAATCTGAAATAAATAAAGAATAGGTTGCAGCCTCTGTGGAGAGAGAGTTAACAGGCCCGACTTTAATTCTGTGTGAGTGGATGGGTTTTGAAACTCTCACCCAAAAACGCAGATTGATGCCCTTGTTCTGATGGAAATTCATTGACCTGAAATGTTAACTTTCTCCCTCCACAGGTACTAGTTGGCCTGCTGAGCATTTCTAGAAAGAGTTAACGTTTCATGTCAATGACCTTCCGTCAGAACAAGGACATTGAGCTGAGATGTCGGGCCCAATTTTAACTCTGCATTAGTGAATGGACCTTGAATGGGTTAAATTTAGGCCTATTAACTCTGTTTCTCTCCTCACAGATGTTGCCCGACCAGCTGAATATTTCTGGCACATTCCATTTCTATTTAAACAGATAATAGAACATGTGACCAAAATCTTGGCGGGAGAATTAGGCTTCATGGAGTGTCTTAAAGGAGGAGAGAGATGCAGAGGAGGGGAAAGGTCTAAGCAGGGAGATCCATAACTTAGGGCCGAAGCAGCTGGATGCATTGCAACCAGTCATGTGTCAATGGAAATCGGGGATGCAGACACGACCAGAATTAGAGGCATGCAAAAACTTAGAGGATTGTAGGGCTGGAGGAGGTTCTGGAGATAAGGAGGAGCAAGGCCATTGAGGGATTTGAAAAGAAGGATGAGAATGTAAGCCAGCAAGCACAGGGGTGATGGGTGAAAGGAATTGTACGAATTAAGATATGGGAAGTGGAATCTTGGACTTATTCAAGTATACTGAGGGGGCACGGTGTGTGGCTGTCTTGGAGGCCATTGGAATAGCTGAGTCTGGAGGTAAGAAAGGATTGTAAGCATGTTTCAGCAAGAGTTAAGCTGAGGCAGGGGTGGAGACAAACAATATTACTGAGATGGAAATAGGCAGCCTTCATGATGGAGAGAACATGGAATCAAGTGCTCAGCTCAGGGTCAAAGAGGACATGAAGGCTATGAACAGTCTGATTTAGCTTCAAACAGGGGCCAGGGAAAGGAGAGAGTTGGTAGCTATGGAATGGAGTTTGTGGCAGGAACAAAAAAATTGGCTTCAGTCTGCCCAGTATTAAATTGGAAGGCCTTTCTGCTCTTTTAATACTGGATGTCAGACAAGCAGCATAACAAAACAGAGGCAGCGGTGGGCTTGAGAGAGGTAATGGTGAGGTAGGGACATGTGTACACGTAGGACCTAATGTCATGTTTTCAAATGATGCCATTGAAGGGTAGCATGTAGGTGTAAAATAGAAGAGGTTTAAGTATAGGTTCTTGGGGACTCCAGAGGTAACAGTGCAGGAATGGGACGAGAAACTATTGCAAGTGATTCTCTGGCTATGTCTGGAAAGAAAGGAATGGAAGCAGGCAGAGCTAATCCCACCCAGTTGGATAATGGAAGAGAAGCATTGGAGGAGGGTGATTTGGTCAACCTTGTTACAAGCTGCAGACAGGTCATCAAGGATGAAGAAGGATAGTTTACCACAATTACAGTCACATAGGATGCCTTTTGTGACTTTGATAATAGTTTTTTTCAGTTCTGTGGCATGGAGCATACCTGATTGAAGGGGCTCAGATATGGAGTTATGAGATAATTATGCATGGATTTAGCAGGTGACAACACATTCAAAAACTTTGGAGAGGAAAGGGCATTTGGAGATTAAAACTTATTTTGCTCATCCTCATTAGCATGTCTTAACCACCGACTGTGTAGAATATCCTGCTTGCACTTGTGAGACATGTCTATTTGCATCACCAGCTATTCTTATGAGCTAGGATTTTTCAGATGATGGGACTTCCACCCCTCACTCAGGAGGGAGGCCTGCCTCAGAAAGCTGCTGGCCAATCTGAATGGCCAGCAGCTCTCTAGTCCCTACAATGCCAGAAGCTGTGGTGGACAGCACTGGGACTACAAGCAGTCCCCAGAGCCTAACCCCTCAGATTCCAGGGCCAGGTAAGTTTTGGGGTTCTCAGGGTGAGTAGGTTAGGTGAGGCCTCAGGGAAGTGGACGGCAGGGGGGTGGTGGGGTGGTGGGGTTGTTTGAGGAGAGGCTGGGGGAGTGGGGATGGGAGGACCTGCGGGTGCCAAACTTTATTGGGGATGGGTGCCCAATATTAAATCAAAGCTGTTGATACAGCCTCCCCCCCCACCTATTTCCTGCCCGAGGCTTGAACCCGGTTCATTTTCTGGCCTCCCCCCTTCCCCAGAACACCTCCCACCAGGCTGAAAATTGAGGCTGGGCGGGAAATGGCCCTTAACTGGTCAATAATTGGTCACTTACGGGCACCAATTTGAGCAATGTGGCTGACCTAGGCCTTGACCAAGCATAAAATTGTGGAGAGGTCAGAGTGGGCAGGAACCCAGCAGGAAGACCATTGGAGAAATTTTACATCCAACTACAATTTTACATGCCCCCCAACTACAAATCCACTGGTGAGGGAATGTAAAATCCTGCCCATAATCTTGAGAGAATACACTAATGTTTGGCATATTATGTCTTTATCCATGAGGAACAGAACAGAAGTCTTTGTGGTAGAAATTTGGGTGCGGGGTGAAATCCCTCTGCTTCAATGGTAAGACTCAAGGCAGCCCTGAAATTGCTTCGTGGGCCTTATTTCAATGTAGCTGTGAAGAGCTGCCAGTGAATTGTCAATGAAGATTAGGTTGCTGCTGGTATTGCAGTGGGCCTGAGTTAGGCACTGGAACAATCAATGGCCACACAAAGCATAACTGATGGCCAATGTGGTGAACTAGGACATTAAGCTGAGATATTGGGCCCAATTTTAACTCTGCATTAGTGAATGGACCTTGAATGGGTTAAATTTAGGCCTATTAACTCTGTTTCTCTCCTCACAGATGTTGCCCGACCAGCTGAATATTTCTGGCACATTCCATTTCTATTTAAACAGATAATAGAACATGTGACCAAAATCTTGGCGGGAGAATTAGGCTTCATGGAGTGTCTTAAAGGAGGAGAGAGATGCAGAGGAGGGGAAAGGTCTAAGCAGGGAGAACCATAACTTAGGGCTGAAGCAGCTGGATGCATTGCAACCAGTCATGTGTCCATGGAAATTGGGGATGCAGACATGACCAGAATTAAAGGAATGCAAAAACTTAGAGGATTGTAGGGCTGGAGGAGGTTATAGAGATAAGGAGGAGCAAGGCCATTGAGGGATTTGAAAAGAAGGATGAGAATGTAGGCCAGCGAGCACAGGGATGATGGGTGAAAGGAATTGTACGAATTAAGACATGGGTAGCGGAACTTTGGACTTATTCAAGTATACTGAGGGGGCACGGTGTGTGGCTGTCTTGGAGGCCATTGGAATAGCCTGGAGGTAAGAAAGGATTGTATGCATGTTTCAGCAAGAGTTAAGCTGAGGCAGGGGTGGAGACAAACAATATTACTGAGATGGAAATAGGCAGCCTTCATGATGGAGAGAACATGGATTCAAGTGCTCAGCTCAGGGTCAAAGAGGACATGAAGGCTATGATCAGTCTGATTTAGCCTCAGACAGTGGCCAGGGAAAGGGATAGAGTTGGTAGCTATGGAGTTTGTGGCAGGAACAAAAAAATTGGCTTCAGTCTTCACAGTATTAAATTGGAAGGCCTTTCTGCTCTTTTAATACTGGATGTCAGACAAGCAGCATAACAAAACAGAGGCAGCGGAGGGCTTGAGAGAGGTAATGGTGAGGTAGGGACATGTGTACACGTAGGACCTAATGTCATGTTTTCAAATGACATCATTGAAGGGTAGCATGTAGGTGCAAAATAGAAGAGGTTTAAGTATAGGTCCTTGGGGACTCCAGAGGTAACAGTGCAGGAGTGAGAAGAGAAGCTATTGCAAGTGATTCTCTGGCTATGTCTGGATAGAAAGGAATGGAAGCAGGCAGAGCTAATCCCACCCAGTTGGATAATGGAAGAGAAGCATTGGAGGAGGGTGATTTGGTCAGTCTTGTTACAAGCTGCAGATTAGATTGCTGCTGGTATTGCAGTGGGCCTGTGGTAGGCACTGGGACAATCAGTGGCCACACAAAGCATAACTGATGGCCAATGTGGTGACTAAACATTGGCCAAGGAAATAGGCATTTGCTAACTGGGTCAGTTGCTCAAGGAACGATTGGGCCTCAGTCTGGGGGATTGGGAGTCAAGGGTGGTTTTGATTGCTGGCAAGATTGGGGGGAATCAGTGGCTGACAAAAGGGGAGGGGTAGCAACCTATGTTCTTTTAATGTGAGGGCCAGGGGAGCACTCATGCTCCTCCCAGCTCCATACTCAGGTAAGTATGGACACCATCCTGCTGTTTAGCATTGTGTTGAGCTGTGTGAGTTCTACATGTGGCAAGTGAAGAGCTGGGGCCATTGAAAATCTACAAAAGATCCTACAAGAAGTGCATGGCCCTAATTTACATAAATTATTCTTTATGTTCAATGGTGTGCATTCCTGTTGCTCGCACAACCTCCTTTTCCAAAATGGAGGGTGAAATGTGCAAGCACTTCCAGTCTGCCATATTGGGGCTTAGGCTGGCTGGCTTGTGTACAAAATCCAGGTGTTGCGCACCAGAATTTACAGGCCATTTTAACTGGGGTATTGGAATTAGTACTTTCTTTCTACCAGTCTAGACTGTAATGTAACCCAGGTCTTAGAGCTGAAAAAGTAGAGCACCAAACATTTGTTACTAAACCCCATGACTTCTAAAAAGATATATAGTGGAATGCTGCTGCACTTTCCTCTCTTGAGTATCCTATTCCTAAACCTTGGGCCTGTAACCAGCCTATGCTGCACTGTAATCTTTCACCAGGAAGAAAGTGAGAATAGCCCAGTAGTGGCTCAGTTGCCAATTTTCCCCTCCCTTTCTGTGGGAAGTGCACTGTCTGGATTTCATACTTTGGGCAGATCTGGTTTGTGGAAAGTTTTGTTGAACTGCTTCAAACTAAATGCCTTACAGTATTGTGGTAAAGTGACTGAGGCCAACATGAAAATTAGACTATCAATAACATACTTTAAATATAATGTAAAAATGTTCTGATTTCCAGTGACCTTTATTCTCTTGATTTCTTTGTATTACTTTCCTTTATACTACTTATGTTGAATAGATTTTTTGAATGCATTTGCCATCAATGATTTTTCAACAGAATGTGACCTATTTGCCTGGCTGTCTATATATCCTTTGGAAGTGCAAAGGAAACTTTTCCTTCTAAATTTTTATCATTTCCAATTAGCTATGTTAGAGAGAATGTATACACAATTAATAAGATGAGAGTTAAGCCTGTGATTTGAAATGTTACCACACACATTATTTAACTGAATTATGCGGATTCATTTTGGTAAGTAATGCTGTTATTTCAATTGTTCCCCTGGTCAGAGTTCCAGCAGCTTGGGCATTTTCCCATTACAATAAAATCTGGAATTGAGCTAGTCTCAGTAATAGTGGCCATGAAACTGTTAACGGTTGTCAAAAAAGCCCATCTGGCTCACTAATGTCTTTTGAGGAAGGAAATCTGCCGTCCTCACCCAGTCTGGCCTACATGTCTGCCCCCCTGAGTTGGCCTAGTAGGCCACTCAGTTCAGGTATGGTCGACAAATGCCAGCCTTATCAATGGTGTCCAGATGCCATGAAAGAATAAATTTTAAAAAGTCACTGAGCAAGCCTCCTGTTGCTTTTAGCCTTTCTAGCTAGAGACAAGCACCAATATACTCTTAATCATCGGCCATACGAAACATCCATGAATCAACCAATTCCGCACTCCATGCTTTTCTCCAACGTACTCAATTCACTTCTGTAATCATTGATTTCTTTATGTCATTACATGGAATTTACAGCACAAAAACAGGCCATTCAAGTCCAACAGTGTTTATGTTCCACATGAGCCACTTTCATCTTGTTTCATCTCACCCTAACAGCATATCTTTCTATTCCTTTTTCCCTGATATATTTATCTAGCTTCCCCTTAACCATTCCATGTACCAATGAGTTCCACATTCTCACTACTCCCTGAGTCAACAAAAATTATATTTTAAATCAATACATTTTCCATTCCTGTTTCATATTTTCAAAAATAATTATACATAAAATGAATTCAATTTATTGGGAATGTTAACCAAATTATTAAGTAATCTTCATTCACTTGAAATATAAATAGTTGGTTAGGCCCCAGTCAGAACACTGGCTCCAGTTTTAGGTTTACAGTCCATTGAGAGCTTGGTGGAGTGGGGGTAGGGTTGGTGGTGGGTGGGGGGAGGGGGGTGGTGGTGGGGAGCGATGTGGGGACTGGCAGCATGTGTGAAATCTGGAAGTGTTTTTTTTTAACTCAGCCACCTCATTATTACTTTGCTTCTGGGTTTCCTGTTCATCCAAAAGCATCGGGTATGGTGTGAACCCGCTGGCAAGATCTCAACTCCAGTAGTTAAAGGGACATCCAAATATACAAGTTGAAGGAGTTTGGAACTGGGAAGAAAGTAGAAGTAACTGATGGAATGTATTCCAGGTGGGCAAAGACTGCACCTCATTTCAGTGACACCTCCCTGGATGCATCACTGGGGTCTGTGAGGAGATGAAGACGCATACTGTTTCCCACCAGGTGGAAGAAACCTCTAGCTGACCCCAAAAGGTGCAACAAACTTCACTTGGTTTCAACAACAAGAAAAATATGATGATCTTCACAATGATAGCCTGCAACTTGGGAAGATTGTGGCGGAATGGGAATGCCACTTGACTTGTAATCAAGAGACCCAAGCTAATGCTCTGGGGACACAGGTTCAAGTCCCACCATAGCAGCTGGTAAAATCCAATTCAAATCAGGAACACAAAGGTAGTTTCAATAATGATGACAATGAAGTTATCACTGTTTGTTGTTAAAAACCCATCTGGTTCACTAATGTTGTTGGAAATCTGCCACCCTTACCTGATCTGACCTTCATATGACTCCAGACTCACAGCATTATGGTTGACTGCAACAACCTACTAATTTGAAGGGCAATCAGAGTTGGGCAACAAATGCTGGCCCTGCCAGTGACACCCACATCCCATGAAAGAATAAAAAAAATTCTTACCTCACCAGGACTAATTCATATCTTTTATCTCTGGCAGAGCCTTCATGTATGCAGCAGGAGTTGGTTGAGGTTTACTAATGACAAGTTCTCAGAGGAGCTGATTTCTTCTGAGGGTGCACAGGACTCATTTAAACTATGCACTAGCTCACAAACTTGCACTTCAGTGGGTTTTGATTCACACTTCACAAGTGATCAAGAGCAGATGGTGGAGGTAGGGATAGCAACAGGGAGTCTCTGTTGGAAGTCACAGGACCCTCCAAGCTCTGTTCAGCTGGACAAATATGCTGCACCACTGGGGTGGGGTGGGGGTTGGGATGTGGGTGGGGTGGCATCGATAAAGAGGAGAAATATTGAGCAGCTGTATATACAATGTGCAACATACTGTCAGGCTTTCAAAGTAGACTGATCATGATTGCAGAGAAATTGGAGTAGTCTGCCTCAGGAGTGAGGGGGCTGATGTTGCAGACCATTGAGATGATGTGCTTCTCCATAGATAGAGTGCCCCATCAAACCCTCCAATCCAATGAGCCCATGCACGCCTGCAAAACCATCATGCAGAATCAGGATGCTATCAAGCCCACCACCTTGACAAATAGCTTCACTTTAGTCTAACAGGTCAAAACCAATCTGCACCAAAATGTTCCCCAGTGCTGTGATAACAGTGAAGTTTGGCTGGGTCATGGGAGAGCTGATGGTGAAAGAGGTCATGGAATTCTACTCAAAGCACTTCCACCTCCCACCCATAGACCATCTCTCAGTCAAAGGTCCATGTTCTGTTTCATGTCCTGATGGCTGAGCCTGTCCCTGCATAGGTGCAGATGGAGTAGTCTTTTGCGGGAACTTCATGGGCTTCAAAGCCAGGAGAGCAACAGCCAAGAGCATCTGAGCAGATAGAGCAACCTGCCTCCACCTTCACTGAAACCACACAGGTTGCACAATGTAGGAGTAACAGAAAAATAATAAGATTTAGTAATGGTGTAAGGCAATGCTTATGGGTGCCTGGGAAAATCCTATTTTTAATAAATGTTTTAAATCTTTATTTCGGGTATATAAATGTTTCCCAACTTCACTTTTTCATCTTGTCCATTGGGTGCTAAGTGACCTTCAAACTTACTTGATGATCAATATGAAGAAATAAATTGATGTGGACAACTGGGGGATGTTCAAGGGATAGTTGGCTGGTTGCAAGATTACATATGCCAGTGGCATTTGTGGTGTGGAAAGAGTAACCATTGCACTTTCTAGTGACATGGGTCCATTGGTGCAACCTAAGTGAAACTTACGTTAATAGGTGTATTGCTGGCATCCTGGGAAGCAATGTGAGCATCTGGGGGTGCATTGCCCTCATCTTCCTCCTCCTCCTCCCTCTGTGAATCATCTGAAGACACTCTGAGGTCTTTGCCTTGTTCCTCCTACAAGTTCAAGTCTTGCTTTTGCACCGTATTGTGCAGGCAATCAAAAAACACAACCATTCTGGAGATCCTGGCTGTTGCATATTGATGGGTTTCTCCATATTTATATAGGCATCTGAAGTACCATCTTCAGCATTCCAATGGCCGGTTGGAATCACACATCTGACAGACACTTATCTCCACAAGATATACTAACCAGTGACCAAGCTTGGCATCAAGCTTTGAGAAGATCTTTGCACCTGCAAACCTTGGATTTAGCTCTTCTAGTGTGGGTATTCTGCCAGGACAATGTTTCAAAGCTGTGCTTTAACATCATGGATTAAGGCACACTCTCAATGATCTGCCATTCTTTATAGCACATATGACACATGTGATTGACCTGCACCACTCTGTGTGCTCTTGCACTCTTCTGATGATTCTGTCTTTCTCCATTTTATCTAGGTCGACCTTCAGTTTGTCTTGTAAGTGGGTGCTGCACTTACATGGTGCATCAATTGATGAACTTGCATTTTCCTGCAAGTTGTAGCCTGTTGATTACAGTTAAGAAAGGTGCACATAGGTATAAATCTCAAAGACATCAGAGTTGTGTGTATGTGCTCTGCTCAAAGCTAAAGTGAAACTTAGACTGGATCACATGACAAATTTCCCTTCCAGCGATGGCATGTTGATAACCCTTAAAGGCACATTACAACAACTGACAGAGTTTGGGCACTCGTTACTGGAATGCAAAGGTGTGATCATACCTACTAAACCATAAGGAAATTGTTAAATTAGTCATATTAAATTTAGCTTTTGAGTAAGTTACTTTGGCAATGTTTGATTAGTTAGCAAAGAGTTTCTAGTCAGACTGTTTATCTTGATAAGGAAAGGCCACAAAACTGTTGCTGTGAGCTTTAGCCTTGAAAAGGCACTGGCCAAAGAACCAGAAAATTAGTGAGTGCGTCAAGTTATGCAGAGTTAGTCTTGATGAAACTGAAGTTATTGCATCTAATTGGGTAAGGTAATGCTTTGAAACATGCAAAATCTCACATAACTAGAGTAAAAGAAAGGTATGAAATGAGCATTTTTAAAATAGATACTTCAGATTTTTAAAAGGCTTGGCCAACCCATCCCCTTGAGTTTGAAACCTGTCACAATGAATTCTCCAGTGCCTTGGTTTATAAGTGTGATATCAATATATGTCTGGCTGTCTGTCTTTCATCTGTCCTTGTTCCGAGGATTGGTGCACCATGAGCAACCTTTCTCCGTTGATTTCTATTTTCCACTGCTCTCACTGCCTGTCCCATGGAGAGGCCAGTCCATGTTCTGAGATTATTCATCTGTGCCACCTTGGGTCTTCTTTGTGTACGTTTTCCAGGTGTTTTGCCTTGCATTACCTCTTGCTCCAAATACTCCCCTCCTGGTCGCATCACATGTCCAAAATAAGTGAGCTTCCTTGATATCATTGCCTCAAATAAATTCCTCAACAACAGCTTTCTTGAGCACCCATACGTTTGTCTGTTTGGCTGTCCATGACACAAGTATTATCTGTCTGAGTCCTTTCATTTCAAATGCTCTTATCGTCACTGTTCTTGATAGTTCAGCTTTCATAGTATATGCATAATTACTATTAGTAATGGTTATCATTTTATATGTGTAATTGTTAGTAATAAATGTTAGTATCGTATGCTTAATTTCTATGAAAACTAAAAAATGCCTTTGAACCCCATTATTTCATGGAATAATTTAGAAACTTGTAAGTAAAAGCATTCATTCACTAACACTAGATTTGATTGTTATGATATTGTCAACTAATACTTCATGTATTCTGATAGCATCACTCTGTTCACTACTTTAACATAGCAATTAACTGATTGATGTTAAATGTATTAACACTTCCGCTAAGATAGCAAAAAAAGTAACAACAGGAATGTGTTAAATGTTTACTCATTCAAGTCACAAACAGAAATACAAAAATGTGAAACAGATGCCAGTGAAGTGCCTTTACTTTTCTGAGTCCCCTTGGCAGCCAATGGAAAAAGCTACAGAGATTCCCCCTTCCTCCTGAAAAATGAAAGGTGATTCTAATATCCTATCATCTACTGATGTGTATAACATAGAACTCCATGTGATGGAATAAAGATGGCCAATTTACCACACATTCAATACCCCAGTCATTAATGAAAGCATTACCAGAATAGTACAGGTTGTATGTTCCGATGATTGCTACAGTTTCACACTCTTAAAGTATTGATAAAATCTTATTTTTGTTTTCTCAAGCATTTCCATGACTCTTGTTTCAAAATAATTAAGTGTGAAAATAATTGGTGGGGTGATTTAAAAAAAAAAGTGCTAAACACAGTACCAATAACCTAGCTGTGCACTTTATTTAAAAATGGTACACAAATACAACTGGCTGGTCAAATGATTAAATGATTTTGAAATCATAGATACGCACATCTCCCTGAAAGTGCCAACTACCATGTAAAGTAAATCAATATAGAATCTTTGCCACTGGACCACTAACACGTTACCATCAACAAAGAGGACAATTTTCCACATCTCATCTTTATCAGCTTCATATCAGTAACTACTGAACTGCTTTGGATGTTTAGCTTAACTCTAACCTTTTATGTGCAATTTTATATTTTAAATTCATTTTTCTGTGAATAATGCTGTCCAGCATATGACACCAACCAGCCAATATCTGTATTTCAGAATATGCAGAATAGACCACCTGCATTTTACCAAGACACTGGGTCTGCTGGGAGCTCTGCTTTTCAACGTAAGCTACTGCGAATCGAAGGGGTTATGCCAGGTGCTAAAAGCAAACCTGCAGTTCAAGTACACTACTCTGCCAATGTCTGTAAAAGTTGCCATCATATATAGCTCCAATAGCTTAGGGTCATTCCAGACTGTTATTGGGGGACATCTGTGACATAAAGCAAACTGTGTGCAAGGATTGATCTCCATAGCTTTGTCATGGATAACAGGCTGGACACTGCACTTTTACTAAAAGGAATGATTCTCCAAGTTCAGGAAGTCAGAATGGTTGCCACATGACCATAAGTGCTTCCCTGATAAATGGTTAGACTAGAGGAAATCACACGGCTTTCTCAATCAGTGTATATTTGGCAACTCAGTATACAATCATTCAAGTGAATGCTTGCTTCTCTGACAGCTGTCATGATGCCTTTATTTTAAGGAACTTAGCCATGCAATTATTCTTTCACCAAGAAAGGCAGGTCTTTTGATGGATCCGATACTGTCCTGTTTTTACCATTGTCACAACTCACTGGGGATAGTGCACTGTAGTATCAAGCCCCGCTGCTCCCCGAGCCGTAACAAATGTGAGAAGTTTGGTTAGACCATCAGATTTCCCCAATTCTACCTAACAGTTCAAATTTAGGTTAAAAGAATACAAGCACCAGGTTTGTAAACTTAACATGTAAATAACTGTTTATTAAACAAATTGTCTGTAACCAGTAGCAAAAGGAAGAAATATGATCTGCTAATTTTTAACTCTATAACTTAAACTCTGCCCCTTCTTAAACCCCTGTACACAAACACATAAAACAAACAAAACATGAGGTAACATTTTTATCTTGGTGGGTGGGCACACACCCAGCCTGACCGAGTGTAAAATGACGTGCAATGACATCGGGCATCATCGTGCGCGATATTTCAGTCGGCGGGCGCATGTCGGAGTCGGCAGCGCACACGCCAACAGTTAAAAGGTCCATTAAGGCCATTGAAAGGTTAATTAAAGGAAAATTTTTGTTGCCTGCCCAACCTTATGGTGGCGGGCAGGTGAAACAGCCAAGCGGCCTTTGAACTTTTTTGGAAACCTCATCCATGGGTGGGATGAGGTTTCCAAAAGCAAAGAAAAAATCAGATAAAAACTTTACTCTTTTATTAATAACATGTCCCTGCTCACGTGACAGAGTCTAATGAGGGGACATGTTTCATTACGTTTAGAAAATCTTTGACTTTTTTTGGAAATCAGTTCATCTTCCTGAAGCAGCTCTCTGCCCCAGCGAGATTATGAAGCATGCATTCACACATTCACGTGCATGCGCAAAGGTCACGCTTGCCCCGTTTGCCCTCCTCCCCGCCCTGCACAGGTAGCACTGAGCGCTGACACTTGAGCTTCATGCTGGGCGTGCCTTAATTGTCCTGCTAGCGTGAAATTGCCTTCCAGGCCCGATCGCCAGTGGGGGTTGGTTTCCTAATCATCACACCACCCCCCCACCCCTGCCCCCCACCCCTGTTGAGCCTGCATGTCAAGGGCAAAATTCAGCCCATGCATTTTAAGGGTGAGATAAAACAGTTCAAAAGCACCAATCCTGAGTTCAGGATTAGATGGGTTGACTTTGATTGCTTTCTTCCAAGTTCCTTGCAGGTCATTGTGGCTGACATGAGGTGGTCTCCCAGCACTTGCAGACTGGTTGAAACTTGCTTTTAATGTCTCTACTAGTGATTTTTCCCCTTTTCCTCCTGACAGGGGTTTCTCAAAGAAAGTAGGATACAGCGATGTGAGGAATAGCCAGCTAGCTATTATGGCAGGATTATTGGAGTCTTACAAAACAGAGGAGAGAGAGGTTTCAGGTCTTCCCTCTTTTCAGGCTAGGAGCTGATCCACTGCACTATCCTCACACAGAACCAGGCAATTTGGTCAGGAGCCAATCAAAATGCTGTCGCTAGGCAGTTCCCTCTTAAATCAGATCTTCTTTTGAGCACCATTCTGTCCAACCTGGCACAGGTTCCAGGATAGTAACATTGTAGATTTTCTTCACCCTGCTCCATTGAACATCTCTTTTAAACTGCAGCCATGGTAGTATTTAAAGCCACAGTCTAATCTTAATGCCACGGACTAAAAAATAAAAATATGTTTTTTACACAATCACCAAATGGTAAAATTATCTGTAATATTTGTATATAACAAGTTCAGAGCTATGGTAATTGTTTTTAAAGCCCACAGTATGTCTGTGCTCAATGCTTCTTACTATGGTGCTTCCCTTGGTTTCTGTGTGTGAACTAATCTATAATTTCACATTATTGATCCCTAGGTAGCAGGAGTGGGCAAGATGGTTACTGTATGTTAGGACCAAATCTCTAAGGACCGATTTGGCTTCTGCATCATTGCAGCAAAGTCCTGAATTGGGTCTGCAGGTTGCACCTGGTATATTCTATGGGAAATCAGGCTCACAACTGCATATACAAGCATCGGATAAGGTTGGCTGTGTTAGTGACCCAAGTGTACACAGTCTTATAAGTGAAGAAAATTTATTTTATTGGTAATGGCTTGTTGAGAAATAAAGGAATAATACAGAATTTTCAAAAACTCATTTGACACACTAGCTTATGCAATGTTTTGGTATAGTTATTAACAAAGCAACTCAGAGCTCATTCTTGATTGAAGAACTGAGCATAATGTTTGGACTTTATGTATGGTAAAGCTGAAAATGTCACGATTAGATAGAAATGACCGACAACAAGGTTTTCAGCAACTGCTTCTTCAGTGGCAAGCGTTTTTTTTTGACAGGGTTAACCAGATAGATGGCTCATGCTTTTGAATGAAAGTCCTCTTTCACAATCACATACAAGTTTAAGCAATAACACGATTAGAACTACAGGCACACTGATAGAAAGCCAGATTTTACATTATGACCTTGTGCCTCTCTCCCCTCCCCCAGAACCGCTGATAAACACTCCCAGGTTTCTGGAGTTCAGTTGGAAACCACTGATTACATTGGAAGAAGTGGTCAGATCAATTATCTATTTAAAATTTAGTCCATGGCATATTCTGTATGGAGTATGTTATGATTCACTCACAGATGTCTCATTTCATTTGGTAACTTGGGATCTCCTATGAGTCACACAGCTATGGTACTTTACTATCCTTCTCTATGATCAGATGTTGAAGTATTAAAATGGCTTTGACCTTTGCAATGCTGCCAATGTATTAACTGGACTGGCTGAAATTCTGCTTTTGTGTTGCCAGGAAGTACCTTGTTTTTTTTCTGGGATGAAGAAAACTCGCACAACAGGTCAAACACAAAGATTGATTGCGTCAGTAACTGGGCTTTAAAACTGGCTTCTCCCAATCAATGACCAATTTTATGTGAGATGTCCCTTTTTCTTGTGCACTCGTTGAGAAAAATGGTACATGTGTTAGGGCTATTTGTGGAGCTAGTAGAGTCACAGTTGAAAAAAAGAGGACCCCCCTTCTGAAAAGGAGACAAGTAAATGTAAAGTACCAGATTAAAGAAAAATAAGGATAAGAATGAATTAATAGAGGAGTAACTGCACATGATGTACATGGCCGTAAGGCAGTGTGCACATACAGGCGCATAACGGCCCAAATCTTCTGATATCTGGGTCATCGGTATTGGGATTTAAATTGGGAGATATGCATCAGGTCCCGCATGGAAGGCCTGATGTGCACACATGTGCTGAAATTGCCTGGGTGGTTTAAACTTCTAATGGGCTGATTTGCTCTTTCCTAGACCGCCTGCAAATGGCTTCAATCCTGAGTTCAGGGTTGGAGACTTGGGCCAGATATGAGGAACTTACCTGAATACTTACCCTGGAAATGTTATGCTGCTTAATACCTGGTCTAACTCAGTGATCAACCAAACTCAACTGAGCATCACAACTAATTGCCCTGCTGACACAAACTGACTAGCCCCCCAACTACTCCCCTGACTACTTCCCCGAGCATTCAACTACCACTGTCACCACCCCCCCCACCGCCGACTACCCACATAATCACCTGACTATGCCCCGACCTGACTACCCTCCACATGACTACCCCCTAATCCCCGACTACCCCCGCCACCCAATTATTCCCCCGACCACCCAACCACAACCCTGACCACCTGACTTACCATCTGGCCCAATTACCCACTCACCTGCCCCACCACCTCACCCACTCACCTACATCACCCATTCACCCATTCACCCACATCACCCACTCACCCACATCACCCATTCACCCACATCACCCACTCACCCACATCACCCATTCACTCAATCACATCATCCATTCAATAATTCACTCACTTACTGAAAGATCAGGACCTTTATAAACTTAGCTGAATACAATAGCTACTGTCATGAAAAGAGGGCATGTCCTCTGTTTCTTCTTGGGCCTGACGATCTTCTTAGTGGATGTCTTCGCTGACCCTTCGATGCTTCAGCTGGAATTGGAAGATGCAGTTGAAAAATTGTAAAAGGGTTGGGTCACAGAAATCTTTGTGGGCGGCATCAATGTGCGCAGCATTGATGCTGACCAATCTGGGCCAACCGATCTGGGCCAATTTTAAAAAAATAGTTTCCGTGGTAGGATTGGGTTAGCTGGCTATCTAATGTGTATCAGGAGGAGCTTCGATAGACCTGGAATGTCCCTTGGCTCATGTTCATTATGCCCTGAGGTGGATCTGTTGCAGATTGTACCCCTATGTTTAGCTAGCTATGAGCTTGTTACTACTTTACATTAGAAACATGTAGGGAATTTTCACAACGAGCTTCAGGACTTCACCATCCTGGTTAAATGGGGTTTAGAAGCCATAACTGTCTGGGGAACAATCAAACCTTTCTGATTTTTGCCTCAATGAATGAATTAATGGACAGAAGGCAGGTTCGCTGTCAAATTAAGAATGGTGGACAGACTTGATCTCGAAGCTGAAGGGCCACTGGGAGGCCCTTCAGCTCTGAAGAAGTGGCATACTGCCTCTTCAGGTATGTGAGGGAGACAGCATCCAAAAATCCAGGTGCCCTCTCCAACTTTCATAAGTTTAAGTTAAAAAATGGCATCAGCAGCCAGCCCGCCATTGTGGAGGGGAATGCCCTCCATATTGTGACTTATGAGCTGCAGCATTGAAACCAGGAAGGTAAGGAGGGCTTCCAAGCCTGCCTGGGCATTGACCCTCAGGCCTGCTGCTGGGAGGCTGCCTCCAAGCAGCTACACCTTCCACCACCTTACAGGGACCAGGAGGTCGACTGGAAACTTATAATCAGGTTCTGATAGGCCACATGCGGGTGGGTAGCCCTGTCACCTTCCTCCCATTCCACCTCTGGGAAACTGGCCTGGGGGCAGTGTGAAGCTGGCAAACTGACATGCCAGCTGACAGGGCGAATTTACACACTTGCCCACCTATGAGCTCGCCTCCATCAGAGCATGAAAATTCAACCTCTATTTTTTCAGAAAACGCTTTTTGTTTTATGGTTTATGTTTTGAAGCTGCTCAGGTGGATTCAGTACATAATATTCGTGAGGGGCACAGGCTTAATGGCGCATTTCTACAAAATATTTGGTTAGTTGGATTAAACTTAAAATTTACAATAACAGATGGTCTCATGTAGCTCTGGTGAAACCTTTCCAAAGAAAACAGCTGGCCTATGGAGCAAGAATTAGAATGGTTCTGCCAGCATTCTAATGGCTAAGCAGCGGGTGATCTTTGAAAAATTACATTTTAGATTGCACTTGATATAAAGAGAAACTATCAATATTAACATAATGCACTGTTCATGCTGTGTGACAGCTGTGAATGTCCATCAGGTTTTTTCCAAACTGCTGCCATAACGTTGGTGGGCAACTAGGAGGACCCTCAGAGAAACGACGCAGGTAGTCTTTTTCATTCATTTACTATGTTTTAAGGGAGCTCTGCTGAACTCTCACAGAAGTTATTGCAGGAGATCAGGAGAATGCCTGTGGAACGACACAGCTAATATCTTTAAAATAAAATAGCTTTTCTGTTTCATCCTTGGCTAAATGCTGAAGTCTCTGTCTTTTTCCCTTTTCTAATTGGTTATTTTCTTTAGTCACCAATCATCTTACCTGTCTGATGTTAAATTCAACTTAATTCACCAGAAGATCTACCCACAGTGCTGCAAAATAATTCTGTAAGACAGCCACCATGAAAGATTCTTAGCTATCCATTTTAATGAAAGCAATCACAAAACAAGGACACAGGAACCTACACATAAGTATGTATGAAAAAATCCAACCATGTTGGGCCTCATCTGTTTTCTGGTTACATGTTCTCTCCCTCTACAGACATTCTCCACATAACAAACAACTGGGAGATTTTAGTTTTACTGTTAGCTCCTGAGCTACAATTCTAAAAGTTAACATGATCTTCGATAGCAGAATTCCCCTATGCAGTCTTAAACCTCAAACATACAGAGTCCATATTCCAGATTTTGTCCATCTAGCTCCTGACCCTGATGCTGATCCCAATGGTGGAGAAAGGGTGAGGGAGAGAAAGAGAGATTGAAAGTCTGCTGGGCAATTAGACCTTTCCATTAAATTGGGAGTAGAGATAGAGAAACTATTTTGGAGCAGGAAGCTTGGATAAGGATGCTCTTCTGAAGAAGACAGAGACAAATGTCCTGTTATGAGATAGAGAAAGAGAAGAAATAGACAGAGAGAGAGAGAGAGGGAGAGAGAGAGTTTTGAGTAAAGGATTCGAGAAGATTGTACAAAGGATTTTATTGTGCAAATGGCTCTGCTGGGAACAGCAGAGATGGTTGAGGTCAGGCACAAATGACTTTGGGTTTTACAGCACTGCCACATTTGATTGACAGCAAGCAGTGTCACAGATGATCCATTAGTTCCTGACAGCAGGCAAACCATTATCCATGAATTAATTCAGTTAGGAACCAAAGGATAAAACAGTAGAATGTACACCAGAATATTCCTTAAATTGGAAACTCCCTTGTTTTGTGCAGCTAACCGTATATTTAACAAAAAACAAGTAAATAACTTGATTTATTTTTCCGAACAGAAATGGATTGGATGTCTGAATGATGCAAGGTAACATTCAACTTAAGAATTTCTATTAAATCATATTCACATATAATTTAACTAAAATGTTTAAATGACATGGCTCAAAAATGATATTGTGACTGCAACTTGTCCATCTTTTTCATAATTCAATCTCTGAATCTCCGCAATCAGGCCCCTCTCCAGCCCACCACAGCTCTGAGACAGTCCTAATTGAAGTCACAAATGTCATCCTCTGTGATTGAGATTATGTTATCCTATCCCTTCTCATCTTTCCTAATCTCTGTGGCATTTGGCACAATCAACCATGCCACCCTTGCTCAATGCCTCTCCCTCATTGTCTAACTCAGTGAGACTGGTCTCGTTTGGTTTCATCTTCTGTATCAAATCATGTTGAGAATGTTTTCAATAATGGTTTCTATTTCTGTCTATGCATCAGGAGTCCTCCAAAAATCGATTCTTGGCTGTCTCCTCCCTCTCATCTGCATGCTGCCCCTTGATAACATCAGCCAATGACATTGGGTCAACTTTCACATTTATGCTGACAATACCCAGCTCTACTTCTCCATAACTCTCTTGAGCACTGCATGGTATGTGTTGCCAGATTCCTTGACCAACATCCATTCCTGGGCAAACCACAGATTCTTCCTATTAAACAGCGAGAAGGCCAAACCATTGCTTTCAACATCTGTTGCAAACTTTTTATCCTCAGCACAAATTCCTTCACTCTCCCCCATATAGTCCTGGTTGAGCTGCACTAGAACCATGACCCCAAACTGAGCATCTAATGCTTATGCTATGCAAGCAACATTCACACTGCACAAGTGCCAGGCAATGATCATCTTCAACAGGAAAGGGTCTAACAATCTCCCCTTGAGGTTCAGTGGCATTACCACCACTGAAGCCTCCACCATTAATGTCCTGGGGGTTACCATTGACCAGAAATGGAACTGGACCAGCCATATAAACACTATGGCTACAAAAGCAGGTCAAAGGTTGGGAATTCTGCAGTGAATATCTCACCTCCTGACTCCCCCAAGCCTGTCCATCATCTACAAGACAGGAGAGTGATGAAATACTTCCCACTTGCTTGGATGGCTGCAGCCCCAACACTCAAAAAGCTTGACACCATCCAGGATAAAGTAGCCCGCATGATCAGCACACCATCCACCAACTTAAATGTTCACTCCCTCCACCACTGACACACAGTGGCAGCAGTGTGCACCACCTACAAAATGCACTGCACCAACTCACCAAGGCCCCTTTAACAGCACCTTCCAAACCCACAGCTCCTACCACCTAGAAGGACAAAGGCAGCAGCTGCTTGGGAACAACACCATCTGGAAGCAGGGCTCTGGAGAGGGGCTTGCTGACAGTTCCAAACACCGTGGACGGGGGGCTAGGGGGGTGCCCAAGTCAGTGTTTTAAATGGAGTTACTCATCATCCAGCCTGAGCAGGCAGAGCTGCAGACCTGAGAGTCAGGCTTTAAAAAATAAATCAGAACTGTCAGCCTGAGAGTTCCATTTTTTTAAAGCTGGTCTTTCAGGTCAGTTTCGCTGACAGCAGCTGTGAAAAGGAACTACTGCTGCCAACATTCAGGCAGATTCATCATCCTGAATTTTATTTTGAAAAGCCCGCCAGAAAACTACGAGGTTGCCCGAAGGTTAGCAGCACCAGTTGCTACTCACAGTTACTGTCACGAGAGTGTTCTAGGTTGAATTCTGCTTAAAAAAATGGCAAGTCAGATTTCTGTTATCATTTTAGAGCCAATTGGCTGCTGGGGACAGGGGTTGGTGAGGGGTGAAGGGGGTGAGGAGGTAGTGGAGGGTGAAGGGGTGAGGAGGTGGTGGAGGGCAAAGGGGGTGGGGAGGTGGTGGTGGGAGTGAGTATTTGATGAGGGTTGAGAGAGGTAGGGAGATGCTGGGGAATGAGGAGATGGTGGGGCGAGGGGTTGGGGAGGTGGTGTAGGGTGAAAGGGTTGAGGAGGTGGTGGGGCATGAGGGGATGGGAGGTGGTGGGGCATGAGGGGGCAGGGAGGTGGTGTGGGGTGAAAGGGTTGGGGAGATAGTGTGTGGTGAAAAGGTTGGGTAGGTGTTGGGGCGTGAGGGGCTGGGGAGGTAGTGTGGGGTGAGAGGTTTGAGGAAGTGGTGTGCGGAGAAGGGAGTGGGGAGGTGGTGGGGGTGGGAGGTGTGTGAGTCAAGGGAGTTGGGCAAGTGGTGTGGTTTAAGGGGGTGGGGAGGTGGTGAGGGTGAAAGTGTTGAGGTTGTGGGGTGAGGGGACTGGAGAGGTCATGGGGTGACGAGGTGGTGGGGATGAGGAGGTGGTGAGGGTGAGGGAGGTGGGGATATGATGGGGTGAGAGAGTTGGGGAAGAGGTGGGAGGTGAGTGGGGTGGGGAGGTGTGAAGTGAGGAGGTGGTGAGGGCGAGGGAGGTGGGGAGGATGAGGGGGTGGTGAAGTGGTGAGGGTGAGGAGGTGGTGGGGTGTTGGAGGTTGGTGGGGGTGACGGGTGGTGGAGTTGTGGGTGTCGCTTTTAAGGTTCAATACCACAAAATTAAATACTGTACATTTCTCGAGATTCTCTTTTCAATTTAAACCAGCCTATAAATAGCAGCCTAAATTTTCACTATGTCCTAAAGAAGGTAGGCACAATTCTAATGACACTCCCTGTTGATATACCAGAGGCTTGAGAATTTTGGACCTCATCAAAATAAATGTAAGAAACTAAAAGCTGGGAGTGATGAGTGTTGGTACACTATCACCCATTTTATTACTCTTGCAAAGTCTGGTAATGAAATCCCTATTTGTCACTGGGAGATTGCTTAAAGGAAAGTTTACAAATCTCTACCCCATCATAGGTTGGCCCTAGCTAGGCTTAAATTCACAATGTACAACTCAATTTGCATGATAGCTTTTGGGGTAAGGTGAAACAACATAGTCTTGACTTAAGGCTGTACTGAATTTTTGTACCATGTATC